>NC_079195.1:85189908-88165741 GCF_029499605.1 Hyla sarda | reverse complement strand
ACACCAGTAACTACTTAGATACAGTGTGGGGCAGCATTATATTAAGGTTACAGTATGTCTCAGGATTATATTTAGTGGGTACAGTGTATAGCAGTATTATATTCAGGTTACAGTATGTCTCAAGGATTATATTTAGTGGGTGCAGTGAATAGCAGTATTATATTCAGGATACAGTGTGGGCAGTATTTTATTTAGAGTACACTTTCTGGCAAGGTTAAAATTATTACTGTCTTCATGTAGGGGATGAGGATCTGCTGACAAAGTGAGTAGACAATGATGTCTGGATGTCAGACTCTGCAGAGAAGATGGAGGTGAAGGAAGACTTGGTCTCTGGACCAGATGAAGAAGAAAAGATAACAGAGAAGATATCACTCAAGTCAGAAGACATCACTCAGGTCACTGATATCATTGTGTATTCTCCTGACTGTCCCATCAGAGCTGTAGTGTCCTGTAATTTCTGCAGTGATGATGGGTAAAACTGTGTCCAATCTGTGTCTCTCCAGCTGTTACAAAACTACAACTCCCATTGCCAGAAGCTCTCCAGAATGATGGGAGTTTTAGCTTTCCAACAGCTGGAGAACCACTTCAACCGAGGTGATCAGTGGGGGTCTCAGCAGTCAGACCCCCACCAAAAAAATGGGCTGCTTATTATAAAATGCCCGGGCCCTGGGGGGGGGGGTCAGTGGGAGGGGTAGGCCGACTGGGGGGGGCAGGCCTTGAGCTGTGTGAGGGGCCCCGAAATTTCTGATGGCAGCCCTGGTGCACAGTAATCACTTAAGACCCTGTCTATAGATTGTGTCTACCAATTTATGATGATTGTATGGGGACTATTGGTCTGTATATTGTATCTTTAATTCAGTATGATGGTATTAATCAGTCACCCTGTAGTAGTAATATGAGGTTGTGTTGTGGCAGTGTTATTTATTTCTTGTATAGTGTCATGATTGGTAGTTTTTGCCTAGGTTTATTGCTTTTTGCACAGTTACAGCTTGAGGGCAATATGTATGGTATGTTCATCAGATAGACTCTCTAAACAAAGGTTAATGTGCAACTGTCAGCTAGAATATGCTTGTGAAGTTGTACAGCTTTACAATTTCTACAGTCAGAGAGGAGGAGTCCACTCTCTCTCTCTCTCTGCATACAATGCTACTTAAAAAAATTCATCAATGTGTATATGAAAATTTAAAAGAATGGTCTCAATCATGCAAGTAAGTACCTGCATGATTAAGACCGTTATTCATTTTCATATCCACATTGTTGAATTTTTTAAGAGAACTAATAAAAGTGATGCTTTAGTGAACTTGGGGTTTATAGGGTTTTAGTACCCTTTGGGCACTTTATTGTTTGTGTCATTCAACTGCGTAACATAGTCGGTGAGACTTCCAGAGGAATTATAATGCTGTTTTTTGTAAGAATAAAGAAGCCTAATTTATTTATAACGATATGCCTAGAATATGCTTTTGAATCCCTAGTGCACTTTGTGTGCAGCTTCATAAGCATGTTCCGAGGGACAGTGGCGCATTAAACACTCTCTAATACCAACTTTAAGATCACATGAAGAGCAGGAGCACATGACAAAAGAACATGAAGAACTTGATCAGTGCTTAGACAAAATGTTCAATGATCTGCATTTGATTGATACATTTTAAATGCTTATGCTTTAAGTTGAACTTGATGGACATTTGTCTTTTTTCAACTTTACTAACTTTGTAACTATGTAATATAAGAAAACAGAGGGATTTCTGCTATTAGGAACAATTTTACATTTTCCCCTGATATTACAAAAAATAAAAATGTACCAACATAAAAATGACATAAAAATAAAGCCCTCTGTATCCAAAAAAGATACAGCAAATATTTGTAAATAACTAAACAAGAAGAACAAGAAGAAACTTTATAGCTTAGGCTATTTTCACACTGTCGCTGTGAACCGTCCTTAAACGGTTGTTAGTTATTTTTGTGTTTTTTTTTCAGCCTTTATCGGCCGTTATTGGGATGGGGCACAATGGGCAATAACGGGTCCCGATGGATCCCATTTACTATAATGGGGTCCTTTGTGTGCTGTTATTTTGTAGCGGGAGTAGCGGGAGAAAAATACGAGGAAAATAGTATTTTTTCTCCCGCTATTCCTTCGGGCTCCCCTGACGGCCGTCACACTGCCGGGTCCTAACGGCAGTGTGTAAGAAGCCTTAAAAATGTAAATGAACTTAAGAAAATGAAAAGTTTTTAGTCATTAAAGGGAGAAGCTGGTCATGTCTTCAAGTTGTTAAAAGAAGAAACTAAAAATTCTTACTGACTTTGGAAATTTCCCTAGAAGACTTGACTACACAATTGTTAGACACAGTATACTACAGTTTACATACTCAGTATAATACATATGTAAACTGCAAAGCAAAGATCTCCTATTACAGCTGGTCTATGGCAAGCTGTTATAGAAGTTCTATCAAAGCTGGCATGGAGTTCTTCGGAAGGCTTTTGTTGGCCACGAGAACTGATAAGCACCCAATGATTGCATCACAAGGGGCCATCAGAGATATCACAGGGCTAGAACCTGTCATCTAACCCCCTAGATGCAGCAGTTGCTATTGACTTAAACAGAGGGTTGAATGACCAATATCAGAGCTAACTCCAACACCCAGGGATGGACTGGCCATTGGACATACCAGGCATTTGCCTGGTGGACCGGGCCATCCATCTGCCCTGGCACCGTTTTTTGTTTTTTTTAAACAAATGCTGTTCTCAACTGACCCCCACCCCCTCCCCCTTTCATCCCACCGCGAGGATTCCTTCTCTAGTTGTGCAGCTCCAGGCCATCCCTGGCTTCAGGTAAACTCAGCCGGAGTAGGGACACTGCCCCTTTAAGAGCAACAGACGTCCATGTGCAGGGACGCCCCTGACGTCACAGACTTTTCCCTTCCCCAGCTGCTCCACCACCGCCAAGAGCTACAGCTTCTATAAAGTGCAGACTGCGGAGGTGAATGGGGGATGGGTTGTCAGCAGGGTGCTATCACATAAATTTAAAATTTGGGTGGGCAGATGAGTGTGGGGGATGAAAGAGGGGGTGGGGGTGTGGGATTGATTTGTGGCAATGGAAGATGACAGGGGGCTCAGGGGCGCTGCTGAGTCTGGAGGATGACAGAGGGGATTGGGGGAGGATGGCTGCTGAGTGAGGAGGATGACAGGGGCTTTGGGGGTTGGCTGCAGAGTGTGGATGATGACAGAGGGGCTTGGGGGGGTAGCTGTGGAGTGTGGAGGATGACAGAGGGGCTTGGGGAGATGGCTGCAGAGTGTGGAGGATGACAGAGGGGCTTCGGGGGGTGACTTCAGAGTGTGGAGGATGACAGAAGGGCTTGGGGGGATGGCTGCGGAGTGTGGAGGATGACAGAGGGTTTGCAACAAATTGGTTTTTTTTTTTTTAAACTTTATTTATAAATTTTCATATAACACAAACCAGTACAGTTATGCACCTATTAAAGGAGCAGAACCAACAGAACAACAGTAAGGTCCTCAATATATAAAGTATAAAACAAGGAATGAGAGACCACCAATACAATCATAATCATAATACACATATCATAATACACATATCAGAGTGAGATACATCGTGCATATACAATTAGCTAATCTACGACCCTAATTGAGGTCGAACAACTGTCCGTCCACTGGGACAGAGTAGCTATACGGCTATTAGAAGCCCCACACCTCTTCGCTATCAATCCCTCCAACACGAGGTTACTATGCACCTCCGCCAGAATGGCAGGAAGACCCGGCACCTCGGTCGACTTCCACCTCCGAGCAATGTGAGCCCTCACAACTGTCAGAATATGATATAAAATGGTCATATAATGCGGGGGAACTTGTTCTAGGGACAGGAATAGTAGCGCACTCTCTGGGCCCCATGAGAAGGGGCAATCCACTAGGTTGTCCAATAACTTTTTAATTTCGGTCCAAAGAGGTGCAATTAACGGGCAAGTCCACCACACGTGTAGCAAGGTACCACTTTCCCGGTTACATCGCCAACACACTGGGGAGGTGGTAGGGTATATTTTAGCCAGACGAACCGGCGTGTAGTACCATCGGTATAGAAGCTTCCTAGAAGCTTCGAAATGATTAACACATTTAGAATATTTTTTGTGCATGTCAAAGACAAAGCTCCACTGCTCAGCTGTGAATCTGCGTGCCAGGTCCTCCTCCCATCTGGACTTAAACGTACTGACCATTTCCCCCTCCGCCTCAGTCAAAGCTACATAAGCAAGGGAGATACCCCTAGTAAAGGAGTCTCTGCACAGGAAATGATGTTCATACGCAGTGCGAGGCCGAGAGCTATCCCAAGGGAGGGATCTCAAAAAATGTCTAAGCCTCAAATATTTGTAAAAGTCTTTCTGTGATATAGAGAACATGCGTACAATATCAGTGAAAGGCATCAACCCATTAGCATCGCTAATCAATGCCACAGTGAGGATGCCCGCATCTATCCAGGGCTTAAAATCTATATCTAGAATATAGTCTCCTATAGCAGCTAAAGGGATATCCTTCACTCTAGGTGGACAAAGACTTTTAATTCGCGCCACCTTACTCCACAACCTGATAGCAGCCGCAATAGTAGAGAAAGGAGAAGAGGGAGCAAAGGTAGGGTTAAAGCGCAATGCCCAGAGAAAGTTATTAAAATTAGAAACATTGAGGACAGCAGCTTCAATATCTACCCACAGGGGGGGAGCGTCCTGCCACCACCATTTTTTAAGCTGATCGAGTAGAACAGCGTGATAGTACATTTTAAGGTTCGGCACCCCCATACCCCCCTCATGCACAGGGCGATATAATATATTCGCACCAACCCTAGGGTGCTTACCATCCCAAATAAATCGTAAGAGCATTCTCTGTAGTTGTGAGAGGAAGGAGGCGGGCACTATCATCGGCAGGCATCTAAAAAAATATAAAATTTTAGGGAGCAGCATCATCTTAGCAGTGGCAACACGTCCCGCCCATGAGACAGGAAGCTTGGAGAGGTTATCAATTTCTTTGGTAAGCAGGGACCGCACAACAGCAAAATTAGAAGCAATTGTCTTATCAGGCAACGCAGTAAGGACTATGCCTAGGTAAGGAATCTGGTCAGTGACCCATTGAAAGGGATATTTAGCTTGTAGTACTCTCTGTTGCTCAGTGGGTATCTGCAATGGTAAGATACACGACTTTGTGGGGTTAATCTTATAAAAGCTAACTCGGCTAAAGGCATCAATAATGTCCATAACTGGGCCTAAAGAGCTCAGGGGGTTGGAGAGACTAATGATAACATCGTCGGCAAACAAGCCAATCCTGTGGTCGACTTTACCTATTTGAATGCCCGCAATGTCTGGGGAGTCCCTGATGGATTGGGCAAGCGGCTCCATAACTAAGGTAAATATAAGGGGGGATAGTGGGCACCCCTGCCTTGTCCCATTGCTAAGTGAGAAACTATTAGAAAGGGTACCCATCGTGTAAATTCTAGCAGATGGGAGCGTATATAGTGCCATAATGGCGGATTCCAAAGAGTGGGGAAAACCAAACTTACGCAGCACACTTCGCAAATATCCCCAGTGCACTCGATCGAACGCCTTCTCCGCATCAAGGGATAGCAAGAGAGAAGGCGTCCGATCGGAATGCGCTTTTGTGATGATGTCGAGAAAGCGTCTCGTACCATCCACCGTTTGACGACCCTTGACGAAGCCAACCTGGTCCCTGTGAATTAGGTCCGGCAAAACCCTATTCAACCTAGCAGCAAGAGCCAGGGCATACAATTTAATATCACTATTTAGGAGAGAGATTGGTCTGTAATTTAGGGTAGAGTCCAGTGGCTTACCAGGTTTAGGTATGGTAATGACCAGAGCATCCAACATCTCCTTAGGGGGCACACCATTCTCCTTAATACGGTTAAAGGCTCTGGTCAAAAAGGGAGCTACGGAAGGGCCAAATCGCTTATAGAATTCATTTGTAATACCATCAGGGCCAGGTGACTTCGAGGGCTTGAGGGAACGCACACATTCAAGAATTTCTTCTGTGGAGAAGGGAGAGCAAAGATCAGATGCTTGGTCCGCGGACAGAGAGGGGAGGGACATAGAGGACAGAAAAGAAGAGATAACTGCATCATCAGGCTGTGGAGTAGCAATGTCATGTTGAAGATTGTATAATTTGCTATAAAAATCTGCAAAACAATTGGCTATACTTTGAGGGTCAGTAACTATAGAACCATCAGATTTAGTAAGGAAGGGGATTCTCCCCTTATCCTGACGTTGTTTAAGTTGTTTAGCCAGTATAGAGCCAGATCTATTACCCTGCCAATACCATGTCATTTTGAGCCTTCTCAGTGCCATCTCATAGCTGTGTAAAGAGAGGGAGTGTAGGGTAGCACTAACCTGAGAAATTTCTCCTACTAGTGATGGAGAGTACGAGGTCTTATTGCGCCTATGTAATTCCGCAAGGCGCTGTTGGAGTTCTAGTGTTTTGGTCTGGCGGAGCTTCCTGTCATAGGCTGTTTGGCTAATAAAGTGGCCCCTAATTGTAGCCTTAAACGCACACCAAAGCATGGGGTCTGTGACATCACCAGTATCATTAATGCGGAAGTAGGCATCAACCGCCAACTTGGTCACTTCAGAGTATTCAGGATTATGGAGTATTAGTGGGTTGAGTCTCCAAATATAGGTCGGGCGGGGGCTATGCGATTCTTTAATGGTTACGCTTATGGGGGAATGGTCCGACCATTCTATGGGCATAATTTGGGCCTCTGAAACCAATGATAGGAGAGAGTGGGAGGTAAGGGCGTAATCTATTCTGGTGTATATCTTATGCACATGAGAAAAGAAGGTGAAGTCCCTTTCCGTGGGGTGGGATATACGCCAAACATCATATAGGTCATTTTGGGACACACTAGTGAAGAAACCTGTGGGTTCTTTTTTCAAACTGGGCGAAGTAGAATCTACACTAGGCCACATGGTCATATTAAAATCTCCTAGCAGTAGGCAGTGTCCCCTTCTCAAGGACTCCAATTTGCGCAAGAATGCCCTGAGGAAGGTACACTGTTTCGCATTAGGCGCATATAAGGAGCCTAAGGTATATTGAACATTGTTTAGTAAGCACACAATAATTATAAAACGACCTCTATCATCTATCACAGAGTGCTGGACAGTAACCGTCAGGGTGTTCTTAAATGCAATCGCCACTCCCCCCTTCTTGTGAACAGCATGCGCTTGATAGATATGTGGATATCTCTTATTTTGGAGTCTATGGGCATCTAGGGCTAATAAATGGGATTCTTGTATACAGAGGACATCGGCCGCCAGGCGTCTAGCCTCCCTCCACACCAGAGACCTTTTATACGGTGAGTTAAGACCCCGCACATTCATAGACACAACCTTAATAACCATAATTAAAGTATACATCAACGCAAAGCAGAACCATTAGCACAGTAAACTGAAAAGGAGCAGGTACTCCCGTCGAAGAGGATACATCTACACTTAGCAGCTCGCAAGAGGAGCCTCTCATATCCATTATCAGAGAAAGTAAGTGATGGAGGACCAACGGGACAGAAAACAAGTAAACAGAACGAACAACAAAGAACAAATAAATTGAGCAAGCAGTAGTAAAGACCATGTGGTAGGTCTTAATGGGGGTAGATAAGTACATTCGACTGCAGTTAGGCCGAATGTTTAAACATTCAGGAAAAGTATCCAGAGCACTAAGAGGATAAGTAACCCAAAAGATGGGGAAGGATACCCCAGTCGCAAGCCAGTGAGACAAGTCGGACAGGCCTGTCTAAAGGCAGAGGAACAGTTCATGTCTTGATTTTTTTTTTGCGGTGGGAGACAACCTTCCATTCCTCAGCTATCTTTGCAGCATGTGGTATGTCCAGGGACCTCTGAGCAGTCAGATCAACAGGCAAGTTCCATTCCGCACACAGTTGCAAAAGGGTCTCCGGGGAAGAGACCACATGTTTGGACCCCTTATTGGTGATAATCAATTTCACAGGGAATTCCCATTTATAAGGGATCCCTTTTTCTCTGAGAGCTTTAGTCCCTGCACTGAACTCACGTCTCCTGGCTAGAGTGGCAGCAGATAGATCCGTGTAAAGTTGGAGTCCCGAATACCCATCTGGTAGGGAGGGTGAGGAGCGCGCCACCAACATCAATTGCTCCTTAATATGGTAAAAGTGAAGGCGCAGAATCACATCCCTTGGTGTAGCAGCAGGTAGGGTTTTGGGCTTAGGGAGCCTGTGGACTCTGTCCATTAGCAGATCTAGGGTGGAAGCCTGAGGCAGCAACAATGCAAAATAATCCGTTAGGAAGGTGTTGAGGTCCTCCGTTTTCACAGACTCCGGCACCCCTCTCACCCTTAAATTGTTTCGGCGAGACCTGTCCTCCATATCAGCTATCTTAAGTTGAAGAGCGGCAACCTCATCCTCCAGGCCATTAGCTAAGTCCACTACTTCATTATGAGAAGAGGTGAGTTCCGCCATCTTGTTCTCAATGTGCGATGTGCGGTGTCCAAGAGAGGAGATCTCATGCTGTATATTGGACACGGCTGCCTTAATGTCACCCTGAATGGAGGTATGTAACTCAGCGAGAAGCCCCCTCATAATAGGTTCAGTTAGGGGCGCCGACGGAGAGCTCCCATCAGGGCCTCCTGGGCCTCTAGTATGCAGGGTCCCCGCTCCCAGTGGCTTGGAGGAGATCGGGGAAAACGGTACCTGCGGGTCCTGCTGCACCGAAGGCGACCAGCCTGTCAGGAGAATCGGAGGAGTTGAAGGAGAAGCCTCCAGGGCGCAGCCCGTCTGAGAGGACGAAGACGCTGGTGAGGCACTTCCAGTAGCCGGAGACGCTGACCCGCACTGAGCCGCGCCATCTTGTGAGGCCTCTGCAGCAGGAAAGAACGCCGTGAGCTTCAGTGGGCTCTTTTTCCCTCGCCTCCGGGTCATCATCAGGTGCCCCGATAGTTCAGGTACCGGTGGGCACAATTGCCGTAGCGATATGCTCAGGATCAATGCTGTTTAGCCGCTATTAGGCCTGGGCTGCAGCGGAGCACAAGGTTTATGCGACCGCCGCCATGCACTGCAGGACACGCCCCCCCGCAACAAATTGGTTTTAAACTATGCAGCCCTTTTTGGTATGCCCGAGCTAATTTTTGTTCCCGTCCAGCCCCGCCAACACCAGTCGGCAATTGTGGTTATCAACTGCAAATAGCAGCCAACAGCTGCTAGTTAAGAAGTGCTCTCCACTCCTGAGCTTGCTCCATTGCTAATGCCCCAATGACATGTATACATGCCATGGATTGTTGACAGGTTAACATCTATCTTTCTCTTCTTGCTCACTGATATTTATTATCAGTGCAGTAAGGAATGGACAAAATAAATTTCTGCTATTTCCCTATTTATATAGGTAGCTTACTAACAGCCACCCAACATATTAGTCAACAAATGTGTTACTCACACAGGTTAAAATGTCTCCTTTGAGGATGCAGACCTGTGGATTTTATATCCCTTTAGAGACGCAAGTTCACCACAGCCTCAAGCTGCAGACTGAGTTACACCTTGCTTTAAATCCTACTAACAAGCTGTCTTCAGCACCTGTGCTGATTTGGGCCACACTGAAAACCTGGACTGGTCAGGAAGGGAATGCCAGGCCCCACTACCAACCTGCATGTCATTCCATATCCGAGATCCAGGTCCTTAAACAGACTTTACCAAAATGTTCAATAGAAGCAAGGGAATCTGGTTTGCTAGGAATTTCAACTACTCTGCATTTCTCACATCCCAACCAGCATTCCCTGGAATAGAAAAATGCTTCCTGAAACCTGGTAGCTATATATAACAGGTACCTTGGGGAAATATAGCGATCCCCGACCACCATTCTTCTCACAGCTGTAATTATCAATGGGTATTTCTCCGGTGGGCCAGCCCAACACTTTAGGATAAATTCACACATACAGCATCTGCTGCAGATTTAATGGAGCAGTCCAGGGAACTTAACTTTTTAGGGGATAAGGGTTAAATGTCTGGTAACGGGGGTCTGACTGCTGGAGCTTCCCACGATCCCAAGTACGGGTCCCGCCCTCCTTACCATTGCATGAAGCAGAGCGTCTCCCATCTTCCTGAACAAACATAAGTAACAGCCTGCTCAGCCAATCACAGGCTGCAGCGATGCCCTGCCTCAGCCAGTGGTTTGTTGAGAAAGCAGTTACTTGCATTAAGGAAGGTGGGGACCGGGGTGCACCGAGGACAGGTAAGTAGCCAGGGTCGGACCCCCTTGCAATCAGACCCTTATCACCTATCCGTGGATATGGGATAAGTGTCTAAAAAGTTCAGATTCCTGGACTTCCCCATTAAAGCTGCATATTTGAAGCCATGTTCAACTATTTATTTGTAATGATTAACCAACGTAAAATCTGCTGCAGACCCAGTACATGTGAATACACAGTTAATATTTATTTCTTTGATATTACCTATACTGGTTCCATACAGTAAACATGTTAATATATTCAGCTGCTGATAATGTTTCTATGGGAAGTATTTACTCATAAAACAATTATTATATTACCGATACATTTAAATATGTTAATTGAAGTGTTCACTTCCCAGGATTTCAAAGCTGGCTTCTTTAATTAGCTGTCGGCAACTTTGAAAATCCTGTTTTGAAATAAATCAGAGAATGTAATCTTCTCTATGGCTCCAGTTAGAAACTAATTAATGTAGGCGACGTAATAATACAGTGTTTCATTTGATCACAGCAATAAAAGTGAAGAATTTGAAACGCTGGTGGTTATGACCTTTCCTTTGGTAAATATTATCAATATACCAGTCGGTAGAAATAAAAGTTCCTGACATCGAGCTTAATAAGAAACATTATAAAAAAAATAAAATGTAGCCCGAATTAATCTACCAACATCACATCAAATAAAAGCTTTTTTCCTCTCCTTCTTTTAATGTTTCATATTTCTGAATATAATAGGCTGTGCTATTCATCAAGTTGATAAGAACGATAAAAAAAAATAGCTTTTTGTTGTTATAAATATTGTGTGTTTTTTGTTATTTCAAAGGTATTTTATTTTCAAGCGTGAAGAAGTACTAATTAGTTTCAACTCATAAAATATGAAAGGCATCAATTGCCTTTAATGTATACATGCTTTACTACATTAAAGAAAATTGACTGGATTTAACATTATATATTTCTATTTCCCAAAATGACATAAATCGAGAATTAATAGTCTCAAAAGCATATAGCCCTCGCTCAGGCAGCCATTTCAATTCTTTTTAAGTTCCCATTATCAATAAGTGCATAATGCCTACACTGAAGGTATTAAAGATTTCAAGCAAGAACATAAAAATGGCTATATATTAGAAAATTAGACCCAGTTTAGCAATCCTGTTTGTTTTACTTAAAAAGATATTGATATTTATTTTTCACTCAGTTACAGTAGCAATTTTTGGGAAAAGTGACAACAATAAGATTATGTGATACAGATTCCAATTTTAAAATTTTCTTTGAAACTGGAGATTTATTTAAATGTTGCCCGCACATGCAATAAATATCAATGTGACAGTTTCCCCATCAGTTACAGGGAAGAAACTATAAGTCAAAGGTCACAACCAATATGTCTGAACTTTTTGTTGACACTTTTGTAAAAATAGAAAACCTATATCTGAATAAGTTAGGGGAACATAAATACCAAATGGCAAATACCAAAGTATAGGATATAAGATGTCTGATCGTGAGGGGGGTCCAGCTGCTGGGAACCCCCGGGTATCTGGTCTGGCACCCTGGCGTGCTAAACTTTTATTTTCAGAACACTGGCTGTGCTGGGCTTCAGCGGCCATGGTTGTCACACACCCCTCCATAAATAAATGGGATGGGGAGTTTAGTTCACCTCATACAGTGGAATACTGGGTGATCCTGGGTGGTCACAGCGGCTGGACCCCCGTGACCAGACATCTTATCCCCTATTCCTTGGATAGAGGATAAGATGTCAAGGGGTGGATTACCTCTTTAAGAAATATCCATTGCAAGATACAACCCCTTAGGCAGAAGGGGGGGGGGCTGGTTCTCAAATCGGGGTAAAATTCTCCATTGTAAAGCTAATCTATTTACTGCTTTTTGCAAGGCTTGGTTCCCAATTTGACCCTAAATAGAAGCCAATTGTATTGGTATTACAATGTACCTAATTAGCTATTTATCAGTTGCTTGTTCTTCAATGCATCCTTTCGCTGGCTCATTCACAATGAAATTTACGGTAATAGACTGACACAACCAAAATATTAGCATTCCCAATCCAGCACCTTCATTCTGTAATGAAATGGAACTGCGTATTGTAATTTGGGCCAAATTAATTATTTGCTCAGGTGAACCCTAGCTAAGATTGCATTCTCTGATATATATCAGCCGTGTAATTTCAAAGCTGTAGACAGTTTATTAAACTAGCTGGCCTTTTGCAGCTTAGAACTTACTTAAATTATTATTTTTTTTTAATGCCACCTCTACAGATTTGAAAATGTTCATCATGTCCAAAAAATGTTCTGTGTTCTCATTGTATCAAATCAGCAGTTTCAGCAATGTAAAATCCTAACACTCTATGTAATAAAGGCATTTAAAGGGAATAATTCACTTGTACTCTTTGTTGTGTGTCCTACTCAAGGGAGACTGGTAAGTATTGCATATTAGTTTTTGCAAGTAATGAATAAGGATCTTACGAAAACGACAGAAGGCAACAGATTAGGAAAGACTATAAATTAAGCTAATGGAACCATTGGGTCAAACAAACACAGATACATTTTCCCAGTAGAGCCATAGAATACTACTTACATATTTTAAGAGGAGGATTTTACAACTGTGGTGTTTCCTGTAAAGACAAATTGTAAAGTATATTTGCAATATATATCGGAATAAAGCTAAATGGCTATGCTTTTATGGAGCTTGGTTAAGTGCAAATAAATTTTAAGGGCACAGTAAACTATCCCAAATAAGTTATTAAATAAGTCTCAATATCACACCCATAATTCCTGATGATGAACCAAAATACTTTAATTAACCCCTTAACCCCTTCCCGCTATAGGACGTATGTATACGTCCAATCATCCGATACATTCGCACAATTGGACGTATGCATACGTCCTAGTGATCTCCGGACTTGCCGCGGGCAGCGCAGGAGATCGGCGACGGGACCAGCTGCAGCTTTAACCCCATAGATGCCGTGATCAATCCTGATCACGGCATCTATGGTGTTTACAGGGGGAGCGCTCTCCCCCTGTTCTCCAATGGAGGCGCCGCGATACAATCGCGGGTTGCTGTTGGTTGCTATGGAAGCAGGAGGTCAGATCATGACCTCCTGTCTGCCTGCTACGGAAGCCTGTGAGATCCAGCCAGAGGCTGGATCGCACAGGCTGTAGTGTGTGCAGCTCATCAGGTCATACAGTGCTGCAGTACAAATGTATTGCAGCATAGTATAACCTGTAAAAAGTGTAAAAAAATTTATAAAAAGTTCTTCAATAAAAGTATGAAGTGTAAAAAAAAAAAAAATGCTCCTTTCCCAATAAAAGCCCAGTATTATCACCAAAAAAGATCAAAAACACAAATCATATACATAATACATATTGCCACGTCCGTAATGATGTGTACTATAAAACTATGATGTAAATTATCCCGCACGGGGAACGCCGTAAAAAAAAACATTAAAAAAAGGGCAAAATTCGCCAATTTTGGTACAAATAGCGGAATAAAAACGATCAAAAGGTAGCACGTAGCACAAGAATGATACCAATAAAAAGTACAGCTCATCCCACAAAAAATAAGCCCTTTTCCTGAATTCTAAATTATGCGCAGAAGCGCTAAATTTATCAATCAAGTGCAATGAGTTTAATAAATTGAAGGCAAATATAGTAATCTCCTCAATCCACTCTTTGAAAAATAGAATCGATGATTTATCAATGGACTTGCTACGTTAAGTCCAAGACGGCTTATATTTTCGCAAAAAAAAAACAGCTCTTGCGGCCAAATTTTTGGTGTAAAGGAAAAGTATGCAGTTAATAAATACATGCGTACTATAGATGTCACTCCAAGGTACCCCAATTCGGCCACATCTGGAGGACATGCTCTACCAAAACTTGCGCAAAAAAATGCGCAAAAAAAGAGCTTGCGCAATAAAATACATACAAAACAGGGGTAAAATCTTTGATACATGTCCCCCAATGTGTGTATGTGTGTGTGTGTGTGTATGTATGCATGTGTGTGTGTGTGTATGTGTGTATGATCCAGCATCACGTCCAAACGACTAAAGATATTAACATGAAACTTGGCACACATGTTACCTATATGTCAACAACAAACATAGGATAGGTGATTTAACCATTACTCACCCCCATTTGCCAGGGGCAGGGTTTATGTTTAAAGTCCCATACAAGTCAATGGGAAATATATGTTACTGCATAACTTCCAAACGGCTGGAGATATTTCAATAATACTTGGTCACATGTTACTTATACGTCCACTTAAAATATAGGATAGTTAATTTAACCCTTAACTATGCCCATTTGTGAGGGTCAGGGTTTTTGTTTAAAGTCCCATGCAAATCAATGGCAAATGTATGTTCCCACATAACTTCCGTACGGCTGGAGATATTTCAATACCTGGTACACATATTTCGGGTCGGGATATGAGGACGGGATGGGAGGTCGGGATAGGAGGTTGGGATTAGGAGGTCGGGATATGAGGACGGGATAGGAGGATGGGATAGGATGACAGGATAGGAGCACGGGATAGGAGGACCTGGATTGTATGTTACTGCACAACTTCCAAACGGCTGGAGATATTTCAATAATACTTGGTCACATGTTACTTATATGTCCACTTAAAATATAGGATAGTTAATTTAACCCTTAACTAACGCCATTTGTGAGGGCCGGGTTTTTGTTTAAAGTTCCAAATCAAATTGGAATGGGAAATCAATGGGAAATGTATGTTCCCACATAACTTCCGTACGGCTGGAGATATGTCAATAATACCTGGTACACATATTACTTATATGTCAAATAAAAAGATATGATAGTTAAATTAACCCTTACCTACACCCTTACTTAAAATATGCGAGTATATGGGACTTCCAGTACCTTACTCCACAAGCTCCGCTCTGCATCTCCTGGTGAATCGGTCAATCCGGCTTGCAAGCCACACCCCATCTCAAAAAGAGAGGAGATTGGGATAGGGGGTTGGGATATGAGGACGAGATATGAGGTCAAGATAGGAAGACGGGATAGGAGGTCGGGATATGAGGTCGGGATAGGAGGTTGGGATAGGAGGTCGAGATATGAGGTCAGGATATGAGGACGGGATATGAGGACAGGATATGAGGTCGAGATAGGAGGACGGGATAGGAGGTCGGGATATAAGGTCAGGATATGATGATGGATATGAGGTTGGGATATGAGGATGGCATATGAGGACAGGATATGAGGTCGAGATATGAGTACAGGATATGAGGTTGAGATATGAGGTTGTAATATGAGGATGGGATAGGAGGTCGAAATATGAAGATGGGATATGAGGTTGAGATTGGAGGATGGGAAATGAGGTCGGGATATGAGAATGGGATATGAGGTCAAGATAGGAAGACGAGATAGGAGGTCGGGATATGAGGATTGGATATGAGGTCGGGATAGGAGGTCGAGATATGAGGTCAGGATATGAGGAAGGGATATGAGGTCTGGATATGAGGTCAAGATAGTAGGATGGGATAGGAGGTCGAGATATGAGGACGGGATATGAGGTTGAGATATGAGGTCGAGATATGAGGACAGGATAGGAGATCGGGATATGAGGTTGAGATATGAAGTTGAGATATGAGGTCAGGATAGGAGGTCGAGATAGAAGGTTGAGATATGAGGACAGAATATGGGGACGGGATATGGGGTTGGGATATGACAACAATATATGGGGATGGAATAGGAAGTCAAAAGCTTCCTCCTTTGTTGATTTTCCTCCCCAATAAGGAGAAAAACCAGGCAACGCCGGGTACTCAGTAGTGTTGAGCGGCATAGGCCATATTCGAATTCGCGAATATTCGCGAATATATGGACGAATATTCGTCATATATTCGCGAATATTCGCATATTCGTTATATCCTCGTTTTATTTTCGCACACGCGAAAATTCGCGTATGCGAACATTTACAGATGTGAAAATTAGCATATACAAAATTAGCATAAGGTAAAATTCGCATATACGAAAATTCGCATATGCTAATTTTCGCATATGCGAATTTTCGCACGCCAGTCTCACACAGTAGTATTAGAGCCTTCTTTACACCACACAAGCTGGAAGCAGAGAGAGGTGATCACTGTGATGTGTACTGTGAAGAAAAAAAAAAAAAAAAAAAAAAAAAAAAAACGAATATTCGTAATTACGAATATATAGCGCTATATTCGCGAAATTCGCGAATTCGCGAATATGCGATATTCGCGAATAATATTCGAATTGCGAATATTCGCGAGCAACACTAGTACTCAGCTAGTCTATCTATATATATATATAAAACTCAACGTGTGTGTGTGTGTATGTGTGTATATGTATGTATGTTCCACAAAAACTTTCAAACGGCTAAAGATATTAACATGAAACTTGGCACACATGTTACTTATATGTCAACAACAAACATAGGATAGGTAATTTAACCCTTACTCAACCACATTTGCCAGGGGCGGGGCTTATGTTTAAAGTCCCATGCAAGTCAATGGGAAATATATGTTACTGCATAACTTCCAAACGGCTGGAGATATTTCGATAATACTTGGTCACACATTACTTATATGTCCACTTAAAATATAGGATAGTTAATTTAATCCTTAACTACCCCCATTTGTGACGGTCAGGGTTTTTTTTTTTTTTAAGTCCCATGCAAATCAATAGGAAATGTATGTTCCCATATAATTTCGGTAAGGCTGGAGCTATTTCATTACCTGGTACACATAATACGAGTCGGGATATGAGGACGGGATGGGAGGTCGGGATAGGAGGTCGAGATAGGAGGTCGGGATAAGAGGTTGAGATAGGAGGTCGGGATAGGAGGACGGGATATGAGGACGAGATAGGAGGTTGAGATATGAGGACGGGAAAGGAGGTCGGGATAGGAGGATGGGATAGGAGGACGGGATAGGAGGTTTAGATAGGAGGTCGAGATAGGAGGACGGGATAGGAGGTCGGGATAGGAGGTCAGGATAGGAGGTCGGTATAGGAGTTCAAGATTGTAGGACGGGATAGGAAGTCGAGATAGGAGGACGGGATGGGAGGACGGGATAAGAGGTCGAGATAGGAGGTCAGGATAGGAGGACGGGATAGGAGGACAGGATAGGAGGACGGGATAGGAGGTCGGCATAGGAGGTCGGGATAGGAGGACGGTATAGGAGGTCGGGACAGGAGGTCGAGATAGGAGGACAGGATAGGAGGTCGGGATGTGGGGTTGGGATATGACAACAATATATGAGGAAAGCATATGAAGTCAAAAGCTTCCTCCTTTGTTTATTTTCCTCCCCAAAAAGGATTAGGAAGGAAAAACCGGGCGACGCCGGGTTCTCAGCTAGTATATATATATAAAACTCAACGTGTGTGTGTGTGTGTGTGTGTATGTATGTTCCACAAAAACTTCCAAACAGCTAAAGATATTAAAATGAAACTTGGCACACATGTTACTTATATGTCAGAAACAAACATAGGATAGGGGATTTAACCCTTACTCACCCCTATTTGCCAGGGGCGGGGTTCATGTTTAAAGTCCCATACAAGTCTATGGAAAATATATGTTACTGCATAACTTCCAAGCGGCTGGAGATATTTCGATAATACTTGGTTACATGTTACTTATATGTCCACTTAAAATATAGGATAGTTAATTTCACCCTTAACTACCCACATTTGGGAGGGTCTGGGTTTTTGTTTAACGTCCCGTGCAAATCAATGGGAAATGTATGTTCTCACATAACTTCTGTACGGCTGGAGATATTTCAATACCTGGTACACATATTACAGGTCGGGATATGAGGACGGGATGGGAAGGATAGGAGGACGGGATATGAGGAAGGGATATGAGGACGGGATAGGAGGTCGGGATAGGAGGTCGGGATAGAAGGCTGGGATAGGAGGTCGAGATAGGAGGACAGGATAGGAGGTTGAGATAGGAGCTTAGGATAGGGGGTTGCGATAGGACGGGATAGGAGGTCGGGATAGGAGGTTGAGATAGGAGGATGGGATAGGAGGTCGAGATAAGAGGTCGAGATAGAAGGACGGGATAGGAGGACAGGATAGGAGTTCGAGATAGGAGGTTGGGATAGGAGGCCGGGATAGGAGTACAGGATAGGAGGACGGGATAGGAGGTCGAGATAGGAGGTCGGGATAGGAGGTTGAGATAGGAGGATGGGATAGGAGGTCGAGATAGGAGGACGGGATAGAAGGTCGAGATAGGAGGTCAGGATAGGAGGCCGGGATAGGAGGTCGAGATAGGAGGACGGGATAGAAGGACGGGATAGGAGGTCGAGATAGGAGGACGGGATAGGAGGTCGAGATAGGAGGTCTAGATATGAGAATGAGATAGGAGGACGGGATAGGAGGACGTGATAGGAGAACGGGATAGGAGGTCGAGATAGGAGGTCGGGATAGGAGGCCGGGATAGGAGGACGGGATAGGAGGACGGGATAGGAGGTCGAGATAGGAGGTCCGGATAGGAGGCCGGGATAGGAGGTCGAGATAGGAGGACAGGATAGGAGGTTGAGATAGGCAGCCGAGATAGGAGGATGGGATAGGGGGTGGAGATAGGAGGACAGGATAGGGGGTTGAGATAGGAGGATGGGATAGGAGGTCGAGATAGGACGACAGGATAGAAGGATGGGTAGGAGGTCGAGATAGGAGGACGGGATAGGAGGTTGAGATATGAGGACAGGATGGTCGGGATAGGAGGTCGGGATATGAGGACGGGATAGGAGGACGGGATAGGAGGTGGAGATAGGAGGTGGAGATAGGAGGTCGGGATAGGAGGCCGGGATAGGAGGTCGAGATAGGAGGATGGGATAGGAGGTTGAGATGGGAGGTCGGGATAGGAGGTTGGCATAGGAGGTGGAGATAGGAGGACGGGATAGGGGGTTGAGATAGGAGGACGGGATAGGAGGTCGAGATAGGACGACAGGATAGAAGGACGGGTAGGAGGTCGAGATAGAAGGACGGAATAGGAGGTTGGGATAGGAGGTCGAAATAGGAGGACGGGATAGGAGGACGGGATAGGAGGACCGGATATGAGGTCGGGGTATGAGGACGGGATATGGGGTTGGGATATGACAACAATATATGGGAATGGGATTTGAAGTCAAAAGCTTCCCCCTTTGTTGATTTTCCTCCCCAACAAGGATTAGGAAGGAAAAACCGTGCAACGCCGGATACTCAGCTAGTATATATATTTATAACTCAATGTGTGTATGTTTGTGTGTATGTTCCAGCATCACGTCCAAACGGCTAAATATATTAACATGAAACTTGGCACACATGTTACTTATATGTCAACACCAAACATAGGATAGGTAATTTAACCATTACTCACTCCCATTGGCGGGGGTCGGGGTTTTTGTTTAAAGTCCCATACAAGTCTATGGGAAATATATGTTACTGCATAACTTCTAAACAGCTGGAGATATTTTGATGATACTTGGTCACATGTTACTTATATGTCCACTTAAAAAATAGCATAGTTAATTTAACCCTTAACTGTCCCCATTTGTGAGGGTCAGGGTTTTTGTTTAAAGTCCCATGCAAATCTATGGGAAATGTATGTTCCCACATAACTTCCGTATAGCTGGAGATATTTCAATAATATCTGGTACACATATTACTTATAAGTCAAATTAAAATATATGATAGTTAAATTAACCCTTACCTACACCCTTATATAAAAGATGGCTTTTTGTTTTAAGTCCCATACAAGTATATGGGACTTCCAGTACCTTACTCCACAAGCTCCGCTCTGCATCTCCTGGTGAATGTGTCCAGCTTGCAAGCCACACCCCATCTCACAAAGATACGCCCACTGTTTAAGCCCCACCCCTTTTATTATCTACCCTTTTGTGCATCGGTCTGGCTTGCAAATCACACCCAGTCCCACAAAGCTACGTCCCCTTCTATTTTCAGCTTACAATATCTTCATCACAAATCAGTCCAACCTGAGGACAGGATATGAGGATAAGACATGAGGACGGGATATGAGGTTGGAATATGAGGTATATATTTCGATAATACTTGGTCACATGTTACTTATACGTCCGCTTTAAATATAGGATAGTTAATTTAACCCTTAACTATCCCCATTTGTGAGGGTCGGGGTTATTGTTTAAAGTCACATGCAAATCAATGGGAAATGTATGTTCCCACATAACTTCCTGTACGGCAGGAGATATTTCAATACCTGGTACACATATTACGGGTCAGGATAGGAGTTCGGGATTAGGAGGTCGGGATATGAGGACTGGATAGGAGGATGGGATAGGAGGACGGGATAGGAGGACCGGGATAGGAGGACCGGGATAGGAGGTTAGGATAGGAGGTCGAGATAGGAGGTCGGGATAGGAGGTCGAGATAGGAGGTCGAGATAGGAGGTCGGGATAGGAGGTCGGGATAGGAGGACGGGATAGGAGGACAGGATAGGAGGACGGGATATAAGGTCGGGATAGGAGGATGGGATAGGAGGTCAGGATAAAAGGTTGAGATAGGAGGTTGGGATAGATGGACTGGATAGGAGGACGAGATAAGAGGTCGGGATAGGAGGTCGGGATAGGAGGTCAAGATAGGAGGTCGGGATAGGAGGTTGAGATAGGAGGTCGAGATAGGAGGACGGGATATGAAGTCAAAAGCTTCTTCCTTTGTTTATTTTTCTCCCCAACAAGGATTGGGAAGGAAAAACCTGGCAACGCCGGGTACTCCGCTAATTTATATATATAAAACTCAATGGCCCACATTTATCAATGTCTTTAGACTGTTTTTTGTGTCTAAAAAAAGGGGCAAAAAAGGCGCAAGCAGGGTTTTTTGCGACTTTTTTTGCCCCTTTTTGTTTACACATTTCTGCTGATTTTGAGTTGCAATCCACTGATTTTGAGTAGCAATCCACTGATTTTGGCAATAGACATGATATAGAAGGAATTTATCATTGCGCCTTTTTGTAAAAAGGAGCAAAAAAAGGCACAAAGCCACTGAAAATTCTCTAAACTACACCAGCCCAGACATGGTATAGCTTTTTGGTGTATGTGTAGACAGAAGTTTCAGAAAATGTGGACCTGCACAAAATTTATCAAAGCTCTTTTACCTTTTAATAAATTTGGTGCTCCTACACATTATCAACACACAAAAAAAAAGGTGTAAAAAAATGCTTCACTCGCACTGCAATGATAAATGTGGGCCAATGTGTGTGTGTGTGTGTGTGTGTGTATGTGTATGTGTGTGTGTTGGTTCCAGCATCACTTCCAAACGGCTAAAGATATTAACATGAAACTTGGTACAAATGTTAATTATATAGCATCAACAAACATAGGATAGGTAATTTAACCCTAACCTAATCCCACTTGCAAGGGTCAGAGTTTTGGTTTAATGTCCAATGCAAACATATGGGAAATGTATATTCCAGCATAACTTCCGTATGGCTGGAGATATTTCAATAATACTTGGTCACATGTTACCTATATGTCAAACAAAAATATATATTAGTTAAATTAACCCCTAACCTACCCACCATATGTAAAGGGTGGGGTTTTTGTTTTAAGTCCCATGAAAGTATTTAGGACTTTTTGTACCTTACTCCGCGCTCTGCATCTCCTGGTGAATGTGTCAGTCCGGCCACACCCTCCCCGCATTCCATGCCCCATCTTGCAAATACACGCCAACCCTTTAAACCACACCTCTTTTATTTTCAGCTTACAATATCTTTACCACAATGCATCCCTACCTAAGGACAGGATATGAGGATTAGATATGGGGATGGGATATGAGGTCAGGATATGAGGTCGGGATATGGGGTTGGGATGTGAGGACAGGATATGGGGTCGGGATATAAGTATGGGATATGAGGACGGGATATGAGGAGGGGATATGAGGATGGGATATGAGGTCAGGATATGAGGAGGGGATTTGGGGTCGGGATATCAGGAGGGGATATGGGGTCAGGATTTAAGGACGGGATATGAGGACAAAAGTTTCCTCTTTTGTTGCTTTTTCTCCCCCACAAGGACATGGTAGGAAAAACTGGGCAGCGCCGAGTATTCAGCTAGTCTATATATAAAACTCAACATTTGTATGTATGTGTGTTCCAGCATAACTTCCAAATGACTGAAGATATTTTTATGAAACTTGGTACACGTTACTTATATGTCAAAATATAATGTGGGTAAATCAACCCTAACCCATCCCTATTTGCAAGTATACAGGTTTTTGTCTGAAGTCCCATGGAGGTACATCTCCTGATTGCATTGCTCTCAAATTGCAGAGATTGCCTGGGAGTTTTAAAAATTCTGCAGACTGTCTGACAGGCAGGTGCAGAGAATATATGCAAAAAATTGATAACTCAGTCCTCAGCTATACTATTCAAAAAGAAGAATATATGTTGGATGGATGGTTTAAGTGGAAAGAGATTGTAGACTTCCAGACCAATAACTACTAAATGATTTAATAACACAAGTCATTAGAAGAGTCCCAGCCGTAGGGCCCTACAGCTGTGTAACAGTAGGACATAAAATCTAACACATATATTGAATATATAGAATAAACCCTGGGAGAGAAAATATTCACATAAAAGTATATTCAAATAGAACAATATGGCTGATAGAAATCGTGTGGTATAATCCTTTAGCCAAAATATAGCATAATCCTATAGCCAAAATATAGCAATATGGCAATAAGATAATATTACAGCATGAAACAAAGTAATAATATAGTGGAATATCTATATGCTAGCTTTGAAACCTGTACACGAATTGCTATGCAAAACCTGTAAAGAAAAAGGTAGAAAATGTATGGAATATATAGAATAATATGATACAAAGACCAATCATGAAATTGCTCTCTGAGATGGTAACAAAAGTCCTGAAAAAGAATGATGCAAGTCCTGGAAAAGAAAGTCCTGAAAAATTAAGGTCTATGCGGGGGGATGGTTAACTCGTGCAACACAAATAGAAATTAAACGTTCGGCAAAAAGACCTGCTGTGCAGATGTAAGGAGAAAGACACAGGCACTATTTGTGCCACTCACCCACTCCGTTCTGGTCCCGATGGCAAGGGTTTCTTGCCACGTGTCTGGAAATCAGCTGGTCAGATGGATGCGGCCAATCCGTGTTGTTGTAAAGGAAATTTAAAATCTCAATACTTGCGTGACTAATTTTGTGAAGAGTGTCCTCCGCACAGACTGAATATCTATAGTCCGGCAACTGCTGAATCCGATGGCAAGTCCAATAGTCCGGTATAACCGATAATCTGGTACAGCTGGTAATATGTGTTGCACAGGGCAGAAGTAGGTAAGAGAGCAATGGTGATCCTGTGGATCAAGAAATTAGTCCAAATGGGGTTTGGTTTAACAAATAAAAATAAAAAATACAATATATTTTCTGCAGGGCTTAAAGGAAACTGGACCGCAATGATACTAGGTCCAATGGCATAAACAATTTCACATAAAAAAAATACCATACGCGTTTCGGGGTATACGATCTGAGCGTAAACCACTCAAACCCCTCCCTCAGTGGTGAAAAGTATATAGAGGTGCAGAGAATAGTTTATGCAGATTAGAGGAGATAAGATCGGGATATGAGGAAGATATATGAGGACAGAATATGAGGACAGGAAAGAGGTCAGGATAAAAGGACAGCATTTGAGGTCAGGATATGAGGAGGAGACATGAGAATGAGTGCTTCATTGCTGCTTTTTCTCTCCCACAAGGCTTAGGTAGGAAGACCAGTCAACTCTGGGTACTCAGTTAGTCAGCTAAAAATCTAGGTGAAATATTCCCTTTAAATACTTATGTCATGCAGTGCCCCCTCAAACCCTTAATTTCTTATAAAGATTTTGTGCCTTCCATTTTTAAAATGGGTATTCCAAAATAAGAAAATGCTTTATATGTTGCAGGGGACTGGGGTAAATATGAAAAGTGATACTTACCTACTCCAGTCCCCCTGCAGTTACAGTTGCAGGTCCTTCTGACCCCACTTTGCTTGTCTCTTCTCCCAGCTTTCAAGAGGAGATGTCAGAACAGGACCTGCCTGCTCAGCCAATCACAGGCCAAGATAAGATGATGCTGTTTCCAGTGATTGGCTGGACATCTGCTCTGACATCTCATTTCAGAGAGAGGGAGAAGAGATGAGCAAGAAGAGAGAATACCAGAAGGACTTGCAATGGAAACTATGGGGACTGGGTTGGGTAAGTATTTTTTTTTTTTTTTTTTTTTTTTTCATTTTTACCCAAGTCCCAGCAAAATATAAAAATATATATTTTTTTTTTTTACCAGTATATTCCTTTAAAGCATATTAACTCAATAAAATTAATACAATAAAACTGCTCATCTGGACTTGTCTCACGTATAGGACCTGCATACGTGATGTACAGCTTCACTATAGAATCGGTAACATATGACAAAGCCGGTTATCATTCACCTAAATGTTGTCATGTGGCTTAGTCACACTTCTGTTAGCGAAATACGATTCAGTTTAATCTCACACCGAGTGAACATGTTATCACTTCAGAGCTTTCAAGTTCTCAGTAGTGCTCCACTTGACCCATGTCATTTTATCCTTTTAAAACTTCTCAAAGCTTTCACATCCAATTTACTTACACAATAGATTTTTTCAAAATCATTTAAAGAATGAAATTGCATGTCTGTCCCCAAAATATCTCAGTTCTGAGTGTTAGTTATGTAAGGGTTCAATGCAATGATGCAGTGCAAGATGTAGATGGAGTAGCTGATCTGTTTCTAAGGCACCATTCTCTCTAAGACTCCCAAAAGCCTATTTTACGATTGATCAGATATGAAAAATACAAAAGAATGAAAGTCCTGTAAGCATTTATCTTCTATGTGAGGATGATTCATCTGAAAGGTCTCCCAGATATGCAGTTGTAGATGTCCTGATTTGGAAGTATCCAAAGAAAGAAATAAATCAAATCACGTAATGCACCTGCAGGAGAGTCTTGCTGGGCAAAAGATTTATCAAAACCTGTGTCAGTTGCCCATATCAAACTAGTGTGCTGCTGGTGTGGGCTGTGTATGGAATTTATCATTCTTATTGTGGCACATGGAATTAAAAAAATGGGTGAGATGTGCTGTATACAGCATTGGAGCTAGACTTCATAACTGAGGAGTGATGTACATCGTCGCTTCTTAATTTTTGACTTGCTTGGCATGATGTATAAAGTGTATACCTTCTATTCAGCCTGGCTGTACCTGCAGCTGTATATGCGCTGGCACAGCTCAGCCCTGCTCAGAGCAGGGATTCCTACCAGTATAGTGACAGGAGTCTGGTATAGCATACAGCAATGCTATATAGTATAGTATAGCCAGTAAAGGTATATAAAGATGCTATGCATCACTAGTGCATGGGCGGGGTGCAAAGCACCAACACATGTATTAAAGGGGTACTTCGGTAGAAAATTATAAAAAAAAAAATTTAAAATCAACTGGTGCCAGAAAGTTCAACAGATTTGTAAATTAATTCTATTAAAAATCTTTATCCTTCCAGTACTTTTCAGCAGCTGTATGCTACAGCGAAAATTATTTTCTTTTTAAATTTCTTTTTTGTCTTGTGCTCTCTGCTGACACCTGATGCCCATATCAGGAACTATTCAGAGCAGGAGAAAATCCTCACAGCAAACCTATGCTACTCTGGACAGTTCCTAATATGTTTTTTTTTTCCTAAAAATTTTTTCCACCTGAGTACCCCTTTAACCTGTTAAGGACCCAAGTCATACCGGTACATCATGGGACCCTGGTAGTAAAGGACCCATGACGTACATGTACGTCCATGGGAATTTCGGTCCCCACTGCGTACCGGGCGGGGACCGGACCGGGGTGACTGCTGATATCAATCAGCAGGCACCCCGCGCAAATGCCCAGGGGAGTCATCAGACCACCCATGTCGGTGATTGCCGCAAATCACCGGTGAATTCACACAGGCGATTTGCGCAATTCTGGATCATATGGGTCTTTGGTGACCCGGTGACCCCGAAAAATAAGGGGATCGGGGTTGACCAAGACACCCACGATCCCCCTGAAGGGATAGGAGTGACAACCAATAGCAGATCAGGGTGGGGGGGGGTTAACTTTCGGTTTCCCCATTCTGCCCACCCACTGTAAGCTGGGCAGAACGAGGAAACCAAGGAGGACCGGCGCCGAAGTCCACTTACCCATCGGCGGTGGCGGAGGCAATGATCGGCAGCAGAGGCCGGGATGCGGCTCCCTGGAACCTACGGAAGCCGGTGAGTTGCCTAGCAACATCTAGAGGGCTATAGTCTGAGACCACGACCCAGATAGCTGTTTGGGCGTGCTGGGAATTGTAGTTTTGCAACAGCTGGAGGGCTACAGTTTGGAGATCACTGAGCAGTGGTCTCTAAACTGTGGCCCTCTAGATCTTGCAAAACTACAACTCCTAGCATGCCCACACAGCAGTTTGCTGTCTGGGTATGCTGGGATTTGTAGTTTTGCAACATCTGGAAGGCCACAGTTTGGAGATCATTGTGCAGTGGTCTCTAAACTGTAGCCCTTCAGATGTTGCAAAACTGCAAATGCCAGCATGCCCAAACAGCAAACAGCTGTCTCGGCATGCTGGGAGTTGTAGTTGTGTACCTCCAGCTGTTGCATAATTACATCTCCCAGCATTCCCTTCGGCGATCAGTACATGCTGGGAGGTACATTGGTTAGAAAATACTGAATTAGGTAAAAGAACCTAACTGAAGGTTTTCCAACCAGTGTTCCTCCAGCTGTTGTAAAAGTATAACTCCCAGCATGCACAGTCTGTCAGTACATGCTGGTAGTTGTAATTTTGAAACAGCTGGAGGTTTGCCCTCCCCCCCCCCCCCCATATGAATGTACAGTGGTCCCTCAACATACGATGGTAATTCGTTCCAAATGAACAAATCATTAGTTGAAACCATCGTATGTTGAGGGATCCATGCAATGAAAAGTATAGGAAGTTATACTCACCTGTCCCCACCACTTCGGACCGTCACCGCTGCCCTGGATGTTGCCCTCCATTGCTGTTGGGGTGTCCCCGCCGTTCTGGACCGACTCTGCTGCCTGGGATCGTCGCTCTTCATTGCCATCATCATGCCGTTGTGTACGCCACTCCTATTGGATGACGGGACGGCGTGCGCGGTACCCTAAAAATACTACACTACACTACACTAACACAAATTAAACAGCAAAACACTACATATACACTGTCCCCCTCAATAAAAATGAAAAAAGTATTGTACGGCAGTGTTTCCAAAACAGAGCCTCCAGCTGTTGCAAAACAACAACTCTGGACAGCCACTGAATGTCCAGGCATGCTGGGAGTTTAGCAACAGCTGGAGGCACCCTGTTTGGGAATCACTGGCGTAGAATACCCTTATGTCCACCCCTATGCAATCCCTAATTTAGTCACACAGGTGTCTCACAGATTTTTGGAATAGTGGTCCGTGAAAATTAAAAATGTAATTTTTTATTTGCACAGCTCACTGTTCTAAAGATCTGTCAAACGCCAGTGGGGTATAAATACTCACTGCACCCCTTATTAAATTCTGTGAGATTTTGGTTTCTCTTTCTTTCTGTGGGTTGTGGGAAACTACTACATCAAGGTATTCTGCGTTGTTTTGGTAGTGTGTATGGATGAACTGGATATTCCAGATGTTGCTGTTCAGGGAGGTGACGAATCTGTTGAGCTCTTCTGTGCTTCCGCTGTAAAAGGGGGTCGCGGTATAGTTGTTTTTCTTCGAAAGCATCCATGAATAGTGTTGCTCGCGAATATTCGCAATTCGAATATTATTCGCGAATATCGCATATTCGCGAATTCGCGAATTTCGCGAATATAGTGCTATATATTCGTAATTACGAATATTCGTTTTTTTTTTTTTTTTTTCTTCACAGTACACATCACAGTGATCACCCCTCTCTGCTTCCAGCTTGTGTGGTGTAAAGAAGGCTGTAATACTACTGTGTGAGACTGGCGTGCGAAAATTCGCATATGCGAATATCAGCACATGCTAATTTCCGTATATGCGAATTTTATGTGTGCTAATTTTTGCGTGCCCGAATGTTCGCATATGCGAAAATAAAACGAGAATATAACGAATATGCGAATATATGCGAATATATGACGAATATTCGTCCATATATTCGCGAATATTCGCGAAATCGAATATGGCCTATGCCGCTCAACACTATCCATGAACAGGTTTGCAAAACTTGGTATATGGCACCGACCCCTAGTGCCGCCCACCCTGACCTCCGACTTCCACCGCCTTTGGTGCCTAAATTCCTGTACTTATGAACTCCCACTTTTTTGACTTAACACACCTTTGCAATTGAGAAAGAGGGAGCATGCCCTCGAAACGCATCTTGCTATTTTCTCCTGTACTTGTTTGCATGTATGAATAAAATACACGCTACTTGTGCCTGAACTCGACTCTGCGTGTGAATCCACTAAGGCAGCGCCAACACAGAGATTTTTTGCAAAAACTCTTGCACCACTTAAAAACTGTCATTCACAACTGCTTCTCTAAACATTTCACCTACTCCCATCTCTGGTACCTCTGATCTTTATGTTGTAAAACCTATTTTGGACTCCAAGTTTATCAGAGGAAAACGCTTTTATCTTGTGAATTGGGAAGGATTCGGTCCGGAGGAGAGATCTTGGTAGCCTGAACAAATAATCCTGGACCGTGATCTACTTAGTGAATTTCTGAACCGCAAAAGGAGGGGGAGACCAAAGGGGGGGGGGGGACTGTTACACCTTACGCACTGGCCACTTCCCCTGGCTGTGAGGTCACTGTCCCCCTCTCCCCTGCTGCCAGCGGGGCTGAGATTCGCATTGCGGGACCCAGTCACTTACCACGCTCCTCTGCTGCTTCTTCCTCTGCCTCTCAGCTCTGAAATGTAAAGGGCCAGTACGCCTATGATTATGTGAAACACCTGGAACTATTCTATAAGTCCCTGCACCTACCACTCTTCCCTACCGGATCTTCAGTGCCATTTGCCTGAGATTAAGCATTCCATACTGTCTGTTTGCCTTGCCCATGTTCTGACCCTTCTGCTACATTGTTTGACTACACACCTTTGCCTTGACCTTCTGTTAAGTCAGACTATGCCTCTGCCTCTTCCTACTGTACTTTGCCTCGCCCAGCTACCTGTGTGGTCGAGTCGTATCGGGGGTAGCGACCTGGGTGTCACCTGCCACAGCAAATCCATCCTGCCTTACGGCAGGCTCTGATGAAGACCAGCATCACCTTAGACTCCACTCCCTGATACGGCCCGTGTCATCAGCCACTCAGGTCAGTGGATCCACATCCAGCATTGTTACATCCACACTCCTCAGGACTCTCATCACACTATGGTTATCAAAGGGGTTAATGTGTTGTATTTAAAGGGGTTATCCAGGAAAAAACTTTTCCAGAAACTGGCTCCAGAAAGTTAAACAGATTTGTAAATTACTTCTATTAAAAAATCTTAATCCTTTCAGTACTTATGAGCATCTGAAGTCTAAGTGCTCTCTGATGACATGTGTCTAAGGAATCGCCCAGTTTAGAAGAGGTTTGCTATTGGGATTTGCTTCTAAATTGGGCCGTTCCCGAGACATGTGTCATCAGAAAGCACTTAGACAGAAAAGAACAACCTTAACTTCAGAAGCTCATAAGTACTGAAAGGATTAAGATTTTTAAATAGAAGTAATTTACAAATCTGTTTAACTTTCTGGAGCCAGTTGATATATAAAAAAAAGGTTTTTCCCTGGATAACCCCTTTAAATGAATATGTCTTTAAGTCCTGTTGTTAAGTCATGTAATGAGGGAAGGTGTCAGTGACCAGGTGACTTGTGGGTGACCTATGGGAGTCCTCCAAATTGCTCCCTTAACCTATTGGGGATGGAGGGCGTATAGATACGCCCTCGTGTCCCAGTACTTAAGGACGGAGGGCGTATCTGGCCCTTCATCTGGCCCTTCATATGTTGCAGAACTACAACTCACAGCATGCCTGGACAGTCTGGGCATGCTTGGAGTTGTAGTTTTGCAACATTTGGAGGGCTACAGTTTTGAGACCACTACTTAGCGGTCTCCAAACTGTTTTTCCCCAGTTGTTGCATAACTACAACTCCTAGCATGCCTAGACTGTCCAGGCATGCTGGGAGTTGTAGTTCTGCAACATCTGAAGGGCCAGATATTGCAGAACTAAACGTCAGGCATCCCTGACTGTCTGGGCATGCTGGTAATTGTAGTTTTGCAACAGCTGTAGGCCCACTGGTTGGGAAGCACCGAGCTAGAATCTGTTTAATAACTCAGTGATTCCAACCCGTGTGCCTCCAGCTGTTGCAAAACTACAACTCCCAGAATGCACTGACAGACCGTACATGCTGGGAGTTGTAATTTTGCAACAGCTGGAGGTACATGGGTTGGAATCACTGAGCTAGAGTCTGTTTCTTAACTCAGTTGTTCACTACAAGGCTCAGAAGAGGATAAGTGCCATTGGGCTTTTCGGAGAGAGAATTAGGCTGGAATTGAAGGCCAGGTGCGTTTACAAAGCCCCCATGCTGCCAGAACAGTGGACCCCCCCCCCACTTGTGACCCTATTTTGGAAACTACACCCCTCATGTAATGTAATAAGGTGAGCAGTTAGGATTTACACCCCTCAGCTGTCTGACAGATTTTTGGAACAGTGGTCTGTGAAAATGAAAAATTCCCATTGTTGCTCCTTCCCTTCTGAGCCCTCTAGTGAACCCACAGAGCACTTTACATCCACATATGAGGTATTTCCTTACTCAAGAGAAAATTACTTACAAGTTTTGGGGGCCTTTTTACCTTTTACCCCTTGTAAAACTGAAAACAATGGGGCTACAATGACATGTTAGTGTAAAAAATGGAGATTTTGATTTTTCTCCTCCCTTTTGCTGCTATTCTTGTGAAACACCTAAAAGGTTAACAAACTTTTTGAATGTCATTTTGAATACTTTGAGGGGTGCAGTTTTCATAATGTGGTCCATCATATGGGATTTGCAACATAAAGACACTCAAATTCACTTCTAAACTTAACTGGTCCCTGAAAAATTCTGATTTCGAAATTTTTATGAAAAACTGGAAAATTGCTGCTATACTTTGACGTCCTCTGATGTCTTCAAAAAGTAAAAACATGTCAACTTTATGATGCAAACATAAAGTTAACATATTGTATATGTAAATATATGTAAAAATATGTAATATGTAATTTATTTGACATGTCCCTTTTCCTTACAAGCAGAGAGCTTCAAAGTTAGAAAAATGCTAAATTTTAACATTTTTCCTGACATTTTGGAATTTTTCTCCAAGAAATGATGCAAGTATCGATGAAAATTTACCACTAACATAAAGTAGAATATGTCATGAAAAAACAATCTCGGAATCAAATTTATAAGTAAAAGCATCCCAGAGTTATTAATGCATAAAGTGATAGAGGTCAGATTTGAAAAAAATGCTCCTGTCCTTAGGGTTATAATGGGCTCTGTCCCCAAGGGGTTTAAGGGGAGTTACAGGAATTTTTTTTTTATTTGACTATGCTACAGGGGCTGTAATTCTTCTGTGATTTTCACCCCAATATTTATTTTCACCAGCTTGCAATGCGTCTGAGACCTGACTCACTAGTCAGCTGATGACAGGGAGCCTCTCTGCTTCAATGGGTGGAGCAATTGCTTGGTGGGAGAGAGATCAATCTGCAACTAATGCAACAGTTGTAGGCACCCTGATTGAAAACAGGTCTTTGAATGGATGCAGCTCATTTATGTTTCAATGGGTGGGGTGGCTGATGTGTGGGAGGGAGGAAAATGGAATTATGTGATTTGTAGTCAAAAAAAGAAAAGTGCAAAAAAGGAAATAACAGTTCACAAAAAACTAGCCACAGTGTTATGGTAATCTCACAGCATAGCCATTTAGCACCAAGACAAGTGCAGATCCTTCCTAAGCATGTCCATTACTGCCTGCCAGGTACGTACTAAAATTCCCTTATGGTGGATAACAACTTTAAATACCAGGGAGGAGCTAGCTTAGTCAGATGAGTTTAGACCTTGCTGAGCTACAGTACAGTCAAGACCTGAGAGTGTCTGGTGTCCTAAGAGAGATTGAGGCCTAACCAAACAGCCATGCTTCCATCAACCATGTACCCCTTGAGGTGAAAGTCAAAACCTGGTAAGCAACCACAGGGGAGAAGTCTAGTCATTCATTGTCAAGTCTATCAAGTCTGCTAAAGTCAGCGTGGGATTGCATTAAGTCCACTACAAGTCCCAGCAAGCCCGCAAGTCTCCTAAAGTCACTGGTCATCTCCTTGGGCCTAACTGAGCTCTAAAGACTATACCAACTGTCTGCCTGGGTAAAGCTGCCATTGTTCCGTAAACCTTGCATCATAGTGATTATTTGCCCCGTGCCTGGCCCAGGAACCAGCGGCCATACCTCCGGTGATGTAGAGGAAAACCATGCCCTGGCATTACAAACACAAGGGGTTAATGCCATCTATCCCTAGGGTAATAACCTCTGCCCTTTCATCGCACCCTAACCACAGATGCTTATTACCATATTTGAAAGCATTCACAGTTGTTTATTTTGGGATCTGTTCTATCTGAATTCCTCATCAGTACAGGATTTTACAAGAGAGCAGAGACAAAGACTAAGAAGACAAAGTTTAATAAAGATTAGTGAGTCAACCAACCATAAGACACATGCAGAAGATGGACATGCTCATTAGTTCTGGGGCCTGCCATTTGGGATGTATTACCCTAAGCGTAACAGGACCGTGAGTTTTTGCACAGGCATCTTTTTTCATAACAGATTCTATTCCGTTATTAATTACACAACAACCCAGATCATATATCCTTGTCAATTTGTATGGGTGAGTCCCTATGGTCTTTGCATCTGTTGCTAATATTTATAAGGATATTTATGTGATTTAGTCATGATGCAGAGGACGCGGCTAAAATTATGTGTTAGGGCGAAATCAAGACCTATAAATCATAAAACTCTTCACTTAGACATCATGCCTCAATTATTAACATTCTTCCCAAATACAGTATCTTGAGGATGGAGCCAAATTCATCTTCGTATGAACTGTTTATTCTCTGTGTAGTGTCCCACTGTGTACCCGTAGGAATTTTTTCATGTTTACTTGCATTATATGATACTTTTGTATTATTCCCGTGATATTGTATAGAAATGTTTTGCTGTCATAAATTTTCACATAGGTCCATACACTGTCATTGGGAACATTCTAGAATGGGGAGGAGCAGCTTTAAACCCAGTCCCCTTCTACTGAGGGTAGAGAGAGTTAGGGTACAGTCTAGTGCTCTCCCAATAGGAAGAGAATTAGGAGAAAGGAACCCACATACCAGCTTGTGTGACACTTAAAGGAGAAGTAGCACATACAAAAACAAAAGTTTTAGATTGTGGGGCGTCCGACCGCTGGCACCCCGCGCGATCTTCAGTATGGGGACTTTTTTTTTCCTGAAATAAAAAATATCTTTTTCTCTCTGTATATTTCTCACTGCACCTAGTCGAGAGCAAAATGGGTATTAGAAAAACAAGATATTCAGAAAAGCTGACAGAAACAGAAGGGAGGAGAAGGTAAAGAGGTAGAAATGTTTTCAAATTAACTGTTGCTGGAAAGTTGAACAAACTTGAAAATTACTTCTATTTAAAAATCTTAATCCTACTAGTACTTATCAGCTGCTGTATGCTCCAGAGAAAGTTGTGTAGTTCTTTCTAGTATGACCACAGTGCTCTCTGCTGACACCTCTGTCTGTGCTTTTCATCTTAGACATCACTATGCATTTTTTTTATACAGTAAGACATTACTTTTGGCACTAACCTCTTACTTACAGTATTTATTACTCATCTGCTGAGTCATTATTTTCATTATTCAAGTTTCATTATTGTTGTTATTTTTACTATTATTTATGTTTGTGGAGAACTCATAGTTCCAGATCGCTGTACATATGATAAGAAGTTAAAATACATATAACACGAAGGCAAGTATAATAAGCCTGACACAGTAAATGACAGACTGATATATGGAGAGAGGAACCTGCCCCGCGTGGGCTTACAATCTACAAGGGGAGTGGAGGGATGCAGCAGTAAGGGAGTAAGGGAGTCATCTGTGGGCAGTTAGGGAAGCAGCCATTCATAAAGCAATCTAGTGGCAGCAAGGTTAACATAGGTTGTAGGCTTTCCTAAATAGATGGGCTTTTTAGATTGTTTTTGAAGCTTTTCATGGTAAGTGAGAGCTGGATATGTCAGGGTAGCAAGTTTCAGTGTATAGGGGAAAAATCTTGGGGATGGGTGTATGAAGTGTGGATGAGGTGAGGATCGGAGATTGCATCATGTGAACATGATTCCTTTTACTTTGTGTGACTCCTCCCTGCACTGTGACACTAATGTGATTACCATTGAGCTGTTACTTCACCTTGGTATGTGACATATTACTGTATATACGGTAATCTACAGTATGTATTGTAACATTACTATTATTTATTATTCCTGTTCTGGAACCAGTAGTGTTTATTATATCTGCATGGTTGCAATGCATCATCATGTGAATTATTCATTATTCCTGTAACATCAATGTGCGCACATAAGGATGTAAATATATAAGATGTAGGATTTACATAGTAGTTTACAGAGGTTACCCAGGAATTGATGCCTGCATGTGCCCACTGGGCATTTTCCCAAACAAGAGGATACCAATTTTATGATTTTTTTGTACAGATATTGCATCAGGCCTAGGAACTAAAAATTCCATCTCTGGTCCCCGGTACAGTTAATTTAGTAGACGTACGACCTAAAAATTTGTTACCCTCTTGTTTTGTTCATACAATATGAAATTATTGACAGAGAAGTATCAGGATTGTGACTGGAATGCATAATACAAAATAAAAAACATGAAGCAATGTAATAGATTTTGACTGTCTTCCTAAATCGTAAGGACAAATTTCCTAATTAAAGAATATTCAATCTATCTGTGCTGCCAAGCTGCACCAGAGACCTTGTTTAATTTATCTGTGCTGCCAAGCTTCTCATCCTGAGACTAGGGTTCTGCTTTTTGCATAAATTTCAGCAGAAAGCGTACATTCCACAATTCCTCTGACACACTGCGTGCTCAGGTTGTGTATGTCTTACTTCTACTGCACCATTCAATTAATGCTTGTATGTCTTGTCTTTCTTTTCTTTTTAAATATGCTTGAAGATGTTATCAATAATCACTTTGAGTCAAGGTGCCTAACACCACTGCATGACAGGTAATCTACAGTACTAGATAAGGTAGATTTGCCCCACCTGCTCTGCACAGTCCATCAGCCACATTGTGTATATAATCAACACTACATTTTGTTAGGAGTCGTGCCGTGGTCAGACATGCTGGCCGTGGACGCACTCCTCCTCCGCTGCCCGGAGCTGTCCGTACTGCCATTCGCATCCTGCAATGCGATGGCACTCAGCCCTCTGCTCCTTACCTCCCCTGTCGTTCCTGTGTCTCCTCTGTGCTTCCTGCTCGCTGGCGCACGTGTACCCACCTCCTAGGGCACGTGCGCTGGCTCTGTGAAATTTAAAGGACCAGTATATAATTAATTGGTTCTTGCTGCCCCATGACCCTGTAAATATAGGCACTGCCTTTGGACCCTTGCCGGATCTTTGTGCCCTCGTGCCTTTTGTAATGTCCCAGTACAGGACATGGTCCTGCACTACCCTTAGGCCCTGTCAGGTTGAGACCCTCAGTGACCTGGGGGCTCCCCTTCAAGGTCTCCCCCTGTTGTTTCCAGAATGTTGTGTATATCACTTTAATGCCTAGACAGTCTCCTAATGTAAAGGACCTGTGTAGGTCTTCCTACCTCATACCAAGACTTCCCTTAAGTGTTTTGTTAGAAGCAAGCAGAAACTCTTCCTCCTCATCGACCCTGTGATTGTCCTATTGATTTTCTACCGGGTTGTTTTCCCCCTCAGGGAAGAATCTATCCCTTGTAGGCTCCTGAGACGCAGGCCATGTATGAATACATCAGTGAGAACCTACTGAAGGGCTTCATTCAGGAGTCTACCTCTCCTGCCAGAGCCGGTTTCATCTTTGTGGATCAGGAACCGGTACCCCCTCTCTCTGACTATTTGATCGCCTACGGGGAGCCAAGTTGGACTTGCGAGGGGCGTATAATCTTATTAGAATCCGGTAAGGAGACGAGTGGAAGATGGCTTTTAATACCCGTGATGGGCATTATGAATACCTAGTGATGCCGTTTGGTCTCTGTAACTCCCCGGCCATTTTTCAAGAATTTGTCTATTTCATTTTCCAAAATCTCCTTTATACTTGTGTTGTGGTGTATGTGGACACCCAACTCACCCAACTTGGAAGTTCATCGCACTCATGTGTGTCAGGTCCTGCAACACCTTCGGAGCAACCGCCTCTACGCCAAGCTCGAGAAATGTCTCTTCGAGATATTGTCTCTGCCATTCCTCGGCTATATTGTCTCTAATCAAGGCCTTCGAGAAAGCGTTACCAGAATTGTTTCTAGTCTTACGGTGTACCAGTTCCGCCTGCTTCGTTCCATGACCACACATCGTTGCCACCTGCCCTCTGACCTCGTTTCTATGTGTACTGACCTTTTGGCTGTGCCTCCTGCAGTGACCTTCTGCCTGTCTGTGACTACAAGGTCCTCTCATCCTTCTGTGCCACACATTTCCTCGGCTGCCTCAGTGGACGAGTCGTATCACAGGTAGCAACCTGGGAGCCGCCTGCTGCAGCAAGTTTTTCCCGCTTTGCGGCGGGCTCTGATGAAAACCAGCGGCTCCTTAGACTCCGCTCCCTGGTACAGCTCAAGTAATCATCCACACAAGGTAAAGTGGATCCCCATCTCCGGTCGTAACACATTTCTTTGCTAGCATTGACAACTAGTTGTTAACATTCCCTATGTCAAATGGCTGCGAGAATCAACTGCGTAGGTATAAACCTAGGGCAATGGTAATACTCAATTGTCAGTTAGGCCTGGGTTGTGTGGATGCTTTTAGTGAAAGTATTTGCTAAAATAGACATGTCAAAAAGAAATCCTTCATAAATCACACCACCCAGCTCAGAATGCCATTACAAATAGCAATAAGTATAAAGCTAAGAAACCTTAGACTCCACACTTCTGCGGCCATCCTTAGCTTTTACGGAAACATAAATAAATCCAAATACCAGATCAAGACCCAAATTTACTATAGACCCCCTCCAAAAACAAAAAATTAATTTATATTGCAGACCAGTCTCTAGATTAAAAGAGACCCTAGACCAACTACATGCCCCTTAATCAAATACCATGCCCACAACTAGACCTCCTAAACTAGACTCCTTAATAAATTTAGACCCCACACTAAACTCCTAAAATACAGACCAGCCCATGCCCCCTAAACTAACACAGACCATAGTGTAGACCCCTAAAAGCCCAGCCCTCAGACTTGACCCACAAAATAAATTCAGACCCCTAACCAGACTCCATAAATACAGATCTGTCACGATTCGGCTTACAGGTAGTGGATCCTCTGTGTCAGCGAGGGATAGGCGTGGACCGTGCTGGTGGACCGGTTCTAAGAGGCTACTGGTGTTCACCAGAGCCCGCCGCAAAGCGGGATGGTCTTGCTGCGGCAGTAGCAACCAGGTCGTATCCACTAGCAACGGCTCAACCTCGCTGACTGCTGAGAAGGCGTGGGACAGAAGGACTAGGCAGAGGCAAGGTCAGACGTAGCAGAAGGTCAGGGGCAGGCGGCAAGGTTCGTAGTCAAGATGGATAGCAAGGGTTCAGGTAACACAGGCTTGGACAACACTAAACGCTTTCACTGGCACAAGGCAACAAGATCCGGCAAGGGAGTGCAGGGGAAGTGATCAGATATAGCCAGGGAGCAGGTGGAAGCCAATTAAGCTAATTGGGCCAGGCACCAATCATTGGTGCACTGGCCCTTTAAGTCTCAGAGAGCTGGCGCGCGCGCGCCCTAGAGAGCGGAGCCGCGCACGCCAGCACATGACAGGAGGGACCCGGGACGGGTAAGTGACTTGGGATGCGATTCGCGAGCGGGCGCGTCCCGCTGTGCGAATCGCATCCCCGACGGCCATGTCAGTGCAGCGCTCCCGGTCAGCGGGACTGACCGGGGCGCTGCAGGGAGAGAGACGCCGTGAGCGCTCCGGGGAGGAGCGGGGACCCGGAGCGCTAGGCGTAACAGTACCCCCCCCCTTAGGTCTCCCCCTTTTTTTGTCCGACAACTGCTTTACCTGGGACAAGGACACCGGGAGTGAATGGAGGGTTTCCTCAAAGGCAGGCAGTACAGCAGGAGTGGGAATGGGGAGGGAGGGCAGAGGGTGAAGTTTGGCACGGGGCAGGGTGACACAAGGACGGGGGCCATGAGGAGGCACTGAGGCTTGCCCGACGGGACTGGGAGGGGGGGAGAGGCATCTCTTGTGGCAAGCAGAGTCCCAGTTCTTGATCTCCCCGGTGGTCCAGTCAAGGGTGGGAGAATGAAGCCGGAGCCATGGCAGACCGAGGAGGACCTCAGAGGTACAGTTGGGAAGGACGAAGAACTCAATCCTTTCGTGGTGGGGTCCAATGCACATTAAGAGGGGTTTTGTGCAGTAACGCACGGTGCAATCCAATCTGACTCCGTTGACCGCGGAAATGTAGAGCGGCTTGACGAGACGGGTCACCGGGATGCGGAATTTATTCACAAAAGAATCCAGAATAAAATTCCCAGAGGCACCAGAGTCCAAGCAGGCCACGGCTGAGAGGGAGGAGTTGGCTGAAGGAGAAATCCGCACGGGCACCGTGAGACGTGGAGAAGCAGACTTTGAACCAAGAGACGCCACACCCACGTGAACTGGGTGCGTGCGTGCGTTTCCCAGACGTGGAGGACGAATAGGGCAATCCACCAAGAAATGCTCGGTACTGGCACAGTACAGACAAAGATTTTCTTCCCTGCGGCGATTCCTCTCTTCCTGGGTCAGACAAGACCGATCCACTTGCATGGCCTCCTCGGCGGGAGGCCCAGGTGAAGACTGCAAAGGATGCTGTGGGAGAGGTGCCCAGAGATCTAAGTCTTTTTCCTGGCGGAGCTCCTGATGTCTCTCAGAAAAACGCATGTCAATGCGGGTGGCCAAATGGATAAGTTCTTGCAGGTTGGCAGGAATCTCTTGTGCGGCCAGCACATCCTTGATGCGACTGGATAGGCCTTTTTTAAAGGTCGCGCAGAGAGCCTCATTATTCCATGATAATTCAGAAGCAAGAGTACGAAATTGGATGGCGTACTCGCCCACTGAAGAATTACCCTGGACCAGGTTCAGCAGGGCAGTCTCGGCAGAAGAAGCTCGGGCTGGTTCCTCGAAGACACTCCGGACTTCAGCGAAGAAGGACTGGACTGTGGCTGTGGCAGGATCATTGCGGTCCCAGAGCGGTGTGGCCCAAGACAAGGCCTTTCCTGAAAGAAGGCTCACTACGAACGCCACCTTAGACCGTTCTGTAGGAAACAAGTCCGACAACATCTCCATATGCAGGGAACACTGAGACAGAAATCCACGGCAGAGTCTAGAGTCCCCATCAAATTTGTCCGGCAGGGACAAGCGGAGGCTAGGAGCGGCCACTCGCTGCAGAGGAGGTGCAGGAGCTGGCGGAGGAGATGGTTGCTGCTGTAGCAGAGGCAGAAGTTGCTGTAACATGGCGGTCAACTGCGACAGCTGCTGTCCTTGTTGGGCAATCTGCTGCGATTGCTGAGCGACCACCGAGGGAAGGTCAGCGAGACTTGGCAGCGGCACCTCAGCGGGATCCATGGCTGGATCTACTGTCACGATTCGGCTTACAGGTAGTGGATCCTCTGTGTCAGCGAGGGATAGGCGTGGACCGTGCTGGTGGACCGGTTCTAAGAGGCTACTGGTGTTCACCAGAGCCCGCCGCAAAGCGGGATGGTCTTGCTGCGGCAGTAGCAACCAGGTCGTATCCACTAGCAACGGCTCAACCTCGCTGACTGCTGAGAAGGCGTGGGACAGAAGGACTAGGCAGAGGCAAGGTCAGACGTAGCAGAAGGTCAGGGGCAGGCGGCAAGGTTCGTAGTCAAGATGGATAGCAAGGGTAAGTGACTTGGGATGCGATTCGCGAGCGGGCGCGTCCCGCTGTGCGAATCGCATCCCCGACGGCCATGTCAGTGCAGCGCTCCCGGTCAGCGGGACTGACCGGGGCGCTGCAGGGAGAGAGATGCCGTGAGCGCTCCGGGGAGGAGCGGGGACCCGGAGCGCTAGGCGTAACAAGATCCCAGACCACACAAACTAATATTGGCAACAGATCAAATCATCTATATAAATAAAGACATGTATTGGTGTTTGTACACAGAATGCTGTCAATCATTGTGTAATGGCAGGGTATGCAGGGCTCTCACTGTCTCATCTAAGAATCTTGTCAGGATTCATTCTGCCTTTTACTCATAAATAGTGCTCCAAAGCACATAAATATATGTATTACATATCTCAGATTCACCTTCTCATATATCACTTTACTGGTTTATTTTACCCCTTTCAGGATATATGACGTACATGGCCCTGGAGCTCTGTGCCGTAACTTTACATCATGCAGGCGCTAATACATTATGGAGAAAGCTCAGTAGCTGAGCTTGCTTCATAAACAGTGTTATTTGCAGCTTGCACTCACCATCAATGACCGACATCAGCAATCAATCTGCTGTCACAAAAGAAAAACTGTCACCAAGTTTACCCATACCAAACCTAATACACTGTGTTATAGTGTGGGTGAACAGGAATCTCACGAGGGGTCACTTACTTTTCTTCCTCCAATTGCCGCTGAGTTATGCGCCGGTAAAGTTCAGTTGTTTGGCCCCCACATCACGCTTCAAGGCGGGGCTCCCCGCTGGCTGTCATCCTCTGAAGCATCCTAAGCTCGCCCTTCACTTAGCATAATTATTGCCTTCAACTCCATGTCCTAGTGACATGGAGTCTCATGCCCCTGAGCGCAGCGCTCTGTCTGCAGAACCCATGCACCTAAACCTTTCACCCTCTCGCTGAAGCCTCGCTACTCCCGACTTCCGGGTGTAGCAAGGGACCAGCGCATAGGCAGTAACAATGGCCAGAGCTCTTGCTACACATGTAAGTCAGGAGTAGCGAGGCTTCAGCAAGGTTTGGCGCATGCGCTCTGCAGACAGAGCGCTGTGCTCACAGGTCATGAGACTCCACGTCACTAGGAAGTGTAGTTGAAGGCAATAATTATGCTAAGTAATGGGGCGAGCTTACGACACGTCAGAGGATGACAGCCCGCGGGGGCCCTGCCTTGAAGCGCGATGCAGGGGCCAAACAATGGGACTGTACCGGAGCATAATTCATCGGCAATTGAACTTGGTGACAATTTTCCTTTAAATGCTATGATCAACAAGGAATGAAACATTTAACCCCTTAAGGACCAAGCCCATTTTGACCTTAAGGACCAGGCCAATTTTATTTTAGCATTTTCGTTTTTTCCTCCTCGTCTTCTAAAAATCTTAACTCTTTTATATTTTTATCCACAGACCAGTATGAGGGCTTGTTTTTTGTGCGACCAGTTGTCCTGTGTAAGGACATCACTAATTTTACCATAAAATGTATGGCGCAAACAAAAAAATACTATTTGTGTGGGGAAATTAAAAAGAAAACTGCAATTTTGCTTATTTTCGAAGGTTTCGTTTTCACGCTGTACAGCTTACGTTAAAAATTACATGTGTTCTTTATTTTGTGGGTCAATACAATTAAAACCCATGATTACATACTTTTCTATTATTGTTGCGCTTAAAAAATATCGCAAACTTTTTAACCAATTTAGTATATTTAAAATCCTGATCTGTATTGATCACGGCATCTTAGGGGTTAATGGCAGACATCCACGCGATCGCGGATGTTGGAAATTACCGGTGGTTCCCTGGCTACGATCAGCAGCCGGGACCAGCCCCACATGATCCAAGCATTGCTCCAATGCTCGCAGTCATGTACAGGACGTAAATATACATCCTGGTGCTCTAAGTACCGCCGCACAAGAACGTAAATTTATGTACTTGGTCATTAAGGGTATCACAATATTGCAATTTTAAGCATATGAACTAAAATGTATATATATTGGGTATTGTAATTGTAATGACCAACAAAATAAAGATAACATGTCAGTTTTACTGTAATAGTGTAATAGTGTCTAAGAATGAAACCTTATGAATTTGCTAAATTGCTTTTATTTTTTTTATTTAACCCCATAAATATCTTTGTTTCCGTTTTCTCCATACATTTCACAGTAAAATGAAAGGTGCCATTGTAAAGTAAAATTGATTCCATAAAAAAAGCCCTAATATGGCACTGTAGAAACCAATCCGCATTACTCCAAGCGGGCATGTGACTTATATTGGTGGTAAGAAGGTTTGAAATCACTATTGGCACTTGACTGAAAATGAAAATTTTTTACTTCTTGAGGATGTAGGGCGTACCTGTACACCCTACGCCCGGTATTTAAAAAGGGGTCACGCCGTGACCCCACGTCATACCAGGTATGTCCCGGTGGCTAATTATAGCCGGGACCCTGGGCTAAAAGCATGCGGCACCAATCATTGTGCTGCACGCTATTTACCCTTTAGACGAGGGGATCAAAGTTGATCGCCGCGTCTAAAGTGAAAGTGAAAGCTTCCCGGCTTCCCGATAAAATCGCGATGTTCTGTTCAGCTAGCACGCGAGCGGAGGTCCCCTTACCTTACTCCTTTGTGTCCGATCTGCAATTGATTGCTCCAAGCCTGAGATACAGGCTTGAGCAATCGACCGCCTATAACACTGATCCATGCAAAGCTAATGCTTTGCAGGGATCAGTGTTAAGGAGCAGTGTGTGCAGTCTTATAGCCCCCTATGGGAGCTATAACAGTGAAAAAAAAAAGTGGAAAAAAAAGTTAATAAAGGTCATTTAACCCCTTCCCTAATAAAAGTTTGAATGACCCCCCTTTTCCCATAAAAAACTGTGTAAATAAAAATATATTGTTAATTAAACCGCACGGTCAATGGCATATGCACAAAAAAATTGGTACTAATAAAAACTTCAGATTATTGCGCAAATAATGAGCCCTCATACCGGCCCGTAAGCAGAAAAATAAAAAAGTTATAGGGGTCACAAGATGAGAATTTTTTACGTAAAAATTTTACTGCATGTGTAGTTATGATTTTTTTCAGAAGTACGACAAAATCAAACCTATATAAGTAGAGTATCATTTTAACCCTATGGACCTACAAAATAAAGATAAGGTGTCATTTTTAAAATCGAAGCCCCCAAAAGTTACAAAATGGCATTTGTTTCTTCAATTTTGTCGCACAATGAATTTATTTTCCGTTTTTTGCCGTGGATTTTTTGGTAAAATGACTAATGTCAAATTGGTGGGCGCAAAAAATAAGCCATCATATGGAATTTTATGTGCAAAATTTAAAGCGTTATGATTTTTAAAAGGTGATGAGGAAAAAATTTTAATGCAAAAATGGAAAAACCCAGCGTCCTTAACCCCTTAAGGACTCAGGGTTTTTCCGTTTTTGCACTTTCGTTTTTTCCTCCTTACCTTTTAAAAATCATAACCCTTTCAATTTTCCACCTAAAAATCCATATTATGGCTTATTTTTTGCGTCGCCAATTCTACTTTGCAGTGACATTAGTCATTTTACCCAAAAATGCACGGCGAAACGGAAAAAAAATCATTGTGCGACAAAATCGAAGAAAAAAAACACCATTTTGTAACTTTTGGGGGCTTCCGTTTCTACGCAGTGCATATTTCGGTAAAAATTACACCTTATCATTATTCTGTAGGTCCATACGGTTAAAATGATACCCTATTTATATAGGTTTGATTTTGTTGCACTTCTGGAAAAAATCATAACTACATGCAGGAAAATTTATACGTTTAAAAATGTCATTTCTGACCCCTATAACTTTTTTATTTTTCCACGTACAGGGCGGTATGAGGACTCATTTTTTTCGCCGTGATCTGAAGTTTTTATCGGTATGATTTTTGTTTTGATCGGACTTTTTGATCACTTTTTATTCATTTTTTAATGGTATAAAAAGTGACCAAAATATGCTTTTTTGGACTTTGGAATTTTTTTGCGCGTACGCCATTGACCGTGCGGTTTAACTAATGATATATTTTTATAGTTCGGACATTTACGCACGTGGCAATACCACATATGTTTATTTATTTATTTTTTTACACTGTTTTATTGTTTTGATGGGAAAAGGGGGTGATTCAAACTTTTATTAGGGAAGGGGTTAAATGACCTTTATTAACACTTTTTTTTTACATTTTTTTTGCAGTGTTATAGGTCACTGCACACACTGATATTCTATACAGATCACAGGCGTGTATTAACACACCTGTGATCAGTTTTATCGGCGCATGACTGCTACTGCCTAGATCTCAGGAGTAGGACTCTCAGGACTGCTACTGCCTAGATCTCAGTTATGGAGTAGGGCTCCATAACCTTCCTAACATGAACATAAAGGGGTTGTTTTAGAAGCAGAAAAAGGTCTTACCTCTTTTCCTTTTCTGCAGCACTTCCAACCCCCTCTACTTTTTGTCTTGGCAGTATACTGTTATGAGATGGAAGGGGACGGGTGCATGCCCTATCATCATGTGCATGTGGATCATGATCCATTTGTAGCTGCCGCTTCCAAGATTCAGGTGATTTTAATTATTTAATAATTTTTCTAAGCCCTTCAAAATCCATAGCAATCCCCTTTATTTTCAGCACCCAATATGCCAAGAAAGCCAAGGGGCAGTGACGGCCGTTTTCGTAATAGAAAACTGAACAGTGGTGGCTACCAATATGTTGCGCGCGAATATTCGCAATGCAAATTTTTATTGCAAATATATAAACTTTGCGAATTTGCGAAAATTGCGAATATAGCGCTATATATTCGCAATTACGAATATTCTTTTTTCTCACAGTACACATCACAGTACACATCACAGTGATCATCCCTCCCTGCTTCCAGCTTGTGGTCTATAGAAGGCTCCAACACTATTTACTGTGTGAGACTGGCGTGCACATATTCGCAAATATTGATCCCTCCCTTCTTTTAGCTTGTGGGCCAATGAGAATGATGCAAATACAGTTGTCAGAGGTTAGCAACATCCCTAGCAACCAATAGGAAAGTATCCCACCCCTTCACTTTATAAGATTCCTCCCAGCAGCAGCTCCTTGCAGTTTCTTGTGGTGGTATTTGTGAGAGGAGCTTGAATACTGTTCGTGTGCTTTCAAGTGCTTTTTAAAAGCAAGTTATCCAGCGAATTAGAGTAGGTGTTAGAGTAGGTTAGCTTGGCAGATGCTTGGTTCTAGTGTAGGGTATATAGTTAGAGCTTTGCTTTTTAAAAAGCAAAGCAAATCATCTAGGGAATTTATAGGCCCAGATTTATCAAAGAATGCCTACGGTAGAGCTATTTTCCCATGTTTATTTGGGTGGTGGCTTTGACTATCGTGCGTCTTATTTATCAAGAAGGTGCAGCAGGATGATGAATTTTGTGCAGCTCTGCTGTAGTAGGAAAAGCTCTACCACATACACTTTTTCTAGACGCTTGTGAGGGAGGGAAGTAGACACTTTCCAGGGTCCTGAATTTGGCAGGTTAGGTGTTTTTACTTAATTTCACAGAGCTGCCTGGACATTTTTACTTGCATTTTAGATGATACAATCAAATTTGATTGCGGTGTCTAAGGGGTTAGAGCCGGGGATCACCGTGATCGGTGATGTCTGGCATTAGAAACATCCAGCTATGACCCCCACTCAGCTCCTGAGAATGTGTCATAGAAGGGGAGTGGGACACTGTCATCCACAAGAGGTAAAAGGTTGAATTGTGGTAGGTAGAAATTATTCTCACGCCTACTGGTAGGTGGTGTAGCTTTGCGCCTAAAAAAAGTACCTTTGCTCACAAAATAACGACTTTTGACAAAAGTCGCAAATGATAAATATGTGGCCACTGCATGGTCAAAAAGAAAAAGTTCTATGGGTAGGCAAAAAGAGTAAAACTATCTATATCAAAAGGCGCATAAAAGCCTAAACATAGACAAAAATGTTCTAAAAGCAATGATAAATCTCTCCCATAGTGTTAGATAGAGTAGGTTAGCTTAGCAGATAGCTTCTAGTGTAGGGTATACAGTCAGTGCTTTGCTTTTTTAAAAGCAAAGCAAATCATCTAGAGTAGGTCAGTTTAGCAGTTTAGGTTTTAGTGTAGGGTATATAGTTAGTTAGTTAGTTTAAGTATAGTGGAGGATTTTGGTGTGTTTTAGTGTTTTGGTTTAGTGTCTTTGTAAACAAAACAAACTTTATTAGCTTTAGTTTTTAATTGTTTAGTTTGTGTAGTTACAGTAGTAGTGTCTGCATCCATGTCTGCGTTATTGTATTTGGTGTGTAAAAAAATAAAGTTTATTAGCTTTAGTTTTTAATTAGTTTTTTATTGTTTAGTTGTTGTAGTTAGTAGCTTCAGCGTCCGCATCTGCGTGATTGTCTTTGGTGTGTAAAAAAAAAAAAAGTTTAATAGCGTTAGGTTTAAGTGTTAGTCTCTTCGTCAGTGTCTGCATCAGTGTCTGTGTCTTTTGTTACGTAAGGTAATTTTTGCCCCAGAGTCCCCATTCCAATAAATTTTTCCCCACCGCTACAATGAGTAGTTCTCGTGGCCGTTCAGGCAGCAGGGGTAGGGGAGTTGGTTCCAGTGCTGGACCCCTGCCAGCACTGGGCAGCTCCTCTAGAGGGTCAAGTGCAGGTGGCAGTGACGTCCGTCTCATTAGGGACTTTTTTGGTGGTGGCAGCCTCCCCATTACCTCACAGGATACCAAGGAAGTAGTGCCACGGATTCCTCTGCCCCGGCTCCTAGCCTTCTGTTTGACAGCGACAGTGAGAGGGACCTCTTGGGGGAGGTCATTCATCAGGCTGATCTCCATTTCAGTGTTCATGCTCAGGACCTTTTGGGAGGAATAATGGAGGAGGAGGGGTAACGGCTGTCAGTACCCCAGTGACATCCCTTCCAATTGGTGCAGGTGGTTTTAGCCAATAAACCCCCACACCTAGTCACACCCAGGCATCAGGCGCTCCACTTCTGCTGTTCCCCTCAATCCACCACAGTTTGGCCCTGGGTCTGACATATCAGGGAGCGAAGAGGAGGGTAACCCAGAATGGGTGCCACCTCCCTTGTCAGTTCACAGCAACAATGACAAGGAAGTTATTAACCCTAGGGAAACGGTGCGCCAGGGAGACCATCCTCAGGGGCTCCTCTGGTAATGGCAGCACGAGGAGGCAGCAGCAGCAGCCAGCTCCACCTATGCGCACTGAGCCTGAACAGGTGAAAGTCAGCACCACCCCATCTGACAGGAGGTCGGTGCTTAAGTTACCTGTTTAGGCTTACTTCACCCTGGTAGCAGATGATGCTGCTATAAGCATTTGTCAGCTGTGCCATGCCAGGGTGGGGAGAGGAAGGTATTTGGCTCGGCTGGGTACCACTGCCCTTACCCTGCACCTAAGAGTCAACCACTGGTGGGAGAGGCAACAGATGGGGGGTGGTGGTAGCAGTGCCACCAGCAGTTTGCAGGGGACAGCAGCTCCTGCCACTGTACCACAGACACCCCAACCCCCCCCCCAGACATGCATTCCCACTCCCTCTCATGGAGGTACTGATACCAGCAGCCAGACCTCTGCCTCCACTGCACCCTCCTCTACGTCCTCCACTGCCGTCCAGCGCCAGCCGTCGGTTGCTGATACGTTTGATCGCAAGGTGCCCTACCCTCCTCCCCCCCCCCCCCCCCCGCGCATGCGTTCACTCAATGGGCTCCTGGCAAGGGTTATCGCCCAACATCTGCTGCCCTTCAATCTTATGGACAGCAATCCATTCAGGCAGATGTTGGAGCAGGCCCAACTCAGATGGCGTATCCCCAGCCGCCATTTCTTCACCAGGACTGGCGTCCCGGCCCTACACAATCACATTGTACAGAATGTATCCCTGTTGCTGGATCACACTGTCAATGATAGGGTGCATCTGACAATAGATGATTTGACCAGCAGACACGGGCAGGGACAATATCTTAGTTTTACTGCCCATTGGGTTTCCCTCCAAGGCGCCGGGGAGGGATCGGCGGCATCTGAGTTTGTGGTGTCGCCCCGGGGTGTCCAGGGGAGAACTGCTGCTCTCCCACAAGCCACTGTCTCCACAGCTGCTGAGCCCTCCAAGCAAGCATCCATGTAGCTATGCAAGTGCGGGGCACGTGCGCTGCCAGGCCGTGCTCCAGCTTGTGAATCTAGGGAAATGGAGACACACTGGACCTGATGTTCTGGCCGCACTACAGGCTCAGGTCCAGAAGTTGCTGACACCCTGTAGGCTAAATGCAGGTATGGTTGTCTGTGACAACGGCAGTAACCTACTTGCCGCCCTCCATGCTGGCAGTCTCACCCACATACCCTGCCTGGCACATGTCCTCAATCTTGTGGTACAGAAGTTCCTGCACACATATCCAATGTTGAGGGATATGGTGGAAAGTGTACGGAGGTTTGCCAGCCACTTCCGATGCTCTCCAACAGTCGCCGCGTCCCTGTCCAAACTGCAGCGGAACAACAGCCTGCCCCATCATAGGCTGATTATGGACAGTGTGACGGGGTAAGATTTCACCCTCCATATGCTGGAGAGGTTGTGGGAGCAGCGATGGCCGGTGAGGAAGTACCTGCTTGAACAAGGCACTCCAGAGCTATCACACCAACTCCCCTACATCACTAATGCGGATTGGGGGCAGATACAGCAGGTCTGCCATGTGTATGCCCCATTCGAGCAGGCGATCAAGATGGTCAGCGGGGAGCATGTCGGCCTCAATGACGTGCTCCCCATAGTGTTTCTGCTGGACAGGGCACTTGATCGCCTGCTTAAGGCTGGGGAGAGTGCCTTGGTGGAGCAAGAGGAGGCAACACTGCTCCACCAAGACCAAGCCCAGGACAAGGAGGAGGAGAAGGAAGAGTCTGTTGACATCCAGGAGTCTGGGCCTGGTCAGAAGGGAGAACCGGTGTTGGGAGCACCGTTAGTCCGGGGGTGGGGCAGCTTCCACTGGGAGCAGCAGCAACAGCAGCAGGAGGACCAAGAGGTCATAGTACTGGGCAATCATGAAGAGTCACAGCGGGCTGTCCTCTTCCCCATGGCTGCCCAAATGCTGCAGTGCCTCAGGAGGGACCCCCGGATCATTGACATTAAGGATGTCTCATCAGTCGGTTGGAGCATGCAACTCCCCAGCCTCCAGTTCTCCCCGCCCATCTCACCCAGCAGGTGGCTAGACCCAGCAGCACCAGCCGAGCAGGTGACCTTGTGGGTGAGATGAGGCTGTTCTACCAGCCTGCGCAACCCAGTAGCAGCAGCAGTCACCACCAGCGGCTGGCCCGCATGGTGGTAGACTACATGAGGTCCGTTGTTGCTTCCGACAGCATGAGCATCGACGACTCCATGGTGTACAGCTGTCACGCCCCCCTCCCATAGGCTTGCATTGAGGGGGCGGAGCGTGACATCACACGGGGCGGAGCCTTGACGGCCCCATAATCAACAGTCATCAGACCCAGAGCGAACACGCTCCGGGGACTGATTTTAACAGAGAGCGGCGTGCAAGATCACGGGGGTCCCCAGCGGGGGTGCCCTGAAACATGTTAAGATTATGAACTTTTGAATATGCACTACTACTGCAAGAGATTTGCCATCTTTGGAAAAGCTATTCATCTGTTGCCCGGACAGAATAGCAGTATCCCGTTTATGCACTTTCAATCAAATAGCCGACCTTTGCTCCCAACCTCTCCCCCCACCCCACGAGCAACAAGTGTCTATTCTCTGTTAACCAAAATGGAGTGCGGCAGTGATGCAGTGTAGGCTGTTATAATCCATCGTACGGCCCATCGCAGAATGGTGCCAACCGACCTCCCGCTGTTAGAGCTTACCCTATAAGGACGTCCACAACATATTTGTTGAGATTTTCAATAAGTACTTGTATATACCATTATTTAGACACGTATCTTGTGTCAGTGACTGTGAAGAATTTAGGCCGATAGCCACGGACCATCTCCTGCCACCTGTGCCGGAGTAGTAGATGCCGGATTAACTGATATTCAACGGGAACTTTAATCTACCACCTTGATCCAGCATATATATTTTATGCCTATAATATACATTATAATTGCAGAAATAGTGTGTATCTACAGTTTTTACTCTGTTATTATAAATAAATGCTATTCAAAATTTGAAATACGGTCTCCTCATATTTTTATATATTTTTTTATATTTTATTATCATACCACAATTATGCACCAGTAACTCTGGTGATGTCCTTGAGGTTTGTTTTTTTGTTTTATTTATCTAATCTAAGTGTAATATATGCACTTAGCTCTTTTAATTTTTGCCTGTTAAAGTCATAGGGGCCAGTTATTGTTAAAGGCCATAAATATCTCAAGCCTGTATCGTTATGCCACTAAATGGTCTACTTGTGCTGCTGTCACCTCCAGGCTGAGTCATTTAGCCACTATATGATCTTGTAATGCTGCTGCCACCTCAAGCCTGAGTGATTTTGCCACTATATGGTCTACTCATGCTGCTGCCACCTCAAGCCTGTTTCATTCTGCCACTATATGGTCTCCTAATGCTGCTGCCACTTTAAGCCTGAGTGATCCTGCCACTATATGGTCTCCTACTGCTGTTGCTGCTGCCACCTCAATCCTGTGTCATTCTGCCACTATATGGTCAACTCATGCTGCTGCCACCTCAATCCTGTGTCATTCTGCCACCATACGGTCCATTCATGCTGCTGCCACCTAAAGCCTGTGTCAGTCTGCCACTATATGGTTTACTGATGCTGCTTCCACCTCAAGCCTGTGTCATTTTGCCACTATATTGTCTCTTAAAGCTGCTGCCACCTCAAGCCTGAGTGATTCTGCCACTATATGGTCTCCTACTGCTGCTTCAACCTCCAGGCTGAGTGATTCTGCCACTATATGGTCTACTCATGCTGCTGCCACCTCAAGCCTGAGTGATCCTGCCACTATATGGTCTTCTCCTACTGCTGCTGCCACCTAAAGCCTGTGTCATTCTGCCACTATATGGTTTACTCATGCTGCTGCCACCTAAAGCCTGTGTAATTCTGCCACTATCTGTTCTACTCATGCTGCTTCCACCTCAAGCCTGATTTGGATCAAACTAAATTTTTTCTGAATATTCGGCGAATCGCTAGATTTATTTAGTTGATTAGTTAGTCTTAGTTCAGTATATTTAATGTATATATTAAATGTTATTTAGTTGGTTAGTTTGTAATAGTAATGTAGAGTATAATGTGATTTATTTGTGTATTTAATGGTTTTTATGTTAGTGTCTAGTGTTAATGTATTATATTACTGTATTGTGTGGTTTTCCCTTCATTGTTGGCCATTTTTTTCAGTACATCTTATGGATACAAAGTTATAATGCTGCGTGCACATACTTACCCTCCTGGCGGGTGTAGTAGGACACTTCCTCCTCCTCAGGAGCTGGAGGGGGGGGGGTCCTCTTCTGCCACCACCTCTACGTTTTCCCCCACTTCAGGTGGTGGTGACGCAGGTGACTGATTGGAGGGTCCTGCCTCCTCCCCGCCATCCACCTCCTCCGACTCCTCCAACTCCACTACCTCTGTTGCTCTCCTCTGCCTTACAGAAGGAAGTGGAGCTCCTGTAATCACACAATGTTCAAAATGTAGTCAAACAACTTGGAACTCATAACTAATGCAAATTCACCCCTTAAAGACTGGGCCATTTTTCCCCTTTCTGCCCAGCCCATTTTTAGCAAATTGGACATGTGTCATTTTATACGGTAGTAACTTTAAAACGCTTTCACTTATCCTAGCCATTTTGAGATTGTTTGCTCATCAAATATTGTATTTCATGACAGTGGGAACATTCAGTCACAAATTTTTTTCGTTAGTACACTTTTTGTGATGCAAGGTAAAAAAATGTCTTTTTTTAAATAAGTAATAATTTGTAAAGCGATGAAATACTTATTTTCATAACTGTATCTATACATTACAGAGTGTTTGCAAGATAAACAAATGTAATATAAACATTGTGTGGTGGCTCAGTACAAGATTTAACCAATGAGCCAATTCATGTTGACTCTGTCCAAGTCCCCTGGCCCCACACTCCACAGAACTCAATTTTGTTGTCTTAGTGTAAATGGTTAATTTATTATGATATGATTGTAAAGTGTTAATGTATTCTTAAACCCTGTTGTTAAGGCACCCTGTTGTCAAGGAGTATGCAGGTGACCTGTCATGTGACCTATGTGGCCAATGGGACTCCTCTAAATTCCCCCTACATAAACCAGGAGTTAGCTTAGTGAGTTCTGGCCTAGCCATGCATTAACGCCTTAAGGACCAAGGACGTACCTGTACATCCTTGGTCCTGCTCCCGTGATATAACGTGGGGTTACATGGTAACCCTGCATCATATCACGGTGGGCCCAGCGTCATAGTGAAGCCGGGACCCGCCGCTAATAGCATGCAGCGCTGATTGCGGCGCTGCGCGCTATTAACCCTTTAGCCGCGCGCTCGGAGCTGAGCCGCGCGGCTAAAAGCGAAAGTGAAACCATGTCGGTTAACTCAGTGGGCTGTTCGGGATAGCCACGGCGAAATCGCGGCATCCTGAACAGCTTACAGGACAGTGGGAGGGCCCCTACCTGCCTCCTCATTGTCCGATCGCCGAATGACTGCTCAGTGCCTGAGATCCAGGCATGAGCAATCATGTGGCAGAATCATCGATCACTGGTTTCCTATGAGAAACCAGTGATCAATGATAAAGATCAGTGTGTGCAGTGTTATAGGTCCCTATGGGAGCTATAACACAGAAAAAAAAGGTGAAAAAAAAAGTGAATGAATATCATTTAACTCTCCCCTATTAAAAGTTTGAATCAACCCCCTTTTCCCATAAAAAAAAAAAACACAGTGTAAATAAAAATAAACATATATGGTATCACCGCATGCGGAAATGTCCGAATTATAAAAATATATCATTAATTAAACCACTCGGTCAATGGCGTGCGCGCAAACAAATTCCAAAGTCCAAAATAGTGCATTTTTGGTCACTTTTTATATCATTTAAAAATGAATAAAAAGCTATCAATAAGTCCTATCAATGCAAAAATGGTACCATTAAAAACTTCACATCACGGCGCAAAAAATGAGCCCTCATACCGCCCCATACACGGAAAAATAAAAAAGTTATAGGGGTCAGAAGATGACAATTTTAAACGTATTCATTTTCCTGCATGTAGTTATGATTCTTTCCAGAAGTACAAAATCAAACCTATATAAGTAGGGTATTATTTTAATCGTATGGACCTACAGAATAAAGATAAGGTGTCATTTTTACCGAAAAATGTACTACGTAGAAACGGAAGCCCCCAAAAGTTACAAAATGGCGTTTTTTTTCAATTTTGTCGCACAATAATTTTTTTTTCCGTTCCACCATAGATTTTTGGGAAAAATGACTGACGTCATTACAAAGTAGAATTGGTGGCGCAAAAAATAAGCAATCATATGGATTTTTAGGTGCAAAATTGAAAGAGTTATGATTTTTTTAAAGGCAAGGAGCAAAAAAACAAAATGCAAAAACGGAAAAAACCCCGGTCCTTAAGGGGTTAACCTCAAGTTCCGGTCACCCCTCCAGGTGAATGTCAAAACCTGGTAAGCTGCAATACAAAGGGGAACAGTCTAGTCCAGCATAATAAAGTCAATTCTATGTCTCCAGTCAGAGTGTGCTACAATCAGTCCAAGTCCACTACAAGTCCCAGCAGGCCAATAAGTCTCTTAAAGGAGATGTCCGGCGCACACTTTTTCTATTCCGTCCTGCCTGGGCAGTAAAAAAAGACAAAACAAACATTCACTTACCTCCATATGTTGCCCCAGAGCTCCGCAACAGCTGATCAGATGGGCTGTTTACTTCCTACTTCCTTTAGCCCGGTACGTCACACGGCGCTTCAGCCTATCACCGGCCGAGGCGGGACATCGCTGCGGCCGGTGATAGGCTGAAGCACTGTGTGACGTTCCGGGCTAAAGGAAGTAGGAAGCAGACAGTCTGGCCGACCGATCAGTTGTTGCGGAGCTCCAGGGCAACATTTGGAGGTAAGTGAAAGTTTATTTTGTCTTTTTTTGCAGCTCGGGCAGGACGGAATAGAAAAAGTCTGCACCAGACGTCTCCTTTAAGGGTCACTGAGCATCTCCTTGGGCCTATCTTGATCTGTCCAGACTTTATCTTCTTGTCTGGCTCAGTAACCTTGCATCGGAGTGATTTATTCACCCCGTGCCTGGCACAGGAATCCAGCGGCCATACCTCGGGTGGTGATATAGGTAACCACGACCTGGCATCAGGAACACAAAGGGTTAACAACATCTGCCCTAAGGGTTAATAACATCTGCCCTTCCATACCCGTCACCACAACTTCACCTGATCATTTAATGTCCCGGATTCGTTTTATCAAATCCATGTTCTGTCGCTTTAGATCAGACCATTTTTTCAGAATGGCCAATCTGGGGTGGCGTCTCTTAGATCTGGCCAGTAATTCCTCCTCCAGGCTATTTACAATGGCCATTTATCTGCCTGGGAGCGAGTCTGATCATAGCCTCGCTGTAAAAAGTGCTACAGGATAAAGATACAGGTATACTATCACAATTTTGTTTAATACAAATATTGAAAATAATTGAATCAACAAAAACATCTAAAAGTATTTGTTGTGATATCTCAGCACTATGTCTGTGGCATGTACATATGGAAAGCATAGAAATGTATCTCACATTGCACATCCATTTTCCTGCCTCACACTATATACCCCCCCCCACCCCCCCCCCACCCCCACACACACACACACACACACACACACACACACACACACACACAGTCTATAGATTATAGTTGGTGTTCTGTTGGTCTGGAGAAGCTTTATTTGTCAGATCGCCAGTATTTGCTGGTTCATTTAGAGTTACCCCGGGTGCACAATGGGGAGAAGAACCAGCTTTTCACACCATACCATACTGTCAGTTCACTAGACAGGTACATCTTTGCTCTGCTGGACAATATCCGTAATTTACCGGCGCCGGTAAATTTTTAACAGACATACCAGCCATGTTAACGGACAGTATTTTTAATTAAGGGCCGCCTGCACTCACTAATTTATTTACCCCCACTGCACAGAAGTCCCCGCCGCCAGCAACGCTCAGTATGCATTGCTAAGTGTCCGCAGCCCTGTGATGTCACGCATATATAATTAATTATGCAAATTAGCATGCCCGGCATTTTTTTTGCAAGAAAGGTGGCAACCCTACATACCAGTGTTTCCCAACTAGGGTGCCTACAGGTGTTGTAAAACTACAGCTGTCCAGGCATGCTGGGAGTTGTAGTTTTGCAACATCTGGAGGCACCCTGGTTGGGAAACACTGCTACACACAATCGCAATACAATCTGATCTTATAACGATAACTTTAAATCTAATATTTCCCCTTAAAAGTCTTAATACTTAGTGCACCTATCAGTAATATCTAAGAACTAAATACTGAAGTTGTACTTAGTGCAAAAAAATATTCGCAACAAGTGCCGATTTTTGCACATGCGAATATATTTTAACAGAGATTGGTCTAACATGCATGTGAAATGTTATCAAATACACTGGTGTAATGTGAAATTACTTACACTGATCAAGATTTCTTCCTCCCTCTGGGTAAACTTGCTTCCAACCATGTTGGTGCTACAAACTTCGGGTAGTAGTATTCGCATGCGCATACTTCATTGTGCGCATGCGCATACTCCATTATGCGCATTATGTGAATATATGAGATATTTGCATGGTGAATTTTTGCATTAATAAAAAACGTGCGAATATGCAAATTTCGCGGATATAGGACGAATATTTGCCCATATGATTGCAAAATATCGTGAATTAGAATATGGCCTATGCTGCTCATCACTAACCACCAAGGGCATAGCAGCTGCATGTGGATCAGGATGATACAATTTTTAGGGTTTAAATACGCCATCAAAATATATTTGTTTTTAACATGCTATTCCATGAATTATGCAAATTATTTGCTAAAGTATTATACCGTACATGTGAAGACAAAAACAGCACTATACAATACAATGCAATACTGTACGAAATAATGCAATACAAATGATGATAGAACTGCTTCAATGTGGGAGATATGTAAGAATCCTTCAATAGCAACTAGTAATATTTGCACTAATTAGATATTTAATATAGTTGTAATTAACTTCTCACAATTTTATTACCTACATTGCTCAAGTTCATTTGAATAGATTTATTAAAACTCCTTCAGGTCATCTGGATGTGTTGTAATTAGATTTTACCTCATTGATTGCTTTAATATGTATTTTTTTTGTGTGGAACGTTCAGATTTTTGAAAGAGGTTGCTGATGAACCAAGCATCTTAAAGTGCATAGCCTACACAAGTCTTGGTGGCAACCAAAATTGAAATTAATTCAAATATTCTGCTCTCAATCTTCTCATCATTGTAATTATCTATCATAGGTCATTTCTTTCATACAAACCGGCTTAATTATTTACTTAGCTCTCAGATCAGATGCACTTTGAATTTAAATAGTTATTTAGGCCTGTAGTACCACTGGGAGTATTGTAATTTTAGAATATTTTTATTGTTTTCATTATTCAAAGCTCTAAAGTCAGATTAATAAGAATTATTCTTTTATGTTTCCACTGTATTGTTCAAATGTATACAAGCTGAGTACCCAGAGTTGCACAGTTTTTCCTACCTAATCCTTGTGGGGGAGGAAAAGCAAAATAGGAGGAAACTAGACATGTGCAATTCGGTTCGGCACGAATGTCAAATTTACCGAATTTTGCCGTTTTCGTGCATTCGGGCCGTTCAGAATGCACGAAAACATTTTTTGAATATTTCCGAATAGCAACGATAAAACAAATTGCAACATAACCAATGTATTCGTTATTCTCCGAATGTATGCGGTAAAAACAAAAAACAAATGCATTAATTATTTACGGAATGCATGCGGTAAAAAAACGAAAGTAAAGAATTATTTCAAATTTTTTTGTTGTTCCTTGCGCTACACTGTTTCTGACTGTTAGTTACTGTTTTACTGTTACTAGGGTGCCTCCAGCTGTTGCAAAATTACAACACCTACCCAGCATGCAGCTGTCTGGGCATGCTGGGAGTTGTAGTTCTGTAACAGCTGGAGGCACACTTTGGCAAACACATGCATTCGCGCAATGCTTTTTAATTAATTTTCAAATTCCGCTGTCCTTTCTGACAAAATTCCATTTTGTCAGAAATGGGTGACCAGGTCAATGACATGCATAGTAATTGCCGTGGGAACATTTTTCATTCATAAAACTGCAGGCTTAATTGGATAATTGCCATGTAGAACGCTTAGGACACCAAACATTCTACACTTCAATTATCCAATTAAGTCTGCGGTTTTATGAATGAAAAATGTTCCCACGGCAATTACTATGCATGTCATTGACCTCAATCACCCGACAATCAAACACATCGATCAAACACATCAATCATTCATACAGCATTCATTCATTCATTCATTTACTCATTCATTCAACATTTCTTTATGTATTAATAATTTATTAATACATAATGTAATGTTGAATGAATGAGTATATGAATGAATGAATGAATGAATGAATGCTGTATGAATGATTGATGTGTTTGATCGTCGGGTGATTGAGGTCAATGACATGCATAGTAATTGCTGTGGGAACATTTTTCTTTCATAAAACTGCAGGCTTAATTGGATAATTGCCGTGTAGAACGCTTAGGACACCAAACATTCTACACTGCAATTATCCAATTAAGTCTGCGGTTTTATGAATGAAAATTGTTCCCATGGCAATTACTGTGCATGTCATTGACCTGGTCACCCATTTCTGACAAAAGCCAGAGGAATTTGAAAATGAATTAAAAAAGCATTGCGCGCATGCCCAGACAGCCGTATGCTGGGTGGGTGTTGTAGTTTTGCAACAGTTTGATCGATGCGTTTGATTGTCGGGTGATTTATGTATAACATCATGTTATACATAAATCACCCGACAATCAAACACATCGATCAAACACATCAATCATTCATACAGCATTCATTCATTCATTCATTTACTCATTCATTCAACATTACATTATGTATTAGTATAAATCACAAAAACATATTGTCTTACCTGTCTTCCAATGTTCCGATCTCTGCGGCTGCCCTTTTTTCCTGGACACACTCCCGATAATGGTCCCCTGCTTAAAAAAGATTTACCCGAATGTACCCGAATACCGAATGTATACGAAAAATCAAACCCACCCAAATACAAATGTATCTGAAAAAAAAATCAAACCCAGACACCCGAATACCGAATGTATCCGAAACAAATGAGCCCCGGACACCCGAATACTGAATGTATCCGAAAAAATTAACCCACCGGATACCTGAATACCGAATGTATCCGAAAAAAAATGAAACCTCGACACCCGAATACCAAATGTATCTGAAAATCAATACTGAAAATATTACTGAACCGAAAATTTTATAAAAACGAAACGAAAAAAAAAACGAAAATTTTTCTTCTGGACATGTCTACTGGAAACTCTTGTCCTCATATCCCATCCCCATATCCCCTCCTCATATCCCATCCCCATATCCCCTCCTCATATCCCAACCTCATATCCTGACCCCATATCCCAACTTCATATTTTGTCTTAAAATGCTGACCTCATATCCCAACCTCATAACCTGTCCTCATATCCTGACCCCATATCCCACCCTCATATCCTGTACTCATATCCATCCTAATATCTCATCCTCAAATCCCATCTTCAGGCGGGGCTGAGTTGTGATGAGGAGGTTGTAGGCCGAAAATAGAAGGGGCATGGCTTTGTGGGAATGGGCATGAATTGCAAGCTCGGCCGATGCACATAAAGGGTAGAAAATAAAAGGGGTGTGGCTTAAATTGTGAGTGTGGATTTGCAAGATGGGGTTGAGCATGTGGGAGGGGTGTGGTTTGAAAGCCGAACTGACGCAGAGAAGCAGAGAAGAGATACTTGCATGGGACCTGAGACAAAAACCCCATCTTTCACGTAAGGGGGTAGGTTAGGGATAAATGACAACTGCAGCCATAACAATTTATCCCCTATCAACAGGATAGGGGATAAGTGTTTGATCGCAGTGGGTCCGACCGCTGGGATCCCCTGCGATCTACCAAACGGGCCCTCTGTACGCCCCCCTCCACGCCCCTCCCCATACAGCTCTATGGGAGAGGCGGGGAGGCCCAAACGCTGCTTCCCCGCCTCTCCCGTAGAACTACATGGAGGAGGTGTGTCGCCCACGCCGTCATGCTGCAGCCGGCACGTCTCCTGCACAGGAGAGCCCCGGCAGGGGGTCCCAGCAGTCGGAAACCCCCCCGTCCCCCACCCCCTGCACACGATCAGTCACTTATCCCCTATCGTTTGGATAGGGGATACGTTGTTATGGCTGCAACTATCTTATATTTTTAGCTGATATAAAGGTACCATGTGTACCAAGTATTATCAAAATATCTCCAGGGATTTGGAAGTCATGCTGGAACATACAGTTCCCATAGACGTGCATGTGATTTTAAACAAAAACCCAGACCCTCAAAAAGGGGGTTGGGTTAGGGTTTATTTATCTATCTTTGTAGTTGACATTTAAGTAATGTATGTGTGTTGTGTGTATGTGTGTGTGTGTGTGTGTGTGTGTGTGTGCAGCATATACCAGCAGGAGCCAGAGGATTTCTACCATGTCATAAGAAAGCTGACCCTGGAGATGCTTCTGTGGCAAGTTTGAAACAGTGAAAATAGGAAACTAAAGCTGATTTGCTGGGTGCTGGAAGTCAGTCCCCCAAAGTTACATACAAAAAGTAGCTTATGGTGCTATGCTGTTTACGTGACTCCTATTCAAGGGATAGTCCTGCAAAACACAACTTATCCCCTATCTACATGTGTATAAAGGTCTATTAACACATACAGGATCCTGTGCATATGTAATGCACAGAATTTGAAGCTGCAGATTTAAAGCTGTGTTCCATCATTTAGTTTACATTGAAATCTACGCAGGATACTGTAGGTGTTAATTCACCCTAAGGGTCTATTCACACGTACAGTATTCTGCACAGATTGTATGCGCATGATTTGAAGCTGTGTTCAGTCATTTAGTTTACATTGAAATCTGCAGCAGAAAATCATGCGCATCAAATCTGTGCAGAATACTGTACGTGTGAATAGACCATTAAGAGTAAAAAAAGAAGTAAGGTTTCATAACCCTCGCAAACATGAACATAAAGGGGTTGTTTTGGAAGCAGAAAAAGGTCCTACCTCTCCTGCAGCACTCCCCAGCCCCATCGACTTGTTGTCTTGGCAGTATACTGTTGGAAGGGGAAAGATGCATGCCCTATCATCATTTAATTTTTTTTATTTTTTTAGGTACATGCTCTACAATCACCCAAGTGCAAGTAAAAAGTGCAAGTGTTCACACAAAAAATGTGCAAGAGTATGCGGTCCATCGCAAGCCCTTCTCCAACAGGAGAAGGGCCCCGCAACAAACCAAACCCTTCGCCTCCGGCCAAAAGGCACCTGCAAGGTTTCAGGTACAATGTCCCCTTTCTCCGAAGCTACTCAGGGACCGAAAGGTATTCCTGGCGAACAACTAGTAAAACCGGTTCAGAATTCCTGCCGAAGCAGGAATGCCACGGGGCATGGCAGGGAGATAAGGAACCTGATGGCCACACATACCTCCTCTAGACTGGCAGGAGGGACACCCAGAAGAGCTACTACACCCTGACCAAATCCTAGTGAACATAAGATGAACACAAACGTTAGCCCATTGACAAAACATATAAAATAAATAAGTGGATGTGCACAGTGTGATACTGCCCGGGCATCCGGCCAGATCTCTAAAAATTCCTCTGCAGATCAACAGCCAGAAGGCCAGAACGCTTGGGTGCTCAGAAGAGTGAGAGAATAAGTGTGTGCTGCGTGCCATCAGTCAAGTGGGGTCGCTACTTCCAAGTGAGTTCCTGCACCCTGGGGTCACCACTCCCAGGGCACTTTTGCATCTCGGCCTTCACTCTACCTGCACCTTAGGGTGAGATCCAGAAGATCCAGGTCGCTTCAGGGCCCGCCGCCTGGCCATACAGCCAGCCCTGTTACACCTGCACCATTCTGAGTGGTTCTCATATCCTGCCTTGGTGGTCTTCCACATCACCAACTAACAGGAAGGTACTACACTTGATATTAGCCAAAAGACCGAGAAGCGATATCATCATGTGCAGGCGAAACCACCCACAGGCAACGTCCAAAAAATGCATGATGTTACCAATGTTTTGGAGACATTGTGCATCTATTGGACATCGCTTGAGGCGAGCTTTTGCCCGGATGCGATGATTGGGACCAGGGAGCAGAAGTGGAGCACCAGAGAGCCAGTTTCCTCTTTGAAAAGACTGATCCATCATAATCCATTGGTAGCTGCCACTTCCAAGATTCAGGTAGAACATACATTTCCCATAGAATTGCATGGGATTTTCAACAAAAACCTAGACCCTAGCAAATGGGGGTGGGTTAGGGTTCATTTATCTATCTTATGTTTGTAGTTGACATTTCAGTAACGTCTGTGTTGTGTGTGTGTATGTGTGCAGCATATACCAGCAGGAGCAAGAGGATTTCTCCTATGTCATAAGAATGTCAGTGGTTTCCAGAGTGAAAGCTGACCCTGGGAATGCCTGTGTGGCAAGTTTGCAACAGTGAAAATAGAAAACTACAGCTGATTTGCAGGGTGCTGGAAGTCAGTCCCCCAAAGTTACATACAAAATGTAGCTTATGGTTCTATGCTGTTTACGTGACTCCTATTCAAGGCATAGTCCTGCAAAAAAAACTACTTATCCACTATCCACAGGATAGGGAATGTGTCTGATAGCGGGGGATCCGATCACTGGGACCCCCCACGATCTCCTGTCTGGTGCCCCAGCTCTCTGAGAGGAGCGTGTACTACAGATGGCATGCATTCCATTCATTTTCTATGGAGGTGCTGAAAAACTCAGAGTGCTGTACTCTCGTTAAAATGAATGGAGCATGTGCCGTCTGTAGCACCCACTCCTCTCAGGGGTGCCAGGCAGGAGATTGTAGGGGGTCCCAGCATTCAGACCCCCTGTGATCAGACACTTATCCTAGGAGGGCCTGGGTGTTTTAGGTTCCCTGACCACCCTCCAGCCGTCTTAAGCAGGCCAGAGGGGACCAGGGAGCCCTCTTAGTAAGATCAAAGTATAAGTATCTGATTGCAGGGGGTCTGACTGCTGCAAACCCCGTCAGTTTCCTGCATGCCCAACTCCATGCATCTCTGTGGAAGACCCCGGAGATACACGAGTACAATGCTATGTATCTCCAGCTCTCCCATAGGGATGCTTGAAAGGGGTAAGAAGTAAAATGCTGGACTATCCATTTAAGCTACTGAGTGTTTAATTAACTATAAGATATATACTGTACATATAAGGTATTCACGTTGGCAATAGAAGTTTTCAACCTACTGATAGTATGTCAAAGCTGAATTATGGCATTCCAGTCTAATTCCAAATCATGGATAAAACATTTTGTTGTATATAAACGACATTACTGACATTACTGAAATCTCTCTATTATAAACATAAGTATAGAAAATGTTCAGGTTTTTGATGCATATGCTATAAAGTTTGTATTCCAGAAAAGGGAAAAACTCTTTGAATTGCAATGATCCAGCATGTTTATCATTCAGAATAATGATCTCTTGAATACCCATATTTCTACACAGTCACAAAATGGTAAATACCCAGTTTATCGTAGCAATCACTGGCCTCCTTCATTGTCATTAAGAGGCATGCAACAATGTCTTAATTGCCAAAATGTAGACGTAAATTTACACAGTGTATAGAGCATGTCGAGTCTGGGAGTGCTTGTAAAATGCTACAGGGTGCGTTAGAAGAACTATTAGCATAATTAATTTGATGAATACACACTTCACAAAGCAATATCAGGCATAACAATTTAGATAACAATACTACATAATCATTGCCTGCTCAGAACAAGCTAATACAGCATCTGCCTATATCTCTGTCGCTAGATGTTAGACTCCAGTAAATGCAATTGTAAGATACTATAGTGAATAAACCTTGATTGTAGGGTAGATAATAACTCTGAGGGGCCTTATTTGGAGGAATGGTGCATACTTTTGGTTTAGATATCTTGGTTCCTCTGTAGGCTCTAAAACTCTCCTTTCTTATTGCTCAACAAATCCCAAAAGTTTACAAGAAAAAAACATGATTTTGCAATACTTTTTTGAGAAATGTCTATGCTCTATGTGTCAATGCACGGCCACATCATGGTTTCCATGAAAGTTGTAGCCAGTTCAGACTATTGGTAGCATGTCGTGATAATGTAATACATTTCTAATACACACCAGCCTGGTTAGGCTGTTATATATTAAAGATTGAAATATTGAATCAGATTTGCAGTTCAGGTTCTCCATCCTTTTTTCATCCTCCTGGTGTGCATCTCTTGCCTGTCTCTAGGGTATGTTCGCACTGCGGAATTCCGCGAGTGGAATTCCACGCAGTGAACGTTAGCATCAGTGTAAATGGGTCTTCTGCGAGACCCGTTCACACTGTGGAATTTCAGCGGTGAAATATTCCACCTCTGAAATTGTTCCGCGCAAAGAAAGAACATGTTCATTCTTTGTGTGGAAGTCCGTGAGTACTGCATAGCAGTCAATGATGACGGTGCAGTACTGCGCGGTCCTACCGCCGCCACCGGCTGCCAGACTGAATTCCACGAGCGGAGATTCAGCGACATATCCGTAGTGGGAACATACCCTAAGCCAAAAAGCCTTTATAACCCTTAGAATAAATACAACTGCAGGCCACTGTGCAGCATTACGGGAGCTTCATAGACATAGAGTTAGAGGCAGCTGGAGCAAACCCCCTATTAATCCCTTATCTGAGGAAAGGGATTTGGGAGTAATTATTTCAGAAGACTTAAAGGTAGGAAGACAATGTAATAGAGCAGCAGGAAACCCTAGCAGAATGCTTGGATGTATAGGGAGAGGTATAAGCAGTAGAAAGAGAGAAGTGCTCAGGCCACTGTACAGAACACTGGTGAGACCTCACTTGGAGTATTGTGCGCAGTACTGGAGACCGTATCTACAAATGGATATAGATACTCTAGAGAGAGTTCAGAGAAGAACTTCTAAACTAGTACATGGATTACAGGATAAAACTTACCAGGAAAGGTTAAAGGACCTTGACAGGTATAGCTTGGAAGAAAGAAGAGACAGAGGGGATATGATAGAGACTTTTAAATACATAAAGAGAATCAACACGGTAAAGGAGGAAAGGATATTTAAAAGAAGAAAACTACCACAAGAGGACATAGTTTTAAATTAGAGGGGCAAAGGTTTCTGCAGTAATATCAGGAAGTATTACTTTACTGAGACAGTAGTGGATGCATGGAATAGCCTTCCTGCAGAAGTGGTCGCTGCAAATACAGTGAAGGAGTTTAAACATGCATGGGATAAGCATAAGGCTATCCTCCATATAAGATAGGGCCAGGGACTATTGATAGGATTCAGTTTATTGGGCAGACTAGATGGAGCAAATGGTTCTTATCTGCCGACACATTCTATGTTTCTATGTAATGGGTTAGGAATGGTGGTAATGGCAAAATGAGCACCACTTACTGGTCTTTTCAGTACTGACATGGCCTGCAGCCACCTAAGCAACATCATATTTGCAGCTGCATGGAAAGGAAAGGCAGCAGAGAAAGTAGTCTACCAATAAAGAATATGGAGGTATTGTATTATTGCCCTTGTCTTCTTTATGAGCATAGTGTATGTACACAGTTCAGCAAAGAGCCATGACGCTTTCTGCTTCCATTCCAGTAACCAAGATTGTCAGGTAGCTGCAGGAAGAGCTACATCTCAGCAGACCCACATCAGCTCTGAAGGGTATTTAGGAGGTCATATTTAACCTGTAACTTGGGCTAAAATGTCAGCTCAGTAACAGGAAAAAATAGCAATAAAGATAAAAAATATGTTGTTAAAATGACCTTCAAATTTCTATATTATATAGTAAGTGTCACGATGCCGGCTGGCAGGTAGTGGATCCTCTGTGCCAGAGAGGGATGGGGAGGACCGCGCTAGTGGACCGGTTCTAAGCCACTACAGGTATTCACCAGAGCCCGCCGCAAAGCGGGATGGTCTTGCTGCGGCGGTAGTGACCAGGTCGTATCCACTAGCAACGGCTCACCTCTCTGACTGCTGAAGATAGGCGAGGTACAAGGGAGTAGGCAGAAGCAAAGTCGGACGTAGCAGAAGGTCGGGGGCAGGCGGCAAGGTTCGTAGTCAGGGGAGATAGCAGAAGTTCTGGTACACAGGCTATAAACACACAAAACGCTTTCACTAGGCACAAGGGCAACAAGATCCGGCAAGGGAGTGCAAGGGAGGAGACCAGATATAGCCAGGGAACAGGTGGGAGCCAATTAAGCTAATTGGGCCAGGCACCAATCATTGGTGCACTGGCCCTTTAAGTCTCAGGGAGCTGGCGCGCGCGCGCCCTAGAGAGCGGAGCCGCGCGCGCCAGCCCATGACAGCAGGAGACGGGAACGGGTAAGTGACCTGGGATGCGATTCGCGAGCGGGCGCGTCCCGCAGTGCGAATCGCATCCCCAACGGCCGTGACAGAGCAGCGCTCCCGGTCAGCGGGACTGACCGGGGAGCTGCAGGGAAAAAGACGCCGTGAGCGCTCCGGGGAGGAGCGGGGACCCGGAGCGCTAGGCGTAACAGTACCCCCCCCCTTAGGTCTCCCCTTTTTTTTGTCCGGTGGCTGCCTCCCCTGGGATGAGGACACCGGGAAGGAATGGATGGTTTCCTCAATGGCAGGCAGTACAGCAGGAGTAGGAATGGGGAGGGAGGGCAGAGGGTGAAGCTTGGCACGGGGCAGGAAGACACAAGGACGGGAGCCATGAGGGGACACAGAGGCTTGCCTGATGGGACTGGGAGGGGGGGAGAGGCATTTCCTGTGGCAGGCAGAGTCCTTAATGACCTTAGGGGGACCGGATACAGGAGGAACCACAGGGTCACGGCAGGGATTACTGGGAACCGGTTGAAGGCAGTCCTTGGAACAAGAGGGACCCCAACTCTTGATCTCCCCAGTGGACCAGTCCAGGGTTGGGGAATGGTGTAGAAGCCAGGGTAGTCCAAGGAGAATTTCGGAAGTGCAATTGGGAAGGACCAAAAATTCGATTTTCTCCTGATGAGGTCCGATGCACATTAGGAGGGGCTGCGTGCGGAAACGCACGGTGCAATCCAACCTGGCTCCGTTGACCGCGGAAATGTGGAGTGGCTTGACAAGACGGGTCACCGGAATGCGGAATTTATTCACTAAGGACTCCCGAACAAAATTCCCAGAGGCACCAGAGTCCAGGCAGGCCACGGCTGAGAGGGAAGAGCTGGCTGAAGTAGAAATCCGCACGGGTACCGTGAGACGTGGAGGAGCAGACTTGGAACCAAGAGACGCCACACCCACGTGAGCTGGGTGCATGCGTGCGTTTCCCAGGCGTGGAGGACGGATAGGGCAATCCACCAAGAAATGCTCGGTACTGGCACAGTACAGACAAAGATTCTCTTCCTTACGGCGATTCCTCTCTTCCAGGGTCAGGCGAGACCGATCCACTTGCATGGCCTCCTCGGCGGGAGGCCTAGGCGCAGATTGCAATGGAGACTGTGGGAGAGGTGTCCAGAAATCTAAGTCTTTTTCCTGGCGGAGCTCTTGATGCCTCTCAGAAAAACGCATGTCAATGCGAGTGGCTAGATGAATGAGTTCATGCAGGTTAGCAGGAGTCTCTCGTGCGGCCAGAACATCTTTAATGTTGCTGGATAGGCCTTTTTTAAAGGTCGCGCAGAGAGCCTCATTATTCCAGGAAAGTTCAGAAGCAAGGGTACGGAATTGTATGGCGTACTCGCCAACGGAGGAATTACCCTGGACCAGGTTCAGCAGGGCAGTCTCAGCAGAAGAGGCTCGGGCAGGTTCCTCAAAGACACTTCGAATTTCCGAGAAGAAGGAGTGTACAGAGGCAGTGACGGGGTCATTGCGGTCCCAGAGCGGTGTGGCCCATGACAGGGCTTTTCCAGACAGAAGGCTGACTACGAAAGCCACCTTAGACCTTTCAGTAGGAAACTGGTCCGACATCATCTCCATGTGCAGGGAACATTGCGAAAGAAAGCCACGGCAAAACTTAGAGTCCCCATTAAATTTGTCCGGCAAGGACAGGCGGAGGCTAGGAGTGGCCACTCGCTGCGGAGGGGGTGCAGGAGCTGGCGGAGGAGATGATTGCTGCTGAAGTTGCGACTGAAGTTGGCGCACAATGGTGGACATTTCCGACAGCTGGTGGGTTAGATGGGCGATCTGTCGGGATTGCTGGGCGATCACCGTGGTGATATCCGAGATATAAGGCAGAGGGACCTCAGCGGGATCCATGGCCGGATCTACTGTCACGATGCCGGCTGGCAGGTAGTGGATCCTCTGTGCCAGAGAGGGATGGGGAGGACCGCGCTAGTGGACCGGTTCTAAGCCACTACAGGTATTCACCAGAGCCCGCCGCAAAGCGGGATGGTCTTGCTGCGGCGGTAGTGACCAGGTCGTATCCACTAGCAACGGCTCACCTCTCTGACTGCTGAAGATAGGCGAGGTACAAGGGAGTAGGCAGAAGCAAAGTCGGACGTAGCAGAAGGTCGGGGGCAGGCGGCAAGGTTCGTAGTCAGGGGAGATAGCAGAAGTTCTGGTACACAGGCTATAAACACACAAAACGCTTTCACTAGGCACAAGGGCAACAAGATCCGGCAAGGGAGTGCAAGGGAGGAGACCAGATATAGCCAGGGAACAGGTGGGAGCCAATTAAGCTAATTGGGCCAGGCACCAATCATTGGTGCACTGGCCCTTTAAGTCTCAGGGAGCTGGCGCGCGCGCGCCCTAGAGTGCGGAGCCGCGCGCGCCAGCCCATGACAGCAGGAGACGGGAACGGGTAAGTGACCTGGGATGCGATTCGCGAGCGGGCGCGTCCCGCAGTGCGAATCGCATCCCCAACGGCCGTGACAGAGCAGCGCTCCCGGTCAGCGGGACTGACCGGGGAGCTGCAGGGAAAAAGACGCCGTGAGCGCTCCGGGGAGGAGCGGGGACCCGGAGCGCTAGGCGTAACAGTAAGGCTCTAGAGACAACCCTCCATCCATTTCGGTCTATTACCCTACAGTGTTGATGATCCAGAGAAAGTCAAAAGAAACTTAGAAGTAAATTTTCCTAATTTTAGAGAGAAGAATAACTTCACACATGAAAAAAAAAATTAAATAGACCATCTCACCCTATCGGCATTGAGTTATTTTTCAACGCACCTGTCCATTCTCCTGATCCTTGGATGAACAGCACTAGTGAAAGTGACAAGCTTGCTGAAAAAGATAAGGTAAAGATTAAAACCATCTCCTGAAGCTCATGCAAGTGATCTACACAAGTGTGTATTTTGGCCAAAATATTAAAGGGGTATTCCGGGATTTATTTTTATTTTTATTTGACTATGCTACAGGGGCTGTAAAGTTAGTGTAGTTCATAATATTGTGTCTGTACCTATGTTTCATTGTGGTCTCGCAATTCTGCTGTCATTTTTGCGCCTCCATTTATATTTAACAGTAAATAACACAGAGAAATGTAGCTGGCACTGCTCCGTTCAGCACCCTCTGATCAAATCCAGGGGTCAAGTCCTAGAAAAATAAAGGGAGGGAACTCACCTATAATTTTCACTCAAGGGCTGGTCCTGCAGGACTCCTGGTAATAGGAATGGTTTTGCTGCTGTGGAAAAAGTGCAGGAACTCAGTTCCCACACCTTCCTGCAGGACTTGACCCCTGATCAAATCACAGTAGATGTATAAATCCGAACATCCGGGCATCACGGGCAAAGACTCACCGGTGCTCTTAGCTTAAAACAGGACAGAATTCAACAATGCAATGTGGAAGAAGCACAGTGCTGAGGCACACAGATCCTGGTCAGATGATTTATTGCAGGTGCAACAAATGTTTCGCTACTTGCAGGTAGCTTTCTCACAGCCTAATTAAACCACTGATCCCCACCCCCTTAAAAAGTGCCAGCATTCCCATCTAACATTATTGACAAGGAACAAAATAGGACACTCAGAAAAAGTTAAAATTATACCTACTTAAAAACATATTGAATATAGAGTGCATTTGTCAGCACTCTTCAGATCACTTCTCTCCTTCATAGCCATAGGATAGGGGATAAGGTGTCTGATCGTGGGGGTACCGCCGCTGGGGACTAAAGGGAGATCTCCTAATTTAACCACCTGGCTAACCGGAGTGCTTATAGAGTCTGCTCGATTGTTGTGTTCCATGCTTGAAACTGAACCAGAGTCAGTAGTCCAGCATTCATTATTTTGCCTTTGTTGGTAAGAACGTAGGGCATTGTCGTCTTGGATTAGTATTGCCCTTATGCCATTAAAAGATCTTGCCAGCCTCATAGAAAATCTTATATCTTATAAATTTCTACTTTTTATGTTCTTTGATTTTCTCTTGTATGGGGATAATTCTTTTCTCCAGGTGTTTAGTGAATGTTTGATACAATGGCCGAGCCAGAGTCTAGTCTCGGGAGGGGTCATTTCAGAGTATTGTGCGGTCGTCAAAACGCCACCTCCCATAAACTATCCCCCACATTAGGTTGGCAGTATAGTTCTCCCCACATTAGGTAGGCAGCATAGTTCCCCCACATTAGCTTGTAGTTCCCCCACCTATAGGCCATAGCAGTAGTCCCAGGACCGGTGGAGCGGTGGTCGGAGTACCGAAGATGACGTGTCGCATCCTCGCTGATCCGCTCCGTTCCTATGGGTGCGCACGCGGGACGTCAGTGACATCTCTGCATGCGCTACCTCCTGGCGGCCCCTGCGTTTTTAAACCGGGACATCCTTGTCTCCCGAAAAGATCTTGGTGAATAATGTCTTGTACAGTTGCAATAAAGAATCCTGGAATTACCCAAATTTTTGCATTGTTTGCTAATAAAATATGGTCTGGTTGTTTTTACTTATATTATTGTCATGCCAGCATTCCCATCCTTCAATACATTTAGTAAACATCCACAGTGCAGTGTAAGTTAATTGGCAAAAAAAAATTTCAATAAAGGATACTATATTGAAAGTGTTTTTTGCAGATGCCCATTTAATTAATCAACACAAATACTGGTTACTGATAAATCTGTTCTTTTCAAAATAGATTCCTTAGTATGAACTATGCTTCAATGCAAACCACTCTCAGATGTTCTCAGAAGATGAAAGACTGTAAAAGACTACACATGTGTGGTGACCACTGGTGTGAAGTGTGCTGGTGGTGGTTGTGGGTAGAGATGAGCGAAGTTACAGTGATTCGATTTGTCACGAACTTTTCGGCTCTGCAGTTGCTGACTTTAGCATGCATAAATTTGTTCAACTTTAAGGTACTCTGGTGGGCTGGAAAATGTGGATATAGTGCTAGGAGAGAGTCTCCTAGGACTGTTTCCACCTTTTCCAGCCCACCTGAAAGCTGAACTAATTTATGCAGGTTAAAGTCAGCAACTGCCGAGCCGAGATGTTCATGGCGAATTGAATCACTGTAACTTTGCTCATCTCTAGTTGTGGGTAACAATTAGACACAGTTTGTGACGCCAGGATAGTGTTGACCTCAAAACTCCAAGGGTAGTAGCTTCCTGACTTGTCACATTCTACATGCTTGACTGCTTATAAACCTTGCCTTTATTCCTGAATATGCTGTTTGTTATTGGGACTGTGGCCTGGATATCTTTCTCCAGCAAAGTCCACAACTATTTGCATGTGTTAGAAGTAAAGACCAAGGCGTCTCTTAGACACAATACCCCAGTCTAGCCCAAGCAATTGGCAAAGATAATCCATTGCTCCAATATGTGTCTCTCAACAACCATCAGTGTGAAGTTGAGACCTGTAGCAGGAGAACTCTGACTAAAGGTATGGACACAATACTTTTCAAGTTGAGGTCAGTTTTTAGTTCAGAAAAAAAAACATAATTCTAAGACAGTAAAATAACACATTCCATTTTAATTCATGTAATAGATTTTCCTGTTCTCATTAATGATGACCTCAGTATAACTATGCATAACATATCCAGTGAAAGCATTAGATTTTTTAGGATTTGCACCATTACGTTGCCTACTTGTTTGCAGTTAGTTCTATTAGGAAGAAAATCACCGCTGTCATATTTAATGTAACCAAAGGTCAAAATCACATTCCATTTATATTCTCCAGCATAAATTAGTTATGATAGTATTTTTGGCTAAATGAGGACACCTGACCCTATTAACAATGTAGATGGAGAAGGGAATTAACATGCATAGAAAACATCACATAGCATAATTTTTTCATCAGTCTGCAGCATATTAGGATACTACTGATTTACAATAAGCCACATTGACCCTAACCCAGGTCATCAGCACCAATAACACCTGTAAACTCGTGATAAAGTTATCTTGCTTCTGCAACCATAGGGTCATTAAATATACATATCATTATATAATAATATTTAATAAGATAGGTAACATAATAAAAAAAAAGAAAGACAAAATAAACAGCAATAACATAAATGGGAGGAATTTAGTTATTATAATAATATACAATAACAAGTCCCGCATGTTATTTCGGGTTTAGCCCGGGGCCAAAATCATAGCCATGTTGTGGTAGCTGGTAACAAAGGGGGAGATTTATCAAAAACTGTGCAGAGGAAGAGTGGTGCAGTTGCCCATAGCAACCAATCAGATCGCTTCTTTCATTTTCCACAGGCCTCTTTAGAGGCCTGTGGAAAATGAAAGAAGCGATCTGATTGGTTGCTATGGACAACTGCACCACTCTTCCTCTGCACAGGTTTTGATAAATATCCCCCAATGTCTTTAAGGTATCCACAGGAACATCCCATGCTTTGTGGACTGGTATAGTGACATAAGGCTGCACAAGTGGCATCGATGATATTGCTCCCCCAGGGCTCACCCTGTGTAATGTTGACCTGTTTGCACTATACAGTGTCTGTGATGTTAAGATGCAGTAAGAATGGCCATACAGTGAAGAAACTTAAACAGGACATAGTCTTTACTGAAAGGAGACACATTCTCTTAAACACTTTAACAGAAATGTCATAGTTGGAGTGGTAAGATTCACAAAAGTGGCATGTTATAGGGTACTTTGAGTTTTGTCTCTTAATTCTAGTCAATGTCCTTGTGCAAGTCTCTTTCTATTCATTAAGCAGGCGTTAATGGAAATCTGGTAGAGTTCAGCAATGGCATCCAATGTCCACTTGATTCCCTTGTACTTCTACTATATTATGCAAAAAAGTTTTAGGCAGGTGTGAAAAAAAGTTATGAAAAGTAAGAATGTTTAAAAAAAATAGATGTGCTAATAGTTCATTTTTCATCAATTATCAAAATGATAAGTGAATGAACAGAAAATAAATCTTCAAATTAACCCCTTAATGACAATGGATGTAAATGTACATCATGGTGACGTGGTACTTAACGCACCATGACGTACATTTACGCGCCACTATGATCGCGTGCACTGTAGCGGTGCTCGCGTCATGTGCGGCAGGTCCTGGCTGCAATCAGCAGCCGTGGACCCGCCGGTAATGGTGGACATCCACGATTGCGCGGATGTCCGCTACTAACCCCTCAGATCACGGCATCTGCGGCAGTGCGGTACTTTGAATGGATGATCGGATCGCCTGCAGCACTGCCGCGGGGATCCAATCATCCAGCATGGCGGCCAGAGGTCCCCTCACCAAAATGGACCTGGTCCTTAAGGGGTTAAATTAATATTTGGTGTGACCGTCTTTGCCTTCAAAACAGCACCAATTCTTCTAGGTACACTGGCAAATAGTTTATGAAGGAGCTCGGCAGGGAGTTTGTTCAAAGCATCTTGGAGAACTAACCTCAGATCTACTGTGGATGTATTTTTGCTCATATCCTTCTGTCTCTTCATGTTATCCCAGGAAAAGAGGAGAGCGCTCCATAGTGTAAAACCACCTTCAGGTAATCTAGTATAATAACTAGGAACTCTAGTTATTATAACAATGGTAAGCGTGGAGGGGTAATAATGCCCGGTCTGCAGCCTTCCAAATCACAAAGCTTGATAGAAGAGAGGACTTCCAAGGGATGAATGGCTAAAGACGGCGCTGACCAGGACTAGAAGCATGAAGTAAAAACAGCAGGTTTATTTGGATTTCCCACAATGCAACGCGTTTCACCGCACCTGGGTGGCTTCATCAGGCATCCTGATGCCTGATGAAGCCACCCAGGTCCGGTGAAATGCATTGCATTGTGGGAAATCCAAATAAACCTGCTGTTTTTACTTGATGCTTCTAGTCCTGGTCAGCGCCGTCTTTAGCCATTCATCCCTTGGAAGTCCTCCCTTCTATCAAGCTTCATGTTATCCCAGACAGATATGCATTATCTAAGAGTATTATCTAAGTCATAGTTGCACATTAGTCCCACAAGCGGTTTCAAACAGGGGCCCATTTTTTATGGTGTTCAAGTACGAACAGCCGAACAGATCCTTTTTAAGAAGAACATGAAGAATGAGAGCTACAGTACCACATAATATAATAAGCCACACATAAAACATTGGCAGTCACAAGTGAGGTATATTACAAATATATATAAAATGGTTTTATATACATTATATAAAAAGTTTTTTGTTGACGACAGGTACACTTTAATTTAGTTACCCATAGTAAGTAGCCCTATGCCATTCCTTATAACTGTAAATCAATACTCCCATAGCCTTACTAGCCAAACTCTGTACTCAATAATATGATGTAATGTGTTAGGCTGGGTTCACACTACGTTTTTCAACTAAGGTTCCCGCATACGTTTTCTATCAAAAACCGTATGGGAAAAAAAACGGATGGAACAGTATGGGAAAAAGTAAACCGTATGGGTTTTTAAACAGTATACTGTTTTTAAAAGTGCATACTGTTCCGTCCGTTTTTGTAGAAAAAAAACCCATACGTTTTTGAAAATTTTGTCCATTTTTAATGGGAGGGGTCTTGGGTGGGGACTTTAGGATTCAAATGCGCATGTGCAAAGTAAAAACGTATACGTTTTTCCCGTATGGAACCGTATACATGTGCGTTTCTCATTGACGTCCATGTTAAAAACAACGTATGCGGTTGCAGTACGGTTTTTAAACCGGAGACAAAATCGTGGTCAACCACGGTTTTGACTCCGGTTTAAAAACCGTACTGCAACTGCATACGTTTTTTTTAACATGGACGTCAATAAGAAACGCACATGTATACGGTTCCATACGGGAAAAACGTATACGTTCTTACTTTGCACATGCGCATTTGAATCCTAAAGTCCCCACCCAAGACCCCTCCCATTAAAAATGGACAAAATTTTCAAAAACGTATGGGTTTTTTTTCTACAAAAACGGACGGAACAGTATGCACTTTTAAAAACAGTATACTGTTTAAAAACCCATACGGTTTACTTTTTCCCATACTGTTCCATCCGTTTTTTTCCCCATACGGTTTTTGATAGAAAACGTATGCGGGAACCTTAGTTGAAAAACGTAGTGTGAACCCAGCCTTAGGCTAATTTATTAGCCGTATTTGTGGGAGGAGCGGGAGGTACATAAGGACCCGCGGCTCACCTCTCCTGCACGCCGTGAATTCTTCGCTTCCGATCAGCTGACCAGGCGTGTCAGCTGACTGTCTTCGCGGGCTTCGGGCGCACACGAGTACGTACAGGTTAGTGGCTGGCCGGGCGGGGTACTTTCCCTCGCTCTGGGGGTAAGCCAAAGGCGTGAGGGACCCCCGTCCAGCCCAGCCATGGCTCTTATCAAGTTGTTACATGCTGGCCGGCTCGGTTCACGCTACAAGGGGGAAGGGGAGTTTTTATTGCAGGTCAGCTCTGTCACGCTACAGACAGGTCTGTGGAGCAGTTAGCCGGTTCAGTCACACATCATGTGGTGCCTGCGTCTTAGCAGCATGGCTCGTTCTTTGCTTATTAGGAGAATTGTGGCGCATTCCTTACACAGTCCAGAGCCATGCCGCAGGTCAGCTCGGTCCACGCCACCCCAGGGTTTATACGGTTGTCAATGTTTTCATTCAGCCTTTCACCTAGTAGCTAACACGTCTTATTTAATGCCAGGGGGGTGGGGAGAGGGGGTAGGGGGTTTGCCAGAGGCAGGTGGTTCTCAGCGAGTCCATCTTGACTTCAGCTGGCCACCCCCCCCCCCCCCCCCCCACTTACTTCTTTGAGATAGATATGTCAATTTTAAGGGTTCACTTATGTGTATGGATATGTATTGTGCTTCCTATTTAGCATATGTGTATGCACGTGTGTATGTGTATATATATGTGTGCATATCTATACATGAGTTTTGTGGGGGAGGAAGGATAGTAAAAGAGGTTTAATTTAGTCATGTTTTACAGGTTCAAGCTCATTTTTCACTATCTACGTCTGGGGACATCCTTAGATAACATTCGGTACGTTTTATAATTGGCATAGTTGATTAAGTCGTCTGGCATGTGTTGTTAATATATGTTTTAATAGGTATAGCCCGTCGGGGTTAATCGATCAGCGATCAGTTGTGGTCCTTGTTTAGCACATGCTCACCAGTTAAGTCGGTACGTGCAGCTCGATAGTATACTGTACTGTGTAAGTCAGCGCATAAGTTTTCATCGTGTCTATCCTTGTTGTGTAGGTACTCTTATCCTTACAAGTGTTGAGCTATTGGTTGGTCACTGGTGGGTGCACTGGAGGTAGAAAAAATGGTTTGCTTTGTATGTGGAATGAATACCTGGTTTGTTTTTCAGAGATCTAAGGTTTCGGCACTAGGCGGTTTCAGTTCTGCTATCGGTACTAGTGTTATTTTGCTTTAGATAGGTAAGTGAGGGTATATTATGTTGGTGGTCTTCTGGGATGTTATGGACACTGAAATTATGTGTTTTTACATCCATTGTTTCCATGCAGTATACATTTCCCTGCCCCCACGGTTTTAGCTTGGTTTAGCCACAGCCACAGTGGGCGGGGCTAAAGAACCTGTTTTTCCAGGTTATGTGAGGAGAGTAGGCCAAAGGGGTGGGGCATTAGGGGATATCACAGGAAACCACATGGCCTTTGGGCCTCTTTTGCTTGGGAATTTCGTTGAGAGAGGAGCATCCTGCTCCTTAGCCTGGGATGGATAAGTATATTGATTGTATCATTTCTACACTAAATATTCATGTATCACTTGTGTAGATTCCTGCTAGTTTGCTAAACATAGAGTATGTACTATTGTATTAATGCTTGTATGTATGTCTTATTTGGTTTAGCTAATTAATGTTTTTATTAAATGTTATTAACTTTGCTGGTTACCGAGTGATAGTTAATTTGGTGGTATACACTGCCGGTACAAGACATTTCTGCCAAAATACCTTGTACAATTATTTCATAGTTGTACAAAACTTAATCAGTGTTTCTGGGTGTTTTACAAACATATTTAGGACCTATAAATTTAGCCTGAACTTCCTGCTTCCGTTTTCATATAGTTGGTGCCATTTTGACTCCAACAAAGAGAGCACATGGTCGGGGGAGGGGCATGTTTGTTTTACTCTAATTCTAAAAATCACAATTGGTGTAGCATGCAGGATTGTCCACAATAAGTGGAGCTGCAGACAGGATTATCACCTTTAGAACCGCAACATGGGAAAAAAAAAAAAAGAGAAAATACACATATATAGGTATGAAATTTATATCTATATACATATATATTTTGTTTGCTTCTTATCCTCAGGATTACAGTTTGGTTTTCTGCACTAGGATCTATTTTCTGCTTCTTATCATTGGCTCCTGTTGCTGGTACGCGGGGAGGTCGGCCCTTGTAATCGCCTCATGAACCTGACACGCCTTCAGGTTGCGGTTACCTCAGGGATTTCGGTTCTCGATTTTGCAGTCATAGACTTGGGGTTTCTTGTCTTCCAGGTTGTTCAGTTAAATCAGTTAGGGGTCGGTAACGTCTGGAGCTGGTGGGGTCATCATATTTCTACAGTCGACTCGTCTTTAATTGGTATGTGTCATCGGTCATGTTTTCTTTCTGATCACTTTTATGTAATTTGTGGTTCGGGTTGTATTTCTTATATCAAGCCTGTTGTTGTCTTGTTCTCAGGAAGCTCTACTCCATCTATTTCGGGTAAGATTCTTGTTTGTCTTGGTAATCGCCTCATGAACCCAACACGCCTTTGGGTTGCGGTTACTTCGGTGTATTTCTCCCACGGTTACAGTCACCACTGGTTATAAGGTATGGCCTAGGGGTGTTCACAAGCATGCGTGGTTATCAGCGGCACTCAGTTACTTCTCGGGTTGTGTTCTAGTATTTGTTTGGTAGCTGCCTTGTCTTAGGTGGGTCGGCAGGTGAGTATTTCAGGTAAGGGTAGCGTTTTTTTATGGTGATGGTCACTGATCTGCGTAAATTTGTCTAAGAATAGTTTTCTTACAGTTTCGGGGGTTATTTTACAGTATGTCGCATGCTTCTGACATAGAGGAATCAGCGTCGATCATGGAGAATGTGGCTAGATCTTCTCGGCATGCTAGTGTGTCATCTCTGCGTAGTTGTACTATTCCGAAGATCACGGCCGAACTTGTCAAAAAGGGTATCCCCTTCCCAGCGACTGCCAGAAAGGCAGAACTTTACAGACTGATGATGGCTGACACTGCTGGCCCCTCTAATGAAGAGGTCTCCATGAACACGCTTCATACGTCATTAACGCAGCTTCATGTGCTTATTAACAATATGTCCAACAACATGTCTGATATGCAAACTAGAGTTGAGGCGTTAGAGAGCAAGAATGTCTCGAATCCTATAGTTCCTCCCACTTCTCAGGTGTCAACGCAGCAAGTTAACCGTCCAGGTACAGTGGCTGTCATTCCTAATATAGCTCCAGCCCACATATCAAGAAAGACATTATTGAGGGTAAAGATGTAAACCTAGCTTCCCTGTTGATAGCCACACATGATTTGTCTGAGAACAAAACTATAGCCTGTGGTGAGGTCTCGGTGATTCTAAAATCCAAGGATGTGAGGCTCAACAGGAAGCTAACGTTGTCTGAGTTTATAATGTCTTTCAGAGACATTATCTGAGAGACATTATCTGCACTGTTAAACCGGGTAGGAGGGAGGAGCTAGACCAGTATCTGTACAAGATTACAGAATTCTATCATAAGTATGAGGGTCACACGTTTTATGATTATCATAAGTCTTTTTATGCCAAAGCAGCAGCTGCCTTGAATGAGTTTAATTATGAAGTCAATTGGGCGGTGGTAGATACTGAGATCTATTGCAACCATTTTGCGGGTCTTAAAGCCCCGGCATGCGCCAGATGCCAATCTACCACCCATTCCTCCGAATGGTGTCATCTGGCGAATTCCGATGCTACAGAATATAAGCCTGGTACTTCAGGTTCCTACTCTAAGGGTAATAGAGTGTCAGGTTTGACTGATAAACTGGGAAGGCCTATCTGTTTTTTGGGTAAGTCACAAATATGTAATAACTTTAATTACACATCATGTAACTTCGGTCAGTGCAGGTTATTACATATTTGTACAATCTGTTTTCGTGCTCATCCTAAGACATCTTGCTCCCAAAAATCGGAGAAGTCCTGACTAGGCGTGGTAAACACTGAGTTTCTTGGTTTGTTCTTGGCAGATCACCCCGACCAGCGCTTTGTCCAATTCCTGCTCAATGGGTTCCGTGCTGGATTCCACGTAGGGTTCGTGACGCTTCCTCAGGCTACTTGTGAGTGTGATAATCTGTTATCAACTTTAGCGGATCCAGACACTGTTTCGCTTCTCATACAGGCAGAATTGGACAAAGGGTTTATCATAGGCCCCTTTTCCCGACCTCCTTTTGACATGTGGAGAGTGAGTCCCATTGGTTTGGTTACGGGTAAATTTTCTAATAAAAAAAGGTTGATTTATGATTTGTCCGCGCCATATTCTAAGTCTACTCCTAGTCTTAACTCCCTCATACCGGCAGAGGAGTTTTCGTTGAAATATGCCTCCGTTGATAGTGCTATTGCCATCATCCTCAACATGGGTCGGGGGGCTTGGCTTGCTAAAGCGGACATATCCGATGCATTCAAGCTCCTACCCATCCAGCCTCAGCTGTGGAAATGGCATGGTATCAAATGGATGAGCAATTATTATTTTGCAGTCAAACTGACTTTTGGTGCGAGGAGTAGCCTCTGGTTAATTAACAGGTTTGCGGATGCGCTTCATTGGATTCTAGAGAATAGATTTTCGTGTGGTCATGTCATACATTATTTAGACGACTTTTTGCTTGTTGAGCCTCCGCATAGAACCCCACGAGATTTAGACATATTGTTAGCGGTTTTTGAACAGTTAGCAGTCCCAGTTTCCCCTAAGAAAGTAGAGGGCCCGTTGAAGGTTATCACCTTTTTGGGGATTGTACTCGATTCTCAAAATATGGAAGCCAGGTTACCTCAGGAGAAGTTGCAGAGAGTCAAAGCAGTTATTTGTAGATTCAAAGAAAGTCCCCACATATCAAAGGTAGAGTTACAGTCAGTTTTAGGTATGTTAAATTTTGCTATGCGGATTATTCCGCAAGGTCGCACTTTCACTTCCCGTCTCTTAGAACTGTTGCCTTCAGTCCCACAACAACACAGCATTATCCAGCTAGACCAGCAAGCGATTTCTGATTTATGCATGTGGGAATTATTTTTACGTGACTGGAATGGTGTGTCTTTTTTCATTCCAAAAGTCAGCGATCAGTCACCCATAGTTTTTTCCGATGCTGCTGCCATCTCAGGTTTTGCTGCTATCTGCGGTAAAAAATGGTTGGCGAGCTCTTGGCCTCCTGAAATCAGCATGTTGCCGGGGTTTCAGCACAACTCCGCACTCTTTGAGTTATATCCTATAGTGGCAGCAGCGCAAGCTTGGGGTCAGTATTGGAGGAAGACCACGGTGTTGTTCGTATCTGATAATTCAGCAATAGTAGAAGTGCTTCTGAAAGGCAGGTCAAAATGTTCTTTAATTATGTCTTTTGCTAGAAGGTTAGTGTGGTTATCGTTACAGCATGGATTCAATTATACTTGCGCTCACATAAGTGGTATTCAGAATGTGGCTGCCGATGCTCTCTCTAGAAGAAATTTCTCACTTTTCTTTCAGGTAATGCCAGAGGCAGAGATAACGGGGGCTCAGATCCCACCGCTACATACTCTGATGCTCGATTAGAGGGACACTGGCAAGTAGCCAAACAACTTATCATTAATTCGCTGTCTGCCAATACTCGTAGGGTTTATGACATTGCCTGGAGAGCATTCACCAAATTTCATGTTGATTTTCCAGAAGGGGACGTTAGATCGGTGTCTTTTATTTTAGCTTTCATTGGGTTTTGCCACTCTGACCTACACTTAACCCATAATACTATTAAGCTGTATCTGTCAGGTATTCAACACCATCTGTCCTTGACTGACCCAGACAGGGCGTCATTGTTTTCCTCCCGTTTAGTTAAGGCAGCATTGAAGGGCGTTGCTAAAAGGGAGGCTCCTAGGGCACCAGTTAGGCAGCCCATTTCTGGTGATGTTTTTAGGAAACTTTCGGACATGTTAGATAATGCCCCGTTTGGTTTAGTTAATAGTCTATCTTTGAAAGCAGCCATGTATCTGGGGTATTATGGATTTCTTAGACCCGGGGAATTTACTAGCCGCAATTCAGTTAGTGCTTATCTTAAGTTTAGTCAGCTAGAACGAGGAGCATTATGTATTGTCTTTGACGATGACTAAGACGTCTCTTCCAGGCCAAGTGATAGAGGTCCGGTATTTCCCCACCACTCATAAATGGTGCCCGGTGAAAGTTCTTGACACGCTGTTGAGTCTATGTCTTTTTAGAAGGCCCGACACTCCTTTGTTGTTGTTTAATAATGATTCCTTAACCACTTCTATTTTCATTAAATATTTACGTGTTTTGATCAAGTCTATGGGAGGTGATCCTTCCTCTCTATCGGGCCATTCATTTCGTATAGGAGCAGCGACCGCTGCGTCTCATAACGAAGTTCCGGCACATGTCATTAAACAACTTGGTCGCTGGAAATCCGCTAGCTACATGAGATACATACCGAATCCTCGCAAGGAGATGGCGTTCGCTTTTCAGTCTCTTGTCATGTGATTGTTATGTAAATAAAGTTTTGTGATTGCATTTTCTGAGTTTTGCCCTCTTATTCAGGCCTACTCTATACGCTGCAGTATGGGCACATTTCAGACTGCTTAGGTTCCAGTTAGGTAGGGGTTGTTATCTAGGTACCTAAGTACGTTCACGGTTTCGGTGAGCTCTGACCACAAGTGTTAGGCTAATTTATTAGCCGTATTTGTGGGAGGAGCGGGAGGTACATAAGGACCCGCGGCTCACCTCTCCTGCACGCCGTGGATTCTTCGCTCCCACCCACCCTCCCTTAATTACACACATTTACTACAGGGTATGCCCTCTTATTCAGGCCTACTCTATACGCTGCAGTATGGGCACATTTCAGACTGCTTAGGTTCCAGTTAGGTAGGGATTGTTATCTAGGTACCTATGTACGTTCACGGTTTCGGTGAGCTCTGACCACAAACATATTTAATCACTAAGCGATCACAAAAATCTTTGTTTACCCATCCACTAACAAGATAAAACGTAACTTTTATTAAGTGCCTTTTGTAAAGATTATAAAGATAGTGTGTCTGCAGTCCACACTTATTACTGGACATACACTACAAACAAGTTGGGTGATATCTAAAGTCTAACACATTAACCCCCCTTATGTTTCACCACATACAGTGGCTTTATGAAGGGCAACTGGGTAAATTTACTACACTACAAAACTGCAATTAATGCTTTCCACCTTTACTAAATATGCATTATTTTCTCTTAATGTATGTACACCATTCTATACAGCAAAAAAAAAAAAAAAAAGCCAATAGAAACATCAACCTTTTGTTAATGTAGGAATAAACTAAGAGTTTCATCAAAAGCGTACCATAACCCCTGGCTAAGACAGGTACACTGCTGTTCAGAGGAAAAAAATATACCAACAATGTTCCATTTCATAAGCCTTATTGAACTTTATACAAGTTCATTGACTTCCTATATCAAAGGAGTATGAAAGAAACTCAAACTCAAATATTAGGATTTCCATTATTTTGAATTACTGTGAATGACTCTCTTGTACAAAGAAGGAAAATTACATCAAAAACATATCAATTTCTGCAGAGTCAGATTGGCTTTTACATTACGATTATTATGAAATTATCTAAACCTAATATAAGTGGAGACTTTTTAGGCTAAGCAGAATACAAATCAAACTCTTTACACTTGGGCCATGAATGAAGCATTGTAGCCTTGAATGTTAAAATGCCAATTTATATTATATTCATATTATTTGATATAAATCTGCATGAACATAGCTGTACTGCTATGTAAATGAGTTGGATGTGTGTTTGACTGTCAACCCCTAAACACATACCGTATATACTCGAGTATAAGCCGAGTTTTTCAGCACGATTTTTCATGCTGAAAACGCCCTCCTCGGCTTATACTTGAGTGAACTCTCCGCCTGTCAATCCCTTCATCAGTGGTCTTCAACCTGCCGACCTCCAGATGTTCCAAAACTACAACTCCCAGCAAGCCCGGACAGCCATCATGCTGGGTGTTGTAGTTTTGAAACCTCTGGAGGTCCGCAGGTTGAAGGCCACTGCGGCCTTCGTCATCATCCAGCCCCACCCCCCTTTTGTTTTGTACTCACCTCCCCTTGGCGGGACGTTAGGGTGAGCTGGTCCGGGACATCTATGCTGCAGGGACTGTCCGGTGGGGATGGTTAGTCGTTGCGGGCTGTTCATTTTCACCGGGGGGCCTCTTCTCCGCGCTTCAGCCCCGGCCCCAGAGTAGTGACGTTGCCTTGACGGCGACGCACAGGAACGTTCATGTGCAACGTCCCTGTGCGTCGTCGTCAAGGCAACGTCACTACGCCGGGGTCAAAGCATGGAAAAGAGTTCCCCCAGTGAAAATGAACAGCCCGCAATGACTAACCATCCCCACCGGACGGTCCCTGCAGCATAGATGGCCTTGACCAGCTCACCCTAACTTCCCGCCGAGGGGAGGTGAGTACAAAAAAAAAAGGGGGGGGGCTGGATGATAACGAAGGCCGCAGTAGTCTTCAACCTGCGAACCTCCAGAGGTTTCAAAACTACAACACCCAGCATGCCTGGACAGCCAATGGCTGTCCGGGCATGCTGGGAGTTGTAGTTTTGAAACCTCTGGAGGTCCGCAGGTTGAAGATCACTGATGAAGGGATTAACAAGCGGTGATGATGAAGGGGTGGGATGATGACGAAGGCCGAAGTGGTCTTCAATCTGCAGACCTCCAGAGGTTTCAAAACTACAACTTCCAGCATGCCTGGACAGCCAATGGCTGTCCGGGCATGCTGGGAGTTGTAGTCTTGCAACATCTGGAGGTCCGCAGGTTGAAGACCACTGATGAAGGGATTGACAGGCGGTGATGATGAAGGGTGGGGGATGATGACGAAGGCCGCAGTGGTCTTCAACCTGCGGACCTCCAGAGGTTTCAAGACTACAACTCCCAGCATGCCTGGACAGCCAATGGCTTTCCGGGCATGCTGGGAGTTGTAGTTTTGCAACATCTGGAGGTCCGCAGGTTGAAGACCACTGATGAAGGGATTGACAGGCAGTGATGATGAAAGGGGGGGATGATGATGGGGGTCTGGATGATGATGGGGGTCTGGATGATTACATGGGGGGATGATGTATTTCCCACCCTAGGATTATAGTCGAGTCAATAACTTTTCCTGAGCTTTTGGGGTAAAATTAGGGGCCTCAGCTTATATTCGGGTCGGCTTATACTCGAGTATATACGGTATACTAGAAATCTTTAATTAGATTTCCAAATTTGAAGTTACTCAATTCTGTATTTGACAATGCTAATAAAAATATTTAAAATGATGGGCACCGCTCAATAAATAAGTGCCTGATAGCAGGGGTCCAACCTCTGGGAAACCCTGTGATCTCCAGAACGGTAGGCCGGTCCTCCCTGTGTATGGAGTGGCATATCAGCATGCGCTCCCTGCATTTTTTTTGGGAGAGCCGGAAATACACGAGAGCTGTGCTCAATATCTCCTGTACTCTCATAGTCAGTCAACACAACACTCTATGCACAGGGAGAGCTGGAGCCCATTCTGGAAATCATGGGGGGGGGGTGTCCCAAAGGTCAGACCCCTGCAATCAAACACATATCTTCTATCCTCAGGAGATAAGTTACAGGTCAAAGCAATACATTGGCCATACACTATTGACAACCACAACTGATGCCTTTAAAAATAGCCACCCACAGTAAGTAGTCCCATACAGTTTCTATTAAATTTTTGTATCCTTATGACATTATCATTATCACAGCCAAACTCTGTACCCAATATTATGATGCAATACACTTATCTCCACCACTTTACATTATAATGCCAGCAATCATGATTACTGTTGTCAATCTGAAGAAGGACTAAACCCCCAAAACGCGCTATTGTTTCATTGTTTTATTATTATACTCTTTATTAAACATATGCTTTAGGCATTGGAATACCATCTACAGATTCAACTTTTTTATTGGAGCGAAGCAGCATCTGTTATAAAGGTTTTTACTTAATTTTCACCGCATTTGGACAGGACGGGCAGCCCCCATCTCCTGCAGCCTCACAGGCTGAGCAGCTCTCTACTCTTTTACTTGCTACCCCACTAGTTGGGATGATAGGCGCAATCTTTCTTTGGTCAAGGTGAGCGCCAATCTTTCCTCTAGTCTCCATTTGTGACAGGGTCAGTAACACCAAGGGTCATACACGAGGCGCTGCACCCTGGTCTTCCTTTTTTTTTTCTCTGAAAGAAAAAAATGTCCACAGTTAGAGCACTGTTATCTTATTGACATGTTTCCTTTAAAGTGTACCTGTCATATCACAACAACAACTAATGCATATATATGTTACTCACTATGTCATGCAGATGCTTTTACATGTCTTTTTTGTGTGTCTATTTTCTGTATTTGGCTCACAAATCCCTCCGCTATCCTGTTCCTTCTTTTCAAATCCCCTGCTCATGAAGGGGCGTGTCGGAGGCAAGAATTAAATCCACCCTCACTCCCCTTGCATTCACTTCCTCCCTAAGTCTGCTGTGCTGTTCTTGGTCTCTTCATCCAATTACTGCAGACTGCTCTGTAACCCCCACCACCCTGTTTTCATGAGTCTTATAAACATCTAATGCTAGTTCTAGTCCGCCCTCTCTTATTGGACTTTTTCTCAGCCTATGCTTCAGCTGGGACAAAGATGATGCTGCAGCCGGAAGGAATTATGTTCTGGATGGTATGGGGACCCCCTAGTGGTCTTTTTTTTTTTTTGTTTTTTTTTTTATAAACCATAAGTTCTATAAAAAGAAGATAACATTTTCTGATTAAGTATATTAGAAAGTTTAATGTTTTGCCAAGATGTACAACATATAAAAAGTTTTTTATTCTAACAGTGCCTATTTTCCCTTTATTTTTTATTTTTTTTGCAGCAACCGAATAGAACTCCATTGTTTCCCAACTTAGCCAACATCACAACACACATATTTCTGTTTCTTAAACAGAGTGGTAACGTGTCATCCAGCATAAAGACAGAACACGTCACAATATATAACAGAGTTATTTTAGAAGCGGCCTTGGTATAATGTGCTAAGGGAAATGCATTTTTGCATAAAATATTTTTTTTTCCTTCTGGTTATAAAGTGTATTTTAACTGCCTGAAGCACTCTGCATAGGACAATATCTCAAAGTAATGTCTTTTTTTTTCCAGAACAAAACTTAACAACTGTTTTAAGGCTTATGAACGGGAATGTAAGAAAGAAATTATTCAGCGAGAAATGTCAAGACTATTACATTCCCAAATACATCCTGTTGCAGACTTAAAGTGCAACGTTATAAATTATTCACCAAATAACCAGCCATAAATGGAATATTTATGACCATTTTTCCACTGAGAAATAATCAGACTCTTTCCTTATAATGTCAACATATTTTTCTAAGGGAATTTATGTTCATTTTATGTATGGCTGACAATGAAAAATGAAATGTTTATTTTGGCATGCCGTGGATTGCATGGGAAGATCGGCAAGATGATTACGATTTAACCCTTGCGAGTCGCAGACTGGGATTTGGCCAACCAACAATCGATACACGGTACATCAGCCGCAGCTTCAAGATCAGTATTAGTATGTGGGGCATGTATTGCAGTGTTCCAGAAGCAAGTGATTCTAAGGTTGACTGATCACATAGTTAGCAGGGGAATCCGAAATGTCAGTTGTGCTCATGTCTATGTTTTTTGGTACATGACTGACTTCCTGCAGTGTCGTAAAGGGCATATTACCTATATACACTGATGGACGTCCCTGCCTGGTGAGCAACTGCTTTTATATGAATAATAAGAATTTTGTGCACCTGACATCTGTTTTAAAGTAATACATCTACAGACTAAACTGCTGATCGAATATACTGTAAATATCACTGCAGCAGGGTTTGACGTCAGAAACACTTTTATTATTCAGTAAATGCATTCATTTTCGTATTTAGGGGGTGCATGCGCGATATTTAGATGATGCAACATACAATTGCATACTCAGGTATTGTACATAATAGCTATGGCATAATGAGACTTTTGAGACCTGTAAGTATGGATTTGCTCAAGTGGTAATTCTGATGAAATATATATTCAGAACAATCTTGTCCTTAGTCACACAAGGGCTGAAGTGGTTCTTAGCTTCATTGACATTTTGGGAATATCACTTAAGCCAAAGCATGAAAGCAGAATAACCTTGCTGTCTTTATCATTCAACATAATATTATAATGTTTTACTATTGAGGTACTAGCAGTCTGGATCCACTGTATTAACCCCTTAAGGAAACCCTTTTTCACCTTAAGGACCAGAGCATTTTTTGAACATCTGACCACTGTCACTTTAAACATTAATAACTCTGGAATGCTTTTAGTTATCATTCTGATTCCGAGATTGTTTTTTCGTGACATATTCTACTTTAACTTAGTGGTATAATTTTAGGGTAACTTGCATCCTTTCTTGGTGAAAAATTCCAAAATTTGATGAAAAAAATGAAAATTTAGCATTTTTCTTACTTTGAAGCTCCTTTGAAGGAAAATGGATATTCAAAATAATTTTTTTGGGGTTCACATATACAATATGTCTACTTTATGTTTGCATCATAAAATTTATGAGTTTTTACTTTTGGAAGACACCAGAGGGCTTCAAATTTCAGCAGCAATTTTGAAATTTTTCACAAAATTTTCAAACTCACTATTTTTCAGGGACCAGTTCAATTTTGAAGTGGATTTGAAGGGTCTTCATATTAGAAATACCCCATAAAAGACCCCATTATAAAAAGTACACCCCCCAAAGTATTCAAAATGACATTCAGTAAGTGTATTAACCCTTTAGGTGTTTCACAGGAATAGCAGCAAAGTGAAGGAGAAAATTCAAAATCTTAATTTTTTACACTCGCATGTTCTTGTAGACTCAATTTTAGAATTTTTCCAAGGGGTAAAAAGGAGAAAATTTTTACTTGTATTTGAAACGCAATTTCTCTCGAGTAAGCACATACCTCATATGTCTATGTAAAGTGTTCGGCGGGCGCAGTAGAGGGCTCAGAAGGAAAGGAGCGACAAATGGTTTTTGGGGGGCATGTCACCTTTAGGAAGCCCCTATGGTGCCAGGACAGCAATACAAAAACACATGGCATACCATTTTGGAAACTAGACCCCTCAGGGAACGTAACAAGGGATAAAGTGAACCTTAATACCCTACAGGTGTTTCACGACTTTTGCATATGTAAAAAAAATTAAAAAAAATTTACCTAAAATGCTTGGTTTCCCAAAAATTTTACATTTTTAAAAAGGGTAATAGCAGAAAATACCCCCCAAAATTTGAAACCCAATTTCTCCCGATTCAGAAAACACCCCATATGGGGGTGAAAATTGCTCTGCTGGCGCACTACAGGTCTCAGAAGAGAAGGAGTCACATTTTGCTTTTTGAAAGCAAATTTTGCTCTGGGGGCATGCCGCATTTAGGAAGCCCCTATGGTGCCAGAACAGCAAAAAAAACACATGGCATGCCATTTTGGAAACTAGACCCCCTCGGGGAACGTAACAAGGGGTAATGTGAACCTTAATACCCTACAGGTGTTTCACGACTTTTGCATATGTGAAAAAAATTTTTTTTACCTAAAATGCTTGGTTTCCCAAAATTTTTACATTTTTTAAGAGGGTAATAGCAGAAAATACCCCCCAAAATTTGAAGCCCAATTTCTCCCGATTCAGAAAACACCCCATATGGGGGTGAGAAGTGCTCTGCTGGCGCACTACAGGTCTCAGAAGAGAAGGAGTCACATCTGGCTTTTTGAAAGCAAATTTTGCTCTGGGGGCATGCCGCATTTAGGAAGCCCCTATGGTGCCAGGAAAGCAAAAAAAAAAAAACACATGGCATACCATTTTGGAAACTAGACCCCTCGGGGAACGTAACAAGGGGTTAAGTGAACCTTTATACCCCACAGGTGTTTCATGACTTTTGTATATGTAAAAAAATAAAAAAAATTTTTACCTAAAATGCCTGTTTTCCCAAAAAATTTACATTTTTAAAAAGGGTAATACAGAAAATACCCCCCAAAAGGCAGAAAATACCCCCCAAAATTTGAAGCCCAATTTCTCCCGAGTACCGCGATACCCTATATGCGGCCCTAAACTGTTGCCTTGAAATATGACAGGGCTCCAAAGTGAGAGCGCCATGCGCATTTGAGGCCTAGATTAGGGACTTGCATAGGGGTGGACATAGGGGTATTCTACGCCAGTGATTCCCAAACAGGGGGCCTCCAGCTGTTGTAAAACTCCCAGCATGCCTAGACAGTCAGTGGCTATCTGGCAATACTGGGAGTAGTGGTTTTGCAACAGCTGGAGGCTCCGTTCTGGAAACAGTGGCATACCAGACGTTTTTCATTTTTATTGGGGAGTGTAGTGTAGTGTTTTTAGGGTACAGTCGCACGGGCGGGGGTTCACAGTAGTTTCTCGCTGGCAGCTTGAGCTGCAGCAGAAAATTTGCCGCAGCTCAAACTTGCAGCCGGATACTTACTGTAATTGCAAAACTACAACTCCCAGCATGTACGGTCTATCAGTGCATGCTGGGAGTTGTAGTTTTGCAACCGCTGGAGGCTCCGTTTTGGAAACAGTGACGTACCAGACGTTTTTCATTTTTATTGGGGAGGGGGGCTGTGTAGAGGTATGTGTATATGTAGTGTTTTTTACTTTTTATTTTATTTTGTGTTAGTGTAGTGTAGTGTTTTTAGGGTAAAGTCACACTTGCGGGGGTTCACAGTAGTTTCTCGCTGGCAGTTTGAGCAGCGGCAGAAAATTTGCCGCAGCTCAAACTTGCAGCCGGATACTTACTGTAATCCTCCGCCCATGTGAGTGTACCCTGTACGTTCATATTGGGGGGGGGGGGGGGGAAACATCCAGCTGTTGCAAAACTACAACTCCCAGCATGTACGGTCTATCAGTGCATGCTGGGAGTTGTAGTTTTGCAACAGCTGGAGGCACACTGGTTGTGAAACACCGAGTTTGGTAACAAACTCAGTGTTTTGCAACCAGTGTGCCTTGAGCTGTTGCAAAAGCTACAACCCCCAGCATGTACGGACAGCGGAAGGGCATGCTGGGTCTTGTAGTTATGCAACAGCCGGAGGCATACTACTTTGGCTGGGGATGCTGGGGATTGTAGTTATGCAACAGCTGGAGACACACTGGTTTGCTACTTAACTCAGTGTGCCTTCAGCTGTTGCAAAACTACAACTCTCAGCAGTCACCGACAGCCAACGGGCATGCTGGGAGTTGTAGTTATGCAACCACCAGATGCACCACTACAACTCCCAGCATGCACTTTAGCTGATTGTGCAAGCTGGGAGTTGTAGTTATACAACAGCTGAAGGTACACTTTTCCATAGAAAAATGTGCCTCCAGCTTTTGCAAAACTACAAGTCCCAGCATGCCCATAAGGGCATGCTGGGAGTTGTGGTGGTCTGCCTCCTGCTGTTGCATGACTACAGCTCCCAGCATGCCCTTTTTGCATGCTGGGAGCTGTTGCTAAGCAACAGCAGGAGGCTGTCACTCACCTCCAACGATCCAGCCGCACAGGTCAGTCCCTCGCCGCCGCCGTCGCTCCTGGGGCCCCGATCCCAACAGGGACGCCGGGGATCGGGGTCCCCAGCACCCGGGGTCTTCTGCCCGCACCCGCTCACGTCCTCCGGAAGAGGGGCGGAGTGGGTTGCGGGAGTGACACCCGCAGCAGGCGCCCTGATTGGTCGGCCGGGAAACCGGCCGACGAATCAGGGCGATCGTGAGGTGGCACCAGTGCCACCTCACCCCTGCTGGCTCTGGCTGTTCAGCCAGTAATTCCGGGTCATCTGGTCACTGGAGACCCGATTGATCCGGAATCCGCCGCAGATCGCTGGACTGAATTGTCCAGCGATCTGCGGCAATCGCCGACATGGGGGGACATAATGACCCCCCTGGGCAATATGCCGGGATGCCTGCTGAACGATTTCAGCAGGCATCTGGCCCCGGCTCCCCTCCGGCTAGCGGCGGGGGCCTGAAATGCTCAGGGCGTATGCATACGCCCTCGGTCCTTAAGGACTTGGAAACGGGGGCGTATGGATACGCCCTATGTCCTTAAGGGGTTAAAGGGGTATTCCGGGAATTTTTTTTATTTGACTATGCTACAGGGGCTGTAAAGTTAGTGTAGTTCATAATATAATGTCTGTACCTGTGGGTGATGGTTTTCTCACAATTCTTATGTGATTTTCAGCCCATTGTTTATTTTTAACAGCATACATGATGACTGTTGTCTCCGATTTTTCAAAGGTTGCAATGCGGCCGAGACCTTACTCACTAGTCAACTGATGACAGGGAGCCTGTCTGCTTCACTGGATGGAGGGATCACTTGGTGGTAGAGAGATCAATCTGCAACAGCTGTAGGCACCATGATTGAAAACCACACCGATTGGAATGGATGTAGCTCATTTAGGTTTGAATGGGTGGGGTGGCTGATGTGTGGGAGGGAGGAAAATGGAATTGTGGGAATTGTAGTCAAAAAAAGAAAAGTCAAACAGGAAATAACCAGTTCACAAACAGCTAGCCACAATGTTATGGTAATCTCATGACAGAGCCATTTAGCCCCAAGACAAGTCCAGATCCTTCCTAAGCATGTCGATTACTGTCTACCAGGTACGTACTAAAATCACCTTATGGTGGATAACACCTTTAAAGGGGTACTCCGGCCCCAAGATATCTTATCCCCTATCCAAAGGATAGGGGATAAGATGTCTGATCGCGGGATTCCGCCGCTGGGGACCCCACAATCTAGCATGCAGCACCCACCTGTAAGTCCCATAGACTTGCATTGAGGGGGCAGGGTGTGATGTCTCACGGGGGCGGAGTCGTGACATCACGATAATCCGTCCCCGTGGTCGGGAGGCAAAAGACTGAGAACCTCCAGCGCTTCCGGCAGTACATACAGGTGGGTGTTGCATGCTAGATTGCGGTGGTCCCCAGTGGCGGGCCCCCAGCGATCAGACATCTTATCTGTTATAAGATGTCTTGGGGCTGGAGTACCCCTTTAAGTATACTTATTGTATGTCAGCACACAATGGCGATGGCCGTCTTCATACAATAGTGTTTTCCTACCAGGGTGCCTCCAGCTGTTGCAAAACTACAACTCCCAGAATATCCGGACAGTCACAGACCATTTTCTCTGGGGGTAGTGAAATAAACTTTATAAAATGAACCATTGAACACTTGTGTGTTTAGATAATTGAAAAGACCCTGGTTTCATAATTTTTTATATATTTACAACATATATAGGTGACATTTATTAAACCAATTTATTTTGATTAAGGCATCCAAAGGGTTAATGCCGGGCATCGACCTGATAGAACGCATTAGTAGTGGGTCATGGCTGTTCATAACAACCGGGACCCACCGTATCATACAACGGGAGCGGTACAGGTTAAACCAATACACTTTAATTTAGGTGTCAAAAAGTTGAACATTTTTGTGTGGGCCCCTGGTTTGTACAAAAAAGTGTAAATCTTTGCAGATTTACGCCACTATTTTTAAGCAAGTGAGCACGGCTTAGTGCGGGGCTTTGCAGTTGCTATCAGTAGCCTTTGTCATTGGTCATTGGTGGGACTTTTTATTGATGTTTATTCCATTTTGGCATTTGGTATTTTTTTCCGTTAATGCCATAGACTGTGCAGGATCAATAATGTTATATTTTAATACTTCACAAAATGACGCATGTGGTGAAACCAAATATGATTATATTTCTTTTTTTTTTTTGCCAACTAGACCCACTGAACACCAATGACAATGCCAGCACTTAAACAGTTAAATGACCAACACTGAAGAGATCGCCAGTGTTAGTCATTGTTAGCCAGTGTTGGCTGCTGGTAAGAGACAGATATGGTGCAGGCTCGGCTCTTGAGCCAACACTATACTCCCTTAGCCAACCCATAATGTACATATACTTTATGAGTCTGGAAGGCAGGGCTGCCATCAGAAGGCCTGGGCCCCCTCTTCCACCATGTGGCCCACTCCCCGAATCTGCCCCCAGGGCCTGTTCCTAATCTCATTTTATTTTCTAATTATATATTTCTAATTAGATTAAAGCAAAGTGCAGTGCAGTGAGACATTGTGCTGCACAGTATTTTACTGCACTGCACCCTGCTAAATTCTAATACTCCCTAATCTAGTTACTGTGAAACTTCCCTAAAAATTGAACAATAGTGCCACATACTGATCATACAGAGGTAGATACTAGCAAGGGCTCTGCAGCCATTATAAGGGATTACAGTTACATTTACTGACTCACAAACTACGTCTACTTTGATTAGAGGCCATCATGAAGACCCGTCTCCAAAGAACCTGCCAGACAAACATTTTAGGCGCCTTTCTTCAGCACAATGCCCACTTCTTTACAGACTCCTCATGTGTATGGCTGCACACATTAATAGTGAGCACGTTGTGCCTCTCTGTGCTCATGTATTATATATATATGTATACCCCTCTGTGCCCCCTATATATTTATAGACCCCCCTTTTTCCCCATGTATTGTTAATGACCCCCTTGGTGCCCCCACATATATTTGTAAATCCCCCTCCCTTCTGTGCCCCCCTATATATTTAATGACCCTGTCTTGGTGCCCCATATATATATTTATCGACCCCCCCCTCTTGGTGCTCCATATATATATTTAATGACCCCCTCTTGGTGCTCCCGTATATATTTATTGATCCCCCCCTCTTTTTGCCCCATATATACATTTAATGACTCCCTCTCGGTGCCCCCATAATATATTTAATGACCCCCTATTGGACATACAGTGGTCCTTCAACATACGATGGTAATTCATTCCAAATGAACCATCGTTAGTTGAAACCATCGTATGTTGAGGGATCAATGCAATGAAAAGAATAGGAAGTTATACTCACCTGTCCCCGCCGCTCCGGACCGTCACCGCTGCTCTGGATATTGCCCTCCATTGCTGTCGCCACATCCCCGGGGTGTCCCCGTCTCTCCGGACCGTCTGTGCTGCCTGGGATCGTCGCTCTCCATCGCCGTCATCATGTCGCTAAGCACGCCGCTCCTCTTGGATGACGGGATGGCGTGCGCGGCGACGTGATGACGACGAAGGAGAGCGACGGCGATGCAGGGGATCCTAAAGAGAAAGATCCGGAGCGCCGGGGACAGGTGAGTGACCATCACCGGAGCACACGGGGCACCTTAAACGGCTATCCGGCGGCAGCTGAAGCAGTCTGCGCTGCTGGATAGCCGTTTATGCGATGGCCCCGACATACAAAAGCATTGTGTGTTGATGCTGTCTTCAACATGCGATGGCCTCTGAGTGGCCATCGTACGTTGAAATTATCGTATGTCGGGGCCACTGTAGGTCGGGGGTCACTGTACTGCCTCCAGCCATATATAGGATGCGGCTGCAGGCAGTATGTCTGTGTACCGGCCAGTTTCCGTCGTGGTCCAATCACTCCTTCTCTAGTCTGGGGTCAGGATCGACTGCTATGGCCTATGGGTCATAGCCAGGGGCGAACTGACAACACTCAGGGCCCCCAGACCAAAAAAGGCAAGGGCCCCTGCTAGGCTCTGCAGCTCATCAATCTTCTGCCACGCCCCTATTCCACCCAAATCCCACACACAATAAACTAAAATTTATATACCGTATTTATTGGGGTATACCACGCACCGGCCTATAACACGCACCCTAATTTTTCCAAGGATATTTGGGTTAAACAAAGTTTTTTACCCAAATATCCTTGGTAAAATGAGGGTGCGTGTGTGTGCATGTGTATACCCTGATAGACTGTTTCTGACCCCACAGAAGCCCCCAGAAAAGGCAGAGGGAGAGAGGCAGTTGCTTCTCTCCCCCTGCCTTTCCTGGGGTCTAGAGTCCTGCTGCCGCCGATTCTCTCCCCCAGGCTATCCAGAGACTGCCGCTGCCGCTGCCCCATTACCTCCTCCATCCCTGGTTTTATAATTACCTGTTCCTGGGGTCCACGCTGCTTCTGGCTCTGGAGGCGTCCTTAGCTGTCACTGTGCGCCGGGCCACTGACGGTGACGTCAGCGTTGAAGACGTCACTCGTTATTGCACAGCGCAGCGCATAGCAACAACGCAGGACGCGCGACACAGAACGCTTCAAGACACAGTTTTCTTCATTACACCGGAGCCAGAAGCAGCGCGGACCCCAGGAACAGGTAATTATAAAACCGGGGATGGGGGAGGCAATGGGGCAGTGGCGGCGGCGGTTTCTGGACTCCAGGATAGGCAGGGGCAGAGAAGCTGGCCGCAACGGAGCGGCTTCTGCGGGGTCAGAAACAGTTTATCAGCGTATAACACGCAGATAGACTTTAGGCTAAAATTTTTAGCCTAAAAAATGCGTGTTATACGCCGATAAATACGGTATGTAAGAAACACTTTAACGTAGGTAAATTTCCATGACCAATAATACTGGTATACAAGGAGTAAATATATACCACCACACAATAACTGGATAATACCGCCATACTGTATTGAATAAAACTACTATACACAGACCAGTATACTATAAAGGATCTGTATACAATGTAAGTGATTATATATAGTGTTGCTCCCGAATATTCGCAATGCGAATTTTATTCGCGAATATCTATATATTCGCAATTACGAATATTCATTATTATTTTTTTCACAGTACACATCACAGTGATCACCGCTCTCTGCTTCCAGCTTGTGTGGTGTAAAGAAGGCTCTAATACTACTATGTGAGACTGGGGTACGAATTTTCGCATATGCGAAAATGTGCATATGCGAATGTGCGCATATGCAAATTTTTGCTTAGGCTAATTTTCGCATATGCTAATTTCCACACGTGCGAATTTTCGCATATGCGAACTTTCACATGTGCGAAAATAAATGCGAATATTACGAATATGCGAATTTAACGAATATATGACGAATATTCGTCCATATATTCGCGAAATATCGCGAATTCGAATATGGCCAATGCCGCTCAACACTACATAAAATGCCATATTATGACTTAATTCTTGCGCCACCAATTCTACTTTGCAGTGACATTAGTAATTTCACCCAAAAATCCACGGCGAAACGGAAAAAAAATTAATTGAGCGACAAAATTGAAGAAAAAAGTGTTATTTTTTTCACTTTTGGGGGCTTCCGTTTCTACGCAGTTCATTTTTCGGTAAAAATAATACGAGCCGGTATGAGGGCCCATTTTTTGCGCTGTGTTCTGAAGTTTTTATCGGTACCATGTTTGTATTGATTGGACTTTTTGATCACTTTTTATAAATTTTTTCATGATATAAAAAGTGACCAAAAATACACTATTTTGGACTTTGGAATTTTTTTGCGTGCACGCCATTGACCGAGCGATTTAATTAACGATATATTTTTATAGTTCGGACATTTCCGCACGCGGCGATTCCACATATGTTTATTTTTATTTACATAGTTTTTTTTTTTTTTTTTTTATGGGAAAAGGGGGTGATTTAACCCCTTAAGGACGCAGGACGTAAATGTACGTCCTGGTGAGGTGGTACTTAACGCACCAGGACGTACATTTACGTCCTGTGCATAACCGCGGGCATCGGAGCGATGCCCGTGTCATGCGCGGCTGATCCCGGCTGCTGATCGCAGCCAGGGACCCGCCGGCAATGGCCGACGCCCGCGATCTCGCGGGCGTCCGCCATTAACCCCTCAGGTGCCGGGATCAATACAGATCCCGGCATCTGCGGCAGTTCGCCATTTAAATGAACGATCGGATCGCCCGCAGCGCTGCTGCGGGGATCCGATCATTCATAACGCCGCACGGAGGTCCCCTCTCCTTCCTCCGTGCGGCTCCCGGCATCTCCTGCTCTGGTCTGTGATCGAGCAGACCAGAGCAGGAGATGACCGATAACACTGATCTGTTCTATGTCCTATACATAGAACAGATCAGTATTAGCAATCATGGTATTGCTATGAATAGTCCCCTATGGGGACTATTCAAGTGTAAAAAAAAAATGTAAAAAAATGCAAAAGTAAAAGAAAAAAAAAAGTGAAAAATCCCCTCCCCCAATAAAAAAGTAAAACGTCCGTTTTTTCCTATTTTAACTCCAATAAGGGTAAAAAACATTTTTTATAGACATATTTGGTATTGCCTCGTGCGCAAATGTCCGAACTATTAAAATAAAATGTTAATGATCCCGTACGGTGAACGGCGTGAACGAAAAAAAATAAAAAAAAGTCCAAAATTCCTACTTTTTTGATACATTTTATTAAAAAAAATTATAAAAAATGTATTAAAAGTTTTTTATATGCAAATGTGGTATCAAAAAAAAGTACAGATCATGGAGCAAAAAATGAGCCCCCATACCGCCACTTATACGGAAAAATAAAAAAGTTAGAGGTCATCAAAATAAAGGGATTATAAACGTACTAATTTGGTTAAAAAGTTTGTGATTTTTTTAAGCGCAACAATAATATAAAAGTATATAATAATGGGTATCATTTTAATCGTATTGACCCTCAGAATAAAGAACACATGTCATTTTTACCATAAATTGTACGGCGTGAAAACAAAACCTTCCAAAATTAGCAAAATTGCGTTTTTCGTTTTAATTTCCCCACAAAAATAGTGTTTTTTGGTTGCGCCATACATTTTATGATATAATGAGTTATGTCATTACAAAGTACAACTGGTCGTGCAAAAGACAAGCCCTCATACTAGTCTGTGGATGAAAATATAAAAGAGTTATGATTTTTAGAAGGCGAGGAGGAAAAAATGAAAACGTAAAAATTTAATTGTCTGAGTCCTTAAGGCCAAAATGGGCTGAGTCCTTAAGGGGTTAAACTTTTATTAGGGAAGGGGTTATATGACCTTAACTCTTTTTTTTTTTTTTTTTACTTTTTTTTGCAGTGCAATAGCTCCCATAGGCACACACTGATCTCCTATGCTGATCCCTGCAAAGCCATAGCTTTGCACGGATCAGTGAGATAGGGGCTCCATTGCTCAAGCCGGTAGCTCAGGCTTGGAGCAATCAATCGACGATTGGACGCAGCGGAGACAGGTAAGGAGACCTCCGCCTGCGTCCCAGCTGATCGGAACATCGCGATTTTATTGTGATGTCCCGATCAGCCCGACTGAGCTGCCGGGAAGCGTTTACTTTCGCTTTTAGACGCGGCGGTCAACTTTGATCGCCGCGTCTGAAGGGTTAACAGCACGCGGCACAACAATCGATGCCGCACGCTGTTAGCCCAGGGTCCCGGCTATGATTAGCAGCCGGGACCAACCCTGTGTGATGCGGGGTCACGGCGTGACCCCGTTTTAAACAACGGGATCGGGCGTAGGGCATACAGGTACGCCCTATGTCCTTAAGGAGTGAATCACAAGAGAACTGTAGTGCAGTATAACTTATCTTCTATCCAAAAGATAGGGATAAGTTATAGATCGCGAGGGGTCTGACCGCTTGGGCTCCCTAGGATCTACTGAACAGGGCCACGGCAGTCAGCAGGAAGCGCCGTGTTGTCCCCAGCAGGAAGTCGAGCCGCGGCAGACACACCCCCTCCATAAATCTCTATGGGATACATGGTGGCGTGTTGGCCGCCGCATCATGCAGGGACGGAAAGGCCCCTTCCAGCATATTGCCGCGACCCCATACAGGAGACCGCAGGGGATCCCATCACTTGGACCCCCCCCCCCCCCATCTATAACTTATCCCCTTCGGATAGGGGATAAGTTAGATTCCACTGCAGTTCTCCTTTAACGTTATATATATTAATAGTTTGGACATTTATGTAAGCGCTGATATGACGTATTTATTTTTGTTTATATTGTTTTAATTAAAAAAAAGGGGTGATTAAAACTTATCAGGTAAGGAGCTTAGTCACATATATTAACCCCTTAAGGATGCAGCTCATTTTCACCTTTAGGACGCAGCCCTTTTTTGTAATTCTGACCACCGTCACTTTAAGCATTAATAACTCCAAGATGCTTATACCGATTATTCTGATTCTGAGATTGTTTTTTCGTGACATATTCTACTTTATTTTGGTGGTAAATTTTTTTCGTAACTTGCATCCTTTCTTGGTGAAAAATCCCCAAATTTCATGAAAATTTTGCATTTTTCTAACTTTGAAGCTCTCTGCTTGTAAGAAAAATTGATATTCAAAATAAATTTTATATTGATTCACAAATACAAGATCATAAAATGGACATATTTCTACTTTTTTTTTAATTAGAGGGCTTCAAAGTATAGCAGCAATTTTCAAAAATTTTCATGAAAATTGCAAAATCTGAAGGGAAGGATGTTACAGAACTACAACTCCCAGCATGCCTCGGCAGTCTAGGCATGCTGAGAGTTGTAGTTTGGCAACATCTGGAGGGCCACCGTTTGGGCACCACTGTAATAGTGGTCTCCAAACTGTGACCCTCCAGATGTTGCAAAACTACAACTCCCAGCATGCCCAGACAGCCATTGGCTGTCCAGGCATGCTGGAAGTTGTAGTTTTGAAACCTCTGGAGGTCTGCAGATTGAAGACCACTTCGGCCTTCGTCATCATCCCACCCCTTCATCATCACCGCTTGTCAATCCCTTCATCAGTGGTCTTCAACCTGCGGACCTCCAGAGGTTTCAAAACTACAACTCCCAGCATGCCCGGACAGCCATTGGCTGTCCAGGCATGCTGGGTGTTGTAGTTTTGAAACCTCTGGAGGTCCGCAGGTTGAAGACTACTGCGGCCTTCGTTATCATCCAGCCCCCCCCCCCCCCCTTTTTTTTTGTACTCACCTCCCCTTGGCGGGAAGTTAGGGTGAGCTGGTCAAGGCCATCTATGCTGCAGGGACCGTCCGGTGGGGATGGTTAATCATTGCGGGCTAGTAAATATCACTTTACTGCCACCTAACTCCCCCCCCCCCCCCCACACCGTTGTTTCCCTACCTGCGCCACTGATCTCCGCAGTCTCCACCGATGATCGCTGGTCCCCACGGCATCTTCTGTTCAGGTAACCGCCGCCATCTTCTCCCCCCATTCTGCCCAACATCCCGGGGTGGGCAGAGCGGGGGTTTCCATGGCAACCCCCTGTCTTGCGCTGCCATTGGTCAGAATTCACTTCTGACTAATGGCAGGGGATAGGAGGAGATCACAGCACTGCAATCTCGCTCCTATCCCTCAGGATGATTGGGGCTGTCAGTGACAGCTCCGATCATCCCTATTTTCCGGGCGATCGGGTCACCAGAGACCCGATCAGCCCGGAATAGCAGAAAATCGCATGTCTGAATTGACATGCGATTTTCTGCGATCGTCGACATTGTCGGGGGGGGGGGGGGGGGTCTCAGGACCCCCCTCTGCGATGTGCCGGGATGCCTGCTGAATGATTTCAGCAGGCATCATAGTCCGGTCCCCAACCGGCTAGCGGCGGGGACCGGAATTCCCACGGGCGTATGCATACGCCCTACATCCTTAAGGACTTGGGATGCAGGGCGTATGCATGTTAACTTTTATTAACTGGCTATGAAGCGGGCTCAGCTCCTGAGTACACTTCATAGTTCGGGAGCAGGCACAGGGCGTACATTTACACCCTGTGGCCCTGATTTATAAATAAGCTTGGAACCAAAATTGTCTGTTTTTCCCATAGCAACCAATCACAACTCAACTTTCACTTTACAAGAGCTCGCAAAAGTTGGAAAGTTGAGCTGTGATTGGTTGGTGTGGGAAAAAACTGACAATTAGGGATTCAGGCTGACTGATAAATCTCCCTGTGTCCCTAAGGTAATACACATACACAGCCCCATATACACACATACACTGTTTCCATACACAGCCCTCCATACACACACATATGCAGCCCTCCATACACACACATACACAGCCCTCCATACACACACAAACACAGCCCTCCATACACACACATATACACACCCCTCCATACACACGCATACGCAACTCTTTATACACACACATACACAGCCCTCCATACACACGCATACACAGCCCTCCACACACACGCATACACAGCCCTCTATACACACGCATACACAGCCCTCCATACAAACCCATACGCAGCCCTCCATACACACACATACACAGCCCTCCATACACAAACATACACAGCCCTCCATACACATACGCAGCCCTCCATACACACGCATACACAGCCCTCCATACACACGCATACACAGCCCTCCATACACACGCACACACAGCCCTCCAAACACACACATACACAGCCCTCAATACAGACACATACGCAGCTCTCCATACACATACGCAGCCCTCCATACACACGCATACACAGCCCTCCATACACACGCATACACAGCCCTCCATACACACGCATACACAGCCCTCCATACACACGCATACACAGCCCTCCATACACACACATACGCAGCCCTCCATACACACACATACACAGCCCTCCATACACACACATACGCAGCCCTCCATACAGACACATACACAGCCCTCCATACACACACATATGCAGCTCTTTATACACACACATACGCAGCGCTCCATACACACACATACACAGCCCTCCATACACACGCATACACAGCCCTCCATACACACGCTCACACAGCCCTCCATACAAACCCATACGCAGCCCTCCATACACACACATACGCAGCCCTCCATACACACACATACACAGCCCTCCATACACATATGCAGCCCTCCATACACACGCATACACAGCCCTCCATACACACACATACACAGCCCTCATTACACACACATACGCAGCTCTCCATACACATACGCAGCCCTCCATACACACACATACACAGCCCTCAATACACACGCATACGCAGCTCTTTATACACACGCATACACAGCCCTTCATACACACGCATACACAGCCCTCCATACACACGCATACACAGCCCTCTATACACACGAATACGCAGCCCTCCATACACACACATACGCAGCCCCCCATACACACACATACGCAGCCCTCCATACACACACATACGCAGCCCTCCATACACACACATACACAGCCCTCCATACACATACACAGCCCTCCATACACATACACAGCTCTTCATACACACGCATACACAGCCCTCCATACACACACATACACAGCCCTCAATACACACACATACGCAGCTCTCCATACACATACGCAGCCCTCCATACACACGCATACACAACCCTCCATACACACGCACACAAAGCCCTCCATACACACGCATATGCAGCCCTCCATACACACGCATACGCAGCCCTCCATAAACACGCATACGTAGCCCTCCATACACACCCATACGCAGCCCTCCATATACACACATACACAGCCCTCCATACACACACATACACAGCCCTCCATACACACACATACGCAGCCCTCCATACACACACATACACAGCCCTCCATACACACACATATGCAGCTCTTTATACACACACATACGCAGCCCTCCATACACACGCATACACAGCCCTCCATACACACGCATACACAGCCCTCCATACACACGCATACACAGCCCTTCATACAAACCCATACGCAGCCCTCCATACACACACATACGCAGCCCTCCATACACACACATACACAGCCCTCCACACACATATGCAGCCCTCCATACACACCCATACACAGCCCTCCATACACACACGTACACAGTCCTCAATACACACATACGCAGCTCTCCATACACACATGTGGTGTAGGGGTGTTGCAATGGTGAATGAAGGGTCTGGTGATGTTAACCCTTACTTGTCGTGACACCAGGGTGAAGTTTGCTTAGTATAATAGGTCCTGCCACCAACCGGCCCACAAACGGCACGGAGAATAAACGTAATGCTTACAGCAGATTTATGAGATAACTGGAAACTTTTACTAGAACTTTTATGCAACAGTCTTTACAATTAACCTCCTGTGCGGTATTCCCGAGCGTGACTCGGGGTTAATTTTCCCTGCCAGGATCGGTAACCCCGAGTCACGCTCGGGGTAGAATTGCAGAGTTCCCGGCCGGGCTGCACGATATATCGCAAAAGCAATGCGATATAGCGATGCGGCCCCCGGGAAAACATGTGATTATCTGCTCTGGTCGCCTCCCGTTGCGGGGGCCGGCCAGAGCAGGTAAAGAAAAATACTAAAAGTCAGTGTTTCCCTACCAGGGGGCCTCCAGCTGTTGCAAAACTACAACTCTCAGCATGCCCGAACAGCCAAAGGCTGTCCGGGCATGCTGGGAGTAGTAGTTTCACAACAGCTGGAGGCACCCTGTTAGAAAAACACTGAGCTAAATGTAAAAGGAAAAAGTAGTAAAATTAATAAAACCTTTTGCTCACCTAGTCCCGGTCCCTGAAGATGTCGTTCCCCTCCGTGCGCTCTGGTCCCTGCTCTCTTCGCTATTCATCTTACAGGACCTTTCCCTTTTCAGCCAATCACAGGCTGCAGTGGTGTAAAGCCTGTGATTGGCTGAAGGGGAAAGGGCTTGTTCTGCAGCAAATACACTTGACATCTGCCCGGCAAACCTAGTGTATGCTGCTGCAGGACAAAGTGAGAAGGGGGGGGGGGATGAATGTGACATAGGGGGGAATGTGACGGGGGGGTTGTGACAAGGGGGGGGATGTGACAAGGGGGAGGGGAATGTAACATGAAGGGGAGAATGTGACAGGGGGGGATGTGACAAGGGGGAGGGGAATGTAACATGAAGGGGGAGAATGTGACAGGGGGGATGTGACAAGGGGGGGAATGTGACAGGGGGGGGAATGTGACAAGGAGGGGGGAATGTGACAGGGGGGGGAATGTGACATGAAGGGGGGGGATGTGACAGGGGGAGGGGAATGTAACATGAAGGGGGAGAATGTGACAAAGGGGGGAATGTGACAAGGGGGGAAGAATGTGACAAGGAGGGGGAGAATGTGACGGGGGGATGTGACAAGGGAGAGGGGGAATGTGACAAGGGAGGGGGAATGTGACGGGGGAGATGTGAAATGGGCGGAGGGAGGTGTGAAATTCAGTGCAAAAAATTGTACCGCTTTTGGTACAAATTTCCAGACAGAATCATACCACCAGGGAGGTTAAACAGTTTCTCCTGAGGCAACCGGAATGCAGGTTCCTCACAAACTTTGCTGGGACTGATAGTAATGAGCTTTCAGCAGGCCACTGTGCTACTAGATTTGAGTAGGGATAGTAGTCACACAGGATTTGTAGGTTAAGATTTATCACTCACGGTTTTAGTGCCTGCTTGTTCTTTAGGCTTTGGCCTAGTTTGAGATGAGATTGAAGATATGCTGATTGTGCTTGCTTGATAGTCCGGAACTAAGAGCAGAAACTAAGAGAGTGAATTTACAGACTACAGCCCTTTATATAATAGGGGACTGGACTGAGCTCATTGGCCAGCAAACCTGTAGGTCCTGAACCCAGTGAACTCTGGGTACGTCACATGACCCAGGAAGGTCCTAAAATATCTGTACATTCACAAATGTAGATCACATGACCTTGGAAGGTCCTATACATTTATTTTACCTATACATTAAATAATATACATGTAAATACAATGATATGAGGAAACCAAGGGACAAGCCCTCCAGGAGAGCCCTGTATAGATGGAGGGACTCTAGCTGAGGGGATTTAACACAGGGGACAAGACAAGGTCCTGTACCGGGATACCACACACACATACGCAGCCCTCCACACACACACATACGAAGCCCCCATATACACACTTAGCTCTCTATACACAGCCCTCCATACACACACATACACAGCCCCATATACACACATACGCAGCCCTCCATACACACACATACGCAGCTCTCCATACACACATGTGGTGTAGGGGTGTTGCAATGGTGAATGAAGGGTCTGGTGATGTTAACCCTTACTTGTCGTGACACCAGGGTGAAGTTTGCTTAGTATAATAGGTCCTGCCACCAACCGGCCCACAAACGGCACGGAGAATAAACATAATGCTTACAGCGGATTTATGAGATAACTGGAAACTTTTACTTGAACTTTTATGCAACAGTCTTAACAATTAAACAGTTTCTCCTGAGGCAACCGGGATGCAGGTTCCTCACAAGCTTTGCTGGGACTGATAGTAATGAGCTTTCAGCAGGCCACTGTGCTACTAATTATAAGATTTGAGTAGGGATAGTAGTCACACAGGATTTGTAGGTTAAGATTTATCACTCACAGTTTTAGTGCCTGCTGGTTCTTTAGGCTTTGGCCTAGTTTGAGATGAGATTGAAGATATGCTGATTGTGCTTGCTTCATAGTCCGGAACTAAGAGCAGAAACTAAGAGAGTGAATTTACAGACTACAGCCCTTTATATAATAGGGGGCTGGACTAAGCTCATTGGCCAGCAAACCTGTAGGTCCTGAACCCAGTGAACTCTGGGTACGTCACATGACCAAGGAAGGTCCTTAAATATCTGTACATTCACAAATGTAGATCACATGACCTGGGAAGGTCCTATACATTTATTTTACCTATACATTAAATAATATACATGTAAATACAATGATATGAGGAAACCAAGGGGCAAGCCCTCCAGGAGAGCCCTGTATAGATGGAGGGACTCTAGCTGAGGGGACTTAACACAAGGGACAAGACAAGGTCCTGTACCGGGATACCACACACACATACGCAGCCCTCCATACACACACATACGAAGCCCCCATATACACACTTAGCTCTCTATACACAGCCCTCCATACACACACATACACAGCCCCATATACACACATACACAGCTCTTCATACACACACATACGCAGCCCCATATACACAAATACACAGCCCCCATGTACATTTATGCCCATATGCTGGAAGGGGTTAAATAGAGATAATGTTTCATTTTTGCAAGTCAGTTTTTTCCTCCTAGCCCTCTAATACTCATAATAATGCTTTCAATTTCACATCTACCCATATGGGGCTTGTTTTTCACACTACCAATTGTACTTTGTAATGACTTTACTCGTTTTAGCACAAACTGTAAACCAAAAAACTATTTTGTGGGGCCAAATTGAAAAAAAATAAGAAAAATGCCATTTTGAAACTTTTTTGGGGCTAAAGGGGGAGATTTATCAAAACCTGTCCAGAAGAAAAGTTACCCAGTTGCCCATAGCAGCCAATCAGATCTCTTCTTTCATTTTTAACAAGGCCTCTGCAAAATGAAAGAAGCAATCTGTTTTGGTTGCTATGGGCAACTGGGCAACTTTTCCTCCTGACAGGTTTTGATAAATCTTCCTCAATGTTTCTACACAGTGCACTTTTCAGTAAAAATGCCTTTTTGCCACAGCCGATTTGCAAGAAGTCACTGAACACAGTCAAATTGGTTTATGCGTAGCAGTGGTCAAAAATGTATCGCTGGTACTTTCTTGTGAAAAAGTCCCCCCCCCCCTCCCCTACTTTTTCCATAAGTCCCCGCCAGATAGGGACCGTACCATAGGGACCATATTCAGAAAAATTACTAGGCATTGGCACAGACGGACTGGCCTATCGGGATACCGGGAAATTTTCCAGTGGGCCGCTGATCCTGGTGCCGCTTTGAGATGTGGCTGCATTTTTTTCCCCTCCAGCATCATTGGTGCTTATGGAGCAGGGGGCCCCCGTCACATTAGGGACATCTGGTTTCCCGAAAAATCTTTTCGGGATACAAGGATGCCCCGGTTACCTCTCTGCGGCCCCTCATTAACTTTAAAAATGCAGGGGCCGCCGGGAGGTAGCGCACGCAGGGATGTCACTCACGCCCCGTGCGTGCGCCCATAGTAACAGAGTAGAGCTGAGCAGTGAGGAGGACGCGCACACATGGTAAGTGACCAGCGGCACGTCATCTTCAGTGTTCCAACCACCCCACCTCCGGTCCGGTGACCCCAGAGCAGTGGCCGGAATACTGAAGTGGGGCAGTAAACAGGCAGACAGCCTCCAGCCATACACTGTATATGGCTGAAAGCTGTATGTCTGTGGGGGAACTGTACTGCACCTAATGCGGGGGAACTATACTGCACCTAATGTGGAGGAACTATACTGCACCTAATGTGGGGGAACTATACTGCACCTAATGTGGGGGAACTATACTGCACCTAATGTGGGGGACTATGCTGCACCTTATGTGGGGAACTATACTGCACCTAATGTGGGGAACTATACTGCACCTAATGTGGGGGACTATACTGCCAACCTAATGTGTGGGGACTTATACTGCACCTAATCTGGGGGACCTACAACCTAATGTGGGGGAACTATACTGCATCTAATGTGGGGGAGCTATCCTGCACCTAATGTGGGGGAGCTATCCTGCACCTAATGTGGGGGACTATACTGCACCTAATGTGGGGAACTATACTGCACATAATGTGGGGAACTATACTGCACCTAATGGGGGGACTGTACTACAACCTATTGTGGGGGACTATACTGCCAACCTAATGTGGGGGACTACACTGCCAACCTAATGTGGGGAACTATACTGCCAACCTAATGTGGGGAACTATACTGCCAACCTCATGTGGGGGACTACACTGCCAACCTAATGTGGGGAACTATACTGCCAACCTAATGTGGGGAACTATACTGCCATCCTAATGTGGGGAACTATACTGCCAGCCTAATGTGGGGGACTATACTGCACCTAATGTGGGGGAACTTTACAGAACCTAATGTGGGGGAACTGTACTGCACACCTAATGTGGGGGAACTGTACTGGCAACCTAATGTGGGGGACTATACTGCCAACCTCATGTGGGGGACTACACTGCCAACCTAATGTGGGGAACTATACTGCCAACCTAATGTGGGGAACTATACTGCCATCCTAATGTGGGGAACTATACTGCCAGCCTAATGTGCGGGACTTATACTGCACCTAATCTGGGGGAACTACAACCTAATGTGGGGGAACTATACTGCACCTAATGTGGGGGAACTGTCGGGGGGCCCTATCATAATGAAGTGTTCCGTCTTCCAGGCAGCCTTAATCTGGCCCTGGGGGGGGGGGGAGGGGGGGGAACAGCATTATATTAAGTGGAGCGGGTTAGTGGTGGGATACAGCAGTGTATTAGGGAGGGCCGGGGGGGGGGGTGATCAGCATTGAATTAGGGGGAAGGGGTGAACAGTATTGTATTAGGGGGATGGGCAAAATCAGAATTGTATTAGGGGGATTTGGAATCAGCATTGTATTAGGGGGAGGGGGATCAGCATTGTATTTGGGGGAGAGGGGATCAGCATTGTATTAGGGGGAGGGGGGATCAGCATTGTATTAGGGGGTGAGGGGATCAGCATTGTATTAGGGGGAGGGTGGATCAGCATTGTATTAGGTGAGAAGGTATCAGCATTGTATATGGGGGGATGGGAGGGGGATCAGCAGTGTATTAGGGGGATGGGAGGGGGATCAGCAGTGTATTAGGGGGAATGGGAAAGGAGGGGGGTCAGCATTAGGGGGAGGGGGGACAGCAGTGTATTAGGGGGAGGGGATCAGCAGTATATTAGGGGGAGGGGGTCTGCAGTGTATTAGTGGGGGGTCTGCAGTGTATTAGATTAGAGAGTTAGCATTGTATTAGAGCTCAGGAGGGGAGTTAGCATTGTATTAGAGCTCAGGAGGGGAGTTAGCATTGTATTAGAGCTCAGGAGGGGAGTCAGCATTGTGTTAGAGCTCAGGAAAGAGTGGAGGACGGGAAAGATCTGACATGGGAATTTGAGATGAGGCATTTTTAGATTATATTATGTAGGGGTCTAAAGTAGTGTTGCTCGCGAATATTCGCAATTCAAATTTTATTCGCGAATATCGCATATTCGCGAATATTCGCGAATATAGCGCTATATATTCGTAATTACGAATATTCATTTTTTTTTTTTTTTTCGTAATTTTTTTTTTTCACAGTACACATCACAGTGATCATCCCTCTCTGCTTCCAGCTTATGTGGTGTAAGAAGGCTCTAATACTACTGTGTGAGACTGGTGTGCGAATTTTCGCATATGCGAAAATATGCATATGCTACTTTTCGCATATGCGAATTTGCGCTTATGTTAATTTTTGTATATGCAAATTTTCGCATATGTTTATTTTCACACATGCGAATATACGCATATGCGAAAATAAAACTAGAACATTGCGAATATGCGAATATTCTCGAATATGACGAATATTCGTCCATATATTCGCGAATATTCGCGAATTCGAATATGGCCTATGCCGCTCAACACTAGTCTAAAGTTAGGCAACTTGGGCTGTGGTGATTATATATTTTAATATATATTTGTGGGGAAGGAAATGTAAATAGGTTGAGGGAGAAAGACTAGGGTGATGCAGGGGCGGACATATCGCCTGTGCAGCCGGTTCAGCTGCACAGGGGCCCAGCGTGGGAGGGGGCCCGCCCTCACACGCTGGGCCGGTCCTACCATCGGACCCAGTGCACAGGGCCGCCATCAGGGGGTAAACCCATACACTTGTATGGGGCCCGGAGCTTCAGGGAGGCCCGGACGTCCCTGTACTTTTTTTTTTCCCGGCTAGTCAGTGAGTGACTGCGACTGTCACTCACTGACTCCTGGCTGGGTACCCGTCGGAACTATGACCGGGCCTCATAGTCCGGGGGGCCCGCAGGACTATGAGGCCCGCTCTTTCTAGGGCGCGGGCCCCTTAAGAAGTACGGCAGGGCCGGACAGGCCAGGGGCTGATGGGAGTCGACGTGCCCCGCGCAGGCACGCACGTCTACTCCAGTCACCTGACCTGTCCCGGCGCGATCTCCAGTCCAGCAGCCTCCCACGGATCCTCCCCGTGCAGTGGAACAGGAGTGTGACAGGAGCAGCAGCTGCAACGAACCCCGGCAGGGTAAGTGAACGGGGGGGGGGGGGTTGGATGGGGGCTATGTTGTTTGCAGACTACAATGGTGATGAGAGGTGCAGGGGAACAGGTGCTTGGGGTGTTATAGGGGTGATGAGAGGGGGGGGGGGTTATGGGGGTAATGAGAAGTGCAGGGGGTGTTATAGGGGGATGAGAGGTGCAGGGGGGTGTTATGGGGGGATGAAAGGTGCATGGGGAGGTTATGGGGGTGATGAGAGGTGCAGGGGGGTGTTATGGGGGTAATGAGAGGTGCAGGGGGGTGTTATGGGGGGGGGTGAGAGGTGCAGGGGGTGTTATGGGGGGATGAAAGGTGCATGGGGAGGTTATGGGGGTGATGAGAGGTGCAGGGGGGTTATGGGGGTGATGAGAGATGCAGGGGGTGTTATGGGAGTGATGAGAGATGCAGGGGGGTGTTATGGGAGTGATGAGAGATGCAGGGGGTGTTATGGGAGTGATGAGAGATGCAGGGGGTGTTATGGGAGTGATGAGAGATGCAGGGGGTGTTATGGGGGTGATGAGAGGGGGGGGTGTTATGGGGTGATGAGAGGTGCAGGGGGGGTTATGGGGGTGGAGAGGTGCAGGGGGGTGTTATGGGGGTGGTGAGAGATGCAGGGGGCATTATAATAGTGATGAGGAGAGGTGCGGGGGTTATAGTAGTGATGAGGAGAGGTGTGTGGGGGGGTTATAGTAGTGATGAGGAGAGGTGTGTGGGGGGTTATAGTAGTGATGAGGAGAGGTGTGTGGGGGGGTTATAGTAGTGATGAGGAGAGGTGTGTGGGGGGGTTATAGTAGTGATGAGGAGAGGTGCGGGGGGGGGTTATAGTAGTGATGAGGAGAGGTGCGGGGGGGTTATAGTAGTGATGAGGAGAGGTGCGGGGGTGGTTATAGTAGTGTTGAGGAGAGGTTTGGCAGGGGTTATGGGGGTGATGAGGACACAGAGGATAAGAGGTATTATATTTAGTGGGTATAGTGTGTGGCAGGATTATATTTAGTGGGTACAGTGTATAGCAGTATTATATTCAGGGTACAGTGTGTGGCAGGATTATATTCAGGGTACAGTGTGTGGCAGTATTATATTTAGTGGGTACAGTGTATAGCAGTATTATATTCAGGGTACAGTGTGGGGCAGTATTTTATTTAGGTTACACTTTCTGGCAAGGTTATAATGATTATTGTCTTCATGCAGAGGATGAGGATCTGCAGACAGTGAGGAGCCAATGATGTCCGGATGTCAGACTCTGCAGAGAAGATGGAGCTGGGGGAAGACCTGGTCTCTGGACGAGATGAAGAAGAAAAGAAGACGTCACTCAGGTCACTGACATCATTGTGTGTTCTTATGACTGTCCCATCAGAGCTGTAGTCACTTGTAAGTTCTGCAGTGATGATGGGTAAAACTGTGTCTCTTCAGCTGTTACAAAACTACAACTCCCATTGCCTGAGGCTCTCCAGACATGATGGGAGTTTTAGCTTTCCAACAGCTGGAGAACCACTTCAACCGAGGTGATCGGTGGGGGTCTCAGGCCTTGAGTTGTGTAAGGGGCCCCGAAATTTCTGATGGCAGCCCTGCCAGTGCACATATGACAGGGAAACCAGTCTTGCCCAGTCACTAAACTGCTACTTACATCTGCCCATGGGGACTTCCTGGCTGAGGTGCGTGCGGTGAGTGACGTCATCGCAAGCACCTGGACGCTGACGTCCAGCGCAGAGCGTGCGATGATGTCACTTATAGCACGCACCTCTGCCAGGAAGTCCCCATGGGCAAATGTAAGTAGTGCAGGCCAGGTAAGAGTGTGTGGGTGAGTGAGAGTGTGTGTGTGTTTGTTTGTTGGGGTTATGCTATGCTACCTAATGTGGGGAATCTATGCTACCTAATGTGGGGAATATATGCTATGCTACCTAATGTGGGGAAATTATGCAATGCTACCTAATGTGGGGAATATATGCTATGCTACCTAATGTGGGGAATCTATGCTACCTAATGTGGGGAATATATGCTATGCTACCTAATGTGGGGAATCTTTGCTACACTACCTAATGTGGGGAATATATGCTACGCTACCTAATGTGGGGAATCTATGCCATGCTACCTAATGTGGGGAATATATGCTATGCTACGCTACCTAATGTGGGGCTACGCTACCTAATGTAGGGAATCTATGCTACGCTACCTAATGTGGGGAATATATGCTGCGCTACCTAATGTGGGGAATATATGCTACGCTACCTAATGTGGGGAAATTATGCTACGTTACCTAATGTGGGGAAACTATGCAAACTATGCAATGCTACCTAATGTGGGGAATATATGCTACATAATGTGGGGAAACTATGCTACCTAATGTGGGGAATCTATGCTACCTAATGTGGGGGAACTGCTGCTTATCTAATGCAAATTAATGTGAGTTGCAGTGCAATTTTATGGCATATTACTACAACTCCCATTGCCTGAGGCTCTCCAGACATGATGGGAGTTTTAGCTTTCCAACAGCTGGAGAACCACTTCAACCGAGGTGATCGGTGGGGGTCTCAGGCCTTGAGTTGTGTAAGGGGCCCCGAAATTTCTGATGGCAGCCCTGCCAGTGCACATATGACAGGGAAACCAGTCTTGCCCAGTCACTAAACTGCTACTTACATCTGCCCATGGGGACTTCCTGGCTGAGGTGCGTGCGGTGAGTGACGTCATCGCAAGCACCTGGACGCTGACGTCCAGCGCAGAGCGTGCGATGATGTCACTTATAGCACGCACCTCTGCCAGGAAGTCCCCATGGGCAAATGTAAGTAGTGCAGGCCAGGTAAGAGTGTGTGGGTGAGTGAGAGTGTGTGTGTGTTTGTTTGTTGGGGTTATGCTATGCTACCTAATGTGGGGAATCTATGCTACCTAATGTGGGGAATATATGCTATGCTACCTAATGTGGGGAAATTATGCAATGCTACCTAATGTGGGGAATATATGCTATGCTACCTAATGTGGGGAATCTATGCTACCTAATGTGGGGAATATATGCTATGCTACCTAATGTGGGGAATCTTTGCTACACTACCTAATGTGGGGAATATATGCTACGCTACCTAATGTGGGGAATCTATGCCATGCTACCTAATGTGGGGAATATATGCTATGCTACGCTACCTAATGTGGGGCTACGCTACCTAATGTAGGGAATCTATGCTACGCTACCTAATGTGGGGAATATATGCTGCGCTACCTAATGTGGGGAATATATGCTACGCTACCTAATGTGGGGAAATTATGCTACGTTACCTAATGTGGGGAAACTATGCAAACTATGCAATGCTACCTAATGTGGGGAATATATGCTACATAATGTGGGGAAACTATGCTACCTAATGTGGGGAAACTATGCTACCTAATGTGGGGAATCTATGCTACCTAATGTGGGGGAACTGCTGCTTATCTAATGCAAATTAATGTGAGTTGCAGTGCAATTTTATGGCATATTACTTTTTTTTTTTGGGGGGGGGGGCCCAGGCACATTCTTTGCACAGGGGCCCTCTGTTGTCTGTGTCCGCCCCTGGGGTGATGGTATTATATATTGCAATATGATATATTTTTGGTTTAGAGCAGGGGTAGGTAACCTTCGACTTTCCAGATGTTTTGGACTACATCTCCAATAAGGCTTGCAAAGCATCATGGGAGGTGTAGTCCACAACATCTGGAGTGGCAACAGGATGTCTACCCCTGGTTTACCTTCTATGAACAAGAAAATGACGACGTGCTGGTATAATGACACTAATGGGGCTGGTATGTAATTTTTTCCAGGGCTGGTTTTCACACCCAGTCCGGCCCTGGGCATTGGCAGGAATATACAGAGGGTGTCGCTAAGCGCTATGGTCCTGCACAGCAGGTCAGGCCACTTGTTAATCAGGTACAGCAGCCGAATAACAAGCAGCCAGGCTGGCCTCTGCATTCCCATAGAGCAGAGGGGCGGCCTGAGCCCACTGGAGCAAGACAGGGCTTCTCCTCCTCCGAGCCATCAGCCGGGAGTGTGTACAAAGAGCCGCCGTGTACAGGGAAGCCGAAGGTACCGTCACCAAGCTCTGCTACCCATCTGCAGCTCACCCCCCTCCCCCAAGCCACCATACACATATAACATGCTGCCCTCTCATGACAGTTTGGCTGGGTTCAGACCCCAGACCACACTCTTCCCCCAAACATAGATGCGAGACCAGATCCTTTTCCTTTTCCTAAACATAGTCCCCAGAACCCATAAGGACACACTGCCTTAACAGGTCTCTCTATAGGGTACAAAACTACAACTACCAGCATGCCCTGACAGTTAGGACATGTTTGGAGTTGTAGTTTTGCAACATTTGGAGAGTCAAAGGTTGGGCTTGCAGCCCTAATGTGCCTCTCTATATGGTACACAACTACAACTCCCAGCACACCCTGATTTTAAATGAATGTGAATAGGCCCCTCTCCCAAAAAATAATTTAATCTCTTTTCACATTTCACAGAAGAAAAAATATAAATAAATAAATAAAATATAAAACATGTTAAAACTACAGATCATGGCACAAAAAATGTGCCCTCATACAGCCCTGTATATGGAAAAATAATAAAGTTATAGAGGGTCAGCATGCAGCCACACACAGAACACAGCCACTTTTTCTTGCAGTGTAAAATTGTCTGTGCTGAGATAATTTCTCCTCGCTGTGTATGGCTCAGACAAATTGATCATATGCTGTGTGCCATTTCATAAATGTAACGTACGTCAGCACTTCTACCACAGACAATACTATCTTTATTCTGTAGGTCCATACAATGATACCCAATTTATATAGGTTTTGTTTTATCTTACTACTTTTATAAAATTAAAGCTTTTTGTTTGAAAATTAGTATGCTTAAAATTTTCCTTTTCTGACCCTATAACCCTTTTTTTTCCCTATATAGGGCTGTATGGGGGCTCATATTTTGTGCCATAATCTGTAGTTTTTGTCGGTACCAGTTTTGTTTTGATGGAACTTTTTTATCCTTTTTATTAATTTTTTTCTTGAAGTGACCAAAAATCAGAAATTCAGGATTTTCTTTTTAATGTTTACACCACTGACCATGCGGTTTCATTAACGTTATATTTTAATAGTTTGGACATTTCCACACGCAGTGACACCACATTACTTTATTGGGTAAAGGGGGTGATTTACACTTTTATTAGGGGAGGGGCGTGATTGCTGATAATTGCAGTCAATACTTACCAGGAATGTAGCGCGCTCAGCAAGTAAGTGCACTTCATACACTCGTACTGCGATCAAGGCATACATGTACACCCTGTGACGTTAAGGTGTTTTTGTGTTTACACAGGCTGCAGAAAACTCCCCGCCCTGACCACACACACAGCCTACCTCCCACAGTCCTGACAGATCCTGACCTCCCACAGTCCTGACAGATCCTGACCTCCCACAGTCCTGACAGATCCTGACCTCCCACAATCCTGACAGATCCTGACCTCCCACAGTCCTGACAGATCCTGACCTCCCACAATCCTGACAGATCCTGACCACCCACAGTCCTGACAGATCCTGACCTCCCACAATCCTGACAGATCCTGACCTCCCACAGTTCTGACAGATCCTGACCTCCCACAATCCTGACAGATCCTGACCTCCCACAGTCCTGACAGATCGTGACCTCCCACAATTCTGACAGATCCTGACCTCCCACAGTCCTGACAGATCCTGACCTCCCACAGTCCTGACAGATCCTGACCTCCCACAGTCCTGACAGATCCTGACCTCCCACAGTCCTGACAGATCCTGACCTACCACAATCCTGACAGATCCCTGTCTCCTGAATTCACTGCTCCCTGAAGGTACCTGTGCTGAGGAGCCTGAAGCTATATTTTGTAGCGTCATGTAACATTGAATGGTTCCACCCTCTCTGGTCCTTTGTGGCTCCTCCCTTGCAAAGCCACAACTAGTTAAAATGCTATCCCCCAGATTTGTGAGGGTTCCTACACCCCTGTTCCCTGGTCTTGTTATCCCTTTTCTTTGATACTCTTGAGTTTTGATATAATATGTTGATCCAAAATCTGCACTGCAGATTACAATATATTTTACAGTATAAATATAATAAACAGGGCCATTCACGTCTCCATTTACATTTCCTCATCTCAGTTTGGAGGTGATTGATTCCAGGTGTAACCCAAACCTTCCTTCATAGCAGCATTTCAGGAGGCCAATGGGAAATTACCTATTACCTTGTTTAAACTGCACATTTTTATAGCTATTTGCAAATATAGGAACGTACCAGACCTCAGTAATCTACACAGACCAATGAGGCACGTGCTGTTATTCCATAGTGCCTGACACAGGTTGAGTTTTATTTTATTTTAATTTTTTTTCCTTCCACAAACGTTTTTTTACTGAACTTTTAATTATAAACATAAGAAAAGGGGGTGAAAGTGGTCGTGTGATGCCCCCACAGGACGGCCATGAAACCGATGGACGCAGTAGGTACTGTTACCATGTGATGTCTATGGGGGCCAAGATACAGGTATATTGTGTAACTAAAGAAGGGCTGTCAATCAGCTGACCCAAAGAACTGTTGTAATAATATGTATGTTAGAAAAGCATTGTACTGACTAATTCTTGCTTTCTTTTAACAGCGCTATATAAAAAAAACAAAGAAAAAGAAAAATAGTGCATAATTCTTTTCTACATATTTTCTTTGTATTGGACTTTACACAGAAAACAATAAAATATGCTGTATTTACTGGGGTATACCACGCACCGGCCTATAACACGCACCCTCATTTTACCAAGGATATTTGGGTAAAAAAAGTTGCACTACAAATTTTGGGGGGCTTTTTCTCCTTTTACCCATTATGAAAAGGAAAAGTTGGGGGCTACACCAGCCTGTTAGTGTAAAAAAAAATAAAAACATTTACACTGACATGCTGGTGTTGCCAAAAAACACAATTTTTGTGGGGAAATTAAAAAGAAAAACGCAATTTTGCTAATTTTGGAAGGTTTCGTTTTCACGCCGTACAATTTACGGTAAAAATGACATGTGTTCTTTATTCTGAGGGTCAATACGATTAAAATGATACCCATTATGACATACTTTTCTATTATTGTTGCGCTTAAAAAAAATCCCAAACTTTTTAACCAAATTAGTACGTTTATAATCCCTTTATTTTGGTGACCTCTAACTTTTTTATTTTTCCGTATAAGCGGCGGTATGAGGGCTCATTTTTTGCGCCATGATCTGTACTTTTTTTTGATACCATATTTGCACATAAAAAACTTTTAATACATTTTTTATAATTTTTTTTTATAAAACGTATTAAAAAAGTAGCAATTTTGGAATTTTTTTTTTTTTATGTTCACGCCGTTCACCGTACGGGATCATTAACATTTTATTTTAATAGTTCGGACATTTACGCACGCGGCAATACCAAATATGTCTATTAAATTAATTTTTTACGCTTTTTGGGGGTAAAATAGGAAAAAACAGACGTTTAACTTTTTTATTGGGGGAGGGGATTTTTCACTATTTTTTTACTTTAACTTTTAAATTTTTTTACATTTTTTTTTTACACTTGAATAGTCCCCATATGGGACTATTCATAGCAATACCATGATTGCTAATACTGATCTGTTCTATGTATAGGACATAGAACAGGTCAGTGTTATCGGTCATCTTCTGTTCTGGTCTGCTCAATCTCAGACCAGAGCAGAAGACGCCGGGAGCCGGAAGGTGAGGGGACCTCCGTGCGGCCATGTGAATGATCGGATCCCCGCAGCAGGGCTGCGGGCGATCCGATCATTCATTGAAATCGCGCACTGCCGCAGATGCGGGGATCTGTATTGATCCCGGCACCTGAGGGGTTAATGGCGGACGCCCGCTAGATCGCGGGCGTCGGCCATTGACGGCGGGTCCCTGGCTGTGATCAGCAGCCGGGATCAGCCGCGCATGACACGGGCATCGTTCCGATGCCCGCGGTTATGCACAGGACGTAAATGTACGTCCTGGTGTGTTAAGTACCACCACACCAGGACGTACATTTACGTCCTGCGTCCTTAAGGGGTTATGGTATAAATGGGCTGGGTCCTTAAGGGGTTAAGAAGAATCCTCTTCTATAACTTATGGTAAAACCTTCATTCCTCTAGATGTAGAGGAAGCCAGCTTGTCATGGTTACAGATCTCTGATCTGCTCATTGACATATTTCTAATGAAAATGGACTTTTTCTTATATTTGGAAGTCTTCATCTACCCCCGATTAGTGGGCACCAAGTGAACTGTACAGTAAGTTTGAATGGACTGTAACAACTAATATGGACTGTGTATGATTGCACTGGTGGCAAAACAACAGTTCACCAGATGACCATTTAGTGGTTGTTCAACCAGTAACCTACTGCTTTTAGGTAACTACACGTAGAGAGAAGAAAAACGCCTGTGCACTCACCTGTTCAAATGGACTTCTGTTTATTCAGAGTACATCATCGTACAGACGTAGTAGTCCCAAACATGATCCCCGTGTGGAAGGAGCAGAGCAGGATGTTCCGCAGGCAGGGACGTTCACCGGAGCACGACGGTGCCGTTTCATGCCAGTGGGCGTTTCTTCAGGCGCCCTTAGGTAACTGAAGAGATCTCATATCAGAAATGTTTGGCTTTCCATATGATATTTAGTTAAAAAGATAACTAAAAACAGACTTTTAGCCCTGTAGAGGAGAGGTGTCAAACTCATTTTCACCAAGGACCACATGAGCCTTACAGTTGTCTTCAAAGGGCTGCAGGTCTTGTGTTCCCTTATGCCCCTATATAGTAGTTAGGTCCCCCACACTTCCCCAATATAGTACTTAGGTCCCCTCTGTGCTAACATATAGTAGTTAGGCCTCTATACTGCCACCATATAGTAGTGTGCCTCCCGCACTCCCCCCATATAGTAGTTAGGACCACCACACTGCACCCAAATAGTTATTAGTACCCCCATACAGCCCCAATATAGTAGTTAAGACCCCCACACTGCACTCATATAGTATTTAGTACCCTCACACTGCCCCCATATAGTAGTTAGGTCCACCACACAGCCCCATATAGTAGTTGAGAACACCACACTGCCCCATACAGTAGTTAGTTTCACCAGACAGCCCCCAAATAGTAGTTGAGAACCCCACACTGCTCCCATATAGTAGTTGAGAAGCCCATTCTGCTCCTATATAGTAGTTGAGAACACCACACTGCTCTTATATAGTAGTTGAGAACCCCACACTGCTCCTATATAGTAGTTGGGCCCCCCACATACCACTACTGGTCAAAAAGACACATCCCTGCGAGGTCTGAATGGCTACAGTCCTACATCCACAGTGCCTTTACTTCTTCTGCCTCAAGCGGAAGTAGTGGACGCAGGTAGCGCTTTGTGGAGGGGGCCGGGCAAGTACAGGAAACAGGCAGCAAGTCATTAAAAAAATGAAGTGGGGCCCAGATGTGGCCCATGGGCCGTGTGCCGGACACATACTGTAGAGCCACATTCAGCTTTTGTATCACTTCTCTGGGAAAACAGATAAAAAAAGCTGTAATGTGTGGAATAGCTGTTGGCTAAATGGTCATTCTGCCTACAAGTATCTCACCTAACTCCATGTTTGTTTCAGTAGGCAATGGGGAATAAGCAGTAGCCAAAGACCTCTGGGACAGCAGAAACAACGGGCTCTTTCATGGGAGAGGTTCGGTAGACACTCACAACAGAGTCAGGCAATCCTGCTGATAAAAGCTTTTATAAATGTTTTATCCAATGTGTATGGCCGGTTTTAGGCAAATGCCGCCTAGTAATTTTCTGTTATACCAATGCCATTCGTAAGGTTTTTAACCCAGTAACCCTTTAAAAAAAAAAAACGTTATTGAGGGTGGCATCATTCCATGGCGTAAAACAAACCACCTTCCCTGGCAGGGGCGTAGGAACCGGGGGGGGGGGATGGATACCCCCAGGAATTCATGCTGGGGGACCGATAATGAAGTTATCTCCCCCACCAGGCTGCTACTACTTTAAGAGACTGGTACAAGCTTCTGGGTACCTGCAACTCCCACCTGGCCACCGCCACATTAATAAAGAGATACATGCAGACATCAGACCCACCTGCCAGGACGTCGTCAGTTTAACAAACTAGTGCATGCTGGGACAGTTGCTGAGAGAGCCCGGCCGCTGAAGTTATTGGTCCCTGCGTATCTTGCTGCTTATCAAAGAGGAACACAGGGGCAGCATGCAGGGACAGGACAGAAGAGATGAATATATGGGGCTGGACACTAATAATGGTATGTGCACAGTGCAAGACAATTCATCATGGAATATTGCTGGGACTTCAGGAAGGTGGGCAATAGCAGAAATTGTGCAGCACATGAACTGACTGGTCATTGACTGCTCTTCTCTTGCTGCTTGTTACCAGACAACAGTCACATTGGTTCCTTTACTTTAATCTGATAGAATCCATTATGTTGTTGTTGTTTTTATTTAACCTATTACTGTTAAGCAGGGCCAGACTGGGACCAAAAACAGACCCAGGCATTTTAGAATAAGCAGCCCATTTTGGTCAAGGGTGTGGCTATGAGGAGGCGGAGCCACCAACATGAGAGACCAGATGTTAATCATAGTTGGGTATAATAGAGTACATAACGGAAAAAATATATAGATTATATTATATATGCATGCTATACAGGCTATGTTCACGGTGTATTTCAGCCATATTTAATAAAAAAAAAATGTATCCACAAAATCACAAAAAGAATTGCGTCATTATTTTTAATATTAATGTGCTTTATGTATATGTTTATGCATTTATGTATAGGAAAGTAGTTGTCTGTACACACAATATGTAAAAAGGACATATTTTTTACAGCCGTATAAGTACTGTATATACTCGAGTATAAGCCGACCCCAATATAAGCCGAGGCCCCTAATTTCACCCCAAAATCCCAGGAAAAGCTATTGACTCGAGTATAAGCCTAGGGTGGGAAATACATCATCCCCCCCTGTCATCATCCAGACCCTCATCATCATCACCCTGTCATCATCCCCCCTTCATCATCACTGCCTGTCATCATCCCCCCTTCATCTTCACCGCCTGTCATCATCCCCTTGTCATCATCCCACACCCCCCCTTCATCATCCCCTTGTCATCATCCCCACCCCCCTTCATCATCCCCTTGTCATCATCCCCTTGTCATCATTCCACACACACCCCCTTCATCATCCCCTTGCCATAATCCCCCCCCTTCATCATCCCCTTGTCATAATCCCACACACCCCCCTTCATCATCCCCTTGTCATCATCACCACATGTCATCATCATGGTCTTCAACCTGCGGACCTCCAGATATTTCAAAACTACAACTCCCAGCAAGCCCGGGCAGCCATCGACATGTGGTGATGATGACAAGGGGATGATGATAGGCAGAGTTCCTCCCCTTTCCTCCCCTTTCCCTATAGGTATAGGCAGAGTTACCCCCCTTGCCTCCCCTTTCCCTATAGGTATAGGCAGAGTTACCCCCTTTTCCTATAGCTATAGGCAGAGTTACCCCCCCCCTTTTTCCCTAGAGGTATAGGCAGAGTTATCCCCCTCCCCCCTTTTCCCTATAGGTATAGGCAGAGTTATTCCCCTTTCCTCCCCTTTCCCTATAGGTATATGCAGAGTTAAAAAAAAAATGATGCTCACCTGATGTCCCACGCAGCGATCTCTTCAGCAGCAGGGGCCTGTGTCTTCTCCCCTCCACAGTGACATCATGGGTGCCTGTACTGCGTGCTGCGTAGGGGCGGAGGTCATGTCTCCTCTGTGTAAGCGGCAGATGCGGCTCAGACAGAGGGGACGCCTTCTCCTGTATGTACATGTATCGCACATATAGGAGAAGGAAGCGCTGTCTGCTGGGGATCTGGGATGAGTGTCCCGGATCCTCAGTAGCGGCGGCGGGCCCTTAACTCGGCCGGGCGGGGTCTACTTCCTGCGGGCAGTGAGCAGGGTCGGGGGGGGGGTACTACCTGTACCCCCCTGATAGCGGCCCTGCTGGAAGGGGTTATATACCAGCCTTACTATATACCACCCAACGTGAACATCAGAGATGTACAATAAGGATCTGTAATCCCAGGCTCTGATGGATATGTCTAATGTTGTGGCAATGGTGTCGATATTTGCTTATAGCACCACTAACTTTATAGGACTTTTTTATGTAGAAGTGAATAGATACAAATAGTACAGTAGTTTGCAACTGCAAAAGTACTGCACCAACATAACCATAAGAAAACAAATACGCCATAGATGTAAAGGGGTATTACAGCCACTTAAAGCTTATACTCTATCATAGACAATTAATGGAGCACTTGACGGAGAGCCCGTCCCCATTCTTGGGATCACAAGGGGTCCAAGAAGTTGGAGCTCCCCCTTCAATTAAACACTTATCCCCTATCCTGTAGATTGGAGGGAATACATTTTAATGAGCTGGAATAACTGTTTAAAGTAGTGAATGGTGAAGGACACTCTTCTATCTTGCACAATTAAAGGGTTTACCCAGGAATAGAAAAACAGATCTAATTTCTTTCAAAAACAGCTCCACGTCTGTCTCCAGGTTGTGTATGGTATTACAACTTGGCTCCATTCACTCCAATGGAAGTGAACTGCCGAACCAAACCCAACCTAGAGACAGACAGGGAGCGGTTTTTGAAAGAAATTATCTCTGATCTTCTATTTCTTGATAACTCCCTTTAACTTGGATGCTAAAATGCTATATTTTGCTAGACTGCATCAGGGCTCATCCAAGACTGTACAGCCCAGGTCTCCAAACCGAGGACCTCCAGCTGTTGCAAAAAATACAACTTCCAGCTTGCCCGTACAGCTGTCGGCTGTTGGTGCATGCTGGGAGTGGTAGTTTTGTAACAGCTGGAGGTCCACAGTTTGGAGAGCACTGTTATACAGTATAAAGCATAAAAAACAAATCATAATTTTGTCCATATTGCATACTGGATTTATTCCTACATAAAGAACTGTTCTGTTTAACATGCCAGGATATTTTCCAAAATATAAAAAAAGGCATTTTCATTACTACTTTCCAGTGATTTATGTCATTATCACAAAGCTCATAGTCTACTTGTTTTTACACACAGAACATGTAGGTTTACAGAGCGGAATACAATGAGCTCCATATGATCTTCTGGAAGAAAACCTTCCTTATCGATTTCCCATGAAGTATGAAAGAGGACAAGAGACTAGCTATAACAAAATAAAAATAAAAATAAAAAAAAAGAAAGAAGAGTACTTGTCATTAAAACAACAAGAAAGCAACCCACTTGTCAAAAAGAAATGAAAAGTTTCAGAACAATGTTGACCCAGCTGTAAACAGCAAAGCAAATAGCAGATAAATAATTTTCCTCTTGGATAGAATTCATTTTTATACTGTAGCAAACATTCTTTTCTTTAGCGGCCACTGAATCTCCTTGGAAACTATTTATCACCATCTTGATAACTTTTACAGCGAATGATTAGACTCCGGAGACTCTCAACAGTAGTTCAATCCCCATAGGCCCTCTTTAAATGGAAAGGACATTTTCAAAATGTCAGTCAACTATGTTCAGCACTTTTGTGCTAAGGAAGTGGCATGGACAAGACAATATACTGCACTGTATCTACCCAAAGAAACATAAATATATATATAAAGGCACGTACATGTTAGGGTGCATTCACACACCATTTTTGCAATATAACAGCCGGATCATGCTGACTCCGAACGGCTCATATTTGAACCATATCAGTTTTCTTGCCGGACTAAAAATCGTGGCAGACCTCAGTTTTCAGTCCAGCAACGAAACTAGATACGGTCCCAAAATTAAACAACCGGAGTCAAGTTCCAAGGCCCACTCACTAATTGGATATGTTCCCGATAAGCCATCCTGCCTGAAATGCATGGCTCCTGTGGCCCCTGTTGTCTTTGCTGGCTGCTTGATATTGTTTGCCATCCTTCCCTTCCCTTGCCTGCATCTCCCAGCAATCATTGCAGCTCTGCTCTGCAAGCCGTCTGAGAGCAACTCTCTGAGAGCAGCCCCCACCCTCATTCTCTGATCAGCAGAGAGAGATTCAGTGTCTGATTGACTAAGGCGGCACCCCCCCCCCACCCAGTTCTCAGCACTAAAGTGAGCATGACTTATCAGTGCAGAGCAGACACCACATGGCTTGTGTCTCTCAGGAGGGTGGGGGTGGCATTATTCTGCATGCTCAGAGATATTGTGCACATAGATAAACAGAATGGAGGTGCAATAAAGCACAGAGTCAATCTAAAAATGTCTAAATGGTATCCATGGAAACAAAAAAAGATGCTAGCTAATTGCCGGAACAGACGTATAGAGAAACTTACTGACAGCATCAGCCATCTTAGATTCTGATGTATAACTGAAAAATGAGCAATATACAGAAGCAGTATAGAGAAGAAGAATTGTTTCGTAACCTGCAGATATGTCCAATGCAGCAAAGACACAGCAATCCCCAACCCACCATCACTCTGTTGCTTTAAAAAAAAAATATGTCATATCCTGGAGACGTGTCAAAAGTTTTGATTGGTGGTGGTCTGAGTGTTCAGACCACGACCAATTGTTAGAATGAGCGCGAAGAAAAATGCAGCTGACCGCGCACTCTTTTCCCAGCTAGTTCTAGTTATCAGTCATGGTTATCAGTCATGTCTCTACATGTCAAAAGTATTTTAAAGTGACAGTGCCCATTTAAAGCAACACACAGGGCACAGGTTAATAAGGTCAGTGGCCACAGTGATTCGGACAACAGTCCAAAGGGTTGACATCTGAGCCAACAGAGGCCAAACTGGAGAAAATTAAACAGAGCATTTTTAGTGTCCCACAACACACACCCTACATATACTAGGAATATAGAGAGACCCACATAGATATGAACATCTATTTTATTGCCAGGCAGAAAATTATGTATAGAAGGGAAAAAATTTATGAACAAAATCTCCTGACCAAATGGAAATAGTGATGTGACATTTCCCTGTTGCCATGTCTAAAAAAAGAGAAGAAAGCTATATATAAAATAGAAAGATAGATAGCTATTGTTACGCCGAGCGCTCCGGGTCCCCGCTCCTCCCCGGAGCGCTCGCTTCACTCTCCCCGCGGCAGCGCTCCGGTCACGTCCTCTGACCCGGGGCGCTGCGATTCCGCTGCCAGCCGGGATGCGATTCGCGATGCGGGTAGCGCCCGCTCGCGATGCGCACCCCGGCTCCCCTACCTGACTCGCTCTCCGTCTGTTCTGTCCCGGCGCGCGCGGCCCCGCTCCCTAGGGCGCGCGCGCGCCGGGTCTCTGCGATTTAAAGGGCCACTGCGCCGCTGATTGGCGCAGTGGTTCCAATTAGTGTGTTCACCTGTGCACTTCCCTATATCACCTCACTTCCCCTGCACTCCCTTGCCGGATCTTGTTGCCTTAGTGCCAGTGAAAGCGTTCCTTGTGTGTTCCTTGCCTGTGTTTCCAGACCTTCTGCCGTTGCCCCTGACTACGATCCTTGCTGCCTGCCCCGACCTTCTGCTACGTCCGACCTTGCTTTTGCCTACTCCCTTGTACCGCGCCTATCTTCAGCAGCCAGAGAGGTGAGCCGTTGCTAGTGGATACGACCTGGTCACTACCGCCGCAGCAAGACCATCCCGCTTTGCGGCGGGCTCTGGTGAAAACCAGTAGTGGCTTAGAACCGGTCCACTAGCACGGTCCACGCCAATCCCTCTCTGGCACAGAGGATCCACTACCTGCCAGCCGGCATCGTGACAGTTATGAGATGGATAGATAGATAGATAGATAGATATGAGATAGATAAATATAAGATAGATAGATATAAGATAGATAGATATGAGATAGATAGATAAATATAAGATAGATAGATATAAGATAGATAGATATGAGATGTCAAGGAAGGATGCCGCAGCACACGGAAGGTTCAAAAGTGTAAACAGTGGTTTATTCCATGATAATACAAGTTAGCAACGTTTCTGCTGCCAGTGCAGCCTTTGTCAAGTTCCAAAGGCTTGACAAAGGCTGCACTGGCAGCAGAAACGTTGCTAACTTGTATTATCATGGAATAAACCACTGTTTACACTTTTGAACCTTCCGTGTGCTGCGGCATCCTTCCTTGATGTCTGAATTGCCTTGACCGGGGCTCCACTCGCTGCTTGCACCGCTATCACAACATTGTGGGACGTGCTGCTCTAATTCTCCTGTAGATATGAGATGGATAGATAAATATAAGATAGATAGATAGATATAAGATAGATAGATATGAGATGGATAGATAAATATAAGATAGATAGATATAAGATAGATAGATATGAGATAGATAGATAAATATAAGATAGATAGATATAAGATAGATAGATATGAGATAGAGATAGATATGAGATGGATAGATAGATATCCAATGGAAGGGATCGCAGCACACAAAAATATCAATAAAGTGCAGTGTTTATTGCATCCTCAGCAAACAAAAAGGTGCAACGTTTCTGCGGCCTCACGCCGCCTTATTCAAGCATGGTTGAGAAAGGCGGCGTGAGGCCGCAGAAACGTTGCACCTTTTTGTTTTCTGAGGATGCAATAAACACTGCACTTTATTGATATTTTTGAGTGCTGCGATCCCTTCCATTGGATTGATGATGGATTCCCTGACCAGGAACCCTATGATGGCGTGCACCTTATTCTAGGACTACTTGCGTGGATGTGCTGTTCTTTTGGACTTTAGATAGATAGATAGATAGATAGATAGGGGATAGATGATAGATAGATAGATAGATAGATAGATAGGGGATAGATGATAGATAGATATGAGTTGGATTGATAGATATGAGATAGATATGAGATAGATAGATATGAGATAGATAGACATGAGATAGATAGATAGATAGATAGATAGGGGATAGATGATAGATAGATAGATAGATAGCAATTGATACAGTATATATTTTTTCTCCTTATTATAATATATATTACAGTTGTGTTGGATATAGAATCTTAAGTAGTAAGCCTTTTACTGATTTTTTTATTGCACAGTTTTCTAGTGCTAGGACAGCATTCGATATTAATGGGAATAAGAAAGCCTCATCGGCTTGTACCAGGTCAGCTTTTTATCGACGGCAAGTGAGGTTGGAGTTTCAGTAGGTAATTTGTTGCAAGGAGAAGGCAGACACAAGGGTCATTATTACAATCACAGCGCCTGTGAAGCTTTAAACGAAAAGAATTGCTTGTCTTATTTTAGCCTGTCCTAGGAGGTCACCAATGAAGTGTTACCCAAGCAAGGTGTCCTGTAGCATCTACTTAGATTTTTAGCTGCTGTACACTGAGCATATATTGTATAAAACATTTACCAGACACATAAAACACTGTACACATTTGTCCTCAGGTTTGCTTAATGCAAGTTTTACTCCAGGGCATGGTTTTTACTTTTTTTTTTTTTTTACAGTGTGAAAATCAATTCAAAGAATTGCTTTTTTATTTATACAGTATCTGGGTAACTAAAGAAAACACATAGGCATACTCAGCAAAAGATGTAGGCAGCAGGTAAACAAAGGTTTCTTTTATTCAAAGCGTTTGCATTTTTTTCAGTTTGCCGAAAACAAGGCCCAAATTAAACTTGAAAACCGCAGGCAAGAATAACACGCTTAGATTTCTCAAAAGAGGGAACATGAAATCCCTTCCCAATCCCATTAGTAGTCCATAATATATCAAAAAGAGATCAAACATCTGTTCCTAAGTAGAAAGAAAACTATGAAATAAGGGACAAATGTTATTTGATAAACACATTAAATGGTATCAAGTGAATAAATACTCACACATATAGTATATGAGCTAATGGCTCGCAGAGGCTACCTCCTGCTGTTAGAGAAGATGGCAGCCACTAACTGCAGCTGCGGATGACAATTTGAATCTAGAGATGGAGGACACTTGCTCTGAACAGCATCCTTGTCTCTGGGGAACTCCCCATAAAATGCTATACTGGCTGTATGGCTTTTCCTGGGCCAAAAATGCTGCAGACAGATGTTAGCAGAGAGTCAAATGGGGAATTACGACCGGATGATTAACAGGGCGTGCCTGCATTTTATAGTGAGTGGTGAGTCTTTGCACACTGTGGCTAGGGGATAGTGTGTAATAGCAAAAATACAGCTTTCACACTCTATTTATAGGTTTAGTTAAATGAATAATGTCCATCTCTTATGCATATATCTGTGTATTTTTTTTGTAATAGTATATATATATATATATATATATATATATATATACTTTCAGTGGTGAGCAGCTGGAAAACGATACAGGTTAACCTCTAATGAAGCTCAGATCTGCACTGAGCCTCTGTGTTTGCTACAAGCAAGTGCTCCCTGCAGTCTGATAGACAGGACAGGAGTGAGCACAGAGAAGTGCTAGTCCCGCCCTCACTTACTGAACTTTGTCCCTGCCTGTGCTTCAGCTGGGACAAAGGTAATTCTGCAGCCAGACAGGACCATGTTCTTGATGGTATGGGGACCCCTAGTGGTCTTTTTAATAAGCCATGATTTCCATAAAAAGGAGATAACACTTATTTATGAAGTATATTAGAAAGGTTAATGTTTTGCCAAGATGTACAACATATAAAAACTTATTGAATCTGACAGTGTGCTCATTTAATGTGCATCTGTCACTTTGTTAACACATGTTAAACTGCTGACACAGGGGTTAGCGTCCACTTAAATGGCATACCTTTGTATTTGTGTTTGATAGTTTTATTGCTACAACAAAAATATATTTTTACATTGCCCTTGAGTGTCAGAGAGGTGTGGCCTGGGGTCTGCTATGCCCCGGACCCACCATGCCATTTTCCTGAAGTCACGCCTTCAAACGATAGTTCTTTGTAGATTGTCCACATGCTGAGTCAGATTCTCATCCAGATTCCTTGCAAGAGCATTGTAATAGCTAGACCTGTCACTAGAGGCAGGGGGCAAGTTCTTTCTGCCTCTAGCTATTGCGAGACTCGCACAATAAGTCCCACAGGATAACCTTACAGGAAGGAGGTGTCGAGTGCCTGGGGCATAGTGGACATCATGCCATGCTTCTCTGAAACTGGAGGGCACTGTTTTACAACATTTACAAAGTGAGAGATACACTTTAACAAATGATGAAACATACTGCACCTATAACACAGTCAGGTAGCATTCTTTCACTGCTTATCATTGGATAGGCTCCCAGCAGTACAGTACCTATCATTGTGTCATGTTAACCCTGCCATCTAGTGATAATAACACAGCTGGTATACCGCAAACTAAAAGTGTGGTGCCTTGGATGGCAGCATATGTCTGTTCAAGTGATGGTTGTTAGTGGAAACTGTGTGAACACTTATATTGTAAAAGGATGAAAAGAGCTTTTTTCAAGGTGGTTGGCGCATCTGTTAATACTATCTATTCTGCTAAGGAACATGTGGATCACAGAAAGGATAATAGATGCCTTATACTGAACTGTGCCTGCTTGTATCGAAAGCTTGAGCTTTTGCTGCATTGCAGGCTAGAAACGTAATGGATTTTAAATATAAATATATGTCATGCACAGTGCAAGAAAGAGAAGGACACACCCCCTCCAAAAGAGAAGGACATGCCCCTCCCTTTGACAAGGTAGAAAAGACAGTGAGCATTGTTAATATGCTATTTTCTAGTGAAATATGAGGGATAGAGACATAAAAATTATGAAGGAGATTTATCATTCTTTTCAAACGTTTGGCTTTTATATGACATTTTTTTTTTTAACTTACCTCTGCTTACATGCGACCTATTTATCAAATAGTCACACGACCTTGATAAATAAATTGCACGTAAGCAAAACCCGGGAAACCCGCTTACAAAAGCATTTTTTAAAGCAGAAAAGTTTTCCCTTATGTTAATAGCCAAATTTCTTTATCTACCCTTTATTACCAGTAGCGTTGCTAGAGAGTGACGGGGAGGGGGGGGCGAACCGCATTGGGTGACACCCTGACTGGCCTGCCTGGCACTTAATAGCTGCACTCCAACTATCCCGCAACCACCCATCCACCCTCCTCAGAAAATAAAAAATATTTTAAAAAAAACATACTATATCTGTACTTGGGAGGCTTTTTTGTTAAATTTTGAGCCTGCATTTTGTGACGTTGGTGGGCGGCGTTTATGTCAGGAAAGAAGACAGCGCAGCACCAACAGGCACATAAACAATAGTGAAGCAACAAAAAAAAACGTCTCGGTACATTACCCACCCCAAAATGCACATGAAGTTGAATTACTATGGATGTTTCTTTTTTTAAGGAAAATTTTTAGTGCCACATATGAGTTATTTACATTCCGTAAATACATTATTTACAGTCTGTAAAAATTCTTACCCAATTATTTTGTGCCTTATTCTATTTTAACACAACATATGTGCAGAGTGTATTTTCAACCTTAAAATTAAGAGTTATTAGTTATATAATTATTTTTTTCTATTGAATGTAGTAGCTTTGTTTCATGGTGCAGAACAAGTACAGTTGTTAAAGTGGGTGTTAATGTCCTTTTCTGCAGACGTATGCACTTTCTGTAAGCCAGGTTGGACCTGGAATACATATGCGACTTTTAAATGGAGATGCAACTTTTTTTCTACATAAATAGTGACTATCGCATTTGATAAATACATGACCAAAGTAAAATAAAAAAAAGTTACTACATGAGCAGATTTCAGAAATGTGCTTTGGAATAAGCAAAAACCTAAAAGTCGCAGCATGTATAGAAAAGTCGCACGTGCGCAAGTACGTGCAACTTTTTTAAGCAAAAAAATAAATCTACTACGGAGCTTGATAAATCTCTTTGTTTTCACAGGTACGCTTTAAGACTTTTTATTTATTTATTTCATTAATAAACCTATTGACAACCATTTGTTTAAAAAAAATCTGTCAAATAGGCACTCTCCCAGGAGCTGTGTATGGGCAGCAGCATAACTGCACTGTCCCTTGATGCTCCCAGTGCTATGTATTTCTAATCGATACCAGTTGTCACACCCAATGCCAGAAATAGAGACCATTGGGTCAGGACCAGCAGAGTACTGGCACGCAGCTGAGAATGGGCAGTAGCAGGCCAATCCCTGTGCTTTGTTTCCAAAAATAGCTTTTTGGGATGCCATGCCTAATTCTTTCCATTTCTGGCATTGGGTACAGCAACTGATATCACAATTAAGACTTTTGTCTGGTTGAATTTTGTCTGGACTCTAGTAAAGTCAAGGGGATTCATCAAACTCCATTTTTGTCCATCATGATGCAAAGCCACCTGCACAGATTATTATTATTATTATTATTTCGTTCTTCTGCTCTCAAAGTAGATGTACATAGCTTGTCATCACTCAAATTCTTTGGGGGACATTTACTAATCTAGTCTGTTCTGGGTATGCTTATAGACCAGCGTATGTGGTAGTCTCCTGTCTATTGTGCTCCTAATTTATCAAAGGTCTCACAGCCCTTGATAAATTCTGTGCTCAGACTTCAGGGTCTACAGCTTAAACTGCATTTAGACCTGCTCCAACATGGTCTGACATTTCAGCGTATTTTGGGCAGATGCGACTTGTCGCACAAAAGTCGCACTTGATAAATTCAGCACCAATGCATTTTCCAATGCATTTCCGTCTAAAATAGACTTGCATGCATCATGTTCTAAAAATCCTCTACAGCAAAAGTCGCAGAAAAGTCACACATATTTAGACTGCGACTTTCTGTGAGACAAATTTAGACAGGAAAAAACAGTCTAAATCCTTTGATAAATCTCCCCCTTTGTCCCCATTCAGGATCAAAATCTAAATTCACCTATCAATATGTTTTTTTGGAATGTGGGAGGAAACCGGAGTACCTGAAGGAAACCCACTGAAACATGGGGAGAACATACAAACTCCATGCAGATGTTGTCATTAGTGGGATTGGAATCTAGTGCCCCGGCGCTACAAGGCAAGAGTGCTAACTACTGAGCCACTGTGCTGAACTTAGACTGACTGGAAGCTGCAATTGCACAACCCTATTCACAGGGGCTTTGTTTCCAAAACCTTTTTATTGAAGCCAGCATGAACTTAGGCTGGGTTCACACCACGATTTTGCTATATGGTTTTGGCATACTGTTTCATAAAGAAAAACGAATGCAACCGTACAGAAAACCGTGCCCATAGACTTCCCATTCAAAACCATATGCACCATAATGTATACGGTTGTTTCCGTTTTTCAAACCATATGGTTTTTTTCAGTTTTTTTTTCCAGACAGAAAACCATGGCCTACCACGGTTTTTGGTCCGGGTGAAAAACCGTATTAATCGTATACGTTTTTAACATGGGAGTCAATGGGAACCGTAAAGAATCATATGTGCGTACGGTTCCATACGGTTTTCACCATACCGTTTTTGACTTTGCACAGTTTTTTTTCTTGGAATTTCAATCAAGCAAGTGAAATTTTATTCATAATGGAGTGGAAAGTTAAAGGGGTACTCCCACCCTAGACATCTTATCCCCTATCCGCCGCTGGGGACATTCGCAGTATTGCATGCGGCACCCACGGACTTCCGTTCCCATAGTCGCGACTCAGACCCTCCAGCGCAAACAGGTGGGTACTGCATGCAATACTGCGGGGTTCCCCAGCGGCGGGACCCCCGAAATCAGACATCTTATCCCCTATCCCTTGCATAGGGGATAAGATGTCTAGGGTGGGAGTACCCCTTTAAAAAACGGATGCACCCATCGTTTTTCAAACCGTATAAGGTTTTAAACCGTATAAAGATAAAAATTTGTACACATGTTTTGTTACAGTTTAATAATAGAAAAGGTGACCTTTCGGAGGTCCAAGGAAGTCTCACAACCAGGTCATGGAGGTGGATACGAATTCAAGCTTTATTAGTGTACAATAACGCGTTTCGGGGTTAGCATACCCCTTCTTCAGATTGACAGATTTGTACAATACAGTACAACAGAGGGCTTTTTATACACACATTGATTGAGAAGCAAGATGGTGGCAGGGTCATGGGTTCAGGATGGGAGGTGCAGCGAAAGCAATAGAAATGTAGAAAAACTGGAAGCTAGATGTTTGGATTAGGTATTGTACTTTTTAACTATATATAGGGATGGTAGTAACTTAAAAAAGAGAAAGGAAAAAAGCTTTATTAGATAGTGTAAAAAGAGATGTATGAGTTGATCCGGTTCACATACTAAGTGGAGGCTTGGTGCGCACTCGCTATAAACATAGCCGTGCGTTCCACTGTTTGTAAACAACGGCCGCATGTCACCGCTCTGTTTACAAACAGAGCGGAGATGCAGCGTGTAAGTAACCAGGGACGCGTCACCAGGGAGCGAGTCCACTGCATATAAACAGCGGCCGCATGTCACCGCTCTGTTTGTAAACAGAGCGGAGACTCAGCATGTATGTTAGAAACAGAGCGGTGACATGCGGCCGCTGTTTATATGCAGTGGACTCGCTCCCTGGCGACGCGTCCCTGGTTACTTACACGCCGCATCTCCGCTCTGTTTGTAAACAGAGCGGTGACATGCGGCCGTTGTTTACACACAGTGGAACGCATGGCTATGTTTATAGCGAGTGCGCACCAAACCTCCACTTAGTATGTGAACCGGATCAACTCATACATCTCTCTTTTACACTATCTAATAAAGCTTTTTTCCTTTCTCTTTTTTAAGTTACTACCATCCCTATATATAGTTAAAAAGTACAATACCTAATCCAAACATATAGCTTCCAGTTTTTCTACACTTCTATTGCTTTCGCTGTACCTCCCATCCTGAACCCATGACCCTGCCACCATCTTGCTTCTCAATCAATGTGTGTATAAAAAGCCCTCTGTTGTACTGTATTGTACAAATCTGTCAATCTGAAGAAGGGTATGCTAACCCCGAAACGCGTTATTGTACACTAATAAAGCTTGAATTCGTATCCACCTCCATGACCTGGTTGTGAGACTTCCTTGGACCTCCGAGCGCCTGATGAAAGGTCACCTTTTCTATTATTAAGCTCATCAACAGGATCTCCTTTTGGATCCATCCTGAAGACCTATAGGCTTGCATGGATTCCTTCATGATTACCTCAAACTGAGGTCATATGCGTATATACTATACGCTCCAGGTGAGCGGCCACCTATTAGACCCCTTAGTTTGGGTTTTTTTAAATATATTTTTTAGGGTAATGCACTAGGCGCCTCTTTGGGCCCTTTCTCTTTTCTTTTGCTTACTTGTTACAGTTTAGTCAGGTTTTGAGGAATCCGTTTTTTTTAAATCAAAAACCTGATACGGGAACTGTATTGCAAAAACGTGGTGTGAACCGGCCTAATTCAGAAATGAATGCTACATGTGATCGAATCAAATGGGCTATCCTCTGCCTCCCACACACACCAATGAGTTTTAGATGCCCCTGACCCGGTCATTGGTTTACCATTTTGCCTGCTTCTAAGACATCAACCTTAAAGGGGTACTCCCGTGGAAAACTTTTTTTTTTTAATCAACTGGTGCCAGAAAGTTAAACAGATTTGTAAATTACTTCTATTAAAAAATCTTAATCCTTCCAGTACTTTTTAGGGGCTGTATACTACAGAGGAAATGTTTTTCTTTTTGGATTTCTCTTATGTCACGACCACAGTGCTCTCTGCTGACCTCTGCCGTCCATTTTAGGAACTGTCCAGAGCACATATGTTTGCTATGGGGATTTTTGTCATGATCTGGACAGTTCCTAAAATGGACAGAAGAATTAAGATTTTTTAATAGAAGTAATTTACAAGTCTTTTTGACTTTCTGGCACCAGTTGATCTAAAAAAATAAAAAATAAAGTTTTCCACGGGAGTACCCCTTTAAGAACATCTTTTTAGTTGCTTCCTAATATGACCCATTCCTTGAGTGGTCCCACTGCTATAAGATACAGTATATAATGTTATTCAGGTCACATATCAGTTGTTTTAATATTATGGCATATTAGAGTAAACAATTATACATAACCCCTTAAGGACATGCACCATAAATGTACGGCACTGCAAGATGGCGGACAGAGGACCCCCCACCTGCCTCTGCCGCTCTCCGGGGGTCTTCTGCTCTGATCTGCCTTCCAGCAGACCAGAGCAGAAGATTGCCGATAATAATGATCAGTGCTATGCCTATGCATAGCCCTGAACTGTATTTGCAATCTGATGACTGCTATAAATAGTCCCCTGTGGAGACAAAAAAAAAGTGTAAAATAAATGTAAAAAAAAACATTTTTTTTTTTAAAAGCCCCTCCCCCAAGATTTAAATCACCCCTTTTCCCCCATTTTAATAAAAAAAAGCGTAAAAAATGATAAGCAATAAGTATATTTGGTATTGTCGCATGCGTAAATGTCCGAACTATAAAAATATAATGTTAATGATCCTGTACGGTGAACGGCATAAACATGTATAAACAAAATCGCAAATTCCTGCTTTTTGACATTGCAAAAACATTTATAAAAAGCGTTCAAAAAGTCACATATACGCAAAAGTGGTACTAAAAAAACTAAAGATCATGACACACAAAATGAGCCCTCACACATCCCTGTATGCAAAAAAAATTAAAAGTTAGAGGTGGTCAAAATAGGGCAATTTTAAGCATACTGATTTTGTAAAAAAAAAAAAAAGTTTGAGCTTTTTTAACCCCTTAAGGACCGGGGGTTTTTCCATTCTTGCATTTTCGTTTTTTGCTCCTTGCCTTTAAAAAATCATAACTCTTTCAATTTTTCATCTAAAAATCCATATGATGGCTTATTTTTTGCGCTACCAATTCTACTTTGTAATGATGTCAGTCATTTTGGCCAAAAATTTACGGTGAAACGGAAAAAATAATCATTGTGCGACAAAATTGAAAAAAAAAACAGTTTTGTAACTTTTGGGGCTTCTGTTTCTACATAGTACATTTTTCGGTAAAAATGACACCTTATCTTTATTCTGTAGGTCCATATGATTAAAATGATACCCTACTTATATAGGTTTGATTTTGTCGGACTTCTCTAAAAAATCATAACTACATGCAGGAAAATTAATACGTTTAAAATTGTCATCTTCTGACCCCTATAACTTTTTTATTTTTCCGTGTATGGGGTGGTATGAAGGTAAATTTTTGGCGCCGTGATCTGAAATTTTTAACGGTACCATTTTTACATTGATAGGACTTATTGATCGCTTTTTATTCATTTTTAAATGGGCACTGTCATGAAATCTAAAAATTGATATGTTGTAGTACTTAAGTACTACAACATATCTCTAATATACGTTAATTAAAAGAAGTGATTTTAACCCCTTAAGGACCAAGGGTGTACAGGTACGTCCTTGGTCCTGCTCTCCTGATATAACGCGGGGTTACACAGTAACCCCGCGTCATATCACGGCGGGCCCGGCGTCATAGTGAAGCCGGGACCCGCCTCTAATAGCGCTCAGCGCCGATCGCGGCGCCGCACGCTATTAACCCTTTAGCCGCACGCTCAGAGCTGAGCCGCGCGGCTAAAAGCGAAACCGAAAGTGGCCGGCTAGCTCAGTCGGGCTGTTCGGGATAGCCGCAGCTAATCGTGGCATCCCGAACAGCTGACAGGACAGCGGGAGGGCCCCTACCTGCCTCCTCGCTGTCCGATCGCCGAATGACTGCTCAGTGCCTGAGATCCAGGCATGAGCAGTCATGCGGCAGAATCGTTGATCACTGGTTTCTTATGAGAAACCAGTGATCAATGATGAAGATCAGTGTGTGCAGTGTTATGGGTCCCTATGGGAGCTATAACACTGCAAAAAAAAAGTGAAAAAAAAAGTGAATAAAGATCATTTAACTCCTCCCCTATTAAAAGTTTGAATCACCCCCCTTTACCAATAAAAAAAAAACACAGTGTAAATAAAAATAAAAATAAACATATATGGTATCACCACGTGCGGAAATGTCCAAATTATAAAAATATATCATTAATTAAACCGCTCGGTCAATGGCGTGCGCGCAAAAAAATTCCAAAGTCCAAAATAGTGCAATTTTGGTCACTTTTTATATAATTTAAAAATGAATAAAAAGCGATCAATAAGTCCTATCAATGCAAAAATGGTACCTTCAAATCACGGAGCAAAAAATGAGCCCTCATACCGCCCCATACACTGAAAAATAAAAAAGTTATAGGGGTCAGAAGATGACAATTTTAAACGTATTAATTTTCCTGCATGTAGTTATGATTTTTTCCAGAAGTCCGACAAAATCAAACCTATATAAGTAGGGTATCATTTTAATCATATGGACCTACAGAATAAAGATTAGGTGTCATTTTTACCGAAAAATGTACTACGTAGAAACGGAAGCCCCCAAAAGTTACAAAACTGCGTTTTTTTTTTCAATTTTGTCGCACAATGATTATTTTTTCCATTTCACCGTAGATTTTTGGGCAAAATGACTGACGTCATTACAAAGTAGAATTGGTGGCGCAACAAATAAGCCATCATATGGATTTTTAGGTGCAAAATTGAAAGAGTTGTGATTTTTTAAAGGCAAGGAGCAAAAAACGAAAATGCAAAAACGGAAAAAAACCCCGGTCCTTAAGGGGTTAAACAGGTTTAAAATCACTTTTAAATTCGGCCACTAGGGGGTCGCCCTCCTAGTGGCTGAATCCATTCTGCAGTGATGTCACTACTGGATTTTGACTCATTTAAGCCTGGCAATGAGTCGAAATCCAGTCACTGCGGTGCTCGCTCCCGCATGTCAATCAAACAGGCGAGAGCGAGCATGCTGATAGCTGGGGCTGCATGCATTGGCCAGCTCCACTGGCCTCGCGTGCGGCCCCGCCCGCCCCCGTTACCCTGTCCGGAGGCCGTTACCCTGTCCGGAGGCAGCTCATTGATCCTCCGGTAAGTCTTCACCACTGGAGGAATGAGGTGGGGGAAGTGGGGTTCGGGGGAGCGCCGCCACTCAGCACTAGAGGCATGGGGGTGGGGTGGGTGGTGAGCGGGGTTCGGGAGAGCGGCACCGCTGCTGCTGCTGCTCCCGAAGTAGCACTGCTGCACTGATTAAACAAAGTTATTGTTTTCACCACAGGGTGCCTCCAGCTGTTTCACCACTACAACTCCCAGAATGCCCTGACAGCCAGTAGATGTCAGGGCAAGCTGGGAGTTGTAGTGGTGAAACAGCTGGAGGCACCCTGTATAGTGAGCTAAGGGCGGAAGTGCCGGCCCCAGCAGGCATCAGTGACGTGGTGCCTGCTGGGGAAGTCTGCCTGGTAGTGAGCACACTACCAGGCAGACAAAAAGGGATTTTAATGTAGTAAAAAAAAAAAAAGTAAAGGCAGGGAGGGGGTTAGGGAGAGATGGGTAACCCTTTAAATGATATAAAAAGTGACCAAAAATGCACTATTTTGGACTTTGGAATTTCTCTTAGGAAACCAGTGATCGACGATTCTGCCGCATGACTGCTCATGCCTGGATCTCAGGCACTGAGCAGTCATTCGGCGATCGGAAAGCGAGGAGGCAGGTAGGGGCCCTCCTGCTGTCCTGTAAGCTGTTCGGGATGCCACGATTTCGCCCGGCTATCCCGAACAGCCCACTGAGCTAGCCGACAACTTTCGCTTTCGGTTTTAGACGCGCGGCTCAGCTCTGAGCGCGCGGCTAAAGGGTTAATAGCGCGCGGCGCCGCGATCGATGCTGCGCGCTATTAGAGGCAGGTCCCGGCTTCACTATGACGCCGGGCCCGCCGTGATATGACGCGGGGTTACTGTGTAACCCCGCGTTATATCAGGAGAGCAGGACCAAGGACGTACCGGTACGTCCTTGGTCCTTAAGGGGTTAAAAGCAGTACAATTATAGAAAAGTATGTAACCATGGGTATCATTTTATGGACCCAGAGAATAAAGAAAACATGTAATTTTTATCGTAAAGTGTACAGTGTTTAAACAAAACCCCTCAATTTTTTTCATTTTCGTTTACATTTTCTTTCACAAAAATTTTTTGGGAGGGGGTTTACCATACATTTAGGGTAAAATGAGTGATGTCATTACAAAGTACAATTGGTTGCGCAAAAATGAAGCCCTCATATGGCTCTGTGAATGGAAATATAAAAGAGTTCTGGATTTTAGAAAGCGAGGAGGAAAAATGAAAATGCAAAAATAAAATTGGCTGTGTCATTAAAGGGGTATTCCAGGCAAAAACTTTTTTTTATATATCAACTGGCTCCGGAAAGTTAAGAAGATTTGTAAATTACTTCTATTAAAAAATCTTAAGCCTTCCAATAGTTATTAGCTTCAAAATGTTTCTGTCTAACTGCTCAATGATGATGTCACGTCACGGGAGCTGTGCATGATGGGAGAATATCCCTTGCATGATAGGAGAATATCCCCATAGGAGCTGGACAGCTCCCGGGACGTGAGTCATCAGAAAGCAGTTAGACAGAAAACAGCAACTCAACTTCAGAAGCTAATAACTATTGGAAGGATTAAGATTTTTTAATAGAAGTCATTTACAAATCTGTTTAACTTTCCGGAGCCAGTTGATATATAAAAAAAAGTTTTTGCCTGGAATACCCCTTTAAGGCCTATATGGGCTGTGTCCTTAAAGGGGTACTCCACCCCTAGACATCTTATCCCCTCAATGCAAGTCTATGGGAGGGGGCGTGACGGCCGTCATGCCCCCTCCCATAGACTAGCATTGAGGGGACTGGGCGTGATGTCAGAACGGGGGCAGAGTCATGATGTCACGGACTTCCGTTCCCGTGGTCGCGACCCCAGCGGCGGGACCCCCGCGATCAGACATCTTATCCCCTATCCTTTGGATAGGGGATAAGATGTCTAGGGGTGGAGTACCCCTTTAAGGGGTTAAGATTAGTTATCCAATTAGCAAGATAAAACATTATGAGAGAAGGGAATGAATGTCATCTTTACAATGGGGTAATAAATAGGAATGCAAAGGTAGCAATCCCACCTAGACCTTGTGTGGGGGCCAATCAAGGGTGTATGTACCAAAAGGGCAGAGCATGTGGCTGCTATGAGGGCCTTGAAGAGAGTGGCCCCAATCTGTTTTTCCCATTGTTTTTTATACTGGCCTTTCTCCAGGAAACTGCATTGTCAGCAAATTATTGGAGGGGGGAATGACCAATGGCTCATGTAAGAAAAGGACAAAGGAACACCAAAAATCAGACTATAGGGGGGCAGAATCTGATGCCATAATGGAGGGGAGTAAAATTAGACAGCATAATGGGAGGCTTATTTTCATTATTTATGTACACCACTCAGTATTATATAGGGCACATGGTAGTTAGGGTGGCCTAGATACAGATTTTGCATCACACCTTAGTACACCTTAAGATAAGGTAATATTCAAAAGCCTGTGTAAATATTGTATATATTGTGAGTGGAGGAAATTTACATTACCTTTAGCAACTCATTATTAGTTTTTCTGAGTCAATAAAGTTATAGTAAAGGCATCATTTAAGGTATAAACAATAAAAAGAAATGGATGCAGACCTCAAGGTATATATTTGTATATGTAATGTAGTGTATATTTGTAAGAAAGACTAGTGGTATATAGATATAAATATATTTTTACATTTATTTACAATTTAATATAAGTAGTCCAAGCAGGGCCCTTGCTATGGATCTACTAGAAGTTAAAACGATTTAATAAATGCAGAAATATAAAAGTATAAAATCCATATAACAGTCACTCAATCTTCGTTTGTATATAGTCCTTTGTGGGTTTGTGGACAGTTATGCAGTAACGTATATAAAAAAAGATATTGTATTCACAGAGATAGGGATGAGATATTGTTAGATGTAATTCTGGTGCCTCTGCACCGATATTGTAATCCACGGAGAGAGGCACAGATATAGTAGTACCGTATAGGACGCACCGGCATAGAAGACGCACCCTATTTTAAAGGTGCAAAATCTAGAAAAAAAAGATTCTGGACCCAACAGTGATCTTCAACCTGCGGATGTCCAGATGTTGCAAAACTACAACTCCCAGCATGCCCGGACAGCCGTTGGCTGTCCAGGCATGCTGGGAGTTGTAGTTTTAATTTAGCCAAACAACAACACGGCAAACATTTAAGCACCGTATGTAGGTCCCGGGGGTACCAATATATAACCAAAAACAAAGAGACCCACAATACTAATAATATTTCAAAAAGTGTGACAATCTTTATTAGACAAAATAAAACAAACAATTAAAATGATTAAAAGGCAGAGGATAACCTTAGGCAGGAGACAACAAGTGCCAGTGAATCTGGTATGGGTAATGTAGGTATTCAGTCGAGAGCATGTACAATATAAAACTGACACGGCTGCAAACTCTTAATATAATACAATATAGATATAACATCTAACATACCGTATTTATCGGCGTATAACACGCACTTTTTAGGCTAAAATTTTTAGCCTAAAGTCTATGTGCGTGTTATACGCCGATACCGCCCCAGGAAAGGCAGGGGGAGAGAGGCCGTCGCTGCCCGCTTCTCTCCCCCTGCCTTCCCTGGGGTCTTCTCTCCCCCTGGCTATCGGCACCGCTGCCCATTCTGTCCCCCTGACTAGCCAGGGGGAGAGAAGGGCCCCGTTGCCTCCCCCCATCCCCGGTGGCATAATTACCTGAGTCGGGTCCGCGCTGCTGCAGGCCTCCGGCGTGCGCCCCCTTCGTCGTTGCTATGCGCTGCACGGCGCGGCGCATGACGTCAGTGCGCCGCGCCGTGCATAGCAAGGACGCAGGGGACGCACGCCGGAGGCCTGCAGCAGCGCGGACCTGACTCAGGTAATTATGCCACCGGGGATGGGGGGAGGCAACGGGGCAGCGGCGCCAGCAATGGGTGCCGCTGCCCCTTCTCTCCCCCCGGCACCGATAGTCAGGGGGACAGAACGGGCAGCGGTGCCGATAGCCAGGGGGAGAGAAGGGCTGGCAGCACGGCTCTAGACCCCAGGAAAGGCAGGGGGAGAGAAGCGGGCAGCGACGGCCTCTCTCCCCCTGCCTTTCCTGGGGATGTATCGGGGTATACACGCGCACACACGCACCCTCATTTTACCATGGATATTTAGGTAAAAAACTTTTTTTACCCAAATATCCTTGGTAAAATGAGGGTGCGTGTTATAGGCCGGTGGTATACCGTGGTATACCCCGATAAATACGGTACATCAATTTGAGATAAAGAGCAGCAATACAGTAGAACAGACAAAAATAGGGACCCAAAAATAGGAATACCTAAAGAGACTACCTGTCATATACCCACAAGCCAGGAACACCAAGCACCAACACCCCAACGCACGTTTCGCGTATGGGCTTCGTCAGGGGGTGCCCCCTGACGAAGCCCATACGCGAAACGTGCGTCGGGGTGTTGGTGCTTGGTGTTCCTGGCTTGTGGGTATATGACAGGTAGTCTCTTTAGGTATGCCTATTTTTGGGTCCCTATTTTTGTCTGTTCTACTGTATTGCTGCTCTTTTTCTCAAATTGATGTATGTTAGATGTTATATCTATATTGTATTATATTAAGAGTTTGCAGCTGTGTCAGTTTTATATTGTACATGCTCTCGACTGAATACCTACATTACCCATACCAGATTAACTGGCACTTGTTGTCTCCTGCCTAAGGTTATCCTCTGCCTTTTAATCATTTTAATTGTTTGTTTTATTTTGTCTAATAAAGATTGTCACACTTTTTGAAATATTATTAGTATTGTGGGTCTCTTTGTAGTTTTGCAACTTCTGGAGGTCCGCAGGTTGAAGACCACTGGTATAGGAGGTTATACTCACGTGTGCCCGCCGCTCCGGACCCGTCACCGCTGTCCTGGATGTCACTCCATCACTGTCCCCGCATCCCCGTGATGTCCCCGACGCTCCGGACTTCTTCTTCCCCGGGATCCACGCTCTCCGTCGCTGTCATCACGTCGCTACGCACGCCGCTCCTATTGGATGACGGCGTGCGCGACGATGTGATGACGTCGAAGGAGAGCGCAGGGGATCCCGGCATGGAGCAGACACCGATGAGGCAGGTAAGGTCCCTCCCGGTGTTCTGTAAGCTGTTCGGGATGCCGCGGCGGTCCCGAACAGCCCGACTGAGCCGGGTTAGTGTTATTTTTGCTTCAGACGCGGCGGTCAGCTTTGATCGCCGCGTCTGAAGGGTTAATACAGGGCATCACCGCGATCGGTGATGTCCTGTATTAGCGGCGGGTCCCGGCCATTGATGGCCGCAGGTATTCACCGTATAAGTTCATAGTAAAGAAAAGAATTTGTATTAGCTCACCATTGATAGTTCTGGTAGTTCCCGATATTATCACACAACACACCTTTCCACCAGGAGCTACGGAGGAAACACAGGGGCCGAGTCCCCAGGTGCAGCAATCACAGTAGAGAAAGGAAGTTCCGGCTCCCAGGCTGGATAAAAATTTAGACTTTATTCTTCATATTAAAATCCAATGCACGAAAAGCATAAAAACATGAGAAGAAGTGGGACACAAACGCACCGATGTGTTTCGACTCACCAGTGAGTCTTAGTCATGGCCATGACTAAGACTCACTGGTGAGTCGAAACGCGTCATGTTTTTATGCTTTTCATGCATTGGATTTTAATATGAAGAATAAAGTCTACATTTGTATCCAGCCTGGGAGCCGGAACTTCCTTTCTCTACTGTGATTCGCCGTATAAGACGCACCAACTTTTACCCCCCAGTTTTGGGGAAGAAAAAGTGCGTCTTTTACGGCGAAAAATATGGTATGTTTTTTGTCCTTCTGCACCACTCACCGCTCCGCTGAAGTCAGGAGACCAAGGATGGAAGCCCCTGATGCGCTGGGCTCCGTATCACAGACTGGCTCGATATTCCATCCTTGGTTTCCTGACTTCAGCGGAGCGGTGAGTGGTGCAGAAGCACAAAAAACTTATCTAACAGTAACAAGGGCCCTGCTTGGACTACTTATATTAAATTATAAATAAATGTAATATATATTCATATCTATATACTACTAGTCTTTCTTACAAATATACACTACATTACATATACAAATATATACCTTGAGGTCTGTATCCATTTCTTTTTATTGTTTCCACTTTTGACACGTGGGTTACGTGTAAAGCAGAAACCTCGGCATATATTTCTCACATCTATTAGTGTGAGCCCCCCAACCTCCTTTTTATATTATCATTTAAGGTATGTAGGGTATGTAGAAGTAGCAGTCTCACCTGTGCCCTTGTGCCTGAAAGGGCCCAAGGTTCTGATACTGTATTAGTAGAAACCAATATTATAAATGACATATGATTGGTGGGGCGTCTTAATGTTTTATCATAAGAAGACCCATATGTCAACATTAATGTATGTATTGAGCATGTATTCTACTGATGTACCTTGGCATTTTAGTATTGTTCCGTATTGCACTCAGGAGTAGTACTTAAATTACCTGATTTTGGCTTTTAAAATCTTGGTAAGGGTGTGTCATCATTAGTGATGAGCGAAGTTACAGTGATTCGATTTGTCACGAACGTCGCGGCTTGGTGTTTGCTGACTTTAGCCTGCATAAATTAGTTCAGCTTTCAGGTGCTCCGGTGGGCTGGAAAAAGTGGTTACAATCCTAGGAAACTCTCTCCTAGGACTGTATCCACCTTTTCCAGCCCACTGGAGCACCTGAAAGCTGGACTAATTTATGAAGGCTAAAGTCAGCAACTGCTGAGCTGAGAAGTTCATGACGAATCGAATTATTATAACTTCGCTCATCTATAGTCATCATGCTGGACAGTTTATACATGTCTGACAATCTAGCCTAGCATCCAAAATATCTTCAATACGATAGTCAAACTGCAGTCAACTAGTTTCCAGCTTTTTGATGTGAGTTCTTCACCTCAAGGAAGAACATGAATATATGTCTCATATATCAAGGTACCATCTCATTTGCACCCACCTACTGGGTGAATGGGAGTCCCCTGATCCAATTATCGCAGAAAAAGAGAGAAAAAGAAACACGAAAGTGCCCCTGGTGAAGTATGTTAGGCACAGGTGTAGAGATACTGATTATAACACTCACCCTGTGGTGTGTGGAGCACAACATATAAATGCGCATGTAGAATAGGTGGGGTCCTGCAGCTTGGTTCCCCCGATCCCAGGTATCATGTGGTCCGGTAGTAGTGTAGGCACCAGAAAAAGCATAAAAACTGAACTTTTTCAAAGCGCCAGACCCCTTGGAATAGTCAGTCCAACAATGTAGACCAATTGGATAAAAGATAGTATTTATTCCAAGCACAAATCAACGCGTTTCAGATCCGAAACGGGCCCTTCATCAGGACAAGGTGCTGATCATCAGCACCTTGTCCTGATGAAGGGCCCGTTTCGGGTCTGAAACGCGTTGATTTGTGCTTGGAATAAATACTATCTTTTATCCAATTGGTCTACATTGTTGGACTGACTATTCCAAGGGGTCTGGTGCTTTGAAAAAGTTCAGTATTTATGCCTTTTCTGCTGCCTGATCCAATTATCAGACAGTTGACAGTCTCAGCATCAAGGTGGAAAACGAATAGAGAGGTGGCCATGCTTGCCTCTCTCCCTATTCAAGAAATTATGGAAATAGCTGTTAAATATCATTCCAGGACTAACAAACTAAAATATATATATATATATATATATATATATATATATATATATGCAGTGTATATATATATATATATATATATATATATATATATATATATATATATACAGGAAACAAAAGAACAGAGAAGTAGATGAGGGCTATGTAACATAATAACGTAATAATACATTTTTTTTTGTTGTCTAGGTCTATCGAAAGAAAGCTCAGTAACATCTATGGGCACTGTCATGGCTGCTGTTCGCTGCTTCATGCTGTACCCGTAGAGTCTGAAGTAACTTAAAAGCTGCTGAAAAACATATTTAATAACTCAGGGGAAATTCTTTGTAAGTAAATATTTTTTTATTGCATTATCAAAATGAATTCATAGGTTTTGCTTTGTGTCATATTTATATGAATATAAAAGAAGTACAACTTATTTTCCTGTGCTTGACAGCAACATTGGGCTCCAAAACAATTTTAAAATAAATTAAATAAAAGCAAAATAGAAAAAAAAAATATGCAAATTGTTTTGTCGATGGCATTTTCTTATTTTCAGAAAACCTGTCATCTATGCTTCTGACTTCCTCCAGCAGCACTTTATAAAGTTCAGTACCTTCAGGAGAGCATAAGTAAAACTATGTGATGAATGACACATATGGCAAATATTGAAATGCAATTCATATGAAAAAAAACACCAAAACAAATAAAGTAATAAAACTCTATTGTGTTGATTTTAAGAATCTTAAGGTAGCAAAAAATACACCTATTACAAATCTCAACACCAATTCCTATTTTTTTTTGAAGAGTAGCATTAATGATGGTAATTTTGAGGACTTTGATAAAATGTAAATATTTCTTGGCAAATGCCAAATGTGATAGAAATGCTGTGAAAAAGTAAATATTCAGAATAATCTTTCACTGAGAGATAGTTGTCCACTGAGTTTTATAGGTCGGATTACTCTAAAGAATCTACTTTTGCAGCTTTAAATGTTTTTTACCACCAAAATATAGCTGAATGTCATCTGTCCACTCAATGGGTAAGAACACTGGAAACCATATAAAATGAGATTTATATTTTCTATTTAAGTCCAATATAAAAAAAGAAGAAAAAAAAGCTTTCGTGCAGGGGCATACACAAGGTAAGGACAGCCCATTTTAACACTATTTGCATCCTCCCAATTGAACAATATGATGTAGCCACATACTCTTACTGTATAAGCCAAAGGCACTCCAGCCTTTTACACTAGAAAGAGTTAACATGATGCTACATCAACTTGCTTTCCTGCACATGGTCTTGACATCACAGACCACAGGCCAAACAATGCCACTAGTCTGAACTGCTCTTCTTATCATGTTAACAGGGTAAGGTGAGTATTGATTTTATTGCTTTTTAGGGGTAAGGCATTATTATAGACACACTAAGGGGCACTTTCATTTTGTTTGTGGCAATAAGGGGGACATAGACTGTGTAAGAGCAATATCATGTACAGGGTAAGAATAGAGGCACTATCACTGTGAGAAGGGCATGAAAATACTGAAAAAAATACAAAATAAATCCTGATTGTAAAAGCACTGACTAACACAGTATTCCCTAACATACAGATGACCAGCTACCAGTCACCTGACCCTAACAATAAGCATCCAATCTGTTGCACAAGGCTTGAAGTGCCCATTAGAGACTGAAAACATCAGGATTTAAACTCCCAGCAGGGTTCCAGTATCCTCTATTGCAGACACTTTTGAGCAGTAATGAGCAGTCTACAGTACCTGTGCTGATTTGAGCCAAACTGAATATCTGGACTGGCCAGAAAGTGAATGACAGGCCCACTACAAAACCTTCCTCTCATTCTCCACAGTCTAGGCCTGTAAACAGATTTTGTTAAAGGTCCCTTAGCAACTATGATCTGCTAGCGATTTCTTCTTGCATTTCTTACATTTCCCTTAGTTTTCCTCTGATAAGTTGTGAACTTTCTTGAGTCTCATAAACACAAGGGAGGAATCTTGCAGAAATATCACGATCCCTGACCGCCATTCTTGTCTCTGTCTCTTACTATGTTGGTGTATTATTATTGTGTAGGGGTACTTTTGTGTACGAACAGTGCGTGGCCCTATTACTGACAGGGGCACTATTACTTTGTGCAGATACAAAAGGTGGCATTATAACTGTGTAGGACATAAAGGGGGCACTATTGTTACCATATGGGCCACTATCTGTTTGAAACTTTTTGTGAAGAAGTAACTATAGTCATGAAGGCATCAGGGGCAGCGGCAGCTACAGTATTGGTAGAAGAAACAAAATAGAACTTTTAATGGGGTTGCTAGATGGAGAGTTTGTATAGATGGTAAGGAATTTGTGAGAATCATACTAAATAATCGAGGACTTAAAGTCTTTTCTGCAGTAAACAGGACAAGTGATACCTGAAAGAAGTCAAGTCAGATGGAGAAGAAAAAGGAAAATGTATACCTGTAATTAAAGAAGATGGCTTCTGTGAGTCATTAAACTCTATTGTATTCACATATATGGTCTTTAAAGTGCATGTGCAAAATTGAAAACTGCCACAGTATTGTAGCATTGTGTGCTATGGACCCATATTGTGGCACCTATAGACTGCTGTGAGCCTGTATTGTAATTATACATAGAGAAATATGCTTGTTTTCACCTTCATGGATGCTTGAGAAATAATTGTGATGTGCTCCATTGTATGCCATATTGTGGAGATTTCAGTGTCAGATTGGAATTCATTGAGCCTACTAATGAAAATTATTCTGAGAGCATATGATCTACATGGTGGGACTTGTGGTATGGAAGTTGAGAAAAAGACCTCTTAAAGGCGCTGCAGACTCCAATGGAATAAAACTGAAGCCAGAGATGTAGCAATGGTACAAAACACTGGGAGGTTTATTGCAATAGATAAAACAATAAAATGGATTACGCGTTTCGGGGGAGCCACCCCCTTCTTCAGATCAGAATACATGCAGTGAGATATGCAGAGTTTAAATATGTACAAAATGGGCGCCAACCACTTAAGTGGGAGGAGCCAAACATGTTTATGTCACATGATGCAAAAAACAGAATATAATAAATGAGTCTAAAAAAACATCCAGTATACATTTAACAATTGTATCAGACCATTGTGAATATAAAATCACAAGAGCCATCTTATTAATACAGTAAGGAATGTAAAACAGGCATACAGAACATCGATCTCCGTTGGCAGTGTCCGGACCGTCAAAGGTAAACATCCGGCGCATGCTGGATGAGCCGATGCTAATACCAGATGTAAACATCCGGACAATGCCGCGGTCCGGATGCTGTCACAGACGCCAGCCCCTTACACGCACCAGTATTGTTGATAAACAAATACTATGGTCACGGGCATCGGGCCGGACGTCATAGGACCAAAAACAGCCAACGGATACAAGGGCCACAGATACGTTACTATGAGACGATCGTCACGTGACCGGAATGAACCAGTAGGTGTTCAGAGACAACGGAGTTGACCGAAATTGAGCTGTCAGAGGTAATTTGGAAGAAGGTAAGATAATGTGGTGAAACTAATGGAAATGCAAGGTGCATAAATATATAATGAATGGAAGAAAATAGACTACTAGACATATATGCCATATAAATGGGAAAGTTGAAAAATTCAAAGTATGCGCAAATTTGGCATATAAACATACATGTGTGAATGAATGGATCATGTAGTGCTCACACCGATTTTTCTGGTGTAGCGCCCTCATGGAATATTACACTGTGGTACTCATAGGGTTAGAATAAGCAAAAAAAGCCTAATTAAAAAGAGATATGTTAAACAAGGTAAGGGATTAAAGCCAAATAGAGACCAACATATATCACTACGTATGGATGATATATGTCCTGGCGTTCTAAAACTATAATAGAGAAATATATATAAAAATGTATAGATATATAATATCCCTTAGTGCGGATTATTATAAGCTAAAAACACAAAGTGATATGTAAAACAAATCATGTCCGATCTGGGATAAGAAGGTGTGTGAAAAAAATAATAATTATTTATAAGATATATTAAATGTTTAAAATATTTTAAAAATAGTAATAATAATATTCTTAATTTAACGTATTACAGATTACATTCTATCATTTCGTTCAGACCTCTGGGTGTTAGGGTGCCCAGGGTGTGAATCCAGAAATTTTCCCTCCTCCTTAGCGTATTGAATCTCTGGTTCACACTCTTTGTAATCTGTTCAATGGGGGTAGCCAAAATACAATTGAAATCCCCACTGTGTTTCTCAGTCAGATGTCGAGAAACACTGTGTAGGAGAAAACCATGAGCTGTATTACTCCGATGTTTATTGAGGCGTTCCCTAAAACATCTGATCGTCCTTCCCACGTATTGCAAGCCACAAGGGCACTGCAATACATATACAATGTATTGAGATCCACAGTTCAACAATGATTTTATGGGGAAAGTATCCCCCGTAGTAGTGGAGGTAAAGGTTTTGCATTTATGTGCAATATTGGAACAGCATTTACACCGTGCCAAACCACAACGGTAGCTCCCTATAGTGTCAAGAAAGGTGGAGGAAAATGTAATCTGAGATTTCAGCTTACTGGGAGCTACCAGATTACGCAAGGTACGAGCTCTACGAAATGTGATGGGAGGTTTAGATGGAAGAAGGCTGTTGAGATGGGGGTCTGCGGTTAAGATGGACCAATGCTTGGTTAGAATCTTTCTGATGTCTTGGTGTTCTCTACTGTAAGTAGTTATGAAATTTGTAGAACGATTAGTGATGCTAGTAGATGCAACATCCGCCTTGGGAAGTAGACATTTGGCTTGATCGAGAGAGAGAGCTCTACTGAAAGAAGATTGCACAAGGGAGGTAGGATAGCCCTTCGCTTTGAACCTGGCTTTTAGAATATTACTCTGGGAAATAAAATCCTCCTCCCTTGTGCAATTCCTCCTTATTCTTTTAAATTGCCCAAAAGGTACATTAACCAGCCACTTTTTGAAATGGCTACTATCAAAATTGAGGTAACTATTACTGTCAACTGGCTTGAAGTATGTTTTGACGTATCATCATGGGAAACCAAAACGTCTAAAAACTCAGCATGATTGGTGTAAACTCTGCATATCTCACTGCATGTATTCTGATCTGAAGAAGGGGGTGGCTCCCCCGAAACGCGTAATCCATTTTATTGTTTTATCTATTGCAATAAACCTCCCAGTGTTTTGTACCATTGCTACATCTCTGGCTTCGGTTTTATTCCATTGGAGTCTGCAGCGCCTTTAAGAGGTCTTTTTCTCAACTTCCATACCACAAGCTCCATCAGGACTGGTCTTCCTCCTTTTCCTGTGACCTCCGGCTTAGCAGCGGTTCCAGTACTCCGTGAACTTTTGTAACCCCACTGTGGGTTGATATGCAAGTTCTGACTTGCTCTCAGGTGAGCAGCCACTACCTAGGGGTCATTCATTTTGACCACAAACTGCTGTAATATTCCATTCCCATACGGTATCACACGAGGCGCCTCCCTCTGGTCTCTCCTTTTTTCTTTCTACAGGTCACTAGCTCATTGGCCATCCGCAGTGGTGTGCCATTTGAGACCTCGGCGACGGTAATACCACTTGGCTCTATCCACACTGCCACCAAACGAAACTCTCATTATGGATTTCAAGACCTCAAGACTACATAAAAGAGCTCATCTATTCAAGACTTTAGTTACAACGGATCCTTTGGATTGCAATAGGGACAATGACATCCCTGTTGTGGAAGGTACTAATACGGCTTTAGACTTTGATAAAATGAAGTCACTTTTCTTTGAATTGGAAAGATTGCTATTTGATGAAACACAGCACCAACTCGATGGTGCCTTTATTGACATTTACAAGATGGAAGACATCATCCCGAGAGGCTTAAGGTTACATCCTCTGGCTACGTTTACTAATGATAATGACTTCTACAATGATTGGGAGAAAGCTCTCAAACTTTGCTCCAATACATTGTTGGATCTACTTTCCAAAAAACGTAACACTTTGGTTAATGATATCTCAGACAAAATAGACATATGTCTAAACTCACTCTCTGACTTTCGACATATGCCTGATTATAACAATTGGCTATCTACTCTTTCCAATAAGGTACACAAGTGGGAGAGAGATGTGATCTCTAAAAAAATACATAAACTATCTAGAGACAGAGCAGACTACCAATCAGGAAATATTAAATATTGGCTCAAGCCCTCTTTACCACCCAAATCCACCATTCAGGAACCCATTATTTCCACACAAAGTAACATACAGAGTTCACATACACACTCGGCCAGACACCAGAAGAGGGCTCCACTCCAGAGACGTGTCTCACAGAAACGTACCTCCTATAAAGACTCCAATATTGTGAACAATAATCCCAATGGAAATACACACTACCAACCACCCAGGACTTTTATTGCCTCCAAATCACACAATAAAACACAACAGTCTTCTGTCCTCTCTACGGACAATACACCTACTGTTAGAATGCAACCACTTTGCACTATCACGACAGCTAACCCATCTACCTCTACCCTATCAGGTACGCATTTACCATCCGTGTCTTCATCCTATGCTGCTCGACCGTCCAATATATTACCACCCACTCGGTCTCCCACCTTATCGAATAATGGCGCATTACCCTCAACTGGTACATTGTCCACACACTCATCTTGTTCTCCACCTCCTGGTCCCTCCACATCCTTTGGTTTAGTACATTTTACATCCATCACTCATACACACTCTGGTCTAATACATTCCACAGACGTCCCCTCTTCTGGTGTATCCTCACCCCACCAACACGCTTCTGGTCTAGCTCCTAACATCAAATCCATCTCTCACTCCACCAATCCCAATTCCGTCTCATCATCCTTTTCTCAAGATATTGCCACACAAGATCTACTGGATCTTATGGGTCACATTAATAACTCACAATCCAACCTGCCTTCGGGCAGATACTGTAATGATTCCGATACCACTTTAGATGATTCCCTCAGCATCAACGCTCACTTAGATACCACTTCTAGACGAGCCTCCACACAGCTATTTTTTACTCCCACTGGTACTACTCACAGTCCGGTTTACAATACCACACATAACTCAGTATCATCAGATGGTTCTCCCAGTAACAACACCACGGTTTTTTTAGGTCTACCATCTCTCATCAAGACCCCACCACTGGTGGTGAACCCGGTGGATTTCCCCCCCCTGGAGCACGTCCACATTGCACTCCCTTTGGGTACAAAAAGGAAAAACCGAGAAAGAGGGGATGCAGAGGAGGACGTGCAGTCAGGGAGAGAAAAGAAACTCAAAGAACACATACTAAGAAAAACATGAACCTAGTCAAAATATTTAACCTCTCCACATATGTGTTGGATGAGGTACAGCAAAGGGTCCTTGAAAAAGGGCTCTCTTTTTGCCCCACTTCGAAATCAAACAACTTCGACCTGTTCATGGATCTAAATAATTTCATACGCAAAATCACCATTAAGAGATTTTTCTCTCTTAAAGAGCATGATGGCTCTTCATCTACTATCACTGCCAGTCAGGACTCTGACATGACACCTCCACCTATACATACAGAGCTTCGTCCTAAATCTTCTTTTTATCCCGTTCATGCGAAAGGCCACTTTATAGACACTTTCTCTAACCTAGTCCAAACAGACTTTGATAAACTGACCAAGGACACCACAAAGAAATATTCTTCTAATCTTACACATGTCGAAAGTATAGCGATAAAATCGCTTTCTGATAACAAATCTATCATTATCCGCCCTGCCGATAAGGGGGGCGGGATAGTCATACTCAATAGGGATGACTATATCACAGAGGCTCACAGACTCCTGTCAGATAGCATGTACTATCGTCCCATCTCACACAATCCTACGAAGCAATTTTGTAAGGAGTTGTTACTATTGGTTGAGTCTGGTGTCTCCCAAGGCATTCTATCCAAGTCTGAGAGGGACTTCATACTCATTGAGGAACCTGCCCTGCCATTATTCTACTATCTACCTAAAATCCACAAAAACATCACTAATCCCCCCGGCAGACCCATAATTTCAGGAATCAATTCCCTGTCCTCTAACCTTGCTCACTATATTGACCTACTTCTACAGAACCATGTCACCAATCTCAAATCGCATCTTAAAGATACCACAGAGTTCATCAAATCCATTTTGGAAGTTCCATGGTCTACAGATTATCTTTTTGTTACAATGGATATTGCATCTTTATACACAGTGATTGAACATCAAGCAGGTATCAAAGCCGTTGCACATTTCATCTCCAATGACCCCAATATGCCCGCAGCCCAGGTAGATTTTATTCTACAAGGGCTCAATTTCATTTTAACACACAATTATTTTGAATTTCTGGGCCAACTGTACATGCAACATACAGGCACTGCCATGGGGTCAAAGGTAGCCCCTAGCTTCGCAAATTTATTTGTGGGGCTATTCGAGGAACGTTTTGTTTACACACACCCTTTGTTTATCAACTGTATATATTATCGGAGATACATCGACGATATATTCATAATCTGGAAGGGCGATAGGTCTGCACTGGATGAGTATCTTTCATATCTTAATACCAATGATTGGTCTCTACGGTTTACACAGTCAGTTTACACCAATCATGCTGAGTTTTTAGACGTTTTGGTTTCCCATGATGATACGTCAATTTTTACAAAAACATACTTCAAGCCAGTTGACAGTAATAGTTACCTCAATTTTGATAGTAGCCATTTCAAAAAGTGGCTGGTTAATGTACCTTTTGGGCAATTTAAAAGAATAAGGAGGAATTGCACAAGGGAGGAGGATTTTATTTCCCAGAGTAATATTCTAAAAGCCAGGTTCAAAGCGAAGGGCTATCCTACCTCCCTTGTGCAATCTTCTTTCAGTAGAGCTCTCTCTCTCGATCAAGCCAAATGTCTACTTCCCAAGGCGGATGTTGCATCTACTAGCATCACTAATCGTTCTACAAATTTCATAACTACTTACAGTAGAGAACACCAAGACATCAGAAAGATTCTAACCAAGCATTGGTCCATCTTAACCGCAGACCCCCATCTCAACAGCCTTCTTCCATCTAAACCTCCCATCACATTTCGTAGAGCTCGTACCTTGCGTAATCTGGTAGCTCCCAGTAAGCTGAAATCTCAGATTACATTTTCCTCCACCTTTCTTGACACTATAGGGAGCTACCGTTGTGGTTTGGCACGGTGTAAATGCTGTTCCAATATTGCACATAAATGCAAAACCTTTACCTCCACTACTACGGGGGATACTTTCCCCATAAAATCATTGTTGAACTGTGGATCTCAATACATTGTATATGTATTGCAGTGCCCTTGTGGCTTGCAATACGTGGGAAGGACGATCAGATGTTTTAGGGAACGCCTCAATAAACATCGGAGTAATACAGCTCATGGTTTTCTCCTACACAGTGTTTCTCGACATCTGACTGAGAAACACAGTGGGGATTTCAATTGTATTTTGGCTACCCCCATTGAACAGATTACAAAGAGTGTGAACCAGAGATTCAATACGCTAAGGAGGAGGGAAAATTTCTGGATTCACACCCTGGGCACCCTAACACCCAGAGGTCTGAACGAAATGATAGAATGTAATCTGTAATACGTTAAATTAAGAATATTATTATTACTATTTTTAAAATATTTTAAACATTTAATATATCTTATAAATAATTATTATTTTTTTCACACACCTTCTTATCCCAGATCGGACATGATTTGTTTTACATATCACTTTGTGTTTTTAGCTTATAATAATCCGCACTAAGGGATATTATATATCTATACATTTTTATATATATTTCTCTATTATAGTTTTAGAACGCCAGGACATATATCATCCATACGTAGTGATACATGTTGGTCTCTATTTGGCTTTAATCCCTTACCTTGTTTAACATATCTCTTTTTAATTAGGCTTTTTTTGCTTATTCTAACCCTATGAGTACCACAGTGTAATATTCCATGAGGGCGCTACACCAGAAAAATCGGTGTGAGCACTACATGATCCATTCATTCACACATGTATGTTTATATGCCAAATTTGCGCATACTTTGAATTTTTCAACTTTCCCATTTATATGGCATATATGTCTAGTAGTCTATTTTCTTCCATTCATTATATATTTATGCACCTTGCATTTCCATTAGTTTCACCACATTATCTTACCTTCTTCCAAATTACCTCTGACAGCTCAATTTCGGTCAACTCCGTTGTCTCTGAACACCTACTGGTTCATTCCGGTCACGTGACGATCGTCTCATAGTAACGTATCTGTGGCCCTTGTATCCGTTGGCTGTTTTTGGTCCTATGACGTCCGGCCCGATGCCCGTGACCATAGTATTTGTTTATCAACAATACTGGTGCGTGTAAGGGGCTGGCGTCTGTGACAGCATCCGGACCGCGGCATTGTCCGGATGTTTACATCTGGTATTAGCATCGGCTCATCCAGCATGCGCCGGATGTTTACCTTTGACGGTCCGGACACTGCCAACGGAGATCGATGTTCTGTATGCCTGTTTTACATTCCTTACTGTATTAATAAGATGGCTCTTGTGATTTTATATTCACAATGGTCTGATACAATTGTTAAATGTATACTGGATGTTTTTTTAGACTCATTTATTATATTCTGTTTTTTGCATCATGTGACATAAACATGTTTGGCTCCTCCCACTTAAGTGGTTGGCGCCCATTTTGTACATATTTAAACTCTGCATATCTCACTGCATGTATTCTGATCTGAAGAAGGGGGTGGCTCCCCCGAAACGCGTAATCCATTTTATTGTTTTATCTATTGCAATAAACCTCCCAGTGTTTTGTACCATTGCTACATCTCTGGCTTCGGTTTTATTCCATTGGAGTCTGCAGCGCCTTTAAGAGGTCTTTTTCTCAACTTCCATACCACAAGCTCCATCAGGACTGGTCTTCCTCCTTTTCCTGTGACCTCCGGCTTAGCAGCGGTTCCAGTACTCCGTGAACTTTTGTAACCCCACTGTGGGTTGATATGCAAGTTCTGACTTGCTCTCAGGTGAGCAGCCACTACCTAGGGGTCATTCATTTTGACCACAAACTGCTGTAATATTCCATTCCCATACGGTATCACACGAGGCGCCTCCCTCTGGTCTCTCCTTTTTTCTTTCTACAGGTCACATGGTGGGACTGGTGGTCACATCTGCTGCCATTGGGGTAAATCTTCTTCTACCTTATGACCCTTTGCTTCTTCTCTTAGACCATTGTAATTAGTCATGAGTGTCCCATTAACGTTATCTTGCCAACACTAACTACCTTTATTTTTGTTGTATTATGGCTTAAAGTGTGTTTCTAGTGTTGATAGCTTTGTCCAGCTGGCAGTAGTATTTTCTTAGAGCTGGCAGATTGGTCAGTTGACAGCCTTTGTCTCTTCCAAGGAATTAAAGGGGTATTGAGGGATTTTTTTTATTTGACTATGCTACAGGGGCTGTAAAGTTAATGTAGTTCATAATATAGTGTCTGTACCTGTGTTTCATGGTAATCTCGCATTTCTTCTGTGATTTTTGCCCTAATGTTTATTTTTAACAGCATACAAAATGAGTGTCTATCAGGTTTTCCCAGGTTGCAGTGCAGCCCGAGACATTACGTCACTAGTCAGGTGTTTAGAGGGAGCCTGTCTTTGCTTCAATGGGTGGGAGGGAGATCCCTCTGCAAGAATTGTAGTTCTGCAACAGCTGGAGGCACCCTTGTCAGAAAACACTGGCCTATTGCATGGAAAGGATCTCAGGTATGTTTCAATGGGTGGGGTGGCTGATGTGTGGGAGGGAGAAAAGTGACCTCACACTTACAAATCATGGGACTTGTAGTTTGAGAGAACAAACTCCAACACAACAAAAAGATTTACAAAAAGATAGTCACAGCAACATGGTAATCTCACAACATAGCCATTTAGCCCCATGAGAAGCGCATATCATTTCTAAGCATGTCCATTACTGTCTGGCAGGTATGTACTATGGTGGATAACCCCTTTAAATACACTAAAACGTAAAGCTTGACTGGCACTAAACCAAGATAGTTTTTGCCTGTGTTATTTTCTCTGTGTTTAAATTAGAGAGAGTTTAAATTAACAATGTTTTTTTTCTTATCAATGTTTTTGTAATGTTTTTTGGGATAACTATGCTGACCACAGTCTAAGTTGTCTTAGCATGCTTCTCCTGGAATAATGTAGTTGCATACCCATAAGTGAGCAAAACACCAAAGAAATTGCTTCTACCAGTGTGTAAAGCTTGTTGGTTTTTTGTTTGTTTTTTGTTAGTTTTTTTGCATAGCACAGAGTGAATTTCAATAGTGGCTGGTCTGCAGAAAGTAGCTGTACTGTGATCCAAATAATGTTCCGTATCCTTTTATATACTATTACATTGAAGCACGCCTAGCTTACTTTTGCTTCAATAAAATAAATGCTCCTGTAGACAACTTTTGATCTATATTTCATCAATAATTGTGTGATTCTTGTCTGTCACATATAATATAACAATAAACTGCTCTGCTCTTATAAATATAAAATACAAGAGTTTGTTCTTGGTCTGGCTTTATGTAGTAGTAGTAGCCCAGGGAGTCCTCACAGATACAACACATAAAAGATAAGATGAAGTACTATTCCAGACACGGCTGTTATGAATAATGTTAACTATCTGTGGACAATCATTTTTTACTATGCGCACCTGACACAACATGGATAGTTAGAATAGCACTGCTAAATAATATATTCAGTTTTTATTTCACTATCTTTAGAATGTCGCATGGCATCAAAAAGCATATATTAAACATCACAAAAATATAATCTAATAATTCCTGATCATTCCTACACCGTACAGAAGGAATGTTCTAGCTGATTCTATTTTGCAGTTAAATTCTTCTCAACTATTATAAAACATAATGCAATGTCACCTACTAATGCAATTGCTCCTCTAATCCTTCTAATTTTTGAGATATGGCACTTGCGCAATCAATGTAAGGCTTTTCCAAAGTTACTTATTCTTTTTATTGATTATATACTACAGTGATCCCTCAACATATGATGGTAATTCGTTCCAAATGAACCATCGTTAGTTGAAACCATCGTATGTTGAGGGATCCGTGCAATGATAAGTATAGGAAGTTATACTCACCTGTCCCCACCGCTCTGGACCGTCACCGCTGCCCTGGATGTCGCCCTCCATCGCTGTCCCCGCGTCCCCGGGGTGTCCCTACCGCTCCGGACTTCTCTGCTGCCTGGGATCGTCGCTCTTCATCGCCGTCATCACGACGCTGCGCACGCCGCTCCTATTGGATGACGGGGCAGCATGTGAGGCGACGTGATGACGACGAAGTAGAACGACAGCGATGCAGGGGATCCTGAAGAGTACGATCCGGAGCGCCGGGGAAAAGTGAGTGATCATCACCGGACCACACGGGGCACCTTAAACGGCTATCCGGTGGCAGCTGAAGCAGTCTGCGCTGCTGGATAGCTGCTTATGTGATGGCCCTGACATACAAAAGCATAGTATGTTGATGCTGCCTTCAACATGTGATGGCCTCTGAGAGGCCATCGTATGTTGAAATGATCATATGTCAGGGCCATCGCAGGTTGGGGGGGTCACTGTATACAGTTTCGGCCACTGCACTCTCTAGAGTGTCAGAACTGCCAAATAGGGTCACCAGACCTCCAATCTCTCAATGTAGATCTTAAAGGGGTAATCCACTGGAAAAAAAATTTAATCAACTGGTGCCAGAAAGTTAAACAGATTTGTAAATTACTTCTATTAAAAAATCTCAATCCATCCAGCACTTAGCTGCTGTATACTACAGAGGAAGTTCTTTTCTTTTTTCATTTCCTTTCTCCCTGACCACACTGCTCTCTGTTGACACCTCTGTCCATTTTCGGAACTGTCCATGGTAGTAGCAAATTAAAAAAGAAAAGAACTTCATTATGGAGCATACAGCAGCTGATAAGTACTGGAAGGATTAAGATTTTTTAATAGAAGTAATTTTCAAATCTGTTTAACTTTCTGGCACCAGTTGATTAAAAAAAATGTGTTCCAGGGCAGTACCCCTTAAAAGATAGAATTCAGACTAATTGTCTGCTACATACATGTAATTACTGCCAGTTCTTAACCTCTTAAGGACCAAGCCCATTTTAACCTTAAAGGAGTACTCCGGCGCACACTTTTTTCCTTTTATCCTGTCCGGGCTGCAAAATAAAAGAAAACACACTTTCTCTTACCTGCCAACGAGCCCCCGAAGCTCCGGTACACTCCGGTACAGGTGTTCGGTCCCCGGGCTGTATTCTTCATACTTCCTGTTAGCTGGCACGTCACACGGAGCTTCAGCCTATCACCGACCGCAGCGTTGTCCCGCCTCGGCCGGTGATAGGCTGAAGCTCCATGTGACGTGCCGGGCTAACAGGAAGTAAGAAGAATACAGCCCGGGGACCGAACACCTGTACCGGAGTGTATCAGAGCTCCGGGGGCTCATTGGCAGGTAAGAGAAAGTGTGTTTTCTTTTATTTTGCAGCCCAGACGTGATAAACGTACTCCTTTAAGGACCAGGCCAATTTTATTTTTGCATTTTTGTCTTTTCCTCCTCGCCTTCTAAAATCCATAACTCCTTTATATTTCCATCTACAGACCCATATAAGGGCTTGTTGTTTGCGTGACCAATTGTATTTTGCAATGAAATCTCTCATTTTACCATAAAATGTATGGCGAACCCCCCCAAAAAAATTTTTAGTGAGGACATTTTTATGAAAACCACAATTTTGCACACTTTGGGGGGTTTCGTTTTCACACTATACATTTTATGGTAAAAATGACATTTGTTCTGTGGGTCAATATGATTAAAATAATACCCATGGCTAGATACTTTTATATTTTTGTACCGCTTAAAAAAAACAAAAAACTTTTTGTACAAAATCAGTAATCTAAAATCGCCCTATTTTGACCACTTATAACGTTTTCATTTATCCATATATAGGGCGGTATGAGGGCTCATTTTTTGCGCCGTCATCTGTACTTTTTATTGATACCAAATTTGCATATATAAAACTTTTAGATAATTTTTTATGAATAATAAAAAAAATTATGATAATTTTTTATGAATTTTTTTGGAATAAAATGTGACTAAAAAGCAGCATTTTTGGACTTTTTTTTTATTTTTTACATTTACTCCGTTCCCCCTACAGGATCATAAAAATGTTGTCATTAAGGGGTTAACCCCTTAAGGACCAGGCCATTTTACACCTTAAGGACCAGAGCGTTTTAAACATTAATAACTCTGGAATGCTTTTAGTTATCATTCTGATTCCGAGACTGTTTTTTCGTGACATATTCTATTTTAACTTAGTGGTAAAATTTTATGGTAACTTGCATCCTTTCTTAGTGGAAAAACCCCCAAATTTGATGAAAAAAATGAAAATTTTGCATTTTTCTAACTTTGAAGCTCTCTGCTTGTAAGGAAAATGGATATTCAAAATACATTTTTTTGGGGTTCACATATACAATATATCTACTTTATGTTTGCATCATAAAATTTATGAGTTTTTACTTTTGGAAGACACCAGAGGGCTTCAAAGTTCAGCAGCAATTTTGAAATTTTTCACAAAATTTTCAAACTCACTATTTTTCAGGGGCCAGTTCAGTTTTGAAGTGGATTTGAAGGGTCTTCATATTAAAAATACCCCATAAATACTCCATTATAAAAACTACACCCCCTAAAGTATTCAAAATGACATTCAGTAAGTGTAACCCTTTAGGTGTTTCACAGGAATAGCAGCAAAGTGAAGGAGAAAATTCAAAATCTTAATTTTTTACACTCGCATGTTCTTGTAGACCCAATTTTTGAATTTTTGTAAAAAGGAGAAAATTTTTACTTGTATTTGAAACCCAATTTCTCTCGAGTAAGCACATACCTCATATGTCTATGTTAATTGTTCAGTGGGCGCAGTAGAGGGCTCAGAAGGGAAGGAGCGACAAAAGGTTTTTGGGGGGCATGTCGCCTTTAGGACACCTAAAATGCTTGGTTTCCCAAAAAAATTACATTTTTAAAAAGGGTAATAGCAGAAAATACCCCCCAAAATTTGAAACCCAATTTCTCCCGATTCAGAAAACACCCCATATGGGGGTGAAAATTGCTCTGCTGGCGCACTACAGGTCTCGGAAGTGAAGGAGTCACATTTGGCTTTTTGAAAGCAAATTTTGCTCTGGGGGCATGCCGCATTTAGGAAGCCCCTATGGTGCCAGAACAACAAAAAAAAACACATGGCATACCATTTTGGAAACTAGACCCCTCGGGGAACATAACAAGGGGTAATGTGAACCTTAATACCCTACAGGTGTTTCACGACTTTTGCATATGTAAAAAAAAACATTTTTTTTTTTACCTAATATGCTTGGTTTCCCAAAATTTTTATATTTGTAAAAAGGATAATAGCAGAAAATACCCCCCAAAATTTGAAGCCCAATTTCTCCCGATTCAGAAAACACCCCATATGGGGGTGAAAAGTGCTCTTCTGGCGCACTACAGGTCTCAGAAGAGAAGGAGTCACATTTGGTTTTTTGAAAGCAAATTTTGCTCTGGAGGCATGCCGCATTTAGGAAGCCCCTATGGTGCCAGGACAGCAAAAAAAAAACACATGGCATACCATTCTGGAAACTAAACCCCTCGGGGAACGTAACAAGGGGTTAAGTGAACCTTTATACCCCACAGGTGTTTCATGAGTTTTGTATATGTAGAATTTTTTTTTATTTTTTTACCTAAAATGTTTGTTTTCCCAAAAATGTAACATTTTTAAAAAGGGTTAAAGCAGAAAATACCCCCCAAAATTTGTAACACAATTTCTCCCGAGTACGGCGATACCCCATATGTGGCCCTAAACTGTTGCCTTGAAATACGGCAGGGCTCCAAAGTGAGAGCACCATGCGCATTTGAGGCCTAAATTAGGGACTTGCATAGGGGTGGACATAGGGGTATTCTACGCCAGTGATTCCCAAACAGGGTGCCTCCAGCTGTTGCAAAACTCCCAGCATGCCTAGACAGTCAGTGGCTATCTGGCAATACTGGGAGTAGTTGTTTTGCAACAGCTGGAGGCTCCGTTCTGGAAACAGTGGCTTACCAGACGCTTTCATTTTTATTGGGGAGGGGAGGGGAGGGGGGCTGTGTAGGGGCATGTGTATATGTAGTGTTTTTTACTTTTTATTACATTTTTTGTTAGTGTAGTGTTTTTAGGGTACAGTCACACGGGTGGGGGTTCACAGTAGTTTCTTGCTGGCAGCTTGAGCTGCGGCAGAAAATTTGCCACAGCTTAAACTTGCAGCCGGATACTTACTGTAAACCTTCGCCCATGTGAGTGTACCCTGTACGTTCACATTGGGGGGGGGGGACATCCAGCTGTTGCAAAACTACAACTCCCAGCATGTACGGTCTATCAGTGCATGCTGGGAGTTGTAGCTTTGCAACCGCTGGAGGCTCAGTTTTGGAAACAGTGACGTACCAGACGTTTTTCATTTTTATTGGGGAGGGGGGCTGTGTAGGGGTATGTGTATATGTAGTATTTGTTACTTTTTATTTTATTTTGTGTTAGTGTAGTGTAGTGTTTTTAGGGTACAGTCGCACGGGCGGGGGTTCACAGTAGTTTCTCGCTCGCAGTTTGAGCTGCGGCAGAAAATTTGCCGCAGCTCAAACTTGAAGCCAGATACTTACTGTAATCCTCCGCCCATGTGAATGTACCCTGTACGTTCACATTGGGGGGGGGGGGGAGAAACATCCAGCTGTTGCAAAACTACAACTCCCAGCATGTACGGTCTATCAGTGCATGCTGGGAGTTGTAATTTTGCAACAGCTGGAGGCACACAGGTTGTGAAACATCGAGTTTGGTAACAAACTCAGTGTTTTGCAACCAGTGTACCTTCAGCTGTTGCAAAAGCTACAACCCCCAGCATGTACGGGCAGCGGAAGGGCATGCTGGGTCTTGTAGTTATGCAACAGCCGGAGGCATACTACTTTGGCTGGGGATGCTGGGGATTGTAGTTATGCAACAGCTGGAGACACACTGGTTTGCTACTTAACTCAGTGTGCCTTCAGCTGTTGCAAAACTACAACTCTCAGCAGTCACCGACAGCCAACGGGCATGCTGGGAGTTGTAGTTATGCAACCACCAGATGCACCACTACAACTCCCAGTATGCACTGATTGTGCAAGCTGGGAGTTGTAGTTATACAACAGCTGAATGTACACTTTTCCATAGAAAAATGTGCCTCCAGCTGTTGCAAAACTACAAGTCCCAGCGTGCCCACAAGGGCATGCTGGGAGTTGTGGTGGTCTGCCTCCTGCTGTTGCATAACTACAGCTCCCAGCATGCCCTTTTTGCATGCTGGGAGCTGTTGCTAAGCAACAGCAGGAGGCTGTCACTCACCTCCTGCTGCTGCTCCACGATGCCGCCGCACACGTCAGTCCCTCGCCGCCGCCGTCGCTCCTGGGGCCCCGATCCCAACAGGGACGCCGGGGATCGGGGTCCCCAGCACCCGGGGTCTTCTGCCCGCACCCGCTCACGTCCTCCGGAAGAGGGGCGGAGCGGGTTGCGGGAGTGACACCCGCAGCAGGTGCCCTGATTGGTCGGCCGACGAATCACGGCGATCGTGAGGTGGCACCAGTGCCACCTCACCCCTGCTAGCTCTGGCTGTTTGGGGCCGTCTCTGACGGCCCCGATCAGCCAGTAATTCCGGGTCATCGGGTCACTGGAGACCCGATTGACCCGGAATCCGCCGCAGATCGCTGGACTGAATTGTCCAGCAATCTGCGGCAATCGCCGACATGGGGGGACATAATGACCCCCCTGGGCGATATGCCGGGATGCCTGCTGAACAATTTCAGCAGGCATCCGGCACCGGCTCCGCTCCAGCTAGCGGCGGGGGCCGGAAATGCTCAGGGCGTATCCATACGCCCTCGGTCCTTAAGGACTTGGAAATGGGGGCGTATGGATACGCCCTATGTCCTTAAGGGGTTAAAGGGGTACTCCGGTGGAAAAAAAATCAAATCCACTGGTGCCAGAAGATTAAACAGATTTGTAAATGACTTCTATTTAAAAAATATTAATCCTTCTAGTACTTAGTTGCTGTATGCAACAGAGGAAGTTTTTTTTTTTTTTTTCTGGAGTTATTTTCAGTCTGACCACAGTGTTCTCTGCTGACACCTCTGTCCATGTCAGGAACTGTCCAGAATACAAGCAAATCCTCATAGGAAACCTCTCCTGCACTGGACATTTTCTGATATGGACAGAGGTGTCAGCCGAGAGCACTGTGTTCAGACTAAAAAGAACTCCAGAAAGAAATACAACTTCCTCTGTGGTATGCAGCAACTGATAAGTACTGGAAGATTTTTTAAATAGAAGTCATTTATAACTATGCTTAACTTTCTGGCACCAGTGGAATTGAAAATAATTATTTTCCAACGAAGTACCCATTTAAATGGTCAGTTTGTGCAAATGCACTTTAATCAATTTTCAGCGGTCACAGACTCGATAAGGACACTACCCTCATGCTACTGAGCAATAATGTCAATTTGGTTCTTGTTCCATGGTAAGGAGTTTGTTATTCATCGTCCATTGGAATTGACCCAGCTTGTTTCTTGGTCATGTTCTTCAGTCTGCCACCTACCCTGACTTTCTGCCACAATACTGATTTGATAGAATTCTACCATCTTTGATCTTCTTCCTGGATATCTTATTGCAAGAACCCCACCTGCTGATTTTTGCCTTTCTATTTTGGCACCACAAAGGAGTATTTTCAGTCCATCTATGTGTCAGCTGCTGGTAACAGAAAGTATTCCGGGGTAGCGACCTTGGAATTCCCTGTGGGAAAGTCCCAAACTCCTGGTGGAGGTTTATGATCTCTTAAAGTCTGCTGTTAGGTTTAGCCTGAAGATAAATCTATAGTAATCCAATAGATCTATCCCAGTGGTTCTTAACCTTGTTGGAGGTAGTGAACCCCTCCAGTTTCATATGCGCATATATTTATATTTATACATAGGTGCACAAAATGAACAAAACCATTAAGAACAAAACCATGAAAACATGATTTTCACACAAAAACATAATGAATATTTACTGCAAATCATAGTTACATAGTTACATAGTTAGTACGGTTGAAAAAAGACATACGTCCATCAAGTTCAACCGTTCAACCAGGGAATTGAAGGGAAGGGTGTAAGGGGGTAAGGGGAAGGGATGTAGTTTTATAATTCTGCATAAGCATTAATGTTATTTTGTTCCAGGAATGTATCTAACCCTGTTTTAAAGCTATTAATTGTTCCTGCTGGACCAGTTCCTGAGGTAGACTGTTCCATAAATTCACAGTTCTTATGGTAAAGAAGGCGTGTCACCCCTTTAGACTAAACATTTTCTTCTCCAGACAGAGGGAGTGCCCCCTCATCCTTTGGGGGGGGTTTCACCTGGAACAGTTTTTCTCCATATTTTTTGTATGGGCCATTAATATACTTGTATACGTTTATCATATCCCCCCTTAAATGTCTCTTCTCAAGACTAAACAATTGTAACTCCTTTAATCGCTCCTCGTAGCTAAAATGTTCCATGCCCCATATTAGTTTAGTCTCACGTCTCTGCACCCTTTCCAGCTCCGCAGTGTCCCTTTTATGTACAGGCGACCAAAACTGAACAGCATATTCCAGGTGAGGCCGTACCAATGCTTTATAAAGGGGGAGTATTATGTCCCTGTCCCTTGAGTCCATGCCTCTTTTGATACATGACAATATCCCGCTGGCTTTGGAAGCAGCAGCCTGACATTGCATGCTATTCTGAAGTCTGTGATCTACAAGTACACCCAGATCCTTCTCTACCAGTTACTGTGCCAGTTTAATCCCCCCTAAGACATACGACGCATGCAGGTTATTAGTACCCAGATGCATAACTTTACATTTATCCAGATTGAACCTCATTTGCCAAGTGGATGCCCAGACACTTAGTCTATCCAAGTCATCTTGTAACCTATACACCTCCTCTATAGACTGTACTGTGCTACAAAGCTTGGTGTCATCTGCAAAGATAGAAACAGAGCTGTTAATGCCATCCTCTATATCATTGATAAATAAATTAAACAACAGCGGTCCCAGTACTGAACCTTGGGATATATCACTAATTTCCGGGGACCAATCAGAGTACGAATCATTGACCACCACTCTCTGGGTACAATCCATGAGCCAGTGTTCAATCCAGTTACAAACTAAAATTTCCAAACCCAAGGACCTTAACTTACCTGTCAGACGTCTATGAGGGACAGTATCAAATGCTTTAGCAAAATCCAGAAACACTATATCCACAGCCATTCCTCTGTCAAGGCTTCTACTCACCTCTTCATAAAAGCAAATTAGATTGGTTTGACAACTTCTATCCTTAGTAAACCCATGCTGGTTATCACTTATAATACTATTATCCCCTATGTATTCCTGTGTGTAATCCTTCAAACAATTTACCCACAATGCACGTTAAACTTACTTCTATAATTGCCTGGTGAAGACCTAGAGCCCTTCTTGAAGATTGGTACCACATTCGCCTTGCGCCAGTCCCTTGGCACAATACCAGACACCAGAGAATCTCTAAATATCATGAACAAGGGTACAGATATTACTGAACTTACCTCTCTAAGAACTCTTAGGTGTAGTCCATTCGGTCCTGCTGTTGTCTTTCAGAGACCAGTTCAGAAATGCGCGGCTTTACCTTGGCAAGTGCCACTCTCATGTCATTTTCGCAACAATGGCAGTATTCCCCCACATTAGGCAGGAAGTGTTCCCCCACATTAGGCAGGCAGTGTACCCCCACATTAGGCAGGCAGTGTTCTCCCACATTAGGCAGGCAGTGTTCCCCCACATTAGGCAGACAGTGTTCCCCCACATTAGGCAGACAGAGTTCCCCCACATTAGGCAGGCAGTGTTCCCTCACATTAGGCAGGCAGTGTTCCCCCACATTAGGCAGGCAGTGTTCCCCCACATTAGACAGGCAGTGTTCCCCCACATTAGGCAGACAGTGTTCCCCCACATTAGGCAGGCAGTGTTCCCGCTCATTAGGCAGGCAGTGCTCCCCCACATTAGGTTGGCAGTGTTCCCCCACATAAGTTTGGCAGTGTTCCCCCACATTAGGCAGGAAGTGTTCCCCCCACATTAGGCAGGCAGTGTTCCCCCACATTAGGCAGGCAGTGTTCCCCACATTAGGCAGGCAGTGCTCCCCCACATTAGGCATACAGTGTTCCCCCACATTAGGCAGGCAGTGTTCCCCCACATTAGCAGACAGTGTTCCCCCACATTAGGCAGGCTGTGTTCCCCCACATTAGGCAGGCAGTGTTCCCCCACATTAGGTTGGCAATGTTCCCCCACATTAGGTTACCAGTGTTCCCCCACATTAGGCAGGCAATGTTCCCCCACATTAGGCTGGCAGTTTGTTCCCCCACATTAGGTGCAATATAGTCCCCCACATTAGGCTGGCAGTATGTTCCCCGACAGTAGGTAAAATATAGCCTGCCACATTAGGCTGGCAGTATGTTCCCCCACATTAGGTGCAATATAGTCCCCCACATTAAGCTGGCAGTATGTTCCCCCACATTAGGTGCAATATAGTCCACACCATTAGGCTGGCAGTATGATCCCCCACATTAGGTGCAATATAGTCCCCCACATTAAGCTGGCAGTATGTTCCCCCACATTAGTTGCAATATAGTCCCCCACATTAAGCTGGCAGTATGTTCCCCCACATTAGGTGCAACATAGTCCCCCCCACATTAGGCCAGCAGTATGTTCCCCCACATTAGGTGCAATATAGTCCCCCACATTAGGCTGGCAGTATGTTCCCCCATATTTGGCTGGCAGTATAGTACCCCACATTACGTTGGCAGTATGTTCTCCCACATTAGGTGCAGTATGTTCCCCCACAGACATACAGCCTCCAGCCATACAGTATGGCTGGAGGCTGTATGCCTGTTTACTGCCCCACTTCAGTGTTCCGACCACCGCTCCTCGGGTCCGGCCATAGCAGGACCGGAGGATCACTGGTCGAAACACCAAAACTGACGCGCCGCTGGTAAACACTTACCAACTGCCAGCGCGCGTCCTTCTTGCTTCTTCTCAGCTCTTCCGTGCTCCGTTGCCATGGGAGCACGCATGGGACGCGAGTGACGTCCCTGCGTGTGCTAGTTCCCGGCAGTCCCCCCGTTTTTAAAGTAAACGCGGGGCCACAAGGACTTAACAGAGGCATCCCTGTGTTCTGAAAGCTTCTTTTGGAACACAGGGATGTGCCGAGGCAAAAACACCCGTCAGGCCTCCTCCGAAGAACCCCCGAGTCTGACTCACCGAACCCCTGGTTACCTGGAACCCAGGTTAAGAGCCACTGATCTATACACCTTGTTAAACCTTGTGTCCCATATTAGGTGATTGCCATATGAAGTATAGTGTAGTTCTATATGAAATAAAATAAAATTTGTTCAAATGGATGTGAAAGGACTTCTCAGGCTTCATACATTTACGATGTAAGGGCTCATAAAAATGAACAAAACTTGATATACATCTGTCACCCACCCCCAAAAAAATCTGTCCAGACAGTGTCTGGTCCCAGCCTAACAGAATTTGGTTTCATCTGATTATGCATGATGGCTGCCCAGCCAATAGTTACTGCCATAGATTTAATAACAGTGACGTTATGAAAACTAAGTAACTATTGGTGCTATGCTGTTTATAAAACTTCCAATTAACATCTATTGGAGTTACATAAACTGTAGTAGCCCACTTGGCTACTTTGGCATCCTGGCTACCCCAAATAGTATGGGCAGGGCTGAGGGCTTTTGTTCGAAAATTGGGACCTCCGTCTTTTAGACATTTATGGCATATCTTTTTGATAATGCAAAAATGTAACTGGCAAACATCGTCGCCAATTACATTGTCAAATACTGTGGCCAAAAACTAAGCAACCACTATGGAGTGGGATGCAGTCTGCTAGATCAGAAACTCATATCATTGTCTTTGGGAACCTTCTTTCTAAAAACCATAGTTGGTCTATAGAGCTGTAGAACGCAAGGACAAAGTATTTAAAGTATAGAAGTGTTCATCATGCACAGTATGATCTTCTAAGTAATTCTGCTAATAATTCTAAGAAGCTGACAGTTCAATACTCAGGTATTATTTACCTTGTCATCTCAATCAGCAAATGTTGAATAATCATTGTTATTAAATCCCTGCTCTGGGGAAATTAGAGGCATTAGAATAGAAAAATGACTTGTCTGCTAAATAGAAGTTGAAAGGTTATTAAAACATAACTTTAGTAAGAAAAAAAAACAATGTTAAAAAGTTTAACTATAAAATGTAACACTGCCTTTCTTTTTGTCAAGGTGGTACAATATAGCCTTACTATAATTGCTGCGATTCAACAGAAAAAGCAGGGGTAACTCAATAAAGATAATGCATCCTGTAGGGCTGTACTGTTCCAGCAGACACATTTTAGAAGAAATTACAAAACCAAAAGAAAGCTGATGTTAAAAAAAAAACAGCTGAATCTATAGGGTGCAATTTGTAAAGATTACATTTTGTAACACTAAACACATTTTACGAAACGTGAAAATGTTCATAGGAGAAATAAAATAAAACGTGTGCATTGAGACTTTGCCGAAACACATACAAAAACACTAAATTCCAGTATGTTTGTAAATCTAAATACATAAAGGTGACATGGAATATAATTAGTGTCTAATTTTATTATTTTTTTCAATAATGTTAAATGGGTTTCCCAAACAATATGCTAAAATCAAGAATAAAGTATAAAATGATATTATAGAATCTACAAAAGGGAATCCTACCACAAAAGAAAGAAAGTCATGGCCAAGACAAGCACTATCTAGCTATGAACTTATTAATACGTCTGCAGACAGCCCAATTTTAAAGGGGTTTTCAGTCTGTTTAAAAAAAAAATGCATTCGGGCAGGGAGTGGGGTGGAAACAAAATTTGTGCTCGCCATCACTAGAGCTACACTGTCACTCCAGTTTAACTTGACAGAAGCGCTGGCATCTCCATACATTGTGTGCTGCAACCAATAACTGTCCTCAACAATCACATGCAGTGCATGCAGGGAAAGCCATTTAGCGGCTGCAGAGTTACACATTCCAGCTTTGTTCACATTCATTTTTGAATCATAAATGGCTGAACAAAAGGACCAAAAGCAAAAAAAAACAAAGCCAAACAACAATATGTGAACACAAAAATTGCTGAAAATAAAGCTAAAAAAAAACGTGTGAACATAGACTTAAATGAGCACACTGTCAGATTTAAAAACTTTGGATATGTTGTACATCTTGCCAAAACATTAAAGGGGCATTCCAGGAAAAAACTTTTTTATATATATCAACTGGCTCCAGAAAGTTAAACAGATTTGTAAATTACTTCTATTAAAAAATCTTAATCCTTTCAGTACTTAAGAGCTTCTGAAGTTAAGGTTGTTCTTTTCTGTCTAAATCCTCTCTGATAACACCTGTCTCGGGAAACGCCCAGGTTAGAAGAGGTTAGCTATGGGGATTTGCTTCTAAACTAGGCATTTCCCGAGACAGGTGTCATCAGAGAGGATTTAGACAGAAAAGAACAACTTTAACTTCAGAAGCTCATAAGTACTGAAAGGATTAATATTTTTTAATAGAAGTAATTTACAAATCTGTTTAACTTTCTGGAGCCAGTTGCTCTCTCCTGTCTTATAGCACTCCTCTGTTCTCTCTCCTGTCTGATAGGACTCCTCTGTGCTCTCTCCTGTCTGATAGCACTCTTCTGTGCTCTCTCCTGTCTGATAGGACTCCTCTGTGCTCTCTCCTGTCTGATAGTACTCTTCTGTGCTCTCTCCTGTCCGATAGTACTCCTCTGCGCTCCCTCCTGTCTGATAGTACTCCTCTGTGCTCCCTCCTGTCTGATAGCACTCCTCTGTGCTCTCTCCTGTCTGATAGGACTCCTCTGTGCTCCCTCCTGTCTGATAGGACTCCTCTGTGCTCTCTCCTGTCTGATAGTACTCCTCTGTGCTCCCTCCTGTCTGATAGGACTCCTCTGTGCTCTCTCCTGTCTGATAGTACACCTCTGAGCTCTCTCCTGTCTGATAGTACTCCTCTGTGCTCTCTCCTGTCCTATCAGACAGCACAGAGGAGTACTAATGTGTGAATTTGGGAAATCTAAATCTAAGCAGCCTTATTGTCCTCTGAATTCCACTGTTGATGTAATCAGACTGGATATGTTGTCTTTAAAAAAAAGTGATCCTGTGTTTGCCCCATAATAAACAGATACAAAATTAATTGTGACTAGAGATGAGCGAAGCGAAGTTGACGAACCCGAATTAGTTAAGAATTTCATGAAAAGTTCGATTCGCAACGAATACGAATATCGCCGCGGTTCTATTGCACAAATCGATTCAATAAACTCCATTTTACAGCGTTACAGGCTATCGGGGACCTAAGATGGCAGATCCACATGTGAGTACATGGGGCAGGGGATTATGGGAGGGCGGGAAACAGCGGAGGGAATGAAGGTAGGCGGGCTGACTCTGAATCACATGTGAGATGCAGTGTTCACTGACCCCTGTGATGTCACAGCCCCTATATAATCAGCAGCCATCTTGCCTCTCTTCATTTCATCTATGCACTCAGATGAAGAGAACGGGACTGTGTGTGTGTGAATAGCTCATACCACAGCGTTACACTGCAACTACTAGTCACATCAGCATTAGGGAAAGGCAGGAGTGCAGAGTGCTTTGCTGTTACACTGAGAAAGATCATTGATAGCTAAACCTCCTATTCACGTTATTGAGCATTGCAGCAGAGAGGGGCAGATAGCTGTCAGCTGCCTCATACAGATCTCCAAGCTACCTGAACTTTCTGAAGCATCTTATCTCCTCATTGTGCAGCCCAATTGAGTTTATCTTTATTTGCTCCACAAAACTTCTGCTGCTCAGAATTGTGTGCAATTTAGGGTTTAATCCCTGGATTTTTTTTTTGTGGTGCTGCACTGTTGGGTCCTGCTGCTGTTCAGAAATACGTGATTGTTCAGTGGACTGTAGTGCATTTGCACCATTTTGTACCTGTTAATCTGTCAAGGGGCTGGCTACATACTGTGCAAGTCCAAACAATACTATTCACCGGCTGTTTTTTTTTTTTTTAAACAGTTTTTTTCTGCGTATAGTTAGGCATATATAACTGCCCTCGTCAGTGCATACCGCATAGATACATGCAAGTATTGTACCATTTAGTACCTGTTAAGCTGTCAAGGTGCTCCATACCGTCAAAGTCCAAACAATAGTATCCACCGGCTGGTGTTTTACAAAAATACAGTTTTTTCTGCTAATAGGCATATTATTGCCCTCATCAGTGCATACCGCATACGTACATCCAAGTATTGTACCATTTAGTACCTGTTAATCTGTCAAGGTGCTCCAAACCGTCAAAGTCCAAACAATAGCATCCACCGGCTGGTGTTTTACAAAAATACAGAGTTTTTTCTGCTAAAAGTTAGGCATATTACTGCCCTCATCAATGCATGCCGCATAGGTACATCCAAGTATTGTACCATCTAGTACCTGTTAATCTGTCAAGGGCCTAAATACTTCAGGCAGAGTTGGCAGCAGACCTGGGGAGAGTGGCAGCAGGAGTCGCAGCGAGATACCTGAGCTCCCGTTATCAGCCAGCGGTCGTGTCTCCACCAGCAACCCATCTGCCATCGTCCATTGGTTAACACGCTCATCCACATCATCACAAGTGACTTCTGACACCCCCAGTCAACAGTCGGTGGGTTCCTCAGACACAACCCTCAGTTGGCATGGCCCGGGAGCAGTCCGTGTCCTCCCATTGCCTTTGTCCTATGCTGTTCCCTCTCCTAAAGAAGTATCTTATGCTGTGGGTTCAGCTCCACTATTTACTGAGGACGATCCAATAGAGGACAGTCAGCAACTACTGGACAGCCAAGAAGGGGAGGAGACATGCGCCGCTTGCTCCGCTAGGTGGCCAAGTAGTGATGCCGAGAGTGATGTGGGAGGCGGTGTTGCAAGTGTTCAGGGTCCTGAAGCAGACACCGTTGGGGAACCTGAGGAGGATATCAGTGACGTGCACACAACTGTTGATGATGATGAAGCCGATCGCAATTGGGAGCTGGGTGCAGAAGGGGCTTCATCATCATCAGGAGAAGAGAGTTGCAGGTTGCCCTTGATGCAGCAAGGCGGTAGCACGGTTGGCAGTCAGCGTGGTGTCAGTACTGGAAATTCAGGAGCCAAACGTGCCCGGGGGAGACCACCTGTTTCGCGGCAGCCTACATTTCCGAGAGGTAGTGGAACAGGGGTTCCTGGAGACGGCACCAGTAGCAGTCAATTAGTGCGGACTGCGGGTGGGAAAATCAGCTTCTCGGCGGTGTGGAAGTTTTTCATAAGACATCCGGAGGAGGTTCACGTAGCCACATGCAAGATCTGTCGGCAGAAGGTGAAGCATGGCCAGGGTCCCAATGTCGGCACCACGGCCCTGCGTCAACACATGCTTCGCCACCATAAAGCGGCCTGGGAGAACTGTGGCTCTGATGTAGTGGTCCAGCCTGCTGCATCACCCAGTAGCCATCCGCTCCCTCCTTCATCCAGCCAAGGCTCCACTACCTCAGCCGAAGGGAGCTGTGTGTCAAACCCTCCTTCTGTCGCTCCTGCTTCTCCCACTTTTAGTCAGCCATTCCGCCAACAATCCATGTCCAAGAGACAACAGTATGCGCCCACTCATCCAACGGCGCAGAAGTTGAATGTGCTCCTGTCCAAGTTGCTGGTGTTGCAGTCTTTCCCTTTTCAAGTGGTGGACTCTGCACCTTTCAGAGAATTGATGGCTTGTGCCGAGCCGAGGTGGAGAGTCCCAAGCCATCATTTCTTTGCAAAGAAGGCAGTACCAGCCCTGCATAAGTTTGTACAAGAGAAGGTGGGCCAGTCCTTGAGCCTGTCGGTGTGTTCAAAAGTGCACGGCAGCGCCGACGTGTGGAGCTGTAACTACGGGCTGGGACAATACTTGTCTTTTACGGCTCACTAGGTAAATGTGGTTCCTGCACAGCCACAACAGCAACTTGGACAGGTCACACCACTTCCTCCTCCACGCTCTCGCTCCCAGGCAGTTGGTCCTGTTACAGTGTGCGACGCCGCCTCGTCATGCTCCACCGTGTCCTCAGCCTCCACTGCACGTCCAAATCTCGGTGGCCATTCATCGTACCATGTGTGTAGGGAACGGCGGTGTCAAGCTGTTCTTCACATGGTTTGCCTTGGTGAACGGAGTCACACAGGGGAGGAACTGCTAAAGTTCATTCGTAAAGAAATCCGAAAAGGGCTTACTCCACGAAAACTGGAAATGGGAACCATGGTGACAGACAACGGGAAGAACATTGTGTCTGCGCTGCGACAAGGAAGTGTGAAACATGCATGGCACACATGTTGAATCTGGTTGTCAAGCACTTCCTCAAGTCTTTACCCCATTTGCAAAACATCCTGAAAATGGCAAGGAAACTGTGCATGCACTTCAGCCACTCGTACACCGCCAAGAACACCTTCCTTGAGCTGCAGCAACGGAACGGTATCCCACAACATAGTCTTATTTGTGACATTGCCACACGTTGGAATTCCACACTCCATATGTTGGACAGACTATACGAACAAAGAAAAGCCATCACTGATTTCTTGATGATCCAAGCAGATAGGAGTACTCCCCTGTGTAACTTCAACGTGAACCAGTGGCAGCTCATACATGACACCTGCCATTTGCTGAGGCTCTTTGAGGAAGCCACATTATTTGTGAGTCGCCTGGATTACGCCATGAACAACGTAATTCCACTCCTACATTTCCTACAACAAATGATTGAAACCATGGCTGGTCACTGCAATGGAGACGTTGCGCCTACATCTCAAGGCTACATGAGCCCTGTGGGGGCTGAACTGGAGGAGGAGGATGATGAGGGGCAGAACGGAGCACAGTTTAGGTTGGATAAGATGGCCGGTGTTTCTAGTCTTCGGACAGGAGAGGAGGAGGAGGAGCAGCCAGAGGAGCTGGAGGGTTATGAGGAAGTTGAGACAGAGGACCCAGACACACCGTGGTAGTCCCTCCGAGTCACTGGTGCAAATGGCACGATGCATGCTCAGTTGCTTGCGCAGTGACCCCCGAATTGTTAAAATTCGTCAGCGGGATGACTTCTGGATCTCCACCTTATTAGACCCTCGCTACCGTCCCAAAATGGGGGCCTTTTTTACACCCACTGAGAGGGAGGACAAACTGACCTACTACAGAGAGATTCTACGTAGTCAGTTAGCTGATGCCTATCGGCCACATGGTCCATCCACTCGCAGGTCTGACTTGGGGGGCCCTCTGCGCTCACCTTCCACTGCCATGGCTGCTGGGGAGGGGAGGGGTGGGAGGAGCAGTACCAGCTCAATGAGCAGCAGCCTGAGTCTACAGTCGCTGATGAGTAGCTTTCACCACATAGTGAAGCAACTCATCAGCAGCAGGTAGACATGGAGCAGGACCTGAACCAGCAGGTGGTGGCATACCATGACATGGCCATGCCAACAACCATTGAAGATCTGCTGGACTTCTGTGCAGCCAAACTTTATTTATGGCCACAACTAGCAGAGTTTGCCCTGGAAAAGCTGTCCTGCCCGGCCAGTAGTGTGCCATCAGAGCGGGTGTTTAGTGCGGCCGGGGCCATAGTCACCCCAAGGCGAACTTGTCTGTCCACTACAAATGTGGAGAGACTGACGTTTGTCAAGATGAATAAGGGATGGATCAGCCAGGATTTCCAGCCACCAATGCCAGATGCCTCAGAGTAGATTGACCAAGCTGCTGAACCAACATTTCCCAATTATGGTTCGTTATGAAACCCTCTTGGGTTATCAATTAGGGTTATGGAACCCTCTTTGGTACTGCGATTGCCTGCTCCTGGCTCATCCTGTGTCTTTCAGGAACTACTTGCCTCACTGATGCTTCTGGCCTTAGGCCTTTAATTTTTGGATGTTTAGCAGTAGCTAAATACATGCTTAATGCAAATTTCAACATTCATCTTTAAATGTAAGGGGATGGTTATGAAACCCTCTTGGGTACTGCAAATGACTGCTCCTGACTGATTCTGTGTCTTTCGGGAACTACTTGCCTCCCTGATGCCTCTGGCCTTGGGCCTTTAATTTTTGGGTGTTTTGCAGTAGCTAAATACACGCTTAATGCAAATTTCAACATTCATCTTTAAATGTAAGGGGTTGGTTAGGAATCCCTCTTGGGTACTGTGATTGCCTGCTCCTGGCTCATCCTGTGTCTTTCAGGAACTACTTGCCTCACTGATGCTTCTGGTCTTGGGCCTTTAATTTTTGGATGTTTAGCAGTAGCTAAATTTATGCTTAATGCAAATGTCAACATTGATCTTTAAATGTAAGGGGTTATGAAACCCTCTTGGGTACTGCGAATGCCTGCTCCATACTCATTCTGTGTCTTTCAGGAACTACTTGCCTCCCTGCCCTCAGGCCTTGGGCCTTCATTTTTGGATGTTTAGCAGTAGCTAAATACATGCTTAATGCAAATTTCAACATTGACTTTTAAATGTAAGGGGATGGTTATGAAACCCTCTTGGGTAATGCGAATGACTGCTCCTGACTCATTCTGTGTCTTTCGGGAACTACTTGCCTCCCTGATGCCTCAGGCCTTGGGCCTTCAATTTTTGGATGTTTTGCAGTAGCTAAATACATGCTTAATGCAAATTTCAACATTGATCTTTAAATGTAAGGGGTTGGTTATGAAACCCTCTTGGGTACTGTGAATGACTGCTCCTGACTCATTCTGTGTCTTTCAGGAAATAATTGCCTCCCTGATGCTTCAGGCCTTGGGCCTTTAATTTTTGGAAGTTTAGCAGTAGCTAATACATGCTTAATGCTAATTTCAATAATGATCTTTAAATTCTCGGTGCTCTGCTAGGGCCTTCTCCTACCCCTCCAGGGCCGATCCGAGGACCTCACTAAACCATCCAATCGGTAGTAGAGACATGCGGTGTGTACGAAGGGCAGGGACTTAATGAACCCGAGCTTATGACTGGCGCTTAGTTGTGATTCTTCTTTCCTGGCAAATAATTGCAATTCCTGATCCCTATCACGAAGGGGGTTCAGCAGGTTACCCACACTTGTCGGTGAAAGATAGACACACGCTGGTCCGTTCAGTGTAGCGCGCGTGCAGCCCCGGACATCTGAGGGCATAACACACCTGTTATTGCTCGATCTCACGAGTGATCGTGCAATGTAAGGGGTTATTAAAGCCTCTTGGGTACTGCTGATGCCTACTTCTGACTGCTCCTGTTTCTTTCAGGAAGTACTTGACTTCCTGATGCTTCTGGGCTTGGGCCTTTAATTTTAGGATTTTTGAAATACATACATATATGCTTAATTAAAATTTCAACATTTATGGTGCAATGTATGGGGTTATTAACCTCTTCAGGATGCTGGGCGTATGGATACGCCCTGCATTCCGAGTCCTTAAGGACCGAGGGCGTATCCATACGCCCGTGGGAAATCCGGTCCCCACCGCTAGCCGGTTGGGGACCGGAGCCGGATGCCTGCTGAAATCATTCAGCAGGCATCCCGCTACATCGCCCAGGGGGGTCCTGAGACCCCCCCCCCCCCCCATGTCGGCGATCGGAGAAAATCGCATGTTAATTCAGACATGCGATTTTCTCCAATTCCGGGCTGATCGGGTCTCTGGTGACCCGATCACCCGGAAAATAGGGCTGATCGGAGTTGTCAGCAACACCCCCAATCAGCCTAAAGGATTGGAGTGAGATTGCAAAGCTGCGATCTACTCCTATCCCCTGCCATTACTAAGAACGGAGTTCTGACCAATGGCAGCGCAGGACAGGGGGTTGCCATGGCAACCCCTCGTTCTGCCCGCCCCTGTATGTCGAGGGGCTCTGGGAAGAAGATGAAGGCCGTACCTGCAGGAGAAGATGCCTGGGGACCTGGGATCTTCGCTGGAGCCTGCAGGATCCTGATCAGGTAGGGAATCGACAGTGGGGGGGGGAATTGAAAGTGAAAGTAAATCGATCTTTACTGTGGCAACCACTAGGGGGGCCAAACTGCAACTCCCAGCATGCCCAGAGAGCCAAAGGCTGTCTGGGCATGCTGGGAGTTGTAGTTTCGCAACATCTGGAGAGTCACAGTTTGGAGACCACTGTTACAGTAGTGCCCAAACAGTAGCCCTCCAGATGTTGCCAAACTACAACTCTCAGCATGCCTCGACTGCCCAGGCATGCTGTGAGTTGTAGTTCTGTAACATCTGTCCCTTCAGATTTAGCAATTTTCATGACATTTTTGAAAATTGCTGCTCTACTTTGAAGCCCTCTAATTTTTTCAAAAAGCAAAAGTATGTCCATTTTATGATGTCAACATAAAGTGGACATATTGTGTTTGTGAAGAAAAATAAAATTTATTTGGAATATCCATTTTCCTTACAAGCAGAGAGCTTCAAAGCTAGAAAAATGCAAAATTTTCTAAATTTTCATGAAATTTGGGGATTTTTCACCAAAAAAGGATGCAATTAACGCCGAAAATTTACCAACAAAATAAAGTAGAATATGTCACGAAAAAACAATCTCAGAATCAGAATATTCGGTAAAAGCATTTTCGCGTTATTAATTTGTAAAGTGACGGTGGTCAGAATTGCGAAAAAGGGCTCAGCCCTTAAGGTGAAAAAGGGCTGCGTCCTTAAGGGGTTAAACACTCTTGGGTAGTGTTTTTTGAAATTTCCACAATAATAACCATTACACCATTGAACGATTGTTGCGTGTGATATTTTAAGTAAAATTTTCAAAAAACATACGCAAAGGGATGAACTCTGCTTCTTTATTTCATAAAAAAATTATTTTATAGAAGAATGTCTTTTGGTGGTCCACTGTCCTGCATTATAGAGTCTTCTGGACTCTTGGATATGCGCTTGTTCTTAAACAAAGGTACAAAAACCAAAAATGGCCGGTCAGGTCTATGGAGACGTTGCGCCTACATCTTACGGCCACATGAGCCCTGTGGGTGCTTGTGAGATTAGGTCCTTTGTACCCACACGGCTGGGTCCGGGACACAAATTTTGATTTAAATTTCAAATTATAAAAATCACACATTTCAATGGTCTCCTCATGCTGCAGCCAACTCCAGGCTGCGTCATTCTGGTAATATATAGAGAGCACTCGCTGTCCTAAATTTTCGTTAAAATTTTTCGTCAAAAATGTTTGTCTTTTTTATTAGGGATTGTGAAGCTTTGGTGCGTACTCATGCATCAGCCAACTCCAGCCTGTGTCATTCAGGCAATATATGGTTTACTGATGGCGCTGCTGGGCCTGGTTCTGGGAATTTCAAATTTTTTCATAGGCAGCACCCGCTATCCATAAGTCTTCTTCATAAATTTCTACAATTGTTGTGGTTTTTTGGAGGGATTGTGAAGCCCTAGTGTGTACTCATGCATCAGCCAACTCCAGGGTGTGTCATTCATGCAACATATAGGTAGCACCCGCTGTCCTAAATATTCTTAAAATTATTTTAAAAATGCCAGTTTTATGGAGATTACTCGGCACCACTAGGAATAACGGGTAGGTATCGGAATGGAAATAGTGTACAGCCCCTTTAACTGTTGTGTGAGCTCTGTATGCGGTGCTGACTCGCTGAAGGTAAGGCAATTCACAATTCAATACTGAAGATGTAGAAAAAGAAAAAGCTTGGGTGAGTGCTCCGCTTTTTATACATCTTCAGTATTGAATTATTTTAAAAATGGTTGTTTTTTCTTTGGGATTCTGAAGCCCTGGTGTGTACTCAATGCTGCTTCCTGCTACACTCTGTCAGCCCGTTGGTTCTGCGACAGTGTGCTACTCCGCCTCCACATCCCCCTCTGTGTCTTAAGCCTCCACTGCCCGTACAAGTCTCAGTGGCCCTTCCATGTGTGCAGGTCACGGCGGTGTCACGCTGTTCTTCACATGGTTTGCCTTGGCGAGAAGTCTTGGAAGCAATGGCCGGTCAAGGCAATGGAGACTTTTTGCTTAAATCTCACGGCCACATGAGCCCTGTGGGGGCTTGTTGGATTTGGTCCTTCGTACCCACACGCTAAGGTCCGGGACACGCAAAGGTTGTTTTAAATTTCAAATAAAAGAATGATGGAACTGCTGGGCCTGGGTCTGTTAATTTCAAATTTTCTCATGGGTAGCACCCGCTATACAAAATCTTTTTCAAAAATTTCTAAAATTGTGGTGTTTTTTGGGGGGGATTGTGAAGCCCTGGTGTGAACTCATGCATCAGCCAACTCCAGGCTGTGTCATTCAGGCAATATATGGGTTACTGATGCCGCTGTGGGGCCTGGGTCTGTTAATTTCAAATTTTCTCATAGGTAGTGTTACGCCGAGCGCTCCGGGTCCCCGCTCCTCCCCGGAGCGCTCACAGCATCCTCGAATTCGCAGCGCCCCGGTCAGACCTGCTGACCGGGTGCGCTGCAATATCTCTCTCAGCCGGGATGCGATTCGCGATGCGGGAGGCGCCCGCTCGCGATGCGCAACCCGGCTCCCGTACCTGACTCGTTCCCCGTCTGTCTTGTCCCGGCGCGCGCGGCCCCGCTCCTTAGGGGGCGCGCGCGCGCCGGGTTTCTGCAATTTAAAGGGCCACTGCGCCATTGATTGGCGCAGCAGGCTTAATCAGTGTGTTCACCTGTGCACTCCCTACTTATACCTCACTTCCCCTGCACTCCCTCGCCGGATCTTGTTGCCATTGTGCCAGTGAAAGCGTTTCCTAGTGTGTCCTAGCCTGTGTTCCAGACCTCCTGCCGTTGCCCCTGACTACGATCCTTGCTGCCTGCCCTGACCTTCTGCTACGTCCGACCTTGCTCTTGTCTACTCCCTTGTACCGCGCCTATCTTCAGCAGTCAGAGAGGTTAAGCCGTTGCTGGTGGATACGACCTGGTTGCTACCGCCGCTGCAAGACCATCCCGCTTTGCGGCGGGCTCTGGTGAATACCAGTAGCAACTTAGAACCGGTCCACCAACACGGTCCACGCCAATCCCTCTCTGGCACAGAGGATCCACCTCCAGCCAGCCGAATCGTGACAGTAGATCCGGCCATGGATCCCGCTGAAGTCCCACTGCCAGTTGTCGCCGACCTCACCACGGTGGTCGCCCAGCAGTCGCAACAGAGGCGCAACAAGGCCACCAGCTGTCTCAACTGACCGTGATGCTACAGCAGCTATTACCACAGCTCCAGCAACAATCTCCTCCGCCAGCTCCTGCACCTCCTCCGCAGCGAGTGGCCGCTTCCGGCTTACGATTATCCTTGCCGGATAAATTTGATGGGGACTCTAAGTTTTGCCGTGGCTTTCTTTCGCAATGTTCCCTGCACTTGGAGATGATGTCGGACCAGTTTCCTACTGAAAGGTCTAAGGTGGCTTTCGTAGTCAGCCTTCTGTCTGGGAAAGCTCTGTCATGGGCCACACCACTCTGGGACCGCAATGACCCTATCACTGCCTCTGTACACTCCTTCTTCACGGAGATCCGAAGTGTCTTTGAGGAACCTGCCCGAGCCTCTTCTGCTGAGACTGCCCTGCTGAACCTGGTCCAGGGTAATTCTTCTGTTGGCGAGTACGCCATCCAATTCCGTACTCTTGCCTCCGAATTATCCTGGAATAATGAGGCCCTCTGCGCGACCTTTAAAAAAGGCCTATCCAGCAACATTAAAGATGTGCTGGCCGCACGAGAAATTCCTGCTAACCTGCATGAACTTATTCATCTTGCCACCCGCATTGACATGCGTTTTTCCGAAAGGCGTCAAGAGCTCCGCCAGGATATGGACTTTGTTCGCACGAGGCGGTTTCTCTCCCCGGCTCCTCTCTCCTCTGGTCCTCTGCAATCCGTTCCTGTGCCTCCCGCCGTGGAGGCTATGCAAGTCGACCGGTCTCGCTTGACACCTCAAGAGAGGACACAACGCCGCATGGAGAACCTATGCCTGTACTGTGCCGGTACCGAACACTTCTTGAAAGATTGTCCTATCCGTCCTCCCCGCCTGGAAAGACGTATGCTGACTCCGCACAAAGATGAGACAGTTCTTGGTGTCAACTCTGCTTCCCCACGCCTTACTGTGCCTGTGCGGATATCTTCCTCTACCTTCTCCTTCTCTGCTATGGCCTTCTTGGATTCCGGATCTGCAGGAAATTTTATTTTGGCCTCTCTCATCAACAGGTTCAACATCCCGGTGACCAGTCTCGCCAGACCCCTCTACATCAATTCTGTTAACAATGAAAGATTGGACTGTACCGTGCGTTACCGCACGGAACCTCTCCTAATGTGCATCGGACCTCATCACGAAAAAATTGAATTTTTGGTCCTCTCCAACTGCACTTCCGAAATTCTTCTTGGATTACCGTGGCTTCAACGCCATTCCCCAACCCTTGATTGGTCCACAGGAGAAATCAAGAACTGGGGTACTTCTTGTCACAAGGACTGTCTTAAACCGGTTCCCAGTACTCCTTGTCGTGACCCTGTGGTTCCCCCTGTATCCGGTCTTCCTAAGGCTTATATGGACTATTCTGACGTTTTTTGCAAAAAGCAAGCTGAGACTTTGCCTCCTCACAGGCCTTATGACTGTCCTATTGCCCTCCTCCCGGGTACTACTCCACCCCGGGGCAGAATCTATCCTCTGTCTGCTCCTGAGACTCTTGCCATGTCGGAGTACATCCAGGAGAATTTAAAAAAGGGGTTTATCCGCAAGTCCTCCTCTCCTGCCGGAGCTGGATTTTTTTTTGTGTCCAAAAAAGATGTCTCCCTACGTCCTTGTATTGATTACCGCGGACTTAATAAAATCACGGTAAAAAACCGCTACCCCTTACCTCTTATCTCGGAACTCTTTGATCGCTTACAAGGTGCCCACATCTTTACCAAACTGGACTTAAGAGGTGCTTATAATCTCATCCGCATCAGGGAGGGGGACGAATGGAAGACCGCATTTAACACCAGAGATGGACACTTTGAGTATCTGGTCATGCCCTTTGGCTTATGCAACGCCCCTGCCGTCTTCCAAGACTTTGTTAATGAAATTTTTCGTGATCTCCTATAATCCTGTGTTGTGGTTTATCTGGACGATATACTGATTTTTTCTGCCAACTTAGAAGAACACCGCCAGCATGTCCGCATGGTTCTTCAGAGACTTCGGGACAATCAACTTTATGCCAAAATGGAGAAATGTCTCTTTGAATGTCAATCTCTTCCTTTCCTAGGATACTTGGTCTCTGGCCAGGGACTACAAATGGACCCAGATAAACTCTCTGCCGTCTTAGATTGGCCACGCCCCTCCGGACTCCGTGCTATCCAAAGTTTTTTGGGGTTCGCCAATTATTACAGACAGTTTATTCCACACTTTTCCACTATTGTGGCTCCTATCGTGGCTTTAACCAAGAAAAATGCCAATCCCAAGTCCTGGTCTCCCCAAGCGGAAGACGCATTTAAACATCTCAAGTCTGCCTTTTCTTCCGCTCCCGTGCTCTCCAGACCTGACCCATCTAAACCCTTCCTATTGGAGGTAGATGCCTCCTCAGAGGAAGCTGGAGCTGTCCTTCTACAAAAAAATTCTTCCGGGCATGCTGTGACTTGTGGTTTTTTATCTAGGACCTTCTCCCCGGCGGAGAGAAACTATTCCATCGGGGATCGAGAACTACTGGCCATTAAATTGGCGCTTGAGGAATGGAGGCACCTGCTGGAGGGATCAAAATTTCCAGTTATCATATACACTGATCACAAGAATCTCTCCTATCTCCAGTCTGCCCAACGACTGAACCCTCGCCAGGCCAGGTGGTCGTTGTTCTTTGCCCGTTTTAACTTTGAAATTCATTTTCGCCCTGCTGACAAGAACATTAGGGCCGATGCCCTCTCTCGTTCTTCTGATGCCTCTGAAGTAGAGGTCTCTCCGCAACACATCATTCCTCCTGACTGTCTGATCTCCACTTCTCCAGCCTCCATCAGGCAAACTCCTCCAGGGAAGACCTTCGTTTCTCCACGCCAGCGTCTCGGGATTCTCAAATGGGGACACTCCTCCCACCTCGCAGGCCATGCGGGCATCAAAAAATCCTTGCAACTCATCTCTCGTTTCTATTGGTGGCCGACTCTGGAGACTGATGTTGTTGATTTTGTGCGGGCCTGTACTGTCTGTGCCCGGGATAAGACTCCTCGCCAGAAGCCTGCTGGCCTCCTTCATCCTCTGCCTGTCCCCTAACAGCCTTGGTCACAGATTGGTATGGACTTTATTACGGACTTGCCCTCATCCCGTGGCAACACAGTTGTTTGGGTGGTCGTTGATCGATTTTCCAAGATGGCACATTTTATTCCTCTTCCTGGTCTTCCTTCAGCGCCTCAGTTGGCAAAGCAATTTTTTGTACACATTTTTCGCCTTCACGGTTTGCCCACGCATATCGTCTCGGATAGAGGCGTCCAATTCGTGTCTAAATTCTGGAGGGCCCTCTGTAAACAGCTCAAGATCAAATTAAACTTCTCCTCTTCTTATCATCCCCAATCCAATGGGCAAGTATAAAGAATTAATCAGGTCCTGGGTGACTATTTACGGCATTTTGTTTCCTCCCGCCAGGATGACTGGGCAGATCTTCTACCTTGGGCCGAATTCTCATACAACTTCAGAGTCTCCGAATCTTCTGCTAAGTCCCCATTCTTCGTGGTGTACGGCCGTCACCCTCTTCCCCCCCTCCCTACTCCCTTGCCCTCTGGTTTGCCCGCTGTGGATGAAGTGACTTGTGATCTTTCCACCATATGGAAAGAGACCCAAAATTCTCTTTTACAGGCTTCATCCCGGATGAAAAGATTTGCCGATAAGAAAAGAAGAACTCCCCCCATGTTTGCTCCCGGAGACAAGGTATGGCTCTCCGCTAAATATGTCCACTTTCGTGTCCCCAGGTACAAACTGGGACCACGCTATCTTGGCCCTTTCAAAGTCTTGTGCCGGATTAACCCTGTCTCTTACAAACTCCTTCTTCCTCCTTCTCTTCGTATTCCCAATGCCTTCCACGTCTCTCTCCTTAAACCACTCGTCATTAACCGCTTCTCTCCCAAACTTGTTTCCCCCACTCCTGTTTCCGGTTCTTCTGACGTCTTCTCCGTAAAGGAGATTCTGGCCTCCAAGACTGTCAGAGGAAAAAAAAAATTTTGGGTGGATTGGGAAGGCTGTGGCCCAGAAGAGAGATCCTGGGAACCTGGGGACAACATCCTAGACAAAAGTCTTATCCTCGGGTTCTCAGGCTCCAAGAAGAGGGGGAGACCCAAGGGGGGGGTACTGTTACGCCGAGCGCTCCGGGTCCCCGCTCCTCCCCGGAGCGCTCGCAGCATCCTCGCATTCGCAGCGCCCCGGTCAGACCTGCTGACCGGGTGCGCTGCAATATCTCTCTCAGCCGGGATGCGATTCGCGATGCGGGAGGCGCCCGCTCGCGATGCGCATCCCGGCTCCCGTACCTGGCTCGTTCCCCGTCTGTCTTGTCCCGGCGCGCGCGGCCCCGCTCCTTAGGGCGCGCGCGCCGGGTTTCTGCAATTTAAAGGGCCACTGCGCCATTGATTGGCGCAGCAGGCTTAATCAGTGTGTTCACCTGTGCACTCCCTACTTATACCTCACTTCCCCTGCACTCCCTCGCCGGATCTTGTTGCCATTGTGCCAGTGAAAGCGTTTCCTAGTGTGTTCCTAGCCTGTGTTCCAGACCTCCTGCCGTTGCCCCTGACTACGATCCTTGCTGCCTGCCCTGACCTTCTGCTACGTCCGACCTTGCTCTTGTCTACTCCCTTGTACCGCACCTATCTTCAGCAGTCAGAGAGGTTGAGCTGTTGCTGGTGGATACGACCTGGTTGCTACCGCCGCTGCAAGACCATCCCGCTTTGCGGCGGGCTCTGGTGAATACCAGTAGCAACTTAGAACTGGTCCAACAACACGGTCCACGCCAATCCCTCTCTGGCACAGAGGATCCACCTCCAGCCAGCCGAATCGTGACAGGTAGCACCCGCTATCCAAAATCTTTTTCAAAAATTTCTAAAATTGTGGTGTTTTTTTGGAGGGATTGTGAAGCCCTGGTGTGTACTCGTGCATCAGTCAACTCCAGGCTGTGTCATTCAGGCAATAAATGGGTTGCTGATGCCGCTGTGGGGCCCGGTTCCGGTAATTTCAAATTTTCTCATAGGTAGCACCCGCTATCCAAAATCTTTTTCAAAAGTTTCAAAAATTGTGGTGTTTTTTTGGAGGGATTGTGAAGCCCTGGTGTGTACTCGTGCATCAGCCAACTCCAGGCTGTGTCATTCAGGCAATATATGGGTTACTGATGCCGCTGTTGGGCCTGGGTCTGGGAATTTCAAATTTTCTCATAGGTAGCACCCGCTCTCCAAAATCTTTGGTTTAAATTTCTTAATTCATCTTTTAATCTTAGGGATTGTGAAGGCCTAGTGCCTTCTTATGCTGCTGGCAACTCTGGGCTGTACCATTCATCCACTATATGGTCTCCTCATGCTGACAACACCTCCATGCCGTGTCATTCAGCCACTATATGGTCTCCTCATGCTGACAACATGTCCATGCTGTGTCATTCAGCCACTATATGGTGTCCTCATGCTTCAGCCTCATCCAAGCTGTGTCATTCAGCCACTATATGGTGTCCTCATGCTGCCAACACCTCCATTCTGTGTCATTCAGCCACTATATGGTGTCCTCATGCTTCAGCCTCATCCAAGCTGTGTCATTCAGCCACTATATGGTGTCCTCATGCTGCCAACATGTCCATACTGTGTCATTAAGCCACTATATGGTCTCCTCATGCTGACAACACCTCCATGCTGTGTCATTCAGCCACTATATATGGTGTCCTCATGCTTCAGCTTCATCTAAGCTGTGTCATTCAGCCACTATATGGTGTCCTCATGCTGCCAACACCTCCACACTGTGTCATGCAGCCACTATATGGTGTCCTAATGCTGACAACATGTCCATGCTGTGTCATTCAGCCACTATATGGTGTCCTCATGCTACCAACCTGTCCATGCTGTGTCATTCAGCCACTATATGGTGTCCTCATTCTTCAGCTTCATCCAAGCTGTGTCATTCAGCCACTAAATGGTGTCCTCATGCTGCCAACACCTCCACACTGTGCCATTCAGCCACTATATGGTGTCCTCATGATTCAGCCTCATCCAAGCTGTGTCATTCAGCCACTATATGGTGTCCTCATGCTGACAACATGTCCATGCTGTGTCATTCAGTCACTATATGGTGTCCTCATGCTGCCAACACCTCCATTCTGTGTCATTGAGCCACTATATGGTGTCCTCATGCTTCAGCCTCATCCAAGCTGTGTCATTCAGCCACTATATGGTGTCCTCATGCTGCCAACACCTCCATTCTGTGTCATTCAGCCACTATATGGTGTCCTCATGCTTCAGCCTCATCCAAGCTTTGTCATTCAGCCACTATATGGTGTCCTCATGCTGCCAACACCTCCACACTGTGCCATTCAGCCACTATATGGTGTCCTCATGCTGCCAAAACCTCCATTCTTTGTCATTGAGCCACTATATGGTGTCCTCATGCTGCCAAAACCTCCATTCTGTGTCATTCAGCCACTATATGGTGTCCTCATGCTGCCAACACCTCAACGCGTTGCCATTCAGCCAATAAATGGTCTCCTCTTGCTGCCAACATGTCCACGCTATGTCATTCAGTCACTATATGGTCTCCTGACACTGATGCCACCACCAGAATCTGTCATTATGCTGCTGTGCGGCAATGATTCTAAAAGCGATGCCGGTAATCTGCATATTATTCTGAATAACAGTATTATTTCACTAACCCAGCACACTCCATATGCGTTTTAGTACACAGCAAAGTGTTCTATACCCCTATAGAGGCTGTATGTAGGCTAGAAATAGCCTTTTTTAATATAGATTCGCCACAAAAAAAATCGGATCGAAACAAACTTTTCCGGAAAATTCGGCGAATCGGCCGAATCGAATTTTAGAAAAGTTCGCTCATCTCTAATTGTGACCGTAAAGCTGAAGGGGCATTAGAGTTTATAAAATACAGAAAGACCGTGCATTCGTTTTCTTTAGTAAAAGCTGCACAATATCAACTTTATTAGCAATCAACATTTATCTCAGTGCAGCAGATAATTTATTGAAATAAAAATGAAAAACTTATAATAACATAATTTTAACCCGTTAAGGACCGTGGCATGGTCCCATTAGGCTGGAATTCCACTCAAGAAAAACGCCAATTCTGCCGCATGCCGTTTTTTTTGGCCAAAAAACACTGCCGCCAGATGTTAACTGTAAATCAATGAGAAATAGCAAAATTCTTTTTCCACTTTGCATTTTTCAGTTTAGCTTTTTTAATCCTTTTGGCATTTTTTGACTCTTTTTCAGCTCCTTAGTGGTTTTGAAAAATCGCAGCACGTCGAGCCTATGGTGCTTTTTCCATGAAATCGTGGCGTTTTTCTCCCATAAAAGTCTATGGGAGTAAAAAAAAAAAGCCAAGAAAAACGCCATGTGGGTTTTAACGTTGGCGTTTTACCGGCGATTTTTATTCTTTTTTGGACTTTAGTGATCCAAAAAAGTGATGGAGATACCTCTTTAAAAAAAATGTTTTAAGGTACCGTAGTGATGGAAAAATTGTACGTATCTTTTTTATAACTACATTTTTATTAATTTTTAAACAGGGATCAATTTATGTGTGCGGGCAGGGCTCTAAAAATGTAGCTGACTATAGTAAAAATGTAGTGTGTGTGTGCGTGTGTGTTTTTAACTTTCTTAGGTGGTACTACTACTCACAGCATGGAATACACTGTAGTACCTGTACTAATTGACAGATCGCCCAGGGTCCGTTATGATCCTCCTGTATAATATATAGATGCGGCCGGCCGCTCTTCTATGGTCTCCTGCACTGGTATATACACCTATTCATATTTCGGGCAGAGAGCTGTGATTGGCCAGATGGCTAATGTTTTGGTCACTTTTGAATGCTGGCAGTGCTTTCACTCTAGTGGTAGCATGAGATGGAGTCTACAACCCACACAAGTAGCTCGGGTAGTGCAGCTCATCCAGGATGGCACATCAATGCGAGCTGTGGCAAGAAGGTTTGCTGTGTCTATCAGCGTAGTTTCCAGAGTATGGAGGCACTACCTGGAGACAGGCCAGTACATCAGGAGATGTGGAGGAGTCTGTAGGAGGGCAACAACTCAGCAGCAGGACCGCTACTTCCGCCTTTGTGCAAGGAGGAGCACTGCCAGAGACCTGCAAAATGACCTCCCGCAGGCCACAAATGTGCATGTGTCCACTCAAACGGTCAGAAACAGACTCCATGAGGGTGGTATGAGGGCCCGATGTCCACAGGCGGGGGTTGAGCTTACAGCCCAACACCGTGCAGGACGTTTGGCATTTGCCATAGAAAACCAAAATTAGAAAATTCGCCACTGGCGCCCTGTGCTCTTCACAGATGAAAGCAGGTTCACACTGAGCACATGTGACAGACGTGACAGAGTCTGGAGACGCTGTGGAGAACGTTCCAATGCCAGCAACATCCTACAGCATGACCGGTTTGGCGGTGGGTGAGTAATGGTATGGGGTGGCATTTCTTTGGAGGGCCGCACAGCCCTCCATGTGCTTGCCAGAGGTAGCCTAACTGCCATTAGGTACTGAGATGAGATCCTCAGACCCCTTGTAACACCATATGCTGGTGCGGGTGCAAAGGTTTTCTATGGGGTTGACATCTGGAGACTGGCTAGGCCACTCCAGGACCTTGAAATGCTTCTTACGAAGCCACTCCTTTGTTGCCCAGGTGGTGTGTTTGGGATCTCTGTCATGCTGAAAGACCCAGCCACGTTTCATCTTCAATACCCTTGCTGATGGAAGAAGGTTTTCACTCAAAATATCACAATACATGGCCCCATTCACTCTTTCCTTTGCTCGGATCAGTCGTCCTGGTCCCTTTGCTGAAAAACGGCCCCAAACATGATGTTTCCAACCCCATGATTCACACTAGATATGGTGTTCTTTGGATGCAACTCAGCATTCTTTCTTCTCCAAACACGACGAGTTGAGTTTTTACCAAAAAGTTCTGCTTTGGTTTAATTTGACCATATGACATTTTCCCAATCCTCTTCTGGATCATCCAAATGCTCTCTAGCAAACTTCAGAGGGGCCCGTACATGTACTGGCTTAGGCAGGGGGACACATCTGGTACTGCATGATTTAAGTCCATGGCGGTGTAGTGTGTTACTGATGGCAGCCTTTCTTACTTTGGTCCCGGCTTTGGCCTCAGCAGGTCATTCACGAGGTCCCCCCATGTGCTTCTGGGATTTTTGCTCACTGTCCTTGTGATCATTTTGACGCCACGGGGTGAAGATCTTGGATGGAGCCCCAGATCGAAGGAGATTATCAGTGATCTTGTATGTCTTCCATTTTCTAATAATTGCTCCCACAGTTGATTTCTTCACACCAAGCTGCTTGCCTATTGCAGATTCAGTCTTCCCAGCCTGGTGCAGGTCTACAATTTTGTTTCTGGTGTTCTTCAACAGCTCTGTGGTCTTTGCCATAGTGGAGTTTGGAGTGTGACTGTTTGAGGTTGTGGACAGGTGTCTTTTATACTGATAACAAGTTCAAACAGGTGCCATTAATACAGGTAACGAGTGGAGGACAGAGAAGACTCTTAAAGAAGAAGTTACAGGTATGTGAGAGCCAGAAATCTTGCTTATTTGTAGGTGACCAAATACTTATTATTCACCATAATTTGCAAATAAATTCTTTAAAAATGTCATTATGTCTCTCATAGTTGAAGTCTACCAATGATGGAAATTACAGGCCTCTCTCATCTTTTTAAGTGGGAGAACTTGCACAATTGGTGGCTAACTAAATACTTTTTTGCCCCACTGTATACACTAAACTGTGTATGATGTAAATGGCAAAATATTGGGAATTACTAAAGTACAGACAAAGAGGTGGAACTGTGGCTGCTGAGACCCATAGAGGGGAATTCATCAAGCAATTTAGACAGCTGTTTTCATGTTTTCATCTAAATTTGTCGCAGGAAAACTGGCAGACTAGTTCCGTGCGACTTTTCCTGTGACATTTTGTTTAGAACATTACATTTTTTTTACCATGAAGTGATCTGATTTAGATCACTTTCTGCAGTGTTAACCGATTTATCATGTGCGACTTTTCTGCGAAGTCGCAAAAAAGTCGCCGGACCACATTTAGAAGAAATCACAGGGCAATTCAACCCTGCCCTATTTGTCTCCATGTGACAATTGTATTAAGGTCTGTGTGACTTTTAATACAATTGTCGCATGGTCCGCCACTGCTCTGCGACATTTAAATAGAGCAGTTCAGCGGCCATTCATCAATGTCCATGCATCATTTGATAAATTTGGCACACAGACGCCACTTTGCCTGCAATTTTTTTTTTTATCTAAAGTGAACAAAAAACAAGTTCACTTTTGATAAATGCCCCCTAGTTCTTTGTAGGAAAGCAAAATTGAAGGAGCCAAAACAGAATATAAAAAGTCCCTGCAGAAAAAAAATCAGTCTTAAAAAAGGAGAATCATTTGCTAGGTGTTGCAGGTTTATTGTTTTAAGTCTAGCTCCTTTCTTACTACCTTAGACATGTAACAGCATGACCAGCACACCTCTAATTTGCTATTCTCTTTGGCATTGCAGAAAGGCCGTTGAGGACTTTGATGGACAAGTGAGCTGGAAGAAACTGATCATTTTTGCGCTCTCAGAATGAACTTCTTTATATATTCACCTTACTTGAACTGTCTGACCCTGCCACCCTAACAAAATAGCTTCCTCTCATTAGACAGCTTCCATGTCTGACTGACTGTCTATTCAGCACAAAGGAAGAAAACACAAGTTCAGCTCGCAGCGTTTTGCTTTTATGCAACTTATTGCTGGAGAACACGGGGGGAAAAAACCACGGTCAGGTAGACATTTAATCCACATTGTTCATCTCGTGAATTTTCATTTTAAAAGGTGAGGTGGTTAGTGAATTTTTAAGCCATCTTGGTACTAATGGCCATGACTGGTAAGACTCAGTTACCATGGAAACCTCCGGCTCACAATGCAAGTTTTTCAACCCACCAATATTATATTGCTGAAACACTGCAAGACATGGATAAAGTTTTTCCTGTTAATATGTTTCATGCTGTTCAATGCTATAATCTGTAGTAAGATTGCAATACTATACCTTTTAAGTATGATCATTTTCAAGGAAACAAATGAATTAGTTAGGACATCATATTGCTGAATTGTTTGTAGCAATGACAAATATATACATTATTTAAATGAAAAAACAACATTTGACATAACAGTAATAAGCAATGCAGGAGAACCTATCAGGAAAGTAGAAAAAGACCAGAGGGCGGTGCCTCATGTTACCCTAAAAGTGTATACTCCTATATACAGACACACTCAAACAGCGGCTGCTCACCATGAGTGCACTAAATGCACATATCACCTTGATTTAGTGGTAATTATGTATCGGGGTTGCGGCTCATCCTGTAGGTCACAGAAAGAAAACAATATTCTATAGTGGAACCAACTGGAAATAGATACAAAAGGACTTCAGTAATAGGCTCTCCCCTCTCCCCCAAGAAGTTCTGAACACATTCTCAATAAACATCTATGGTCAAGTCTTTATTGGATTCGGCAGACAACACCAATGATGCACTTCAGGATATAATTCCCCTTCATCAGATTAGTATTACCATTACCAATCTTCAGCCACAGCAATGGTAGTCTAAACTGTGTATTAGGCCCTGGGGTGAGATCTCTTACTGAAAAAAGCTGTCTATGCTGTCTCTTTCTGTAGTCTGTGAATGTTCCCTCCAATCTCCCTCCATCGACTTGTATTTATTGTCTTGTAGACACAGGACAAAGCTGAGCTGATTTTTAAAGAGACAAAATTAGCAGGAGGGGGAATGGAAAAAAAATGCTACCAGGAGAAAGAAGCATATATTACAAATATATATTACAATGTTTCTTATAAACATTGATCTACGTGTACTATTGATCTACGTGTACTATTGATCTACGTGTACTATTGGTCTACGCTTTTCCAGTGTATTTTGTTAATAAACTTATTTTGGTTTGCAAGTTCTCTGCTTGCTGTCATTCACTGCATCTAGCAGGGACACACCCTAAAAAATAATTTGGGATGGGAGCCCTGAGTTGCATGCTGCTGCTGCCAACACACATTGCCCAACAGCTTCCCAAATCACACATAGTTGTGCATAATGGTAGAAATTACCGTATTTTTCGCCCTATAGGACGCACCGGCGTATAAGACGCACCCAATTTATAGGTGCAAAATCAAAAAAAATTAAGATTTTGAACCCAATAGGGGTCTTCAACCTGCGGACCTCCAGATGTTGCAAAACTACAATTCCCAGCATGCCCGGACAGCCGTTGGCTGTCCAGGCATGCTGGGAGTTGTAATTTTGCAAAATATGGAGGCCACTGCATAGGAGGTTATACTCACGTGTCCCTGCCGCTCTGGACCCGTCACCGCTGCCCTGGATGTCGCTCCATCGCTGTCGCCGTGTCCCCGTCGCTCCGGAACGTCTCTGCTGCCGGCCGGGTATCCTCGCTCTCCGTCGCCGCCATCACGTCGTTATGCACGCCGACGCACGTACGCGACGACGTGATGACGAGGAAGGAGAGCGCCTCCCATACAGGGGATCCCTGAACGGAGAAGACACCGAGGAGGCAGGTAAAGTCCCTCCCGGTGTCCTGTAAGCACTAACCCGGCTATTCAGTCGGGCTGTTCGGGACCGCCGCGGTGAAATTGCGGTGGTCCCGAACAGCCCGACTGAACAGCCGGGTTAGTGTCACTTTCCTTTCAGATGCGGCAGTCAGCTTTGATCGCCGCATCTTAAGGGTTAATACAGGGCATCACCGCGATCGGTGATGTCCTGTATTAGCCGCGGGTCCCGGCCATTGATGGCCGCAGGGACCGCTGCGATAGGGGTGTATTCGCCGTATAAGACGCACCTACTTTTTCCCCCCAGTTTTGTAGAAGAAAAAGTGCGTCTTATACGGCGAAAAATACGGTATATATCATCCTACTCTTATCTAATAAGATGTGGAGAATGTGGAAATGTGTGGGTGCAGGGGTGGGTTCTAAAATTAACAGGAAACAGATATGGACCTGCAGTGCTACTGAACAGGTTTAACTTTGGGCCATGCCTGGGAGTAGAGTTTAAGTACACTCTAGGTTGTAGAACAAGAAAGCTTGAGGTCAGTTCCACAGATTCCTCAGCATGGCTGTATACTCCAAGTAAGTAGCCAAATTAGGTACAATCCAGTCAGCGATCAAATCTGTAAACATCTTTAATGAGGATTAATAAAAGCCGCATGCAAGCTGCAGCAACAACAGGATAAAAGCTCCCACAGAAAGGAATATCATGGACATGTTTCGAGTCAAGTGACTCTTCACCTAAGCATTAATATACAAGTGAGCATGAATCTTTTATGCGGTCCTTCCCAGGCGAGGAGGAGGAGAAAAAGTGCAAAGCACTTAAAGGGGTACTCCGGTCGGAAACTTTTTTATTTATTTATCAACTTGTGCCAGAAAGTTAAACAGATTTGTAAATTAATTTAACTTTTATTGTGTCCCATTGTGTCCCTATGAGGTATTTTATATTGGTGATGGGTTCACTCCTCCCCTTCCCGTCTTTCCCAATATATACCTGAAAAGTATTCCAGAGAACCAGGAACTGGAAGAAGTGTGGATAACGCGAAATGGTGCTGTTGTTCCTGACAGCCGCTCCCAGTCTCCTTGCCAGGAGCAGCTCCCCCTCCCTGCACCCGGGTGTATTTTGATATTGTTTCTTATGAAACTCTGAAGACGCTAATAAAGCATATCCAATTTTCTACGGCATGGTGAGTGCGGAAATCATTTCCTTCTTCTATTGAGATTTGTAAATTACTTCTATTAAAAAAATCGTAATCCTTCCAGTACCTACCTGCTGAATACTACAGAGGAAATTATTTTCTTTTTGGAACACAGTGCTCTCTGCTAACATCATGAGCACAGTGCTCTCGGCTGACATCTCTGTCCATTTTAGGAACTGTCCAGAGCAGCATTTGTTTTCTATGGGGATTTTCTCTTACTCTGGACAGTTCTTAAAATGGACAGAGATGTCAGCAGAGACCACTGTGCTCGTGACGTCAGCAGAGAGCTCTGTGTTCCAAAAAGAAAAGAATTTCCTCTGTAGTATTCATCGCCTAATAAATACTGGAAGGATTAAGATTTTTTAATAGAGGTAGTTTACAAATCTGTTTAACTTTCTGGCACCAGTTGATTTAAAAAAAAAAAAGGTTTTCTGAAAACGCAAGGGAAGCACACTTGGAGATAACATATTACCTAATGTTGGAGCACATCGGGATGAAAAATTTTTTTTTTCTAAATTGGCAAAGCTAGCATCTTGACTCAACACCGGAAGATATTTTTTATGATACCAATAATCTGTGTATATTCTAAACTAAAAGCATTTACAAAAGACAATTTCTCATTAGTGTGTGATTGTTCTTGGACCCTATTTCTGACACCCAAAGAAATTAAAAGATCACTTGTATTTTTGTGTGCTACTTTATCCTTAGCCCGATTCAGAATCCAAGGAGGATGGCCTCTGTCTCCTAGGCATCCACATCTAGTCTCTGCCTCACGAGTGTACAAACTTTCAGATGAGCAATTTCTTTTGGCACAAATTAATTCACTTATAGGAACCACCTGAATTGTATGGCGGGGAAGGCCAGATTAAGCTCTAAGTAAAGAATTCCCAGTCAAGGGCTTCCTGTAAAGACTCTAGGTTTTCTCCATGCTAGATGGCACCAGGTGGCTTAACAAGTATGGTCTTGGTGTGGTCCCAGGCAGAGTTAAAGCTGTATCCAGGGATAAGTTAAATACAGGTCAGCAGTCTGGGTCGGCAACAGGAGAGTCAGAACGGTACAGGCCGGGTCAGGCATAATCGAAAACCAGGATACAAGCATGGATCAGGATACATGGAATAACACAATCAGAGTAGCACACCTTTGCTTGGAACACTTAGAAGTAACAATGCTCAGACACAGTGTTGGAATGATCCCCTTATGAAAGAGTTGACCATCTAGGATAGGTGGGGCAGAACTGGTGATATGTGTACTGGCCCTGCATGCAGAAGGGGGTGAGATGCTAGTAGGGACCTGACATTGGAAACTGAGAAGGGACAATAGAAGAAGAGTGGGAAAAGCAAAGCCTGGGCTGGGAGCAGTGAAAGATGGAGCACCAGTGGGTGTCTCCTGCCAGCATTATACTCCTCCAGTCTATTGTGGCTATGTCCATAAGAGTTGCTGTAAAAATATCTCTAAATGCTGTTAAAAGCAGCTTAGGCAAAATAATAAATGTACTAAAATGAAAAAACAATTTCTTAAAACCCTTTGAGAAAAGCATTCCCTTTAAGAAAAGCAAATAAAATGCAAACCAATTTCCTGAAACGTTTGGACATAATAAAAAACCTGAAACATGTCCAACCATTGGGACAATTCTAATTCAGTCTATTGGTTCGTAAAGCTGCAAATTGGTTCTAATATTATGTTCCTATATAAAAAGCTATTATACAAAGTACGTTTAATATACTTCTTTATAAATAATGGGATTGTATAAATACTGCCATGGAGTAAAAATGGCAAGTCATTATGGGTAATTTTATGTTTAGGTTATTAAATCATCATCATTGAGGTCCAGGAGATTCCAGTTATCTCTATGCTGCCTAGGTGAGAGCATGATAGGAAAATTAAAGAAAAGTACAATTGCTCAAAAGGGCCTTAGAGAAATGTCATAGCTAATTTTTTCTCTGGATCCTTAAAGGGATACTCCGCCCCATCGACTTGTATTGAGGGGACGTGGGCGTGAGGTCACGAGCGGGGCGTGGCCGTGACGTCATGTACCTCCGCCCCTCAGCGCCAGTCATCCATGTCGCAGCCGAGATCGCGGGGGTCCCCAGCGGCGGGACCCAGTGATCAGACATCTTATCCCCTATTCTTTGGATAGGGGATAAGATGTCTAGGGCAGAGTACCCCTTTAAACCTCACTGGCTTCACTAATTGCCCATCATCTTCTTGTCATTTAGAGAAGGATTTGATTGAAGCGGCCCATGCTCATATTTCTCCTATTCTGACACACATTATTGTTTGGCTCGGCCACATTCTTGTTTTGTAGATGGGGAGAGGGGAGGTAAGCTCTGGCAGTGACTTATCTCCTTAAAAACAAAAGCGCTGGGCAGTTGAAATCCAAAATGTCCATCATCTTTCTGGGAGAGTTACACATGAAAGTTGTCAGGGTGTAGGCCCAGAGATCGCCGAACCCCCCGCGATCAGACATCTTATCCCCTATCCTTTGGATAGGGGATAAGATGTCTAGGGACAGGGTACCCCTTTAAGGGTGTTAGTTATGCTGCCATAGTGTAAGGCATGTTGGTCTCAACAGTGAGTCTATTATGTATAAATGTGGTCTAACCTGGCCAAAGCTGCAAGCACAGTATGCCTGAAGTCTACTGTATTCATAACCTTCATAGGGAAGAATCTGTGAACCAGTAGAAGGGGGTTAGGGAGCCCATAGCTTATGAATATACTGGACTACTGGCCCACAGCATTCACAGAAATCAATGTGTCGGTAACTACCGCATGCTGCTTTCCAACACTTGTTTAATAAGCCTTTACATGGCCTAACCATTGTACAGGAAAGGCCACAAAAACCCTCAGCGGATTTTTGTGCAGCCCTTTACTTCCATAGTTTGTTGAGCACACATTACCTGTTCAATGGCTTCACCTGCTCATTCTTTGACTGATTCCTGTTCCTAATAATGCAAAGGTGGAGAGGCTCTTGTGGAAAGTTTCACAAATGACCTGGGCAGCTCAAACTGGCACCTGTACCTAAGGTGTCTGCAAAAGGCTACTAAATGAAAAAGATAATTGAGGCTCAAGGTCTATATAGGATATATATATATATATATATATATATATATATATATATCCTACATACTTAAGCTGCTGAAGAAAGCACCTAGTGGGTGCTGAAACGCACCCAGCGACCCCCTTAGAGAATTTAAGACCACTTATATGCCTATTACTATCAGCAGTCCATCGAAATCACATACAGAGACTTGCCTCTTGAACGCACCGTCCGAGACTAGGAACGCGCGCTATCCCCACGAGGACGCCACTCAGGAGCATCTGCTTGTGGAAGCGCTGCAGCCCCTGAGAACATTGCCCACCATCCGAAAGCTCCGCAGAATTGGGAGTTGGCCGAGACTCCAGCGGTGCGCTCTCCAGCCAGAGAGCGGGTACAGATGACCGCTACACATCGCCTCCAGCAAGCACTGAGCGGTCACTACAACATCTTCATCCCACATCTAGATTGGTGAGAGAATTCCAATATTTTTCTATGTGCATAGTTTAAATCAATTGCCGGCATTTACTATTTTAACCAGCGATATTTGACTGAGCAAACACAGTATCCTGATATTGTTTCCAGATTGCTACATTGAGGAACATTGTTGCACTGGCGATCTTTGATGTGGGGAAACCTGATTGACACATAACTGTTACAAAATTGTTACAGTGCATAGGACACACAGTAAGTGTGAGGAACTGTGATTTTTCTATGACTGCAACTGCACTTTAAAGGGGTAGTCCAGTGGTGAAAAACTTATCCCCTATCCTAAGGATAGGGGATAAGTTTGAGATCGCGGGGGGTCCGACCGTTGGGGCCCCCCGCGATCTCTCTGTACGGGGCCCCGGCTCTCCGGCGAGATAGCGGGTGCCAACCCCTGCACGAGGCGGTGGCCGACACGCCCCCTCAATACATCTCAATGGCAGAGCCGGAGATTGCCGAATGCAGCGCTTCGGCTCTGCCATAGAGTTGTATTGAGGGGGCGTGTCGGCCGCCGCTTCGTGCGGAGGTCGACACGCCCCCTTCCCGTGGGCTGTCGGGGCTCCGTACAGGAGATCGCGGGGGGCCCCAGGGGTTGGACCCCCCGCGATCTGCAACTTATCCCCTATCCTTAAGATAGGGGATTAGTTGTAAACCACTGAGTCACCACTGGATTACTCCTTTAATGGACATTGATTAATAGCTCTATGGCACATAAATTGATATTTGGAGTGCCTATCTGAAGAAGCTGCTATATATAATATAATATATTGTTTATTATCAATTATATATTATTTATTGTATTTAGAGTGGTCTTATATATTTTATAATTTTATATGATATATATTTTATTAATCTGAAATCTCTCTGACTCTGTGGATACACAAGGGCCCTGTGATTCCGGATTGTCAGTTTGATAATTAATAATTAATAATTAATATTTTATGATCAATAAACAAGTGTGTACTTTATCTATAGACCTTGAGCCTCAATTATCTTTTTGATTCCTGTTCCTGTTCGGTTGATAATCGCTCTGTGTAATTGGGCCCTAAGTGACGGGTCCCTTTCATGGTTTTGACCTTACGCTGTTTCTTCCAATCGAATGAATGGTTTGTCTAAGGTCTCACACTGTACACTTATTCCTAGGTTAGGATTCCTGTGCATTGCACCTTCAGAGTGTCAGAAGACAGAAGATGTTTTTTTCAATTAATGCTTTATTTAAGGGAGTCTGAAAATTTTATTTCTGGCTTGTTAACTTATTCAGACGAGTAAGGAATAGAGCTCCACAGAGATGCATTAACAAGCTGGAGATGCACTTTTTTTTTTGCTTTGTTTCTCATGCAGGTTTGTTGCCAAGAAAATGAACATAAGCTGCAGGGAATCACAGAAAGCAGCAAAGGAGAAACATGTTTTTCTACCAATGTGCTTTGTACCAAATTAAGAGGGTGAGAAAAATGGTTCTTCAATGATCAGATTGTCAACTTGCATTATCCATCTGCTATCGGATGAAACGAACTGAGACAATGAGTGTTGTGAAACTGTCAGAAGTGATAGAGCCAGTGATAGAGTTCAGTCAGGATCGGGCTATGTAAATCGCAACTAATAAAAAGCACTGAAACTACATAATATCATCTTAGGGGAGAAGTGTGAGATTTGACATCTTTACCTTGGATGCCAAAGCAAATTGTCATGATCACGCACACTGAGCCCGATTAATTCCACTGCCAGAGGCAATAATTAGAATGGAAACCTTCATGTCTCTTCCCACATTACCATATCTTTTGTTCATTAGTGTATTGCACATTATAAAAGCAACACAATTACAAATAAAGTATGACATGTTAGATTTAGTCCACTCTACCTGGTTACTGGTCTGCACTTGGTTTTATAAATTCATTTCCAAGTTTATGCTATTTTTAGAATTATGAATTATTTTTAGGATATCAACTGAACATTAAACGTCCTCAGCCAAGCTCCTGAGCCTGCACTATACACCTCCTTCCCACCAGTGGCGGATCCAGGGGTGGGGCAACCGTACTATAGCATGGTGGAGCGGGAGCTGTCAGCTGTCCCGCTCCACCAATCCCTAACCTTTCTTACACGCTGCGGTTGCTCCATTCCTGCAGTTAGTGAGAGCCGCGGGGACGCCATCCACGGCATTACGCCGGCGCAATGATATCACATCATCGCGCCAGTGCCCGGAAATCCCGTCCCCGCGGCTCTCACTGGCTGCAAGAACGGAGCAGCCACAGCGTGTGACAAAGGTGACGAGAGAAAGAGAGAGGTGACGGGTGAGAAAGGGGGGGGTAAGCAAATTATAAGTGAGAGGGGCAAAGGTGACGGGTGAGAAAGGGGGGGTAAGCAAATTATAAGTCAGAGGGGCAAATGATGAGTGAGGGGCACATGTCAGGGGGGCATTATATGTGGGGGCAAATGACAGGACCTCCCCTGTCATGTGCCCATATAATGCCCCCCTGGCATGTGCCCCTCATATATAATACCCCATGTCCCGTGCCCCTCACAAATAAGGCCCCCCTGACATGTGCCCCTCACATATAATGCCCCCTGTCCTGCCCCCCCAGGGGGCATTATATGTGAGGGGCACATGTCAGGGGGGCATTATATGTGAGGGGCACAGGATATGGGGCATTATATGTTGGGGGCACATGACAGGGGGCATTATATGTTGGGGGCACATGACAGGGGGGCATTATATGTGGGGGCACATGACAGTGGCCCCCCTGTCATGTGCCCATATAATGCCCCCCTGACATTTGCCGCTTACTTATAATACCCCCCGTCATGTGCCCATCACTTATAATACCCCCTGTCCTGTGCCTCTCATATATAATTCCCCCCTGTCATGTGCCTCCACATATAATGCCCCCCTGTCATGTGCCCCTCACATGTAATGCCCCCCTGTTATGTGCCCCTCATATATAATGCCCCATGTCCTGTGTCCCTCACATATAATGCCCGCCTATCCTGCCCCCTCAGGGGGCATTATACGTGAGAGGCACAGGACATGGGGCATTATATGTGAGGGGCACAGGGCAGGGGGCATTTTAAGTCAGGGACATATGTCAGGGGGGCATTATATGTGCATTATATGGGCAAATGAAAGGAGGGGGCTGTCCTGTGCCCCCACATATAATGCCAAATGTCCTATGCCCCTCACATATAATGCCCCCTGAGGGGGCCAGACAGGGGGCATTATTTGTGATGGGAACATGACAGGGGCATTATATGTGAGGGGCACAGGACAGAGGGCATTATTATTATTATTATTATGTAGGGGGTACAGGATGAGTTATAATTATTATATGTAGGGGCACAGGATGGGGCATTATTACTATAAGTGAGGGGCACAGAGTGTTTTGCATTTCAGAGGTATAGGCCGGCATTTACCATTGTAGGTGTAAGTGAAGTATTTTTCTGTGTAGTTGCACCAAATTCATAAAAAGATAGCAGACCATTTGATAAAGTTTGAGCAGGTCACATTTTCTAACATTTCTCTCTTCACATACACCAAAAAGCTAAGTCTGGGCTGGTGTAGTTTTAGAGACTTTTCAGTGGTTTTGCGCCTTTTTTGCGCCTTTTCACAAAAAGACGCAGTTCATAAAACCCATCCATATCATGTGTATTGCCAAAATCAGTGGATTGCAACTCAAGCGCAAAAAAGGCGCAAATAAACCCTGCTTGCGCCTTTTTTTCATAATTTTTAGACACAAGAGACAATTATACATGTCGGCCACAGTGCATATTATAAGAAATTTTTGGGGTTGTATGGTTTTTATGGGCCACAATACATTACGGTATTGTATTCAGAGGGTGTATGGCAAGGTTATATTCAGAGAGCACAGTATGTGGTGGTATTATATTCAGATGGTGCAGTGTGTTGTAGTAATATATTCAGAGGGTTCAGTGTGTAATAGTATTATATTCAGAGGTTACGGTGTGTGGCGGTTTTATATACAGAGGTTACGGTTTGTGGCAGTTTTATATACAGAGGGTACTGTGTATGGCGGTATTATATTCAAAGGATACAGTGTTTGGCAGTATTATAATAATTATTGTTTTCATATAGAGGATCAGAATCCGCTGACATAGAAACCATCTGGGTATCAAGTTCTGCTGAGTGAACATTTAGCTGGACCCGGTGGTATGTACCATCTGAATTAGATAAGGAAAGACTATAGAGAAGACGTCACCTGTAGTCACTGATAATATTGTGTATTCTCCTCACTATGTCCTCTCAGAGCTGGAGTCACTTGTAAGTTTTGCAGTAATGATGGGTGAAACAACAACTCCCAGCATAACCTTACCACATACTTAGGGGGTACTCCGGTGAAAAATCTGTTTTTAAACAGATTTGTAAATTACTTAAAAAATCTTAATCCTTCCTGTACTTATTAGCTGCTGAATACTACAGAGGAAATGATTTTCCGTTTGAAACACAGAGCTCTCTGCTGACATCACGAGCACAGTGCTCTCTGCTGACATCTCTGTCCATTTTAGGAACTGTCCAGAGTAAAAGGAAATCCCCATAGCAAACATATGCTGTTTTGGACAGTTCCTAAAATGGACAGAGATGTCAGCAGAGAGCACTGAGCTCATGATGTCAGCAGACAGCTCTGTGTTTCAAACGGAAAATAATTTCCTCTGTAGTATTCAGCAGCTAATAAGTACAGGAAGGATTAAGATTTTTTAATAGAAGTAATTTACAAATATGTTTAACTTTCTGCCACCAGTTGATTTAAAAAAAAAGTTTTTCACCGGAGTACCCCTTTAACCTCTTCAGGACACAGGGCGTATGGATACGCCCTGCATTCCGAGTCCTTAAGGACACAGGGCGTATCCATACGCCCGTGGGAAATCCGGTCCCCACTGCTAGCCGGTTGGGGACCGGAGCCAGATGCCTGCTGAAATCGTTCAGCAGGCATTGCCGCATATCGCCCAGGGGGGTCATTATGTCCCCCCATGTCGGCGATGGCCGCAGATTAGACATGTGAAATTCGGTTCGGCACGGATGTCAAATTTACCGAATTTTGCCATTTTCGTGCATTCGGGCCGTTCCGAATGCACGAAAACATTTTTTGAATATTTCCGAATAGCATCGATAAAACGAATAGCAACATAACAAATGCATTCGTTATTCTCCGAATGCATGCGGTAAAAAAACGAATGCATTCGTTATCCGAAAACAAATGCATTCATTATTTACCGAATGCATGCGGTAAAAAAACGAAAGTAAAGAATTCTTTCAAATTTTTTTATTGTTCCTTGCGCTACACTGTTTCTGACTGTTAGTTATTGTTTTACTGTTACTAGGGTGCCTCCAGCTGTTGCAAAACTACAACACCCACCCAGCATGCGGCTGTCTGGGCATGCTGGGAGTTGTAGTTTTGCAACAGCTGGAGGCAATGCTTTTTAATTCATTTTCAAATTCCGCTGGCTTTCGTCAGAAATGGGTGACCAGGTCAATGACATGCATATTAACTGCCGTGGGAACATTTTTCATTCATAAAACTGCAGGCTTAATTGGATAATTGCCGTGTAGAACGCTTAGGACACCAAACATTCTACACTGCAATTATCCAATTAAGCCTGCGGTTTTATGAATGAAAAATGTTCCCACAGCAATTACTATGCATGTCATTGATCTGGTAACCCATTTCTGACAAAAGCCAGCGGAATTTGAAAATGAATTAAAAAGCATTATGCGAATGCATGTGTTTGCCAAAGTGTGCCTCCAGCTGTTGCAAAACTACAACTCCCAGCATGCCCAGACAGCCGCATGCTGGGTGCGTGTTGTAGTTTTGCAACAGTTTGATCGATGCGTTTGATTGTTGGGTGATTTATGTATAACATGATATTTAATCACCCGACAATCAAACACATCGATCAAACACATCAATCATTCATACAGCATTCATTCATTCATTCATTTACTCATTCTTTCATTCAACATTACATTATGTATTAATATAAATCACATAAAATCATATTGTCTTACCTGTCTTCCAGTGTTCCGATCTCTGCGGCTGCCCTCTTTTCCTGCACACACTCCCGATAATGGTCCCCTGCTTAAAAAAGATTTACCCGAATGTACCCGAATACCGAATGTATACGAAAAATCAAACCCACCCGAATACGAATGTATCCGTGAAAAAATCAAACCCAGACACCCGAATACCGAATGTATCCGAAAAGATTAACCCACCGGACACCCGAATACCGAATGTATCCGGAAAAAAATGAAACCTGGACACCCGAATACCGAATGTATCTGAAAATCAAAACTGAAGATATTACTGAACCGAAAATTTTATAAAAACGAAACGAAAAAAAATGAAAATGTTTCTTCTGCACATGTCTACCGCAGATCACAGACAATTCAGCCCAGCGATCAGCAGCGATTCCGGATCAATCGGGTCTCCAGTGACCCGGTGAGCCGGAATTACTGTCTGATCGGGGCCATCCCTGACAGCCCCGAACAGCCATAGTCAGCAGGGGTGAGGTGGCACTGGTGCCACCTCACGATCGCCCTGATTCGTCAGCCGGCTTACCGGCCGACCAATCAGGGCACCTGCTGCGTTTGTCACTCCCGCAACCCGCTCCGCCCCTCTTCCGGAGGACGTGAGCGCGTGCGGGACGTGGACCCCGGCAGCTGGGGACCCCAATCCCCGGCGTCCCTGTTGGGATCGGGGCCCCAGGAGCGGCCGCGGCGAGGGACTGACTGTATGCGGCGGCTTGCAGCAGTAGGAGATGAGTGACAGCCTCCTGCTGTTGCCTAGCAACAGCTCCCAGCATGCCCTTTTTGCAACAGTAGTTATGCAACAGCAGGAGGCAGACCACCACAACTCCCAGCATTCCCTTATGGGCATGCTGGAACTTATAGTTTTGCAACAGCTGGAGGCACATTTTTTCTATGGAAAAGTGTACCTTCAGCTGTTGTATAACTATAACTCCCAGCTTGAACAAACAGCTAAAGTGCATGCTGGGAGTTGTAGTGGTGCATCTGCTGGTTTCATAACTACAACTCCCAGCATGCCTGTTGGCTGTCGGTGACTGCTGAGAGTTTAAGTTTTGCAACAGCTGTAGGCACACTGGTTGTGTATCACTGAGTTTGTGACCTAACACAGTGTTTCACGACCGGTGTGCCTCCAGTTGTTGCAAACTACAACTCCCAGCATGCACCGTACATGCTGGGAGTTGTAGTTTTTCAACAGCTGGAGGCACACTGGTTGTGAAACACTGAGTTAGGTCACAAACTCAGTGATACACAACCAGTGTGCCTACAGCTGTTGCAAAAATAAAACTAACTCTCAGCATGCACAGTCTGTCAGCGCATGCTGGGAGTTGTAGTTTTGCAACAGCTGGATGCCCCCCCCCCCCCCCCAATGTGAACGTACAGGGTACACTCACATGGTTTACAGTAAGTATCCGGCTGCAAGTTTGCCGCAGCTCAAATTGCCACCGAGAAACTACTGTGAACCTCCGTCCGTGTGACTGTACCCTAAAAACACTACACTACACTAACACAAAATAAAAAGTAAAAAACACTACATATACACATACCCCTACACAGCCCCCCTCCCCAATAAAAATGAAAAATGTCTGGTACGCCACTGTTTCCAAAACGGAGCCTCCAGCTGTTGCAAAACAACTACTCCCAGTATTACCAGACAGCCACTGACTGTCCAGGCATGCTGGGAGTTTTACAACAGCTGGAGGCACCCTGTTTGGGAATCACTGGCGTAGAATACCCCTATGTCCACCCCTATGCAAGTCACTAATTTAGGCCGTATTTCAAGGCAACAGTTAAGGGTCACATATGGGGTATCACCGTACTCGGGAGAAATTGTGTTACAAATTTTGGGGGGTATTTTCTGCTTTTACCCTTTTTAAAAATGTAAAATTTTTGAGAAAACAAGCATTTTAGGTTAAAAAATTTTTTTCTTTTTACATATTCAAAAATCGTGAAACACCTGTGGGGTATAAAGGTTCACTTAACCCCTTGTTACGTTCCCCGAGGGGTCTAGTTTCCAAAATGGTATGCCATGTGTTTTTTTTTTTTTTGCTGTCCTGGAACCATAGGGGCTTTCTAAATGCGGCATGCCCCCAGAGCAAAATTTGCTTCCAAAAAGCCAAATGTGACTCCTTCTCTTCTGAGACCTGTAGTGCGCCAGCAGAGCACTTTCACCTCCATATGGAGTGTTTTCTGAATCGGGAGAAATTGGGCTTCAAGTTTTGGGGGGTATTTTCTGCTATTACCCTTTTTAAAAATGTAAATTTTTTGGGAAAACAAGCATTTCAGGTAAAAAAATATTTATTTTTTATTTTTTTACATTTGCAAAAGTCATGAAACACCTGTGGGGTATTAAGGCTCACTTTATCCCATGTTACATTCCTCGATGGGTCTAGTTTCCAAAATGGTATGCCATGTGTTTTTGTTTTTGTTTTTGCTGTTTTGACACCCTACTTTGGGGGGTGTAGTTTTTATAATGGGGTCATTTGTGGGGTATTTCTAATATGAAGACCCTTCAAATCCACTTCAAAACTGAACTGGTCCCTGAAAAATATCGAGTTTGAAAATTTTGTGAAAAATTGGAAAATTGCTGCTGAACTTTGAAGCCCTCTGATGTCTTCCAAAAGTAAAAACTCATCAATTTTATGATGCAAACATAAAGAAGACATATTGCATATGTGAATCAAAAAATGTTTTGGGGGGGAATATCCATTTTCCTTACAAGCAGAGAGCTTCAAAGTTAGAAAAATGCTAAATTTTCAAATTTTTCATCAAATTTTAGGATTTTTCACCAAGAAAGGATGCAAGTTACCACAAAAATTTACTGCTATGTTAAAGTAGAATATGTCACGAAAAAACAGTCTCGGAATCAGAATGATAACTAAAAGCATTCCAGAGTTATTAATGTTTAAAGTGACAGTGGTCAGATGTGCAAAAAACGCTCTGGTCCTTAAAGGGGTAGTCCAGTGGTGAAAAACTTATCCCCTATCCTAAGGATAGGGGATAAGTTTGAGATCGCGGGGGGTCCGACCGCTGGGGCCCCCTGCGATCTCTCTGTACGGGGCCCCGGCTCTCCGCCGAGATAGCGGGTGTCGACCCCCGCATGAGGCAGCGGCCGACACGCCCCCTCAATACATCTCTATGGCAGAGCCGGAGATTGCCGAAGGCAGCGCTTCGGCTCTGCCATAGAGTTGTATTGAGGGGGCGTGTCGGCCGCCGCCTCGTGCGGAGGTCGACACGCCCCCTTCCCGCGGGCTGTCGGGGCTCCGTACAGGAGATCGCAGGGGGCCCCAGCGGTCGGACCCCCCGCGATCTGCAACTTAACCCCTATCCTTAGGATAGGGGATAAGTTGCTCACCACTGAATCACCACTGGACTACTCCTTTAAGGCCAAAATGGGCTTGATCCTTAAGGGGTTAAGGTCATACTGGGAGCTGTAGTTTTAATAGATCAAAACTTTTTTTAGCACTTTCCCATTCTGTGGCAATTGGTATATTTGATTATTATACTGAAAATAATTTTCTGCAACATGCTACAGCGCGGGCATCACAACATGCTGAAAAAATCAGGGCCTATATCCCTTAATGTTATGTTTTTGCAAATATTCATCCAGTTGCTGTTTAAACATCTGTACAGACTAATAAAACCGCACCTGCAGGCAGAGGATTCCACATCCTTATTGTTCTTAGTGTAAAAAACCCTTTCCTATGCCTTAGACAAAATCTCCTTTCTTCCAGTCTAAATGTTGCCGAGTTGCCCATAGCAACCAATCAGATCGCTTCTTTCATTTGTAAAAAAAAAAAAAAGGCCTTGGTTGCTATGGGCAACTGGTCTTTTCCTCTGGACAGGTTTTGATAAATCTCCCACTAAATGTGTGACAACGTGTCCTATGTGTAGTCCTGTTTATGTAAACATTCTAATATATTATACGTAAACTGCTTAAAATGTCTTATGATCTTTGTAATATTGATATATCTGTTTAAACATATCCTATCTGTCCGCAGGGAAAATCTCTGTGCAGACAGCCGTCTCCTAGATGGCTCAGCATTCCGTGCGGTGTCTGCAGAAAGAATGAACGTGCACATTCTTTCTGCAGAGACAGAAAACAGAATTTCCGTGCTGGAAACATCTGGCATGGATATTCTGCCGTGAGCACAGCACAGCAGAATCACGTTGAACTAAATGGGACTCTGCTACAGCGGAATGCCCGTGCCGAATTCCGCATTGGAAATTCTGACGTGTGAACATGGCCTATGAGTCTTAAACAAGGTTAGGACTGTATGATACATTCAATATTGTAAGTACCTTAAGCAGCACCTTATTTACTGTCCGCCAACACAAAATACTCTAAACGTGCCCCTCCCGAGAATAGACTCTGGATCCGCCCCTGCTTCCCATTGCTGACATACACAGTATAGCCTCAATGCAGAAAATACCAACAGATACTCAACCAGAATGCAATGCCATCAGGGAGGAGTTTGATTGGCTCCACATTTATTCTGCAGCAGAACAACAACACCAAACACACGGCCAGTGTCAATAAAAACTATCTTCAATATAAAGAAGAACAAGGAGTCCTGGAAGTGATGATATGTCTCCCACAGAGCACTGATCCCAACATAATGGAGTCTGTCTGGGAATACAAAAAGGGACAGAAGGATTTACGTAAGCCTACATTTTATGGTAAAATTTAGGATTTCTTTAAACAAGTACAATTGGCCCCACAAAAAACAGGCCCTTACGTGGCTCAGTATTCGAAAAAGAGTTATGGCTCTTAGAAGATCAGAATTTACAAACATGGCAAAAATTGCTGATGGGGGAGGGGTTCAAATTAAGATCACACCCATTTCATCATTCCCAGAATTTTCCAACAAAATATAAAGCCAAATATAAGGGCATAGGAAGAAACTGTAAAAAAGGTGTGATCTCAGTGCACTTAAGGACATGTTTGTTAGTTTTTTGCACCTTTGCTTTTTCCTTTTCATCTTCTATAAGCCATAATGCTTTTTCCACTTCCAGACACATGAGGGCTTGTTTTTTGTGCCACCAACTGTACTTTGTAATGACTTCAATCATTTTACCATCAGTGAAGAAATTGATATTTGTGGGAAGAAATTGAAAAAAAAAGCTATTCTGTAGGTCATTAGGCTTAGAATGATATCCAACTTACATAGACTTTGTCTTATATTACTACTTTAAAAAATGTTAATAATTTTTGTATGAAAATTTGTATGTTTAAAATTGTCCACTTTTGGCTCTATACCTTTTTTATTTTTGGGTATACAGGAATGTATGAGGGCTTATTTTTTGTGCCATGATCTTAAGTTTTTAGTGATACCATTTTTGTTTTGATGGGACATTTCAATACATTTTTATTCATTTTTTTCTGGTATAAGAAGTGACCAAAAATATACAATTCTTGACTTTGGTATTTTTTTTTTTTTTACATTTTTTACAATAACGCGGTTAACCTTCCGATTAAATTAACTTATCTTTTAATAGTTCAGACATTTACAAACACGCCGATGCCACATATGTTTATATAATTTTGTTTACATAATTTTTTTTTAAAAATTGGAAAAGGTGGATAATTCAAACTTTTATTAGGGAAGGAGTTAATTCATATTTATTAACTTTTTTTAATCATTGTTATGCACTTGGTAGTGGCATCTGTGACCCAAGTAGATGGTGTTTTGCGGTCTACCGTTTCCTTGATTAAATTTCAGTAAGCGTAGACTGGCTAAACATCTGCAGACCGACGCAGCTGTGGTCAAAAGTGGAAGCCTGACACTTTGAAGAACACTTTGTGGAACTTTAGTTAAATATATATATATATATAGTTTTTTTTTATAGAGATATAGTGGAAGGACATCACATATAAAATTCAACCTGAAGTTGTACAGATGGCTGTGTGCAATCTTGAGGTCTGCATTTCTATGTAATAGCTTTAGTCTTCCATTTGTAGCACATATTCTATGCATAATTATGTCATAACTTGAGTAGGCACTGAAATACTAGTAAATGTGCATCCATTTACACCAGCTATAAGTGTCCCACTGAGACCATTTGTGTTGAAATGTAGAAGGCAGCAAATATTTGTGTTGTAAAACCAAGAAAGCGTTAATTAATGCTCAGCGAATCTAGTAAAATAACAGAAAATCCATACTCTTGAATGACTTATGAATAATGCACACTTTTATCACCCATCACTCAGAGCAAATATGACGCTAATACCCCAGAGAAAATAATTACGCTGAAAGCAAAGTCAAATTTATTCAAATTTGAAACACATCCCTATGCAGCCATAAAGTATACCGCTATAAATATTTTACCAAATAACCTGCTGCAAATGGGATATTTACAACTATTCTCCCATCATAGAAGTGATCATTTCCTATACGTTGCCTGGATATTAAATAAACAATGTTTGCTTGAGTAATGCGTGTCTATATATTACCGTCTGACAATGAGAAACGAGCAATGCATTTTTAAATATCTCGGTTTGCAAAAGAAACTAGTCAGTATGATTTACAGTTCGGTTGGTGAAAGGTGCGTTTTGGGACGTGTCTGTTGAGATTCTGCCCATTTCCATCATTACAGCTAGGAAATCAATACACACTGCATCAGTACTAGCATCAGAATCATAATTAGTATGCAGGACATGTACTACAATATTTCAGAAGGAAGTTAGATGTAAGGTTGACTGATCAGATAGGCAACTGGGGAATTCTAAATGTCAGCTGTGCTCATGTCTGTTTTTTTGTGTTCGATTTCCTGCAGTGTCGTAAAGGACGTATTATTTAGTCTCATTGATGAACATGGTGTCCTGTGGAGATAGCAAATTACCAAAGGCTTAAGTTATCAAAGGTTCACGCTAATGTTACACAGGAGCAAAAACAAGTTCATCAATGAAAAGATTCTGTATTGAAGCCGCGGCAAGGAATACAGTCACATATTGGCCTTGATACATTAAGTGGAGCACTGCCTATTTTACAATTTGTGCGAGCAAAGAGCAATAAGTGCTAATTTCCTGAGAATTCTGTATAGCATTCTATTGTATACAGATGCAGGTGCGGATGCTGAAGTAAAATGTCACATTTCTGTGAATTTCCAATTTCCTGTGTGAATACTGTATTTTGATGGACATGTTGACCTGCAGTAACCCGTGGGCATTCACTGCTGTAACACTGAATTGTTTGGAAGTTGAAAGCAGCAATACAGCAAGTAGAGACAGTCCTTCCATAGATGTGGCATATAGCAGGTGAGCCTGTATATACACCGCTCAAAAAAATAAAGGGAACACTAAGATAACAAATCCTTGATCTGAATGAACTAATTGTATGAAATACTTTCGTCTTAGCTTAGTTGAATGTGCTGACAACAAAATCACACAAAAATTATCAATAGAAATGAAATTTATCAACCCATGGAGGTCTGGATATGGAGTCACACTCAAAATCAAAGTGGAAAACCACACTACAGGCTGATCCAACTTTGATGTAAGGTCCTTAAAACAAGTCAAAATGAGGCTCAGTAGTGTGTGTGGCCTCCACGTGCCTGTATGACCTCCCTACAACGCCTGGGCATGCTCCTGATGAGGTGGCGGATGGTCTCCTGAGGGATGTCCTCCCAGACCTGGACTAAAGCGTCCGCCAACTCCTGCACAGTCTGTGGTGCAACGTGGCGTTGGTGGATGGAGCAAGACATGATATCCCAGATGTGCTCAATCGGACTAAGGTCTGGGGAACGGGCAGGCCAGTCCATAGCACCAATGCCTTCCTCTTGAAGGAACTGCTTACACACTCCAGCCAAATGAGCATCTAGCATTGGATTGCATTAGGAGGAACCCAGGGCCAACCGCACCAGCATATGGTCTCACAAGGGGTCTGAGGATCTCATCCCGGTACCTAATGGCAGTCAGGTAGAAATGCCACCCAACACCATTACTGACCCATCACCAAATCGGTCACACTGGAGGAAGTTGCAGGCAGCAGACAGTTCTCCGCGGAGTCTCCAGACTCTGTCACTTCTGTCACGTGCTCAGTGTGTAAATAGTAAGAAAAAGACATCACTGAAAGATAGCAGCACACCCAGCAATAAACAATTAGTAATTTTATTAGTACAATTCAGTACAGAAAAAAACACAAATTGCACACACAAGGTTTATTTAGTACTTCATAATCTTTGTGTGTGAAATTTGTGTTTTTTTCTGTACTAGAATGTACTAATAAAATTACTAATTGTTTATTGCTAGGTGTGCTGCTATCTTTCAGTGATGTCTTTTTTTTTACTATTTACATTGTGCTTCTTTCATCACTGAGTAGCACCCTATTTGATGAGGTTGAGCCCCCCCCCCACCCACCCCCACCCCCAGTTCTTTTCTTCTCATGTGCTCAGTGTGAACCTGCTTTCGTCTGTGAAGAGCACAGGGCGCCAGTGGCGAATTTGCCAATCTTTGTGTTCTCTGGCAAATGCCAAACATTCTGCACAGTGTTGGGCTGTAAGCACAACCCCCACCTGTGGGCATCGGGCTCTCATACCACCCTCATGGAGTCTGTTTCTGACCATTTGAGTGGACACATGCACATTTGTGGCCTGCTGGAGGTCATTTTGCAGGGCTCTGGCAGTGCTCCTCCTGCTCCTCCTTGCACAATGGCGGAGGTAGCGGTCCTGCTGCTGGGTTGTTGCCCTCCTACAGCCTCCTCTACATCTCCTGATGTACTGGCCTGTCTCCTGGTAGCGCTTCCATGCTCTGGACACTACGCTGACAGACACAGCAAACCTTCTTGCCACAGCTCACATTGATGTGCCATCCTGGATGAGCTGCACTACCTGAGCCACTTGTGTGCGTTGTAGACTCCGTCTCATGTTACCACTAGAGTGAAAACACCACCAGCATTCAAAAGTGATCAAAACATCAGTCAGGAAGCATAGTAACTGAGAAGTGGTTTGTGGTCACCACTTGCAGAACCACTCCTTTATTGGGGATGTCTTGCTAATTGCCTATAATTTCCACCTGTTGTCTGTTCCATTTGCACAACAGCATGTGTAATTGATTGTCAATCAGTGTTGCTTCCTGAGTGGATAGTGTGATTTCAAAAAAGTGTGATTGACTTGGAGTTAAAGTGTGTTGCTTAAGTGTTCCCTTTATTTTTTTGAGCAGTGTATTAAGAAATGGAGCTAAGGAGGCGCTTTTATCTGGAAACAAAGTATCCAGATAAGCAATAGCATATACTGAACAAAGCAGATGGATAACACACTCACCTAGGGCTCTGTAGATAATCTCAAGGCTTTATTTCGGCATACAGGGAATCCAAAAATACAAGTACACAGGGAGCTGGTGATGGAACAGGTGAGTGTCATGGATCGACCGGGGGACAGGGAGATTGAGCCCTAAACTGACCCTAAAACCGCTCTCCCTGCCTACTTGCCCATCCCCCCTAACCAGTGGATCTACAACTGGGCACCGGTCCCTTCCTGAACTAAAGTCCAGGGTCCTAATAAAAACACATACTAATAAATAGTCGGTCACAAATCAGAAACATAACAAGAACATAGAACTCCATAGTATAAAAGTTCAGAAGACATAGATCAGTGAGCAGCACAGGGGACACTACAAGGTGGGCCATTTATATGGATACACCTTAATAAAATGGGAATGGTTGGTGATATTCAATTCCTGTTTGTGGCACATTAGTGTATGTGAGGGGGGAAACTTTTCAAGATGGGTGGTGACCATGGCGGCCATTTTGAAGTCGGACATTTTGAATTCAACTTATGTTTTTTCAATAGGACGAGGGTCATGTGACACATCAAACTTATTAGGAATTTTTACAAGAAAAACAATGATATGCTTGGTTTTAACGTAAGTTTATTCTTTCATGAGTTATTTACAAGTTTCTGACCACTTATAAAATGTGTTCAATGTTCTGCCCTTTGTGTTGGATTGTCAATGCAACCCTCTTCTCCCACTCTTCACACACTGATAGTAACACCGCAGGAGAAATGCAAGCACAGGCTTCCAGTATCCGTAGTTTCAGGTGCTGCAGAATGGCCAAAACTAAAATTGGAACAGGACCCTCAGTTTACGCAGAAGATTTTGTTCAGTGATGAGGCAAACTTTTATGTGAATGGTGGAGTTAACAAACAAAACCACTGCTATTGGTCTGACACTAACCCACATTGGATAGATCCCTCCAAGACTGCTGGAACACAAACATTTATGGTATGGTGTGGTATATGGGGTACAAAGATAGTGGGGCCATTCTTCATCAATAGAAACCTCAAGGTCACTGGATATGTGAAATTGCTACATGATGATGTGTTTCCCTCTTTATGCACTGATGCTGGCACGTTCCCTGAGTTTTTCCAGCAAGATGGTGCACCACCACATTATGGGTGTCAGGTCCGAGCATTCCTAGATGAAAAATTTCTTGTAAAGTGGATTGGTCATCGTGGGCCAGTTGAATGGCCCCCAAGGTCTCCCGATCTGACCCCCTTAGACTTTTATCTTTGGGGTCATCTGAAGGCAATTGTCTATGCTGTGAAGATACGAGATGGGCCGCAACTGAAACTATGGATACTGGAAGCCTGTGCTAGCATTTCTCCTGCACAGTTGCTATCAGTGTGTGAAGAGTGGGAGAAGAGGGTTGCAACTGACAATCCAACACAATGGGCAGCACATTGAACACATTTTATAAGTGGTCAGAAACTTGTAAATAACTCATGAAAGAATAAAGTTACGTTAAAACCAAGCACATCATTGTTTTTCTTGTGAAATTCCCAATACGTTTGATGTGTCACATGACCCTCTTCCTATTGAAAAAACCAAAGTTGGATTCAAAATGGCCAACTTCAAAATGGCTGCCATGGTCACCACCCATCTTGAAAAGTTTCCCCCCTCACATATACTATTGTGCCACAAACAGGAAGTTAATATCACCAACCATTCCCATTTTATTAAGGTGTATCCATATAAATGGCCCACCCTGTATATCAGCAGACATGAACAGAGAACTCAGTGGCCCGTGAACAGAGGACACTATAGATAAGCGGTCATGAACAGAACTCCAAAGATCTGAATAAAGAACTAATAAACATATAGAGTTCAACACACCAGACAGGAAAACGCATTAATCTGAACAGACTCCAGAACAAAACAGACATAAACTTAATCCCTAGAAAACCCTCTGGTAGACACAGGAATACCAATACCATCTGAGTCCCCATGGACAAAGGTAAATGGGATATCTAGATCAGAGCCTCCAGTAGACACAGGAATGTCCCCATGGAGCGATAACACAGAAAACAGATACAAGATACAAATATAGAACCCTGTTCACACTGAACGCAAGACAGGAAAAGCAATCCTTAGAACACCTCCAGTAGACAAGGAGTCCCCATGGAGGGAGCAGTAACAGGGATGCAACATAGGACACTGTTCACACTGGACACACAAACTGGACAATCCACTAACAAAGTAGCCATTAATAATAAATCCAAACAGACTACAAACAGAAATATAAAACACAGAACTTCATAAGAATGGATACAAGAGAAAACACAGTGTGAAAAGACACATAGCAGAAAAGATATACTAAAACCGACTAAACAAACACAGCTTAACCCCTTAAGGACCCGGGTTTTTTCAGTTTTTTCATTTTCAATTTTTCCTCCTTAAGTTTAAAAAATCATAACTCTTTAACATTTTCACCTAAAATTCTATATGATGGCTTATTTTTTGGTCACTAATTCTACTTTGTAATGACATTAGTCATTTTACCCAAAAATCTACGGTGAAACGGGAAAAAAATCAATGTGCGACAAAATTGATGAAAAAACACTATACACTATAACTTTTTTATTTTTCTGTCTTCAGGGTGCCATGAGGGCTAATTTTTTGTGCCTTAATCTGAAGTTTTTAGTGGTACCATTTTTGTTCTGATCAGACTTTTTGATCACTTTTTATTCCCTTTTTTGGGGTATAAAAAGTGATCAAAAATGAATTTTTTTGCACGTACGCCATTGAACATGCGGTTTAAACAGCGGTATATTTTTATAATTCGGACATTTCCCCACGTGGCGATACCACATATGTTTATTTTTATGTTTATTTACACTGTGTTTTTTTATTCTTGGAAATGCCGGGTGATTCAAACTTTTATTAGGGGAAGGGATAATTGAAAGGGTTAATGATTTTTTTACACTTTTCTTATGCAATATTATAGCTCCTATAGGGGGCTATAACATTGCAGATTGCAGAGGGCGACTGAGCACCACAAGCAAGGAGAGTAGGAGGATCTTGGCAACAATAGTATATGGATGGCAGTGGGGGTGGGATGAGCTTAGTAGCAAGGTGTGGAGTGGTGCTCACATACAGTCTGAACATCGAGGTAAAAGAAATAGGAGCACACACCTGTAACTCTTGCTTGAAGTGGTTTTATTCCATAAGGATCAAATCCAACATCCCGACACCCTTAAACCAGACAGAGCCGGAGCGGCAGGAGCTATTCACCTGGACGACCGCGCAGTTTCACGCTGACGGGCGTTTCTTCAGGTCCGTGGTGATCTTTTACACTGATTGATTCATCTCCATAGGAATGGATCAATCAGTGTTTTCGGCGATTGAATGCTCAAGCCTGGATCTCAGGCTTGAAGCATTCATTCGGCGATCGGACAGCGCAGAGAAGGTAAGAAGACCTCCTACTGTGCTACAGCTGTTCAGGATGCCGAGATTATACCGCGGCAATCCCGAACAGCTCCCTGAGCTAACCAGCAACTTTCACTTTCGTTTTTAGCGCGATCAGTGCTGCGTGCTATTAGAGGCGGGTCCCGGCTTCACTATGACGCCGGGCCCACCGCGATATGATGCGGGGTCACCGTGTGACCCCGCGTTATATCGCAGGACCGGGACCCAGGACGTACCCATACGTCCTGGGTCCTTAAGGGGTTAAAATCTACTAAGAGCATGCCACATAACATATGCTAAAACCAGAAAATACAAAGTGCATACTAAGACAGAGATAGCAGATTAAAAGCTCAAATAAAGAGTGTTTCACCCAAAGCTTCAAAGCAGCATGTCAAACATGGCAGCAGCAATATGTAATCACCAAGAGCTCAATGCAGCATGTCCAGCATGTCAAGATATAATGAAGTCACACCCTAGGAGCTATTGGCTAGCAAATGCCAGAGGCCTTAACTATTCCCTGGCTGGGGAACATAAAACTGTTCACACACAACCAAACCAATAGCTGTGTGTGAACACAGGTCAATACAGACATGCCAGTGAGGCTAGCGGGGTTCATGGGGCAGCAACATGTTTCACATACTACATTGCTGCATGCAGGGCTAAGGCTCGTGACATCACAGGCACGCTCTGCTGGTGACGTCATGGCCATGCCCTCTCAATGCAAGTCTATGGGAGGGGGCATGACGACCTGCTCTGAACGAATGCCGGGTGCAGCAGGGAGATCGCGGGGCCCTGTGATTAGACATCTTATCCTCTATCCTTTGGATAGGGAATAAGTTATCTAGGGGTGGAGTATACCTTTAAACTCTGTGGGGGAGACTTGTGCAAAGGAAAAGTTGTCCAGTTGCCCATAGCAACCAATCAGATTGCTTCTTTTATTTTGCAATATATTTATTTTAAAGAAGCAATCTGATTGGTTGTAATGGGCAAATGGGAAACTTTTCCTTTGAACAGGTTTTGATAAATCTCCTCCTATATTTCTAATACAGTAGAAATGTTATTTATTCTTAAAAGGTATTTACCAATACAAATGTCTTTATTATTTTGTTAATACAGTTTATTCCATTTAGTTGGTGCACTACTTTCCTTATTGCTTCTTTTTTTTCCTTATATTTCCTTCTTCTAGCCAAAAAACGAATCATTTGGGATTCTTCATCTATCTCTCTCCCATCATTACCTTTACATTATTCCCCTTTCAAGAGAAGAGGACAGAGAGGAAAAGATAAAAAAAAATAATAATTTAATAATTCACCCATTTTCTAAATTTTTTACACCTTTTCCCTTCTTTTTCTTAATTGCTTTTATACTTTGCACTTCAACCCCCTTCAGACATTTCCCATCTCGCCAGAGAGGGTGTTAGCCTCTTTAGGCACCCCATTAAATCTAACTACCTCACCCCCACTTGGGATGAGTTTATTACCCATCCGAGGGCATGTAAGTGTGAGACAGTCCCAATTATATGAACATAATGGAGCCCATATTTCTCATTCCACTCTCCTATCGGGAGTATCTTTTATTATACATGAGTCCATAATCCAGATCATAGCCTTTCTCTCCAAGCCTCCATCCTTGACATCCTCTCAGTTTCACTTTCTTTCCATTACTAAACACCTCATCTTTACAGAATTATTTTTTTTTTTTAATTAGCTATAGGTTGTATTTCACACCAACAAATGATCTAAGATGGCCTGAGAAAAAAAAGATATAATGTATAAAGTGTGTAGGAATGAGCATATTTCATACGTATTTTAAATGATCACCTGAATATATGGAAATTATTCCAATGTTTATTGAATGAAATAAAAAAGACTTTGTAAGTAATCTTGATGACAAAAATCATCCTACTGTTTAGTGTCTACAGCTTATGTTTGTTACACAAGATGACAAAGGTGAACAAAAATGACAATGGCACTAGGTACTTCGAAAGGACTAACATTTGAATTAATGAGCTATTAAACAGGTTTTTATCATAAAAGACATTAGCGGCATATTGTTAGCATTAGGAGGGACTGACCATCAACCAGCTACCAGGACAGGTATTGGTGATATACGATGCATTTGGAAAGTCTTCGGACACTGTGATTTTATAGCTTAAATTTAAAAAAATAAAGTTTCACATTTTGCACTCAATACCCCATAATAACCTGAAATCAGAATGTTAGAAATCTTTTAGAAATAACCTATTGAAAAAGAAAAACTAAAATCATGCATTGACATATGTATTCAGACCCTTTACAGTACTCAGCTGAAGCACCTTTGACAGTGATTACAGCCTCCTGTCTTCTTGGGTATGATGCTACAAGGTTTGCACCTGGATTTGGGGGATTTTCTGCCATTCTTCTCTTCAGATACTCTCAAGCATTGTCAGGTTGGATGGGGACCATCAGTGGAAGCCATTTTCAGGTCTCTCCAGAGATGTTCAAGTGGATTCAAGTCAGGACTCTGGCAGGGCCACTCAAGGACATAGTTGTCCCTAAGCCGCTCCTTTATTCTATTGGCTGTGTGCTTAGGGTCAATGGGGGGGGGGGGTATTCATTAAAAAAGGGGTATGTGAATGTCTTTTTTACTCCATTAATTCATGTGGTGTAAACTGTGTACCTGCACCACATTTACTACATGGCGCAGGGCAAGTGATAAATCTGGTGCTGATAATATTTTTTGCATGAATACTCCACTTTGTATGGTGTTTTTGTGCAACTTTTTAACCCATGCGACAATTATGCAACTTTTTAATAATGCTGTCCACAGTTAGTTTGAATGCTGTTTTTACTTGGTCGTGATTTGCACCCTTTTGGGTGCTTTGTGCCAAATTACGCGACTTTTTAAATTCCTGACCACTACAAAAACACTGTGGATAGCAGCTAAGTGTCAAAACCCCTTTTACCTGTAGGGGACAGAGGGCGTACCCGTACAGCCTTTCGCCCACTCCCTTTCCATAACGTGGGGCCACGCCATGGCTCCGCGTCACAGCGGGCTGGCCCCGGCCTCTAACAACGCCCCAGACCCATGGCTAATAGCGCGCGGCACTGATCGCGGTCACTATTAACCCTTTAGACGCTGAGTTCAAAGTTGAACGCCGCATCTAAAGTGAAAGTAAACTAATGCCAGTTAACTCAGGGGGCTGTTTGGGATCGCCGCAGCGAAATCGTGGCATCCTGAACAGCTGTAGGACAGCAGGAGGGTCCCCTAACTTCCTCCTCGCTGTCCGATCGCTGAATGACTGCTCGGTGCCTGAGATCCAGGCATGAGCAGTCAAGTGGTAGAATCATTGATTAATGATCAGTGTATGCAGTGTTATAGCCCCCTATGGGAGCTATAACATTGCAAAAAAAAAAAAATGGGAAAAAAAAGTTAAGATCAATTAACCCCTTCCCTATTAAAAGTTTGAATCACATTTTCCCATAAAAAAAAAAAAACTGTAAATAAAAATAAACATATGTGATATCGCCGCGTGCGGAAATGTATAAACATTTAAAAAATATATTGTTAATTAAACCGCACGGTCAATGGCGTACGTGCAAAATAATTCCAAAGTCCAAAATAGCATATTTTTGGTCATTTTTTATATCATGAAAAAATGAATAAAAACGATCAAAAAGTCCGATCAATACAAAAATGGTACCACCAGGGACGTGCACAGACATTTTAGAGGGCAGGGGCTCAAGTAAAAAAAGAGGGCACTTCTCATCATTTAAAAAAACGTCTGCCAGACTTAATGGGCTGCGGCCCAGGGACACAGTGGACCTCCGGCCAGGCCCCCTTGACATTCCTAGTCCCATAAAAGTTGGTGCTTTTGTAAAATAAAGTCAAGAACAGTTTCTATGAAGGTCTGCCATGTGTATATACACTTTGGCTGTGCTGTCAGTCTTATTTACAGAAAACACGTGACAGCTGCCCTATAATATACTGTATTATAGAGGAGATTTATCAAAACCTGTGCAGAGAAAGAGCGGTGCAGTCCATAGCAACCAATCAGATCGCTGCTTTCATTTTGCAGAAGGCTTTTCCTCTGCAAAGGTTTTCATAAATCTCCCCCTATATGCCCCGGTCTGAGCTCTATATGACAGAACGTGCACTGTATCTGGCCTCACCCAGCACCCATCCCCAATCACCCAGCACCAATCACACAGCACCCATCCCCAATCACCCAGCACCCACCTTATGCAGGAATTTCCACACAGCTCTGGTTCTTACACTGAAGAGATGGACACCACACTAATTTATGCTTACATGCTACAATATACAAGAGTTGGATACCAGTACGTCCTTGGTCCTTAAGGGGTTAAGGACCCAGGCTTTTTTTTTTTTTTTTCATTTTAAATTTTTCCTCCTTAACTTTAAAAAATCATAACTCTTTAAAATTTTCACCTAAAATTCTATGATGGCTTATTTTTTGCGTCACTAATTCTAATTTGTAATGACAGTCATTTTACCCAAAAACTACAGTGAAACGGGAAAAAAAATCAATGTGCAACAAAATTGATGAAAAAACACTATTTTATAAGTTTTGGGGGCTTCCGTTTTTACGCAGTACATTTTTCGGCAAAAATGACACCTTATCTTTATTTTGTAGGTCCATACGGTTAAAATGATACCCTACTTAGGCTGGGTTCACACTACGTTTTCTCCCATACGGGAGCGCATACGGCAGGGGGGAGCTAAAACCTCGCGCTCCCGTATACCTTTCTATGCGCTCCCGTATGTCATTCATTTCAATGAGCCGACCGGAGTGAAACGTTCGGTCCGGTCGGCTCATTTTTGCGCCGTATGCGCTTTTACAACCGGACCTCAAACCGTGGTTGACCACAGTTTTAGGTCCGGTTGTAAAAGCGCATACGGCGCAAAAATGAGCCGACCGGACCGAACGTTTCACTCCGGTCGGCTCATTGAAATTAATGACATACGGGAGCGCATACGAAGGCATACGAGAGCGCGAGGTTTTAGCTCCCCCCTGCCGTATGCGCTCCCGTATGGGAGAAAACGTAGTGTGAACCCACCCTTATATAGGTTTGATTTTGTATCACTTCAGAAAAAAATCATGAATACATGGCGGAAAATTTATACGTTTAAAATTGTAATTTTCTAAGCCCTATAACTTTTATTTTTCTGTGTTCAGGGCGCTATAAGGGCTCATTTTTTGCGCCGTGATCTGAAGTTTTTAGCGGTACCATTTTTGTTCTGATCAGACTTTTTGATCACTTTTTATTCACTTTTTTGTGGTATAAAAAGTGATTAAAAATGCGCTATTTTGGAATTTTTTTGCGTGTACGCCATTTAATGTGCGGTTTAAAAAGTGGTATATTTTTATAATTCGGACATTTCCACAAGCGGCGATACCACATATGTTTATTTTTATTTACACTGTTTTTTTTATTCTTGGAAATGCCGGGTGATTCAAACTTTTATTAGGGGAAGGGATAATTGAAAGGGTTAATGATTTTTTTTACACTTTTCTTATGCAATATTATAGCTCCTATAGGGGGGGCTATAACATTGCATTAACTGATCTTTTACACTGATTGATCCATTCCTATGGAGATGCATCAATCAGTGTTTTCGGTGATTGAATGCTCAAGCCTGGATCTCAGGCTTGAAGCATTCAATCGGCGATCTGACAGCGCAGGAGAAGGTAAGAAGACCTCCTCCTGTGATACAGCTGTTCGGGATGCCGCAATTATACCACGGCGATCCCGAACAGCTCCCTGAGCTAGCCGGGCACTTTTACCTTTGTTTTTAGCCGCGCGGCTCAGCTTTGAGTGCCCGGCTAGCTCAGGGAGCTGTTCGGGATCGCCGCGGTATAATTGCGGCATCCCGAACAGCTGTATCACAGGAGGAGGTCTTCTTACCTTCTCCTGCGCTGTCAGATTGCTGATTGAATGCTTCAAGCCTAAGATTTAAAGGGTTAATAGCGCGCGGCACCGTGATTAGTGCCGCAAGCTATTAGCGGTGGGTCCCGGCTTCCCTATGACGCCGGGCCCGCCGCGATATGATGCAGGGTTACCGTGTGACCCCTCGTTATATCACATGACCTGGACTCAGGGTGTAAGTTTACGCCCTGGGTCCTTAACAGGTTAAGGATCTATACACAGTGCCAGAATACATAAAAATATAATGTTCCAATATAATGAAATATATTCTGTGCTTCCATAAATTCCCTATATAATGTGCTTACATTCCTCTATTAATTCCCTAATAATATGCTTCATACAATACATACAAGCACATAACATAAAGACACATACAGTACATAAGAAATATACACACATACAAAAAGACACTTTGACACATACATACAACATGGAATATATACTAAAAGATATAGCCAACAGGCACATCATACATACAGGTACACTGATACATTCACTCACAGATATATACACACACATATACATACATTCACTTGCTCACAATATATATATATATATATATATATATATATATGTATGTTTGTGTGTGTGAGCAAGTGAATCTATGTGTGTGTGTATGTCAGTGTGTCTGTATGATGTGTGTGTATGTATATGTATATATATACATATATATACACACACACACACATACACACACATTATACAGACACACTGACACTAAGGCCCCAGCCATCCCTCTCTGCACAGGCACATACATAAAGATATATCACTTATATTTAAACATACATAAACATACATCACTTATATTTTCAGTTACTTACAGTAAGTAAGGGCTCCATACCCCTCTGCACAGGCTGGAGTTTGTGGCCGGGCAGACAGTGGGCGGGGCTTCTCTCTGCCTCCTCTGCTCCTCCTGTCTCCTCCATGTGGAGAGAAGCGGAGAAATGGCAGATAATGACAGGGTGAGTGGCGCCCCCTTCCTGCAGGGAGGGCACAGCACCCTCCATTAAACGACATACAAATCTCCCCAGCAGTGGATCCTTTTTACTTCACCTGTCACCCTGAGTCTGTAGCTCCTTTTGTGAGGGCACTAGAGGGGCAGGTGAGGAAAAGGGCAGGAGCTCCAGCCCCCTTTTACCCCTATGTGTGCACGTCCCTAGGTAGCACCAAAAACTTCAGATCACGGCGCAAAAAATGGGCCATGATATCACCCCGTACATGCAAACAAAAAAAAGTTATAGGGGTCAGAAATAACAATTTTAAACGTATACATTTTCCTGCATGTAGGTTTAATACAAAATGAAACCTATATAAGTAGCGTATCACTTTAATCGTATGGACCTACAGAATAAAAATAAGGTGTCATTTTTACCGAAAAATGCACTGCGTAGAAACGGAAGCCCCCAAAATGTATTTTTCCATTTCGCCGTAGATTTTTGGGTAAAATGACTGATGTCATTATAAAGTAGAATTGGTGGTGCAAACAATAAGCCATCATATGGATTTTTAGGTGCAAAATTGAAAGGGTTATGATTTTTTAAAGGTAAGGAGGAAAAAACTAAAGTGCAAAAAAACCCGTCCCCAAGGGGTTAAAGGGGTGCTCCAGTAGAAACCTTTTTTTTTTTTTTTTTTTTTATCAACTGGTGCCAGAAAGTTAAAAAGATTTGTAAATTACTTCTATTAAATGATCTTAATCCTTCCAGTACATTTTAGCAGCTGTATGCTACATAGAAAATTTTTGAACTACTTCTTTTTTGTCTTGTCCACAGTGCTCTCTGCTGACACCTGCTGTCTGTGTCAGGAACTGTCCAGAGCAGCATAGGTTTGCAATGGGGATTTTCTCCTGCTCTGGACAGTTCCTGATACGGGCAGCAGGTGTCAGTAGAGAGCACTGTGGACAAGACAAAACAGAAATTCAAAAAGTATAAAATTTTCTCTGTAGCATACAGCTGCTAAAAAGTACTGGAAGTATTAAGATTTTTTAATAGAAGTAATTTAGAAATCAGTTTAACTTTCTGGCACCAGTTGATTTAAATAAAAAAAAACTTTTTCCACCAAAGTACCCCTTTAAGTCAACTGCTACACAGCGATAACTACTTTGTGCTATATATTTTTCTCTGTACTATTATAAGTACATTTACAATATCTTAACCATGCTGTGAGGCAAATGTATTCTGCCGATTGGAATGCAAAATGTTATATGCTCCATAGACCCAGATATAAAGGCACTTAGTGGAAATAAATAATCTGCAAACCCTCTTGAGAAGTGAGCGGAATGTAATCAATCTTGTCAATATAAATATAACAATACCATAAATCTCAGGCTTTTGTGATGAGCATCATACATTGTGCCGCAGTCAGAGTTCATGGAAGAAAAAAGCAATATTTATTTGTAAATGAATGAAAATCCTTAATGAGGTTAAAAGTGGAGGTCAATGGTATTTATATGTACTTGCTTAGTTGTATACAAGCATATTATGTTTGGGCGACTTTGAAGGGCAATTTTCCCCAGGCAATTTACCGAGAGTAAGGCATTGAAAGGAAAGCATTAACCCCTTAAGGACCCAGCCAATTTTCACTGTAGGACCCGGCCATCTTTTGCCCATCTGACCACTGTCACGTTAAACATTAATAACTCTGGGATGCTTTTACCTTTCATTCTGATTCCGAGATTGTTTTTTTTGTGACATATTCTACTTTATGTTAGTGGTAAAATGTTGTCGATACTTGCATCATTTCAAAAATTCCAAAAAAGTTGATGAAAAAATTTAAAATGTTGCATTTGTTTTTACTTTGAAGCTCCCTGCTTATAAGGAAAATGAATATTCCAAATAAATGATATATTGATTCACATATACAATATGTCTAATTTATGTTTCCATCATAAAGTTGACATGTTTTTACTTTTGGAAGACATCAGAAGGCTTCAAAGTATAGCAACAATTTTCTAATTTTTCTAAAAAAAATTCTAAATCGAAATATTTCAGGGACCAGTTCTGTTTTGAAGTGAATTTGAAGGGCCTTCATATTGAAAAAAAAAATACCCCACAAATGACCCCATTATAAAAACTGCACCCCTCAAAAAATTCAAAATGACATTCAAAAGGTTTGTTAACACTTTAGGTGTTTCACAGGAATAGCAGCAAATTGAAGGAGAAAATTCATAATCTTCATTTTTTGCACTGGCATGTTGTTAGAGAGTGAGTTTTTCTGAAATGGTTTTTGGGGGGCATGTCACATTTAAGAAGCCCCTATGGTGCCAGAACAGCAAAAAAGAAAAAAAACACATGGCATACTATTTTGGAAACTACACCTCTCAAGGAACGTAAAAAGGGGTCCAGTGGATGTGTAAATTATGGGGTTTTTTTTCACTAAAATGCTAGTTATCCCTCAAATTTAAAATTTTTACAAGGGATAATGTGACAAAATGCCCCCCAAAATTTATGGAAATACCCCATGTTAGGACGTAAAATGCTTTGCGGGTGAACTACAATGCTAAGAAGAGAAGGAGTCACATTTGGCTTTTGAAAAGAAAATTTAGCTGAAATGGTTTTTGGGGGGCATGTCGCATTTAGGAAGCCACTATGGTGCCAGGACAGCAAAAAAAAAAACACATGGCATACTATTTTGGAAACTACTCCCCTCAAGGAACATACCAAGAGGTACAGTGAGCCTTAACACCCCACAGGTGTTTGACGACTTTTCGTTAAAGTTGGATGTGTAAATGATTTTTAATTTTTTTTCACAAAAATGCTAGTTTTCCCTCAAATTAAATTTTTTACAAGGGATAATAGGACAAAATGCCCCCCAAAATTTGTATCCCCATCTCTTCTGAGTATGGAAATACCCCATGTGTGGACGTCAAGTGCTCTGCTGGCACACTACAATGCTCAGAAGAGAAGGAGCGCCATTGAACTTTTGGGGAAAAAAATTGTTTGGAATGGAAGTCAGGGGCCATGTGTGTTTACAAAGTCCCCCGTGGTGCCAGAACAGTGGACCCCCCCCACATGTGACCCTATTTTGGAAACTACACCCCTCACAGAATTTAATAAGGGGTGCAGTGAGTATTTACACCCCACAGGTGTTTGACAGATCTTTGGAACAGTGGGCTGTACAAATGAAAAATTACATTTTTCATTTTCACGGACCACTGTTCCAAAAATCTGTCAGACACCTGTGGGGCATGAATGCTCACTATACCCCTTAGTACATTATGTGAGGGGTGAACTTTCCAAAATGGGGTCACATGTGGGGGATCCATTGTTCTGGCACTATGGGGGCTTCAATTCCGGACAAATTTTCTGTTCAAAATCCCAATGGCGCTCCTTCTCTTCTGAGCATTGTAGTTCTCACGCAGAGCACTTTACATCCACACATGGAGTATGTTCTTACTCAGAAGAAATGAGGTTACAAATTTTGGGGGGCTTTTTTTCCTATTTTCCCTTGTGAAAATGAAAAATTTAGGGTAACACCAGCATTTTAGTGAAAATTTAAATTTTTTTTCATTTTTCCATCCAACTTTGAAGAATTTTCATTAAAGACCTGTGGGGTGTTAAGGCTCACTATACCCCTTGTTACATTCCGTGAGGTGTGTAGTTTCCAAAATGGGGTCACATGTGGGTATTTTTTTTATTTTACGTTTATGTCAGAACTGCTGTAAAATCAGCCACCCCTGTGCAAATCACCAATTTAGGCCTCAAATGTACATAGTGCACTCTCACTCCTGAGCCTTGTTGTGCACCCGCAGAGCATTTTACGCCCACATCTGGGGTATTTCCGTACTCAGGAGAAATTGCGTTACAAATTTTGGGGGTCTTTTTTTCCTTTTAACCCTTGTGAAATTAAAAAGTATGGGGCAACACCAGCATGTTAGTGTAAATTATTTTTATTTTTTTACACTAACAAGCTGGTGTAGCCCCCAACTTTTCCTTTTCATAAGGGGTAAAAGGAGAAAAAGCCCCCCAAAATGTGTAGTGCATTTTCTCCTGAGTACGGAAATACCCCATATGTGGCCCTAAACTGTTTCCTTGAAATACGACAGGGCTCCGAAGTGAGAGAGCTCCATGAGCATTTGAGGACTAAATTAGGGATTGCACAGGGGTATTCTACGCCAGTGTTTCCCAAACAGGGTGCCTCCAGCTGTTGCTAAATTCCCAGCATGCCTGGACAGTCAGTGGCTGTCCGGAAATGCTGGGAGTTGTTGTTTTGCAACAGCTGGAGGCTCCGTTTTGGAAACACTGCCATACAATATGTTTTTCATTTTTATTGGGGGGGATAGTGTAAGGGGGTGTATATGTTGTGTTTTACCCTTTATTATGTGTTAGTGTAGTGTAGCGTTTTTAGGGTACATTCTCACTGGCGTGTGAGTTTCCGGCTAGCAGTTTGCGCTGCGGCAAAAAATTTGCCGCAGCCCAAACTTGAAGCAGGAAACTTACTGTAAACCTGCCTGTGTGAATGTACCCTGTACGTTCACATGGGGGGGGGGGGGGGGCGCAAACCTCCAGCTGTTTCAAAACTACAACTCCCAGAATGTACTGACAGACCGTGCATGCTGGGAGCTGTACTTTTGCAACAGCTGGAGGCACACTGGTTGGAAAACCTTCAGTTAGATTCTGTTACCTAACTCAGTATTTTCCAACCAATGTGCCTCCAGCTGTTGCAAAACTACAACTCCCAGCATGTACTGATCACTGAAGGGCATGCTGGGAGATGTAGTTATGCAACAGCTGGAGGTACGCAACTACAACTCCCAGCATGCCGAGACAGCTGTTTGCTGTTTGGGCATGCTGGGATTTGCAGTTTTGCAACATCTGGAGGGCTACAGTTTTAGAGAACACTGCAAAGTGATCTCCAAACTGTGGCCCTCCAGATGTTGCAAAACTACAAATCCCAGCATGCTCAGACATCAAACGGCTGTTTGGGCATGCTAGGAGTTGTAGTTTTGCAAGATCTGGAGGGATACAGTTTAGAGACCACTGTATAGTGGTCTCAAACTGTAGCCCTCCAGCTGTTGCAAAACTACATATTCCAGCATGCCCAAACAGCTGTCTGGGCATGCTGGGAGTTGTAGTTTTGCCACATCTGGAGGGCTAGAGTTAGAGACCACTGTATAGTGGTCTCAAACTGTACCCTCCAGATGTTGCTAGGCAATTCACCGGCTTCTGTAGGATTCAGCCACACGACATCGTCGCCCGCCGATCTCCGTCGCCCGCTGCCTCCTGATGGGTAAGTGGATCTTCGGCGCCGATCCCTGTTAGTTTCCCCATCCTGCCCCGCCTATTGTGGGTGGGCAGGACAGGGAAAACAAAAGTAACCCCCCCCCACCGCCAATCTGCTATTGGTCGTCGCTTCTGGCGACCAATAGCAGGGATAGGAGGGGTGGCACCGCTGCCACCTCACTCCTATCCCTTCAGGGGGATTGTAGGTGTCTTAGACAACCGCGATCCCCCTTATATTCCGGGTCACCGGGTCACCATAGACCCGTAATGACCCGGAATCGTGCAAATCGCAAGTGTGAATTCACTTGTGGTTTGCCACGATCGCCAACATGGGTTGGTCTGATGACCCCCCTGGGCGTTTGCACAGGATGGCTGCTGAATGATTTCAGCAGGCATCCTGGTCCGATCCCCGCCCAGCATGCGGCGGTGGCCGGAATTCTCCATGACGTACGCGTACGTCATGGGTCCTTAAGTACCAGGGTGTCATGACGTACGCGTACGTCAAGGGTCCTTAAGGGGTTAAGGACTCAATTTTATTTTTACGTTTTCGTTTTTTCTTCCTCGCCTCAAAAAAATCATAACTCTTTTATATTTTTATCCACAGACTAGTATGAGGGCTTGTTTTTTGCTAACCAGTTGTCTGTTGTAATGCCATCACTTACTTTACTATAAAATGTATGGCGCAATCAACAAAATACTATTTGTGTGGGGAAATTAAAAAGAAAACCGCAATTTTGCTAATTTTGGAAGGTTTCATTTTCACGCCGTACATTTTACAGTAAAAATGACATGTTTTCTTTATTCTATGGGTCAATACAATTAAAATGATACCCATGATTACATACTTTTCTATTACTGTTGTGCTTAAAAAAAAATCGCTAACTTTTTAACAAAATTTGTATGTTTGAAGACCTATAACTTTTTCATTTTTCCATATAAGCGGCGGTATAAGGGCTAATTTTTTGTGTCGTGATCTTTACTTTTTATTGATACAATATTTGCATATAGAAAACTTTTAATACATTTTTTATCAATTTATTTTGGAATAAAATGTCATTAAAAAAAGCAGCAATTTTGGACTTTTTTTTTTTTTTTTTTTACGTTCACGCCATTCACCGTACGGTATCATTAACATTATATTTTAATAGTTCGGATATTTACACACGTGTCCATACCAAATATGTTTATTAAATTAATTTTTTTTACACTTTTTGGGGGTGAAATGGGGAAAATGGGAGAACTTACATTTTTATTGGGGGAGGAGATTTTTCAAATTTTTGTTACTTTTTTTTAATACTTTTTTTTTACTTTTAATTTTACACTTTAATAGTCCCCATAGGGGACTATTTATAGCAATCATTCGAGTGCTAATACTGTTCAGTGATATGCATAGGGCATAGCACGGATCAGTGTTATCGGTCATCTTCTGCTCTGGTCTGCTCGATGTCAGACCAGAGCAGACAGCCCGGTGGAAGGCAACGGAGGCAGGTGAGGGGACCTCCGTCTGCCGTTCTGGATGATCGGATATCCGTGGCAGATCCAATCATTCATTTTAGTGACCGTAGCGCTGCAGATGCCGTGATCTGTATTGATCACGGCATCTGAGGGGTTAATGGGGAACATCTGCGTGATCGTGGATGTCGGCCATTACCGGCAGGTCCCTGGCTCCTATAAGCAGCCGGGACCTGCCGCGCATGACCCGAGCATCGCTCAGATGCTCGCGGTCATGTATAGTACATAAATGTACATCCTGATGCGTTAAGTACCAGCTCACCAGGACGTACATTTACATCCTACGTTGTTAAGGGGTTAAGCGACTGCCTTGTGCCATTAAAAAAAAAAACTGAATATCAACTCACCATTGCCTATATTTAAAATGAAGATTTCCACCACTGAACTGTGCCCTTAAAGATGTATAGGTGTACGCTTCTTTCATTTTTAACAAGGCCTCTACAAAATGAAAGACGCAATCTGATTGGTTGATATGGGCAACTGGGCGACTTTCCCTTTGCACAATTTTTGATGAATCTCCCCTTTTAAAATGTCCTACAATGTATGGTAAAGCGCCCCAAGTAGTCATCGGGGCATGAAGCTTTGTTAGTTCTGTGCGCTTACACCCACTTAGGCATGAATGACAGCCCGGGCACCGCTATCATAAACAGGAAATAGAAGCAAAGATGGGAAAACAAAGTGGGGGATAAAAAGACAACAAAGAACAGAAATAGAGTAGCCTAAACAACAAGAATAGAAATGAAACTAAACAAGTAGGGTAAGTCAAAAACGGAAAAACACGTTGAACACCGGAGTACCCCTTTAATGCTCCTCAATGTCTTTTTCATCTCTCCAAAGGGAGGGAGCATGTCCTTCTCTTGCCTGCACTGTGATGACTCCTCCCCCTCCCTCACTCTGCTAATTCACTGCTCTGAGGATCCTTGCAGCCCTGCTCTGTAACCCTTTCCTCTCTGGTTTTAAGCTGAAAACACAATGATTATTAGAGATTGCATCTACTCTACCACCAAAGACAATATGGTGAGTTTATAACTCACATCTTCCTATGTCATTCAGGTGTATTATCCTTTGGCAGCAGGGCCGGACTGGCCTACTGGGAAAATTCCCGGTAGGCCGGTCACCCTGACTGTCGAAAGGCCAGCCGCACCAAGTGAAAGAAGACTTCTTGGCCCAGCCCCTGGCAGCGGCTGTCGCAAGGCTGGCAGTGCCGACAGCATTGAGGCTTCCTGGGCTGACTGCAGCATGGCTGGCCAGCTGACAGTGAGCATCAAGGAGTAGGTGGTGGTGGGGCTGTCAGTGTAGGAGCAGGAGCAAGAACCGGGAGGCAGAGACTAAAGTGCTGGTACTGGCTCTGGCTCCGTGCATACCTGCCGCCGCTGCAGGAGCCAGAGCCTCAATTATACCTGGCTGCCGGAGCCGGACTCCTCCAGCTCCAGACGTCAGTAGATTAAACCCCGTAAATATACGGTGGACACATAGTGATGTCAGAAACATCAGGCCTGGCGTCAGGACATGTTAGGCCAGACCTCTGAGCATACTGCATGGCCGCCGTATCCATACATCATAGGGGAGGTGCAGGTTCTTTAGCTAAAACTACCCCCTCAGGTCTGGCACATGCAGGAGGGTGCAGGCTAAAGATACAGAACTGTGTGATTATGTGTGGTTTTGCAGCCACCACAGCACCCACAAAGCAGAGGCAGGCTCAGGCAGGTAAAAAAAAAACTCATGAGGGTAAGTGGGTGTTATTAGTGAATAATAATTTACCTCTTAAGGACACAGTACATGTACGCCCTGTGCCCACGGGCAACCCACGTCTAATGTCGGACATCACTGGTCACCGTGATGTCAGGCATTAACCCCTTAGATGTCGCAATCAAAGTTTATTGTGGCATCTAAATAAAAAAAATTAAAAATTACCGGCAGCTCAGTGGTGTCCCGATCCGCTAAGAGGATGGCGGGAGGGCCCTTACCTGCCTCCTCGACGTGAGATCGGTGACTTGATGCTCCAGGAAGCCTCAGCAGGCTGGAGCAATTGAGCACCGAAACACTCATCAATGCTATGCTATGGCATGGCATTGATTAGTGTATTCAATCTAAGGATTACATGTAATAGTCTCCTATGGGGACTAAAAAATTTGTGAAAAAATTAACCCTTTCCCTAATAAAAGTTTGAATCACCCCCCTTTTCCCATTTAAAAAAAAATATTTAAACAAGAATAAACATACAGTATGTGGTATCGCCACGTGCGGAAAATGTCTGAACTATAAAAATATAATTACAAACCTACAAATTCCTGAGGAAGAATACGAAACACGTGTTGAGGCGGCGGCGGGGGTACAGTGATCTTTTAGGACTCAGCATGACCTTAGGTAATAACATATGACCACATTATTTTCCATGATTTTGTTATTCTTGTGATTTTTTCATGTATGCTAGGGTCTAGAGATGAGCTGTCCCCTGTCTTTTTGTGGGGTTAATTTTTAAGGGTGGGTTGTTTTAATTGGGTGGGTCCCATACTGTGTTTTTGATATTGTTCCTTAATAAAGTTTTGTCATTTTTTGAATTTACATTTTTGGATTCTTATTGAGTGCTGGTTGTAGGTCTATATATAAAAAGTATAATGTTAATTAAACTGCACAGTCAATGTCGTATATGGAAAAAAAAATCAAAAATTGCATATTTTTGGTCACTTCGTATACACTAAAAAATTTATAAAAAGCAATCAAAATATCCCATCAAAACAAAAATGGTACCAATAAAAACTACAGATCATGGCACAAAAAAATAGCCCCATACATCCCTGTATATGGAAAAATTAAAAAGTTATAGAGGTCAGAAAAGTACAATTTTATGACAAGACAGGAGGGCTTCGCATTATAGTGCATTTCTTTCTTTACTGCAAAACATATAGCAGCAACATTAAACGTTTTTTCAATAGTTAACAAGAAAAAAACTTTGAGGTACACAGGTATACAGGTGTACAATCATAGGTAATCACAACCTAACATGCTGTCTCTAGTAACAACCAATGAGCATCCAGCCCAGGTAATATAAGCTCTAGACTGACAGAACTATCCCTCTTTCTTTGCTGCTACACTCCAGATAAGTATTCATTATATTTCCTACTTATTGCAGTGTATAAAGATTATTATATAGTTTCAGATTTTCCAATCTTTCCCTATACTCATATACTAATGTATCCTAACCTTGTATCCTAATTTTCATTACCACACATACTTCTTTCATATATACTTAGTTTCAAACTCTGTTTAGCTGTTTCCCTTCATTATTCTAGTCTCTGTTTCCTCCTGAACTCGCTGTTTTTCCAAACTCTTACCTACAGCCTCCTTCAGCGCTGCCTATCTCTCTGTCATATTCGCAGTTGTTTTCCTTCCATTCGCGCGGCCCCTCTCCTTCAGGCGCGCGAAATCTCGCAGACACAGCGTAGTCTCGCGAGATTTGGTTTGAAGTGGTGATCACTTCAAGCCACTCCCGCTCGTTCCTGTCAGACGCGTCTTCGCCTCACAGCTGTCCACATCTGATAAGCCACAGTCACTGTACTTCCAGTCAGCGGTCCTGCAGTAGATATATATATATATTCATTCCTATTGTGCTGTCCTTTTCAGGACAGTCTATAGATAGTTCAATTATACCCATTTATTAATTATTTATTAATTATTATATATTCATAGACGGTGATAGTTTCACATATCTATCTACCACTTTATAATTCACCTCATACTTAGTGTATACTACTATACTACCTATATTAATATATTTCCTTTGGTCACTAACCAAATTAATTAATTCTTATTAAAATGGAACCATCTAACCCTGAGACTATGTCTAATGACCAAATTCAATTATTAGTGGACCATTCTGTTTCTAGGTCCGTTCATTCTGCTGTTAGCAATGCCATGACAGCTATGCAGGAGTCCTTAGTAAAATCTGTTGCTATGGCAATATCGCAGACGTCTGCACATAAATCACATCAGGTGCAGCAGGCTAAAAAATGCTCTGCAAAAAGGAGACATGTATCCCATGATAACCTCCTTGCTAATAAACAAAGAAAAATTATTACTAATGTCAGAGGTGTACCATCTAATACTGATTTGCCTTCCACCAGTAACCATAATTTTGATGCGGATCAATCCCATCCCATACCCTCTACCCGGGAGGAGGATTCTAATACACGGGTAACTCAAGTTTCTGATATTGTTAACCCCTCAAATTACTATGAGAATAATGAGGGTGATAATACAGTTATATATGATGATGAAAATGATATGGCAGATGATTACTCCGAATTGTCGGATGTTGAAGACCCCTCATACATACCCGAAAATAATGAGGGTGTAGACATTTATTTTGATAGCTCCAATAATTTGTCTGAGTCCACCATCCTTGATGGTCAAGGACTCCCCTTTTTCGATCCCTCCCAAATAGTACATCCCAGATCGGGGGAGTGGACACCTAATCCCGAAATAGAAAAATTCATATCCTATTGGATAAGAAAAAGCTTGGACAGTAAAGATAGGAACAAACTTAGGGCAGAGTGTCCAAGACCTACACTATCCTTGAACGCAGCCCAGACTCCCGAACTAGACCCAATTCTAGTGAGATATATCCAAAAATCGGGAAAAAATCCCAAAAAAGGCATGGACCGAAATTTTTAAATTTGTCAGGATAAATTTTTAGATTTATTAGGTCCTCTGACAAAGATAATGGAAATCACTGAAAATGCCTATAATTCTGGCACTATGGTGGATGCTAACACCCTTAGGGGTTGGATACAGAGGGCTATATGCCTTTTTGGAAATATTAACGAAGCTTTCTGTACTGAGAGAAGGCGTTCAATCTTACTAATGCTAGATCCTCAATTGACCCACCTGGCGGCTACTCAACCACCTTCACCCACAGAAGGTTTTCTCTTCGGAGAACAATTTATTAAAGAAATTTCGAAATAAGTGGGCCTTTTCTCATCCCTAGACAAGGCCCAGTCATCCCTCAAAAAAGTTTTTCCCTCAAAAAAAAAAAATAAAATAATAATTTTTGGGAGGGCCGGGAGAAGTAGGGGCCGTTTTCCCGGCCGGTACCCCCAATATAGAGCACAATATCGAGGCCCCTCCTATCAAACAGACAGAGCTTCCTTCCACATCCCTCCCCCTCAACCACAGCCACAACCCTTCTTTCCTTACCGGGCACGTCCATGGAGACCGAGAGGACAACGAGGATACACACGTTCCAGACCCCAAGGTAAGATTCCCTCCCATGCTTTCTTCCCATCCTCCAGTGGGCGGAAGACTCCTTCTTTTTTCCCACCTTTGGGCTACGATCTCTTCCGACCAATGGATCCTCAATACTGTAAAAGGTTATCAGATAGAACTGTTATCCAATCCTATCCAAACAGAAATTCCTCATCCTATTCAATTCTCAAAAGAGGATCAAATTCTGATACAATCAGAAATAAAAGACCTCTATTCCAAACAAGCCATTATCCCGGTCCCATCAAACTCTCCAGGTTTTGTCAGCAACCTGTTCTTAGTAAAAAAGAAAGATTCAGGTTATCGCCCAGTTATAAATTTAAAAATATTAAACAATTACGTATGCTATCGCCATTTCAAGATGGAGGGCATTCATCTTCTCAGAGATATCCTTCTTCAATACGACTGGTTGATAAAAATCGACCTAAAGGACGCATATCTTACGGTCCCTATTCACCCATCTTGTCAACCTTTACTCCAATTTATTTGGAACAACACAAAATGGCAATTCACTTGCCTTCCCTTCGGACTCTCTTCAGCCCCTTGGTGTTTCACCAAGTTAATGAAACCGGTGGTGGCTCTCTTACGATCAAGGGGGATTCGTCTCATAATATATTTGGACGATATCCTTATTATGGCCAATTCCATCAACCAAGCTTATTCCCACATGGAATGGACGCTATCACTTTTGACCGAATTAGGCTTCTTAATCAATTTCGACAAGTCAATTCTCGTTCCATCTCAAGAACTAGAATTTTTGGGTTTCCTGATCAATACCCGATCAGCCTTATTGAGTCTTCCCATGAAGAAATTGAAGACTATACGCAAAGAGATTCGATCTCTTATCAACAAAGATATCATTTCTCTCCGGTCTGTAGCACGTATCGTAGGACTCCTCTCCGCATCCATTCAGGCTATATTCCCAGCCCCTTTACATTATCGGGCTCTTCAACGTCTGAAGATCCGACATCTCAGAGAAGGTCTTGGATATTCGGACGAGGTTCCCCTTTCTCCAGAAGCCAGAGAGGAACTTATATGGTGGCTCCAACACATACAAGAATGGAACGGGAAGGCAATTTTCAATTCCCTCCCAGATTTGGTTTTGGAGTCAGACGCGAGTCTCCTCGGTTGGGGAGCTCGCTGTGGGCCTCTTTCCACAGGGGGCAAATGGTCACCCTTAGAAACCAGTTACCATATCAACTGCTTAGAACTCTTAGCGGGTTTCTTCGCTTTGAAGAGTTTTGCGAAGGACAGTTTGCACCAATGTGTATTACTTCGTATGGACAATATTTCGGCGGTCCAATATATCAATCGCCTAGGAGGGACACAATCCTCTATGTTGTCCAATATTGCCAAGGATCTATGGCACTTCTGTTTGGACAGGGACATTACCTTCAAAGCCGAATATCTTCCGGGTCTCTCCAACACCATTGCAGACTGGAATTCACGTTACCTAAAAGATTCCAGCGACTGGATGTTGGATCATTGCGTATTCCAACAAATACAACAGATTTGGGGTCCTCTGTATCTGGATCTATTCGCATCCAGACTCAACCGTCAACTCCCACGCTTCTTCAGTTGGCGTCCAGACCCGGAATCAACTGGGACGGACGCCTTCATCCAATCTTGGCCACAGGAAATGCTATATGCTTTCCCCCCTTTCAATCTGATCCCCAGGTTTCTGATCCAGGTGCTTATGCAAAAAGCAACTGTAGTCCTGATCACTCCATGGTGGCCTTCTCAACCATGGTTCCCACAGATCTTGGGTATGCTGATCGATTTCCCGAGGGTTCTTCCCACATTCCGGAATCTCCTACTAGATCCTCTAGGGAACCCTCATCCTCTAGTATTATCCCATCAACTTCCTTTGGTGGCATGGCTAATTTCGGGTCAATTCCCACGGAGACAGAATTTTCTCGAACAACTAGGGAAATTCTTTCTGACGCCTGGGCACCAGGTACCAGGATCGCTTACAGATCAGCCTGGAAACTTTGGGCTGATTGGTGCATACAACGGGAATTGGATCCCTTATCTGCACCTATTCCACACATCCTGAATTATCTGTCGGATGCTTTTGATTCGGGTAAAGCATACCGTACCATAAATCTTTATCGTTCGGCAATTTCCTTTTATCATACCCCTATTAACTCCATTGCTATTGGTAAACATCCTTTGATTTGTAAATTACTCAAAGGGATTCGTTTTAGACGACCTCCAGTTCCTAAGTATCAATCTACTTGGGACGTTAGCCTTCTTCTTAACCTTTTTCAGAGTTGGGAGGATAATGATTCATTATCCTTAAAACTCTTGTCTTTTAAACTTACCACCTTACTTTGTCTTATCTCAATTAAAAGAGTTTCAGATGTCAAAGCTCTAGATATCTCCCATAGACAATTCTCTCCACAAGGGGTATCCTTTTTGGTTCATAGACGGACCAAAACCAACATCCATCAAGTATTTTATCCATCCTTCCCTCATAATGACAAACTCTGCGTTGTCCGTTGCTTACTCGCTTATGAGGACAAAACAAAATCTATTCGTCATCCTTCTCATTCTCAACTTCTTATTTCTTACTGTAGACCCCATTTACCTGTGTCTTCTACAACCTTAGCCAGATGGATTAGAACAGTCATGGTCATGGCTAATATCGATATATCAAGATTTGGAGCTCACTCCACCAGGAGTGCAGTTTCCACTAAACTCATCCAATCTGGAGGATCACTATCGGATCTCCTTAAGGCAGCCAACTGGGCTTCTGAATCCACTTTTAAATCTTTCTACTTCAGACCTGAACATCATGTTTCTATGTCTCTTCTGTAGATTGCTCTGTATTTACGGTTATCTTATTATTTATGTATAGACATTTTAGTATATATATATTTTAGCTTTGAACATGCACTATAATGCGAAGCCCTCCTGTCTTGTCATAAAATTGGAGATTTTCCTATCCTAGGTGACGGAAAATATAGATTTTATGAAAGACAGGAGGCGAGCATTATACCTCCCTTATCCCACCCATTAACAATTTTTATTGTATTTCAGCCTACTAATCGTCAGGATCTATGGACTTTCCTGGGCTACTTCTGTTCCTTTTGGATCATCTTGTCGTTCCTTACTCAAGTTTTTCTTCAGATTCATAGATGAATGAACCTTCTCCTTTGGCCGGATGTTTCTCTACAGAGGAATTTCAACCTTCAAGTTTTTCCCAGTTCTCTTTTTGGACTTTATCATATTTATGTATTTTTATTTATTTTTTGGTTCATCAAAGAAAGAGGGATAGTTCTGTCAGTCTAGAGCTTATATTACCTGGGCTGGATGCTCATTGGTTGTTACTAGAGACAGCATGTTAGGTTGTGATTACCTATGATTGTACACCTGTATACCTGTGTACCTCAAAGTTTTTTTCTTGTTAACTATTGAAAAAACGTTTAATGTTGCTGCTATATGTTTTGCAGTAAAGAAAGAAATGCACTATAATGCTCGCCTCCTGTCTTTCATAAAATCTATATTTTCCGTCACCTAGGATAGGAAAATCTCCAATTTTAAATGTACTAATTTTCGTGCACAAAATGACACCTTACAGAATAAAAATAAGGTGTCATTTTTACTGAATGTGCACTGTGCAGAAACGTAAGTCGCAAAAAATTACAAAATGGAGGGATTTTTTCAATTTTGTACCACAAATAATAAGTTTTTGTTTTTGCCGTAGATTTTGTGGTGAAGTGACTGATGTCATGGTAGCGCATAAAACATATGGGTAAATGGGTCTGTTGGTGTAAAACTGAAAGCGTTATGATATTTAGAAGGCGAGGAGGAAAAAGGAAAGTGCAAAAATTGAAAAACTGGTGTTTCTTTTATATTTACAGTCCTCTGGGGTGGGGTTAGTAAAAAAATAAAATAAACTTCCTTACCTCCCACTCTTAGGCACCGCCGCCAGAATCGCAGAACTCTTGTTCCCACTGTCCGCTTCTGGGTTTTGGTGACGTTACCTGGCTGCTCATCCAAAGGGCATTACAGCAGCAGACAAGAAGCCGTGTGACTACATCAAATCCAGAAGCAGAAAGCAGGAACCAGAGTTCTGTGAATCTGATCGTGGCAGTGCACAATCTCCAGACTGGGGCCCGGCCTCAAAATGTGAAAAGTAAAAATTTTAATCACCCCTTTTCCCCATTTTACTCAAAAAAGCCCAACAAATTATAATTATTAAAAATAATTGGTATCATAACAAATTTGTTTCTTAAAGGGGTACTCCACCCCTAGACATCTTATCCCCTATCCAAAGGATAGGGGATAAGATTTCTGATCTTGGGGATCCCGCCGCTGTGGAACCCGCGATCTCCCTGCTGCACCCGATGTTCATTTAGAGTGCAGCCATTAGGCGTGAGGACCGTCATGCCCCTCCCATAGACTTGCATTGAGGGGGCATGGCCGTGACATCACGAGCCTCCGCCCTGCATCACCAGTCATCCGGCACGGAGAGAAGTTCCCTCCATGCACCGGATGTCTGTGGTGCCGCAGCCAAGATCACGGGGGTCCCCAGCGGCGGGACCCCGTGATCAGACATCTTATCCCACATTCTTTGGATAGGGGATAAGATGTCTAGAGGCAGAGTATCCCTTTAACCCCTGAGGATGTGGTTGTTACCACAAAACATGTAGGGGAGACAATGTGTGTGTAATATTAAATAAGCAGCCTAGTTCCCTCAGTGTACAGCATGCTGCAGACGCTGGCGGCATAAAAATCACTCCGTATAGGAGAGTTATTATTGTTTTGGGACTGTGCTGCAATTGTTTTATGCACTTCATTTAGGACCTTTTATAATGAAATCTAAATAAAAGTTTAAGTTTTAATATCATACTCATAGAGGGGGGTATTTTCTAGTTTAGGGGTTTTTACCACATCACCTAGGTGACTTGGGAATGGGGTTTGGTGTATTTAGTATCATGTAGTACAGGCTACCCCGTCTGTGCTGAGATTTAGTACAAGCCTCCTTTGTGCTACCATAAAGTACAGACTCCCCCTCTCTGTGCTGCTATTTATGGACAAATATAGGGCTCTATTACTATGTGGGGAAATTCACACTAGGAGTTTGTAAAGAGGTGGGGCTGGTGCTGGAGCGAGAAACTTAAAATATTTGTTTTGCAGATTCAGCGATGACGAGTGGTGGCCAGAAAAGTGACTGATTCCAATGAAAAAAGACATCACCTTTAATTCACTCTGAGAAGTCGCCTTGTGAGTCAAAAGATATGCTATATAATCACTTATGGATTGCATAATCTGTGCTGTACTAGTATCTTCCACTTTATAGTCATATTGGTCTTTGTTTAGTGGATTTTATTAAGTTACAGTGTGGTGTCACTATGAGAGGGTAACTGTAGTAGTACTGGTGCACCAATATACCTTGTATACTGGTATTATTGGTAACATTGGTCTCAGTATACATGATTTGTCAGTAACAGTATAATGGTAATATGTATGGTGATATTATTCCTCCTTGTATACTGGTATTATTGGTAATATTGGTCTCAGTATACAGGATTTGTCAGTAACAGTATGATGGTAATATGTATGCTGATAATATTCTCCTTGTATACTTGTATTATTGGTAACATTGGTCTCAGTATACATGATTTGTCAGTAACGATATAATGGTAATATGTATGGTGATATTATTCCTCCTTGTATACTGGTATTATTGGTAACATTGGTCTCAGTATACAGGATTTGTCAGTAACAGTATGATGGTAATATGTATGCTGATAATATTCTCCTTATATACTTGTATTATTGGTAATATTGGTCTCAGTATACAGGATTTGTCATTAACAGTATGATGGTAATTTGTATGGTGATAATATTCCTCCTTGTATACTGGTATTATTGGTAATATTGGTTTCAGTATACAGGATTTGTCAGTAACAGTATGATGGTAATATGTATGTGATAATATTCCTCCTTGTATACTGGTATTATTGATAATATTGGTCTCAGTATACAGGATTTGTCAGTAACAGTATAATAGTAATATGTATGTGATAATATTCCTCCTTGTATACTGGTATTATTGGTAATATTGGTCTCAGTATACAGGATTTGTCAGTAACAGTATGATGGTAATATGTATGCTGATAATATTCTCCTTGTATACTTGTATTATTGGTAACATTGGTCTCAGTATACATGATTTGTCAGTAACGATATAATGGTAATATGTATGGTGATATTATTCCTCCTTGTATACTGGTATTATTGGTAACATTGGTCTCAGTATACAGGATTTGTCAGTAACAGTATGATGGTAATTAGTGTTGAGCGGCATAGGCCATATTCGAATTCGCGAATATTCGCGAATATATGGACGAATATTCGTCATATATTCGCGAATATTCGCATATTCGTTATATTCTCGTTTTATTTTCGCATACGCGAAGATTCGCGTATGCGAAAATTAACATATATTAAAATTCGCATATACAAAATTAGCGCGCGCTAAAATTCGCGTATGCGAAAATTAGCATATGCTAATGTTCGCATATTCGAATTTTCGCACGCCAGTCTCACACAGTAGTATTACAGCCTTCTTTACATCACACAAGCTGGAAGCAGAGAGGGGTGATCACTGTGATGTGTACTGTGAAGAAAAAAAAAAAAACGAATATTCGTAATTACGAATATATAGCGCTATATTCGCGAAATTCGCGAATTCGCGAATATGCGATATTCGCGAATAATATTCGAATTGCGAATATTCGCGAGCAACACTAATGGTAATATGTATGCTGATAATATTCTCCTTATATACTTGTATTATTGGTAATATTGGTCTCAGTATACAGGATTTGTCATTAACAGTATGATGGTAATTTGTATGGTGATAATATTCCTCCTTGTATACTGGTATTATTGGTAATATTGGTTTCAGTATACAGGATTTGTCAGTAACAGTATGATGGTAATATGTATGTGATAATATTCCTCCTTGTATACTGGTATTATTGATAATATTGGTCTCAGTATACAGGATTTGTCAGTAACAGTATAATAGTAATATGTATGGTGATAGTATTTTCTCCATGATCCCTCAACTTACAATGGCCTCAACATACAATGGTTTCAACATACAATGGTCTTTTCTGGACCATAGTAACTTGAAACCAAACTCAAAATCCAATGCTACGGACAGTCCAGATCTGTGAAACGTGTCAATGGCTGGAAGAACTGACCAATCACAATGGGCATTTTATTACTAAAACACCTGTATTACTGAAACATATGCACTGAATTCCTGTCTGGTAGCACCCCCTACAGTACAGAGAGATATTACATGTTCACTCTTAATCTATGCCACAGTTAGCTGCTCCTTTTGACACAAAGTAAGGGCGGCTCGGGCTCTTTAAATTATTTTAGGATATTGCGTGTACTGTCCAGAACGCTGAAGAAGCTCCTGTCCTCTACATAGACAGTGATTTACAGCTCACAGCAGATCTTTCATTCATAAATATATATATATATATATATATATATATATATATATATATATATATATATAAACTTATTTTTCTTTAATCCTCAATTTTTCCTATTTTTGGATGGCATTTTGGTGGCTTCAGAACCAATTACCAGGTTTCCATAGAGTTATGGTCTCTACATTCAATGGTTTCAACATACATTGGTCATCCTGGAAGCAGTTAATATTGTAACTTGAGGGACCACGGCATACTGGTATTATTGGTAATATTGGTCTCAGTATATAGGATTTGTCAGTTAACAGTATGATAGCAATATGTATGGTGATAATATTTCTCCCTGTATATTGGCATTATTGGTTATATTAGTCTCAGTATACAGGATTTGGTCAGTAACAGTATGATGGTAACATGCATGGTGATAATATTTGTGTTGATTAGAGGTATGCAGTATTATCATGTGTAGAAATGTGTTATAATATACATTAACACTTTAAGTTCTTTGGAGGGGGATATTCAGATACTGAAGAAAAACTCATGACTTTTCATAGCCTTGGTAATACTCTCTGGCTTTTTCAAAACTACAAATCTCTTTCAGGACGTGATGGGAGTTGTAGTTTTGTGATCTATTGTCATGTTTAGAAAATACATTTGTAAAGGGGTAAAGTTAATAAAGATAGCCACAACCTAGGGGCACCAAGAAATAATTCTGCACCCAGGTGTTTATGACCCTAGGATCAGCCCTGTTTGACCACTCAATGCCAAACACTCCTGGGCCAGGCTGCAAGCCTGTAAAATTATTGTGGGCCGGGTCACCATACCTGCAGGAGGGTCGGTATGAGTAGAAGCCTGGCATTTGATTTGTAAGTCTTCTGTAAAATAAATATGCACAGGTTGTGCCCTGATGTCAAAGGGCACAGCTGTACCATAAAAGACAGAAGCCTGGTAAATCAAGTACCATGCTTCCATTACACAAGCTCTTAGCACTACAGCCTACATGGGAACCTGACAGTTGATTTGCCAGACTTCCTTGAGGTTGCAGACTTGACGGCACAATATCAAGTTTGTAACACTACAGATGCCTGGTAAATCAAATGGTAGGCTGCCCTGTCCACTAGCATGATGCGGAGTTCAAACACACGTTTGATTTAGCAAGTATCTCTTTTTTAGTGATTTCCATATTGCTATGGATAAGAAAGGTGAAGGAAAAAGGAAACAGAAAGGACGAGCAGAAAAAGAATGAGAAAAAAAAACTTTTTGAACAAGATGAAAGCCATTGTCAAAATATTAGTAGCTTGTTTAACCCCTTAACGACCACGGACGTAAATGTACGTCCTGGTTTGGTGGGACTTCCCGCACCAGGACGTACATTTACGTCCTGTGATGACCGCGAGCATCGGAAGGGTGTTCGCGTCATAAACGGCAGGTTCCGGCTGCTAGCAGCAGCCGGGGACCCGCCGGTAATGGCCGACATCCACGATCGTGCGGATGTCCGCCATTAACCCCTCCGATGCCGTGATCAATACAGATCACGGCATCTGCGGCAGGGGCGGCCATACCATATGTGCAGCCGCTTGAGCTGCACAGGGGCCCTAGCGTGTGAGGGGGCCCGCTGCCCTTTGAAAGGGCAGAGGGCCCCCTCACACAACACACACTGAGCAGCAGCGCTGCACCGCTGCTGCTCACAGTCAGGGCCAGGGCCGCCATCAGGGGGGTACAACCCCTACTCCTGTAAGGGGCCCGGAGCTTTAGGGGGGCCCGCCGGCCCTGTGCTTTTTTTTTTTTTCTTTTTTCTTTCTTGCCAGTGAGTGACTGTGTCTGTCACTCACTGACCGCTGGGGGCCAACACTGTGCACTGCTCATTGACTGACTACATACAGTCAGCCAATCAGTCAGACTACAGTAGCGTGCCCCGCACATACCTCCATGGCGAGCATCTGCAGGGCCCCCTTCCCCATCTTATGCCAGCCCCCCTCGTCAGAAACAAAAGAAAGAAAAACTTTACTGACGGCACTGTTCCTGCCCGGCTTCCTCCCGCCCCGGCGCCGCTCCGAGCTGTACACAGTATACAGAGCAGGCCGTGACCCCTGCCTTGACGACATCACTCACGGATGCCTGGCCTGTGGAGAAGATAGGACGTCACCCGTTGGACATGGTGTGTATCTCTTCTTTTGTTATTTTTCGTCCGGGGGCGGTTACACCAGTGTTTACAAATCAGTGTGCCTCCAGCTGTTGCAAAACTATAACTTCCAGCATGCCTGGACAGCTAGAGACTGTCCGGGAATGCTGGGAGTTGTAGTTTTGGACCACCTGGAGAGACACTGTTTTGAAAACACTGCCTTAGTCGGTATTTTCCAATCTGGGAACTTCCAGCTGTTGCAAAACTACAACTCCCAGCATTCCCCTGACAGTCTTTAGCTGTCCAGGCATTGCTGGGAGTTATAGTTCTGCAACAGCTGGAGACACTCAGGTTTGGTAGGTAGGTCCTTAGTCCATTGTTTTCCAACCTGGGTGACTCCAGCTGTTACAAAACTACAACTCCCAGCAGAATCCTGGACAGTCTTTAGCTGTCCAGGCATGCTTGGAGTTATAGTTTTACAACAGCTGGAGGCACTCAGGTTTGGTAGGTAGGTCTTTAGTCCAGTGTTTCCCATCCTGGTTGCCTCCAGCTGTTGAAAAACTCTAACTCCCAGCTTAAGACTGTCCGGGCATGCTGGGAGTTGTAGTTTTGCAACAGCTGGAGGCACCCGGGTTGGGAAACACTGACTACGGCAGTGTTTTCGAAACATTGTCTCTCCAACTGTTGCAAAACTACAACTCCCAGCATTCTCGGACAGTCTTAAGCTGGAAGTTAGAGTTTTGCAGCAGAAGGTGGCATTTTGGTGGGTAGTTGGGCCCTTAGTCCAGTGTTTCCCAACCTTAATGCCTCCAGCTGTTGCAAAACTACAACTCCCAGCATGCCCAAACAGCCAAAGCCTGTTTGGAAAACACTGGACTAAGGGCCTACCTACCAAATGTAACGTCACCACCCACCTACCAACCAAACATATACCTGCCCACCTACCAACCAAACATATACCTGCCTAGCAAATGCTTTTCCTGCCTACCTAACAAACGTATAACCTACCTACCTAGCGGCAAACCTTTTACTTGCCTTCCTACCAACTGAACTTACTACCTTCCTAAATAACTTGCAAACTTACTACTTGCCTACCTACTTACAGAATGTTCTACTTACCTAATTTACTACTTGCAGGCGTACTACCTGCTTACCTAGAAAACATATTACCTGGGTGGGGGTGGGGGGCCCAGGCATATTCTTTGCACAGGGGCCCTCTGTTGTCTGTGTCCGCCCCTGATCTGTGGCATTGTGGCACTTTGGATGATCGGATCGCCCGCAGCGCTGCCGCGGGGATCCGATCATCCAGCATGACAGCCGTAGGTCCCCTTACCTAGCTCCAGCCATCTCCCGGGGTCTTCTGCTCTGGTCTGCGATCGAGCAGACCAGAGCAGAAGATCACCGATAATACTGAGCAGTGCTGTGTCCTATGCATAGCACTGCACAGTATTAGCAATCAAACGATTGCTATAGATAGTCCCCTATGGGGACATAAAAAGTGTTAAAAAAAAAGTTGAAAAATGTAAAAATAAAAAGTAAAAAAAAAGTGAAAAATCCCCTCCCCCAATAAAAATGAAAATTGTCCGTTTTTCCCATTTTACCCCCAAAAAGCGGAATGGCGTAAACGTAAAAAATTTAAAAAGTCAACAAATCCTGCTTTTTTGTCACATTTTATTCAAAAAAATTAATAAAAAATTATCTAAAAGTTTTATATACGCAAATGTGTTATCTAAAATAAGTACAGATGACGGCGCATAAAATTAGCCCTCATACCGCCCTATATATGGAAAAATGAAAAAGTTTTAGGTGGTCAAAATAGGGCGATTTTAGATTACTGATTTTGTACACAAAGTTTTTTGATTTTTTTTAAGCGGTACAAAAATATAAAAGTATCTAGCCATGGGTATCATTTTAATCGTATTGACCCACAGAATAAAGAACACCTATCATTTTTACCGTAAAGTGTACAGTGTGAAAACAAAACCCTCCAAAATGTGCAAAATGTTGGTTTTCATTAAAATTTCCTCCCTAAAAAAAAAAATTTTTGAGGTTCGCCTTACATTTTATGGTAAAATGAGAGGTTTCATTACAAAGTAAAATTAGTCACGCAAAAAACAAGCCCTTATATGGGTCTGTAGATGGAAATATAAAGGAGTTACGGATTTTAGAAGGAGAGGAGGAAAAAACGAAAACGCTAAAATAAAATTGGCCTGGTCCTTGAGGTGAAAATGGGCTTGGTCATTAAAGGGTTAAGATAGTGGCAAGAAAGCAGGATCTACCACCTGCATCTCCACATGAAGACAGCGATGCATGGCACTATGCAAAGCAGTGGAAGTCCAGAAATAAATATCGATAAAGGTAAAGATATTCACCAATATATCCAAGCTGCTATTGCACTGGAAACTGATGAAGAATTTGAAGAAGCAATTGCTGAAAAATCATCAGGAGGGGAAGAAATCCCAGAAGTAGTGGTCAGTAATGAGGGTACGCCTGACACAGTTGATGATAAAATGTGGTTTATTCGACCAAAATCAGAAAATGTGGCTACTTTCTTATCGTTTCATCCATGTCAACCAGATGTACCTCCTTTTACCTCAAAAAAAGCTATATGAGAGGCGGGATGGACAGAGGCATCACTGGTTGACATATTCACATGGATTTGGGGGGTATTTATCAAAGGATTTATGTGTTTTTTTTTTACGTAACTTTGGCACAATACTTTGGCGCAGTGTCTTTTTGCGCCAAAGTTTGGCGCATCTTCTCCACTGTCATTTTTAGAACTTTCTCAAAATCACACGGTCCTGTGTAACTTTAGTCAGTAATTCCTCATTTGCACCAATCGATCTTTGGCGCAAATCCCGTTTTTTGGCACAAATCCCCGCCAAGAAATGTTGCACATGGAAAACACACTTAGCAATGTCAGAAAATGTAAAGGCATCAAAATACATTAAAACATTTTTTGTGAAAGCAGCGACGCCTCCAGGGCTGCCCAATACTATCCTGCGACATAGTTGTCTCTGAGGGACCTTCACCCTCCGTTGAGCCAGCATTGGACATGGCCACACAGGTTCAGGAAAGGTAAGCACTAAAGCAGTGGTCTCCAACCTGCGGACCTCCAGATGTTGCAAAACTACAACTCCCAGCATGCCCGGACAGCCAACGGCTGTCCGGGCATGCTGGGAATTGTAGTTTTGCAACATCTGGAGGTCCGCAGGTTGAAGACCGCTGCACTAAAGTAACAAAAAAAAAAAATCCATTTCACATGGTGGCTATACACCCCACAAAAGAAAATAACTCATGTCGCTTGCTGATATACTGCAGGAGGGACTCCGAAATGGCTGCTCTACAGGGTAAAATACGCGTCCTCTGTGGTGGTAAGTTCTGTGTAAAAGGCGCTGCGAACAGCTGATTTCAACATTTGAGCCAAAATTACGAACTACTTGTACCAAATGATAAATTTGGTGCATGTCCACGAAAACCAAAGTGAAAAAAAAAAGGTAAAAAGAAACGGTCAACAGGCAAAATTGATAAATACCCCAAATAGTGCTGTTTTTTGCATGGTGTGTCTTGTTTTCAGTAGAAAGACAAACAACAGTGCTTTTATTGATGGTTGCACTGACGAAAAGCACGTGTCAGAGAACTGAAGAGCGCGAAAGAAGCAATCTCCACAATAATAGTGTAAAACTTTATTGATGAGATCAAAGAATATGGACATATCCAGTCGATTCTTTGAGAAACAAACAACCAGAAAAGAGGAAGTAAAGCAAAAATGTGGCATCCTTGAAAGAGTGATTGAAACAGTAAAGCTGACTGGGAAAAGAAGCCTAAGCTATCGAGCAACAACTGAAGCCGCATATACTTTAGATCAGGCATACTGTAGGCAACCTTTGGCACTGCTGATGTTTTGGACTACATTTCCCATGGTGCTTTTGCAGCATTATGGCTGTATGAGCATCATGGGAGATGTAGTCTAAAACATCTGCAGTGCCGAAGGTTGCCTATGCCTGCTTTAAAGGGGTACTCCGGTGAAAACCTTTTTTCTTTTAAATCAACTAGTGGCAGAAAGTTAAACATATTTGTAAATTAATTTCGGGTAGAATACAGACATAGCGCACATCTACAATCTTGTATAATGATCTGATTGCTTCTCAGCATAATATCAAAAACTAACAGGTTGTTAGTATACATTTTTGATCAAAAAGTACAAGCCCACTCGCCACGTCAAGGCCACCTATTCAGAGTGGGTCCCTAATGTCCCTAGCATAAAATGGCGTAGCACCGGGCGGCGACCACCACCGCCGCGACACAGGTGCCCACGGGGGGGGGGGGGGGAGCGACCCACTGGCAGAGCGGCCCCAATGCCACTCAAACCAGTCAATGGGCCGTACCCGCCCGCAGACACAGCGCCACGGCAGCAACGGACGCCGCCCCGCACCACACCAGTGTGAACAAGGTGTAAAGGCTCACTTACCTTGCTCTCCCAGTCAGACTGGGAGGCAGCTAGGAGTGAAATGGCCCCTGTGTGGCTAATTACCACCTATATAGGGTTGGGCTGAGGGGGTGGGGAAGAGTGCAGCACATGTTCAAAAAAAAAAAAAAAAAAAAAAAAAAAGGAAAGGATAGAAATCACAGTATCAATTTCGGGTAGAATAGAGACATAGCGCACATCTACAATGTTGTATAATGATCTGATTTCTTCTCAGCATAATATCAAAAACTAACAGGTTGTTAGTATACATTTTTGATCAAAAAGTACAAGCCCACTCGCCACGTCAAGGCCACCTATTTAGAGTGGGTCCCTAATGTTCCTAGCATAAAATGGCGTAGCACCGGGCGGCGACCACCACCGCCGCGACACAGGTGCCCACGGGGGGGGGGGGGGGGGGGGGAGCGACCCACTGGCAGAACGGCCCCAATGCCACTCAAACCAGTCAATGGGCCGCACCCGCCCGCAGACACAGCGCCACGGCAGCAACGGACGCCGCCCTGCACCACACCAGTAAATTACTTCTATTAAAAAATCTTTATGCTTCCAGTACCTTTTAGCTGCTGAATGCTACAGAGGAAATTCCTTTCTTTTTGGAACACTGATGACATCACGAGCACAGTGCTCTCTGCTGACATCTCTGTCCATTTTAGCAACCATGCATAGCAGATGCATAGCAGATGTAAGCTAAGGGCAGCGTGGTGGCTGAGTGGTTAGCACTGCTGCCTTGCAGTGCTGGGAACTTGAGTTCAAATCCCACTAAGGACAGCAATAAATAAAGCGTTATTATTATTATTATTATAAAATCAGCAGAGAGAACTGTGCTCGTGATGTCATCAGAGAGCATTCCAAAGAGAAAAGAATTTCCTCTGTTGTATTCAGCAGCTAATAAGTACAGGAGGGATTAAGATTTTTTAATAGAAGTAATTTACAAATATGTTTAACTTTCTGCCACCAGTGGATTTAAAAGAAAAAAAGGTTTTCACCGGAGTACCCCTTTAAGATGATGAAAAGTTGAACCATGGAAATTTTTTAGAGATTTTGCTACTTCTAAGCAAGTTTGATCCATTGCTAAAAAAAATCCTGTTGATGAAGTCATCAAAAAAAGTAAAAAAAAACATCATGAAATTGCAACAAGTAGCAAAGGCCGTAGCGGATTTGTCTCATTTCAAAAACTACGGTGAACAATATCATCAGTGTAATTTCAGTATTGCCCAACAAATCCGAGATGCTGGCATGTTTTGCATACAGCTGGATACAACACAGGACCTAAATGTCTCAGACCAGTGTTCAATAGTAATTCGATATGTCAAAAATGTGGACCATGAATGTTTGGTCACTGTTGTTAATTGCACATCCACTACAGGGATGGAGCTTCTAATATGCAGGGCTAGTACAATGGGTTCAGCACATGGCTGAGCAATAAAGCACCTGGCCAGATCCATGTGTGGTGCTATGCACATGTATTAAATCTGGTGATGATGGATGTCACAAAGGTCTGTGCAGGCAATGGCCTAGATTTATCAAACTGCGTGAGAGAAAAAGTGGAGGGTTTTTTCCATAACAACCAATCACAGCTCAGCTAATGAGCTCTGGTAAAGTGAAAGCTGAGCTGTGATTGGTTACTGTGGGAAAATCCTCCACTTTTTCTCTCACGCAGTTTGATAAATCTGGGCCAATATCTTTGTTTGGCTTGCTAGATTCATGTGCTGTCTTTTTTCGTGAATCCTACCTCAGGATGAATGAATAGGGTTGTCACCTTTCCCTCAGAAAAATACCGGCCGTGGGTGTGGCTATGTGGGGGTGGAGCTAAAAAAAAGGGGAGGGGCCGATTGCACAGAGGACGAGGGATCAGGGGTTTAAGAAATGTCATGGGGGATGGGGGGGGGTAAAGAAATGGCATGGGGGATGGGGGGGGTAAAGAAATTGCACAGGGGATGGGATGGATACAATATATATGTGGGGGGAACTTTCCTATATTGCACAAAAAAATTACATTTAGAGAATAAAACTTACAATTGTAAATAACATTTATTTAACAACAGGCAATAAATTTAAGGGGATACCCAGCAAATATAAATATAATATAAATACATTTGACAACCTCACCAAATAGTGCAAATGCAAACATTTTAACAGCTCCTCTGTATACACACTACCAACAACAAAAAATAGGATGAAAAATCATCAAAACCAAATTGATACCGATAAAGCCCTCATATAGCTCTGTAGGTGGAAAACTGAAAATGTTGTACTGAACAAAACCACTATACACAGACCAGTATACTATAAAGGATCTGTATAAGTGATTATATACAGGACCATATGGCGGTAGATATCAGCTGTACACAGGATGTATATTCCTTATAAGTGATTATATACAGGACCATATGGCGGTAGATATCAGCTGTACACAGGATGTATATACCATATAAGTGATTATATACAGGACCATATGGCGGTAGATAACAGCTGTACACAGGATGTGTATACCATATAAGTGATTATATACAGGACCATATGGCGGTAGATATCAGCTGTACACAGGATGCGTATACCATATAAGTGATTACAGTTACATTTTGGGACTCACAATTACATCTTTTCTGATCAGCGGCGTCCTCTTTCCTTTTCCCCTCCGTCCGGATAAGACCGCCATGTGGATCTCTTAACATCTGCAGGAAAAACATGTCAGACTCTGCATATACTCAGTGCCCTCCCCTCCTCTACACAATCTGCCCATCTATAGGCCCACAAACCGTAATAATGCCCTCCTTGGTGTCCTGCACAGTAAAAGGGTAGGTAGCCAGGTAAATAGGTAACTAGGTAGGTAGATCAGGAAGCCAGATATGTAGGTAGGTGACAAGCCAGGTAGGTAGGGGGCTAGCTAGGTAGTTAGGCAGCCATGTATGAAGGCCAGGGACATAGTTAGATAGCCTGGTATGTAGGTAAGTAGTTAGGCATCCAGGTATAAAGTTAGGTAGCCCCCCCCCCAATAAGTATAGGTAGTTACACCCCCCCCCCCGTTCCCTATAGGCAGAGTCACCCCCTCTCTTCCCCATAGGTATAGGCAGTTACCCCCCCTCTCTTCCCCATAGGTATAGGCAGTTACCCCCCCCCCCCTCTCTTCCCCATAGGTATAGGCAGTTACCCCCCCCCCTCTTCCCCATAGGTATAGGCAGTTACCCCCCCCCTCTCTTCCCCATAGGTATAGGCAGTTACCCCCCCCCCCTCTCTTCCCCATAGGTATAGGCAGTTACCCCCCCCTCTCTTCCCCATAGGTATAGGCAGTAACCCCCCTCTCTTCCCCATAGGTATAGGCAGTTACCCCCCCTCTCTTCCCCATAGGTATAGGCAGTTACCCCCCCCTCTCTTCCCCATAGGTATAGGCAGTTACCCCCCCCTCTCTTCCCCATAGGTATAGGCAGTTACCCCCCTCTCTTCCCCATAGGTATAGGCAGTTACCCCCCCCTCTCTTCCCCATAGGTATAGGCAGTTACCCCCCCCCCTCTTCCCCATTGGTATAGGCAGTTACCCCCCCCTCTCTTCCCCATAGGTATAGGCAGTTACCCCCCCCCTCTTCCCCATAGGTATGGGCAGTTACCCCCCCCCCCTCTTCCCCATAGGTATAGGTAGTTACTCCCCCCCCCATCTTCCCCATAGGTATAGGCAGTTACCCCCCCCTCTTCCCCATAGGTATAGGCAGTTACCCCCCCCCATAGGTAAAGGCAGTTACCCACCCCCTCTCTCTTCCCCATAGGTATAGGCAGTTACCCCCCCCCTCTCTTCCCCATAGGTATAGGCAGTTACCCCCCCCCTCTCTTCCCTATAGGTATAGGCAGTTACCCCTCCCTCTCTTCCCCATAGGTATAGGCAGTTACCCCCCCCCCCTCTCTTCCCCACAGGTATAGGCAGTTACCTCCCCCCCCCCCTCTTCCCCATAGGTATAGGCAGTTACCTCCCCCCCCCCCTCTTCCCCATAGGTATAGGCAGTTCCCCCCCTCTTCCCTATAAATATAGGCAGTTACCCCCCCCCCCTCTTCCCAATAGGTATAGGCAGTTACCCCCCCCCCTCTCTCTTCCCCATAGGTATGGTAAGTTACCCCCCTCTTCCCCATGGAATTGGGGTGGGGGGGGGAATTGCCACAGGGGAATTGGGGTTGGTGGGGTAGAATTCAGAGACACACACACACTGGCTGACAGTGTCAGACACACAAACACTGACACACACACACTGGCCGACAGACACACAAACACTGACAGACAGACACACAAACACTAACACACACATAGTAACAGACACACTTACCTACTACCGCCATCTATAGGCCCACAAACTGTAATAATGCCCTCCTTGGTGTCCTGCACAGTAAAAGGGTAGGTAGCCAGGTAAATAGGTAACTAGGTAGGTAGATCAGGAAGCCAGATATGTAGGTAGGTGACAAGCCAGGTAGGTAGGGGGCTAGCTAGGTAGTTAGGCAGCCATGTATGAAGGCCAGGGACATAGTTAGATAGCCTGGTATGTAGGTAAGTAGTTAGGCATCCAGGTATAAAGTTAGGTAGCCCCCCCCCCAATAAGTATAGGTAGTTACACCCCCCCCCCCCCCCGTTCCCTATAGGCAGAGTCACCCCCTCTCTTCCCCATAGGTATAGGCAGTTACCCCCCCTCTCTTCCCCATAGGTATAGGCAGTTACCCCCCCCCCCTCTCTTCCCCATAGGTATAGGCAGTTACCCCCCCCCTCTTCCCCATAGGTATAGGCAGTTACCCCCCCCCCCTCTCTTCCCCATAGGTATAGGCAGTTACCCCCCCCCTCTCTTCCCCATAGGTATAGGCAGTTACCCCCCCCTCTCTTCCCCATAGGTATAGGCAGTAACCCCCCTCTCTTCCCCATAGGTATAGGCAGTTACCCCCCCTCTCTTCCCCATAGGTATAGGCAGTTACCCCCCCCTCTCTTCCCCATAGGTATAGGCAGTTACCCCCCCCTCTCTTCCCCATAGGTATAGGCAGTTACCCCCCTCTCTTCCCCATAGGTATAGGCAGTTACCCCCCCTCTCTTCCCCATAGGTATAGGCAGTTACCCCCCCCCTCTTCCCCATTGGTATAGGCAGTTACCCCCCCCTCTCTTCCCCATAGGTATAGGCAGTTACCCCCCCCCCCTCTTCCCCATAGGTATGGGCAGTTACCCCCCCCCTCTTCCCCATAGGTATAGGTAGTTACCCCCCCCCCCATCTTCCCCATAGGTATAGGCAGTTACCCCCCCCTCTTCCCCATAGGTATAGGCAGTTACCCCCCCCCCCCCATAGGTAAAGGCAGTTACCCACCCCCTCTCTCTTCCCCATAGGTATAGGCAGTTACCCCCCCCCCCCTCTCTTCCCCATAGGTATAGGCAGTTACCCCCCCCTCTCTTCCCTATAGGTATAGGCAGTTACCCCTCCCTCTCTTCCCCATAGGTATAGGCAGTTACCCCCCCCCCCTCTCTTCCCCACAGGTATAGGCAGTTACCTCCCCCCCCCCTCTTCCCCATAGGTATAGGCAGTTACCTCCCCCCCCCCTCTTCCCCATAGGTATAGGCAGTTCCCCCCCTCTTCCCTATAAATATAGGCAGTTACCCCCCCCCCCTCTTCCCAATAGGTATAGGCAGTTACCCCCCCCCCTCTCTCTTCCCCATAGGTATGGTAAGTTACCCCCCTCTTCCCCATGGAATTGGGGTGGGGGGGGGGAATTGCCACAGGGGAATTGGGGTTGGTGGGGTAAAATTCAGAGACACACACACACTGGCTGACAGTGTCAGACACACAAACACTGACACACACACACTGGCCGACAGACACACAAACACTGACAGACAGACACACAAACACTAACACACACATAGTAACAGACACACTTACCTACTACCGCAGCACTTCTCCAGTCTCCTCTCAGTCTCGGCGAGTGACGTGACGTCCTGCGCTGCGCGGGTCTGCGGAGTGACGTCACTTCCGCAACGTCCCTCCGCAGATCCGGCCGCACAGCATTGCACAGGAAAAGTTTTAGACTGTGACTGGGAGACAGGGACAGCCTCAGAGTCAGACAGGCATGGTGCGGCCGTGCGGCCCGCACTCCTGCTCAGCGGTGCCGGCACCGAACAGAACAGGAGTTTTTTTTTAGGTTAGTGTGATGAGAGTGAATGAAAAATACCGGCCATTGCATGGCCGGTATTTTTCATCCAAACTTACCGGCACAGCCCGGAATCTGAATGAAAATACCGGCTGTGCCGGAAAAATACCGGCAGGGTGGCAACCCTATGAATGAATGGCGGGAAAAGTGTCATGAAGAATGATTTCAATCACTTTCTGATAGGAGAAACAAGATGGTGGTCCAGAGATGCAGCACTTAAAGGGGTACTCAGTTGGAAAACATTTTTTTTTATCAACTGGTGCCAGAAAGTTAAACAGATTTGTAAATTACTTCTATTAATAAAATCTTTATCCTTCCATTACTTATTAGCTGCAATATACTGCAGAGAAAGTTCTTTTGTTTTTGGATTTCTTTTTTTTTTTTTTTTTCTGTCCACAGTGTTCTTGACTGACACCTCTGTCCGTATCAGGAACTGTCCAGAACAGGAGAAAATCCCCATAGCAAACCTATGCTGCTCTGGAGTCCATACTCCATTCTCTTTTTTGGGTACATGGCAATATTTTTGTAATGTGATCTTACCGATAAAAGGAGACTTCTTTGTTTTTTTTGAGAAATGTTTACAGTATGTGTTTCTTTTGAAAAGTGTTGAGGTGCTTGCCATGATACAGTTTAAAAAACTTGATATTCCATAGGAAGTTTTTTTGCACTTTTTGAGCTGTTAAAGAATAAACAGCACCATATTTGCACTTTTTTGTCAAAAAATGTTACTGGAACTTTTGAAACATTTTGGCTGACATTTCTCATTGTCTTTAGACTGTTTTTTTTGTGTCTACAAAAGGCGCAAAAAAGGCGCAAGCAGGGTTTATTTGAGCTTTTTTTGCGCCTTTTGGTTTACACATTTCTGCTGATTTTGAGTTGCAATCCACTGATTTTGGCAGTACACATGATATGGAAGGGTTTTATCAACTGCGCCTTTTTGTGAAAAGGTGCAAATGGCGCAGAGACACTGAAAAGTCTCTAAAACTACACCAGCCCGGACTTAGCTTAGCTTTTTGGTGTATGTGAAGAGAGAAATTTCTGAAAATGGGACCTGCACAAAATGTATCAAACGCTCTGTGACCATTTAATACATTTGGTGCTTCTACACATTACAAGCACACAAAAAAAGTGTAGAAAAATGCTTCACTTACACCTACAATGATAAATGCTTCACTTACACCTACAATGATAAATGCTTCACTTACACCTACAATGATAAATGCTTCACTTACACCTACAATGATAAATGCTTCACTTACACCTACAATGATAAATGTCGGCCATAATTATTGTTTAGTATAACATTTTGCACTTTTTTCCTCAAAAGGTTTATTTGCTCTTTTGTTGCACTATTTATTAACTACTGGTTTGGTGTTGAATAACTTATATAAAGTAAGAGATTAAAACCGTGTCTTCCATTCCTTAGGTTTTAAGTAACCATTTTTGGATTATTCCTAATTCTGACCCAATTGCATGGGATAATGGTCTACTGTAGTGTTTCCCAACCAGGATGCCTCCAGCTGTTGCAAAACAACATTTCCCAGCATGCCCGGGCAGCCAAAGGCTGTCTGGACATACTGAGAGTTGTAGTTTTGCAACAGCTGGAGGCACCCTGGTTGGAAAAAGCTGGTTTACTGTGATATTATGTGAACAATGTGGGTTCTACAAAAGAGCTATTGTAGAGCAAAGTTCATATTCCTGTTTACGTATGTGTTTTAAAATAAATGCTTTCCCCTTTTATAAACAAGTAAATAATTAGGATATGCCATGGGCTTGCAAAATGATTCAATGTCGGGCTGGTATGCAACTTTTTCCAGGGCTGTTTTTTTATCCCCAGTCTGGACCTGTTTGGCAGCCCTGTAATTCTGGGACTTGTGTTTGGATAACTCTTTTTTGCAGCAGTGTTGCATTAAGCTGTTTGCCTACAGTTTTGCAACAGCTGGAGACACGTTTGGTAAAACTCTGTGTTACAGCAGTGTTGTTGCAGGCTGTGTTCCTCCTGCAGCCCTGTCAATCAGCCATCTCATGTCCATGACGATTGGACACACTCATGCTGCTGTGGGAATCATCAGTGTTCTACTACAGTGTCCCTAGTAGTGAGATTTTTGGAGGCAGTTTTCTTTAATAAAATGTGAAAACATTTATTAAAGAAGTATATTAGAAAAACTATTGTTTTGCCATGATGTACAACATATAAAAAGTTTTTATATCTGACAGTGCCCTTTTAGGACTTACCGGTTAGTGCTCTGTTCTTCATCCTCTTTATGTGCCTTGTGATTTATTACCTACTTATGTTGAAGCACTTTGTACCTGGTGGCAATTGGGACTGCACTTAGAAGGAGTAGCAGACAGCTGCCTTTGATAGTGGTGCTGAGACCTACTAATCTTGCTGAGATATAGTACTCTTCTATTATTGTGTGGCTTTTAAAAAATCTCAAACTTTTTTTTTTACAAAATAAGTATCTTTAAAATCACTCTATTTTGACCACCTTTAACTTTATCATTTTTTCCATATACGGGGCTGCATGAGGGCTCATCTTTTGTGCTGTGATATGTATGTTTGTATGGGTAACACTTATGCTAATATGTCACTTTTTAATCGCTTATTAATTTTAAATTTTTTTTAATAAAATGTGACAAAGAAGCAGCAATTTTGAATTTTTTTTTATTGTTTATTTACATTTACACTGATCAAGGTACAGGATAATTAACATTACATTTTGATAGTTCAGACTATATATATATATATATATATATATATATATATATATATATATATATTTTTTTTTTTTTTTTTTTTTTTTTTTACTGAGACAGTTTCTTCTAGCTTCATCGAACTTTTGGGTGACTGTGGTTTGCCGAATTTCTGAACATTGCCAGGTTCAGCTCAAGTGAACCTAGCAATACAGAATACCAGAAATGTTTATAGATCCCTAATTTACTGGAACCCATTGTTGGCCTGAGTGCTATGCCCTGGCCCAGCAAGGAAAGAGTTAACTAGCGCTGCTGAACAGTGCTAGTTAACTGCTTAGAAGGGGGTTTACAGTATATAGCAGTACACAGGAGAGTACACAGGAGGGCAGCGTTCTGACCCCTACTAATCAGCTTGTTATTCACCTGTGAATAGGAAGAGAGATGGGAATGAAATGGGTATAACCCTTCAACAGAGAAGAGATAGGCATAATTCCCCCATCTGCAAAGAAAAAGAAGGACATTTTTAACCAAGCTATGAGATTTTTGTCTTTTGTCAGGATATCCCAAAGATTTCAGCTGGTTTTATTGACAATTTGATGGCCATGTGGGCAGCCATACCAATGTTGCTGTCACAGCGAGCGCTCCGGTCCCCGCCTCCGGACCGGAGCGCCCGCTTCCTCGTCCCCTCTCCTCGGGATCCCGGTGCCTCCTGCTCAGACACACTGACCGGGAGCACGGGATCCCCTGTGTCGGGGACGCGGCTGCTGTGGCGGCTGGTCCCCGCTCACGCGCCGCGTCCCAGTCTACCTTACCTGGCGCCTCGTTCCCTGCGCCGACACTCTCTGCTTCCCGGCGTGCGCGGCCCCGCTCTCTCTCTTTAGTAAATTTAAAGGGCCAGCTCATCATTGATTGGTGCGCTGGCTAATGACCCCTGCTCCTTCCATATAAAAGTTGCCTGCCCCTTCCTGCCCTTGCCGGATCTTTGTGCCTTGTGCCTCTGATAAAGCATTCCTTGCGTGCCATATCAGCTGCCAGAGAGGTCGAGCCGCTATTGGGGGAACGACCTGCAGGCTACCTGCCGCAGCAAGTCCATCCCGCTTTGCGGCGGGCCCTGGTGAAGACCAGTAGTCCCTTAGACTCCGTTCCCCTGGTACCGCCCGTGCCATCGCCTCTCTGGTCTAGAGGATCCACTACCAGTCCTGCCGGTTCGTGACAGTTGCCAGTAGGAGAAATCAGTTGAATTTTAGACCATCAAATGTTATAGTTTTACCCAAAGGAAATACTGAAGAATACAGCCTCCACTCATTTTCATATCTATATATATATACACATACAGTGGGGATCAAAAGTTTGGGCACCCCAGGTAAAAATGTGTATTAATGTGCATAAAGAAGCCAAGGAAAGATGGAAAAATCTTCAAAAGGCATCAAATTACAGATTAGACATTCTTATAATATGTCAACAAAAGTTAGATTTTATTTCCATCATTTACACTTTCAAAATAACAGAAAATAAAAAAATTACATCTGCTAAGAATTTATAGCACGCACTGCCCCCTTTGCAAAGCTGAGACCTGCCAGTGTCATGGTTTGTTCTCAATCATCATCTGGGAAGACCAAGTCATGTCAATGTCAAAGGTTTTAAATGCCCAGACTCATCTGACCTTGCCCCAACAATCAGCACCATGGGTTCTTCTAAGCAGTTGTCTAGAAATCTGAAACTGAAAATAGTTGATGCTCACAGAGCTGGAGAAGGCTATAAGAAGATAGCAAAACATTTTCAGATGTCAATATCCTCTGTTAGGAATGTAATTAAGAAATGGCAGTCATCAGGAACAGTGGAAGTTATAGCAAGATCTGAAAGACCAAGAAAAATATCAGACAGAACAGCTCGCAGGATTGTGAGAAAAACAATTCAAAACCCACGTTTGACTGCACAATCCCTCCAGAAAGATCTGGCAGACACTGGAGTTGTGGTACACTATTCCACTATAAAGAGATACTTGTACAAATATGGTCTTCATGGAAGAGTCATCAGAAGAAAACCTCTTCTACGTCCTCACCACATGCTTTGGGGTTGTATTGCAGCCAGTGGCACAGGGAACATCTCATGAGTAGAAGGAAAAATGGATTAAATAGCATTTCTGCAAATTGTGGATGCTAACTTGATGCCATCTGTGAAAAAGCTGAAGTTAGAGAGAGGATGGCTTCTACAAATGGATAATGATCCTAAACACACCTCGAAATCCATGGGGGATTACATCAAGAGGTGTAAACTGAAGGTTTTGCCATGGCCTTCACAATATCCTAACCTCAACATAATTGAAAATCGATGGATAGACCTTAAAAGAGCAGTGTATGACAGACAGCCCAGAAATCTCAAAGAACTGGAAGTCTTTTGTAAGGAAGAATGAGCAAAGAAACCTCAAACAAGAATTGAAAGACTCTTGGCTGGCTACAAAAAGCGTTTACAAGCTGTGATACTTACCAAAGGGAGCAGTACAAGATATTAACTCTGCTGGGTGCCCAAACTTTTGAAGACTCCATTTTTTCTTTGTTCTTTTGAAAGTGTAAATGATGGAAATAAAATCTAACTTTTGTTGACATATAAGAATTTCTAATCTGTAATTTGATGCCTTTTGGAGATTTTTCCATCTTTCCTTGGCTTCTTTATGCACATTAATACACATTTTTACCTTTTCATCCCCACTGTATGTATATATATATATATATATATATATATATATATATATATATATATTTAACCAGTTATTCAACTACGTTATGGCTATGGACGGCTTAATATCACTCTTTAGTGCATTTATGTTAAAACATTTCTACTGCATAGGTGGCCTAAAAAATCCTGTGAATGTGCACATTGAAATTCTTTTTTATCTTTTGCAAATGAATAATATATGGGCATATTCATTTCCTTAGGTATTCATATGGCTTTAAAACACAAGAAATCTAGACTAACCCGGAATATATTTAGCTTCCTAATTTCCCATTTTGATTATCTGTCTGACATATTGGTGAGAAATTCAGTCCTGATTTGATTGAATTTTAGAGTTGGCAGGAGTCAGATTTGTGCAGATAGACATCCATATCCTATAACATCATTCACCCTGATCACAAAACCGAAGGGACAAATTAAAACATATCAGCCTGAATGAAAATGTATTTATGATAATGTATTTGAAGGTATGAAAAGTTATTAAGAGGGATATGTATCGTAGTAAGAGGATATTGGTAACATTGTATCATAAGCCACTGAAGAACATGCACTTAGAATATACAGGTTGATAGTTATTCACATGGTTACACAGTGCCATCTAGTGGAAGCACTAGGTATCAGGTAGAAAATGTTACATGGTTGCACACTGCACATGGGGCACTGCAAAACCAAAGCGATTTATTTATTTCACGTTACTTATATAGTGCCAGCATATTTCACAGCACTGTAGAGAGATTTCTACAAGTCTCAAGTAGGGATCCCAATTCCTTTTCTCAGATACCCAATAGGCCAATATCAAAGGAAACCAACTAACCTCTGAGTATGTTAGCCTCAGGAACAGCACGGGCGAGGAACTTGACTTCCCCATGGCTGCTGTCCTCTATGAACCATATCATGCTTTATGTACAATATATATAAAAAATGATTTTAGTAATATGTATATAAATGAGACAAGAGAAAAGAGCCACTCAGCTCACTTACCACAGGGAGGGAGATGCCGGGTTTCAGAAGCGCTGGAGCTCGGAGAAGCGGGCCGCCTGTCCGTATGTTATACTGGAGAAACAATGGAAGGTGTCCAGCTTCACAGCAAACTATTAAAAAGTTCAAGCTTTATTATAATCCATAAAAAAAACATGGTGGTGCATGGTAAAAATAACCGCGCCAAGGCGCGGTTGTTTTTACCATGCACCGCCATGTTTTTTAATGGATTATAATAAAGCTTGAACTTTTTAACAGTTTACTATGAAGCTGGACACCTTCCATTGTTTCTCTAATCTATATATATATAAAACTCAACGTGTGTGTGTGTGTGTGTGTGTGTGTGTATATGTATGTATGAATGTATGTATGTATGTATGTGTGTATGTTCCACAAAAACTTTCAAACGGCTAAAGATATTAACATGAAACTTGGCACACATGTTACTTATATGTCAACAACAAACATAGAATAGGTGATTTAACCCTTACCCACCCCCATTTGCCAGGGGCGGGGTTTATGTTTAAAGTCCCATACAAGTCAATGGGAAAGATATGTTACTGCATGACTTCCAAACGGCTGGAGATATTTCCATAATACTTGGTCACATGTTACTTATATGTCCACTTAAAATATAGGATAGTTAATTTAACCCTTAACTACCCCCATTTGTGAGGGTCAGGGTTTTTGCTTAAAGTCCCATACAAATCAATGGAAATGTATGTTCCCACATAATTTCCGATATTTCAATACCTGTTACGGGTCGGGATATGAGGACGGGATGGGAGGTCGGTATAGGAGATCGGGATAGGAGGTCGAGATAGGAGGTTGGGATATGAGGACGGGATAGGAAGTCGGGTAGGAGGTCGGGATAAGAGGACGGGATAGGAGGTCTGGATAGGATGTTGGGATAGGAGGACGGGATAGGAGGTCAAGATATGAGGACGGGAAAGGAGGTCGGGAAAGGAGGACGGGATAGGATGTCGGGATAGGAGGACGGGAAAGGAGGACGGGAAAGGAAATCGGGATAGGAGGACGGTATAGGAGGTCGAGAGAGGAGGTCGAGATAGGAGGACTAGATAGGAGGATGGCATAGGAGGTCGAGATAGGAGGACGGGATAGGAGGACGGGACAGGAGGTCGAGATAGGAGGACGGGATAGGAGGTCGGTATGTGGGGTTGGGATATGACAACAATATATGAGGACAAGATATGAAGTCAAACGCTTCCTCCTTTGTTTATTTTCCTCCCCAACAAGGATTAGGAAGGAAAAACCGGGCAACGCCCGGTACTCAGCTAGCATATCTATAGTTGGACATTGCTGTTAAAAAAAACAACATTCAAGACAGGTAAAGAAAATGGTGAAGTGGGTAATTTTTTATAAGCAATGTAACAATGTAGCATTCTGCTAGACTACAGTCTCCTTGGTATTTTCAGACCATCAGATGGATTCCTGCAATTCAGCCAATTACCATCTGAGGTGGCATGTTGCTGTGGCTTATAGCTGGTTAATCACTGCAGAGACTAGTATGTCTCTCAAGGTGGAGGCCAGAGCGATCAGCAAAGTAAGTCAGACCTTATTCTAGAATTGTGGGTTGTTCAAGCAGTTGGACCACCCATGATCAGACTAATCCCCTATTCTGTTGATAGGGGGTATGTTTTTATTAACTGGATAATCCCTTTTTAGTGGTTGTCATGCACAAAAATGTTGGCAGGCATAAAGTAAACAAATAGCTATACTCATCTGCCCTTATCCCTTAGCATTTCTGTCCTGACAGTGCCCTGTCCATGCTGAGCAGTATTTCATGCTTTTATCTTGAGATGCAGGAAATTCATGCTTAGCCAATCGGGTTGGGTCACCACCAAGGCCAGTCATTGTCACCTAGAAAGCAGAATGCATTGCTTAGTGAGACTGAGCACTGTTGCGATGGACATGTCAGGAAATCAGGGCAGGTAAATTTATATTATAATTATTTTTTATTTTTTTTATGTCCTGGATCCCTGCTGCTCCGGTCAAGCAACTTCCGTTCCTCTGCTGCTCCCTGCTTGACTATGCGTCTGAGCATGACTTGCCCCTCTCAGCCAATCAAATTCCATTAATTTTGATGAGTGTGGATCTTAGCATCCAGACCTCTGAGGATAAACCTTTTAAACATATCAATATGACAAGTAAAAAAAAAAAAGTCTGGTACACTTTTTATTGTTTGATTCTGTCTTATAACTTTTAAAACTCTGCTCCCTAAAGCTATTACATGTTAGAGACTGTTAATTTATAAATTATTAATTAAAGTCATATACATTTTATTTAAATATCATTTTCTAATCTTTGTGTTTTAATATCATCCTATTTTCAAGATCTATACATTTAACATCCAGTGAACCAGTAAAAACCTAACTCTCCTCTTAGCTGAGAGGTAGATAAGATTGTATCCAGTCTAGGTAATCCACTGTAAACCTGAAATTTTTATATTTTCCACTGGCTCAATATGAAATATGATATAACTACTGTACACAGGAGCCCGGGCAGGCATCACTCTGCAGCCGCCTGGGCTCTGTCTGATTCTATCCCCGCTACCCTAACTTAATGATGGGGGCACTGATTTACATCCCCGCCTACGCTGCAAATTTCCCATCTGTCTGCTACCTGTTGCAAGACTACAACTCCCAGCATGCCCTTACAGTGAGGGCATGCTGGGAGTTGTAGTCTTGTAGCAGGTAGCTGGCGGGAGATGTGAGGCACGTGCGGGTGGGAGACAAGGGGGGATGTAAATCAGTGTCCCAATCAGGTCTCCTGATCTGACCCCCTTAGACTTTTATCTTTGGAGTCATCTGTAGGCAATTGTCTATGCTGTGAAGATACGAGATGTGCAGCACCTGAAACTACGGATACTGGAAGCCTGTGCTAGCATTTCTCCTGCGGTGTTGCTATCAGTGTGTGAAGAGTGGGAGAAGAGGGTTGCATTGACAATCCAACACAATGGGCAGCACATTGAACACATTTTATAAGTGGTCAGAAACTTGTAAATAACTCATGAAAGAATAAAGTTATTTTAAAACCAAGCACATCATTGTTTTTCTTGTGAAATTCCCAATAAGTTTGATGTGTCACATGACCCTCTTCCTATTGAAAAAACAAAAGTTGGATTCAAAATGGCCAACTTCAAAATGGCCGCCATGGTCACCACTCATCTTGAAAAGTTCCCCCCTCACATATACTAATGTACCACAAACAGGAAGTTAATATCACTAACCATTCCCATTTTATTAAGGTCTATCCATATAAATGGCCCACCCTGTACAAGTGGCCATATGAGTGGGATACTACAAAAGAACCAGAATTAACCTACTCATGCAAGGAGAGAACAATGTAAGTGGCACCCAGATCAGGGCAAATGAGGGTGAATAGAAAAGTAACTGTTGGTTCTTGAGTCATTATTCCACATTAAGTGATGTGATCTGGGGTACTTCCCCGCTTATGGACTTGGGAAATAAAACTTTGCTGTGAGGAACCACTGCCATTTCAATGCAGTTTTATGCATGCAACTGTAAGTGCTCAGAAATTCCAGAAATTAGTTGTGGCCTAGCTACCCCTGGAGACGATATATAGATGGCAATATGTAGTAATATGATAGACAGCTCTTCTGTACAATGCAGAACCACATGGCTGCACAGCATTAAGCCACCACAGTGCTTTATAAACCCACAAAAGGAAACCACACTCCCTGCTTCAGTGGGCCTTATAACCCTATGGGGTGAAGCCAGTGCGTCCCATCAGCCTATGCAAGTGAAGCAGCTGATCTTACTGCTACAGTTGTAGTTACACCCATAATGATGTTGATAATGTCCTTAGTACTTAAAGGGGTACTCCAGTGGAAAACTATTTTTTTTTTAATCAACTGCTAACAGAAGGTTAAACAGATTGTAAATTACTTCTATTTAAAAATCTTAATCCTTCCAGTACTTATCAGCTGCTGTATGTGCCACAGGAAGTTCTTTTCTTTTGAATTTTTTTTCAGTCTGAGCACAGTGCTCTCTGCTGACACATCTGTCCATGTCAGGAACTATCCAGAGCAGGGGAGGTTTGCTATAGGGATTTGCGCCTGCTCTGGACAGTTCCTGACATGGACAGAGGTTTCAGCAGGGAGCACTGTGTTCAGACAGAAAGGAAATCCAAAAAGAAAAGGACTTCCTCTGTAGTATACAGCAGTTACTAAGTACTGGAAGGATTAAGATTTTTTAATAGTCTGACCACAGTCAGTCTGACCACAGTGCTCTCTGCTGACACTTCTGTCCATGTCAGGAACTATCCAGAGCAGGGGAGGTTTGCTATAGGGATTTGCGCCTGCTCTGGTCAGTTCCTGACATGGATAGAGGTTTCAGCAGGGAGCACTGTGTTCAGACAGAAAGGAAATCCAAAAAGAAAAGGACTTCCTCTGTAGTATACAGCAGTTACTAAGTACTGGAAGGATTAAGATTTCTTAATAGAAGTCATTTACAAATCTGTTTAACTTTCTGACACCAGTTGATTTAAAAAAATAAAATAAAACACCGGAGTACCCTTTTAAAATTGCATATATTGTACAGCTGTATCTTCATCGTAGTACTATATTATACAGAAATTCAGCCTTTAAGTGCATACAAGAATATTTGTATCCACTGACTGCAAACAGAGATGTTAGAGATGGAGTGGAACACAAATAACACATTTTTTTTATACTACAATAATTAAGCTGACCTCATAAGGACTGGAGCAGACAGATTACAGAATGCGAGGCCTACACTTAATAGCAACATAAGACACCATCTTCTTGTTATAGAAACCTGACTAACCATTTAAAGAGTTGAAAAAAATATACAGAAGTCATAAAAAGCCAATATACACAGTTTACTATGTAAACATAAAATTTTGAATTTATCGCAGTTTAAGAAAAAATAAAATTATATGATAACCACTACTGTCACTGTGGGAAAAATAATTGTGTAATATAACGAAACAATAAAACAAAGTTATTGCCCATATAAGCAATGTAATACAGCAGTTTACTTTTCAGTTCATAGAAGTAACAGCACCCCTATTTACAGCCTGGAGGGAGACTGTAAATATATGCGCAACGCCCTGTATTAATAGGATGCAAAGTACTTAGCTGGATCAGTATTGAAAGTATCAAACTCTAACAACAAGTAATGTATCAGGTCCAATATTGAGGGTATTCCCTTCGGTATCATCAGGGTAGTGTTTCGATTTTGTATTTCCCATTGAGAGAGTTTTTAAACCAAATAAAACTTCTCTCTCACGTGAGGTTTATTGAATTTTACATCTTGAGAAGTGTCCATTTGATGCAGTTTCACCCCCCAACCTAATATTGTTCCGACCCCCACCCTTATTTTTTTTCGCAAATCTCTTTTAATTGAAATAAGTGAAAAACGGTCATTAACAATAACAGTTCAATGACAATGTCTCTAACATAATATAGAGTCAGTGTAACACATAGATTGTATAGAGGCACACCAATGCAGATAATATGTGTAAGTAGCATCGAATGAAGATCATATAGATCATAACTAATCGCACAACAAATCTAAATAATGAATCTGGGCCTATCTCTTATGAAGTGATAAGACAAGGTGTACATAGAGCATAACTAATAAAAAAGAAAACCAGGGTATGTGTGAGGATCATGTTTTTTTTTTTTTTTTGTATGTAGAGCCCAGCGGGCTGGATTCTAACTATATCTTGTAACGGGGGAGGGGGGAGGAAAGAGGAGGAGGGGAAGTGCAAAGGCTATTGTTGCCGTCTCTAGGATAGGAAGTTACAGGTAAGAGTCAGGGGATACTACCGGATTGAACGGAGGTCTGTAGTTTATAAGAAAGCCAGGGCTTCCATACAGCTTCAAATGTGTCATGTGTGTGAGAATGGCAACTAGTTATTTCTTCAACACGGCATATCTGATTAATCTTTTCAATCCACTGGGTCTTAGAGGGTGGGGTAGTCTGTCGCCACATCAGTGGTACTAATAGCTTAGCAGCCGCCAGCATATGTGTAGGTAAGGAGTTGACGGACGGTCTGAACAAGGGGGTAGGGAGGGCCAGGGGGACAGAGGCCATGTTGAGGAAAATAGAGCACTTACATATTGAATTTATTGTGTCTTCAACTTCCTTCCAGAAGGTTTGAATAAGAGGACATGGCCACTATATGCCCTCAAATGCACCCACGGCATCATTACATCTCCAACACATCTTGTTGTGGGATAGCTCAAACCTAAATAAGGCTTCTGGAGTTTTATACCACCTAGTAAGCAATTTGAAGTGATTTTCTTGTAGTTTAATACAACAAGAGAAGCTATGGGAGCACCAGAGCACAGAACAGCGCAGGTCATCTGTCAGGCCAATGCCCAATTCCCGTTCCCAGGAGTGAAGGTGTATGGGGTGCAAAGCATTGCCACTCTGAACAAGGTGATTATAAAATAGCGATAGTTTCAACTTGCCCTGGGTACCATGGACGTAGAGCTCATCTAGCCACGAAAGGGACTCGGCAATAAACTTTTTCAAAAATGATATGCACGTCTGTCTAGCCGCATGGGCATGGAGGGGAGAAGAGGGGTGAGATCGCATCAGAAACTGGAGTACCTCAGCACTGGGTGTGGGGTTGTCCAGTAGAAACTCAGCCAGGGTGCCAGAGGACACCGAGGACCAGAACGGGTTAGTGTGGTCCCTTAAAGTGTATAATGCTTGAGGAATTAGTTAGGCTGGAGCTATAGGGAGCTTCCTTCAGGTCAGAGTTGGGGTTAGCAATACCACATTTGCCCAATAAGGTACCTTTGAGTAGTGGGTTTCGGAGTGCGGAGATTTCCCTCTTCCGAGGGAGCCATAGTAAGCGGAATTATGGGCACCTAATTGTCTAATTTCCAGGTCTGGGTCTTGAAGCAGGTCCCTGCCAGTGGCCAATTCCACCCAGCGCTTCAAGTGAGTTGCTCTTTAATAAGCTTCCACATCAGGTAGACCTAGGCCACCATGTTGCTTCCTATGGGTCAGGACAGGATAGGCCAGACGTGGCTTCCTTTTCCTCCATAGAAAATCAGAGAAGAGACGCTTAATCTTCTGGAGATAGGGTTTAGGAAGGTGGATAGGGAGTGTGGACAGTGTGTAGAGAAACATGTGCAGGACATAAGTTTGTAAAAGATTTTTATGTCCCATCCATAATAAGAATAGCAAGTCATAGGAGCGCAGTGTATCACTTAACTTTCGCAGAAGAGGTGCGACATGGACAATGTACTTGGCAATCTGATGCTGAGATATAGAAACAGAAGGCGACAGGAACGGGGCAAGGGACTTAATTTCTTGAACTGCATGAGCAGGTAAGGAGATGTTAAAGATTTCAGACTTAGAATAGTTCACCTTAAAGTTGGATGCCTCCCCAAAGGCTGACAAGAGCCGGAGAACCCGGCTTGCGAGGATCCGTAAGTAATAACAGAACATCATCTGCAAAAGCCAACACTAAATGTACATGTGAGACAATTTTTGGACCCAAGATCCCTGGGTCCTGCCTGAAGCCCTGAAGAAGTGTCTCTACAGTAAGGATGAACAGAGACGGTGAAAGTGGGCAGCCCTGTCTCGTCCCGTTCTTTATTAAAAAAGGGGGTGAGAGTGTGCCATTAATTTTGATGCAAGCGTAGGGTGTGGTATATAGGGAGAAAATTGCATTTATAAATTGCGGAGGAAAATTAAATTTAAGAAGGGTATGTTCCATGAAACCCCATGCCATGCTATCAAATGCCTTCTCAGCATCAGTGCCAAGAAGGATCATTGGTGTATGAGAATCGTGAGCATGTTGGATGGCATGTAGGACTCTAAGGGTATTATGTCTCCCCTCTCTCCCCTTCACAAAGCCAGTCTGGTCCGGCTTTAGCAATGTTGGCAAAATCTTACTAAGTCTAGTTGCTATAAGCTTTGCCCAGACCTTCACATCTACATTTAGGAGAGATATTGGTCTGTATCTGGCGCACAGGGTCGGGTCTTTGCCCTCTTTGGGGATAACCGTAATGCGCGCCTCTAGGGATTGCTTAAGAAAGCACTCACCTTGTAGTAGCGCATTACAAATGTCTGTGGCAGAGGGGGTAAGCAGGTTGGGGGAAGGGGGGGTTTGAGAAGGAATTGGAGGCAAGGAACCACACATGTAAGCAGGTAAGGGAGGGAGGATGTAAAAGGAAAGACAGCAGTAGGAGGCAGAGAGCTGAAACCTGTGAGGGATGTGGACTATGTGATGGAGACCTAAAAAAAGGTACCTAAAACTAATGCTAACTAGCAGTTAGAATAAACATAGGTACATCTAATATGAGTTCGGTCCCACCAGAGGTAGTGTTGGGCACAAATATTCACATTTCGAATTTTTATCGCGAATATCGCAAATTTGAGAATATTGCGAATATATTTGCTATATATTCAAAATTACAAATATTCACTTTTTTCCGCATATGCGCATATTTGCATATTCCTTCTTTTCACTTGTGGGTGAACTAAAATGATGCAAATACACTTGTCAGAGGTTATCAACAACATCACTAGCAACCAATAGCAACCCCCTCTGTTTTCTAACTCAAATACGCGAATATGCACATATGCGAATATAAGGAATACGCAAATTCCCGAATATAGGACAAATATTCGTCTATATATTCGCTATATATCACAAATTCGAATATGGGCAATGCCGCTCATCACTAATTACTACTAGGAAATGGAAGGAAGTGTCATTTTTAACAGAAAATACATCATAGCGGTGTGTCTGAAGGCTGCGGGTCGTGCCCCAGTAAGCAGGTAGCACGTGATCATTCAATTCCCCACTCTTCACTGCCGGCGTTCGAGAGCATCCAAGGGCAGGCAACCAGCCCACACCGCTCAGGTCACCCGAGGGAGTAAGCAGATAGAAACACAGAACAGACAAGGGGCCCAAGGGAAAGTCCATGACTCACACCGAGTCCATGTCAATGCGCTTGGGAGTCATCTAAGGAGCTTTCATTTTCTTTTGCGCACCTACACCTTTCCATGGAGTGGGCTGGGTGATTGTAGGGAGATCTGTCAGATATGTGACCGCCTACCAATCAGGAACCTCCATGTCACTCTGTCGAAGGGCTTCCAGCGCCGGCATCAAGTCCTGTCGTACTTTGATGGTGAATCTCTTGCCCTCCATCACAAAGGAGATACCAAAAGGGAAGAGCCAACAGTAGGCGATGTTCCTCGTACGTAGGTGCATTGTCAACGGTCGTAACATTCCTCTTTTCGACAAAGTGATCCTGGCAAGGTCTTGGAAGACAGCTAACCGGGCGTCTTCGAATTTCAAATCTGGCATGGTTCTTGCCCTCTGTAGTATCTCATCCTGCACCGAAGAATTCAGGAGTCGGCAGATGACGTCACGTGGAGGATCTTGTGCTTTAGGTTTCACCTAAAGAGATTTGTGAGCACGTTCAATCTGAAACTCGAGGGTATCCCCCAATATGTGGATGAAGAGAAGTTTCAACATGGAATTAAGGGATTCCGGCAAGACACTTTCTGGTAGACCTTTGATCCCTAAATCGTTCCTCCGGCCACGATTGTCTTGGTCTTCTAACCAGTTTATAACCTAATTGAGGTGGGTTTGGCAGGAGACTAGGGCTGTAGAAGAAGCCGCAGTATAGGCTATCACATGTGATTGTGTAGATTCCAGTTGTTCAACTCTATTGCCAATATGTCTGACGTCTGATTTAAGTTCTTGTAGATCCCTAGAGACCGGTTCCAGAGCATTTCTTAGCAGTCTGTCCATAAAAGTGCAGGACAGCGGCAATGCGTTGTTAAGGACAAATTTTTCAGTGTCGCTCTCACGATCAGTTGTCATATCTCTGCGGAGTTTAGGAGTTGACGTCTTTTCTTGTGAGGTAGCCATCTCCAAAGATTTTCTGGAGTCAGATGAACCAGAGTGTTTCATAAAAGTGTCAATACTGCCTTTCTTATGGTATGGTGAGTTGGTTTTTGATTTGGCAGGACCAATTATGACCATTATGAAGCTTCAATTAGTACGAAGAACATCACTCAGGACTTGGCGGGGAAAAGGAAACTGGCATAGTGAAGGCAGACATTCAGCTGTCCCTTTGGGGAGTTCTGTTACATTAGAGCTTCATCTTCAAGCGTTAGAATGGTAGGTATGGCAAGTAAACTCACCAGCTATAGGCTGCTGGTATGCCAGGGGGGAAAGACAGGTTAGGTGGAAGGAGCACCAGATAATAGTAGGGTAGACCACTGGGTGGCAGCAGAGGTTAACAAAAGCAGGTCAGTTCCTCAATGGAGTAATTGGAGAGGAGAGCAGGAGTTCAGTAATGTAAACCTGTGTTCAATCCACAAGCTAGGTCTTTAGTCAAGGGCAACAAGGGAGTTACAGTAATGAAGACAGAGTTCCTGTACTGTGTGAATTCTCTTTTCCTTTGGGGTTGTGGGGTCCCAGAAAATTGTTGGTGGCAGTGTATGCCTGTATAGCTATAGTGCTGTTTGAACACCATGTGGAGAAGGCTGTAATGGCCGCCAGGGAAGAGCTAAGATGGGGTCAGCTGATCCCCGCTGCGAGAGACCTGGCCACTGCAGCAGTCCCCCGGGCAGAAAAGACCACCCAGGATCAGCAAGGTGTTGTTACTGGGCAGAAGCAGAATGAGGGTTTAATGGAGGAACAATTCAGGGGACTTGCTCAGGGTTGCCGTATTTCATGTACCTGCGGGGCACTGGCGGGCTGCACGGTCCCTCTTGACTCCACTATGCACTGGGCCTCTGCTTCTACAAAGCGTCGGGTCTCAGAAGGCAGCATGTTCCCCTCCACTGAATGCCGGCAGGAGCGGCATCCTTATATCAGCTCCCGCAGACCGGGAGCACAGCAAAGCAGCGCCTCTTGGAGCAGGGAAGATGGCGCTCCTCACTCCGGCTCCCTCACATGTGGCGCACCGTCCCCAGCCCTAGCACAGCTGTACCTGGGCGCAGCGGGATGGAATGGTAGCGGAATGATCCAGGCTGTCTCCTCTGTCAGGTAACAAAGTCTGGTCACAGATAAGGGGTAGAAGGTCCTCAAGGTGCTCAAAAAGTGTCAGTGTTAACACAGGTTTTTTTTTTATCATGTGTAGTTGGTCTCCAGATATTTTCAATTTAATCCAATAAATGTAAAGTTTAATTCTAACATTTTTCCTGGAGTGCTGGTTCACTATCTTCATAGACTCCTTATCCTCACTGAGGGAAGGTTGTTGTCAGCTTACTGAACAAACTCTGCCTGTCTGGACCATAGCTTTGTCTGTCCATGCTACATGACAGTCAATTTTGTACTTAGCTACCAGATTTCATCCAGGAAAGACCATACCTCCTTGCTCCATAGTCTAGTTTAAAGCTATATGGCAATTGGCCACAAAGTACTATGGGTAGTGTAATTGTCTAGCTCCTAGAAATGCCTATTTTCAGAACTAAGCCCTAAAAAATTAAGACCTTAGCTTGTATATTATTTTTCCAATGGACCATCTTTACTAAAATGGTGGATGTGATGTTTACAAAAGGCTCAATGGGATTTCTCAGGATCACTCGGGTGGCACATCTGGTATTTCAGCAACGACATGCAAACATAGACCAACTGATCCAGTAATACAACAGTAGGTAAGTAAAACAAACTTCCACAACAACCACACAGTATATCTTGTGTCAACTGGGGTTCAATAGCTAAAGCCAAACAAGGGTGACACTGATGCCTCACATAGGCCAAGGAAAGAAATCCATGGACCTTGCCATGGAAGGCCATCTGGAGTGACGAGTCCCATTTTCTGATGAAGTGCACAGCATGAAACCATATCCTGTGGGTGCATCATAAGGGTTCAACAGGCTGGTGGTGGCACTGTCATAGTCTGGGATGCATTTTCCAAGCATGCTTTAGCACTGTTGGTCATCATACCCTAATCCTTGATTGGTGAACGCTAGAGATGAGCGAATTGAAGTTGACGAACCAGAATTTGTTACGAATTTCATGAAAAATTAGATTCGCAACGAATATGAATATCACCACGATTCAAATCGCTTCATTAAACTCCATTTTACAGCGTTCCAGGCTATTGGGGACCTAAGATGGCGGATCCACATGTGAGTACATGAGGCAGGGCATTGTGGGAGGGCGGGAAACAGCGGCGGGAATGAAGGTAGGTGGGCTGACCCTGAATCACATGTGAGATGCAGCCTATCAGTGTTCACTGACCCCTGTGATGTCACAGCCCCTATATAATCGGTGGCCATCTTGCCTCTCTTCATTTCATCTATGCACTCAGATGGAGAGGACGGGACTGTGTGTGTGTGAATAACTCATACCACAGCGTTACACTGCAACTGCTACTCACATCAGCATTAGGGAAAGGCAGGAGTGCAGAGTGCTGTGCTGTTACACTGAGAAGGATCATTGGTTGCTAAAACTCCTATTCACGTTATTGAGCATTGCAGCAGAGAGGGGCAGATAGCTGTCAGCTGCCTCATACAGATCTCCAAGCTGCCTGAACTTTCTGAAGCATCTTATCTCCTCATTGTTCAGCCCAATTGTGTTTATTTTTATTTGCTCCACAAAACTTCTGCTGCTTAGAATTGTGTGACAGAGTGCAATTTAGGGTTTAATCCCTGGATTTTTTTTTGTGGTGCTGCACTGTTGGGTCCTGCTGCTGTTCAGAAATACGTGATTGTTCAGTGGACTGTAGTGCATTTGCACCATTTTGTACTTGTTAATCTGTCAAGGGGCTGGCTACATACTGTGCAAGTCCCAAAAATACTATTCACCGGCTGTTTTTTTTTTTAAACAGTTTTTTCTGCGTATAGTTACGCATAGATAACTGCATTCATCAGTGCATACCGCATAGGTACATCCAAGTATTGTACCATTTAGTATCTGTTAAGCTGTCAAGGTGCTCCATACCGTCAAAGTCCAAACAATAGTATCCACCGGCTGGTGTTTTACAAAAATACAGAGTTTTTCCTGCTAATAGGCATATAACTGCCCTCATCAGTGCATACCGCATAGGTATATCCAAGTATTGTACCATTTAGTACCTGTTAAGCTGTCAAGGTGCTCCATACCGTCAAAGTCCAAACAATAGTATCCACCGGCTGGTGTTTTACAAAAATACAGATTTTTTTTTCTGCTAATAGTTAGGCATATTACTGCCCTTATCAGTGCATACCGCATAGGTATATCCAAGTATTGTACCATTTAGTACCTGTTAAGCTGTCAAGGTGCTCCATACCGTCAAAGTCCAAACAATAGTATCCACCGGCTGGTGTATTACAAAAATACAGAGTTTTTTCTGCTAATAGGCCCTCATCAGTGCATACCGCATAGGTACATCCAAGTATTGTACCATTTAGTACCTGTTAAGCTGTCAAGGTGCTCCATACCGTCAAAGTCCAAACAATAGTATCCACCGGCTGGTGTTTTACAAAAATACAGATTTTTTTCTGCTAATAGTTAGGCATATTACTGCCCTCATCAGTGCATACCGCATACGTACATCCAAGTATTGTACCATTTAGTACCTGTTAATCTGTCAAGGTGCTCCAAACCGTCAAAGTCCAAACAATAGTATCCACCGGCTGGTGTTTTACAAAATTACAGAGTTTTTTCTGCTAATAGGCATATTACTGCCCTCATCAGTGCATACCGCATAGGTGCATCCAAGTATTGTACCATTTAGTACCTGTTAATCTGTCAAGGTGCTCCAAACCGTCAAAGTCCAAACAATAGTATCCACCGGCTGGTGTTTTACAAAAATACAGAGTTTTTTCTGCTAATAGTTCGGCATATTACTGCCCTCATCACTGCATACCGCATATGTACATCCAAGTATTGTACCATCTAGTAGCTGTTAATCTGTCAAGGGCCTACATACTGTTCAAGGACAGCCGTAAGTAATCACCTGCTGCTTTTCTAGACAAATACTGTTTAAAGAGTAGTGTAGCGTATTGTAATACCCTCATAAACGCACTAAGTATGTCAGGCAGAGAAGTGCCAGGAGGTGCACAGAGGAGTGTCAGAGGCCTAAATACTTCAGGCAGAGTTGGCAGCAGACTTGGGGCGAGTGGCAGCAGGAGTCGCAGCGAGAGGCCTGAGCTCCCGTTATCAGCCAGCGGTCGTGTCTCCACCAGCAACCCATCTGCCATCGTCGATTGGTTAACACGCTCATCCACATCATCACAAGTGACATCTGACACCCCCAGTCAACAGTCGGTGGGTTCCTCAGACACAACCTCAGTTGGCATAGCCCGGGAGCAGTCCGTGTCCTCCCATTGCCTTTGTCCTATGCTGTTCCCTCTCCTAAAGAAATATCTTATGCTGTGGGTACAGCTCCACTATTTACTGAGGACGATCCAATAGAGGACAGTCAGCAACTACTGGACAGCCAAGAAGGGGAGGAGACATGCGCCGCTTGCTCCGCTAGGCAGCCAAGTAGTGATGCGGAGAGTGACGTGGGAGGCGGTGTTGCAAGTGTTCAGGGTCCTGAAGCAGACACTGTTGGGGAACCTGAGGAGGACATCAGTGACGTGCACACAACTGTTGAGGATGATGAAGCCGATCGCAATTGGGAGCCGGGTGCAGAAGGGGCTTCATCAGGAGAAGAGAGTTGCAGGTTGCCCTTGAGGCAGCAAGGCGGTAGCACGGTTGGCAGTCAGCGTGGTGGCAGTAGTGGAAATTCAGGAGCCAAACGTGCCCGGAGGAGACCGTCTGCTTCGCGGCAGCCTACCTTTCCGGGAGGTAGTGGAACAGGGGTTCCTGGAGACGGCGCCAGTAGCAGTCAATTAGTGCGGACTGCGGGTGGGAAAATCAGCTACTCGGCGGTGTGGAAGTTTTTCATAAGGCATCCGGAGGAGGTTTACGTAGCCACATGCAAGATCTGTCGGCAGAAGGTGAAGCGTGGCCAGGGTCCCAATGTCGGCACCACGGCCCTGCGTCAACACATGCTTCGCCACCATAAAGTGGCCTGGGAGAACCGTGGCTCCGATGTAGTGGTCCAGCCTGCTGCATCACCCAGTGGCCATCCGCTCCCTCCTTTATCCAGCCAAGGCTTCACCACCTCAGCCGAAGGGAGCTGTGTGTCAAACCCTCCTTCTGTCGCTCCTGCTTCTCCCACTTTTAGTCAGCCATTCCGCCAACAATCCATCGGCGAAGCCATGTCCAAGAGACAACAGTATGCGCCCACTCATCCAACGGCGCAGAAGTTGAATGTGCTCCTGTCCAAGTTGCTGGTGTTGCAGTCCCTCCCTTTTCAAGTGGTGGACTCTGCACCTTTCAGAGAATTGATGGCTTGTGCCGAGCCGAGGTGGAGAGTCCCAAGCTGACATTTCTTTGTGAAGAAGGCCGTACTAGCCCTGCATAAGTTTGTACAAGAGAAGGTGGGCCAGTCCTTGAGCCTGTCGGTGTGTTCAAAAGTGCACGGCAGCGCCGACATGTGGAGCTGTAACTACGGGCAGGGACAATACTTGTCTTTTACGGCTCACTGGGTAAATGTGGTTCCTGCACAGCCACAACAGAAACTTGGACAGTTCACACCGCTTCCTCCTCCACGCTCTCGCTCCCAGGCAGTTGGTCCTGTTACATTGTGGGACGCCGCCTCCTCATGCTCCACCATGTCCTCGGCCTCCACTGCACGTCCAAATCTCGGTGGCCATTCATCGTACCATGTGTGTAGGGCACGGCGGTGTCAAGCTGTTCTTCACATGGTTTGCCTTGGCGAACAGAGTCACACAGGGGAGGAACTGCTAAAGTTCATTGGTAAAGAAATCCGAGTATGGCTTACTCCACGAAATCTGGAAATGGGAACCATGGTGACAGATAATGGGAAGAACATCGTGTCCGCGCTGTGACAAGGAAGTGTGAAACATGCGCCCTGCATGGCACACGTGTTGAATCTGGTTGTCAAGCACTTCCTCAAGTCTTCCCCCCATTTGCAAAACATCCTGAAAATGGCAAGGAAACTGTGCATGCACTTCAGCCACTCGTACACCGCCAAGCACACCTTCCTTAAGCTGCAGCGTCAGAACGGTATCCCACAACATAGTCTTATTTGTGATGTTGCCACACGTTGGAATTCCACCCTCCATATGTTGGACAGACTATATGAACAAAGAAAAGCCATCACCAATTTCTTGATGATCCAAGCAGATAGGAGTACTCCCCTGTGTAACTTCAATGTGAACCAGTGGCAGCTCATACGTGACACCTGCCGTTTGCTGAGGCCCTTTGAGGAAGCCACATTATTTGTGAGTCACCTGGATTACGCCATGAATTACGTAATTCCACTCTTACATTTCCTACAACAAATGATTGAAACCATGGCTGGTCCCGGCAATGGAGACGTTGCGCCTACATCTCAAGGCTACATGAGCCCTGTGGGGGCTGAACTGGAGGAGGAGGATGATGAGGGGCAGAGCGGAGCATAGTTTAGGTTGGATGGGCCGGTGTTTCTAGTCTTCTGACAGGAGAAGAAGAGCAGGAGCAGCCAGAGGAGACAGAGGACCCAGACACACCGTGGCAGTAAGCAGTGTAGATGGAGGCAGGTAGTCCCTCCGAGTCACTGGCGCAAATGGCACGATGCATGCTCAGTTGCATGCGTAGTGACCCCCGAATTGTCAAAATTCGGCAGCGGGATGACTTCTGGATCTCCACCTTATTAGACCCTCGCTACCGTCCCAAAATGGGGGCCTTTTTTACACCCACTGAGAGGGAGGACAAACTGACCTACTACAGAGAGATTCTACGTAGTCAGTTGGCTGATGGTCCATCCACTTGCAGGTCTGACTCGGGGGGGGCCCTCTGCGCTCACCTTCCACTGCCATGGCTGCTGGGGAGGGGAGGGGTGGGAGGAGCAGTACCAGCTCAATTAGCAGCAGCCTGAGTCTACAGTCGCTGATGAGTAGCTTTCTTCACCCGCATAGTGAAGCAACTCATCAGCAGCAGGTAGACATGGAGCAGGACCTGAACCAGCAGGTGGTGGCATACCTTGACATGGCCATGCCAACAACCATTGAAGATCCGCTGGACTTCTGGGCAGCCAAACTTGATTTATGGCCACAACTAGCAGAGTTTGCCCTGGAAAAGCTGTCCTGCTCGTCCAGTAGTGTGCCATCAGAGCGGGTGTTTAGTGCGGCCGGGGCCATAGTCACCCCAAGGCGAACTCGTCTGTCCACTAAAAATGTGGAGGGACTGACGTTTGTCAAGATGAATCAGGGATGGATCAGCCAGGATTTCCAGCCACCAATGACAGATGGGTCTGAGTAGAGTGACCATGCTCCTACAACAAAATTTTCTCTATTATGGTTGGTTATGAAACCCTCTGGGGCAGACCTGAGCATTGTACACATACGGCCCTTTGATTGTACACATACGGCTCTGACCAGCCCACGCTGACTGGGGGACAACTATGCTGCCTAATCTGGGGGACAACTATGCTCCTAATCTGGGGGAAACTGATGCTTCTGGCCTTGGGCCTGTAATTTTTTGAAGTTTAGCAGTAGCTAAATACATGCTTAATGCAAATGTAAACATTGTTCTTTAAATGTAAGGGGTTATGAAACCCTCTTGGGTACTGCGAATGACTGCTACAGACTCATTCTGTGTCTTTCACAAACTACTTGCCTCACTGGTGCCTTAGGCCTTGGGCCTATAATTTTTTGAAGTTTAGCATTAGCTAAATACATGCTTAATGCAAATGTAAACATTGATCTTTAAATGTAAGGGATTATGAAACCCTATTGGGTACTGCGAATGACTGCTCCAGACTCATTCTGTGTCTTTCACAAACTACTTGCCTCCCTGGTGCCTCTGGCCTTGGGCCTTAAATTTTTGGATGTTTAGCAGTAGCTAAATACATGCTTAATGAAAATTTCAACAATGATCGTTAAATTCTCGGCGCTCTGCCAGGGCCTTCTCCTACCCCGCCTGGGCCGATCTGAGGACCTCACTAACCAATCCAATCGGTTGTAGCAACGGGCGGTGTGTACAAAGGGCAGGGACTTAATCAACGCGAGCTTATGACCCTCACTTACTGTTAATTCCTCGTTTTAAGGGTAAATAATTGCAATCCCAGATTTCTATCACGAACTGGTTTCAGCATGTAACACGCACCAGTCCTTGAAAGATACAGACACGCTAATCCGTTCAGTGGAGCGCTAGTGCGGCCCAGGACATCTGAGGCCATAACACACCTGTTATTGCTCGATCTCGCAATTGATGGGGCAAGGTAAGGGGTTATTAAAGCCTCTTGGGTACTGCTGAGTAGTGTTGAGCGGCATAGGCCATATTCGAATTCGCGAATATTTGCGAATATATGGACGAATATTCGTCATATTCGTGAATATTCGCATATTCGTAATAGTCTTGTTTTATTTTCGCATATACGAATATTCGCGCATGCGAAAATTAACATATGCGAAAATTTGTATATACAAAAATCAACATATGCGAAAATTTGCATATGCGAAAATTAGCATATGCGCATATGCGAAAATTCACACACCAGTCTCACACAGTAGTATTAGAGCCTTCTTACACCACATAAGCTGGAAGCAGAGAGGGATGATCACTGTGATGTGTACTGTGAAAAAAAAAAACTAATATTCGTAATTACGAATATATAGCGCTATATTCGCGAATATTCGCGAATATGCGATATTCGCGAATAAAATTCGAATTGCGAATATTCGCGAGCAACACTACTGCTGAGGCCTACTCCTGACTGTTCCTGGTGCAATGTATGGGGTAATTAAACACTCTTGGGTAGTGTTATTGTTAAATTTACTGATAATTTTATCAGTAATAAAATTGAAATTTGCTGAATGCTAACCGTTACACAACGGAACGCTTGTTGCGTGTGATTTTTTAATGAAAATTTTAAAAAAAATCCGGAGGGGGATTAACTCTGCTTAATCATTTTTGGCGAAAAAAAAATACTTTTGTGATCTGATCTTTTGGAGACAGATGCGCTTACACACATATGTAATAATTTTTTTTAAATAATTTCAAACATTGTGTGGTTTATTATTTTTGAGAAGAATGTCTTTGGGTGGTCCACCGTCCTGCACTATAGAGTCTTCTGAAATGTTGGATATGCGCTTGTTCTTACACAAAGGTATACATTTTTTTACAAAATGTATACAATTTTGTTGATTTTGGGGCGGATTGTAAAGCCCTGTGTGTACTGGTGCATCAGCCAACTCCAGGCTGTGTCCTTAAGGCAATATATGGGTTCCTGATGCCGCAGAGGTGGGGCCTGGGTCTGGGAATTTAAAATTTTTGGGATAGCGGGTGCTACCTATGAGAAATCTTGGTCATAAATTTCTAATTGTGTTGTTTTTTGGTGGGGATTGTGAATCCCTGGTGTGTACTCTTTCATCAGCCAACTCCAGGCTGTGTCATTCAGGCAATATATGGGTTACTGATGCCGCAGGGGTGGGGCCTGGTTCTGGAAATTTCTAATTTTTGGATAGCGGGTGCTACCAATGAGAAATCTTGGACAAAAATGTCTCATTGTGTTCTTTTTGGAGGGGGGATTGTGAATCCCTTTTGTGTACTCTTGCATCAGCCAACTCCAGGCTGTGTCATTCAGGCAATATATGGGTTACTGATGCTGCAGAGGTGGGGCCTGGGTCTGGGAATTTCAAATTTTTGGATAGCGGGTGCTACCTATGAGAAATCTTTGTCAAAAACATCTCATATTGTGTTGTTTTTTTGGGGGGGGGAGGATTGTGAAGCCCTGGTGTGTAGTGTACTAGTGCATCAGCCAACTCCACGCTGTGCCATTCAGCCACTAAATGGTATCCTCTTGCTGCCAATATGTCCACGCTGTGTCATTCAGCCACTATATGGTGTCCTCATGCTGCCAACACCTCCACGCTGTGCCATTCAGCCACTATATGGTGTTCTCATGCTGACAACACCTCCACGCTGTGTCATTCTGCCACTATATGGTGTCCTCATGCTGCCAACACCTCCACGCTGTGTCATTCTGCCACTATATGGTGTCCTCATGCTGCCAACACCTCCTCACTGTGCCATTCAGCTACTATATGGTGTCCTCATGCTTCAGCCTCATCCAAGCTTTGTCATTCAGCCACTATATGGTGTCCTCATGCTGCCAACACCTCCACACTGTGCCATTCAGCCACTATATGGTGTCCTCATGCTTCAGCCTCATTCAAGCTGTGTCATTCAGCCACTATATGGTGTCCTCATGCTGCGAACACCTCCACGCTGTTCCAGTCACCACTATATGGTGTCCTCATGCTGCCAACACCTCCTCACTGTGCCATTCAGCCACTATATGGTGTCCTCATGCTGCCAACACCTCCATTCTGTGTCATCCAGACACTATATGGTATCCTCATGCTTCAGCCTCATCCAAGCTGTGTCATTCAGCCACTATATGGTGTCCTCATGCTGCCAACACCTCCACACTGTGCCATTCAGCCACTATATGGTGTCCTCATGCTGCCAACATCTCCATTCTGTGTCATTCAGCCACTATATGGTGTCCTCATGCTTCAGCCTCATCCAAGCTGTGTCATTCAGCCACTATATGGTGTCCTCATGCTGCCAACACCTCCACACTGTGCCATTCAGCCACTATATGGTGTCCTCATGCTTCAGCCTCATCCAAGCTTTGTCATTCAGCCACTATATGGTGTCCTCATGCTGCCAACACCTCCACACTGTGCCATTCAGCCACTATATGGTGTCCTCATGCTGCCAACACCTCCATTTTGTGTCATTCAGCCACTATATGTTGTCCTCATGCTTCAGCCTCATCCAAGCTGTGCCATTGAGCCACTATATGGTGTCCTCATGCTGCCAACACCTCCACTTTGCCATTCAGCCACTGTATGGTGTCCTCATGCTTCAGCTTCATCCAAGCTGTGTCATTCAGCCACTATATGGTGTCCTCATGCTTCAGCCTCATCCAAGCTGTGTCATTTAGCCACTATATGGTGTCCTCATGCTGCCAACACCTCCACACTGTGCCATTCAGCCACTATTTGGTGTCCTCATGCTTCAGCTTCATCCAAGCTGTGTCATTCAGCCACTATATGGTGTCATCATGCTGCCAACACCTCCATTCTGTGTCATTCAACCACTATATGGTGTCCTCATGCTTCAGCCTCATCCAAGCTGTGTCATTCAGCCACTATATGGTGTCCTCATGCTGCCAACACCTCCACACTGTGCCATTCAGCCACTATATGGTGTTCTCATGCTTCAGCTTCATCCAAGCTGTGTCATTCAGACACTTTATGGTGTCCTCATGCTTCAGCCTCATCCAAGCTGTGTCATTCAGCCACTATATGGTGTCCTCATGCTGCCAACACCTCTATTCTGTGCCATTCAGCCACTATATGGTGTCCTTATGCTTCAGCTTCATCCAAGCTGTGTCATTCAGCCACTATATGGTGTCCTCATGCTGCCAACACCTCCACACTGTGCCATTCAGCCACTATATGGTGTCCTCATGCTGCCAACACCTCCATTCTGTGTCATTCAGACACTATATGGTGTCCTCATGCTTCAGCTTCATCCAATCTGTGTCATTCAGCCACTATATGGTGTCCTCATGCTGCCAACACCTCCACACTGTGCCATTAAGCCACTATATGGTGTCCTTATGCTTCAGCTTCATCCAAGCTGTGTCATTCAGCCACTATATGGTGTCCTCATGCTGCCAACACCTCCACACTGTGCCATTCAGCCACTATATGGTGTCCTCCTGCTGCCAACACCTCCATTCTGTGTCATTGAGGGACTATATGGTGTCCTCATGCTTTAGCCTCATCCAAGCTGTGTCATTCAGCCACTATATGGTGTCCTCATGCTGCCAACACCTCAAAGCTGTGCCATTCAGACACTAAATGGTCTCCTCATGCTGCCAACACCTCCATGCTGTGTCATTAGGCCACTATATGGTGTCCTCATGCTGACAACACCTCCATGCTGTGTCATTCTGTCACTATATGGTGTCCTCATGCTTCAGCTTCATCCAAGCTGTGTCATTCAGCCACTATATGGTGTCCTCATGCTGCTAACACCTCCACACTGTGCCATTGAACCACTATATGGTGTCCTCATGCTGCCAACACCTCCATTCTGTTTCATCGAGCCACTATATGGTATCCTCATGCTGCCAACACCTCCACACTGTGCCATTCAGCCACTATATGGTGTCCTCATGCTGCCAACACCTCCATTCTGTGTCATTGAGCCACTATATAGTGTCCTCATGCTTCAGCCTCATCCAAGCTGTCATTCAGTCACTATATGGTCTCCTGACACTGATGCCACCACCAGGCTCTGTCATTGTGCTGCTGTGCGGCAATGATTCTAAAAGTGATGCCGGTAATCTGCATGTTATTCTGAGTAATAGTATTATTTCACTAACCCAGCACACTCCATATGCGTTTTAGAACACAGCAAAGTGTTCTATACCCCTATAGAGGCTGTATGAAGGCTAGAAATAGCCTTTTTTAATATAGATTCGCCTCAAAAAAATTCGGATCGAAACAAACTTTTCGGGAAAATTCGGCAAATCGAATTTTTGAAAAGTTTGCTCATCTCTAGTGAACGCTATAGGGACCTGTTAGGTGACCATCTGCATTCATATCTTCAGGAGGTCTTCTCTGACCACAGTGACATCTCTCAACAGGACAGTGAAATGTTATCAGGCTCAGATCACTAAGGAATGGTTTGAAGAAAACATCTAAATCTAGCCCTTGAAAACAATTGTTTTCCACCAGAGTACCCCTTTAACCCCTTAAGGACACATTTTCACCTTAAAGGGGTACTCCGGTGGTCAACGTGTTTTTCCGTTTTTGACTTACCCTATTTGTTTTGTTTCATTTCTATTCTTGTTGTTTAGCCTACTCTATTTCCGTTCTTTGTTGTCTTTTTATCCCCCACTTTGTTTTCCTGTCTTGACTTCTATTTCCTGTTTCTTGTTGTGCTGAAAACTACAAATCCCAGCATGCCACATGCCTTGCTGGTTTGGGGTGGCTCCTTTTTTTTTTGTTTGTTTGTTCCGCCCTTTACCCACCCTAATATTTTCCCGGGTCAGCCCCCTTATACACAGCACACTAATATAATCAGCCCTGGTTAGGATACACTGGCATACACACACAAAAGGGACTACAACTCCCAGCATGTGTCATTCAGGAGTCTTTAGTCTGTGGTATAAAACCAGCATGCTGCCTCTGTAGTCTCCTGGGGGTTGTAGTTCACCACACCTCTGTTGGGCATACACCAGTGTTTTCCAACCAGGGTGCCTCAAGGTGTTGCAAAACTACAACTACCAGCATGCCCTGACAGCCTTTGGGCATGCTAGGAGTTGTAGTTTTGCAACAGCTGGAGGCACACTGGTTGGGAAACACTGGTGTAACATGATGTGCATGCTGAATAGGCTAGAACAGTGTTTCCCAACCAGTGTGCCCCCAGCTGTTGCAAATCTACAACTCCCAGCATGCCCAAAGTCTGTCAGGTTTTGTAAACACTAGCATACACACACACAACAGGGACTACAACTCCCAGCATGTGTCATTCAGGAGTCCTCCCCTCCCCCTTCACATATAGCGGGAGATTTATCAAAACCTGTGCAGAGGAAAACTTGCCAAGTTGCCCATAGCAACCAATCAGCTTGCTTTTTCATTTTTATGAAGGCCTGTGAAAAATGAAAGAAGTAATCTGATAGGTTGCTATGGGCAACTTGGCAAGTTTTCCTCTGCACAGGTTTTGATAAATCTCCCCCATAGAGATCATTCCCAGTATGAGATTTATTCCCCTGCAGTCCATACATCCCCAGCCTGTGCACCCTGTCATCCTCCCCTTCAGATAACACTTCTCTTCTCTGTGTTCCTTCTCCTGTGCAGACCTGCATCCTTAGAATACAGAGCAGGGGGGAGGGGAGGTGGGGAGCTGTCTACTCATCTGGATGAGATGAGGGGGCGTGGCTTATTTTTCTCATGCAGACAGAGAAAAAAAAAAAAAAGCTGTGACATCTTGTCCACAACAGACTCAGAACTGTAGACAACAGTAAAAGAAAACCTTCTGAACTACAGAACTTCCTGCCCAACAAACAGGTAAGAAAAACACATACATGCTGCCAAAACATATAACACATGTATATTGCAAAAAAAAGTAAACTTACAAAGAAGATGCCATATAGTCAAAAAAATTAACCACCGTAGTACCCCTTTAAGGACCCGAGCATTAATTGCACATATCACCACTGTCACTTTAAACATTAATAACTCTGGGATGCTTTTCATTCTGATTTCGAGTTAGTTTTTTCGTGACATATTCTATTTTATGCTAGTGGCAAATTTTTGTCGATTTTAAAATTTTGCAATTTTTTTGCTTTGAAGCTCTCTGCTTATAAGGAAAATGGACATCCGAAATAAATTATATATTGATTCACATATACAACAATTGTAGACCCAGTTTTTGACTTTTTACAAGGGGTAAAAGGAGAGAAATCACCCTAAAATTTGTAACCCAATTTCTCTCGAGTAAGGAAATGCCTAATATGTGGATGGAAGGGAGGGAGCAACAATGGGATTTTGAAGAGTATGTTTTTCTGAAATGGTTTTTGACACATTTAGGAAGCCCCTATGTTACCAGAACAGCAAAAAAAAAAAAATACACATGGCATACTATTTTGGAAACTACACCCCTCATGGCATGTAACAAGGGGTCCACTGAGCCTTAACACCCCACAGGAGTTTGATGACTTTTCATTAAAGTTGGATGCTGTCTGGGAATGCTGGGAGTTGTAGTTTGGCAAATCCTAGAACGCAGCAGTGAAGATCACTTACCACTGATCGCCATGATCGCCAGTCTTCCTTTACACTGACCCCCGCTGCCAACTTCCAGGGGTGGGCAGAGCGGGGATTTCAACTTTAAGCACCCCCCCCCCCCCGCCCCCAATTGCCATTGGTCGGTCAGTCCTGACCGACCAATGGAAGGGGATAGGAGGAGGTGGTACCCCTGCCACCTTGCTCCTATCCTATTTTCTCTGCTGTCAGGTCATCAGAGACCCAATCAGCACGGAAATTGCAACAAATCGCTGATCTGAATTGATCAGCGATTTGCAGCGATCGCCAACATGGGGGGGGGGTTCTCAGGACCCACCCAGGCATTGCCAAAGGTTGCAAGCTGAATGAACAGAGGAAGTTCTTTTCTTTTTGAATTTTGTTTCTGTCTTACCACAGTGCTCTCTGCTGACACCTCTGTCCATTTTAAGAACTGTCCGGGGGAGGATAGGTTTGCTTTGGGGATTTGCCCCTACTCTGGACATTTCCTAAAATGGACAGAGGTGTCAGCAGAGAGCACTGTGGTCAGATAGAAAGGAAATTCAAAAAGAAAAGAACTTCCTGTGGAGCTGATAAGTATTAAATCAGGAAGGATGGAAGGATTAATATTTTTAAATAGAAGTAATTTACAAATCTGTTTAACTTTCTGGCACCAGTTGATCTAAAAAAATGTTTTCCAGGGGAGTACCCCTTTAACGACCACCAGGACGTACATTTACGTCCTGCATATGACCGCGAGCATTGGAGCGTTGTTTGCATCATACACTGCAGATCCCGCCAGTAATGGCCGACATTTGTGATTGCACGGATGTCCGCCATTAATCCTTCAGATGCCGTGATCGATATAGATGCCTCCGGTCGTCTCCTCGGGTCTTCTGTTCTGGTCTGAGATCGATCAGACCAGAGCAGAAGATAGCCGATAATACTGATAAGTGCTATGCCCTGATAAGTGCTATTCATAGTCCCCTATGGGAACATAAAAAGTTTTTAAAAAAGTGAAAAATCCCCTCCCCCCAATAAATATTGTCTCTTTTCCCATTTTACCCACAAAAACCTTTATAAACATATTTGGTATCGCTGCATGCGTAAATGTCCGAACTATCAAAATATAATGTTAATGATCCTGTAATGGTGAACGGCATAAACATTAAAAAAAAAGCCCAAAAATGCTGCTTGTTTGTCCCATTTTATAAAAAAAAAAAAAAAAAAAAAAAGTGATCTAAAAGTTTTATATGTGCAAATGTGGTATTGATAAAATGTACAGATGATGGCGCAAAATGCCCTCATACCACGCATATACGGAAAAATTTTAAAATTGTAGGTGGTCAAAATAGGGCGATTTTATATTACTGATTTTGTACAAAAAGTTTGATATTTTTTTAAGCGGTACAAAAATAGAAAAGTATCTAGCCATGGGTATCATTTTAATTGTTTTTACCTACAGAATAAAGTACACATGTCATTTTTACTATAAAGTGTACAGTGTGAAAACAAAACACTCCAAAATGTGCAAAATTTTGGTTTTCTTTAAAATTTCCTCCCTATAAAAATAATTCTTTGGGTTCGCCATACATTGTTTGGTATAATGCAAGGTTTCATTACAAATGACAATTGGTCACACAAAAAACAAGCCCTTATATGCGTCTGTAAATGGAAATATAAAAGAGTTATGGATTTTAGAAGGTGAGGAGGAAAAAACGAAAACACTAAAATAAAATTGGCCTGGTCCTTACGGTCAAATGGGCTTTGTCCTTAAGGGTTTAAGGACTCGGTAACAGGGACGTATGGGTAAGCCCTGCATCCTTAAGGGGTTAAACAAGTTAAAGAGGCAGTGTGTGGCCCTTATAAGCCAGGACTTGAACTACAGCAAAATAAGCATGGCAGCAGCTTGGAGGGTGGGATACAGAGTGTAGGTGTCACGATTCGGCTGGCAGGAGGTGGATCCTCTGTGCCAGACAGGGATTGGCGTGGACCGTGTCGGTGGACCGGTTCTAAGTTGCTACTGGTATTCACCAGAGCCCGCCGCAAAGCGGGATGGTCTTGCAGCGGCGGTAGCAACCAGGTCGTATCCACCGGCAACGGCTCAACCTCTCTGACTGCTGAGATAAGCGCGGTACAAGGGAGTAGACAAGAGCAAGGTCGGACGTAGCAGAAGGTCAGGGCAGGCAGCAAGGATCGTAGTCAGGGGCAATGGCAGGAGGTCTGGAACACAGGCTAGGAACACACAAGGAAACGCTTTCACTGGCACAATGGCAACAAGATCCGGCGAGGGAGTGCAGGGGAAGTGAGGTATAAGTAGGGAGTGCACAGGTGAGGATACTGTTTAGGCCTGCTGCGCCAATCAGTGGCGCAGTGGTCCTTTAAATCGTAGAGACCCGGCGCGCGCGCCCTAAGGAGCGGGGCCGCGCGCGCCGGGACAACACAGACGGGAAACGGGTCAGGTACGGGAGCCGGGATGCGCATCGCGAGCGGGCGCGTCCCGCGTCGCGAATCGCATTCCGGCTGGGAGTAATATCGCAGCGTGCCCGGTCAGCAGGTCCGACCGGGGCGCTGCGAATGAGAGGACGCTGCGAGCGCTCCGGGGAGGAGCGGGGACCCGGAGCGCTTGGCGTAACAGTAGGCCTGCAGGGTGGACAGCACAAAAACAGAAGGCAACAGTTGGAGATTGGAGCAAGGATAGGCAGTGGTAAGACAATGAACTGGCACCAGCTGCCGGTGTTACAGTAGGTATGGGTTGAGCTGAGTATGGAGTAATCACAGAATTGTTCCCAGGCGTTTGCAAACATGATGGCCCAGAAAGGTGTACCAACCTTTCATTGTATTCCTAATGCAGTAGTTGTTCAGTGTATATTGGGCACTAATATTGTACTATGATGTTTATGCTAAGGGATGTAGGTGTACTCAATAGACTTATCTACACTAAATCAACACTTACTCGCTATCATCATTTACATTCATTACAGAGCATTGAACAATGGTTGAAAAATAGTTCCAGTTCAGCTTGTTACACATTACACATGTTCTGCCTTGTTTGTAATCTGATAACAATGCTGTGAGCAATATCCTCAGTTAGTGCCGTGGAATAAATCTACTATTAAGTGGTCAGTAAGATGATGGCTCCAAAGCCGTTTTTAGCTGCAATTCATCATAAGGGTCCTTATGAATTACTGAAATATTTTACTCACCTAAAGTGGACCTGCAATACATATACAACTGTGCTGTAAACCATAAGAATAAATTGTTTACATAAATGTAAGTGTAATGGTGAAAAATAAATTCAGCTTTATCTAAACACAGATGTAATATTATATTGATTATTCTATGTGGATGTATGCATGCATGGCATTTCTCTGACGGCTAATATGAAATAAATGCCAGTGTTCAATTAAGCACTTTTAATAACAAGCATTCTATTTAGAAACTACAGACATGGACAAAATTGTTGGTATTGTTGTTTTGTTAAAGGGGTTACCCACCATAAGGTGATTTTAGTACTTACCTGCACGACAGTAGTGGACATGCTTAGGAAAAATCTGTGCTTGTCTTGGGGCTAAATGGCTGTGTTGTGAGATTACCATAAAGCTGTGGCTATCATTTTGGGAACTGGCTATTTCCTGTTGGAGTCCTTCTTCAAAACTGTGTTTTCTAACTGAGGTGCCTCCAGCTGTTGCAAAAATACCATTCATTGCAGAATAATCTTCCTCCCACCCAGCAGTCGCTCCACCCATTGAAGCAGGACAGGCTCTCTGTCATCACCTGACTAGTTATGTAATGTCTGGGGCCGCACTGCAACCTGGGAAAATCTGAGATGATTGTATATGCTGTTCAAAATAAACTTTGGGGCAAAAATCACAGAATCCTTGCGAGACCACTTTAAAAAACACAAGTACAGAAACTATATTATGAACTGCACTAACTTTACAGTCTCTGTAGCAGAGTGAAATAAACATTCCAGGAATAAACCTTTAGGGTGCGTTCACACGCTCTCTGTTTTTGCGGGTTTTCCGCAGCGTATTTGAAAGGGGCGGGCTCTTCTTGGCTGTCCATAGCAGATTGTCCGCGGCGAAATTTACGCTGCGGAAAATCCGCCACAGTCCCTACTGACTTCAATGGGGCTTGCGGCGGATTTTCCGCAGCGTAAATTCCGCTGCGGACAATCTGCTATGGACAGCCCAGAAGAGCCCGCCCCTTTCAAATACGCTGCGGAAAACCCGCAAAAACAGAGAGCGTGTGAACGCACCCTTAAAGACAGAAAAACTAACAATGCTCCATGAAAAAAGGATAGGATTGGCCCTATAGTAACCTAAACCCAGCCCTGGCCCACTTACTATAATCCGTAGAATTCTTGGAATGCTTGCAAATAAATATTACAATTGAATATGTATTTATATTTCCTACATGAGGTTTACAAGTCAAAAAACTTCTTAAAGGGGTAATAGAGGAATAGAAGAATAAAACTAATTCCTTCCAAAAATAGCACCACACCTGTCTTAAGGTTGTGTGTGATATTGCAACTTAATTGAAGTGAATGGAGACCGGTTGTAATATCAGATACAACCTGAGGACAGATGTGGTGCTGTTTTTGCAGGAAATTCTTCTATTTCTGAATAACCCCTTTAAATGATATTGGTCGCCGGTCAGACTCTATTCGCTTTGTTAATAGCTGACTGGATTTGTTTCATGTGTTCCTACATAGACTTCTAGGAACGAAATGTAGGAGCGAGTCGGTTATAGACTTCTATAGGACAAAACAAATACGTTTGTTTTTATACCTATTTTACGGGTGTATTTTGTTTTCAATTAAAAGGTGTGTAAGCCCAGCCTGACCCAGTTCTGGATATAGATCCAGTAAGCCTATACCTATAGGTGATCTCAGTGAAAGGAGATTTATTCAAACCTGTCCAGAGTTGCCCAGAGCAACCAATCAGATTGCTTCTTTCAGGCCTCTGAAAAATGAAAGAAGCGAGCTGATTGGTTGCTATGGGCAACTGGGCAACTTTTCCTCTGGACAGGTTTTGATAAATCTCCCCACACCAGCTATAGCGAGAATTTTACATATGAATACACTACATACAGTATGTAAATATGCAGTAATATGTAAATGATTACTATTACTGTAATGTATCATTTCTAGTAATAACATAAATATATATATTTTATAGTAAAAGTGCAAACAGGCATGCATTATTTATTAAAGTTACAGAAAACAATATTACCGTATTTTTCGTCCTATAGGACGCACTGGCGTATAAGACGCACCCAATTTTTAGGGGTAAAATCTTAAAAAATAAAGATTTTGAACCCAATAGTGGTCTTCAACCTGCGGACCTCCAGATGTTGCAAAACTACAACTCCCAGTATGCCCGGACAGCCGTTGGCTGTCCAGGCATCCTGGGAGTTGTAGTTTTGCAACATCTGGAGGTCCGCAGATTGAAGACCACTGCAGGAGGAGGTAATACTCACGTGTCCCCGCCGCTCCGGACCCGTCACCGCTGCCCTGGATGTCGCTCCATCGCTGTCGCCGTGTCCCCGTCGCTCTGGAACGTCTCTGCTGCCGGCCGGGTATCCTCGCTCTCCGTCGCCACCATCATGTCGTTACGCACGCCGACGCACGTACGCGACGAAGTGATGACGAGGAAGGAGAGCGCCGGCATACAGGGGATCCCTGAACGGAGAAGACACCGAGGAGGCAGGTAAGGTCCCTCCCGGTGTCCTGTAAGCACTAACCCGGCTATTCAGTCGGGCTGTTCGGGACCGCCGCGGTGAAATCGCGGCGGTCCCGAACAGCCCGACTGAACAGACGGGTTAGTGTCACTTTCCCTTCAGACGCGGCGGTCAGCTTTGATCGCCGCGTCTGAAGGATTAATACAGGACATCACCGCGATCTGTGATGTCCTGTATTAGCCGCGGGTCCCGGCCGTTGATGGCCGCAGGGACCGCAGCGATAGGTGTGTATTCGCCGTATAAGACGCACCAACTTTTCCCCCCCAGTTTTGGAGAAGAAAAAGTGCGTCTTATACGGCGAAAAATACGGTACTTTCTTAGAAAATGTTAGAAAGTTAGATCAGAGTGCGGGTAGTTGTATAACATTAAGCATGTTAGTACATTAATTTAATATTAAGACCTACAGGCAGAACTGTTCGATTTCTGTTCCTGGGGTCCTTCATCTGAACCAGGTTTGCAGATTCATAGCTTGCATGTGCTTGCACTACATTTTTTGCTTTCCAAACCTTGCCCTCTTGACATAAAACAAGTTACTACTTCAACAAAGCCTGTTCATATGTTCAATTGAAGCCATTTCAAATCTAAAAGAAAAAAGGTACAATCCACACAAACACTTCAAGGGGTACTCCGGTGGAAAACTTTTTTTTTTTTTTAAATCAACTGGTGCCAGAAAGTTAAACAGATTTGTAAATGACATCTATTAAAAAATCTTAATCATTCTAGTACTTATCAGCTGCTGAATACTACAGAGGAAATTCTTTTCTTTTTGGAACACAGAGCTCTCTGCTGAATCACGAGCACAGTGCTCTCTGCTGACATCTCTGTCCATTTTAGGAACTGTCCAGAGCAGCATATGTTTTCTATGGGGATTTTCTCCTGCTCTGGACAGTTCTTAAAATGGAGATGTCAGCAGAGAGCACTGTGCTCGTGATGTCAGCAGAGAGCTCTGTGTTCCAAAAAGAAAATTATTTCTTCTGTAGTATTCAGCAGCTAATAAGTACTGGAAGGATTAAGATTTTTTAATAGAAGTAATTTACAAATCTGTTTAACTTTCTGGCACCAGTCGATTTAAAAAAAAAAAAAAAAAAAGTATTTCGCTAGAGTACCCCTTTAATACACCTCTATACATTGTGGAACACCCCATAACATACTGACTGCAGAATATGTCTGACATATGAGCAGGCTTTTTAGCTCTTGCCGTTGATGCCTTCAGTCTCCCCCAGATGTGAACCATGGCAGACTCGCAATCTGCACTGCGGTTGCAGACTATTAGAAATAATCTCAAGCAGCACAGTAGGTCTGATAGTGACTCCATAATACGTTCACTGCAGAGTGAAATCTTGTTGGTTCGCTGTTAACCTTCAAATTGAGAGTTAAGACAAGCAAGGGATACCATCTCTTTTTATGCCATGGGCTTCGCTTATAAAAAAAATATAATCATAATAATACAGAAATGGTGCATGAATAATTCATGTCGAGATGTTTGCTTGCATATGCAGTAGAAAAGATCTAATATGACCATAAAAAGGTTTGAATGCTATTAAATTGTATATTTGAAAAAGGGTTAAAATGAATGAAGATTGGTGGGTTGAGGACCTTTACTATATACTTATATGCACTGTGTAACATCATGATGTCTTTTAAAGTATAGACCTATGAGGGGCTGAAATACTTACCGTATTTTTCGCCGTATAAGACGCACTTTTTCTTCCCCAAAACTGGGGGGAAAAAGTTGGTGCGTCTTATACGGCGAATACACCCCTATTGCGGTGGTCCCTGCGGCCATCAACGGCCGGGACCCGCGGCTAATACAGGATATCACCGATCGCGGGGATGCCCTGTATTAACCCTTCAGAAGCTGACCGCCGTGTCTGAAGGGAAAGTGACACTAACCCGGCTGTTCAGTCGGGCTGTTCGGGACCGCCGCGATTTCACTGCGGCGGTCCCGAACAGCCCGACTGAATAGCCGGGTTAGTGCTTACAGGACACCGGGAGGGACCTTACCTGCCTCCTCGGTGTCTTCTCCGTTCAGGGATCCCCTGTATGGCCGGCGCTCTCCTTCCTCGTCATCACTTCGTCGCGTACGTGCGTCGGCGTGCGTAACGACGTGATGACGGCGACGGAGAGCGAGGATACCCGGCCGGTAGCAGAGACGTTCCGGAGCGACGGGGACACGGCGACAGCGATGGAGCGACATCAGGGACAGCGGTGACGGGTCCGGAGTGGCGGGGACACGTGAGTATTACCTCCTATGCAGTGGTCTTCAATCTGCGGACCTCCAGATGTTGCAAAACTACAACTCCCAGCATGCCCGGACAGCCAACAATTACTATAATATTGTCATGGCAATCAGTACATGCTGAGAGTTGTAGTTCTGCAACAGCTGGAGGCACACTGGTTGGGAAATACCGAGTTAGGTAATAGCTTCTATTACCTAACTCAGTATTTTCCAACCAGTGTGCCTCCAGCTGTTGCAAAACTACAACGCCCAGCATGCACGTTCTGTTAGTGCATGCTGGGAGTTGTAGTTTTGCCCCCTCCCATGTGAATGTACAGGTTATATTCACACTGGCGGCAGATTACAGTGAGTTCCCCGCTTCAACTCCTAGCGGGAGACTCAGTGTAATCCGCCGTCAGTGTGAATGTAGCCTAAAAACACTACACTACACTACACTACACTAACACAAAATAAAGAGTAGAACACTACATATACACCCCCTTACACTGCCCCCTCCTTCCCCCCCCCAATAAAAATGAAAAACGTATCCTACGGCAGTGTTTCCAAACGGAGCCTCCAGCTGTTGCAAAACAAAAATTCCCAGCATTTTCGGACAGCCATTGACTGTCCAAGCATGCTGGGAGTTTTGCAACAGCTGGAGGCACCCTGTTTGGGAATCACTGGCTTAGAATACCCCTATGTCCACCCCTATGCAAGTCACTAATTTAGGCCATATTTCAAGGCAACAGTTAAGGGTCACATATGGGGTATCACCGTACTCGGGAGAAATTGCCTAACACATTTTGGGGGGCTTTTTCTCCTTTTACCTCTTATGAAAAGGTAAAGTTGGGGTCTACACCAGCATGTTAGTGTAAAAAAAAAACATTTTTGTACACTAACATACTGGTGTTGCCCCATACTTTTAAATTTCATAAGCGGTAAAAGAAAAAAAGCCCCCAAAATTTGTAACGCAATTTCTCCTGAGTACGCAGATACCCCATATGTGGGCGCAAAGTGCTCTGCGGGCGCACAACAAGGATCAGAAGGGAGAGTGCACCATGTACATTTGAGGTCTAAATTGGTGATTTGCACAGGAGTGGCCGATTTTACAGCGGTTCTGACATAAGCGCAAAACAATAAATACCCACATGTGACCCCATTTTGGAAACTACACCCCTCACGGAATGTAACAAGGGGTATAGTGAGCATTTACACCCCACAGGTGTCTGACAGATCTTTGAAACAGGGGTCTGTGAAAATGAAAAATAACATTTTTAATTTGCACAGCCCACTGTTCCAAAGATCCGTCAAATGCCAGTGGGGTGTAAATTCTCACTGCACCCTTTATTACATTCTGTGAGGGGTGTAGTTTTAAAAATGGGGTCACATGTGGGGGGTTCCACTGTTTTGGCACCAAGGGGGCTTTGTAAATGCACATGGCCAAATTCTCTCTCCAAAAGCTCAATGATGCTCCTTCTCTTCTGAGCATTGTAGTTCGCCCCCCAGTGCACTTCACGTCCACTTATGGGGTATTTCCATACTCAGAAGAGATGGGGTTACAAATTTTGGGGGGTATTTTCTGCTATTATCCCTTGTAAAAATGTAAAATTTGGGGGAAAACAAGCATTTTAGTGTAAAAAATTTTTTTTTTTTACATATGCAAAAGTCGTGAAACACCTGTGGGGTATTAAGGTTCACTTTACCCCTTGTTACATTCCCCAAGGGGTCTAGTTTCCAAAATTGTATGCCATGTGTTTTGTTTTTTTTTTTTTGCTGTCCTGGCACCATAGGGGCTTCCTAAATGCGGCATGCCCCCAGAGCAAAATTTGCTTCCAAAAAGCCAAATGTGATTCCTTCTCTTCTGAGACCTGTAGTGCGCCAGCAGAGCACTTTTCATCCCCATATGGGGTGTTTTCTGAATCGGGAGAAATTGGGCTTCAAATTTTGTTTTGTTTTTTCTGCTATTACCTTTTTTTTAAATGTAAAATTTTTGCTAAACCAAGCATTTTTGGTAAAAAAAAATATTTTTTTTACATATGCAAAAGTCGTGAAACACCTGTGGGGTATTAAGGTTCACTTTATCCCTTGTTACGTTCCTCAAGGGGTCTAGTTTCCAAAATGGTATGCCATGTGTTTTTTTTTGCTGTTTTGGCACCATAAATGCAACATGCCCCCCAAAAACCATTTCAGAAAAACGTTCTCTCCAAAATCCCCTTGTCGCTCCTTCGCTTCTGAGCCCTCTACTGCACCCGCCGAACAATTTACATAGACATATGAGTTATGTGCTTACTCGAGAGAAATTGGGCTACAAATTCAAGTATAATTTTATCATTTTACCCCTTGTAAAAATTCAAAAATTGGGTCTACAAGAACATGCAAGTGTAAAAAATTTAGATTTTGAATTTTCTCCTTCACTTTGCTGCTTTTCCTGTGAAACACCTAAAGGGTTAAAACACTTACTGAATGTCATTTTGAATACTTTGGAAGGTGCAGTTTTTATAATGGGGTCATTTATGGGGTATTTCTAATATGAAAACCCTTCAAATCCACTTCAAACCTGAACTGGTCCATGAAAAATAGCGAGTTTGAAAATTTTGTGAAAAATTGTAAAATTGCTGCTGAACTTTGAAGCCCTCTGATGTCTTTCAAACGTAAAAACACGTCAATTTTATGATGCAATCATAAAGTAGACATATTGTATATGTGAATCCAAAAAAAAAAATTATTTTGAATATCCATTTTCCTTACAAGCAGGGAGCTTCAAAGTTAGAAAAATGCAAAATTTTCAATTTTTTCATCAAATTTGGGGATTTTTCACCAAGAAAGGATGCAAGTTACTCCAAAAATGTACCACTATGTTAAAGTAGAATATGTCACGAAAAAACGCGGAATCAGAATGATAAGTAAAAGCATTCCAGAGTTATTAATGTTTAAATTGACAGTGGTCAGATGTGCAAAAAAGGGCTGCGTCCTAGAGGTGAAAATGGGCTGCGTCCTTAAGGGGTTAATCATTTCATGGAGTTAATTGGATTGTTTGTTGTATTATATTGCAGAGAAGTAAGCATTTCAAGACATTTTTGGAGACATGAGTGGGAGGTTTGGATTATGGAGGAAGTTGGTCTAAGACCACTTGCAGAAGGTAAAGCATATGTAAGGTGGTAGAGATAAGATAGATGTAGGGAGGAGCTGCATTTTGGAGATTGGTAAAGAAAATGAACAACCAGTACAGTGCCTGGCACAGGGAGAATGCATAAAAGAATCTTTTAGACAGAAAGATGAGCCTGGCTACTACTCTCCAATATATTTAGGATAAATGACAGTTTATTTTCAACATTAAAAGAAGGAACATGGTTTGTCAACAAGTAATGTGTTGTCATTTCGACATAAAAGACATTTCCGCCTGTCCCAGGCCTTAATTTTACAGTTGCTGAAAATAAAGGAGAAATAGTATGAGAATACTAAATATACCAAGTATATAATACAATAAATAGTGTAAGCGTCAACAAAATGGCATCTAGAAAAATAAACAGAACAAAACAAAATTCACGGAATAGGGAAAGCAAAGCCAAAACCCATCTTGCCAAGAACACGCTACCTTTGCAGACACTGTGGGGAAGAGAGAGCCTAAAACTGTATAACATTTTTGTTAAATGTGGCACAAATCAAGTAAGGTGGTTTATTTGCACACAATGGGGAAGATTTATCAAAACCTGTCCAGAGGAAAAGTTGCCCATAGCAACCAATCAGATCGCTTCTTTCATTTTTAACAAGGCCTCTGCAAAAATTTAAGAAGTGATCTCATTGGTTACTATGGGCAACTGGGCAACTTTTCCTTTGCACAGGTTTTGATAAATCTCCCCCAATGTGCTGGAATAGGAAATCTTACCTCAGTTTTGGGATATGATAGGAGACAGGCCATGATGTTAGAGACAGTGGACAGAAAAACCGAAAACCAAATCTGCTAATCGTTTTCTCTCTACTCAGTCCCTATTGGGTAAAGAAGAAATTACATAGTAATGGTACCTGAGAACCCAAAAGCAAAAGAAGAAAAGGTAGAGGTAGAAAATAATACCCTGATCAGTAAGGAGAAGAACAGAAATAAGGTGGTTGAAGTATCACATCCAATATGAAACAGAAAGAGTAATCTACAAGAAGAAAAGAAAAGTCACATGGTCTATCAAACAGGGAGAAGTTGTTTAAAAATGTTTAGAATGTCCATTTATTTTACAAACAGGGGATTAATAAGTAAAATTGGGGCTTCTGGGTCCTATGACCCTTATTCTTGGAAATTAATTTCCCTTTAGGTCTGAAAGCCCTAAAACAGCAGGACCTTAATAGCTCTGCCAGCCCATTACTTACTCAGATCATCCAAACAGGGCATCTAAAATTATTCACAGACTTGGGGGGCGAGGGGTGTCTATGGTCAGCTACAGCACTTTTGAAACCCTCACGAGAGAGGCCCTATTTGGCTCCAGGGCACCTCCCCATCGTATTTTTGGCACTGCAGTAGGCTTCTGAAGACCCATACAGTCTGCCGTTTCTTACTGAGTCTTGGAAGAATGAGCTTTGTGTGAACTCTATTTGGAAAAGTCCTTTCAGATTATTGATAAACAAACCATCTCAACTTGGATCAAAGAGCATAGTCTCCATATTCACCATCCTCTCTGATCCTTAGACTACACACTATTAACAAGAAGTGTTTAGAAACACCTCTTAATCATTGAATTCAAGTGTCTGCATAGGTAGGTGCTTTATTTTATACACCTATGGCAATGGCAGTCTACCTTTACAATCTACTGTGAAAGAATGGGTCATTGAATTCGAGGTACTGTAATAGGATGCCTCCATCGCAACAAGTCAGTTCCTGAAATTTCCTCCCTCTACCATTACCTGTAAGTGGTATACCTGACAAGTGGAAGTGTTTAGGAACCACAGCAACTCATCCCTTGGTGACCCTGTTCTCTAACTTTATGTGGTCTCCACTTTGTGCCTAGTGGTCATAAAAGTCACCAGCATTCTGCTGACTCAACAACTACAAAGTTAAAAACCTATTCTGGTATTAATATCAGCACAAAAACTGTGCAGCCGGAGCTTTATGGCACGGGTTTCCATGGCTGTACAGCAGCATGCTGCAACTCCATGTTAAGCCATATGGATTTAGATGGGGATGTCCTACATGTATTGTACTGTCCCAATATTTAAGTCAATATAGAGTATACAGTATGGTGCAGCTGCCCAATTGCCCCATTTATATTGTTCCAGGTGCTGCGTTTTTCTCGCCTGGCCGAATTCAAGGCGGGACTTTGGTGGATAATTGACATGTTTGCTTGCTTGAACAGGTGTGTTCCCAACGCTGATCTACAGCTTGTATAGATCAGCAGTGGAAGTGCAAAGTTACTGCTCCAGAGCATATGCACTAGTAAGCCCAGGAACTGTTGGGAGCTCTAGAGATTGCTATGTATCCTCCTGTGTTGGCAGTGTAGAAGATGCAGATAACAGTTCAGACTTCGAGCAAGTGCATTGTTTTTTTTTTTACCTACTGAGGGACAGCAGATCATAGCAATCACTATCTGTCCTCCCCCAGACGCTAAAATAAACAGTGCACTTGTCTGAGGTCGGAACTGTTACCTGCGTCTTTCTTGAACCGATTACACAGAACACATAGCAAGCTCCATAGCTCTTCTGACAGCTCCTGGGCTTGTCCACATTCAAACCTACAGGCTGTAGAGAGGTGGCCATGGTTGGGAATTGCAAATGCACGCTACCGAGAATCCGGGAATTCTGCAACAGAACAAAGATGGGGTACTGCACAAGTGCAGCCATTACCGCAAGATCGCAGTGGCGGCTGTAACCCTAAGTAACGAGCAATCATCAATGAACAGGACAAGTGGTAAATATCAGCAGAACAGAGAATTTAAAGGAAACAACAAAATTAGTAAGTTTATTATTTTTGGATTTGCTGGCTACTCATGTCAATTCATTGTGATGGGAATACCCCTTTAAGAAGTTTTGGGAGAGCACAATGGGGAGATTTATTAAAATTTGTGCAGAGGAAAAGTTGGCCAGAAGCTCATAGCAACCAATCAGATTTCATCTTTCATTTTTGAAAAGGCCTCTAAAAAATAAAAGAAGTGATCTGATTGATTGATTGATTGCTATAAGCAACTGGTCTGTATATGTTTTGATAATTCTCCCCTAATAGCCCTATATAGTAGTGTCTTGTCTGCCATAGATGAAATGAATTTATAAATACTATTACAAAGACAATCCTGCACTCACCGCCCAGGTACTGTGTGTTCAGCTCATCTCAAGAGGACGACATCCGACTGGCAGGTAAGCTTGGCGTGGGGCGCTCAGAGGCGCTATTTTGCGTGAAATTGCCGGCAGTCGCCTCTGAGCGCCCCAGGTCTGAATACCCGCCTATTGTATCCTTTTCAGTTCCGACTGTTAATTAGGCATTCCTGTCTAAGATTCCTAGTGGTGCCACTCGGACTTTATTTCTTTTTGTATCAAATTTATAAATACTTTTGTCTATAATCGTCAGTCTCATTTAGTTTTCTTATAAAAATGCTTATGATGTTTTCTATCTGCCAAAGGCTGGTGCTTTACTGGTTTTGAAATAGCACAGCGTTCACTACTAGAGACCACTGGGCAGAGGAGCATCACTGTGTACCACACACTAAGGATATGGTTGCCTCGTTTCACAAGATTTTTTTTTTCTTTATGGCATTCATGGACCACTTTTTAAAGGCAGACCTCACCTTTTCTCACAACTTGTTTTATTTTTGAATAATTAAAGGGGTACTCCGCCTCTAGACATCTTATCTCCTATCCAAAGGATAGGGGATAAGATGTCTGATTGCAGGGGTCCTGCCACTAGGGACCCCCTTGATCTCCCTGCTGCACCCGGCATTCGCTTAGAGCATCGGGTGCAGGACTGGAGGCTCGTGACATCACAGCCATGCCCCCTAAATATGACCATCACGCCCCCTCCCATAGACTTGCATTGAGGAGGCATGGCCGTGATGTCACGAGTGGGGCGCGACCGTGACATCACGAGCCTCTGCCCCGCATCGCCAGTCATCCGGCATGGAGCAACGTTCGCTCCGTGCACCGGATGTCTGGATGCCGCAGCCAAGAACCCCAGCGGCAGGAACCCGCAATCAGACATCTTATGCCATATCCTTTGGACAGGGGATAAGATGTCTAGGGGCGTAGTACCCCTTTAAGAAGGTTCACAAAAGCTGCCTCAGTTTCCAATTCTGGTTGTACAGGTTGTACATTTTATCTGTGTCACTTTTCTTTTCACTTTTCTTCACATATAATTGTATCGAATGTGATTCACTTTTTTTTTTTTTAAGCACAAACACAACACATCTGCTGCAATTATTTTTGAAGAGAAAAATGACACCTAAAAATGTACAACCAGTATTGGGCATTAAGCCAGATTTTGTGCACCTTCTTAAGCAGACTAAAAAGAAAAAAACAAGTGATAAGAAAATAAATTCGACTAAACCATAATATACATGTAACAAATGGACAAAACGGAAAAAAAGAAGAGTCATGAGATGGTGGGTGAAGATAGAAAAAAAAAACTTCAGACTAGAGTCTTGCATGGGACTGTTTTCTTATTTCCGCCAACTCCTGTTGGATTTCTGGCCATTACAGCCTACTCCCACAACATGTGTACCCAATCCCGCCTGCTCCTGCAAACATTTTGTCTCAGCCTTTAGAAATCGTACCCGACCCCCCCCCCCCCATTGCCATTTCATCAGCCCTTAATACCCCACAGAGGTTTCACGACTTTTGCATATGTAAAGAAAAATAAAAAATGTCACTAAAATGTGTGTTTCCCCCCAAATTTCACATTTTTGCAAGGGATAATAGCAGAAAATACCCCCCAAAATTTGTAACCCCATCTCTTCTGAGTATGGAGGTACCCCATAAGTTGACCTGAAGTGCACTACGGGCGAACTACAATGCTCAGAAGAGGAGGAGCGCCATTGAGCTTTTGAAGAGTGAATTTGTTTGGAATGGTAGTCAGGGGCCCTGTGCGTTTACAAAGCCCCCCGTGGTGCCAGAACAGTGGACCCCCCCCACATGTGACCCCTTTTTGGAAACTACACCCCTCACAAAATTTAATAAGGGGTGCAGTGAGTATTTACACCCCACTGGCATTTGACAGATCTTTGGAACAGTGGGCTGAGCAAATGAAAAATTAAATTTTTCATTTTCACGGACCACTGTTCCAAAAATCTGTCAAACACCTGTGGGGTTTAAATGCTCACTGCATCCCTTATTACATTACGTGAGGGGTGTAGTTTCCAAAATGGGGTCACATGTTGGGGGGTCCATTGTTCTGGCACTATGGGGGCTTTGTAAACACACGTGGACACATTTTCTCTTCAAAATCCCAATGGCGCTCCCTCTCTTCTGAGCATTGTAGTTCGCCCACCGAGCACTTTACATCCACATTTGGGGTATTTTCTTACTCAGAAGAAATGGGGTTACAAATTTTGGGGGGATTTTTTCCAATTTTCCCTTGTGAAAATGAAAAATTTAGGGTAACACCAGCATTTTAGTGAAAAAAAATAATTTTTTTAATTTTCTCATCCAACTTTAACGAAAATTTGTCAAACACCTGTGGGGTGTTAAGGCTCACTATACCCCTTGTTACATTCCGTGAGGGGTGTAGTTTCCAAAATGGGGTCACATGTCGGTATTTATTTTTTTGCGTTTATGTCAGAACCGCTGTAAAATTAGCCACCCCTGTGCAAGTCACCAATTTAGGCTTCAAATGTACATAGTGCGATCTCACTCTTGAGCCTTGTTATGCGCCCGCAGATCATTTTATGCCCCACATATAGGGTATTTCCGTACTCTGGAGAAATTGCGTTACAAATTTTAGGGGTCTTTTTTTCCTTTTACCTCTTGTGAAAATAAAACGTAAAGGGCAACACCAGCATGTTAGTGTAAAAATATATTTTTTTTACACTAACAGGCTGGTGTAGACCCCCAACTTTTCCTTTTCATAAGGGGTAATAGGAGAAAAAGCCCCCCAAAATTTGTAGTGTAATTTCTCCCAAGTACGGAGATACCCCATATGTGGCCCTAAACTGTTTCCTTGAAATACGACAGGGCTCCGAAGTGAGAGAGCGCCATTTGAGGACTAAATTAGGGGTATTCTACGCCAGTGATTCCCAAACAGGGTGCCTCCAGCTGTTGCTAAACTCCCAGCATGCCTGGACAGTCAGTGGCTGTCCAGAAATGCTGGGAGTTGTTGTTTTGCAACAGCTGGAGGCTCCGTTTCGGAAACACTGCCGTACAATACGTTTTTGATTTTTATTGGCGGGGGGACAGTGTAAGGGGGTGTATATGTTGTGTTTTACCCTTTATTATGTGTTAGTGTAGTGTAGTGTAGTGTTTTTGGAGTACATTCACACTGGCGGAAGTTTACAGTGAGTTCCCTGCTAGGAGTTTGCACTGCGGTGAAAAATTTGCGGCAGCTCATACTTGAAGCAGAAAACTTACTGTAAGCCTGCCCGTGTGAATGTACCTTGTACGTTCACATGGGGGGGCAAACCTCCAGCTGTTTCAAAACTACAACTCCCAGCATGTACTGACAGACCGTGCAGGCTGGGAGTTGTACTTCTGCAACAGCTGGAGGCACACTGGTTGGAAAACCTTCAGTTAGGTTCTGTTATCTAACTCAATATTTTACAACCAGTGTGCCTCCAGCTGTTGCAAAACTACAACTCCCAGCATTTACTGATCACCGAAGGGCATGCTGGGAGATGTAGTTATGCAACAGCTGGAGGGATCGCAACTACAACTCCCAGCATGCTGGGATTTGCAGTTTTGCAACATCTGGAGAGCTACAGTATAGAGACCACTGCAAACTGTGGCCCTCCAGATGCTGCAAAACTTCAAATCCCAGCATGCCCAGACAGCAAACAGTTGTGTGGGCATGCTAGGAGTTGTAGTTTTGCAAGCTCTGGAGGGCTATAGTTCAGAGACCACCATATAGTGGTCTCAAACTGTAGCCCTCCAGCTGTTGCAAAACAGCTGTCTGGGCATGCTGGGAGTTGTAGTTTTGCAACATCTGGAGTGCTACAGTATAGAGACCAATACATCTGGAGTGCTACAGTATAGAGACCACTATATAGTGGTCTCGGACTGCAGCCCTCCAGATGTTGCTAGGCAACTTACCAGCTTCCGTCGGATCCAGGGAGCCTGCTGCACGACATCGCCGCCCGACAATCTCTGACGCCAATCGTCGCCCGCAGCCTCAGCAGATCGGTAAGTGGACTCCGGTGCCGGTCCTCTTCGGTTTCCCCGTTATGCCCCGCCTATTGTGGGTGGGCAGGACGGGGAAAATGAAAGTTAACCCCCCGTCCCCAATCTGCTATTGGTGGTCGCGTCTAGACCACCAATAGCAGGGATAGGAGGGGTGGCACCCCTGCCACCTCACTCCTATCTCTTCAGGGGGATCGTGGGTGTCTTAGACACCCGCGATCCCCCTTATATTCCGGGTCACCATAGACCCGTAATGACCCGTAATCGCAAGTGTGAATTCGCTTGCGATTTGCGGCGATCGCCGACATGGGGGGGGGTCTGATGACCCCCCTGGGCATTTGCGCGGGGTGCCTGCTGATAGATATCAGCAGTCACCCCGGTCCGGTCCCCGCCCGGCGCGCGGCGGGGACCGAAATTCCCACGGACGTATGAGTACGTGCCTGGTCCTTAAGACCCAGGGTGCAGGGACGTACTCATATGTCCCTGGTCCTTAAGAGGTTAAGTTAACCTGATTTGTGGGAGGAGTCTGGTCTTTATATACCCACCTGATTCACACATGTACTGTCGGCAGCATGCAAGACGTCACAAGATGATGTGGTCTTGGCGGGAGGTTTGATTGCATACGTCGCAGAGAGGCACTGTTCGCTAGCCTAACTATGCTGCAGGGAGTACGGTAATGTGTCACGGTACCTTTCATGCTGCAGGCTGGGAAGCAGCTACATCTCGCTCCTACAATATGCTGTCTGGTCAATATGAACCCTCGTTCATTAAAGACATGTAGCTGTGAAGTCTCCAGGGCTCCAGCCCTGGCCCGCAGGCCGTGAGGTAACTTGCATATTTCAGCCTGAGGTTAACTCTTTCCTGCCTCAATCTCTTAGTCTGCAGAGATCACTCGTAGCTGGTCGCTGTAAAGTCAGGTCACAGCTGTGGCTTACACATAGAATTGACTGCAGCAAGAGGATGTGTTTGGCTGACAGAGCAGCACAGGCTGCTGAATCTCCAGGTTTAACCCTCTCAGCATTGGGCTCCATATTCCTGCTAAGTGTTATTTGTTTTGACTGTGTTCTTACATTTACAAGATTACCTTTTCCTATATATGTGACATGGTATAATCCAGTTTTATGCTCACAACCGCTCTCCATACTGTCCCCTCGCTGGAGACTCTTCTTCTGTGTCCCCGCATCTGTTCGCTCTTTCATGCTGCAGCCCAGGACAGAGCTCTTTCTCAGACAGCATGTCATCCATTTATGGGCCATGTAAAAGTTGTCATTATACATTGTATTGTTATACATCACCAGTGCATGTATTTACTGTGTTTGTCACTGTTATATGTACACCACGTATACATACCATATAAGTTTGTCAGTATACTGTTATACGTCACCGTGGTTATGTCACTAATCATAGATACACCATATGTCCATACACCATTCATATAAATTGTATACTCTATTATTACATACACTTAGTCACATACAGGTTATGTCACCATAGAATATACAGTGCGCCCACCTGCTACGTCAGTGGATGTTTCATAGCTTTATTGTCACATTTGTCTTGTTTTTAGCTGTGTCACGTTAGGCTTTCATTAATGTATGCAGGTCAGGTATTTCAAGCTGTCACAGCATTACTCTCATGGTTCTCAGGTCGAGTATGTTAGGCTGTCATCATGGCATTGCTTTTACATTTGTTCATGTTGGAGGTCAAGTGTAATAGGATGTCCTTGCTGACATTACCACATGGTATTCAAAATTTTTGTTTCACAATATGCCACACTTATATTTCCTTACAGCGTTCTGTGTTACGTTATCATACATGCCTATGTTTTCCTGCATTTATCACGCATACGGTTCATAACACGTATTAATTTCATCCAGGGTACTGACATCACTTAGCTTCCTGTGTCACGGCTACATTCTACCCAACTGCCCCATGATTGCGCTTCCACTCAGTTGCAATAGCAGATAATGAGCAAAACAGTGTACAGGCATACGTTCCCATACAGTATACAATGCTTACCTTCCACATAGTTTTCCATGCTTATGTTCCACACAGTATACCATGCTTACCTTCCACAGTGTTCAATGCTTATGCCTGACACAGTATTCCACGCTTATCTTTCACATAGTGTACCATGTTTATGTCCCACACAGTATACCAAGCTTGTGTTCAACACAGTGTATTACTCGGGTTCCTACTCAGTGTACGTGCATATGCCTCCTTAGCGGTGTAACATGTACATCTTCCATCAATGTGACCCACATATGTTTCTTACAGTATTGTCTTCATGGCTTATGGTCATGTTTTTCATGTTCAGCGCTGTCATGTTACTCTTATGTTTCTCATTGAACATGAGTCATTTTACCCCACAACATTCACTCTAAGCAAATGTTCCTATAGCAGACACATTACGCATAAAATTACATATACCTTTCTGGAGCTGTCACATTGCGGATACGTGACTATAACATTTATGCAACATTAGTTCCGATGACATGCATTACCTGAGCCGATACTGTGCTTGACATTATTATATCCGTTATACAGTACCAGACGTTGATACCATAGCTGATGTACTATGCTTGTTTTGATATAGTTGATATACTGGTACTTGTGTTAATATAGCCGATACCGTGTTTACGTTTCCATTGTTCCTTGTTCCTATAGTGGTCATAGGGTGCTTACGTTACTATAGCTGGTAATTTGCGTTATGTAACTAGTAACTATATGATATGCGTTAGTGTTAATTAACTGATTTACAGTACATTAATGCTATTTGGGGCTTATGTTATTGTAGAGGATATACTGGGCATTCAATGTTATTTTAGCTGATATATGGACCTATGTTACTATTGCTGGTAATTTGTGTTTGTTACTGTTGCTTATACATACTGTGTATGAGTTGTTAATTTAGCTGTTATGCTAATGTTATTCAGGGCTTACCTTACTATAAGGTCATGTACTGTGCCTTGATGTTACGGGAGAGGTTATACAGTACTTACATTACTTCAAGTGATATACCATGCTTCAACTTTAACAGTTCCCTACAGTGTGACATACAGTGTGTCATACATATCATACGGTTACTTACAGTGTGACATACATACGATTACCGACAGTGTGACATACATACTTTCCATACAGGGTAAAACGCATAAAGTTCCTTACACTGTAAGTTTCATAGTTTATTGTCCCGTTCTTTTGTTCTCAGCTGTAACGTTATGCCTACGTTATGTACATTAGTCAAGTATTTTAAGCTACGGTCACAGTATTACACTCAAGTTTTCATGTGCTTAGGTCGGGTATATTAGGCTGTTACAGCGTCACATTGTTCTTGTAGGCAGGTCAGGTATGGTAAACGTCATTATAGTTGGCAACACTCCTAGGATACCCAAGTAGGTATTATTGTATGACCAGGTTGTTTTACCTCTTAGCTCTATATGTTCAGTGTGGTCGTAGGCTGATTGCTGTCGTCAATCCGTAAAGCCTCATCTTTATAGTTTCCTTTCTGGTCGTTACACACGCCTCATTACAGCCAGATTGACCTTGCCATTCCAGGTAAGCTTTAAGTCGTACATCACACACTCCCGTGAGAGATAGGCTGCCTGACAGTCCTCGAGCCTTCATATTGTTGTTATTCCTTTGTACATTAAAAATTTTCTCATTTGGGGCAGATTGTATCATCAATTTACAAGCCTCATCGTCATTTGTTTTTGTATGTTACATATGCCCCTGTTAGAGGCAGATTGCTTGACAATCCACGAGCCTCATGTTTCCATTCTGTGTTACATATGATTCTGTCAGAGGCAGATTGCACTGTCAGTCCACGAGCCTCATGTTGTTGTCATCTCTATCTTCCTCTTACGTTTGTTACTATGCATCTGATTGTGGTCTTAGTTGTACATGTCTTAGTGTTAAGTTCTTTGGTGTGGGTACAGCTTCTGGGCCTCTTGTTGTATGTTCATGCCTTGTCACACGTGTACCTGTCGGGAAATTTGCCCTTATTGGTCTTTGTAGCCTGCTGGTCATGTATATTTTCTTTTGCAATGAGCCTCAGGGCGCAGCAGTAATCTTCTTTATGTCTGCAAGTATGAGGAAAGTGCCTTACTGGTAAACGAAACCTCAGGTTAAGTATGTTATATCCTTTTATGTTTGTCTATGCAGGTCTGTCCATTGTTGTCACGTTATGTATGGCATGGTTCAATAGGATTACTTGTGTAGCACAGGACACTTTGCAAATTTTTCATCATCTATTTCCCTCTTCTGGCACTACCTATCTAAATACCTACTGACATCTGTGTTTTGGCCACTTCTCAATCTGACTCGTACCTTCTGTCTATCTAGCACTTCTCCAACATTTCCTATCTCTGTCAGTTGGGCCACCTTTATCCATGCGCATTCTGGTAGGCGCTATTGGTTCAGTCGTGCCAAGTGGTACATCCAGAATTCCATCTGTTTAGTCTCCCTAACAGTTGAGCCAGCTTCTGGGTAGGGGCTTCTCTTTGTCAGTTATCACTTATGTGTTAAGTTAGAGCACCGTTATCACTCTGTTCCATTGACACGTTCCAACCTCCGGCTGTTAACTGGAGCATTTTGTCTGTTTTCTTGGGTTCATATGACATAGGTAATACATGAATTAATGGTTAAGCATAACCTAACTGCCCACTTTCTTTAGGATACCCTTCATGGCAGGCCAGGCACACCCCAGGCCTAATTATTCATGCAAGTTGTACACTCTACTCACGGTACATGTAACCAGACCACAAGTATAGGTTAACTTAATTAAGTTAACCTGATTTGTGGGAGGAGTCTGGTCTTTATTTACCCACCTGATCCCCCCAGGTGTTGTCAGCAGCATGCAAGACGTCCTCACCCTCCCTTCCCTTTTTTCCTACAATGGCAGGATAAGACTTCAAGGTGTGATGGGATTCAATGGCGCTGAGCAGGAGCAGACACGTCAAGTGTTAACCATGCCTGATGAAGCCGCACCTGCGGTGAAACGCGTAGCATTGTTTTAATAAAGCCATCCTCCACATTACCTGACGTGTCAGCTCCTGCTCAGAGCCATTGAATCCCATCACACCTTAAAGTTTTATCCTGCCATTGTCTCGCTTGGATGGGAAGGCTGCAGACTGGACTTGTCTCTCACTCACTCTGACCACTGTTGTGTGTGAGCTTACACAACCCTCTTTGTAAGGGCATTTCCTATTTTACCTGTGGATCCCCTACCTTGCGGTATTACCCTATGGAGCGCTCTTTCCTTATTTTTTCCTACAGTCACTCTCAGGGTATCCCCCTTTCTTTTGGATACCTTTCATGGCCGGCCAGGCACACCCCAGGCCTAGTTATTCAAGCAAGTGGTACACTCTACTGACGTTACATGTAACCCAACTACAAATAACCCCTGGCAACAAGTTCTCTTCTTCCTCATTATTCCTGGGAGATGTTTCTGCCAGCAGGGACAGTGAGGACATATAGTTTAAGAGTGTCCCAGTAAGTAGTACCCTGGGGCAAGGAGCTTTACTCAACTAGTCCCGTAGGCTCCAGCTGTAACCACACCCCCTCAGCGTGATTGACAGCCCTCCTTACCACTCTGCCCCCTAAGCAGACAGAGCAGAGGGAGGATGCACGCTGTACACCATACTGAGGGGGCATGATTACAGCAGAAGCAGCGGGACTAAGCGAGTGTAGTATCCCACCAGGGGGACTACTTATTGGGCTGGTGGGGAACACTTAAATCTATACATCTATACATCTCCCGGGCATGGCGAGCAAGAAGATTCAACCATATATATAATACACTTCCACGAGTTACATACCGTCAAATCTGATGACAGGTTCCCTTTAAACAAACCCTAACCACAATAATAAGTTGTATCATGGTAAAAACTAGAAATCAGTTTCCTGCCTATTCACTTTGCCTACCAATAAATTGGTTCAATGATATCAACTCCAGTGGGATGTGCAGCCAAGCAACCGTGAAAGTCAGTAATCACAGCAGTCAGTGATGGGAAAGTAGACTGCACCAAAGTCCGCATCAGATCGCTCCGTTCACTGCTGAGCCTGCAAGTCCCATAAGACTTTGACGTTTACTAATTGCATTCTTCAGTTAAAATTGCTTTCCAACCTTTGGTTTGTCTTTTTTAACTGACCGCAGCCTGACACATGCAAAAAATTTTTTTATGAATTGTCAACCCTGTAGAGTCATTTAATTGTCTTGCTGGACAAACTAAACAAAAATAAAAAAAATGTAAATAAAAACCACAAGCAAACTATTGGAGAACAGATTTTAATAATAATTCAGGTATGTCAAATATACAGCTATCATATTTTATATATATTTAGCTAAATATCACTTACATTACAAAAAGTGTATTCGACTACTTTTGAAAAATAAAGTTCCACCAAGATCACACGAAAATTGGATATCTACATGTAGTGACTGAGATTACCAAAAAGTCAAAAACATCAAAGTTAGGCTGGGTTAACCCCATGTTTTTGCAATACAGTTCCCATATACGTTTTCAATTTGAAAACTGTACGGAACTGTTTTGAAAACCGTATGCCAAAAGATGCATCAGGTTGTGTCAGTTTTGCAACCTATAGGGTTTTATCAGTTTTTTTTTCCCCGTACCTAAAACCGTAGCCTACCACGGTTTTTGGTCCAGGTGAAAAACCGCATTGAAACGTATACTTTTTTTTTTTTTTTTATACATGGTAGTGAATGGGAACTGTACAGAACCGTATGTGCGTTCGATTCCATCTGGTTTTCACCATACAGTTTTTGACTTTGCAAATTTTTTTTCTTAGAATTTCAACCAAAACAAGTGAAACTTTATTCATAATGGAATGAAAAGTTAAAAACGTATACTTTTTTTCTTAACGGATGCAGACTGACATTTTTCAAACCGTACACGGTTTTTAACTGTATACGGATTAAAATTTGTGCACATGGTTTGATACAGTTTAGTCATGCTTTGAGGAATCAGTTTTTTTTTTTTTTTTTTAAGCAAAAACCTAATACGGGACCTGTATTGCAAAAACATGGTGTGAACCCAGCCTTATTATTATTACATCAAAATAAACGCTTCTACTGCTTAACATACATTCATTTATCAAGTACAATAGATATTAGTACTGGAGTTTTAGGAAGAGTTTAAGACAAAAAAAAATTTCTATCCAGTTCCCGGATCTTTCATACAACTTGCAATACATATCCCAGAGATTTAAAGTGTCGGCGTGCATATGTCATTATTCCAATGCAAACGTACAAAGCTTTTCCACAATGCAGCTATATGGATGGTCAGTTTTATTAGGATTTTACCTGGAACAGAACAAGCTCAAAAGTTTCAAACTTCTAGTCATACTGCAGCATTAGGCTTTAACCAGGCAGGTATAGTATGGCTAGGCAAGGAAGCTATATATATGTAGTGCTAAAAGCCGGATAAGATCCCTACAGGCAGAGTCTGGGATACATTTTCCAAGCAAGATCTTCGGGAAATGTTTCCCAGGATTCCACTGTTGGGCTTGGTTCAAATCCTTTACGTGAAACCACATACTGTACAAATGTAGATCACAGCTGTCCGGATGTGGCCTTGTGCCATATGGCAGTGTTTTCCAATCAGAGTGCCATATGCCATAGTTGCAAAACTACAACTTCCAGCTTTTGCAAAAGCCGAAGACACCCTTGTTGACAAACACTACCATATGGTATTCCAAAATTTGCTTCACTGGATTACAGCAAGGAAATGGTTACACCAAGCATTGAGCTGCTGAGAAGCTAAAGAAGGGAAGAAAGTAACATGGCAGCACTGTGGACATATAGCAGTAGGTACACTGGTGTTTAAACAAGGGGCATCTGCCGTGAGCGTTATAGGTGATGAGAGAAAAGCCTTGATCTTCCTTTAAAGAACAGACTGGCTCAGGTTTACATCCTATACATTCACCTGCACATAGCACATGCTAAGCTCCACCCTCACTTCCTGTGTCCTGATCTAGCTGTTACTCAAGGAATATTTCCCCTGATAAGCAGTGGACAGCAGATTGCAGAGAAGTTAGATACCTAGTGGCCAAGACTTTAGAGCAGTTTTTCTTCGTTAAGGGGAAATGTTTGGTACATGAAACTATTTACAATTATGTTAGGAATCACATAGTATATTACAAGGAGGTAAGGCATTTTAAATGACGCAAGCATTTAAGAGAATACTGGTAAGTACAATGACATATGTCATCCTTATGACAAAAAATTTCCATGGGCAAGCAACAATGGTAAACTCTGCTACATACCAGATGGTCATAACCCAGAAAAGACTCACTATACCTTAACTTCATTAACTGTGAACTGTAAACACAGGTTTATCATCTTGCCAGCGTGGCCTACAAAGAGTCCATGTTTATTAGTAAAGTGTAGGCACTACCATTATTAGTCAACAGTATTGCCAGATAACAGGGTCCTAGGAACCACACATTTCAAAGCTTTGCTTACTGGACACATCTATGAAGTTTTTGAAGGAGGCCATTTTTTGACATATGAATCAATATACTGTATAGTCCTCTATTAGTGGTCCTGGAGATTTTTGGCTCAGTGGCTGCTGTGCTTTACATACAGAATTGTTATATTTACTGTGGATGTGCTCAGGACAACCCTTTGAAAAGACAAAATGTAACCATTATTTACGAGTGTTTCAAAATATACAATAATCCAGAATTAGCAAGAAAGAAGCATTAACAGTGTCATTATTAATGGGTTATCCCCAGAACCCAATCAAATTTAGACTTTTTTCATACTCTATATATAAGGGGGGGGGGGGGGGAATGAAAGCAGAAATCTATCTAGTGGCTATAGGCCGATCTACATTTCTTTTGCATTAGATTCAAAAGGATTCCAATTAAATGCCCCAAAACAAGTTTGGTTACACAATTCTATGTATTCATCCAGAATAAACTGATGACATGCTCAAAAGAATGAAGATGAAAAAATTCAATACAAGAAAAGTTGTAATCCTGTGTAATCACTGTTTTCCAATACAGTTAGTTAACTTGTTCACAACTAGACTGCATTGCCTTCAACAAAAAGAACAGCGCAACACAGTTGCAAAAATGTGTAAAAAATTAATTAAAAAGGAGCATACTACTACTACACAGGAATATCTCCTAGCAATAAGAGTGCCTTTGATTTAAAAGGGAAAAAAAAAGTGAGTTTAGAAGTTATTATTACCCCTTTGGAACAAGTTTAAGAGCCTCTTACTGGCCTTTCTGTAAATATATCAAAACATGGATAATGGAAACACCACATATCAGGTGAAGTTGGGTTATTTGGTAAAATTCGAAGGCACTAGAAATGCGAAGCAAAGACATATGCCTTACGGATTAAAACTAAAACAGACAAAACCAAGAAGCTGTCCACTGAAACCAACCGTATCATACTTAACTATTAAGGGCCCATTACCCATGGTGCGGTGCATAAAGCCTGTAGGCATAAAGCCTGTAGTTCAAAAAGGGGAACGTTTCAGCTGCGCACATGCAGCCTTTATCAAGCCTGGTGGCTTGATAAAGGCTGCATGTGCGCAGCTGAAACGTTGCCCTTTTTTTTTAACTAGATGGAATAAATGCTTCTTCACCATTACTTGGAGTGCTGCGGTCTTCTTGAATATCTACTTAACTTATATCCCGTGACCGGGGATTTGCACCTATAGCACCCACATCTTGAGGTGTGCTGCTCCTTTCTGCAATCTTCTATATATATGCATAACATTTATGTTTTAAAATCTAAAAGTGGATCCCTGAGGGAGATTTTAGTTAGATTCTCGGATAATCCAATAGTGTTAGACGATAATACTCTAGATAGAATTTGTGGTTATGTCTACCATTAACTGATCTATTACATGTCTATTTTAGGGGAAAAGAGTGAAGGCTTGAGTTACAACAATGATTGGTGGATGTTGGTCTTTTTTAGTTGGTTATTTTTTAGTTTTTGTTTTTTTATTTATTGCAAGAGATATCGCTCCTCTGTATATCAAGCTACTGAACACATTGCCAGTGTACACCTATGGTGGGAATAAAAAAAAGAAATAAATAAAACACACACACACACACAGACAACCTTATGCAAAAACATGCTCACTTTTTTGTCTACTTGTTTTGCAAAATCTGTCAAATTTTGCACCCAAATTCTGCTGCACAGACTTTATTTACTCTCCCCAATATATCCATAAGAGTACCGTAGCAGATTCTGCTATACAAAAACAGACTACCAGCGTAGGTTGGCAGTTGTCATATAAGATATACTCAAAAGAATAATTTCCCAAGCTACTCAACAGTATATGTATGGTAAATTTATGTATAAAATCTAACGTTTAAAATCTAATCCACAGATTCATTAAAAAAAAATTAAAAAAAATTAACCTTTAATATTGTTTTGCATTTAATTACAAATTCACCTAGAAATTATTCAATCTTTTACTAGTAAGGCATGGATTAGGTCCATTATTTTTAATTCCTAACTAAATATTAAACAGGATTTTGACTCCAAATTGGAAGACCATATTTTAAAAGATAGCAGAAACAAGCCACCCCGCCCGGTGTTCAGCCGATCGTGGCACAGCTGTGTACATTCAGTAGGGGCTGTACCTGGAACTGCAGCTCATCCTATTCACCATAGTAGGATACGCTGCAATACAGCCTTGCTGGGAGGAATAAAAAAAATTTAAAAAGCAGCATTTGTATGTAATGTGAACCGTTTTAACGTAACATGAAAAAGCCTTGTGTTTTATGTCCAAGATTATACTATAAGAAAGTCACAAATCTATAAAAGCCATACTACATAGTGGTAACCCATTCACATGTAGTATTACAATGAGTTGAAATGCAGGACGTGGTATGGTAATAAGACACGCACTATAAATATGGATATTTTATATGCAGCCTGCACTAAAGGACATCTCCAACCAAGACCATTTATGAGGCGCTAAATGAAGTTGGAAGAAAACACTAAAATAAGATACTCAGTCCTTTGCTTTTATGGATTCATTGAACATTTTAGATAGATATATCAATCTACATTTTGCACATATCTCAGGTCAGCATCTTACAAAGGGAACTATCACTGCAGCTGACCCCTTTACAGTAGATATGTTTTTGTGAAGTTATGTAAAAGGGGTCTTCCACAAAGCAAAGTTATCACATAAGATGCGTACCACATAAAAGGAGCTGAAATGTGCCATTGTTTAGGTAATGATCTACAACTTTGTACTGTTCTTCTCCCCTATGGATCTGATCACTTCCTGGTTTTCTCTGAACTTTAACCCCACAGCCCCCCTTGTTTGCATACACTGTAGATACCCTAAAACTCTCATAACCAAGGGCAACAGGGCAATACAAAAAAAAGACACAGAGGATTAGTAATTATAAATATCTCCCATAGTGCAATAGTGCTATTATTGATGATAAATTTTCTAATACAAGTTACGACAGAAAAATTGCCCCTCTTCACTAATCAGACCTTTCCGTTCCTCTCCCTGCAATGATCACTCGCTCTCATTTCAGAAAGAATGTCAAAGATTGACTACCAGCTTAGTACTGCTGTATAATATCCTCCATGCTGCTGCTTCAGAGGGTGTGCTATAGAGACATAGGAGAGCAGAGTATGGGTGACATTAGCTAGTCAACTACTCGCGAGCAAAGAAAAACTGAACCTGCACAATAGAAAACTGCTGATAAAACACACACATCAATATGAAGAGTCAGCCAAAATGATGTCAATGAGTCAAGGAACATCATATAACACGTCCTATGATGATCCACATTCGTTTTACTTGAACCATAGGTGCAGGTGTTGCACTTGTAATAGGCATGCTAAAATGAGACCCAGCTGAACAAACTGTGTTAAACTGTTTAGGCATTTATAGACTAAATGAGATGAATTGTTCCCTTTTCTTGGATTTTAACCATCCAGTATGTCCAAAAGTACAGTACTGACTAGCATTCAAAAAAGCACTCAGGGCAGAAAACGTATGGCTATTATAAGGCCTGAGGGGGGATACATGGCACAGAGATTCAAAGAATACCAAAGGGAGAATCGCTGCATTGCACACTCCCTCAGGTGCTGCACTAGGCATAGCAAAGTATACAGATTGTACCCCAAGCATTCTATTAGGATGAAACAGTATTGTTATATAAAGGTGTCTATATTTAAAGATTTTATTCATAAGAAACACATTCATAAAAACCACATTAGCAATTACTATTTACTAAAATAGTATTGTTCAGCTAAAATTATTGTCTCAAGTACCCAAAGTTCTACCTTTCCGGTTGTCCGTTTGCCACTGGCTACATCCTGCTGTAATTAATCTTCAGCTGGATGCGCATGCATAGAAAACAGCTTCCGGGTGGGCATGCCCAATAGCGCTTCCTCTGCTGTACATGCCTGTAACTAATAATAAACTAATAATAAACTGTGCAGTATCTTGCTAAGAACAGATGGCAGAGGAGCACCTATATCATCGTCTGTTAGTAAATCTCTGCCCATGCCACTTCTCACTTACCCTGTAATGTGTAATATATCAATGCACTTTATTAAGTAATATATTGGTGTATTATAATAAATTCAGGGGGTATGGTGTATGTAACATTTTATGTCAAGTTGAAACTGTGCATTATATTACATTCAGGGGGGCCACAGTTTTAAAATATTTGATTTCAGGGGGGCACATGTATATTATCCATTTCTGGGGGCAAAGTATAGATTATTATTTCAGGGAACTGAGTACCATGATATCCTGGTTCCTGTGTTCACAATCGGCACGTGCACTTGCCTGCTCAGCCAACCAATGGTCGTGGAAGAATGCCACTGCAGCCGCATGTTGACTGAGCGGGCCAGCGCACATGCCCATCCCAAACACATTGCTGCACATGAGTAGGGGGTGTAACAGCAGCAGTGGTAGGAAAGCTTGGTGACACTTGAAATCCTGATAAAACTTGACAAAATGGCAGCAAAAGTCAGAAGCCAAAAATAAGTAATGAGATGACAGCACTGATATACAGGAAAGCAAAATAAATCCCCTGCATTCTCAATCAGGGATCAGAAACTTTTTTTATGGTCAAAAGGGCAAAAATAAAAAATAAAAAAAAAAATAAAATAAAATAAAAATAAATAAACACGTGATGCAGGATGCAGCATCTTCTATGTGGCTCCAAGAGGGAGAGGCCCGGCTCAAGTTGCTTTATCCCTTATTTTAATGAGTGCATGGACCCTGTCTCCACAGGCCACACAGCAGTGACCAACAAAGATGCTGAAATCTGCCTAAAGATCATGGAGACGAGACAAGTCACATGGACAAACATCAAATCCTCCAGTCCCCAGGCAATCAAGGCTTTAGTGGAGTTGATGTAAAGAAAACAGGACAGGTCATACAAACATGTCAAAAGTTTTAGTTGTTTGGGGTCTTTGGAATAATCACTAAATATAGCCAGAAGACGAACTTTGCTGTGCACTTCTCTCCTAGGCTCATTAATGGGCTCCATTATAAGTCCATGGAGCCAGTCTCCTGCATTATGTTTGGCTAAGCGGAAAACTGGGAGAGAAGCTCAGACACACACTTCCACAAACAAAACTACTGAAAGAAATGCTTTAAAGGGGTACTCCGGCGCTAAGACATCTTATCCCTTATGCACGCAGCACCCCATTATAATCAGCCCCCGAAGCATGTTCTCTCCGGGTCTGATTACTGGCGATCACGGGGGCCAGAGCATTGTGACGTCACGGCCCCGTGTGACCTCACGCTCTGCCCCCTCAATGCAAGCCTATGGGAGGGGGTGTGACAGCTGCCACGCCCCATCCCATAGGCTTGCATTGCACAATGCACCGGCCCCCATGATCGCCAGTAATCAGACCCGGAGAGAACATGCTTCGGGGGCTGATTATAACGGGGTGCTGTATGCAAGATCACGGGGATCCCCCGAGGCGGGACCCCCGCAATCAGGCATCTTATCCCCTATCCTTTGGATAGGGGATAAGTTGTCTTAGCGCCGGAGTACCCCTTTAAATGACAGTAACACTTTAAACTTTTCCCTGGGCCTCTTTTCCATGTAAACCTTTACGGGCTAAAAGAAACTATTTAAAAGGACTCCATTAAAATGTTGAATAAACTTTCCCAATTATTCGTTTAGAGTATTTACAATCCATTTAGAAGGCCTGAAGAGATCATAAGGGTAACAACATCATATGTATGTATATATCTATATACATATTATATATAAATACTAACTGTGCATCCTGCTTCAAGCCACTAGTTTCCTGGCCACACAATAGGCATATATGAACATTTTCTGGGATTTCAAAAGAACCAACTATTCACAAATAAGGGTTGAGCAATATAACGTACAAAGGGATATTAAATAAAAAAATAAAAAAAATGGCATGATTCAGAAAGCTTTAAATTAAGACACTGCAGTTAAATCCACATCATTAAGAATGATACATTTGGAAGTCGTACATTTGCCTTCCAATAAGTATGTTGCTGTTAAGTGCAAATTTAAATGAACAAAAGAAAAGAAATTTAGCATGCAAAGATCTATGAATGGAAGGACAAACACCTGGCAAAACGTTTAAGTGGAGTTTCTTGGTGCAGCAATACAACTTTAGCGTTTATTTTCTCCGAGAGGTAGAAATCTTCTTCTTTAACCAAGCAGCATATAATCCGTCTCTTAATAGGAGCGGCATTGTTCACACTGTTAAATTAAGGTTCTGACTGAATAATTCTATGGACACATTTTTTATCTTCATTACACATTCAGAATAGTTTAAATTGGAATATGGAGCAGCACAGCATAAAAGCTTCCCGGACCTCATGCTGATAAAGGTTAAGAAGCTACGTGTCCCGCTTCTGTGGTCCCCGACCGTTTTGGATGGAAAAAGGAACTAATTGGTGGAAAAGGCCAATTAATAGTAGGTTACACTGCATGAACTCCACAGCCATGCATTCATCTGAAAGATCAATTTCTACTTTTATACGCCAGGTCTGCTGCCAAGCTGCTTCACCATGGCCTCCAATTTCTAATGTTCTATGTAACCCTTTCATCTTTCTCCAAATACTGCTACCCCTCTAATTATCCTTCCTACAGTCACTCACCAACACACACATAGAGGCACAATGGATGCCACTGCAAAGGTGAATCGGTACTCAAAAGTTAATCCAAGTAGAAATGTCATCACCAACACAGAAAGCTGCCTCATCGTCAACCATAAGTTGAATGTTCCAACCCTAAACAGTCAATGGGGGGGGGGGGGGGGGGGGAATTTATCAAGAGGGGTATAGGTAAAAGGATTTTTTGTTCACCTTTACTCTGTGTGGTGGTAATGCGCCAAATTTATTACATGGTTACATGGCATGTGATAAGTATGGTGCTAGTACACTTTTTAATTACACCACTTTGCTTGGTTCACCCTCTGCAACTTTTTAACCCTGTGTCACATAATGTGCAAATTTATTTAGCATTACAAATGCCGTCCATAGCCAGTTATGTAAGCCAGGACTTTGCTGGTGTAGATTTGCAACAAATCGTGCAATAAGTCGCACATGATAAATTCATGACCACTGCAAAAAGCTAACCTGACTATGGCATAGCTACACAATTTTAGAAAAAGCCTCTAACTGTGACAAATCAACACCACAAAAACAGGGTTAAAGCAATGATAAATTCCCCCAATATCCTTCTTTGTCCCAACTTGTCTAATGGTGGTTACTTCCTGAAACATTAATAATGTTACATATTTCTCTACCATAGGGATTTCCAGTTTTAATCTATGTAAACAAATAAGGGGTTTACATTGTGTGGTTCAATGGCTCAGTATCAAAACAGATGCATTTTAGTGTAAAACATCGTGTTCTTCAAGCTATGTAAAATATTTCTTTCCAAAACAAGAAGAAACATCCTAGTGACCTTTGTATGAAGGTACGGCTTATTTCACATGGAGATTGCCTATATAAGATACATGGTCTAGGAAGAACGGTCCCAAATTTAAAGGGGTATTCCAGTAGTGAAAAACTCCTATCCTAAGGATAGGGGATAGGTTTCAGATCGCGGTGGGGTCCGACTGCTGGGGCCCCCGCGATCTCCTGTACAGGGCCCCGGCTCGCTGGCCAGATAGCGCGTGTTGACTACCGCACGAAGCGGCGGCCGACACGCCCCCTCAATACAACTCTATGGCAGAGCCGGAGATTGCCGACGGGCTGTTGGGGCCCCGTACAGGAGATCGCGGGGGGCCACCACCACTGGATATCTCCTTTAATATTGACCAGAATCTGTCAAAAAAGCAGCTGTCTTGCCATAGCACCATAACCTCCCCTTCCATTCATGATCTACTAGCCATCCAAAGAACATTATCCAGTTTACTTGCCCTCCAAAAAGTTCCCTAATCTATTTCTACGTCACTTCAATTTTCCTGAGTAATATTATAAAAAAGGTAAACCCCCATCCACCAAGATGAAAAAACTTAGAATGAAGAATCACAATAAAAAGGGTAAAGGTTACCACAATTACAAGTGCAAATATTCTTGAAGGTGTGTACTCAATTATCTGGTCTTTGACCACCAATCATAAAGACAAGTTATTCGTCTAAAATACTCTGCAAGACCGCTATTAAGTTCTTTAATCCGTAGATATAGCCCAAGTCTTTTCCTTCACTTGGAAAGACATGAGCAAAATCAATCATTCTCACATCAACCTGTGTGCCGTCCCTCAGGTCTGTGGACACCTGGCAAAGTACGTTTTCCAGTTTAGTTAGAAGGTTTCCATTCAGATGCTCCTGTGAACCATTATTTTTCCGGCTTTTGTCTTCAGTTAAGATTTCTCTTTCCAGAAAGGCTTCACTGTGTAGTCTTTTAGGACAAATCTTTTTGTTTGCCATATGAATTCTAGACCACTTCTTCTCAACCTGTTCCTCGTTTTTGCCATTCTCCATTGGGTTCAACATGCTGATATTATTATTACACTCAGTCACCTCCTCTTCCCTAAGGGGCTCTGTGGTAGCAACTTTCTTTGCATGGGCTTTTCCGTCAACTGTTAGGACCGATTGTGGACAGGAACCATCATAAACAAAGAGCAAGGAGCTTGCATAAAAGTGAAGGGTGTCCTGGTTCTCAAACCACTGCAGGATGTTCTGAACTTTCTGGAGGCAAGCGGACACCGCATCCTTTCTCAGATAATACCCATTGTTAAAAAATGTTGAGAGGCCTACAAAGAAGAATAAAAAAAAAAAAAGTAACAAAGCATTCCATTGTAGTTAACTGTTCATATTGATAAATAAATTATTGTCAGTGCCTTTCTTTAGGCACACCTTATGGAATTGTGATCTTAGTTTTGTAATGATGCCCTATACTTGCGAGCACTATGGCGACTTCTCAGCAGTACCCAGACCATAGACGCTTATATACAACTGGCTGCAAAACCAGGAAAAGCCAAAAACATGTGGCCAAAGAGATGCCTTGTACTGTATAGAGCCCTACATTATCCTAGACCCTACATTATGCTGATTGGTAGGTTTTCTAGGGGTGGGGCATACATTTTAAGCACCTATTATAAGAGTTACCTGGGGAGTATTTATAAGGCATAATTAGGCTCGAACGGAAGTACTTCTTCAGACACATCCACCTCCCCAATGACGTCATATAATACATAAAAATTGACGAAAAATTAGCATTTCCTGCCAACCGATTTAATCTGGAAGAATAGAGTGCCAGCAACATTGGAGGTACCAGTCAGTGAACTGGTCATCACTTTCGTGCTACCTGAACCACAGACGGCATTAAACAGGGACAGGCTTCCTTGTTACAATGGTAGTTGAGTCACTCTGTAATCCTACAGTGCTTCAGAAAAATCAAGAATAGGGCTCAGATTTATCAGGGCAGTCTCTGGTGGTGTCTTCTGCCTGCTCCATCAGACCTGGCTGATAGATATCTTCCTATACCCATGCTAGGAAAACGCTATGAGTCAAGTCCGGTGGAGCGGGGGAGATGCTGCAAGAGACCACCCAATTATTAAAATCCCTGTTTCATGGCAGGTTTTATGACTAGGATTTCCCAGAAACCCCACAGTGTCTCAGAGGGAATTGTACACCATTGTAATAAGGGGCATGTATTTCTTGCTACCCGCAGATTGGGCAACATGAAAGTGATGGGAAAAAGACATTTCAAACCCCATGTACTGTAATAAAGGTCCTTCTTAAGGATACAGACATTTAGATGCAGACAATTGTAGCTAAACATTCTGAATGAAGCAGCATTAAGTTGGTCAAGTGCTGCAGAACATTCTGCCACGGCAACCAATACTGAATGGTTCCTTAAGCTTATAAAAGGGCGCAATACAAAATGTAACAATAAATAGCCAGGCGCCTCTCGCGGGCTGCTAATGGATGGAAATAAAGAGCCTGCACAATGTTCAGCTTCCAAGTACATTCAATGCAGCAATCATTTCCAATGCCTTCCACTCTAAACGTGCAATATACAAGTTACTCACCGTGTTTTATTGTATCTTTTGTCAGGCTCCTTCCATAGTGCTGGTTTTGAACCTCAAAGCTGTTAGAATCCATGTGATAAACCTATTATAAAGATTACGCCACAAGAGGTTAAGAGAAAAAAAAAAAAGAAATACAGGTTAGGACATCAGCACTCAATCACTATCCTCCAGAGGTTACAAAACTACAACTCCCAGCATGCCCAGACAGCAGTTAGGGCCACAGTTTGGAGACAACTGCTGTAGATAAATACAGTACTGTAAAAATAAAAAAGAAGTCCCAGTGGGCCAGGCTAAGCAGGTACCAGGGCCCAAAGCATACTGCAGGAGGAAATCTTTGAAACACTAAGACCATGTTCACATGGCGAAATTGTGGAATGTCCGAGGAAATTTCCGGCGGACATTCTGCAAAAAGAGGGCACTGGCAGAAAATGATGGCTGTAGAACCACTCAAAAAATACGCTGTCTCCATAGACAGGAAGTCATTTCTTAACAGATTTCACAGAAAGAATTGACATGCCAATTCAGCAGAGACCAGAATCGGGATTTCTGTGGCAGAAGTTTCTGCCGCAGAAACTACGTAGTGCACGCATGGTGCACTTAAGTTTAATTGAAAACAGCCATGTAAACTAGGGATCGACCGATATCGATTTTTTTAGGGCCGATACCGATAATCTGTGGAGGTTAAGGCCGATAGCCGATAACTTATACTGATATTCTGGTATAAGTTATCGGCTATTTCTCCTCATACCTATGCCCTCCCCCCCCCCCCCCCCCCCCCCCCAACGACGCAGCTGCAGATCATTGATTTAAAGCGGGCGCATTAAAGGGGTATTCCGGTGAAAACCTTTTTTCTTTTAAATAAACTGGTGGCAGAAAGTTAAACATATTTGTATATTACTTCTATTAAAAAATCTTAATCCTTCCAGTACTTATTAGCTGCTGAATGCTACAGAGGAAATTCCTTTCTTTTTGGAACACTGATGACATCACGAACACAGTGCTGTCTGCTGACATCTCTGTCCATTTTAGCAACCATGCATAGCAGATGTATGCTAAGGGCTGCTGCCTTGCAGTGCTGGGGACTTGGGTTCAAATCCCACTAAGGACAACAATAAATAAAGCGTTATTATAATAACGTCAGCAGAAAGAACTGTGCTCATGATATCATCAGAGAGCATTCCAAAAAGCAAAGAATTTTCTCTGTAGTATTCAGCAGCTAATAAGTACAGGAAGGATTAAGATTTTTTAATAGAAGTAATTTACAAATATGTTTAACTTTCTGCCACCAGTTGATTTAAAAGAAAAAAAGGTTTTCACCGGAGTACTCCTTTAAATCAATGAACTGCAGCGGCTTTTGCAATGCCAGAGACCGCCACACGCTTCTCTCCCCCTGCCTGTCCTGGGGTCCTAAGTCCTATCACCGCCGCTGCACCCCCCCCCCCCCCCACCTCTCCCCCTGCCGGTCCTTAGTCCAACCACCGCCGCTGCCCCATTGCCTCCTCCATCCCGGTTTTGTAATTACCTGTTCCCGGGGTCCGCGCTACTTCTGGCTCCGGTGGCGTCTTGAGCTGGACGCCGCAGGAGCCAGAAGTAGCGCGGACCCCGGGAACAGGTAATTATAAAACAGGGGATGGGGGAGGCAAAGTGGCGGCGGTCTCTGGCCGGGGCAGTGCGTGGGGGGGTGCGGTGTGGTACGTTGGGGGGGTGCTGCGGTGTGGTGGGGGGGAGGTGCTGCGGTGGGGTGGGGGCGTTGCGGTGGGGCATTATTGGCAAGGTAATTGCCGATAACGTCCAAAATCGTGAATGTCGTCCGATAATCGGTCGATCCCTAATGTAAACAGTCTAATTGTTTGATTCTCCATCCATCAAGTAGAACAGCATTTTCCAAACAGTGGGGGAGATTTATCAAAACCTGTTCAGAGGAAAAGTTGCCCAGTTGCCCATAGCAACCAATCAGATCGCTTCTTTCATTTTTGAAAAGGCCTCTGAAAAATTAAAGAAGCCATCTGATTGGTCGCTATGGGCAACTTAGCAACTTTTCCTCTGGACAGGTTTTGATAAATCTCCCTCAGTAAGTCTCCAGCTTTTGCAAAACTCCCAGTATGGCCGTACATGATGAGAGTTGTAGTTTTGCAACAGCTGGAGACACACTGTTTGGAAAACACTGATGCAGGACATGTAGGATGATTAAATAACTATACTTTTAGAGGTCTTCATAACATGCTAAGACTGTTTCCCAATCAGTGTGACTCCAGCTGTTGCAAAACAAAAACCACCCTTACCATGCTGGAAATATTTCCCTCAGCGTTTACCATGGACGCTGTGTGGTGCCAGTGACAGAAATGTCCCATCCCCCTGCTGTATCACATTTAGGGGTACACCCACATGTGAAAGAAGAGCGGGTGCACGCCTTTTTATAACATAACTTTTAATGCAATTAACTTAAAATATCCCCCACAAATACAACATTTATATGCCCTAAAAGGGTCACAAAAGAACCAGTGCTGGGAGAACCTTTTACAAGGGCCAATGCTGCAATTCTACTTAAAAAGACTTGTTCAATTATTGGGACCTAAACATTCATTATAGTCAGACACACATCTCCTGTTTAGACAAGTTGATGTGCAGCGAGTAACCGGCTGCACATAAGATGCAATAACTGGCCATTTTAGGGTATGATCACAGTAAGGAATTGACGGGAAATTTACTTGCGTAATTCTGTGCCGGTATTCAGGTCTAATTTCACCTTGAACAAAAGTTTTATTCACTTTGATGGTCTTTCCACTGCTCTGTTCACACTCAGAAATTTCTGAGGCTGAAATGTATAACGTAGGAAAATTGAAACATTGTTATTCTTTAACTGGAATTCTTTGGTAAAAGCCCATTGAAGCCAAAATGGACTTAACCCCTTAAGGACCCAGCCATTTTACACCTCAGGACCCGGCCTTTTTTTGCACATCTGACCACTGTCACTTTAAACATTAATAACTCTGGGATGCTTTTAGTTATCATTCTGATTCCAAGATTGTTTTTTCGTGACATATTCTACTTTAACATAGTGGTAAAATTTTGTGGTAACTTGCATCCTTTCTTGGTGAAAAATCCCCAAATTTTATGAAAAATTTGAAAATTTAGCATTTTTCTAACTTTGAAGCTCTCTGCTTGTAAGGAAAATGGATATTCCGAATAATTTTTTTTTTTATTCACATATACAATATGTCTACTTTATATTTGCATCATAAAATTGACGTGTTTTTACTTTTGGAAGACACCAGAGGGCTTCAAAGTTCAGCAGCAATTTTCCAATTTTTCACAAAATTTCCAAACTCACAATTTTTCATGGACCAGTTCAGGTTTGAAGTGGATTTGAAGGGTCTTCATTTTAGAAATACCCCACAAATGACCCCATTATAAAAACTGCACCCCCCAAAGTATTCAAAATGACATTCAGTCCGCGTTTTAACCCTTTAGGTGTTTCACAGGAATAACAGCAAAGTGAAGGAGAAAATTCACAATCTCCATTTTTTACGCTTGCATGTTCTTGTAGACCCAATTTTTGAATTTTTACAAGGGGAAAAAGGAGAAAATGTATACTTATATTTGTAGCCCAATTTCTCTCGAGTAAGCACATACCTCATATGTCTATGTAAAGTGTTCGGCGGGCGCAGTAGAGGGCTCAGAAGCGAAGGAGCGACAAGGGGATTTTGGAGAGTACGTTTTTTTTAAATGGTTTTTGGGGGGCATGTTGCATTTAGGAAGCCCCTATGGTGCCAGAACAGCAAAAATCCCCCACATGGCATACCATTTTGGAAACTAGACCCCTTGAGGTACGTAACAAGGAATAAAGTGAGCCTTAATACCCCACAGGTGTTTCACGACTTTTGCATATGTAAAAAAATAAATAAAAAATTTCACTAAAATGTGTGTTTCCCCCCAAATTTCACATTTTTGCAAGGGTTAATAGCAGAAAATACCCCCCAAACATTGTAACCCCATCTCTTCTCAGTATGAAGGTACCCCATAAGTTGACCTGAGGTGTACTATGGGTGAACTACAATGCTCAGAAGAGAAGGAGTCATATTTGGCTTTTTGAGAGCAAATTTTGCTCGGGGGCATGTCGCATTTAGGAAGCCCCTATGGTGCCAGGACAGCAAAAAAAAAACACATGGCATACCATTTTGGAAACTAGACCCCTCGGGGAACGTAACAAGAAATCAAGTGAGCCTTAATACCCCACAGGGGTTTCACGACTTTTGCATACGTAAAAAAAAAATTAAAAAAAATCACTAAAAGGTGTGTTTCCCCCCCAAATTTCACATTTTTGCAAGGGTTAATAGCAGAAAATACCCCCCAAAATTTGTAACCACATCTCTTCTGAGTATGGAGGTACCCCAAAAGTTGACCTGAAGTGCACTACGGGCGAACTACAATGCTCAGAAGAGAAGGAGTCATATTTGGCTTTTTGAGAGCAAATTTTGCTCGGGGGGCATGTCGCATTTAGGAAGCCCCTATGGTGCCAGGACAGCAAAATAACCCCCACATGGCATACCATTTTGGAAACTAAACCCCTTGAGGAACGTAAGAAGGCGTAAAGTGAGCATTTACCCCCCACTGGTGTCTGTCATATCTTTGGAACAGTGGGCTGTACAACATTTTTTATTTGCACAGCCCACTGTTCCAAAGATCCGTCAGACACCTGTGGGGGGTAAATTCGCACTGCACCCCTTATTACATTCCGTGAGGGGTGTAGTTTCCGAAATGGGGTCACATGTGGGTTTTTTTTTTTTTGCATTTGTCAAAACCGCTGTAACAATCAGCCACCCCTGTGCAAATCACCTCAAATGTACATGGCGCACTCTCCCTTCTGGGCCTTGTTGTGCGCCCCCAGAGCAGTTTGTGCCCACATATGGGGTATCTCCGTACTCGGGAGAAATTGCGTTACAAATTTTGGGGGGCTTTTTTCCCCTTTACCTCTTGTCAAAATTAAAAGTATAGGGCAACACCAGCATGTTAGTGTAAAAAGTTTATTTTTTTTACACTAACATGCTGGTGTAGACCCCAACTTCACCTTTTCATAAGGGGTGAAAGGAGAAAAAGCCCCCCAAGATTTGTTAGTCAATTTCTCCCGAGTACGGCGATACCCCATATGTGGCCCTAAACTGTTGCCTTGAAATACGACAGGGCTCCAAAGTGAGAGCGCCATGCGCATTTGAGGCCTGAATTAGGGATTTGCATAGGGGTGGACATAGGGGTATTCTACGCCAGTGATTCCCAAACAGGGTGCCTCCAGCTGTTGCAAAACTCCCAGCATGCCTGGACAGTCAACGGCTGTCCGGCAATACTGGGAGTTGTTGTTTTGCAACAGCTGGAGGCTCCATTTTGGAAAGAGTGGCGTACCAGACGTTTTTCATTTTTATTGGGGAGGGAGGGGGGCTGTGTAGGGGTATGTGTATATGTAGTGTTTTTTACTTTTTATTTTGTGTTAGTGTAGTGTAGTGTTTTTAGGGTACAGTCGCACGGGCGGGGGGGTTACAGCGAGTTTGAGCTGCCGCGCAAAATTTGCTGCATTGCAAACTTGCAGCCCGATACTCACTGTAAGCCCCCTGCCCATGTGAATGTACCCTGTACATTCACAGGGGGGGGACCTCCAGCTGTTGCAAAACTACTACTCCCAGCATGCCTGAGAATGTTTGGGAGTTGTGGTTTTGCAATAGCTGGAGGCACACGGGTTGGGAAACACTGAGTTAGGAAACAATGTTTCCCAACCAGTGTGCCTCCAGCTGTTGCAAAACCACAACTCCCAAACATTCTCAGGCATGCTGGGAGTAGTAGTTCGGCAACATCTTTAGAGCCAGATGTTGCCGAACTACAACTCCCAGCATGCTTGGAGTTGTAGTTTTGCAACATCTGGAGGACTAGTTTGCAGACCACTAATACAGTGGTTCCCAATCTGTGCCCTTCCAGATGTTGCAAAACTACAACTCCCAGTATGCCAAAACTGTCCAGGCATGCTGGGAGTTGTAGTTCTGCAACATCTGAAGGGCCAGATGTTACAGAACTACAACTCCCAGCATGCCTGGACAGTAAGGGCATGCTGAGGATGTGTAGTTTTGCAACATCTGGAAGGGCACAGTGGTCCAAAAACTGTGGACCTCCAGATGTTGCAAAACTGCAACTCCCAGCATGCCCAGACGCCAAGGGCTGTCTGGGCATGCTGGGAGTTGTAGTTTACAGGGTCCTATTACAGCAATGCATGTCGCTTTACAGCGACGTGCATTGCTGTAAAGGGCCCGACCGCGGCTGAAGATCAACTCACCTGTCGCCGCCGCCATCTTCCTCGCCGGGATCCGGGTCTTCAGGGACGAGGTAAGTACCGGGGCCGGTCCCCAGCACTCCCCCGTCCCCCGCCGCGTCCTCCGGTCTTCCTCCCGTCCTGTCCCGACTTTCAGGGGCCGGGCAGGACGGGAGGAAGTAACCGCCCCCCCTCCTGCGATTGGTCGGTTCACTAACCGACAGATCGCAGGGGATCGGAGGAGGTGGCCGGCTTGCCACCTCGCTCCGATACTTCAGCATGGTCCTGGCTGTCTGTGACAGCCGGGATCATGCGAAATTACCGGGCGGTCGGGTCCCAGAGACCCGATCAGCCCGGTATCGCCGCAGATCGCAAGGGCGATTTCCCTTGCGATTTGCGGCGATCGCCGACATGGGGGGCCTACATGGCCCCCCTCGGCGTTTGCCCTGGATGCCTGCTGAAGGATTTCAGCAGGCATCCAGTTCCGATCTCTGCCCGGCGAGCGGCAGAGACCGGAAAACGCCAGGACGTACGGGGACGTCCTGGGTCCTTAAGGCCCAGGGTGCGGGGACGTCCCCGTACGTCCTGGGTCCTTAAGAGGTTAAAGGGGTATTTCAGGAAAATATTTATTTTTTATTTTTATATCAACTAGCTCCAGAAAGTTAAAAAGATTAGTAAATGACTTCTATTTAAAAATCTTAATCCTTCCAATGATAACTACTGGAAGGATTAAGATTTTTAACTACTGAGCTGTTTTCTTTCTGACAACAGTGCTCTCTGCTGACACCTCTGCTTGTCTCAGGAACTGTCCAGAGTAGGAGAAAATCCCCATAGCAAACCTCTAATGCTTCAGACAGTTCCTGAGACAAGCAGAAGTGTCAGCAGAGAGCACTGTTGTCGGAAAAAAAACAACAGATAAACTTCAGCAAATGATAACTACTGGAAGGATTAAGATTTTTTTATAGCAGTAATTTAAAAATCTGATTAACTTTCTGGTGTTGAGATATATATATAATAATATAATAATAATATAATTTTTATCTAACCCCGAAATCACTAAAAACCCTCTCCACAGTATAACCCGATTTTCTTGTCAAATTCTACACTATTTCCGCACCAATTCTGATGGCATATTTTCTGAATTTCCTGATCGAAATAATTCCTAGTTATTTCCTTAGTGTAAACATAGCCTAAGCAGGCCAGCCAGCAATGCATAGTACCACAGAACCACAGCATATGTACTGAAGAAATGAAGGAAGTCCAGCATACAGAAACTCCGCTTTATTGCAAATAAAAGCAGGTAATACGCACCAGGGAAAACATCATATGGACATCTGGACGCGTTTCAGGTAGGTAAACCACCCCCACAGACACTGTGATAAAGGGTGGTTTACCCACCCGAAACACGTCCAGATGTCCATATGATGTTTTCCCTGGTTTGTATTACCTGCTTTTATTTGCAATAAAGCTGAGTTTCCATATGCTGGACTTCCTCCATTTCTTCAGTCCCGCTCACTCACTTTGGTCTGTGCGAGTCCGAGCACAGGAATATTGGATAAGTGGAGCTGGCTCACCTGCTTGTATTATACGGACCACTGCATATGTACCCTGACGTATGTTTTGCTATCAAGTCGCTTCTTCAGGGAGCATTCGTATAATACAAAGTTCAACTTTATTTATAAACTATAAGAGCCAGTCATGGTTCCATTGAGTGGCTTTTAGGCCGAGTTTACACTTAAGAAGCTCCGGAGGGAAAAGCTTCTGAGTGCGGCTGCTAGGACTACACAGATATTGCCGTCCCCATAGATGCCAATGTCTGCTAAGTGGATCCTGCCTAAAGTTCATTCTTCTGGTGGCAGAAATTCACCCGCTAAAATTCCTTAGGGTCTATTTACAAAGCAGAATTGCCGCACTACCGTTGACACTTTGGAAATCCCGCCTGCGGAATAGCGGGATTTCCAAAGTGTCAACGGGAGCGCGGAATCTCATAGAAGTATATTAGGCTTTCATTTCAGGTGGAATTCCACCAGCGGAAATTCTGCCTGTGGGCGCTTTGCAGGGAATTACCATTGCCAGCAATGAGACTCTGTTGCATCGGGATTTCTGAGCGTAATTTCAAAACTGAATTCTGCTCGGAAATTCTGTAGTGTGAACCCGGCCTTAAAGTTTGGAAATACATTTTGACTTAAAGGTGTACTCCCGTGGAAAACTTTTTTTTTATTATTATTTTTTTAACCCCTTCATGACCCAGCCCATTTTCACCTTCATGACCTGGGCATTTTTTTAAAATCTGACCACTGTCACTTTAAACATTAATAACTTTGGAATGCTTTTACTTATCATTCTGATTCCGAGATTGTTTTTTCGTGACATATTCTACTTTATGTTATTGGTAAAATTTCACTGATATTTGTATCCTTTCTTGGTAAAAAATCTAAAAATTTCATGAAAATTTTGAAAATTTAGCATTTTTCTAACTTTGAAAGTCTCTGCTTGAAAGGAAAATGGATATTCCAAATAAATTACATATTGATTCACATATACAATATGTCTACTTTGTGTTTGCATTAAAAATTGACAAGTTTTTACTTTTGGAGGGCACCAGAGGGCTTCAAAGTTCCGCAGCAATTTTCCAATTTTTCTCAAGATTTTCAAAATCGTAATTTTTCAGGGCCCAGTTCAGGTTGGAAGTGGATTTTAAGGATCTTCATATTAGAAATACCCCATAAATGACCCCATTATAAAAACTGCACCCCCCAAAGTATTCAAAATGACATTCAGTAAGTGTTTTAACCCTTTAGGTGTTTCACAGGAATAGCAGCAAAGTGAAGGAGAAAATTCTAAATCTTCATTTTTTACACTCGCATTTTCTTGTAGACCCAATTTTTTAATTTTTACAAGGGGTAAAAGGAGAGAAATCACCCTAAAATTGGTAACCCAATTTCTCTTGAGTAAGGAAATACCTCATATGCGTATGTAAAGTGTTCGGCGGGCGCAGTAGAGGGCTCAGAAGGGAAGGAGCGACAATGGGATTTTGGAGAGTGAGTTTTTCTGAAAGGGTTTTTGGGGGGCATGTCCCATTTAGGAAGCCCCTATGGTGCCAGAACAGGACCCCCCCCCACATGTGACCCCATTTTGGAAACTATACCCCTCATGGAATTTAATAAGGGGTGCAGTGAGCATTTACACCCCACTGGCGATATTTGAAACAGTGGACTGTGCAAATCAAAAATTTTATTTTTCATTTTCACAGACCACTGTTCCAAAAATCTGTCATACACCAGTGGGGTGTAAATGCTCACTGCACCCCTTATTACATTCCGTGAGGGGTGTAGTTTCCAAAATGGGGTCACATGTGGATATTTATTGTTTTGCGTTTGTCAGAACTGCTGTAACAATCAGCCACCCCTGTGCAAATCGCCTCAAATGTACATGGTGCACTCTCCCTTCTGGGCCTTGTTGTGCGCCCCCAGAGCACTTTGCGCCCACATATGGGGTATCTCCGTACTCACGAGAAATTGCGTTACAAATTTAGAGGGTCTTTTTTCCCTTTTACCTCTTGTGAAAATGAAAAGTATAGGGCAACACCAGCATGTCAGTGTAAAAAATTTATTTTTTTACACTAACATGCTGGTGTAGACCCCAACTTCACCTTTTCATAAGGGGTTAAAGAAGAAAAAGCCCCCCAAAATGTGTAAGGCAATTTCTCCCGAGTACGGCGATACCCCATATGTGTCCCAAAACTGTTGCCCTGAAATACGACAGGGCTCCAAAGTGAGAGAGCGCCATGCGCATTTGAGGCCTGAATTAGGGATTTGCATAGGGGTGGACATAGGGGTATTCTACGCCAGTGATTCCCAAACAGGGTGCCTCCAGCTGTTGCAAAACTCCCAGCATGCCTGGACAGTCAATGGCTGTCCGGCAATACTGGGAGTTATTTTGCAACAGCTGGAGGCTCCGTTTTGGAAACGGTAGCATACCAGACGTTTTTCATTTTTTGGGGGGAGGGGGGCTGTGTAGGGGTATGTGTATATGTAGTGTTTTTTACTTTTTATTTTAGGTTAGTGTTAGTGTAGTGTAGTGTTTTTAGGGTACAGTCACATGGGCAGAGGTTCACAGCAAGTTTGCCGCTGGAAGTTTGAGCTGCAGCGCAAAATTTGCGCCATCTCAAACTTGCAGCACTCACTGTAAACCTCCGCCCATGTGAGTGTACCCTGTACATTCACATTGGGGGGAGGGGGCAAACATCCAGCTGTTGCAAACTCCGAGCATGCCCTTTGGCTGTCCGTGCATGCTGGGAGTTGTAGTTTTGCAACAGCTGGAGGAACACTGGTTTGGAAACACTAAGTTAAGTAATAAACTTTCAAGTGTTTTGCAACCAAACTTAGTGTTTCCAAACCAGTGTGCCTCCAGCTGTTGCAAAACTACAACTCCCAGCATGCATGGTCTGTCAGTGCATGCTGGGAGTTATAGTTTTGCAACAATTGCAACAGCTGGAGGCACTGAGGTAGGAAACGGACAATGTTTCCCAACTAGTGTGCCTCCAGTTGTTGCAAAACTACAACTCCCAGCATGCCCAGACTGCCAAGGCATGCTGGAAGTTGTAGTTCGGCAATATCTGAAGGATCAGATGTTGCCGAACTACAACTTCCAGCATGCTTGGGCAGTCTGGGCATGCTGGGAGTTGTAGTTTTGCAACATCTGGAGGTCCACAGTTTGGAGACCACTGTATAATGGTCTCCAATCTGTGCTCTTCCAGATGTTAGAGAACTACAACTCCCAGCATGCCTGGACAGACTGAGCATGCTGAGATTTGTAGTTTTGCAACATCTGGAAGAGCACAGATTGGAGACCATTATACAGTGGTCTCCAAACTGTGGACCTCCAGATGTTGCAAAACTACAACTCCCAGCATGCCCAGAAAGACAAAGGCTGTCTGGGCATGCTGGGAGTTGCAGTTTTGAAACTCTCAGAGGCAGCAGTGAGATCGCTTTACGGCGATCTCACTGCTGCCAATGAAGATGCCGCACTGCTGCCGGAAACTCACCTCCGGGACGCAGCGCAGCCAGGACCGCACGGAGGACGCCGGGACCGCTCGGGACACCGCTCCGACGGGTAAGTGACGCCGGGGGACGGGTCAGGTACACTTAGCAGAGCGGTGTGTGTCCCGATCCCCGTGATCGGAACTCACACACCGCGCTGCTAAGTATTCTGATAGCGAAACGCTGCTATCAGCTAGTCAGATTTGACCAGCTGATAGCAGCGATCGCTGGGGGGGGTGGGGGACGAAACCCCCCGTGGTCGCACAGTAAGATGGCTGGCTATCAGTGATAGCCACCATCTTTCCGGGCGCTGCGGGATGCCGCGAGTAGCGGCAGTAATGTCCATGACGTACCTGTATGTCATGGGTCGGGAACACCTTGCCACCCATGACGTACAGGTATGTCATAGGTCGGGAAGGGGTTAAATGAACTGGTGCCAAAAAGTTAAACAGATTTGTAAATTACTTCTATAAAAAAAATCTTAATCCTTCCAATACTTTTTAGGAGCTGTATACTACAGAGGAAATGCTTATCTTTTTAGATTTCTCTGATGTCTTCTCAGAAGTAATTTACAAAATCTGTTTAACTTTCTGGCACCAGTTGATTTAAAAAAAAAAAAAAAAAAGTTTTCCACGGGAGTACCCCTTTAAGTGCGAGTGCTGGCCATCAGGTACTGTGCATTTCAAATTGCTTCAAGAAGGCTGTGCACCGTGTTACACCGTGTTAGCCCAGGTGAGCCGATCTTCTGCACCTCTTGAATTAGTCTACAAATGCTCCAAATGTATCAACCAACCAGCGCCAAAAACCAAAACGCGGTCGGGAAACCACATACGGCCGAAAACGAAGCCGACCGGAGGCTGCGGTTCACTCCGGTCGGCTCATAGACATGCATTAAATACGGTTCCCGAATACGGCTGAGTGCGGGCGCCGCGATTAAGCCCCGCCCCGCCTCGCCTCGTCCGAACCCTATACGGGAACCGTAGTTAACAAAACGTGGTGTGAACCCAGCCTAAGTCTGTACTATCTAAGAATTTGGCAGTATTCATGAATTCCCCTTGTGTTAACGGTTACCCACCCAAAACCCAACCACATCTATAATCTGTCTATCTATATCTATCTTCTTAATTAACCAAGTCATAGAGCCTGTTGTATCTGTGCCAGGTAAAGCTGGGTGAGAAACGATAATGCTCTCTAATCAGACCTTTTACTCAACGGATTGTAAAGTTTACTACTGTGAAGCTACTGTAGCAGAAATCTGATCCTTATCCCTCCAGAGCTTGTCAATTATTATTTTTTATTCCAGTTGAATCACGAAACATTTTTCATGTTCTTTCAAATACCCGAGCGTCTCCTCCCGTCCAAGCTTTTAATAGGATTCATAAAGCGCATGTTTTATTAAAAGGCTGTGATAGCTCTTAATGCCATCATGTTTATATAAGCTTATGCGTTCCCTGCTATCACAGAGTCTCACGCCTTCCCTCCTGATCATTAAACACTTGAGATTTAGATATAATCTGTTTAGTGTTAAGCACGGCCTAGTCCTCCATGTAAAGCCTCCACTCCAATAAGAAGCCAAAAGGCTACAGCTGCAATGTGCGCACTAGCCGTGGGAATCACGTAAATTATGGGAGAAGGGCGCTGCGGCCTCTTATTAATCTTCTTATTCCAAATGTTTGTGTACAGATTATGTAGCCCTTTCCCCTGATAGAAACACTGACACATCTAGGCACACAACCGAGGTCTTACAATTCTCAAAAACCCTTAGAGTGTATTAAAAGGAATAAAGGCATAGATAGAAAGGAGGCATTTGGCTATTTGTAGTATTCCTAAGATGACAGAGAAAGAGCATGGAGCAGCTGTTGGATGACAGACACTCAGATTGTACCAGTGGTCTTCAAACTGTGGACCTCCAGCTGTTGCAAAACTACAACTGCCAGCATGATTGGACAGTCAATTGCTAGTTTTCTATTCCTTGGTGGTCCAGAAACATATGGGTTAAAGAGAAACTAAATGTTACAGGCAACTTCACAAAACAACTTCAATTATTCATAGTTACCCCAGGAGAGAAAAAAAAGGGGGTAGCCAAGGGCAATCTTTCACCTAGGGCCGATACGCTTTAGATTTTCATCAGAGGATTTGCATGCAGAAAATCTGCTGACTTTATAGCACTGTGTGTTAGTTGACATGCATGTTTGTATGCTCACAGCTATGGATAGTGGCCTAGGGCAGTGTTTCCCAACCAGGGTGCCTCCAGCTGATGCAAAACTACAACTCCCAGCATGCCCGGACAGCCAAAGGCTGTCCGGGCATGATGGGAGTTGTAGTTTTGCAACAGCTGGAGGCACCCTGGTTGGGAAACCCTGCCCTAGGGGATACAAGCAGGTGCTGGGCTACATGAAGTGGCTCATGCAACGCTGTAAGATAACATCTATACAAGATTAAAGGCCAGCAATGGCACAATAGGACAGGCGAAAGGCACTTTGGGCACAACCTAACTTTCTGCAGACCTTTGGAACATAGTATGGTTCAGCAGTCCAAGTACAGTGGTCCCTCAACATATGATATTAATTGGTTCCAGGAGAACCATCATATGTCGAGTACATATGTCTATGTAAAAATGGTAATTGGTTCTGGGGCCTCGGAACCATTGTATGTTGAATACATATCTCTATGGGAAACTGCTAATTGGTTTTGGGATGACTATTGTATGTGGAGTGTATGGGGAGTGTTTAACAAACCAGGGTGCCTCCAGCTGTTGCACAACTACAACTCCCAGCATGCATGTACAGCCATTGACTGTCTGGGCATGCTGGGAGTTATAGTTTTGCAACAGCTGGAGGCACACTGATTGGGAAACATTGATGTATGGGGTGTATAGTGTGTATATGTATTGTATGTGATGTGTGACATCGCATACAGTACTCTACAGTTCTTTAAATACCTTCAGGGGGGACAGAATGTCCTCCATTACGATCCTGCCGACTACAGCTCTATAGGAAAGGAAGGGGAGGGCAGCCAGCAGCTCATTGGATGCCTGCAGCAAGATGCTGCAGGCTATTGGCTATAGTTGCACTGGGGGGGGGGGGGCTTTCACGGAGCTCACAGTGGAAGCCTGCGTGAGTTAGCAGGACAGCATGTGAGTAACAGGAGGCAGAACGGGGCACACGGGGCACATTAAACAACTATCTGTGAGTTGCTGAAGTTGTCAGCGCTGTCAGATAGCCGTTTATACGATGGTCCCGACACACAGCAGCATCATATGTCGATGCTGCCTTCAACATACGATGGGCTCTGAGAGGCCATCGTATGTTGAAATGATCATATGTCGGGGCCATCGTAAGTCGGGGGGGGGGGGGGTCACTGTAGTGTACAGTGATCCCCTGACATATGAGGCCATCGCATGTTGAAGGCAGCATCAACATACGATTCTTTCATATGTCTGGGCCATCGCATAAACGGCTATCCGTCAGCGCAGACTGCTTCAGCTGCTACCGGATAGCCGTTTAATGTGCCCTGTGTGCTCTGATGAGAGTCACTCACCTGTCCCCGCCACTCCAGACAGTCCTCTTCAGGCTCCGCTGCATGGCCGTCGCTCTCAGTTGTCATCACGTCGCCGCGCACACCGTCCAGTCATTCAATAGGAGCGGCGTACGCAGCGACGTGATGACGGAGATGGAGAGCAACGATCCAGGGCAGTGGTGATGGTCCGGAGCGGCAGGGACATGCGAGTATAACTTTTTATATTACTATTGCACAGATCTCTTAACATACCATGGATTCAAGTAACGATGGTTCATTTGGAACAAATTACCATCGTATATTGAGCGATCACTGTATTGTTCAAAACTGGAAATGAAAAAAGTATTTTTCTCTTTTTAAAGTAACCTGTAAGCACCAATGTATTGTGCTACCCAGTTCGAGCTTTAACAATCAAGCATTTGTGGCACCGCTGTGAAGAAATATAAAGACATCTTTTCAACGGTTACATTCTGAGTTTATTCTTAAACTGTACCTGTCGTTAACAAAAACCTTTTTAAATATAATGTGGATAACACTATGATATGTATACTTGTAATATACGTTAATTAAAAAATTGTATATATTTTTTGGTGAAAAAAATGCTGTCCCTGCAGCTATTGCCTGTGTGTCCCTATGAGGAGACCAAATACAGGAAGTGAGGGTGGGACAAGCAGGGCTCTGTGCAGGATCCTGGCTTGTCAGCCTGCTGCGTGAGCCGGTGGTGTGTAACAGAGCCTCACTGCACAGAGACCGATCTGTCCAACCAGACTTCCTGTATTTGGACTCCTCACAGAGACAGACAAGCAATAGCTGTAGGGACAAAAATATACACATTTGTTAACCAATGTATATTGCAAGTATACATATAATAGTTTTATCTACATTATATAAAAAGTTTTTGTTAACGACAGGTACACTTTAAAGCACAAAGCACTCCCTTACATGCAGACTTTACACATGCCCCACATTGATATCCAGGGAGATTAGCATAGTCTATCAGGGGCTCCTCTATAACAGAAGTACACTCTGGGCTGACCAATGGCTGCATATTGGGGACAGTATGCCAGTATCACCCACCAGGGCCCATTGAACAAGCATCTTAAACCAGGTCTCTACATTTACAATCTTACATTGCATAAACATGTGTTTAAAAAAGCTGGGTGACCATTCCATACCGTATATATACGCCGACCCGAATATAAGCCGAGGCACGTCCCTGCACATGAACGTCCCTGTGCGTCGTCGTCAAGGCAACGTCACTAGTCCGGGGCCGGGCCCGGAGTGGAGAAGAGGGCCTCCCGGTGAAGATGGACAGCCCGAGACGACTAACCTCCCCACCGGATGGTCTTTGCAGCATAGATGGCCCGGACCAGCTCACCCTTCCTTACCACCGAGGGGAGGCGAGTAGAAAACTAAGGGGGGGGGGGGTCTGGATGATGATGACGACGGCCCGGCAGTGGTCTTCAACCTGCGGACCTTCAGATGTTTCAAAACTACAACTCCCAGCATGCCCGGACAGCCGATGGCTGTCCAGGCATGCTGGGAGTTGTAGTTTTGAAACATATGGAGCTCCGCAGGTTGAAGACCACTGAAAGGGATTGACAGGCGGAGAGTTCACTCGAGTATAAGCCGAGGGGGGCATTTTCAGCACGAAAAATCGTGCTGAAAAACTCAGCTTATACTCGAGTATATACGGTAATTTTTGGAAGGGCTTGTACATTACACAAGCCAGATAGATACAAGCTGCACTCACCATTTTAGATGGTATTCTTACAACCTCCTGCCAAATCATTAAGCTTAACGTGCACCAAGGCAAATTCCCACTTTGCTGACAGACTTCATTTTGCACATCATAGAATTAAAGTAAACTCCAATAGATAAACACTGCCCAGACTACATGTGACTCATCCAACGGATCTTGTGAAATTTTCTCCAAGGAAAATTAGTTCCCCGCAGGCTTATTATGTTTGACTGTGTTCCAATGCGCAAATCGGGATTTAGAACAGTAGGTGTAAAAGCTTTGTGTGAGGGATAATGGACGATAAGCTCCATTAGAGGCGTTTAACCCAACTCACTGCCAGACAAGCCAGAAATGTGACATGTGTTATTTATTTTATGGTCTTTATTACCTAAGGAAAACGTAAAGCGTCACTAGCATGAGATGCGGATAGCGAAAATATAGTTCTAATAGAAGGAGTAGGGAAGTGTGGTCGTAAAATTAGGTCTTAACACCGGTCCGATACCAGGTATAATCAACAAGGGTGAAGTAAATGCTGCCCAGTGGTCACAGTAACTTTGTGATGAAAAAGTACCGTAATAATAATAAAAAAAGGGTCACCTGAGGTGACAGATACACTTTAAACTACCTTTAACCCCAAAAACTGGTGACTGGTGATTAGCCAGGGAGGGAGGGATTTTTCGACTTTCCATTCTGGCTCTAACACTTTAAAATAAAAATAAAAGAATTTTTTTTTTTTTAAATGATCAATCTAAAGTGGTACTGTCATTAAAAAACGTCCGGTCGACATGTCATTCCCCCTGTTCCTCTGTCTGGTCCCCTCCTGTGCTACATCATTCCTTTCCCCCTTTATCAGCCCCTGTGCCACATTCCAGAACACCCCCCCCCCCCCCATCCACCCTGGGCCTCACCATTTCCCCCTGTGATCACCTGTGTCTCATTATTTCCCCTTTGTGCCTCATTTCCGTGCCTCATTTCCGTGCCTCATCATTCCCCCTGCCTTATTTCTCCTTTTTTATTCTACCTTCTCTCCCCACGCTTTGAAGGCTCAGGTTAAAAATAAATAAATAAAAGCGGTGCAGGGGAGAAGTTAAGGTGTTGTGTCCGCTGACCAGTGTTCTAAAGTGGCTGCGTCCGGGCTGCTGATCTTTAACAAGCAGCCGACTCTGCTGCCACTTTTAATTTTATTGGTGTATAACACGCAGGTGGGGTTTTTGCCTTAAATTTAAGTTTTAAAAGTGCGTGTTATACACTGATACAGTATGTCCAAAGTTTTTGATCGCACAGGGTCTTACTCCTGTGAGTTATTAGCCGTGGATGCTGGCTGCAATGCTTTCTGCTTCCTGGTTACCGGCCAGCCAAAAAGAGAGACATGGACGGATCTCTTAGTCAGCCGGGAAGCAAAGCGCTGTCACCTGCTTCCCCAGCAAATAACTCACGACCACAGCGGGTCTCAGCAGTGAGACCCGGTGCGAACAACAACTTTACATGTGTCCAGTCGCTATAACTAAGTGTTTTTAATGACCGTAAGGCTTGGTTTCTACACATTTTTTTTTTTCTTTCGAAAACTGCCGCTGCAAAGTCAGAAGTGGATCCAGTAGGTAGGAGAAGTCCTTCCTTTATATTTCCAATTCCTTTCGAATACACTTCTGGCTTTGGCTTAAAAAACTGCATTTGCAATATTCCAAAAGATGACAAAAAAAATCTGTGAGGAAATCTGTGCCTAACACTTTGAGGTTTCCTTCACTTTTATTTTTTTTATAAATACAGAAATTTTATTGGCTTTCAATTGTGCACTTTTTTGCCCAAATAGTGTGCTTTTTTTTATTTTTTTTTGCAGTGGCAGTTTTTGTTAAAACAAGTTACCAAGTTACGTGATTCTTTGCTCATTTGTTCCAAGGATTTCTTTTAAGAATGTTACAAAATGCCACAGACAAACGCAATACTTTTAAACATGCATTTAAAAATAAAATCAAAGTGAGTGCGATTTACCCAAAAATAAAAAATAAAAGTACTATAGGCCCAAACACTGTAGGCATAGTATTTTCCCAACATTTTTTTTTATTTTTTAGCATGAAGCCAGATTGACCAACATTTACCTTATGTAGGTCACCATTTTGAAAGGTTAGCCAGCTTTGGACAATACCAGTATGTAATTCAGCGACCAGCTTGATCTACAGGGAAACCTGACAGTTTTCTCTGCAGCACCATCATATGGGCAGTTAAAGTGTCCCTGTCGCCAACAAAAACTTTTGATATAATGATGTAGATACCATTATATTTAGATTTGTAGTATACATTGATTAAAAAATGTGTATATTATTGGGGGGGGGGGGGGGGGATGCTGTCCCTGCAGCTATTGCCCGTATGTGTCTATGAGGAGTCCAAATACAGGAAGTGAGGGCAGGAGAAGCAGGGCTCTGTGCAGGATCCTGGCTTATCAATCATCTGGCTGTGTGAGCTGGGGCGTGTCATAGAGCCTCAGTGCACAGAGCCCTGCTTGTCCTCAGTGCACAGAGCCCTGCTTGTCTTCAGTGCACAGAGCCCTGCTTGTCTTCAGTGCACAGAGCCCTGCTTGTCCACCCACTTCCTGTATTTGGACTTCTCATAGAGACACACAATAGCTGTAGGGACAAAAATATACACATTTTTTAACCAATTACAAATATACATATAATGGTATTATCTACATTATATAAAAAGTTTTTGTTGATGACAGGTACACTTTAACCTCTTAAGGACGTAGGGGTACCTGTACGCCCTGCGCTCTGTCTATAATGCGGGGTCACGCATAGCGGGTCGGTCCCAGCGGCTAATGAAAGCCGGGACCCTGGATTAATAGCGTATGGCACCAATCGTTGTGCCGTGCCGCTATTAACCCTTTAGACGCAGTGTTTAAAGTTGATCGCTGTGTCTAAAACAACAAAAGTACACTCCTGGCAGCTCAGTCGGATTGATCGGGACCATCGCGGTGAAATCGCGATGTACCGATCAGCTAGAACTCGAGCGGAGGGTCCGTTACCTGCCTCCGGCACGTCCAATCGGAAATTAATTGCTCCAAGCCTGAGATCCAAGCTTGAGCAATCGACCGCCGATAACACTGATCATTGCTATGTTAATGCATATAGTTAGTACGGTCAAAAAAAGACATATGTCCATCAAGTTCAACCAGGTAATTAAGGGGTAGGGGTGTTAATGGCATGGCAGTGATCTGTGTAGAAAATCAGTGTTTGTAGTGTTATAGCTCCTAGAAGGGGCTATAACATTGCAAAAAAATTAAATAAATAAAAAAGCAATGCGAAGAAAAAAAGTTAAAGAAAATGAAAGTAAGAATAACCCCCTTTTCTCAAAAAAACAAACAAAAAAACTGTGTAAATAAAAACATATGTGGTATCGCCGTGTGCGGAAATGTCCGAACTATACAAATATATTGTTAACTAAACCGCACAGTCAATGGCGTACGCACAAAAAGATTTCAAAGTCCAAAATAGCGTATTTTTGGTCACTTTTTAGATTATGAAAAAAACAAAAAACGATCAGTCTGATTAAAAACGGTGCAAAAAATTAGCCCTCATACCATCCCGTCCGTGGAAAAATAAAGTTGTAGGGGTCAAAAGATGAACATTTTTAAACGTATTCATTTTAGTGCATGTAGTTATGATTTTTTCTAGAAGACAAAATCAAGCCTATATAAGTAGGGTATCATTTTAATCGTATGGACCTACAGAAGAAAAGGTGTAATTTTTACCAAAAACGGAAGCCCTGAAAAGTGGCAAAATTGCATTTTTTCTTCAGTATTGTCAGACATTGAAGTTTGTTTTGCTGTGGATTTTGGGGTAAAATTACTAATGTCACTGCAAATTAGAATTGGTGGTGCAAAACAGAAGCCATAATATGGAATTTTAGGTTCAAAATTGAAAGGGTTATGATTTTTAAAAGGAAAGGAGGAAAAAACTAAAGTGCAAAAACAGAGTCCTTAAGGTGTTAAGCATTACACAGTACTCATTTATATCAATAGGTTGCCTCCTAGTCCCACCAACAAAGAATTCTCTTGTAGAGCGTATGACAAGGTGTTCTAAACTAAACAACTCTTTTAAAAGAAGAAAAGCTAGCTCAGTCTGTGAAAAAAGGGGATAAGATATTCTTCAGATATATAAATGAAAAAAGGAAATTAAAACAAGGAATAACTAAATTAGAAACACAGGAAGGAAAGTATGTAGAAGAAAATAAAGGGCTAGCCGACTGCCTTAATGAATCCTTGTGTTCAGTTTTTATAGATGAAAAATAAGGAAAAAGGACCTCCATAAAGGAGGAAGACTAATGAATCATTTGATGCACCTGTCTTTACAGAGGAAGAGGTTCAGCGTTTGCTGTCTAAAGTGAAGACAAATAAGGGGCCTGATGGGATACACCCAAAATTATTAAAAGAGCTTAGAAGTGAGCTAGCAAAACCGTTAACAGATTTAATTAACCAATCACTGGTAACAGGAGTCGTCCCGGAAGACTGAAAATTAGCGAATGTCGTGCCCATTCACAAGAAAGGTAGTAGGGAGGAATCAAGCAACTATAGGCCAGTAAGTCTGACATCAATGGTGGGGAAATTAATGGAAACCCTACTAAAAGATAGGATTGTGGAACATCTAAAATCCCAGGAATTGCAAGATGAAAGACATGAGTTTACTTCAGGGAGATCATGTCAAACAAATCTTATTGATTTTTTTTTGACTGGGGTGATTAAAATAATAGATGGTGGAGAGGCAGTAGACATCACATATCTAGATTTTAGTAAGACTTTTGGCACTGTCCCACATAGAAGACTTATCAATAAACTACAGTCATTGAGCTTGGACTCCCATATTGTTGAGTGGATTAGGCAGTGGCTGAGCAATAGACAACAAAGGGTTGTAGTCAATGGAGTATATTCAGAGCAAGGTCTTGCTACCAGTGGGGTACCTCAGGGATCTGTACTGGGACCAATTTTGATTAAGATCTTCATTAGTGACATTGCAAAAAGGTCTCGATGGTAAGGTATTGGTCTTGTCGCTGATGACACAAAGATATGTAACAGGCTTGATGTTCCTGGAGGGATACACCAAATGGAAAAGGATTTAGGTAAACTAGAAGAATGGTCAGAACTCTGGCAACTGAAATTTGATGTGGATAAGTGCAAGATAATGCACCTGGGGCGTAAAAATCCTCGGGCAGAATATAAAATATTTGACACAGTCCTGACCTCAGTATCTGAGGAAAGGGATTTAGGAGTAATTATTTCAGAACACTTAAAAAGGTAGTTAGACAAGGTAACAGAGCAGCAGGAAATGCTAGCAGAATGCTTGGATGTATAGGGAGAGGTATAAGCAGTAGAAAGAGAAGTGCTCATGCCGCTGTACAGAACACTGGTGAGACCTCACTTGGAGTATTGTGCACAGTACTTGAGACGGTATCTTCAGAAGGATATATATACCCTAGAGAGAGTTCAGAGAAGAGCCACTAACCTAGTACATGGATTGCAGGATAAAACTTACCAGGAAAGATTAAAAGGACCTTAACATGTATAGCTTGGAAGAAAGAAGAGACAGAGGGGATATGATAGAGACCTTTAAATACATAAAGGGAATCAACAAGGTAAAGGAGGAGAGCATATTTAAAAGAATAAAAAATACTGCAAGAGGACATCGTTTTAAATTAGAAGGGCAAAGGTTTTTGCAGTAATATCAGGAAGTATTACTTTACTGAGAGAGTAGTGGAGGCATGGAATAGCCTTCCTGCAGAAGTGGTCGCTGCAAATACAGTAAAGGAGTTTAAACATGCATGGGATAAGCATAAGGCTATCCTTCATATAAGATAGGGCCAGGGACAATTGATAGGATTCAGATTATTGGGCAGACTAGATGGGCCAAATGGTTCTTATCTGCCAACACATTCTAGGTTTCTAAGTCCCAGGTAAAACCTTTTTTATCCATTTTCCTAACTAGGAGTTTCTGATCGTACGGGTCTGCATGCACCCTCCATTCAGCTCTATGGGAGAGCCAGAGATACTAGAGCGCTGTACTCGTTTATTTCTGGCTCTCCCATAGTGATGAATAGAGGGTGCATGCCAACCCCTGTCCGTGCATGCGAGGAAAAACTAAGTGCCGTACAGGAGATTTGGGGGGGGGGGGGGGGGGGGGGTGTTATATCGTCCGAGCAGTCAGAGCCCCTGCGATCAGACACTTATCCTCTACAGATAGAGGTTACATTTTCCTACAAGGGACTTCTCCTTTAAGCACCCAGAAATCTGACACATCAACAACAAAAAAGTGGAGTAGGGGGTCTAATCAGGAAAACCAAGCAGCTGAATAACAGATAATACATGTCATGTATTGCATGTGATCAACAAATGAAGAATGTGGACATTACAATAGTGGAACAATAAGCATTTTAGACCAGCAAAACACTTATGCAGAGCACAACAGGACATGCAGCGTCCATGATCTGCAATACACTACAAAATGATATGTTCAGTGCCCGAGTGTTCTCCAGAGAGTTCAATGAACTGCAGTGAATACAGCTGAACTCTATATGAACGGAAAGAGAGGCCGCGGCAACGGGAAATAGCACAGGAGCCAATGTATTTGAGTGATAGAATTTTAACAGCCATTTAACTCTTTCACAACTAGAGCGTAAATTGTGATGTATACATGAACGTGCCAAAGTGGGAGACTGCAGAAATAAACCAGGAATATCACACTAGAGGAACAATCCTTACCCTCATGCCTAAAACCAAGAAGCCAATCTCTTCCATCAAAGGGTACTTGCTGATCTGCTGCTGGATCTTCTCAGCTGATGCATGTGGATCATAACTCTTTTGGCCTATCTTTACGTCCATGATACACGGTTTGTTAAACTTTCGGGTTACATCTTCCAGTTTTAAATAGAGATCTAGAAATAAGAGGGGGAAAAAAACAATATAAGCACATACAGTTAGTAATACAAGCACATACAGTCATGGCTGTAAATGTTGGCACCCCTAAAATTTTTCTAGAAAATGAAGTATTTCTCACAAAAGGATTGCAGTAACACATGTTTTGCTATACACATGTTTATTCCCTTTGTGTGTATTGGATCTAAACAAAAAAAAAAAAAAAAAAGGGAGGAAAGAAAGCAAATTGGACATAATGTCACACCTAACTCCAAAAATGGACTGGACAAAATTATTGGCACCCTTTTAAAATTGAGGATCAATAAGATTGTTTCAAGCATGTGATGCTTCTTTAAACTCACCTGGGGCAAGTAACAGGTGTGGGCAACATAAAAATCATGCCTTAAAGCAGATAAAAAGGAGAGAGGTTCACTTAGTCTTTGCATTGTGTGTCTGTGTGTGCCACATCAAGCATGGACAACAGAAAGAGGAGAAGAGAACTGTCTGAGGACTTGAGAACCAAAATTGTGGAAAAATATCAACAAATCTCAAGGTTACAAGTCCATCTCCAGAGATCTAGATTTGTCTTTGTCCACAGTGTGCAACATTATCAAGAAGTTTGCAACCCATGGCACTGTAGCTAATCTCCCTGGGTGTGGACGGAAGAGAAAAATTGATGAAAGGTGTCAACGCAGGATAGTCCGGATGGTGGATAAGCAGCCCCAAACAAGTTCCAAAGATATTCAAGCTGTCCTGCAGGCTGAGGGAGCATCAGTGTTAGCGCAAACTATCCATCTACATTTAAACTAAATGAAACGCTATGGCAGGAGACCAAGGAGGACCCCACTGCTGACACAGACATAAAAAAGAAAGACTACATTTTGCCAGAATGAACTTTAGTAAGCCAAAATACTTCTGGGAAAACAACTGTTGGACAAATGAGACAAAGATAGAGCTTTTTGGTTAAGCACATCATTCTACTGTTTACCGAAAACGGAATGAGGCCTACAAAGAAAAGAACACAGTACCTACAGTGAAATATGGTTGAGGTTCAATGATTTGGGGTTGTTTTGCTGCCTCTGGTACTGGGTGCCTTCAATGTGTGCAAGACATCATGAAATCTAAGGATTACCAAAAGATTTTGGGTCAAACTGTACAGCCCAGTGTCAGAAAGATGGGTTTGCATCCAAGTATCTTAGGTCTTCCAGCAGGACAATGACCCCAAACAGCACCCAGAAATGGATGGCAACAAAGCACTGGAGACTTCTGAAGTGGCCATCAATGAGTCCAGATCTAAATCCCATTGAACACCTGTGGAGAGATCTAAAAATTGCTATTGGGAAAAGGCACCCTTCCAATAAGAGAGACCTGGAGCAGTTTGCAAAGGAAGAGTGGTCCAACATTCCGGCTGAGAGGTGTAAGAAGCTTATTGATGGTTATAGGAAGCGACTGATTTCAGTTATTTTTTCCAAAGGGTGTGCAACCAAATATTAAAGGGGTACTCCAGTGGGATTTTTTTTTTTTAAATCAACTGGTGCCAGAAAGTTAAACAGATTTGTGAATCACTTCTATTAAAAATCTTAATCCTTCCAGTACATTTTAGGGGCTGTATACTAAAGAGAAATCCAAAAAAGAAATGCATTTCCTATGATGTCATGACCACAGTGCTCTCTGCTGTCCATAGCAGCATATGTTTGCTATGGGGCTTTTGTCCTACTCTGGACAGTTCCTAAAATGGACAGCAGAGGTCAGCAGAGAGCACTGTGGTCATGACATCAGAGGTAATGCATTTCTTTTTTGGATTTTTATTAATAGAAGTGATTTACAAATCTTCAAACAATACCTCAGTAGGTATGTTACATACCTACTGAGGAAAGGGCCGTGTTCTGCTTGTAAGAGTCCTGAAACGCGTCTAGGTGTATGATTTTATCACCAATATTATATTCACTTCTGAAGGACCGACTGTGGGTTAAACCAGCAATACCATCTAAGTCTAAACATCCAGGCGGCGTTGCCAAGCGCCTGAGACGTCACACGCCATCAGGATACCACGAGGTCTGCACTGCTAAGAATCCAACTACAGCGAAAGATTGCGGGAGCGGCTGTTATTCACACTGGTCTGTGGCAGGCAGACGGCCGCGGTGACGCATGCCAGCATCTTCACACCACCCGAGATTTGCGGACCTCTTCAGTTGTCCTCAGGTGACGTTACAGTGGGACTCTATTCAAGCTGGTAACTATTAACCCACCCATTCCTTTCACTATATCAGGATTCTAGATCAGTTACGGGACTTTAACACATCTCTGGATTATCAGTTGCCGGACTATTGAAAGCGACATATTTTACTATATTTTTATATTTTTGTAGAAATATTAAATATTGGTGTTTATTTCTTATTGCAAGTGTATGTCTAAGTAAATCTATTTATTTTCCTCGGCACAAGGGCCCTGTGCAATGAGGCTAAGTTACATTAATTGACATTTTATATATTTTAATAAAATTGTATCCTATATTTGAAGCACGATCCAGCTATTTATTTATACTATTTCTCATCCATGTATCAGGTAACTGGTACTAGTCTTGAGGGGTTGGTTATTGTTTGAAAATATCGTTTTAAATTTCCAGCACCTGGTGTAGGTGCACAACCTCCTTACCTCGGCTAGTTAATTGTGAGCTGCACAACCTCTTTGTTTTTTGATTTACAAATCTGTTTAACTTTCTGGCACCAGTTGATTTAAAAAAAAAAAAAAAAAAAAAAAAATTTCTACGGGAGTACCCCTTTAAGTTAAGGGTGCCAATAATTTTGTCCAGCCCATTTTTGGAGTTTGGTGCGACATTATTTCCAATTTTCCTTTTTTTTCTCCTTTTTTGGTTTAGTTCCAATACACACACATTTTTAATACAAATGTAAGGTCATGTCAGGCAGGCATAGTATGGGTGCTTTTTGCACTTATATTACAAATGCAACACCCAAATGTTCAGCAGTTCAATAGAAAAAAAGACATTCGTTCCCTCATAGTCTGGCGATAGGTAATAACTGCAATAAAATCTATAAACCTCAGCTCACTGAAACTTGTGTATCATATCATATGTGCAACCAACGATCTTTTAGCTCCTTAGTCAGCTGATGACTGTCTTTTATATGGGGCAATGATCAACCCGTTTGGCCAATAATCTACCCATGTAAAATACCCCTAACAGATGGACAAACTAGGTCTGCCAATGAGAGTCTAAGGCCTCTATTATGGCCAATAGATGAAGCGTCTAAGGGGTTAATACCGGGCATCACTGAAATCGGCAATGTCCAACATTTGACATGGGTCCTGGCAGCTGACAGCCGCCGGAACCACCTAGCTATGATGCAAGGGCAGCTCCTGAGTGATGCCTAGCATTAACTCTTTAGATGCCACGATCAAAGTTGATTGCAGCATCTACAAAAGGTTGAAGGACAAAAAAAATGATTCCTGGCTTCCAAATCAGCTGAGAGGACGTCATCTGATGGGCGTTGTTATAAGCCATGGCAGGCTGGAGCAATGGAGCGCTAATAACACTGATCAATGTTGTTCTATAGAGCAGCATTGATCAGTGTACGCAGTCATTGTACCCATATGGACCTACAGAATAATGTGTTATTTTTACAGTAAAGTGCACTGTGTAGAAGCCGAAGCCCCCAAAATTTACTAAATGACTTATTTCTATTTTGCCCCACAAATTTACTTTTGGTTTCGCCAACAAATTTTCAGCAGCAGAATCTCTTCTGCGGAAAATCAACCGCACACCCATTGAAGTCAATAGGATCTGCAGCGGATTTTTAACAGCGGAGATTCCTCTGCAGAAAATCTGCCACGGATAGCCAGCGGATCCCCCACCCCTTTTCAAATTTGCAGAGGGAAATACGCTGTGAGTTTGAAAAGAAATATGCCAGTGTGAAAGTACACTTTGGAAACATTACAGTGCTGAAACAGGTGAGCACAAAGCATATACAAGCGCCTCTACATTATTTTTCTAATAGCAGCACTTTATAAGAAGGTATCTCCACCATTAAAAATGCCTAATTGTTAAAAGGGACCCACCTCTAGACACCCAAGGAATAGCAACTTTTAATGCCATAATCTGTATAGATCACGATATTTAACCAAGTAAATGACGGACATCGTAGCGATCTCCAATGTCCATTATTGCCTGCAAATATCAGCTGCTGAAAGCAGCGAGCGTCTCCCGGTTATGATGTGGACCCGACCTGCATCATGTCCGCTCACCCGGCCCATGACGGACATATATGTTGTGGGTCAGGAAGGGTTTCATTTCCCTGCAGCGACACCACAGGGGAAATTTAAAATTGTTTTTCAAATCAAAGTTTTGTCTGTATAACAGAAGACAGAATAATAGATCTGTAAAATAATTAAATATTGTAGAGCGCACAGTAGAAACACACAAGGTTTACTGATAATTCTCTCACTTCAAGAGAAAAAGAAAATTATGCAAAAAGTACAAGTGTGTATACAGTCCTCAGTGTCATGCACTTAAAAGGATGAGCATGTGATGGAGAGCTGGTTCAAATAAAACCGTATTATAGAGCCAGCTTAATATAAAAGTTAAAAATGTTATATAAAAACACAAAGAGTTTGAAAATAAAAATACAATAAAAATTGGAAATAGTGGTAATTCAGATGATAGTATATATAATATATGTATATAAAAATAGTATATGCGGACACACACATACTACACATTTTAATATAGTGTCATCTGAATTACCACTATTTCCAATTTTTTTTATTTTTTATTTTTTTTACTTTTATATTAAGCTGGCTCCATTATACAGTTTTATTTGAACCAGCTATCCATCACATGCTCATCCTTTTGAATGAGTGAGACACTCAGGACTGTATACACACTTGTACTTTTAAAATTAATGATCCACTAGAGCAAATTACATTCTTTGAAACTGCTCTAAGACCGGCTAAAAGACCCTGAAGAGGATCCCATCTACTACTGCGAATTCCCTAACAGGCTGTATAAAAATTGGCTTACTAAACCAGACCAACCATTTAAAAAGGAGTACCTATACAGTTTTAGGCACTTTTATCAAAAATGCTGTGTCTCCATAGCACACACTGGGTCTTTTACGCTGGAGATAGGTGCTGTGGGAAGCTCCACAGTTATTGGCAGTGGAGAAAACGGACACCCAAAAGGAATTTCCAGCACCAAATTCAAAAATAAAGTAGTTTAGAAAAATTTCTAATCGGGCACAAGGTGCATTAATGCAATTTTTTTTACTTAAAAAAAAAAAAATGCCTAAAAACTGTAGAGGTACATTTTAGGGTAGGTCACACAAGCCGTATTTTGCTGTGTATTTTCTGCTGTGTAATTTCCTACCCATTGAAGTCAATTTGTTGCAAAATACGCAGCTGATTTTGCCACCCAATAGGTAGAAAAATACACACCAGCAAATACACAGCAAAATACCCAAAGCAACTGAAACAAACCATGAAAGTCATCGAGAATATTCCTCGTGTATCACTGACAAAAACTGTTCAAAAGAGGAAGAAAAAAAAAACATTTATAGTACCAAAAATATATATAGTACAAGTTTAACTATACCATTTGTAGATCCTGGGGGTGACCATGTGCCAAAGTATTTTGGTAGAAACATCTGTAGGTCATGCAGCTTAGGGTCAGTGCAGTCACTTGAGAAAACCTGCATTAAAAAAAATAAAAAATAAAATTGAATAGAAACACAGACAGAAAGTGATATTTGGCTGTTTCACCAAACATAACTTCTGGCGACAATCCCTACAAAAGAATCATCTGTGAAAAGTTACTGATCATCTTTCCCCCCTCCGGGGAATAGAGAACTTACAGCGTACAGTAGCTGTGAAGTCGACTTTCTTCCTAATGACTGTGTAATAGAGAAAACGCGTAGTTCGCCGCTTTACATAGAAGACTATGCAGCCACTAGAACAAAAATGAAAGATCAAAGAAAGGGAGCAAAGCTTCTGAAGCTTCCTAATATCAAAGAAAACTACTAATCCTAAAGCCTGGCCAATTTACATCGATCACCCATAACATGAAAAACCCCTGCCCAATATCGTGTAGGTCCCCCTTGCACCAACTGAATAGACTCGGACTCCATAAGACCTCTGAAGGTATCCTGTAGTAAATGGTACCATGACATTGGCAGCACATCTTTTAAATGGGCACTGTCCGATACAAAAACTTTTGATATGTTGCAAAGCATGTATAACCAATAGGTTTTGCAATTGCTTTCATTAGAACATTTTCAGCATTTCATACTGAAAAAGCCAGTCAGTAAAACTGACCCCACCCCCCCCCCCCCCCCTACCTGCTTGGACACATACTAGTCCTGCTGTGTCCATGCTTCATGGACATACATCCTTGATTGACAGCTGTGAACGCAGGGCTTACGGTTGGAGGAAAAATCCTCCCACTATCAGCTTGTGTCCCACAACTGTCCGTGAGGACAAGCTGGGAGTTGTAGTTTTGCTAATGCTAGGGGAGATGTGAGCACACAGCATACTGAGGGAGGGGGTGGAGACCTGCACAGTGAGGCCAAGCCCCCTCCCTTTGAGAGGAATTCAGACTAGTGAGCTAAATTAAAAAAGTAATAAATAAAGGTGCTATACAAATTAGATGTACATGGTCAGGATTAGGTACTGAGTGATACCTGACGGGTACACTACTGACAAGCTCTGTCAGTAGTGAGGTGGGGGTCTCCATTGACTGGACTTGTTCCAGCAGGTCCCACAGAAGATCGATCAGAACTGGAGAATTTGGAGGATAAGTCAACACCACATCTGAGTCTATTTGTTTTGGTTTCGTTGTATGTATGAATTACTTGGGTTACTGCCAACATTAAAGTGAAAATGTAATATCAATAGCACCTTTGTGCAATTTATTGAAAAAAAAATGGGGACGTGGTAAATGCTTATTTCTCCCGCTGTAATTGTGCACTGTTTGGAGCAATGGGGCTTTGGTCAATCTTTCTTAACATTGTTAAACACCTTATGAGCATCTTCAATAGCTTAAATCACTGTGAGGGCTGGTTCACATCATGTTTTTCTCCCATACGGGAGCGCATACGGCGGGGGGGGAGCTAAAACCTTGCGCTCCCGTATGCTTTCGTATGCGCTCTTGTATGCAATTCATTTCAATGAGCCGGCCGCAGTGAAATGTTCGGTCGGCTCATTTTTGCGCTGTATGCGCTTTTAAAACCGGACCTAAAACAGTGGTTGGCCACAGTTTTAGGTCTGGGGGAAAAGCGCATACGGGGCAAAAATGAGCCGACCGGACCGAATATGGAATATGCCCATAAGAATAACGGACTTCCAGCTCCCTTTCATGGGATATCAGTCTATGCAGACCTGTCTGCAGCCACTATACAAGCTAGGAAAGCCCTCCAGCCTGTGACTCCCGCTGGAGATTCCCAACATGCCTGCTCATCAGAAAAGGAGAGAAGATACATGTCGTCCATTCCTTGACAGAAGGACAATCTCTACTGGCATCCTGGAACATCCCCATCGCTCCCCCTGGTTCCTTCAGGCACACTGTGCCCCCACAGCATCTTCGCAGAGACTGGACCACGGCATGAGTCAACTGACTGCTGTCTTTATCATGATCATCATTTTAAGGTTTTGGGCTGCGGCGGTGGAGTCTGCCCCTCGGCATCAGGATGGACTACTATCCCCCTCTCCGCTTCACTGAGTCCATTGTGTTTTTTGTTTCTATGTTTTAATGCCTTTACTTTTGTTCTTTTCGTTTTTCTACTGTATTATCACCACTCTTTTTGCTTCATCCTACCCTCGCCTCTCACCCATCGGACTGTGTGTGCTGGCTGGGAGGCACACATGGTCGACCATACTTTTATCCCCTACCTACTTTTATACAAGAGTATTTTTTATTAAACACCCCTTATGTAGCTGATCCAATAATGCTGTGGAACTGCCACAAAGCGGTGATACAGGGATTATATATTAAGTACTGTTCTACCCTTAAAAAGTGCAGGGACAAACGTATTAAAGATGTTCTTTCCCTCTTACGCATGGCGGAAAACAAGAATAAGCAGGCCCCCACCCCGAATTCAGAGCAAACTGTGGCCTCTTTACGTAATGACCTTCAATGTCTCTTACTGAATGCTTATGAAAAGTCACATAGGAGGCTTGGAGCAACATATTACTCTGAAGACAACAAGTCTGGAAAGCTGCTTGCACATAGGCTAAAATCTAGGCAACAACAATCCCGTATCCCCTTCCTAATTCACCCAGTCACCTGTGATAAAACTGTATACCCCGGCAGACATTGCCAATGGTTTCCAAACTTTCTACTCAACTCTATAACTCTGGAGAAATCCATTCCCTCCCTCTTCTAACCACCTTACTAAGATACAAGAATATCTCTCTTCCCTCAGTCTCCCTAATCTGTCCCCTTCTCAACTAGAAGCCCTAAATGGGGAGATCACACATCAGAAGTTCAAAAAGTTATCCAGTCCTTCCCTAGAAACAAAGCCCCTGGGCCAAACGGCTTTCTCTCATCATACTTCAAAACATACCCTCCTATCCTGTCGCCACACCTACAAGCATTTTGTAACTCAGCTATCCAAATTGGAAAACTCAGCTACTCTGCCCGAAGGAAAATCTCGAGGCCTTAGTCACTACTCTCACCAAGCCTGGAAAATCAATGGACATGCCCCGAAACTTTCGTCCCATATCACTCCTTAAAAGTCCTTGCTAATAGACTAGCTCCCCTTCTCCCCTCCTTTATCAACCCCAACCAAGCAGGTTTTATCCCAGGTAAGCAGACCTCAGACAACACCAGGTGGAGACACATTCCACTCTTGCTTTGATCATGGAGTTGGACGCTGAGAAGGCGTTCGACTGGCTACGCTGATCCTATGCCTTCTTGGTCCTGCGGAAAATGGGATTTTCAGGAAATATCCTCTCAGCCATTTTGGCCTTGTACTCCTGCCCTTCGGCGTGAGTGTTCGCTAATGGAAGCTTGTCCGACCCCTTTAGTGTCCCGAATGGCTCGCGTCACAGGTGCCTCCTCTCACCGTTAATCTACATCCTATCAATTGAACCCCTGGAGCAATCAATACGCCAAGACACCCGAGCATCAGGAATTCAAATCGGTGCCAACTCACATAATTTCATTGTATGCGGATGATGTCATTTTAACGTTATCTAACCCCGCTCAGTCATTACCAGCAGTGATGGATAACATAGATGTCTTTGTCCAACTATCCTTCTGCTCCCTTAACAAAACCAAAACACAAGCCATTCCCCTCAATCTCCCACACCACTTTATTTTGTCCCTTAAGTCCACCTACTCATTCGACTGGAAAACCTCAATATACTACCTAGGCATACAGTTATTCCCACATAACTCTCTGTACCCTACTAACTTCATACCCCTTCTACAATAACTGTCCTCGGAAGCAGATACCCATCTTAAATAAGAAACCTCTTGGGTTGGCAGAGTAGCAGCATTCAAAATGTCCCTACTCCCTAAACTCTTGTATTACTTTCGCAAACTCCCTATCTCCCTCCCAGATTCCTTTTTCTTTAAAGCCCAAAACATCCTCACACACTTAATATGGTCGGGCAAAAAGTCTAGACTCTCCCCCACTATTCTTTCTAAATCTAGGAACGCCGGAGGACTAGGCTACCCCAATATTAAGGCCTACTATGTGGATATGTTAGTCTCCTCCCTTAGACATTGGTGGCATAGTACCTCGGACATCCCCTGGGCAGTGATAGAAAACCACTTATCTTCCCCTTATTCTACCAAAGATCTATTATTATCCCTCCCATTATGGAACCTCCCTACCCCTAAAATAGATAACCCGATCCTTCACCATGCAACCCGTATTTGGAAATCGTATCTTGCCAAAATGGATAATACCAAGGCACGGGTAGAAAACCTCCCCCTATCCTTCATCCAAGCTTCCATCCCCAACGTCAATCTATTCCCATGGATGCAGGCAGGGATTACAGAAACCCAACATTTGTTTGTGAATCAGACTTTCGTTACATTCCAACATTTACACTCCACATTCCACGTCTCCAGTGAAGACTACAAATATCTCTAAATACAACATTTCTCAAACCCTCACACATACGCTCTGATCCCTCCACCTTCGGATACCTCGCAAATAACACCCCTGGCCTTAAAATCCCTTACAACTTCTCAATATGGGACATGACCTTCCGGAATGGCGTAAGGCCTTTTGTACCATTGCTAAATCCTTCCTCTGCGCTGCCCATGTTGAGTTGGCCTACAAAACCATTCTCAGATGGTATTTTACCCCTGATAAAATAGCCAGGGCTTACATGGGCTTCTCAGATGAATGCTGGCGACGTTGTGGCTCTAGAGGTACTCTGCTTCATATCCTATGGACCTGCCCATTGATACCACATTTTTGGAAAGGATGTCTGGCTCTGTTAACTGAGGTCCTTCACATTAACTTTTAATAACCACCTCTAAAATATTATATCATAAGTGATGAATAATAATCAGCCATTTGACCCGGATAGGGGCCTCTTAGCAATAGTACGCCAAAGCTCTGCTGCTAAAATATAGACCAGGGGACAAATTCCCAAGTATATATAACAAGATATCACATCCAGGATACAATCTGCCCAGAGGGACTAGATGTATCCCATGACACAACAGCCCTACGCGTTTCGGCACAAAGTAGCATGTGTCCTCCTCAGGGGCTCAACAAATGGATGCCATATAACAAAACAAAAAAATAAATAAATCATTTATCCACAGTGATTTATTGGATAATGGTCTATAGCCAAGATGTGGCTCGAAGTATCGGAAACGCTTCCTTCACCCTTCCCAGATTCAACCTGTAAGAAAGATGCAGACAACAGGAAACCATATTTAGTACACCATGTCGTAGCTGGGAAGGGGAGATGCTAGCCACAGTACAAAAACAATACACTCACGGTCCTGTCGGGACTCGACGTGAAACCTGTAATAAAGCATAGAGGAATATATTGTTCTCCACCTATCCCTTATGGTAGTTATGATCAATACCTGCAAGGGAAGAATTTTACTCACGGTTCTGGCGTAAGAGGTAAGTATGAAGCGCTCCGGACAATGTGTGTAAACCCGCAGTGGCGGGGAGCCGAGCTGTATGCCGGCTTCTCACACACATGTCCGGAGCTAACGGCGTCTGACGTCTTATCCGCTTCCGGAGCCATGGGAGGAGTCTCCGCCCTTCTGCCGTCTCCATGCGAACGCCTGACGCTGGAGGGCGTAACCTACACACCGCTCGTATCGCGGGGTAGCGGGCAAAGAACAGTTAACCCTTTGAGCTCCGTAGGATAAGTACGGTTCATGGGTCAGAGGTAAACTGGCCCATGAACAGAAAAGGGCTTTATTTGGATAAATCCAGATAACACCAAAGAAAAAAAAAAAAAAAAACCCGGATTAGTAATGATAAGGAAAGTGTTACCAAGTGATGTAAATGATACTGAACAAACATATCCAATCAGAAAAATAGTGGACCTCCTACTAAACAATGATTTATTTATTTTTTTGTTTTGTTATATGGCATCCATTTGTTGAGCCCCTGAGGAGGACACATGCTACTTTGTGCCGAAACGCGTAGGGCTGTTGTGTCATGGGATACATCTAGTCCCTCTGGGCAGATTGTATCCTGGATGTGATATCTTGTTATATATACTTGGGAATTTGTCCCCTGGTCTATATTTTAGCAGCAGAGCTTTGGCGTACTATTGCTAAGAGGCCCCTATCCGGGTCAAATGGCTGATTATTATTCATCACTTATGATATAATATTTTAGAGGTGGTTATTAAAAGTTATATTTTATGCACACTCCCCCCATTTTTTCCAATTTAATTTTTGGGAGCTGATTAATTACACTGGTCCGTAGATACCACACCATCTACTTATATATCATTTTTTGATTATTGGCTATGGCTAGTCTAGTAACAGGAACACCTAACCTAGAGGACTGGATTAGTGAGGCTCGTGATGTTTTTTCTGATAAAACTCTTGTCCAGTCTAAATATACACCCTCTCTTAAAGCGGCTTTCCGTGAACTAACACAGTGTCATAAGTCCTATATAACCAGTTTCTGGGAGGTCCAGAGCTTTGAATCATATATTCAGAATAAGATAGTACCTCGCGGTTTACGTGTACCTATTTTACCGTCTATTAGACTTCGTACACCAGAGGTACTGAAGAAGTGGGAGGAAGAAGCAACATCCTGTTCAGTGAAATTTTTACAAATTTTACTTGAAGAAGAGAAAAGACTTCTGGAGATCTCTGGCAAAAAACTTAAAGAACAGCAAGATATTGCTGCGAAATTTAGGGGTGAATCAGAATTTGTCTCAAAAGAGACACAACTTCAAAACACAATAGAAAGGTTTTGTTATCACCTTAAGGAACGAAAACATTCACAATTTGTCAGAGATCTCCAGGACTTTAGGGATAATAGAGCATATACAGTACTGGAAAAATCATATCCACAAAGGGAAACAGAGACGGAGCCTTCTTCCTCTGAAACTGACACGTCAGATAGGGAAAAGGGTAAAAGTGACAAAGGAAGGGGGAAAGGGAGAGGAAGACCATATAATAGAGGTAGGAATCGACATAGAGCCACAGTCAGAAATCAACAGTATAATCAAACATGTGGAAATACAGGCTCCTCCTCTGCTCCCTCTTCTTCCTCTGCCTATCCTCCTTTTTTAGAGGGGGAAAATCCCTATATGTTACGTCCAACCACAGGACGGGGCAGACCCCAAATGTAACCAGCAGCACCAAAGCTCCCCAAATAATGAACCTATCTGACCATGTCCTTACTGAGTCCCAGATAGCCGTACTCAATAAGGGCTTGTCCTTTGTACCTACAGTTGAATTTGATGCGTTCACATGGACAAAGGACATTAGCCTTTTCATACGTAAATTGGGTTGGCATAAATTTCATAAAGATATAGAACGTAAAAAGAGTAGTGAATTGGGGATCTCGGTAGAGGACATGGCCACGGTAAGGGAACTAACAGACCTTCTAGACTCTGGTGAAAGGGATCGTGGTTTAGGACCATTTACTGATTTACAACTAAAAAGCAAAGCACAACCACCGGTAGGAGAGACTTCTTGTATTGAAATTTTTAAAGAACTGGTTACACGCGACCTCAAACTCCTTGCCGCCCAGAAAAGTGGTGTCAGAAATAATCTCTCAAATAATGAAAAAAGGGCCATGAGGGATCTCATGACTAATGAGATGATAGTGATTAAACCCTCCGATAAGGGGGGGAACATAGTCATTATGGGTAGGAACCAATATAAAGAAATGTGTTACAAGATCCTTAGGGATAGAGAATCATACGAGATTCTACCCTCTGACCCTACATTGAGATACAAACAGGAGCTGATGGTTATTTTGGAAGAGGCAAGAGAATCAGGCCTAATTAGCGACAAGGAATTTGAGTTCTTAACACCAGTGGCTCCCATTACCCCCACGTTCTATGCGCTGCCTAAAGTCCATAAAGGTACATCTCCACTGAAAGGACGCCCAATTGTTTCAGGAATAGGCAGTATTTCACAGAACGTGGGGGTATATATAGATAGAGTCCTTAGGTATTTTGTTACATCATTGCCATCTTTTACAAGGGACACCATGGACCTTTTGTCTAAACTAGATGGGATTGAGGTGGAGAGCAACACCATACTGGGAGGTATTGATGTTGAATCACTCTATTCCTCAATCCCACATGACAAGGGTATTGAGGCAGTGACCTATTATCTCTCCACGAGGGGAACCTATATGCAGAGTCATAATGCCCTTGTCATTAAACTCATGGAGTTTATCTTGGTCCACAATTACTTTCTCTTCGACGGACGCTACTATCACCAACTCAGAGGGACTGCCATGGGCAGTCCCTGTGCGCCAACCTATGCTAACATCTTTTTGGGTTGGTGGGAGGCTACGGTGGCGTTCGTCGAAGAGAAGGAAAGATTTCTGGAATATGTCCCCTTGTGGACACGCTATATTGATGATGTCTTCATTCTATGGACGGGCACTGAGAGTGACTTTAAACAGTTTATGGACTCAATTAATGTTAATGATATAGGGTTGAAGTTTACATATACACTCAGCCTCTCACATCTGGACTTTTTGGATGTGACCATCAAGAAGGATGATCACGGTGGTCTGGTCACTAATGTTTTTCGCAAGGCTACTGCAACGAACAGCCTCCTGAGGTGGGAGAGTTGCCATCCGGGGCCCCTTAAAAAGGGGATCCCCAAAGGGCAATACCTCCGCCTCAGGAGGAACTGTTCACAGGATAGAGATTTTTTTGTGCAGGCGAGGGATCTGAGGGAGAGGTTCAGGGAACGTGGCTACCCTGATCAGGTGCTTACCCCAGCCTTTCAACATGCGGCAACAACTCCTAGGCAGGAATTGCTAGTCCCTAAAATCCAACTTGAAAAATCACACACTTGTAGAGTCATAGGTACCTTTGATAACAAATCTACACAAGTCCGAGAAATTTTACAAAGGCATTGGAGTATCTTAATGATGGACAAAGACATAGCACCTTTAGTGGGCAATTACCCACTAATTACGTACAGAAAAGGGAGAAGTGTAGGGGACAGCATCACTCAAAGTCATCTAGCACCCCCCTCACCTTCTAAGACATGGCTGGGCAGTGGTACGACGAATGGATCTTACAAATGCGGCCACTGTAAGGCCTGCCCCTTTATGAGGAAAACGGAAAGTATCACGGTGCGATCACTTGATAAAATGTTTAAAATCAAAGGTATGATTAACTGTAGTACAAAAGCAGTTATCTATGTCGCCATATGCTCCTGCAACCTACTATATGTAGGCAAAACTATTAGAGAACTGCGCCGTAGAGTGCTTGAGCATATAGGTGACATCCGCAATAAAAGGGACACAGCAGTGGCGAGGCATATTAATGAATCTCATGGGGGTGATCCTCAACATTTAGAATTTTTTGGCATAGAAAAGATGCGACCCTCACCGAGAGGAGGTAATCTGGACCAGATGCTGCTTCAACATGAGACACGTTGGATTTATACTTTAGATTCAGTAACCCCCAAGGGACTTAATGAGCAATTGTGCTATACTAGTTTCCTTTAGTTGTGGCCTTGACCGCTGGGGATATTTCTAGGGGTGACTATAGGTAGTTAGTGGAGGCTGTAGTCAGCCTTTGAGCTAGGACTCACCCCTTAACTAGGGATGTGTAGGGTATCCTAGACTAGGTTCCTGTGCGGGACCGCCCTTTTTAGGGCGGCCACCCCGCCTAGGTTTAGGGACTAGTTTTAGGGTCTAATAGCGTGTATCTAGGTTCACTAGGCCCCCGCATATTCTCCCCCCCCCCCTTTTCATACTAGGGGTTCCCCTCTCCCCAGCGGCCAATCGCGCCTCAATTACAGCTGGTTTTATCTTACTTATTTGTTATAATCTATGCGCAATTTCTCATTAAGATATGGGCTTCCCTGTGCCTCTCCTCTGGGGTCCCTCTGCCTGCATCGTTCCTCCTTAAATAGATTCTTTGTTTAGTAGGAGGTCCACTATTTTTCTGATTGGATATGTTTGTTCAGTATCATTTACATCACTTGGTAACACTTTCCTTATCATTACTAATCCGGGTTTTTTTTTTTTTTTTCTTTGGTGTTATCTGGATTTATCCAAATAAAGCCCTTTTCTGTTCATGGGCCAGTTTACCTCTGACCCATGAACCGTACTTATCCTACGGAGCTCAAAGGGTTAACTGTTCTTTGCCCGCTACCCCGCGATACGAGCGGTGTGTAGGTTACGCCCTCCAGCGTCAGGCGTTCGCATGGAGACGGCAGAAGGGCGGAGACTCCTCCCATGGCTCCGGAAGCGGATAAGACGTCAGACGCCGTTAGCTCCGGACATGTGTGTGAGAAGCCGGCATACAGCTCGGCTCCCCGCCACTGCGGGTTTACACACATTGTCCGGAGCGCTTCATACTTACCTCTTACGCCAGAACCGTGAGTAAAATTCTTCCCTTGCAGGTATTGATCATAACTACCATAAGGGATAGGTGGAGAACAATATATTCCTCTATGCTTTATTACAGGTTTCACGTCGAGTCCCGACAGGACCGTGAGTGTATTGTTTTTGTACTGTGGCTAGCATCTCCCCTTCCCAGCTACGACATGGTGTACTAAATATGGTTTCCTGTTGTCTGCATCTTTCTTACAGGTTGAATCTGGGAAGGGTGAAGGAAGCGTTTCCGATACTTCGAGCCACATCTTGGCTATAGACCATTATCCAATAAATCACTGTGGATAAATGATTTATTTATTTTTTTGTTTTGTTATATGGCATCCATTTGTTGAGCCCCTGAGGAGGACACATGCTACTTTGTGCCGAAACGCGTAGGGCTGTTGTGTCATGGGATACATCTAGTCCCTCTGGGCAGATTGTATCCTGGATGTGATATCTTGTTATATATACTTGGGAATTTGTCCCCTGGTCTATATTTTAGCAGCAGAGCTTTGGCGTACTATTGCTAAGAGGCCCCTATCCGGGTCAAATGGCTGATTATTATTCATCACTTATGATATAATATTTTAGAGGTGGTTATTAAAAGTTATATTTTATGCACACTCCCCCCATTTTTTCCAATTTAATTTTTGGGAGCTGATTAATTACACTGGTCCGTAGATACCACACCATCTACTTATATATCGTCCTTCACATTAACCTAGTGTGGTCCCCACAGCCTGCCTTGCTATTTCTGGAAATCCACTTAATACCTCAATCCATGCGTACTATATTTTGCATAATATGCATTATTGCCAAAAAACTATTGATGAGCCACTGGAAAACCGCAAATATCCCTCATATCTCGTATGGTACACAAAAGACCAACAACACCTTTGCATATGAAAAAATGCAGGCACCTATTCTTCCTTTCTTAGGAAGTGGCAGTGTTGGATTGACTCTTCACACTGCATGACTATTTAAAGTGCTCCACTTCTCTAATGTTTTATAAACAAGAGACCGTACACTTAGGTTTGCTTTCTTAAAGGGGCACTACCGTGCTGACAACTTATCCCCTATCTAAAAGGATAGGGGACAAGTTGCCTGATCCCGCAGGGTCCTGCCACTGGGGACCCCCGCGATCTCGCACGCAGCACCCCAACATCCGCTCCGGGTCTGGTGACTGGGCCGGTGATCGTGACGTCACAGCTCCGCCCCTTGTGACGTCACGCTCCGCCCCCTCAATGCAAGTCTATGGAAGGGGAGAGATAGCTGTCTTGCCCCCTGCCATAGACATACATTGAGAGGGCGGAGGGTGTCGTCACACAGGGCGGAGCCGTGACATCACTATACTCCGGCCCAGTGATCGTCAGTCATCAGACCCGGAGCGAATGTTCACTCCAGGACCTGATGAGAGCGGGGTGCTGCGTGCGAGATCGCGGGGGTCCCCAGTGGCGGGACCCCGCGCGATCAGGCAACTTATCCCCTATCCTTTAGATAGGGGATAAGTTGTCAGCACGGTAGTACCCCTTTAATGCAGCTTTTTGAACATCTCATTAACTAATAGGGTTAGACGATAAAATATACCTCGCACTACTATTCGTGATATGTTTCTACATTGATAGGATGGACTCTGTCTAAGTATTATCTGTTGTCCTCAGGACATTGGGGGAGATTTATCAAAACCTGTCCAGGGGAAAGTTGCTGATTTGCCCATAGCAACCAATCAGATCGCTTCTTTCATTTTTGAAAAGGCCTCTGAAACATGAAAGAAGCGATCTGATTGGTTGCTATGGGCAACTCAGCAACTTTTGCTCTGGACAGTTTTTTTATGAATCTACCCCATTGTTCTTTTGTTATTGACTATGGACTAGTTTGGTGCATTGTTTGTATTCTATTATGCTTTTATGAAAAATTCTCCAATAAAAACCTATTGAAAGTAATAGCCGACATGTGGCGATTGCCGCAGGCAGCTATTAACCCTTTAGATCACCGCGATCCACTGCTGAGGTAGCCGGAGGACTTACCTTACGTCCTATGCGGGCTGCTGCGCTGTGAATGATAAAGCCTGGCAGGAGCAGGCTTTATTAATTGAGCGCAGACCACACAGATCAATGTGGTTCTATGAAACATTGATTAAGCGTACTAAAAGTGTGGGGGGGAAAAAGCTGAAGAAAAAAAATAAATAAATAACCCTTCCTTATTAAAAATTTAAATCACCCCCCCTTTCTCAAGGTCGTAGGTGGTATCTAGCCCAACCAGATTGGCTAAGATGTTTCTCTTGGCCTTTCCCTCATGCTTTCGTAGATGCCAGAATTGAAGTACCAAACTTCACATATGGTAGGACTGTCCCCATGTGCGACACTTCTGGATCTGTATCTATCACTTGCTCTATTCAATTGCGGGAGCTAACCTTTCAAAATGGACGGAAAAAAGCACATCAAATGCCATAATACCGTAGACGTGTTGGAGGAATCGAAAACTCTAGTAGAAACCTCACTGATTTTCAAAAAACTTAAGATGCCACTTGGCAGCCGTGAATAACATACTTATATGATCCCCCTTGGTCTTTTGCTCTTATTTACATTTTTTATTTCTTACATATGTAGGGTTGGCCTACATACACGATATAGTTAATGAACACTGTTGTTGTGAATCTCCAGCTTTAAGCCAGAATTATATTAGACTATAAACATATCCTATGACAGATCTTTAAAGGGGTATTTCGGGTTTACAGTGGGGATCAAAAGTTTGAGCACCCCAGGTAAAAATGTGCCCAGGGTTTTTCAGTTGTTGCACTTTTGTTTTTTCCTCCTTCCCTTTTAAAAATCATAACCCTTTCAATTTACCACCTAAAAATCCATATTATGGCTTATTATTTGCGTCACCAATTCTACTTTGCAGTGACATTAGTCATTTTATCCAAAAATTCACTGCTATACGAAAAAAAAAAAAAAATCATTGTGCGACAAAATCGGCGAAAAAAACGCCATTTTGTAACTTTTGGGGTCTTCCGTTTCTACGCAGTGCATATTTCGGTAAAAATGACACCTTATTATTCTGTAGGTCCATACGGTTAAAATTATACCCTACTTATATAGTTTTGATTTTGTCGTACTTCTGGAAAAAATCATAACTACATGCAGGAAAATTTATACGTTTAAAAATGTCATCTTCTGACCCCTATAAATTTTTTATTTTTCCACGTACAGGGCGGTATGAGGACTCATTTTTTGTGCCGTGATCTGAAGTTTTTATCGGTATAATCTTTTTTTAGCTGACATTTTAATCACTTTTTATTCATTTTTTTAATGGTATAAAAAGTGACCAAAAATACGCTTTTTTGGACTTTGGAATTTTTTTTACGCGTACGCCATTGATCGTGCAGTTTAATTAATGATATATTTTTATAGTTCGGACATTTACGCAAGCGGCAATACCACATGTTTATTATTTTTTTTTTTATTTACATGGTTTTATTTTTTTTTTCTATGGGAAAAGGGGGGTGATTCAAACTTTTATTAGGGAAGGGGTTAAATGACCTTTATTAACACTTTTTTTTTAACTTTTTTTTTTGCAGTGTTATAGGTCCCATAGGGACCTATAACACTGCACACACTGATCTCTCATGCTGATCACTGGCATGTATTAACACGCCTGTGATCAGCGTTATCGGCGCTTGACTGCTCCTGCCTGGATCTCAGGCACGGAGCAGTCATTCGATCGGACACCGAGGAGGCAGGTAAGGGCCCTCCCAGTGTCCTGTAAGCCGTTCGGGACGCCGCAATTTCACCGCGGCGGTCCCGAACAGCCCGACTGACTAGCCGGGATAGTTTCACTTTCACTTTAGAAGCGGCGGTCAGCTTTGACCGCCGCTTCTAAAGGGTTAATACCGCACTTTGGCACGATCGGCGATGTGTGGTATTAGCCGCGGGTCCCGGCCGTTGATGAGCGCCGGGACCGACACGATGTGACCCCGCTTCATATCGCGGGAGCCGGAGCAGGAAGTAAATATACGTCCTGCATCGTTAGGAAGTTAATGTGCATAAAGAAGCCAAGGAAGGATGGAAAAATCTCCAAAAAGGCATCAAATTACAGACTAGACATTCTTATAATATGTCAACAAAAGTTACATTTTATTTCCATCATTTACACTTTCAAAATAAAACAAAAATAGCGTCTGCAAAAGTTTGGGCACCGTGCAGAACTTATAGCATGCACTGCCCCCTTTGCAAAGCTGAGACCTGCCAGTGTCATGGATTGTTCTCAATCATCATCTGGGAAGACCAGGTCATGTCAATCTCAAAGGTTTTAAATGCCCAGACTCATCTGACCTTGCCCCAACAATCAGCACCATGGGTTCTTCAAAGCAGTTGTCTAGAAATCAAATTGAAAATAGTTGACGCTCACAAAGCTGGAGAAGGCTATAAGAAGATAGCAAAACGTTTTCAGATGTCAATATCCTCTGTTCGGAATGTAATTATGAAATGGCAGTCATCAGGAACAGTGGAAGTTTAAGCAAGATCTGGAAGACCAAGAAAAATATCAGACAGAACAGCTCGCAGGATTGTGAGAAAAACAATTCAAAACCCACGTTTGACTGCACAGTCCCTCCAGAAAGATATGGCAGACACTGGAGTTGTGGTACACTATTCCACTATAAAGAGATACTTGTACAAATATGGTCTTCATGGAAGAGTCATCAGAAGAAAACCTCTTCTATGTCCTCACCACAAAAATCAGCATTTGAACTTTGCAAATGAACATATAGACAAGACTGATGCATTTTGGAAACAAGTTCTGTGGACGATGAGGTTAAAATTGAACTTTTTGGCCGGAATGAGCAAAGGTACGTTTGGAGAAGGAGGGGAACAGAATTTAAATAAATAAACCTCTGTCCAACTGTTAAGCATGGGGGTGGATCAATCATGCTTTGGGGTTGTATTGCAGCCAGTGGCACAGGGAACATCTCACTAGTAGAAGGAAAAATGGATTCAATAAAATTTCAGCAAATTTTGGATGCTAACTTGATGCCATCTGTGAAAAAGCTGAAGTTAAAGAGAGGATGGCTTCTACAAATGAATAATGATCCTAAACACACCTCAAAATCCACGGGGGATTACATCAAGAGGCGTAAACTGAAGGCTTTGCCATGGCCTTCACAATATCCTGACCTCAACATAATTGAAAATCTATGGATAGACCTTAAAAGAGCAGTGCGTGACAGACAGCCCAGAAATCTCAAAGAATTGGAAGACTTTTGTAAGGAAGAATGGGCAAAGATACCTCAAACAAGAACTGAAAGACTCTTGGCTGACTACAAAAAGCTTTTACGAGCTGTGATGCTTGCCAAAGGGGGCAGTACAAAATATTAACTCTGCAGGGTGCCCAAACTTTTGCAGACGCCATTTTTTTTGCTTTCTGTTATTTTGAAAGTGTAAATGATGGAAATAAAATCAAACTTTTGTTGACATATAAGAATGTCTAATCTGTAATTTGATGCCTTTTGGAGATTTTTCCATCATTCCTTGGCTTCTTTATGCACATTAATACAAATTTTTACCTGGGGCGTCCAAACTTTTGATCCCCACTGTATACATCTTTCTTTTTATTTTTATTATTTTCATACTTATATACAAAACAAACCAGGAGCATATCATTCAGTATAGTACTAAACCATACATATCTTCAAACATTACCATTCATCCATACAACCATACTACCACCGGTGCAGAAGTCTACACCATCTTTCGAATTGCCTCTCTAGTATACATCTTATCCCTTATTGAAAAGATAGGGGATAAGATGTATGACTGGACGGGAATGTGACGTCACGATCACGCCCCCTCCATTCATGTCTATGGGAGGGGGCCTGACGGCCGTCACGTCCCCTCCCATAGACATGAATAAAGGGGGTGTGGCATCACAAGGGGGCGTGATCGCGACATCACGTTCCCATCTCGGAAGCAGCGCCCAGCACAGAATGCCGGGGGCTGCACAGAAATTGTGGGGGACCCCTGCGAGCATACATCTTATCCCCTATCCTTGGGATAGGGGATAAGATATATAAGCCTGGAATACCCCTTTAAAGGATATCACTAAAAACACCACAGACCTGCAGAGCCTTCCAGAGTGAGAGATAAGGGGGTCTATATATATTAATTCCCCAATCGTAAAAAAAATATTAGCGTACCATGTTATAGAAGTCCAGTTCTCTTGGTCCACGAGGTGGTGGTTGTAGTTGCTTTAACACAGTCCCATCAGGATGCTGTAGTATACCTAAAAGAAGAAAGCATTTTAAATGTTTAGCTTATTTTTGATCAGATCAGACAAATCACATGTGGTGCTATGCTAAAAACTTAGATGACCATTTCATAGTGAGGGTTTGGTAAGACTTTTTGCCTGCACTGGATTCGTTTTAAAAATTTCTGCATATATTCAGCCCCATTTAAATTTAGCAGGGGTCTATAACACTGTATATTACATTGAATGTAGCAGGGGTCTATAACACTGTATATTACATTGAATGTAGCAGGGGTCTATAACACTGTATATTACATAGTCAATCTCCTGATAAGCACAGTATGTTAATAGTGGGATCCACTATAAACCTAATAGGTCCCAGGGGCCTTACACTGGCCCCAGGACCTGAAACATGGAGAAGAAATTTCAGATACAGATCCTCATGGCTCTATGCAATCTCGCAGAAAAGAACTTTAACTGGGGCTTCTTGTGACTGGTATCTAATCATGAGGGAGGGGACATGAAGGATACCACATACACTTATTGCAACCTCTTCATGCCAGTCAGAGATGATTGACAGCCTGAGATACAAGTCAAGGCACGTCTGATTTAGGGTGCATTCACAAGTGCGTATTTTCTGCTGCAGGTTTGCTTCAGCAGATTTAACTACCCATTAATGGGCAGCAAAATCTGCAGCAGCAATGATACGCACGTGTGAACACACCCTTAAAAGGAGTAGTCCAATCCTGAAAAACGTATTCCTTATCATAAGGATAGGGGATAGGTTTCAGATCGCATGGGGTCCGGCCACTGGAGCCCCCCGCCATCTCCTGGACTACTCCTTTAAAGTTTTTCTGCTCTATGCAGGATCACATAGAGCAGTTAGAATACTGTTCTTCTCACCAGTAAAGTCCTAGGTCTCCTATGGTCCTGTGTTAAAGGTAATGTGTAAGGTCCTAGGACACACTAAAGGTCCTGTGTGAAACCCCTGGAACCAAACAAGAACTTGCCCATTTCGAGCATTTCGGTTGAGAAAAACAATGAGGGCTATTTTTGGATTTTCATGACAATTTTTTTTTTTTTTTGGCACTATTTTGGGTTACACACTATGTTGTAAATCTTGGCAAAACCATTAACCTTTCTAATATACTTCATTTTATTTTCTTGTTATAGAAATCATGGCCTATAAAATCATGACTGTCCAAGCTAAAGCACTATGGGAGATATTTATCAAAACCTGTCCAGAGGAAAAGTTGCCGAGTTGCCCAGAGCAACCAATCAGATCACTTTCATTTTGCAAAGGCCTTTTCAAAAATAAAAGATTGGTTGCTATGGGCAACTCAGCAACTTTTCCTCTGGAAAGGTTTTCATAAATCTCTCCCATTTTTTTTCAATGCCTCAGAATCATATGTTTTAACTGTTTAATAAAAGCTCAAAACAGGCCAGTTACCAAGCAGTTAAATCAATTCCTGTCCTGGATTCTGCACCACCCTCCTCCCTACACATGATCAGGCTGGTCCCAATCCAATCTACTGTGAACTTTGTAACGGAGTTCGTTCACTTTTCCACTTGTTCCTGTGACTCCTCTGTGCCCATCCCTAAACGGATACTATAGCATGGAAAGTCTGCCCGGATCTGCTCTTCAGGGCTCACTAAAATCCATGTAATCCAGCATTAAGGTGACTCTTTAGGTTCCCTTCACTATGGCTCATGTCCCCTGTACAGGTGTGGCACATTCTGAACGTTGTAGCTTTGCAACAGCTGGAGGCATTCTAGTTGGGAAACACTAATCTAAACCTTGTTTCTGGCTGATGCTGTAACCATATTTTCCTAATAAAGTACTATGGCACTTCTTGTGCAGGTGTACAGTATATCAGTGTTCAACACATTCCAAAACAAAAAGATTATGCAAATCTAATTTATGTAAATCCTGACAAGTTCAGGACAGATGTTTCTGCCCCTCCCAGGTCTTTCTCAACTTCGCAATGTTGATAGATAAAGTGATAAAGTGATAAAGTGATTGAAGCTCTGGGGGTGTGAAGGGAACATATAGAGCTGAAAACAGGCAGAGGGGCCATAAGAAGCTGAACACAGGCCAAGTGCCATGACTAGGCGTGAGCAGGTCCCCACCCCCATGCCAACATCGTGCTGATTTGCATATGGTGCGCACCAGATTATATATAAAAAAAAAATTTTTTTTTTTTTTTTTAAAGCACACATATTGTAGCCTTTCTAAAAATGGGCAAGCAAACACATTAGGTAACCTTATGATGCCATTTCTACCACCAGAATAGATATAAATCTGACAAGTAAACATACCCTGGTTGGCAAGCACTGCCCTAAAGGGTAACATGCCTACTATAATAAATCATCATCTAGAGGCAGGTCCTAAGATGTGGTAGACATCTCAGTTTCTTCATGCTCTACTTTGGTCAGCACACTGCTCACTGCTGTCCCCTAGTTTATATCGGTAATAATGCAAAGGGGGTAGGGGTGAAAAGGTTTAAGTTTTTCCCCTTGTTTGGGTTGGTACTGCACCCCTTTATTCTGCCTTCTAAAAATGGTTAGTCTTGGATATAAAAACACACAGAGAAGGACAGCAGGACTCCTCCTTGGCATTACAACTGGCACAAAAATAGGGGGCAGCAGCGAGGCTAGGTTCACACTGCATTAAATTGAGTAGGTCTAAGTTACATCGGCATCCTGTCAAGATAGGTATAGAGACATACCGTAGTGTACTGCTTATAGACTGAATGCTCAGGTCATCTTCTACACATATACATTTATTTAGCGGCAATCAAGAGCGCAACAGACCATGCTATTGAGTCCCACTAATAAAACCAACCATTGGGACCCATTTCTTTAACCCCTTAAGGACCGAGTGTTTCCGTTTTTGCTAGGGATCGACCGATTATTGGTATGGCCGATAATCACAATTTTGGGCATTATCGGTATCGGCAATTACCTTGCCGATAATGCCCCGCCCCCACCGCGATCACCCCCCACCGCACCGCCCCGGCCCCATTGCCTCCCCCATCCCCGGTTTTATAATTACCTGTTTCCGGGGCCCACGCTTCTTCTTGCTCCTGCTGCGTCCTGCGTTACGCTGTGCGCAGTGACGTGACATTACCGTCAGTGAGCACAGTGACAGTTCAGGAGGACGCCACTGGAGCAAGATGTAGAGTGGACCCCGGGAACAGGTAATTATAAAACCGGGGATGGGGAGAGGCAATGGGGCCGGGGCGGTGAGGCGGGGGGGGGGGGGGGGCGGTTGCGGTGGCCGTGATAGGTCTCAGGACCCCCCGGACAGGCAGGGGGAGAGAAGCGGGTGGCGGCGGCGGTCTATGGCACCGCAAAAGCCACTGCAGTGCATTGATTTAAAGGGCTCGCTTTAAATCAATGATCTGCAGCGGTGTCGCGGGGGAAAAATAGCCGATAACTTATACCGCAATATCGGTATAAGTTATTGGCTATCGGCCCTAACCTCTACTAATTATCGGTATCGGCCCTAAAAAACAGATATCGGGCGATCTCTAGTTTTTGCACTTTAGTTTTTTTCCTCCTTGCCTTTTAAAAATTATAATTTTACTTTCAATTTTACACCTAAAAATCCATATGATGGCTTATTTTTTGCACCACCAATAGAGATGAGCGAACTTACAGTAAGTTCGATTCGTCACGAACTTCCCGGCTCAGCAGTTGATGACTTATCCTGCGTAAATTAGTTCAGCCTTCAGGTGCTCCGGTGGGCTGGAAAAGGTGGATATAGTCCTAGGAGAGAGTCTCCTAGGACTGTACAGGGATGTGGAAATCCTATAGCCCGACGCCCGGGACAAGTAGTTTTGGGCACCGGGCAGGTTAATTGTTTATAGATTTAGCCCTGTATCGGGCAGGGACAGACAGACTTCCCCCTTATTTTTCTTTAATGCCGGTGTGAGGTGCAGGAGCCGATGGAAGTCTACACCTCACACCGGTGCTCAGAGTGTATGGAGGGGGCGGCGGCCTCCAGCTGACTGCAGAGCCCCCTTATCTCCCCTCCCGGAGGATGCAGCTCTACACAAGAAGACACAGCAGGGTGAGAGAAAGGATGTAGACAGCTCGGTACACAGCTACCCCCTCCCCCGCACACAGCTCTCCCCCTCCCCCTCCCCTCCATCTCCACAGGACCTAATCCACCACGGGGAGGTTGCATGTTTGCACGGGGAAAACACAGAGCGGGGGGGGGGAGGGGAGAGAGGAGAGGACGTCCGGTGTGAGGGGAGATTTTCAAACCCATGTAACCTCACACTGTTCGGGACTACAGCTCTGATGTCCACTCATGGCGGCTCAGGTGAGGAGGCAGAGAATGCAGACGGCGCGGACAGGAAGGGTGGTTGTATATGTAGGGTGTGATGTGTGTATGTGTGTATAATGTCTGTGTGTGATGTAAATGTAATGTATAATGTGTGTATGGTGTGAGTGTATGTGTGATGTGTATGTAATGTATACTGTGTGTATGATGTCTGTCTATGTGTGTGTAATATATAATGTGTGTATGATGTCTATGTGTGATGTGTGTATGTAATGTATAATGTGTGTATGATGTCTATGTGTGATGTGTGTAATGTATAATGTGTGTATGATGTCTATGTGTGATGTGTGTATGTAATGTATAATGTGTGTATGATGTCTGTCTGTGTGATGTGTATGTAATGTGTAATGTGTGTATGATGTCTATGTGTGTGTAATGTATAATGTGTGTATAATGTGTGTATAATGTCTGTCTATGTGTGTGTAATGTATAATGTGTGTATGATGTCTATGTGTGATGTGTATGTAATGTATAATGTGTGTATGATGTCTATGTGTGTGTAATGTATAATGTGTGTATAATGTGTGTATAATGTCTGTCTATGTGTGTGTAATGTATAATGTGTGTATGATGTCTATGTGTGATGTGTATGTAATGTATGATGTGTGTATAATGTCTGTGTGTGATGTGTATGTAATGTATAATGTGTGTATGATGTCTATGTGTGATGTGTATGTAATGTATAATGTGTGTATAATGTCTGTGTGTGATGTATATGTAATGTATAATGTGTGTATGATGTCTATGTGTGATGTGTATGTAATGGATAATGTGTGTATGATGTCTGTCTGTGTGTGATGTGTGTGTAATGTATAATGTGTGTATGATGTCTGTGTGATGTGTATGTAATGTATACTGTGTGTATGATGTCTGTCTGTGTGTGATGTGTATGTAATGTATAATGTGTGTATGATGTCTGTCTAAGTTTGTGTGTATGATGTGGGGGGGCAGCGGTGGGTGTATGTATGATGTGTGCATATGTATGATGTGTGTGTGATGTCTGTAAGTGTGATGTGTGTATGTATATGATGTGGGGGGGGCAGCGGCGGGTGTATGTGTGATGGGTGTATGTATGTAATGTATGATGTGGGGGGGGGGGGGGCACTGCCGCCGCCGTCAGTTGTGCCATCTAATTTTATTTTTAGTGGCTTCTGGCCCCCCGCACTAAATTGCACCCCCAGAATCCCGCCCCTTCATACTCACCCGCCAACCAAGAGCCCCACGGATGCACGCAAACACGCCCGAACCAGAACTACAACTCCCAGAATGTTGCACCATAACCTAAACTGTAGAACTATAAAGTGTAACATGCTGGGAGTTGTAGTTTTGGTTCGGGTCAGCTGCAAAGCCATAGGCTGCATCAGGGCATGCTGGGTGTTGTAGTTACTAACTGCAATTCCCAGTATTCCTCAACACATCCAATGGCTCTGCAGCTGACACAAACCAAAACTACAACTCCCATCATGTCCTACAATAACCTTAACTGTACTACTATACAGTACAACATGCTGCAACACCCACACAACCATAGGCTGTATCAGGGCATGCTGGGAGTTGTAGTTATCTAGTAACTAAATGCAACTTCCAGCATTTTCTGACACAAAATGCAGCACATAAACTGGAGAAGCAGAACCCCCCCCCCCCCCCCCCCCCAGTAACACATAAGTCCCTATGAAGACTGAAAAATTGTGATTAAAATATTTTAAAAAGTGCGTATATATGTGAATAAGCCCCTTTTCTAATAAAAGTTTCCAATTTTCTTTATAAAAATAAACATAAGTGGTATCGCTGCATGTGGAAATGTCCAGACTATTAAAATATAATGTTCATTAAACCGTACGGGGAACGGTGTAAATGTAAAAAATAGTCCAGAATTTTTCATTTTTGGTCACTTCATATGAGAAATTTTTTATGGTGATAAAGTTATATCTAGACTTTTCTGGGCTTGTCTCGGGCATAAAAGGATCTACAGCTCTCCCTCCGCTAATAGCCTGGCATACTGCGATCACCGGGGCCGCTATTAAACCATTAGATCACCGCTGTCTAAGTTGACAGCAGTGTCTAAAGGATCTTGTATCCATCCCTGGTGGTCTAGTGGGGGGGGGGCAGGGGGGGGGGGATCGTACTATTTTGGTGGAAATTATTTTATCTACCAGGACAAGTGGATTTTCTTGAGGGACAAGTAGATTGTGTTCTGCTTTAGTCCCTTGGACAAGTAGTTTTTTTTTTTAATTTCCACACCCCTGCTGTATCCACCTTTTCCAGCCCACCGAAGCACCTGAAAGCTGAACTAATTTATGCAGGAAAAGTCATCAACTGCCGAGCCGAGAAGTTTGTGACGAATCGAATTTACTGTAAATTCGCTCATCTCTAGCCACCAATTCTACTTTGCAATGACAATCCTTTTACCCAAAAATCTACAGCGAAACCCAAAAAAACATTGTGCGAAATATTTTTTTTTTTATAAAAAACACCATTTTGTAACTTTTGATGGCTTCCATTTCTACGTAGTACATTTTCCAGTAAAAATGACCTCTATTTTGTAAGTCCAAACGATTTCAATGATACCCTATTTATATAGGTTTGATTTTGTTTTACTTCTGGGGAAAAAAAATTAAAAAAATAAAAAAATAAACACTACATGCAGGAAAATGTATACGTTTAAAATTGTCATATTCTGACCCCTATAACTTTTTCTTTTTCTGCGTACGGGGTGGTATGGGGGCTCATTTTTTGCGCCGTACCATTTTTGTATTCATCGGACTTTGATAGTTTTTTTTTTTTATTCATTTTTTTCATTCTATAAAAAGTGACCAAAAATATGCTATTTTGGACTTTGGGATTTTTTTGCGCATACGCCACTGACCGAGCTGTTTATATATTTTTATAGTTCGAACATTTACGCACGCGGCGATACCACATATCTTTGTTTATTTTTATTATGGTTACATATTTTTATATGGAATTTGGGGAAATTCCATATACTTTCAAACTTTTAATTAGGAAGGGGTTAATGGGTTTTAATTTTTTTTACTTTTGACTTTTAGGCGGAATCATTAGATTCCTCATACAGATCAATGTGGTTTCATAGAACCACATTGATGTGTGTGCTCTGCGCTCGATTGATAAAGCCCTACCAGGCTTTATCATTCACAGCGCAGCCGCCAGCACAGGACCACCGGGAATAGTTTAAATGTCTCTTTATATGCCGCTGTCAACTTTGATAGGGGCGGTTTAAAGGCTTAACAGCCGGCCCCCAGCAACAGGAATCAGCTGGGGAGGGGGGGGGGGGGGGGGGGGTCGGCCAGTAATGCGCAGTTTCGAGCAGCCCTACAACGGTGGCAACCAATTAAAGGAGTACTCTGTAGGAAAACAAATGTTTTCATATCAACTTTTGCCAGAAAGTTCATAAATTACTTCTATTAAAGGGGTAGTCCAGTGGTGAACAACTTATCCCCTATCCTAAGGATAGGGGATAAGTTTGAGATCGCAGGGGGTCCGACCGCTGGGGCCCCTTGCGATCTCTCTGTAGGGGGGCCCCGGCTCTCCGGCCAGATAGCGTGTCTACCTCCGCACGAAGTGGCGGCCGACACGCCCCCTCAATACATCTCTATGGCAGAGCTGGAGATTGCCGAAGGCAGCGCTTCGGCTCTGCCATAGAGTTGTATTGAGGGGGCGTGTCGGCCGCCGATACGTGCGGAGGTCGACACGCCCCCTTCCCGAGGGCTGTTGGGGCTACGTACAGGAGGTCGCAGGGGGCCCCAGCGGTCGGACCCCCCCCCCCCCCCCCCCCCCCGCGATCTCAAACTTATCCCCTATCCTTAGGATAGGGGATAAGTTGTTCACCACTGGACTACTCTTAATATTTATCCTTCCAGTACTTATCAGCTGCGGTATACTACAAAGGAAGTTATGTAGTTCTTTCCAGTCTGACCACAGTGTTCCCTGCTGCTACCTGTGTCCACGTCAGGAACTGTTCAGAGTACAAGCAAATCCATATTAGCAAACCTATACTGCTCTGGACAGTTCCTAAAAGGTACAGAGGTGGCAGCAGAGAGCACTGGAAAGAACTACACAACTTCCTCTGGAGCACACAGCACACAAGATCTTTAAATAGAAGTAATTTACAAATCTGTTTAACTTTCTGGCACCAGGTGATTTGAAAACATTTGTTTTCCCCTGGAACACTATTGGAAAGTGATTGTATACATAGGTTTCTATGCCACGTATAGAGCATGAATGTGTTGACAAGACATACAGATGCTGTTAGTGAAAAAGTACTAGCTAAGAGTAACCCTTCAGCATATAGTACAAACAATTCTACACCCCCGCCTACATGACATTGACTTTCCAGTGATCGCTGTGTAAGCAAATGCCCGAATAGTTATTTCTTCTCCACTACGAGGAATGCATTGTCCGCACTCACATGACAGACGGAACAGAACAAGTTGCTCTCATTATTCTGCTTCTTCTGGAGAACATAGTGAAGAGAACAAGAAATCATTAACAAAGGGGGGAGGCTATTCTTTGTGCTTTTTTAGCCAACATTTAAAATAACTATGATCCCTCAAACTGAAGTCCCTTACAACTGCTTGTGAACTAATGGGGCTGTGTCTACAGGCTGTGGCTGCTAAGGAATAAGGGTCTTTTCAGTGGTCAGAATTTCCGCTTGCGAAATTAAAAAGGGGGTACTGCCGTGTGAATCGACCCTAAGGCTGGGTTCACACTGCAGAATTTCTGCCGGAGATTGAGCCGGCGGCGCTAGGACCGAGCAGACTCCATTGCTGCCCCCATGGACTGCAATGCATTTCTGGGTGGATCTTTTGGGAGGTCTGCTCAGAAATGCATTGCCATCTATGGGGACTGCAATGTAGTCTGCACGGTCCTAAAGCCGCCGGCTCAATCTCTGGAAAAAATTCCACAGTGTGAACCTAGCCTAACTCTTCTTAGTGGCTTATAGAGAAGTGACTCGGAACGTGGCATGGTTATTGGTGTCAGACTGGTCTGAGTATTTTAGAAACTGCTAATCTACTGGGAATCTATCAATATCTAGAGTGTTATATTGTAATGTCTGATTCTTGTCATTATTTGTTCCCTCAAAATTGTAAAGTGCTGCAGAATCTGTTGGCACTATTTTAACAAATATTATTTATTATCTTTAGAGTTTACAGAGAATTGTCCAAAAATAAATAAATAAAATTATTACTTTGCAGCAGTTTTGTAGACGGCAATGCCTTGATGTCAGGAGAATGGGCAGACTGGTTCCTACTCCTAAGAACAGGAAGCTGACGCTACACACAGTCTCCCCAAAATTGGACAGTGGAACACTGGAAGCACATTGCCTGGTCGGAGTCTTCATTTCAGCTGCAACATTTTAATGTCAGGGCAAGAATTTGGCATAAACAACTTGAAAGCATGGATCTATCCTATCATTTTCGCAGGACACTTTTGGACCCTAGTAATGATTGAGCATTGTTAAAATTAGACATCCTGGCTGTATTGTTGCTGCCCATGTCTATCCCTTTATAAACACAGTGGACCCGGCTTGTGATGGCTACTTCCAGCAGGATAATGCATAGAAACATAGAATGTGTCGGCAGATAAGAACCATTTGGCCCATCTAGTCTGCCCAATAATCTGAATCCTATCAATAGTCCCTGGCCCTATCTTATATGAAGGATAGCCTTATATCTATCCCATGCATGTTTAAACTCCTTCACTGTATTTGCAGCGACCACTTCTGCAGGAAGGCTATTCCATGCATCCATTACTCTCTCAGTAAAGTAATACTTCCTGATATTACTGCAGAAACCTTTCCCCTCTAATTTAAAACTATGTCCTCTTGTGGTAGTTTTTCCTTCTTTTAAATATGCTCTCCTCCTCCTCCTTTACCGTGTTGGTTCCCTTAATGTATTTAAAAGTCTCTATCATATTTTCTTTCTTCCAAGCTGTACATGTTAAAGTCCTTTAAACTTTCCTGGTAAGTTTTATCCTGCAATCCATGTACTAGTTTAGTATCTTCTCTGAACTCTCTCTAGAGTATCTATATCCTTCTGGAGATACGGCCTCCAGTACTGCACACCATACTCCAAGTGAGATCTCACCAGTGACCTGTACGGCGGCATGAGCACTTCTCTCTTTCTACTGCTTATACCTCTCCCTATACATCCAAGCATTCTGCTAGCATTTCCTGCTGCTCTATTACATTGTCTTCCTACCTTTAAGTCTTCTGAAATAATTACTCCTAAATTCCTTTCCTCAGATACTGAGGTCAGGACTGTGTCAAATATTCTATATTCTGCCTGAGGGTTTTTACGCCCCAGGTGCATTATCTTGCACTTGTCCACACTAAATTTCAGTTGCCAGAGTTCTGACCATTCTTCTAGTTTGCCTAAATCCTTTTCCATTTGGCGTATCCTAGAGCTGGGCGGTATGACCAAAAATGTGTATCACGGTATTTTTGAAAATTATGGCGGTTCCACAGTATTTAATGGTATTTACCATCCCCATCATCATGTGATGGGCGCTGCAACCCCCCCCCCAAATTTATCAGCCCGGCGCTGCACTGTCCCCTACATCAAGGGAACTAATCTGTCACTCGCGAGCACTGCTTCTCCACCCCCCCAGTCAAATAAATTATCAGCCGCTGCACTGTACTGTACTCTGTATTTCTGTGCCCAGGCTGCAAATATTAAAAAACAAACTTTAACTCAGCTTCTTCCTACATTTCCCCGTTGCTCCGTAACCGGCCTCACGGTCCCTCCGCTGCTTTTGCTGCTTCCTGGGGATGGGAACGTCACAGAGCCATCAGCCTATGACCGGTCGCAGCCATGTCCCTCGGCCAGTGATAGGCTGAGCGCACTGTCATGTAAGGAGCTGACCGGCTTCTTACATGACAGTGCGCTCAGCTGATGGAGAGAAGCGCTCGCGGGCCACATATGATTAGCCCCCCAATGTGGGGGACAGCGCAGTGCTGGGCTGATAAACTGGGGGGAGAGAAGCAGAACAGCGCCCATGGGTGACACATTATTAGTTACCCGATGTGGGGACAGCACGCTGCGGCTGATAATTCATTAATTCCAGAGGGGGAGGAGGGGCCCAACCGGTAAGGGGAAAATTTCGGTATGAACCGGTATACCACCCAGCACTAGCGTATCCCACCAGGAACATCAACCCTGTTACATATCTTTGTGTCATCAGAAAAAAGACCGATTCCTTACCACCGATATCCTGTTTGGAATGTGAGATTCTCCTCATTAATGTGCAGCCGACAAATCTGCAGTAACTGTGTGATGTCATCATGTCCATATGGGCCAAAATCTCTAAAGGAATGTTACCAGCACCTTGTAGACAGTATGACATTAAGAATGAAGGCAAAGGGGGGGGGGGGGGGGGGTCCAACCTGGTACAAGCAAGGCATACAAAATGAAGTGGCCAGTGATATATATATAGTAAACCAAAAGATGGCACAGCACTCCAAAGTTGCAAAAATCAAAAAGGTGGTTTATTCACTCAGGGCAAAACAGCAAAGTTTCAGCTCACAAGGAGCCTTTTTCAAGCTAGTGATACACAGTGCAGGAAGGGGTGTATATACCCAGTCATGTGATAAAACAATAAATGCAGTGCTAATCCATCAATTAAGATATCATCCAATAAAGTACATGAAAAAAAAAAATGTATAAAACAATCTATTTAACATTACAAATTGCATGCATGTATATTCATATGTGGTGCATAATGGCCCTCATTTACTAATGCAAACCCGACATGATTTGTCGGATTGTGCCTCAGATTCTTTCTGCGCCAAAATTGAAAAAATCTTACTTAGGCTGGGTTCACACCACGTTTTTCAAATATGGTAACCGTATACGGTTTTCCGCAAAAAAACCTATCCGACCGTATCCGAAACCATATGCATAGAGAATGCATTGTAAACCGTTTTCCCAAATGTTGTGTACGGTTGCATCCGTTTTGCCTCGGATACGGTTTTGCCGATTTTTCAACCGTAGGCAAAAACGCTGTCGACCACGTTTTTGCCTCCGGTTGGAAAACCGTATGCGAACCGTATGCGGTTCTTTTAACATTGCTGTCTATGAGAACCGTACACAGAATTTCAGAATACGGTTGTATACGGTTTTTCTAATCCGTTTTTGGAGTTGACACATGCGCAGATTGGAATTTCAATAGAACAATAGTAACTTTATTAAATTGCTGGAAAACTGATTCCAACAAAATAGCAAAACCGCGCGCAAAAACTGATGCAAACGGATAGAACCGTACGGGGAAAAACCGTATACGTTTTAATTTGGAGTCATACGGTTGTATAAGGTTGCATACGGTTTTTGCCATACGTTTTTTAACGGAAAACCGTATACGGTAACGTTATTTGAAAAACGTGGTGTGAACCCAGCCTAACTCTCCATTTTACTAAGAAAACCCGAAAAATGGGTGTGACCATCGGGAAAAGGGGGCATGGTCACAGAAAAGGGGTGTGTTCAGCATTTTCACAAAAACCTAACATATTTTACTAAGGTTTTCAGCTGAGAAAAACCCGACAGATCAGGACATGTGTAAAGGAGGGGAAAAAATTTTTTTACATTTTAAAATTAAAAAAAGCAAAAGTGAAAAGGGAAGTGGAAAATGGGAAAATGTAGGGAAACCTTAGTAAATACTGTGGGGGAAAAAAATTTGTAGGGAACTAAAACTCACAAAGAAACCTACACTCCACTCTTAGTAAATCAGGGCCAGTATGTGTACAATGAACTAGTGCAGTTAAAATAAATGCCTGAAACCTTAACTCTTTATAAAATGATAATCAATATATAATGTGTATAATAATTGAATATCACCAACTTGTGTATAAGAAGGGAGGATTCTTACCGGCTCTGTATGTGTATCATGGCGGTGCTGGCGTGGTATAAAACTGCTGCGCCTAAGTGAGATGTACTTCCTAAAGCAGACAGTGTCATGTGATACAAGTCACATGGTCAAAAGTGGTCATGTGCCTTATCGCTATAGTAACCAACAACGCTATCCGCACGCCGTTGATAACAGAAGAGGAAGCACAAATATAATTATAGAAACTGCTGCAGTGTGACAATCATCTGTAGATACATACTGACTAGAAAAAGAAGAATTTACTCTGAAATCAAACTAAATAATTGTACAGGTACATACATTTTTTATGTACCTGCAAAATGAAAGTAGCGATCTGATTGGTTGTTATGGGCAACGGGTCAACTTTTCCCTTTGCACAGGTTTTGATAAATCTCCCCCTATGTGCATGTTGGTCAATCAAGATTAACTAGTTATTGGTCTTCATTAACAGGACTATACAAGGTTAATTCATCGTCCACACTTACAAATCAAGTGGGTACTCAATATGTTGTACACCGGGATAATAGCTCCTAGTCAACCGTGGGACAACAGACCTCTCCCTCGTGATACCAAGTTTGAAACCTGCATGTCAATGGGTCAGTTGGGACCCCCCCCCCCCCCCAATTGACAAACAAACCCAACCTTTCCCCGCCCCCACATTGACAAACCGACCCAACCCTCCCCCCCCCCATTGACAAACCAACCCAACCCTCCCCCCCCCCCATTGACAAACCAACCCAACCCTCCCCCAGCCCCATTGACATGCAGATCTCAAACTTGGTATCACGAGGGAGAGGTCTGTTGTGCACTTGAAAGGAAGTTAATGCAACATCAAGTATGTCAGCTCTTTCTCAATTCAGCCTTGCACACACGAAACAGGACACATATCGAAACTTATAAACACACCTCTTAGCTATATCACCCAACTACTTTACAAGGAAGCTCAACTAGGACGAAGTTCTAGAGAAAGACGCCAACCAAAGCTTCAGCACGAGATCTGTCAGCAGCGCTACTCCTGTAATGATTCACAGGGTAGAATTTAACTCGAGATATAACATTACACTAAAAAGGTGTGGCAGCAAGTGACTGGGTGATATCATGCCGCCCACAATGGAAACACCTACCACCAGAACGGCGGCGCCCAAGAGGTACATAAAAGAGTATGTTCACATTTTTCCCCAATAGTGGAAAAAAATAAAAAAGGACTTGAAATATGGGACAGAAATTCCAAAGGTAGCCTCGGATTGCAGTGACATATTTGTAGCTTTTAGTAATTGAGAGGTCGGCACTTCCGTGTATGGTAGTGGTGCACAAGGTGGGGGTAAACCAGCTTATAGAACAAATAGCCTGCACTCAACAAAAATGCCAGATCACGTAGATTTATTGATCCATAGTAGGGGTTGTCACAAAGGATGTGTTTCTGCATATTGGCTTCCTCAGCTTGCTGCCTGAGGCAGCAAGCTGAGGAAGGCAATATGCCGAAATGCGTCCTTTATGTGACTACCTCTGCTATGGATCAATAAATCTATGTGATTTAGCATCATTGGTGAGTGCTGGGTATTTGTTCTAGATTTGTAGCTTTTAAACAGAGATTTTTTCATGACAATTTTGAATGCAGATTTTCCCCATTCTATAGGACTAATCTACGTCCTGCATTTCTTTCTTTTTTAAGAAATATGCCCGAAATATGCTCCTCACTGTCAGTTCAGTACGGCTCGGACTACACTTCCCAGAGACTCTGTGCGGTCGGACGTTTCTCTATGCCATCAGGTGTTGGAGTTGGTCATTATGGAAACGGTATAGCGGTATGTGAAATATTAATATCGTAAAGAAAAAAAACACACCAGTATTAGGTATGAACCAGTATACCGCCCAGCACTAAGTGACATACCGTGTTATTCATTCTAGTGTATCTGAAATACATGCTGATATAATATGCAGTGTGAATCGTGGTGTGTATACTAGGGATCGACCGATATCGTTTTTTTAGGGCCGATACCGATAATCGGTGCAGGTTAGGGCCGATAGCCGATAACTTATACCGATATTCCGGTATAAGTTATCGGCTATTTAACCCCCTGCGACACCGCTGCAGATCATTGATTTAAAGCGGGCGCTTTAAATCAATGATCTGCAGTGGCTTTTGCGGGGCCACCACCCGCTTCTCTCCCCTACCTGCCAGGGTGCTCCGGGCCATCCATCCATCGTTCATTTAGTGTCTTGGGGTGTTCCGGATGGAGGGTGGTCCGGTCCGGGCTGTCCTTCTCCGGCGGTCATCTTCTCCACTCCGGGCAGGCTCCGGCCTAGTACGCTGCATAGACGTCGCTGCGCAGTGACGCCCGTGCGCAGAGACGCACCTGACGTCACGGCGTAGCGGCGTCTTTGCAGCGTACTAGGCCGGAGCCTGCCTGGAGTGGAGAAGAAGACCGTGGGAGAAGAAGGACAGCCCGGACCGGACCACCCTCCACCCGGAACGCCCCCGGACACTACATGAAGGAAGGATGGCCTGGACCACCCCCATTACGGGTAAGTTTAATTTTTTTATTGACTCGGAGGGTGGGGGAGGGGCCGACCGGTATAGCGGTATGGGAAAAAATCCATACCGGTATACCGCCTAGTATCACGGTGGGGGGTGCGACGCGGTGCGGTGGGTCGGGGGTGCGGCGGGTCGAGGGGGTGGTGGTCGCGGTGCGGTGGGGGCGGTGCGGGGCATTATCGGCAAGATAATTGCCGATACCGATAATGCCCAAAATCGTGATTATCGGCCATACCGATAATCAGTCGATCCCTAGTGTATACCCATTAAAAGTAATGTGCTTTTCAGCTTCAAAAAACATCTAGTTAACCTGGCCTCAAACGGGTATCCTATCCAAGCAAGTTATCTTCTATCCACAGGCTAGGGTATATCAAGCTGACTGGTGGAGGTCCCCAGCAAGCCCAATTCATTTTCTATGGAGCCATCCAACATTTCCTAATTCGCTAATTAGCAAAGTTCCATGGCCCTATTAGTGGAGCTCTGATCATGTACGCACACTGTGAACCATTTATTCTGGGTAAAATTCTGTTCTCTGGATTGTGGATGGGCCCAGCAGTCAGACCCCCACCGAGAGGTTTGTTACATCCTATCCTTTGTAGAGAAAGAGAGTTCATCAGCTCACCCCTGATTGCGCTCGGTGTCCGGGCCCGGACAGGTGCAACCCAGCACCGAGGAAAACTTAAAGTAGAGAAATGGATCCAGCGCAGACCTCGTGCAATAGAAAACTTCTTTATTGCGGTATCAACAAGAACAGGATAAAAGTGACGCATTTCAGCCAGATAAACTAGCCTTACTCATACTGGTTACCTGAATAAAGATGTTTTCTATTGCACAAGGTCTGCACTGGATCCATTTCTCTATTTAAAAAAAAAAAAAAACCCTATCCTTTGTATATGGGATAACTTCTGCAGATTGGAATACTACAGTCAATACAGAGTAAGGTCCTGTTGGTCGTTCGGTCAGATTTCATGGAAAAAAATAGCATACAACATCATTCTCATTAAAATAACAGATACCACAATGAGACTGAATGGGTCCAGTAGATTGGGTCTGTTGGCTACTAAATGGTCCATTTGGTTGTCCAGGACTGACCTAATGGATTCTATAATTTAGGAAACCATGAGGTGACAGTCTTGGCCTTTAGGCACATATAAAGTGGAGCTTTACCTAGAACTAGAAAAACTGCATGGCCAGCAACTCCCTAACAGGCACTTCTCTCCTTTCAAACAGAAGTAGGTAGGAACTCCCACACCATTACATAAATTGCTTCCAACCATAAAGAGAGTGATCTAGGTATCTTCACTGGACTAGTGCCATGCATGCAGAAATTACCGTAGTCTTGACAATGTCATTTTTGGTCCCACGGCTTGTATAGTAGATGCAATACAGTACGGCCTCGTTCACACTGCCATCGAACTTTGCTATTTGGAGTTCTGTCGGCAATCGAGCAAGAAGGACGAGAGTTTAGCAGAGAAAAAATAAATAAATAGTGCAAGCACTATTTTTTTAACTGCTAAATTCCTGTAAAATAACCAGATCACCAACAGACCCAATGCAAGTGAATGGGGTCCATCCTGACCCGATAGTAGCCATTTACATCAGACTTTTTTTTTTCCTTTCAGCCAATCGGACCCTAAAGCGGGTCGAATGCGAATGGCAACGTGCACCCAGCCTAACTGTCGACACAGAATGCAAGAATACAACCTAGCAATAATGTTAGGGAATTGATGATCGTGCCATTCTTTGATACAAGGTTTAGGGTCTCACTAGGATTAAAGGAAATCTATGAGAGATATATAATATATATATATATATATATATATATATATATATATATATATATATATATATATATCTCTCTATATCTCTATATATTAGTGACGTCACTGCTGCTATTCTCTGCTGGGTGCCACTGCTAGAGAACAGCAGTGGTGACGTCACTAAGTTCCGCCCGTGCTCCAAGCCGAGCCTGGACCTGGAGATACCAAAGAAGATTACCGAAGAACAACTGCACGGAATGGGACGGGACAAGGTACGTACTGTTGTCATCAGTGTCACCTGCACTACCTGTCGGTACCAACAGGTTAGTGAAGGTGACACTGGTGACAGATTTCCTTTTAAGGAACCCAGGATTCTGACCCAGCCTGGATGAAGTCCCAGCAGGTAAATTACTCATTAATGGCCTAAACCGCAGGTATCTGGGCCCATATACTATAATAGGAGCATACCTCTAACCTATTTATCCGTAACCGCATAGTAGCGCACACTGTGTTCCCCATGACAGCGCATGTAAATTGAGGAATACAGAACAGCTAGAAAAACGCCACAATAGAAGTGGCAGAAAAGTTTTAGACATAAGTCAGTCATCTTTCTGCCCAACACGACAACGTTGTAAGGATCAGAAGAGGCGCCCGGGGCTTGATACATTACACAAGGAACCTCAAATGACTCCAATACCATGGACAGCGTTATCCTTTAGGCTAAACCGGTGTAAGGTGTAAATCAATCCTTCGCGCTTATCACCGCACTGCAATCATTTAGGATTAGAGATGTCACATCACGTCGGCTATGCGCAGATGAGGAACCACAGCCCCTGTATAGACAATCCCACCAGCAGCAATAAGGAAGCCCCCGCCCGGCAGCTCCTGATTCTACACTATAGCAATCTCCCCATATATTCTGAGAGCCATGTAGCTGTTTCCATCAGTTAACAGTAACTTATATTGTAACAGCGCACAATTGTAACTCACTGCCAGAACTTGTTGCACAACCCCCCTCCACTAGGTTACACATGCAAACACAGCGCCCCCCATGTTATCTGATTAGATCATCAGAATTCTGACAACTCCTTTAATCGTTCTTCTAACTGCGCAATAAACGGGGTCTTCTCTGGGATAATCATTTAGAGCAGTGTTTACCAACCAGTAAGCCTCCAGCTCTTGAAAAACTACAACTCCCAGCATGCTCAGACAGCCTTTAGGGTCATCATGCCTATCTAATGTCAACATCAGAATTCTGACAACTATTTAAAGGCGAACAAAAATGTTTTCAAATCAACTGGTTCAAGAAAGTTAAAGGAGTAGTCCAGTGGTGATTCAGTGGTGAGCAACTTATCCCCTATCCTAAGGATAGGGGATAAGTTGCAGATCGCGGGGGGTCCGACCGCTGGGGCCCCCTGCGATCTCCTGTACGGAGCCCCGACAGCCCGCGGGAAGGGGGCGTGTCGACCTCCGCACGAGGCGGCGGCCGACACGCCCCCTCAATACAAATCTATGGCAGAGCCGAAGCGCTGCCTTCGGCAATCTCCGGCTCTGCCATAGAGATGTATTGAGGGGGCGTGTCGGTCGCCGCCTCGTGCGGGGGTCGACACCCGCTATCTCGGCGGAGAGCCGGGGCCCCCTACAGAGAGATCGCAGGGGGCCCCAGTGGTCGAACCCCCCGCGATCTCAAACTTATCCCCTATCCCTTTAAACAGATTTGTAAATGACTTCTATTAAATCCTTTACCCTTCCAGTACTTATATCTGTACAGTGGTCCCTCAACATATGATATTAATTGGTTCCAGGAGAACCATCATATGTCGAGTACATAGGGCTATGTAAAAATGGTAATTGGTTCTGGGGCCTCAGAACCATTGTATGTTGAATACATATCTCTATGGGAAACTGCTAATTTGGTTCTGGGATGACCATTGTATGTGCAGTGTATGGGGAGTGTTTAACAAACCAGGGTGCCTCCAGCTGTTGCACAACTACAACTCCCAGCATGCATGTACAGCCATTGACTGTCTGGGCATGCTGGGAGTTATAGTTTTGCAACAGCTGGAGGAACACTGATAGGGAAACATTGATGTATGGGGTGTATAGTGTCTATATGTATTGTATGTGATGTGCGACATCGCATACAGTACTGTACAGTTCTTTAAATACCTTCAGGGGGGACAGAATGTCCTCCATCACGATCCTGCCGACTACAGCTCTATAGGAAAGGAAGGGGAGGGCAGCCAGCAGCTCATTGGATGCCTGCAGCAAGATGCTGCAGGCTATTGGCCATGGCTGCACTGGGGGGGGGGGGGGTCTTAAACTGAGCTCACAGTGGAAGCCTGCGTGAGTTAGCAGGACAGCATGTGAGTAACAGGAGGCAGAACGGGGCACACGGGGACATTAAACAACTATCTGTCAGTTGCTGAAGTCGTCAGCGCTGTCAGATGTTTGTACGATGGCCCCGACACACAGCAGCATCATATGTCGAGGCTGCCTTCAACATACGAAGGGCTCTGAGAGGCCATCATATGTTGAAATGATCATATGTCGGGGCCATCATAAGTCGGGGGGTCACTGTAGTATAGAGCAGCTGACACTACAAAGAAATTTGTGAAGTTCTTTCCAGTCTGAACACAGTGCTCTCTGCTGACACCTTTGTCTGTGTCAGGAACTATCCAAAGCAGGAAAGGTTTTCTATAGGAATATGATTCTAATCTGGAAAGTTCCTGACACGGACAGGGGTGTCAGCAGAGGGCACTGTTGTCAGACAGAAAAAGAAAAATTCACAAAATTTCTCTGTTTTATACAGCAGCTAATAAGTACTGGAAGAATTAAGATTTTTTTTTTTTTAATAGAAGCAATTTACTAATCTGTTTAACTTTCAGCCACCAGCTGATTTGAAAACATTTGTTTTTCACATATTTTTTTCCCACTGGAGTTCCCCTTTAAAGGAGTAGTGCAGTGAAAAACAACTTCAGCCCTATCCAAATGATAGGGGATAAGTTACCGATCGCAGGGGGGAGGTTCAAACCCCCCCCCAAATCATCTCCTGAACGAGCCCGGCAGTCTACCAGAAGCAGCTGTTCTGACCCCGCAGGAAGCCACGGCCGACATGACGAATCAATGTAGTCGGACCCGAACCCCCCCCAGGGCATAAGTTCTCTTTCACTACAGAACTCCTTTAAACTGTTCCCGATGCACGGCAATAAACAGTGTCACCTCTGCGAAACGCTGACTTAAAGGGGTACTCCTGTGGAAAACATTATTATTACTATTATTTTTTTTTTTTTTTTTTTTTTTTTTATTTTTTTTTTTTTTTTTATCAACTGGTGCCAGAAAGTTAAACAGATTTTTTAATTACTTCTATTAAAAAATCTTAATCCTTCCAGTACTTATTAGCTGCTGAATACAACTGAGGAAATTCTTTTATTTTTGGAACACAGTGCTCTCTGCTGACATCACGAGCACAGTGCTCTCTGCTGACATCTCTGTCCATAGCAGCATGTTTGCTATGGGGATGATTTTCTCCTACTCTGGACAGTTCTTAATATGGCCAGAGATGTCAGCAGAGAGCACTGTGGTCATGATGTCAGCAGAGAGCTCTGTGTTCCAAAAAGAAAAGAATTTCCTCTGTAGTATTCAGCAGCTAATAAGTACTGGAAGGACTAAGATTTTTTTTTTAATAGAATAAATTTACAAGTCTATTTAAAAAAAATTAATAATAACAATAATAATGTTTTCCACCGGAGTACCCCTTTAATTAAGTCAATGTTTCCCAACCAGGGTGCCTCCAGCTGTGGCAAAACTAAAACTCCCAGCATGCCTGGACAGTCTTTGGTGCCCCCCCAAGTTTATCTGATGACATCATGAAAATTCTGCCTAAATTGTTTCGGTTGCAGCACAATAAAAAGGGGTCTCCTCAGTGTTTCCCAGCCAACGTGCTTCCAGTTGATGCAAAACTACAACTCCCAGCATGCCCGGACAGCCAACGGCTGTCCGGGCTTGCTGGAAGTTGTAGTTTTGCAACAGCTGGAGGCACCCTGGTTGGAAAACACAGATCAATTCAAATGAACTGTCTATAAAGTCCCATCCGGGTGACACATACGTGGTGGTCGCAGGCAGATCTCAGTGCTATAGTAATAGTGATCACATTAAAATACCCATAAAAGATTCTAGGCCAGAATGCAATTATGCAAAAAATATATATGGGAAAAACAGACTAGAAATACAATTACTAGCTATGCTCACTATCGCCACCTGCAGGTAAATCAACGAGAAAAATTGCCCCTATGCCCACAGCAACACAAAGTATGAATGGGGGGAAGACAGGGAGGAGGCTGCACACAGTACACACCAACTTTATCCTTGCCATACATATGTCCTGCCACCTGATGCGAGAGGGGGACGCAGCCATTGAGTAACTTGTCTTTCCGTAGCAGCTCGTGATGATGGAGGTCCGGGCTGCCCGGTGCCAGGGGCTCACTGACACTGTGCTGCTGGGTGGCCATCCTGTAGACAGGGGGATGGGATGAGATGAACGTTCACCGGCCGATCTCCATGTCGCTCGGATCCAGCATGCCGAGCCGCCGGCTCAGGTACAGCGGTTGTAGGTGCGACAAGCGCCGCCGCTGGGCTCTTAGCCTCCTGCGTCACCACGTTACTTTTCTGGCAGCTTCGGAACCGCCCACTTCTCCTCTGCTGACGTCACGGACGCTCCTACGTCGCGTTCGCCAGTACTGGATTTTACTCGGCGAGGTGGGAGGGCGTGGCCGCAGTGACACGTCATCGGAGGCGTGTCCCTCATGCGAATCTCGGCTGTGGGCTCAGTGCTGTGTGTGCCTGGAGGTTAACCCTTCCGTTTCCTGATCTCATGAGTCAGTGAGGGCATGGCTGAGTGTTATCAGCGGGTTACTGATACACAGAGTGCAAAGGTCAGGATGACTGTGTGGAGAACTGATAGCAGGAGGGATAATCATGAGCAACATGTGCAGGGCAGGCGTCTTAGGCTGGGTTCACACCACGTTTTTGCAATACAGTTCCTGTATCAGGTTTTTGATGAAAAGCTGATTCCTCAAAACCGGACTAAACTGTATCAAAACGGGTGTACAAATTTCCACCTGTATACCGTTAAAAACTGTATAAGGTTTGAAAAATGATGTCTGGCTGCTTTCGTTTTTTAAGAAAAAACTGTATATGTTTTTAAGTTTTCACTCCAATATGAATAAAGTTTCACTTGTTTGATTGAAATTCCAAGAAAAAAACACTGCAAAGTCAAAAACCGTATGGTGAAAACTGGATGGAACCATACGCACATACGGTTCTGTACGGTTCCCATTGACTCTCATGTTTAAAAAAAAACGTATATGGTTTAATACGGTTTTTCACCCGGATCAAAACCCATTGTAGGTTACAGTTTTGAGTACGGGAAAAAAAAACTGACAAAACCGTACACGATGAAAAACAGACACAACCTGATGCATCTTTTGGCATACGGTTTTCAATGGAGAGTCAGTGCATACGGTCTCCAATAAGGTTCCATACGGTTTTCACATTGAAAACGTATACGGGAACTGTATTACAAAAATGTGGTGTGAATGCAGCCTTAGGCCCCTTTCACACTACAGGTGTCATCCTGTAAAAAACCTCCATTATTACTCCCAGCAAAAAGTCCTGAAAACGGCCATCAAAAAAAATCCCTTTCATGTCAATGGGATTTTTTGACCATCCTTTTGCCTGAAGCATGTCCGTTTTTACTTATGTCAGTTATTTTTTCCGGCACAAAAGACGGTGCATGCACTAATTTTTGGTTGGGCAATAAAAATGGTGAAAAACCGGACATTGAAATTGAAAGTCTATGGGAACCGGATGTTTAAAAAAAAATATCCGTTATTGTCAGGTTTTTTACCATCCGTTTTTTTGTACTGAGCATGCTCAGTACAGCTTTACAAAAAAAGGGTTAAAAACCTGATTAAAAAAAAACGGATGTAACTGGTAATAACGGATGATAAAGGATGATAACGGATGAAGAACATCAGGTTTTTAAGAAAAAAAACATTAAAAATAATGGATGATGATCATCAGTTATCATCCATTATTACCAGTTATTGCATCTGTTTTTTTTTTTCATCCGTTATTGTAAAATAACGGCAGTAACAAAAGCAGGATGATACCTGTAGTGTGAAAGGGGCCTAACTGTATCAAAACGTGTGAACAAATTTTAATCCGTATACGGTTTGAAAAATGATGTCCGGTTGCATCCGTTTTTTAAGAAAAAAAAGTATACGCTTTTCACTCCATTATGAATAAAGTTTCACTTGTTTGATTGAAATTTCAAGAAAAAAACTGCAAAGTCAAAAACCGTGTGGTGAAAACCAGATGGAACCATACACACATACGGTTCCCATTGACTCCCATGTGAAAAAAAAAAACGGATATGTTTCAATACGGTTTTTCACCCAGACCAAAAACCGTGGTAGGCTACGGTTTTGGCTACGGGAAAAAAAACGGACAAAACTGTACAGGATGCAAAACAGACACAACCGGATGCATCTTTTGGCATACAGTTTTCAATGGAGAGTCAGTGCATACAGTTTTCAATATAGTTCCGTACGGTTTTCACATTGAAAAGGATACGGGAAATGAATTGCAAAAATGTGGTGTGAACCCAGCCTTAGAAATAGGGCCTTATTCACACCAGGTTTTCTCTGCCCACCACTGGGGTCCATAGGTGGCTACGGTTGGTCTGATGTACGCCAGTATACATTGTTTGTGGGGGAAAGAAAAGCTAAGGCTGGATTCACCTCAAAATCACGCTAGCGTCATACTGCATTTAGTGAATCCCGCCAGGAACGGAATGCCGAGATATAAATGTGGTGGAAAGTGGATGCCATTCATTTGGAGAATGACAGATAATTTGGGTTCAGACTGCGCAATTTCCTGAACGTAATTCCACTTAGAAATTATACTCTGAAATTCAGGTGCGGCAGTGCTGGGGACTTGGGTTCAAATCCCACTAAGGACAACAATAAATAAAGCGTTATTATTATTATTATAATAACATCATTCAGGACCATATAGACCAATGTGTTCGTGATGTCATCAGAGAGCATTCCAAAAAGAAAAGAATTTCCTCTGTAGTATTCAGCAGCTAATAAGTACAGGAAGGATTAAGATTTTTTAATAGAAGCAATTTACAAATATGTTTAACTTTCTGCCACCAGTTGATTTAAAAGAAAAAAGGTTTTCACCGGAGTACCCCTTTAACCCCTTAAGGACGGAGCCCATTTTCACCTCTAGGACGAAGCCCTTTTTTGCAAATCTGACCACTGTCACTTTAAACATTAATAACTCTGGAATGCTTTTAGTTATCATTCTGATTCTGAGATTGTTTTTTCGCGACATATTCTACTTTAACATAGTGGTAAATTTTTGTGGTAACTTGCATCCTTTCTTGGTGAAAAATCCCCAAATTTGATGAAAAAATAAAAAAAATTGCATTTTTCTAACTTTGAAGCTCTCTGCTTGTAAGGAAAATGGATATTCCAAATAATTTTTTTTGGGATTCACATATACAATATGTCTACTTTATGCTTGCATCATAAAATTGACGAATTTTTACTTTTGGAAGACACCAGAGGACTTCAAAGTTCAGCAGCAATTTTCCAATTTTTCACAAAATTTTCAAATTCGCTATTTTTCAGGGACCAGTTCAGGTTTGAAGTGGATTTGAAGGGTCTTCATATTAGAAATACCCCATAAATGACCCCATTATAAAAACTGCACCCCCCAAAGTATTCAAAATGACATTCAGAAAATGTTTTAACCCTTTAGGTGTTTCACAGGAAAAGCAGCAAAGTGAAGGAGAAAATTCAAAATCTTCATTTTTTACACTCGCATGTTCTTGTAGACCCAATTTTTTAATTTTTACAAGGGATAAAAGGAGAAAATGTATACTTATATTTGTAGCCCAATTTCTCTCGAGTAAGCACATACCTCATATGTCTATGTAAAGTGTTCGGCGGGCGCAGTAGAGGGCTCAGAAGCGAAGGAGCGACAAGGGGATTTTAGAGAGTACATTTTCTGAAATAGATTTTGGGGGGCATGTCACCATTAATGGTTAATAGCAGAAAAGACCCCCCAAAATTTGTAACCCCATCTCTTCTGAGTATGGAGGTACCCCATAAGTGGACTTGAAGTGCACTGCGGACGAACTACAATGCTCAGAAGAGAAGGAGTCATATTTGGCTTTTTGAGAGCAAATTTTGCTCGGGGGGCATGTTGCATTTAGGAAGCCCCTATGGTGCCAGAACAGCAAAAAAAAAAAAAAAAACACATGACATACCATTTTGGAAACTAGACCCCTTGAGGAACGTAAGAAGGGATAAAGTGAGCCTTAATACGCCACAGATGTTTCACAACTTTTGCATATGTAAAAAAAAAAAAAATTTCACTAAAATGTGGGTTTCCCCCCAAATTTCACATTTTTGCAAGGGTTAATAGCAGAAATAACCCCCCAAAATTTGTAACCCCATCTCTTCTGAGTATGGAGGTACCCCATAAGTGGACCTGAAGTGCACTACGGGCGAACTACAATGCTCAGAAGGGAAGGCGTCATATTTGGCTTTTTGAGAGCAAATTTTGCTCGGGGGGCATGTCGCATTTAGGAAGCCCCTATGGTGCCAGAACAGCAAAATAACCCCCACATGGCATACCATTTTGGAAACTAGACCCCTCACAGAATGTAATGAGGGGTACAGTGAGCATTTACCCCCCACTGGTGTCTGACAGATCTTTGGAACAGTGGGCTGTGCAAAATTTTTCATTTTCACGGACCACTGTTCCAAAGATCCGTCAGACACCTGTGGGGTGTAAATTCTCACTGCACCCCTTATTACATTCCGTGAGGGGTGTAGTTTTCAAAATGGGGTCACATGTGGGTGTGGTTTTTTTTTTGCGTTTGTCAAAACCGCTGTAACAATCAGCCACCTCTGTGCAAATCACCTCAAATGTACATGGCGCACTCTCCCTTCCGGGCCTTGTTGTGCGCCCCCAGAGCACTTTGCGCCCACATATGAGGTATCTCCGTACTCGGGAGAAATTGCGTTACAAATTTTGGGGGGCGTTTTTCCCTTTTACCTCTTGTGAAAATGAAAAGTATAGGGCAACACCAGCATGTTAGTGTAAATTTTTTTATTTTTTTACACTAACATGCTGGTGTAGACCCCAACTGTTCCTTTTCATAAGGGGAAAAGGAGAAAAAGCCCCCCAAAATTTGTTAGGCAATTTCTCCCGAGTACGGCGATACCCCATATGTGACCCTATTCTGTTGCCTTGAAATACGACAGGGCTCCAAAGTGAGAGCGCCATGTGCATTTGAGGCCTGAATTAGGGACTTGCATAGGGGTGGACATAGGGGTATTCTATGCCAGTGATTCCCAAACAGGGTGCCTCCAGCTGTTGCTAAACTCCCAGCATGCTTGGACAGTCAATTGTTGTCCAGAAATGCTGGGAGTTTTTGTTTTGCAACAGCTGGAGGCTCCATCTTAGAAACACTGCCATACAATACGTTTTTCATTTTTATTGGGGAAGGGGGGTGGAGGGGGGGCAGTGTACGTGTGTATATGTAGTGTTTTACTCTTTATTTTATGTTAGTGTAGTGTAGTGTTTTTAGGTTACATTCACACTGGCGGCAGATTACACTGAGTCTCCCGCTAGGAGTTTGAGCTGCGGCGGAAAATTTGCCGCAAGCTCAAATTTGCAGTGGGGAACTCACTGTAATCTGCCGCCAGTGTGAATGTAGTCTGTACATTCACACGGGAGGGGGGTCAAAACTACAACTCCCAGCATGCACTGACAGACCATGCATGCTGGGAGTTGTAGTTTTGCAACAGCTGGAGGCACACTGGCTGGAAAACCTTGAGTTAGGTTCTATGACCTAACTCAGTATTTTCCAACCAGTGTGCCTCCAGCTGTTGCAAAACTGCAACTCCCAGCATGTACTGATTGCGGAAGGGCATGCTGGGAGATGTAGTTATGCAATGGCTGGAGGCACGCAAGTACAACTCCCAGCATGCCAAGACAGCCTTATGCTGTTCCTGAATGCTGGGAGTTGTAGTTTTGCAAGATTTAGAGGGGTTCAAGTTGTAAATCACTGTCCAGTGGTCTCAAAACTGTGGCCCTCCAGATGTTGAAAAACTACAACTCTCAGCATGCCCAGACAGCAAACTGCTGTCTGGGCATGCTGAGAGTTGTGGTTTTGCAACATCTGGAGGGCTACAGTTTGAGACCACTTAGTGATCTACAACCTGAACCCCTCTAAATATTGCAAAACTACAAGTCCCAGCATGCCCACACAGCAAACAGCTGTCTGGGCATGCTGGGAGTTGTAGTTTTGCAACATCTGGAGGGCCACGGTTTAGAGACCACTGTAAACTGTGGCCCTCCGGATGTTGCTAGGCAACAACTCACCTAGCAGAACCCGGAAGCCGCCGCCGCACGTGGGGGATCCCCGAATGGAGGATCGCGATCCGGGATCCAGGTAGGGACCTTCGGCGCCGACCCTCCCTGGACGGTTCCCCCATTTTGCCCGGACACCGATAGGTGGGCAAAGCGGGGGAACCCAACTTTAACCCCCCCTCCCCCGGTCTGCTATCGGTCGGTCGCTCGGCCGACCAATAGCAGGGATAGGAGGGGTGGCAACCCTGCCACCAAACTCCTATCCCTTTAGGGGGATCGAGGGTGTCTCGAACACCTACGATCCCTCTTATTTTCCGGGTCACCAGTGACCCGTATGACCCGGAATCGCGCAGGTCTGAATTGACCTGCGATTTGCGCGCATCGCGGTCATGGGGGGGTCTCAGGACCCCCCTCGGCGATATGCCGGGATGCCTGTTGTTAGATAACAGCAGTCATCCCGGCACGATCACCGCTACCGGTGACGCGGCGCTCCAGGAACCCCGCTACGTACATGTACGTCGCCGCGCGCCAAGTGACACTTCGCGGCGCCGTACATGTACGTCACTCGTCGTGAAGGGGTTAAAGGGGTACTCCGCCCCTAGACATGTTATTCCCTATCCAAAGGATAGGGGATAATATGTCTGATTACGGGGGACCCGGCCGCTGTCTGTGCTGCGTGGTTACGATCACAGAAGCCTGGGGCATTCATGTCTATGGGAGGGGTCGTGACGGCTGTGATCGCCAGTCATCCAGCACTGAGCGGAGTTCACTCTGTGCACCAGATGACTGGGGTGCCGTGGCGGAGATCGTGGGGGTCCCCAGCTGCCGAATAGGGGATAGGGGATAACTTGTCTAGAGGCGGAGTACCCCTTTAAAAAGGTTAATTTTATTTATTTTCAATACCTCTGTAGTAATTTTCTGACTATACATTTCCTTTCAAGGGACACTTCAGGAATATGTATTCTTTAGACTTAATACTTATGAAAAACAATTAAAAAAAAAGTTGTCAGTATTTTTTTTTTTTATTTAATAGCACTATCCAAATAAATACCATATTTTTCAGGGTATACCACGCACCGGCCTATAACACGCACCCTAATTTTACCAAGGATATTTGGGTAAAAAAAGTTGTGTGTGCATGTGTATACCCCGATACACTTTTTCTGACCCCGCAGAAGCCCCCAGGAAAGGCAGGGGGAGAGAGGCCGTCGCTGCCCGCTTCTCTTCCCCTGCCTTTCCTGGGGTCTAGAGCCCTGCTGCCGCCGCTTCTCTCCCCCTGCCTATCGGTGCCGCTGCCCGTTCTCTCCCCCTGGCTATCGGTGCCGCTGCCCGTTTCTCTCCCCCTGGCTATCGGTGCCGCTGCCCGTTCTCTCCCCCTGGCTATCGGTGCCGTGCCCCATTGCCGGCACCGATAGCCAGGGGGAGAGAAACGGCGCCGGCAATGAGGCAGCGGTGCCGATAGACAGGGGGAGAGAAGGGGCAGCGGCACCCATTGCCGGCGCCGCTGCCCCGTTGCCTCCCCCATCCCCGGTTGTATAATTATCTGTTGCCGGGGTCGGGTCCGCGCTGCTTCTGTCCTCCGGTGTGGCGTCCCCTGCGTCGTTGCTATGCGCTGCGAGACGCAATGACGAGTGACGTAATTATACAGGTAATTATACAACCGGGGTTGGGGGAGGCAACGGGGCAGCGGCGCCGTCAATGGGTGCCGCTGCCCCTTCTCTCCCCCTGTCTATCGGCGCCGCTGCCCCATTGCCGGCGCCTCTTCTCTCCCCCTGGCTATCGGCGCCGGCAATGGGGCAGCGGCAACGATAGCCAGGGGAAGAGAAGGGGCGGCGGCGCAGATAGCAGGGGGAGAGAAGCGGCGGCAGTAGGGCTCTAGACCCCAGGACAGGCAGGGGCAGAGAAGCCGGCAGCGCTGGCGGTCTCTGCACCTGCAAAAGCCGCTGCAGTTCATTGATTTAAAATGCCCGCTTTAAATCATTGAACTGCAGCGGCTTATTGGCGTATAACACGCAGGTAGACTTTAGGCTAAAAATTTTTGCCTAAAAAAAGCGTGTTATACGCCGATAAATACGGTAGTTGTTCTATGAGCAGACAGCAGTCCAGCTTAAAGGGGTATTCCAGTAAAAAAAAAAATCATATCAACTGTCTCCAGAAAGTAAAACAGATTTATAAATTACTTCTACCAAAAAATCTTAATCCTTCCAGCTGCTGAAGTTGAGTTGTTCTTTTCTGTCTGACAAAAGTGCTCTCTGCTGACACCTCTGTCTGTCTCAGGAACTGTCCAGAGCAGGAGAGGTTTGCTATGAGGATTTGCTCCTACTCTGGACAGTTCCTGAGACAGCAGAGAGCACTGTTGTCAGACAAAAAAAAGAACAACTCAACTTTAGCATCTGATAAGTACTGGAAGGATTAATATTTTTTCAGAAGTAATTTACAATTCTGGAGCCAGTTGATATGGAAAAAAAAAAAGTTTTGTCACTGGAATACCCCTTTAAAGAGCAAATGTAATCATGAACACCCTCTCGTTCTTCAGATCGGGCATGGAGCGACACATTCCACACTAGATGGTACAGTTGCCAAGGAACCTGTACTACGCCTAGTGAGTTCCATGCATGAGCCCATTTCTAATGAATAGGACCTGTGCATGGCACTCACTGGGCGTCGACACCCTGGCAACCCAACAGCCTAGTGTGAAATGTGTTGCTCCACGCCCGATATGAAGAAAGGGAGTGAGTTCAACATGATGGCTACCTTGTAAAGGTGCATTCACACTACAGATTATGTGCCCAGAGAAATTCCAGGCAGGTTTTTTGAGAGCAGTGGCTGCCACCGATGTCAATTGGCACTAGGAGAGTGCAGACCTGCACCGTCCTCATTGAAGGCAATGCAGCCCATGCGGAATTCCACCACAGGGTGAACGAAAAACCTATTCACACTAATTTAAAAATTCATGCAGCAGAATTTATGAGTAGAATTCCTCTCTAAAATTCCATTGTGTGAATGCACACATTACCTGCAAAGGATAGGGGCTAAGATGTCTGATTGCTGGAATCTTCTGTCAGAATATTGCCATCCAGAGATTTCATAATCTGAATATTGTGATCAGGGCCATTGTCAGGTGGGTACAACCAGTACCCCAGTAGGGGGGCCCGGCCAGGCCCTACACACTGACCGCAGCCACTCAAATTCTGGACCCACTTCTGGGGCTTAAAGGGGTACTCCCATGCCCCAGCCTTCTGAACATCCGGTTCAGAAGGCTTGGGGCAGAGGTCGCGACGTTACGGCCATGCCCCCTCCATTGATGCCCCCTCCCATAGACATCAATGGAGGGGGTGTGGCCGTGACGTCGCGACCGCTGCTCCGAGCCTTCTGAACCGGATGTTCAGAAGGCTGGGGCACGGAAGTACCCCTTTAAGATAACCTACAGACAGTGATGTATATACCTGCTGCTCCAGTTTCTTACCACTGGTATATAATTATTTCTGTTTTATCCCCACAGATGACTATTGCTCTAATAGCTTTAGGAGCCTTTATGGCCAAGCTCATGTTAAATTGTAATTTTAAAGGGGTACTCCGGTGAAAACCTTTTTTCTTTTAAATCAACTGGTGAAAGAAAGTTAAACATATTTGTAAATTATGAATTCGAGTAGAATACAGACATAGCGCACATCTACAATCTTGTATAATGATCTGATTGCTTCTCAGCACAATATCAAAAACTAACAGGTTGTTAGTATACATTTTTGATCAAAAAGTACAAGCCCACTCGCCACGTCAAGGCCACCTATTCAGAGTGGGTCCCTAACGTCCCTAGCATAAAATGGCGTAGCACCAGGCGGCGACCACCACCGCCGCGACACAGGTGCCCACGGGGGGGGAGCGACCCACTGGCAGAACGGCCCCAATGCCTCTCAAACCAGTCTATAGGCCGCACCCGCCCGCAGACACAGCGCCACGGCAGCAACAGACGCCGCCCCGCACCACACCACACCAGTGTGAACAAGGTGTAATGGCTCACTTACCTTGCTCTCCCAGTCAGACTGGGAGGCAGCTAGGAGTGAAATGGCCCTAGTGTGGCTAATTACCACCTATATAGGTTTGGGCTGAGGGGGTGGGGAAGAGTGCAGCACATGTTCAAAAAAAAATTACTTCTATTAAAAAATCTTAATCCTTCCTGTACTTATTAGCTGCTGAATACTACAGAGGAAATTATTTTCTTTTTGGAATGCTCTCTGATGACATCACGAGTACAGTTCTCTCTGCTGGCGTTATTATAATAATAATAATGCTTTATTTATTGTTGTCCTTAGTGGGATTTGAACCCAAGTCCCCAGCACTGCAAAGCAGCAGTGCTAACCACTGAGCCACCATGCTGCCCTTAGCATACATCTGCTATGCATGGTTGCTAAAATGGACAGAGATGTCAGCAGAGAGCACTGTGCTCGTGATGTCATCAGTGTTCCAAAAATAAAGGAATTTCCTCTGTAGCATTCAGCAGCTAATAAGTACTGGAAGTATTAAGATTTTTTAATAGAAGTAATTTACAAATATGTTTAACTTTCTGCCACCAGTTGATTTAAAAGAAAAAAGGTTTTCACCGGAGTACCCCTTTAAGAATACTGATAAGCAATGAGTCAGTTACAGTGGATAACGTCATTGCCTAATCACGTTAATATATAATAACCTGTTTATAAAGAAGTTTTCTCTACATGAAATGTCTGTGTAACTAGGGACTGGTTCCATTGTTTTGTCCCCATCTCTGGAAACATCTCTTTATTTCTATATTAACTTGGAATGTTTGCTCAGGTTGACATGCACCACCTCGTTTATGGAACGCCAACTGCAATGTGTTTGCTGATTCCATTGTTCTCCTGACTTCTTATCACCAGAACTCCCTGTCTATCAATATTTGGTTTAATCAACATTTCCCGGATCTGTTTTTTTTTTTTTACTTTTATTACCATTAATCTTTAAATAACTACATGAGACTAATACAAATCTAAATTGTAAATACACTTTTTGGACAAGCTTGGGGACTTTCTACCAAGAGAGACATTTACATGGAAATGAATTGTAATTTTCGCATCAGTCCGTGCTTCTACGGGCGCCCATACACATTAGACAAAAGTTGTTAGAACCCACTGATTTTGGCAGCATCCCCTGACAGATGATAGAACAGCAGAGAGAAGGATTTGGCATGTTGGATTTCAACTTTTTGTTTTGTTAGCAGGATTTTGGTGTTATAACTAAACCCTTGGCTATACAGGACTTAAAGGGGTTATCCAGGAAAAAACTTTTTTTCATATATCAACTGGCTCCAGAAAGTTAAACAGATTTGTAAATTACTTCTATTAAAAAATCGTAATCCTTTCAGTACTTATGAGCTTCTGAAGTTAAGGTTGTTCTTTTCTGTCTAAGTGCTCTCTGATGACACGTGTCTCGGGAACCGCCCAGTTTAGAAGCAAATCCCCATAGCAAATCTCTTCTAAACTGGGCATTTCCCGAGACAGGTGTCATCAGAGAGCACTTAGACAGAAAAGAACAACCTTAACTTCAGAAGCTCATAAGTACTGAAAGGATTAAGATTTTTTCTTTATTTCTAGCTGTAGCTCAAACATGGAAATGTATTATGTCTGTTGTGCATTGTAGATTAATTTGTTAAAGTGTACCTGTCGTCAACAAAAACTTTTTATATAATGTAGATAATAGCATTATATGTATATTTGTAATATACATTGGTTAAAAAATGTGTATATTTTTGTCGCTGCAGCTATTGCTTGTGTCTCTATGAGGAGTCCAAATACAGGAAGTGATGGTGGGCAAGCAGGGATCTGTGCAGTAAGAAAAAGCAGGACAGTGTGCACTGAGACTCTATAACATGCCCTCTGCTCATACATCAGGATGATTGACAAGCCAGGAGCCTGCACAGATACCTGCTTGTCCACCCTCACTTCCTGTTTTTGGAAGGACAGCATTTTTTCACTCAAAAAATATACACAATTTTTAATCAATGTATATTACAAATCTACATATAATAGTATTGTCTACATTATATAAAAAGTTTTTGTTGACGACAGGTACACTTTAAGCTTGAGGAGCCAAATTTAGAATTTTCAGGTTACAGCACATCCAGAGTTTGTCATAGTATCTGTCTATCCCTCCTGCTATACTAGTGAACCAGAAACCTGATAATATCAGCACTTTCCCTTATAAGCATTTCTTGGAACTCCCATAGAAAACAGGACAGCAGCTGAAATTGAGAGTAACTTTCCTTTACATGATGATGGCTTCTGAAAAGGTTTATTAATTTTGTGTTCTCATCGGCCCTGTTGCTATTCTTTTGCATTCCTATTTCAGAATTCACAAGAGTTTAACACCCACACACTGCCACAGCTCAGGAGCTCTGAGAGAGCCTCATACATTTCCATCTGTCATCTACTGCACAGTGTTCAATGGGTTCCTTCTCCTGTCGGCTCACCGCTAGTAGAAGCCTCGCTGTTCAAGCCAGGATTATATTGTTCAACATGAAAGGCCACCAGATATAGATTATATGCTTCTTTATGTTAACAAATTTGTATAAAAGCACAAGTCATAATGTATAGAGAGCCATATATAATATGATATTGTGACGATCATATTATGTGACCTTTTGCTTGTTTCAAGATAAGATGGATGCCTCTATACTTCACTACCCAACATTAAATAAACACATTAGAACATTTAACCTGGCACAAAATTGGTCCCACTTTAACTTAACCCCACCAGGACCAAGGACGTACAGGTTCACCCTTGCATCCTGGGACTTAACGCCCTTATTGTTTCCGTTCACTGCCGGTAACTGAGCTGTGAACGGAACAGGATGCATGCTGAAATTGTTCAGCAGGCATCTTGTGCCAACGTCTGGGGGGGGGGGTCCCGAGACAGAAGCGACTAACCAATAGCAGATTGAGGGCGGGGGGGGAAGGGTTGGTAAAGTTCCGTAGTCCAGGCAGAGCGGGGCTGAACTGTCAGCCCTCCAGATGTTGCAAAACTACAACTCCCAGCAGGTAACAGAACCCAACTCAAGGTTTTCCAACCAGTGTGCCTCCAGCTGTTGCAAAACTACAACTCCCAGCATGCACAGTCTGTCAGTGCATGTGGGGAGTTGTAGTTTTGCAACAGCTGGAGGTTTGCCTCCCCCCCCCCCCCCCAATGTGAATTTCCTGCTTCAAGTTTGAGATGCGGCAAATTTCCTCCTGCAACTCAAACTCCTAGCAGGAAACTCACCGTAAACCACCGCCAGCACGAATGTACCCTAAAAACACTACACTACACTAACACAAAATAAAGGGTAAAACACTACATATACTCACACACTTACACTGTACCCCCCCCCCCCCCCTTCCCCCCAATAAAAATGAAAAACGTCTCGCACGGCAGTATTTCCAAAACGGAGCCACCAGTTGTTGCAAAACAACATCTCCCAGCATTCCCGGACAGCCACTAACTGTCCAGGCATGCTGGGAATTTAGCAACAGCTGGAGGCACCCTGTTTGGGAAACACTGGCGTAGAATTTTTTTGGTGGCGGAGGCAATCGTAATGCTTACATCCAAATCCACCCCTATCAAATGCGCATGACGCTCTCTCTCACTTCGGAGCCCTGTCATATTTCAAGGAAACAGTTAAGTGCCACATATGGGGTATTTCCGTAATTGGGAGCAATTGTGTTACAAATTTTGGGGAGCTTTTTCTCCCTTTACCTCATATGAAAAGGAAAAGTTGGGGTCTACACCAGCCTGTTAGTGATCTCTCTGTACGGGGCCCCGTCTCTCGGCCCAGATAGCGGGTGTCAACCCCCGCACGAAGAGGCGGCCGACACGCCCCCTCAATACATCTCGATGGCAGAGCCGGAGATTGCCGAAGGCAGCGCATCAGCTCTGCCATAGAGTTGTATTGAGGGGGCGTGTCGGCCGCCGCCTCCTCGTGCGGAGGTCAACACGCCCCCTTCCCACGGGCTGTCGGGGCTCCGTACAGGAGATCGCAGGGGGCCCCAGCGGTCGGACCCCCCCGCGATCTGCAACTTATCCCCTATCCTTAGGATAGGGGATAAGTTGCTCACCACTGAGTCACCACTCGACTACACCTTTAAGTGCTCTGCGGGCTAACTATAAGGCTAGGTTCAGACTACGGAATTTCCGCCGGAATTTTCGCTTTGAAATTTCCAGCAGAAATTCCGCTTACCATAATGCATAGTGTAGTGAATGGTTTTCCGTTCACAAATTCACACTTCGGAATTTGTGAAGCGGAAAATCCGGATGAAAAATCCGCTAGAAAATTTCCGCTCTTTCTTCAGGCGGAAATCCTAGTGGAACACATAGCAGTCTATAGGAGACTGCAGTGTCCGCGCGGTCCTAGCGCCGACTCATTCAGTCGGCGCAGGCGGAACTCGGAATCTCCGGGCGGAAATTTTCTGCCCGGAGATTCCGTAGTCTGAACCTAGCCTAATGCTCAGAAGAGAAGGAGCTCCATTGGGCCTTTGGAGAGTGCATTTGTCTGGAATTGAAGGCCATGTGTGATTACAGTGGACCCCTCCACCCCCCACATGTGACCCCATTTTGGAAACTACACCCCTCAGGGAATGTAATAAGGGGTTCAGTGAGAATTTACATCCCACAGGTGTCTGACTGATTTTTGGAACAGTGATCCGTGAAAAGGAAAAATGTAATTGTTCATTAGCACAGCCCACTGTTCCAAAGATCTGTCAGACACGTGTGGGGTGTAAATGCTCACTGAACCCCGTATTAAATTCTGTGAGGGGTGTAGTTTCCAAAGGGTCACATGTGGGGGAGTCCACTGTTCTGGCACCACGGGGGGCTTTGTAAACGCACATGGCACCTGAGGTGCCAGAACAAACAAATTCTCTCTCCAAAAGCTCAATGGCGCTCCTTCTCTTCTGAGCATTGTAGTGCGCCAGCAGAGCACTTTACATCTCCATATGGGGTATTTCCATACTGAAAGGAAATGGGGTTACAAATTTTGGGCATTTTCTCCTATTACCGCTTGTAAAAATGTAAAATTTGGGGAAAAATCTGCATTTTAGTGAAAAAATAAATTTTTTCATTTACACATCCGAATTTAACGAAAAGTCGTCAAACACCTGTGGGGTATTAAGGCTCACTGGACCCCTTGTTACGTTCCTTGAGGGGTAAAGTTTCCAAAATAGTATGCCATGTAGTTTTTTTTTGCTGTTCTGGCACCATAGGGGCTTCCGGCCCCCCAAAAACCATTTCAGAAAAACATACTCTCCAAAATCCCATTGTCACTCTTTCCTTGTAGTGCACCAGCAGAGAACTTTACATCCACATATGAGGTATTTCCTTATTCAAGAGAAATTGGGTTACAAATTTTGGGGGGCTTTTTCTCCTTTTACCCCTTGTAAAAATGCAAAAAAAATGGGTATACAAGAACATGTGAGTGTAAAAAAATTAATACTTTGAGGGGTGCAGTTTTTATAATGGAGTAATTTATGGGGTATTTCTAAACTAAAAGTCCCTCAAATCCACTTCAAACTGAACTGGTCCCTGAAAAATTAAGATTTTTAAATTATCGTGAAAAATTGGAAAATTGCTGCTGAACTTTGAAGCCCTTTGATGTCTTCCAAAAGTAAAAACATGTCAACTTTATGATGCAAATATAAAGTAGACATATTGTATATGTGAATCAATATATAATTTATTTGGGATGTCCATATTCCTTATAAGCAGAGAGTTTCAAAGTAAAAAAAAATGCAAAATTTTCTAATTTTTCATCAAATTTTTGAATTTTTTAACCAAGAAATTATGAAAGTTTCGCCAAAAATTTACCACTACATAAAGTAGAATATGTCACGAAAAAACTATCTCCGAATCAGAATGAAAAGTAAAAGCATCCCAGAGTTATTAATGTTTAAAGTGACAGTGGTCAGATTTGCAAAACATTTTCTGGTCCTTAAGGGGAAAATTGGGCTTGGTCTTTAAGGGGTTAAAGGGAATTGAAAATGTATTCCAATCTGTGGGCAGCCTGTTATAGAGCAGGAGGAGCTGAAAAGATTGATATTTAGTTTTGTGGGAAAAGTTCCAGAATAACTTGCCACTTATTCTTGTAAAGCTCTGCTCATTCTGGGCTACATAATCAGTGATTGACAGCTATCTGTGTATATAAGTGTGCTATAGATAGAGCTGTTATTCATCTGCTTGACTGCCTACTTGGCTATTTAGCCTAGAATGAGAAAAGTAGTCAAGTGGTTGGTCCTACTCAGTGATTAATAGCTCTGTCTGTATGCACACTTGCACCCTCACAGTTAGCTGGTACTCTGAGTAGGACCACCCACATGACTAATTAGCCTGAATAACTTGAATAAAGTGCCATCAGTGCCCACCACAGCTCCACTTGGACAGTGGTTGTTTATACTTTACCATCTGACAGAGCCAGTACAACAATGTGCGGCTTGCATTGCAATGAAGACAAACCCTTCCATAAGTCTTTATGATACTGATTGTGGCTCAGAATATTTCATGCTTTGGTTTATTTATCATGGTCCAGAAAACTCCATGTTTTCAAGCGCTCTTGCCCCTCCATGCTCCCTTGCAAGTGGTAGTGCCCAATATTATGGCATTCTATTGACTGTTGTCCCATACACAAATATTCCCCTAGCCATATTACCGGTGCCATTTTTCTCCATCCAGCTTTCTGAGACTATGGCATTTTTTTTAAGCAAAAATGCCACCGTTTCAGCATCCCCGGAGGGAAGTAGTGATGCATAGCTCACTACAGAGCCGGGAGTACAGTTGATGCTACTGTCCTCCCTAGCCTAAATAACGCCAGCCTGTTGCCATTTTTTACGCTCCGGGCCTGTTGGTACCGGCTCTGTGGTGGTGGGTACCAGGGAAATATTTGGGGGTTAGCGCTAGCGGTTTTTGGGGCTAACACTAAGCCCTGGCTTGGTAATGGATTCCGTCTATAAGACAGCTTCCACTACTAAGCCTGAAAATGTTATTTAAAAAAAAAGACACATTGGAAAAATTATTTTATTTACTATACTATACTATGTATAGTATACACGGGTTCACTATGCACCCCTGTATACTATACAGCCACGGAAGGTGAGTAGTGATGCTATACATCACTCCTAATCTCCTTACACTTTATGGGCCGGGCGCTCTGCATCTGACCCACTGAGAGGTACCCTGAAGGCAGTGAGAAAACTGCCACAGGGGACAAAATTGTTTCCACACAACAGGAAAAACGCCAGAAAAACTGCCAAAATGCAGGAAAAACTGTGGCAATTTTTCTCATGTTTTTTCAGGTGTAAATAAAAAAACAAGTGGAAACCTAGCCTCACTGTTCAAGAAGTGACTTAGAGCCACAAAATTCTACTTTGTCAGAACAAAAATTTTCTAGCAAAGTCCTTACAACGGTCAAAAGTGGATTCAGAAAGGTTAACCTCTTTCAGGGTTGCAGCTAAGGTCTCGTGGGACCTGGGCAAGAGGTTAACTTAACCTCCCCATCCCACACATAGACACAAACACAGAAACACACTTGTGACACCACAATCACACCCTGTATACATTTTAATACTTTTGAAGCATTATAATAATATGGTTTTAACTGGTGCTGCTCTCCCATCTATTCTGCAAAGTTTGAAATAAAGAGACACTGCACACCCTGGGCGTTACACTTGCCAAGTCAACAGAGCAACCCCTCATCGAGTTCTGAACATTAGCATTTTTCTAATCAATAGTACTCTTGCACAGAACTCGCTGGGTGTCGTATGCATGCCTCAGCAACCTGACCATCCAGCATGTGCAGCATCTTTCTACACTGAACTGTACTGAATGGGCAGGACAGCAACTCTGGAGTCACACTTTGGAAATAAAAAAGTATTATACATATTTATCAGCATGTTCCCCATCCACAACATGTACCCCTTTGTCAGAATGTCCCCCAACCTCAGCATGTACCCCCAAAGCATTTTCCCCATCCACACCATGTAGCCTCCTTATCAGCATGTCCCCCATCCAAACTGTGCATCCCCATCAGCATGTTCCCCTCCACAATATATACCCTCATTAGCATATCCCCCAACCAAAACTATGTAACCCCCTCGTCATCATATACCCCTTTAACACTATGTACCCCCATCAGCCTTTTCCCCATCCTCTGCATGTATCCCATCCTCAGTTTGTACTCCCATAATCATTTCTCCCATCCTCAGCATGTACCCTCAACACACCATGTTCCACATCCACACCATGTCTTCACCTTCAGCATGTCTTCCTATCCACACGGGGCTGGTGCAAGAATTTTTGCCACCCTAGGCAAAAGCTAATTTTGCCACCCATTGGCTCCGCCCTTTTATACTTCCCACCTTACTACTGGGTTGACACACTGTAACAAACCTCCTCCTTATGATGCAGATGTATGGAGGTGCGCATAATGTGAGGATGCGGGACGGACCTGCCTTGGAGGTGGCACTGCGCACCTTCAGCAGGCTGATGAATGCAGATTATTATGCTATCGGGGGGGGGGGGGGTGCTGGCTGGGCGGTGCTTCAGATGAGCAGTGGGTGCTTTGGTTGTTGGCTGGCTACAAACTTTAGTGCAGCTGGCAGAGTGGCGTCCCCATCAAGAGGGCACTCTAGGCAGCTGCCTATTTTTCCTATAGGCAGAACCGGCCCTGTATCCACACCATGCAGCTCTCTCATTAGCATGTCCCCTATCTTCAGCATGTCCCATATGCTCATCATGAACCCCCCTCATCAGTATGTTACCTCATCCACAGCACGTCACCCGCCAGCATTTCCCTGATTCACATCATTTTATAGCAGTATAATCAGTAATGGCCAGCAACGGGTCTCGAGGAAGCATATACTAGGAGTGTATGCACTGCAGTTAGAAGGCAAGGACATCGGACATCCAGTGCTGCACTGATGGGTCAGTGTGACCCAGCAATATGGCAACAAGGCAGCATACAGTTTATTGGCAAAGTGGGGCCCTGTGTGCCCCCTGGATTAGGGGCCCACTGCAACTACTGCAACCTATACAGCTAAGCCACTGTCCTCTTTTCTCCAACGCCATATTGTATGACTGCCTTTACTATGATTTACTGTCCTCATTGGGTCTCACATTTTCCAAAATAACACAGTTAACTCATGAAGCACTTTAATCTTTTTTTCTGTTTTGCATATTTATTTTATAACAGTGATGAATTAAAAGAACTGTACATTTCCTTTATTCATTTACGCCTGTACTATACATCCTGAAGAATTCTTACCTAGATTAACAGGATAGATATTTTTGTTATTCTTACCCTTTACAGTAAACTAAACTTCTTATTCACCGAAACAAACCGTAGTCAATAGATCTCTTCAGGACCAGGTTTAGCTGGTTTTCCCATGGGCTCCAACGGGTTTAGGCTGGCTAACAGGTTTTTATAATAACAAACCATTTACACAGTCCCCTGTATGTGATCTTATCTGTGTTGCTTTTGTCATTGGAAAGGTTCACCTTTAGTGCACGTTTGAGAAAATAATAAAATTACATGAATAGTGATTAATTACTATAACTAATAATAGCAGAGAATATGATAGTATAATAGTAGTGATTCATCTACAACAGTGGTCTCAAACTCTGACCCTCCAAATGTTGCAAAACTTCAACTCCCAGCATGCCTTGGCTGTCGGAGTATGCTGGGAGTTGAAGTTTTGCAACATCTGGAGGACCACAGTTTGAGACCACTGATCTATAAGGTTAAAACCTTTGAATAATACAACAGGATATATATACATAATATATATATATATATATATATATATATATAATACAAATATGCTCACAAACACGCGTTATGAGATTCTAAGACATTCAATAGTCTTTGCTCTATTAGGTCAAGTAATGCTTCTATTACTTTATGTAAGGAGACATTGGTTATATTGGAATAATGCGGATAATGATTACCACTGGCCAAAAGGGACACTGGAGAGTTGATAAATGTCAAAATAAACTTTAGCAACCAGTGCCAAACAACTGTTGCAAAGGCAAATAAAATCCTGAAATGTGAAAAACAAAAAAAACAACAAAAAAAAAAAAACAAGGGGCCTGGATGCATTAAAGGAATACTCTAGTGCAGTGGTCTTCAACCTACGGACCTCCAGATGTTGCAAAACTACAACTCCCAGCATGTCCGGACAGCCACCGGACATGCTGCAGCTCTTCTAATCTTAGTTTTAGTCTGGGCCCCTGAATGCAGGCCCAACCTATAAAACGCAGGCCCTTATATGGGTCTGTAGGTGCAAAATTGAAAGCGTTATAATTTTTAGAAGGGAAGGAGGAAAAAATGAAAATGCAACAACTAAAATTTGCTGCGTCCTTAAAGGGGTACTCCCTTGGAAAACTTTTTTTTTTTAAATCAACTGGTGCCAGAAAGTTAGACAGATTTGTAAATTACTTCTATTAAAAATGTTTTCTTTCCAGTACTTATTAGCTGCTGAATACTACAGAGGAAATGGTTTTCTTTTTGGAACACAGTGCTCTCTGCTAACATCATGACCACAGTGCTCTCTGCTGACATCTCTGTGCATTTTAAGAACTGTCCAGAGAGTCAGTCTCGCCGGTTCGGCGGAGGTCAAGACACACACCAGACTCATATAATTCGCGATGACACGCCCCGTTTGTCCATCATTGGCTGCAGGTGATCATGTCACACCTAACAGATCTCAGAGTACTGTTTTACCCTGCTGTAAAGGAAGCCTCCTATCCTTTGTGGCTCCGCTACTATTCGATCGCCTGCATGCGTCCCACGCTGGCACGCACCACTTCCGGTGCGGCCTCCCGTGACGCACTTCAGGTCCCGCAGCGTCTTAAACAGGCTCAGCCAGACAAGCGGACAGCCTTGTCCCTCCGACAAGCGGACAGCCTGGACGCACGGACGCCGCAGGAACAGGTAGACACACTGAACCACCACTGCCTTCACTTAATGCCTGGCTAACTGTGTCTAGTTTATAGTTAACCCTATCCTTACACTGAATCACCACTGCCTGTATTCAATATTTTTTTTATCTGTGCCTATAATCTTTTTTAACCCTATCCCTACCTAGCTACCCCTATCATATTTTATTTTTCCAATTAAGAAGGGTTCGGTGAATGCGCATATGAAACTGGTGGGGTTCAGTACCTCCAACAAGGTTAAGAACCACTGACCTAAAAAGTACTGGAAAGATTAAGATTTTTTAATAGAAATCATTTACAAATCTGTTTAACTTTCTGGCACCCGTTGATTAAAAAAAAAAAAAAAAGGTTTTCATGGGAGTACCCCTTTGAGGTGAAAATGGGATGAGTCCTTAAGGGGTTAATAATGAACGCTATATACCCAGCTTTGCAGAAGGCTTCCTGTTTTCTATCCTGGTGATCATGTGATCACTGGCTGTTGGGTTGTTACAGGAGCTGCTTGGTCTTAGGAGGCCATCCAAAGTGAGTATCAAGGGACTGTCCAAGCATATCAATCACACACAGAATAGTGCTGCACTTAAAGGTGTACTCCACTGGAAAACTATTTATTTTTATTTTTTTCAAATGAACTGGTGCAAGAGAGTTAAACAGATTTGTAAATTAAGTCATTTACAAATCTGTTAATAACTTTCTGGCACCAGTTGATGTTTTCCACCGGAGTACCCCTTTAATCTATCTTTTCTCTTCTCTCAGCTCAACACTAGTCCAATGTAAGGTAAACAGCCACGTTGCTCTAAGAATACTGATAACTCTTAAACGAAGAAGCAGAAAATATGTGCCACTCACCGTACTGGTACTTGTTTCTTCTTTAATTCAGATCATATGTGGGTATACAAACAGGCAGGGGAGAAGATGGATCCATCACCATCTTCCCTACTTGTTTATATACCCGCATATGATCTGAAATAAAAAACAAACAAGTAACAGTACGGTGAGTGCCAAATATTTTCTGCTTCTTCATTTAAGAGTTGTCAGGGGGCTGTATTTCTCATGTAACTGGGGCTAATTTGGGAACTGTCAGCCCCAGTTACGTTGGAAATCAGTAATAACAGCACAATATAAATATATATAACACAATGAAAAGTAAAAAAATGATAAATAGAATAAATAATAAAAAGAGTAATATAATATATAACTACATAAATAATACAAAATAAGTAAATGTTCTTAAAGGGGTATTCCGGGATTTTATTTTATTTGACTATGCTACAGGGGCTGTAAAGTTAATGTAGTTCAAATACCGTATTTATCGGGGTATACCACGCACCGGCCTATAACACGCACCCTCATTTTACCAAGGATATTTGGGTAAAAAAAGTTTTTAGTATACCCCTATACACTGTTTCTTACCCTGCAGAAGCCCCTAGGAAGCCCCGTCGCTGCCCGCCTCTCTCCCCTTGCCTTTCCTGGGGCCTAGAGCCCTGCTGCCGCCGCTTCTCTCCCCCTGGCTATCGGCGCCGCTGCCCCTTCTCTCCCCCTGGATATCGGCGCCGCTGCTCCTTCTCTCCCCCTGTCTATCAGTGTCGCTGCCCCATTGCCTCCGCCAAGAGCCAGGGGGAGAGAAGGGGCAGGGGTAAATATCCATGGTAAAATGAGGGTGCGTGTGTGCACGTGTATACCCCGATACACCCCCAGGAAAGGCATCGGGGTGCAGCGCATAGCAACGACGCAGGGGACGCACGCCGGAAGCCTGCAGCAGCGCGGACCCGACCCCGGCAACAGGTAATTATGCCACCGGGGATGGGGGGAGGCAACGGGGCAGCGGCGCCGGCAATGGGTGTCGCTGCCCCTTCTCTCCCCCTGGCTGTCGGCGCAGCTTCTCTCCCCCTGGCTATCGGCGCCGGCAATGGGGCGCCGACACCGATAGTCAGGGGGACAGAACGGGCAGTGGCGCCGATAGCCAGGGGGAGAGAAGGGGCGGCAGCAGGGCTCTAGACCCCAGGAAAGGCAGGGGGAGAGAAGCGGGCAGCGACAGCCTCTCTCCCCCTGCCTTTCCTGGGGGTGTATCGGTGTATAACACGCACATAGACTTTAGGCTAAAAATTTTAGCCTAAAAAGTGCGTGTTATACGCCGATAAATATGGTATATTGTCTGTACCTGTGTTCCTGTGTTTCATGGTAGTCTGGCAATTCTGTGATTTTTGCCCCAAGGTTTATTTTTAACAGCACGCATAATGAGTGTCGTCTTAGGGTTTCCTAGGTTGCAGTGCGATACGAGACATTACATCACTAGTCAGGTGATCAAATGCCTGTCTTTGCTTCACTGGGTGGAGCAACCGTTGGGTGGGAGATAGATCATTCTGCAAGAATTGTAGTTTTGCAACAGCTGGAGGCACCCTGGTCAAAAACACTGGTCTATTGCTTTGACGGGATCACATATGTGATTCAATGGGTAGGGTGGCTGATGTGTGAGAGGTAGAAAAGTGACCTCACACTTACAAACAAGGAACTATGGGATTTGTAGTTTGAGGGAATGAACTCCAACAAGAAATAGCCAGTTCACAAAAAGATAGCCACAGCATTATGTTAGTTTCACAACAAAGCCATTTAGTCCCAGGACAAGCGCAGATCCTTCCTAAGCATGTTTACTACTGTCTGATAGGTACGTACTAAAATCACCTTATGTTGGATAACTACTTTAAAAAGAGCTGCTGGACCTGTCCCTGTTATACATCCCCTACATGGAAATGACTGAACCAGGAAGGGGGTTTTACAATTTTAAACCGTATTTGTGCTATTAATTAAACAAAAAGTCATTACATCTAGATGTTGTTTAACAATCGGTATAGACCGACACTATGAACACTCTGTCACAGCATATTGAGTGTGTCTATCTGTATTAATTCAGGTATGTATTCTGATGGACATTAGGATTAGAAAGGAATTTGGTTCCCCCAAAAAGAGAACAATTACTTGCCACTAAGGAGGCTGTTTTTGCATTCCTCCAAACTAGTATTGTAGGATGTCCAATAACAGAGAAGACATGAGAGATGGCACTCACCACCCAGAGATATGCTTTATTCACGATGCAGGAGCATGGCTGTTACAGGCAAGTCTGGCAGAACGAGAACAGGGGGCAACCTGGTTCGGTCGACGAACGATGAATACCTGTGACTCAATATCGTTTAAAAAAAATTTTTTTTATTCTTTATTAATAGTTTCCAATATACGTAACATAACATTATAACACAGTGGTATATCCAATTGCACAGATAAAAAATGCAAAAGCAGCTGAGTTTCCCTTCATGTCTCGAAAACAAAAAAACTACGTATTTTAGGGCTTATTTGATGGACTGAACTCCAGCAATTTACACCATATTCTATTAAAGTCTTTCTGTTGCGAATGCTATAGACCGCTCCATATAACAATTAGCATGTACTGAACTAATTATAGTCTTAAGGGCCGGAATGTCTGCACTTTTCCAGTTTGTCGCTATTTTATTCCTTGTAACTCTCAAAAAATGAACCATTACTGTCACGTCTGGTGATGTTAAATCTTCCAAACCAAGGTTTAGCAAAGCTATTTCTGGGCCCCAAGGGATTGTATATCCTATGATTTTACATAATGTATGAAAAACCAAAGTCCACAAACCCTGAATATACCTGCACTCCCACCACATATGCAGCAGTGTTCCATCTTGCAAACCACAGCTCCAGCATCTATCTGACCTCCCAGGATACATTCTGGCTATTCTACATTGGGTGAGATGCCATATATACATATATATATATATATATATATATATATATATATATAGTAATTTCCTATCCGTTTCAAGGTGAGCTGCACATCTTGAGACTTTCGAACTCACTAAGAACACATGGCTCCACTGTGAGTTTAAAAAGGTGCGTCCCAGATCTGCCTCCCACCTAAGGCAGAAGGTCAGCTGCACAACTTCACATAATAAAGCTTGGTAAATCTTAGGCTAGGTTCAGACTACGGAATCTCTGGGCAGAAAATTTCCGCCCGGAGATTCCGAGTGCGGCGCTAGGACCGCGCGGACACTTCAGTCTCCAATAGATTGCAATGTGTTCCGCGAGTATTTCCGCCTGAAGAAAGAGCAACCCCATTCTTCAGGCGGAAATTTCCAAGCGGATTTTCCGTTCACAAATTCCGAAGTGTGAATTTGTGAATGGAAACCCATTCACTACACTATGCATTTTAGCAAGCGGAATTTCCACCTGCAATTTCAAAGCGGAATTGCAGGCGGAAATTCCGTAGTCTGAACCTAGCCTTAGATATTCCCCTTGTAAGTGTTGTGGGCCCAAAGTATGCATTTCTTAAAGGGGTTATCCAGGAAAATACTTTTTTTTTTTATAGATCAACTGGCTCTAGAAAATTAAACAGATTTGTAAATTACTTCAATTAAAAAATCTTAATCCTTTCAGTACTTATGAGCTTCTGAAGTTAAGGTTGTTCTTTTCTGTCTAAGTGATCTCTGATGACACCTGTCACGGGAACCGCCCAGTTTAGAATAGGTTTGCTATTTAGATTTGCTTCTAAACTGGGCGGTTCCCGAGACAGGTGTCATCAGAGATTACTTAGACAGAAAAGAACAACCTTAACTTCAGAAGCTCATAAGTGCTGAAAGGATTAAGATTTTTTAATAGAAGTAATTTACAAATCTGTTTAACTTTCTGGAGCCAGTTGATCTATAAAAAAAAGTTTTTTTCCTGGATAACCCCTTTAAGGAGGAATTTTGAATCATGTTTTAAAAGAAAAAAAAATGCAATTATTTTTTGACTGCCATACACTATTGTGATTGCCTAACGAGAGCGCAACTAGCGCAACTCTAGGAAAGGACACTATTACAAATGCAAACAAATAGTCACATATGCAGCACAAATGCATAATAACATAAGTGGTCCATGAAATGATGCAATAAACAATCTGAATAGACTACAAAGTGCTTTGCCTTTTTGTATAAGTGCAGCTGGTGATCATATACTGCATTGTCTGTCTGTCTGTGTGATGGGGGGAGGGCTATGCTACCTGATGTGGGGAAACTGCTACCTAATGTGGAGAATCTGTGCTACCTAATGTGGGGAAACTATTCTACCTAATGTGAGGAAACTATGCTACCTAATGTGGGGAAACTATGCTACCTAATGTGGGGAATCTATGCTACCTAATGTGGGGAATCTATGCTACCTAATGTGGGGAATCTATGCTACCTAATGCGGGGAATCTATGCTACCTAATGTGGGGAAACTATGCTACCTAATGTGGGGAAACTGCTACCTAATGTGGGGAATCTATGCTACCTAATGTGGGGAAACTATGCTACCTAATGTGGTGAAACGATGCTACATAATGTGGGGAAACTATGATACCTAATGTGGGGAAACTATGCTACCTAATGTCAGGGAACTGCTGCCTACCTAATGCTGCAGATTAATGTGAGTTGCAACGCAGTTTTATGGCATAGGTTTTTTTTCTTCACTAATATGCAAGAGAGGCGGTGGAGAGAAGCGCTACTTACCCCTCCGGCCTCCGCCTCCTCTCTGGTCTCCTGCAGACTGACTGTGTACAGCGCGGACTATGACCTGATGCTGTATGCAGTCAGGTCACGTGACTGTGCAGCGTGGGCTGTTGGAGACCATTAGGGAAGGCACTCACTTCGGGACACCCCGGCGGACATGGAGAGCAGCGGAGCAGAAGAGGTAAGTTTTATTTATTTATTTTTAGTCTGATCTGAGGTCTTGAGGGACTCTCTGTCACTGTCTCAGAGCATGAATATCGGGGGCCTGAATGAGCTGCAGCATATGGCCTTAATAAATAATTAACAACTGATATTAAGGGGAAGGGGTCCTCCTGAGCAATTGATATGGATGGGGGCCCTCCTGAACAAGTGACATATGGGGGTACACCTGAGTAAGTGATATATGAAGGGGGGTTCATGAACAATTGACATATGAGGGGTGGCCCAGGCACATTCTTTGCACAGGGGCCCTCTGCTGTCTGTGTCCGCCCCTGCAGCCATGATATATCTCATGAAACTTGTGAGTCACTAAGGGGAATTGGGTATGATGAAGAAAGAACACCTACTGTAGTGAAGTGTATTATATGAGCTATCACAAGATCGTCTGTGATAGTCCCCTTATGGGACTAGTAAGAATACAAAAAATGTAATGAATAAAATAAAAAAAATAAAAAAAAACTCATCCCACCCTCCCAAAATAAAAAAATATATAAAAAATAAATTCTTATATAAAACAGAAAAATACACTTATTTGATATTACCACGCCTGTACCAACCCAGGCTATGAAATGAAATCATTATTTATTCTAAGTGGTGAAATCTGTAAGAAAAAGAAAAAAAAGGAATTGCCAGAATTGCCCTATTCTGATAATCTATCTCCCAAAAATGGAAGAAAAAAAAGCAACCAAAAAGTCATATGTCCCCTAAAATGATAGCAATACAAACAAAGTTTTTCCTGACAAAAGCAGTCCCTCAAACAACTCTATCAAGAGAACAGTTGAGTGGTTAGGGGTTATGGACAAAATTGAATTTTTTTTATTTCCCCTCCCCAAAAATGAACCAATAAGTTATATGAATCCTCTAACGGTGCCAATATGAAGTAAAAATGTAAAAATAAACCCCTTATATGGCTATATCCAGGGGTCAAGTCCTGGTAAAAAAGTGCAGGAACTTACCCAAGATTTCCACTCAAGCAGCCTCCTGCTAATGGGAACTGTGTTCCTGATGTGGGAAAAGTGCAGGAACTCAGTTCCCACACCTTCGTGCAGGACTTGAGCCCTGGCTATATCAATGGACAAATAAAAAGTTATGTCTCTTAAAACACAACAATGATAAATTAGAGAAAATGTTTGAGCAAAGCCCAAATTGACTTCGTCATTATGGGGACAAAATTGTATTGGGAAGGCTCACTTGGTTTCCTTTACTGGTAGAGGCCAAATCTGCATTCACCCATACCCTAGTGAAATGGCGCTTCGGTCTACCAGTATGTTAGCCTATACTCTGTGGCTGCTTGTTAACATGTAAAAATACACTTAAAGGGGTTATCCAGGAAAAAACTTTTATATATATATATATATATATATATATATATATATATATATATCTCAACTGGCTCCAGAAAGTTAAACAGATTTGTAAATTACTTCTATAAAAAAAATCTTAATCTTTTTAGTACTTTTGAGCTGCTGAAGTTGAGTTGTTCTTTTCTGTCTAAGTGCTCTCTGATGACACCTGTCTCGGGAACTGTCCAGAGTAGAAGCAAATCCCCATAGCAAACCTCTTCTACTCTGTGCAGTTCCCGAGACAATGCTTGATTTTCAGAAAGACAGAGGATGAAAAAAATGATTGCCTAGTAAGTAAATAAAATACTTAAGGTATTGTAGTATACCCCTATTAGTAAAGTGCTTAGTGACCTCCCAAATATAATATGTAAACAGAAAAGACTGGAGTCACTTATAAATTTCATAAGAAAATATACACAATTTTATTGATAATCACATTACACATCACATACTACACATCACATACTAGAGGTCCTCTAGTATATTATGCACTAGGCACTTTCTAATGGATACCTGAGTGACACCCTTGTTTTATTCTTGTCCCCTCCTGGGTAGATATTTTCCTATTTTTTTATGTAATGTGATTATCAATAAAATTGTGTATATTTTCTTATAAAATTTATAAGTGACTCCAGTCTTTTCTGTTTACATAGTTCCCGAGACAAGCAGAGATGTCAGCAGAGAGCACTGTTGCCAGACAAAAAAGAACACCAACTTCAGCAGCTGATAATGATTGGAAGGATTAAGATTTTTTAATAGAAGTCATTTACAGATCTGTTTAACTTTCTGGAACCAGTTGATATAGAAAATATATTTTTTCCTGGAATACCCCTTTAAAACAAACTATTCCAACTGTAAAATACAGAATTTATAAAATATTTACACCTGATTTCAGGCGTTACAAATGTTGTGTTTTTTTATGCTTCCTGTGCCATCTTTTACAAAATGAGTGGGGCTTGAGGTGAAAATGGGTGGGGGATCACCTCCCACACTTGCAGGATTTACTACAGCTTATGAACTGGCATTCATTTAAGTGGGAAATCCACTGATATGCCAGATTTATTAAGAGACCTGCGCATTTCATTAAAGGGGTTATCCAGGGAAAAACTTTTTTTTATACATCAACTGGCTCCAGAAATTTAACCTCTTCAGGACGTGGGGTGTATGCATACGCCCTGCATCCCGAGTCCTTAAGGACGTAGGGTGTAAGCATGCGCCCATGGGAATTCCGGTCCCCGCCACTAGCCGGTTGGGGATCGGACCGGGATGCCCCCCCCATGTCGGCAATCGGAGAAAATCACATGTCAATTCAGACATGCTATTTTCTGCTATTCTGGGCTGATCGGGTCTCTGGTGACCCGATCACCCGGAAAATTGGAATGATCGGAGCGGTCAGTGACAGCCCCGATCATCTTGAGGGATAGGAGCAAGGTTGCAGTGCTGCGATCTCCTCCTATCCCCTGCCATTAGTCAGAACTGAATTCTGACCAATGGCAGTGCAGGAAAGTGGGTTGCCATCGCATCCCCCCATTCTGCCCACCCCCGGATGTTGGGCAGAACGGGGGGAGAAGATGGAGGCCTTTACCTGCGATGCGATGGGGCCTGGCGATCATCAGGAACATCAGCGGAGATCACGGCGCAGGTAGGGAAACGACGGTGGGGGGGTTAAAGGAAGGGGGCAGTAAGTGATATTTACTGGTGCCCTTCCTAGTGGGTGCCAAACTGCAACTCCCTGCTGTCTGGGCATTCTGGGAGTTGTAGTTTTGCAACATCTAAAGGGTCAGAGTTTGGAGACCACTGTTACAGTGGTGCCCAAACGGTAGCCCTCCAGATGTTGTCAAACTACAACTTTCAGCATTCCTAGACTGCCCAGGCATGCTGGGAGTTGTAGTTCTGTAACATCTGTCCCTTCAGATTTTGCAATTTTCATGAAATTTTTGAAAATTGCTGCTCTACTTTGAAGCCCTCTAATTTTAAGCATTTTATGATGCCAACATAAAGTGGACATATTGTATTTGTGAATAAAAATAAAATTTATTTGGAATATCCATTTTCCTTACAAGCAGAGAGCTTAAAAGTTAGAAAAATGCAACATTTTCAAAATTTTCATGAAATTTTGGGATTTTTCACCAAAAAAGGATGCAAGTAACGACGAAAATTTACCACAAAAATAAAGTAGAACATGTCACGAAAAAAGAATCTCAGAATCAGAATATTCGGTAAAAGCATTTTAGAGTTATTAATGCGTAAAGTGACGGAGGTCAGAATTGCGAAAAAGGGCTCAGTCCTTAAGGTGAAAAAGCGCTGCGTCCTTAAGGGGTTAAACAGATTTGTAAATTACTTCTATTAAAAAATCTTAATCCTTTCAGTACTTGTAGAGTTGTTCTTTTCTTTCTAAGTGCTCTCTGATGACAAGTGTCTCGGGAACTGCCCAGTTTAGAAGAGGTTTGCTATGGGGATTTTCTTCTAGACTGGGCGGTTCCCCAGACACGTGTCATCAGAGAGCACTTAGAAAAGAACAACTCAACTTCAGAAGCTCATAAGTGTCACGATGCCGGCTGGCAGGTAGTGGACCCTCTGTGCCAGAGAGGGATTGGCGTGGACCGTGCTAGTGGACCGGTTCTAAGCCACTACTGGTTTTCACCAGAGCCCGCCGCAAAGCGGGATGGTCTTGCTGCGGCGGTAGTGACCAGGTCGTATCCACTAGCAACGGCTCACCTCTCTGGCTGCTGAAGATAGGCGCGGTACAAGGGAGTAGGCAGAAGCAAGGTCGGACGTAGCAGAAGGTCGGGGCAGGCAGCAAGGATCGTAGTCAGGGGCAACGGCAGAAGGTCTGGAAACACAGGCAAGGAACACACAAGGAACGCTTTCACTGGCACTAAGGCAACAAGATCCGGCAAGGGAGTGCAAGGGAAGTGAGGTAATATAGGGAAGTGCACAGGTGAAAACCCTAATTGGAACCACTGCGCCAATCAGCGGCGCAGTGGCCCTTTAAATCGCAGAGACCCGGCGCGCGCGCGCCCTAGGGAGCGGGGCCGCGCGCGCCGGGACAGAACAGACGGGGAGCGAGTCAGGTAGGGGAGCCGGGGTGCGCATCGCGAGCGGGCGCTACCCGCATCGCGAATCGCATCCCGGCTGGCAGCGGGATCGCAGCGCCCCGGGTCAGAGGACGTGACCGGGGCGCTGCAGCGGAGGGAGTGAAGCGAGCGCTCCGGGGAGGAGCGGGGACCCGGAGCGCTCGGCGTAACAGTACCCCCCCCCTTGGGTCTCCCCCTCTTCTTGGAGCCTGAGAACCTGAGGAGCAGACTTTTGTCAAGGATGTTGTCCTCAGGTTCCCAGGATCTCTCTTCAGGACCACAACCCTCCCAGTCTACTAAAAAAAAATTTTTCCCTCTGACCTTTTTGGCAGCCAAAATTTCTTTGACCGAGAAGACGTCCGAGGAGCCGGAAACAGGAGTGGGAGGAACAGATTTGGGAGAAAAACGGTTGAGGATGAGTGGTTTGAGAAGAGAGACGTGAAAGGCATTAGGGATACGAAGAGAAGGAGGAAGAAGAAGTTTATAAGAGACAGGATTAATTTGACACAAAATTTTGAAAGGACCAAGATAGCGTGGTCCCAACTTGTAGCTAGGGACACGGAAGCGGACATATTTAGCGGAGAGCCATACCTTGTCTCCAGGGGAAAAAACGGGGAGAGCTCTTCTTTTCTTATCCGCGAACCTCTTCATGCGTGAAGAAGCCTGTAAGAGAGAATTTTGGGTCTCTCTCCATATAATGGAAAGGTCACGAGAAATTTCATCCACAGCGGGCAGACCAGAGGGCAAGGGGGTAGGGAGGGGGGGAAGAGGGTGACGGCCGTACACCACAAAAAATGGGGATTTGGAGGAAGATTCAGAGACCCTGAAGTTATACGAGAATTCGGCCCATGGAAGGAGATCTGCCCAGTCATCTTGGCGGGAGGAAACAAAATGTCGCAAATAATCACCCAGGATCTGGTTAATTCTTTCTACTTGTCCATTGGACTGGGGATGATATGCAGAGGAAAAATTTAATTTAATCTTGAGTTGTTTACAGAGAGCCCTCCAGAATTTAGACACGAATTGGACCCCTCTATCCGAGACAATCTGCGTAGGCAACCCGTGAAGACGAAAAATGTGTACAAAAAATTGTTTAGCCAACTGAGGCGCAGAAGGAAGACCAGGAAGAGGGATGAAATGTGCCATTTTGGAGAATCGATCAACGACCACCCAAATAACGGTGTTGCCACGGGAAGGGGGTAAATCAGTAATAAAATCCATACCAATCAGAGACCAAGGCTGTTCGGGGACAGGCAGAGGATGAAGAAAACCAGCGGGCTTCTGGCGAGGAGTCTTATCCCGGGCACAGATAGTGCAGGCTCGCACAAAGTCCCCAACATCCGTCTCCAGAGTCGGCCACCAATAGAAGCGGGAGATGAGTTGCACAGATTTCTTGATGCCCGCATGACCTGCAAGATGGGAGGAGTGACCCCATTTGAGGATTCCGAGGCGTTGGCGTGGAGAAACAAAGGTCTTTCCTGGAGGAGTCTGCCTGATGGAGGCAGGAGAAGTGGAGATCAGGCAGTCAGGTGGAATGATGTGTTGCGGAGGCAGATCAACTTCTGAGGCATCCGAGGAACGAGAGAGAGCATCGGCCCTAATGTTCTTATCGGCAGGACGAAAGTGAATCTCAAAATTAAATCGGGCAAAGAACAGAGACCACCGGGCCTGGCGAGGATTCAGCCGTTGGGCAGACTGGAGGTAGGAGAGGTTCTTGTGGTCGGTGTAGATAATAACAGGAAATCTTGATCCCTCCAGCAGATGCCTCCATTCCTCAAGTGCTAATTTAATGGCTAGAAGCTCTCGATCCCCGATGGAGTAGTTCCTCTCCGCTGGAGAGAAGGTCCTAGAGAAAAAACCACAAGTGACAGCATGCCCGGAAGAATTTTTTTGTAGAAGAACAGCTCCAGCTCCCACTGAGGAGGCATCAACCTCCAATAGGAAGGGTTTGGAAGGGTCAGGTCTGGAGAGCACGGGAGCCGAAGAAAAGGCAGACTTGAGTCGTTTAAAGGAGTCTTCTGCTTGAGGAGGCCAGGACTTGGGATCAGCATTTTTTTTGGTTAAAGCCACGATAGGAGCCACAATGGTAGAAAAATGTGGAATAAATTGCCTGTAATAATTGGCGAACCCCAAAAAGCGTTGGATAGCACGGAGTCCGGAGGGGCGTGGCCAATCTAAGACGGCAGAGAGTTTGTCTGGATCCATCTGTAGTCCCTGGCCAGAGACCAAATATCCTAGAAAAGGAAGAGATTGGCATTCAAACAGACATTTCTCAATTTTGGCATAGAGTTGGTTGTCACGAAGTCTCTGAAGAACCATACGGACATGCTGGCGGTGTTCTTCTAGATTGGCAGAAAAAATTAGGATATCGTCCAGATATACAACAACACAGGAGTATAACAGATCACGAAAAATTTCATTGACAAAGTCTTGGAAGACGGCAGGGGCATTGCACAGTCCAAAGGGCATGACCAGATACTCAAAGTGTCCATCTCTGGTGTTAAATGCCGTTTTCCACTCGTCCCCCTCTCTGATGCGGATGAGGTTATAGGCGCCTCTTAAGTCCAATTTAGTGAAGATGTGGGCACCTTGGAGGCGATCAAAGAGTTCAGAGATGAGGGGTAAGGGGTAGCGGTTCTTAACCGTGATTTTATTAAGACCGCGGTAGTCAATGCAAGGACGTAGGGAGCCATCTTTTTTGGACACAAAGAAAAATCCGGCTCCGGCAGGAGAGGAGGATTTACGGATAAAGCCCTTTTTTAGATTCTCCTGGACGTATTCGGACATGGCAAGAGTCTCTGGGGCAGAGAGAGGATAAATTCTGCCCCGGGGTGGAGTAGTACCCGGGAGGAGGTCGATAGGGCAATCATAAGGCCTGTGAGGAGGTAGAGTCTCAGCTTGTTTTTTGCAGAAAACATCCGCGAAGTCCATATAGGCCTTAGGGAGACCGGTTACTGGAGGAACCACAGAGTTACGGCAAGGGTTACTGGGAACCGGTTTTAGACAGTTCTTGGAACAAGAGGACCCCCAACTCTTGATCTCCCCAGTGGACCAATCCAGGGTTGGGGAATGAAGTTGAAGCCAGGGAAGTCCAAGGAGAATCTCCGAGGTGCAATTAGGGAGGACCAAAAGTTCAATCCTCTCATGATGAGATCCGATGCTCATAAGAAGGGGTTCCGTGCGGAAACGTATGGTACAGTCCAATCTTTCATTATTTACACAATTGATGTAGAGGGGTCTGGCGAGACTGGTCACCGGGATGTTGAACTTGTTGACGAGAGAGGCCAAAATAAAATTTCCTGCAGATCCAGAGTCCAAGAAGGCCACTGTAGAGAAGGAGAAGGCAGAGGCAGACATCCGCACAGGCACAGTAAGACGTGGAGAAGCAGAGTAGACATCAAGGACTGTCTCACCTTTGTGCGGAGTCAGCGTACGTCTTTCCAGGCGGGGAGGACGGATAGGACAATCCCTCAGGAAGTGTTCGGTACTAGCACAGTACAGGCAGAGGTTCTCCATACGGCGTCGTGTCCTCTCTTGAGGTGTCAGGCGAGACCGGTCGACCTGCATAGCCTCCACGGCGGGAGGCACAGGAACAGATTGCAGGGGACCAGAGGAGAGAGGAGCCGAGGAGACGAAACGCCTCGTGCGAACAGAGTCCATATCCTGGCGGAGTTCCTGACGCCTTTCAGAAAAACGCACGTCAATGCGAGTGGCTAGGTGAATAAGTTCATGTAGATTAGCAGGAATTTCTCGTGCGGCCAGAACATCTTTAATGTTGCTGGATAGGCCTTTTTTGAAGGTCGCGCAGAGGGCCTCATTATTCCAGGACAATTCTGAAGCAAGTGTACGGAATTGTACGGCATACTCGCCAACGGAAGAATTACCCTGGACCAGGTTCAACAGGGCAGTCTCAGCAGAAGAGGCTCGGGCAGGTTCCTCAAAGACACTTCGGATTTCCGAGAAGAAGGAGTGTACAGAGGCAGTGACGGGGTCATTGCGGTCCCAGAGCGGTGTGGCCCATGACAGGGCTTTTCCGGACAGAAGACTGACTACGAAAGCCACCTTAGACCTTTCAGTGGGAAACAGGTCCGACATCATCTCCAGATGCAGGGAACATTGGGAAAGAAAGCCACGGCAAAACTTAGAGTTCCCATCAAATTTATCCGGCAAGGATAAGCGTATCCCAGGAGCGGCCACTCGCTGCGGAGGAGGTGCAGGAGCTGGCGGAGGAGATGACTGCTGAAGCTGTGGTAGCAACTGTTGTAGCATAACGGTCAGTTGAGACAGCTGTTGGCCTTGTTGCGCTATCTGTTGTGACTGCTGGGCGACCACCGTGGTGAGGTCAGCGACAACTGGCAGAGGAACTTCAGCGGGATCCATGGCCGGATCTACTGTCACGATGCCGGCTGGCAGGTAGTGGACCCTCTGTGCCAGAGAGGGATTGGCGTGGACCGTGCTAGTGGACCGGTTCTAAGCCACTACTGGTTTTCACCAGAGCCCGCCGCAAAGCGGGATGGTCTTGCTGCGGCGGTAGTGACCAGGTCGTATCCACTAGCAACGGCTCACCTCTCTGGCTGCTGAAGATAGGCGCGGTACAAGGGAGTAGGCAGAAGCAAGGTCGGACGTAGCAGAAGGTCGGGGCAGGCAGCAAGGATCGTAGTCAGGGGCAACGGCAGAAGGTCTGGAAACACAGGCAAGGAACACACAAGGAACGCTTTCACTGGCACTAAGGCAACAAGATCCGGCAAGGGAGTGCAAGGGAAGTGAGGTAATATAGGGAAGTGCACAGGTGAAAACCCTAATTGGAACCACTGCGCCAATCAGCGGCGCAGTGGCCCTTTAAATCGCAGAGACCCGGCGCGCGCGCGCCCTAGGGAGCGGGGCCGCGCGCGCCGGGACAGAACAGACGGGGAGCGAGTCAGGTAGGGGAGCCGGGGTGCGCATCGCGAGCGGGCGCTACCCGCATCGCGAATCGCATCCCGGCTGGCAGCGGGATCGCAGCGCCCCGGGTCAGAGGACGTGACCGGGGCGCTGCAGCGGAGGGAGTGAAGCGAGCGCTCCGGGGAGGAGCGGGGACCCGGAGCGCTCGGCGTAACAATAAGTACTGAGAGGATAAAGATTTTTTAATAGAAGTAATTAACAAATCTGTTTAACTTTCTGGAGCCAGTTGATATATATAAAAAAAAAGTTTTTTCCTGGATAACCCCTCTAAATCTGGAGAATCATATACCAGTTTGGTATTTTACCAAAGACTAGTGTCCAAAACGCCAGTCTTAGTAAATCCCCCCCCCCCCCTTTTTGTCCGCTATGTTCCAGACCTTACTTCCTGTAAAGAATCTTGTCACTGTAGCTAAACAGCACTTTTCTTACTTTCAGCAGGAAGAATTTCAAAAGGCCATTTGGAGGAACTGTAAAACCACGAAAACCATGTAAATGAACTATAATTGACTTTCACAGACTAAAAGAACAGCCTAATATAGTTCCTAAGACACTATAAACATGACATAACATTCAAATAATTGCATACCTTATTAAAATGTATTGCAAAAGTAACTTCATAGTGTAAGCAGTTGTTACTAAAGGTTGATAAGTAGTTAGTACAAATATGAAATCCTTCCAAAATACCTGTAACCTAGAAACATGTAAATGGATTTATAAAACATTCTTAGCTTTTGTGGTGTCAAATATATGGTTAAAATAATTTGCAGGATTAAATATCTATAAGTAGGATCACACTTCATCACTTAAACGTTTTGAAAACAAAAAATGAAATGACTCCTGTTCAAAGGTCCGGGAGTTAAAGTAAATAGCATAGCTACCATGTTTGCACAACTCCCATTAAACACATAAATTCTGTAACTTCAACCTTTTGGCTGCTTTCGGCTTCCTGACCACCTCCAGTGGCCACAAACAGGCCAGAGGGGTACAGGAAACCTAAATTAGGAAATAAGAATACCTCTTTTATAATTTACAGATCATCGGACAACAAGTTTGAATATTTCAATTTGAAAACTAATTTAAATTGAATGATCCACTGATATGGATTTTATCAGATAGCCTAGTAAATATCCTGCTCCCATCCGAATCCATTTGTGTTCTTTGATCAGATCAAGTGCATGCACCTTAAAGGGGTATTCCAGGCCAAAACTTTTTTTTTATATATCAACTGGCTCCAGAAAGTTAAACAGATTTGTAAATTACTTCTATTAAAAAATCTTAATCCTTCCAATAGTTATTAGCTTCTGAAGTTGAGTTGTTGTTTTCTGTCTAACTGCTCTCTGATGACTCACGTCCCGGGAGCTGTGCAGTTCCTATGGGGATATTCTCCCATCATGCACAGCTCCCGGGACGTGACAGCATCATTGAGCAGATAGACAGAAAACTTCAGAAGCTAATAACTAGTGGAAGGATTAAGATTTTTTAATAGAAGTAATTTACAAATCTGTTTAACTTTCCGGAGCCAGATGATATATATATATATAAAAAAGGTTTTGCCTGGAATACCCCTTTAAGTAAATCACTCAGAAACACACATGGTCAATGGTAAAATACTTATTGCTTTATTAGGCTGTCAACTTGGTTATATAACCTCTGTATTTAGCATAAGTTCCCACCCTCACAAGGGGGATAAGTATAGCTGTGGCATACCATATAAGGTATGCTTTTCCTGAAGTGTTTGGCGGGCTGTGAAGTCTTTGTCCAGGACCTCTACTCTATGGGAGGGGGTGAGCAAGGAGCAGAGAAGCATGAGGAGAATGGAGGCCCCGTCCTAAAATGGCAATTTTATGTATACACATACATAAATAAATTATATATAAATATACACACATCCATTACACCATCATTACCTAAGATTAGAAAGTTGGAATATAATCAATCATCCGGTAAATCATTTAGCAAAATCAGATAAACAACATTGTTCTCTTTTCTATGTGATGCAAATGAGAATATCTCAATTAATAAGACACATGGACATTGTACAGGGAACATAGTAAGATTAAACCTCAACCAAACTCTGTGTCTAGAACCACAACAAATACACTGGTTCTAATAAAAAAAAATTATAATTATGATTCCATAATATGGATATGTATTTGTATTCCAAGTAAATGTTACTTTTCTTGTTGGTGAAAGCAGCAGTCTGTGACTAAACAATCCCTTTAACTACAACCTTTAGCCGTCATGTCTATCATTCTAATGAAGATTCAAGGCAGTAAAGGTGGCCATATACTTTATGTGTATAGCGAGAAGGGCTCTGATGGCACAGGATAGGGGATAAGTGTCTGAACACGAGGGTTCCAGCTGCTGGTACCCCCCAGTCCCCCCACCCTGTGATCTCCAGAATCGGGCCTGTATCTTACATTGGAGCACTCCGGCCCTCATCTTCCAGGACGAATTGGTCTCAGAAGGGATTGCCTAGTCCATCATTCACCATTTGAGGCGGGATATTGCTACGAACGTTGATTGGCAGAGCTGGCTGTCACTCTGGAAGGTGGGGAGGGGCACTTATCTCCTATTCTTATTTAAACTACCATCATACATAACCATTTAATTTGTCATAGGGAGAGCCAGTGTATAGGTACCTTAATGAATCTGGCTGCATGATGGGTGTTAGCGGCAAGGAGATAGTAGATCCGCTGAGCCTGTGTGAACGATGGCTTGGGCCATGTCAGGGAGCGGAGTCTAAGGTGCCGCTGGTTTTCACCAGAGCCCGCTCGCGGGATGGACTTGCTGCGGCAGGCGGCACCCAGGTCGCTACCCCTGACATGACTCATCCACACAGGCTGCTAAGGAGAAAATGTGGTACAGGAGGAATATGGCAACTAGTAGTCAGGATAGCAGAAGGTCAGGGCTGGAAGCACGATAGCGAGAACAGGGAAGTAGCAAGAGGTTAGTAGGCAGGCAGCACAGGAGCAAGGTCAGGTCACGGAGCAGGTAGGTCAGGAAAACAGTAAGGCAAGACACAATTAACACTTTCACTGGGGCACTGGGCACACAAAGATCCAGAAAGAGGTAGAGGGAGGTGCACATACTTGTAGAGAAGGACAGGTGTGAAAACTTATTAAGGGTGCTCTGGCCCTTTAAATCTCAGAACTCTGGCGCGCTTGCGCCCTAGGAGGCGGGGAGGCACACGCCGGCAGTGTGAGAACACGGAGGAAACAAAAGAAGGAGGAGGTGAGTGATGGCCGGAGATTCGCATGCGGGCGACCCGCCAAAGGACAGAGGAAGAGAGCACTCACCGCCAGTGTGACCGGCTGGAGTGCTCGCCGTAACAATGTGGCTTTTACAAGTTTGTTCTCCAGACAATAAAAATCACTGGGGATAACCTTGATCCTGCCATGTCCTCCAGCCGAAAAGAATGGTAATACAAGCAATGTAAGGAATACACCACCATTACTCTCAGATTCCAGGGCCTCTAGGGCTCTGGAGGAAGATAAAATAATGCTTTGCCTAGTTTTTCTAAAGAGGCTTTTAAAGCTGACCACACAAGTAATAGATGGATGAATGAATGAACATTTGTCCCACAGTTATATCTTACAACTCCACCATTTCAATGAAGATAACAGAATAAGTTTTTTTTAGGGACGTCTAGATCACCAGACTAAGCTCTGTGCAGAAGCCAGCAAGAATGGCCAGAATATCAGCTCTTAAAGGGGTACTCTCATTAAAACTAATTGCTATTGCACTCCTTATGGTAAATAAAAAATATTTATAATATACTTTGGTTAAAAAAAAATGAAGCTGCACTTCCTGTGTTTAGACTTCGGTCCAAAGTCTGTGTATAAGGTGGGGTGGAAATGTGCTCTTGAGCTTTTTTAAGCACAAATAAAACAGAAAACTTAATTTTTTTTAACCAAAGTAAATGAGAAATATTTTTATTTACCATAAGGAGTGCAATAGCAAAAATTAGTTTTAATGAGAGCGCCCATTTAACTTTCTGCAGAAGGCTTACAAAAAGTGTTAAAAACCATGGACATCTTTGCATTTTTGTTTGTTTCCTAAATGCAAAATAAAACAAAGTAGTTTTCATTAGAAATATACATCCATTGAGCTGTTAATCACATAAAGATGGGGACAGGGGGAGTTACAGATCAGTTTGTATAGTAAATAGGAGGTAATGAACCATGGAGAAAAGCTGTAAAGAGTGGGGAGAGATGATAAAAGATTCTCTGTTAGAGAAAATCATAGGCTGTGTACAAGTATATAGAGTTCATAAGTAGATAATAAGTAAAGCTCATACAGCACATCGTAAGGCATGTACAAGCAAAAGTATGCATATTTTTAATGGAGAGCTATGGGGAAAATGATTTTTGAATCATAAGTCCAAAGCAAAAAAAAAAAAATAATGACCTTAGCATTTAAGCGTTCTTACCATTGGAAAACAATAATGTTGACTCAACCTGATACTTTGCCCCAGTCCTTAAAGGGGTACTCCTCCCCTGGACATCTTATCCCCTATCCAAAGGGTAGGGGTAAGATGTCTGATCACGGGGGTCCCCATGCTAGGACCCCCGCAATCTCTGTTGCAGCACCCCAGTCATCTGGTGCACGGAGCGAACTTCGCTCCGTGCTAGATGACTAACGATGCAGCTCTGGAGGCTTGTGACGTCCCATAGACTTGCATTGAGGGGGCATTAGTTCTCTGCCCATAATCCTTTTTTGTTTTCCTAGTGCTCCAAGAGAATATTTCGTTTCAATAGCAAGTTCTCTAAGAGCTATTGCATTTCAGTAGCAATAAGAGTATTTTTTACATCCAGAAACAATTTAGATCAAAATGTCTCAATAATAGTAAATGTATTTTGGGGAAAGGGGATGGAGCTAAATCATTTTGTAGCCTTTGGTGCCCTGATCAAACACTGACTTTATTTTGTTTCTATGCCCTCCAAATTTCCAAAATATAGGGATTTCATATTTGGTTATATGGGCACTGTCACCAACTTTATTTTTTTGATATGTTGTAGTACTTATGTACTGCAACATATCTGTAATATATTTTCATTATTTATTTTTTCTTTATCAGGGTGATTTTTACGTTGGAAATCCAGCCACTAGGGGTCTCCCTCCTAGTGGCCGGCTGCAGCACGGCGTGACGTCACGCCTGAAATCGGACCGGTTGCGGCCGGGCCATCGGTCCTAATTCATTTACACTGCGCTCGCTCCCGGCCTGTCAATCAGACAGGCGGGAGCGAGGGCATTGGCTCCCCGGCCACTGGCTGGGAGGCCACTCCTCCCGCACATGTCGTCGCTGCCCCTGCACGCCCGCTGCCGGACTCTGCAGTATCAGTAAGGAGAGCGGGGATCCGGGTTTCTGAACAGGGTGGGGGATTAGCGGTATGATGGAGGGAACAGGGTGCGGGGGGGGGGCTAGCGGTGTGACGGAGGGAACGGGGTAGCGCTGCATGGCACTAACTTATAGTTCATCTACACAGGGTGCCTCCAGCTGTTTCACTACTACAACTCCCAGCATGCCCTGACAGCCAATAGATATTAGGGCAAGCTGGGAGTTGTAGTGGTGAAACAGCTGGAGGCACCCTGTGTAGATTAACTAAGGGCGAAAGTCCCCCCCAGCAGGCATCAGTGACGTGGTGCCTGCTGGGGAAGTCTGCCTGGTAGTGAGCACACTACCAGGCAGACAAAAAGTTATTTTTAATATAGTAAAAAAAAAAAATGTAAAGCAGGGAGGGGGTTAGGGATAGATGGGCAGTAGGCAGGGACAGAAAAAAAAATATAGGATGGTGGGAGCTACCCTTTACGTTAAGATATTTTCCATATATGTATTCATTGTACATGTTAATTCACTTAATTCATAGGAACTTTCTTAAATGGTTACAAATTAACCTTTATTATTTTAATGGATACGTTGGCATTTGGGGTATTTTCTATATAAACTCCTGGGTAACTTATTACGCTTCTGCTGCTGCTGGATTTTATCATGCTGTCATTGTAAGCAGAGGTTTTAGCTGTAGCCTAGTAGAGGTCAACAAAGGAACAGTGGATTGTCATTCTACAGTGAGGGAGAAAGGGAGTTGAGCACAATTCACAGGCGATGTAATGCGTTACACTTTACAATAAAAGAGAATTAAGCAGATGTTGAATTGTCAGAATAAAAGCAGTACTTACAGGGGGTGACTAGCAGTACTAACAGGAGGTGACTAGCAGTACTAATAGGAGGTAACTAGCAGTACTAACAGGAGGTGACTAGCAGTACTAACAGGAGGTGACTAGCAGTACTAACAGGAGGTGACTAGCAGTACTAACAGGAGGTGACTAGCAGTACTAATAGGAGGTAACTAGCAGTACTAACAGGAGGGAACTAGCAGTACTAACAGGAGGTGACTAGCAGTACTAACAGGAGGTGACTAGCAGTACTAACAGGAGAGAACTTGCAGTACTAACAGGAGAGAACTAGCAGTACTAACAGGAGAGAACTAGCAGTACTAACAGGAGGTGACTAGCAGTACTAACAGGAGGTGACTAGCAGTGCTAATAGGAGGTAACTAGTAGTACTAACAGGAGGTGACTAGCAGTACTAACAGGAGAGAACTAGCAGTACTAACAGGAGGTGACTAGCAGTACTAATAGAAGGGGACTAGCAGTAGTAACAGGAGGGAACTAGCAGTAGTAACAGAAGGGGACTAGAAGTACTAACAGGAGGTGACTAGCAGCACTAACAAGAGGTGACAAACAGGAGGTGACTAGCAGTACTAATAGGAGGTGACTAGCAGTATTAACAGGAGATGACTAGCAGTACTAATAGAAGGGAACTAGCAGTCCTAACAGGAGGGAACCAGCAGTGCTAATAGGAGGTGACTAGCAGTACTAACAGGACGTGACTAGCAGTACTAACAGGAGGTGACTAGCAATACTAATAGGAGGGAACTAGCAGTACTAACAGGAGGGAAGTAGCAGTACTAACAGGAGGGAACTAACTGCTGGCAGGAACTAACAGGAAGTACTAACAGGAGGAGACTAGAAGTACTAACAGGAGGTGACTAGCAGTACTAACAGGAGGTGACTATCAGTACAAATAGGAGGTGACTAGCAGTACTAACAGGAGGTGACTAGCAGTACTAATAGGCGGAAACTAGCAGTACTAACAGAAGGGAACTAGCAGTGCTAACAGGAGGTGACTAGCAGTACTAACAGGAGGGGACTAGCAGTACTAACAGGAGGTGACTAGCAGTACTAACAGGAGGGAACTAGCAGTACTACAGGAAGTGACTAGCAGTACTGAGAGGAGGTGACTAGCAGTACTAACAGGAGGTGACTAGCAGTACTAACAGGAGAGAACTAGCAGTACTAACAGGAGGGAAGAAGCAGTACTAACAGGAGGGGACTACAAGTACTAACAGGAGGAGACTAGCAGTACTAACAGGAGGTGACTATCAGTACAAATAGGAGGTGACTAGCAGTACTAACAGGAGGTGACTAGCAGTACTAATAGGTGGAAACTAGCAGTACTAACAGAAGGGAACTAGCAGTGCTAACAGGAGGTGACTAGCAGTACTAACAGGAGGGGACTAGCAGTACTAACAGGAGGTGACTAGCAGTACTAACAGGAGGGAACTAGCAGTACTACAGGAAGTGACTAGCAGTACTGAGAGGAGGTGACTAGCAGTACTAACAGGAGGTGACTAGCAGTACTAACAGGAGAGAACTAGCAGTACTAACAGGAGGGAAGAAGCAGTACTAACAGGAGGGGACTACAAGTACTAACAGGAGGAGACTAGCAGTACTAACAGGAGGTGACTAGCAGTGCTAGCAGGAGGTGACTGGCAGTACTAACAGGAGGGAACTAGTAGTACTAACAGGAGGTGACTAGCAGTACTGAGAAGAGGCGACTAACAGTACTAACAGGAGGTGACTAGCAGTACTAACAGGAGAGAACTAGCAGTACTAACAGGAGAGAACTAGCAGTACTAACAGGAGGGAAGAAGCAGTACTAACAGGAGGGGACTAGAAGTACTAACAGGAGGAGACTAGCAGTACTAACAGGAGGTGACTAGCAGTACTAACAGGAGGGAACTAGAAGTACTAACAGGAGGAGACTAGCAGTACTAACAGGAGGTGACTAGCAGTACTAACAGGAGGTGACTAGCAGTACTAACAGGAGGCAACTAACAGGAGGTGACTAGCAGTACTAATAGGAGGGACCTAGCAGTACTAACAGGAGGGAACTAGCAGTGCTAACAGGAGGTGACTAGCAGTACTAACAGGAGGTGACTAGCAGTACTAACAGGAGGTGACTAGCAGTACTAACAGGAGAGAACAGGCAGTACTAACAGGAGAGAACTAGCAGTACTAACAGGAGGTGACTAGCAGTAGTAACAGGAGGTAACTAGCAGTACTAATAGCAGGGAACTAGAAGTACTAATAGGAGGGAAGTAGCAGTACTAACAGGAGGGAAGTAGCAGTACTAACAGGAGGGGACTAGAAGTACTAACAGGAGGAGACTAGCAGTACTAACAGGAGGTGACTAGCAGTACTAACAGGAGGGAACTAGCAGAACTAACAGGAGGTGACTAGCAGTACTAACAGGAGGGGACAAGACGTACTAACAGAAGGAGACTAACAGTACTAACAGGAGGTGACTAGCAGTACTGACAGGAGGTGACTAGCAGTACTAACAGGAGGGAACTAGCAGTGCTAACAGGAGGGGACTAGCAGTACTAACAGGAGGTGACTAGCAGTACTAACAGGCGTGAACTACCAGTACTGACAGGAGGTGACTATTAGTACTGACAGGAGGTGACTAGCAGTACTAACATGAGGGGACTAGCAGTACTAACAGGAGGTGACTAGCAGTACTAACAGGAGGAGACAAGCAGTACTAACAGGAGGAGACTAGCAGTACTAATAGGAGGTGACTAGCAGTACTAACAGGAGGAGACAAGCAGTACTAACAGGAGGAGACTAGCAGTACTAATAGGAGGTGACTAGCAGTACTAACAAGAGGAAACTAGCAGTACTAACAGGAGGTGACTAGCAGTACTGACAGGAGGTGATTAGCAGTACTAACAAGAGGGAACTAGCAGTACTAACATGAGGGGACTAGCAGTACTAACAGGAGATGACTAGCAGTACTAACAGTAGGAAGCTGCAGTACAAACAGAAGGGAACTAGCAGTATTAACAGGAGGTGACTAGCAGTACTAACAGGAGGGGACTAGCAGTACTAACAGGAGGGAACTAGCAGTACTATCAGGAGAGGACTAGCAGTACTAACAGGAGGGGACTAGCAGTACTAACAGGAGGAGACTAGCAGTACTAACAGGAGGGGACTAGCAGTACTAACAGGAGGTGACTAGCAGTACTAACAGGAGGGAACAAGCAGTACTAACAGGAGGGGACAAGCAGTACTAACAGGAGGGGCCTATCAGTACTAACAGGAGGTGACTAGCAGTACTAACAAGAGGGAACAAGCAGTACTAACAGGAGGGGACAAGCAGTACTAACAGGAGGTGACTAGCAGCACTACCATGAGGAGACTAGCAGTACTAACAGGAGGTGACTAGCAGTACTTACAGGAGGCGACTACCGGTACTAACAGGAGGGGACTAGCAGTACTAACAGGAGGGGGCAAGTAGTACTAGCAGGAGGGGACTAGCAGTACTAATAGTAGGAGGCTAGCAGTAGTAACAGGAGGAGACTAGCAGTAATTACAGGAGGCGACTACCAGTACCAACAGGAGTGAACTAGCAGTACTATCAGGAGAGGAAAAGCAGTACTAACAGGAGGGGACTAGCAGTATTAACAGGAGGAGACTAGCAGTACTAACAGAAGGGGACTAGCAGTACTAACAGGAGGTGACTAGCAGTAATAACAGTAGGTGACAAGCAGTGCTAACAGGAGGGAACTAGCAGTACTAACAGGAGGAAGCTAGCAGTACTAACAGGAGGCAACTACCAGTACTAACAGGAGGAGACTTGCCGTACCAACAGGAGAGGACAAGCAGTACTAAGAGGAGGGGACTAGCAGTACTTACAGGAGCTGACTAGCAGTACTAACAGGAGGCGACTAGCAGTACTAACAGGAGGTGACTAGCAGTACTAACAGGAGGGAACTAGCAGTACTAACAGGAGGGAACTAGCAGTACTAACAGGAGGGAACTAGCAGTACTAACATGAGGGGACTAGCAGAACTAACAGGAGGTGACTAGCAGTACTAACAGTAGGAAGCTAGCAGTACTAACAGGAGAGAAGCTGCAGTACTAACAGGAGGGAACTAGCAGTACTAACATGAGGGGACTAGCAGTACTAACAGGAGGGGACTAGCAGTACTAACAGGAGGAAGCTAGCAGTACTAACAGGAGGGGACTAGCAGTACTAACAGTAGGAAGCTAGCAGTACTAACATGAGGGGACTAGCAGTGCTAACAGGAGGGAACTAGCAGTACTAACAGGAGGAAGCTAGCAGTACTAACAGGAGGCAACTACCAGTACTAACAGGAGGAGACTTGCCGTACCAACAGGAGAGGACAAGCAGTACTAAGAGGAGGGGACTAGCAGTACTTACAGGAGCTGACTAGCAGTACTAACAGGAGGCGACTACCAGTACTAACAGGAGGTGACTAGCAGTACTAACAGGAGGGAACTAGCAGTACTAACAGGAGGGAACTAGCAGTACTAACAGGAGGGAACTAGCAGTACTAACATGAGGGGACTAGCAGTACTAACAGGAGGTGACTAGCAGTACTAACAGTAGGAAGCTAGCAGTACTAACAGGAGAGAAGCTGCAGTACTAACAGGAGGGAACTAGCAGTACTAACATGAGGGGACTAGCAGTACTAACAGGAGGGGACTAGCAGTACTAACAGGAGGAAGCTAGCAGTACTAACAGGAGGGGACTAGCAGTACTAACAGTAGGAAGCTAGCAGTACTAACATGAGGGGACTAGCAGTACTAACAGGAGGGGACTAGCAGTACTAACAGGAGGAAGCTAGCAGTACTAACATGAGGGGACTAGCAGTACTAACAGGAGGGGACTAGCAGTACTAACAGGAGGAAGCTAGCAGTACTAACAGGAGGGGACTAGCAGTACTAACAGGAGGAAGCTAGCAATACTAACAGTAGGAAGCTAGCAGTACTAACAGGAGGGGACAAGCAGTACTAACAGGAGGGAACTGGCAGTACTAACAGGAGGTGACTAGCAGTACTAACAGGAGGTGACTAGCAGTACTAACAGGAGGAAGCTAGCAGTACTAACAAGAGGGGACTAGCAATACTAACAGGAGGTGACTAGCAGTACTAACATGAGGGGACTAGCAATACTAACAGGAGGTGACTAGCAGTACTAACATGAGGGGACTAGCAGTACTAACAGGAGGTGACTAGCAGTACTAACAGGAGGTGACTAGCAGTACTAACAGGAGGGAACTAGCAGTACTAACAGGAGGAAGCTAGCAGTACTAACAGGAGGGGACTAGCAGTACTAACAGGAGGGGACTAGCAGTACTAACATGAGGGGACTAGCAGTACTAACAGGAGGTGACTAGCAGTACTAACAGGAGGGGACTAGCAGTACTAACAGGAGGGGACTAGCAGTACTAACAGGAGGGGACTAGCAGTACTAACAGGAGGGGACTAGCAGTACTAACAGGAGGGGACTAGCAGTACTTACAGAAGACAACTAGCAGTACTAACAGCACGGGACTGATAGAAGTTTTTAAAGGCTAGGCAAAGCTACAGAGTTTAAAGAAATCTTGGCATTCACCCTATGCTCTCATGGAGGTATGGACTTTGCTGTGGGTATCCTCAGACAGTGATCGCCTAGTCTTCAGTAAATCGCCTCAAACAGCACAGGCCCAAGCCTACTTATCTCAGATCTTCTGCAAGCAGATGTCAGGTGCATTTTACAGCCAACAACTGCCATCATTGGAGCAGGCTCAGCAACCAAACTATCCCCATAAAGCCTTACGGGCACTATGACATATATGTACATTAAATGTCAGGAAGGGGCTAATTTCTGTGAATTATATATTTACTTCCACCAAGCTCTAATCTATCTAAAAAAAAAATATTGTATCTGAAAAATTTGCCGGAATCTAACCCCCTAAGGACATTGGGGGAGATTTATCAAAACCTGTCCAGAGGAAATAGCAACCAATCAGATTGCTTCTTTCATTTTTGAAAAGGCCTCTGAAAAATGAAAGAAGCGATCTGATTGGTTGCTATGAGCAACTCAGCAACTTTTCCTCTGGACAAGTTTTGATAAATCTCCCCCATTGAACGTAAATGTACGTCTGATGCCCTGGTACTTCACGCACCAAGTTGTACATTTATGTCCTGTACGTGAAGGGAGCGCAGGAGCAGCACTCTCTTCATGTAGGCAGGTCTCGGCTGCTATCAGCAGCAGGGGATCCGCCAGTAATGGGAGACATCATCACATGTATGGCTCGTTGGTTCACCTATGGCACTACCACAGGGATCCGATAAAGCGATGACAGGAGGTCTCCTCACCTGCCCCTTGTTGGTTGCTCTCAGGGGATCTTTTCTGGTCTGTAGAAGTAGATCACTGATTATACTGATCAGTTCTATGCCTATACATAGCAATGAACAGTGATAGCAATCTAACAATTGCTATAAATTGTCCTCTATGCGGACGTAAAAAAACGGGAAAAAAATACCCAATAAAAATGTAAAGTGCCCATTTTTACCATTTGATTCCAAAAAGTGTAAAAAAAAATTCAAATATTTGTATGTGCGTAAATGTCCGAACAATCAAAATATAATGTTAATGATCTTGTATGGAGAACTGCATAAATGTAAAAGAAAATTATTCAAAATTGCTGCTTTTTGGTCATATTACATTACAAAAAAAAATTATAAAAAAATTCAAAAGTCACATATATGCAAAAGTGGTACAAAAAAAAATAAAAAAAATAAAAAAAAACTACTGATCACAGTGCAAAAAATGAGCCCTCATACAGCCCTGTATACAGAAAAATTTGTAAGATATCAGTGGTCAAAAAGTTTTTTTTTTTTTTTTTTAAAAACAGTACAGTAATAGAAATGCGTGTAAACATGAGTATCATTTTAATCGTACTGACTGACAGAATAAAGAAAACATGTCATTTTTACCATAAAGTGTACAGCATGAGAACAAAACCATCCAAAATTTGCAAAATTATGTTTTACTTTTCAATTATTTTACACAAATAATATTTTTTGTTTTCCATATATTTTATGGTAAAATGACTGACGTATTTACAAAGTACAATTGGTGGCGCAAAACACAAACCCTCATATGGTTTATGGCTCTTAGAAGGCAAGGAAGAAAAAACAAATGTGCAAAAATGAAGCTAGCTGTGTCCTTAAAGGGGGTTATCCAAGAATTGGAATATATAGCTAATTTCTTTCAAAAACAGCTCGCTGTCTGTTTCCAGGTTGGGTATGGTACTACAACTTGGCTCCGGAACTAAAAGTTCTGTACTTTTCAGAGAGAACCTGTTAGATCTCCTGATAGATCAGTATTAATAAATAGCTGCATTATCTATAAAAATGTAATTTTGTAGAATCTTAGAACTTTTTTTTAGAATTTTGCAATGTGGAGTTCTTTTCGTATCAATGATTTTCTTAAAGGCCATTACCAGTCCCCAGTACCATTCCATTTATCAATAGGGTATGTCCTTCTGCAATCTAATACTTTCAGCAGTGATGGACCAGTGTCAGAATGTGTTGGGGCATATACCTGTAACAAAAGGAATAGTAACAGGCAGTTTTCAATGTATGCATAGATTTCCAGGATGAAAAAGAAATGAACAGCACAATGCAAAACTTAGTGAAAAGATGCTGCAGAATTGTTATTATATATAATGGTTATATAGAAGGGCGTTTAACTGTGTTACTGTTGACCATTTTTGTAAATACAAACATTATTTTTAACTATGTTTTATACCATACTTTATAATCTGGAAAATATGACATATCGTATTTTACAGAATACATGCATACCCACTGCATGTTTTTTAAACAGTAAATTGGGTTTCTTTTTGGTAATGACACTTTAATGTGCATTGGGCTTCATTATGTCTGGGTGCTTGTTTTCCATATATTTTAAATTAATGTGGCCAGAATTTATAATTCCACGAGAGCTCAAACTTGATTTTTAAAGGACATTTTATACCATATAGGGCGGCATTTGCCACATTCAAACATTTTACTTGTAGACCAAATTGTTGATGTTCTTGATTAATACAATGTAACACATTTATATACAACAGGAATGATGAACTGTTTAGATTTCATATACACATCTGGAACAGGCTGCATTTCTTTCCAATACATCTTGCTTGAGAAAATGAAGTATCTTCACAGCTATAGTGCACAGATCTCTCCATATTAGCTGTACACTATCACTTGTAGTTGTATCATCACATCAGATTAAGAGCTCCTGTCCCTGCTCCCCCTCCCCTCCTGTCTGCTCAGGGTGAAACCATGGATGTTAAGAAGGGAGCTCATACTACTGCTCATTAGATTTTAAGACAGCAGGAAGCCTTTCTCAGATAAGACAGCAGTGAGCCTTTTCTGACTGAAATTAGGCTTCCTGCTGTCTTAAAATCTAATGTGCAGTAATATGATTTCCCTCTCTTTACATCAATGGTCTTACCCTGAGAAGACAGGAGGAGAAGGGGAGCAGGGACAGGAGCTCTGTGTGACTGTAATGTCACAGTTACAAGGGAGAGAGCAGAGCTGATATTGAGAGATTTGTGCACTATGGCTAACAGCATTACATTAGTAAGTAGCTTTATTATACTTTTTGACACCATATACAGGTTGTTTCTTTCGCTGGACAAACCCTTTAACTATTTATTGTCATTAAGATCATATATGTGTGCATACATGTGTATTTGTATGTTCCAGCATAACTGCTGAATCGCTGGAGATCTTTTTTTTTTAAATATGGTACTTTCTTAATTGTCAAATAAAAATATAATAGACTTAAGGGATGTCCCGTAACCACCAATCTCCATCTTTGCAACTCGAGAGGATCAGGATCAGGAGATGTACTAAAAGTCCTATGCAAGTCTATGGGACTTGAGGTAAATCTCCTAATCACCTTACTTTCGGGCTGTGGAGACTGCCCAGGAGTTTAAAAAATCCTGCTGCAAGACTAACTTCATGGTGAAGTATTACTCAGATGCACTGCAGAATGAGGGTATTAAAATAATAGGGCTTTTTCTTCAAGCAGCCAGGAAGAGTACAGAATATATTGAATTTGTGGGGGAAAAAAACAAGGGATCTGGTTGTTGGAAAAAACTGTTTGTTATTTGGTAATGAGTGGTCTACTTAAATCTCAGGAACTGCGATGGGTAAGCCTTTTGCATGCCCCTTCGACAACCTGTGACCTTTTATGGGTCATGAACAGAAAATGATTTATAGCAAAAATCATCCTTTCATCAACAGTATAAAATGATATACATGTTTTGTTGATGATATATTTATTGCATGACCCAGTTCAGAAGGATCGTTAATCTCTTTTGTCTTTCATCATTTAACTTGCGCTCCCTGACGAAGCCTGTAAGCGAAACGTACGTTGGGGTACATATAGGTGTTGTGGTGTCGGGCTGTTCACATGACAGGTATCTGTGTTTGCTATCTAGATCAGTTTTTAATGATATGCTGTATGCTTTGCTCTTTATGTAGTTGTCCAGTTCCTTTGTTTTAGTTGGTGTATGTGTCTGGTGTTCGATTGTTACTGTGACATTTATTTAAGGATTGCTTTGATGCCTGTACCTATTTAGTTCTGCGTTGAACAACCTGTAATCGCCATCTTACTTCCTGTCTATGTAGTCTTTGTGACATTTCCTGTCTTTGTTTATTTTATTTTTTTTAAACAGTAAGTTTTATTAAATTTTAAAGTCATACATAGTTGTGGTTAACAGCAACGTATCCAACAAGTCCGTGGATTTATGTAACAGTAATAGGCATGGTAGAGCACTGGACATATGTAAATCAAACTCAAGGGAAATGAGAGACTATCATACTTAGTCAGCTTAGGTCACCAAAACAAAAAGAAAAAAGGGAAGAACAATAGAGCACTGGTAGGTGGCATAAGCAAATCTCCTCATGAGGGGACTGGGTAACACATATCAATATCTGAGTAAAACAAGTTTGGGTTAACACTATCAGCAGTGCGTGTACACTAGGTCATACTCTGAGGAGTCAGAACTTGACGAAGCAATTGGTGGCAAACAAATGTGGGAAAGGTTGATAGTTCCCATGAGAAACGGGAGATGTAAGAAAAGGAGAGATGGAGAAAAAGGGAGGAAGGGACAGAGATAGGCAGAATATGAGTAGTAGGGTTTTATTTTTTATTTTTATGTACATTGAATAACAAAGTTTGTATCTTTGATATACCGTATTTATCGGCATATAACACGCATTTTTTAGGCTAAAATTTTTTGCCTAAAGTCTACCTGCGCGTTATACGCCGATAAGCCACTGCAGTTCAATTATTTAAAGCGGGTGCTTTAACCCCTTAAGGACCGGGGGTTTTTCCATTTTCGTTTTTTGCTCCTTGCCTTTAAAAAATCATAACTCTTTAAATTTTCCACCTAAAAATCCATATGATGGCTTATTTTTTGCGCCACCAATTCTACTTTGTAATGACGTCAGTCATTTTGCCCAAAAATCTACGGTGAAAGGGAAAAAAAATCATTATGCAACAAAATTGAAAAAAAAACGCAGTTTTGTAACTTTTGGGGCCTTCCGTTTCTACGTAGTACATTTTTCGGTAAAAATGACACCTTATCTTTATTCTGTAGGTCCATACGGTTAAAATGATACCCTACTTATATAGGTTTGATTTTGTCGGACTTCTGGAAAAAATCATAACTACATGCAGGAAAATTAATACGTTTAAAATTGTCATTTTCTGACCCCTATAACTTTTTTATTTTTCCGTGTATGGGGCAGTATGAGGGCTCATTTTTTGCGCCGTGATCTGAAGTTTTTAACTGTACCATTTTTGCATTGATAGGACTTATTGATCTTTTTATTCATTTTTAAATGATATAAAAAGTGACCAAAAATGCACTATTTTGGACTTTGGAATTTTTTTGCGCGCACGCCATTGACCGAGCGGTTTAATTAATGATATATTTTTATAATTCGGACATTTCCGCACGCGGTGATACCACATATGTTTATTTTTATTTTTATTTACACTGTATTTTTTTTTTATGGGAAAAGGGGGGTGATTCAAACTTTTAATAGGGGAGGAGTTAAATGATCTTTATTCACTTTTTTTTTTCACTTTTTTTTTGCAGTGTTATAGGTCCCATAGGGACCTATAACACTGCACACACTGGTCTTCATCATTGATCACTGGTTTCTCATAGGAAACCAGTGATCGACGATTCTGCCGCATGACTGCTCATGCCTGGATCTCAGGCACTGAGCAGTCATTCGGCGATCGGACAGCGAGGAGGCAGGTAGTTTCTGTCAGCTGTTCGGGATGCCGCGATTAGCCGCGGCTATCCCGAACAGCCCGACTGAGCTAGACGGCCACTTTCCCTTTTCGCCTTTAGCCGCGAGGCTCAGCTCTAAGCGCGCGGCTAAAGGGTTAATAGCGTGCGGCACCGCGATCGGCGCTGCGCGCTATTAGAGGCGTTTCCCGGCTTCACTATGACGCCGGGCCCGCCGTGATATGACGCGGGGTTACTGTGTAACCCCGCGTTATATCAGGAGAGCAGAACCAAGGACGTACCGGTACGTCCTTGGTCCTTAAGGGGTTAAATCAATGAACTGCAGTGGCTTTTTCAGGTGCAGAGACCGCCAGTGCTGCCGGCTTCTCTGCCCCTGCCTGTCCTGGGGTCCCTGCTGCCGCCGCTTCTCTCTCCCTGTCTATCGGTGCCGCTGCCCCTTCTCTCCCCCTGTCTATCAGTGCCGCTGCCCCTTCTCTCCCCCTGGCTATCGGTGCCGCTGCCCCATTGCCAGCACCGATAGCCAGGGGGAGAGAAGCGGCGCGGGCAATGGGGCAGCGGCGACGACAGACAGGGGGAGAGAAGGGGCAGAGCCACCCATTGCCGGCCCCACTGCCCCGTTGCCTCCCCCATCCCCGATTGTATAATTACCTATTGCTGGGGTCGGGTCCGCGCTGCTTCAGGCCTCCCGTGTGCGTCCCCTGCATCGTTGCTATGCGCTGCACGGCGCGGCGCAATGATGAGTGACGTCACTCGACATTGCGTCTCGCAGCGCATAGCAACGACGCAGGGGACGCACACCGGAGGCCTGAAGCAGCGCAGACCCGACCCCGGCAACAGGTAATTATACAACCGGGGATGGGGGAGGCAATGGGGCAGCGGCGCCAGCAATGGGTGCCCCTGCCCCTTCTCTCCCCCTGGCTCTTGGCGGAGGCAATGGGGCAGCGACACTGATAGACAGGGGGAGAGAAGGAGCAGCGGCGCCGATATCCAGGGGGAGAGAAGGGGCAGCGGCGCCGATAGCCAGGGGGAGAGAAGCGGCGGCAGCAGGGCTCTAGGCCCCAGGAAAGGCAAGGGGAGAGAGGCGGGCAGCGACGGGGCTTCCTAGGGGCTTCTGCAGGGTAAGAAACAGTGTATAGGGGTATACTAAAAACTTTTTTTACCCAAATATCCTTGGTAAAATGAGGGTGCGTGTTATAGGCCGGTGCGTAGTATACCCCGATAAATACAGTATTCCTTGCAATTGGATACTTTCTTTTTGTGGTTTATGTGTTCCAGTCCCAGCGCTATTTAGAGCCCATATTTATGTTTGGAGTTTCTATTGAAGAGTGACTCACTTATGGCTGGAATTATTATATTGTACCCAGTCCTGGCTTTAATTGTCACATCATAAGGTGCACCTAGTCTTGGACTTAATTGATGCTATGAATATTGGATGATGGCCATCACTTTTAATGCAAGGGTGGTCACATATGGATAATCACATCCTTATGTGTTTCCCTAATTCTCATTAATCTAAATAGAAGAGTGACCTTCTTTGTGGTCAATTGTACCCACTTTGGCGCTATAAAAAGGCAGCCTGTGTTCTCCAAATTAAAGTAAATTTCTAATATTGTCTACCCACTTGTCCAACAAAATAAAAAAAAATGTTTTAAAGACACAAATTAGCTAAAAAAAATTAAAAAAAATAACTATTACTCACCTCACTTGTGCGCCCTGGCTTCTTTTCCCATGCTTATCAGGCCCCCACCTATCTCCAGTTCCTGGCTCACTTTTAACCCACAATAAATGCCCACTCAGCCAGCCACTCATCAGTAGTTGCAGGAGATCAATGAGGTGTCTAAAGTTTCATTTTTTAAGCCAATCTGCCCCTTCAAAAAATATTCATCCTGCTGGATGACTCTTTCAAGGAATCTTGAACTGAATTGGGCCATCCGTGGGTAAACCTTATTATTGGTAGGATCTTAAAGAAAATATGCCATCCGAAAATGACCTATTGTTCAAATCAGGTTTTATGATACATTTTCTTGATAATTAGCAGTTTTCATTCTGGTCACTAAGCCTAATAATAAGCTAACACATAGTAACGTAGTTCATAAGGTTGAAAAAAGACCAGAGTCCAATAAGTTCAACCTATAACCCTAATGAGTCCCTACTGAGTTGATCCAGAGGAAGGCAAAAAACCCTCATACTCGAGGTAAAAATTCCTTCCCAACTCCAAATATGGCAATCAGAATAGATCCCTGGATCAACGTTCTGTCCCTATAGATCTAGAATACATAACCTGTAATGTTATTATTCTCCAAAAATGCATCCAAACTCCTTTTAAATTCTTTTACCGAGTTAACCATAACCACCTCCTCAGGCAGACAATTCCACAGTCTCACTGCTCTTACAGTAAAGAACCCCCTGTCTGTGCTAGTGTAGAAACCTTCTTTCCTCTAAACGTAGAGGATGCCCCCATGTTATGGATACAGTCCTGGGTATAAATAGATCATGGGAGAGATCTCTGTAAGGTCCCCTGGTATATTTATACATAGTTATTAGGTCTCCCCTAAGCCTTCTTTTTTCTAAACTAAATAACCCTACCCGTTCTGTAGAGAAAAATTTGACAGCTATGTCCTTCTTATCATCACAGACAAGATATTAGTGAAAGCTGACACTAATATATAGATAAGATGGCATCAGGATATTCATAATAAGGTGATGTCCCCATATAAATGTGCAAAAGTTAAATGAAATAAAAAAAATTAAATCAGAAAATAGAAACAGATTAGAACAGAACAGATTAGAAAAAATCACATGCTTCAGATTCTGGCTCTAACAACTTAAACCAACTAAGCAATATGTTCACTTTAATGATGAAATGTGCATAATATAAAGAGAACAGAAATCATATTAATCATAGAAACTTCCCAAACAGATTTTCCCCTTGATGACCTTTTCCGCACATCCCCAGAGAGTCATGTTACCTACTAATGAGCCGGAAAGATAATACAAGAGACCATGCATGTAAGGACACTCTGCAGTATGCTCAATGGGATATAATATACTGATATATAAAAGGTGTTAGGTTCAAGCAGTCAGGTATTATGCATCAAATTCTTATAACATATTCTACAGATATTTTTGGTAAATGTTTCAGATGGGAAAAACCCTTTAATATTTCAGATGGGAAAAACCCGCTCTGGGTCTGATGACGGGGCCGGTGATCGTGACGTCGCAGCTCCGCCCCCGTGTGACATCACGCTCCGCCCCCTCAATGCAAGTCTATGGCAGGGGTGAGACAGCTGTCTCGCCCCCTGCCACATAGACTTACATTGAGGGGGCGGAGCGTAACGTCACATGGGGCGGAGCCGTGACATCACGATACTCCGGCCCAGTGATCGGCAGTCATCAAACCCGGAAATGAGAGCAGGGTGCTGCGTGCGAGATCGCGGGGGGTCCCCAGCGGCAAAACCCCGCGCGATCAGGCAACCTATCCCTTATCCTTTAGATAGGGGATAAGTTGTCAGCACGGTAGTACCCCTTTAAGGGCTGACAATAGACCAATATGACCATTAAGAACAGTAACAAAATACACTGCTCAAAAAAATAAAGGGAACACTTAAAGGGGTACTCCGGCCCTGAGACATCTTATCCCCTATCCAAAGGACAGGGGATAAGATGTCCCACTGCGGGGGTCCCGCCGCTGGGGACCCCCGCAATCTTGTATTCACCAGCCACCTGTTTGCGCTGCACGCCGCGGTGCCATCTCACAAACAGCCGGGTGGCGACCACGGGGCCTGAGTATTGTGACATCATTACTTTACCCCGTGTGACATCACCCCCTGCCCCCGCTATGCAAGTCTATGGGAGGGGGCGTGATGGCCATTAGGTACAGAGATGAGATCTTCAGACCCCTTGTGAGACCATACACTGGTGCGGTTAGCCCTGGATTCCTCCTAATGCAAGACAATGCTAGACCTCATGTGGCTGGAGTGTTTTAGCAGTTCCTGCAGGAGGAAGGCATTGATGCTATGGACTGGCCCGCCCGTTCCCCAGACCTGAATCCGATTGAGCACATCTGGGACATCATGTCTCGCTTCATCCAACAACGCTACATTGCACCACAGACTGTCCAGGAGTTGACGGATGCTTTAGTCCAGGTCTGGGAGGACATCCCTCAGGAGACCATCCACCACCTCATCAGGAGCATGCCCAGGCATTGTAAAGAGGTCATACAGGCACGTGGAGGCCACACACACTACTGAGCCTCATTTTGACTTGTTTTAAGGACATTACATCAAAGTTGGATCAGCCTGTAGTTTGGTTTTCCACTTTGATTTTGAGTGTGACTCCATATCCAGACCTCCATGGGTTGATAAGTTTGATTTCCATTGATAATTTTTGTGTGATTTTATTGTCAGCACCTTCAACTATGGAAAGACAAAAGTATTTCATATGATTAGTTCATTCATTCTGATCTAGGATGTGTTATCTTAGTGTTCCCTTTATTTTTTTGAGCAGTTTATAATAGCGGACTTGTCTACACTAAAAGTCCAAACACACTTAGCTAATATTAACTGCTTGGAGTTCACAATGTTTCTTTTATGTTTGTTATCTAAACTGAAATCCAGCGTATCATGAATAAACCATCTTACATTACCATACAGGCACACATCTTGCATAAACTGCTACTTTATCTTATTGTTATAGTTGCTTTTTAAAGTAAAGGATTCGATTTTTCATAAAAAGTGCTGAACATCACCACTTTATACACTTGCATATGTACATTTTCTCTTTACTTGTCATGATGTTTTTTTCAGATCTACAAACAAAATTATAGAAAGAACCTGTGGCTCCTAATCAGCTTAGATCTTCAGATGGCAAAATAATTACAGAAATACCTATGAGGATAAGAGAATCCAATAATCCAGTATATACTCCATTCCCAATTGCTGACCCTTTCTCTTCCATCCTTTGGAGAATATTTTTAATGATTAAATAGTTTACAAGGCCTAAAAAGTTGCAAGCCCGTTTACTTAAATATGTTTGCTTTTCATGCAGTGTTCATGTCCTGGAAGACAAAAAAAATATCTTAAGGTAGGTATTATGTAATAATTAACCCTTTCTTATGTCAAATGCCTTTTTTCTGAGAGCTTTTAGGTGAGTGTACGTGTCTCAGGCAGGGCTATCCTGAGAACTTTTTGGATTCCATACATTAAGATGCCAATTCCCCCTTGTATCTCAATGGCCCTTGAGTGTTTGATTTTATAGAAATAAAATTGGGGGTGGGGGCTTGATAAATATGATGTTTATGTTGATAACCGCTTTCATGTATTTACATTAACTGCATTGATAACTCATTCTTAGTGAATGTAGTGCCCACAAGGAGTATGGGTGGAGTAGTCCAGACCAGCTAAGGGTCATAGTCTCTTAGGCAAAGTCTATAATTTTGTCACAGCTGGATGGTTTTGCTAAATTAGCCTGCCCGCCGGTGAGCCATTCCAACTTTTGTAACTTTTGGGAATCTAGCACATTATCAGACTTTATGATGAGTGTATGAATTTTTTTTTAAAGGAAATCTGTCCCCAGTACAGACAGGTAGTGCAGGTGACACTGATGACAACGGTACTTAACTTGTCCCGTTCCGTGCAGGGGATCTCCAGTTATCTTCTCCGGTAAGCTTCAGCTCCAGCCCGGCTTGGGGCAAGGGCGGAGCTTAGTGATGTCACCGCTGCTGTTCTCTAAAAGCGGGACCCAGCAGAGGTGACGTCACAAAGCTCCGCCCAAGCCGCTGCTGCTCTCTGCTGGGTCTCGTAGTAGCAGTGACGGTACTAAGCTCCTCCCGTGCCCCGAGCCAGGCCCAGAGCTGAAGCTTAACGGAGAAGATTACCAGAGATCCCCTGCACAGAACGGGACAAGGTAAGTATCATTGTCATCAGTGTCACCTGCACTATCTGTCGGTACCAGCAGGTTAGTGCAGGTGACACTGGTGACAGATTTGCTTTAAGTTGCTTTCTAAGCAATTGTACTGAATGAAAAGTTTCTAGATATGCTTTTACGCACTTATTTATTTTATACTTTTGCTAATGTTTATTGTTCTGTGATAATCATGCAGAACTCCATCTGGGAAGAGTTAAATGATACCTGTAATTAGTAATAAAAATTAATATGTGATAGATTAGCCTATCTGAATTACTTTTCTATTATACAGTGGGGCAAAAAAGTATTTAGTCAGCCACCAATTGTGCAAGTTCTCCTACTTAAAAAGATGAGAGAGGCCTGTAATATTCATCAAAAGTATACCTCAACTATGAGAGACATAATGAGAAAAACAACTTGGCCTAAATCTTTTTTTCTCACATGACCAGCATGGAGTAGACAGGCTGTTTCTTCTACTTCTTTGGCAAAGCCAGACTGATTCCAAAGGATAGGGGATAAGATGTCTGATTGAGGGGGGCCCGCCGCTGGGACCCTCCGCTGGCTGCGTCTCCAGTTTCGGAAACCTCCAGGTTTCCGGGACTGTAGACGTGATGTAATGCCACGCCTCCTTGTGATGTCCCGTCATGCCCCCTGAATTTATGTCTATGGGAAGGAGGCGTGAATGCCGCTATGCCCGGAGCTGGAGTCCACCTGTGGTTGATAGGATAAGATGTGGATGGACACAACTCTGTCTATATAAGGTCTCACAGCTGACAATACATATCAGAGCAAAAACTCTGCCATGAGGAAGGAAGAACTGCCTGTAGAGCTCAGAGACAGATGTGTGTGGAGGCCCAGATCTGGAGGAAAAAAAATTGTGCTGCTCTGAAAGTTCCCAAGAGCACAAAGACTTCTATAATTATTAAATGGAAGAAGCTGTAACAATCAGGACTCTTCCTAGAGTTGGCTGCCCCACCAAAAAGGCCTTGGTGATAGAGGTGACTGAAAACCCAATGTAACTCCTGGCTAGGCACTAAAGTTCCTATGGGCAAATAGGAGAAGCTTCCAAAACGCCAAACATTACTGTAGCACTCTATCAATATGTGCTTTTTTTTATTTTAGCACAAGGCTACAACATAACAAAATGTAAAAAAAATAGTGAAAAGGTCTACAGACTTTTCAAATGCATTGTATGCACTCATTTAGACATTTGGATATGCCTATGATCCATATAAATCTATAGATGCATGAAAAACAACTGTTTCCAGCAATCTTTTTGGATATCTGTGCATTCCATTCCCCATGAATATTTTCTGTATGCAAAGCACATTTCCAGTTAACCCCTTAAGGACTCAGCCCATTTGGGCTTAAGGACGTTTTCCTTTTTTCCTCCTCGCCTTCAAAAAATCATAACTCTTTTATATTTTCATCGACAGACTATTACGAGGGCTTGTTTTTGCAAGACCAGTTGTCCGTTGTAATGCCCTCACTCACTTTACCATAAAATCTATGGCACAACCAAAAAAATACTATTTGTGTGGGGAAATTAAAAAGAAAACCGCAATTTTGCTAATTTTGGAAGGTTTCGTTTTCACGCCGTACAATTTACGGTAAAAATGACATGTGTTCTTTATTCTTTGGGTCAATACAAATAAAATGATACCCATTAACATGTGCTGCACTCTTCCCCACCCCCTCAGCCCAAACCTATATAGGTGGTAATTAGCCACACCAGGGCCATTTCGCTCCTAGCTGCCTCCCAGTCTGACTGGGAGAGCAAGGTAAGTGAGCCATTACACCTTGTTCACACTGGTGTGGTGCGGGGCGGCGTCTGTTGCTGCCGTGGCGCTGTGTCTGCGGGCGGGTGCGGCCTATAGACTGGTTTGAGAGGCATTGGGGCCACTCTGCCAGTGGGTCGCTTTCCCCCCCCCCCTTGGGCACCTGTGTTGCGGCGGTGGTGGTCGCCGCCCAGTGCTACGCCATTTTATGCTAGGGACGTTAGGGACCCACTCTGAATAGGTGGCCTTGACGCGGCGAGTGGGCTTGTACTTTTTGATCAAAAATGTATACTAACAACCTGTTAGTTTTTGATATTGTGCTGAGAAGCAACCAGATCATTATACAAGATTGTAGATGTGCGCTATGTCTGTATTCTACTCGAATTCATATTGTGATTTCTATCTTCCCCCTTTTTTTTTATTTTTTTAACATGTGCTGCACTCTTCCCCACCCCCTCAGCCCAAACCTATATAGGTGGTAATTAGCCACAGCAGGGCCATTTCACTCCTAGCTGCCTCCCAGTCTGACTGGGAGAGCAAGGTAAGTGAGCCATTACACCTTGTTCACACTGGTGTGGTGCGGGGCGGCGTCTGTTGCTGCCGTGGCGCTGTGTCTGCGGGCGGGTGCGGCCAATAGACTGGTTTGAGAGGCATTGGGGCCACTCTGCCAGTGGGTCGCTTCCCCCCCCCGTGGGCACCTGTGTTGCGGCGGTGGTGGTCGCCGCCCAGTGCTACGCCATTTTATGCTAGGGACGTTACGGACCCACTCTGAATAGGTGGCCTTGACGCGGCGAGTGGGCTTGTACTTTTTGATCAAAAATGTATACTAACAACCTGTTAGTTTTTGATATTGTGCTGAGAAGCAACCAGATCATTATACAAGATTGTAGATGTGCGCTATGTCTGTATTCTACTCGAATACAAATAAAATGATACCCATGATAACATACTTTTCTATTACTGTTGCGTTTAAAAAAATCGCAAACGTTTTAACCAAATTAGTACGTTTAAAATCCCCCTATTTTGAAGACTTTCCATATAAGCGTCGGTATGAGGGCTCATTTTTTGCGCCATGATCTGTACTTTTTGTTGATACCATATTTGCGTATATAAAACTTTTAATCCATTTTTATTATTTTTTATTGGAATAAAATGTTATAAAAAAGCAGCTATTTCACCGTACGGTTAACATTTTATTTTAATAGTTCAGATATTTTCGCACGCGGCAATACCAGATATGTATATAAAATATTTTTTGAACATTTTTTGGGGGTGAAATAGGGAAAATGGGACAATTTACGTTTTTATTGGGGGAGGGGGTTTTCACATTTTTTTTACTTTATTTTTTAACTTTTTTTACTTTTATTTTTACACTTTAATAGTCCCCATAGGGGACTATTTATAGCAATCATTCGATTGCTAATACTGTTCAGTTCTATGTATAGGACATAGCACTGATCAGTGTTATCGGTCATCTTCTGCTTTGGTCTGCAGGAAGGCAGATCAGAGCAGAAGACGCCGGGAAGGCAGTGAAGGCAGGTGAGGGGACCTCCGGCTGCCGTGCTGGATGATCGGATCGCCGCAGCAGCGCTGCGGGCGATCCGATCATCCATTTTAGTGACCGCGATGCTGCAGATGCCGTGATCTGTATTGATCACGGCATCTGAGGGGTTAATGGCGGACATCCGCGCGATCGCGGATGTCAGCCATTACCGGCGGTTCCCTGGCTGCGATCAGCAGCCGGGACCTACCGCGCATGATCCGGGCATCGCTCCGATGCTCGCGGTTATGCTTAGGACGTAAATGTATGTCCTGGTGCGTTAAGTACCAGCTCACAAGGACGTACATTTACATCCTGCGTCCTTAAGGGGTTAAACACTGGGATAAGCATAACATAAAGGATAACTTTGCGCTTGTAGCTTCTTTATAAAGCTGGTTTTCGTTTTTTTTAGCTTTTATCTTTTTTAGCCTTTTAAGGTTTTCGATGCAGTGAGAAGTAGCTAGATTAATTTAATAACATTTATCATCTGACAAGTTGTGTGTCCTGTGCCAAAACTCTTCATTGAAGATTGTAAACACTGGAGCCTCTGAGGGACCTGTAGTTTTCAGCTCTTTATGTTCAAATTACAACCTTTTTTAACTCTTAAAAATTGAAAGGATTTTTTTCTCCTTGTACCATGATACAGGTACGACAGCCCAAAGAAGTGTCAATGGAACAATGGAAGGAGGCCTGTTAGTACGTTCAGATTTGTAGTCCCCACTAAGGTCACGGTCTTGATCACTGTGGCCATAGTGGGCAGAGGGTTTTTACAGGGGCTGCTTGCAATCTCTGAGCTGGCACAGTGAAAGGGAGGTTGCACTTAAAGGGGTTATCCAGAAATAGAAAAACACAGCTAATTTCTTTCAAATAAATCTCCCCGTCTGTCTCCAGGTTGGGTGTGGTTTTACAACTTGACTACATTCACTTCAATGGAATTGGGCTGCAGAACCACACCCAACCTAGAGACAGACAGGGAGCGTTTTTGATAGAAAGTAGCTCTGTTTTTCTATTCCTGGATAACCCCTTTAACTCAGGATAGTATCCATCATTTCCCCAGAGCACTGTCTCTGGTCGATGGTGTTTTGGGGTTCCCTTTCAAGTTGTGTGCTAAAAGGAATCATCCAAGATGGTGGCAAAGAATTTGTACATCAAATAGGATCAGGCTTAGCTGAGGCTCTAACGCGGATATCCAAGATGTAGGTGACTTTAAAGGGTCCCACAAACTGGTAATTCTTTACTCTAGAACCTTGTCACTAGTCCTGTTTGCTTACTGCCTGAGGCAGGCTGTAGACGACTTGGCTCATGGTATGGAAAATAGTTACCTGATCATGGCAGAGCTCAGAGGTAGAAAACACATCTGCTTGTCTCATTTGTCTGTACTGAATTCCCAATGACGAGGTGCAGATCCTAATAATTTGTCATTTGGAAGACATGCTGTACTAGGCCTTGTCCTGGGTCTTAATACATAGCTAAGGGCCTTGCTCTACTTCTTCCCAAAGGTTGGAAGTTTCCTTCCTTCTCTCCTCTCCTGCTCTCAAGTTTGGACTATGCTCTTAGCTGGAGATGAATTTGCCCCAAGCTGTCCTGGACTACCTTCCATTCACAACCTTTCATAAGGAGAAAGGCTTGCAAAATTAGTTTTCCTGGTATTAAAGCTATCCAGAACCCCCTTTAGTCTTAAAGTGCCCTACTGGATTTCTAAATTGTACTGCATCTCAATACACCACTGTGACGAGCTGGAAAAGTGCTGACTGATTTAGGGGCGCTACCGCTCCTATCCTATTTGCCTGTGCCAATGACTTTCTGCACAAAGCACACTGTCAGGTCTGTATTGGTTTGTGTTCGCACACAGCCTATTGGTTTTGCTGTGTGTGAACAGTTTTCTCTTCCCTGGGTTGGAAAGAGTTAAATGTCTTTATTTAATGTCAGCCCAGGCTAGCCTCTGGTTGCTGGTGATTACAGACAACTTCTTTGTACCCTGTCTTGCTAACATGTTGGACATGCGGCTAATGGAGGCTGGGTGAAACTCTGTTTGTTTTGTGCTTTTATCTACTATATCTGTTTTAGCAAGCACCTTGTATTTTCTGGGTTTTGCCATTTTATGTGCTATGCTCTTAGTAGATTTTAAGCTGTGTTTGTTTAGTCGGTTTTAGGATTTATTATCCTTCCTGTTATGTGTCTGTTTGTCTATGTCTGAGTATGCTCTGTATGTTATCCCTGTTTGGTATCCTGGTTCTGTGTTCCAGTGTGCACAGCATCCTATATTTATATACTGTTTGGTTGATCTGATCTTTGTCCTTTGTACTTGTACCTGTTCAGTGTGAACAGTGTCCTATCCGGCATCCCTGTTTCTGGTCCATGGGTGTCACGATTCGGCTGGCTGGAGGTGGATCCTCTGTGCCAGAGAGGGATTGGCGTGGACCGTGTTGGTGGACCGGTTCTAAGTTGCTACTGGTATTCACCAGAGCCCGCCGCAAAGCGGGATGGTCTTGCAGCGGCGATAGCAACCAGGTCGTATCCACCAGCAACGGCTCAACCTCTCTGACTGCTGAAGATAGGCGCGGTACAAGGGAGTAGACAAGAGCAAGGTCGGACGTAGCAGAAGGTCAGGGCAGGCAGCAAGGATCGTAGTCAGGGGCAACGGCAGGAGGTCTGGAACACAGGCTAGGAACACACAAGGAAACGCTTTCACTGGCACAATGGCAACAAGATCCGGCAAGGGAGTGCAGGGGAAGTGATGTATAAATAGGGAGTCCACAGGTGAACACACTAATTAAGCCTGCTGCGCCAATCAGTGGCGCAGTGGCCCTTTAAATTGCAGAGACCCGGAGCACGCGCGCCCTAAGGAGCGGGGCCGCGCGCGCCGGGACAAGACCGACGGGGAGCGAGTCAGGTACGGGAGCCGGGATGCGCATCGCGAGTGGGCGCCTCCCGCATCGTGAATCGCATCCCGGCTGAGAGAGACATTGCAGCGCACCCGGTCAGCAGGTCTGACCGGGGCGCTGCAAATGCGAGGAAGTTGCGAGCGCTCCGGGGAGGAGCGGGGACCCGGAGCGCTCGGCGTAACAATGGGGTTTTGGAGTCTACTGGAAGTTCCTGGGGGATTGTGGTTTCTTGTCTTGTGTTCAGTGTGAACAGTGTTCTATAATTATATCCTGTGTCTCTAGATATCCCTGTTACCTGTCCATGGGGAATCTGAGGAATTGAGAATTAGTACAAGATATCACCGTGCTCAAAGGTGGACTCTGGAAGATTGCGTTCTAGAATCAAGACATTCCTGTTTCTACTGGAGGTATCTGGGGTATCGCGATAATTCCTGTTTAGCTTTAGATCCGTTTCTGGTCCATGGACTTGGAGCTATTGGACGTTCTGGGGGATTATGCTATATTCCTGTCTGTTCCTATAGTCTGTTGATTTATCCGTTTTCCTGTCTGGTGTTTTGAACTCCATTTGTTATTAGTTCTTTTATTCTGATCTCTTGAGTTTTGTACATGTCTACTTATCTATAGTGACCTCTGTTCATGACCACTGTTCTATAGAGTCCCATGTTTATGACCACTGAGTCCTCTGTTCATGTCCGTCGATCTTTAGTGTCCTCTGTTCATGTCTGCGGATGGTGTCCTCTGAACTTATACACTATAGAGTTGTTGGTTCCTGTTAGTTTTCTGGTTGGTTACCGACTATTTATTAGTGTGTGTTTTTATTAGGCCCCAGCACTTTAGTTCAGGGAGGGACCGGTGCCCAATTGTCGATTCACCATTTAGGGTGGATGGGCAAGTAGGCAGGAAGAGTGGTATTTTTTTTATTATTTTCCGAGGCAAGTGCTCTCTATCACCCAAAGTTCAAGAAAAAGTGCAAATGTGTCACACAAAAAAAACGTGCACAAAGGATGCGGTCTATCGCTAAGCCCTTCTCCGACAGGAGAGAGGCCCCCCAACAAACCTACCCTTCACCTCTGGGCCAAAAGGCACCTGCAAGGATCCAGGTTCGATGCCCCTTTTCACCGAAGCTACTAAGGGCCCAAAAATGCTCCTGGCTTCAACCTAGGTACACCTGCTCCCTCCATGCAGCATCCATCCCACATCAATGGCCAGAGACTAAACCACTGATAAGAACAGATACTACACTTGATCTTAGCCAAAAGGCCGAGAAGCGAAGGAAGAGTTGTATTAGGGTCAGTTTAGGGCTCACTCTCCCTGTCCCCTGGTCCGTCCCTGACCCACACATTGTGCACACGGCACATATTCTGCACAATGCACTAGATAGGGAGAGATAATTACCTTTATTGGATTGTTGTCATTGTTAGTGTGATTGTCTCTATTGCTCCTCCCCCTGTTATGTTCCTTCCTATAAAAGGAGACACTTGTTCTTAACTAAAGAGAGGTTGATTTTTATATCTGAAGGCTGGTGTTGCCTGGTTCATTGGATAAGGGGATGCAATATTCTCTAGTTCTGCCTAGGTATATTGCCTGTGGTATGCTGGGGCTTGTCGTCTGGAAGGAGAAGTAGCTCTTGGCAAAGGGAGACACCGAGAGGTCCCTGGTTAGTCCGTCACAACCACATATTACGTTCAAGATCAGCAGACATGACATCATGGCTACCAATGCTAGTTCGAATGCTGACTGAATTTAATAGTAAACTATCATATGCTAGAACTCCCCTAGTGTACCTGTCATATAACAAAAACTTTTGACATGTCCTTAAGGCACATGTCCCTAAGACAAGTCAAAAGTTTTTTTCAAATGACAGTGCCCATTTAATAAAGGTAATTAAAATTGACTGATTGTCATTTATATTATTGTAAATTGGCTCTATGTATGCATCTACTTGCTCAGTGAGCTCTGTGTCCTAGTTTTGGCTAAAAATGCTGGCCAAAATATTGACCAAATATTCAGCATGAACACAGTCCATCACCATTGTAATACATTTTGGAAATTAGTCAAATGTAGTCACTAGCTATCTACATTTGGACCAATTGAAGTCAATGTGGCCTTTGCCTGTCTATGTTAGTATATGTTAGAATCCCATTCTAAAGGTAAACTGACAGCTGGTTCACCCACATTAAATCCAATACACAGGGTTATAGTGTTGGTGAACCAGATTAAAAATAATTTTTCACTCACTCGTAATGGCGCTTCCATTTTGGTAATACAACTGGTATACCCAGCATCCCTGCCTCCTTCTCCTCTGCTCCCATGTGCCCGCCCACCTTGTAAATATTCGTGAAATAGATATAGCAGCATCATACAGATAGAGCTGGAAGGGGAGGGGTCTGGAAGCTAGCAGGAGCAATTGAATAGGTGATGATGTCATTGTATAGTCCTGACCCAGGACTGACTTCCTCTGACACATTAAGCACTGTGATTTTCTGTGGGTCATACTGGTGATCACATGGCCCACATACAGTGTTGAAAATCATAGATGCATAAAAAAAATCTGGAGCACTTCTTTAACATTATGTGATACAATTGTACAAGTGTGACATTTATATTTTCCAACAATTTTTTTTATTTATGAAAAGTTTTAAAAGCTACCGTATATACTCGAGTATAAGCCGACCCAAGTATAAGCCGAGACCCCTAATTTCAACCCAAAATCCCAGGAAAAGTTATTGACTCGAGTATAAGCCTAGGGTGGGAAATACATCATCCCCCCCTGTCATCATCCAGACCCGTCATTAACATCCTCATCATCATCACCGCCTGTCATCATCCAGACCCTCATCATCATCACCTGTCATCATCCCCTTGTCATCATCCCACACATCCCCCCTTCATCATCCCCTTGTCATCACCCCCACCCCCCTTCATCATCCCCTTGTCATCATCCCACACACACACCCCCTTCATCATCCCCTTGTAATCATCCCACACCCCCCTTCATCATCCCCTTGTCATCATCCCCACCCCCCTTCATCATCCCCTTATAATCATCCCACACCCCCCCCTTCATCATCCCCTTGTCATCATCCCCACCCCCCTTCATCATCCCACACCCCCCCTTCATCATCCTCTTGTCATCATCCCACACCCCCCCTTCATCATCCTCTTGTCATCATCCGCCCTCAGTGGTCTTCAACCTGCGGAACTCCAGAGGTTTCAAAACTACAACTCCCAGCAAGCCCGGGCAGCCATCGGCTGTCCGGGCTTGCTGGGAGTTGTAGTTTTGAAACCTCCGGAGGTCCGCAGGTTGAAGACCACTGCGGCCTTCGACATCATCCAGCCCCCTCTCACCCCCTTTAGTTCTGTACAGTAGTCACCTCCGCTCGGCGCTGGTCCGGTGCTGCAGGACTGTCCGGAGAGGAGGTGGTCCGGTGGGATAGTGGTTCCGGACTGCTATCTTCACCGGGGGCACCTCTTCTACGCGCTACGGGCCCAGAATAGAGGCGTTGCCTTGACAATGACGCAGAAGTACATTGGCAATGAACGTACCTCTGCGTCGTTGTCAAGGCAACGTGACTATTCTGGGGCCGGGCCCGAAGCGCTTAGAAGAGGCCTCCCCGGTGAAGATAGCAGCCCGGAACCACTATCCCACCGGACCACCTCCTCTCCGGACAGTCCTGCAGCACCGGACCAGCGCCGAGCGGAGGTGAGTACTGTACAGAACTAAAGGGGGTGAGAGGGGGCTGGATGATGTCGAAGGCCACAGTGGTCTTCAACCTGTGGACCTCCGGAGGTTTCAAAACTACTACTACTTGCTGGGAGTTGTAGTTTTGAAACCTCTGGAGGTCCGCAGGTTGAAGACAACTGCGGGTGGAGAGTTCACTCGAGTATAAGCCGAGGGGGGTGTTTTCAGCACAAAAAATCGTGCTGAAAAACTCGGCTTATACTCGAGTATATACGGTAATTAGAAATTGTGATAATAATTGTAGTTATCTGGCATTAGAAAACTACTCAAGTTCCCTAGAACAGTTTATGAACAGTAAGAGGCCATCCAGTAATACAGATACTGCCAGGCTTGAGTTATAGTCTCAATAAAAAGAGTGAAGCTGTTTTAAAAGGGTTTAGTACTTCTTTATGGGCAGCAAATGGGGTGGGATACAACTCCTAATATGCAATCCATCCAGTTTTTGGCTTACTATGCCAGTCACATAACTTGCAGGAGACAGCACTGCAGACACAGGAGAGCACATCCCATTCTGGTGCTTCTTTACATGAATGTTACTTTTTTGCTTGCTTGCCAGCTGCTTGTTCCATCTTAAACGATTTTTAATGACTGCTAAGTAGGTGATCATTAGAAATTATTACTTGTGACAGTGCATTGCACTTACCATCTGCTACCATCATTTCCCAGAAAAATTTTATATGTTGCACTTTACATTCAACACCTATTAGCCATTTGATGTGCCCCATATCCTAGAAATTGACCGCCTGTATGTTTTCAGCAATATAAGGTTATGTGCAGCACTTTATTTTATGTACTTTATTTAAAAATGTATTTTAACCCCTCGAAAACACATCGATTGTACAAGCAAAATGGGTCTCAAACATATAAATGTTTTTTTTGCCAATTAGACCAACTTTTGAGTGATTTTTTAACTTTTTATTTCTTGTATATGAGTTTGATAAATTCAAATCCTTTAAAAAGTACCTGATAATGTTCACCAACATTAAAAGGGGTACCCCCCCCCCCCCCCCTACACATCTTATCCCCTATCCAAAGGAAGGAGGATAAGATGTCTGATCGCGGGAATCCTGCCGTTGGGGACGCCCGCAATCTCCCTGCTGCACCCGACATTCGTTTAGAGCGTCGAGTGCAGCGTCGGAGTCTCGTGACATCACGGCCACGCCCCACTTGCGATGTTACGCCCACGCCCCCTCAATGCAAGTTATGGTAGGGGATGTGACAGTTGTCAAGCCTCCTCCCATAGACTTGCATTGAGGGGTGTGAGCGTGACATCATGAGCGGGGCGTGGCCGTGATGTCACGAGCCTCCGCCCCGCATTGCCAGTCATCCGGCACGGAGCGAAGTTTGCTCTGTGCACCGGATGTCTGGGGTGCCTCAGCCGAGAACGCGAGGGTTCCCACCGGTGGGACCCCCGCGATCAGACATCTTATCCCCTATCCTTTGGATAGGGGATAAGATGTTTAGGGGCAGAGTACCCCTTTAAAGTATATATCCAGTGATGGGTCAGGTGAAGGGATATATGTTAAAATTTTTGTGCCGCCACCCAAGCTGTCCAAGCCCAAGATTTGCGTGAGACTAAGCGCATTCTATTTAGGGCATCCCATAGACTTTCATAGGCCTTCAAAAAAAATCCATAGATTAAACGCACATGCAAGTCTCGAGCTTGGGCAGCAATGCAAAAAATGTAAACCATCAATTGATGTACGCATAGAGTTTTCATTGTTATATGATCTGGAAAATGACAATTCATGAATAATAATTCATAATGATGTATTCTTAATTTGTATTCATAATATTTCCTAGAGGTACAATAGAGGCATATTTATCGTGGAATTGTAATAAAATGTTTTAAGAATATTTGTAGCCATGTTATATACCCCATATATCATGATCTGGCTGGATATACTGAATATATCTAAGGAAGATCCAAGGAAGCCTGGTTAGTTTGTCCTTACACTTGCCTATATTAATAGAGGGCATAATAAGCAGCACCTTTTTAAAATTATAGACTGATTTGTTTTTAAAAATATTAGTAACAGATGTTATTATTGGCAATTAAATAGATGACCATGATTTTATACTGCCACCCAGGGGAGATTTCTGTGCATTGCAGCATTAAGTGTATTTGGACTAATGAACAGAAAAATGTAGCATTGTTTTGCCTTTTGCGTTGTGGCAATTCTGTAAATGGAATGTATCAGTGAGAATTTATATTTTTTTTACTGTATAGATCCAGATACTGAAACAGGTTCTTTTTTTCTAATCTGTATCTAATTTCTGATAGTAATTCAATTTTTTTGTACATTATTTTGGGGGCTGCCATCATGCCTGAGCTGTTTTTAACAACATTTAGAGATATGCTTTACAGCAGGACACATGAACACAGACAACAATAGTCAAAAGCTGGCCCTTTCACAATAATATGAAAAGTGTCTTGGCATGAGCTACTGCTTGTACCTCTGTTATCAATACACTGGTGTCACCTTTCACTATAATCTTGTCACGCCCCCTTCCATAGACATGAATGAAGAGGGCGTGGAGTGAATCACAAGGGTGCGTGGCAAGACGTCACATCTCCAGTCCTGGAAACAAAGAGGTTTCCAAGACTGGAGCAACAGCCCCGCATTGAATGCGGGTGCTGCACGGAGATCGAGGGGGCAGAGAGGGGGGGGGGGGGGGTCCTAGCTGCATTCAGACATCAGACATCTTATTGCTATCCTTTGGATAGTTGATAAGATGTTTTTGGCCAAAATACCCCTTTAATAAGGAAGGCACTGCTGGAAAGTGATTGGTACAGAGCAAGGAAGCTTAGCGTAGATTTTGGCCCAGTGTCCAGAATGGAAACTGCAGGATATCAGGAATATTTTAAAACCTAGGTAGTGATGTGGAAAATTAGAAGAAAAAAACCCACAAATTTAAAGAAAATAAAAAAAATCATCAAAAATAGGTAATTTACTGGTGACATGCTCCCTTTAACCCCTTAAGGACCCGGGGTTTTTCCGTTTTTGCATTTTCGTTTTTTCCTTCTTACCTTTAAAAAATGATAACTCTTTCAATTTTGCACCTAAAAATCCATATGATGACTTATTTTTTGCGCCATCAATTCTACTTTGCAATGACGTTAGTCATTTTACCCAAAAATCTACGGCGAAACGGGAAAAAAAATCATTGTGAGACAAAATTGAAAAAAAAAAACGCCATTTTGTAGCTTTTGGGGGCTTCTGTTTCTACACAGTTCATTTATCGGTAGAAATGACACCTTATCTTTATTCTGTAGGTCCATACGATTAAAATGATACCCTACTTATAACTACATGCAGGAAAATTTATACATTTAAAATTGTCTTATTCTGACCCCTATAACTTTTTTATTTTTTCGTGTATGGGGCGGTATGAGGGCTAATTTTTTGTGCCGTGATTTGAAGTTTTTTGCATTGATAGGACTTATTGATCACTTTTTATTCCTTTTTGCATGCTATAAAAAGTGATGCACTATTTTGGACTTTGGAATTTTTTTGCGCGTACGCCATTGACCATGCGGTTTAATTAACGATATATTTTTATAATTCAGACATTTCCGCATGCGGCGATACCACATATGTTTATTTTTATTTACACTGGTTTTTTTATGGGAAAAGGGGGGTGATTCAAACTATTAATAGGGGAGGTGTTAAATGATCTTTATTCACTTTTTTTTGCAGTGCTATAGCTCCCATAGGGACCTATAACAATGCACACACTGATCTATTACATTGATCAGTGGTTTCTCATAAGAAACCACTGATCGATGATTCTGCCGCTTGACTGCTCATGCCTGGATCTCAGGCACTGAGCAGTCATTCGGCGACCGGACAGCGAGGAGGCAGGTAGGGATCCTCCAGCTGTCTTGTAAGCTGTTCGGGATGCCACAATTTCGCCGGGGTGATCCCGAACAGCTCCCTGAGCTAACCGGCACTTTCACTTTAGATGCGGCGTTCAACTTTGAACGTCGCGTCTAAAGGGTTAATAGCGCGTGGCACCGCGATCAATGCCGCGTGCTATTAGCCACGGGTCCCGGTCGTGGCCCCGCGTTATAGATCGGGAGCGGACTCATGACGTACGCGTACGTCATGGGTCCTTAAGAGGTTAAAGGGGTACTCCCATGGAAAACTTTTTTTTTTAAACAACTGGTGCCAGGAAGTTAAACAGATTTGTAAATTACTTCTATTAAAAAAATCTTAATACTTCCAGTACATTTTATGGGCTGTATAGTACAGAGGAAATGCTTTTCTTTTTTTATTTCTCTGATGTCACGACCACAGTGCTCTCTGCTGACCTCTGCTGTCCATTTTAGGAACTGTCCAGAGCAACATATGTTTGCTATGGGGATTTTCTCCTGCTCTGGACAGTTCCAAAAATGGACAACAGAGGTCAGCAGAGAGCACTGTGGTTGTGACATCAGAGAAGTCCAAAAAGAAAAGCATTTCTTCTGTAGTATACAGCCCCTAAAAAGCACTGGAAGGATTAAGATTTTTTAATAGAAGTAATTTACAAATCTAGTAGAAAAATATTTGAATCACACCTCAAGAGCATCACCCTACACAATAAAAATCAATTGGGAACAGCTGATTTGAAACAAAATGACAAATTTATTAAAATGCAATAAAATGAATTAATCACAAAAACATTATAAAATAAAATATATATTACTAAGAGCAATATTGTGTGTTACATTAGTCTGCCATTGGGCCCAAATGGCAGAATCAATATATGGTATGTAGCGATCGCCTGTTAAAGTGCTAGCACTAATCTTGGTAAATGCCGATAGTCCGGACTGTGCTGCTAATCCGGCAAAGGAAATATGAAAATGGAAAAAATCTAATGAGAATTCTATCTCACGGTTGCTCAAGGCTGCACTGTCCACAATCTGTAGATGAATAGATGTACACTCTCTCACCGTAAGATGACGACATTGATGACGCAATGACGACATTTGCGCCGCACCGTGCAGCTCATAGCAACGACGCTGGGGACGCACACCGGAGGCCTGAAGCAGCGCGGACCCGACCCCGGCAACAGGTAATTATGCAACCAGGGATGGGGGGAGGCAACGGGGCAGCGGCGCCGGCATTGGGTGCCGCTGCCCCTTCTTTCCCCGTCTGTCGGCGCCACTGCCCCGGCACCGATAGTCAGGGGGAGAGAACGGGCCGGCAGCAGGGCTCTAGACCCCAGGGCAGGCAGGGGTAGAGAAGCCGGCAGCGCTGGCTGTCTCTGCACCTGCAAAGCCGCTGCAGTTCATTTATTTAAAGCGCCCGCTTTAAATCATTGAACTGCAGCGGCTTATCGGCGTATAACACGCAGGTAGACTTTAGGCTAAAAATTTTAGCCTAAAAAGTGCGTGTTATACGCCGATAAATACGGTATCTAAATTTATGAATTTTTGTACCACACTCTTTTTGTAATTCTTCTAACTTAATTAATCCCCCGTCTTGAAAAAACTGATCCACATATTTAAATCCCCTCTTAACCCAGTATCCAAATTCTTCCATTATATTAAACTCAACTAAATTTCTATTCGCCCATAGTGGTGAGAATTTTACACTACCTTCAATATCAATATATTTTTTTTACCTTTTTCCCAATACTTTTTATTTGAGTAATTAATTCATCCTTTCCTGTTTCTTTATTTAATTCTAACCATTAAACTATATGTTTAGTATTTAATTTGTACTTAAATTTCAAGTGATCATGCAATGTGTTACCATACACCCCTGTGAGTTGTGATATTTGAGAGGCTAAATAATATATCCTGAAATTTGGCATCCCCATACCTCCCTCCTTTCTGGGAATCGTTAGTACCTCATATTTAATTCTTGCTTTCTTTTTCCCCCAAATTAATGAATGTATCAGGCTTTCTATTTTCTTAAACCATATCTCTCCTAACAATACTGGGGATGCTGTCACAAAGTACAGTAGTTGCGGAAGCACTACCATTTTTACCAGGGCCAAACAATCTATCATCCCCAGAGGCAGTCTTAACCAGATTTCTATCTTTTTCCTTACCTTTTCTAATACCGGAACTATGTTTATTTTAATATAGTCTGATATTCTACTACTGATCCCTATACCAAGATACGGTAACCCCCCGACATGCGATGGCCCCGACATATGATCAAATCGACATACGATGGCCTCTCTGCTTTTATATGTCGGGGCCATCGCATTAACTGCTATCCGACAGCGCAAAATGCTTAAGCTGCTGTCGGATAGCAGTTTAAGCATCCCGGACAGGTTCACTTACCTATCCCCGCTGCTCCGGGTCCACTTCGTAATCCTCTGGCGTCTTCTGCCTCTTCTCCGGGGTCCGGGCCTCGCATTCCGGCGTCGTTATTACGTCGCGCACGCCGTCCCGGTGCAGCAACGTAATAACGTCACCAGAAAGCGAGGCCCGAACACCAGTGAAGATGCGGAAGAAGCCGGAGGATCCCGAAGAAGACGTCGAAGCAGCAGCACAGCATCGGGAGCCCCTGGGACAGCATCGGGAGCGGTGAGGACGCGGTCTGGAGCGGCGGGGACAGGTGAGTATTAAATGCACTTTTTACATTGCACGAATCCCTCAACATACGATGAATTCAACAAACGATGGGTCGTTTGGAACGAATTACCATCATATGTTGAGGGACCACTGTATTCAATTTTACCTGGGTATGATATTGTTCTTAATTCACCAAAGTCCCCTTGCTTTTTTTCATCCAATAACATCAATGAAGATTTGCTCCAATTTATTAATAACCCTGATATATGACCACATTTTTGTATCTGTTCAATCACTGTGGCAAGATGTATCTGTGGATCCCTCATGAAAAGTAGCAGATCGACCGCGTATAATGCTATTTTATCTGTTCTCCCTCTCAATCCAAATTCCGAAAACTCCATTCTATCCCTAACATAAACTGCAAGAGGTTCTATAAATAATAAAAATAAAAAGGGGGATAGGGGACAACCCTGTCTGGTTCCTCTTGACAATGTATATTGCTCTTTAATCCTATCATAAATTTTTATTGTTGCCCTAGGGTCCTGGTATAACATTTTAACTAACTTAATGTATTTATTGCCCAGTCCAAAATGCTCCATTACCTTCCATAGAAAGGCCCACTCCACCCTGTCAAACGCTTTTTCGTCATCTAATGACAGGATGGAGCGGCCCCCTCCCTCTTTCTGTTGAATGGCTGAAAAAACCCTCCTTACATTGTCTAGTCCATTTCTGTTCTTCATAAATCCTACCTGACCCTGACCTATCAGGTCATCCATTGCCCCTTTGATTCGTAATGTCAATAATTTTGAAAATATTTTTGCATCTGTATTTATTAGGGAGATAGGCCTATAAGAGCCCACCTCCCTAATATCCTTATCCTTTTTAGGAATCCATTAGAGAAGGATGGATGCCCAAACTGCAGTAGAGAAGGAGCAGACTTGCTACACTTGGTGTGGCACTGCAAAAAGGTGAAGGGTTTTTGGGAAAAAATACGATCCCAGATAAAGGATAGGATAGGAATAGAGCTGGCATGGCGGCCAGAAATCTATCTATTTGGAGTTCTGCCTTTAGCACAGGGAAACAAAAGAAATTTACTAAGGAATATTTTAATTCTTGGGAGATTGATAATTATGAGGAAATGGATGGCAAGTGAGTCCCCGTTTCTGACAGAATGGTTGACAGAGATTGAAAAGGTTAGCAAATATGAAGAAATAAAATGTAGGAATTCTGAAAAGCAATGTCAAAGATGGCAAGAGAAATGGAAATTGTGGAAAGGAAAAACAGTTTAATAATTTTTTTTTTCTAGTTGGTTGACACAGGGAGGGAAGGGAGGGAAGGGGGTAAATAGAAGGGAAGGAGTTAAATCATAGTTTGTATGACTCGTATTTTTTAGATGTGAAAATGCTGTTTTGTAACTTTTTCCTAAATAAAAAAAAATAATAAACTTTCTGGCACCAGTTCATTTAAAAAAAAATGTTTTCCACAGCAGTACCCCTTTAAGGGTCTATTCACACGTAAAGTATTCTGTGCAGATTTAATGCGCAGGATTTGAATCTGTATTCAGTCATTTAGTTTACATTGGAATCTGCAGCATAAAATCCTGCGCATCAAATCTGTGCATCAAATCTGCGCAGAATACTGTATGTGTGAATACACCATTAAGATGTGACCTGGTTTAAATCAACAAACTCAAACTCGAAAAATGTCCATGCCATTGAATTATGACATTTGAAAAATGTCATTTTACAGTCCAATAAGTAATGTATCAATACTTGGATAACTTTTAGCAATAATTGTGCCTAAAGGCAGTGGGGGTCAACATGTGATACAGAATACCCAGCACTCGCAGTCACACATCACACAACCATGTGAATACAGCCTAAGGCCTCAACAAAGTGAAATGTATCTAAAGCCTGGTTCCCATAGCTCTAATACAAACATACCTAGGTTCTGTTAAATATTTTACATATTTAGCTGTGTCAAATAGTATGGACCCTAAACCATGTTTGTGTTATGGTCATGTTAGACCTGTCTAAGTTTTAAGCTGACGAGATGTAGTCACAGAAAATTTAACTAAGAGTTTAGAAATACCTTGGTCGGCAATCACTCCCCCCTACGCTGACTAGTATCAAGCATCTGCAACAAGTGTCCTTTACAGATCCAACAAATACTACTTCTTTTGCTTGTGCTCAACCCCACTATAAATAATAAAAATAAAAAGGGGGATAGGGGACAACCCTGTCTGGTTCCTCTTGACAATGTATATTGCTCTTTAATCCTATCATTAATGTTTATTGTTGCCCTAGGGTCCTGGTATAACATTTTAACTAACTTAATGTATTTATTGCCCAGTCCAAAATGCTCCATTACCTTCCATAGAAAGGCCCACTCCACCCTGTCAAACGCTTTTTCGTCATCTAATGACAGGATGGAGCGGGCCCCTCCCTCTTTCTGTTGGATGGCTGAAAAAACCCTCCTTACATTGTCTAGTCCATTTCTGTTCTTCATAAACCCTACCTGACCCTGACCTATCAGGTCATCCATTGCCCCTTTGATTCGTAATGTCAATAATTTTGAAAATATTTTTGCATCTGTATTTATTAGGGAGATAGGCCTATAAGAGCCCACCTCCCTAATATCCTTATCCTTTTTAGGAATCCATTAGAGAAGGATGGATGCCCAAACTGCAGTAGAGAAGGAGCAGACTTGCTACACTTGGTGTGGCACTGCAAAAAGGTGAAGGGTTTTTGGGAAAAAATACGATCCCAGATAAAGGATAGGATAGGAATAGAGCTGGCATGGCGGCCAGAAATCTATCTATTTGGAGTTCTGCCTTTAGCACAGGGAAACAAAAGAAATTTACTAAGGAATATTTTAATTCTTGGGAGATTGATAATTATGAGGAAATGGATGGCAAGTGAGTCCCCGTTTCTGACAGAATGGTTGACAGAGATTGAAAAGGTTAGCAAATATGAAGAAATAAAATGTAGGAATTCTGAAAAGCAATGTCAAAGATGGCAAGAGAAATGGAAATTGTGGAAAGGAAAAACAGTTTAATAATTTTTTTTTTCTAGTTGGTTGACACAGGGAGGGAAGGGAGGGAAGGGGGTAAATAGAAGGGAAGGAGTTAAATCATAGTTTGTATGACTCGTATTTTTTAGATGTGAAAATGCTGTTTTGTAACTTTTTCCTAAATAAAAAAAAATAATAAACTTTCTGGCACCAGTTCATTTAAAAAAAAAAATGTTTTCCACAGCAGTACCCCTTTAAGGGTCTATTCACACGTAAAGTATTCTGTGCAGATTTAATGCACAGGATTTGAATCTGTATTCAGTCATTTAGTTTACATTGGAATCTGCAGCATAAAATCCTGCGCATCAAATCTGTGCATCAAATCTGCGCAGAATACTGTATGTGTGAATACACCATTAAGATGTGACCTGGTTTAAATCAACAAACTCAAACTCGAAAAATGTCCACGCCATTGAATTATGACATTTGAAAAATTTCATTTTACAGTCCAATAAGTAATGTATCAATACTTGGATAACTTTTAGCAATAATTGTGCCTAAAGGCAGTGGGGGTCAACATGTGATACAGAATACCCAGCACTCGCAGTCACACATCACACAACCATGTGAATACAGCCTAAGGCCTCACCAAAGTGAAATGTATCTAAAGCCTGGTTCCCATAGCTCTAATAAAAACATACCTAGGTTCTGTTAAATATTTTACATATTTAGCTGTGTCAAATAGTATGGACCCTAAACCATGTTTGTATTATGGTCATGTTAGACCTGTCTAAGTTTTAAGCTGACGAGATGTAGTCACAGAAAATTTAACTAAGAGTTTAGAAATACCTTGGTCGGCAATCACTCCCCCCTACGCTGACTAGTATCAAGTATCTGCAACCAGTGTCCTTTACAGATCCAACAAATACTACTTCTTTTGCTTGTGCTCAACTCCACTATAATGAAAGTCCAATGCAATAATCCAATGCGGAGGAAGAAAATAGGTGAAACTCAGCAAAGTAGCAAAAATATCCTTTTTAGTTCAGTACAGTCGGATTCTAGAAGCATAGGTTGGCCTCTAATGTGAGGCCATGAGTGTGTGCTAGTGCGAAACAGTATGACCTGTTTTCTTCTGCTACATTGGAATACAAAATATTTAACTACTACATCCAGTGACTGCTCATGGCTCTTCTTACAAATTGACATGCCCCCTCCACAGACTGCTCCCCACTCTCATACAGACTGCCTTTAATGGTCCTCTGACACATAGACTGCTACTCATGCCACCCCTTACACATTGACTACCGCTCATGGACCGATCACACACATACTGCCACTCATAAGACTCTCCCCTCTATAAAGACTACTCTTATGTCCCCCTTTACACATACTGCTGCTCAGGGTCCCCCATCCATATAGACTGCTGCTCAGGGCTGCCTCCCTCACAAAAAGAAATCACATCCATGCTTCCGCTATTAATTGTTACGTTATGCGTTCCGGCCACACACGCTGGCCATGAGCACATGGTCCCCTTACCTTCTGCAGCTGACAGACCTGGGGACTCGCATCGCGGGACGCGCCCGCATGCGAGCCCCAGTCCCTCACTCTCCGGGTGTTTCTCCTGCCTCTGCCTCTCTGCTCCGGCACGCGTGTCCCGAACCCCTAGGACGCACGCGCCAGAGCTTTAAGATTTAAGGGGCCAGTACGCTCATTAGTGTTATCCACCTGTGGCTCATTTATAGATTCCTCCACCCTCCTCAGTTCCTTGCCGGATCTTTGTTGCCTTGTGCCTTTGAGAAAGCGTTCGACTGTATTGCCTTGCCGTGTATCAAATCTCTTGCTCTTGTGACTTGACCTTGCTCCTCTGCCACCTGCCTACTGAACTCCTGCTTCGCTTTGACTATGCTACTGTGCCACCTGCCCTGACCTTCTGCTATCCAGACTACAAGTTGCCTTATCCCTCCTGTGCCTCGCATCTCCTCAGCCGCCTGTGTGGTCGAGCCGTGCTGGGGGTAGCGACCCGGGTGCCGCCTGCAGCAGCAAGTCCATCCTGCTTTGCGACGGGCTCTGGTGAAAATCAGCGGCACCTTAGACTCTGCTTCCTGGTACAGTCTGAGTCATCTGCCACACAGCTCCAGCGGATCCACATCCATCAGGGTTCCTGTCTTCAGAAACGTCAGTGTTACAGTAAGATCCGGCCATGGATCCCGCTGAGGTACCCCTGCCTGAAGTCGCGGATCTTCCCTCTGTTGTGGTATATCAGTCGCAGAAGTTGGCCCGACAGGTGCAGCAATTTTCTCAACTTTCAGCCAAGATGCAACAGCTTTTGGCCTTGCAACAGCAGCAGGTACCACAATCTGGGCCACTCCCACCTCCAGCTCCTGCAGTGTCTTCTGGTTCCCAGCTGCACCTGCCTTTGCCTTCCAAATATGATGGGGATTCCAAGTCGTGCAGAGGCTTTGTTACACAGTGCTCCATGCACTTGGAGCTCATGTCTGAACTGTTTCCGACGGAACGTAGTAAGGTGGCCTTTGTCATAAGTCTACTGTCCGGAAAAGCCCTGGCTTGGGCTACATCCCTTTGGGACCATGGTGATCCAGTATCCTCCAATTTGTCGGCATTCTTGGCAGAATTTAGCAGTGCCTTTGAGGAACCCGCACGTGCCTCTTCAGCTGAGACGGCATTGCTGAACCTCTGTCAAGGGAATTCTACCGTTGGTGACTACGCAGTTCAATTCCACATTCTAGCCTCTGCACTTGCCTGTAATGATGAGGTCTTGTGTGCCACATTCAAAAAAGGACTGTCAAGCAGGATTAAAGATGCCCTTGCAGCACGTGATCCTCCTTGCCAAGCCCTTGTTCATCTCCTCTGTTAACCCCTTAAGGACCACGGCTTTTTCCGTTTTTGCACTTTCGTTTTTTCCTCCTCACCTTTTAAAAATCTTTGCACCTAAAAATCCATTTAATGGCTTATTTTTGCGCCACCAATTCTACTTTGCAGTGACATCAGTCAGTTTACCCAAAAATCTACGGCGAAACGGAAAAAAATCATTGTGCAATGAAATTGAAGAAAAAACGCCATTTTGTAACGGGGGCTTCCGTTTTTACGCAGTACATTTTTCGGTAAAAATGACACGTTATCTTTGTTCTGTAGGTCCATACGATTAAAATGATACCCTACTTATATAGGTTTGATTTTGTTGTACTTCTGTAAAAAATCATAACTACATGCAGAAACATTTATATGTTTAAAATTGTCATCTTCTGACCCCTATAACTTTTTTTATTTTTCCTCATATGGGGCGGTATGAGGGCTCATTTTTTGTGCCGTGATATGAAGTTTTTAGAGGTAACATTTTTGTATTGATCGGACTTTTTGATCGCTTTTTATTCATTTTTTCATGATATAAAAAATGACCAAAAATAAGTTATTTTGGACTTTGGAATTTGTTTGCGCATACGCCATTGACCGTGCAGTTTAATTAATGATATATTTTTATAGTTCGGACATTTACACACGCGTCGATACCACATATGTTTATATTTATTTTTATTTACATGGTGTTTTTTTATGGGAAAAGGGGGGTGATTTGAACTTTTATTAAGGAAAGGGTTAAATCACATTTATTAACTTTTTTTTTTACACTTTTTTTTTTTGCAGTGTTATAGCTCCCATAGGGACCTTTAACACTGCACACACTGATTGCCAGGACTGTTCACTGCAAAGCCATAGGTTTGCAATGATCAGCATTATCGGCGGTTGATTGCTCAAGCCTGAATCTCAGGCTTGGAGCAATCAATCGCCGAGGGGACACGCCGGAGGCAGGTAAGAGGACCTCCACTCGTGTCCCAGCTGATCGGGACACCGCATTTTCACTGCGGTAGTCCCGATCAGCCCCGCTGAGCAGCCGGGCAGCTTTCTCTTTCGTTTTAGACACGGCGTTAAACTTTGAACGCCGCATCTAAAGGGTTAATAGCACGCGGCACCACGATCGCTGCCGCGCGCTATTGGCCCCGGGTCCCGGCATCAGATACTTGTTATATCGCGGGAGTCGGCCAAGGACGTAAATATACGTCCTTGGTAGTTAAGGGGTTAATGGACAAAATCTGGACTGTAAGGTTCACTTCCGTAGTGAATCTCTCGTCATGCAAGTGGGAGTATCGCATAAAGAAAAGATTGAATTCTATGTTCTGCCACACTGTACTTCTGAGATTCTTCTTGGCCTTCCTTGGCTGCAACGCCATTCCCCGCAACTGGATTGGAGAACTGGAGAAATAATTTGCAGGGGACAATCCTGTAAAAATGTTTGCCTCCGACCTGTTCTGCGTAAAGTTGTTTCTCGTCTTCCTCCTTTACCTGGCCTGCCGCCACCTTAACAAGATTTCTCTGACATTTTCTGAAAGAAACAGGCTGAATCTCTGCCTCCACATCATCCTTATGACTGTCCTATTGATCTTCTACCTGGTACCACTCCTCCACGTGGGAGGATATACCCTCTATCAGTTCCTGAGACCATAGCCATGGCTGAGTATATAACAGGAGAATCTCCAAAAGGGATTTATCCATAAGTCCTCTTCTCCTGCTGGAGCAGGTTTCTTCTTTGTAGGGAAGAAGGATGGCTCATTCGGTCCATGCATTGACTACAGGGGACTTAACAAAATCACGGTCAAGAACCGTTACCCTCTACCTCTTATCTCAGAACTTTTTGACATCTACGTGGTGCCAAGGTCTTCTCCAAGTTGGATTTACGCGGTGCGTATAACCTCATTCATATCCGCAAGGGAGATGAATGGAAAACGGCCTTCAATACTCGTGACGGACATTTTGAGTATCTGGTAATGCTTTTTGGTCTCTGCAATGCTCCAGCCATTTTTCAAGAGATTGTCAATGATATCTTCCGTGATCTTCTCTGCACCTGTGTTGTTGTATACCTAGATGACATCCTGATCTTCTCTTCCAACCTAGAGGAGCATCGTACTCATGTTCGTCTGGTTCTTCTGAATCATCTCTACACCAAACTGGAGAAATGCCTGTTCAAGAAATCTAGTCTTCAGTTTCTTGGCTACATTGTCTCTAATCAGGGCCTGCAGATGGATCCAGATAAGTTGTCTGCAGTATTGGACTGGCCTCGTCTCTCAGGCCTTTGTGCGATTCAACGCTTTCTGGGATTCGCTAACAATTATCGTCAGTTTATCCCACATATTTCATGCTTGGTTGCTCCTATTGTGGCTCTCACTAAAAAGGCATCTAATCCAAAATCTTGGCCTCAAGAGGCCTTCTCCCGTTTAAAGTCTGCTTTTGCCTCTGCTCCCGTGCTTACAAGACCTGATCCTGAGAGGCCCTTTGCTTTGGAGGTTGATGCCTCATCTATTGGAGCGAGTGCCGTTCTCACTCAGAAAAACGCCAAGGGCAAGAGTGTAACTTGTGGGTTCTTCTCCAAGACATTCTCTCCTGCTGAGAGGAATTACTCCATTGGAGATCGTGAACTCCTTGGTATCAAGCTAGCTTTGGAGGAATGGCGACATTTATTGGAAGGTTCTTCTCATCCGGTCAGCATCTACTCCGATCATAAGAATCTTCTATATCTTCAGTCTGCTCAGCGTTTGAACCCCCGCCGGACAAGATGGTCACTGTTCTTTTCTAGGTTCAACTTTTTCATTCACTTACGTCCAGCAGACAAGAACATAAGGGCTGATGCTCTCTCCAGGTCCTCTGACTTCATTGGTTTGGACTCCACGCCTAGGCATATTATTCCTCCTGACTGTTTGATTCCTGCCGCTCCTGCCGGGATTCAGCAAGTTCCTCCGGGAAAATCCTTTGTGCCCACCAGATTGAGACACAAGGTCCTGAAATGGAGTCATTCTTCCTTGACAGCAGGACATCCAGGAATACGAAAGACTCTACTTCTTATTTCCCGGCACTACTGGTGGCCCCATCTTGAACGTGATGCTTCTGATTTTGTTCGGTCCTGTGTAACATGTACCCGTGACAAAACTCCTCGACAAAGACCTGCAGGACTCTTACAGCCTTTACCCATATTGCCATGGATTTCAACACCGATTTGCCACCTTCTCATAATAACACTCTCATCTGGGTCGATGTAGATCAGTTTTCCAAGATTGCTCATTTCATTCCTCTACCAGGTCTTCCTTCTGCCCCGCAGCTGGTGAAGTACTTCTTGCTGCATGTCTTTTGTTTACATGGTCTTCCTCAGCATATCGTTTTTCGATCGAAGTGTGCAGTTTGTCTCTAAGTTCTGGCAAGGCTTTTGTAACCGTATGGACATCAATCTGGACTTCTCCTCGGCCTACCACCCTCAGTCCAATGGTCAGGTAGAGAGGGTTAATCAAATCCTTGAGACTTATCTTCAGCATTTTTTTTCAGCTCACCAAGATGATTGGGTCGTCCCACAAGGTTGTCCCCCTTTTTTGTTGTCTACGGACTCCATCTCCTTTTTCCACTTCCTCTCCTAGTCTCCTCCGGTGTGCCTGCTGTTGATGAGCTGGTCCGTGACTTCTCCACCATCTGGCAACAGACCCGACAGTCGTTGTCCCAGGCTTCTTCGCGCATGAAGCCGCAAGCGGATAAAGGTAGCAGACCTCCTCCGTCCTTCTCTCCTGGTGACATGGTGTGGCTTTCATCCAAGTACATCCGCTTCAAGATCCCCTGTTACAAACTCGGTCCCGCTACCTTGGTCCTTTCCAGATTCTACAAAAGATCAATCCTGTCGCCTACAAACTCTGTCTACCTGCTAAATTACGTATTCCCAATTCCTTCCATGTCTCTCTCCTCAAGCCTCTTGTCATAAACTGGTTCTCTCAGAAGAATCGGTTGGCTCATCTGATGTTGGCTCATCTGATGTCTACAAAGTTAAACAGATTCTTGCTGCAAAAACTGTGAGAGGTAAACAATTTTTTTTGGTTGACTGGGAGGGTTACGGTCCTGAGGAGAGATCTTGGGAGCCTGAGGAGAATACCCTGGACCGTGACCGTCTCAGGAGTTTTCTCTCTCGTAAAAGGAGGGAGAGACCAAAGGGGGGGTACTGTTACATTTTATGTGCTCCGGCCACACACGCTGGCCGTGAGCGCATGGTCCCTTTACCTTCTGCTGCCGACGGGGCTGGGACTCGCATCGCAGGACACGTGTCAGGATCCGGAGTGGTATGCAGGGATGACACAGGTAGTGGATCCTCTATGTCAGTGAGGTGATGGCGTGGGCCGTACCAGGGGAACGGAATCTAAGGGGTTACTGGTTTTCACCAGAGCCCGCCGCAAGGCGGGATGGACTTGCTGCGGCAGGTAACCCCCAGGTCGTTCCACCCAATAGCGACTCAACCTCACTGACTGCTGAGTCAGGCGCGGTACACAAGGACTAGGCAAAAGGCAAGGTCAGACGTAGCAGAAGGTCAGGGCAGGCGGCAACGGTTCGTAGTAAAGGGCAATGGCAAGGGTCTGGATAAACAGGCAATGGACACACGGGAACGCTTTCACTGGCACTAGGCAACAAGATCCGGCAAGGACAGGAAGGGGAAGGTTTTTTTTTATATGTTTGGGAGTGATTAGCACTGATTGGGCCAGGCACCAATTAGTGGTGCACTGGCCCTTTAAATTTCAGAGAGCCGGCGCACACGCGCCCTAGAGAGCGGAGTTGCGCGTTCCGGGAAATGACAGCAGGGGAACGGGGCAGGTGAGAGGACTGGGATGCGACCCGCGGGCGTGAGCACTCCGGGAGGGAGAAGGGACCCGGAGCACTCGGCGTGACAGTACCCCCCCCCTTTGGGTCTCCCCCTCTTTTTGGAACCGAGGAATCTGTAGATGAGTTCCTTGTCTAAAATATTGGCCTCGGGTTCCCATGATCTTTCTTCAGGGCCACAATTCTCCCAATCCACCCAAAATTTTTTTTTACCTCGGACGACCTTGGAGACGAGTATTTCCTTGACAGAGAAGACATCAGAGGAGCCAGAGATAGGAGCAGGAACAGTGACCTTGGAAGAAAAGCGGTTAAGTACGAGAGGTTTGAGAAGAGAAACATGGAAAGAGTTAGGAATACGAAGAGAAGGGGGAAGATGAAGCTTATAGGAGACAGCATTGATTTGATTCTTGATTTTAAAAGGCCCGAGGTACCGAGGACCAAGCTTGTAGCTAGTGACACGGAAACGGATGTATTTGGCTGAGAGCCATACTTTGTCACCGGGGGCAAAAACAGGAGGAATTCTTCTCTTTTTATCCGCATGTTTCTTCATGTGAGATGAGGCCAGTAAGAGAGACTTTTGAGTCTCCTTCCAGATGGAGGAGAAATCTTGTGTCAAATCATCCACGGCAGGGACTCCAGATGAAGTGGGAATGGGGAGGGGGGGAAGCGGGTGATGGCCGTACACCACAAAGAATGGAGATCTGGAGGAGGACTCAGAATTCTTGAAGTTGTACGAGAATTCAGCCCAGGGCAGAAAGTCGACCCAATCATCTTGACGGGAGGAGACAAAGTGCCGCAAGTAGTCGCCAAGAATCTGGTTTACTCTTTCCACTTGTCCATTGGATTGGGGGTGATATGAGGAAGAGAAATTCAATTTGATCTTTAATTGACTGCAGAGTGCTCTCCAAAATTTTGAAACAAATTGAACACCTATCAGAGACAATATGCGTGAGAATCCCGTGGAGACGAAAAATTTGTAGAAAAAATTGTTTCGCCAATTGTGGCGCAGAAGGTAGACCCGAAAGCGGGACAAAATGAGCCATTTTGGAAAAGCGATCAGCGACCACCCAAACGACAGTGTTGCCATGAGATGAAGGTAGGTCAGTTATAAATTTCATCGCTATATGAGACCATGGCTGTTCAGGCACAGGCAGAGGAAGGAGAAGACCAGCCAGCTTCTGGCGTGGAGTCTTGTCATGTGCACACACTGTACAGGCCCATACGAAATCGGTCACATCTTTCTCCAAGGAAGACCACCAATAGTGTCTGGCAATTAGCTGTATGGACTTTTTGATTCCAGCATGACCCGCCAGGTGGGAGGAATGACCCCATTTGAGAGTCTGGAGGCGAAGACGTGGAGGAACATAAGTTTTTCCGGGAGTAATTGGCACCAAAGAAGCTGGGGCGGAGACGACCAGACACTCAGGAGGTATGATGTGTTGAGGAAGAACTTCTGATTCCGAGGCATCGGGGGTACGTGATAGAGCATCAGCCCTGACATTTTTGTCCGCAGGACGAAAATTAATTTGAAAATTGAAACGGGCAAAGAACAATGACCATCTAGCCTGGCGAGGATTTAACCGCTGGGCGGATTGAAGGTAGAACAAATTTTTGTGGTCAGTGTAGATGGTGATGGGATGCAAGGATCCTTCTAGAAGATGTCTCCACTCCTCAAGTGCCAACTTAATGGCCAATAGTTCCCGGTCTCCAATGGAATAGTTCTTTTCAGGAGGAGAGAAAGTCTTGGAGAAAAATCCGCAAGTGATATTTTTTCCTTTAGCGTTTTTTTGAAGAAGGACAGCTCACCAACTGAGGAGGCGTCAACCTCAAGGAAGAAGAGCTTCAGAGGATCTGGCCTGGACAGGACTGGAACAGAAGTGAAGCCGGCTTTGAGGTGTTTAAAGGGCTCCTCCGCCTGCGGTGGCCAGGATTTCGGATTAGCATTTTTCTTGCTCAAGGCCACAATAGGCACAACAATGGTGGAGAAATGGGGAATGAATTGGCGATAATAATTTGCAAATCCGAGAAAGTGTTGGATGGCTCGCAAACCAGTGGGACGTGGCCAATCTATCACTGCAGATAGTTTATCAAGGTCCATTTGAAGACCTTGACCGGAGACTATGTATCCCAAGAAGGGGAGACTGCTGCGTTCAAAAAGACATTTCTCGATCTTGGCATAAAGATGATTTTTGCGTAGGCGCTGAAGCACTTGACGGACATGGAGGCGATGTTCCTCTAGGTTGGAAGAAAAAATGAGAATGTCATCAAGATAGACCACCACACAGGAATACAGCATGTCCCAGAAAATCTTGTTGACAAAGTTCTGGAAGACTGCTGGGGCGTTGCATAGACCAAAGGGCATGACAAGATATTCAAAGTGACCATCTCTGGTATTGAAGGCGGTTTTCCATTCATCACCTTCACGAATACGGATGAGATTATAGGCGCCCCTTAGATCAAGTTTGGTGAAGATCTTAGCTCCACGCAATCGATCAAATAGTTCAGAGATGAGTGGTAGAGGATAGCGGTTTTTCACTGTGATCTTATTCAGACCTCGGTAGTCAATACAAGGGCGTAGAGAGCCGTCCTTCTTGGCCACGAAGAAGAATCCTGCTCCGGCTGGAGAAGATTTCCGGATAAACCCTCTTTTGAGGTTTTCCTGAATGTCATGGCGTGTGTTTCCAGGGCAGAAAGTGGGTAAATCCTACCACGGGGCGGTGTGGTACCAGGGAGCAAGTCGATAGGGCAGTCGTAGGGTCTATGTGGAGGTAAGACCTCTGCTTGCTTTTTACAAAAGATGTCAGAAAAGTCCAGATAGGCCTTAGGAAGATCTGGCAGTGGAGTAGCAATGGAGACTTGGCAGGAAGGAACTGGGTGGAGACATCGCTTGTGGCAAGACGATCCCCAACTCTTAATGTCCCCGGTGGCCCAGTCGAGGCTAGGCGAGTGACGTTGGAGCCAGGGCAAGCCCAGAAAAATTTCAGAAGTACAGTTGGGCAGCACAAAAACTTCAATATGTTCATGATGGTGAACTCCAACACTCATGAGCAGCGGTTGAGTGCGGCAACGCACGGTGCAGACCAGCCTCTCTCCATTGACGGATGAAATGAAGAGAGGTTTGACAAGACGGTTAACAGGAATATTGAATCTGTTGATTAGGGAGACTTCAATGAAACTTCCTGCTGAACCAGAATCCAAGAAGGCCACAGCGGAGAAGGAAGTATTAGTATTAACGGGTATAGCAATCCGCACAGGTCGTGGAGAGGAAGAATTCACACCTAGCAACGACTCTCCTACGTTAACTAGGTGCGAGCGTTTCCCTGACGCGGAGGACGAATAGGACAGTCCTTTAGGAAATGTTAGGTACTAGCACAGTACAGGCACAGGTTATCGTTCCTACGGCGAGTCCTCTCTTGTTGGGTCAGGCGAGACCGATCCACTTGCATAGCCTCCTCGGCGGAAGGCACAGGAACAGATTGTAAAGGATGCTGGAAGAGAGGTGCCAGGGGAGGAAACCGCTTCCTGACAAAGCTCCTGGCGTCTTTCAGTGAAACGCATGTCGATGCGGGTGGCCAAATGGATGAGTTCAGACAGGGTAGCAGGAATTTCTCGTGCGGCCAGAACATCTTTGATGTGACTGGATAAGCCTTTCTTAAAGGTCACACAGAGGGCCTCATTATTCCAGGATAGCTCAGAGGCGAGGGTGCAGAACTGTATGGCGTATTCGGCCACTGCAGAACTCCCTTGGACAAGATTCAATAGGGCAGTCTCGGCTGAGGAAGCCCGGGCTGGCTCCTCAAAGACACTGCGTACTTCTAAAAAGAAGGACTGCATAGTAGCAGTGGCAGAATCGTTGCGGTCCCAAAGCGGTGTGGCCCAGGACAAAGCCTTTCCAGACTGCAGGCTGACCACAAACGCCACCTTAGACCGTTCTGTAGGAAATTGATCTGACATCATCTCCAGGTGTAGGGAACACTGGGACAGGAAACCACGGCACAGTTTAGAGTCCCCATCAAACTTGGCAGGTAGGGACAGGCGGAGTCTGGGAGCGGCCACTCGCTGCGGAGGTGATGCAGGAGCTGGCAGAGGAGATGGTTGCTGTTGTTGAGGCAGAAACTGTTGTAGCATAGCAGTCAACTGAGTCAGCTGTTGTCCTTGTAGCGGGATCTGCTGAGATTGCTGGGTGACCACGGAGGTTAGGTCAGCAACACTGGGCAGCGGGACCTCAACGGGATCCATGGCCGGATCTACTGTCAGGATTTGGAGTGGTATGCAGGGATAACACAGGTAGTGGATCCTCTATGTCAGTGAGGTGATGGCGTGGGCCGTACCAGGGGAATGGAATCTAAGGGGTTACTGGTTTTCACCAGAGCCCGCGCAAGGCGGGATGGACTTGCTGCGGCAGGTAACCCCCAGGTCATTCCACCCAATAGTGACTCAACCTCACTGACTGCTGAGTCAGGCGCGGTACACAAGGACTAGGCAAAAGGCAAGGTCAGACGTAGCAGAAGGTCAGGGCAGGCGGCATCGGTTCGTAGTCAAGGGCAACGGCAAGGGTCTGGATACACAGGCAATGGACACACGGGAACGCTTTCACTGGCACTAGGCAACAAGATCCGGCAAGGACAGGAAGGGGAAGTGGGTTTTTATATGTTTGGGAGTGATTAGCACTGATTGGGCCAGGCGCCAATTAGTGGTGCACTGGCCCTTTAAATTTCAGAGAGCCGGCGCGCGCGCCCTAGAGAGCGGGATCGCGTGCGCTGGGAAATGACAGCAGGGGAACGGGGCAGGTGAGGGGACTGGGATGCGACCCGCGAGCGGGCGCGTCCCGCCACGCGGATCGCATCCCCACCGATGATAGTAGAGCAGCGCTCCCTGTCAGCGGGTCTAACCGGGGCGCTGCGGGCAGACAAGCGCCGCGAGCACTCCGGGAGGGAGCAGGGACCCGGAGCGCTCGGCGTGACAACGCGCCCGCATGCTAGCCCCAGTCCGTCACTCTCCGGGTGTTTCCCCTGCCTCTGCCTCTCTGCTCTGGCGCGCGTGTCCCCGTCCCCTAGGGCGCGCGCACGTGCACCGGAGCTTTAAGATTTAAAGGGCCAGTTTTCTCATTAGTGTAATCCACCTGTGGCTCATTTATAAATTCCTCCACCCTCCTCAGTTCCTTGCCGGATCTTTGCTGCCTTGTGCCTTTGAGAAAGTGTTCCTCTGTATTGCCTTTCGGTGTATCAGATCTCTTGCTCTTGTGACTTGACCTTGCCCCTCTGCCACCTGCCTACTGAACTCCTGCTTCGCATTGACTACACTACTGTGCCACCTGCCCTGACCTTCTGCTATCCAGAGTACGAGTTGCCTTATCCCTCCTGTGTCTCGCATCTCCTCAGCCGGCTGTGTGGTCGAGCCATGCCAGGGGTACTGACCTGGTGCCGCCTGCAGCAGCAAGTTCATCCCGTGTTGCGGCAGACTCTGGTGAAAACCAGCAGCACCTTAGACTCCGCTCCCTGGTACGGTCTGAGTCATCTGCCACACAGGTCCAGTGGATCCACATCCACAGGGGTTCCTGTCTTCAGAAACTTCCTCATGTAGTACCTAAAGTTGTCTGTAGTAATGACATCCCCTGAAGCGTTCTTCAGGCAGCATTAGTGTGGGCTCTATGCAGGTCAAGGAATGTAGTGCTTCTGCTATTCTAGCAGAGCATTCATGTGGGCGCAGGCTCTCACATTAATGTGAGAGTAAAGATTTATGCATATTTAGAAGATGGGCGGGCACGTGTTAATTTGCGTTCAAAAAGTTATAACTTTTTAAAAGAATTAAAACAAACCTATATTATTTGGGTATGATTGTAATTGTATGGACCTACAGAATAAAGATAATGGGGGAGATTTATCCAAACCTGTCCAGAGGCAAAAAGTTGACCAATTGCCCATAGCAACCAATCAGATTACATCTTTCATTTTTAGAGGCCTTTTCAAAAATAAGAGAAGCAATCTGATTGGTTGCTATACAAATAAAAATTGGTGGTGCAAAATATCATTCTCATATGGGTCTGTAGGTGGAAAATTGAAAGCGTTATGATTTTTAGAAGGTGAGGTGAAAAAAAACGAAAGTGCAAAAATGAAAAAAAAACAGATGTTCTTAAGGGGTTGAATTGTCTTGATGGTGGCAGCGATATTCAGTTGTTTAAGAGTGTTAGTAGTCTTAACCTCTTCAGGACGGAGCCCATTTTGGCCTTAAGGACCGGAGCGTTGTTTGCACATCTGACCACTGTCACTTTAAACATTAATAACTCTGGAATGCTTTTAGTTATCATTCTGATTCCGAGATTGTTTTTTCGTGACATATTCTACTTTAACATAGTGGTAAATTTTTGTCGATACTTGCATCCTTTCTTGGTGAAAAATCCGTAAATTTGATGAAAAATTTGAAAATTTAGCATTTTTCGAACTTTGAAGCTTTCTGCTTGTAAGGAAAATGGATATTACGAATACATTTTTTTTTGGTTCACATATACAATATGTCTACTTTATGTTTGCATCATAAAATTGACGTGTTTTTACTTTTGGAAGACACCAGAGGGCTTCAACGGTCAGCAGCAATTTTCCGATTTTTCACAAAATTTTCAAACTCAGTATTTTTCAGAGACCAGTTCAGGTTTGAAGTGGATTTGAAGGGTCTTCATATTAGAAATACCCCATAAGTGACCCCATTATAAAAACTACACCCCCCAAAGTATTCAAAATGACATTCAGTCAGCGTTTTAACCCTTTAGGTGTTTCACACGAATAGCAGCAAAGTGAAGGAGAAAATTCACAATCTTCATTTTTTACACTCACATGTTCTTGTAGACCCAATTTTTGAATTTTTACAAGGGGTAAAAGGACAAAATTTTTACTTGTATTTGTAGCCCAATTTCTCTCGAGTAAGCACATACCTCATATGTCTATGTAAAGTGTTCGGCGGGCGCAGTAGAGGGCTCAGAAGGGAAGGAGCGACAAGGGGATTTTGGAGAGTACGTTTTTCTGAAATGGTTTTTGGGGGGCATGTTACCTTTAGGAAGTCCTTATGGTGCCAGAACAGCAAAAAAAAAACACATGGCATACCATTTTGGAAACTAGACCCCTCGGGGAATGTAACATGGGATAAAGTGAACCTTAATACCCCACAGGTGTTTCACGACTTTTGCAAATGTAAAAAAAAAAAAAATTTTTACCTAAAATGCTTGTTTTCCCAAAAAAAATTTATTTTTAAAAAGGGTAATAGCAGAAAATACCCCTAAAAATTTGAAGCCCAATTTCTCCCGATTCAGAAAACACCCCATATGGGGGTGAAAAGTGCTCTGCTGGCGCACTACAGGTCTCAGAAGAGAAGGAGTCACATTTGGCTTTTTGAACGCAAATTTTGCTCTGGGGGCATGCCGCATTTAGGAAGCCCCTATGGTGCCAGGATAGCAAAAAATACCCACATTGCATACCATTCGGGAAACTAAACCCCTCGGGGAACGTACCTAAAATGCTTGTTTTCCCAAAAATTTTACATTTTTAAAAAGGGTAAAAGCAGAAAATACCCCCCAAAATTTGTAACACAATTTCTCCCGAGTACGGCGATACCCCATATGTGGCCCTAAACTGTTGCCTTGAAATACGACAGGGCTCCAAAGTGAGAGCGCCATGCGCATTTGAGGCCTAAATTAGGGATTGCATAGGGGTGGACATAGGGGTATTCTACGCCAGTGATTCCCAAACAGGGTGCCTCCAGCTGTTGCAAAACTCCCAGCATGCCTGGACAGTCAACGGCTGTCCGACAATACTGGGAGTTGTTTTGCAACAGCTGGAGGCTCCGTTCTGGAAACAGTGGCGTACCAGACGTTTTTCATTTTTATTGGGGAGGGGGGCTGTGTAGGGGTATGTGTATATGTAGTGTTTTTTTACTTTTTATTTTATTTTTTGTTAGTGTAGTGTAGTGTTTTTAGGGTACAGTCGCACGGGCGGGGGTTCACAGTAGTTTCTCGCTGGCAATTTGAGCTGCAGCAGAAAGTTTGCGGCAGCTCAAATTTGCAGCCAGATACTTACTGTAATCCTCCGCCCATGTGAGTGTACCCTGTACGTTCACATTGGGGGGGGGGGACATCCAGCTGTTGCATAACTACAACTCCCAGCATGCCCGTTGGCTGTCGGTGACTGCTGAGAGTTGCAGTTTTGCAACAACTGTAGGCACACTGGTTATGTATCACGGAGTTTGTAGTTTGTGACCTAACTCAGTGTTTCACAACCAGTGTGCCTCCAGCTGATGCAAAACTACAACTCCCAGCATGTACGGTGCATGGTGTACGGTGACTGCTGAGAGTTGTAGTTTGCAACAGCTGGAGGCACACCGGTCGTGAAACACTGAGTTAGGTAAAAAAAAACTCAGAGTTTCACAACCAGTGTGCCTTCAGCTGTTGCAAAACTACAACTCTCAGCAGTCACCGACAGCCAACGGGCATGCTGGGAGTTGTAGTTATGCAACCAGCAGATGCACCACTACAACTCCCAGCATGCACTTTAGCTGTTTGTGCAAGCTGGGAGTTGTAGTTAGACAACAGCTGAAGGTACACTTTTCCATAGAAAGAATGTGCCTCCAGCTGTTGCAAAACCATAAGTCCCAGCATGCCCATAAGGGAATGCTGGGAGTTGTGGTGGTCTGCCTCCTGCTGTTGCATAACTACAGCTCCCAGCATGCCCTTTTTGCATGCTGGGAGCTGTTGCTAAGCAACAGCAGGAGGCTGTCACTCACCTCCAACGATCCAGACGCTGCAGGTCAGTCCCGCCGCCGCAGCTGCTCCTGGGGCCCCGATCCCAACAGGGGCGCCGGGGATCGGGGTCCCCAGCACCCGGGGTGCACGTCCCGCACCCGCTCACGTCCTCCGGAAGAGGGGCGGAGCGGGTGCGGGAGTGACACCCGCAGCAGGCGCCCTGATTGGTCGGCCGGTAATCCGGCCGACGAATCAGGGCGATCGTGAGGTGGCACCAGTGCCACCTCACCCCTGCAGGCTCTGGCTGTTCGGGGCCGTCAGAGACAGCCCCGAACAGCCAGTAATTCCGGGTCACCGGGTCACTGGAGACCCGATTGACCCGGAATCGCCGCAGATCGCTGGACTGAATTGTCCAGCGATCTGCGGCGATCGCCGACATGGGGGGGCATAATGACCCCCCTGGGCGATATGCCGGGATGCCTGCTGAACGATTTCAGCAGGCATCCGGCTCCGGTCCCCAACCGGCTAGCGGTGGGGGCCGGAATTCCCACGGGCGTATGGATACGCCCTCGGTCCTTAAGGACTCGGGATTCAGGGCGTATCCATACGCCCTATGTCCTGAAGAGGTTAAAGAGAGATTTTTATCATTATTTCCAGACTAATCCAGACTACCATCATTTCCCATCAATGTAATTTCTTACCTAGATACCTACAAACCTAATTTTTTACCTGGCTACCTACCAACGTAACTATCTACCTGGCTACCTACCAACATAAATACTTACCTGGCTACTTTCCAACATAATTTCCTACCTGGCTAACTACCGACACAATTACCTACCTGGCTGGCTGCCTACCTACCTATGTATGTACCTAGCTATCTACATAGCCTCTTACCTAGCTACCTGGTTATCTTCCTACATAGCTACCTACATATTTACCTATCTACCTCCTTATGTACAAAGCTACCTACCTACTTATCTACATATCTACTTACCTAGCTACCTAACTATATATACCTACTTATTTACCTAGCCACTCAGCTACCTACATGGCTATCTAAATAGCTACCTACCAACCCACATGCTCATCTAGCTACCTACGTATTTACTAACCTATCTACTTATGTACCTAGCTACCTACCTACCTACTTATTTTCCTACCAACCTATCTACAAAGCTACGTACCTACATAGCTACATACCAATCCACCTGGCTTCCTACCTACCTAGCTTACTACCTAGCTACCAACCTAACTACATAGCTAGCTACCTAGCTGTATACTAGCTACCTAACTACTTATTTATCTACATATCTACTTATTCTAATTATTAACCTACCTGGCTACCTACCTATATAGCTACCTACCTTCTTAGCTATTTGGCAACCTACCTGCAAACATATTTACTTACTTGGGGGAAGGGGGCTGATCTATCTAGGGAAGTATTTACCTACCTGCCTATAAGGGGAATACTTAAAGGGGTACTCCAGTGGAAAATATATATTTTTTTAATGAACTGGTGCCACAAATTTAAATAGATTTTAAATTACTTCTATTAAAAAAAAAAAATCTTAATCCTTCTAGTACTTATCAGCTGCTGTATATTCCACATGAAGTTGTATTTCTTACTGTAGTTTTTCCAGTCTGACCACAGTGCTCTCTGCTGACACATCTGTCCATTTCAGGAACTGTCCAGAACAGGAGAAAATCCCCATAGCAAACCTATCCTGCTCGGGACAGTTCCTGATACGGACAGAGGTGTCAGCAGAGAGCACTGAAAAGTACTCTAGAAAGAAATACAACATCCTCTGTAGCATACAGCAGCTGATAATTACTGGAAGGATTAAGATTTTTAAACAGAAGTCGTTTACAAATCTGTTTAAATTTGTGTCTCCAGTTCGTTTTCAACTGGAGTACCCTTTTAATAAGGGAGCTCATTGCTGGGGAACATACCTACCTGCCTACAAGGGGGATATACATACTTAATGGGTGACCTACTAACCTAAGCACTTTTATTGTGCAGGACATCAAGGGGGCATTATTACAGTGTGGGGCCTATAGATTGGGAGATTTAGAAATGGTGGGAAGGGCACAGGAAAAATGTGGAGTCTAACATGTTTGTCCTGCCGATGCTGAAGAGATAAAGTCTTGGCTGGAAGTAGTCGACATGGTGATCTGAGACGGATGGAGAAGAAAAGGAAAGAGGACAACGCCGATCAGAAAAGATAGGAATTGGGAGTCACTTAATTTAACTGTAAGGATGGGGGGGGGGGTATGCATCGATACACATGTGCCAGGGGAGGGGGGTGCCAATACGGCAAGGGGTACCAGGTATGCCTTTGATGCAGGCACCCTGATGTGTCACATAAACGGTCCAATCATAAAAACGGTCCCTTTTACTACTGCGCAACTGAGAGCACACACGCCCCTCCCCGCTTTGTTCGGCAAAAACTGATATCATCGCAGCCAGAATCAATCGAAGGCCATTCTGCTCACCATGCTTCTCCTGACAGTTCTGCTCTTGCCCACCTAGGGCCAAATGCAATTAGGGGCAGCAGTGTATAGCATTAGGATTAAGGACCGGAGTTACACTTTAGGGGTGGGTTAGGTTTAGGGCATAGTGTTAGGTTAGTATTTGTTCACAGTTAGGGTTGATGTTTAGGGCATCCTTTTCTACTTTGGCCTTTTTTCTTAGCAAACCTAAGAGTGGCCAGTGTTGAAACTGACATTTTTTAAGACTTTTTGAATGTGTACAATAATAATAATATAATATAACATATATATATATATATATATATATATATATATATATGATACAACCCATAAATGACAGAACATGTGTTTATGGCAGAACATGTGTGTGTGTATATATATATATATATATATATATATATATATATATTATAATACAACCCATAAATGACAGAACATGTGTTAATGGCAGAACATGTGTATAAGCGTATGCTGGGTTCTTAACCCTCAATCACTTTAATTGCCTTCTCACGGGAAAAAATAATAATCCCTAAGTTTTTACAGCCATCGCCACAAGAGCGCGCACCCTGCGTACCCAGCATTCCCTCTGCCCGCCGTTCTAGAGAACGTAGAACGATACTCTGGGCGCCATTTTGGTGTAGCCCGCAAAACGCTTTATAACTCTGTAGAGGAGGTCGATTGCGCGGACATATTGACGCGATGTAGGAGCCTCTTGTCTTCGCTCTTGTGTTCTCCTTCTAGCAATAAACGATACCTCTTTTCTCCGCCTGTAAGGTAGTGACCAGACTCCTGTGTCCTTGAGACTTTTCCAGTGCAGAGCGGCCGGAGATATGGGCTCTAATCAAGGGGTGCGAGGTAAGAGGCCAGCGCGGCCCCTGCTGTTAGGTCCGGGGCACTGCACTGCTGGTTGCTGCAATGTTTAGGACTTTTACATAGTATTAATCTACGAGTGATATGGTGTGTCCCCCTCGTGTACTGCACGACCCAGCAAGGGCGACCCCTGTCAGGGTTTGGTACTTTTAGTCTACATTTGCAGAAGCCTTCCATAGTAGAAGACCGCCAACAATTGCATTTAAAAGTTGTCTTTCAAGGAGTGGTCTTAAAGAAAATGCATTATGTATTGTGGACTGAAAAGCTGCCACACAGGTTTTGGTTCTAAGGGCGTCTGCATAAGGCGGTGGTATTTTGGAGGGGCTGCACTATACATATAAGCATTCACTGTCATAATGTGTGCCAACAAACTTTTAAAGGGGAACTCCAGTGTTATAAAGTGATGGCACATGGCTAGAATATGCTGTCACTCTCAGTGGTCTTCAACCTGCGGACCTCCAGATGTTGCAAAACTACAACTCCCAGCATGCCCGGACAGCCGTTGGCTGTCCGGGCATGCTGGGAGTTGTAGTTTTGCAACATCTGGAGGTCCGCAGGTTGGAGACCACTGCTCTAGATGATAAATAAATGGTAAAGGGGGAGCAGCAAGATCAGAAAAGGTCCAAGGGTCAGACACTAGTCCTTTAAACAATGCATATGAATTATCCTGCCGTACATTGTAGTGGTCTCCAAATTGGGGGTCTGCAGCTGTTGCAAAACTACGACTCCCAGCATGCTGGGAGTCATAGTTTTGCAACAGCTGCAGGTCCACCGTTTCGAGATCTATTGTACATTGCTGGTCTAAGTGGCCGTTTCTTTTCCAAGTTGGCATCTATGGTACAGTTCATAGATGCCAACCCTTGTATTAATCCCGATCAGGCCTTGGCATTGCACTTGGGCAGAATCTATGAATCCAATGTTGGCCCAGGACTGCAGTGAAGCCTTGGAGCCTTCTTAAGATTCCCTTGTGCCAATGAGATGAATAATGTATCGCTGTCATTCATACTTCATACACAATTATGATGGTCTCTGTTGAGTTGCATTATGTTAATTTTCTAGGGATCAATTTTCTTAATTCATTTTGCTCCGGATTGGGAGGTGTAAGAAAGATCCTCTAAATATCAAAACAGGACCTCCTGCATGTAGTTCAGTGGGCAGTTACTGTTCATTGGATAGTATACATCAGTGCTCCCCAACCTTTTTATTGCCGCGGACCGGTAAACTTTTAATAATTTTTCCGTGGCCCGCTTGTTTTTTTTTTTATAAATAGCAGTCCCCCCCACTTATATAGACAGCAGGCCCCCCTTATAGACAGCACTCACTCTGCTGCTAGATCAGTGGTCTCCAAACTGTGGACCTCCAGCTGTTGCAAAACTACAACTCCCAGCATGCTGGGAGTAGTAGTTTTGCAGCATCTGGAGGTCCACAGTTTATAGACAGCAGGCCCCCGCCCCCCTCTTTGTAAACGGCTCACCACCTGCGGTTGTCCTCGGGTGCTGCCGCTCCACTGCCCCTTTCTCCTGTCCTCCTCATGGTGTCTTATGGAGGAGCATGTGACATACACGTCACTCTGCTTCCTCCGCAGCGTTACACTGGAGGAGTGATGTGTGTGTGTGTGTCACATGCCCCTCCATAGGATGCAATGATGCGATCGGGCGAACAGGAGAGTAGCACTGCAGGTATCTGACATGGTATCGATTGGCCAGGAGGAGGATCAGTGTAACAATAGCGAATTTTCATTCGCTATTGTCACACAATGGGCGGGCTCGCCCCCAACAGTGAAATTATTAATAGTTCCTCGAGTGGCCCGGGACCGTTTGATCCACAGACCGGTACCGGTCCACGGCCTGGGGGTTGGGGAACACTGGTATACATCATGAAAACACCATACAGACATGCACGGTTTACTGGCATACGGCTGTGCCACATACAGTCATGGCCGTAAATGTTGGCACCCCTGAATTTTTGTAGAAAATATAGTATTTCTCACAGAAAAGGATTGCAGTAACACACGTTTTGCTATACACATGTTTATTCCCTTTGTGTGTATTGGAACTAAACCAAAAAAGGGGGGGGGGGGGGGGTGCAAACTAGACATAATGTCACACCAAACTCCAAAAATGGTCTGGACAAAATTATTGGCACCCTTAACTTAATATTTGGTTGCACACACTTTGGAAAAAATAACTGAAATCAGTCTCTTCCTATAACCATCAATAAGCTTCTTACACCTCTCAGCCGGAATGTTGGACCACTCTTCCTTTGCAAACTGCTCCAGGTCTCTCTTATTGGAAGGGCGCCTTTTCCCTACAGAAATTTTAGGATCTCTCCACAGGTGTTCAATGGGATTTAGATCTGGACTCATTTCTGGCCACTTCAGAACTCTCCAGTGCTTTGTTGACATCCATTTCTGGGTGCTTTTTGACGTATCTTTGGGGTCATTGTCCTGCTGGAAGACCCAAGATCTCGGACGCAAACCCAGCTTTCTGACACTGAGCTGTTCAGTGTGACCCAAAATCCGTTGGTAATCCTCAGATTTCATGATGCCTTGCACACATTCAAGGCGCCCAGTGCCAGACGCAGCAAAACATCCCCAAAATATAATTGAACCTCCACCATATTTCACTGTATGTACTGTGTTCTTTTCTTTGTAGGCCTCATTCCGGATTCGGTAAACAGTAGAATGATGTGCTTTACCAATAAGCTCTATCTTGGTCTCATCTGTCCACAAGACATTTTCCCAGAAGGATTTTGGCCGTGGCATGTTTTTTTTTTTTTCACAGAAAAAATGCTGTGCGGCAAAATGGGCGTTTTTGCATGAAAAAATTCAGTGGAATTCTAGCCTAAAGGGGTATTTGGGTATAAAATGGTTTTACACTGGAGCAGGGGTGCTTAATTAAAAAACGAACCATACTCTCCTTCCCAATTCCCCACGGATGCTGTTCCAGCAGGTCCTAGTCCTGATAATGTTTCCTTCCTTCAGAAAATTCCCACTTGTCCAGTCATTAGCTGAGGCTGGTCACGGTAAGAGGGGAGCACTGAGGACTGTGAGCCATCAGAAAAACAGCCGCCAGGGATGGGAGCGATTGGCGGGGGGCTGAGCGTTTAGGGCAGGTGAATATGTTTCGGTTGTGTTTAGATTTTGAAAGCACTCCCACTCCACTTAATGGGAATCTGTCACTGGTATCACCTGCACTAACCCGGCTTGTAGTGTGGGTGACAGTGATGCTTACCTATCCCCAATCCTTGCCTCTATTTCGCCGCAATCTCATTTTTTTTTTTTTGGGGGGGGGGGATATGCCAATGACCTGCTTTGTGCACAGGAGCTCCCCATGCACATCCAGCTGGCATCTTCCTAGTAATGCTTCCTCCTCAGCACAGAAGAGAAGGCATTAGTAGGAAGATGCTGACTGAAGATCTCTGTGAGAGCAGGGACTGGTAAGTACCATTGTCATCAGTCTCCCCCGCACTACTGTAATGGTGGCTGTATTGGTTATTGCCCAGTTATGTGTATTTTATTTTATTTTTTTTTCAGTTTTAGGTAAAAAAAAAACTGCTAATGTATTCAGTATCCTCTGGTTATGGGCATCCGATTCACTACAGGAAACCCTGCAACATTTGGGATTTGTTACTTTGCTATGCTACTCCCACAGTACAGAAGCTAATAAGAACTAGGTGTAAAGTCACGTTCCTTCCACCCTCGCCATTACTGTTTACCTGTAATCTACCTTCTGGGTTGGGTGTGATCTTTAGGATGCTGGAGGCCATTGATCTCATGATGAAAGGTTGTCAAGTATGAGCTAAGATTTACTGCAAACCAGAAGAGTAAGGCGCTTCTGGACATTTCATACTTGTGAGAAGGGTTCCTTGTCAATATGCTGATCACTCTGTGTCCCTTTGCTGTGACCCCCAGGGATAAGCTGTAATCTGTTAAGAAACTTGCTAGTAAGAGTTCAGCTTCCCTGCAGCGCCACCACTGGTGAATTATTTATTACACAGGTGTCAATCAATTCAGGGAGTTGTTTGTAATACTTGATGGGTTCTCCAGAACAACAGATGGTCATAACAGCCACAGGAGGGAGCTGCAAAGATCACCCTCCGTTCTATACAGTCATGGCCGTAAATGTTGGCACCCCTGAAATTTTTCTAGAAAATGAAGTATTTCTTACAGAAAAGGATTGCAGTAACACATGTTTATTCCCTTTGTGTGTAAAAAAGCCAATTGTACATAATGTCACACCAAACTCCAAAAATGGGCTGGACAAAATTATTGGCACCCTTTCAAAATTGAGGAAAAACAAGATTTTGAAGCATGTGATGCTCCTTTACACTCACCTGGGGAAAGTAACAGGTGTGGGCAATACAAAAAAATCACACCCAAAAGCAGATAAAAAGGAGAGAAGTTCACTTAGTCTTTGCATTGTGTGTCTGTGGGTGCAACACTAAGCATGGACAACAGAAAGAGGAGAAGAGAACTGTCTGAGGACTTGAGAACCAAAATTGTGGAAAAAAATATCAACAATCTCAAGGTTACAAGTCCATCTCCACTGTCCACAGTGCGCAACATTATCAAGAAGTTTGCAACCCATGGCACTGTAGCTAATCTCCCTGGGCGTGGACAGATGAGAAAAATTGATGAAAGGTGTCAATGCGGGAAAGTCCGGATGGTGGATAAACAGCCCCAAACAAGTTACAAAGATATTCAAGCTGTCCTGCAAGCTCGGGAGCATCAGTGTCAGCGCAAACTATCCGTCAACATTAAATAAAATGAAACTCTATGGAAGGAGACCTAGGAGGACTCCACTGCTGACACAAAAAATAAAAAAAAATACATTTTGCCAAAAGGAACCTGAGTAAGCCAAAATCCTTCTGGGAAAATGTCTTGTGGACAGATGAGACCAAGATAAAGCTTTTTGGTAAAGCACATCATTCTACTGTTTACTCAAAACGGAATGAGGCCTACAAAGAAAAGAACACAGTACCTACAGTGAAATATGGTGGAGGTTCAATTGTTTTTTTTATTTTTAATTTTTTTTAATTATTTATATTTTTTTGCTGCCTCTTGCACTGGGTGCCGTGAATGTGTGCAAGGCATCATGAAATCTGAGGATTACTAACTGATTTTGGGTCGCACTGTACAGCCCAGTGTCAGAAAGCTGGATTTGCGTCCGAGATCTTGGGTCTTCCAGCAGGACAATGACCCTAAACATATGTCAAAAAGCACCCAGAAATGGATGGCGACAAAGCACTGGAGAGTTCTGAAGTGGCCAGAAATGAGTCGCTTTCAGTTATGTTTTCCAAAGGGTGTGCAACCAAATATTAAGTTAAGGGTACCAATAATTTTGTCCAGCCCATTTTTGGAGTTTGATGTGACATTATGTCCAATTTGCTTTTTTCCTCCCTTTTTTTGGTTTAGTTCCAATACACACAAAGGGAATAAACGTATATAGCAAAACATGTGTTACTGCAATCCTTTTCTGTGAGAAATACTTCATTTTGTAGAAAAATTTCAGGGGTGCCAACATTTATGGCCATGACTGTAAACTCCAGAAGATTTATAGTCAGATGTGGCAGATTAATTTCAGGAGTATCTGTGACTGGTTCATTCATCTGAATAGAGTGGTTTCTGCACCATGTGCATATATAAAAACGTGTGAGGGTGTGACTGCTTGGACTCGGTGATCTTAAAGTGGTACTTCATTGGCCAGCGTTCAGAAGTAAATGTTCCGAACGTTGTTTTTGCGCTGCGGGGGTCTGCCACCGTGGCTGACCCCTGCAGCGCAAAAAAACAGCATTCAGGACATTTACTTCCAAATGCTGGCCAGTGGAGTACCCCTTTAAATCTGTGATCTGTGGGGTCCATTGTGGGAACAGGGATTACTGTTTTTTATTTTTTTTGTGAATAAATCATTACACCCTATTACTGTAATATACTATATATCCCACAGTAGAATGTGAGAAGAATTTCGGAGCACTCGGCCATATCGATACAAAGTGCTGTCTCATGCTTACGCGCTGAGAAATGCTGCTTTGTGCAAACCAGGTTTTACAGGGAAACTTCAGTATCCGTTTAAATCCATGTGAGATGTTAAGCAGCTTTGTAGCTATTGGATTAATATACTGAATTTCAGTTTTCACATGTTGTTTAAATACAAAGCTACATTCAGAATTGGGCTTGTTTCATGTTGAGAGTAGTACATTGTTACCAAAGCTAAGCGTCAGGGTACGTTCCTGTGAAATAAAAATTTGTGTACGGAAAATCCACAGCTACATATCTGTTCCAAATAGGATTTCTTGGGGAATTTTTATCTTTGCGGACCTCAGTGGAGGAGATGTAAATGATATATTAATCTAGGTATTGTAAATCTGAGTCTGTGGATAGGCTGCTGATGACCTGCTCTATTAGCCACACTGCTGGTCCATTCCCCCATGGATCCATTAAGATTATTTCTGCAGCATATGGACTAGAGTTATTAAAATCTCATCCACTATGCTCCTTTTGTAATACAGTGACCCCCTCGACCTACGATGGCCCTGACATATGATAATTTCAACATGCGATGGCCTCTCAGAGGCCATCGCATGTTGAAGGCAGCATCAACATACGATGCTTTTATATGTTGGAGCCATCGCATAAACGGCTATCCGGCAGCACAGACTGCTTCAGCTGCCACCGGATAGCCGTTTACGGTGCCTCGTGTGGTCCGCTGACGATCACTCACCTGTCCTCGGGGCTCCGGCGCGTCCTCTTCGGGATCCCCTGCATCGTCGGCGGTCGTCATCACGTCGCTGCGCACGCCGTCCCGTCATCCAATAGGAACGACGTGATGGCTGCGACGGAGAGCGAGGATGCCGGGGAAGCAGAGGCCTTGCTGGAGCATCGGGGACACCCCGGGGACGAGGCGACATCGATGGACGGCGACATCCCGGGCAGCGGTGACGGTCCGGAGCGGCGGGGACAGGTGAGTACAGCTTCCTCTAAGGCTGGGTTCACACCACGTTTTGTTAAATACGGTTCCTGTATACGGCTGGGAGGAGGGGGGGCGGTGCTTAATCGCGGCGCCCGCACTCAGCCGTATTCGGGAACCGTATTTAATGTATGTCTATGAGCCGACCGGAGTGAACCGCCTTCGTTTTCGGCCGTATGCGGTTTCCCGACCGTAGGCAAAAAACGCGGTCGACCACGTTTTTGCCTGCGGTAGGGAAACCGCATACGGCCGAAAACAAAGTCGACCGGAGGCTGCGGTTCACTCCAGTCGGCTCATAGACATACATTAAATACGGTTCCCGAATACGGCTGAGTGCGGGCGCCGCGAATAAGCCCCACCCCCCCTCCTCCCAGCCATATACGGGAACCGTATTTAACAAAACATGGTGTGAACTCAGCCTAACAGTGGTCTACAACCTGCAGACCTCCAGATGTTGCAAAACTACAACTCCCAGCATGCCCGGACAGCCGATGGCTGTCCGGGCATGCTGGGTGTTGTAGTTTTGCAACATCTGGAGGTCCGCAGGTTGTAGACAACTGTCCTATACTTTACATTGCACAGATCTCTCAACATGCGATGGTTTCAACAAACGATGGTCCGTTTGGAACGGATTACTATCGTATGTTGAGGGACCACTGTACACTGCAGATTTTTCACATGCAGATATACCTTAGGGTTGTGTCCTCCTTACAGACAGGAGTACAGTGAAAGGTGACACTAAAAGATATAAGATCAGGTCATTCACAATAGGTGATGGTTATAGCTAAGCCTCCCACCACCCTCTTGCACAATGACCTCTGCACTGGTCTCCATTTCGCTTACACACAATAGACTGACCCAGACTCTATTCACTTCTATGTCAACGTGGCTTGCTGTAGAGCATTTCTATCTCTATAAATGTTTTAGTGTGTAACACATCCCTTTATAAAGGCTCACTCCAAAAAATGATGCTGTGTCATGCCTAGTGCAGGGCCCAATACTAGATATGACATGTTCTAATCCATTTTCCCTCCAAACTTTCCATGCAGAATATATGTATTTTCTCTTTTCTTTTTGGCAGAATGGGGTTGCGCTGCCGCTTTGGCTGTCGGCGCTGTAGCCGTTGGATACCTGACTTACAGAACCCTCTATTGTAAAGACAAATGCTGCAAAGCCAAGGTTAACCAGGATATACAGAAAGACAATCCTAAGGTTGTACATGCCTTCGATATGGAGGACCTGGGAGATAAAGCGGTGTACTGCCGCTGCTGGAGGTCCAAAAAGGTAACCAACAAGAAGTGTATCCACTTGTTTTATTGAACGGGGGGGTTAGGAACCATTAAATTTTATATTTTTGTATCAATTTTACTTAGAGCTATATCACATTTTCTCGCAAATCTCGCTAAGAGTAGATACAGTATCAAATCAGACAAATGAGTCAAAAATATTAGACTTGGCCATTTAATCATTGAGGGAAATAATTTTATATCATATATCTAAAGCTGGAAAAGTATGTGAACCTTTACTATCTTGTATGACCCCCCTTGTGCAGCAATAACTGCATTTAATCATTTCCGATAATAGTCGATTAGTCCTGTATGTCGGCTTAGAGGAATTTTAGCCCATAACACATAAAACAGCTTCAACTCTGTTATGTTGGTGTTGAAAATATGATGTAATGCCTGAGATTGGGCTAGGAGAGTGCGAGCTCGATCAGGATGGTGACCATTTTTGTATAGTGATGCAGAATATGTTGGCACTCTGAAAGCAGAAAAAAAAAAAAGTTGTGGCGTTTGAAAGGAGTATATGTAGGTTTGTGCACCTACAACAGGAATTAAATGACACAGAGCGATCACTAAGGTTTTGGGGTGATCAGACTGTTACTTGCACTGCTAGTGAAGAGCTGGGGCTTGTATTCATGCATCATGCACTTCTGGGGCCCGGCAGCCCATCTAGAAGTGGGGATGCCCTAGTATGCCCCAGCCCTTCGAAATGGGGAACAATTTTAAAGGGTTACTCGCTGCTAGACTTCTATCTTATAAGATGTCTGATAGCTGGGACCCCTGCGATCTCCTGCAGCACCCGGCATTCTAAACAATCGCTGGGTCCCTTCGGCAGTGGTTGTGACATCACGGCCACGCCCCCTCCATACATGTCTATGGGAGGGGGCATGGTGGCCGACAAGTCCCCTCCTATAGACATGACTAGGGGGGACATGGCGTGACGTCACTATCACAGCCTACGGCTCTGAGTGTTCTAAACAAAATGTTCAGAATGCTGGAGCACCGGAGTACCCCTTTAAATGTGTTTGTAATATGCTGTTTGGCTCTTTTTAATTAAAATAGAAGTCTTACATGTAACTTTTTATAGTTTCCTACTTTGTAGCTTCATTCCTTCATTTCTTACCTTTCAGTTCCCATTTTGTGATGGAGCGCACACTAAACACAATGAGGAAACTGGAGACAACGTTGGACCTTTAATAATCAAGAAAAAAGAATCCTAAACCATGGGCTGCAGCTTTAATAATGTACAATGAAACAACAGTAAATATAATTTCTCTCTAACCAAGAAGTTTCTCCTTCCAGAAAATCCCGCCGGCCGTATGTGTCATCTGCCTTAAGTGTTAACCCCTGCAGTGGTGGAAGGTCTTGTCTGGCAGGGAAATAGGAACTTGTTCTGTACTTGTCTGTAACCACTGTACGAGCTGTGTTCATTCCTCGGGTGGACACTTGCTTTTTTTTCCATTGTGAAATGCTGACATTGGAATGTAAAACCAATACATGGACATTAAATTATGTATGAAATCTGATGTGAGTGCTGTTTAGGGTTGTGGCTTGGAGCTGACATAATCACAAAGCCAGTACCCTGCTCTGTACTTACGGGGCAACATGCTGGCTACAGATTACTGTCTGGGTTGGCAAATATTATGTTTCAAATTCCTTTAATAGGCCCTTCATTGACTTAGAGTAACTACATTTAGGTGACATTAGACAGTTTTCTGGCGGAGTATTGATTTTCATACTTCCCAAGGAGCATTGCCTGTAAGATTCCTTACACCGCCTGGCGAGTACCTTCCAGAAAGTGGCATAACAATGCCAGAGGGGGGTGAAGGGCTACCCAAGATTAGAGAAACAGATTATTTCTTCCAAAAATAGCACCACCCCTGTCTACAGGCTCGGTGTGTTACTACAGCTCAGTTGAATTGATTGAAGACAGGTTGTAATACCACACCCAACCTGAGGACAGGTGTGGTAATGTCCTTCAAAATAAATTAGCAGTTTTTCCATTCCTGGACAACCCCTCTAACAACTAGATAATACAAAAACGCACGTCTAGCACATATGAAGCGTATAACATTTTCTAATTTAATATGCGTTAAAGTGAAACTGACAGGCTGTTCACCCGCATTAAACCCAATTTACCGGGTAATAGTGCAGCATTAATATGACAAGTCACTTGCATGAATTGATGATTTGTTTTTATACTTTTATAGTTCTATTGCACATTGGAGGCAGGGAGCCGGCTCGCCTTGCTTCCCTGCCTCCTCAATACTTCCTGCTCTGCCCTCCCCCAGTAGTGAATATGCAAAACTATTTTCTCTCACGTTGCTAGAACGTAAGAACAGAGCGCAGGGGCCGGCACAATCTCATGTCCTAGCGACATGAGAATGAATAGTTTGCATATTCATTACTGGAGGCGAAAGCTGCTCAATAGAACGTGAAGTATGGCGACGTATAACTTTGCCAAATCTTCCTCAATTCATGTAAGTGACTCGTCATTTTAATGCTCTTCACCCCCACTTTAATCCAATATATTGGATTTAGTGCGGGCAAACAGCCTGTCAGTTTTGTTTGACTAATGTCCAAAAAACGCGTCAATGTTTTGCACTTATCAGGTCTGTAACACATATTTTGCATACTGCCATGTGGTGCTTAATGCATATCCATAAACCAGTGTTTCCCAACCAGGGTGCCTCCAGCTGTGGCAAAACTGCAACTCCCAGCATGCACGGACAGCCTCTGGCTGTCCGGGCATGCTGGGAGTTGCAGTTTTGCAACAGCTAGAGGCACCCTGGTTGGCAAACACTGCAATAAACCAAAGGATATTATATGCTACAATAGTGCTGGATTTGCATTTTCAACATTTTTACAGACTACTAGGTTTCCGTACACCTTGATATCACACAGGTAAGCTACATAGAACTTTATACTAAATGGTGATTATTTGAAATAGAAAGTTTTATACCATGGAACAATTTAATCTTAATAAAGTAATATAATAATCCAGAGATGATCCACTAGAGTTTGTAGGTACAACAACCAGGAGAGGATCCACAGCATAAAGGAATCCAGCACTTATCTGCCCTGTGTGTTACATGCAGCTCAGTCTTACCAACAAAAAGTTTACATCTTAGGCCGGTATCACAGAGCGTAGTACATGCACATTTTGCATCTGTGTTCCAGACACAAGTCCTTTCCACCTGTTTAGGCATCTGAAGACCAAGTAAACGGGCATCAGACCTGCAATCAGGCATGGACTTGCACCCATAGTATGGTCACAAAAATAACCTGCACACGTACCAATCTGTGCTTCACTGGTATTACACCAATGTTCACAACTAGAGATGAGTGAATTTACAGTAAATTCGATTCGTCACGAACTTCTCGGCTCGGCAGTTGATGACTTATCCTGCATAAATGAGTTCAGCTTTCAGGTGCTCCGGTGGGCTGGAAAAGGTGGATACAGTCCTAGGACACTCTTTCCTAGGACACTCTTTCCTAGGACTGTATCCACCTTTTCCAGCCCACCGGAGCACCTGAAAGCTGAACTCATTTATGCAGGATAAGTCATCAACTGCCGTGCCGAGAAGTTCGTGACGAATCGAATTTACTGTAAATTCGCTCATCTCTATTCACAACCAGTGGCTCTACAGCTGATTAGGTAAATACATGTTATATAATATATATATATATAACATGCAAAGTTATGAGGTTGCAGTATCTTGTAATACCTTTTTTTTTATTGGACTAACACAAAATACTATTACAAGATACTGCAACATCCTATGATTTTGCATCACTGGATTAATATGGTTACTCCTTACTAATATACATACATACAGTCATGGCCGTAAATGTTGACACCCCTGAAATTTTTCAAGAAAATGAAGTCACACACGTTTTTCTATACACATGTTTATTCCCTTTGTGTGTATTGGAACGAAACCAAAAAAGGAGGAAAAAAGCAAATTGGACATAATGTCACACCAAACTCCAAATTATTGGCACCCTTAACTTAATATTTGTTTTCACACCATTTGGAAAAAATAACTGAAATCAGTCGCTTCCTATAACCATCAATAAGCTTCTAACGCTTCTCAGCCAGAATGTTGGACCACTCTTCTTTTGCAAACTGCTCCAGGTCTCTCTTATTGGAGGGGCGCCTTTTCCCAACAGCAATTCTAAGATCTCTCCACACGTGTTCAGTGGGATTTAGATCTGGACTCATTGCTGGCCACTTCAGAAATCTCCAGCACTTTGTTGCCATGCATTTCTGGGTGCTTTTTGACGTATGTTTGGGGTCATTGTCCTGCTGGAAGACCCAAAGTCTCTGACGCAAACCCAGCTTTCTGACACTGGGCTGTACAGTGCGACCCAAAATCCATTGGTAATCCTCAGATTTCATGATGCCTTGTACACATCCAAGGCACCCAGTGCCAGAGACAGCAAAACCACCCCAAAACATCATTGAACCTCCACCATATTTCACTGTAGATACTGTTCTTTTCTTTGTAGGCCTCATTCCGTTTTAGGTAAACAGTAGAATGATGTGCTTTACCAAAAAGCTTTTTCATGGTCTCATCTGTCCACAAGACGTTTTCCTAGAAGGCTTTTGTCTTTACTCAAGTTCATTTTGGCAAAATGTAGTCTTTTTTTATGTCTCTGTGTCAGCAGTGGGTCCTCCCGGGTCTCCTGCCATAGCGTTTCATTTCATTTAAATGTTGACGCATAGTTCGCGCTGACACTGATGCTCCCTGAGCCTACAGGACAGCTTGAATATCTTTGGAACTTGTTTGGGGCTGCTTTTATACACCATCAATTTTTCTCTTCCGTCCACGCCCAGGGAGATTAGCTACAGTGCCATGGGTTGCAAACTTCTTGATAATGTTGCGCACTGTGGACAATGACAAATCTACATCTCTGGCGATGGATTTGTAATCTTGAGATTGTTGATATTTTTCCACAATTTTGGTTCTCAAGTCCTCAGACAGTTGTTCTTTCTGTTGTCCATGCTTAGTGTGGCACACACAGACACACAATGCAAAGACTAATTGAACTTCTGCTTTTTTTTTTATATTGCCCACATCTGTTACTTGCCCCAGGTGAGTTTAAAGGAGCATCACATGCTTGAAACAATCTTATTTTCCCACAATTTTGAAAGGGTGACAATTTTGTCCAGACCATTTTTGGAGTTTGGTGTGACATTGTCCAATTAGTTTTTTTTTTTTCCTCCCTTTTTTGGTTTAGTTCCAATACAGTGGTCCCTCAACATACGATGGTAATCCGTTCCAAATGAACCATCGTATGTTGAGGGATCCGTGCAATGTAAAGTATAGGAAGCTGTACTCGCCTGTCCCCGCCGCTCCGGACCCGTCACCGCTGCCCTGGATGTCGCTCTCCATCGCTGTTGCCGCGTTCTGTGGTGTCCCTGACGCTCCAACCGTCTCTGCTTCCCTGGGATCCTCGCTCTCCGTCGCCATCATCATGTCACTACGCACGCACGCCGCTCCTATTGGATGACGGGACGACGTGTGCGCGATGTGATGACGACTATGGAGAGCACCGGCGATGGAGGGGATCAAGAAGATGACGCTCCGGAGCCCCGAGGACAGGTAAGAGACCATCACCGGAGCATACGGGGCATCGTAAACCGCTATCCGGCAGCAGCTGAAGCAGTCTGCGCTGCCGGATAGCTGTTTATGTGATGGCCCCGACATACAAAAGCATCGTATGTTGATGCTGCCTTCAACATGCGATGGCCTCTGAGAGGCCATCGCATGTTGAAATTATCGTATGTTGGGGCCATTGTAGGTCGGGGGGGGTCATTGTACACACAAAGGGAATAAACATGTGTATAGCGAAACATGTGTTACTGCAATCCTTTTCTGTGAGAAATAAGAAGATTTTTGTTTACTTACCGTAAAATCTCTTTCTCGGAGGATCCATTGGGGGACACAGACCGTGGGTGTATGCTGCTGTCTCTAGGAGGTGTGACACTATGGTAATATAAAAAAAAAGTCTGCTCCTCCCAGAAGGATATACCCGCCTTCAGGCCCTGAGCTAATCAGTTCCAAAGCAATAGGAGGAGACCAACAGGTCAAAGAAAAAACCCAAAACTGTACGAGAACCAGAAGAAAAAAACATAACTGAACACACCCTCGGACAGAGAACCAAAGGAAACCCCAAAAAGGGTGGGAGCTGTGTCCCCCAATGGATCCTCCGAGAAAGAGATTTCACGGTAAGTAAACAAAAATCTCCTTTTCTCTATCGGCTCCATTGGGGGACACAGACCGTGGGATGTACCAAAGCTGTCCCTTGGGTAGGCAGATAAGCAGTCAGGCAGACGGCCGAACCACGGCCGCCTGCAACACTTTACGACCTAGATTAGCATCAGCCGATGCGAAGGTATGAACTTGGAAGAACCTCGAGAAAGTGGGCAAAGACGAACAGGTAGCTGCCTTGCAAATCTGCGAGGCCAAGGCTCTATTCTAGAGAGTCCAGGTTGCCCCAACAGAAACGGGTAGAATGAGCCACAACCCTGAAAGGAGAAATGGTGGCCTTGGAAGCAGGTTGTCCCTTACGACGACCTTCCGTAAGGATGAAAAAGGAATCACACTGACGAAACGAAGAAGTGATGGAGAGATAAGACCGAACAGCCCGAACTACATCCAGTTTGTGTAGTAAGCGCTTCTTAGGATGAGAAGGAGCAGGACAAAAAGACAGGAGGACGACAATGTCCTCTTTGAGATGAAAGGCCGAAACCACCTTAGGCAAAAAGGAAGGATCTGGCCGGAAAACAACCTTGTCCTGGTGGATCACCAGAAACTAAGAACGGCAGGAGAGAGCTGCCAATTCAGACACGCTCCGGATGGAGGTGATAGCAACAAGAAACGCCACTTTCCAAGAAAGGAGGCGGAGAGACACCTCTCTCAGGGGCTCAAAGGGTTCACCCTGGAGGGCACTCAGAACCAAATTCAAGTCCCAAGCGGGAGAGGGTGACCGATAAGGAGGAACAGCATGTGCCACTCCTTAAAGGAAGGTCCGGACATGAGAATTAGAAGCCAGAGGCTGCTGTAAAAGAATAGCACGGGCCAAAAACTGACCTTTAAGAGAACTGAGAGACAACCCCAGTTCCAAACCCGACTGCAAAAAGGAGAGAAGACGGGGGAACCGAGAAGGTTACAAGGGATAAATCCTGAGCTTCACACCAACGAAAATAAGACCGCCAAGTACGGTTGTAAATTCTTGCGGAGGAGGGCTTACAAGCCCTGAGCATAGTGTGAATGACTTGGGAAGAGAACCCGCGGGCCCTCAAAACCGCGGTCTCAACTGCCACACCGTCAAATGCAGCGACTGTAAATTGGGGTGGCAAAGAGGACCCTGAGAGAGCAGGTCCGGACAGAGTGGAAGGCGCAGTGGAGCGTTGTCCAGGAGCCTGACTACGTCGGCGTACCACGACCTTCGGGGCCAATCTGGAGCTACCAGAATGGCTGGGACACCCTCTGTTTTGAGGGAACAGATAGGGTAGGGCAAATCCCGCCCAAGGAATCACTAGGGCGGCCAGAGCCTGAGGGTCCCCGGATTTGTTTTCCGCCCAGATGAGAATCTTGGTCACCTCGGCCATGGCTGCCGAGCTGCGAGTGCTGCCTTGTCGAATTATGTACGCCACGGCCGTGGCGTTGTCCGACTGGACGCGGACAGATCGGGACTGAAGCCGGGACTCCCAATGAAGGAGACAAAGAAGAATCGCCCGTAATTCCAATATGTTTATGGGGGGGATCCTGCTAAGATATCCTGATGGAGCTTTTGGCACCACTCCGACAGGGCCTTGGACACCCATGTCGAGGCGAAGATGGGGAGAAGAGCCAGCTGCTTCAGAGGCAAACTTCGCTAAGGATTCTACCTTCTTGTCCGTGGAATCCTTGAAGGCAGCGGCATCTGGCAGTGTAGTCGATCCAATGAGGGAGGGGAAACCACCTTAGTGACAAAGTCCTTGTCAAAATGGATGACGTTCTTGAATCGTCTTGATTCCCGGGAACCTCTTGTCTGGATGTTTCCATGCAGATTCCAGAATGTCGTCAAAGTCAGCGTGAGAGCTAAACCTTTGAGGTGCTGGCTTAGCACGATGAAAAGATACTCCTGGAGTGACATCCGAAGATCCTGGGTCCTCTAAGTGAAAGGTGTCTCTTATGGCTGTCACCAATGAGTTCACCGTTTCAACTGAATCCGAGCAGTCCTCTGAGTCAGAAGCCAGCTCGGAAGCCTTGTCCGCCAGTTCACCAGGAGAATGTGAACGAGTAGAGGCAGTCCTGGAGGGGGGAGACCCTGACCAGGTACGCGGCTCTGGCGTGGCAGAGCGGCGACTCCAAGAACGTCCTCCGGAGGAGCGACGTTTGTGCCCAGATGATGGGGGGGCGGGACCCACGAGGGGAACGCCCACGTTTATCTGAAGAGTCAGACGAGGCACCCCTAGTACGCTTGTGAGAGGATGAAGTATGTGGAGACAAGGAGCGGGCCCTCTCAGAGGCCCTGCGCAAGGAAGACCCCTACAAGGCGGACACCACTTCCCGGGAGGCCTCAGCCACTGAACGGGAGACTTGGGTCAAGTCAGCCATATACTGGGTCAGGGAAGAAACCCAGGCTGGTGGAGCGGCTGAATCCACCGGAACCGAAAGGGCATCGGGGTCTGGGGGGGCAGTGGAGCAGGCAGGGAAAGTGGGATCTGCAGAGCCAGGCATCTTGGTATTACAGTGCTTACAGACAAAATAAGTCACTGACGTTCCAGGTTTCTGTTTAAAGGGAGGAACAGCTCTGGGTACGGACATAATGAGAAAAGAGACAGGAACTTTCTCACCCCAGGCAGCTGCGGTGAGGTGAACTCGGCTCCGTGCAGCTAGAGTGCCAGCCAATAGGGAGAGAGGGGCGTGCCTGAAGCAGAGGCACTAACTAATTGGCCCCTCCTAACTGAAAATCGCGCCTATGGCGCTGATTGGAGGCTACTTCGCGCCTCTGAAGAGCTCCGACCGTCCTGTGGGCGGAGCTATAGACTGCCGAGAAGAAGCTGTAATGGCGCCCGCTCCTTGTCCTGAGCGCACATGTCAGCTGCATATGTGCTCGGGGAAAGAGAGCGGGCGGCCTATACGCCGGCAGAGACTGCCGGAGAAAATGAAAGTAAGCCGGCGCTGAGAGCGCCCGGCCCGTACCAGCGCCGCGGCTGTCAGCCGCATATAAGGCGCTGCGGGAGAAGTGAAAGTAAGCCGGCGCTTAGAGCGCCCGGCCCGTACCAGCGCCACGGCTGACAGCCGCAGATAAGGCGCTGCGGACATAGTCGCAAGAAACACACATACAGTGAAGTGCCCGATGTAAAACATAGATTACATGCCCCCTGAGATGCCACTGCTCGCCAGAATAAAAGTCCAGCCCCTGTATAAGCCAGCCCCATAACCTGAAAGGTGGGCCAAAAACAGAGGGTCTCCAGAGATTGCAAGTCCGTACCTAAGGAGAAAAGGGAGGAAAATACCTCAGTCAGAAGAACTTACCTAATGGAGTCTTCAGTGAAGTCTTCAGTCAGCTTTAGTTACCTGCATCACGCTTGGCTGCTATGCGCGAGCGAGGCAAGCAGGGAAATAGGGGGACCCGGACCCATGAGGTACATACCCAGGCGCTGACCGTTGGTGAGGGGGGGGGGGGAACAGTGCATATACGCAATGTCTGTGCCCCCTTACTCGCAATGGGGAAACAGGGAACCGGAGTCCCTGAGTCCCAACCTGAAAACAGAAAAGAAAAAGGAATAAAAAACTAACACGTCCCTATACTAGGAAAACTAAAAATCAGAAGACCTGGTCTGGAGAATTCCAGACCATGTCCACCTCCTTCAGACACTAAGCTTAAACTGATTAGCTCAGGGCCTGAAGGCAGGTATATCCTGCTGGGAGGAGCTGACTTTTTTTTATTACCATAGTGTCACACCTTCTAGAGACAGCAGCATACACCCACCGTCTGTGTCCCCCAATGGAGCCGATAGAGAAACTTCATTTTCTAGAAAAATGTCAGGGATGCCAACATTTACGGCCATGACACTGTGTGCATGTATATATAATTAGAGATGAGCGAAGTTACAGTAATTAGATTCGTCACAAACTTCTCGGCTCGACAATTGCTGACTTTAGCCTGCATAAATTAGTTCAGCTATCAGGTGCTCTGGTGGGCTGTAAATGGTGGATACAGTCCTAGGAGAAACTCTCCCCTAGGACTGTATCTACCTTTTCCAGCCCACCAGAAAGCTGAACTAATTTAGGCAGGCTAAAGTCAGCAAGCGCCGAGCCGTGAGATTCGTGAGGAATCGAATGACTGTAACTTCGCTCCTCTCTAATACCAGTGATAAGGAGATCAATATAAAGTAAATGCCATGGCCCATAGAAACAAGTTCTAATCTTTTTCTAATCTGCACAGTAAAAACAACAAAAAAACTACACTTGTTTCATACATGCGGGTTATTGCCTGGAGCACAGAAACTGCTTTCCCAACAGTGCCCACTAGGGGGAATACAATGTCCACAGGTTACACACACCCATGTGGATTCTTGCACATTTTCTTTAATTAAAGGGGCTTTTACACATACAGAGTTGTGACCATTTTTGTATTGGTAAGTAAATGTACTTAATCAGTGGGGAGAGACATAGATTTATTTTTTTTAGCCCACCCTTTTTATATTGCGGCTATAAAAGCAATTGACTGCTCTCATCCAATTACTGACCCTTTGTCAGCATCTGATGATATGGACAGTAACATGGCCTTTGGTATGTGATGGGTTTTATTACATTATTGTGAGTTAAAGAGCCTGGAAATGTTAGATGTCCTCTAATGAAACAATAAAGGGATGGGCAATTTGTGTAGGGAATCTATTAAATCATTCCAATAGTTTACAGGGTATTCCTATCTCATGAAGTTATTAGTTATTTAAATTGTCCCTGAAATGAATAGTTTGCACTGCGCATGCATGGCCAGTGCTCTATTTATTCTTTATGGGGCTGCAGAATGTTTCAGAGGTCGATGCTCTGCAGTGGTTTCCAACCTTTTGCGCGACTGTGCCCCCAAAGGGTGAAAGTATGTCAGCAGGTACCCCTTGCGTGGAATTTATGTGCAAGAGGTACCCACGGACAAAACAAGTCATAAAAGTACTTATTTTTATATTTTCATAATTTTGGGTGCTTACGTTTTCTAATGCGATACTTGGCCTTGTTTTTGTGCCATCAAAGATTGGATGCTGCTGACGGCTAGTGTAACATCACCTTCAGGCTGAAGTCTCCCCTCCATCTTAATATCTTAATCCCCTAGTGCCATTCCAACTAGCCCCCACCCCCCCGATCCCGTTTTGCCATTATCCCCCCCCCCCCCTCCATCTTAACCCCTTAATGACGCAGGACGTAAATGAATGTCCTGGTGAGGTGGTACTTAACGCACCAAGACGTACATTTACGTCCTAAGCATAACCGCGAGCATCGGAGCGATGCCCGGATCATGCGCGGCAGGTAATGGCGGACATCCCTGATCCCTCGGATATCGGCCATTAACTCCTCAGATGCCGTGATCAATACAGATCACGGCATCTGCAGCATCGCGGTCACTAAAATGGATGATTGGATCGCCCGCAGCTCTGCTGCGGCGATCCGATCATCCAGCATGGCAGACGGCGGTCCCCTCACCTGGCTCCGCTGCCTTTCCGGCGTCTTCTGCTCTGATCTGCCTTCCCGCAGACCAGAGCAGAATATGACCGATAATGCTGATCAGTGCTATGTCCTATACATAGCACTGAACAGTATTAGCAATCGAGTGATTGCTATAAATTCGTCCCCTATGGGGACTATTAAAGTGTGAAAATAAGAGTAAAAAAATAAAGTAAAAAAAATTTGAAGCACCCCCTCCCCCAATAAAAACGTAAATTGTCCCATTTTCCCTATTTCACCCCCAAAAAGTGTTAAAAAATATTTTATATACATATATCACCGCATGCGTAAATATCTGAACTATTAAAATAAAATGTTAATGATACTGTACGGTGAACGGCGTGAACATAAAAGTAAAAGTCCAAAATAGCTGCTTTTTAAAAAAAAAAAAATTTTAAACAAGTTTTATTACTTTTCAAAAGGAAAAATGTACAACAATCAAAAAGAAGAAAACATTGTGAGGAAGCATCTGTAGGACAGTACAAAGAAGAAACAACATTCCTATCCACACTTGAGGGTAGAAGAAGTAACAATGGCTAGCTATATAAAGACATGCAATTTCAAAAGAAAAGAGCTACAAAATTGGCAAGATGAAGTAGTATGTGGGAATATCCCACTGCTGCACAGTAATGTCCCGAAACGGTCAGTCCGGAAGACGCAAAGCCCCCAAAGTGTCCCCCAAAGTTCTCATGCAATACCATTCCGTATGATTGAACGGTCTCACTATGCCCTCTATTTCTGTCGCTGAATAAGCAGTCACAATAAACCTTTCCCATTTGTCAAAGAACTTGTGTGTGCGTGTTTTGTGGCGTTCAGTATCTAACCTATCAATGTTACAGAATAGTTTCAATTGGGAAATCAGCATATTATGAGTGGGCGATGATGAGGATAGCCAGAAGGCAAATAGGCAGGTATTCGTGAGGGGAGTCATGAACTTCGGGCAGGCCATGGTTCTGTTGGGGAAATTCGGAGAAGGGAGTATATTGAAACTGTACAAAGCCCTGTGGGCCAATTTAAAGTAGGTTTCCCTCCATCTCTCATTTATAACACATTTACGCACTTTATGCCATCCCTGGAGAATGCTCTCCGAAATATCCTCATCAGTAATCCACTTGTGCCAGGAGGAAAAGAGGGTATCAGGCTTGATTTTCAGAAGGACTTTTTTTTAATGTCGGGTATATGGAGGAAATGGAGAGTTTTCTGGGATCACTGCCTATTAGCGTGTCTATAGCGTGTCTATAGCATTTGTGGGAGCTTCATTCGTAAGGAGATATAATCTGGACTTACAAAAGGAGTGGATTTGATTGAGGGAGAACACGTGTGCTGACGGGAGTTGGAACCTATCTAGGATTTCATGTGGTGACAGACAACTTTTTTGCCGTACAGTCCATGAGGTCGCCTGCCTTGCTTAACCCCTTTTCCCTCCAGTGAAGTAAGGTGCCCCGTGGAATGCCCTCTGGAATATTAGGATGACCCAGGAGTGGAAAATGCTTCGACATCCGGAACGGAAGACGAAACAATTTGTGAATCTCCTTCCATGCAACCACGGTATCCTTTAATAAAGTTGAGCGTTTAACCACTGGTGGCAGTTCGGTATATGGTGTATGTAGCAGAGCCGACAATTTCCAAGGGAAAGCCAACACACCCTCAACATCAATGTTTGCATGAAAGGAGGCTTCGTGGATTCAGTCGGACACAAATCTAAATAAACATGCCAGGTTATAACCTCTCAGATTTGGAAAATTGAGGCCTCCCTCTAGTTTGCCTAACATTAGTTTTTGCAGCGCTATACGGGGGCATTTGCCTACCCATATAAATTTAGTAAAAGCAGAATTTAACATACTGTATTGACATCTGTATGGCGCAATAGGAGAGGTAAGGTTTGAGGTGGATAGAGGAGTCTGGAAAAGCACACCATCTTGAGCAAGTGGCAGCGGCCCATAAATGTAAGGGTAGATTCATCCATTTTTTTAGTACCGCTAGTATTTTATGAAAGAGGGGGGGGGGGGTAATTTAACTTATAAAGAGTATCGGGGGTTTTGCCCACTCTAATGCCCAGGTAAGTGAGTGATGACGAGGCTATTTTAATTTCCAAATCAGTTATTAGTGGCAGCCATCTTGGAGTAGAGGTACCCAGTGGAAGCAGTTCTGACTTATGAATATTGGTTTTATAACCAGAGAAACTCCCAAAGACGGTCAGAAAATTTAGGAACCTCTCCAACGAATGTCCTGGATCATTCACAAACAGTAACAAGTCGTCAGCAAACATCGTCAGCTTAATCATGTGAGATCCTATTGTAATGCCTTCGTATAATGTGGAGGTTATTAGGTATCGAGCTAATGGCTCAATAGCCAGGTCGAAGAGGAGTGGCGAGAGTGGGCACCCCTGTCTAGTGCCCTTGTGGAGCGCAAAGGGAGCCGAAAGTATACCTGGAGTGTGCACTCTCGCCATGGGCTGTCTATATATTCCTGAAATATAGTCCCGGAACGGTCCGTTGATGCCAAAATTATCCAGCACCAGCCCCAACCAGCCCCACCGGACATTATCGAAAACCTTCTCGGCATCTAGGGCGAGAAGAGCTGGCTGATCTACTGGAGAGGGCTGGTGCTGTAACCTGTCCAATACTGACATCACCGTTCGAATGTTCATTGTGGCAGAGTGGTTTCTAATAAAACCTACTTGGTAGCTTCCCACTAGGCTCGGCACGAAGTTGTATAGTCTGTCCGCTAGTATTTTAGACAGTAACTTGATGTCTTGGTTTATTAGGGAAATCGGCCTGTAAGACCCATGATCACAGACATCTTTCCCTGGTTTGTGTAAGACTTTGATATAGGCCATGGATGACTCATCTGACACCCTAACTGTCGTCATGTAAATAGAAAAAACTTCACGCAATATGGGGGAGAGCTGGGGTAGGAGGGCCTTGTAATATTCACCCAAGTACCCATCTGGGCCCGGAGCTTTGCCATTATGAAGGTTGCGGATTGCTGTTTGGATTTCCACCTCTGTCACCGGGGCGTTCAGGCTGTCCAACTGCTCTGCTGACAGACGCGGCAAGGGAATACCTCCGAGGAACTCCGTTCCCGCAGAGGTAGTCATAGAAAGATCTTGATAAAGGTTAGAGAAATATGAGGCTAAGGTGCGGTTTATGGCATATGGATCAGTGTGTACCCTACCATCTGCATCCTTCAGTTTGGGGATATGATTCGGTTGCCGGCGACCCTTCGCCAGGTTCGCCAGCAAACGACCTGCCTTGTTCCCTTGACGAAAAAGGTCAACTTCAAGATAAGAGCGAGTTAACCTTTCCCCCCGATCCAACCACAATTCAAAATGAGTCCTGGCTGACTTCCAAGCTTCCTTGTGGGCGTCAGAGGGTGAGTCAAGAAAGGTAGAATATGCCTGGTGAAGGGTTCTACTAGCTGACAGAAAGTTCGAGTGAGTCGTGGATTTAAGGGATTTTAAATGGGAAATTTATTTACCTCGGATGACCACTTTGCTCGTCTCCCAATACAGCTGGGGATCACCTCTATGGGAAGAATTATCACTATAAAATTCCAGCCACCAACCCCTTAGTAACTCTAAAAAGGCTTCCTCTTTGGTAAGGGAAGAGGGGAAGCGCCATATGATGTCCATTCCCCTGGGACACGCGGGAGTAAGGGATAAAAGCACCGGTGAGTGGTCTGACATGATCAGGTCTCCAACGCTCATAGTCTCCACCCGAGCGTTTATGCCCGGCACTGACCAAAAAGAGGTCGATACGGGACCAAGACTGATGAGCATGAGAGAAATGAGTGAATTCCCTTGCGTCCGGATGAGAGACCCTCCAAGCGTCCAGTAAGTCAAGGCGTTCTAACAGGGGGGGGGGGGGGGGGGATCGTGCGGTCAGTGGATCTAATAGAACTCGGTATCTGAGTCGGTCTCTTATGGTCCGCATGAGGACAGGGCACTGAGTTGAAATCGCCCCCTATAATTTTCCCTGGAGTTCCGTCATTCTGTATGATGTCAGTAAGGGTCGTAAAAAATTAGCCATTTTCCCCATTCGGCGCATAAATGTTATAAATGCTCAAGATTTCTCCCATATGTTCAATTTGTAAATGGGACCATCTACTCTCTGAGTCTGTCACATGGGATAATAGTGTAAACTGAAAGGCCCGGTTTATCAAAGTGATGACACCCGCTTTGCCCTCAAAGGCTGATGAACCGAACAACTGTCCTACCCATTGCTGCTGCATTCTGAAAAAGTCTTCAGATGACAAGTGTGTCTCTTGTAGCATAACTATATCCGGGTGGGACTTTTTTAGATAGCGAAGCAAGAGCCTGTGTTTATGAGGTGAGCGCAAAATGCATTCGGGGCTTATCGGCTAGGAAAAATGTATAGCAAAAGTTACTGTGCAGCAGCAATGGGTTATCATGAAAGTGATCTAAAGTATTGCACATCAGACATAGTGTGATTACCACATGTGAAACAGTAGGAACGCGGCCCCTCAAGTGGATGCATGTAGGTGATCTGGAACAACTTAAAAAACATAACAATAATAAAGGAAACATGAAATAGAACCAAACATTCCCTGATCAAGTCCCAATAGAGGTGAGATCTCAATCCCTCAGGGTGTGTGACTCCCTTTTTTCAGGTGATAGGGAGAGCATAAGTCCCCACTACTCAACACTCTAGGTAACGCACTCCCTCTCCCCCCACCCATAGTAGCAATAAGAGCAATAAGGTAACTCGTCCCCTTTTTGGTAGTGTCATGAAGGAAGAAAAAAAACCAAAAAAAAAGGGGGGGGGGCCCTGGTGGGGGCAATAGTACGATATAAAGAAAACAATCCCAAAAACAGGAATTACCCAGTCCCGGTCAAAAACAGTAAAAAGAGGAGGATGCTCTGCAGTCAAAAAAGAAGATAGTTAAGAAGTTTAAACCAGAGATGATCCGTCTGGATGCAGGAGGCAGTCCTGAAGAGTTGATGGCAACAGTAGCTGAGAGAGGAAACGTCAGTCTGGTCAGCGTCGTCGGTTGTTGTCTCTCTGGCTTCTAGGGGAACGATGTCTGCTGCGACGATCCAGTGGAGTCAGTGAACGGGGGGCATCTCGAATGGCCGATCTGGAACGTCCATCTTCTTGAGGTGAGCGGGAGTGACTGGTCGTTCGTCTGGATCGACGGGAGGAGGTGGGCGTCACGATACGGTTCATGGCCGCTGCAGCTGCCTCCGCGGTCTTGTAGGTTGATATAGACCCATCAGCATGAAACACTCTGAATAGCGCCGGGTACTGCAATTGGGAGAGGTGTGGGGGAGTGGGAGCCTCCTCGCTATGCTGCCGCCATCACCTGCACCGGAACCGGAAGTCAGCTGCTTTTTTTTATAACATTTTATTCCCAAAAAAATTTCATGAAAAATGGATTAAAAGTTCTATATAAGCAAATATGGTATCAATAAAAAGTACAGATCACGGCGCAAAAAATGAGCCCTCATACATTCGCTTATATGGAAAAATTAAACAGTTATAGGTCTTCAAAATAGGGGGATTTTAAACGTACTAATTTGGGTAAAAAGTTTGCGATTTTTTTTTAAGCGCAACAGTAATAGAAAAGTATGCAATCATGGGTATCATTTTAATCGTATTGACCCAAAGAATAAAGAAAACATGTCATCTTTACCGTAAATTGTACGGCGTGAAAACAAAACCTTCCAAAATTAGCAAAATTGCTGTTTTCTTTTTAATTTCACCACACAAATAGTATTTTTTGGGTTGCGCCATACATTTTATGGTAAAGTGAGTGATGGCACTGCAATGGACAACTGGTCGCGCAAAAAACAAGCCTAATACTAGTCTGTGGATGAAAATATAAAAGAGTTATGATTTTTTGAAGGAGAGGAGGAAAACACGAAAAAGTAAAAATTTAATTGCGTCCTTAAGGCCCAAATGGGCTGCGTCCTTAAGGGGTTAATCATCTTGTGCCATTGATCGGGTAATGGCAAAAGGTGATCAGAGGGAGGGGGTAATAATGGCACAAGGGGATTAGGATGAGGGGGGGAATCATTATCCCCCTTCAACTTGCTCCCCTTGTGCCATTATCCCCCCCCCCCCCCCTTCAATCCACCTGGGCCAATATATGAAATACAATAACTCCCTCCCATACTGCATTGTGAAACTTTATCCTGCTTACCTGACCTGGGTCCTGAGCAGGCTCAGGTGCAGGTAGGTGCAATCCAGTTCGGCGGGATTTGGAGGGACACACTGACTGGTGACTTTCTCCTGCGCTGTGCGGCACCTCTGCACAACGTCAGTGATGTTACACGTCAGGCCCGGTGCCACTGCAGCTCACTTAATGTGGCCGCAGCTCTGGCTGCAGTACAATAAAGTGAGCGCTGCCGTGGGGACTGCGCCGTCCAGTCCTTGCATGCAAAATGCTGTACCCCCGCTTAACCCTTGGCGTAATAAAAACTGGTTAGTTACCCAAACAGAAAGGTAAATGATTGTGAGGTAATCACCTAAAGAATATGCTAAGGGTGGTCTGCAAGAAGGGAAAGTGGCATAGATTCTACAAAGGTATGTATTGTAATATTAATCTGTATGATTATAAAATTACATGTCCGTATGCAAAACCTTTGTTTGAGCTTTGCTAAGATCTTCCATTTCCAAGTTGAATCTGTTGACCATCACTAGAAGTGATCATTCTAAAGGCCCATTCACACTATGGCATGTGCTGGCAGGTCAAGCTGGCGCTAGAACAACTGTATATCACCAGAGGATCTCAGGGCCACTTTATCCAATACAACACTCCTTAAGGGATAACTCCCCTCAGGAAAAACCCAAACTAAAAGATCCTTTAATGAAATAAAGGAGGACCTTTTAGTTTGGGGTTTTCTTGAGGGGAGTTATCTTTTAAAGGAAATTTGTCATCAGTGTCACCTGCACTAACATGTCGGTAACGGCGGTGCAGGTTACACTGATAATGGTCACCTTGTCCCGTCCCGAGCCTGGGATCTCTGGTAATCTTCTCCATTAAGCTTCAGCTCTGGGCCCAGCGTGGGGCACGGGCGGAGCTTAGTGACGTCACCGCTGCTGTTCTCTAGCAGCGGGACCCAGCAGAAAGAAGCTGCGGTGATGTCACTAAGCTCCAGCCAAGCCGCTGCTGTTCTCTGCTGGGTCTCACTGCTAGAGAACAGCAGCGGTGGGGTCACTAAGCTCCGCCCAGGTTTGGAGCTGAAGCCTAACGGAGAAGATTACCGGAGATCCCCTGCACAGAATGGGACAAGGTAAGTACCGTTGTCATCAGTGTCACCTACACTACCTGTCGGTACCGACAGGTTAGCGCAGGTGACACTGGTGACAGATTTCCTTTTAAGGAGTGTTGTATTGGTTGAAGCTGGTGCTAGGACTGCTCTGAAGTGTACCCTCCACAGACAGTACCTTTCTGAGTGGAAAAAAAAATTAACATCTTCATTCTTTCGGCAAAGTCTAGGATACAGAATTTTTACAGTGGAATGTCCACTGCGGAAATGCCATAGTGTACATGGTGCTGCACCAGATATTTTGTAGCAGAATTCCACTTGTAAAAAATACATAGGGAAACATCCGACCCCTCTTCCATAGTGCATATCAAACCGATTTTAAAGGAGTATACATTGCTTGAGATTGTGAGCTTTTCTAGGATGTAGATGCTTAAAGAAGCTTCTGTTTGTATCTGAAAACACTTCTGACTCATAATGCATTGTAAGCTCTACATAGTTCTATTTTTCTACTCAGTGTAAACCCCCTAATCCAGAGTGTCTTAGCAAAACAGGTTACACACCTCCCTGATTCAGATTTCACTTAGATTGCAAAGCTAAATTTACATTTCTCCAAACTGATAAAACAAAGTTTGAATGTTCCCTTTTTTTTTTGAGCAGTGTATATATGTATATATATATATATATATATATATATATAGCTAAAAAAAAATAAAGGGGACACTTAAACAACACAATGTACAGTACAGACCAAAAGTTTGGACACACATTCTCATTCAAAGAGTTTTCTTTATTTTCATGACTATGAAAATTGTAGATTCACACCGAAGGCATCAAAACTATGAATTAACACACATGGAATTATATACATAACAAAAAAGTGTGAAACAACTGAAAATATATCATATTCTAGATGGAAAGTGTCCCCAAGTGCAGTCACAAAAACCATCAAGAGCTACAAAGAAACTGGCTCACATGCGGCCCGCCCCAGGAAAGGAAGACTGAGAGTCACCTCTGCTGCTGAGGATAAGTTTATCCGAGTCACCAGCCACAGAAATCACAGGTTAACAGCAGCTTAGATTCAAGGTCAATGCCACACAGAGTTCTAGCAGCAGAAACATCTCTAGAACAACTGTTAAGAGGAGACTGTGTGAATCAGGCCTTCATGGTAGAATATCTGCTAGGAAACCACTGCCAAGGACAGGCAACAAGCAGAAGAGACTTGTTTGGGCTAAAGAACACAAGGAATGGACATTAGACCAGTGGAAATCTGTGCTTTGGTCTGATGAGTCCAAATTTGAGATCTTTGGTTCCAACCTGTGCGATGCAGAAAAGGTGAACGGATGGACTCTCCATGCCTGGTTCCCACCGTGAAGCATGGAGGAGGTGGTGTGATGGTGCTTTGCTGGTGACACTGTTGGGGATTTATTCAAAATTGAAGGCATACGGAACCAGCATGGCTACCACAGCATCTTGCAGCGGCATGCTATTCCATCCGGTTTGCGTTTAGTTGGACCATCATTTATTTTTCAACAGGACAAAGACCCCAAACACACCTCCAGGCTGTGTAAGGGCTATTTGACCAAGAAGGAAAGTGATGGGGTGCTGCACCAGATGACCTGGCATCCACAGTCACCAGTCCTGAACCCAATGAAGGTAAAAGGGCCAACAAGTGCTAAGTATCTCTGGGAACTCCTTCAAGACTGTTGGAAGACCATTTCAGGTGACTACCTCTTGAAGCTCATCAAGAGAATGCCAAGAGTGTGCAAAGCAGTAATCAAAGCAAAAGGTGGCTACTTGGAAGAACCTAGAATATGACATATTTTCAGTTGTTTCACACTTTTTTGCTATGTCAAATTCCACATGTGTTAATTCATAGTTTTGATGCCTTCAGTGTAAATCTACAATTTTCATACAAGAAAGGAAGTGCCAGCGAGGTGATTGCGGATCCCAGATTTATTAGGTAGGTAAAAACAGGAATGGTAAACAAAGGGTTACGCATTTCAGGCGTGTAACAGAACGCCCTTAGTCATACAAAATAAAATAAGAAATACCCAACTTATATAGGGGAAGTGATGTAGGAGGAACTCCCCATTCCCATAAAACTTTAACCCTTAATATGTATACAAGTGGGAAGGAAATTTAACAACAGTAAATTAAAAACCTTTTTTATCATTCACAAAGCATCAAAATGGAACAGTCCCCACATATGACATAATAAACGATTAGGTATGGGTACAGATATAAATATCCTGAATAAAAGGGACATTAGTGTATAGCATGATAAATATGTATTAACATACCAAAAACATACATATATAAAATAGAATAAGAATATGGGGGATGAAAAAGAACAAGCCTGCCTGTAGAGAAATGGTTAATCTGGATGATAGAAATAAATAATGTATCAAAAAACTAGGTAGAACCATATAACTCAGGGAAAGGACAAGAAGCATAGATAATTCAAGATTAATAATGTAGAAGAATATCCTGTCTCTTGTTCAAACCCTTGGGCCAACAAGAGTCTAAAGTCATAATCCAGAAAACCTCCCGGGACAGGAGTTTCTTTCTGTGATCACCTCCCTGTAGAGGTACAGTGACACGCTCAATGCCCTGTATATGCAAGGTAGACGTTTCACCAGCATGTTTCTGGGCACAGTGAGAGGAAACGGCAGAAATATGACGAGAATTGAAATGAAGAACATCTGATAGGTGTTTCCTGATTAAGAGGTGTAGATGTACACCCCACGTACTGGGTTTTGCATTCTATGCATGAAATCAAATAAACGACAAAGGTCGTATTGCAGTTGATATACTGCTTAATCTTATAGTTAGACCCAGTAACGTAGGAGGTGAACGTATCACCCACTTGCATCCTAGTGCAACAGGTGCAGGCTGAATGTCCACATCTGTATGAACCTGGATGACGAAGCCATGTGGTGGTGGAATTAGGGGTGCTCAAAAAAAGACTGGGGGACAATAATTGTCCCAAAGTAGGAGCACAGCGGGCTATACATTTATAGCCCCCTGTCATAGACATGGCGAATGCAGGATCAGTGAGAATAATCTGCATAAATCTATGTATGATCCCGTAGACGTCACGAAAGTCATTGCTGTATTGAGTACAGAACGTAACCGGTTTGGCGTGAGGATGAGAAAACGACTGATTACTGCATGCTGAGTTAGATTTTGTGGATTGAATAAGTTGGGATCTATCTTTATGAGATGCTATATTAATGGCCCGTTTTAAAGGCCAATCCGGATAACCTCTGTTTTTCAACTTAGTCTTCATATCAGTCATTTCCCTGTCAAAATCCTCCATACGGGTACAATTCCTACGGGCACGTATAGCCTCCCCTATGGGTAGATTTTTGATTACATGGAATGGATGACATGATGACGCATGTAAGGTGGAGTTAACAGAGGTATCCTTACGGAATGTCCTAGAGATAATTTTATTTTGCACAGGGTCACCTGTTAAGGTAAGATCTAAAAAGGACACTTCTCTATTGAACAAAGTGACTGTAAAGGACAAATTATCTACATTAGAATTTAAATAAGAGATAAATGATGATATATGCTGCTCATCTGATGTCCAAATAAAGATACAGTCATCTATATAACGACCATAGTGGGAGATGAATTCCTTAAACGGGGTATCATTTCATCTCCCACCATCTCATGTACACATTCGCCAGCAAGGGTGAGAATTTAGCCCCCATAGCCGCCCTCATGGTCTGCAGGTAAAAAGTACGATCAAACATAAAAAAATTATGGGAAAGCAAATAATCAATAACCTTAATGATGTACTCCTGCAGACCACGGGGGTATGGCGAATATGTACACAAGAACCACTGCAAAGCAATAAAAGCCCTATCATGAGGGATCACTGAATATAAAGAGCAGACATCTGCCGTGATCCAAAGGTAGGACTCTGTCCTGGTAACCTTATCCAAGGCATACAATAAATGTTTTGTATCTTGGATGAATCTTGGTATAGTGGGTAAAAGAGGCTGTAAATAACTATCCACCCAAGATGACAAGTAATATATACAAGACTTACTGTTTTTACCTACCTAATAAATCTGGGATCCGCAATCCCCTCGCTGGCACTTCCTTTCTTGTTCCTGCATTCGGTGCTGCCATACATTTCCCCCATTGGGGAGTACCTTGTTTGTGTTACAATTTTCATAGTCATTAAAATAAAGAAAACTCTTTGAATGAGAAGGTGTGTCCAAACTTTTGGTCTGTACTGTATGTATTGGCAAACTAGTGGTATATTAGGTAATATAAATGTTTTGCTTGGACATTCATTTTAAAACCTCAAATAAATATTACCTAATATACAACTAGTCTGCCAGTTTATATACTTATATATATATATATATATATATATATATATATATCTAGAGGTCTGTACCTCATTCTGTTTCATAATCTGATTTGATAATAAACTCTTAGAAATGCAACTTGAGCATTTTAGGCTTTTGAGGACTTTATTAAACCCCTGGGACAGGAATTTCAAGGTGTTAGATACACAAAGTAAATCTATTTGCTGAATGCCACGCCCTGATGTCCTGATACTTAAAGGGATATTCCAGGAAAAAAAGTTTTTTTTTTTTATGTCAACCGGCTCCAGAAAGTTAAACAGATTTGTAAATTACTTCTATTAAAAAAATCTTAATCCTTTCAATAATTATCAGCTGCTGAAGTTGAGTTGTTGTTTTCTGTCTGGCAACAGTGCTCTCTGCTGACATCTCTGCTTGTCTTGGGAACTGCACAGAGTAGAAAAGGTTTGCTATGGGGATTTGCTTCTAAACTGGGCGGATCCCGTGACACGTGTCATCAGAGAGCACTTAGACAGAAAAGAACCACTCAACTTCAGCAGCTCATAGGTACTGAAAGGATTAAGATTTTTTAATAGAAGTAACTTACAAATCTGTTTAACTTTCTGGAGCCAGTTGATCTATAAAATAAAAAAGTTTTTTCCTGGATAACCCCTTTAACCCCTTAAGGACGGAGCCCATTTTCACCTCTAGGACGAAGCCCTTTTTTGCAAATCTGACCACTGTCAATTTAAACATTAATAACTCTGGAATGCTTTTACTTATCATTCTGATTCTGAGATTGTTTTTTCGTGACATATTCTACTTTAACATAATGGTAAATTTTTGTGGAAACTTGCATCCTTTCTTGGTGAAAAATCCCAAAATTTGATGAAAAAATGTAAAATTTAGCATTTTTCTAACTTTGAAGCTCTCTGCTCGTAAGGTAAATGGATATCCCAAATAATTTTTTTGGGGGATTCACATATATAATATGTCTACTTTATGATTGCATCATAAAATTGACAAGTTTTTACTTTTGGAAGACCCCAGAGGGCTTCAAAGTTCAGCAGCAATTTTCCAATTTTTCACAAAATTTTCAAACTCGCAATTTGTCAGGGACCAGTTCAGGTTTGAAGTGGATTTGAAGGGTCTTCATATTAGAAATACCCCATAAATGACACCATTATAAAAACTGCACCCCCAAAGTATTCAAAATGACATTCAGTAAATGTTTTAACCCTTTAGGTGTTTCACAGGAAAAGCAGCAAAGTGAAGGAGAAAATTCAAAATCTTCATTTTTTACACTGGCATGTTCTTGTAGACCCAATTTTTGAATTTTTACAAGGGGTAAAAGGAGAAATTGTATACTTATATTTGTAGCCCAATTTCTGTTGAGTAAGGACACATCTCATATGTCTATGTAAAGTGTTCGGCGGGCACAGTAGAGGGCTCAGAAGCGAAGGAGCGACAAGGGGATTTTAGAGAGTACGTTTTTCTGAAATGGTTTTTGGGGGGCATGTCGCATTTAGGAAGCCCCTATGGTGCCAGAACAGCAAAAAAAAAAAAAACACATGGCATACCATTTTGGAAACTAGACCCCTTGAGGAACATAACAAGGAATAAAGTGAGCCTTAATACCCCGCAGGTGTTTCACGACTTTTGCATATGTAATAAAAAATATATATATATTTTCACTAAAATGTTGGTTTTCCCCCAAATTTCACATTTTTTAAAGGGTTAATAGCAGAAAAGACCCCCCAAAATTTGTAACCCCATCTCTTCTGAGTATGGAGGTAACCCATAAGTGGACCTGAAGTGCACTGCGGGCGAACTACAATGCTCAGAAGAGAAGGCGTCATATTTGGCTTTTTGAGAGCAAATTTTGCTCGGGGGGCATGTCGCATTTAGGAAGCCCCTATGGTGCCAGAACAGCAAAATAACCCCCACATGGCATACCATTTTGGAAACTAGACCCCTCACAGAATGTAATGAGGGGTACAGTGATCATTTACCCCCCCCACTGGTGTCTGACAGATCTTTGGAACAGTGGGCTGTGCAAAATTTTTCATTTTCACGGACCACTGTTCCAAAGATCCGTCAGACACCTGTGAGGTGTAAATTCTCGCTGCACCCCTTATTACATTCCGTGAGGGGTGTAGTTTCCAAAATGGGGTCACATGTGGGTGTTTTTTTTTTTTGCGTTTGTCAGAACCGCTGTAACAATCAGCCACCCCTGTGCAAATCACCTCAAATGTACATGGCGCACTCTCCCTTCTGGGCCTTGTTGTGCGCTCCCAGAGCACTTTGTGCCCACATATGGGGTATCTCCGTACTCGGGAGAAATTGCATTACAAATTTTGGGGGGCGTTTTTCCCTTTTACCTCTTGTGAAAATGAAAAGTATAGGGCAACACCAGCATGTTAGTGTAAAAATTATTTTTTTACACTAACATGCTGTTGTAAACCCCAACTTCACCTTTTCACAAGGGGTGAAAGGAGAAAAAGCTCCCCAAAATTTGTTAGGCAATTTCTCCCGAGTATGGCGATACCCCATATGTGGCCCTAAACTGTTGCCTTGAAATACGACAGGGCTCCAAAGTGAGAGCGCCATGCGCATTTGAGGTCTGAATTAGGGACTTGCATAGGGGTGGACATAGGGGTATTCTATGCCAGTGATTCCCAAACAGGGTGCCTCCAGCTGTTGCTAAACTCCCAGCATGCTTGGACAGTCAATTGCTGTCCAGAAATGCTGGGAGTTTTTGTTTTGCAACAGCTGGAGGCTCCATCTTAGAAACACTGCCATACAATACGTTTTTAATTTTTATTGGGGAAGGGGGTGGTGGGGGGGCAGTGTACGTGTGTATATGTAGTGTTTTACTCTTTATTTTATGTTAGTGTAGTGTAGTGTTTTTAGGTTACATTCACACTGGCGGCAGATTATACTGAGTCTCCCGCTAGGAGTTTGAGCTGCGGCGAAAAATTTCCCGCAGCTCAAATTTGTTGCGGGGAACTCACTGTAATCTGCCGCCAGTGTGAATGTAGCCTGTACATTCACACGGGAGGGGGGTCAAAACTACAACTCCCAGCATGCACTGACAAACCATGCATGCTGGGAGTTGTAGTTTTGCAACAGCTGGAGGCGCACTGGCTGGAAAACCTTGAGTTAGGTTCTATGACCTAACTCAGTATTTTCCAACCAGTGTGCCTCCAGCTGTTGCAAAACCACAACTCCCAGCATGTACTGATTGCGGAAGGGCATGCTGGTAGTTATGCAATGGCTGGAGGCACGCAAGTACAACTCCCAGCATGCCAAGATAGCCTTATGCTGTTCCTGAATGCTGGGAGTTGTAGTTTTGCAAGATTTAGAGGGGTTCAGGTTGTAAATCACTGTCCAGTGGTCTCAAAACTGTGGCCCTCCAGATGTTGCAAAACTACAACTCGCAGCATGCCCAGACAGCAAACTGCTGTCTGGGCATGCTGAGAGTTGTAGTTTTGCAACATCTGGAGGGCTACAGTTTGAGACCACTTAGTGATCTACAACCTGAACCCCTCTAAATATTGCAAAACTACAAGTCCCAGCATGCCCACACAGCAAACAGCTGTCTGGGCATGCTGGGAGTTGTAGTTTTGCAACATCTGGAGGGCCACGGTTTAGAGACCACTGTAAACTGTAGCCCTCCGAATGTTGCTAGGCAACAACTCACCTAGCAGGACCCGGAAGTATTGCTGCCGCCGCACGTGGGGGAGGATCGCGAAAGGGGATCCGGGATCCAGGTAAGGGACCTCCGGCGCCGACCTTCTCTGGACGGTTCCCCCGTTTTGCCCGGACACCGACAGGTGGGCAAAGCGGGGGAACCGAACTTTAAGCCCCCCTCCCCCGGTCTGCTATCGGTCGGTCGCTCGGCCGACCAATAGCAGGGATAGGAGGGGTGGCACCCCTGCCACCAAACTCCTATTCCTTTAGGGGGATATCGAGGGTGTCTCGGACACCCCGATCCCTCTTATTTTCCGGGTCACCGGGTCACCAGTGACCCATATGACCTGGAATCGCGCAGATCGCAGGTCTGAATTGACCTGCGATTTGTGCGCATCGCAGTCATGGGGGGGGTCTCAGGACCCCCCTCGGCGATGTGCCGGGATGCCTGCTGTTAGATAACAGCAGTCATCCCGGTCCGATCACCGCTACCGGTGACGCGGCGCTCCCGGAACCCCGCGACGTACATGTACGTCGCCGCGCGCCAAGTGACACTTCGCGGCGCCGTACATGTATGTCGCTCGTCGTGAAGGGGTTAAAAGGACCAAGGGCGTACCTGTATGCCCGTGGGAATTTCGGTTTCCGCTGCGCGCCAGGCGGGGACCGGACCGGGGCAGAACGGGGAAACTGACGAGGACCAGCGCTGAAGTCCGCTTACCCAACTAACATGCTGGTGTTGCCCCATACTTTTTATTTTCACAAGCAGTAAAAGGAAAAAAAAAAAGACTCCCAAAATTTGTAACGCAATTTCTCCTGAATACGGAAATACCTCATATGTGGGCGTAAAATGCAGACGCACAACAAGGCTCTGGAGTGAGAGCGCACCATGTACATTTGAGGCTTAAATTGGTGATTTGCACAGGGGTGGCTGATTTTACAGCGGTTCTGACATAAACGCAAAAAAAATACCAACATGTGACCCCATTTTGGAAACTACACCCCTCACGAAACGTAACAAGGGGTATAGTGAGCCTTAACACCCCACAGGTGTTTGACGAATTTTCGTTAAAGTTGGATGGGAAAATGACAGGTGACTGCAAAATCCTGCAAAATCCCCTTGTTGCTCCTTCCCTTCTGAGCCCTCTACTGCACCCGCCGAACACTTGACATACACATATGAGGTATTTCCTTACTCAAGAGAAATTGGGTTACACATTTTGAGAGGATTTTTCTCCTTTTACCCCTTGTAAAAATTAAAATGTCCACAAGAACATGCGAAAAAATGAAGATTTTGAATTTTCTCCTTCACTTTGCTGCTATTCCTGTGAAACACCTAAAGGGTTAACACACTTACTGAATGTAATTTTGAATACTTTGAGGGATGCAGTTTTTATAATGGGGTCATTTGTTGGGTATTTCTAATATGAAGGCCCTTCAAATCCACTTCAAAACTTAACTGGTCCCTGAAAAATTCTGATTTTGAAAATTTTGTGAAAAATTGGAAAATTGCTGCTGACGCTCTCTGATGTCTTCCAAAAGTAAAAACATGTCAACTTTATGATGCAAATCATAAAGTAGACATGTTGTATATGTGAATCAATATATAATTTATTTAGAATGTCCATTTTCCTTATAAGCAGATAGCTTCAAAGTAAAAAAAGAAAAATATATTTAATTTTAGATTTTTCATCAAATTTTGGAATTTTTCACCAAGAAATTATGCAAGTATTGGCGAAAATTTACCACTAACATAAAGTAGAATGTCACGAAAAAACAACCTCGGAATCAGAATGAAAAGTAAAAGCGTCCCAGAGTTATTAATGCTTAAAGTGACAGTGGTCAGATGTGCAAAAAACGCTCTGGTCCTACAGTGAAAATTGGCTTGGTCCTTAAGGGGTTAAAACCCCTGGGACAGGAATTTCAAGGTGTTAGATACACAAAGCCAATCTATTTGCTGAATGCCACACCGGAGAAGAAGCTTTTTGAGGACCCGTGAATATACTTTCATGGTTGAGGGCCAGCGGAAGGTCAATGAGATTATCCGATACTCAGACTCTCAGAAGCCAACCGCCAGCCATATTTTTTCTAGAGCAGAATGTATTGGTTCTCTTGTAGGAGCAGATCTGAGCAGAGAGGAATTATCTAGAAGCAACATACCAGATAGAACCAGGTCCTTAGCCAGAATGGGCCGGGACAAAGCTGCTCTGTCCCGTCTTGAAGGAACAGAAGACCTGGAGTTTTCAATTGCCTCTTATTACTATAACATCTAGCTCGGGTTTGCTGGAAGATGTTCTAATGAAAACTCCATTTTGGATGAGCAGATCCACCCTTAACCCCTTAAGGACCAGGGGTTTTTCCGTTTTTGCTTTTTCGGTTTTCCTACTTACCTTTAAAAAATCATAACTCCTACAATTTTGCACCTAAAAATCGATATGATGGCTTTTTTTTTTGCGCCACCAATTCTACTTTGTAATGACATTAGTCATTTTACCCAAAAATCTACGGAAAAATGGAAAAAAAATCATTGGGAGACAAAATTGAAAAAAAAAAAACGCCATTTTGTAACTTTTGGGGGCTTCCGTTTCTACGCAGTACATTTTTTGGGAAAAATGACACCTTATCTTTATTCTGTAGGTCCATACGATTAAAATTATAGCCTACTTATATAGGTTTGATTTTGTCGTACTTCTGGAAAAAATCATAACTACATGCAGGAAAATTTGTACGTTTAAAATTGTCATATTCTGACCCCTATAACTTTTTTATTTTTCCGTGTATGAGGCGGTATGAGGGCTCATTTTTTATTCTCCTGCTCTGGACAGTTTCTGATACAGGCATCAGGTGTTAGAAGAGAGCACTGTGGACAAGAAAAAAAAACATTCAAAAAGAGAATAATTTCCTCTGTAGCTTACATCTGCTAAAAAGTACTGGAAGGGTAAAGATTTTTTTTAATGGAAGTCATTTACAAATCTGTTTAACTTTCTGGCGCCAGTTGATTTAAAAAAAAAAAAAGGTTTTCCATCGGAGTACCCCTTTAAGAGTGCCTTTTATGTGAACTGTGCTGATGTCTTGCAGATGTTCCTGTGCCCAAGGCCCAAGCCATCAGGGGTCTGCATTCCTCTATCACCTGAGACGATCTTGTCCCTCCCTGCCTAGTCAAGTAAAAATCTGACAGGAGGTCCTTGCGAGCCTATAAGTAGTAGAAAATTACCAAGGGGCTAGGCGAAATGGCTACAGTTCTCTCCGGGTGGATAACAATGAGGTTTTTGTCCTTACATCCCCGGGACCCACCTGTTGCCTAAGTAAGCCCTAGGTAAATGGAAGAGGCATCTGTTAGAATTATCCGGGGAACAACGGACAGAGATCTTCTGGCACTAACCTTGTCTGCGCTCAACCACTAGGCAACATCATGTCTTGTAACAACAGAGAAAGACATAGTACTATCCAGACCCCAGTGCTTCCAGTGCCACAGAGAGAGGTTATTGTTCTAGAGAGTGAGCCCTCCCCAGGGAACAGCATCCAGCAAAGACTTCATGAGACCAAGAACACTCATTGCTAAGGAAACCGTTGAGAAATTCGTAGATCAGAGCCAGCACATGGGAATTTCCTACATTGATAAAAAAAAAAACTATTTGATGGCACATTTGTCCGTTCCAGAGAATAACCTCTTCCAATGACAGAGCGGACCCTAGAGTCGGCCGATATTTGAGACCAGACAGAAGCAAACTGAAATAGCTGGGCCTCAACGCTGGATGGCTGGCATGACCTCCTTCTGGTGACTTCTTTTTTTTAAGAAAAAGAAGAAGATTCTGATGCTTCCCTCGCTGCAGAAAATTACCTTTGTGCTGAAGTGATATCCTCAATTGCCTCTGTCCAGGACAAAACCTAGGCTTTTTATTAAACTGGAGGAATGAAGATGCTATTTTGGAGTACCTTAATGAAAATAAATGTATGACTCCATATCAGTATATCAGTATGTCTCCGCCCTGAACGATGAAAATGACATAAATCTCTGTTTCACATGGAAATCAGGGGATCTGTAGTTAGAATTTCTATACGTTAAAGTGGGGATTACTAATGGTGAAGTGGTTACTACGGGTTACCGCAAACAAACGGCATACAATTCTCTCCTGCACTATGGTAGTTACCACCCTGAGCATACGAAAAGGGCTGTCCCGTATGGATAGTTCCTCAGACTCAAGAGGATCAATAGTAGAGAAGAAGACTTCCAGGTGCAGGCAAGAGAATTGTATGCACGTTTGGTGCAAAGGGGGTACCCCACTTCCGTACTGGACCAAGCCCTGACCAAAGTGAATAATGTCCAATGGAAAACTTTGTTAAATAAGACATACTTGAATAAATCTAAAAGGAAACATAAAAAATTCCCAGAGATTTTCCTTCTCCTTCATGTATAGTCCGGTAGCACACAAGATCAAGAAAGCTATTAATGATAACTGATCAGTCGTGCAGAATGATCCCGATCTAAAGGAGTATGCCATAAATAGACCTTTGGTCACTTTTTAAAAAAATTTAAGAACTAGAAAATATTCTGGTCAGCAGTTCTTTAAGAAATCCCACACTAAATCTAACCTGGTTAATAAAGATACACCGAAAGGTACCTTTAAATGCGGGAGTTGCAATTGGTGCAGCTTCTGCTGTACAGAAAAATATGTACGGCTAGGAGGAGTGGAAATAAAATGTAAGGATTTCATCTGCTGCCAAACAAAAAATTTCATTTACGCCGTTCGTTGTCCCTGCAATAGGTTCTATATAGGATTACCACCCGTGCAGTGAACATCAGGTTTAGAGAACATTTTAACTCTATACGCACGGGTAAAGGGTCCGCTAGACTTATATCACACATCAGAGATGAACATAACAGCGATCCAAAAATACTTAGTTTTTTAGGAATTGAATGAGCAGTCTCAGCAAACGAGACAAACGAATGCACAAGGTGGTCTCGGTTTAAATGATAGATTAGACATGAGTGTTTTTCTAGGAGTCAAACTTGATGTCGTTGCATTTGTATTGAAGTTTTGTCTTTCTGTTTTTGATTTTAATGGAAACACCTACCTTCTGTGACATGGATAGAGGTGTATTTACCTGCATCCAGGTGACGGAAGAGGCGTAGTCTGAAGAAGCGCCACCTCTCGGCGCGAAAGCAGCGGTTAACTGCACCTCGCTGTGGACCCTGGCGTCCTGCGTTTTGTATTTTATATGTACCCGAATAAAAAGACAGTCTGCACCTTCCAATAGACTCCGAATCGTAAGTGCCCCCCCCCCCCCTCTATTTTCTTTTTGCTTCCACTTATGCACCATATCAGTATGGGTTTATGAGGGAGCAAACTAACCTGATCAGCTTCTATGAGGAGGTGAGCTCTGAGGACCAGGCCGAAATGCTGGATGTCGTATATATTGTTTCCCCCCCCCCCCAAGCATTTGATACAGTGCTACATAAAATATTATAGAAAACAGTGAAACATTTCCAGCATAATTCTTTATATTAAAAATTTCTCTATATTTGAGTCAATCAATGTACAAAAAGTGAAGATACAGGTGACTCGTTTTGGTCAGAATATCCAACTTAGGCCACTTTCACATTGCCGTTAAAAAGTCTTTTTTTTTGTGTGTGTCTTTAACATCCGTTCTCGTGATGGGGCGCCGTTGTGTTTTTTGACGGGAATAGCGGGATAAAAACACGGCGCAAGCAGTATTTTTTCTCCTGTTATTCTCCCCGACTCCCCTGCCATATAAATAGGACCTGACCCCTCCCACAAATTGGGTTAAATGCTCCAGTTAACCCTTTCATGTATCATCACTGAGCAAAAGAATATTTCAGAAGTTGTTGTGTAGTGTGTTGTTGAGGCAAAAAAAGCAAACAAAAATGCACAATACATATCACACAAAACAGTAGTGTGAACAAAAACATGAAAAACATAAAGCATACAGCTATGATAATTGCTTTTTTTTTGTTTTTTTGTTATACCTCTATGTCAAGAAACATATGGGCCTAAAAGAAAATACATCAGTCCAGAGGTGGAGTTGCACTTGGCTTCTAAAGTATTAAAGAGCAGCATCCTTAGGCTCCACTGTGACACTACTTTGTTCAATATCCTACAGCTGTTTACACAATATTAAGTACGCCTGTAATGTGACATCACTGTTTAGTACCCCCGTAATGTGACATCACTGTTTAGTACCCCCGTAATGTGACATCACTGTTTAGTACCCCTGTAATGTGGCATAACTATTTAGTACCCCTGTAATGTGGCATCACTGTTTAGGATGCCTGTAATGTGGCATCACTGTTTAGTACCCCTGTAATGTGACATTACTGTTTAGGACGCCTGTAATGTGACATCAATGTTTAGTACCCCTGTAATGTGGCATCACTCTTTAGGATGCCTGTAATGTGACATCACTGTTTAGGATGCCTGTAATGTGACATCACTGTTTTGGACCCCTGTAATGTGGCATCACTGTTTAGTACCCCTGTAATGTGGCATCACTGTTTAGGATGCCTGTAATGTGACATCACTGTTTTGGACCCCTGTAATATGACATCACTGTTTAGTACGCCTGTAATGTGACATCACTGTTTTGTACCCCTGTAATGTGACATCACTGTTTTGGACCCCTGTAATGTGACATCACTGTTTAGTACGCCTGTAATGTGACATCACTGTTTTGTACCCCTGTAATGTGACATCACTGTTTTGGACCCCTGTAATATGACATCACTGTTTAGTACGCCTGTAATGTGACATCACTGTTTTGTACCCCTGTAATGTGACATCACTGTTTAGGACCCCTGTAATATGACATCACTGTATAGGACGCCTGTAATGTGACATCACTGTTTATTTAGTACGTCAGGTACATGTACGTGGTGATGCGGCAAGTCAGCCCTCATCACTACTTACATGTACCTGATTATGCGGGATCGGGTTAAGCTATATCAATATGTAGTATTAGAAGGTAACAGTAAATAATGGGAGAAGTATTAACACTAAGAAATGTTGCACTACAATTACCAATCACATATAGTAAAGTGCACCAAGAGAGCCAGGGGTCCAATCACCCTCACTATTACCCTAAGTAGTGTGCTCCAACTTCTACCCTAAGTTTAATCCATATTGCACAAGTATTCACTCAGCCATTAGACGCTCTGCCAATGGAAGACCCAATGTATGTTTCGTCAATCTTGACTTAATTGTTGTGTGTTTTTATATGTAGCCTTTACTCTTATTCCTAACCCCTTGGAATTTTTCTAATGCGTTACAACAAGTTTCTGTTGTTGCCATCATCAGCTGAAGAGACAACATTATTATAAGGATCAGTGAACTCCACCAATAATTTTAGTACTATCTAACCACGTACAATATTATCTACCAGATTGTATAGAGCGGGTGAGAAAGTACCCTGTAAATATACAAGGAAATTTCCTTACAGGAACGACTGCACGATGCAAGTGAGAAAATAACTCTCTCAGCTGGCTAGAAATGCTTCACTCTTATGTAGGATCTGTATATTCACTTTTCCACCTTACAAATCTTTTTCAGATACCATGACCTTATCTGAATTGTCCTTCACTTCTGCAGGTAATGGAAATTTTTGAGGAACACCAGACTAAGAAAATTTGTAATTGTAAATTGCCCATAGAATGCTTGTGAATCAGAACTATTTTAAAGAGGTTATTCAAAGATTAAAGTAGATTAGATGAAACTATTGGTGGGGGTGTGACCACTTATGAAAAGAACAGGGATCCTATAGAGAGTGAATGGGGTGGTGACATACTTATCACCTATTCTTTCTTGGGATAACTGCATTTACTGAAATGCAAGAATGCACATTCTAGCTGGCACCAATTGTAGAAAACGCTGTCTAAACCTTTTTTAGGTTGTGAAGGACAGCAGAAGTTGATGTAGGATTGTTAATCTGTAAGTACTCACCAGAATGTTACACAATATTGTACATATTTCTCACACAGCATCCACAGAAACCTATGGCCCTATACTGTGTCGCTGATGTCTTTCATCTACTGTATGCCGTATGGCAGAGAGGTTTTTCCTTAACACCATTACTTTTAGTTACAAATATGATGTTATCATAAAGGCTCATATAAACCAATCTATTGGTCTTGGATGGATTTACCCTGTGTAAAATCCACTGGGACCAAAAATAGGCCCGGGCATTTTAGAGTAAGCCGCCCATTTTTTTGGTGGGGGATCTGACTGCTGGAACCGCCATAGATTACCTTGTTTCACATGGCTTTCCAGTTGTTGCAAAGCTACAAACACCCATCATGTCAGGTGAGCCTCAGGCATTATGGGAGTTGTAGTTTTGTAACAGCTGGAAATCCACAGATCGGGGAACAGTTTCTCCCATCACTGCAGAACTTACTTGAAGTAACTACAGCTCTGATGGGACAGCCAGGAAAATACACAATGATATCAGTAACCGAGTGACTTCTCTGTTGTCTTTTCTTTTTACATCTCTGCAGAATGTGAAATCCAGTTATTGGTTCCTCACTTTGTCAACAGATCCTCATCCTCTGTATGAAGACAATAATCATTATAACCCTGCCATACACTGTGCTTCACGAAAATAACCCTGCCATTCAGTGTACCCTCCAAATATAACCCTGCCACACACACACTACCCTCTTGAGTAATAATACTGCCGTACACTGTTTCTTCTCAGTTCAGCTAAATCCCCTGCACTGTCCTCCTCCACCCCCCCATATTCTAAGTTTTCCTCCTGGCTCCTCTGTTACCTCCTTTCCCAGACCCCTTATTCTTCCTCCAGACTCCTCAGTCCCCCCTCTGCCAGACCTCTAAGTCCTCTTCTGGTTCCTCTGACCCCCTCCCCCAGACCTATTTTGGCTCCTCTGTCCCCCTCCCTCCGCATTGATGTACAGAATAGGTATATATGATGGATGTACGACAGATGTACACTTTACGTATGTATGTACGATAGAGGTGTATAAAACTTGTGAATGTATGATAGATGTGCGCATGTATGATAGATGCGCATATGTATGATGTGTTTATGATACAAACATCTATTATATATATATATATATACACATACACACATCTAATATACTCATTTCTCACGAACACTGCCCTTTACCAGCTCTAGGGAAAAGTTAGCGATAGCTTTGCAAGCCATGCCTTCCACTAAAGTGCCAGGTCCTAATGTCCTTCCTGCTTAAAATATTAACATTTTGCTGATTGGTTGTTAGAACCCCTCTCTATTGCTCTTAACTCAATACCTTCCGGGGATCCTCTCTACACCGATATGACTCTTACCTATATCTCTGTTACATAAAGAAAGTAAGGACTCACTCAGCTGTACTAGTTATCGCCCTATATGCCTATTAAATGTTGACATAAAGCTTTTCACAAAGGTTAAGAGTATCACCATGTGTCTAGCTTTTTTTCTGCCTGATTTGATTGGAGATGACCAAGTGGAATGTATCACGTTCTCGGGAACTCAAGAGGTTAAAATAGCAGCATATGCAGATGACTCACTTTTTTTTATTAATCACTTCCCCCACAGACTTCTTCCCCTAACTTTTACATAGAGTCATGGCCGTAAATGTTGGCACCGCTGAATTTTTTTCTGGAAAATGAAGTATTTCTCACAGAAAAGGACTGCAGTAACACATGTTTTGCTATACACATGTTTATTCCCTTTGTGTGTATTGGAACTAAACCAAAAAAAAGGGGGGGGAAAAAGCAAATTGGACATAATGTCACACCAAACTCCAAAAATGGGCTGGACAAAATTATTGGCATCCTTAACTTAAAGGAGTTATGTGGTGCAAAATTTTTTAACCCCTAAATGTTCCACACAGATGTACCTTTATATCCATGTCCTTCTTTCTTCAATCGGTCCAGCCATTTCCCCGCTATAGCGCTGCAAAGTTCCTGGTACTTCCAGGTTATGGTGGTGTGGAGGATTACGTTAAAATTGTCATCCCCCATGCTGCCTTGCTCCGGTTGCCTGTCTCTCTGTGCCTCTCCCCTGCCCATTGATTTCAATTAACCCACCCCCATCATTTGCATCTCCCTCCATTCCCCGCACCAAAGTGAGCCCCGCCGCTGCACCCAGCTTTTCCACTTCTTTTACTATGGAGGAGGGAGCGCAAGGAGGCAAATCTGAAGAAATGACTAAGTGGTTTGTAAAATATCCCTGTTAGTTACAGCAACATAACTATCAGGGATTTCATTGGCCTTGAGAAGTCCTGTATTCAGTCCCGTGGAGATGCAGAATGTGCTGGCAGCAAGCGCCGATAGGTGGGAGGCATTCAGACTTTTTTACGAAACCCAGCGAATGACTGCTGTGGGAACGAAGTACATATGAATATGTAAGATGTGGGAGTGAACGACAGCTAGGGGGCGGCAGAGAGCGAGCAAGAAGATGATCAGTGACATTTCATTAACAAGATGGCTGCGGACCTCGGAATACACGGGGTAAGAAATTCATACTTGTGACAGACAGGCTGCACTTCCGGTTTAGTGAAAAGTCAGGTATGCTTGCATCTGACACATCGGAGGTAATTGACAATATTATATATAACTTCTTGAAAGCTTTACAATGGGATAAAATAATTTTGCACCGGAGTACCGCTTTAATATTTGGTTGCACACCCTTTGGAAAAAAAATAACTGAAATCAGTCGCTTCCCATAACCATCAATAAGCTTCTTACACCTCTCAGCCAGAATGTTGGACCACTTTCTTTGCAAAAGGCACCAGGTGTCTCTTTATTGGTAGGGCGCCCTTTTCCCAACAGCAATATTAATCTCTCTGCACAGGTGTTTAATAGGATTTAGATCTGGACTCATTGCTGGCCACTTCAGAACTCTCCAGTGCTTTGTTGCCATCCATTTCTGGGTGCTTTTGACATATGTTTGGGGTCATTGTCCTGCTGTATGACCCAAGATCTCAGACGCAAACCCAGCTAACTGACACTGGGCTGTACAGTGCAACCCAAAATCTGTTGATAATCCACAGATTTCATGATGTCTTGCACACATTCAAGGCACCCAGTGCCAGAGGCAGCTAAACAACCCCAAATCATTGAACCTCCACCATATTTCAATGTAGGTACTGCGTTCTTTTCTTTGTAGGCCTCCTTCTGTTTTCGGTAAACAGTAGAATGATGTACTTTACCAAAAAGGTCTATCTTGGTCTTATCTGTCCACAAGACATTTTCCCAGAAGGATTTTGGCTTACTCAAGTTCATTTTGGGAAAACGTAGTCTTGCTTTTTTTTATGTCTCTGTGTCAGCAGTGGGGTTCTCCTGGGTCTCCTGCCATAGCGTTTCATTTCATTTACATGCCGACGGATAGTTTGCGCTGACACTGATGCTCCCTGAGCAAAAGGCAAGGCAAATCTAGATCTCTGAAATGGACTTGTGAACCAAAATTGTGGAACAATCTCAAGGTTACAAGTCCTCAGAGAGTTTTCTTCTCTTTCGATTGTCCATGCTTAGTGTGGCACCCACAGAAACAATGCAAAGACTAAGTGAACTTCTCCTTTTTATCTGCTTTCAGGTATGATTTTTATATTGCCCACACCTGTTACTTGCCCCAGTTGAGATTGAAGGCACATCCCATTGAAAGAATCTTCTTTTTCCACAATTTTGGAAGGGTGCCAATAATTTTGTCCAGCCCCTTTTGAGTTTGGTGTGACATTATGTCCAATTTGCTTTCTTCCCTCCTCTTTTTGGTTTAGTTCCAATACACACACAGGGAATAAACATGTGTATAGCAAAATGTGTTATGCAATCCTTTTCTGCGATAAATACTTCATTTTCTAAAAAAATTTTACGGGGAACCAACATTTACGACCATGACTGTAAATATAAAAAGTTGGTCAATTTTAAAATAAAAGTGGGTGTCCAATGAAAACTATTTTATCCCCTATCCACAGAATAGGCCATAAGTAGCTTATCGTGGGAGATCCAACCGCTGAGGCCCCAAGATCTCTGGAAATGGACGCTGGTTCTTAGTGAAGAGTGCATGCTGGAAAAAGCACGTCCTCTGTGTATGGGATCGACGAAGACACCAGAGTACAGTACTCAGGCATCTGTCTACAGCGTTCTTGAGAGCTGAGGTACTGTTCCAGAAATTGCTGGGGAGCCAACTGCTCCCCAGCAAGTGAGAAGGGCACATTAGAGTGCCCTCTACTCCCTTCGGTGAGATTCACATATGTGAAAAATGTGCAGAATGTCCACATGAAGAATCTGAATTTTTGTGCCATAAACATCAGTCACGGAACTTCTGCCATTTGAACAGTGCCAAAGAATCCCATTGACTTCAACAGGACTTTGAGTCAGCAGAATGTCCATGCGGAATATTCCATGCAGACATTCTGCTGTATTTTCGCCCATGTGAACACAGCCTTAGACTATGCAGGGTTTTTAGTTAGAGTTTATGGTTTTTTTTCCCCCCTTTTTTGTTTTTTTCTATTGTGAGAGAGATTGAGTAAACAATATAAATAGAAGAAAATGCACTTTTTTGAATGGAAAAAGCGACAGAAAGGTTTGTAAAAGATTTGTGATTTGTATTATATTGCCCATATGAAAATTAAACTAGAAAAATAAAAATGCAAATAAAAAGCTAGAAATAAAAGATACATGTTTCTTCTCAGCAGTGCAACTTGTGTTCACATTGCATTTAACTGGTCAAGTATACAACAGAAAGGGGAAAAAAAAGGAATGGAAACTAACAATTTCCCCCTGTAAGGGGATAAGGACAACAAATGCAAAGATCATTTAAAGTTTTTAAGAAATCTGCAAATGACTTAATGTGGAGTCTGAACATATTAGACAATTTCACTTTGACAATATGGTGCTTAAAAAAGAAAAACAATCTAAAAAGGAGTTCACTTACAAAGTTAAATAAAATTAGTCTATACAGTAAAAAATACAAATTAAATAGTGAGCTAACAGAACACAATTTAAACAGACTTACGACAAAAACAAAAAAAACAACTAAAGTTGTAATCATTAGAAGATGCAGAGATACAGGTGTCTTAAAAACTGTGGTAAATGTCTTTTGCATAAAACTATAAGAGTACCCATCATTCAGAAGTTTACTATAGATATAGGTGTAGATTGGTCCTTTTAAGGATATGTCTGCCTTTGCTATTATTTCTTCTATAGGTACAACATAACTGCAGTGAAAAACATGGAAATCTTTAAATAATCTTAAAGGAAATCTGTCACCTGCACTAACCTGTCGGTACCAACAGGTAGTGCAGGTGACAGTGATAACAAGGGTACTTACCTTGTCCCATTCCACGCAGGGGATCTCCGGTAATCTCCTCCGTTAACTTCAGCTCCGGCTCGACTTGGGGCAGAGCTTAGTGAAGTCACCGCTGCTGTTCTCTAGCAGTGGGACCCAGCAGCGGTGAAATCACTAAGCTCCGCCCATGCCCCAAGCCAGGCCCGGAGCTGAAGCTTAACGGAGATTACCATAACGGGACAAAGTACGTACCGTTGTCATCAGTGTCACCTGCACTACCTGTAGGTACCGTGTAGGTGACACTGGTGACAGATTTCCTTTAAACAATTTCTTATTGTTTTGCATATACAGCTACAGTGAAGGCCTATGTGACTTCGTAGCAACAGACTACAAACTGTGCAGTGTGATTCTGCAGTCCTTTGCATCTACCCTCTACTTTGTTACCCTATCAAATGTAAGTTACCAAAAAGACTGCAAGATCAGACTACACAGTTCGTTTGTAGTCTGTTACCAAGAGGAGGCAAGGCGTTGCTTAGGAGTTGTAGGAAATTTTTATGTTTTAGATGCATTGGGACGATAAAAAAAATAATTTTTTTGCCAAAGCGTACATTCCATTTAGTGTATTGTCTTATGGGCCAAATTCCCTACTTTGCATGTTGATAGCTAGAGATGAGCGAACTTACAGTAAATTCAATTCGTCACGAACTTCTCGGCTTGGCAGTTGATGACTTATCCTGCATAAATTAGTTCAGCTTTCAGGTGCTCCCATGGGCCGGAAAAGGTGGATACAGTCCTAGGAGACTCTTTCCTAGGACTGTATCCACCTTTTCGAGCCCACCGGAGCACCTGAAAGCTGAACTAATTTATGCAGGATAAGTCATCAACTGCCGAGCCGAGAAGTTCGTGAAGAATCGAATTTACTGTAAGTTCGCTCATCTCTACTGGCTTTAGGCATGAAAAAATGCAGGCTTTGCTAGAGCAAAGGTTCAGAGCTCTATTTGAGAACAGACCTATGACAATACATTAAAGCGGTAACAATGCCCATACTACAGTATATAAAAAAATAAACCTCTACATACCACCAGTGCTCCCACAGTGCCTTTGGTGTCCTATTCCGGTCCCTGACTGCAATCCTCTTCCTGAGAGAAAGCGTGACGCCTGGGCCCAGAGAGATATTAATACTGACGCTCAGTCAATCACTGGTCATATCGATGTTCCGCCTCGGCCAGCGATTGGCTGAGCGGCAGTTAGACACACTGGGCTCCGATGTCACGCTTTCTTTCAGTAAGATAATTGCAGCCAAGGACTTTAGGCAAGTATAGATCAATTTATTTATTTTTATATACTGTAGGGCATTGTTCTTAAAAAAAAAAAAAAAAAAAAAAAAAAAAAAAAAACTAACCTTCCCACCAGATACCCCTTAAATCATTCTATATCAATTTATTTAATAAAAAATATTAAAGGCCAACAATTTTTAACACAAACCTAGAAGAGAATGTTCACATTTACAAATTAGGGTACATTAGAATTGGCACCTGAAGTGTTTCACCTTTCTAATAATGAGACTTTAGAACCTAGACCGTGAAAATACATCTCAGAGAGGAAACTCGTGGTCAGAAAGGACTTTGGAGCACTCACCTGGTACACACTTGCTTCAGATGATGAATATCTTTATTATGCTTAACAGATAAACATGCAAAGGGGAGGTGAACAGGTGTATCTGGGACGGGTGGTTTCTGCCGGTGGGAGACGGTCCGTATCGCGCTCCTCGCACTTAGTCAGTCCCCCCGCAGAAGCAAGTGCGTACCAGGTGAGTGCTTCGACGTTCTTTCTGACCACGAGTTTGTTCTAATGCTGGGTTTCTATTCGTGAGCACCACCTCCCGTTACACACGATAGTCACACACTGCTAGTACAGCTTATGCTGCCCTTGCAGGTGCATTAATATAGTGGGGGAGAGTTTAAGAGGGACTGTGCCGGATTCTTGCCGACTGAGAGGATTGTACATCTCAGAGGAGGCATTGCCTTGGTTCATTTACACTGCAGCATCCAAGTACATGGCTTCAAAGATAAGCTGCACATTGCAAGATCAATGTAATTAGCTTTTCCTTTCAGACAAACACTGGTTCCTCCTCAATCCCTCTCATCAGATTTCAAACCTTTGGATTCTTGAAGTAAGCCAACCATTATGATTTTCTTTTTAAAGATACAAGCAGCATAAATGATGGAGAGCATTTTTCTATTACACTTCATAAAGCGCCATTTCTCCAGAACATAGTTCCTCTATAATCCAGATGACTGTTATTCAGGTCAATAAGAAGCATAAGGAACTGTAAATAATTGAGGCAACAGGAATCCAACATTCTGCTCTATACTAAAGAATAGGGGAGCACAGCAAGGAAGTATACGAGGCAATGACTCCGAGTCAATGATACTGTTAGTCTCAATATGAAACCGGTATCACTTCAAGTTGCCAGTCTAATGGACCCTAATATAATAAGTGAGAATCCTCCTTGACTGATATTGATACATATTTTGGAACTTCTGAAGAAGTATTTAAATGAAACTCAAAAATGCTTTTTCGGCATCTGGAACAGTAAACTGTGCCCGGGATTGCTCTAATCTTGAAAAGCCTAGAATGTACAGTACACGGACTATATGAAATGATGGCTTCACACGCCTGCATATCTCTGAGTCCAGTCTTTTGCTATTCTGTTGTATCTGTAATGAGAAAAGAGGGGAATTTCATATAAAACTTAATATAACTGAGCATTTTGACATTTCAAGAGCTACAACTATTATGTCATAGTAACTGAGATCCGACACACACAGATACTGTTGATTATCTTTTAGGGTATAAAATCAAACTGTACCTTGAGCTGATCGTGGTTACCAAAATAATAAAATAGCCTATTTCTTAGAAAAGTGTCAAGGAGGCGGAGCCCAGCTGCTCAAGAGCAATAGCCTGGCAAACGCTGTATCTCCGGCACTCCCGTAGAGTTACATGGAGGAGGCATGTTGGCCACAGCTTCGTGCCGTGGTTGACACACTTGAATTATACAGAGAGCCGGGGTGCCGGGTGGGAGATCGTGGGGGTCCCAGTGGTCGATCCGTGATCTGACACTTGTCCCCTATCCAGCGGACTTCGTTAAAGGACCAAGGCCCATTTTTCAAATTTGACCTCACTTTTAGTGCTAATAACTTTTGATAGGGTGCATTCACACCAAATTTCTTTCATACGTTGACCGGATCCGGCAGGGAGATGTGAAAACCAGGTGCTCCAGTACCGCAGCCAGACCTGGCCCGCATCTCATTCATTTGAGTGAGCCGACAGGAGTCAGATACATTTTCGCCCTGTATCCGGTTTCGTGACCGGACTTAAAACCGTGGGATACTACAGTTTTAACTCCGTTCAAGAAACTGGATACAGGGCAAAAATGAGCTGACTGGAGTTACTATCTGACTCCAGTCAACTCATTTTAGTGAATGAGATTCGGCGCCGGTCCTGGGATACGGGAGCGCCCGGTTTTGAAATTTCCCAGCTGGATCCGGCAGCTGTATGGGCAAAAGGTGACGTGAATGCAGCCTTATACTGGATAACTCCTTTAAGGCCAAAATAGATAACGTTATTAAGAGGTTAAATCATTACATGCAGCAGCTGGGGAAAGGGAAGGGGATTTCTTATGTATAAAGGCACAGCTTAGCTACAGGATCAGTAGTAACTAACAGTAGCTAACAGAAGCATATTAAAAGTATAAAAGTCATGTAGGTCAGCAAACAAACAACGATTATCTCCAAAGCAGTGACTCAGGAATGTAATACAATAGCAACGTTGTTATGATTAAAACTTGCTAAGAAAAATAGTTAAAAGAAAACTTACTTTTCCTTGTCTGTCTTGTAGATCTGTGCAATGTCTGGTACTAAAGGGTCATCTGGGTTGGGATCACAGAGTAGGGAGCATATAGACAACAAAACTGGAAGAGAAAAAAAAAAAAGAAGTATAACACCGTTGTATTTACTGTATGCTACAAAACAGTGTATCAGTCTGTGTACACAATGCTTGGAGTCCATCTTAAAAGGAAATTTGGAGAGAGCATTGTGAGCTGCTACCTGTCAGTCAAACAACATAACTATGAGGTCTCCACAATACTGAATGGCTGACAGAAACTAAGACCAATCTTCCCTCAAAATGTCCATTTCAGCAGGATGTCAGGTACAGTATATTTCTGCATGAACAATGCTTCTAGTAGCCTTATCCTTTGAGTTCTTGGCTCAAAGTAACCTTTTTTTCTTTCATATCATAGAGGCCCCTGTATACAGTGTTTCTATGTTATTAAAGTGGTGCATTAGACAGTAGATGCATTGTACCTGCTTGGCTGCTATGGTGTGCACATTGCTAAATGGAGTCTTTACAAACATTTACTTCAAGCTTCATCCTCAACAAAAGGAACAACATTACATTTAAACGGGAACCAGCCAAATATACTTCATAAGTGTCCGGAGCACAAACTTATATGAGAAAAATAAATGGGGATGTCCTTCTATGGCAGTCCTGTTACAGCACTGTGTATGTGCGCACACTGCAGATTTGTTACAGAATTCCTGCAACTGAAAAACGCATCTAGTGTTTCTGTAGCATGTGCATGGATTTCTTCAAGCCCCATTAAGATGAATAGGACAGCCATGAAGTATCTGCGACAAAACTGGTGTGTGGATATACACTACTCAAAAAAATAAAGGGAACACTAAGATAACACATCGAGGATCTGAATGAATGAACTAATCGTATGAAATACTTTCGTCTTTACATAGTTGAATGTGCTGACAACAAAATCACACAAAAATTATCAATGGAAATCAAATGCATCAACCCATGGAGGTCTGGATATGGAGTCACACTCAAAATCAAAGTAGAAAACCACACTACAGGCTCATTCAACTTTTTATGTAATGTCCTTAAAACAAGTCAAAATGAGGCTCCGTAGTGTGTGTGGCCTCCACGTGCCCGTATGACCTCCCTACAATACCTGGACATGCTCCTGATGAGGTGATGGATGGTCTCCCGAGGGATGTCCTCCCAGACCTGGACTAAAGCATCTGCCAACTCCTGAACAGTCTGTGGTGCAACATGGCGATGGTGAATGGAGCGAAACATGATGTCCCAGATGTGTTCAATTGGATTCCGGTCTGGGGGAATGGGGGGGGGGGGGGGGGCAGTCCGTAGCATCAATGCCTTCCTCTTGCAGGAACTGCTGACACACTCCAGCCACATGAGGTCTAGCATTGTCTTGCATTAGGAGGAACCCAGGGCCAACCGCACCAGCATATGTTCTCACAAGGGGTCTGAGGATCTCACATCCTAATGGCAGTCAGACTACCTCTAGCAAGCATATGGAGGGCGCCCCCCCGAAAGAAATGCCACCCCACACCATTGTTGAAGGCAGCAGAACGTTCTCCACGGTGTCTCCAGACTCTGTCACGTGCTCAGTGTGAACCTGCTTTCATCTGTGAAGAGCACAGGGCACCAGTGGCGAAATTGCCAATCTTGGAGTTCACTGGCAAATGCCAAACGTCCTGCACAGTGTTGGGCTGTAAGCATAACCCCCACCTGTGGACATTGGGCCCTCATACCACCCTCATGGAGTATGTTTCTGACCGTTTGAGTGGACACATGCACATTTGTGGCCTGCTGGAGGTAATTTTGCAAGGCTCTGGCAGTGCTACACCTTGCACAAAGGCAGAGGAAGCGGTCCTGCTGCTGGGTTGTTGCCCTCCTATGGCCTCCTCCACGTCTCCTGATGTACTGGCCTGTCTCCTGGTAGCGCCTCCATGCTCTGGACACTACGCTGACAGACAGCAAACCTTCTTGCCACAGCTCACATTGATGTGCCATCCTGGATGAGCTGCACTACCTGAGCCACTTGTGTGGGTTGTAGATTCCCTCTCATTAATTACATAAATAAATATAAATAAAAAATTACCTGCTGGAGCCCGCGGAACCCCTGGCAGTTCTCAACAGAACACTGGGGTTGGGAATTATTGCACAAAAGTGAAAGCACCGCCAGCATTAAAAAGTGACCCAAACATCAGCCAGGAAGCATAGGAACAGAGAAGTGGTCTGTGGTCACCACCTGCAGATCCACTCCTTTATTGGGGGTGTCTTGCTAATTGCCTATAATTTCCACCTGTTTGTGCCATTTGCACAACAGCATGTGAAATTGATTGTCAGTGTTGCTTCCTGAGTGGACAGCAAAAAGCAACCTAAAAAGTTAAATTTTAACTAAAAAAATAAATATAAAAAAATAAAATAAAATAAAAACACAACATAATACTCTCAGCCTGCAAAAACAGTTATAGGGGAGGGTCAGAATATGGTGATGCAAAGTTGTTGTTTTTTTTTTTTTATATATCTGTTTTGAAGTTGTAATAGTTACTTGGTATCATAATCGAAACTTACCTGCAGCACAAAATTAACACTCAAGTTAGTTAAAAACATTTTTTATATCAATAGAATGCCCCACAAAATTGTAAATTTTTTAAAAATTTCACCCACAAATATATATTTAATATTACGGTAAATGGGAGGGTGCCATTAAAAAGTACAACCTGCAAAAAATAACCCTCATATGTCTCTGTTGATGGAAAAATAAAAAAGTGTTTTAGATCTTAGGGACAGGAAGATAAAGGCAAAGAAACCATTACCCATTAGCAAGAGGGAGGTTATGGTCCAAGTATTTTTTTTATCCTCTACCTGCAAGTTCCTACTCCTCCTTTTTTTTAGTTTTCTACCTTGATATTGCTCTGTATTTTCTGCTCTGTATTTTCTGCTCAGTCTCAGTCAGATTCAAAGACTGGGAAGGGGCATTACCCAGCAGGCATAACATCATCTGAAGCCATACAGGGGAGAACTTCCTCCCTCACTCTGCTACACACATCCCAGAGCAGTACAGTGTGTGAGATGAGCTATGATTGGCTAAGGCTGCACACACCCCCCTTAGCACTCAAGAGTGCTCATTTAACTATAGTTGTGCTTGGCCTTTTCCTCTTGACAAAAAAAGAAAAAAAAAATTACGTTTGTCAATACTAATAACATTTGCAAAAGGAAAGCCTGAAGAACTATGGACTAACAGGTGACAAAATTAATCAGCCATTTACCTTTAGATATAGTCAGTGCAGGAGACCACTGTGACCTCAAGATATCAAGGCAAATGCTTCCATTGCTGTTTATATTTGGATGATATATTTTTGTTGTGAATGCAACCTGGTCAGGAAAAAAAACAAACATAAGTAATCAGTGACGAAGAAAATACAAAAACACTTGGGCTCTACAAAATAGAGAGAAAAGAACTGACATCAGAGTCATAAATTCTTGTACCCTAGTTAGGTACATGATATATCTCTAACAATGTCCTAAAAAATACAGCACAGGGTATCATAGCTTTGGAGGACTTTGAGGTAGCTTTTTTCGGGTGTACTTGGCTTAGCAACATTACGAGATCCTGTTTACCCACCTTGTTCTTAGCTTTTACATTTATCAGTTTTTAATCCACATGCTTTGAATTATATTGGTGAATTAATAAAGTATATAATTTTTTTGTTGCAATGTCTGCTTGGCCAAGCATTTGTTTCTATAGTTGGTTTATACGGTTATATATATATGTCAGCTACTTTTCGTAGTATGGTTTAAGCGAACCTGTCACCAGGTTTTACACTATATAACTGATGGCAATACGCTATATAGGGTAAAATAAGGCTTCTTACCAAGTCCGAATATCCTCCTCGTCTGCATTACTGCAGTATAACCAAATTATAAACTAAGGGGTGTCGTTAAAATGTACAATTTATTTGAGCATATTAAATCACCAAACAGTGTTTAAATACCCAAAATAATAGTGGAGACAAAAATAAGTATAATTAAGTACATGGCTCCAAATTAAGGAGAAAAGAGGATACAGGTAAGCAAAAGAATCTAATCACTGTCCCTAAAGACAGAACATGCATTCCTTATGGATACTCGGAGTGCATACTATCAGGACGGCAATGGGCAATCTATGCACATGTTCCCAACGCGTTTCTGTCCACACAAACGGTTTTAACAAACGTGGGGACTTCATCAGGGGGACCTAGTGCCACCAGATGTAGTTATTAGTAATGGATACCATTAGGGTGCATCACAGATGCACTCCTATAAGTACTCCTCTATGCAGTTATGCTCATGAGTATCACATCGCTGCTGGGTCATCCTATTCGGGGGGCATCCCTGTACATAGGCATCAGTCCCAGTAAATTGTATAGGAGAACCAGTTTGTGATGCTGAGCAGTACCATCAATTCGATCCTGTAGTGACAGGAATGCAGGGAATTGTCCCGGAGCGCCGAAGTAGCTCATGGTGTCGCGTTACTGCAGGAAAGAGTCTTAAATGAGTCCCAGGCCATATCCGGATATTCCCCTTAAAGGGGTACTCCACTGGACAGCGCTTGGATCATTTTGTTCCGAATGCTGTGTGCGCTGCGGGGGTTGCCCACGCCCCCTCATGACATTATTCCAAACCCTCTCATTGCAAGTCTATTGCAAGTGGCATGACATCACGAGGGGGCGTGGCCGACCACCGCACACAGTGTTCGGAACAAAATGTTACGAACGCTGGCCAGTGGAGTACCCCTTTAATTTATGCATTAGGGAAGTACATAAGTCTTGGAAGTTCCTCGCCATATATGCTAATAAGGCCAAAGTAGTCGTCAGGGTATGTCTTGGGCTCTAATAATGCCTACTCAGGCATGATTCACAGCCTGGACAGAGCCAATGTCACCACTCTTTACTGAAAACTTGCACATGCACAAAAGTAGCGATACCCCTGGGCATGAAGCAGATTCTTGGTGAGCTTGAGCCCAATCACACCTAAGCAGCCTTGATTACAGACCAGGATGTTGTGACTACTTAGCAATGCCGTACACCCTGATGACTACTTCAGCCTCATTAGCATATGATGTGGGACACATTTAACCCCTTAAGGACCAGGGGGTTTTCAGTTTTTGCACTTTCGTTTTTTCATCCTTACCTTTAAAAAATCATAACCCTTTCAATTTTGCACCTAAAAATCCATATTATGGCTTATTTTTTGCGCCACCAATTCTACTTTGCAGGGACATCAGTCATTTTACCCAAAAATCTACGGCGAAACGGGAAAAAAATAAATTCATTGTAGGACAAAATTGAAGAAAAAAACAAAAACGCCATTTTGTAACTTTTGGGGGCTTCTGTTTCTACGCAGTAAATTTTTCTGTAAAAATGCACCTTATCTTTATTCTGTAGGTCCATACGATTAAAATGATAACCTACTTATATAGGTTTGATTTTGTCGTACTTCTGAAAAAAATCATAACTACATGCAGGAAAATTTATACGTTTAAAATTGTCATCTTCCGACCCCTATAACTTTTTTATTTTTCTGCGTATGGGTCAGTATGAGGGCTCATTTTTTGCGCCGTGATCTGAAGTTTTTAGCGGTACCCTTTTTGTATTGATCAAACTTGTTGATCACTTTTTATTCATTTTTTCATGATAGAAAAAGTGACCAAAAATACACAATTTTGGACTTTGGAATTTTTTTTGCGCCCTGCGGTTTAATTAACGATATATTTTTAAAATTCAGCCATTTCCGCACGCGGCAATACCACATATATTTTTATTTACACTTTTTTTTTATGGGAAAAGGGGGGTGATTCAAACTTTTATTAGGGGAGGTGTTAAATGATCTTTATTCACTTTTTTTGGCAGTGTTATAGCTCCCATAGGGGGCTCATAGGAAACCAGTGATCTCAGGCACTGAGCAGTCATTCGGCGATCGGACACCAGGAGGCAAGGTAGGAGACCCTACGTTGTGGCTCGCGTTATAGAAAGGGAAAGGACTCAGGACGTACTGGTACGTCCTTGGTCCTTAAGGGGTTAAGACTAATTTTCACAGACATGAAGGAGGATATGCTACTTTGCAATGTAGGGACTCAATAGGGACTTATTAGGGTTATAGGTTGAACTTGATGGACTCTGGTCTTTTTTCAACCTTATGAACTATGTTACTATGTTAATGCCGTATGCCCCAATGACTACATGCACCTCATTATGCTCAGCCCTCTGCTCCCTGTCCTTCAGCGCAGCTTGAATGGTGATCCCACCCATAAGATGACTGTACACAGAGGAGCATGTAGCATACATATCGTTTTGCATCCTCCATAGGAAAAAACACAGCAAGAACTAGTTAAGCCACTGGTCAGCAGACTTATAGCAAAGAGATATTACTGGAGAAAGTCATTAAGGTGTTTAGCCAGCATCTGGTGAAGTTTACACAGTGGTGTGAAATGCGTGGATGCCTAGAACAAAAAGGTCATACCTTTGGTGGCTTGAATGGATAATCTGTTGGAAACTGGATTGTGAGATAGAAGACGCCACCTTGATATGGACTGTCAGACTAGAGGAAAAAAAGTATTCAGTATATACTCATTAGTGAATAATCAAGGGACACACAAGTGAAAGGAGTACTCCCATCACACCCGAACTAGATGGGGACAGTCTCAGGGGTCCTGACTCCATCTACAGTCTACTTAACCCTCATTCTCCATGGCATGACTGGACAGGTGACATGTGCTCAGCTCTCTATCCATTTATATAGAGGATACTACTTGCTTGGATGTTTCCATAACTCATTTAGAAATAAATTGGGAACTGTGCACATTCTGGAGATAGGTAAATCTGTCCAGCAGGGGGACCTGTAACTATCAAACACTAATCACATATTCTGTGGCTATATTATACATGGCTATGATAGGAACACCACTTTAAAAGCATAAAACACAAAGTACACACTCAATTTTCCTGAAACCATATTGTTCTATATTGTAATACAACCGGATAAAAAATGTTGCCAAATTAGTTGCCTCTTAATTCTAGCTGTGAGATAGTTGCTGTACAAGAAGTGTTCCTTAGGCTCAGTATACACTGTGTCTGAGCCCCATGTTCAGCAAATACATTGGAAAAAATTCTGTGTGTTATTTTACACATATCCAAAATGCTCAGAGGCCAAGAATATGCTTTAAGCCTTCGTTGGGCTTCCTTTTTTTCACCTATATTGTAAACTATAGCAGACTGCAGTTTCCTAAACAAGGGGCCACTGGGGGGGAACAATATATGGCAATACACTTTTTTTTTCAATGGTACCTTATTTGCAACATATGCCAGTAGTGACATTTTAGAGCCCTTTTGTCAGGTTTACTCTGAGAAGTCTTCCTAATGTATACCACAGTTGAAAAAAGGACCAGGCGTCCCTTAGCTATCACAAAACTGCTGTCATAAGTGTATGTGAGAAGTCACACTATTTCTGTGCTTTCTATTCATTTTCACCAGACTAGCTGATATGTTGTCTCCCATACATGGCACTCACTGAAGAGGAGATCCTGCCCCGCTAGATCTCTAGTCACCCTGAGAAGCAGAAGCAGCATGGAGAACATTATAGATATTACATATTAAGCTAACTAGAGGTTTCAGCCATGTCTCGAGACTCTTTCTGCCTTACTCGACCCCCCCAATGCCACCTCCTCCTCTTCATAGTTATATGGGTAGCATTTAAAGGGGTATTCCGCTGGGGAAATTATATATATATATATATATATATATATATATATATATATATATGAGTGTCTACCTCCATGTTGGCCTTGCACCCCACCCACCTCTATCAGGTGTGTATATAAGGTGTCTTGGATGTTCCAGATCCTGCCATGCTTACTGAACTGTTCACACAGAGGCATATTCACAGTGTAGGGTCCGTCCCAATGAGGCCACCTCATCGCGGTGGGATGGTCCAAGCTATTTGACCGCCGGCGGAGACAAATTTGCGAGCCAAGTGCCTCACTATCTCATAGTTTCACATCTGCATCTATTACACCATAGCTGTATAGCTCTCCATGTTTTAACTGCATATTCATGTTTCACCTATATCCTTGTGCTGGCAGTGTGCTGCTGCATTCTTCTGTATATATATATATATATATATATATATATATATATATATATATATATCTATATATCTATATATCTATATATATCTATATCAACTGGTGCCAGAAAGTTAAACAGATTAGTAAATTACTTCTATTTAAAAATCTTAATCCTTCCAGTACTTAGCTGCTGTATACTCCACAGGAAGTTCTTTCTGTCTGACCACAGTGCTCTCTGCTGACACCTCTGTCCATTTTAGGAACTGTCCAGAGTACAAGCAAATCCCCATAGCAAACCTATCCTGTTCTGGACAGTTCCTGATATGGACAGATGTGTCAGCAGAGAGTACTGTGGTCAGAAAAAGGAAATTCAAAAAGAAAAAAAAAAAAAAGCTTCCTGTGGAGCATACAGCAGCTGATAAGTACTGGAAGGATTAAGATTTTTAAATAGAAGTAATTTATAAATCTGTTAAACTTTCTGGCATCAATTGATTAAAAAAATGTTTTGCCGGAGTACCCCCTTTAATCTGAACCCTTAAGTGAGATGAAAGTCTGTCTTGTATCTTAGCAGATTTTCAGAATGAATAGCGAAACTGGGGTTTGGGGGGAGCATATAAGTAGTGAAAGAGGCAATTTTCTCTTTGAAAAGTTAGTGACCCTCATCAAGTTCACTGGGAAACAGGGTAAGAGTCCAAATAAGCACCATGTGTAAAGGGATCCAAACCTGTGCAGAGGAAAAGTTAACCAGGTTTAACTTATTAAATTTTTAAAGCCATTTTTAATCTAATATTAAGTATCTGATTGGTTATTAGGGCAACTGGTCAACTTTTCCACTGCACAGGTTTTGATAAATATCCCCCATATCTCTGTGTTGATGAGGCAGAAGCTTGCAGAAAGTGTTATCTTCATTACATTGATAACTTTCTGTTTGTTTTTTGTATACATTTCTCATATGCATTACATTACCATATGTAACATCAGCCTAACATAACAGATCTCTCTGAATCCCTGGGTCCATAATATACCGCATTTACTTGTTTTCACATGGAATCCCTGAGATAAAAAAACTGCTAGATATTGTTGTATGCCAACACGTTACAGTTATGTACTTCACTGGGGCACTGAGGGGCAGCACCAGGACTGCTCTACAGGTCCGGTGTCCATGCATACTTACAGGTCCCATAATTGTTGCTTGCCAGTGAAACACTACAGAAAAGAGAAAAAAAATAAAATAAAATTACCAAAGCACATAGGGAGGATTTATCAAAAGCTGTGCAGAGTAAAAGTGGACCAGTGGCCCATAGGAACCAATTAGATCACTTATTTTATTCAGAGGCCTTTGCAAAAATAAGAAACAAACAATCTGATTGGTTGCTATGGGCAACTGGCCAACTTTTCCTTTGCAAAAGTTTTGCGATTCCTCCATAGAGCATAAATATTAATAAAAAATACAGCAAATTGTATTCAACTTACAGTCATCTCCAACTGGTCCTGCTGAGCACTGAGCAGGGGGGTCACGCTGCAGGTCAGTTAACTCCTAGAAGAGGGGGAAAAAATAAAAACCTGAAGACTTATTCACACAAATTGTAGGTTTGTCATCCCGTTCCCCTTTTCTCTTTGCTTTTACAGTGGGAAAAAAAAGTATTTAGTCAGCCATCAATTGTGCAAGTTCTACCACTTAAGAAGATGAGAGGCCTGTAATTTTCATCATAGGTATCAACTATGAGAGACCTAATGAAAAAAAAAATCCATAACATCACATTGTCTGATTTTTAACCCCTTAACGATGCAGGATGTATATTTATGTCCTGCGCCGGCTCCCACTATATGAAGCGGAATCGCGCCGCAATCCCGCATCATATCGCGTCGGTCCCGGCGCTCATCAACGGCCGGGACCCGCTGCTAATACCACACATCGCCGATCGCGGTGATGTGCGGTATTAACCCTTTAGAAGCAGAGGTCAAAGCCGCCGCTTCTAAAGTGAAAGTGAAAGTGACCCGGCTGCTCAGTCGGGCTGTTCGGGACCGCTGCGGTAAAATCGCGGCGTCCCGAACAGCTGACCGGACACCGGGAGGGCCCTTACCTGCCTCCTCGGTGTCCGATCGGCGAATGACTGGCAGGAGCAGTCAATCCAGGCAGGAGCAGTCAAGCCCCGATAACACTGATCACAGGCATGTTAATACACGCCTGTGATCTGTGTAAAAGATCAGTGTGTGCAGTGTTATAGGACCTAAAACACTGCAAAAAAAATGTTTAAAAAAAAGTGTTAATAAAGGTCATTTAACCCCTTCCCTAATAAAAGTTTGAATCACCTCCCTTTTCCCATAAAAAAATAAAACAGTGTAAAAAAAACTAACAAAAAAAAAAAACATATGTGGTATCGCCGCGTGCGTAAATGTCCGAACTATAAAAATATATCATTAATTAAACCGTATGGTCAATGGCGTACGCGCAAAAAAATTCCAAAGTCCAAAAAAGCGTATTTTGGTCACTTTTTATACCATTAAAAAATGAATAAAAAGTGATCAAAAAGTCCGATCAAAAAAAAAAATCATACCGATAAAAACTTCAGATCACGGCGCAAAAAATGAGTCCTCATACCGCCCCGTACGTGGAAAAATAAAAAAGTTATAGGGGTCAGAAGATGAAATTTTTAAACGTATAAATTTTCCTGCATGTAGTTAGGATTTTTTCCAGAAGTGCGACAAAATCAAACCTATATAAGTAGGGTATCATTTTAACCGTATGGACCTACAGAATAATGATAAGGTGTAATTTTTACCGAAATATGCACTGCGTAGAAACGGAAGCCCCCAAAAGTTACAAAATGGCGTTTTTTTTCCGATTTTGTCTCACAATGATTTTTTTTCCGTTTCGCCGTGCATTTTTGGGTAAAATGACTAATGTCACTGCAAAGTAGAATTGGCGATGCAAAAAATAAGCCATAATATGGATTTTTAGGTGGAAAATTGAAAGGGTTATGATTTTAAAAAGGTAAGGAGGAAAAAACGAAAGTCAAAAACGGAAAAACCCTTAAGTCCTTAAGGGGTTAAAGAATTGATTTGCAAATTATGGTGGAAAATAAGTATTTGATCACCTACAAAGAAGCAAGATTTCTGGCTCTCCCAGACCTGTAACTTCTTCTTTAAGAGTCTCCTTTGTCCTCCACTCGTTACCTGTATTAATGGCACCTGTTTGAACTTGTTATCAGTATAAAAGACACCTGTCCACAACCTCAAACAGTCACACTCCAAACTCCACTATGGCCAAGACCAAAAGAGCTGGCCAAGGACACCAGAAACAAAACTGAAGACCTGCACCAGGCTGGGAAGACTGAATCTGCAATAGGCAAGCAGCTTGGTGTGAAGAAATCAACTGTGGGAGCAATTATTAGAAAATGGAAGACATACAAGACCACTGATAATCTCCCTCGATTTGGGGCTTCACCCAATATCTCACCCCGTGGTTTCAAAATGATCACAAGAACTGTGAGCAAAAATCCCAGAACCACACGGGGGACCTAGTTAATGACCTGCAGAGAGCTGGGACCAAAGTAACAAAGGCTACCATCAGTAACACACTACGTCGCCAGGGACTCAAATCATGCAGTGCTAGACGTGTCCCCCTGCTTAAGTCAGTACATATCTGGGCCTGTCTGGAGTTTGCTAGAGAGCATTTGGATGATCCAGAAGAGGATTGGGAGAATGTCATATGGTCAGATGAAACCAAAGTAGAACTTTTTGGTAAAAACTCAACTTCTGTTTGGAGGAGAAAGAATGCTGAGTTGCATCCAAAGAACACCATATCTACTGTGAATCATGGGGGTGGAAATATCATGCTTTGGGGCTGTTTTTCTGCCAAGGGACCAGGATGACTGATTCATGTAAAAGGAAAGAATGAATGGGGCAAGGGCATTGAAGATTAAACATGGCTGGGTCTTTCAGCATGACAATGATCCAAACACACCGCCCGGGCAATGAAGGAGTGGCTTCGTAAGAAGCATTTCAAGGTCCTGGAGTGGCCTAGCCAGTCTCCAGATCTCAACCCCATGGAAAACCTTTGGAGGGAGTTGAAAGTCTGTGTGGCCCAGCGAGAGCCCCAAAACATCACTGCTGAATGAGCAAAAATACCATCAACAGTGTGTGAAAGCCATGTGAAGACTTACAGAAAACGTTTGACCTCTGTCATTGCTAACAAAGGGTATATAACAAAGTATTCAGATTAACTTTTGCTATTGACCAAATACTTATTTTCCACCATAATTTGCAAATAAATGCTTTAAAAATCAGACAATGTGATTTTATGGATTTTTTTTTCTCATTATGTCTCTTATAGTTGAGGTATACCTATGATGGAAATTACAGGCCTCTCATCTTTTTAAGTGAAAGAACTTGCACAATTGGTGGCTGACTAAATACTTTTTTGCCCCACTGTATATGGCTTTAATAATAGCTAAGTGAATAGATCTAGTTCAGGGGAGTGATAAAAGGCAAAAACAAAGCATCAAGATAAAAATAAGTAAACAGGAATAAATCAACATACTTCGCTATAAAGCAAGAATCTTCCAGAATTTTTCTGGGGGCCCAAGACGAGGGTAGCTTCTAGTTTTTTGAACACTGCACAGTCACACTGCAATGTTTCTCAAAACCCGAGAACCTAAACACAGAATTACCCCTTATATACACAAACATTCCTGTTTCTTAGAGAGAAAAAAGGGCATATTTAGTTCCACCATTTATTATGCATACCCACCTAAAAGACCACTTTTATATGTAATATTGGGTGTGGACCAGCACACACCTCTTTATTGCTCTTATTCACGTTGAATGGGGCCTGACTTAAGGACTTGTAGAACATCTACATTGAACTCCCAGAGCACAGAAGCTTTTTATCATTGGGAACCAACCCAGAAGCCTTGTAGACCTGAAATTTCAACCTCCAATAGTAAAATACAATACGATACATTTTATAATTCACAGATTTACTAAAAGGACTCTTAAGAAAAATCTCATGGTAAACCTAGGAAACCTCAGACTATTGTTTCTTTCCAGCTCTCTGATCGTGTAATACATCCAAAAAAAGGAAAATATAACCAAAAGACTGCATGACATTTCACATCTATAAGCAGTGAGGTGGGAAAAAAGCTATTAGCGGCTTCACACTTTACAGCCAACACATGAAGCCTGAAAATATATGCAGTGCCGAACTCCTACAGATGGCTGAGATTCGTATCACGAAGGGGCCAACCATAGGCGGCAATGTTTTCATAGAAAGCTTTATGTGAACAGGGATTCATGACTACTGTGAACTCATGGGGAATACTTCCACAAAGAAAAACATGGATTTGATACAGTACAGACGCTGTATTCACATACTGCAGAAGACTGCACACAAATTGTGTGGATTTCACCTGGGCAAGCATTATGGACAGGAGTAATAACTATCTTGGGGAACCTTGCGGTTCTCTCTGCATTGATCTAGTCATGATGTGTAGTCATAGTGCTGCCTGGAGCCAAGTGGAGAGCACAAGAACCATGACGGGGAGTATATATTTCCCAAAAGCAATTCTAAAGGACTGGAATCACATAGCACAAAAGCGACTAAAAATTGACATTGCAGCTCAGGTATATGGGTGGGGGAAAAAAAAAAAAACATTCCTACAATAATTCCACAATGGTAAGAATGGCCTGCAGATTTACATTTGCACAAGTCATGCAGTTCATGACAACCACAATCGTTTAATCAATCCTTTGACAGACCTCAATGGTCTTTGGTAACCCCTTTCTTTTTTAAGATTGGAATGCCCCACATAGGCCTCTTGTTCTGAATAACTACTAGCATCCATGAATAAGGTTAGGTTCACACCACATTTTTGCAACACAGTTCACGTATACGTTTTCAATTTGAAAACCGTACGGAACCGTATGCCAAAAGATGCATCCGGTTGTGTCCATTCTGCATCCTGTACGGTTTTGTCAGTCTTTTTTCCCGTACCCAAAACCGTAGCCTACCATGGTTTTTGGTCCAGGTGAAAAACCGTATTGAAACGTATACTTTTTTTTAACATGGGAGTCAATGGGATCCATACAGAACCGTATGTGTGTACAGTTCCATCTGGTTTTTGCCTTTTCACTCATTATGGATAAAGTATTACTTGCTTGATTGAAATTCCCCCCAAAAAACTGTGCAAAGTTAAAAAGTAAACTTATTTTTTTCTTAAGAATAAGAATAAGAATCCCTACTCTCTTTACTCTAGCAGATAAGTAGAAAATAGGATTCATAACCAGGCAACTCCTTTACCTTCTAACTTTTTAACAAAAGACAATTGACTGTCACCCCGTGGTCTTCAAACTGTGTCAACATCTTCAAAACTAGGAGTCGTAGTTTTGCAACAGTGTGAGAGCCATAGGTTGGAGGTCACTGCCCTAGAATAAGGAGTATGTATTACTGTTATTGCTTTATAATGTCTACATAGAGTCATCTCCCTACCCTATGTGTAGTTCCAAAGCAGTTCTCCATAAAAGTATACTTACTGTATGAACCTTCCATCTCTTCACCAGCCTACTCCTACCCTTGTAGATCCTAAACTTCCCAAACTAACCCATCTGGATCCATTTTCTACTGGGCCACAAATGTACCCTGATTTTTACCAACATTTTTTATCTTACACCATGATGTGTAGAGGAGCCTATAAAAAAGACACGGTCCCAGCCCTGACCCAGTCGTTTTTCTATTACGTATTATTGTACATTGTAAGTATTAACCTAACTAATAAACAAACTATACACAACATTGCATGATATCTTGGTGAGGACTTCAGAGACCAGTCAGACAACTTGAAACGCCGTCTGGCTATTTTTTTTTTTTTTTTTTTTTTAACAGTAGCCAAATAAAGAAATAAGACATGGCTAGGAATAGAAAAAGCTAAATAAAAAAAAAAGTAAGGAACCAGCAGAACATTTCTTGGCACACCAGCTACTGGGATTTGTCCTTTCCCAATAATTTCCTATAATATAGCTAATACACTGACCGCTCCCTTTACAAAGCTCTGAGTGAGCGCAGTCTATTCTTCATAGCCAAGGGAAAAATGTTACTTAACCAGTTTATGTTCATAGCTGTATTTGGAAAATATTTAATTTGAAGATAAGACATCTAGTATATAAACAATGAAATGCAAACATCACATGCCCGATGCAAACCCTACAGCAAGTGGCACAGCTCAGTTGTCATGTACCTACCTCTTCCGTATACTACGGTTTTAGGTCCGGTCCAAAACCGCATACGAGTCAAAACTGAGCAGACCGGAGTCACCGTTTGACTCCGGTCAGCTCATTAAAGTAAATGGAGTCCCGGGCTGATTCGGCTGGGGTACGGGAGCGCCCGGTTTGCCCCTCCTCCTGCTGCATCCGGCACCCGTATGTACAAAACGTGGTGCTACATACATATCCTGCCAAGTCAGACTCGGCGGTCTACCAGCTGCTGCTCTTAGGGCCCATGTACAGGGACTGATGATCAAGAGAACGATCCGACCCATCTTTTATATTTGTGCAGTACATCTCCGTTTGTAAGCATGTCCCCATTAACACTGGTAAAAGGACATGAAGTTTACAATTGTCTATTGTCCTTTTTTTGTTTGTAAGCCTTTGTTCTATTTCTGTACAGTTCCTTCTGTATCTATCCACTCTAGCTGGCATACTGCTGTAGACACTAACAGCAGGACATGGAAAGCCGAACAAAGAAGTGTTACAGATTGTTATGTTTATATTGTATCGGCTGCAAACTTTTTAAGTCTAGATCAGCATTTCCCAACCAGGGTGCCTCCAGCTGTGGCCAAACTACAGCTCCCAGCATGCCCGGACAGCCAAAGGCTGTCCGGGCATGCTGGGAGTTGTAGTTTGACCACAGCTGGAGGCACCCTGGTTGGGAAACACTGGTCTAGACAGTCTTTGGGACAGGTCAGGCCAAGGCAGATTTGCTCTGATTCACTGGAAAAGTCATATAGGTGAATACTTAAAGGGGTACTCCACTCGGAAATGTTTTTTAATTTTTTTTAAATCAACTGATGACGGAAAGTTAAAGGGTTACTCCGCTCCCCAGAGTCCAGAACATTGAGTTCTGAATACTGTGTGCGGGCTTCCGTGTTCACGCCTGCCCCCTCGAGACGTCACACTCCAATATTCAAGTCTATGGGAGGGGGCGTGACGGCCGCCGCGCCCCCTTCCCATAAACTTTCATTGAGGGGGCAGGCAGTGACGTAACGAGGGGGCGGGCGTGAACGCGGAAGCCCGCACACAGCGTTCAGAACTCAATGTTCCGGACGCTGGGGAAGAGGAATAACCCTTTAACACAGATTTGTATATTACTTCTATTAAAAAAAATCTTAATCCTTCTAGTACTTCTAAGCTTCTGTATGCTCCACAGGAAGTTCTTTTCTTTTTGAATTTCTTTTCTATCTGACCACAGTGCTCTCTGCTGACACCTCTGTCCATGTCAGGAACTGTCCAGAACAGGATAGGTTTGCTATGTATGGGGATTTGCTCCTACTCTGGACAGTTCCTAAAGTGGTCAGAGGTGTCAGTAGAGAGCACTGTGGTCAGACAGAAAGAAAATTCAAAAAGATAAGAACTTCCTGCGGAGCATACAGCAGCTGATAAGTACTAGAAGGATTAGGATTTTTTAATAGAAGTAATTTACAAATCCGTTTGACTTTCTGTCATCAGTTGATTTAAATGTTTTTCAGCGGTGTACCCCTTTAATCATATCATGCTTCTATTTCTAAATAATTTTAAGATCTCAGCTTTCTGGCAATGAATGGAAATGTCCAAAGCTGAAAAGCCAATCTAAAAACGTACTGCCCACACAGCTAAACGGCTCTGTGGGGTCTCTGTGGGGTAATGAATACAGTACACATTTAAAGAGAGTTCTAGGAATAAAAAAAAAAAGGGGATAGATGACCCATGTGTGAACAAAACCCTTAGCATTCATACAGTGGTGTCCAGAATAGAAGCAAAATGTGGGCGAATGGCAAAATATTTGAGGCCAAAGATTTCTTAGCTAAACTTCTAAGACTACAAAACAAATCCAAGGATATATTTTCTCCACACCCTGAACCATTGTCCACATATGAAAACAAGTAAACCTGATTATTATTTTGGCTGCCAACACAACTTGTTCCAAGTGAATGAGCATCTATCATCTGGACTGTAGAAGTGGGCTGTGTGCCCAGATGTAAGCCCTCCAGTCTAGGCCTCTATGTATTGGTTACACCCCGTCTCAGATTAAGGAAACATATTCTAGTCCATCTATGATTATCCCAGATGTAACCAGAGTGTGTATAAAAAGTCATTCTTCATAGAAGAGTCTCAGATGGGATATAAAAAGTGACTGGTCTGGGAAAAGCATTCTGAGAAATTCCCTGACATATTAAAAGGAATTCCCCTACCAGCCATCAAATTCCCCATGCCATGCCTCCATAGTAAATACATCTTAGCATCAATTCTGCTGTGAAATTCCATTTTCTTTATGTAGTAACGTCCTCAAAGTGTTCTCTCCCAAGCAAGTGTATGAGCAGATAACTGTGGGCCGTGCTTCTCATGTTACCCGTTTGCATTACTATCCCCTGGTATTACTTACAGTGATGCATGGTGAAGGATCAAGGCACAGGAGCACAATGACAAAGTGAGTACTAGGATTATTAGGAAATTGCTTATAATGCAATTCCCAGATATCCAAAAGCATGTCTAAACTCAAGCTTCAGTGTAAAGGCCTCTAAGGTTCTGCCACAATGACCTGTCATGGCTTGTGTATCAAACATTGTAAAGATGTGATTGGTAGTGACCCAACAGATGGAACTCCTCTAACAGCCTTAAGAATAAGGGGGTCATGGGCAATAATAATAGTCACAAGACAGACAGTTAGGCAGATAGCACCCCTGGTTTCCACTAGACCTTAATTCAAGGTAGGGTTACACCAATTAATTGATATAATCCCTTAAAAATCCATAAGTAGGGATGCACCGAAATTCGGCCACCGAAAACTATCAGACGAAAATGCCCCTTTCGGCGGGTGAATTTTCAACCGATAATTTCGGCGGGCATGACATTACCCTTTCCCGACCCATAACATACATATACATAATGGACCGGGTGAGGACGTGACGCGGGCTGCTGGACGGGTCCGCGTCATAACAGGGAGATGCTGCTGCTATCAGCAGCTGCCATCTGCCTGTAATGAGGGATATCAGAGATTGTTCCGCTGTCCGTCATTTGACTGGTTGCCACAGTGTATGGCGCAGGCTCCTGACTTGAGCCCGCACCATAACCGCCGGCCCCCTGCTGATTCTTGTAGCAGGGGGCCGCAGCTAATAGCCGACATGCGGCACGGGCGGCTATTAACCCTTTAGATTGCCGCTGTCAAAGCTGACAGTGGCATCTAAAGGGTGCTTTAAACACTCCCTGGTGGTTCAGTGGGGTGGATCGTCCCCCCATGCAGCGCGGTTGCAGGGGGAGCAATCCCCTGTGGAGGTAGCCAGAGGGCTTACCTCTGCATCATTGAGGTCTGTGGATCTTCACTTGATTGAGCCTGGCTAAGCAGGCTCAACCAAATGATCACAGAGCACACAGATCAATGGGGTTCTATGGAACTCCATTGATCTGTATGAGGAGTCTAATTATTTCCCCTGTTAAAAGTCCCTTAAGGGGACTAATAAAAGTTTAAATCACCCTCCTTTTCCGATTTTCCCATATCCAAAATATTAAAAAATATATATTTGGTATCGCCACGTGCGGAATTGTCCCAATTATTAGATTATTTTGTTTCTGATCGTGCGTGTGAATGGCGTAAACTGTCAGCAAGTTCCCAGTGGAAAGGAGTTCAAACAGGGGTCACTTACTTTTTTTGGTCCATCAGCCGCCGAGTTATGCCCCTGTAAAGTTCCTTTCTTCAGTTTAGGACTAGCGCTTTGAAGGCGGGACTCCCGCCGGCCGTCTGCTTCAGTCTCCTGCACTGAAGTTTCTATGCCCGCCCCCCGTTGTTTGAATATTAATTATCTTCAACTTCAAGTCCTAGTGACGTGGAGTAGCATATCCCTTGAGCGCATGATGCTGTGTGTACGTTGATACTGAAGCTTCGCTACTCCCGACTTCCTGGTGTAGCGAGGGACCGGCGCATGCGCAGAGGCACTGCGCAAAGCTAGAGCAGTACGCAGAGCTCTCATGTCATCAGGACATGTGAGCTGGGAAAAATCTTTATGTGCATGCGCTCTGCAAACAGAGCACTGGGCTAAGGGGATATGTGACTCCACGTCACTAGGACGTGAAGTTAAAGATAACGAATATTCAAATAACGGGGGGGGGGGGGGGGGCACAGAAACTTCAGTGACGGAGGCCGAAGAAGATGGCAGACAGGGGTCCTGCCTTGAAAGCGCCAATCATATACTGAAGAAAGGAACTTTACAGGGGCATAACTCGACAGCTAATGAAAAGTAAGTGACCCCTGTATGAACTCCTGTTCACCCACACTATAACCCTGTGTTTTGGTTTAGTGTGTGTGAACTTGCTGACCGTTTTCCTTTAAATGCAAAAATTGCTGATTTTGGACACCTCACATCCCCCAAAAAAAGTAATAAAATCTAACAAAAACTACATTTTAAGAAAAGGGTGCGGGGCAATGAATTTTCAGTTTCCGTTTTTTGGCCAAGCACAGCCTAAATTTTTGGTTTTGTCCCAAAATTTCCCCTTTGGTGCATCCCTATCCATAAGTAAAATTGTTGGCAACGATTTCCATTATTGATTGGTGAGTAGTTTGGGGCATGGCCTCTGTCACTGGGGGAATTACCTAGCAACTAATAGACACTTCTGCTCTGTGGCATGTGCGGCCTACCTGTAGCACTAAGACCACGGCATGGAGGGCGGTCTGGAAGCAGGACCCAGTGTCATCAGTGAGTCACAAGAAGCCTTCTCTACAGACACCTGCCAGAAGCTCCCTTGTGTCCTGGTACAGGGAGGATGGCCAATGTCTATAAACTGCTCCTTCTCCCCTGCAGCTCATAGGTCCCGCTTATAGGTTATCCCTTAAGGTGCTCTCCCCTCTATTTCTCTCCTGTTAACCCTTCCTTCAGGTGTTGTCCCCTCTCTTTCCTGTCAACCCTTCAGGTGCTGTCCCCTTTCTTATAACAACTGAGCAGCAGTATGACACTCTGGACCCTGACATCCAGAGTATCATACTGCTGCTCAGCCAATCACTGGCTGTAGTGATGTCCGTCTCAGCTAGTAATTGGCTCAGTGGCAGTATGATACACTGGGCCTCAACGTCACTCTGGGCTCTAGGGTCACACTGCAGCTCAGGAGGGGGGGGGGAATCAAAATTGGAGACTGGAGGAGGACACCAGAGGTACTGCAGAAGTGCTGAAGGTGAGTAGACTTTTTTTTTTTTTTTTTTTTTTTTTTTAATACTGTAGAATGGGCATTGTTATATAAAGAAAAGTGTGGTCTGTGGCACTTTAAGGGCACTTCCAGCCCCTACAACCTACATCACCTCTCCCCATCATATACACTTACACAAATATATCTTTATGGGACATTTACAGAAGAATGGAGTGTGTTCACAGCATGCTGCCTTTGGCTGAGCAACATCACATGCAGAGGAGCAGACAGGGAATAAATAAAAAACAGTAGGTTCTGTAGACTTATGTTCTGTACAGCAATGTTCTACAGCAGCTCTGAGTGGGAAACTGTCAGGAGTGGAAGGGGAGTAGGTTGTGATAAAGAGATGAGGAACGCAATGCATTCTGGGAATTGTAATATTGAGCAACTGCTCAACCAGGAGGTTACATTTCTGACATGGTAGGGCAAAGGACTACAGATGCACAAAACAAGTGGATTTCTGTGGTTACTTCAGAATTGGGGCAGTCAGGTCAGGAATGCTATATGCTTCTGCAGAATTATAAAAAAAAAAATTTCCACTTGATGTTGGAGTACTCCTTTAAGGTCTAATCCCACACATGTATTCGCTTGGAAAAGGACACTAGCTGTACATTCAAGTATATGTGGAGATCCTAATTTAACAAAGTGTCAATGTACACATGGAACTTGCCGTCAAATTGTGATGTGAACGTGGCCCAAGCTGGATTCTTACATTGGGGCCTATATACACATACACAGCCATGGATGCTCTGTGTGCCTAAGCGTCATCAGAAAAGCTTCTCAGGGATAATACCTTCATATTTCAGGATGCATGGGTCATGCCATGATGTTTTTTTCTTACATGTGCCTCTAAAAATGCAGAGTCAAACACTGATCTAGTATACCCCGAAAGTAGTCTATGGCACTTTGCAACAAGGATCCATTATCCGCTTGTGTACACGGGCCCCTAGACAGAGGCTGCTTTTGTTCTCTACGTATAGTCAGCTGCTGCTCACTACCTGAGCTTTTTCTTCATAGTCTATTCTGTACTTATGTAAACTATGATACCTGGTGCTTTCACACTAGAGAAGTTTCCAGAGGCCTCACCTGCCTCTAGCTCAAGTACGTTCCTCATGGCTCATTGACTCACAAGCTGTTTAATAAATTTCCAAAAGTCCTTCAACCAGGAAACTGGCGTCTCTATCCGCGACTGTAATGATTTACAATCACTGCCTGCAAATCTATAGATGGATGAATCAGAGCAGATTCCTGGCCAGTCAGGGGTTACTCACCCCAGTGAATCACACCAAGTCATTGGAGCGAGAGTATATAACAGAAGTCAGCAATAAAGACTTGAGGAAACTATGCAGTATACCAGTGGTCTCCAACCTGCGGACCTCCAGATGTTGCAAAACTACAACTCCCAGCATGCCCGGACAGCCGTTGGCTGTCCGGGCATGCTGGGAATTGTAGTTTTGCAACATCTGGAGGTGCGCAGGTTGGAGACCACGGGCCTAGATCAGCCGTCTTCAAACTGTGGCCCTCCAGATGTTGCAAAACTACAACTCCCAGCATGCCCGGCATGCTGGGAATTGTAGTTTTGCAACATCTGGAGGTCTGCAGGTTGGAGAGCACTGCAGTATACAATACTACAGGGAATGGTTGCTATAGGTAACTGCAACAGAGTTTTCTTATTTTTCAGAGGCCTTTGCTTTTTTTCATTTTTAAAATCGGATTGGTTGCTATAGGCAACCGCACCATTCTTCCTCAACACAGGTTTTGATAACTCTGCCCCATTGTTTTTCTGCACGTGTCCTTGGAGGGAGAGCGTCTTGCCCCCTCTGTTTGCACTACACTCATTTGAGATTTTTAAGTACTTTGATTCGTTTTGGATCTCTATTTGGGTTTGCACTGTATTAGTGTTCTTTGCTTCTCTACATTTAAAAAGTAGGAATCGACCGATATTGATTTTTTAGGGCCGATACCGATAATCTGTGAACTTTCAAGCCGATAGCCGATAACTTATACAGATATTCCGGTATAAGTTATTGGCCATTTCTCCCCGGGCGCTTTAAATCAATGAACTGCAGCAGCTTTTGCGGGGCCAGAGACGGCCGCCACCCACTTCTCTCCCCCTGCCTGTCCTGGGGTCCTCCTGAGTCCAACCACCACCGCTGCTGCCCCCCCCCCTGCCTATCCTCTGGCCAGAGACCACCGCCTGCTTCTCTCCCCCTGCCTGTCCTGGGGTCCTCCTGAGTCCAACCACCGCCGCTGCCCCATTGCCTCCCCCATCCCCGGTTTTATAATTACCTGTTCCCGGGGTCCGCGCTATATCTGGCTTCGGCGGCGTCCTGAACTGTCACTGTGCGCACTGACACTGTGTTGCGGACGTCACTAGTCATTGTGCAGTGCACAGCAATAGCACAGGAGCCAGACATAGCACGGACCCCAGGAACAGGTAATTATAAAACCAGGGATGGGGGAGGCAATGGGGCAGCGACGGTGGCGTTCTCTGGCCGGGGCATAATCGGCAAGGTAATTGCCGATACAGATAACCTCCAAAATCGTGAGTATCGGCCAATAATATTGGCCAAACCGATAATCGGCCGATCCCTATTTAAAAGGGGTACTCTGCTGTTCAGCATTTGGAACAAACCGTTACGAACGCTGGAGACAGCGCCAGGAGCTCATGATGTCATAGGGTGGGGCGTGACATCACGAGTGGGCGCCGGCTCCAGCGTTCGGAACTGTTTGTTCCAAACGCTGAACAGCAGAGTACCCCTTTTAAATAGGGATCGGCCGATTATCGGTTTGGCCAATATTATTGGCCGATACTCACGATTTTGGAGGTTATCTGTATCGGCAATTACCTTGCCGATTATGCCCCGGCCAGAGAACGCCACCGTACCCCTTTAATTATTCCGTTTAGAAACACTTGGTTGCATTCCACAGAATTCATCGGATTGGTTGATTCCCCCCCCCCCCATTCTTTTGTGTATAACTAGTCATAAGACTGGAGAATATTATTAGCTACACATAAGCAGCATTTATTTTAAAGAGAGGCCTATGTGAAAATGCCAGAAAAATACAAATAAGTACCAGAAACCCTATAACATTGCATATGTGGAAATGTACCTTCTGATGTAATGCTGCAACGTGTCCCACTTTACAGGCAGGCAGAGGGATATGTCACGCTTCCATTAGGGAACTCTAAGGAAATGCTGATGATGTAACGGTCCATATATGGGATATTTATATAGTGTCCATATATGGACAATTACATCATCAGAGATTCCCCAGGGAAGCTAGTGAGTCCTGTCCTCCATTCACAGAATTAGTAATGTACAATGTGTGTTATTGGCCGTCAGCGGTAACACTGCTCTGAAGGTTCCTTACTGCCTAAGGAAGCTCCAGCGATATTGTCTATAAAGCACAGTGTCATCACAGGGCATCTGTTAAACAGATATATGACAGATGCCATGCTTTGGTCTTTATCACCAATACTATAATCAATTTATTGAAAATGATCCCGAGGTATTGAAGAGTTTACGGCACTATTCTGTGGTTTATTTTTTGCAATATAATCATGTATACAGACCAGATGAAGGCTACAAGGACACACTCTGCCTCCAGGCAAGGCTGGGTTCACACCACGTTTTTGCAATACAGTTCCCGTATCAGGTTTTTGATAAAAAACGGATTCCTCAAAACCGGACTAAACTGTATCAAAACGGGTGTACAAATTTTAACCTGTATACGGTTTGAAAAATAATGTCCGGTTACATCAGTTTTTTAAGGGGAAAAAAAATAAATAAATATGTTGTTAACTTTTCACTCCATTATGAATAAAGTTTCACTTGTTTGATTGAAATTCCAAGAAAAGAAAGAAAGAAGAAAAAAATGAACTTTCAATGTGCACTGCACATGTGCAAAGTAAAAAAAAAAAAAAAACGCACGGTGCAAACCAGATGGAATCGCATGCACATACTGTTCTGAATGGTTCCCATTGACTCCCATGTTAAAAAAATATATATGGTTTCAATACGGTTTTTCACCCAAACCAAAAACAGTGGTAGGCTATGGTTTTGGGTATGGGGAAAAAAAAATGGACAAAACTGTACAAGATGCAAAACTGACACAGCCTGATGCATCTTTTGGCATACGGTTTTCAATATGGTTCCATACGGTTTTCACATTGAAAACGTATACAGGAACTGTATTGCAAAACGTGGTGTGAACCCAGCCTTAGAATAGAGTCACCCCCATGGACACGTTTAGCATGTATTGTAGGGCTGAAATAAGACTTCAATGGGGCCTAATATCAGAAAGGAATGACCAATGTGTCACTCATACCAGTGTCCCGCATCACCTACCCGGCCATACAATAGTCCAAGATGCACAATTCTACACCTTATCATCATGTGACTTGGGGTGGGGAGTTTCCAGAGAGGGGCACAACAGGGAACTGGGGCAATATTTTACAATACAGCATATGGGATAGACGTATAAGTTATAGTTGGGTCCTGAAGTATTTATACTATCAGAATTTCACCTCTGTACATCACCACAATGGATCTGAAACAAAGCCATCAGTATGTGGCTAGAAGCGCAGATGTAAGCTTTAAAGGAGTAGTCCAGTGGTGAACCCAGTGGTGAACAACTTATCCCCTATCCTAAGGATAGGGGATAAGTTGCAGATCGCGGGGGGTCCCACCGCTGGGGCCCCCCACGATCTCCTGTACGGAGCCCCGATAGCCCGCGGGAAGGGGGTGTGTCGACCTCCGCACGAAGCGGCGGCCGACACGCCCCCTCAATACAACTCTATGGCAGAGCTGAAGCGCTGCCTTCGGCAATCTCCGGCTCTGCCATAGAGATGCATTGAGGGGGCGTGTCGGACGCCGCTTCTTTATCTGGCCGGAGAGCCTGGCCCCCGTACAGAAAGATCGCAGGGGTCCCAGCAGTCGGACCCCCGCGATCTCAAACTTATCCCCTATCTTTAGGATAGGGGATAAGTTTTTCACCACTGGACTACCCCTTTAATTCAGAGGGTTACCAAACAGAAGACATTAAAGGGGTACTCCAGAAGAAAACTTTTTTTCTTTAAATCAACTGATGCCAGAAAGTTAAACAGATTTGTAAATTACTTCTATTAAAAAATCTTAATCCTTCCAGAACATAAAGTTTTCCACCGGAGTAGCCCTTTAACCCTTTAGGAATTACAGCCCCTCCGTTTTCCCCGGCACATAAATAAATACAAGGATTACTATAAATACCTGGATGCAGTTACTGTGTAACTCGAGCCTCACCCTGTGCATGTGGTTTATCTGTGTAAAATATCTCTCAATGGATGAAAATTTATTTATTTCTTTTTATTTTAGGGGGGGGGGGGGGGGGGGGGGGGGACAACAAAACTTATGATGCTTGAAATGCTAACCATTTACACACCTGTATTTTAGACAGCACTATTAACCTCTTCCCACCCTACTATGTAACATGACATCATAGGTGGAACCCTATTAACTAGGGATCGACCGATTATTGGTATGGCCGATATTATCGGCCGATAATCACGATTTTGGGCATTATCGGTACCTGCAATTACCTTGCCGATAAGCCGATAATGCCCCGCCCCCCACACCGCGACCGCCACCCCCCACCGTGATGCTGGGCGGTATACCGGTATGGATTTTTGCCCATACCGCTATACCGGTCGGGCCCCTCCCCCACCCTCCGAGTCAATAAAAAAATTAAACTTACCCGTAATGGGGGTGGTCCGGGCCATCCATCGTTCCTGTAGTGTCCGGGGGCGTTCCAGGTGAAGGGTGAACCGATCCGGGCTGTACTTCTCCGGCGGTCATCTTCTCCACTCCGGGCAGGCTCCGGCCTAGTACACTGCATAGACGCCGTACGCCGTGACGTCAGGTGCGTCGCTGCGCAGCGGCGTCTATACAGCGTACTAGGCCGGAGCCTGCCCGGAGTGGAGAAGATGACCGCCGGAGAAGAAGGACAGCCCGGATCGGTTCACCCTTCACCTGGAACGCCCCCGGACACTACAGGAAGGATGGATGGCCCGGACCACCCTGACAGGCACAGGCAGGGGGAGAGAAGCGGGTGGCGGCGGCAGCCTATGGCCCCACAAAAGCCAATGCAGTGCATTGATTTAAAGCGCCTGCTTTAAATCAATGACCTGCAGCGGTGTCGCGGGGGTTAAATAGCCGATAACTTATACCGGAATATCGGTATAAGTTATCGGCTATCGGCCCTAACCTCCACCGATTATCGGTATCGGCCCTAAAAAACCGATATCGGTCGATCCCTACTATTAACACTTTGTGACATAACAGTGTAGCATAAGGATCAGAAGCAGAGGTCACATCACCACCAGTGGGTACAAACTGTAATGGTAGTGATAAGATTAGGCTGGGTTCACACCACGTTTTTGTAATACATTTCCCGTATACCTTTTCCATTTGAAAACCGTACAGAACCACATTGAAAACCGTATGCACTGACTCTCCATTGAAAACCGTATTCCAAAAGATGCATCAGGTTGTAACCATTTTGAATCATGTAAGGCTTTGTCATTTTTTTTTTCCCGTACCAAAAACCGCAGCCTACCACTGTTTTTGGTCCGGGTGAAAAAACGTATACTTTTTTTTTTTTCCTTTTTCAACATGGGAGTCAATGGGAATCGTATGTGTGTACGGTTCCATACGGTTTTCACAATACGATTTTTGACTTTGCAGTTTTTTTTTCTTGGAATTTCAATCAAACAAGTAAAACTTTATTCATAATGGAATAAAAAGTTAAAAACGTATATGATTTTTTCTTAAAAAACTGATGCAACCGGACATCATTTTTCAAACTGTATACGGATTAAAATTTGTAAATGTTTTGATACAATTTAGGCTGCATTCACACCACGTTTTTCCATACCGTTCCCGTATATGTTTCAATTTGAAAACTGTACGGAACAGTATTGAAAACCGTATGCATTGACTCTCCATTGAAAACCGTATGCCAAAAGATGCATCCAGTTGTGTCCGTTCTGCATCCTGTATGGTTTTGTCAGTTTTTTTTTCCCCGTACCTAAAACCGCAGCCTACCACGGTTTTTGGTCCGGGTGAAAAACCGTATTGAAACGTATACTTTTTTTTTTTACATGGGAGTCAATGGGAACAGTACAGAACCGTATGTGCGTATGGTTCTATCCGGTTTTCACCGCTCGGTTTTTTACTTAGAACAGTTATTTTCTTGGAATTTTTAATCAAACAAGTAAAACTTTATTCATAATGGAATAAAAAGTGAAAAACCTAGACTTTTTTCTCTTAAAAAAAACTGATACAACTGGACATTATTTTTCAAACCGTATACAGTTTAAAATGTGTACACAGGTTTTGATACAGTTTAGCCCGGTTTTGAGGAATCCGTTTGTTTGTTTTTGTTTTTTTTTAATCAAAAACCTGATACGGGAACTGTAATGCAAAAACGTGGTGTGAACCCAGCCAAACTGATCCTGAGCTAGGGTCGAAAACAACAACAGCATCAAAGGGGTTAGAGGAAGTGATCTCTCCATCACCCGATTGGAACAACATTATAGCCACAGGATGACATCACAATGGACAACAGTTCTAACCCATAATTCCTCAGTGTATATGATTAGAGATGAGCGAACTTACAGTAAATTTGATTCGTCGCGAACTTCTCGGCTCGGCAGTTGATGGCTTTTCCTGTATAAATTAGTTCAGCTTTCAGGTGCTCCCGTGGGCTGGAAAAGGTGGATACAGTCCTAGGAGACTCTTTCCTAGGACTGTATCCACCTTTTCCAGCCCACCGGAGCACCGGAAAGCTGAACTAATTTATGCAGGATAAGTCATCCACTGCCAAGCCGAGAAGTTCGTGACGAATCAAATTTACTGTCAGTTCGCTCATCTGTGACATCACTGTGTGCCTCATCCCCTTTTCTTTTATTCTGTTACTTTACAGTTTATTATCTCTGTAATAGGACATAATAGATACAATAAATCCATTGAGGTCACACTACAGAGATAAAACTTTGATGTAACATTACAGCAGTGTTTTCCAACCAGGGTGACTTCAGCTGTTGCAAAACTACAACTCCCAGCATGCCCGGACAGCCGAAGGCTGTCCGGGCATGCTGGGAGTTGTAGTTTTGCAACAGCTGGAGGCACCCTGGTTGGAAAACACTGCATTACAGGTACAATAAAGACAGTGCTGGTCAATGACTGTGTTCACTATCCCTGTACTGTGCGTGAGTATCTGTTATATAATGGTAGATAGAAATAATTAGTTTGTCTATTGGTAGATTGGCTGTGCGGGCATGCTGGGAGGTGTAGTTCTGCAACATGTGGAAGGAAACCATTGGAGACCATTGTCCTAAATGATATTACTAGGTAGTGGCTCCTGGTCTGATCATGCATTAAAGGGGTATTCCAGTGGGAAAAAAGAAACTTCATATGAACTGGCTCCAGAAAGTTATACAGATTTGTAAATTACTTTATTTAAAAAAAATCTTAATCCTACCAGTACTTACCAGCTGCTGAAGTTGAGTTGTTCTTTTCAGCCTGACCACAGTGCTCTCTGCTGACACTTCTGTCTGTCTTAGGAACTGTCCAGAGCAGGAGTAAATCCCCATATCAAACCTCTCCTTCTCTGGACAGTTCCGGAGACAGACAGAGGTGTCAGCAGAGAGCAATGTGGTCAGGCTGAAAAGAACAACTCCACTTCAGCAGCTGATAAGTACTGGTAGGATTAAGATTTCTTTTTTTTTAAATAGAAGTAATTTACAAGTCTGCATAACTTTCTGGAGCCAGTTCATATGAAGTTTCTTTTTCCCCACTGGAATACCCCTTTAATGCATGATCAGACCAGGAGCCACTACCTAGTAATATCATTTAGGACAATGGTCTCCAATGGTTTCCTTCCACATGTTGCAGAACTACACCTCCCAGCATGCCCGCACAGCCAATCTACCAATAGACAAACTCATTATTTCTATCTACCAGTATATAACATTTCTATCAGATACTACGCACGGTACAGGGATAGTGAACACAGTCATGGACCAGCACTGTCTTTATTGTACCCGTCACGTGAGCGCATGCGCCGACCGAGCGCTCACATGACCAGCGCCGATGAATATGCAAATACAGCCAACGGGGGTCCGCCTCCAGCGTGCAATGCAGTGAAGATAGAAGAGGGTCTTCGATAGGACATAACTTCAGACCTAACGGTACGTATGATAGTAAGTGACCCCTCAACAGAATCCTCTTCACCCAAACTATAACCCAATGCCATGTTTCCCAACCAGGGTGCCTCCAGCTGTTGCAGAACTACAACTCCCAGACTGCCAATCTGTGCCAACCTGCCCCAGCATGGCTTAGAACCAAGTTTCCCAACCAGGGTGCCTCTAGCTGTTGCAAAACTACAACTCCCAGCATGCCCGGACAGCCGAAGGCTGTCCGGGCATGCTGGGAGTTGGAGTTTTACAACAGCTGGAGGCACCCTGGTTGGGAAACACTGACCCAGTGCATTGGTTTTTGTGTGGGTAAACAGGATAGCAGTTTTCCGACCCCCCCCCCCCCCCCCCCCCCCCCAAGATTTGGTTCTATACCTGTTGCAAAACTACAACTCCCAGTGAACCCAGACTAGCCTTCGGATGTACGGGCATGCTGGGAGTTGTAGTTTTGCAACAGCTGGAGGCACCCTGGTTGGGAAACACTGACCCAGTGCATTGGGTTTAGTGTGGGTAAACAGGATAGCAGTTTTCCTTTAAGGCAGAGACCCCCCCCAAGCTGTGGTTCTATACTGTTGCAAAACTACAACTCCCAGTGAACCCAGACTAGCCTTCGGATGTACGGGCATGCTGGAAGTTGTAGTTTTGCAACAGCTGGAGAACCACAGCTTGAAGGGATCACTGTCTTAGGGTAATGGAGAATGCTTACCCACTCTCAGGTCTAGATATCTGGCACTACCACACAGCCCTGGTATGAAGTGGCCATAGACTGGCACACAGTGGGGATATTGTTACTGCGGATTACGTCACATTAGTGCCAGGACAGCCTAGGAATAAAGGGCGGGGGTTCACCAGTCCTATAGACACATCCACACCCCCCAGCCAGCTCTAGGAGACATCCAGCTGTGCACAGAGTGCTCTGCCACAGGAGGGCGCTACAGCATAGCGATACTGGCTGAAAAGATGGATGGTGATGACAGAGCAGCACAGCAGGCGGCCTCCATTGTTTCCCCCCCAGTCTCACTTACTTTCTGTATCCTCTTCAGTGCCATGGAGCGGCTGAGTACGAGAGCGGAGGCTAAGACAGGACGCCGGGCTGTGGAGGGGAGCGCTCGGGAGACGCGGCCTGCTGTCACTGCGGCTCTTCTCTGCTGAGGAGGAAACGAGTCACTTGCGATAACTGCCCGGCGCGTATCCTGATTCACTGTGGGCGGAGCCTGGCGAAGAAGGGCGTGGCTTTCTTATTACTTTGTTGGGGGTTTTTTCTCCTTCTTTTAGTTGATGACGTCAGGTGCAGCATCTCGGGAAATGTAGTCCACGAGCGTTTTTTTTTTCCCCCTCTTTTTTTATTTCGACAACTAAACTTTATTGCAACAACAACAACAAAGAAATAAAACAGTGGCTGGCTGTATTTTGTCACCACAGCAAAGTATGAATAGCTAACATAGTGATGTATATTCTCTTTTGTCTTCAGAACACAGTTGCCTAGACAATATAAAGGATGCTAGCATATGTCTGGCAAGTATTTTAACCCCTTGGGGACCGAACACATTTTGACCCTAAGAACGAGAGAATTTTTTTTTTGCAAATATGACCACTGTCACTTTAAGCATTAATAACGTCGGGGTTGCTTTTACTCATCATTCTGATTCCGAGATTGTTTTTTCATGACATAGTCTACTATATGTTAATGGTAAATTTTCATAGATACTTGCATCATTTCTTGGTGAAAACTTCCAAAAATGTTTACACTAACATGTTCTTGTAATGCCATTTTGTTATTTTTTTTTAACAAGGGGTAAAAGGAGAAAAATCCACGCAAAATTTGTAACCCAATTTATCTCGAGTATGGCAATATCTCATATGTGGATGTAAAGTGCTCTGCGGGCACACAACATGGCTCAGGAGGGAAGGAGAAACTTTTGAGATTTTGGATAACAAATTTTGCCGTCATGGTTTTTGGGGGGCATGTTGCATTTAGGAAGCCCACATGGTGCAAGTACAGCTAAAAAAAAAAACTCCATATGGCACACTATTTGGGAAAATACACCCCTCAAGGAACGTAACAAGGGGTATAGTGAGCCTTAACTGAGCCTTAACACCTCACAGGTGTTTGACGGCTTTGCGTTGAAGTTGGATGTGAAAATGCAAAATTTGATTTTTCACACTAATCTGTTGGTGCTACCCAAAATGTTTCATTTTTACAAGGGATAATAGGAGAAAATGTCCCCAAAAATTTAAAACTGAGTATGGAAATACCTCATATGTGGACATAAAAAGCTCTGCGGGCAAACTACAATGCTCAGAAGGGAAGGAGCAAAACTTGGTATTTGGAAAGAGAATTTTGCTGAAACTGTTTTTGGAGGGCATGTTGCATTTAGAAAGCCTTCATAGTGCCAGAACACCCCAAAAAAAAAAAAATAACCCACATGGCATACTATTAGGGAAACTACACCGCTCAAGGAACGTAACAACATTTTTTTAAAATCAACTGGTGCTCTCTCCTGACACCTGCTGCCCGTGTCAGGAACTGTCCAGAGCAGCATAGGTTTGCAATGGGGATTTTCTCCTGCTCTGGACAGTTTCTGATACAGGCAGCAGATGTCAGCAGAGAGCACTGTGGACAAGACAAAAAAGAAATTCAAAAAGTATAGAATTTCCTCTGTAGCATACAGCTGCTAAAAAGTACTGGAAGGGTAAAGATTTTTTAATAGAAGTCATTTACAAATCTTTTCAACTTTCTGGCACCAGTTGATTTAAAAAAGAAGTTTTCCACCGGAGTACACTAAAATGCTGGTGTTACCCCAAATTTGTTATTTTCATAAGGGGTAATAGGAGAAAAAGCCCCCCCCCCAAAAAAAAATTTGTAACCCCATTTCTTCTGAGTATGGAAATACCCCATATATGGATGTAAACTGCTCTGCGGGCGCACCACAGGGCTCAGAAGAGAAGGAGCGACATTGAGCTTTTGGAGAAAGAATTTGGAAGGAATAAAAGTCGGGGCCATGCGCATTTACAAAGCCCCCACTGTGCCAGAACAATGGGAGAAAAACACATGACCCCATTTTATAAACTACACCTCTCACTGAATGTAATAAGGGGTGCAGTGAGCATCTACACCCTCTGGCATTTGACTGATCTTTGGAACAGTGGGCTGACCAAATAAAATATTAAATTTTTCCATTTCGGACCACTGTCCAAAAAATCTGTCAGACACCTGTGGGGTGTAAAATGCTCAGTGCACCCCTTGTTACATTACATGAGGGGTGTAGTTTCCAAAATGGGGTCACATGTGGGGCGTCCACTGTTCTGGCAGCATGGGGGCTTTGTAAACGCACATGGCTTTAAATTCCAGCCAAATTCTCTTTCCAAAAACCAAATTTTGCTCCTTCTCTTCTGAGCATTGTAGTGCACCTGCAGAGCACTTTACATCCACATATATGGGGTTACAATTTCGGTGGCTTTTTCTCCTATTATCCCTTGTGAAAATGAAAATTTTGGGGTAACACCAGCATTTTAGTGAAAAAAATCTAATTTCTCATTTTCATGTCCCACTTTAACGAAAGTTCGTCAAACACCTGTGGGGTGTTAAGCCTCACTGTACCCCTTTAACATGTGTAACTATCAGCCACCCCTGTGCAAATCATCAATTTAGGCCTCAAATGCACTAGTACTGTACTGTAGTAGAGCACTCTACGTCCATATGTGAGGTATTTCCGTACTCAGGAGAAATTGCGTTAGGGGGTCTTTTTATCCTTTTACCTCTTGTGAAAATAAAAAGTATGGGGCAACACCAGCATGTTACTGTAAAAAATTTAATTTTTTTACACTAACATGCTGGTGTAGCCCCCAACTTTTCCTTTTCATAAGGGGGTAAAAGGAGAAGCCCCCCAAAATTTGTAGTGCAATTTCTCCCGAGTACGGAAATACCCCATATGTGGCCCTAAACTGTTGCCTTGAAATACGACAGGGCTTCGAAGTGAGAGAGCGCCATGCGCACCTATGGCATGAATTAGGGATTTGTATAGGGGCGGACCCAGATGCGAGCATGGCGTTTGCCCCCTCCACCAAAAATACCCTATGGCAGTGTTTCCCAAACAGGGTGCCTCCAGCTGTTGCAAAACTACCAGCATAATTGGACAGTCAACGCCTGTCTGGCAATGTCGGAAGTTGTTGTTTGCTGGAAGCTCCATTTTTTACCCTTTATTTTGTGTAGTGTAGTGTTTCTAGGTTACATTCACACGGGCGGGGGTTCACAGCGAGTTTCTGGCTGGGAGTTTGAGCTGCGGCAGAAAATTTGCCACAGCTCAAACTTGCAGCGGGAAGCCCACTGTAAACCCCTGCACGTGTGATTGTACCCTGTACATTCACATGGGAGGGAGGGGGGAGGGTGCGCAAACCTCCAGCTGTTGCAAAACTACAACTCTCAGAATGCACTTACAGACGCTACATGCTGGGAGTTGTAGTTTTGCCACAGCTGGAGGCACATTGGATGGAAAAAACACTGAGTTACATAACGGGCTAAATCAGTGTTTCTCCACCAGTGTGCCTCCAGCTGTGGCAAAACTACAACTCCCAGAATTCACGGACTGTCAGTGCATGCTGGGAGTTGCAGTTTTGAAACAAATGGAGGCCCAAGGGTTGGGAAACACTGTGTTGGGTAACAGAACCTAACTCAGAGTTTTCCAACCAGTGTGCCTCCACTAGAACTCCCAGCATGTACTGACAGCTTAAGGGCATGCTTGGAGTTGTAGTTATGCAACAGCTGGAGGCACACAACTACAACTCCCAGACAGCCATTTGCTGTAGTTGTAGTTTTGCGGTTTAGAGACTTGCTGCACAGTGATCTCTAAACTGTTTTGTATCTTGCAAAACTACAAATCCCAGTGCTCTTCAAACTGTGGTCCTCCAGAGGCAAGACCACTTACCACAATCGCTGACGCACAACGTCCCTGCCGCCACCTGCCTCCAACCGCTGCCGTCCAATTATTGGTGCCCTCGGTGAGGGCAGGTAAGTTGTCTGGCACTTTTCCTCCTTCTCCCCTGCTCTGCCCATGCTTCCATCGGTGGGCAGAGCGAGGGAAATTAACTTTAATGCCCCCCCGCCCCTATCTGCCATTGGTCGGTTAGTCCTGACCTACCAATGGGAGGGGATAGGAGGAGGTGGCACCCCAGCCACGTCACTCCTATCCTTCAGGGTGATCGGCACTGTTTCTGACTTACATAGGTTTTGTTATATTTAACTACTTTTAAAAAAAATTATACATTTTTGTATGAAAATTGATGTGTTTAAAATTGTTCTTTTCTGACCCCTATAACTTATTTTTGGTATACGGGGAGGTATGAGGGCTAATTTTTTGTGCCATGGTTTTTAGTGGTACTATTTTTTGTTTTGATGGAACTTTTTGATCGCTTTTTATAAAAAAAAAAAAGAAATGGTGGTATAAGTAGCAACCAAAAATACGCAATTCTTGACTTTAGTATTTTTTTTGTGTTTATGCCATTGACCGTGCAAATTAAAGGGGTTATCCAGCATAAGGTGATTTTAGTACGTACCTGGCAGACAGTAATGGACATGCTTAGGAAGGATCTGCGCTTGTCTTGGGCTAAATGGCTATGCTGTGAGATTACCATAACACTGTGGCTAGCTTTCTGTGAACTTGTATTTCCTGTATTCTGTTTTCTTGTTTGCCTACAAATCCCATGATTCCATTTTTCTCCTTTCCACACATCAGCTACCCCACCCATTGAAACTAAATGAGCTGCTGACCTGTGGTCTTCAATCAGGGTGCCTACAGCTGTTGCATTAGTTGCAGATTGATCTCTCCCCCACCAAGCGATCCCTCCACCCATTGAAGCAGACAGGCTCCCTGTCATCAGCTGACTAGTGAGTCAGGTCTCGACCGCATTGCAAGCTTGGAAAAATCCGAGACAGCAGTCATTTTGTATGCTGCTAAAAATAAATATTGGGGGGGAAATCACATAAGAATTGTGAGAAACCCGTCACACACAGGTACAGACACTATATTATGAACTACACTAACTTTACAACCCCTATAGCATAGTCAAATAAAAAAAATTCCCGGAATACCCCTTTAACATTATATTTTAATAGTTTGGAAATTTACGCATGTGGCAATACCACGTTTATATTTATTTTTGTTTATATATTTTTTTTTATAAACAAACTAGCTGAATATCCGGCGTTGCCCGGTTTTTCCTTCCTCATCCTTGTTGGGGAGGAAAATCAACAAAGGAGGAAGCTTTTGACTTCCCATTCCCATATATTGTTGTCATATCCCCACCTCCTATCCCGTCCTCCTATCCCATCCTCCTATCCCCACCTCCTATCCCGTCCTCCTATCCAGTCCTCCTATCCCGACCTCCTATCCCATCCTCCTATCCCGACCTCCTATCCCATCCTCCTATCCCGTCCTCCTATCCCATCCTCCTATCCCGACCTATCTCAACCTCCTATCTCAACCTCCTATCCCGTCCTCCTATTCGCGAATATAGCGCTATATATTCGTAATTACGAATATTCGTTTTTTTTTTTTTTTATTTAGTTTTTTTTTTTCACAGTACACATCACAGTGATCATCCCTCTCTGCTTCCAGCTTATGTGGTGTAAGAAGGCTCTTATACTACTGTGTGAGACTGGTGAGCGAATTTTCGCATATACGAAAATTTGCATATGCTAATTTTTGCATATGCGAATTTTCGCTCATGTTAATTTCTATATATGCAAATTTTCGCATATGTTAATTTTCGCACATGTGAATATTCGCACATGCGAAAATAAAACAAGAACATTACGAATATGCGAATATTCGCGAATATGACGAATATTCGTCCATATATTCGCGAATATTCGCGAATTCGAATATGGCCTATGCCGCTCAACACTATTTATTAAAAAAATTTTTTTAGTCCTCATAGGAAACTATTACATGCAATGCACTGATCAATGCTGTTCCATAGGAGAGCAATGATCAGTGTTATCAGTGGCTGGCTGTAGCATAGGAGAACCTTTCGGACGGAAGGGAAGAAGGTAAGAGATGTCTCTCCGTCCCTACAGCTAATCAGGACATCGTAATTTTCCCGCGATGGTCCCGATTAGCTCTGCTGAGTTACCGGGAACAGATTTTGGCACTTTTAGACACCGTGATTAACTATGATCGCAGCGTCTAAAGGGGTAATGCCGGACATCGGCCTGATCAGCAATATTCAGCATTAGCCTCGGTTCCTGGCTGCTGCTAACAGACAAGACCATGCGGGTATGATGCAAGCTCAGCTCCTGAGCTCACTTGATATACACTTACCACGCCACTGCGCCGTTTATAAATGCCGTTATGTGGCAAGGGGTTAATAGTGTGAATCTTCCCGCACAAATATCTATTTTTGTTTACATTATTTTATTTGAAACATAAGAAAAGTGGGGTCACTTAAACACATCCATAAAGTAGCCTCTAAGTGTTTTCAGTTTTACCAAAGTATGATTTTATATATACTATATATATATTTATTTATTTATTTTTTTGTTTTGTTTTTTCCACAAGGAATTTGCCTTTTCCAACTCTTCATTACAACATGACTTATTCTGCACATGCTACTATAACTTGTTATACAAGGATTTCTTAAAGGAAGACTCTGGGCCTAAGTGCCATGTGTAGGTGTGTTATGACACAGGGATTCTCTTTGTTGTTCTATGAATGCCTTTGTCATGCACTGCCTCCTCAATGTTCAGGAAAAGCTGCTTGGCAATCCCCCATAAGAATACAACAGACAAAGACAAATCTGATTTAGATTAACAGGATTTTGTCATCTTTTTAGATTAAAAAAAAGGCCATTTGTGTAAAATGCTGCTTTTTGTGATGTCTGAGTCAGACACAAATATGACACTCTAAAGCAGTGTTTTTCAACCAGGGTGCCTTCACATGTTGCAAAACTACAACTCCCAGCATGCCTGGACAGCCTTTGGCTGTCCAGGCATTCTGGGAGTTGTAGTTTTGCAACACCTGGAGGCACCCTGGTTGGGAAACACTGCTCTAAAGAAACTTAGAAAAAGGAAAAAGAAAAAAGAACGGGGCGCTCTTGCGTGATATCGCCAAAAAAAGGCAAAGGGGACCCACCACCTCACCTAATGTGTTGTATCGACCTGCTGGGAGGGTGCAACAGTGCAAGTCCAACACTGTTGGGAGGTATGGGTGGAGAACGGTGGATGCGGTGGATGCAGTATGCACCCTAAAGGTCACTCAACCCATTGAAGCAAAGGCAGGCTCCCTCTGAACGCCTGACTAGTGATGTAATTTCTCAGGCAGCACTGCCACTTGGGAAAACCCAAGACGATACTCATTTTGTATGCTGTTAAATATAAACATTGGGGCAAAAATCACAGAAGAATTGTGAAACCACCATCAAACACATGTAGTAACTACACTAACTTTACAGCCCCTGTAGCATAGTCAAATAAAAAAAAAAGTCCCAGAATACCTTTTTAATGTTTTTTTGTTCTTTAACGTAAAACAAATTGCTGCCTGCTAAAATTATATACATCCCTAGTGCCTCTGTTCTCTTCACCTGATGATGTTCTGAATGTACTGTAGCCAATCGTTGGCTTCGAAATGTCATCAGCAGAGCTGGAAAAGTTAGCCCGAATTGTATCTTTTACCTAGCTCTGCATATCTACAGCCACCACTAGGGGTAGCTTTCTGCATGTCCTTTCCTATTACTGCTTGTAGTAAGCCACTGCTAGTGGTGGCCACAGCCAGAGCTTTATCATTTACCTCTATAGCTATGTAGGGGAATAGGTCTATAAAGATATAGAAAAATAGATATAGTTCTTATCGCTTGTGCAATGTGGTGAGTTTCCTTTGTGCAATTTCCTGAAAGTTTATTTTTATTATTATTTTATTATACAATACTGTTGTAGATTCATGTATGTGATATAGTGATGTGTATTAGATTATTTTGTGCAGAAAAATTTAGTGTGTAAAAGTAATTGTTACACCACTGACTGTAAATCTGTTTATTGTCATATACCTGACAACGTGATTTATGTCATATCTCCCCTATCTGTGTCCTCTAGTGTACGTAATAATGGAGGAAGAGTAGGTAGATAAAAGTGGGGAATTTGTAGAGCGCTCCTGCTAGCAAAGGATGGACTCAAGATGCCACGGTTGCACAGGACGATTTATTGGAATGTTTTCGGACAACGCATTTCGGCACTCACACGCGCCTTCATCAGGTCCACAAACAAATAAGTTAGATGCGTCCTGAGGTTCTGACTATGCATGAGTGGCTAAACTACCTACTCTTCCTAAAGAAACTTAGTAAGTACATAGTATGCAAGCCGACATCTATCCACTCAAACCACTCGCCAATGCCTTCTAGAAACCGCCTGCCATTCACTGACTGAGGTGGCCACCATTGCATCCAGCCAAAGGCAGAGTAGGCAGCTTGTGCAGGGATGACATACCACATGAACCAGTGGCTGGTGGTGGAAAGGCTGAAGTACCCCATTAAGATCTACCATAAGCCAATTTTGCCTAATATAGTTAAATGGAGCAGTCAGACACCAATGATTGCTAGAACTGGTTATTCATTTTTCTTTTCGCAAAGAGTAAAGTATGGGCCAAATATTACTTTGACACCTTGGCACAATCTAACTAATATTTACGTCGGATGGTGCAATAAAGCGTATGGAGCGGGCCCAGCAGCTGTGCCTGCTCCATATGCAGCAGGTATCAGCTATATATTAAATGTACCACTCTGTTGTAACATCTACGAGCTAAGATAACACTAATCCTGGTCATAATAAATAAAATAAAAATCAAAATCTAAATTTTATATATATTTTTTATACATTTTTCAATATATTACACAGTACAATAAATGGTATCCTTAAAGGGGTTCTCCGGTGCTTAGACATCTTATCCCCTATTCAAAGGATAGGGGATAAGATGCCTGATTGCGGGAGTCCCGCCACTGGGGACCCCCGGGATCCTGCACGCGGCACCCCCTTTGTAATCAGTCCCCGGAGCGTGTTCGCTCCGGGTCTGATTACAGATGACCACAAGGCCGGCGGCAATAGCTGTCACGCCCCCTCCCGTGGGCTTGCATTGAGGGGCGGAGCGTGACATCACACGGGGGTGGAGGCGTGACGTCACACGCCGCCGGCCTTGTGGTTGTCCGTAATCAGACCCGGAGCGAACACGCTGCGGGGACTGATTACAAACGGGGTGCCACGTGCAAGATCCCGGGGGTCCCCAGCAGCGGGACTCCCGCGATCAGGCATCTTATCCCCTATCCTTTGGATAGAGGATAAGATGTCTAGGCACCGGAGAACCCCTTTAATTGTCTATTCAAACGTACAGTATTCTATGCAGATTTGATGCGCAGGATTTTCTGCTGCAGATTTCAATGTAGTTAGACTATACAAAGAACATAGATATCAAAATATAATTTTACCAACATGAACACTGCTTGAAATCCTGCGCATCAAATCTGCGCAGAATACCGTACGTGTTAATAGACCCTAAGAATTCCATTTGTTAGCAGTGACCGAAGCATAAGCAGTTATCCCATGCCCCCCATCCACATCATGATTACAGGGCACCATTGGGTTGTAATGGCAATGATTGGGAAGGCCCCTAAGTCTGCCTTCCCAATCATCCTATTAGGACCTGACAGTCAAAGTGACCAGGCACAATACTTTACAGAACATAACTTGTATTGTCCATAATAATATGAACTATTAAAATATCATGTTTCTTAGGTTAGGTTCACATGGCTGTTCTCTCCTGTCATTGCTGCTAAAAGGACCATACTAACAAACGGATGCAAACTGATGCCATTTTAGTGGCATCCTTCTGCATCAGTTTTTCATGCATTTGTAGTTTAAATTTTTGCCTTGCTACTTTCTGGTTGCTCACACCTCTACTGAGCATGTTCAGAAGTAATAACAGATCAAAAATTGACTGGAAATAAAATGGATGCAAACGGATGACATTAAAGGCTCATCCGTTTCCCATTGACTTCAATGTTAAATTTACGATATCAGTCTTTTTTTCCTGTAAAAAAAAAAAAACTGAATAGAAACCAAGAAGATTCAAATGGATAACAAAGGATCAATCGGATCCTTTTACATCAGTTTGCGAAAGGCTCGAACGGATTTAAGAACAGCATGACATAACAGAGACAGACGGCCATGTGAACGAGCCCTTATCCTACATGTTGAGCTTTTAAAATTAAAGAGAAAGAAAAAATCTAACAAGCAACAATAAAAGTCACAGCTTGCCCTGCAAACCCTCACATAAGTCTGCCAGAAAAAGAAAAAAAAGTTATTCGTCACAAGATATACGCAACAAACAAAACAAAAAAAGATAACTCTGGTAGCGCTACAATTTTATTGACCGCCAGAATAAAGTTAACATTTTTACCACACAAATTAGAACTGTCTTCTTTCCCCTCACTGTACCCCAAAAATGTTACAACGTGATAAGGACACTGCTAATAAGTTCTCTCTACAGAACAGGAAATATCAGCTTAGTGGTCAGCATGAAAACTACAAGATTTCAGGAATATTTCATATAAAAAAATAAAAATAAAAGTTTTGTAGAACTTAAAAACTTGATTTAATCTACGGTATATATAATTTTCTCATAATTTCATTTTTTCAATACATTATAGAGTACATTTAGTTGTGCCTGCCATTAAAAATATACCTCCCTGTAAAAAAAAAAACTAAATTTGCATTTTGGCAGAACAAGAACTTTTGGAGGACACAGCCAATTTTCATTGTTGTGTTTTTGTTTTTCCTCATCACCTTCTAAGAGCCATAACTTTTATATTTCCATCCTCAGACCCACGTGAGGGCTTAGTTTTTAAGTGTCTAATTGTACTTTGAAATGACATCACTCATTTTACCATAAAATGTACAGCAAAACAAAAATAATCCGTGGAGACAAAATATTTAAAAAAAATAAAAAAAAAATTTCAACTTTTGGAGTATTTTCTACCTTTTTTTTTCTTTTTATTGATTTTTAACAAATACACAAGAACACACAAGAAAGGGATAACAAAAATACAGCAAAACAAAAGGAAAAATGGAGAAAAAAAAGGAGAGATAATAATCTAACTATTCCTTATCAAGGTTACTAATTATTTTAATAATTTATTAGTTCATCAAACGATTTACTTGTCCAGTCTCTTGTGGCCTTGCCCCTTCCATCATTATTTCTCCCTGTTCCCCAAAGAACAGAACTTATCCAAATTTTACTAAAATGGCTTAAAGGGTAGCTCCCACCATCCATTTTTTCTTTTTTTCTGTCCCTGCCTATTGCCCATCTCTCCCTAACCCCCTCCCCTTTACATTTTTTTTTTACTATATTAAAATCCCTTTTTGTCTGCCTGGTAGTGTGCTCACTACCAGGCAGACTTCCCCAGCAGGCACGTCACTGATGCCTGCTGGGGCCGGCACTTCCGCCCTTAGCTCACTATACAGGGTGCCTCCAGCTGTTTCACCATTACAACTCCCAGCTTGCCCTGACATCTACTGGCTGTCAGGGCATTCTGGGAGTTGTAGTGGTGAAACAGCTGGAGGCACCCTGTGGTGAAAATAATAACTTTATTAGCACAGCAGTGCTACTTCGGGAGCAGCAGTAGCGGCGGCGGCGGCAGCGCTCTCCCGAACCCCGCTCCCCACCCCCATACCTCTAGTGCTGAGCGGCGGTGCTCCCCCGAACCCCGCTTCCCCCACCCCATTCCTCCAGTAGTGAAGACTTACCGGAGGATCAATGAGCTGCCTCCGGACAGGGTAACGGCCTCCGGACAGGGTAACGGGGGCGGGCGGGCAGGGCCGCGCGCGAGGCCAGTGGAGCTGGCCAATGCGCGCAGCCCCAGCTATCAGTGTGCTCGCTCTCGCCTGTCTGATCGACAGGCGCGAGCGAGCACCGCAGTGACTGGATTTCGACTCATTGCCAGGCTGAAATGAGTCGAAATCCAGTAGTGACGTCACTGCAGAATGCATTCGGCCACTAGGAGGGCGACCCCTAGTGGCCGAATTTAAAAGTGATTTTAAACTTGTTTAAAATCACTTTTTTAAATTAAAGTATATTAGAGATATGTTGTAGTACTTAAGTACTACAACATATCAATTTTTAGATTTCATGACAGTGCCCATTTAAACTCAAGCCATTTACCCCAAGCAAAGTTGAAATAATTTAAACAATTATTTGCTATGGCAATTGATCTCTCCATTAAGCAATTAGATATGATGTAAATAAATCTACGGGTACCATCTAATGTTTGTCTACCCTTTACAAAGCCAACCTGATCGTTCATTATAAGAGAAGGGAGATTATGTAACCTAGTGGCCAAAATGGATGCATAGAGTAAGATCTGTGTTCAGTAAGGCAATCAGTCTAAAATTACTTGTCTCATCCATAGATTTTCCTACCTTAGGTATTGTAACAATCTGGGCTTTAACTAATTCGGAAGGGAAAAGAGCAGATATTATTGCCTCATTGAACATCCTAGTTAAATATGGGACTAAATGCAGACCATGTAGCTTATAATAATCATTTGAGAGGCCATCTGGTCCTGGGGACTTCTGGGCTTTTAAAAATGTAATTGCCTTCACTATCTCAATTTCTGCAATAGGGGCTGCAAGTTTAGATTACTGGGAGGGAGATGGTTGTGGGAGAGTTACTTTTTCCAAAAAAGATTATTTTCTCCCTGCATGAGTTATAGATATATGTAACTCATGATTTTGAGTATTGACCATTTAACTGTTTGGCAGGAGCATAAATGGTATAATTGGGCTGTGAGGTCAGAGATTTCATCAACTCTTTTGGGGTCATAGCTAATCTTATTCTGGTTATGGAGGATAGCTAGTTTATTCTGGATTTTTAATATCTCTTGTGTATTTATTTTTTTTAAATGTGAGCCCTGTTTAATAAAGTGACCCCTAATGGTTGCCTTATGGGCACAACAGAGCATCACATCTGAAACGTCTTTGGTATCATTATCGAAGAAATATTGACTAATGGCTTCAACAGTTGGTTGCATATAGGTAGGATGATGCAGTATGTATGAGTATAGCCTCCATAGTGAATCTTGTGAATATGGGACTTGCTCTTTTATGGAGAGCAAAATGGGGCTGTGATCTGACCATGAAATTATCCCAATTTCTGTTGTTTCCACTAAATGTAAAAAGGATTTTTCTACCAAAAATAAATCAATTCTAGAATACATCTCATGGCGAGGGGGAAAATTTTTTAAAATCTCTCTCACTTGGATGTTGTGTTCTCCATGGATCGTATTATTGCCAAGATTGGAGGGTTTTAGTGTATGGAGTTGGCTCATTTACCTGGCAGGGGTTAGTGGAATCCATAGTGGGCCATTGTACTGCGTTAAAGTCCCCATTTATAATTAAAAAAAACTTTTTTTGATTGGCCTTATGATTTTTAACATTTTTTAAAAGAATTTATGCTGTTTGGTATTCTGGCTATACACTGCTACTATTGTATATAATATATTATTAATTGTACAAACAACTATAATGTAACGACTGCCAGGATCTATCCATGTATTTAAAATAGTGGTGGTTACTGAGTCTCTTATTAATATTGAAACCCCACCCTTTTTACATAATGCAGGGGAGGAAATAATAAGGGGAAATTATTTGTTTGTTAACCTAAAAAGATCTTTATTATTCAAATGCTTTTCTTGTACACAACAGATATCTGTATTGTGTTGTTTGAATTCTTTAAACAACAAGGATCTTTTATATGAGGAGTTCAGGCTCTTGACATTCATTGATTAGACTTTCAATACCATTTATCTACATAGTAGGGCATGATTATGCAGCAAAATATAAAAATTCCAATATCAACTGGACAAGATATTACCGAAATGAATTTATTTCTAGTGAATGAGAAAAAAAAAAAACTAAATTTACTAGCTCTCCCAAGACTAAGGTTGTGTTTATACGACAATTAGAAAGGAAACAAGAAAGAATAGGAAAACAAAAAACAAAAAGGGGAATACATTAACTGATATGGCCTGCCACACTCGGTGGACAGTCCTGGGTGCCATTCTTATGCACCCAGTAAGGAGATTGATGGAATAATTCCATCAGGTTCAATGCAGACTAATCCGGCATAAACTTATATAACAATAATTGGATGAATATGTATATACACAAAACAAAACCTTATTTTTAATAATTAACGCTTGTCCAGTCCGGTAGTAACTGGTTTGGTTTTTTTGTGTGTGCATTAAGTGCCTCCGTATCCTCGATCTGTAGACCCCAGTCCTGGCAGTTTCAATGGTTCCTGAGGGGAGGATGCCACATATCTATTCCCTTTATAGGAAATAATTATTTTTACATGGAATCCCCACTTGTATATAATGCCATGTGCGCGGAGAGAGCGAGTTCCTTGTGCAAAGTCCCTTCTTTTGGACATTATGGCTGCTGATATGTTATAAAATTTTTCTGTTAGCTGCGGAGAATTTCTTATCGCAGCCAATATTTTTAGTTTAGTGCTGAAAAAATGTGATAAACTTCAATAGAAGAAAAGAAAGTAGGCGGCAACTCACCAAGCGTATCTTTAGGCTTCTTTTATTATGGCATGCAATGTTTCACACAATACTGTGCTTCTTCTGGCTCAACAAACATTCAAAGGGCTGACCCCGATATATATACCTACACATCGGCCGATTGGCCAATTGGCGCGGCGTGTGCCGGAGCACCGGCGCTAACTGATGACATAGTCATCCACCTGTGCTGCCAACCACACCTGCCGCAATCTACACGGGCAGCTCCCCCATCTCCCAGGCAACCCGGGGACGCCGGCACAGAGACAGACATTACCTGCCCTAAGTCAGAGCCGCCTCCCCCAGGCCGCCCACAAGAGGCGGGGCTGCCCCGTCACTACACCGAGCGGCGCTCATACCACATCTCCATGGCGACCGGAAGACGCCGGACTGCGGACAAAATACACCACGAGCCGGCGACATCCCAGCACACCACGGAGGCCAGGCAGAGCGACCATTCACACCCGGCAAGGTAAGTACCTATATGAGCTGCTGTATAACCACGCAGGGGTAGCCACTATGAAAAGAAACAAAGTGCATTAAGTGACATAATAACAGAACTAAAAGTGATATTACATACAAATATTAGAAACATATTTCCTAGAATTAATTATAGAAAAACACTCATGTCAAGTTTATCATTGAGGCCGAGCGGTCCCATAGCATCTGTCTTAAGGATCCACTTCGCTTCTCTCTGTAAAAATGCCCTGTCGCGATCTCCACCAATTTTAGGGGCATATACAATTTCGAGACCAGTGATTTTGAGCACCCCCACATCACTTCCATGTTCATTCTTAACATTCTCAATCAATCGGGGACAACCTACACCCGTGGAAATAGATTTAATATGTTCTCTTACTCTAATATTTAGGTTCCTGATGGTTTTACCTAAGTGGAACCTACCACATGAGCATGTAAGAACATACATAACGAACTTGGTTTTACATGTGATAAAGTGGTGTACTTCTCATTTCACACCACCAATCCTTAAGAATTTTTCTTCTTGGTTGTGACAGCACCAGGCACATTGTTTACATTTAAAGTTGCCTTATAAATTGAGCTGTCGCAACTAATTCTTGCTTGGACTGGTGAATTGGTTGGGGCCCAATAGACTGCCTAAGTTCTTATTTTTACGGTAAGAAAATAAGGGTTGATTTTTAGCCATATGACCTAGATCTTCATCGTTCTCTATGAGGTGCCAGTGCCGCCTGATCGCAGCCTGTACCCTGGCATCCACAGGTGAATGACTAATTGAAAAGACAAACCTGTCTTCTTTTTTTCTTCTTACTTTGGAAACTTTTTTATTATTATTCCATTCTTTTGCCTTCATGAAGGCTTCATTCACCAGAGGGCCAGGATACCCTCTGTCGATCAGATGGCCTGTCAACTCTCTAGCCTGCAATTCGAACAATTCCAGGGTGATATTAAGCCGCTTCAGCCTAACAAATTGGCTGTAGGGCACTGATTTCTTGACATGAGGGGGATGAAAACTATCAAAATGCAGCAGGGAATTAACCGCTGTAGGTTTTCTAAAACCACTCGTAATCCACTCTTGATAGACCCAACTCCACCCGCACGTCAAGGAATTCGAGCGATGTACCCCCAAACACTGAGGTGAACTTCATGTTCATGTCTTTGTTTGAGTTAAGGTATTCCACAAACAAATCAAATTGCACTTCAGTCCCTAACCATATTACAAAAATATCATCCATGTAGTGAGAGATGGCAGCAACAAGACTCACGAACGGATTTTTTTCAATAAAGATATACTTTTTCTCAAACCCTGCTAGGTAGAGGTTAGCGAACGAGCACGCCACTGGCGTGCCCATTGCCGTCCCCGAGTCTTGCTGGTACCATCTCTTGCCAAACATAAAGGCGTTATGTGACAAAATGAACTCGCAATTCGCACACAAAATCGACCAGGTTCTCGTCTTGTTTAAGATCCGTTAGAAAGTCTCTTACTACCCGGACCCCCGTTGACTGTGGGATCCGGGTGTAGAGACTTTCAACGTCAATGGAGGCTAATTTTAAGTCAGGTTGCCAGGGTACTGTTTTTAACATACTCAGAAATTGCCCCGTGTCTTTTAAATAGGTAGGTAGACCCTCCAATAAGGGCCTTAGAATCCAATCAATATACTTGGAGATGCCCTCCGTCACTGAGCCAACCCCCGAGACGGTAGGTCATTCCGGGGGTTGGCTCAGAGACTTGTGGATCTTTGGAAGATAATACCATACGGTCTTTTTGGGTATTTAGGTAACAATTTGCCTGCCGTGTTGGTCGAGATAACTCCTTTTTCAACATATCTCTTTAGAAAAGATTGTAACTGTGACTGATATTTCGCAGTGGGGTCCTCTTTTAGTACTGTATAAACACGTGAGTCACCCAGCTGTCTAAGCGACTCTTCCTTATATTGCTCCCTAGAAAGAACAACAATATTGCCCCCTTTATCCGCCTTTTCTGAAAAAATAAATAAACAAACGTTATGGGGAATTTAGGCATTATTTATTTTAAAGGTGTGGGGAATTTTTCTTTAACTTTATTTTCTTAACTAGTGCTACTAGGAGACTTAACCCCTTAAGGACCCAGACAATTTTCACTGTAGGACACGGCCATTTTTTGCACATCTGACCACTGTCACTTTAAACATTAATAACTCTGGGATGCTTTTACCTTTCATTCTGATTCCAAGAATGTTTTTTTGTGACATATTCTATTTTATGTTAGTGGAAAAATTTTGTCGATACTTGCATCATTTCTTGGTGAAAAATTCCAAAATTTGACATGTTTTTACTTTTGGAAGACATCAGAGGGCTTCAAAGTATAGCAGCAATTTTCCAATTTTTCACAAAATTTTCAAAATCAAAAATTTTCAGGGACCAGTTTTGTTTTGAAGTGGATTTGAAGGGCCTTCTTATTAGAAATACCCCACAAATGACCCCATTATAAAAACTGCACCCCTCAAAGTATTCAAAATGACATTCAAAAGGTTTGTTAACCCTTTAGGTGTTTCACAGGAATAGCAGCAAATTGAAGGAGAAAATTCAAAATCTTCATTTTTTACACTCGCATGTTCTTGAAGACCCAGTTATTGAATTTTTACAAGGGGTAAAAGGAGAGAAATCTTCCTAAAATGTGTAACCCAATTTCTCTCGAGTAAGAAAATACTGTTAGGATTCGTCAGGGAGGAGGTGGATCCTCTGTGTGAGAGAGGGATTGGCATGGACCGTGTCGGTGGACCGGTTCTAAGTTGCTACTGGTTTTCACCAGAGCCCGCCGCAAAGCGGGATGGTCTTGCAGCGGCGGTAGCAACCAGGTCGTATCCACCGGCAACGGCTCAACCTCTCTGACTGCTGAGATAGGCATGGTACAAGGGATAAGGCAAGAGCACGGTCGGACGTAGCAGAAGGTCAGGGCAGGCAGCATGGATCGTAGTCAGGGGCAACGGTAGGAGGTCTGGAACACAGGCTAGGAACACACAAGGAATAGCTTTCACAAGGCACAATGGCAACAAGATCCGGCAAGGAAGTGCAGGGGAAGTGAGGTAATATAGCCAGGGAGCAGGTGGAAGCTAATTAGGCTTATTGGGCCAGGCACCAATCATTGGTGCACTGGCCCATTAAAACTCAGAACATGACGCGCGCCAGAACATGACAGCCGGAGACCGGGACAGGTGAGTGACTTGGGATGAGATTCGCGAGTGGGCGCGTCCCGCTATGCGAATCGCATCCCCGCCGGCAATGTCAGTGCAGCGCTCCCGGTCAGCGGGTCTGACCGGGGCGCTGCAGGGAGAGGAACGCCGCGAGCGCTCAGGGGAGGAGCAGGGACCTGGAGCACTTGGCGTAACAAATACCTCATATGTGTATGTCAAGTGTTCGGCGGGCGCAGTAGAGGGCTCAAAAGGGAAGGAGCGACAGGGGGATTTTGAAGAGTGAGTTTTTCCGAAATGGTTTTTGGGGGGCATGTCACATTTCGGAAGCCCCTATGGTGCCAGAACAGCAAAAAAAGAAAACGCACATGGCATACTATTTTGGAAACTACACCCCTCAAGGCATGTAACAAGGGGTCCAGTGAGCCTTAACACCCCACAGGTGTTTGACGACTTTTCGTTAAAGTTGGATGTGAAAATGATTTATTTATTTATTTTCACTAAAATGCTAGTTTTCCCTCAAATTTTAAATTTTTACAAGGGGTAATAGGACAAAATGCCCCCCAAAATTTGAAACCCCATCTCATGGAAATACCCCATGTGTGGACGTCAAGTGCTCTGCTGGCGCACTACAATGCTCAGAAGAGAAGGAGCACCATTGAGCTTTTGGGAAAAAAAATAGTTTGGAATGGAAGTCAGGGACCATGTGCATTTACAAAGCCCCCCGTGGTGCCAGAACAGTGGACCCCCCCACATGTGACCCTATTTTGGAAACCACACCCCTCACAGAATTTAATAAGGGGTGCCGTGAGTATTTACACCCCACTGGCATTTGACAGATCTTTGGAACAGTGGGCTGTGCAAATGAAAAATTACATTTTTCATTTTCACGGACCACTGTTCCAAAAATCTGCCAGACCCTGTGGGCGCAAATGCTCAATGTACCCCTTATTACATTACGTGAGGTGTGTAGTTTCCAAAATGGGGTCACATGTGGGTATTCATTTATTTATTTTTTTTGCGTTTATGTCAGAACCGCTGTAAAATCGGCCACCCCTGTGCAAATCACCAATTTAGGCCTTAAATGTACATGGTGCGCTCTCACTCCTAAACCTTGTTGTGCGCCCGCAGAGCATTTTACGCCCACATATGGTGTATTTCTGTAATCAGGAGAAATTGCGTTACAAATTCTGGGGGTCTTTTTTTCCTTTTAACGCTTGTGAAAATAAAAAGAATGGGGCAACACCAGCATATTAGTGTAAATTTTTTTATTTTTTTACACTAACAAGCTGGTGTAGACCCCAACTTTTCCTTTTCATAAGGGGTAAAAGGAGAAAAAGCCCACCAAAATTTGTAGAGCAATTTCTCCCGAGTACGGAGATACTCCATATGTGGCCCTAAACTGTTTCCTTGAAATACGACAGGGCTCCGAAGTGAGAGAGCTCCATGCGCATTTGAGGACTAAATTAGGGATTGCATAGGGGTGGACATAGGGGTATTCTACGCCAGTAATTCACAAACAGGGTGCCTCCAGCTGTTGCTAAATCCCCAGCATGCCTGGACAGTCAGTGGCTGTCCGGAAATGCTGGGAGTTGTTGTTTTGCAACAGCTGGAGGCTCTGTTTTGGAAACACTGCCATACAATACGTTTTTCATTTTTATTGGGGTGGACAGTGTAAGGGGTGTATATGTAGTGTTTTACCCTTTAATTTGTGTTAGTGTAGTGTTGTGTTTTTAGGGTACATTCACACTGGCGGGTTACGGTGAGTTTCCCGCTAGGAGTTTGCGTTGCGGTGAAAAATTTGCCACAGCCCAAACTTGAAGCAGGAAACTTACTGTAAGCCTGCCCGTGTGAATGTACCCTGTACGTTCACATGGGGGGGGCAAACCTCCAGCTGTTTCAAAACTACAACTCCCAGCATGTACTGACAGACCGTGCATGCTGGGAGTTGTACTTTTGCAACAGCTGGAGACACACTGGTTGGAAAACCTTCAGTTAGGTTCTGTTACCTAACTTAGTATTTTCCAACGATTCTGCCTCCAGCTGTTGCAAAACTACAACTCCCAGCATGTACTGATCGCCGAAGGGCATGCTGGGAGATGTAGTTATGCAATAGCTGGAGGTACGCAACTACAACTCCCAGCATGCCAAGACAGCTGATTGCTGTTTGGACATGCTGGGATTTGCAGTTTTGCAATATCTGGAGGGCTACAGTTTTAGAGAACACTGCAAGGTGATCTCCAAACTGTGGTCCTCCAGCTGTTGCAAAACTACAAATTGCAGCATGCCCTGACAGCAAACAGTTGTTTGGGCATGCTAGGAGTTGTAGTTTTGCAAGATCTGGAGGGCTACAGTTTAGGGACCACTATATAGTGGTCTCAAACTGTAGCCCTCCAGCTGTTGCAAAACTACAACTCCCAGCATGCCCAAACAGCTGTCTTGGCATGCTGGGAGTTGTAGTTTTGAAACATCTGGAGGGCTACAGTTAGAGTCCACTGTATAATGGTCTCAAACTGTACCCTCCAGATGTTGCTAGGCAACTCACCGGCTTCCGTAGGATCCAGCCGCACTTCATCGCCGCAGCCTCCGTCGCCCGCATCGGTAAGTGGATCTTCGGCGCGGGTCCCCGTCGTTTCCCCGTCCTGCCCCGCCTATTGTGGGTGGGCAGGACGGGGAAAACGAAAGTTAACGCCCTGCCCCCGATCTGCTATTGGTGGTCGCGTCTAGACCACCAATAGCAGGGATAGGAGGGGTGGCACCCCTGCCACCTCACTCCTATCTCTTCAGGGGGATTGTGGATGTCTTAGACAACCACGATCCCCCTTATATTCCGGGTCACCATAGACCCGGAATCGCGCAAATCGCAAGTGTGAATTCACTTGCGATTTGCCACGATCCCCGACATGGGGGGGGGTCTGATGACCCCCCCTGGGCGTTTGCACGGGAAGCCTGCTGAATGATTTCAGCAGGCATCCTGGTCCGATCCCCGCCCGGTGCGCGGCAGGGTGTCATGACGTACGCGTACGTTAAGAGTCCTTAAGGGGTTAAAAGGGGTGCCCCAGTGAAAACTTTTTTTTTTTTAATCAGCTGATGCCAGAAAGTTAAACAGATTTGTAAATGACTTCTATTTAAAAAAATCTTAATCCTTCCAGTACTTATTAGCAGCTGTATACTACATAGGAAATTCTTTTCTTTTTGGATTTCTTTTCTGTCACGATCTGTCCATTTCAGGAACTGTCCAGAGCAGGAGAAAATCCCCATAGAAAACATATGCTGCTCTGGACAGTTCCTAAAATGGACAGAAGTGTCAGCAGAGAGCACTGTGGTCATGAAAGATAAGAAATTTTAAAAGAAAATAATTTCTTTGTAGTATACAGCCGGCAACGTTTCAGGAATACATCCCTTTGTAAGTGCCCTCCCCATTACAAACACAGTCTGGGCATGCTGGGAGTTGTAGTTTTGCATTATCTGGAGGACCACAGTTTAGAAACCACTACACAGTGGTGGAGACCACGGTGTAGTGGTTTCTTAACTGTGGCTGTCCAGATCTTGCAAAACTACCAGCATGCCCGGCAACAAGCGGCTGTCAGTACATGCTGGGAGTTGTAGTTATGCAACAGCTGGAGGTATGCAACTACAACTCCCAGCATGCCCTTCCGCGATCAGTACATGCTGGAGTTGTAGCTTTGCAACAGCTGGAGGCACACTGTGGGTAAACACTGAATCAGTCTGTTACCTAATTCAGTGTTTTCCCACCAGTGTGCCTCCTTCATGCAGTCAGTTCATGTTTAGAGTTGTAGTTTTGTAACAGCTGGAGGTTTGCGCCCGCACAACAAGGCTCAGGAGTGAGAGCGCACCATGTACATTTGAGGCCTAAATTGGTGATTTGCACAGGGACTTTACAGCGGTTCTGACAAACGCAAAAAAAAAAAACACCCACATGTAACCCCATTTTGGAAACTACACCCCTCACGGAACATAAGGGTTATAGAGAGCCTTAACACTCCACAGATGTTTGACAAATTTTCGTTAAAGTTGGACATGAAAATGAAAAATGTAATTTTTTTCACAAAAATGCTGGTGTTACCCCTTGTGAAAATGAAAACTTTGGGTTAATCGTAAAAAAAAAAAAAAAAAAAGCCCCCCCCCCCCCCAAAAAAAATGTGTAACCCCATTTCTTTTGAGTAAGGAAATACCCCAAATGTGTATGTTAAGTGCTGTGCGGGTGCACTACAGGGCTTTTGGAAAGAGAATTTGGCTGGAATTGAAGGCCATGCACATTTACAAAGCCCCCATGTTGCCAGAACAGTAGACTCCCTCCACATGTGACCCCATTTTGGAAACTACACCCCACACGGAATGTAACAAGGGGTGCAGTGAGCATTTAAACCCCACAGGTGTCCGACAGATTTTTGGAACAGTGGTCTGTGAAAATGAAAAATTTTATTATTCATTTGCACAGCCCACTGCTCCAACAATCTGCCAAACGCCAGTGGGGTGTAAATGCTCACTCTGCACATTCCATGAGGGGTGTAGTTTCCAAAATGGGGTCACATGTGTGTGTCGGGGGGGTCCACTGTTCTGGCACCATGGGGGCTTTGTAAACGCACATGGCCCCGACTTCTATTCCAATCAAATTCTCTCTCCAAAAGCCCAATGGCGCTCCTTCTCTTTGAGCCCTGTAGTGTGCCCGCAGAGCGTTTAAATCCATATATGGGGTGTAATGTTACAATTTGGAGCCCAAATAGTTTGGACCATTCCACCACGTTAAAGTGACCTCATTGGGACCGTCCCAATGAGGTCACCTTACCGTGGTGGGATGGTCCAAACTATTTGGCCGCCAAATTGTGAGCCAAGTACCTCACTTTTTCATTTTTTTCACTATAGCTGTATAGCAGTTCATGTTTTATCTGTATCTTTGTGCAAGCAGTGTGCTGCTGCATTCTTCTGTTGCTGTGTGTGTGTGTATATATACACACACACTCAAAATTTTACTGTTCCCACAACAACAACAAAAATTAGATTTTGAACTTTTGTAGAAAATTTTAAAAAAATGCTTGTAATATAAGCCTTCTAATGTCGTAAAAAAGTAAAAGAATGTTAATCAAATGATGCCAGCATAAAGTAGACATGTTATGGATGGGAATAGCTACATTTATTTGGTATGACTTTCTCTTACAATTAGAGAGTTTCAAACTGAGAAATGAAAATTATTTACATTTTTCACAATATTTTAAAGTTTTTCACAAAAATCGCTTCATGTATTAACAAAAATTTACCGCTAATATAAAGTATAATATGTCTCGAAAAAAAAACAATCTCTGAATCACTTTGCCTGGTAAAAGCAGTCCAAAGTTATTACAACTTAAAGAGACACGTCAGATTTGAAAAAACGGACTGGGTCATGAAAGCCAAAACTAGCTGGGTCATGAAGGGGTTAAATGGGCACTTATAAAGCGTACATGATTTTTATTAATTCCGTAGAATGTACATACATGAAAAATATAAAATATGTAATCTCAAAGAGGAATACGGCTAAGAGGTGGTATCACCGGCTCTGCACAACAGAAGCTGAGGTATCGCCCTTAGCAACGGTGTACAAGTGCAGGACCTCCGCCCCAGCAAAGGTGCACAACTGCACTTGGGGTTGAGTTTCCTGCTATAACAATGTTCATGCAAATATAAGCCGATATGTCTTTGCTTAAGGCTTATACTAATGCACCCTTTTATCTTGCTGGGTAGCATTAGGGTTTCACCTGTGAAGCCTGATATAAGTGAACCAACCAGGGGTGGGGCTTGTCTCCTCCCTCCCATTGTATGTGTGCCTAGTCCACACTGGAGGTGACTGAGGAGCAATCTGCAGGTCGGACCTATGGCCGCCGTATTTTGGTTCCTGGTTTTATTTATCTGGCCAGGTAGGTTAGCGGATAGGTCCCGCACCATCTGAGAAACCTTGGCGTGGTGTGCGAGCTCAAGTGTGTCCTTCATATAAGGATATACTGGCTAATGTCTCAGTTTTATATCAGTTTTGAGGGTTAGCTAATGTCATTGTTTACATTAACCACAGTAGTGAAACCATATTGTGATCCATAGGTGCAGGTCCTCCACTCCAACGTAGGTGCACAACTGCACTTGGGGTTGAGCACCTTGTATCACCTTAGATCACATTAATGTAATTATAGGTTAGAATATTGTTTACGGGATCTTCTATAATAGAATAAAAATATAGGAGTAAACTAGCACACTAAAATTACACAATTCAAATAATTAGCAGCATATAAGGGGTATACATTTTATAGTGAGAGCAAGGATGCTACATACAGGTAAAGTGCAGTGTCCATACAAACAAAAGAAAAAAGCATTGTAGAGATACAGACCAATATAAAAGTATACCAGAGTGTAGCAGCAGATGGCAGAGACCGGGATAGCACCACTCCAACGTACGTTTCAGTACGCAACCAGGCGAAACGTACGTTGGAGTGGTGCTATCCCGGTCTCTGCCATCTGCTGCTACACTCTGGTATACTTTTATATTGGTCTGTATCTCTACAATGCCTTTTTCTTTTGTTTGTATGCACACTCCACTTTACCTGTATGTAGCATCCTTGCTCTCACTATGAAATGTATACCCCTTATATGCTGCTAATTATTTGAATTGTGTAATTTTAGTGTGCTAGTTTACTCCTATATTTTTATTCTATTATAGAAGATCCCGTAAACAATATTCTAACATATACCTCATCTTCTGTTGTGCAGAGCCGGTGATACCACCTTTTAGCCGTAGTCCTCTTTGAGATTACATATTTTATATTTTTCTACGGAATGAATAAAAATCATGTACGCTTTATAATTGACTCTGCTTTTCTTCTTGCTGCTTGCTATTTATGTTGGGAGTTCACACATATACAGCCATCACTAGTACCTGGGTTATATGTAAGTGTTTGGTCACTGTACCACATATATGTATTTAACAATTGTTTTCCAGGTCTCATTTGTCCGTTTTTTTGTTTAATTGTTAAATGGGCACTGTTGGATACAAAAACTTTTGTATGTTGTAAAGAGTGTATAACCAATAGGTTTTTTCATTAGAAAATTTTCAGTATTTCATACTATAAAAGACAGTCAAAAAACTGACCCCCCCCCCCCCCGCCTGCTTAGACACATACTTATTCCTGCTGTGTCCATGCATCATCACCTATGTCATGGACACACTTCCTTGATTGACAGCTATGAGTGCAGGACTCACAGCTGGAGTAAAAATCCTCCCACTGTCAGCTTATGTCCCCCTACTGTCAGTGAGGACAAGTTGGGAGTTGTAGTTTTGCTAATGCTAGGTGAGATGTGAGCAGACAGCATACTGAGGGAGGGGGCGGAGACCTGCACAGTGAGGCCACGCCCCCTCTCTTTGAGAGGAATTCAGACTAGTGAGCTAAATTAAAAGTGTAATAAAAAAATAAATAAAGGTGCTAGACACATAAAAATTAGATGTACATGGTCAGGATTAGGTACTGAGTGATATATATAAAAAAATGTTTTTTATTTGTTGGCTCTGACTGGTACGCTTTAAGGTCAAAATGGGCTGTGTCCTTGAGGGGTTAAAGTATCAAAAGTAAAGAATAAAAGCCATGTACTTTATTTATAGCCATACATTAAATGATGGTTTATTACTTAGGGTCATGATGCAGGCTCATAATGAGTATGTTTGGTTTTACTTATTTGGCTTCAAATCTCTTACATAAAAATCTGATTTTTACAATCTATATATAGCAGACCTAACAAAAATTAGGCTCAGTATATTTTTTACAATGAGTTTACGAAGCACAAATGTCTTCTTGTGGTCTTCACGTTCAGTCACGAGTGCAACATACACTGCCAGACACCTACTATAGGGCAGAGGGCAAAACAATCTGCTATGTACAGATTATGTTCGGAAATTTTTCTTCTTGCGATTCTTTTTGCCTGCTGCTCGGGCAGCCTTTTCGTCAATAATCTCCTTGTACTTCTTTTTATTGTATCTAGAAATAAAAACAACAACAACAACTCGTTAAAATATCATATATAAGATTATCCATTATACCAATATTTGTTAAGGTTGCATGCAACAGTGGGTGTATGTGCTGTATTCTGTACATTGTGGTTTGATGGTTTATTAGTACATTTTTTGTTGTCAGTCTTTATGATATTTGGAAGAGATTATATAAATCTATATATATCTATATCACACACACACACACACACACACACACACACACACACACACACACAGTATATACTCAGGTATAAGCCGACCCGAATATAAGCAGAGGCCCCTAATTTCACCCCAAAAACCCAGGAAAAGTTATTGACTCTACTATAAGCCTAGGGTGGGAAATACATAATCCCCCCCCCCCCCCGTCATCATCCAGACCCCCGTCATTAACACCCTCATCATCATCATCACCCTGTCATCATCCCCCCCCTGTCATCATCACCGCCTGCCATCAGCCCCTTATCATCCCACCCCCCCCCCTTCATCATCTCCTTATCATCCCCTTGTCAATATCCCACCCCCCTTCATCATCCCCTTATCCCACACCCCCCTTCATCATCCCCTTGTCATCCCACACCCCCCCTTCATCATCACCACATGTCATCAGCCGCCCCCCCACCACTTCATCATCACCACTTGTCAATGTCTGATACAGTGGTCTTCAACCTGCGTACCTCCAGATGTTTGCATACTACAACTCCCAGCAAGCCCGGGCAGCCATCGGCTGTCCGGGCTTGCTGGGAGTTGTAGTTTTGAAACATCTGGAGGTACGCAGGTTGAAGACCACTGCGGCCTTCGACATCATCCAGCCCCCCCCCCCCCACTCTCACCCCCTTTAGTTCTGTACTCACCTCCGGCGGGACGTTAAGGTGAGCTGGTCCGGCCCATCTGTGCGGCAGGGACCGTCCTGCTGCGGAGGGATAGTCGTTCCGGGCTGTCCATCTTCACCGGGGGGGCCCTCTTCTCCGCGCCCGGAATAGAGACGTTGCCTTGACGACGACGTACAGGGACGTTACTCATGAACGTCACTGTGCGTTGTCGTCAAGGCAACATGACTATTCAAGGGCCGGGCCCGAAGCGCGGAGAAGAGGCCCCCCGGGGAAGATGGACAGCCCGGACTGACTATCCCTCCGAACCGGACAGACCCTGCAGCACAGATGGCCCAGACAAGAGCACCCTAACGTCCCGCCGAGCGGAGGTGAGTACAGAACTAAAAGGGGGTGAGAGAGGGGGGGGGGGGGCTGGATGATGACGAAGGCCGCAGTGGTCTTCAACCTGCAGACCTCCAGATATATTATATTATGATTATATATATATATATATATATATATATATATATATATATATATATATATATATATCACAGCAACAGAAGGAGGGCCTCCATCCATTTTCCATCTGATAAACTACCTTGCCTGGCTCAGAAATAAACAGATGTTGCTATGCGAGGCACACCCTTCCTTAACACTTTGTACTGCTGTATCTATGCCGTGCATAGCCTATACAGTGGTCCCTCAACATACGATGGTAATTCGTTCCAAACGACCCATCGTTTGTCGAATCCATCGTCTGTTGAGGGATCCGAGCAATGTAAAGTATAGGAAGCTGTACTCACCTGTCCCCGCCGCTCCGCACCAGGTCCTCACCGCTCCCGCTGCTGTTCCAGGGGCTCCCGATGCTGTCCCGATCCTCCGGTGTCTTGCGCATCTTCTGCAGGGTCCGGGCCTCGCTTTCAGGTGACGTTATTACGCTGCTGCGCCGGCGCGGCGTGCGTAGTGACGTAATAACGACGCCGGAAAGCAAGGCTCGGACCCTGGAGAAGATGCGCAAGACACCGGAGGATCGCGAAGTGGACCCGGAGCAGCGGGGATAGGTAAGTGAACCTGCTGGGGCACATTACACTGCTATCCGACAGCAGCTTAAGCATTTTGCGCTGACGGATAGCAGTTAATGCGATGGCCCCAACATATAAAAGCATCGTATGTCGATGCCGACATCGACATGTGATGGCCTCTGAGAGGCCATCATATGTCGATTTTATCATAAGTCGGGGCCATCGTAGGTCGGGGGGTTACTGTATCTCAGTCCAAGCCTATACTCCACCGACCCACGGCAGTAGGTCCAAAGCCTTGTGGCACATAAGCCTGATCAAAATGGCTCACAGTGAGGCGGCAAATGGAAATGCATCATTGCAACAGCAGCCCCTTCTTGGTTGGCAAGCAGATCCAGTGCAGGTAAAGTTGTGACTCATCTATGTAAGCCTTTTCTTTTTTTAACTTGCTACTGCCTACAGCAGTATTTCCCAACCAGGCTGCCTCCAGCTGTTTCAAAAGTAGAACTCACAGCACGCATGGACAGCCTTTGGCTGTCCAGGCATGCTGGGATTTGTAGTTTTGCAACAGCTGGAGGCAGCCTGGTTGGGAAACACTGGCCTGATTGCTTTATGTTCGAAGCACAAGTGCATCATTGTAGGTAAGCTAACATACATAAGGCTTAAGTATAATGGTTACCTCCTAAACTCAGAATCTGCAAGAAGCTCTTCCATAATTGTCCTCTTTCTCTCCTTCTTAGGAATTCGGGAATGGTAGAAGTCAATGGGGCTATCCACAACCGTACCAACCTATGAAAAAAACAAAAAAAAAAACAAACAGAAAATAAAATGGAAAATGCATTACAAAGAGCTAATGCAAAACACATCAATCATTTAATCATGTCTCTTAATGTTAAGTAGGACTTACAAAAAAGAATTAAAACTATAGTTTTCCAAGTCAACCACAATGGACAGCATGCCGACTATTTCAATGACTTCTTGATTTAATGCGATTTTTTTTTTTTTTTTTAAAGAGAGAGAGAGAGACTTTGTATGTATTATGAAAGATGTGATAATATTAGCAAATTGCTCCTATTTTAATACCTCAAAATACTTTGGAAATCCTTCACGATCATTCTTTTTATAAAAATGTTTAGGATCCATTGCAGATCTCATTTTCAAAGCCTTTAGATCATTCTTAAGTTCTTCTGTCAATTCTGGAGCTTTCATATCAAACCATCCTCTTCCAGTTGTTTTCTCCCGTTCCATCTACAAACATAAACAGAGACTTTAAAATACACTTAATTTTAACCATTAAAATACAACACCAAAAAAATATAAAAAATTCTTATTGTATATAATAAAAGGCTTACACACAAACCTACTCAGTCACCATCATATCTATATTTTCTCTTCTATTCCACACATTAGTTTAGTAATCTTCTTGATCACCTGTAACCTAAAAGTTCTAGATGGGTATATCACACGGTTACATTTAACATAGATGCTCAAAGTCTTATGTCCTTATTTTGTATATTTATACACACCACATGTACTTGTTTATGCGTTAGCAATGGTGAATGGTTAGTCGTTCACTACCTTTGCACTAATGCATTAATATTAGTCACCGCTGGTTACAGCATACCATATGCAAACATCTGCAGTGGATATATACTTTGTACATGTATTACAGTCTCTGTGTTTAATTAAAAACCTCATTTATCGCAAACTTGCTTATCCTTCAGTAGGTCGTTGTTCATACTCAACAAGTTTTAGCAGTAATATTATCAGGAATCAGTGGGACATCATTGCATAGAATTATAGCATGGGTCTGCAAGGTTCTGATGGAGGTCATACCGCACAGCCACCACGGAAGTAGAGGTTAGCCCTCTGGCTACCTCGACAACCATGAACCCCCCCCCATCTCTTGCACAAATTTGGCAGAAGTCCAAAATCAGGAAATGCTGAGGGGTGTGTGCAGCCTTAGCCAATCATAGCTCATTTCACACACTGAACTGCTCTGGGCTGTGTGTAGCAGAGTGAGGGAGGAAGTTCTCCCCTGTATGGCTTCAGATGATGTCACACCTGCTTGGTAACGCCTCTTCCCAGTCTGTGAATCTGACAGACTGGGCAGAAAATACAGAGCAATATCAAGGTAGAAAACTAAAAAATAATAAAAATAAAGGCAAGGGTTGGTTTATCATGATGGTGATGGGGGCAGTGAACTGGGAGGATTGTAAAATTTATAAAATACTCCGGTAACAAAACCAAAAAAGTTTTCAAATCAACTAGTGTCAGAAACAGATTTGTTAATTACTTTTTAAAAATTGTAAAAGAGAACTTGACTAAAGTTATGCCCTAGCCACAGTGAGGAGCACGTGTTGTCTACTGGTAGATGGCACACCCTCCATTCATTTTTATGAGTGCGCCAATGATTCCAGAATGCTGTACTGGGGTTTAAACATGAATGGAGCACATCCTGCCAGCAGCCTGTGCTCCCCATGCAGCGCCCGCCCCGTGGGTCCCGTCCGGTGATCGTGGTTTGTTTCCCACAGGAGTACACCTTTAAATGTCCCTTTAGATGCCACAGTCATCTTTGACAGCGGTCATCTAAAGGGTTAATAGCCAGCCTTGGCAATCGCCACATGCAGGCTATTGGCGGCGGTCCTCAGCTACTGAAATTAACTGGGAGACACGCTATATCATGCTAGCTCAAATTAGGAGCCGACGCCAAACCTCCTTAATGGCACAATGAAAGGTTATGGGTCGTTAAAGGTAATGTCATCATTAAGGGCATCATAAAGTAATGACAGACATTTTTCAGTGGTCTGCTACTTACACTATAACATAAAGCAATTCAGGAGAACTTACATGTGAATGTTAGCAGCATGTGGCCAAAGCTGCCAAACAGGCACTGTTATTGATGAGCTGCTGCTGGCACCATTCACCCATTGTAGGTGACTAGAGATGAGCGAACTTACAGTAAATACGATTCGTCACAAACTTCTCGGCTCGGCAGTTGATGCCTTTTCCTGCATAAATTAGTTCAGCTTTCAGGTGCTCCCGTTGGCTGGAAAAGGTGGATACAGTCCTAGGAGACTCTTTCCTAGGACTGTATCCACCTTTTCCAGCCCACGGGAGCACCTGAAAGCTGAACTCCTTTATGCAGGAAAAGGCATCAACTACTGAGCCGAGAAGTTCGTGACAAATCAAATTTACTGTAAGTTCGCTCATCTCTATTGGTGACAGATTTCTCCCTATGGACAGTAATATGTAGAAATCTGTCAATCATCAGAGGGTGGAAGGGCCAGAAGCAACTCATGAACAACAGTCTCTTCTCTGGTAGCAATGGCCACGTGCTGAAAACTTTCACATATAAGTTCTCCTGTACAATATAAGTCACAGTAAGTGTTTAATAAATAATTCCTATTCGGTAAAAAGCACAGTATCAGTGTGTACTTTTCTTGTATTACTTACCTTGTGCAACTTTTTAAGGCTGTGCTTAGATTCATTATATGGTGGGACACTTTCTTTCTTCTCGAAGTCAGGTGTTATGATACTCTTATTAAGGAGCTAAACACAAACAGATTAAAAGACTAAATTTGAAGACATCTAATCTTACACAAAGTATGGAAAGTGAGTTGTTATACAGCACAACTGCCAGTTTAATTGCAATGACATCGAAAAATGTCTTAATACAAGAACAAACTAAATCCAGACATGATCAGTTATATCTATGAGCATTATTTATATCTGTCCATGCACAGTGTTACTGCTGGGTAGAAAATGATGAGTAAAGCTTCAGAACAGACTAGTGCTTCCTGCACCATAAAGACTTTGGAAGGGCTATTCAGCACTGTGATAATACTCTACAGTACACATAATGGGGGAGATTTATCCAAACCTGTGCAGAGAAAAAAATTGCCCAGTTGCCCATAGCAATCAAACAGATTGCTTCTTTCATTTTTCAGCAGTCTCTTCAAAAATGAAAGAAGCATTCTGATTGGTTGCTATGGGCAACTTTTCTCTGCACAGGTTATAATAAATCCCTAATGTACCTACTAAAGTGCTCCCGTCATTAAAAAAAAATAAAAAATAAAGTGTAACAGGAACACGTCAAATGTTTAGCTCAGTTTGGGTCTCAGTGGTTATGGTCAGACCCCCACTGATATCTAGAGAGCCATCTCTATATATGTATAAAAAGGGAACACTTAAACAACACAATGTAACTCCAAGTCAATGACACTTCTGTGAAATCATATTGTCCACTCAGGAAGCAACACTGATTGACAATCAATTTCACATGCTGTTGTGCAAATGGAACAGACAACAGGTGAAAATTATAGGCAATTAGCAAGACACCCCCAATAAAGGAGTTGTTCTGCAGGTGGTGACCACAGACCACTTATCAGTTCCTATGCTTCCTGGCTGATGTTTTGGTCACTTTTGAATGCTTGTTTTCACTCTAGTGGTAGCATGAGACTGAATCTACAACCCACACAAGTGACTCAGTTAGTGCAGTTCATCCAGGATGGCACATCAATGCAAGCTGTGGAAAGAAGGTTTGCTGTGTCTGTCAGCGTAATGTCCAGAGCATGGAGGCACTACCAGGAGAAAGGCCAGTATATCAGGAGACGTGGAGGCGGCCGTAGGATGGCAAAAACCCAGCAGCAGGACCGCTACCTCCACCTTTGTGCAAGGAGGAGCAGGAGGAGCACTGCCAGAGCCCTGTAAATGACCTCCAGCAAGCCACAAATGTGCATGTGTTCACTCAAACGGTCAGAAACAGACACCATGAGGGTGGTATGAGGGCCCGACGTCCACAGGTGGGGGTTGTAATAACAGCCCAACACCATGCAGGATGTTTGGCATTTGCCAGAGAACACCAAGATTGGCAAATTCACCACTGGTGACCTGTGCTCTTCACAGATGAAAGCAGGTTCACACTGAGCACATGTGACAGACGTCACAGAGTCTGGAGACACCGTGGAGAACGTTCTGCAGCCTGCAACATCCTCCAGCATGACCAGTTTAGTGGTCGGTCAGTAATGGCGTGGGGTGGCATTTCAGTTCCCCAGACCTGAATCCGATTGAGCACATCTGGGACATCATGTCTCGCTCCATCCAACAACACCACCACCACATTGCACCACATACTGTCCAGGAGTTGGGGGATGCTTTAGTCCAGGTCTGGGAGGACATTCCTCAGGAGACCATCCGCCACCTCATCAGGGGCATGCCCAGGTATTGTACAGAGGTCATACGGGCACGTGGAGGCCACACACACTACTGAGCCTCATTTTGACTTGTTTTAAGAACATTACATCAAAGTTGGATCAGCCTGTAGTGTGGTTTTCCACTTTGATTTTGAGTGTGACTCCATATCCAGACCTCCATGGGTTGATAAATTTGATTTCCATTGATAATTTGTGTGTGATTTTGTTGTCTGCACATTCAACTATGTAAAGACGAAAGTATTTCATACGATTAGTTCATTCATTCAGATCTAGGATGTTTTATCGTAGTGTTTTGTTTTTTTTGAGCAGTGTATATATTGACAGTTCCTATATTTGACAAACAAAAAAAATGACCTCATCTGACTTTTTATTTCCCTTCTTCATTTTGCTAAGTGAACTCGGACCAGGTGTTGACTTCTCGGCATCAAAGTTGATATATAGGCCTCCCATCTTCTTAATATTGATTCCTGTATCTATGCTAGAGGACAACACACTGTAAAAGTAAAATAAACCAAATTATAACATGAAAACAAATAGAATAAATAGTCTGAAAATGAATAAATGTTATGCATAATTCTATTCATTACCTATGACATTGCTAATAAATCATCACTAGCTAAGCAGGCTGTGTAAAGGAAATTGTGGAAGTGGTTATGAGATGACAGAAAAAAAAGGACCTTGTCATCAAGTTTACCGTGTTTCCCAACCAGGGTGCCTCACGCTGTTTCAAAACTACAACTCCCAGCATGCCCGGACAGCCGTTGGCTGTCCGGGCATGCTGGGAGTTGTAGTTTTGCTACAGCTGGAGACACCCTGGTTGGGAAACAATGCCCTAGGTTGTGTGCAGGTCACAAAAAGCTCTAGACATACAAGGTAAATGTCTTTTATGGAAGTTCTTTAATTAGATGGAGGCAAAAAGAGGGTCTTTTTCTTCTGTCTGGTACAAGTCAGTACACAATTCACTAAGTTTTTCACGTTTTGTTCTTAAAGGGGTATTCCAGGCCAAAACTTTTTTTCATATATCAACTGGCTCCGGAAAGTTAAACAGATTTGTAAATTACTCCGATTAAAAAAATCTTAATCCTTGCAATAGTTATTAGCTTCTGAAGTTGAGTTGTTGTTTTCTGTCTAACTGCTCTCTGATGACTCCCGTCCCGGGAGCAGTGCAGTTCCTATGGGGATATTCTCCCATCATGCACAGCTCCCGGGACGTGACATCATCACTGAGCAGTTAGACAGAAAACTTCAGGAGCTAATAACTATTGGAAGGATTAAGATTTTTTAATAGAAGTAATTTACAAATCTGTTTAACTTTCCGGAGCCAGTTGATATATATAAAAAAAGGTTTTGCCTGGAATACCCCTTTAATTTACGGACTAACATGGGAACTAACATCTTAAACCTACAGATATGAATTGAAAAAAATATTTTTATTTACTGAATATTGCCCATTCGGCAAGCTATTGTATTATTTTATCGATCTATTATCATTTCATAAAACAATCGCAATACAAATAAAGAAACAGATAGTACAACTTACAATCCTTTTCTTGGTCTGTTTAGTAATGTTTCCTCTTCATCCTCATCATCTTCAGCTTCATCAATAAAATCATCATATTCATCGTCATCATCTGGCTCAGGCACTTCTCCCTTCCTACCCACCTCCTTCTCATTCTGTTTATTGTCATCATCTTCAGGTTCCAAGAAATACTTTTTACTGGAGTCCAACCCAGGAGTTGTGTCTATTACAAATAATCCATCTCCTGCTACATCTTGCAGCTGCTGTTTTGATGTTTTTTTAGATTTTTGTCTTTCTGTAAAATCATCTGCCTCATCATCTGTTTCCGCATCATCATCAATGTCATCTTCATCACCGTCACCATCTTCATCACCGTCACCATCTTCATCACCATCACCAGATTCAAGGAAAAACTTTTTACTGGAGACCACCCCAGGAGCTTTGTCTATTACAAATAACCCACCTTCCTCTACATCTTGTAGTTGCTTTGTTGAGGCTTTCTTAGATTTTCCTTTCTTGACAACTTTGTCCTCATCTACCTCCATGATATTTTCATCTTCTACGTGATCTTCATCACCATGCACTGACTTCTCGCTGCCATCACTATCAATGGTTAAACATTTATTGATATCTTGCACCTTTTCTGAAGTTCCCTGCACATTCTGAGGATTCTCATTTGTCTCTTCGGAGACGTCACCGTTTTTTGTGACGTGGCTTCTCTCTATGAAAGGCTCTGCATCCATGGAATCATCTGAAAGTACAAGTATTGGATCTGGAGAAATATTTTCTTCTGGCTGAGTTTCACCGGATTGTAATGATGGAATCGCACCGGTTTTGACAACTTTTGTCACTTCGCTTTCAGCTTCTGGTTGTTCTACAACCAAATCTTTACACACAGTATCACTGCTATCAGGCTCATCATTATCAGAAATAACAATAGGCTCATGTTTCTGAATTGCTGGTTGATTACGGGTACTCCTACGAGGAGAAGATAAAACAGTTTCTTCTCCCACAGTAGACGGGGCATCTGATTTGACATCACGTCTCTTCGGACTCTGTTTCTTCACAGTTTCTTGATCTTGAGCAGCATCTTTGTCAGTTTCATTGGCAAACTCCATTTCATCTGACTGTAAATTTGATTTATTCCTCCTGCTTATACGTCTAGCAAGAGGCTGCAGAGAAAATCCAGAAGTAAAGGACTCTGCATCAGAGGTTTGTTCCTTCTGTGATTCACTGATGCGGGTTGACTGACGTCTTGCTCTAGAGTTCCTAGTAGACCTGGTTGCAACTATTTTCTCTCCTGAAACAGAACAATTTGATTCTGCATCGGAAACTTCAGAAGTAGGTTCCAATGTCAAAATTGATCTTCGAATCCTGGTAGAGACTGAACGGGAGGCAGTTCTAGGCGGCCTTCTCCTTGTGGTAGAAACAGATGAGCAGTTTGATTCAGTTTCAGATAACTCTGAATCTTCCTTAGATTCAGCAATAGGTTCAGTGATCAAAGCAGAACTCCTCAGCTTTATGGTGGAGTCTGCTACCTGTCCGAGGCTTTGTCTACTCCGAGTTCTTCTAGTGGAAGTATTGGAGGCACAAGATTCCGCTTCAGACACATTTGTATCTGACTGTCCACTTCTATGCCTACTTCTAGTAGTTCTCTGTGGACTTTGTTTCATTGTGTCATATTTTAAGGGGCTTCTACTTTTTGTCACAGATTTACCCTCATCTGTGCTATTTTCACTGATCTGTCCATCTGTCTTAATAGAGCTTCGGGTCTTCCTTGGGGAAGGTGGAGAAATAACTTCCTCTGCTGTCTGAAAATATATATACAAAAAAAAAAAACTGTTACTGGAATGTTTACACACTAGTGACAAACCTTGAGGGTTATTTACCCCAGGGATGTGGAATTCCTATCGCCCGACACCCGGGACATGCAGGTGGATTTTTCCTAGAAGCCCCCGCGGGGCGAGGCGGCGCTCAGAGGGGTGTATAGAGCAGGCTCTCGAATCGTGCCATACTCTGCAGCCCCCGGCGGCTGTTTTCAGTAGCTGGGGGCCGCCATTAATAGCCAGCATGCGGCAATCACAGTGGATGGCAATTAACCCTTTACATTGCCGCTGTCAAAGCTGACAGCAGCATCTAAAGGGACATAAAAATAAACCCATTTGGTATCGCTGTGTGCGTAATTGTACGAACTATTAAAATATAACATTATGCATATTATGTAAATGTAAAAAAAAAAATAAAAAAATAACAAACCACATAAATGCAATTTTTATAATATCCCAGAAAAAAAGTTAAAAGCGATTAAAAAGTCAGATTAATAGCAAAATGGTACAAATACAAAAAAAAGGTTATGGCACAAAAAAATTTCCCTCATACAGCCTCGTATGGGAAAGAAAAAATAAAAAAAATCTAAAAAGATACAGGGGTCAGAAAATGGTAATCAAAAAAACATTTTTTTTTTTAAGTTCTGAATTTTTTTTTAATTTGTAAAACATGACGGAAACTATACAAAACTGTTATTGCTGTAAGGAGGCGGCCTAAAGTATCAAAATATCATGTTTGCTCAACCACAAGATAAATGGCGTTGAAAAGAAAACCACCAAATTTGCTAAATTATGTTACTATTTCACTTGACCAATATTTTTTTGCTTTTGAGCATATGTTATGGAAAAATTAAAAAGGTATCATAGTAGGTAGTTATGGCTATTTATAGGGCGAGGAGAGTGTAAAAGTGAAAATTGGTCCAGACAAGTGGATCGTCATGAGGGAAAAGTAGATTTTGCTCCGTTTTAGTCCAGTGGACAAGTAGTTTTTTTAAATTAAATTTCCACACCCCTGTACCCACATTGCAGACTTTTTCTTTTACAAATTCATTACAAATGGATTTTGACATGCAATTTGCATTGGATTTAACTGAATTTTCTTTTTGTGTATTGAATAGGGTTTTTTTTTATTAAAGGGGTGTACAAGAGCAGGAAGAGTTAAAGGGTACCTCACTAAAACTAATTTTTGCTATTGCACTCCTTAAGGTAAATAAAAAATATTTTTAATATACTTTGTTTAAAAAAAAAAAAAAAAGTTTTCTATGTTTTTATTTGTGCTTAAAAAAGCTCAAGAGCACATTCCCCCCCCCCCCCCCATCTTATACACAGACTTTAGACTGAAGTCCAAACACAGAAAGTGTAGCCTGGAGTGCTGAGGGGGGCTGTGTCCAGCCTCATCCAATCATAGCTCCTCTCACACTTAACTGCCATATGCTGTTGGTTGGCCAACCCCCCCTCCCCCCTCAGCACTCCAGGCTGCACTTCCTGTGTTTGGGGTTCGGTCCTAAGTCTGTGTATAAGATGGGGAAAATGTGCTCTTGAGCTTTTTTAAGCACAAATAAAACACAGAAAAGTTCATTTTTTTGTAACTAAAGTATATTAGAAATCTTTATTTACCATAAGGAGTGAAATAGCAAAAATTAGTTTTAATTAGAGTGACCATTTAAAAAATTTTTTTTTTATATATTACCTGCCTGCATAATACTCCACCACGGCTCTGGTGGACCAGCCAATGGATTTATTTTCCTGGAGTGATAATGTACCATACATCCACCTGACTGCTGAAGCCGGTGATCACTGGCCAAAATGGTGATCCTAGCATGTACTGGTTGCTGCAGTCACCTGTATGTATGATAAATTACTATTCCAAAAAAAATGAAGAAAAAAAACAATTGAATACCAGAGAGAATCAGCCCTACAGTGGTGGAGAGGTTACAGGTACGTATTGTTGGTTAAAGGGGTACTCCCCTGGAAAACATTTTTTTTTATCATCACCTGGTACCAGAAAGTTAAACAGATTTGTAAATGACTTCTATTTAAAAATCTGAATCCTCCCAGTACTTATCAGCTGCTGTATACAACACAGGAAGTTCTTTTCTTTTTGAGTTCCCTTTCTGTCTAACCACAGTGCTCTCTGCTGACACCTCTGTCCATGTCAGGAACTGTCCAGAGCAGGAGAGGTTTGCTATGGGGATTTGTTCCTACTCTGGAAAGTTCCTAAAATGGACAGAGGTGTCAACAGAGAGCACTGTGGTCAGACAGGAAAGAAATTCAAAAAGAAAAGAACTTCTGCTGAAGCATACAGAAGCTGATAAGTACTGGAAGGATTAAGATTTTTAAATAGAAGTCATTTACAAATCTGTTTAACTTTCTGGCGCCAGTTGATTTAAAAAAATATTTTTTTCCAGCGGAATACCCCTTTATAAAGACTAGCAAATGAGTGCATAACGATCCAAGTATATGTTTATAAAAATCTATTTTATTAGACAAATACGCTCCAAAAGACATACATTTAAAAATATATAAAAGAAGTGCACAGTAACATGGTGCTGGAGGAACTGACTAATAGGAGACTACACACTAAGCATACAGCTAAATAGCTGAAGTTTAATCAATGTACATTATAAGGTCCATAGTGGTTACTATTAGAGATGAGCAAACTTACAGTAAATTCGATTCTTCACGAACTTCTCGGCTCGGCAGTTGATGCCTTATCCTGCGTAAATTAGTTCAGCCTTCAGGTGCTCTGGTGGGCTGGAAAAGGTGGATACATTCCTAGGAAAGAGTCTCCTAGGACTGTATCCACCTTTTCCAGCCCACCGGAGCACCTGAAAGCTGAACTAATTTATGCAAGAAAATTCATCAACTGCCGAGCCGAGAAGTTCGTGACGAATCGAATTTACTGTAAGTTCACTCATCTCTAGTTACTATACTTTAAACAAAGGCAAGGTGACACAGTACAAGAGATACATGTATATAAATCATAATGGTTACTATCCTGTAAACAAAGTAAAGTGACACCGTGCAAAAGATGTGTAAATAACAGATGTCCGAAAAAAGGACCACAAATGTAAATAAAAGTACACTGACAAAACACAGGATCATTACCACAGTGGGAAAGAGTAAGCGTGCCGGCCTCCACCACCCAACGTTGGAGGAGCCTTGAGCGAAACGTTGGGTGGTGGAGGCCGGCACGCTTACTCTTTCCCACTGTGGTAATGATCCTGTGTTTTGTCAGTGTACTTTTATTTACATTTGTGGTCCTTTTTTCGGACATTTGAAAATGTTTTTTTTTTCCTTCCTAATAAAGGAGACTTATCCACAAGATAGGTGATATACTTGCTTACATGCACCTTTATAAAACCGGCCTGACAAAGTGTTCTCTCACCTATGTCCTTGCAGATGTTCCATAAAATGATCACTCCCACCATGCTCTATCCACTACATGATCCACAGCACACTAAAGGAGGGGTACATACATAATATATATATATACACATACTGATAAATGTGCCTATGTTTCCACTGTATGATGCTATAATTAGGGCTGGGCGGTATGGCCAAATATGTGTATCGCGGTAAAAAAAACTAACGCATGTTCCTTTGTCAGCCTTACGCTCTTCCTGGGGACTTGAACGCCGGACAGCCGTCAGCAGCGATGTTCCTCCTAGGCCGGTGATAGGCTGAGCCCACTGTCATGAGAGAAGCCGGCTTCTTACACGACAGTGGGCTCAACCTATCACCGGCTGAGGCGCAACATCGCTGCGGCCGGTGATAGGCTGTCCGACGTTCACGTCCCCAGGAAGCTGGTCCAGACCGACGGGGAAGGTGAGTTAAAGTTTATTTTGTTTACCTTTTGCAGCCTGGGCATAGGGATACAGTATAGAGCAGTGGTCTTCAACCTGCGGACCTCCAGATGTTGCAAAACTACAACTCCCAGCATGCCCGGACAGCCAACGGCTGTCTGGGCATGCTGGGAGTGGTAGTTTTGCAACATCTGGAGGTTGAAGACCACTGGTATAGAGTGTCAGCGCCGGCAGCCGCAACAACCAGGGGGAAGAGAAGGGCAGCGATTGCGGGTGATATGCGAGCAGTACCCCGATGGGGACAACGCAGCGCTGGGCTAATAAATAATGGGGGGGGGAGGGGGCAGAACAGTGCTGAAACCATTCTGCCGTAAATTACCTGTGTTACTGAAGTATATGCGCTGACTGGCTGTCCGGTACACTGTGTGTACTGTACAGGACCCTGAAGAAGCTCTTGTCCTCTACAGTGATTAACAGCTACCAGCAGATCTTTTACCTTTAATCTTATTCTTGTATTTGTAAATTCCTATTATTGAGTATCTCTATTTCTTACTGTATCCAGACAGAATACTTACATTTCCTGCCATCATAATATACAGACCTAACAAAGCCCAGGAGTATAAAGGGGCCATTACAAAATGACATTGTATTACCTATCTACAGGATAAAGGGGTATGTATTTTATTAATGGGAGCGTGACTATGGGGACCCCCACTGATCATTAAAATGGGGGGCCCTTGACCCTTTGGTAACTGAGTACTCAGCAATCTGTTAGTCCCATAGACTGGATGGAGCTGCAATGTGCATGTTCACCTACCATTCCATTCACACGTGTGGACAAGGCATCCCAGAGTCCAGATCCCCACCAGTACTTATCTCCTATTTTAATGTTTCCCAGTGTGGCCCAAGCTGTTGCAAAACTACAACTCCCAGCATGCCCAGTAAACCTTTAGCTGTCATGATAGGAGTTGTAGCTTTGCAACAGCTGGAGACACACTGTTTGGAAAACACCTAATCTGTGGATATTCCATTTCATTTCAGCCACATGGCTAAAAATGGACATTCCCTTTAAATCCAGCATGACATAAGTAACACCACTGCTTGCTGTATATATGCACTGCACCGTAGACACATATTCCCCTCCATTAAAACATTACCTGCTCCCCTGCGCTCCTCTCTTCCCCCTCCTGGGGATCCACACGCGTGCCTCGCCTGGTCGCCACCATCTTCCTAGCTGTCAACCTGCGCATGCGCACAAAGCTTCCTAAGTTACCACTTTTGTGTGCGTTACTGAAAGCGCTCCGTTCGGAAACGTATCCACCGCACGAGCGTTCCGGTCCTATTCCAACTCACTATACAGTAGTTATTAAATTAAATAAAAATAAAGAATCACACCACGGTTATAAGAAGACCTTCAAATTAATATGAATAAACATACATTTGTATAGGTTGGGTTCTTTTTTTTTCTATGTGTTGCCCTTATACGGCAAGCGGAAGTGACGTAGCGCTCGAGGCGATCCAGCATGCAGTACGGCTGAGCGGGACTCCGGGCTCGTGTTTATCCGTTAGACATGGTGTCCCTGCTGTCAAGAGGAGTCGGGCTCCTTGCTAAGTCCTTGGCCGGGCTCAGCTGCATACAGGCCACAAGGTGTCAGCCATAGGGATCGGGGGATGGGATCTGTTATAGGGAACTATTGGACCTGGCTGCATGAGGATTAAATGGGGGAAATGTGTTAGATTTCTGCTTTCTAGGTGAATGTATGTGCATATATATATATATGTGTGTGTGTGTTTCCCAACCAGGGTGCCTCCAGCTGTTGCAAAACTACAACTTCCAGCATGCCCGGACAGCCAAAGGCTGTCCGGGCATGCTGGGAGTTGTAGTTTTGCAACAGCTGGAGGCACCCTGGTTGGGAAACACTGATCTTATATACATTAGTATGGAGTAGTTTCTATTATTATCCCCCTTCCCTCCCCTGCAGAAGTAGCAGTAGATATAGGGATATGTGACCTTGGCTTTATCATTGGAAAACAATACGGACAGTTTCCATAGGCGTAACATTTTTACATCCATATTAGTGACGCAAGTTGCTTACCACCGGAAGGGACAGCTATCGGTTCGCGTCATCAGAAATGCGGTAAGGGTACGTTTACACACATGTGTATATTGCTGCTAATTGATTTTAAAGGACAGCTAAATCAGCTACAGCAGAAAATATGCACGTGTGAACGTACCCTGAGGGCACCTTTACACGTGCAGATTTTTGCTGCACATTTGCTCCTGCAGATTTTGCTGTCCTTTGATTGGACAGCAAAATCTGCAGCAAAAATATGCACGTGTAAACATATCCTAAGGGCCCGTTCACACGTGCATATTTTCTGCTGCAGATTTGCTGTAGCTTGATTTTCCTACCCATTGAAGTCAATGGGCAGCAAATTCTGCAAAGGCAAATTGGCAGCAAAAATACGCACATGTGAACGCAACCTAAGGGCCCGTTCACACGCGAGTATTTTCTACTGCAGAATTTGCTGCCCATTGACTTCAATGGGCAGAAAAATCTGCAACAGAAATATGCACGTGTGAACCTACCTTGAGGGGTGCGTTCACACGTATGTATTTTCTGCTGCAGATATGCTACCGGAGATTTTGCTGCCCATTAAAGTCAATGGCCAGCAAAATCTTCAGCAAAAATATGCATGTGTGAACGCACCCTAAGGGTACATTCACCCGTAACGGATCTGCTGCATGTTTTCTGCAGCTGATTTTGCTAAATCAGCTGCACAAAATATGCAGCAGATCCTATACGTGTGAACATACCCTAAGATATGACTCGCATTACATTTGAGGTATCTGTTGGTAGTATTCGTTTTAGCACCAAAGAAACAGATCTAGATCTAGAACAGTGTTTCTCAAGCGCGATCCTTAAAGGGGTACTCCAATGGAAAACCAATTTTTTTTTTAATTCAGCTGGTGACAGAAAGTTAAACAGATTTTAAATTACTTCCTTCCAGTACTTATAAGCTGCTGTATTTTTCACAGGAAGTTGTATTTCTTTCTTAAGTTCTTTTCTGTCTGACCACGGTGCTCTCTGCTGACACCTCTGTCCATGTCAGGAGAGATTTGCTATGGGGATTTGCTTGTACTCTGGACAGTTCCAGACATGGACAGAGGTGTCAGCAGAGAGCACTATGGTCAGACAGAAAAGAATTGCATAAAGAAATACTCCCCTGTAGTATACAGCAGCTGTTAAGTACTGGGAGGATTAAGATTTTTAAATAGAAATTTACAACTCTGTTTAACTTTTTGGCACCAGATGATTAAAAAAAAAAAAAAAGTTTTCCACGGGAGTACCCCTTTAAAGGAGTAGTCCAGTGGTGACTCAGTGGTGAGCAACTTATCCCCTATCCTAAGGATATGGGATAAGTTGCAGATCGCGGGGGGTCCGACCGCTGGGGCCCCCTGCGATCTCCTGTACGGAGCCCCGACAGCCCGCGGGAAGGGGGCGTGTCGACCTCCGCACGAGGCTGCGGCAGACACGCCCCCTCAATACAACTCTATGGCAGAGCCGAAGCGCTGCCTTCGGCAATCTCCGACTCTGCCATTGAGATGTATTGAGGGGGCGTGTCGGCCGCCGCCCCGTACAGAGAGATCGCAGGGGGCCCCAGCGGTCGGACCCCCCGCAATCTCAAACTTATCCCCTATCCTTAGGATAGGGGATACGTTTGTCACCACTGGACTACCCCTTTAAGTCTTTCTCAGGTGATATAATTGTGTTGATGCCTGATGCACTGACCATAATTATATCACTTGTGAAAGATTAATTAAAAACTGAAAACATGACCTGAGAAACACAGATCTAGGGATTCATATGTTTTAATGACACTAGTGTGTGCCACATTTGTATACACTTAAAGGGGTACTCCGGTGAAAACCTTTTTTCTTTTAAATCAACTGGTGGCAGAAAGTTAAACATATTTGCAAATCACTTCTATTAAAAAATCTTAATCCTTCCAGTACTTATTATGTGCTGAATGCTACAGAGGAAATTCCTTTCTTTTTGGAACACTGATGACATCACGAGCACAGTGCTCTCTGCTGACATCTCTGTCCATTTTAGCAACCATGCATAGCAAATGTATGCTAAGGGCATCATGGTGGCTCAGTGGTTAGCACTACTGCCTTGCAGTGCTGGGGAGTTGGGTTCAAATCCCACTAAGGACAACAATAAATAAAGAGTTATTATTATAATAAAGTCAGCAGAGAGAACTGTGGTAGTGATGTCATCAGAGAGCATTCCAAAAAGAAAATAATTTCCTCTGTAGTATTCAGCAGCTAAAAAGTACAGGAAGGATTAAGATTTTTTAATAGAAGTAATTTACAAATATGTTTAACTTTTTGCCACCAGTTGATTTAAAAGAAAAAAGGTTTTCACCGGAGTACCCCTTTAATTACGCGTTGCTGTCTTATCCCGTGTTCGCTTCACTAATCATGTCTCTGAGGCAAAGTTTCAAAACCATCTGCTGACGTATCCAAGCTCACATTAGCACGCGCCTCATTCCATTCAAAGACCCGAATGTAGGGACCTTGGATGCACAAATCGTAATGTGACCTTTTGTCCTGTAAAAAAAAAAATAATTTAATGGGAAAAATGTAAGGAAATGTATGCACCTAAATATGCATAAGTTATATAGCTTTGTGTAACAGCTGTATGACAAACATGTCATGTGAACCCAGCCCAATATGGATGCAGAAATGAAACAGGCCGTATCCCAGGTGCTAGAACCTTTGCATGCCAGACTCCATGCATGCAGCTGCATGGAGGACATTATAGAGCAGTACAGATGTAAGCTGATAACCCGGCACTGGGGCTAGATGTTACACTAACTACAGGCAGAAGCGTCTGTACCTCTCTTCAGTTGCTTTCTCCATAGACTTTAGTGGGTAGCAGCTGTATCCTGCAGACCTTAGTGGAGAGTCATTTGCCATTGTAATAGATTACATAGTTGTTACTAAAGTTTGTACTATTTATTTATGGACTTAGAGGGAGATTTATCAAAATCTGATTGGTTGCTATGGGCTTCTCCACTACTCTTCCTCAGCACAGATTATGATAAATCTCCCCATTGCCTTTCTATTACAGTGATCCCTCAACTTACAATGGCCTCAACATACAATAGTTTCAACATTCAATGTTTTTTTCTGGACCATTGTAAATTGAAACCAGACTCAACATACAATGTACAGACAGTCCAGATCTGCAAAACGTGTCACAACTGGAGGAACTGACCAATCAGAATGGGCATTTAACTGGTAAATCGCCTGTATTACTGAAGTGCATGCACTGACTGGTGTCTGGTAGCGCCCCCTACAGTACAGGGAGGAACTACAAGTTCTGTACTACTCTTTACCTGTGCCAGGGTTAGCTGCTCCTTTGGACACCAAGTAAGGGCGGCTCCATTTGGGACACTGTGTGTACTGTATAGTACCCTAAAGAAGCTCCTGTCCTCTACATAAACCATTGTTTCCCAACCAGAGTGTCTCCAGCTGTTGCAAAACTACAACTCCCAGCATGCCCGGACAGCCGTTGGCTGTCCGGGCATGCTGGGAGTTGTAGTTTTGCAACAGCTGGAGGCACCCTGGTTGGGAAACACTGACAGACAGTGATTTACATCTCCCAGCAGATCTTTCTTACTTTTATATGTAAGGATTTGCTTTATCTCTATTAGTTATCTACTTATTTTTTTTTAATCCTCACTTTTTCCTATTTTTGGATGACATTTTGGTGGCTTCAGAACCAATTACCAGGTTTCCATAGAGTTCTGGTCTCAACATACAATGGTTTCAACATACAATGGTCGTCCTGGAACCGAATAATATTGTAACTTGAGGGAGCACTGTATACCTCCAGTAATAAACAATCCTGCCGCAGGTCAGAGCATCCTATCCTGCTGGTATAAGCTAATGGGACACATTACAGGGGTCATAGTGTCGTCTCTCAGTTGCACCATTTTTATGTAAAATGCAGTTTTATAAATATGCAAATTTGGACTTTTGGTGCAAGTGGAGCCTTACTTTTCCCTTAGGTGCAATGATAAGCCTTTATGTCTACTTCTGTAACAACACCCACTCGTGAATATGAAGCCACCTCTCTGCAGTGATGTAACCTAAAGGCCGTTCTGAAATATTGTGCTTGCACTGTAATTACATTGGCCATTAGGCTATGTCACTGCAGAGGAGTGGCTCCATATTCATGAGTAGGTGTTGTTACATAAGTGAGTGGGTGGGGTTGTGGGCTTACTGGTGCACCTAGGGTTAAAGGGGTATTCCAGGAAAAAACTTTTTTTTTTTTTTTTTTTAATCAACTTGCTCCAGAAAGTTAAACAGATTTGAAATTACTTCTATTAAAAAAAATCTTAATCCTTCCAATAATTATCAGCTGCTCAAGTTAAGTTGTTCTTTTCTGTCTGGCAACAGTGCTCTCTGCTGACATCTCTGCTTGTCTCGGGAACTGCACAGAGTAGAAGAGGTTTGCTATGGGGATTTGCTTCTACTATGGACAGTTCCTGAGACAGGAAAGAACTACTCAACTTCAGCAGCTCATAAGTACTGAAAGGATTAAGATTTTTTTATAGAAGCAATTTACAAATGCTCTAATCTGCATATTTATAAAACAGCATTTTACAGAGAAAAGGTGCAGTAGAGAGAGAGAACAAAGGTAACATTCTAATCTCTATAATGTGCCCTATTATCCTATACCAGCAGGCTAACATGGTCTGAACTTCTGATAGATTTCCATTAAAGGGGTACTCCACTGGCCAGTGTTTTGAAGTAAATGTTCCGAATGCTGTGTTTGTGCTGCTGAGGTCGGCCACGCCCCTCATGATGTAACAACCACGCCCCCCTCAATGCAAGTCTGACTGCCATCACGCCCCCTACCATAGACTTGCATTGAGGAGGCGTGGTCATGAGGGGCGCAGCCGACCCCCCCGCAGCACGAAAACAGCGTACGGGATTTTTTTTTTCCCAATGCTGGCCAGTGGAGTACCCCTTTAACTACACATCCACTGGGTGATGACTGGTGTGTACTTGCAGCACTGAAGAAAATGTCCCACAATTTGGGGTTATTGTTTGTAATTTATTTGGACTTTGTTGGACGGAACAAGCATTGACTGTGCCCATGCTTGACACTAAACCCTATGGCCAAAGCCCGGAGTCAGTAACACCCCTATTCTATTCCCACCCCTAAAATGTAACTTTTATTGTCACCATTGACAAGTGAAAAACCCTTGAAAGGGTTTGTTAAAACCGATACCGTGATAGTGCTTTTGAGAAGTACACCATATATCTGACAGGGTGAACTCCCTATCTTGTAAGCAGTGCTGCAGTATACCTTTAACAATGTACAATCTCTGAGAGCAATTTAAAATATATACTGTCATGCCACCCTCGACATGTTTCGCCGTCAAAACAGTGTTGTCAGGAGGCTTGTATTGCCGGCCAATGCCAACTACAAGCTTCTTGACAACACCATTTTGACTGCGAAACATGTTGAGGGTGGCATGACAGTATATATTTTAAATAGCTTTCTGTGATTGTACATTGTTAATGGTGTACTGCAGCACTGCTTACAAGACAGGGAGTTCACCCTGTCAGATAAATGGTGTACTTCTCATAAGCTGTATCAGTTTTAACTAACATTTTTTAGGGTTTTTCATTCTAAAGCGGTACTCCACTGCTCAAACTGTTCTGATCGCTGGAGCCGGGAGCTCGTTACGTCATAGCCCCACCCCCTCATGATGTCATGCCCCGCCCCTCAATGCAAGTTTATGGGAGGGGGCGTGACATCATGAGGGGGCGGGGCTATGATGTCACGAGCTGCTGGCTCCAGCGTTCGGAACACTTTGTTCCACACGCTGAGCAGCGGAGTACCCCTTTAATGGTGACAATAAATAAAAGTTACTACCTATCCATGTCTGCAGATGCTGAAGCTGTGAAAAATAAAAACCACTGCTCAATTACTTTACTATGGGCAACTGCTCCACATTTCTCTTGCTCCAATTATGATGCATATCACCATATATACCCACTTACCTATTGTTTTCAGATTCAGTTACGTGTAAAAATCTGTAATATTTTAGCAGTTCTGTACCAGTAACAAGTGCCAGATTATCAGATCTTTTAGGTTATCTAAAAATAAAATAGCAATTGTAGCCATTATAGACCTGCAGCTATTGCTTAATCCCCATCTGGCAGATCACAGACTGAACATAACCATGAATGCAAGTTGCCTGAACCCTGGGGTGATCACGGTCGATTGCCCACTCGGGGATCCCCAGGAAAGAGCTGCTTGCTATTGTGTCTCTGATAAATTTGAACCCTATTATGCTCAGTTCCTGCCCCTTGTGGGCTGCAGGCGCCTTTAAACATGTGGCCAACATGCCATTCCGAGCAACTAGTTATGCCTGCCATTCACAGACTGCGTGTATAGGTCCTCGAGCGGTCTGCACAGGCCGCCATTTAGCTGTAAGTGCAGGAGTTTGGCGGGCGAGCGCCAGTGATCTGAAGTGACAGGGGTTAATGATTCTCTCATTCACAGATGCAGCAGCCTCCCTGGTGCACTGTCGACCTTACAGTGCTCCACAACAAGATGGTTCTCAAAGCAGTCATCTCTAGAAGACTTTCCAAAACGCCCTCTGACATCCTATCTCCGTTTTGTGGTTCAGCATCGGCCATCCATGACAAAACAGTATCCTGGTGAGTGCAATCCAGTCACACTATTAGACATTTATTGCAATGCCTGTTCATCTGTCTTAAGTTGAAAAATCCCTTCAATGAAGACCTGTGGCTAGCCCCCAAAAAATTAGATTGCATTTTAAAGGGTACCATTCATCAAAAAAACTTTTCATATATTATAGATTAATGTATGCAGGATAACTTTACAATTGCATTTTATCAAAAAATATGCTTCTTTCTATTTAATTTTCCACTTTGAACAAATGACCACTAGAGGTCTCCCTACCAGTCCTTGGCCGCAAGCCCTTTTTATAGATTTCAGACTCATGCTGGAGTCCTAAATCTCAGACTGCAGCCGGGACAAAGACAAGCTCAGCACTGCTCCTCATTCATTTTATTATCTGAGCTCCGATCTTTCTTCTCTCTGCACATGCGGTTGTAAAAAGAGAGGAGAAGATTCAGAGCTGTCCGCTGCTGTGTTAATAGCCTCTATGCTTGGCCACGCCCCCCTTCCTCCCTCACACTAGGACAGCTGAATGAGCAGCCACGAAGACAATAAATCAGGTAGAAATGGGGGTTTTTGAATGAAAAGGAACACAGGGATAGTGTCAGGGACAGATGGGGGGGGGGGGGGTATAATGGAGAGTTTAGATCATGATACACTTTAACCCCTTAAGGACCCAGACAATCTTCAGTGTAGGACCCGGCCATTTTTGCACATCTGACCACTGGTCACTTTAAGCATTAATAACTCTGGGATGCTTTTACCTTTCATTCTGATTTAGTTTTTTCGTGCCATATTCTACTTTGTTAGTGGTAAAATTTTGTCCATACTTGCATCATTTCTTGGTGAAAAATTCCAAAATTTGAAGAAAAAAGTTGAAAATTTTGCATTTTTTTTACTTTGAAGATCTCTGCTTATAAGGAAAATGAATATTCCAAATAAATTATATATTGATTCACATACATTATGTCTACTTTATGTTTGCATCATAAAGTTGACATGTTTTTACTTTTGGAAGACATCAGAGGGCTTCAAAGTATAGCAGCAATTTTCCAATGTTTCACAAAATTTTCTAAATCAACATTTTTCACGGACCAGTTCAGTTTTGAAGTGGATTTGAAGGGCCTTCTTATTAGAAATACCCCATAAATGACCCCATTATGAAAACTGCACCCCTCAAAGTAGTCAAAATGACATACAAAAGGTTTGTTAACCCTTTAGGTGTTTCACAGGAATAGCAGCAAATTGAAGGAGAAAATTGAAAATCTTCATTTTTTTACACTGGCTTGTTCTTGTAGACCCAGCTTTTGACTTTTTACAAGGGGTAAAAGGGGAGAAATCTTCCTAAAATGTGTAACCCAATTTCTCTCGAGTAAGAAAATACCTCATATGTGTATGTCAAGTGTTCAGTGGGCTCAGAAGGGAAGGAGCGACAGTGGGATTTTGGAGAGTGAATTTCGCTGATATGGTTTTTGGGGGCATGTCACATTTAGGAAGCCCCTATGGTGTCAGAACAGCAAAAAAAAAACACATGGCATACTATTTTGGAAACGACACCCCTCAAGGAACTTAACAAGGGGTACAGTGAGCCTTAACACCTCACAGGTGTTTGACCACTTTTTGTTAAAGGGGTACTCCCATGGAAAACTTTTTTTTTTAATCAACTGGTGCCAGAAAGTTAAACATATTTGTAAATTACTTCTATTAAAAATCTTAATCCTTCCAGTATTTTTTAGGGGCTGTATACTACAGAGGAAATGTTTTTCTTTTTGGATTTCTATTATGTCATGACCACGGTTCTCTCTGCTGACCTCTGCTGTCCATTTTAGGAACTGTCCAGAGCAGGAGAAAATCCCCATAGCAAACATATACTGCTCTGGACAGTTCCTAAAATGGATAGCAGAGGTCAGCAGAGAGCACTGTGGTCGTGACAAAAGTGAAATCCAAAAAGAAAAACATTTCCTCTGTAGTATACAGCCCCTAAAAAAATACTGGAAGGATTAAGATTTTTTTTTATGGAAGTAATTTATCTGTTTAACTTTCTGGCACCAGTCGATTAAAAAAAAGTTTTCCATGGGAGTACCCCTTTAAAGTTGGATGTATAAATGAGAAAAAAAAATGTTTCACTAAAATGATGTGTTTTTCCCCAAATTTTTAATTTTTACAAGGGGTAATAGGAGAAAATGACCCCCAAAATTTGTAACCCCATTTCTTCTCAGTATGGAGATACCCCATGTGTGGACAGCAAGTGCTCTTTTGGCGCACTTCAATGCTCGGAAGAGGAGGAGCACCATTGAGCTTTTGAAAAGAGAATTTGTTTGGAATGGAAGTCAGGGGCCATGTGCATTTACACATGGGCCCACACAAGTGACCCCATTTTTGGAAACTACACCCCTCACAGAATTTAATAAGGGGTGCCGTGAGTATTTACACCCCCTGGCGTTTGACAGATCTTTGGAACAGTGGGCTGTGCAAATGAAAAATACAATTTTTCATTTCTCGGTCGTTCTTCATTGGGGGACACCTAACTGATGGGTAAATGCTCTTGCCACTAGGAGGCACTGACACTAGGAAAAAAAGTCATCTCCTCCCTGGCAGGATATACTCGCCCACCTGCAGTGAGGTAATCAGTTTTAACTAGTGTCAGCTAGGTTTGGGAGCTCCCCAGACCTTGTCTTTTTTTGTTATTTTTTAGTAAGGGCTGTTTAGTTAGATTCTTTATTCCCTTTTGTTTCCTTTTGCCAGGTGGGGGTTCAGGAGCATGGCGCTACCTGTTCCCCCATATGCGGCTAAGGGGCACGAGACATAAAGCAAAATGCACCGTTAACCCCTTCCCGCCAACGGCCAGCGCCTGGGGTTGCACCTAGGGTCCGGGTCCCCCTATTTCTCTGCTCGTCCTGGTCTGAGAAAACAGCATGCTGTGATGCAGGTGACTAAAAAGCTGGCTGAAGAAAAAAGCTGGCTGAAGACATCTTCAGGTAAGTATAGGAAGACAGGTGAGTGTGTGTGTGTATATGTGTGTGTGTGTATGTATATATATATATATATATATATATATATATATATATATATATATATATATATATATATATATATTTTCCACCCCCCTCCCTCCCTCCCTGTGGGTTATTGGGGGTTCATAGGGACTCTATCCTTTATTGGGGGTTCATATGGGGCTCCCTCAGGTTCCCTGGGGGGGTTGTGTATTATGGATACTGAGTTGCGGCAGCTCCCTCCACAGGAGCCTTTGCCGGCTCACCTCGGAAACGGCCTCGCTGTTCCTTCTCGCCGGGCATTTCTCTCGGCGTGTGCACTCTGCGGCGACATATGTATAACTCAGCCGCCGGGAGTGCAAGGTCCTGGTGGCGCATTGCCGCCTCTCTTCTTTCCCCTTCACTAGGGCGGTATAACTTCACCCTTCTTCCTCCCCGGCTCAGCGTGCGAAGCCGAGAGATCAGAGATCCTCCTATCTGGCTCGCGAGCTGCAAAGGGAGGTTTTTTCACCCGCCCTCCTTCCCCGTGTCCGGGGTCGGCGTGGGCAGCGGATTCGGCTCCCGCCGCAGCTGCCGTTGAGAGCTCGCGGTCTGGCCCGCTGCTGTCCCATTCCGGAGCGGCGACTTAGCAGACTCTTGTAGCACTGCTATGAACCGCCGCTCCTCAGGGACTTTCTGCTGCCGCTTATGGAAGGGCAGCATGGTGTTTCACTGTTTAGCACTGTTCCATTATAGTGCTGGGGTCCTGGGTTCAGATCCCAGGACATATGGGAAATAAATTAGCGGGGTGATAATTTATAAGCTCCACTTGGGCTATGTTCCCCTTCCCGTAGTTTTGGTCGGCTGAAGTCCATACTGAAATATTTTCTGTAAATAAATAAAAAAATGTAATACATAATTCTTGGTCACTTTGACCATTTTTTGGTGTATGTCGCCCTCTTGTGGCCAACACTTGTATTATAGTTTCTTTTTTTTATGGTTGCTCACTTCATGGAGCACATGAAATCCGCCATGGCGGGTTGTTACCAGGGACTCTATTCCCCTTGAAATTGTGGGTTCATATTCCATCATTGTCTTCCCTTCTACCACTGATTCCCATACAGTGGGCAAGTTATTTGGCGTTCCTGGCAGTCACTCAGGTTTCTTTTAAGATTCTTCATCTGTCAGGTCTGTTAGCCATCCATCCTAGGGGGGTTCTTGGTATGTCATGCTATGGGATTTCCTTCTCCACATGCTATCGCATCCGGGGTTAGCACTACGGGTCCTCTTATACAGCACACGGTCCGCTGGGGAATATTCCTGCGGGCATGGATCAGCCCTGACATTATTATGCCAGACAGTCGTCTTGTATATTTCTCAATTCACGGCTGCTTCGTCCACAGCTCACACTTGGTATCCCATTGCTTGGGGGGTGCCCGATGGGGTGTTCTGTTGTCTACCCGGAACCTTACCAGTAGGCCAGACAGTGGTCTACATAGTTACCTACACCGCCAGCTGCGGCTGGTATCCCGATTCCTCACTACTGTAGGAGGTGTCCGACAGGGTGTCCCATGGTCTTCTATGGACCCATACCAGTAGTCTGCAGGGTTTTTCCTACAACGCCTGTCCTACATCAAACGTCTGATGTATCTACTGCTGGAGTTCCGGTACCTCACTACTGTGTGAGGTGCCGACGGGATGGATCGAAATCTATGGACCCATACCAGTAAGCCAGACACTGGTCTGCATGGTTGCCTACATTGCCTGCCCTACATCAGACGGCTTTGGATCTGCGACTGGCGTTCTGGTACCTCTCTGCTGTGCGAGGTGCCGACTAGCATTGTCTGTTGACCCATTGTCTGTTATGGACCCATACCAGTAAGCCAGACGTTAGTCTGCATGGGTTTCCTACACCGCCTGTCCTACATCAAATGGCGGATGTATCTGCGGCCGGATTTCTGGTACCTCACTATTTCTGAGACATCCGACGGAGTGTCCCGTTGCCTACTATGGACCCTTCCAGTAAGCCAGACAGTGGTCTGTATGGTCGCCTACGCCGCCTGTCACACATCAAATGGCTGATGTTTCTGCGGTACCTCACTGCTATGCAAGGTGCTGATGAAATGACTTGTGTTTTTTTTTTCTATGGACCCATACCACAGAGCCAGTCAGTGGTCTGCAGGTTTCCTACTCCATCTGTCGAACATCACACGGCTGATGTATCTGTGACTGGTCTTCTGGTACTTCTCTATTGTGCGGGGTTTCCCTCGGAATGACTCGCTGTTCGCTATGGCTCCATACCAGTAAGCCACACATCGGTCTGCATAGTTTACTACACTGCCTGTCCCTCATCTCGGCGGCTGGTGTTACGATACTCCACTGCTGTGCGCGATATACGTAGAACTGACCATTGTGTCCAATGGACACTATACAAGAGGTCAGGGCTGCTTTTTACAGCTCCCCTGCCGCCCTCTATTTCCCAGGGGGTTGAGTTTCTCAGCCTCCCCGCCCTTCCATCTATAACATAGGGGCACAATTATCGCCTGTGTTTCCGCCACCATCTGTCTCTGACCTCTGGACTGCTGTGAATATAGTCAGTTTTCCCGTACCTCACTGCTGGGGGCGGGATCTGTAGTAGGGTCCCTGCAAGTTTTTTCGGGGTTTCTTTTAGTTAAGTAATCCTTTGTCTGTTTTTTTTGATTGGCTACTGCTGCTCATGCAGTTTGGCTCTCACCTCTGTTGGAGAAGTTTGTACAATCTCCCTGGAAGGGGTGGGTTTTTCCTTCCCTTTTGTTGGTGTCAGTTGTACTGTACGGATACCGAAGTCTTCTGGAGTCATCCTTCCTGTGCATAGATCCTGAGAATCCCAACTGGGTTCTCATTTGTTTCCCCCTCCGTTCCCATTCTGGCAGGATGTTTCTTTAGTGTGCACTGGTCCGCTTAGACCTCCGGGGTCTAGGACTGGTTGGTCTCTTTCTCTTGGACTCTGTCGTAGGATGCGGGGGCGTACCTTCCTTTTCGGCGGCTCTTCCGGTTCCTCGGGCCTGGGTGATGGTTCAGGCTTTGGGCATGTGGAGTGTTCCTGTCAAGACTCCTCCGCGATCCAATTAGTTTGAGGCGTTTTTTTTCTGTTCGGCACTCCTTTACTAATTTTTCGTGCATGTTTGTTTTCAATCTTTTTTTTTTTTCCCTGTGGTTTTTTGTCTCTCTATGTGACTCGGGTGTCTTGGGTCTCTACAGGGGCGGCCTTTTCCTTGGCGTTCTAGTCCATCTCCTTGGACGAGTGTTCTTCCAGGACTTCTTTTGTGCCTAGTGTGTTTCCAGCCTGGGAGCCTCATTCGCGGGCCTTGTGGACACGTGAGTCCAGTCTTAGGAATGATTCCTTTTCTCCGGTGGTTGTTTTTTACCACCCTAGGGGACTGCTTTAGTACGTCCCATCAGTTAGGTGTCAATGAAGAACGACCGAGAAAAGAGGATTTTTGTGTACTCGCCGTAAAATCTTTCTCGTAGTCTTCATTGGGGGACACCGCACCCACCCATTTCTTCATCTTTTTTCTGGACTATTCTTTCCGGTTCTTGGGTTGTTATCCGGGATTCCTTTTTATGGTCTTTCAGACGTATTTCCTTGTTGGCTTCTCCTACTGCTTTGTGACAAAACTGATTACCTCACTGCAGGTGGGCAGGTATATCCTGCCAGGGAGGAGCCGACTTTTTTTCCTAGTGTCAAGAGCATATACCCATCAGTTAGGTGTCTCCCAATGAAGACTACGAGAGAGAGATTTTACGGTGAGTACACAAAAATCCTCTTTTTCATGCACCTCTGTTCCAAAAATCTGTCGGACACCTGTGGGGTGTTAATGCTCATTTTACCCCTTATTACATTACATGAGGGGTGAAGTTTCCAAAATGGGGTCACGTGTGGGGGGTCCTTTGTTCTGGCACAATGGGGGCTTTGTAAACACACGTGGCCTTCAATTCCGGACAAATTTTCTCTCCATAATCCTAATGGCGCTCCTTCTCTTCTGAGCATTGTAGTGCACCAGCAGAGCACTTTACATCCACCTATGGGGTATGTTCTTAAAATTTTGGTGGCTTTTTTCCTATTTTCCCTTGTGAAAATGAAAAATTTAGGGTAACACCAGCATTTTAGTGAAAAAATTATTTTTTTCATTTTCCCATCCAACTTTAATGAAAATTCGTCAAACACCTGTGGGGTGTTAAGGCTCACTCTACCCCTTGTTACATTCCGTGAGGGGTGTAGTTTCCAAAATGGGGTCACATGTGGATATTTATTTGCGTTTATGTCAGAACCACTGTAAAATCGGCCACCCCTGTGCAAATCACCATTTTAGGCCTCAAATGTACACAGTGCGCTCTCACTCCTGAGCCTTGTTGTGTGCCCGCAGAGCATTTTAGGCCCATATGTGGGGTATTTCTATACTCAGGAGAAATTGTGTTACAAATTTTGGGGGTCTTTTTTTATTTTTATTTTACCGCTTGTGAAAATAAAAACTATGGGGCAACACCAGCATGTTAGTACAATTTTTTTTTTTTTTTTACACTAACAGGATGGTGTAGCCCCCAACTTTTCCTTTTCATAAGGGGAAAAGGGAGAAAAAGCCCCCCAAAATTTGTAGTGCAATTTCTCCCGAGTACGGAAATACCCCATATGTGGCCCTAAACTGTTTCCATGAAATTCGACAGGGCTCCGAAGTGAGAGGGCTCCATGCGCATTTGAGGACTAAATTAGGGATTACATAGGGGTATTATACGCCAGTGATTCCCAAACAGGTTGCCTCCAGCTGTTGCTAAACTCTCAGCATGCCTGGACAGTCAGCGGCTGTCCGGAAATGCTGGGAGTTGTTGTTTTGCAACAGCTTGAGGCTCCGTTTTGGAAACACTGCCGTACAATACTTTTTCATTTTTATCCGGGGGCGGACCGTGTAAGGGGTGTATATGTAGTGTTTTACCCTTTATTATGTGTTAGTGTAGTGTAGTATTTTTAGGATACATTCGCACTGCCGGAGTTTTACAGTGAGTTTCCCGCTAGGAGTTTGCGCTGTGGCGTAAAATTTGCCGCAGCTCAAACTTCAAGCAGGAAACTTACTGTAAACCCGCCTGTGTGAATGTACCCTGTACAAACCTCCAGCTGTTTCAAAACTACAACTCCCAGCATGTACTGACAGACCGTGCATACTTGGAGTTGTACTTTTGTTACAGCTGGAGGCACACTGGTTGGAAAACCTTCAGTGAGGTTCTGTTACCCAACTCGGTATTTTCCAACCAGTGTGCCTCCAGCTGTTGCAAAACTACAACTCCCAGCATGTACTGACCGCTGTAGGGCATGCTGAGAGATGTAGTTATGGAACACCTGGAGGTACGCAAATACAACTCCCCGCATGCTGAGACAGCTGTTTGGACATGCTGAGATTTGTAGTTTTGCAACATCTGGAGGTCTGGAGGGCTACAGTTTAGAGACCACTGCACAGTGATCTCCAAACTGTGGCCCTCCAGATGTTGCAAAACTACAAATCCCAGCGTGCCCAGACAGCAAACTGCTGTGTGGGCATGCTAGGAGTTGTAGTTTTGCAAGATCTAGAGGGCCACAGAAACCAGTGCACAATGATCTCCAAACTGTAGCCCTCCAGCTGTTGCTAAATTGCAAATCCCATCATACCCACACAGCAAACAGCTGTCTGGGCATGCTGGGGGTTGTAGTTTTGCAACATCTGGAGGGCTACAGTTTAGAGACTACTGTATAGTGGTCTCAAACTGTAGCCCTCCAGATGTTGCTAGGCAACTCACCGGCTTCCATAGGATCCAGGGAGCTGCATCGCCGTCCTCTTCTGCCACCAATCACCGCCGCCGCTCGCTGCCGATGGGTAAGGGGACCTTCGGCGCCGGTCCTCGTCGGTTTCCCCGTATTTTCCAAGTCACCGGAGACCCGTATGACCCAGAATTGCCGCAAATCTCCGGTGTGAATTCACCTGCGATTTGTGACGATCGCCGACACGGGGGGGGGGGGGTCTGATGACCCCCCTGGGCATTTGCGCGGGGTGCCTGTTGATCGACATCCCATGCGGTACGTCATGGGTCCTTAAGTACCAGGGCGTCATGGCTTACCTTTACGGCATGGGTCCTTAACTGGTTAAGTAAAGCCAAGGATGACCTGATCACACAACCTTTTTACAGTTTCTTGATATGTCCTCCGGTTCTTGAGATATGAGGCTCTATAGTTTGTCTGACAATTCAGCGAATCAGGTGATCGGCGGGATTATACAGTTGTGGGGTGTGATTGTTGTACATTGAGGGGTGTGTATGCCTAATACACACCCCTGACTGTATAATCCTCCCCATCACCTGAGTCACTCACATCTGAATGATTACCTGAATTGTCAAAGTATAATTCCTCATATCCCAGGAACAGAAGGGCAGAGCAAGAAACTGTAAAAGGATGTGTGATCAGGTCATCCTAAGCTATTTAACAATAATGCAATCTCATATTTTGGGGGTTAGCCACAGGCCCTCTTTAAAGGAGTATTTTCTACTTGTGGGCAAGTTACCCTAATTGTCAGCTGACTAAGTAGCGTATCCCAGCCAGCACCGCCATGAAAAGCTGCTGGCACGTCCTGGTGTGAATTATTACATGGCTGCATTTTAAATCAAATGTAATAAACAAGCAAGCTAGGTCCTTTATTGCAGGAGCTGTACCCTTCTGGCTAAGGCTGGGTTCACATCACGTTTTCTCCCATACGGGAGCGCATACGGCAGGGTGGGAGCTAAAACCTCGCGCTCCCATGTGCCTTTCTATGCGCTCCCGTATCTAATTCATTTCAGTGAGCCGGCCGGAGTGAAACGTTCAGTCGGCTCATTTTTGTTCCCTATGCGCTTTTATAACCGGACCTAAAACCGTGGTTGACCACAGTTTTAGGTCCGGGGAAAAAGCGCATACGGTGCAAAAATGAGCCGACCGAACGTTTCACTCTGGCTGACTCATTGAAATGAATGACATACGGGAGCGCATAGAAAGGCATACGGGAGCGCAAGGTTTTAGCTCCCACCCTGCCGTATGCGCTCCCGTATGGGAGAAAACATGATGTGAACCAGCCCTAAGAGGGATGCCCATGTTATATCTTCATGCTCTAATAGAGCATACAGGTAGGGGGTGGCTAAAGTTGTTAGTAGGGTATTTGTACGTATTCCCTATTCCTGCTTGGCTGTTGGCTTCCATAGGCTCTGCTAGCTACAGAGCTTCCCCCGTGGAAATTGTTCTGTAACTTGTTTAAGCCGCAGGGAAATTTTACGTATTTGCCATTAAGGAAGTGATCACGATTCCATGTAAGTCGCACAACTTAATAGGTAGCTCTACAGAGAATATATTGCCCCCAATGTTTTACACATGCATTTATTTTCAGAATTTGTACTTGTTATTAATGTTTGTTTATCTTATCTACAGAAGCAAAGTTGACAGAAATTTCTAAAATACTTGCCCTGGAATGGAGAGGACTTTCCGAATCTGCCAGAAAAGTAATAAAGATAATGTAACAAAGCTGATTCCTGTTCCCTTCTATTAATTTACAGCAGTATGGTTGACACTACGGCTGGGCGGTATACTGGTTCATACTGAATGCCAAAAATTTTGTGCTGCACAACATGAATTTTAACCCATACCGCAATACCGGTTTGGCCCCTCCCCCTCGGGAATTAATGTATTATCAGCCCACTGCGCTGTCCCCACATCGGGGAACTAATCCTATGTGACTAGCGAGTTGTGACTAGCGCTGTTCTGTCCCCACCCCCCTCTCCCCTTCCCCCCAATTATCAGCACAGCGCAGCGATGTCCCCATCAGGGTACTACTCACATGTCACCCGCAAGCGTCCTGTTTGTTGTGGCCACTGGCGTTGACACTCTATACCAGTGGTCTTGGACCTCCAGTTGTTACAAAACTACAACTCCCTGCATGCCCGGACAGCCAACGGCTGTCTCGGCATGCTGGGAGTTGTAGTTTTGCAACATCTGGAGGTCCGCAGGTTGAAGACCACTGCTCTATACTGTGCGATATCCCTATGCCCAGGCTACAAAAACTAAACAAAATAAACTTTAACTCACCTCCCGTTGGTCTGGTACCAGCCTCATCTGTTTCCTGGGGACGGGAACGTCTGAGAGCCGTCAGCCTATCACCGGCCGCAGCGATGTTCCGCCTCGGCCGGTGATAGACTGAGCCCACTGTCATGTAAGGAGCCGGCTTCTTACATGACAGTGCGCTCAGCCTATCACTAGCCGAGGCGGAACATCGCTGCGGCCGGTGATAGGCTGACGGCTCTCAGACGTTCCCTTCCTCAGCGTAATGCCGACGTCGGAACATACGTTAAAGTTTACTTGGTTTACCTTTTGCAGCCCGGGCATAGGGATACAGCACAGTATAGTGTGTCAGCGCCGGCGGATGCAACAAACGAGGAGGGCATCTCTTGCGGGTGATATGTGAGTATTTTCCCCGATGGGGATGTGGGCTGATAATTAATATGGCAGGGAGGTTTGCTAGGAGATACCGTTATATACCGTGGAACCGCCAAAAGTTTAAAAAAATACCGCGATACACACATTTGGTCATACCGCCCAGCCCTAGTTGACACTGTGCAGTATGCCCATATTTTATCTCAAAAGTCATGTTTATGCTGGAGAATGTCTACTTGGATTCTAGAGTCACAAAATTAGCATTAATGACCACCAGCAAACATAAAAAGGAGTGTAAAGTAGACACAACTTCACCTCCTGTCTCATCAGTACCTTTCCCCTTTCTCTTGGCTTTATACTGCAGCAATTTTTGTTCATAAAGCATAAGAAGACTTGAAGGTGAATATGTGGAGAGCTAAGCAAAGTACACAGTGCATACATAATTGATCTTGTGTTTTAGTCACTTTTTGTGGCCTATTTGGCAGTTTTGAATAAGTGTCTATAACAAATGAAATAGATGAGTTGTACAATAGATCAGATTTATTGAAAATAAGCACAAAATATTTTTGAAAATAGAAAGCAGCAATGTTGGCAAAAGAAATCCCTAACATGTCTAATGTTGTTTCATTTGTTTCATATCCTACTACATGTTTTTTTGTTTTTTTTTATAACTTGAGTGCAGATTTGCCAATTTAGAACACATGGTACACAGTTATTGGTAAATCTCATCTGTTCTCTTTAAAGCATCAGATTTGTTTTATTTTATTATATCCAATCTTATCCATAACTGCAACATGTACAAAGTCACTTGTGTAGCTGTCCATGCTGTGAGTTATGTTCACATCCTCTTGCAAAAGGGAACAGGTTGAAGACTACTGATCCAAATGAATCCAAATATTGAATACATGTGCTTAGTAATTCACTGTAGTTGGGGTTTTCTTGTTCTGTTTTATTTTAGCCCTATATAGAGGCTGCAAATGAAGAAAGATTGAAATACAAAGATGACGTTCGAAAATACAAAGAGAAGTTGAGTCCCCTGGAACTGGAGCTGTTAAAGGATAAAAGGAAACGAAGGCTGGTGAAGAGAAAGCACATAAGACATAGGAGGGTAAGAGAATGAAAATGATTATTAAAGGGGTACTCCAGTGGAAAACAATTTATTTTTATTTTTTTAATCAACCGGTGACAAAGTTAAACAGATTTGCAAATTACTTTTATTTAAAAATCTTAATCCCTCAAGTACTTATCAGCTGCTGTATTTCCCAGGGGAATTTATTTTATTTTTGAATTTCCTTTCTGTCTGACCACATTGCTCTCTGCTGACACCTCTGTCCATTTCAGGAACTGTCCAGCGTAGGAGCAAATCCCCATAGCAAACCTAGGATAGGTTTGCTATGGGGATTTGCTCCTAAGCTGGAGAGTTCCTGAAATTGACACAGGTGTCAGCAGAGAGCACTGTGGACAGACAGAAAGGAAATACAAAAATAAAAGAACTTCCTCTGTAGAATAAAACAGCTGATAAGTACTGGAAGTGTTAAGATTTTAAATAAAAGGGATTTACAAATCTGTAAATATAGACTTGCATTGAGGGCGCGGGTGTGACGTCACGGGGGGCGGGCCGTGATGTTACGATACTCCGGTCCCTGTATTGCTCCTCATCAGGCACGGAGCAAAGTTCGCTCCGTGCTGCAGATGACAGGGGGTGTGCAGGAGAGATCATGTGGGTTCCCAGCGGTGGGACCCCTGCGATCAGACATCTTATCTCCTATCCTTTGGATAATTTGTCTAGGGGCGGAGTACCCCTTTTAAGGCTATTTTCACACCACATCTTTATACAATATATCAGGGGACTCCTTGATAGATATCTCTGCCAAATATTTATGTGGCATGTGTTGTACTCCCACATTATAAAAAGAACTGTATATCTCATGGTGTTTGTTTTTTGACTGGATCCTGCTCTGTGGAATAGCACAGATGTATTAGCTTTATAATCCAGCAGAAAAATGCAAACACGATGCAAACCACCAGAAAATAGGCCAAAATGACACTTTGCTGGGCTGGTATGGGTGAGTGAGCTCTATGGATATGTTATCTGTATGGGTTATGGGATCTCCTGACTAATATGTCAGACACCAAAAACATAAAAACCTAACAGTCTGATATGGTGAGTGATGTCTCTGTTATCAACACTGTGTAGAACCTTTGTGCTGTACATACTGGTTGCTAGAGAGATACTCTTGTACCCTTTTATTTGAGATTATTGGGCCTCTTTTTATGGTATGTTTATGGCCTAGTGTTCATTGTGACCCAAGGAATTTTTGTCCAATCACTGAAAGACCGCAGTGACCTTCCTTTCACTCCTTCGCATAACGTGTATACTGAATACACAACATTGCCTCATTTTGAATAGATTTTTCTACTCCGCTATTCATAGTTGCTTAAGGATACCGGGAGGTCCTTCTGTTGGCCTCCTTCATCTTCCTCCTTTCAGTATGTTGAATAATAATTGATCAGTCCTGTACGCAGGGGATCTGAAATGTTTAGTCGTTTTTGCCTTCAGTTCTGTGAACAGAACATAACTACTTTTTCCTTTTGTCCCAGGAGTTGACAATGCTTGGAAAACCCAAAGGATCCCGTAATGCTTACAACATTTATATGTCTGAACATTTTCATGAAGCTAAAGGCCCTTCCTTATCGGTATGCACTTACATTGCAGTGTTTTTTGCTTGCTTGTTTCTGTTGCAGTACCATAAATTATTGTTTTGTGATCCATTGATGATTCTCTTTTGCTCTAGAATTAACTGTTCATAGGTAATTGGGGATTTGTAGATCAGCAGTTTACCTAAAGGTTCAGCCAAACCAGGAGCACATTTAGTAGGATAATACCGTCTTTATCGGCGTATAACACGCACTTTTAAAACTTAAATTTAAGGCAATAAGTCTTCTGGTCACTGATTTAAAGCGGCTGCTTGTTAAATGGGCACTGTCACCAACTTTATTTTTTGATATGTTGTAGTACTTATGTACTACAACATATATCTAATATACTTTTATTTATTTATTTTTTCATTAAAAAGGTTTAATTTACATTTAAAAACCGGCTACTGAAAAAGGACTGATTTTGGAGTGTCAATCAGTCCTTTTTCAGTTAGGCTGCACTCGCTCCCTGCCTGTCAATCAGACAGGCGGGAGCGAGCGCATTGGCTCCCCGGCAACTGGCTGGGAGGCCACTCCCCCCGAACATCGCCGCCGCTGTCCCTGCACGCCCACTGCCGGACTCTGCAGTAACTGCAAGTGTAATGAGGGAACGGGGTATGCGGGGCGGGGGGGGGAGGGAATGGGCTAGTGCCGTAGCGGGGGCGGAGGTGGAATGGGCTAGCAAGAAAAAAAAAAATAGGATGGTGGGAGCTACCCTTTAAGTATTAGCAGCACGGCTGCGGCCACTTTAAATCGGTGACCAGCAGCGTCTCCTCCCCGCTCTGGAAAACTGTCACTTGTTTTCTCCCGCACTATCCACAGGTACTGGTGGATAGTGCGGGAGACGCTGATTAAAATGAGCCCTACCTTGTCTGGATCTACCCTACCTTTTACTCAGCATCTCCCGCACTATCCACCAGTACCTATGGATCGTGCGGGAGAAAACAAGTGACAGTTTTACTTTTCATTTTCCCTACCTCCCCCCTCCCTCATCATTCCCCCTTTCCCCCGCTTTTCATAATTTTGTTTATTTTCCTTACCTGGCTGCGCTTGGGCAGGTCAGGCGGAGGGTCTTGCGAGCTGCTCTCAGTGACGTCCTCTGCCGGCTTCTCTGCGCGGCATCAGTGACGTCACTTTTCATTTCCTGTAGTCGCCGCTGAAAAGTGACATCCCTGATGCCACGCAGAGAAGCCGGGATAGGATGTCACTCATCAAGACAGCCGATAGGACGTCAGCCCGCAAGACAGCCGAAGCGCAGCCAGGTAAGGAAAGTGGAAGAATAGTGGTCTTCAACCTGCGGACCTCCAGATGTTGCAAAACTACAACGCCCAGCATGCTCGGACAGCCGTTGGCTGTCCAGGCATTCTGGGACTTGTAGTTTTGCAACATCTGGAGGTCCGCAGGTTGAAGACCACATGATGGGGGGATGATGAGACAGGGGGAAATGATGAGGGGGGAATGATGGGGGACATGATGAGAGAGGGTGGGGGGATGATGAGACAGGGGGAAATGATGGGCGGCATGATGAGACGGTGGGGGATGATGAGATGGGGAAATGATATGGGGGGCATGAGACAGGGTGGAGGATGATGAGACGGTGGGGGATGATCAGGGGGGGAATGATGGGAGGGCATGATGAGACAGGGTGGGGGATGATGAGACAGGGGGAAATGATGGTGGGGGAGGCACTAAATGCTTAATGTCTGTATGGCTAGTGGTGGTCTATGACGGGGAAATGATGAGATATGGGTGGTGATGAGAGGGGTAAATGTGGCACAGAGACTGATAAAAGGCACTGGAGGGGACGGGACCAAACTGAGGTGCAGAAGAAAAAGAAGTTGGGGGGATGATGTGGCATTTAGTCAGTCATTTATTTTACATTTTATTTTTTTTACTTTTCCCTGTTAAAATGGGGGTGCGTGTTATACGCCGATAAATACGGTATATCCAGAAATGAGAACCTCTAACCCCTTAAGGACCAGGCCATTTTATACCTTAAGGAGCGTTTTTTGCAATTCTGACCACTGTCACTTTAAACATTAATAACTCTGGAATGCTTTTAGTTATCATCCTGATTCCGAGATTGTTTTTTCGTGACATATTCTACTTTAACTTAGTGGTAAAATTTTACGGTAACTTGCATCCTTTCTTGGTGAAAAATCCCAAAATTTGATGAAAAAAATGAAAATTTAGCATTTTTCTAACTTTGAAGCTCTCTGCTTGTAAGGAAAATGGATATTCAAAATATATTTTTTTTAGGTTCACATATACAATATGTCTACTTTATGTTTGCATCATAAAATGTATGAGTTTTTACTTTTGGAAGACACCAGAGGGCTTCAAAGTTCAGCAGCAATTTGGAAATTTTTCACAAAATTTTCAAACTCACTATTTTTCAGGGACCAGTTCAGTTTTGAAGTGGATTTGAAGGGTCTTCATATTAGAAATACCCCATAAAAGACCCCATTATAAAAACTACACCCCCTAAAGTATTCAAAAAAACATTCAGTAAGTGTATTAACCCTTTAGGTGTTTCACAGGAATAGCAGCAAAGTGAAGGAGAAAATTCAAAATCTTCATTTTTTACACTCGAATGTTCTTGTAGACCCAATTTTTGAATTTTTGCAAGGGGTAAAAAGGAGAAAATTTTTACTTGTATTTTAAACCCAATTTCTCTTGAGTAAGCACATACCTCATATGTCTATGTAAAGTGTTCGGCGGACGCAGTAGAGGGCTCAGAAGGGAAGGAGCGTCAAATGGTTTTTGGGGGGCATGTCACCTTTAGGAAGCCCCTATGGTGCCAGGACAGCAAAAAAAAACACATGGCATACCATTTTGGAAACTAGACCCCTCAGGGAACGTAACAAGGGGTAAAGTGAACCTTAATACCCTACAGGTGATTCACGACTTTTGCATATGTAAAAAAAATATATATTTTTTTTACCTAAAATGCTTGGTTTCCCAAAAATTTTACATTTTTAAAAAGCGTAATAGTGGAAAATACCCCCCAAAATTTGAAGCCCAATTTCTCCCGATTCAGAAAACACCCCATATGGGGGGTGAAAAGTGCTCTGCTGGCGCACTACAGGTCTCAGAAGAGAAGGAGTCACATTTGGCTTTTTGAAAGCAAATTTTGCTCTGGGGGCATGCCGCATTTAGGAAGCCCCTATGGTGCCAGGACAGCAAAAAAAAAAACACATGGCATACCATTTTGGAAACTAGACCCCTCGGGGAACGTAACAAGGGGTAATTTGAACCTTAATACCCTACAGGTGTTTCACGACTTTTGCATATGTAAAAAAATATATATATTTTTTTACCTAAAATGCTTGTTTTCCCAAAAATTTTACATTTTTTAAAAGGGTAATAGCAGAAAATACCCCCCAAAATTTGTTAGGCAATTTCTCCCGAGTACGGCGATACCCCATATGTGGCCCTAAACTGTTGCCTTGAAATACGACAGGACTCCAAAGTGAGAGCGCCATGCGCATTTGAGGCCTAAATTAGGGACTTGCATAGGGGTGGACATAGGGGTATTCTACGCCAGTGATTCCCAAACAGGGTGCCTCCAGCTGTTGTAAAACTCCCAGCATGCCTGGACAGTCAACGGCTATCTGGCAATACTGGGAGTAGTTGTTTTGCAACAGCTGGAGGCTCCGTTTTGGAAACAGTGGCGTACCAGACGTTTTTCATTTTTATTGGGGAGGGGGGTTGTATAGGGGTATGTGTATATGTAGTGTTTTTTACTTTTTATTTTATTTTGTGTTAGTGTAGTGTAGTGTTTTTAGGGTACAGTCACACGGGCGGGGGTTCACAGTAGTTTCTCGCTGGCAGTTTTGAGCTGCGGCAGAAAATTTGACGCAGCTCAAACTTGCAGCCGGATACTTACTGTAATCCTCCGCCCATGTGAGTGTACCCTGTACGTTCACATTGGGGGGGGGGGGGGGGAAATCCAGCTGTTGCAAAACTACAACTCCCAGAATGTACGGTTTATCAGTGCATGCTGGGAGTTGTAGTTTTGCAACCGCTGGAGGCTCCGTTTTGGAAACAGTGGCGTACCAGACGTTTTTCATTTTTATTGGGGAGGGGGGCTGTGTAGGGGTATGTGTATATGTAGTGTTTTTTACTTTTTATTTTATTGTGTTAGTGTAGTGTTTTTAGGGTACAGTCGCACGGGCGGGGGTTCACAGTAGTTTCTCGCTGGCAGTTTGAGCTGCGGCAGAAATTTTGCCGCACCTCAAACTTGCAGCCGGATACTTATTGTAATCCTCCGCCCATGTGAGTGTACCCTGTACGTTCACATTGGGGGGGGGGGAAATCCAGCTGTTGCAAAACTACAACTCCCAGAATGTACGGTCTATCAGTGCATGCTGGGAGTTGTAGTTTTGCAACAGCTGGAGGCACACTGGTTGTGAAACACCAAGTTTGGTAACAAACTCAGTGTTTTGCAACCAGTGTGCCTTCAGCTGTTGCAAAAGCTACAACCCCCAGCATGTACGGACAGCGGAAGGGCATGCTGGGTGTTGTAGTTATGCAACAGCTGGAGGCATACTACTTTGGCTGGGGATGCTGGGGATTGTAGTTATGCAACAGCTGGAGACACACTGGTTTGCTACTTAACTAAGTGTGCCTTCAGCTGTTGCAAAACTACAACTCTCAGCAGTCACCGACAGCCAACGGGCATGCTGGGAGTTGTAGTTATGCAACCACCAGATGCACCACTACAACTCCCAGCATGCACTTTAGCTGATTGTGCAAGCTGGGAGTTGTAGTTACACAACAGCTGAAGGTACACTTTTTCATAGAAAGAATGCGCCTCCAGCTGTTGCAAAACTACAAGTCCCAGCATGCCCATAAGGGAATGCTGGGAGTTGTGGTGGTCTGCCTCCTGCTGTTGCATAACTACAGCTCCCAGCATGCCCTTTTTGCATGCTGGGAGCTGTTGCTAAGCAACAGCAGGAGGCTGTCACTCACCTCCAACGATCCTCGCTGCACCAGGTCAGTCCCTCGTCGTCGTCGCCGCAGCCGCTGCTCCTGGGGCCCCGATCCCAACAGGGGCGCCGGGGATCGGGGTCCCCAGTACCCGGGGTGCACGTCCCGCACCCGCTCACGTCCTCCAGAAGAGGTGCAGAGCGGGTTGCGGGAGTGACACCCGCAGCAGGCGCCCTGATTGGTCTGCCGGTAATCCGGCCGACGAATCAGGGCGATCGTGAGGTGGCACCAGTGCCACCTCACCCCTGCTGCCTCTGGCTGTTCGGGGCCGTCAGAGACGGCCCCGATCAGCCAATAATTCCGGGTCACTGGAGACCCGATTGACCCGGAATCCGCCGCAGATCGCTGGACTGAATTGTCCAGCGATCTGCGGCCACCGCCGACATGGGGGGTCATAATGACCCCTCTGGGCGATATGCCCCGATGCCTGCTGAACGATTTCAGCAGGCATCGGGCACCGGCTCCGCTCCAGATGGTTGCGGGGGGCCGGTAAAACACATGACGTTCTCATACGTCATGTGTCCTTAAGGACTCGGAAATGGAGACGTATGAGAACGTCATGTGTCCGTAAGGGGCTAAATAAGTGCACAGTTCCTTGACTCTTACTTGTAAACCTATTTAGGCAGTATGCACAGTTGCCTAGCTTTTCTTCAGTTGGCGGTCCTGAGGAGCCAGTGTCATACTGTCAATACTTGCAGACTTTTTTTTAACTTTCTAGCAAGCCTGTGTTTTGATATGTAGCAGTGTCTCTAATATCTTTTCATTTTATATCTGGATCTGTTACTCATACTTTTAGTCATTCTTCTGTAATTGTGGTATTGTCACTCATTAAAGCTTAAATAGGTCCTCCGCTGCTCAGCATTTGGAACAAACTTTTTGGAACGCTGGAGCCGGCGCCGAGAGCTTGTGACTTCATAGCCCTCGCCCCTCATGATGTCAAGACTCGCCCCCTCAATGCAAGTCTATGGGAGGGGGCGTAACAGCCCCTTACAGTACTTATTTCTCATCCATTTGTAAAATCATTAACACACATATGCATATGATCTTGTCTGATCCTCAATTCCAGAGTGTTAAAAAATCAGGCTGCAAATGCATAGCAAAACGAGCACCCACGATCGGTGTCCCCCAGTCTATTTTTCAGTTCTCGTCCTTCGTCCTCTACATGGCTATCTTACCCTGGTTCATACAGATGCGGACACAATAGATGTCTTTGTTGCACGGTCATGCATGTAACCAGATCTTTTACTACTTTTACTAATAATACCTTCTCCATTAAACAATATATTAATTGTAACACCACATATGTGATATACCTGGTTTCATGCATGACCTGTCGCCTACAATACGTCGGCTGTACGACTAATCCATTGAAGGTAAGGCTCCGCAAGCATCTGTCAGATATCCCTCACTTCTGTTCAAAAATCGTCTCTGCAGTATCAAAGTACTTCGCTGAGATACACCAAGGCATTTTCTCTTCCCTTCAGTTCACCGCTATTGAAAGGGTTAATCCATCAAGGAGAGGTGGAGACCATAGACAGAAATTATTGAACAGAGAAATATTTTGGATTCTAAAACGCTCAACCCGTGTACCGCTCGGCTTAAACGAACGCCAGGATGTTATACTTCATTATTAAGTGAATATTTTCTTCACATTATTATATTTATCTATTCTCATGAATTAGGCTATATTGTTCCCTTGAGTAGCGTTTTTAATTCCCATCAGTCTGGGTCCAACTCCTTATTACTGTATTTCTCTTTCCCCTGCTTAGTTTTCTCTATCGGTCTCTCTCCAGTGATACACGTTCTCTCTCCAGTGATACACGTTCTCTCTCCAGTGATACACGGTCTCTCTCCAGTGATACACGTTCTCTCTCCAGTGATACACGTTCTCTCTCCAGTGATACACGTTCTCTCTCCAGTGATACACGTTCTCTCTCCAGTGATACACGTTCTCTCTCCAGTGATACACGTTCTCTCTCCAGTGATACACGTTCTCTCTCCAGTGATACACGTTCTCTCTCCAGTGATACACGTTCTCTCTCCAGTGATACACGTTCTCTCTCCAGTGATACACGTTCTCTCTCCAGTGATACACGTTCTCTCTCCAGTGATACACGTTCTCTCTCCAGTGATACACGTTCTCTCTCCAGTGATACACGTTCTCTCTCCAGTGATACACGTTCTCTCTCCAGTGATACACGTTCTCTCTCCAGTGATACACGTTCTCTCTCCAGTGATACACGTTCTCTCTCCAGTGATACACGTTCTCTCTCCAGTGATACACGTTCTCTCTCCAACTATATTTATATGTATATTTTTTTTTAAAAGAAAAAAACTGTTCTATATACGGTATGTGTATAGATACTATACCAATTTTCTTCTCTACTATATATTTCTGGCATGTAAAATTGGGGTTACTTGTCTCCATACGTTTTTTGGTTTTAATCCATTCTTCTCACATGTATTAGTTTTTAACCTGGCTATAATACCATCTGCCTATGTATTTCATATCTTGTGAACATCATGAAGTTTGGAAGGAGTTAAATGTCACCTGTGCTTCAGATGGGATTGCTCCACCTATATATATCCATGTTTCCTTTCTATATGATGTATGACTAAGAGCGCTTGATGCTTGAAACGCGTAACCTCCCTTTTGTTCCTGTTTATGTCCTAAATAAGCAGATTTTATTTGCATCAAGAGCTGGATCCTACCTTCTTGTTTTTCATGTTTACCCTGGACTCCATGCTGAGTTCTAAACATGCTTTTACCTTTCCGATGCATTGTAACAAACCTAACAGCTATGTTAGTGCTACTTGGTCGGGGCTAGATCTGAATGTAACAAAAATATAAACTTATGAAAATACTTGTACATACTCAGAATGGAGGATTGTGGCAAAGGATTTTGCTAAAACAGTAATGAGCGCAAAGTAGCAATAAGAATAATGTATTTATGTAGCACACACAGATTCTGCAGTGCTGCATGCTTAAATGGAAATAAACATGGGAATAAATATAGGAATAATTTTTATAGCGCAGTTAAATTGTTCTCTACTGATATCTGCTTTTGTATTCAGGGAAAGATGAAGAGTCTCCATGAAGACTGGAATAGACTGCCTCACTCACAAAAACAGGTAAAAGAGGTTTTTCTAGTATACCTGTAAGGCTGCCATCACTTTCAGCCAGAACTGTATTCAAAAGAAATGGTAACTGCTCATTTCTCATAGATCCACTTATGTCTTTGGCTCAAAAGCTTCTGGAGCTGTTTTCCACACAAAAAAGACCCCTGGTTGTGTAAAAATAAAAGATAAACCATTCTCGCCCGGACCCTGGTAGTTTGTTTCTAAATAATTTGTGCAGGAAATATCTGCTTGGTCAATTTAAACCATGGTGCTCTCTGCTGACACCTCTGTCCTTGTCAGGAACTGTTCAGAGCAGGAGAGGTTTGCTATGGGGATTTGCTCCTGTTCTGGACAGTTCCTGACACGGACAGAGGTGTCAGCAGAGAACACTGTGGTCAGACTGAAAGAGCTACACAACTTCCTCTGTAGTATACATCAGCTGATAATTTCTGGAAGGATTAGGTTTTATAAATAGAAGTAATTTACAAATATGTTTAACTTTCTGGCATCAGTTATTTAAAAAAAAAAAAAAAAAGTTTTCCACCGGAGTACCCCTTTAAGAGGTTTAAGGATCATACAACTTGCTTTGCAGTACCATAGGCTTCAGAATGATTGTGCACGATCATGGAGCAGACATTTTTGACCACTTTGGTCTTCTCTATTTGATATACACAATGTGCATGTTTTCTTACAGATGTATATACAGTTGGCTCAAGATGACAAGATCAGGTATGAAAATGAAATGAAGGCTTGGGAGGAGCAGATGATTGAAATTGGGAGAGAAGACCTTATACGACTTAAAGCAAGAAAGCGACTTCTAAAAGATGCAGCAGTGATGCATAAGGCAAAATCTAAAAAGCATCTGCCAAAGAAGACTGTCAAAAAGATAACTAAACCGGCAAAAGAAGGGGTAAAGTCTGACAAATTAAAGAATGAAGAGTAGTACATGACATGGTTAACTGTATATTTATGCCAAGCAGACAGCCTTATGGCCCCTAAGTGAAAATGATAGATCCATGCTCCAGGATTGCCTTATCGGGATGGCCATGACGTGGCATGTGATTGTAAGGACATTTCTGCCCTGAATAATGTTGTTTCAGGATATTTTTGATTCGCCCTGGCCTAGGGGGACTGTCCTATTGTCCACAAGTTCATAACTCCATCCATTTCAACAACTTTGTTGGTCAGTTTAAATAATGTTCAATGTTGGCTTCTCCTGCTATTATTAATCTGATACTTATCAGTGGTTGAAATTATAATTTTTTTTTTTTTATATTGAGACAAAAATAAATGTATTCTAAATCTTTAATTCGTCCACAGATGGTGCTAAAGCATTGCTGTCACTTAAATAAACTTTTGACCTGTCTCACAGACATGTCAAAAGTTTAGATCAGTCGGGTCTCAATGCTGAGGACCCTCTATGATCTATAAATATAGCTTGGTGAAAACCGGCAGCAACACTCTTAAAGGGGTACTCCGCCCCTAGGCATCTTATCCCCAAAGGATATGAGATAAGATGTCTGATAGTGGGGGTCCCGCCGCTAGGAACCCCCGCGATCTCTATTCAGCACCTGGCGTTCGTTTAGAATGCTGGGTGGGGTCCGTGATGTCACATCCCCACCCTTTTGCGATATCATGCCACGCCCCCTCAATGCAAGTATTGCCTATACTTGCATTGAGGGGGCGTGGCGTGACGTCACGAGTGGCCTTGTCAGTGACGTCACGACCCCTGCAACTGGCTCCAAGCGTTCAGAACACAATGTTCCAAATGCTGGGGCAGTGGAGTAGCCCTTTAACTTCCAGCTCAGTATGTGGAGCCTGTCTCCTGCAATCAGTCTGCTGACGGTCTCCTGTATTCTTCATATTAATGAACTATGGGATAAGGTGGCAAGACACATCAAGTTCCCCAAAAGCATGTGGAAAAATGTGTTATGGTCTAATGAAACCAAGGTTGAACTTTTTTGCCATAATTCTAATCGGTATGTTTGGCTTAGAAACTGCACATCACCAAAAAGCACCACACCTACAGAGAAGCATGGTGTTGGCTGCATCATGCTTTGGGGCTGGAACCAAGGCCATAGTCAAGGTGGAGGGAATTGTGAATATTTATAAATACTAGGGATAGACCGATTTTTTTTAATTTTTTTTTTAGGGCCGATACCGATAATCTGTGACCTTTCAGGCTGATAGCCGATGATTTATACCAATATTCCGGTATAAGTTATCCGCTATTTAACCCAACCCCCACCCCGGGAACTGCAGAAGCCGCTGCAGATCAATGATTTAGAGTGGGCGCTTTAAATCAATGAACTGCAGCAGCTTTTGCTGGGCCAGAGACCGCCGCCGCCACCACCCGATTCTCTCCCCCTGCCTGTCCTGGGGTCCTCCCTAGTCCAACCACCACTGCTGCCCCATTGCCTCCCCCATCCCCGGTTTTATAATTACCTGTTCCCGGGGTCTGCGCTACTTCTGGCTCCGGTGGCTTCCTGAGCGCTCACTGTGTGCACTGACGGTAGACGTCGCGTTGAGGACGTCACTCGTCATAGCGCTGCGCAGCATGCAGGACGCCACAGGAGCAAGAAGTAGCGTGGACCCGGGAACAGGTAATTATAAGACCGAGGATGGGGGGGGGCAATGGGGCAGCGGCGGCCTCTGGCCGGGGAGGGGGGCGGGGCATTATTGGCATATCTGCCAAACTGATAATCGGTCGATGCCTACTAAATACTAGGCAATTTTGTCACAAAATCTTTAGGCGTCCTTTACAAAGATGAAGTTCACCTTTCAGCAGGACAATGCCCCAAAGCACACATCCAAATCCACAAAAGCAGGGGTTCACTAGAAGAACATTAAAGGTGGAAAAAGTTCTGACATGATTTATCTTTTGTCTTATTGTTTAGCATCCCAAGAACTGGGCATTTTAACGGGTGTGTAGACTTTTTGGCTGGTATTGATCATTGTAGGTGTAAGTGAAGCATTTTTCTACACCTTTTTGTGTGTGCTGATAATGTGTAGGAGCACCAAATATATTATATGGTCACAGAGAATTTGATACATTTTGTACAGGTACATATTTTCTGAAATTTCTCTCTTCACTTACACCAAAAAGCTAAGTCTGGGCTGGTGTAGTTTTGGAGACTTTTTAGTGGCTTTGTGCCTTTTTTGCGCCTTCTCTCAAAAAGGCACAGTTCATAAAACCCTTCCATGTCAGGTGTATTGCCAAAATCAGTGGATTACAACTCAAAATGAGCACAAATGATAGATAGATGAGAGATGTCGGCCTTTATGACTACTGTATGGTCTGAACACATATGGAGTGCTATAATGCCTGTAATCACTTTTGGCACCAAAAAGGGCCCATACCTTCTGATGCATTGGTCACTTATTCTGATCTCACCCATTGCATGTCCACCTTAACATTGTCAACTGCTGTAATAAGGGTAGTAATATAAGCGCTACATATAATTCACAAAAAGACCTGGAGGTGGTGCCATTGACACACACAAAGCATACGTCTGCAATTGTGATGGACAGTGACTCAGATTTAACATCAGGTTACTTGATGTCTTGTAGCAGGGAGAACTCTTAAACATGCCATACTAGTGTTTTCCAACCAGGCATGCTGAAAGTTGTAGTTTTAGTTGGAGGCATCCTGGTTGGAAAACAATGTCCTACACACAGGCCTTTGAAAGGAGACATGGTAGGAAGCATGGCCACAGAAAAGTTTCTAAAAGTCAGTATTTGTTCCATAAGCTTTCCAAGATCTTAAATAATGGACTTTGAGATTTATGGTCTCTATTCAGAATAGGCCATCAATATTAGATCGCTGAGGGTCCAACTAATGGCATTCCCATTGATCAGCTGTTTGTTTGCTGGACACAGCTTGTATTTATAACTCACTACAGCTTCTTTCTTTTGGGACAGAGCTATAAAACCAGGCACAGCTGCTATTGGTAAACAATGAAGGGTATGCAGTGCTTGTTTTTTCACAAGTGATTGGTAAAGGTGACGAAAGTTGGACCCCCACCCATAATCATATTGGTGGCCCATTTTAACGATAGGTTATCAATTTTCAAATTATACTTTATAAGAGGGTAATGTGACCTATTTATTCTGCATATTTGCAGTCAGGAAGGAATTTTTCCCCGGTGTAGGGCAATTGGCATTAGCCTAATGAGGGTTTCTTTTTCCTTCCTCTGGATCAACACAGCACACCAACAAAGAACTTTATGGGTTCTTGTCGTCTTTCAACCTTATGACGTATGTAACTTTCCCATATTCCTCCAACCCCTAGATATGTTTCTAGATTCTTATGAGCCATGAATTTAATTGAAAGTGCAGCAAGTGCTTTAAGTACAGCAAGGCTCTAGTATGTAAGTGTTCATCTAAGCTATGTATTACATGTATCATTGGCTGAAAGGATGGTTTTCTTGGCTCATAGCTGCATGCCAGAGATGACTATAACATATTTGAGAAGAGCCAATATCTTAATGCACAATGGGATTCTGCTTGAACAAAATGCTCGTGTGACCTATTACATCATGTGAATTGGCTTCAATGATCTGGTATTTTGAGCAATCAGTTTATCAATTTACAGAAGCCAAATACAATACACATCCATTCAGGTCTAAATATCTTAATATTACTAAATATTTCCATGAAATTTATACACTCTCAGACTTGTCCTACCCCTGAACCTCTTTGGGATTTTACAGAATCTGCAGGTTTACCAGAAGTGGCAGAATAAACATTCTCCTTTTGTGTGTCACCTGGTCTCACCTGTAAGTCTAGAAGATATAGCGGACTATATAAGTTCACCGAAGTGGAGTGAAGATGAGGTGATAACACTCACTGACCAACACCTATGCCAGTCGTAGCCAGACTTGCCTCTAGCCCCCATTCTGGCTGCCGCCACTTAAGCAGCAACATTCTGATCTGCCACTTCAACAAAGAAGGGGCTGCGGGGACCAGAGTTGATGCGCACAGGCACGTCTGTTAGAAGATGTCAGCCATTGACATCAGCTGACAGCAACATCCATCCCCCTGCGTGGCGAAGAGGAGCAGAAGGTAGGTAACTTCAGTGGGGGTTGTACATGGTCTGCTGCTGCTGCTACTACTACTACTATTATTTAAGAGGGGGCTGCTGCTACTACTACTACTATTATTATTATGAAATAGGGGGACTGCTGCTACTACTACTGGAGGGGAGGCTGCTACATGTATTTCTTAGTTTTTATGTATGTGTGTCTCTTGTGGTTCTCAAACATCTAAGTCTATAGAATGTGGCTCTTATGTTGAGCTAGTTTGGCCACATCTGACCTATGTTGTCTGCTATTTAAAACTTTAATAAGTAACTGGACCTTACAATAGCTGATCTAGAAGACAGATCTCCAACAGGTAACATTTGGTTTTTGAGCTTCTCTGAAGGGATTGTTGCCAGAATTGTCCAAAAAATGTTATCCATCTGGATTCAGGGCTAATTTCTTCTGAAAGTTTTGCTCCAAAATTCTTATTGTGAAAAGAGCTCATAGTCCAGTAAAGACAGCTTGATATTTCTACTCAACCCTAGTTTATTACATTTTTGTGTACAAAGTACAGAGATATTGTTGTAAAGAAAGGACGAGATATGCATGATTTACAATGTCATGGTTTCAGGATTTTTCTTTTACTTTAATACTCAATACCTACTGGTAAAAAAAACAAAAACAGGAGTGCCCTCACCGATGCTGCAGGCTCCAGGTCTATGTAGCTCCTCCTCCTAGTTGCTGCTGTCATACTGCTTCCTCGGTATGGACTACTGGTCACTAGGGTGTGCGTACCTGCTCTCCTGAATTTAAAGGACCAGTGCACTACAACTAAATCTATATAAGGCAGCTCTATCTACTACTTGCTTCCTTAGTATTGTGGTTCCTTGTGTCCATTTGTGAAGGTGTTGTGTTCTTGATCCTATTCTCCTGTGTATTGACTAGTGCCAGGGTCATTGGTTCTGTTTCTGCCTTACCCATCCAGTACCACACCTTTGCTCCTGTTGCCATCCTAAATTGTTGAACCGTTACACACACATGTGGAGACACCTGGCACTTACTAGCTTTCACATCCTGGAGCGGGATAAAGGGTGAAGACCTAGTTGGTACTTAGGGGGAGATTCATCAAAACCTTTGCAGAAAAAGGTGGCCATAGCAACCAATCAGATCGCTCCTTTCATTTTTAACAAGTCCTCTGAAAAATGAAAGAAGCCATCTGATTGGTTGCTGTGGGCAACTGGTCAACTTTTTCTCAGCACAGGTCTTGATGAATCTCCCCCTTAGACTCTACTCCTGGGCATGGCCTAAAGCCAACCTGTTTGGTAGCACAGTAGGTGCACACCGGTTATCTGTTACAGAAGTGAAAAAGTAACAGGTACCCTGAAGGTTCCAAAGACATATTTAAATTAGAATTACAGTGGTTAATTTATAGTACATTTTGACTTATATTCCCCATGGGTACAGAGGGAGAAAAACAAATGAACAATCACAAAATAGAAACAAATGAAAAAAAAAAAAAAAGCATGTTTTAGTATCTGGCACTAATCGGTAAAAGAAATAAATGTAGTTGAACGTTTACTTTAAAGGTCATATGCCACCTGGGAAAGGACCACCAAATAGCCAACACTTTTTAGATACAGGATACTAGTCATACCTGTAGTTATGTATACTGTGTCTCTAATCTTGAATACTTACACCAATAAAAGGCATTTTATTGAATGATCTGGGGCCACGCTTCTTTGGCACTTCAAGGCTGTAATAAAGTGCATTGGCATATAAGCTGCAGATTTATGGCAGACTTTGACTTGGGTATTGAAGTTAATTGAGAAAATCCACAACAAATTAGCAGCATATCCACCATTTGAGAACTGGGGGATTGCAACAAGTCACTCAACCTTTGCTAGGGAATTAAAAAAAACGGATAAGAGCAGTAAAATACATTTTTGCGCAGGCTATAGAAAAATGTAGATACAACTCCGTGGCCAAGCATCCCTTGCATGTTACCTGTGGACGGTAAATTCCTTACAGTGAGTGTAATGGAGTCCAGAAGCACAAATGGTGCCAAAGATTTTTTTTTTCTGTAAGCAGCTAGATGTAGTCTCCGGAGCACTCAGGTACAGGCAGTGGAAAAAACACTTTCATCAGTAAATACTTTTCATGTCATTTGATATGTTGGAATGCTGTTGGAAAGTTTATCGAGAGGAATTTCCACAATGTTTATATTGCTACCTACTGTCTTGACAAATTTTGCTTGATTTTTTTTGTTTGAACTGGCATCCAGGCTGCAGAGATAAGGCAATGACCTGCTGGTAAAGACAGGTGAGCTGGACAGAAAGAATAATGTTTTATTCTTTTCATTGACTTTGAATAAACATTTACTCATTATCAGTCGCCTACCATACTGATAACGGTGGAGGATAGTATGCTAAAGGTAAGCTCAAGCGAGTATTTGCAATTCTATATATATATATATATATATATATATATATACACACACACACACACACACACATTTAGACAAGCTTCATGAACCAAGGTTTGTACGTTTTAATCCCAAATCTGACTCTAATTTTTATTTCACTCATATGGATATATTATTTTTATCAGGCATGCAAAATTTGATTGGGTTCACATCTGTGCTGAAGGGTTCCATTTGGGGCCTTTGTTGCATATTCTTTTAAGGGCTGGAAAAAAGAGCCAGAAGATAGTAGGCACCATGATTGCCACCAACAGAGCCCAACAAACTCAACTACCTGGGGTCCATCTGTTCCCCTCATTTTAATGGAAAATAACCAAACCAAGAAATACTGCATGCTCTTTCTTTTGTCCAGTTATTTAAATGGATTCTGTGACAGAAGCCTCCAACAGATCATCCAATGCAGATGTGAAAAAAGCCTTAGTGTTACTTGCCCACATAGTTAAAATAGTTTTACTGCCATTTGGCACTAGGATCAGCCTAACAAATTTAGCATGAAGAATCATGCAGCTTCATCTGTAATTATGGTAAAACTAGGAACCGATGTCACAAAAATATAGCTTGACTCCAGGATCAGGAGCGAGTCACCAGTGGTTTACATCTGGCAAAAAGTCACACCATGTGTAGTACAACCCACTTACATTTTTCTTCCTCCATTTTTTTTTTTGTTACATTTTAGAAGACAACATTTGAGCTTTATGCATAAAAATGTGTTATAGCCTATACATCTTTAAGGGCACTCTTGATACCTCCCTAGGACACTTATGATTCTTTGAATAAAAGATCAATTTATTTAGACATATCTATAAACTTAAAAAGGTTTTCATTCAAATATTAGCATCACAATCAACGGAAAATATACTTTTTTATAATCCAAATTGCATTGATGGAATATGCAAGTTTGGGTTTAATATACCCTTAGAAACCAGATAGCTAGCTTCTGGGGCAATACATTAAGTATATCAATACACATGTATTTTATTAGGTCTAAAAGAATGACATAAAGGAGAAAACTAATAGATTCTAATGCTGTTGGTTGGCAACCACCGGCGTACAATGCGCCCTGGTTCTTACCAGTGTCAAGCGTCATTCTGTGTGCCATGTGTCTGCTGTATTTCCTGGTCTTTTTCTGCTTTGGTGTATCTCTTGGAGCAGTTTCTGCTCTGTCCACTAGGGGCCACGCGTGAGCACTGGCTGAACTTCATAGAGTCAACATGCGCTCCTTAATGAATCCTTATTTCCTGGTCTTCCTGCTCTAGTGTGTCTCTTGTTGCAGTTTCCATTCTGTCCTCTAGGGGCTGTGTGCAAGCACTGGCTAAGTTTTATAGAGCCAGCATGCACCCACTAATGAATCCTCCTCCAATCTCTGTCTGACACTCCCTATGTAAGTCAGCCACACTTATTGCTTGATGCCTCAGCAAGGTTGTGTATTCTGAACTGCTAAGGTCTCTGTCTGCCTTCTTAGCCTGTCTGTTTGCTTATTCTGCCTGTATTCTGGACTTTGCCTTTACCTCATCCCTTAGTCTCTGACCTGCATCTTAAGTGTATGAACTTGGACTGTCTACCATGATTTCTGTCTGCTTGCAGCTTGTTCCAGCTTGCAGCTGTAGCCATCTTGGCTAGCTGTTGTCACAGTACCTGCACTGCTTATAAACACCTTAATCAGCTTTGATGCACCTTATCTTTAGTGTCAGTTGCCCCATTCTACCCTCTGGTCATCTGCCACTTGCGGCACAGTGGGTCCACATTCATGGGGAGTTACACAGATGGACTTGGATCAAAAGTAGGCACCCCACAAAATAGGGACACTTGAAAGGTAAGAAAAGTGTTCCCCACTAAAGGAACAGAAGTGTCTGTGCACATTATATAGGGGAAAGGTGGGAATAAGCACAGATTTTCAACAATAATTTTAAATGATATTAAAATGTACACAGGACATAAACATTGTCTTTATCTCCGAGTGGTTTCCCAGCATAGAAGACTGATGGTCTGTCTAGTAAGTATCTCAACAATCTGTATCCTGTGGTGGTCAAACCCCCAGGCTTTCCTTAAAGTACAGTAACGTACCAACAGTAAGCTATTAGGCATGCATGATTTATGCCTGTATAGTTTTGTATGGTATTGGTGCACAGACATTTTCATGTTAAAGGGTTTCCCCCGGTGGAATTAATTTTTTTTTAATCACCTGGTGCCAGAATGTTAAACTGATTTGTAAATAACTTCTATTTAAAAATCTTAATCCTTCAGCTGTTGTACACTACAGAGGAAGTTTTTTTAGTTTTTGACACTTTCTGTCTGACCACAGTGCTCTCTGCTGACACCTCTGTCCATGTCAGTTCCTGACATGGACAGAGGTGTCAGCAGAGAGCACTGTGGTCAGACAGAAAATAAATTCAAAAAGAAAAGAATTTAATGTGTAGTATACAATGGCTGATAAGTACTGGAAGGATTACAATTATTAAATAGAAGTAATTTACAAATCTGTTTAATTTTCTGGCACCAATTGATTTAAAAAACAAACAAACATTGTTTTCCACTGGAGTACACCTTTAAAAGGGTTCTCTACTTTTAGAAAGCTTCCTTAGTCAGTAAACTGATCAGAAAGTGTTAGCAATCAGCTGTGATCTGTGGATAAACCTTGGAGTAAGTACTGTATATACTCGAGTATAAGTCGAGTTTTTCAGCACGATTTTTCGTGCTGAAAACGCCCCCTTCGGCTTATACTCGAGTGAACTCTCCGCTTGTCAATTCCTTCTCAGTGGTCTTCAACCTGCGGACCTCCAGAATTTGCAAAACTACAACTCCCAGCTTGCCCGGAGTTGTAGTTTTGAAACATCTGGAGGTCTGCAGGTTGAAGACCACTGCGGCCTTCGTCATCCTCCAGACCCCCCTTTAGTTTTCTACTCACCTCCCCTCGGTGGGAAGGAAGGGTGAGCTGGTCCGGGCCATCTATGCTGCAGGGACCATCCGGTGGGGAGGGTTAGTCGTTCCGGGCTGTCCATCTTCACCAGGAGGCCCTCTTCTCCGCTCTGGGCTGGCCCCGGACTAGTGACGTTGCCTTGACGTCGACACAGGGACGTCCCTGTGCATGAACGTCCCTGTGCGTCGTCATCATGGCAACGTCACTAGTCCGGGGCCGGCCCGGAGCGGAGAAGAGGGCCTCCCGGTGAAGATGGACAGCCCGGAACGACTAACCCTCCCCACCGGACGGTCCCTGCAGCATAGATGGCCCGGACCAGCTCACCCTTCCTTCCCACCAAGGGGAGGTGAGTAGAAAACTAAAGGGGGGTCTGGATGATGATGAAGGCCGCAGTGGTTTTCAACCTGCAGACCTCCAGATGTTTCAAAACTACAACTCCCAGCATGCCCAGACAGCGCTGGGAGTTGTAGTTTTGAAACCTCTGGAGGTCCGTAGATTGAAGACCACTGATGAAGGGATTGACAGGCGGTGATGATGACGGGGTGATGATGTCGGGGGTGTTAATGACGGGGGGTCTGGATGATGACATGGGGGATGATGTATTTCCTACCCTAGTCTTATAGTTGAGTCAATAACTTTTCCTGGGTTTTCGGGGTGAAATTAGGGGCCTCGGCTTATATTCAGGTCGGCTTATACTCGAGTATATATAGTATTCAATTTCCTCTGCAGCGCCACCACAGAGGAAACAAAGCATTACATAATGCCTATTCAAATCTATGGGTGGTCTGTGTAATGCAGGACAGGTCCGCCAGAGTGAGAGACACTCTTTGTAACTGCTCTCAACTTCCCCACAAAAAAAAAAAAGAGTTCAGGATCCTATAAATCCAGAATTCTCTAATAGAATTCTGTTCCTTTAGTGGGGAACACTTTTCTTACCTTTCAAGTTTCCCTATTTTGAAGGGTGCCTACTTTTGATCCAAGTTCATTAGGAGATATGGAAATGGGTTTTGTAAGCTGAACAACTCATTTATTGTGCCTTAACCGCAGTACAGGACACAAGAGTGGCACTATAGTGGGTACTGTAACGAATGCCCCATCATTTTGCTATTTATTAGAGGTATTGGGGTTGGAGCTTAAGAGTATTCTGAGACTCTTTAGAAAAAAAAAAAGGTTTCTTATTAGTTTCAGTATATTAAGGGAATACATACTGTAATATCAGCGTGTTTTTTTTTTTTTTAACTTTCCACATTCTATAGTGAAAAATCATTTAGATCCTGGCAAGCAACATGCAATGAAGTATTTTATTAGGTGTGAGCCAACATATGTTATTTATTTATTAAAATGACCTTGCGGGTTTACTTTACAATGGAAAACCATTCAGATAATGATGCAAAATAGTAAAATACTTGAAGCAGCCAAGCTGGGTATGGACATTTATTTCATTTATTACATCATTGTGGAGCACTTTATATGTATTTTTATTTCAAACTTAAATTTTAATGATATAGGAATATAATTACATGGTGCCAATAATTGCCAAATGAGTGGACACATGGTAAACCCAGCAGGACACCGTTAAACGCAAATCTGAAAGGAAGTCATTGTTTAGTTATGTTTTCCACTATATTATTATTATAACTTGGCCTGGGATGAGTTTACACTCGCTGTGATTTTCTTTCTCCTTAGCAAAACCAAAAAATGTCTGATTATAGCAATAACTGCTATGGGTGAATTGACAAAATACTGGCGTATAAAAATCAATGACCTGCTAAAAGCATTTCCTCTAATCAGTATCAAAATGATATGATAAGGAGAAAGTGTACTTTAAAAATTTCCAACCAAGGTATTGCAAGATTTACTGGAAAATTCTTAAGTCACACCTCTAGTTAAAAATCTAACTTTAACAGTACACTTAGATCTATTTGTGCATTGCCCTTGTGGAGGCTATACCTTTAAAGTTCAGAGGTTTGTGCTGCAGACTTCTCCTTCCGAATTCATGAACCGGACTGTTCCAGATACAGTGGAGCAGTGGAGCATGGTCACTATTTCTACACGTATGCTTATGTACGACACATATCCAACTACTCCACACTTTCTTGTTGGAACACTATAGCACTGTACTGAAATAAGTGCCATGGCTAATAACATTGCAGTACTTTATTTACCAGAAATTTCCCTCACCAGACAGAAAGACAGATTTACATCATTTGCAAAAACTTTATATATACAGGGGAGTTACTAGGTCTTCAAAAAAACCCCAGGGCTAGAGCCCATAGCCCAGCCACACACCCTAACCACACCCTCAGACACACCGTAACCACGCCCTCATTCTCAAATTCTCATTTTTTAAAGATCGGATATTTACGCATGTGGAAATACCAGATATATAGTGTTATTTTATTTTTATTATATTTTTACATTTTTATTAATGGGAAAAGGTGAAAATTTTTATGGGGAGGGGGGGGGGGTTATATATTTTTAAAATCTTTTTTTTTCTTCTGCCTGGCTGGTTAGCAAAAAAAAAGGGGGAACATCATGCATTTTTTTTCTTTTTTACAGAAATATACACTGCAGCGAGTAAGGTCTATCTGCCGTGAGGAGAGAGCCCGCTCGCCATGCCTAGCCAAGCCTGAAAGACTGAAATCTTCTGAGACCGTGGTTATGCCCAGAGGGCGGGAGAACAGCGGGGCTGGCAGGTGCCAGGAGCATCATGTCACTTACCAAAAGCCACTGCTGTCTTAAAGCAGCAGTGGCAATAAAAAAAAAAAAAAGCAGCCAGAGGCTGGGGGCCACAGCCCCGTTAGCCCCTCTCTAGCAACACCCCTGTATATATATATAATGTAGGTAATAACATTATACAGTGGGGCAAAAAAAGTATTTAGTTAGCCACCAATTGTGCAAGGTCTCTCACTTAAAAAGATGACAGAGACCTGTAATTTTCATCATATGTACATATAGCAGTGATGTTTTGGGGCTGTCGCTGGGCAACAGGGACTTTCAACTTCCTCCAAAGGTTTTCTATGAGGTTGAGGTCTGGAGACTGACTAGGCCACTCCAGGACCTTGAAATGCTTCTTATGAATTGTCATGCTGAAAGACCCAGCCCTGTTTCATCTTCATTGCCCTTGCTGATGGAAGGAGGTTTTCCCTCAAAATCTCACAATACATGGACCCATTCATTCTTTCCTTTACAAGGATCAGTTGTCCTGGTCCCCTAGCAGAAAAACAGCCCCAAAGCATGATGTTTCCACCCCCCATGCTTCACAGTAGGTATGGTGTTCTTCGGATGCAACTCAGCATTCTTTCTCCTTCAAACACGACGAGTTGAGTTTTTACCAAAAAGTTCTACTTTGGTTTCATCTGACCATATGACATTCTCCCAATCCTCTTCTGGAGTATCCAAATGCTCTCTAGCAAACTTCAGATGGGCCCAGACATTTACTGGCTTAAGCAGGGGGACTTGTCTGGTACTGCATGATTTGAGTCCCTGGCGGCGTAGTGTGTTACTGATGGTAGCCTTTGTTACCTTTTGTCCCAGCTCTCTGCAGGTCATTCACTAGGTCTTGCATGGAGCCCCAGATTGAGGGAGATTATCAGTGATCTTGTATGTCTTCCATTTTCTAATAATTGCTCCCACAGTTGATTTCTTCACACCAAGCTGCTTTCCTATTGCAGATTCAGTCTTCCCAGCCTGGAGCAGGTCTACAAATTTGTTTCTTGTGTCCTTCGACAGCTCTTTGGTCTTGGCCATAGTGGAGTTTGGAGTGTGACTGTTTGAGGTTGTGGACAGGTGTATTTTATACTGATAACAAGTTCAAACAGGTGTCAGTAATACAGGTATCGAGTGGAGGACAGAGGAGACTCTTAAAGAAGAAGTTACAGGTCTGTGAGAGCCAGAAATCTTGCTTGTGTGTAGGTGACCAAATACTTATTTTCCCAAAAAGATCAGACAATGTGATTTTATGGATTTTTTTCTTCTTCTCATTATGTCTCTCATAGTTAAGGTATACCTATGATGAAAATTACAGGCTTCTCTCATCTTTTTAAGTGGGAGAACATGCACAATTGGTGGCTGACTAAATACTTTTTTGCCCCTCTGTATCTTTTAGACATGCACCGCTGTGACTAATAGTATACCCTTATGTACATATATGTAATACATGTAACGGCTGGTGGTGGGGATCCGCTGTACCTGTATGGACGATGGCGTGAGCTGCACCAGGGAGCGGAGTCTAAGGAGCTGCTGGTTTTCACCAGAGCCCGCCGCAAAGCAGGATGGAATGCTGCGGCAGACGGCTCCCAGGTCGTTACCCCTGGCACGACTCATCCGCAAAGGCAGCTGAGGTGATGCGAGGCACAGAAGGAAGAGACGTACTCTGAGTCAGGGACAGGCAGGTAGGTCAGGGTTGGCGGCAGTGAACTGTGGTCAGGAACGTAGCAAAAGAGCCTGAAAGGCTGAAATCTTCTGAGACCGCGGCTATGTGCAGAGGGCGGGAGAATAGCGGGGCTGACAGGCGCCAGGAGCATCATGTCACTTCCCAGAAGCCACTGCTGTCTTAACCCCTTCCCGCTATTGGACGTATGCATACGTCCAGGCGAATTACACGTTCGCGCAAATGGACGTATGCATACGTCCAAGCGATCTCCTGCTCTGCCGCGGGCAGCGCAGGAGATCGCTGGTGGGACTCAGCTGTCAATCACAGCCGGAGTCCCACCGCAGCTGCCGGGGCTGCGATCGCGCCGGTCCCGGCAGCATTAACCCCATAGATGCCGTGATCAGTCTGATCACGGCATCTATGGTGTTTGCAGGGGGAGCGCTCTCCCCCTGCCCATCAACGGCGGCGCCGCGATAAAATAAGGGGGATCGGGGGTGTCCAAGACACCCTCGATCCCCCTTGAAGAGATAGGAGGGAGGTGGCAGGGTTGCCACCCCTCCTATCCCTGCTATTGATCGGCGGAGCGGCCGACCAATAGCAGACTGGGGGCGGGGGGTTTAAAGTTCGGTTCCCCGCGCTATGCCCGCCCATCGGTGTCCGGGCACAGCGGGGGGAACCGTGTAGTAGTAGCAGCGGCGGTCACTTACCCGGCGGCGGAGCTCCAGATGACGGCGGCGGCTGTGATCACGGCGGCGGTGGAGGTGAGTATGACGCCGCATGTCCAGAGTCTGTTGCCTAGCAACATCTGCAGGGCGACAGTTTAGAGAGTGGTCTCTAAACTGTCGCCCTCCAGATGTTGCAAAACTACAACTCCCACCATGCCTTGACAGCTGTTTGCTGTGTTGGTATGCTGGGAGTTGTAGTTTTGCAAGATTTAGAGGGGTTCAGGCTAGAGATCACTGACAGTGGTCTCTAAACTGTAGCCCTCCAGATATTACAAAACTACAACTCCCAGCATGCTCAGACAGCAGTTTGCTGTCTTAGCATGCTGAGATTTGCAGTTTTGCAACATCTGGAGGGCTACAGTTTAGAGACCACTGTCAGTGATCGACAGCTTGAACCCCTCTAATTCTTGCAAAACTACAACTCCCAGCATTCAGGAACAGCAAATGGCTGTCTCGGCATGCTGGGAGTTGTACTTGCGTGCCTCCAGCTGTTGCATAACTACATCTCCCAGCATTCCCTTTGGCAATCAGTACATGCTGAGAGTTGTAGTTCTGCAACAGCTGGAGGCACACTGGTTGGGAAATACCGAGTTAGGTAATAGGTTCTATTACCTAACTCAGTATTTTCCAACCAGTGTGCCTCCAGCTGTTGCAAAACTACAACTACCAGCATGCACGTTCTGTCAGTGCATGCTGGGAGTTGTAGTTTTGCCCCCCCCCCCCCTCCCATGTGAATGTACAGGTTACATTTACACTGGCGGCGGATTACAGTGAATTCCCTGCTTCAGGTTTAAACTGCAGCAGCCGCAGCTCAAACTCCTAGCGGGAGACTCAGTGTAATCCGCCGTCAGTGTGAATGTAACCTAAAAACACTACACTAACATAAAATAAAGAGTAAAACACTACATATACACACGTACACTGCCCCCCCACCACCACCCCTTCCCCCCCCCAATAAAAATGAAAAACGTATCCTACAGCAGTGTTTCCAAAACGGAGCCTCCAGCTGTTGCAAAACAAAAACTCCCAGCATTTCCGGACAGCCATTGACTGTCCAAGCATGCTGGGAGTTTAGCAACAGCTGGAGGCACCCTGTTTGAGAATCACTGGTGTAAAATACCCCTATGTCCACCCCTATGCAAATCCCTAATTTAGGCCTCAAATGCGCATGGCGCTCTCACTTTGGAGCCCTGTCGTATTTCAAGGCAACAGTTTAGGGCCACATATGGGGTATCGCCGTACTCGGGAGAAATTGCCTAACAAATTTTGGGGGGCTTTTTCTCCTTTACCCCTTATGAAAAGGTAAAGTTGGGGTCTACACCAGCATGTTAGTGTAAAAAAAAAACATTTTTGTACACTAACATACTGGTGTTGCCCCATACTTTAAAATTTCACAAGCGGTAAAAGAAAAAAAGCCTCCAAAATTTGTAACGCAATTTCTCCTGAGGACGGAGATACCCCATATGTGGACACAAAGTGTTCTGGGGACGCACAATAAGGCTCAGAAGGGAGAGTGCACCATGTAAATTTGAGGTCTAAATTGGTGATTTGCACAGGGGTGGCTGATTTTACAGCGGTTCTGACATAAGTGCAAAACAATAAATACCCACATGTGACCCCATTTTGGAAACTGCACCCCTCACGGAATGTAACTAGGTGTACAGTGAGCATTTACGCCCCACAGGTGTCTGACAGATCTTTGAAACAGGGGTCTGTGAAAATGAAAAATAAAATTTTTAATTTGCACAGCCCACTGTTCCAAAGATCTGTCAAATGCCAGTGGGGTGTAAATTCTCCCTGCACCCCTTATTACCTTCCGTGAGGGGTGTAGTTTTAAAAATGGGGTCACATGTGGGGGGTCCACTATTCTGGCACCACGGGGGGCTTTGGAAATGCACATGGCCAAATTCTCTCTCCAAAAGCTCAATGATGCTCCTTCTCTTCTGAGCATTGTAGTTCGCCCCCAGTGCACTTCACGTCCACTTATTCGATATTTCCATACTCAGAAGAGATGGGGTTACAAATTTTGGAGGGTATTTTCTGCTATTATCCCTTGTAAAAATGTAAAATTTGGGGGAAAACAAGCATTTTAGTGTAAAAAAAATATATATTTTTTTTACATATGCAAAAGTCGTGAAACACCTGTGGGGTATTAAGGTTCACTTTACCCCTTGTTACGTTCCCCAAGGGGTCTAGTTTCCAAAATGGTATGCCATGTTGTTTTTTTTTTCTGTCCTGGCACCATAGGTGCTTCCTAAATGCGGCATGCCCCCAGAGCAAAATTTGCTTCCAAAAAGCCAAATGTGACTCCTTCTCTTCTGAGACCTGTAGTGCGCCAGCAGAGCACCTTTCATCCCCATATTGGGTGTCTTCTGAATCGGGAGAAATTGGGCTTCAAATGTTGGGGGGTATTTTCTGCTATTACCTTTTTTAAAAATGTAAAATTTTTGCTAAACCAAGCATTTTTGGTAAAAATTTTTTTTTTTTTTACATATGCAAAAGTCGTGAAACACCTGTGTGGTATTAAGGTTCACTTTATCCCTTGTTACGTTCCTCAAGGAGTCTAGTTTCCAAAATGGTATGCCATGTCATTTTTTTTTTGCTGTCCTGGCACCATAGGGGCTTCCTAAATGCGACATGCCCCCCGAGCAAAATTTGCTCTCAAAAAGCCAAATATGACTCCTTCTCTTCTGAGCATTGTAGTTCGCCCGTAATGCACTTCAGGTCAACTTATGGGGTACCTCCATACTCAGAAGAGATGGGGTTACAAATTTTGGGGGGTATTTTCTGCTATTAACCCTTGCAAAAATGTGAAATTTGGGGGGAAACACATTTTAGTGAAAAATTATATTTTTTTTTTACATATGCAAAAGTCATGAAACACCTGTGGGGTATTAAGGCTCACTTAATTCCTTTTTACGTTCCTCAAGGGGTCTAGTTTCCAAAATGGTATGCCATGTTTTTTTTATTTGCTGTTTTGGCACCATAGGGGCTTCCTAAATGCAACATGCCCCCAAAAAAACATTTCAGAAAAACGTACTCTCCAAAATCCCCTTGTCGCTCCTTCGCTTCTGAGCCCTCTACTGCGCCCGCCGAACAATTTACATAGACATATGAGGTATGTGCTTACTCGAGAGAAATTGGGCTACAAATTCAAGTATAAATTTTATCCTTTTACCCCTTGTAAAAATTCAAAAATTGGGTCTACAAGAACATGCAAGTGTAAAAAATGAAGATTTTGAATTTTCTCCTTCACTTTGCTGCTTTTCCTGTGAAACACCTAAAGGGTTAAAACACTTACTGAATGTCATTTTGAATACTTTTGGGGGTGCAGTTTTTGTAATGGGGTCATTTATGGGGTATTTCTAATATGAAGACCCTTCAAATCCACTTCAAACCTGAACTGGTCCATGAAAAATAGCGAGTTTGAAAATTTTGTGAAAAATTGTAAAATTGCTGCTGAACTTTGAAGCCCTCTGGTGTCTTCCAAAAGAAAACACTTGTCAATTTTATGATGAAAATATAAAGTAGACATATTGTATATGTGAATCCAAAAAAAAATTATATTTGGAATATCCATTTTCCTTACAAACAGAGAGCTTCAAAGTTAGAAAAATGCAAAATTTTCAATTTTTTCATCAAATTTTGGGATTTTTCACCAAGAAAGGATGCAAGTTACCACAAAAATTTACCACTATGTTAAAGTAGAATATGTCACGAAAAAACAATCTCGGAATCAGATTGATAAGTAAAAGCATTCCAGAGTTATTAATGTTTAAAGTGACAGTGGTCAGATGTGCAAAAAAGGGCTGCGTCCTAGAGGTGAAAATGGGCTGTGTCCTTAAGGGGTTAAAGCAGCAGTGGCAATATAAAAAAAGAGCAGCCAGAGGCTGGGGCTATAGGCATGAGACTCTGGGCCACAGCTCAGTTAGCCCCTCCCTAGCAACACCCCTGTGTATATATGTATATATATATATATATATATATATATATATATATATATATATATAATATAATGTAGGTAATAACATTATACAGTGGGGCAAAAAAGTATTTAGTTAGCCACCAAAAGTTCTCCCACTTAAAAAGATGACAGAGACCTGTAATTTTCATCATAGGTATACCTAAACTATGAGAGACATAATGAGAAAATAAATCCATAAAATCACATTGTCTGATTTTTAAAGAATTTATTTTCAAATGATGGTGGAAAATAAGTATTTGTTCAATAACAAAAGTTAATCTCAATACTCACACAGGCCACCAGGGAGGACAGAGGAAGCAGGATGACGGCATCGCAGGTGAGAACCGGCAGAACAAGCGCTATCGCATCATGCAAAACGTATTGCGGTCCGTGTGGGGAGTAGGGAAGAGAGTGCGCTCACGGCCAGCGGCGCTACACGTAACAGTACCCCCCCCTCCTTGGCAAAGTTCCTCTTGCCTTTTGGCAAAATGGACATCGATGCTAGTGGACAAGAGAATTAGCTCACTGAGAGAAGATGTAGGATCACGTTCAGCGAGAGCATCCTTAACTCTACTGGAAAGTCCTTTTTTAAAGGTGAACGATAGACAGAGAGCCGGCACTATAGTGTGGTATACAATGCTGTGGATGCAGTAGAAGACTTGAGTAACAGCCTTTGGACGGGTGGTGCGGCACGGTCGGGGTGCGCTTATATGGAAAGCAACATGTGTGACATATCAAGAAGAGAAAAGTACATATCACGCACTCACCCGGTATTATGCCAAAGAAGGTGCTTTTATTCCATGCTGGTAAGGTTACACAGGTTCGGATTGGGGAGAGGAAAAAATCCGAGCTCGGCCGAGCTCGTGGAACTATGATTCCGTTTCGTGGGTTGTCCGCTTGGTCATGCCCCATTTTTAAAGGTAGCACACTCTTCTGTTGGTGACTACGCGGTCCAGTGTGGAACTGGACCGCGTAGTCACCAACAGAAGAGTTCCCTTGGTGGAGGTTCAGTAGTGCGGTTTCAGCAGAGGAGGCCCGTGCAGGCTCTTTAAAGACACTGCGGAATTCCAAAAGGAAGGCTTGCAGAGAGGTGTGGCCCAGGCCAGGGCTTTCCCGGAAAGAAGACTGACCACGAAAGCCACCTTGGCACGCTCCCTCAGGAACAGATCAGCCATAAGTTCCAAATGTATAGAACATTGGGTCACAAACCCCCTGCACAATTTAGGGTCCCCTTCGAACCCTGCATAGACAAACGTAACTTGGAGCCAACGGAAGCCACGGAAGCTGCAGACATCGGAGGAGGCTGTTGCAGCTGTTGAGTGCAGAGGAGCTGCTGCATCAATGCGAATAGCTGATTAAGCTGTTGTGCTTGTTGCTCAATCTGAAGAGATTGTTGTGACACTATGGCAGATAGATCAGCGACATTCGGCAGAGGCACCTTAACGGCTGGTGGATACGCTGTACCTGTTTGGATGATGGCGTGAGCTGCACCAGAGAGAAGAGTCTAAGGAACTGCTGGTTTTCACCAGAGCCCGCTGCAAAGCGGGACGGACTTGCGGCAACAGGCGGCTCCCAGGTTGCTACCCCTGGCACGACTCGTCCACAAAGGCAGCCAAGGTGATGCGAAGCACAGAAGTAAGAGATGTACTCAGAGTCAGGGACAGGTAGGTAGGTCAGGACTGGCGACAAGGAACTGTGGTCAGGAACGTTGCAAGAGAACTGGTACATGGAATAGTAGATAACACAGGGAACGCTTTCTCTAAGACAACAGGGCACAAAGATCTGGCAGGTAACAGGTAGAAGTGCAGGATTTAATAGGGTCAGTTCCAAGGAAACACCAATTAGTGGTGCACTGGCCCTCTTAAACCTCTGAGAACCGGCGCACGCACACTCTAGGAGGCGGGTATGCGTGTGCGCCGGCTACCAGGGAGGACAGAGGAAGCAGGAAGACAGCGGGGCAGGTGAGAACTGGTGGACCGAGCGCTATCGTATTGCATCATGCGAAGCGCATTGTGGTCCGTGCGGGGAGTAGGGCAGAAAGTGTTCCCATGGCCAGCGGTGCTACACGTAACAATACATTTGGTAAAAACTGGCCACAGTTTATAGAAATACTATCTCTGCTTATTATTTACTGCAATGAGCAGCAGTCAATCGAACCACACACTATTACCATTTAAGTCAATGTAATATTGTGCTCTTAATAACAAACCTTTTCTGCTCTCTTTCTACATTGTCATCCAGTGAAATAAGGCATTTTTGGCATGTGCCTCTGCTTATCTTCATGGCAGGACATTAAGCCTTGGGAATTACATAGAAGACCAATTGTACTTTATTGAATCTTTTCCAAGTTTCCGGTGTATTTTTAACTAGTGACCTCTTAAAATATTGATGTAACATAGTATTATTTGGATTGAAAGGTGTTTGCACAACAGATGTGCTACAGACATTCTGATCTATAAATTTGACTCCAAAATACTGTTTTTGGCATTGTTTTAATGCGCTAATTTTATTTTCATTTATTTATTTAACATTTCATATCATAGATTTATTATTGCTGCTTCAAAGTGAATCTGCCAAGTATAAATGATTTAACAGGCTGATATTTTAGTATTTCATCATTGAGTTAATCCCTAATTGTAGTTTTAGGGTGGTGCCATATATTTATGGACAATTTCTCCCCATTTTTATTCCCTACACTAGCTGAGTACCTGGCGTTGCCTGGTTTTTCCTTCTTGATCCTTGTTGGGGAGGAAAATCAACAAAGGAGGAAGCTTTTGACTTCATATCCCATCCCAATATATTGTTGTCATATCCCGTCCTCATACCACGACCTCCTATCCCATCCTCCTATCAAGTCCTCCTATCCCATCCTCCTATCCTGTCCTCCTATCCTGTCCTCATATCCCATCCTCCTATCCCGTCCTCATATCCCATCCTCCTATCCCGTCCTCATATCCCATCCTCCTATCTCGACCTACTATCCTGACCTCCTATCCTGACCTCCTATCCTGACCTCCTATCCCGACCTCCTATCCCGACCTCCTATCCCGACCCCCTATCCCGACCCCCTATCCCGACCCCCTATCCCGACTATCCCGTTCTCCTATGTCGACCTCCTATCTCGACCTCCTATGCTGTCCTCCTATCCCATCCCCATATATTGTTGTCATATCCCAACCCCATATCCCTTCCTCATACCACAACCTCCTATCCAGTCCTCCTATCCCGACCTCCTATCCCATCCTCCTATCCCGACCTCCTATCCCGTCCTCATATCCCATCCTCCTATCCCGTCCTCATATCCCATCCTCCTATCCCGTCCTCATATCCCATCCTCCTATGTCGACCTCCTATCTCGACCGCGTATCCCGTCCTCCTATCCCGTCCTCCTATCCTGACCTCCTATCCTGTCCTCCTATCCCAATCTCCTATCCCGACCATCCCGTCCTCCTATCTTGACCTCCTATCTCTTCCTCCTATCCCGTCCTCATATCCCGACCCGTAATATGTGTACCAGGTATTGAAATATCTCCAGCCGTACGGAAGTTATGTAGGAACATTTCCCAATGATTTGCATGGGACTTTAAACAAAAACCCCGACACTCACAAATGGGGGTAGTTAAATGGGCACTGTCATGAAGTACAAAAATTGATATGTTGTAGTACTTAAGTACTACAACATATCTCTAATATACTTTAATTTAAAAAAGTGATTTTAAACAAGTTTAAAATCACTTTTAAATTCGGCCACTAGGGGTCGCCCTCCTAGTGGCCGAATGCATTCAGCAGTGACGTCACCACTGAATTTCGACTCATTTCAGCCTGGCAATGAGTCGAAATTCAGCCACTGCTGTGCTCGCTCCCACCTGTCAATCAAACAGGCAAGAGCGAGCACGCTGATAGCTGGGGCTGCGCGCATTGGCCAGCAACACTGGCCTTGCGCGCGGCCCCGCCCGCCCCCGTTACCCTGTCCGGAGGCAGCGCGAGCACTCATTGCTGCACTGATCCTCCGGATGGGTAAGTCTGATCTGAGGTCTTATATTAGCCGGTGTGAGGTGGACGCATGGATCTACGGGGCGCAAATAACCACCTCACACCGGCTGTAATATCGTGCACGGCAGGCCGGCGTTGCTCCTCTACTCCTCCTCCCTGGATAGCACATGCACAGCTAAACAGGGAGGAGGAGATCCCGGAGCTGCCTGCCGTGCTATTGGCAGATCATCTATGCGTGCTCCTGACAGGAGCGCTGCATGGACAATCTTAGGGCGGAAGCAAGCGCCCAGCAAGGCATCAGTGACGTTTCCTGCCCTGCTTGATAAAGCAGATTTAGTCGCACTAAATCTGCTCTATTAAAGCGATTTAAAATGTTTTTAAAGCCAGGTAGGGGGTTAGGGCTAGATTATTAATAGGTAGGGACATATTAGATTATATATAACTTGGTGGGAGCTACACTTTAAGGGTTAAATTAACTATCCTATATTTTAAGTGGACATATAAGTAACATGTGACCAAGTATTATCGGATTATCTCCAGCCGTTTGGAAGCTATGCAGTAACATATATTTCCCATTGACTTGTATGGGACTTTAAACATAAACCCCGCCCCTGGCAAATGGGGGTGAGTAAGGGTTAAATCACCTATCCTATGTTTTTTGTTGACATATAAATAACATGTGTGCCAAGTTTCATGTTGATATCTTTAGCCGTTTGGAAGTTTTTGTGGAACATACATACACACACACACACACACACACACACACGTTGAGTTTTATGTATATAGATTTGCGTTGGTTTCCGCTGGGTATTCTGGTTTCCTCCTACATTCTAAAGCTATTCGGCTACTGGTTATTTTGAAAGTAAGATTGTGAGCCTTATAGGGGACAGGGACTGATATAGATGATGACAAGCTCTCACAAGTCTTACATTTAATTGTACAGCTGAAAGGTGATTTGGTCACATGTCATCTCCTAGCCAGTGATTGCAGGAGAAAGTCCCTGGTCCCACCTTCCACTCCTGGGTATATAGGCCGACCTAAACCAACTCTAGTTAGTTCTGGCCTGGCCTTTGCCGGAGCCACATGTCTCTCAGTGAAGCTCCTGCTGGGAAGACAAGGCGAGGCAAGACCTATCCTTTACCAGAGTCACATGTGCTTCAGCTAGCTCCAGTCATTACTAGGCCTACATCCATGCAGACCGTATGTACCCTCAGTTGCTGTTCCTACCCCGATTCCAGTCCACACTCGGGGAATATGTTTCTACATTTTCTTAGCCTCCATAAAGTAGTGTATTTTCAAGAATGGATAAGTTGTACAAGGATCTTTCTATCATTCACTGATCTTTTTGTGACCTGTGTTGGTATAGTGCCAGTCTTACATCACAGTTAACCAACCTATGAGGATCCTTGTCCAGTAGTTTCAGTAATTTGCATCTGAGAATATTATAGCTAAACAATCTTAATACCTGCATATACATCTACAGAAGACATTTTCACATACACATGCTAGAGTACTTCAAGTATCATAAAGTTACAAAAGCTAGTTCAAGTTATTAGACAATACATCTACAGCTTGTTTTCACTTCCCCACAGCTGTCACGCCCCCTCCCATAGACTTGCATTGAGGGGGCGGGTGTGACATCACACGGGGGCGGAGTCGTGATGTCACGAACTTCCATTCTCGTGGTCGGGATGGTATTAGCCTGAGGGCCCCCAGCGGTTCCAAAAGCTGTTACAGGTGGGTGCCGCATGGTAGATAAGATGTCTAGGGGTCGAGTACCCCTTTAAAATCAGTGACAGTCCCAAGACCACCATTGTGATGATGAAAAGATGGCTGCATAATTATATCTTACATTTTGGACAAAAGTGCCATAAAATACAGAATCCCTTTAATGTAAAAAGAAGTAGTAGTATGTGGGGTTACTTATTCTTCTATGTATATATATATGAACAAACATCTGGTAGAGTTGGGTTTGTTACATGAGGGAACCATATACATGATGTATGATGTTCTTCCCATGTTTAGGTTTTTCAGGAGCACACTGCCCTAGCTATTACATTTAGGAGCCTGTGCTAAACCTCTAGCGAGTTACACACTGGTTAGAACAACTATAGCTTTTTGTACTAAGTTGCATAATATATTTACCCTCTATAAATCTAATATATATCTACCGCATTTCCACTAAAACTGTCTGTATGATGGATAGTTATAGTTACTATGGACAGATCTCACAATCTTCTGGTGAATAGTGCAATTCCTGCAGATACAAAACAGCATTACTGTATCTTAAATATTCATTGATAAGTTATATGTTGTAGATAGATACTTGAAAGGTGAACATCTCACTGCTAGAATACAGGATTTCAGAGGGAAATAATTGCTGCTAAGACTGAAAGAGGAGAGATGTAGTACTAGTGCGTTTAACTCTATCAGTATAAATCACTGGTTCTGCAGCTATTTACTGGACACCAGATGCCCATAGAAGTAATATGAAGTTTTAGTACTTGAGAATGTCAGGGACACTCCTTTATATGCCAAATGCAGAGCCAGTGTATAAGAGCATTTTCTGTTCTGACAGACCCCTAATGTCCACGCTTTACATGGCTGATCATTCATTTGAATGTCACCAGATTATGCTCCATTTCCAAAAGGGTTGTGTTTTAGAGACAACACATTGAAAGTTTGTTCTTCTGCTACAGATAATTCTTATGTGATCTTTGCCCCAATGTTTATTTTTAGCAGCATGCAAAATTAGTGTTGTCTCTGGCTTTTACCAGGTTGCAGTGCGGCCTGAGACATTACATCACTAGTCAGGTGTTGAAAGAGAGCATGACACTGCTTCAGTGGTTGGAGCAACTACTGGGTGGGAGGAAGATCATTCTCCACAGGGCTGCAGGGAATTGTAGTTTCATTATTAATGTCTGACAGGTAATTACTAAAGTAACCTCATGTTGGATAATCGCTTTAATTTGTTTGAATCCAAATCTTATTGTGATCCGCTTTGGCAATTCATGTGCAGGAACATGAAAATAAATTACACTGGTCCTGTACTTACTAAGTCACCTTGCACACACTGTATGTCTGGCTGCTCAGGTTTGCTCCACATTCCTGTCTGTGGCCAGACCCAGATCAGACTTGTTTTAATCTGCAGCCTTTAGTGACTGCTTTTTGGTCACTAGAGGCTTCAAAGGATAACCCTGATTTGGGCCTGGCCAAAGACATTAGTAGGCAGCTTTGAAAAATTACTCCACTATTAGCAGAGGAGCAGGAACATCACTGCTTCCTGTTTTTAAAAGAGGGTAAGTGGCAATGCTATGCAGCATCACTTAGCCCCATACAGAAGTTAAGCACCCAGCCCCCCATTCAGTATATAGTAACTACAAGGAAAACATGAGTCCTGTCATTTTGCATCACTGCATTATGTGCTCAAGAATGCATTTTAGTTTTTGCAATGAAAATCAGTAACATACAGTGGGGATCAAAAGTTTGGGCATCCCATGTAAAAATTTTTATTAATGTGCATAAAGAAGCCAAGGAAAGATGGAAAAATCTCCAAAACACATCGAATTACAGATTAGACATTCTTATAATATGTCAACAAAAGTTACATTTTATTTCCATCTTTTACAATTTCAAAAAAACAGAAAACAAAAAATGGCATCTGCAAAAGTTTGAGCACCCTGCAGAGTTGATATCTTGTACTGCCCCCTTTGGCAAGTATCACAGCTTGTAAACGCTTTTTGTAGCCAGCCAAGAGTCTTTCAATTCTTGTTTGAGGTATCTTTGCCCATTCTTCCTTACAAAAGTCTTCCAGTTCTTTGAGATTTCTGGGCTGTCTGTCACGCACTGCTCTTTTAAGGTCTATCCATAGATTTTGAATTATGTTGAGGTCAGGAGATTGTGAAGGCCATGACAAAACCTTCAGTTTACGCCTCTTGATGTAATCCCCCGTGGATTTTGGGGTGTGTTTAGGATCATTATCCATTTGTAGAAGCCATCCTCTCTTTAACTTCAGCTTTTTCACAGATTGGCATCAAGTTAGCATCCAAAATTGGCTGAAATTTTATTGACTCAATTCTTCCTTCTACTCGTGAGATCTTCCCTGTGCCACTGGCTGCAATACAACCCCAAAGCATGATTGATCCACCCCCATGCTTAACAGTTGGACAGAGGTTCTTTTCATTAAATTCTGTTCCCCTTCTTCTCCAAACGTACCTTTGCTCATTCCTGCCAAAAAGTTAAATTTTAACCTCATCGGTCCACAGAACTTGTTTCCAAAATGCATCAGACTTGTCTATCTTTTCATTTGCAAAGTTCAAACGCTGATTTTTGTGTTGAGGACGTAGAAGAGGTTTTCTTCTGATGACTCTTCCATGAAGACCATATTTGTACAAATATCTTTTATAGTGGAATAGTGTACCACAACTCCAGTGTCTGCCAGATCTTTCTGGAGGGATTGTGAAGTCAAATGTGGGTTTTGAATAGTTTTTCTCACACTCCTGCGAGCTGTTCTGTCTGATATTTTTCTTGGTCTTCCAGATCTTGCTTTAACTTCCACTGTTCCTCATGACTGCCATTTCTTAATTACATTCCGAACAGAAGATATTGACATATGAAAATGTTTTGCTATCTTCTTATAGCCTTCTCCAGCTTTGTGAGCGTCAACTATTTTCAGTTTCAGATTTCTAGACAACTGCTTAGAAGAACCCATCCTATGTTTGTTGCTGATTGTTTGGGCAAGGTCAGATGAGTCTGGGCATTTAAATTCTGCAGGGTGCCCAAACTTTTTCAGCTGCCATTTTTTCTGTTATTTTGAAAGTGTAAATGATGGAAATAAAATCTAACTTTTGTTGACATATTATAAGAATGTCTAATCTGTAATTTGATGCCTTTTGGAGATTTTTCCATCTTTCCTTGGCTTCTATATGCACATCAATACAAATTTTTACCTGGGGTGCCCAAACTTTTGATCCCCACTGTATGTATGCAATCTTATTCCATACAGTTGCATGTGTTTTTTTTTGTGTACAGCCGAGTCTACATGTTTTTTCAGGAAAGAAATGTATACCGCAACTGTAGAGTACGCCCAAAACGTGATATAAAAGTGGGGGCTCTACTCTGTCTGTAAACATAAAGAAGGAGATTTATCAAGCTCCATTGTAGATTATTATTATTTTTTTTTTAAATGTTGCATGTACTTGCGCACGTGCGACTTTTCTATACATGCTGACACTTTTTGATTTTTGCTGAAATCTGCTCACGTAGTATTTATTTATTTTTTTACTTTGCAGTGGTCAGGTATTTATCAAATGTGATAGTCGCTATTTATGAAGAAAAAAAGTCACATATGTATTCCAGGTCCAACCTGGCTTACAGAAAATGCATACGTCTGCAGAAAAGGACATTAACACCCACTTTAACAACTGTTCTTGTTCTGCATCATGAAACAAAGCTACTACATTCATGTTAATGTTAATTTTAGAAAAAAATTATTATATAACTATATAACTCTATTAATTATATAACTAGTAACTATTAATTTTAAGGTTGAAAATACACACTGCACACCTTGTTAATTTTAGGACAAGTACATGCTGACGTACATGAGGCATTATATTGAGGGGCACATAACAGGGGGGCACATGACGGGGGCAATATATGTGAGGGGCACAGAACATGGGGCATTATATAAGAGAGGCACATTACTCTGTTATGTTCCCCTCTCATATAATGCCCCCGTCATGTGCCCTCACATATAATGCTCCCCTGTCATGTGCCCCCCCCTTATAATGCCCCCTGTCATGTTTCCCTCACAATGAATGTCCCATTTTATGTGCCACTAAGTTTCCATAAGGCACTGTGTACAAAACAGTGTCCCTGTGGTATTTTCTACAGCTTTCTTACCTGCCCATGTGTGTTTAATACAATTCTTTTTCTGCTAATGTACACACACACACACACACACATTCAGACACACACATTCACACAAACACTCTACTGCAGGATCTTACAAAAACAAAAATGAGCTAGCCCGGCAAACAGCTTACTGTTCCGGGCACTGTGCGAGCTGCAGTGACCTGATATCCCTGCTCCGGCGCGATGATGTGACGTCATCATGCCGCTCTGCTGTCGATCGCATCCTTGCAGCTCAAATTCTGCAAACAAAGAGCAAGCAGCATGAGAAAGGTGGGTTAATGGTGGAGCAGAAGCTGACAGCTCCAGCTCCACCATGCAAGAGTACCGAGGTGGGGGCAGCAATCGCAAGGAGGGGGGGGGCAATTGCCCCTTCCCCCCTTGATCCGCCACTGTTCCCTTCATTACTGTGCATTATGCCGGCACCCCACCCTCCCCTCTACATCACTATTCCTCATGAATGTGCAGAACCTACCCATAAACCGGATCCAAAAACCGCAAAACAGTCAGCTAACATAAGTCACACCGACCCCCTACACGGTGATACTTTCACTTGTAACAATATAGCCCAAGAAAGGAAGACTGTTTTTTTCAAAAGTGCATTTCTCCAGTTTGGCATAGAGACGATATTCCCGGAGATGCTGTAAGACTTGGCGGAGATGAGAGCGATGAGATTGAGGATTGGACGAATAGATGAGTATGTCGTCCAAATAGACTACGACACAGGTGTATAGAAGATCTCGAAAAATATCGTTGACGAACTCCTGAAAGACTGCTGGAGCGTTACAGAGTCCAAATGGCATGACAAGATACTCGAAATGTCCATCACGGGTAATTAACGCGGTCTTCCATTCGTCTCCTTTACGGATGCAAATCAAATTATATGCCCCATGCAGATCAAGTTTTGAGAAGATTTTGGCACCTCTCAGGCGATCAAATAATCCTGAGATTAGAGGTAGGGGATAATGGTTCTTTACAGTAATTTTATTTAACCCACGATAGTCAATACAAAGAACCGTCTTTTTTCTCAATGAAGGAGAACCCTGCCCCAGCAGGAGCAGAGAACTTCCTGATAAACCCCCTTCCGAAGATTTTCTTGGCTATAGTCTGCCATGGCCTGGGTTTCTGGAACAGACAAGGGGTAAATTGTGCCTCTGGGAGGAGTGGTGCCGAGCAGTAAGTCTATAGGGCAATCGTAGGGACGGTGTGGAGGCAATACTTCAGCTTGCTTTTTGCTGAAAACGTCTGCAAAGTCCTGGAGAAAAGTAGGCAGACCAGGCAGAGGTCTAGAAGTTTGTTTCAATTTAGTAACACGTACATGGATACAGTGACTGTTACAATGTGGACCCCAGCGTAAGACTTCTCCAGTTTTCCAATCCAGCTGTGGGGCATGGATCTGTAACCAAGGTAGACCAAGCAGGAGAGGAGAAGTACAGTGTGGGAGTACGTAGAAGGACAAGTTCTCCTTATGAGAGACTCCGACCTGCATAGATAGGTGCTCTGTGTGGTATAGCATGGTACAGTCCAGTCTTTCTCCATTGACCGTAGAGATGTACAGGGGTTTCAGAAAGCAGGACACAGGCAGATGATACTGATGCACAAGGGAGGCATCAATAAAGTTTCCCGCAGAGCCTGAGTCCAGGAAGGCCAAAACGGAGATGATCTCTTTGGAGGGAAGAAGAAGCTGGACTGTCAAATTTAAACGTGGAGAGGAGGAATTCACACCTAGGGAGGCCTCTCCTACAAACCCTAGGTGCGAGCGTTTCCCTGTGGCTGTGGACGTACAGGACAATCTTTGAGGAAATGATCGGCACTTGCGCAGTAGAGACACAGATTCTCAGCTCGGCAGCGAGTTCTTTCTTGCTGAGTCAGGCGAGACCGATCCACCTGCATAGCCTCCACTGCGGGAGTCAAATTAGAAGGTTGTGGTGGTTGCTGGAAGACAGGTGCCAAGCGAGGAAAGCGCCGAGGTCGTGCTGATTCTCTTTCTTGACGTTGTTCCTCACGTATCTCAGAGAAATTGATATAAATCTGGGATGCCAATTGCATCAGTTCATTCAATTTAGATGGCCATTCCCAAGCAGCAAGGACATCCTTTATTTGGCTAGATAATCCCCTCTTGAAAGTAGCGCAGAGAGCTTCATTATTCCAAGACAACTCCGACGCCGGGGTCCGGAACCGGATGGCATATTCGCCCACAGTGGAGTTGCCCTGGGAAAGACTCAGCAAAGCCGTCTCAGCGGAGGAGCAGGTTCTTCAAAAACTGTGTGAAATTCCATCAGGAATGCCTGGAGGTTATTAGTTGTAGCATCACTGCGATCCCATAGTGGAGTAGCCCAGGCCAAGGCCCTACCCGACAGGAGACTGATGACGAAGGCCACCTTTGCTCGTTCTGTGGAGAACTGGTCCGCCATGAGTTCTAAGTGCATGGAGCACTGCATCACGAAACCCCGACAAGTCTTGGGATCCCCCTCAAACTTCTCAGAAAGCGACAGATGGAGTTTCGAGCCAGAGGCAACTGCAGCAGCTGGAGGCTGTACTGGAGCTAGAGGAGGCTGTGGCTGTGGCGGATTCTGCTGGGCAGAGAGCTGCTGTGGCATCATGGTGGATAGCTGGTTGAGCTGCTGTGCCTGCTGGGCCAACTGCTGGGACTGAAGTGCCACGACAGATGGCCGGATCTTGCTGTCACGCACCTGAATGCGGGCGGTCTGGAAAAGGATGTGGATCCTCTACCTGTGTGGCTGATGACTCAGACCGTAACGGGGAGCGGAGTCTTAGGTGCCGCTGGTCTTCACCAGAGCCTGCCGCAAAGCAGGATGGATTTGCTGTGGCAGGCGACACTCAGGTTGCTACCCCCAATACGGCTCGACCACACAGGTGACTGGGCAAGGCGAGGTACAGGAGGATGAGACAGAGGCGTAGTCAATGTAGCAGAAAGTCAAGGCAGGCGGCAAAGGTTCGTAGTCAATAAACGTAGCGGAAAGGTCTGGGTACACGGGAATGGCAAACAGGCAATAGGGTACGCTTTCTCTCAGGCAAATGGCACTGAAGATCCGGCAGGGGGTTGTAAGAGGTGCAAAAACTTATAATGTGCTGTTCAGGTGCAGTACTAATTTTGGGCATACTGGCCCTTTAAATCTCAGAGCACCAGCGCGCGCACGCCCCAGGAGACGGGGACACGCGCGCTGGAGCTGAGACACAGTGAAGGAGGCAGCAGAGGAGCGAGGTAAGTGACTGCAAATCCCAGCCCCGGCGGGAGCAGAGACTGTGCGCTTGCGGCCGACATGTGCGGCTGGAGCGCAGGTAGTAACAGTGGCCATAGTGACTGCATCAATAACAGCAGTATGGGGAGGGGGAAGGTGGGTGAAGGAGCATGTGGCTCCGTTCTGCCCACCATTATTCAGAGATCTGGTGTGCAAGCCAGAGCCCTGTGCTGCCATCTCCCCCCTCATAGTTAAAAAAAGTACCCCCTTTCTGTGGCCCCTTGGCACAGAAAGCAATCAGGGACAGTTTAGATTAGGTAGGGACAGGTTAGGGGTAAAAAAAAATTAAATTATTATTATTATAATTTTTTTTCCAGCGTAATATCCGTAGGTGTCAGCGGGTCCGTAGCACCTTTAGCTGCGTGACCCCAGCCCTACTGGTTCGCTGCGGTTCGCCGCCAGCATTTTCTTTTAGGTGCAAACCTTTTTTTTTTTTCTAAACGTGTGGCCGGTCCCTCATAGCTGTAAAAGAGCGGTCTGCCACCGTTAGCTAAAGCCCACCCACCGCTGATCAGTCCTTGTACTGATCAGCGTTTTTTTTTTTGTGGTGCAGGCGCTTTTTCGGGTTATAGCTGCTTTTTTATTTTTTGCACTTATAGGCAACCAGTAAGCAGACCTTTGCTGTGTGAACAGACTGCACCTCTGTGTGCGGTCTGCCCCACCGCTGTCAGTGATTTATCACTGATCTGCATTTTTTATTTATTTTTGGTTCAGGCGGGTGCATTTTTTCGGGGTTAATCGTTTTGTTATTTTATTTTTCAGTTATTTTGTGTGGGGGATCTGTGTACGTCCCACCAGCCACTGTTCTGGGCTGAGTGGCCACTAACTTCTGCCCCCCCTTCCGCTACCAAGCGCTAATCAGTGGGCACACCACTGATTAGGTACATGCAATTTTTTTTGTGCAGGGCTTTTTTTGCGCTAGAAGTCCATTGAAAAAAAAAAAAAATGTTCCCCTTTTTAGTTTATGTTTTTTCTATTAGGGTGGGTTTAGTTAGTTAGGTTAGGGAGGTAGTCTCGCACCACACCACACACAGCACATACACAAATAAAGTTTTCCCCACACATATACACACACACCCATCCCCAATAGAGTAGGGAAATGGCCCGCAGGGCATTTTCAGCAGAGGAGGCATATGCCATACTTGCCTCCGAGACTGAAAGTGCCCCAGAGGACGAGGAAATAAGTGGCGCTTATAAAAGCCTCTGTGGCGCTTTAAGTGTTCTGTTCTGATGATGAGCCGCCAAGGCGGCAGAGACGCCGCCATGCGGGACCGCAAACCTCCTCTGCTCCTGACCGTGTATCCCATGCTAGTATGAGTCCCCCTGGTCTAGTCAAGCCCTCCAGCCAAGTTCACTGGTGCCCTGTACCGGAGAACTTGTCTGGACTGAGCCAGCGGATTACGAGCCTGTGATTCCTGAGTTTGTTGGCAACTCAGGAATCAAGATTGACATCGTCTGGTTCACTGAAATGAACTGTTTTAGTTTTCTTTTCAGTGAAGACTTAGACTTTGTCAATCTGATGGTTGAGCAGACAAACCGGTTCGCCCAACCGTCGCAAACCCAGGCTCACTTTTGGCTAGGCCCAGTGGCTGGTTCCCAGTCGATGTAGCCGAAATGAGGACATTTTGGGGCCTCATGCTGCATATGGGCCAGTGTCAGGCAATATTAGAGTGGGGACGTCTTTACTAGGCACCGCTCTACAATATGGCCATGGCACATCCCCGAATCGAGGCCATTCGGAAATGTTTGCATTATGCTGATAATGCAGCAAGTCCCCCCCTGAACTGATGCCTCATATGACCGCCTGTATAAAATCAGGCTGGTCATCAATAACTTCGGGGCCAAATTATGGGAAGCCTATGTCCCTGCAAGCGAGGTTGCTATTGATGAGTGTTACGCCGAGCGCTCCGGGTCCCCGCTCCTCCCCGGAGCGCTCGCTACACTCCTCTCACTGCAGCGCTCCGGTCGGTTCCACGGACCCGGGGCGCTGCGATACCGCCTCTGGCCGGGATGCGATTCGCGATGCGGGTAGCGCCCGCTCGCGATGCGCACCCCGGCTCCCGTACCTGACTCGCTCTCCGTCAGTTCTGTCCCGGCGCGCGCGGCCCCGCTCCCTAGGGCGCGCGCGCGCCGGGTCTTTGCGATTTAAAGGGCCACTGCGCCGCTGATTGGCGCAGTGGTTCCAATTAGTGTTTACACCTGTGCACTTCCCTATATCACCTCACTTCCCCTTCACTCCCTCGCCGGATCTTGTTGCCTTAGTGCCAGTGAAAGCGTTTCCTTGTGTGTTCCTAGCCTGTGTTCCAGACCTCCTGCCGTTGCCCCTGACTACGATCCTTGCTGCCTGCCCCGACCTTCTGCTACGTCCGACCTTGCTTCTGTCTACTCCCTTGTACCGCGCCTATCTTCAGCAGCCAGAGAGGTTGAGCCGTTGCTAGGGGATACGACCTGGTCACTACCGCCGCAGCAAGACCATCCCGCTTTGCGGCGGGCTCTGGTGAAAACCAGTAGTGACTTAGAACCGATCCTCTAGCACGGTCCACGCCAATCCCTCTCTGGCACAGAGGATCCACTACCTGCCAGCCGGCATCGTGACAGTAGATCCGGCCATGGATCCCGCTGAAGTTCCTCTGCCAGTTGTCGCTGACCTCACCACGGTGGTCGCCCAGCAGTCACAACAGATTGCGCAACAAGGCCAACAGCTGTCTCAACTGACTGTTATGCTACAACAGTTACTACCACAGCTCCAGCAACCATCTCCTCCGCCAGCTCCTGTACCTCCTCCGCAGCGAGTGGCCGCTTCTGGACTACGACTATCCTTGCCGGATAAATTTGATGGGGACTCTAAGCTTTGCCGTGGCTTCCTTTCCCAATGTTCATTACACTTGGAGATGATGTCGGACCAGTTCCCCACTGAAAGGTCTAAGGTGGCTTTCGTAGTCAGCCTGCTGTCTGGAAAAGCCCTGGCTTGGGCCACACCGCTCTGGGACCGCAATGACCCCGTCACTGCCTCTGTACACTCCTTCTTCTCGGAAATTCGAAGTGTCTTTGAGGAACCTGCCCGAGCCTCTTCTGCTGAGACTGCCCTGTTGAACCTGGTCCAGGGTAATTCTTCCGTTGGCGAGTATGCCGTACAATTCCGTACTCTTGCTTCTGAATTATCCTGGAACAATGAGGCCCTCTGCGCGACCTTTAAAAAAGGCCTATCCAGCAACATTAAAGATGTTCTGGCCGCACGAGAAATGCCTGCTAATCTTCATGAACTTATTCACCTAGCCACTCGCATTGACATGCGTTTTTCCGAAAGGCGTCAGGAGCTCCGCCAAGATATGGACTCTGTTCGCACGAGGCGTTTCTTCTCCTCGGCTCCTCTCTCCTCTGGTTCCCTGCAATCTGTTCCTGTGCCTCCCGCCGTGGAGGCTATGCAGGTCGACCGGTCTCGCCTGACATCTCAAGAGAGGACACGACGCCGCATGGAGAACCTCTGCCTGTACTGTGCTAGTACCGAACACTTCCTGAGGGATTGTCCTATCCGCCCTCCCCGCCTGGAAAGACGTACCCTGACTCCGCACAAAGGTGAGACAATCCTTGATGTCCACTCTGCTTCTCCACGTCTTACTGTGCCTGTGCGGATGTCTGCCTCTGCCTTCTCCTTCTCTTCTGTGGCCTTCTTGGACTCTGGATCTGCAGGAAATTTTATTTTGGCCTCTCTCGTCAACAGGTTCAACATCCCAGTGACCAGTCTCACCAGACCCCTTTACATCAATTGTATAAACAATGAAAGATTGGACTGTTCCATACGTTTCCGCACGGAGCCCCTTCTAATGAGCATCGGATCTCATCACGAGAGGATTGAACTTTTGGTCCTCCCCAATTGCACCTCGGAAATTCTCCTTGGACTTCCCTGGCTTCAACTTCATTCCCCAACCCTGGATTGGTCCACTGGGGAGATCAAGAGTTGGGGGCCCTCTTGTTCCAAGGACTGTCTAAAACCGGTTCCCAGTAACCCTTGCCGTAACTCTGTGCTTCCTCCAGTAACCGGTCTCCCTAAGGCCTATATGGACTTCGCGGATGTTTTTTGCAAAAAACAAGCGGAGACTCTACCTCCTCACAGGCCTTATGATTGTCCTATCGACCTCCTCCCGGGTACTACTCCACCCCGGGGCAGAATTTATCCTCTCTCTGCCCCAGAGACTCTTGCCATGTCTGAATACGTCCAGGAGAATCTAAAAAAGGGCTTTATCCGTAAATCCTCCTCTCCTGCCGGAGCCGGATTTTTCTTTGTGTCCAAAAAAGATGGCTCTCTACGTCCTTGCATTGACTACCGCGGACTTAATAAAATCACGGTTAAGAACCGCTACCCCTTACCCCTCATCTCTGAACTCTTTGATCGCCTCCAAGGTGCCCACATCTTTACTAAATTGGACTTAAGAGGCGCCTATAACCTCATCCGCATCAGAGAGGGGGATGAGTGGAAAACAGCATTTAACACCAGAGATGGACACTTTGAGTATCTGGTCATGCCCTTTGGCCTGTGCAACGCCCCTGCTGTCTTCCAAGACTTTGTTAATGAAATTTTTCGTGATCTGTTATACTCCTGTGTTGTTGTATATCTTGATGATATCCTAATTTTTTCGGCCAATCTAGAAGAACACCGCCAGCATGTCCGTATGGTTCTTCAGAGACTTCGTGACAATCAACTCTATGCTAAAATTGAGAAATGTCTGTTTGAATGCCAATCTCTTCCTTTTCTAGGATACTTGGTCTCTGGCCAGGGACTACAAATGGATCCAGATAAACTCTCTGCCGTCTTAGATTGGCCACGCCCCTCCGGACTCCGTGCCATCCAACGTTTTTTGGGGTTCGCCAATTATTACAGGCAATTTATTCCACATTTTTCTACCATTGTGGCTCCTATTGTGGCTTTAACCAAAAAAAATGCCGATCCCAAGTCTTGGCCTCCTCAAGCGGAAGACGCCTTTAAACGACTCAAGTCTGCCTTCTCTTCGGCTCCCGTGCTCTCCAGACCTGACCCATCTAAACCCTTCCTATTGGAGGTTGATGCCTCCTCAGTGGGAGCTGGAGCTGTCCTTCTACAAAAAAACTCTTCCGGGCATGCTGTTACTTGTGGTTTTTTTTCTAGGACCTTCTCTCCGGCGGAGAGGAACTACTCCATCGGGGATCGAGAGCTTCTAGCCATTAAATTAGCACTTGAGGAATGGAGGCATCTGCTGGAGGGATCAAGATTTCCAGTTATTATTTACACCGATCACAAGAACCTCTCATACCTCGAGTCTGCCCAACGGCTGAATCCTCGTCAGGCCAGGTGGTCTCTGTTCTTTGCCCGATTTAATTTTGAAATTCACTTTCGGCCTGCTGATAAGAACATTAGGGCCGATGCTCTCTCTCGTTCCTCAGATGCTTCTGAAATTGAACTCTCTCCTCAACACATCATTCCTCCTGACTGCCTGATTTCCACTTCTCCAGCCTCCATCAGGCAAACTCCTCCAGGAAAGACCTTTGTTTCTCCACGCCAACGCCTCGGAATCCTCAAATGGGGTCACTCCTCCCATCTCGCAGGTCATGCGGGCATCAAGAAATCTGTGCAACTCATCTCTCGCTTCTATTGGTGGCCGACTCTAGAGACTGATGTGGTGGACTTTGTGCGAGCCTGCACTATCTGTGCCCGGGATAAGACTCCTCGCCAGAAGCCCGCTGGTTTTCTTCTTCCTCTGCCTGTTCCCGAACAACCTTGGTCTCTGATTGGTATGGATTTTATTACTGACTTACCCCCATCCCATGGCAACACTGTTATTTGGGTGGTCGTTGATCGATTCTCCAAAATGGCACATTTCATCCCTCTTCCTGGTCTTCCTTCAGCGCCTCAGTTGGCTAAACAATTTTTTGTACACATTTTTCGTCTTCACGGGTTGCCTACGCAGATCGTCTCGGATAGAGGCGTCCAATTTGTGTCTAAATTCTGGAGGGCTCTCTGTAAACAACTCAAGATTAAATTAAATTTTTCTTCTGCATACCATCCTCAATCCAATGGACAAGTAGAAAGAATTAACCAGATCTTGGGTGACTATTTACGACATTTTGTTTCCTCCCGCCAGGATGACTGGGCAGATCTTCTACCTTGGGCCGAATTCTCGTATAATTTCAGAATCTCTGAATCTTCCTCCAAATCCCCGTTTTTCGTGGTGTACGGCCGTCACCCTCTTCCCCCCCTCCCTACCCCCTTGCCCTCTGGTCTGCCCGCTGTGGATGAAATTTCTCGTGATCTCTCCATCATATGGAGAGAGACCCAAAATTCTCTTTTACAGGCTTCTTCACGCATGAAGAGATTCGCGGATAAGAAAAGAAGAGCTCCTCCCATTTTTTCCCCTGGAGACAAGGTATGGCTCTCCGCCAAATATGTCCGCTTCCGTGTCCCTAGCTATAAGTTGGGACCACGCTATCTTGGTCCTTTCAAGATTTTGCGCCAGATTAATCCTGTCTCTTACAAACTTCTTCTTCCTCCTTCTCTTCGTATTCCTAATGCCTTTCATGTTTCTCTTCTTAAACCACTTATCATTAACCGTTTCTCTCCCAAATCTGTTCCCCCCACTCCTGTCTCCGGCTCCTCGGACATCTTCTCCGTCAAAGAAATTTTAGCATCTAAAAAGGTCAGAGGGAAAACCTTCTTTTTAGTGGATTGGGAGGGTTGTGGTCCAGAAGAGAGGTCCTGGGAACCTGAGGACAATATCCTGGACAAAAGTCTGGTCCTCAGGTTCTCAGGCTCCAAGAAGAGGGGGAGACCCAAGGGGGGGGGTACTGTTACGCCGAGCGCTCCGGGTCCCCGCTCCTCCCCGGAGCGCTCGCTACACTCCTCTCACTGCAGCGCTCCGGTCGGTTCCACGGACCCGGGGCGCTGCGATACCGCCTCTGGCCGGGATGCGATTCGCGATGCGGGTAGCGCCCGCTCGCGATGCGCACCCCGGCTCCCGTACCTGACTCGCTCTCCGTCAGTTCTGTCCCGGCGCGCGCGGCCCCGCTCCCTAGGGCGCGCGCGCGCCGGGTCTTTGCGATTTAAAGGGCCACTGCGCCGCTGATTGGCGCAGTGGTTCCAATTAGTGTTTACACCTGTGCACTTCCCTATATCACCTCACTTCCCCTTCACTCCCTCGCCGGATCTTGTTGCCTTAGTGCCAGTGAAAGCGTTTCCTTGTGTGTTCCTAGCCTGTGTTCCAGACCTCCTGCCGTTGCCCCTGACTACGATCCTTGCTGCCTGCCCCGACCTTCTGCTACGTCCGACCTTGCTTCTGTCTACTCCCTTGTACCGCGCCTATCTTCAGCAGCCAGAGAGGTTGAGCCGTTGCTAGGGGATACGACCTGGTCACTACCGCCGCAGCAAGACCATCCCGCTTTGCGGCGGGCTCTGGTGAAAACCAGTAGTGACTTAGAACCGATCCTCTAGCACGGTCCACGCCAATCCCTCTCTGGCACAGAGGATCCACTACCTGCCAGCCGGCATCGTGACAATGAGTCTCTCATCAGCTTTAAGAGGAGACTCAGCCTCCGGCAATACATCCCAACCAAGTGAGCGCTGCATAAACTGTGTGAGAGTACCTCAGGGTACACATGCAAGTTTATGGTGTATGAGGGACGAGATTTCTGTATTGAACCCCCAGAATGTCCCCCCACTCTGGGTGTTAGTGGGAAAATTGTTTGGGGCCTTTTGCACCCATTGCTAGATAAAGGTGACCACCTTTACGTGGATAACTTTTATACTAGTATCCCTCTCTTCACTTCCCTCGATGCCAGATCCACGCTCGCTTGTGGGACAGTCCGGAGGAATCAAAGAAGCCTTGCTTCCAATCCCTCCAGATTCCTATCCCCCGGGGGGAGTCCCGTGCTCCTACCCATGAAAACCTGTTGCTGGTTAGGCATAAGGACAAGAGGGATGTCCTTATGCTCACCACAATTCATGGGAACGGCAGCACCCCTGTCCCTGTGCGAGGAACTGTGGGACCGGTCCTCAAGCCCGATTGTATTCTGGACTACAATCGGTATATGGGGGGAGTTCATCTTTCTGATCAAATCCTCAAGCCATATAATGCCATGCGAAAAACATAGTTATGGTACAAAAAAGTTGCGGTCTACATGGTACAAGTTGCCATGTATAACTCTTTTGTACTGTCCCAGTACGCTGGCAACACAGGTTCATACCTGCAGTTTCAAGAGGAAGTTCTAAAGGCCCTCACCTTTGGTGACCGCCAAAGAGCGGGTCAGAGCACCTCTGGAACTGTGGGACCCCGCATCGTCCCCGGCCAACACTTTCCAGGTGAGGTCCCCGACACTGGAAAGAAGTGACGATCCCAAAAAAATGCAGTGTGTCGCAAGAGGGGGATTCGGAAGGATACCACCACTCAGTGTGACACTTGCCCCGATCATCCAGGCCTCAGCGTTAAAAACTGCTTCAGGGAGTATCACACTTCCATGGAGTTCTACATTTTTAATCCTTTCACCTGATTTTCATTCCCCAGAATTTGACACCAATGTACCAGTCCAGAGTACATTGTCTTCCAAATTTAAAACCAAATCGCCCCCCTTGAAAAAAAAAAAAAAAAACTTCTTTGCCAATACCCCTGATATTTCCCCCCCCCCCCCCCCCAAAAAAAAGAAAAAAGGGCCATGGGACACAGAGTCAACAGCATTGGGGGTATGCAGTTGCCTCAAATGCACAGCACTCTCTCCCCACCTGAGCGGGGTGCGCATTTGAGGTAACAGAATGGGACAGCCACACACATCACTTTCACAGAATGATGATTCAGAGCATAGGGTTTGAAGCTGGCATCATTTTTACTTTCGGCTATACTCTGGGTTATGTTTCCTGCACCCCACCCATCTTATAAGGTGCTGGATGTTTCAGACCTTACAAGCCTGGTAACTGACTGCACAGAGGCACATTCATAGTGTAGGGTCCGTCCCAATGAGGTCACCTTATCATGGTGGGATGGTCCAAACTATTTGGCCAAATGGTGAGCGAAGCACCCAAATTTTTCATTGTAGCAATATAGCATTTCATGTTTAATCTGTATCTTTGTGCTAGCAGTGTGCTGCTGTATTCTCCTGCTTGTGTATATTTAGCCTAGCAGCGTGCACCTGTATGCTGGGTCCAACAGTTTGGTATCAGTATGTGCTGGCCAGCCTTTTTTGTGTTATACTCTGGGTTTTTCGAAAAAATTCGGTTTGATCTGAATTTATTTGCAGCGAATCTATATTAAAAACGTCTATTTCTGGACTACAGAGAGCCTCATTAGGGGTGTAGAACACTTTCCTTTGTTCTAACAGGCATATGGAGTGTGCTGGGGTAGTGGCACAATGACGGAGACCATATAGTGGCTATGTCACGATTCGGCAGGCTGGATGTGGATCCTCTGTGTCAGCGAGGGATTGGCGTGGACCGTGTCGGTGGACCGGTTCTAAGTTGCTACTGGTTTTCACCAGAGCCTGCCGCAAAGCGGGATGGTCTTGCTGCAGCGGTAGCAACCAGGTGGTATCCACCGGCAATGGCTCAACCTCGCTGACTGCTGAGAAGGCGTGGGACAGAAGGACTAGACAGAGGCAAGGTCAGACGTAGCAGAAGGTCGGGGCAGGCGGCAAGGTTCGTAGTCAATGTGGATAGCAGAAGATCTGGAACACAGGCTTTGGACAGCACTAAACGCTTTCACTGGCACAAGGAAACAAGATCCGGCAGGGAAGTGCTGGGGAAGTGAGGCAATATAGCCAGGGAGCAGTTGGAAGCTAATTAGGCTGATCATTGGTGCACTGGCCCTTTAAATCTTAGAGAGCTGGCGCGCGCGCGCCCTAAGCCGGGGGCCGGGACAGGTGAGTGACTTAGGATGCGATTCGCGAGCGGGCGCGTCCCGCTATGCGAATCGCATTCCCGCCGGCAGTGTCAGTGCAGCGCTCCCGGTCAGCTGGTCTGACCGAAGCGCTGCAGAGCGAGGAACGCCGCGAGTGCTCCGAGGAGCAGGGACCCGGAGCGCTCGGCGTAACAGTACCCCCCCCCCCTTAGGTCTCCCCCTTTTTTTGTCCGGCAATTGCTTCACGTGGGACGAGAACACTGGGAGCGATTGTAGGGTTTCCCCATCAAAGGCAGGCAGTTCAGCAGGAGTGGGAATGGGGAGGGAGGGCAGAGGGTGAAGCTTGGCACGGGGCAGAGTGTTACCAGGACGGGGGCTATGAGGAGGCAAAGCATAGTCCTGATAGGCTTTGGGGAGACCAGGTGTAGGAGGAGGCACTGAGGCTTGCCTGACGGGACTGGGAGGAGACGTGAGGCATTTCTTGCGGCAAGCAGGGCCCCAATTCTTGATCTCCCCAATTCTTGATTCTTGACCGGGGAGGACTTCAGAGGTACAGTTGGGAAGGACGAACAATTCAATCTTTTCGTGATGGGGTCCAATGCACATTAAGAGGGGTTCTGTGCGGTAAGGCACAGTACAGTCCAACTTCACTCCGTTGACCGAAGAAATCGAGACAGGACACCGGGATGCAGAACTTATTAACCAAAGAGTCCAGAATAAAATTTCCAGAAGCACCAGAGTCCAAGCAGGCCACGGCTGAGAAGGAGGAGTTAGCAGAAGAAGAAATCCGCACGGGCACAGTGAGACGTGGAGAAGCAGACTTCGTACCAAGGGACGCCACACCCACATGAGCTGGGTGCGTGCGTTTCCTAGACGTGGAGGACGAATAGGGCAATCCACCAAGAAATGTTCGGTACTAGCGCAGTACAGACATAGATTTTTTTCCCTACTGCGAGTCCTCTCTTCATGGGTCAGGCGAGACCGATCCACTTGCATAGCCTCCTCGGCGGGAGGCACAGGGGTAGATTGCAAAGAATACTGTGGGAGAGGTGCCCAGAGATCAAGGTCTTTTTCCTGGCAGAGCTCCTGGTGTCTCTCAGAAAAACGCATGTCAATGCGGGTGGCCAAATGGATAAGTTCTTGCAGGTTGGCAGGAATCTCTTGTGTGGCCAGCACATCCTTGATGTTACTGGATAGGCCTTTTTTAAAGGTCGCGCAGAGAGCCTCGTTATTCCAAGATAATTCGGAAGCGAGAGTACGAAATTGGATGGCGTACTCGCCTACTGAAGAACTACCCTGGACCAGGTTCAGCAGGGCAGTCTCGGCAGAAGAAGCTCGGGCTGGTTCTTCGAAGACACTACGGACTTCAGCGAAGAAGGACTGGACTGTGGCAGGATCATTGCGGTCCCAGAGCGGTGTGGCCCAAGACAAGGCCTTTCCAGAAAGAAGACTCATTACGAACGCCACCTTAGACCGTTCTGTAGGAAATTGGTCCGACAACATCTCCATATGTAGGGAACATTGAGACAAGAAGCCACGGCAGAGTCTAGAGTCCCCATCAAATTTGTCCGGCAGGGACAAGCGTAGGCTAGGAGCGGCCAGTTGCTGCGGAGGAGGTGCAGGAGCTGGCGGAGGAGATGGTTGCTGCTGTAGCAGTGGCAGAAGTTGCTGTAACGTGGCGGTCAACTGCGACAGCTGCTGTCCTTGTTGGGCAATTTGCTGCGATTGCTGGGCGACCACCGTAGGTAGGTCAGCGAGACTTGGCAGCGGCACCTCAGCGGGATCCATGGCCGGATCTACTGTCACGATTCGGCAGGCTGGATGTGGATCCTCTGTGTCAGCGAGGGATTGGCGTGGACCGTGTCGGTGGACCGGTTCTAAGTTGCTACTGGTTTTCACCAGAGCCCGCCGCAAAGCGGGATGGTCTTGCTGCGGCGGTAGCAACCAGGTCGTATCCACCGGCAACGGCTCAACCTTGCTGACTGCTGAGAAGGCGTGGGACAGAAGGACTAGACAGAGGCAAGGTCAGACGTAGCAGAAGGTCGGGGCAGGTGGCAAGGTTCGTAGTCAATGTGGATAGCAGAAGATCTGGAACACAGGCTTTGGACAGCACTAAACGCTTTCACTGGCACAAGGCAACAAGATCCGGCAGGGAAGTGCAGGGGAAGTGAGGTAATATAGCCAGGGAGCAGGTGGAAGCTAATAGGCTGATTGGGCCAGGCACCAATCATTGGTGCATTGGCCCTTTAAATCTTAGAGAGCTGGCGCGCGCGCCCTATGGAGCGGAGCCGCGCGCGCCAGGACATGACAGCCGGGGGCCGGGACAGGTGAGTGACTTGGGATGCGATTCGCGAGCGGGCGCGTCCCGCTATGCGAATCGCATCCCCGCCGGCAGTGTCAGTGCAGCGCTCCCGGTCAGCAGGTCTGACCGGGGCGCTGCAGAGCGAGGAACGCCGCGAGCGCTCCGAGGAGGAGCAGGGACCCGGAGCGCTCGGCGTAACAGGCTGAAGGACACAGCGTTGGGGTGTTGGCAGCATGAGGAGACCATATAGTGGCTAAATGACACAGCATGGAGGTGTTAGCAGCATGAGGAGACCATATAGTGGCTGAATGACAGCGTGGCGGTGTTTGCAGCATGAGGAGACCATATAGTGGCTGAATGACAAAGCTTGGATGTGGCTGAAGCATGAGGAGACCATATAGTGGCTGAATGACACAGCGTGGAGGTGTTGGCAGCATGAGGAAACCATATAGTGGCTGAATGACACAGCTTGGAGGTGTTGGCAGCATGAGGAGACCATATAGTTACTGAATGACACAGCCTGAAGCTGGCAGCAGCATGAGTAGACAATAGGGCTTCGCAATCCCTAAAATTAAAAGATGAATTTAGAAACTTTAATTGAAGAATTATGGTGGCTAGTGCTAACATAAAAAATTTTAGGCCCAGGCTCAGCAGCATCAGTAAATCATATATTGGCTGAATGACAAAGCCTGGAGGTGGCAGAAGCATGAGGAGACCATATAGTGGCTGAATGACACAGCCTGGAGTTGATTGAAGCATGAGGAGATCATATAGTGTCTGAATGGCACAGCCTGGAGTTGGTAGAAGCATGAGGAGACCATATAGTGTCTGAATGGCACAGCCTGGAGTTGGTAGCAGCATGAGTAGACACTAGGGCTTCACAATCCCTAAGATTAAAAGATGAATTTAGAAATTTAAATAGAAGATTTATAGTAGCTAGTGCTACCACAAAACATTTTAGGCCCAGGCCCATATAGTGGCTGAACAACACAGCCGGAGACCATTGAAATTTCAGATTTTTAAATAAAAATTTAAGATTTTAAAATTGAAATTGAGGATTTTGAAATTGAAATTTTAACTCCCAAGATTTTTAGGAAGCCCCTATGGTGCCAGGACAGCCAAAAAAAACACATGGCATACTATTTTGGAAACTACACCCCTCAAGGAACGCAACAAGGGGTACAGTGAGCCTTAACACCTCCCACATGTTTGATGACTTTTCGTTAAAATCGGACGTATAAATGAAAAAAAATGTTTTCACTAAAATGCTGGTTTTCCCCCAAATTTTACATTTTTACAAGGGGTAATAGGAGAAAATGACCCCCAAAATTTGTAACCCCATTTCTTCTGAATATGGTTATACCCCATGTGTGGACGTCAAGTGCTCTGCTGGTGCACTACAATGCTCAGAAGAGGAGGAGCACCATTGAACTTTTGGAGACAGAATTTGGTTGGAATAGAAGTCGAGGGGGACATGTGCGTTTTCTAAGCCCCCTGTGGTGCCAGAACAGTGAACCCCCCCCAAATGTGACCCCATTTTGGAAACTACACCCTTCACAGAATTGAATAAGGGGTGCAGTGAGTATTTACACCCCACTGACGTTTGACAGATCTCTGGAACAGTGGGCTGTGCAAATGAAAAATTACATTTTTCATTTTCCCAGACCACTGTTCCATAAATCCGTCAGACACCTGTGGGGCATAAATGCTCACTGCACCCCTTATTACATTACATGAGGGGTGTAGTTTCCAAAATGGGGTGACGTGGGGGGGTCCATTGTTCTGGCACTATTGGGGCTTTGTAAACACACGTGGCCTTCAATTCCGGACAAATTTTCTTTGCAAAATTCCAATGGTGCTCCCTTTCTCCTGACATTGTAGTGCGCCAGCAGAGCACTTTACATCCACATATGGGGTATTTATATACATAGAAGAAATTGGGTTACAAATTTTGGGAGGCTTTTTTCCTATTTTGCCTTGTGAAAATGAAAAATTTAGGGGCCCTGGACACAACATTTTTCATTTTCACAAGGCAAAATAGGAAAAAAGCCTCCCAAAATTTGTAACCCAATTTCTTCTATGTATATAAATACCCCATATGTGGATGTAAAGTGCTCTGCTGGCGCACTACAATGTCAGGAGAAAGGGAGCACCATTGGAATTTTGCAAAGAAAATTTGTCCGGAATTGAAGGCCACGTGTGTTTACAAAGCCCCAATAGTGCCAGAACAATGGACCCCCCCACGTCACCCCATTTTGGAAACTACACCCCTCATGTAATGTAATAAGGGGTGCAGTGAGCATTTATGCCCCACAGGTGTCTGACGGATTTATGGAACAGTGGTCTGGGAAAATGAAAAATGTAATTTTTCATTTGCACAGCCCACTGTTCCAGAGATCTGTCAAACGTCAGTGGGGTGTAAATACTCACTGCACCCCTTATTCAATTCTGTGAAGGGTGTAGTTTCCAAAATGGGGTCACATTTGGGGGGGGTTCACTGTTCTGGCACCACAGGGGGCTTAGAAAACGCACATGTCCCCCTCGACTTCTATTCCAACCAAATTCTGTCTCCAAAAGTTCAATGGTGCTCCTCCTCTTCTGAGCATTGTAGTGCACCAGCAGAGCACTTGACGTCCACACATGGGGTATAACCATATTCAGAAGAAATGGGGTTACAAATTTTGGGGGTCATTTTCTCCTATTACCCCTTGTAAAAATGTAAAATTTGGGGGAAAACCAGCATTTTAGTGAAAACATTTTTTTTCATTTATACGTCCGATTTTAACGAAAAGTCATCAAACATGTGGGAGGTGTTAAGGCTCACTGTACCCCTTGTTGCGTTCCTTGAGGGGTGTAGTTTCCAAAATAGTATGCCATGTGTTTTTTTTGGCTGTCCTGGCACCATAGGGGCTTCCTAAATGCGACATGCCCTCCAAAAACCATTTCAGCTAAATTTGCTTTTCAGAAGCCAAATGTGACTCCTTCTCTTCTGAGCATTGTAGTGTGCCAGCAGAGCAGTTGACGTCCACACATGTGGTATTTTCATGCTCAGAAGAGATGGGGTTACACATTTTGGGGGGCATTTTGTCCTATTATCCCTATTAAAAATCAGCATTTTAGTGAGAAAAAAAAAATCATTTACACATCCAACTTTAACAAAAAGTCGTCAAACATCTGTGGGGTGTTAAGGCTCACTGTACCCCATATACTTTGAAGCCCTCTGAGGTCTTCCAAAAGTAAAAACATGTCAACTTTATGATGCATACATAAAGTAGACATATTGTATATGTGAATCAATATATAATTTATTTGGAATATTCATTTTCCTTATTAGCCGAGAGCTTCAAAGTTGAAAAAAATGCAAAATTTTCAATTTTTTCATTAAATTTTTTAATTTTTCACCAAGAAATGATACAAGTATCAACAAAATCCTTAAGGGGGTCCTTAAGGGGTTAAATAGAAATTTAAGATTTTGAAATTGAAATTGAGGATTTTGAAATTGAAATTTTAACTCCCAAGTTTTAGTGTCCCGAGTCCCGGCATGTGGGTCCAAAGGACCAAATCTAACAAGGAGTCAAATGTCACATGGCAGCACAATGACAGAGCCTGGAGGGGTCATCAGTATGAGGAGACCATATAGTTGTTGAATGATACAGCCTGGAGCTGGCAGCATGTGGAGACCATATAGTGGATGAATGAGACAGCCTGGAGGTGGCAGCATCAGGAGCACTGAAAAAGACCCTAATGCAGAGGAATTTCTGAAACTGGGGACCAGCACCTTAATTAAGTTTTGCAGTATCCATGGCAGCACAATCAGAAAGCCTGGAGGTGGTAGCATCAGCATGGGGAGACCATAGATCAGCACAATTAGATAGCCTGGAGGTGGCAGCATGAAGAGGCCATAGAGCAGCACAATTAGAGAGCCTTGAGGTGGCAGCATCAACATGAGGAGACCATATGGCGGCACAATGACAGTGCCTGGAGGTGGTAGCATCAGCATGAGGAGACCATATGGTGGCACAATGACAGAGCGTGGAGGCGGTAGCATTAGCATGAGGAGACCATATGGCAGCACAATGACAGAGCCTGGAGGTGTTAGCATTAGCATGTGACATCACAGGGGTGACTGGCTGCTGATAGGCTGCATCCTGTATGTGATTTAGGGTCATCTCGACTACGTCCCTTCCCGCCTTGCCTTCCCGATATTCCCAGCATTCATTGCCCCATGTACTGACATGTGGATCCGCCATTTTAGATGCCCTGAAGCCTGGACCGCTGAAAATGGAGTTTAATGATGCGATTCGCGCGATAGAATCGCAGGGATATTCGCTTTTGTTGAGAATTGAATATTTCATGAAATTTTTAACGAATTCGGGTTTGTCCGCTTCGATTCGCTCATCTCTACTCTGGGTCATCATTCTGGGAATATAATTGGAATATCGGTATTAAAATAGCAATTTTCATTTCCCTCCCATAGTACACTTCATCCATTCCTGGAAAATAAATTTAGGGAACATCCGTCTGTTCCAAATCTCTACTTCCCCCCTAAACACCTTCCCTAGGGGGTGTACTGTTTGTAATAGGCTCACATGTGGGTGTTCCTTTCATGTATTTTCCTCTGTATGTAACTGCTAGGTCCGTAAGAAACATCGGCCACATATGCAAAGAGTTCTTGCTCATGAGCTCTGTTGTATTTCCAGGTGACAATTCAGAGTCACTTGCTAGTTGTTCCCAAAAAGATGAAGCAGAGCATAGGTTGAAAATTGCAATTTTCAAAAGCTACCCTCCATCCATTTAGGAAACACCCCTTCTTTCAAAATGTCCTCTTTACCCCTATACCCATTCCTCAGGGTGGGTACTTTCTGTAATGGTGTCACATGTGGGTGTTTCATTTTTTGTATTTTCCTCTGAATATATGTAACCATCAGCTACTGATATGCCATAGGCCTCAAATGCAAACAGACCTCTATGACTTCTAAGCCTTGTTGTGCACCTGCCCAGCACGCTACCCCATATGTGGTTGTATTTCCATTGTCAGGGGAAAAAGCCCTCCAAAATTTGTAACCCAATTTCTCCCATTACCCCTTGTGAAAATGTAAACAATTGGGTAACCCCAGCATTTTAGTGTAAAAATTTTTTAATTTGTCAATTCATGGTCCACTTTTCAAAAAGCCTGTGAGGTGTAAGTACTTACTGTACCCCTTGTTTCCTTCTTTGAGGGGTATAGTTTAAAAATTTTGGTCACTTGCTGTTTTTTTTTTTTAGATTTTATGTCAGAACCTCAACAATAACTAGATGGCCTCCATGTTGAAAAATGCAGTCCAATGTACATCCTGTTCAATGTATGCAATCCTTGAACAGCAGTTTGAGGGTGCATATTGTTGTGCGAGATGTGTGCTAGTTGTCCGTTTGGAAGCCCAGATCCTGCATCTAGAGGGGCGACTGGCAACAATGAGAAGCATTGACAACATGGAGAGGAGTCTCCTGCTCACTGAGCAGGCACTCTTGGGAATAGAGGTGGGGGAGGACAGTGGGACGGAGTTGCAGGACAGTCAGGCAGTTAGCTGGGTTACAGTTAGAAAGCGGGGTACGGGAAAAAGTGTCAGGGAGGCTAGTCCTGAACTGGCACACCCCAACAAGTTTGCCCGCTTGGCAGATGAGGGGGATGCCATTACAGAGCTAGCAGAACTGCAGCAGGATACCGCCTCTGGCCGCCAGGGGGGTGTCTGCTCCAGTAAGGAGGGAGGGAGGAGTACAGGGCAGGCCAGACAGGTACTAGTGGTGGGGGACTCAATTATTAGGGGGACAGACAGGGCAATCTGTCACAAAGACCGGGATCGCCTAACAGTGTGTTGTCTGCCTGGCGCACGAGTTCGGCACAACGCGGATCGGGTTGACAGGTTGCTGGGCGGGGCTGGAGAGGACCCAGCAGTCATGGTACATATTGGCACCAATGACAGAGTAAGAGGTAGGTGGAGTGTCCTTAAAAATGATTTCAGGGACTTAGGCCGCAAGCTTTAGGCAAGGACCTCCAAGGTAGTATTTTCTGAAATACTACCAGTACCACGAGCCGCACCAGAGAGGCAGCGGGAGATCAGGGAGGTAAACAAGTGGCTCAGAAGCTGGTGTAGGAAGGAAGGGTTTGGGTTCATGGAGAACTGGGCTGACTTCGCTGTCGGTTACCGGCTCTACCGTAGGAACGGGCTGCACCTCAATGGGGAGGGTGCAGCTGTGCTTGGGGAGAAGATGGCTAGAAGGGTGGAGGAGTGTTTAAACTAGGGACTTGGGGGGAGGGAACCTACAGCAAAGAGGGGGAAGATAGTGTAGATAGAGAGGTGGGAATTATAAATGTACCTGGGGGTGGAGCGGAGGGAGGGGTTAGAATAGTTAATAGGAATAGGCTTCATAGGAAAATAAAACTTACACCCTTGAATCCCATTAACCCCAATAACATAAAGGATGGAAATGTAAAGTGTATGTTCACAAATGCCAGAAGCCTAGCAAATAAAATGGGGGAGCTTGAGGCCTTGATACTGGAGGAACATATTGCTATAGTTGGGGTCACTGAGACATGGCTGGACTCCTCGCATGACTGGGCTGTCAATCTGCAGGGGTTTACATTGTTTTGAAAAGATAGAATGAACAGAAAAGGTGGTGGAGTCTGTCTGTATGTTAGAAGTGGTATGAAAGTCAGTGTGAACGATGCCATAGTGTGTGATGATTCTGAGGAGGTGGAATCACTGTGGGTAGAATCACAAAAGGAGGGAAATACTGAAAAAACAATACTTGGTGTAATCTACAGACCCCCAATATCACTGGAGAGATAGAAGGTCGGCTTCATAAACAAATTGAGAGGGCCGCCCGGGCAGGTACAGTGGTAATAATGGGAGATTTTAACTATCCAGATAGAGATTGGGGTCCGGGGTTGGCTAAAACTACAAAGGGGCGACAATTCCTAAATTTATTGCAGGATAATTTTATGGGCCAGATTGTGGAGGACCCAACAAGAAATGATGCCTTGTTGGATCTGATCATTTCCAACAACGCAGAGCTGGTTGGGAATGTAACTGTGCGGGAAAACCTTGGGAATAGCGACCACAATATAGTTACTTTTGACTTAAAATGTAGAAAACAAAGACAGGCGGGGAAGGCAAAAACATATAACTTTAAAAAGGCAAACTTCCCTGGGCTGAGAGCTGCACTACAGGACATAGACTGGGGGGAGGTGTTCTCAAATACTGATACAGAAGGTAAATGGGACATCTTTAAATCAACTCTAAATAACTATACAGCTAAATATATACCAAAGGGGAACAAATATAAACGATTAAAACTAAATCCTACATGGCTGACAAATGATGTTAAAAGAGCAATAAACAACAAAAAAATTGCCTTAAAAAAATTCAAATCTGATGGGTCAGCTATAACATTTAAACATTACAAGGAGCTTAATAAAATCTGTAAAAATGTAATAAAAACAGCAAAAATTCAAAACGAGAGACAGGTGGCCAAAGAAAGCAAAACTAATCCTAAATATTTTTTTAGATATATAAATGCCAAAAAACCAAGGACAGAGCATGTAGGACCCCTTAATAATGATAATGGGGAGGTTGCCACAGGCGATAAAGAGAAAGCGGAGCTACTGAATGGGTTCTTTAGTTCTGTATATACTATGGAAGAAGGAGGAGCTGACATTGGACAGGTCAGTGCTGGTAACACATCATGTAATGTACTGAACTGGCTTAATGTAGAGATGGTACAAGGTAAGTTAAGTAATATAAATGTAAGCAAATCTCCAGGGCCGGATGGACTACACCCCAGAGTTCTTAGAGAGGTAAGTTCAGTAATATCTGTACCCCTGTTCATGATATTTAGAGATTCACTGGTGTCTGGTATTGTGCCAAGGGACTGGCGCAAGGCGAATGTGGTGCCAATCTTCAAAAAGGGCTCTAGGTCTTCCCCAGGAAACTATAGACCGGTAAGTTTAACGTGCATTGTGGGTAAATTGTTTGAAGGACTTATAAGGGATTACATACAGGAATACATAGGGGATAATTGTATTATAAGTGACAGCCAGCATGGGTTTACTAAGGATAGAAGTTGTCAAACCAATCTAATTTGCTTTTATGAAGAGGTGAGTAGAAGCCTTGACAGAGGAATGGCTGTGGATATAGTGTTTCTGGATTTTGCTAAAGCATTTGATACTGTCCCTCATAGACGTCTGACAGGTAAGTTAAGGTCTTTGGGTTTGGAAATTTTTAGTTTGTAACTGGATTGAACACTGGCTCATGGATCGTACCCAGAGAGTGGTGGTCAATGATTCGTACTCTGATTGGTCCCCGGTAATTAGTGGTGTACCCCAAGGTTCTGTACTGGGACCGCTGCTGTTTAATTTATTTATCAATGATATAGAGGATGGTATTAACAGCTCTGTTTCTATCTTTGCAGATGACACCAAGCTTTGTAGCACGGTACAGTCTATAGAGGATGTGTATAGGTTACAAGATGACTTGGATAGACTAAGTGTCTGGGCATCCACTTGGCAAATGAGGTTCAATGTGGATAAATGTAAAGTTATGCATCTGGGTACTAATAACCTGCATGCATCGTATGTCTTAGCGGGGATTAAACTGGCAGAGTCACTGGTAGAGAAGGATCTGGGTGTACTTGTGGATCACAGACTACAGAATAGCATGCAATGTCAGGCTGCTGCTTCCAAAGCCAGCAGGATATTGTCATGTATCAAAAGAGGCATGGACTCAAGGGACAAGGACATAATACTCCCCCTTTATAAAGCATTGGTACGGCCTCGCCTGGAATATGCTGTTTAGTTTTGGTCGCCTGTACATAAAAGGGACACTGTGGAGCTGGAAAGGGTGCAGAGATGCGCGACTAAACTAATATGGGGCATGGAACATCTTAGCTATGAGGAGCGATTAAAGGAGTTACAATTGTTTAGTCTTGAGAAGAGACGTCTAAGGGGGGATATGATAAACGTATATAAGTATATAAATGGCCCATACAAAAAATATGGAGAAAAACTGTTCCAGGTTAAACCCCCCCAAAGGACGAGGGGGCACTCCCTCCGTCTGGAGAAGAAAAAGTTTAGTCTCAAGGGGCGACACGCCTTCTTTACCATGAGAACTGTGAACTTATGGAACAGTCTACCTCAGGAACTGGTCACAGCAGGAAAAATTAACAGCTTTAAAACAGGATTAGATACATTCCTGGAACAAAATAACATTAATGTTTATGAAGAAATATAAAATCCCATCCCTTCCCCAATATCGCGCCACACCCCTACCCCTTAATTCCCTGGTTGAACTTGATGGACATATGTCTTTTTTCGACGTACTAACTATGTAACTATGTAATTGCAGAGCGAAGCACCACTTTAGGCCTCAAATGTCATCGGTGCTGTCTCACTCCTAAGCCCTGTTTTGCACCCGCATAGTGTTTTACCGCCATATATGGGGTATTTCCTTATTCTGAGAAATTGGGCTACAAATTTTTTAAGCTTTTTTTCTCTTACTACTTGTGAAATAAAAAAATTTTGGGGTTAATGCCAGCAATTCAGTGTTAAAAATCAATTCTTTCACTTTTACGGACCACTGTTCAAAAAACTTGTGAGGTGTAAGTACTCACTATAACTCTTGTTACGTTCCTTGAGGGGTGTAATTTCTGATATGGTGTCACATGTGTGGGGTTACTGCTGTTCTTGCACAATGGGGGCTTTGTAAACGCACATGGCCGCCGACTTCAATTTCAACAAACTCCAAAAGCCCAATGCACTCTTTCTATTCTGAGCATTGCAGTGCGCCCGCAGAGCACTTTACATCCACATATGGGGTATTTTCTTTCTCAGGCAAAATTGCACTACAAACTTTGGGGGCCTTTTGCCCCATTACCCATATGAAAATGAAACATTTGGGGTAACATTATCAATATAGTGTAAAAAAATCGAATTTTTCACTTTTACGGACCATTGTTCAAAAAACGTGTGAGGTGTAAGTACTCACTGTAACCCTTGTTACGTTCCTGGAGAGGTGTAGTTTCCAAAATGGTGTCACATGTGGGGGGTTTATGCTGTTCTGGCTCCACTGGAGGGTTGTAAATGCACATGCACTTAATATCCACATATGGGGCATTTTTTTTAATCGGGAGAAATTGGGCTTCAAGTTTTGGGGTCCATTTTCTCCTATTACCCCTTGTGAAAAAGAAAAATTTGGGGTAACACCATTATTATAGTGCTAAAAATCTAATTTTCCATTTTCAGGTCCAAATTCAACGCAAAGTCATCAAACACCTGTGAGGTGTTAAGGCTCACTAGACCCCTTGTTACGTTCCTTGAGGAGTGTAGTTTCCAAAATAGTATGCCACATGTTTTTTTCTGTTCTGGCATCATGGGGGCTTCCTAAATGCAACATGGCCCCCAAAAACCATGACAGCAAAATTCTCTTTCAAAAAGCCAAATTTTGCTCCTTGTCTTCTGAGCATTGTAGTGCACCAACAGAGCACTTAACGTCCACATTTTCTTAATGTCCACGTTTTCATAATCGGGATAAATTGGGTTTTACATTTAGGGGTCCATTTTTTCCTATTACCCCCTGTGAAGAAGAAAAATTTGGGGTAATAATTTTCCATTTTCACTTCCAACGTGAACGCAAAGTTGTCAAACATCTGTGAGGTGTTAAAGCTCACTATACCCCTTGTTACGTTCCTTGAGGGGTGTAGTTTCCAAAATAGTATTCCATGTGGGTTTTTTTTTTTTTTTTTTTTTTTTTGCTGTTCTGGCACCATGGGGGCTTTCTAAATGCAACATGGCTCCCAGAAACCATGACAGCAAAATTTGTTTAAAAAAAATCCCACAGTTGCTCTTTCCCTCTTGAGCCATTTTGTGAGCCCGCAGAGCACTTTATGTCAACATATGAGGTATTTCCATACTCAAGAGAAATTGGGCTACAAATTTTGGGGGGCTTTTTCTCCTTATGCCACTTTTAAAAATGAAAAAAATGGGGCTACAAGAACATGTTAGTGTAAAAAATGCAGATTTAGATTTTTCTCCTCCAATTTGCTGCTATTCTTGTGAAACACCTAAAGGGTTAACAAACTTTCTAAATGTCATTTTGAATACTTTGAGGGGTGTAGTTTTGAAAATTGCTGCTATACTTTGAAGCCCTCTAATGTCTTCAAAAAGTAAAAACTTGTCAAATTAATGATGTCAACATAAAGTAGACTTTGTATTTGTGAATCAATATATAATTTATTTGGAATGTCCATTTTCCTTACAAGCAGAGAGTTTCAAAGTCAGAAAAATGCGAAATTTGGAGATTTTTCACCAAGAAAGGATGCAAGTAATGACGAAAATTTATCACTATGTTAAAGTAGAATATATCATGAAAAAAACTATCTCGGAATCAGAATGAAAGGTAAAAGCATTCCAGAGTTATCAATGCTTAAAGTGACAGTGGTCAGATTTGCAATAAAGGGCTGCATCATTAAGGTGAAAATGAGCTGCATCCTTACGGGATTAAGCAATAGATCATGTCTGTCTATTCCATTCTGCAAACATTTAAACTCTTTCTAAAGCTGCAAAACGGAATCTACGAGAGTCACCTTGATGAACCTCCATCATGTGAATGAATCGAGTAGCTTCAATACCTGTTATTAATGAGCGGACATGCTCCCTCACTCTGTGAAACAGCGGCTGCTTCATCTTCCCTATTTTACATTATGATTCTTCTCATTCACCCCCCCCCCCCCCCCCCCCGCCCAGGTTAAAAATAGTGTACCGTTTAGCCAACCCAGATATATTCTTTATAAAAAAATATAAATAAAAACAAAAATAATAAAGTAGTCTTTTCCTTTGATAATACTCCCTTAAACCGAATTGTCAAAAATGCAAATGGGGTGTACGTAGGCTTAGTCTAAGCTACATATCTAGCTATATATATATCCAGTATGTGTAGGATCTAAAGATTCTAGTCTGTGTATTAGCAGTTCTGGAAAGGACTACAAAAGGTCTGCTCGTACTATGTGGGACTAGTTCTATGACTTGTACTTTAGCTATATTCCCACCATGAAGCAGAAAATGTATGCATGAGTATTAAAGTTCATGCGTGGGTTTCCTCTGAGTGCTCCAGTTTCCTCCCACACTGCAAAAACATCCCTAGGTCAACTGACTTTCTATGAAACCGACACTCATTCTATTTATACTGTATTCAACAGTGCGCATTTGTATGGCTGAGTTCACACCACATTTCAAAGGTACACGGGAGGTATACATCATCAACCTGTCAAAAATGCATGCCAAGGTATACCACAGCGTACTGGCAACAGGCCCATTGCATTTAATAGACCAATTGAAGTCAACTAGTTACTACATTCAGACCACTGCGTGAACTAATACTGTTAACTTTTATTTTTCAGGGCTGAAAGTGCAGCAGATCCTGCTTTTGGTTTCCCAATTTAAGAGTATACGTGCACGAAATGGATATATTTGTAGGCCTACTGCCGGTATACCTTAGCATAGATCATTAACAGGTTGCCAACATATACCTCTAATGTAACCTTAAAGGGGTAATCTGGCTTTATACCGCTTATCCCTTATCCAAATGAGATAAGATGTATTATTGCAGGGGTCCCGCTGCTGGGGACCCCCGCGATCTCGGTGCAGCCCTCGGCATTCTGTGCTGGGCGCTGCCTTCAAGACTGGGACATGACATCATGGCCACGTCCCTGAGTGATGATACAGCATGCCCCTCCATTCATGTCTATGGGGGCGTGGCCGTGACATCATGTTCCCATCTCGGAGGGAGCGCCCGGCACAGAATGCCAGGGGCTGCACCGAGATTGTGGGGGTCCCCAGCGGCGGCACCCCTGCGATCATACATCTTATCCCCTTTGGATAGGGGATAAGATGTATAAAGCTGGAATACCCTTTTAAACCCAGGCTATAGGGGTAGGATGGACTCTCTTGGTTCCTAAGGCTGGCCACTGTGACTACTGGTGGGAAAATGTGTAACTAGCCACAACTTTCTTCACCAATAACAGCTTATGGCTGGAAGGAAGAAAAGCTGGAATCATGGCCCTTAGCTGATCATCATACCAGTTGCATCCTCAAACATGAAGTATTAGTTGATATTTTGGCCAAAACATGCAAGCTCGAAACCCATGTCAAGGGTCCTTATTGTCTTGTGATTCCTACACAAACATTACAAACAAACTTTCTCCAATATAGCAAAAATAATCCTAGGTTCACTTTCTTACAATAAATCTGACTCTAGGCAGGATAAGCCTTCTTGGTGCCCACTGTGGCTTCTGCAGAGGAATGGAGTGGCTAGCCATAAAAAACAGCTGATCGCAGAGAACGAGAAAAGCTGAACCCATGGCGATCATCTGATCACCATACCAGCCTCATTTTGAAAAAGTGTTGTCTTCAGAAAGTGTCTTTCTACTAGTCACCCTTTTTCCCTCCAATACCTTGCATTATCTGTAGCACAGTGTCCATTTGATCATATTAAGAAATGTACAGGCATGGCATTTACTGCAGGTTTATCTTTAACTTTATGTGATATTGGGGGAGATTTATCAAAAGGCTTCTGAAAAATAAAAGAAGCGACCTGATTAGTTGGTTTGGGCAACAGGGCAACTTTTCTTCTGCACTGGTTGTGATAAATCTCCCGCCATTGTGATATAATTAAAAGTATTTTTTTTGTGTGTGTGAAGTATCTATGTTCTCCTGTACTTGCATGAGTTTTCCCATTTTTTTAGGTTTCCTCCCATACATTAAAACTGTAATGATGGGTAATAGCCTTAATATAAAATTGTGTGTGAGAGATGGGAAATTAGATTGTCTGATTCACTGGAGACAGGAAATTATACTAGGGATTACAATGTACATACAACCATAAATGAATATATATTACAAAAAAATCTGGTTTATATATGTTAAGAAGCCAATATAAACGGTAATAAAGTACTGTACAATTATCTTATGTCACAATGTCTGTTACACTGAAAAGAGAGCTGGAGCCAGCAAAACCTCTGTCATAGTGACTTGTCTTTGATCATTATGTAATTCACCCTTGGACCATAATTTAGTTGTCCGTGCTTTCTAAACCTTACAGTGAATAAATGGTAGTTTCATATTCAGATGTCTTTTGTACAATTCTGCAGCTGCAGCAACATGGTGTGTAGTAAATGCCCGAAGACATTTATAAAAGCTTGCTTATGTATGTTTTTTTTTGTTGTTGTTTTATTTTGCTTTCGTGCAACAAATTTATTAACAAGTCACACTGCCTTTATAAATTTGTTGCACGTAAGTAAGCAAATCAGCTGTTTTCCTCCATTCTGTTTTCCATTGTGAAATTTTGCTCATGTAAGCAAAATCTGTAAGCCAGGGTTGAGCTGGAGTAAACATGAGGCATTTTTTGATGGAATGCAACTTTTTTGCGACAGTCGCACATTATAAATCTCTGACCACTGCAAGTCATTTTTGAAAATTTGCTTACATAAGCCAAACAGAGTTTTCTTGCTCTTCTTGCTTGGCCGGTCAAATGTCACACAGAAAAGTGCCTAGCCGTATGTGTGACATTTGAGAGACAAATATAAGCTAAAAAAAATCTACTTTACTGATTTGTAAGTAAAAGACCACCTTAAAAAAAAAATGGAACACTGCATAATATTTAATTCATATTTATGTTGGCACCCCTGGAATTTTTCAAGAAAATGAAGTATTTCTCACACAGAAAAGGATTGCAGTAACACATGTTTTGCTATACACATGTTTATTCCCTTTGTGTGTATTGGAACTAAACCAAAAAAGGGAGGAAAAAAGCAAATTTGACATAATGTCACACCAAACTCCAAAAATGGGCTGGACAAAATTACTGGCACCCTTAACTTAATATTTGGTTGCACACCCTTTGGAAAAAAATAACTGAAATCAGTCTCTTCCTATAACCATCATAAGGCCCGAAATGGGCCCTTCGTCAGGACAAGATGCTGATACAGAGGTAGTGAGACAGTACAGGGATACTTTTTTCTTAATTGATGCAACTACTGTGTGTAAAGTATCCCTGTAGCTATTTAATGTCTGTGTCTCACTACCTCTGTATCAGCACCCGATCCTGACGAAGGGCCCATTTCGGGCCTTAAACGCATTGATATGTACTTAGAATAAACGCTATTTTTACTCATTTGGTCTACTATTGTCGGACTTATTAAAGGGGTCTGGCACTTTGAAAAGTTGCATTTCCTTTGCCTCTGCCTGCCTACTCCACTACCGGACCAGAAGATACCTGGGATCGGGGGAACCAAGCCGCAGGACCCCACTGCAACTTACATGCGCTTATAGATGTTGTGCTCTCAGCGCAACACTACAGGGTGAGTGTTTCTAACCAGCAATACTACACCTGTGTCTGACGTACTTCATCGGGGCACTTCCGTGTTCCTTTTTTCCCTTTCTTTTCTTCTCTGTATAACCATCAATAAGCTTCTTACACCTCTAAGCCGTGAATGTTGGACCATTCTTCCTTTGCAAACTGCTCCAGGTCTCTCTTGTTGGAATGGCGCCTTTTCCCAACAGCAATTTTAAGATCTCTCCACAGGTGTTCAATGGAATTTATATCTGGACTCATTGCTGGCCACTTCAGAACTCTCCAGCACTTTGTTGCCATCCATTTCTGGGTGCTTTTTGACGTATGCTTGGGGTCATTGTCTTGCTGGAAGATTTCGGACGCAAACCCAGCTTTCTGACAATGGGCTGTACAGTGCGACCCAAAATCCTTTGGCAATCCTCAGATTTCATGATGCCTTGATGCCTTGCACACATTCAAGGCACCCAGTGACAGAGGCAGCAAAACAACCCCAAAACATCATTGAACCTCCACCATATTTCACTGTAGGTACTGTGTTCTTTTATTTGTAGGCCTCATTCCGTTTTTGGTAAATAGTAGAATGATGTACTTTACCAAAAAGTTCTATCTTGGTCTCATCTGTCCACATGACGTTTTCCCAGAAGGATTTTGGCTTACTCAAGTTAATTTTGGCAAAATGTAGTCTTGCTTTTTTATGTTTCTGTGCCAGCAGTGGGGTCCTCCTGGGTCTCCTGCAATAGCGTTTCATTTCATTTAAATGTCGACGGATAGTTTGTGCTGAAACTTAGGGCCGCCATCAGGGGGGTACAACCCATACACCTGTATGGGGCCTGGAGCTTCAGAGGCCCGGATGTCCCTGGACCTTTTTTATTTTTATTTTTTATTTTATCCCCACGCAATATACAAACAAGGAGAGCGCTCCTAGTGTGATACCGTAATGCAAAGAGAAGATGAACAAACAAGAAGACTTGCTCACCAAGTATAGTTGTACTGCGACCAAGTACAACTATGGTGAAAGTGTGAAGTAACCCTGCAACAGGCGAAGAACGGCAGCTGCTCCTGGACACACAGGTGAAGCACTCAGACGGATCCCTCCAAGGAACAGCCCAGGATAAAGGCAGCGCACAAGACTTCAAAGGTAAAATGGTTTATTTACCCGGCATGCAACGCGTTTCGCTGGATAACCAGCTTCATCAGGCAGGGTGAAGCTGGTTATCCAGCGAAACGCGTTGCATGCCGGGTAAATAAACCATTTTACCTTTGAAGTCTTGTGCGCCTCCTTTATCCTGGGCTGTTCCTTGGAGGGATCCGTCTGAGTACATCCCCACGCGACCTCCAGCATCCAGTGACAGGACTAGGAGCAGCAGCCTCACGCCGTTGCTTCGATCCCCGGCAAGGTAGGTAAACTGGCACGGGGGGGTGGGGGGGGGTGGGCATATGGTGGTTAGGGGACTACAATGGTGATGGGGGGGGTGTTACGGGTGTGATGAGAGGTGCAGGGGAGGGGTGTTATGGGGGTCATAAGAGGTGCAGGGGTGTTATGGGGGTCATAAGAGGTTCAAGGGTGATAAGAGGTGCAGGGGGGTGTTATGGGGTTGATAAGAGGTGCGGGGGGGTGATAAGAGGTGCAGGGGGGTGTTATGGGGGTCATAAGAGGTGCAGGGGGATTATGGGGGTGATGAGGAGAGTTGCAGGGGGGTTATGGGGGTGATGAGGAGAGGTGCAGGGGGGGTTATGGAGGGTGATGAGGAGAGGTGCCCCCCGCACCCCCCATAACCCCCCTGGTTACAGTAGTGATGAGGAGAGGTGCTGGGGGGGATTTTAGTAGTGATGAGGAGAGGTTTGGCGGGGTTATGGGGGTGATGAGGACACAGAGGATAAGAGGGGGTGGATATGTATATATGATGTATATGCATGTGTGGCAGTATTATATTCAGTGGATACAGTGTGGAGCAGCATTATATTCAGGGTACAGTGTGTGGCAGGATTATATTTAGTGGGTACAGTGTATAGCAGTATTATATTCAGTGGATACAGTGTGGGGTAGTATTATATTCAGTGTATACAGTGTGGGGCAGCATTATATTCAGGGTACAGTGTGTGGTAGTATTCTATTTAGTGGGTACAGTGTGTGGTAGTATTCTATTTAGTGGATACAGTGTGTGGCAGCATTATATTAAGTGGATACAGTGTGTGGCAGTATTATATTTAGTGGGTACAGTGTATGGCAGTATTCTATTCATGGTACAGTGTGTTGCAGGATTATTTTTAGTGGGTACAGTGTATGGCAGTATTATATTCAGGGTACAGTGTGTGGCAGGATTATATTCATGGTACAGTGTGTGGCAGTAGTCTATCCATGGTACAGTGTGTGGCAGGATTATATTTAGTGGGTACAGTGTATGGCAGTATTATATTCAGGGTACAGTGTATGGCAGTATTCTATTCATGGTACAGTGTGTGGCAGTATTCTATTCATGGTACAGTGTGTTGCAGGATTGTATTTAGAGGGTTCAGTGTATGGCAGTATTATATTCAGGGTACAGTGTATGGCAGTATTCTATTCATGGTACAGTGTGTGGCAGTATTCTATTCATGGTACAGTGTGTTGCAGGATTGTATTTAGAGGGTTCAGTGTATGGCAGTATTATATTCAGGGTACAGTGTGTGGCAGTATTATATTCAGTGGATACAGTGTGGGACAGCATCATATTCAGGTTACAGTGTGTTGCAGGATTATATTTAGTGGGAACAGTGTATGGCAGTATTATATTCAGGGTACAGTGTGTGGCAGGATTATATTTAGTGGGTACAGTGTATAGCAGTATTATATTCAGGGTACAGTGTGGGACAGGATTTTATTTAGGGTACACTTTCTGACAAAGTTATAATGATTACTGTCTTCATGCAGAGGATGAGGATATGCTGACAGTGAGGAGCCAACGATGTCTGGATGTCAGACTCTGCAGAGAAGATGGAGCTGGAGGAAGACCTGGTCTCTGGAACAGATGAAGACGAACAGATAACAGAGAAGATATCACTCAAGTCAGAATACGTCACTTAGGTCACTGATATCATTGTGTGTTCTCCTGACTGTCCCATCAGCGCGGTAGTCACTTGTAAGTTCTGCAGTGATGTTGGGTTAAACTGTCCAATCTGTGTCTCTCCAGCTGTCTCTCCAACTCCCATTGCCAGAGGCTCTCCAGACATGATGGGAGTTTTAGCTTTCCAACACCTGGAGAACCACTTCAACTGAGGTGAACGGTGGGGGGTCTCAGCAGTTGGACCCCCACCAAAAAAATGGCCCTGGGGGATGGGTAGGGAGCCTTGAGGTAATTTTTTGCATCAGGGCCCTGTGGTTTCTAGCTACACCTATGGGGGCAACTATTAACAGAGGGGCCTACACAAACTATATGGAGTCCCCTATATAGTTTGGGTAGGCCCCTCTGTTAATAGTTGCTTCCATATAGTTTGGGTAGGCCCCTCTGTTAAAGGAGTAGTCTGGTGAAAAATAACTTATCCCCTATCCAAGGATAGGGGATAAGTTATCGATTGCGGGGGGGGGGGGGGGGGGTACAAGTGCAGGGACGCCCCTATAATTAGAAAATAAAATAATATTGGGGGCAGGCTGGCATTGAGCTGTGAGGGGCCCGAAATTTCTGATGGCAGCCTTGCTGACACTGATGCTCCCTGAGCCTGTAGGACAGCTTGAATATCTTTGGAACTTGTTTGGGGCTGCTTTTTGACATCTTTCATCAATTCTTCCGTCCATGCCCAGGGAGATAAGCTACAGTGCCATGGTTTGCAAACTTATTGATAATTTTGCGCACTGTGGACAAAAGGCAAATCTAGATCTCTGGAGATGGACTTATAACCTTGAGATTGTTGACATTTTTCCACAATTTTGGTTCTCAAGTCCTCAGGCAGTTCTCTTCTCCTCTTTCTGTTGTCCATGCTTAGTGTGGTACACACAGACACACAATGCAAAGACAAAGTGAACTGGTGTGACATTATGTCCAATTAGCTTTTTTTCCTCCCTTTTTTGGTTTAGTTCCAATACACAATCTTTTTTTTGTTTGTTTCTTTTTCATTCAAATTGCTCCCTTGTCAATTAAAAGCTGTTGGATAATGGTAGAGCAATCCCTGGAAGGGCCCCTCAGAAGCTACTACAGGATGCATTTATAGCCGAAGACAGGAGGCTTGTGGTGCATTTTGGTCATATGACATATATATATATATATATATATATATATATATATATATATTACCTTAAAAGGGTGGACATCATTAATATGAAAAGTTTACACTGCTATGGATATCTGACTATAATTTATTTGACAGAAGTATTAAGGAATAGTATAAACAGCAGTTCTCTCATATATTGTTACTAATCCCTTAGGCTATGTGGATATTTTCTAAGGCTGTACATTTACAGGGATTGGAATGAGTGTGCCAGGTGTTTGTGATGCTCCCCATTAATCTCTATGAATAGGGGCACCTGTAAGGAGGAATCCCCAGTTTGCTTATTGCAGCTTTCCCTTAAAAAAAAACCTAAGTTCCTGAGAAGTCTTACACTGTGGTTCATCTGTTATATTGTATATTCTTGATGTATTTCTTTGTAGAGAATGTTGCAAAAATGTTTACTGTGTCTTTTCTTCTTATGCTAATGTTATTATGTTTGCTGCATTACTGTGGGTTTGGCAATGTGGCAATGGAACAGTTTGCCCTGGGCGCTATCTGGCTGTGAGGCTAGAGTGCTAGGACTAGCATGGGAAGCACTTAGCTAGACTGTGATTGACATGTGTGGTGGCAGATGACCATTCTATGGCTGTGTTTCCACACCCTATAAAACAGGTTTTCCCACAAGCTGTATGCTATATTGTGTTTAACGCTCTGAGAAGACTATAGAGAAGAGTGCTGTGGGAGGTATGGCCACTGTTGTTTCAAACAACTTTCCTTCATTTGATAGCCTATTTGATTGTGAATTTATTTGGAAATAACTTTATCAAAAATTGCTTCTTACCCCCAAACAACCGCTTAAATATTGGTCACTAGGTTTCTCACTCCCCTGCAAATTGCTGTCCGCTGTCTATTGTTAGGAAAAATCGTACTCTTGCAATAGTTACACAAGGATCGAACCCAGGAAGTTGGGTGGGGCTTAGCATGTGCAATGCACAGGAAAAAGAGCAAACTCCTCTGCTGTGTCCCTGCAAGCTGAGCTAGTCTTCCTGCTAAAGATGATCCCCACTGTTACTGAAGTAAAGGCTTCCCTCTTGTCTCTCACTACCTATAAAGCAGGGGTGTCAAACTCAAATTCATTGGGGGCTGCATCAGCAGTTTGGTCACCCTCAAAGGGCCGGTTGTATCTGTAGGACCCCTCCCCCCCCCCCACATACCGTATATGCCGGCGTATAAGACGACTGGGTGTACAAGACGACCCCGAACTTTTACAGTTAAAATGTAGAGTTTGGGATATACTCGCCATATAAGACTACCCCTCCTACCGCAATGTACAGTACCTTGTAGTTCCCCCCACATTAGGTAGGCAGCATGTTCCCCCACATTAGTAGGCAGCATGTTCCCCCACATTAGGTTGGCAGTATAGTTCCCCCCACATTAGGTAGGCAGTATAGTTCCCCCCCACATTAGGTTGGCAGTATAGTTCCCCCCCACATTAGGTAGGCAGCATGTTCCCCCACATTAGTAGGCAGCATGTTCCCCCACATTAGGTTGGCAGTATATTTCCCCCCACATTAGGTAGGCAGTATAGTTCCCCCCCATTAGATAGGCAGTATAGTTCCCCCCACATTAGTTGGCAGTATAGTTCCCCCCACATTAGGTTGGCAGCACCCCCCCCCCTCCCTCCCCACAGACAAACAGCCTCCAGCCAGATGGAGGCTGTATGTCTGTGTGCTGCCCCCACTGTGATCCGGTCACCGCTCCTCCGGCCCGGGGTCACAATCTACTGCTATGGCCTATGGACCATAGCAGTAGGTGCCAGGACCGGTCGAGTGGTGACCGAAACACTGAAGAGAAGAAGATAACGTGCCGCCGGTCACTTACCAGGCCCCGGCCGGAGAGCGTCCTCCTGCGATGATCCTGCCGTCCTCCTGGTCCTCCTGCGTCTCTATGGTTGTACGCACGGGACGCCACTGACGACATCCCGTGCGTACAACCATAGAGGTGGAGGACCAGGAGGACCGAAGGAGGATCGCTAGAGGGCAGACGTTGGTGAAGGCTGGCGGCTACGCGGGCCACATGACGAGGTCTGGCGGGCCGGATTTGGCCCGCGGGCCTTGTGTTTGACACCCGTGCTATAAAGTATATAGTCTTCCCTCTCCCTTCCTTTAACTTGTCAGCAGCAGCTTAGTGCTTATTATAACTCCAAACTTGGACAGAAAAAATCGTGTAGCTCACTTAGCAACAAAATATACCTGAGGTTATTGGTGTTGCGTACACCCAAATAGGCCAGAAATTATTACAAAAATAATAATATGATATATATAAATATATATACAAATAATATGTGACCAGTCCTCAAAGGTATGCAAGATAAGAAGATCTAATTACAGTTATAGATCCAGTTAAGTTAGATCCAGTACAATGAAATATGAGTATTTATTAAATAAAATGCAATGTATTACTTAGAATAACTGAAGTCTAGCGCAAGGCCCTAGTGCAGGCTCCAGATAATTATTGTATTATTATTATGTATTATTATTATTTTATTTTGTACTAACTCCATACTTGCTGTGATGCTGCTGTTTCTTTAATTTCTGCTCACAAAACACTGTCAGGATTCGGACTGGTATGCAGTGGGGACACAGGTGGTGGATCCTCTGTGTCAGTGGGGTGATGGCGTGGGCCGTACCAGGGGAACGGAGTCTAAGGGGTTACTGGTTTTCACCAGAGCCCGCCGCAAAGGGGGATGGACTTGCAGCGGCAGGTAACCCCCAGGTCGTTCCACCCGATAGCGACTCAACCCCAACTGAGAGCTGAGACAGGCGCGGTACACAGGGACAAGGCAAGAGCAAGGTCGGACGTAGCAGAAGGTCAGGGCAGGCAGCAAGAGTCGTAGTCAGGGGCAACAGCAGAAGGTATGGGTACACAGGTTTGGGAACTCACTAAACGCTTTCACAGGGCACTAAGGCAACAAGATCCGGCGAGGACAGGAAGGGGAAGTGGGTTTAAATAGTGCTTGGGTGTACAACACTGATTGGGCCAGGCACCAATTAATGGTGCACTGGCCCTTTAAATTTCAGAGAGCCGGCGCGCCGGAACAGAACAGCAGGAGGACGGGGCAGGTGAGGAGATTGGGATGCGACCCGTGGGTGGGCGCATCCCGCTGCGCAGATCGCATCCCGCTACGCAGATCGCATCCCTGCCGGTAATAACAGTGCAGCGCTCCCGGTCACCGGGTCTGACCGGGGCGTTGCACACAGAAGAACGCCGCGAGCGCTCCGGGGAGGAGCAGGGACCCGGAGCGCTCGGCGTAACAAACACCTTGCAAAAATGTTAACTCCTTCTCCATCCTCAAGCCACCTTTAATACTGTACTGTGCCAGTCTGTTCAGTCCAGTAGACTTTCATCAGCATTATGTCATGGCATAGCAGAAAGTAAGTGCTGTGCTGTCATTGACCAGAGAAGGAAAGGAAGCCCTGTGTGTACTGCTAAAAAACGGCCCAGCTCTCACCCAACCCCCCAAAATGAAGTAAATAAGAAAGAGCTGTGCAACATGGAGGGGGGCTCTCAGGGGCTCAGTAACTGCAGTGAGAGCACTAAAGCATCTTTTCAACACTATAAAGGATAAATCTTACAAAATCAGGCATGTTTTTAAAAACCTTTAGAAACAGCAAGTGCAGTTTAAAGGATTGATATTGAATACATATGCATACAGATAAACCAATATTAACAAAAAATTTATAGCAATAGTAGTGGGGCACCCTGTGATTATTTCCCCACCACTTGCAATCCCTTGTAAAAGAGAATAGTGGTATGAGCTCAAATAACTATTTTACTAACTCCATCCTCATTAGTGTTGAGCGGCATAGGCCATATTCGAATTCGCGAATATTCGCGAATATATGGACGAATATTCGTCATATATTCGCGAATATTCGCATATTCGTTATATTCTCGTTTTATTTTCGCGTATGCGAAAATACGCGCATGCGAAAATTAGTATATGTGGAAATTCGCATATGCGAAAGTTAGCATATGCTAATTTTCGCATATGCGAATTTTCGCACGCCAGTCTCACACAGGAGTATTACAGCCTTCTTTACACCACACAAGCTGGAAGCAGAGAGGGATGATCACTGTGATGTGTACTGTGAAGAAAAAAAAAAAAAAAAAACGAATATTCGTAATTACGAATATATAGCGCTATATTCGCGAAATTCGCGAATTCGCGAATATGCGATATTCGCGAATAATATTCGAATTGCGAATATTCGCGAGCAACACTAATCCTCATCTTAGGCCTCTCCTTCTCACAGATGCCATAGCAGTAGCATTGGCTGCCTATACATATAATGTACAAATTGAGCCAACCAATACAAGATGCATAACAATGTAATAACTATAATAGTCTGCAGACAATATGATTGCACCTTTTAACAATGTTTATTTTAATCAAAAATTTCTGCACCAATGTTCAAATTTCCTTTTAAATATTTGACTCAAAGTAGGAGTAAAATTATAGAGATAATTTCCTTTTTGCTTCCACATCCAAAAGTTACTCTTCCAAGAATTTCCAAGAAACACGTGACTTTGTCCGGGGAATTTGTTTAGTTAATTCTTTCAATCCCAAAGTTTCAGATTACCAAGAAGAAAACTGGCAGAGCTGCTCAATTACTTCTTGTAAGTTCCAGTCAAGAACAATTTCAAGACACCGTGGAGAAAACGGCCTGCAATAACAAGAACCTCTGACAAATGAAACTGTAAATAAAGGTTGAAGAACATTTACATATTATATCCAGAGAATTTTGTCTCACTGTACGAGATGTACTTGGAGCAGGAAATGTGCACTCTCGGCAGTCTACCAACACTTGTTTCAGCCATGATAAACTAACAGAAACATGCTTTCAGTACAACGGCAAAACCATCACAATAGAAGGCTTGATAAATGGACTAGACAGGTAGACGTTCCTTCAAGGCCTCTAAACATGTTTATGCTATTTCAATTTGTAGCAGTGTGGCTACTATTTTTTTACACAGCGTATAATAATCGGGACGTAGAGAAGATTCTTCGTTTGCCGTGGGAAAAAACTGGAAAAGGTTATAGTATATAGAAGTGAGAAGAGAACTTGTGTCAGGATCCGGACTGGCAGGAGGTAGCAGGAGCTGGAGGTGGATCCGCTGTGCCAGAGAGGAGATGACGTGGGCCGTGCCAGGGGAATGGAGTCTAAGGGGTTACTGGTTTTCACCAGAGCCCGCCGCAAAGCAGGATGGTCTTGCTGTGGCAGGTAATCTCCAGGTCGTTCCACCCAATAGCGACTCAACCTCTCTGGCTGCTGAGATAAGGCAAGGTACAAGAGGATCAGGCAAAGGTGTAGTCAGACGTAGCAAAAGGTCAGGGCAGGCAGCAGCGGTTCACAGGCGGTAGTCAGTAGCAACGGGTTCGGCAACAGGCAGGGTAACACAGGAACAAGGAACGCTTTCACTCAGGCACAAGGCAACAAAGATCCAGCAGGAGACTGTGGGAGGAGAAGGTACTTATAGGCAGTGCACAGGTGCAGGCCTAATTAAGTCAAAGCAGAAACCTTTAACCCTAAATTAACCACTTTGGACCAGACACCAATCACTGGTGCACTGGCCCTTTAAATTTAAGAGTCCCTGCACACACGAGCCCTATAGAGCGGGGACGCGCACGCTGAGACCGCATGACCGGAGCGCTGCCTAGGGACACACGCTGTGAGTGCACCGAGGCAAGCAGGGTGCCTGTAGCGCTCAGCGTAACAGTACCCCCTTAGGTCTCCCCCACTTTTTGGTACCCAAGAACTTGAGGATGAGTCTGCGGTCCAGGATGTTCTCTTCCGGCTCCCAAGATCTCTCTTCAAGACTGCAGCCCTCCCAATCAACCAGAAATAATTTTTTTTCCCTGACCGACTTAGAGGCCAGGATCTCCCGCACAGGAAAGATATCTGAAGTGCCAGACACAGGGGTAGGAGCGACATCTCTTTGGGAGAAGCGGTTGAAAACCGCCAGTTTCAGGAGGGAGATGTGAAAGCAGTTGGGAATTCTTAGAGTGGTAGGGAGGTGGAGCTGGTAGCAAACTGGATTGATCCTCTTTTTGACTCGGTAGGGTCCCAAATAGCGAGGACCCAGTTTATAACTTTGGACCCTGAAACGGATGTACCTCGAAGATAGCCAGACCTTGTCTCCGGGGGTAAAGACTGGAGGAGCCCGACGTTTTTTATCCACCTGGACCTTCATGCGGGATCAGGCCTTTAGGAGAGAGAGACATGTCTTGCGCCAGATGGAAGCAAAGTCCCGTACTAGGTCGTCTACTGCAGGTACATCGGAGGTGGAAGACAAGGGCAGAGGTGGCAGAGGATGACGGCCGAAAACCACAAAGAAGGGAGACTTGGTGGAAGCAGAAGAGTCCTTGTAGTTATAAGAGAACTCTGCTCACGGAAGAAGATCGACCCAGTCGTCATGGCGAGAGGAAACAAAGTGACGAAGATAGTCACCCAGAATTTGGTTCACACGCTTCACTTGACCGTTGGTTTGGGGGTGATATGAGGAGGAAAAGTCCAACTTGATCTTTAACTGTCCACAGAGGGCTCTCCAGAATTTAGACATGAATTGAACACCTCTGTCAGACACAATATGGGAAGAAAGACCATGTAAACGGAAAATGTGCTGTAAGAACTGTTTTGGCAACTGTGGCGCAGATGGTAAAGCTGTTAAAGGAATAAAGTGCGCCATCTTGGAGAAGCGGTCCACAACAACCCAGATTACCGTCTTGTCATGAGATGGTGAAAGATCAGTGACGAAGTCCATGGCGATGTGAGACCATGAAGATTCCTGAAATGGAAGAGGTTGGAGCAGACAAGCAGGTTTCTGGCGAGGGGTCTTGTCTCTGGCGCACACAGAACAGGCTTGCACAAATTCGGTGACGTCCTTCTCCAAGGATGGCCACCAGTATTTTCTGGAAATTAGCTGAAGGGTTTTCCGAACACCTGGATGGCCAGCCACTAACGAAGAGTGTCCCCACTTGAGAATCCTCAAACGTAGACAAGGTGGCACGAAATTCTTGCCTGGAGGAAGAGGACGAAGATCCACAGGAGCAATGGAAATGAGGCGCTCTGGAGGAATGATATGTTGAGGAGAAGTCTCGTCCCCTACAATGTCAGAAGTGCGGGATAGTGCATCTGCTCCTGATGTTCTTGCTTGCTGGATGAAAGTGTATCAAGAAATTAAAGCGTGCAAAGAAAAGAGACCAACGGGCCTGGCGGGGATTAAGTCTCTGTGCTGACTGGAGGTAAGATAGATTTTTGTGATCTGTGAAGATGCTCACTGTATGTGTAGAGCCCTCGAGAAGATGCCTTCATTCCTCTAATGCCAATTTAATGACCAATAGCTCTCTGTCACCTATCGAGTAATTCTTCTCGGCAGGAGAAAATGTCTTGGAAAAGAAACCGCATGTTACAGTCTTTCTTTTTGGTGACTTCTGGGTGAGCATGGCTTCAGCTCCTACGGAGGAGGCGTCCACTTCCAAGGAGAAAGGCTTGGAGGGGTCTGGTCTGGTGGGAACTGGTGCGGAGGCGAATATGGCTTCCAAGGACTGGACGGCCTTCTCGGCCTGGGAAGACCACAACTTGGGATTGGCTCCTTTTTTTTGTCAAGGCCACGATGGGAGCCACAAGGGTGGAGTAGTGTGGAATGAACTGCCTATAGTAGTTGGCAAAGCCCAGGAACCTTTGTATGGCACGTAGACCGGAGGGGCGCGGCCAATCCAGTACTGCAGAGAGTTTAGCCGGGTCCATCTGTAGGCCTTGAGCAGAAATTATGTACCCAAGGAAAGGCAGACTGGTCTGCTCAAATAGGCACTTTTCAATCTTGGCATAGAGGCGATTCCTCCTCAGGCGGGACAAGACTTGTTTCACATGTAACCGGTGTTGTTCCAGACTGGATGAGAAGATGAGGATGTCATCTAGGTAGACCACCACACAGGTGTAGAGCAGGTCCCTGAAGATGTCATTCACAAATTCGTGAAAGACGGCTGGTGTGTTACAGAGACCAAAGGGCATCACCAGGTACTCAAAATGGCCATCCCATGTGTTGAAGGCGGTCTTCCACTCGTCACCCTCTCTTATGCGGATCAGGTTGTAAGCCCCACGGAGATCCAACTTGGAAAAGATTCTGGCCCCACGCAGACGATCAAAGAGCTCAGAGATCAAGGGGAGAGGGTAGCGATTTTTGACTGTGATCTTATTAAGACCTCTGTAGTCAATACATGGACGAGGGGAGCCGTCCTTCTTGGTGACAAAGAACCCTGCTCCTGCTGGTGAGGAAGACTTCCTTATAAATCCCCTTTGCAAATTCTCTTTGATGTATTCTGACATGGCAAGAGTCTCTGGTGATGAGAGGGGATAGATTCTACCCCGTGGTGGAGTAGTCCCTGGCATCAAGTCAATGGGACAGTCATAAGGTCTGTGAGGAGGAAAAACTTTGGCTTGCTTCTTACAGAAGACATCAGCAAAACTGTGATATGGCTCTGGCAAACCCGGTGGAGGAGAAGCAGCAGAGGTTTGCTTGACAGGAACAGGCTTGAGACAGCGGATGAAGCAAGAGGGACCCCAACTTAGGATCTCTCCGGAGGTCCAATCCAGGACAGGACAATGGCGTTGGAGCCAAGGCAGACCCAGGAGGAGTTCAGAGGAGCAAAAGGGGAGGACATAGAACTCCAGTTTCTCTGTATGAAGAATCCCAATATCCATCTGGAGTGGCAGAGTACGGAACTGCACTGTAGCAGCGAGTCTCTCTCCATTGACTGTGGAGATACTGAAGGGCTTGAGAAGACGAACCACAGGAATATGATACTTGTCAATCAGGGAAGCATGGATGAAGTTGCCGGCAAAACTCAAGTTCAGAAAGGTGACTGCAGTGAAGGGTGACTTGGTGGGTACGGATAACTGCACAGATACCGTAAGACGTGGAGAGGAGGAATCCACACCTAGTGAAGCCTCTCCCACGTTTACTAGGTGTGTGCGTTTCCCGAATGTGGTGGACGGAGAGGAAAGTCTTTCAGGAAGTGCTCTGAGCTGGCACAGTATAGACACAAATTCTCGCTTCTACGGCGGCTCCGTTCTTGAGGGGTCAGGCGAGACCGGTCCACTTGCATGGCTTCCACGGCGGGAGGCCCAGAAGAGGGTTGCGGTGGACGCTGGAAAATCGGAGCCAGACGAGGATAGCGTCTAGGACGAGCTCTCTCCGTTTTCTGACGAATGTTCCTCTTGTCTCTCGGAGAAACGCTTGTCAATCCTAGTGGCCAAATGTATGAGGTCACTAAGAGAAGATGGTATATCTCGTGCGGCTAAGACATCCTTTATCTCACTGCTTAGTCCCTTTTTGAAGGTGGCACAAAGTGCTTCATTATTTCAATTCAGCTCTTAGGCCAGGGTACGGAATTGGAGGGCGTATTCACCCACTGTTGAGCTTCCTTGAGTCAAATTCAGTAGTGCCGTCTCGGCTGAAGAAGCCCGAGCTGGCTCCTCAAACACACTCCGAAATTCCTGGCAGAAGGACTGGACGGAGGAAGTGGCTGGATCCATGTGGTCCCACAATGGTGTAGCCCAGGCCAGGGCCTTCAGGGGGAACTGGTCGGCCATAAGCTCCAGATGCAGGGAGCATTGAAACAGGAAACCGCGACACTACTTGGAGTCACCATCATATTTTTCCGGCAAGGACAGACGGACGCTGCAGCTGCAGGAAGCGGCAGCAGGCTGTGGAGGTGACACTAGAGCTGGCGGTGGCGACGGTTGCTGCTGGGCAGACAGGAGTTGCTGCAACATGGCGGACAACTGATTCATTTGTTGTCCCTGCTGCGCAATTTGCTACGACTGCTTGATCACCATAGCAGAGAGGTCAGCGATGCTCGGCAGAGGTACCTCAGCGGGATCCATGGTCGGATCTTACTGTCAGGATCCGGACTGGCAGGAGGTAGCAGCAGCTGGAGGTGGATCCACTGTGCCAGAGAGGAGATGACGTGGACCGTGCCAGGGGAACGGAGTCTAAGGGGTTACTGGTTTTCACCAGAGCTCGCCGCAAAGCAGGATGGTCTTGCTGCAGCAGGTAACCCCCAGGTCGTTCCACCCAATAGCGACTCAACCTCTCTGGCTGCTGAGATAAGGCAAGGTACAAGAGGATCAGGCAAAGGCGTAGTCAGACGTAGCAAAAGGTCAGGGCAGGCAGCAGCGGTTCGCAGGCGGTAGTCAGTAGCAACGGGTTCGGCAACAGGCAGGGTAACACAGGAACAATGAACGCTTTCACTCAGGCACAAGGCAACAAAGATCCGGCAGGAGGCTGTGGAAGGAGAAGGTACTTATAGGCAGTGCACAGGTGCAGGCCTAATTAAGTCAAAGCAGAAACCTTTAACCTTAAATTAACCACTTTGGACCAGACACCAATCACTGGTGCACTGGTCCTTTAAATTTAAGAGTCCCGGCACGCGGTTGCCGCCAGGACACAGGAACCCACCCACAGGATGCTCTCATGACCTGAGAAAGGCATGAGAGCACGCCGAAACGCGTTTTCCAGTTGTACTTTTTATGTACGAATTAAATAAAAATCATCCTGTGTACCTATTGGCCCATCGATTCTATCCAACAGTAGCACTTGGGATACAGAACCCCCGTATTTTCTGTACTTCCTTCACATATAGCCGTTTCCTTTGCCCTGCACTGGGCACAATGGACAAGGGGGTACCAAACAGCAAGCTGTAACGATCCACCCCACACTACTCCAGAGCCGCTCCATATATGCCGCACTGCTCTTAGAGGTCTGTACCACTGCACAGGTGTAGTGGTGGGGTCCTTTTTATATCTCTATTTCCTATCAAGAGGTACAGAACCTACTACGCCAGAGAGCCCCCGCATTTTTTCTTCTTTTCCTCCCTCTCTACCCACAGTGATGACACACCTTAGCTAATGTTTGGCAGAGTGGGCATTTCCTATATGACCAAAGCAGACCAGGAAGCGGTCAGCAGTGAGGACCAACAGCATCAGAATGGTACCTGTGGGAGATCAGTGACAGGTGAGGACAGGTCTACTTTCTATTAAGTGTAAAAAAAAAAATAAAAAGGCCCCAGAAAACCCCTTTTAATAAAAGTGTGGGCTAGGAATACAGCTGTCTCTGCCCAGAATAGAACAGATGATGAGAGTTACAACTATTTGTATGCATATGTATTATTTTAAAGTGCTGGGCAAAAGGTATTCACAAAGATATCTAGGAAAGCTGTATTATGTATGTAATTTAAGGCCAGTTTAAATCCAAATAATCTATACTGAACTAACTTGTGCCTGTCATGAGCCTGACCAACCTAGGACAGATACTATATAACAGCTAGTGTTGGTGTCCATTTGGAGCATCATGTAGGAAAATTTGGTCACCCAAGCATTTCGAAGAGAAAAGATGGACTACAAACTGGCTTTGCCCTAGTAAGAGCCACCATTCAATAACCATAGCCTATGGGAATGTATTGCTTACTGACATGCTCATATTACTTTTAACAGTTAGGGAGTGCTGCAAGTCTTCTCTTCTTTAGAATACTATAGTTTTTCCTTACAGTGACGAGATTAAAATTACTCAAAAAGTGTCATAAGGATAAGCTATACTTTATCTAGATAAAGCCATACATTGCCAACCAGTGGCACATTCTGTTTGTAGTATGTCTACATATGGCCAGATAGGGTTCACATAGTGTCAGAGTGCTTATATACAACCATACAGTGCATGCATAGGGCATTGACTAAATGTGCACATAAACCTTAGTGAAAAGTCAGCCAAATCCTCCATGATAGAGGTGACACAGCTTCCCCACCTTTATCTGTGCACTTTCTCCCTCTCCCATCTCTTAATCCTCTCCTACACTGTACTAAAGAGTTATGCAGGGTATGTTGGCAATATCCAATGAAAGTAAAAGAATAAGAGAGGATTTTAAATGGGAATCACGCTATATAATGCCATATAAAAACAATTTATATTCAACCAAACAGATGTTCTTATATCGATCAGATAGTAATTCTCGAAGGGCATTCCTGGAGCAATATTTTGATACACTAAGAAAATATTTGGAGAATTTGTTGTAAATATTTTGACACTGTAAAAGGTGTTAGTTGATCTGATTTTGATTTAATCAGCATAGGTGCAACAGTAATCATTTTTGTATCAACAGAATAAACTAATACTTATTATCTATATTGATTCTTCATAAGATAGAACTAAAATAAAATAAGTACAAAAAAGCAAAAATTATAAGAAACAGCTAAAAGTCAAATCAACACTTTTGCAGCATATATTGTATTATAGTTATATAGATTACTCTTTGAACATACCAGGTATGAATATATCAATAATAAAGTCTGTAAAAGACAGGGTATCCATTTAAATAAATGTGCAAGCATATGGCATATGTTCATATTGAGTGCTGTGTATACCCACCCGCCGCAGACTACTAATGTATTTACTGTATTTTTGACTGTGGAACTGAAGAATCAAAGAAAGGTTGTTTGGTGTAGACCAGTTCCTTTTAAGGGACTAACTGGTCATGCACTTTCCATGTGTTGGTAAGATGTAACCCACATAGGCCATTCTGTGGCTGCATCAATCATTAATTTAGTAACAATATACAGACAAAAGTATTGGTTCACCTACATGCAGAGACATGTACAGACATTTTAGGGGGCAGGGGCTGAACTGAAAAAAGGACACTTCCCATAATTTTTTATATAAATGTCCACATAATAATGCCAGACACTTTTAGGAGTAACATCAAAATGGTAGGGGCTCAAGCCCCCTTTCTAGTCAACCTGTGCACATCCCAGCCTACATGTTACGCATATGGGAGCTTTTAGGACATCCTATTCTAAAACCATAATATAGAATTGATCCCCCTATGCATGTACAACAGCTTCCACTCTTCTGGAAAGACTTCTTGGACAAGAGGTCCTGGCTCGCAATTTCTGTTCTAGCCCATGAGTGTTGGAAAGGGATAAGGTCAGGGCTCTGTGCAGGCCAGTCAAGTTCTACCTTATGAAACTCACCCATCCATGTCTATAATTGATTAAAATGCTGGAAGCCTAGGCCAACCTCTTAAAAAACAACTCCATAGTTTTTGTGCTTATTTTAATGTCAGAAAAGATTGGAACTCTCCAGATCATTGGCGACATTTATGTACAATATGCCTCAGCATTTTCCTACACTGCGCTGTAACTTTACATTGGGGGAGATTTATCAAAACCTGTCCAGAGGAAAAGTTGCTCAGTTGCCCATAGCAACCAATCAGATCGCTTCTTTCATCTTTAACAAGGCCTCTGAAAAATGAAAGAAGCAATCTGATTGGTTGCTATGGGCAACTGGGCAACTTTTCCTTTGCACAGGTTTTGATAAATCTCCTCCATTGTCCCCATCTCTTGGCTAACTTGCTGCGGTTTTTGTATTTTTCCACATTTAGTACCACATTTAATAATATCACTCATAGTTGATCATGGAAGATCTACGAGGAAAGACATTATAGGAACTGACTTGTTGCATCAAAATGTTTGTAAAGGCAACTGCATTGGTAGGTTTTGCATTTTATATGTGTGGCAATGGAATTGAAGGGAACACCTGAATTCAATCATTAAAGGGGTGCATTTTGTTCCGAACGCTTAGAGCGGGCGGCGGGGGTCATGTCATCGCAACCACGCCCCCTCGTGATGTCATGTCACGCTCCCTCAATGCAAGTCATAGACTTGCTTTGAGGGGGTGGGATCATGATGTGACAACCCCCGCCGCCGACACTCAGCATTGTAAACAACGCTGGGTGCTGCACATAGATTGCAGGGTTCCCAGCTGCGGGACCCCAGTGATCAGACATCTTATCCCCTATCCTTTGGATTGGGGATAAGGTGTCTAGGGGTAGAGTACTCCTTTAAGAAGTTGCACCTAATAATTTTGTCTGAAATGAGGATGGGGAACAAGTTTTGACTAAAAAGTACGCTAAGAGCCCCCATTTTTTGACCAAGAGTGCTGCTGCAACCTTCTTTTTTGTATACCTAATAATGTGTAGCTGACTCCTTCGGTGCTTTTAACATTATACTGGATTTAGAAAACTAACGAAGGATAAACTAAGCAATATTCAATTTTTTGGCATGGATTTAAACCTGTGGTAAAAACTGGTATAGTCCACCAAAAGTAGGTATATAAAATAACTAATATAACCCAATATTCTCATTTCATAAATATAGTTACATAGTTACATATAGTTACATAGTTACATAGTTAGTACGGTCGAAAAAAGACATATGTCCATCAAGTTCAACCAGGGAATTAAGGGGTAGAGGTGTGGCGCGATATTGGGGAAGGGATGAGATTTTATATTTCTTCATAAGCATTAATCTTATTTTGTTCCAGGAATGTATCTAATCCTGTTTTAAAGCTGTTAATTGTTCCTGCTGTGACCAGTTCTGTTACGCCGAGCGCTCCGGGTCCCCGCTCCTCCCCGGAGCGCTCGCTACACTCTCGCTACTGCAGCGCTCCGGTCAGATCCTCTGACCCGGTGCGCTGCGATACCGCCTCCAGCCGGGATGCGATTCGCGATGCGGGTGGCGCCCGCTCGCGATGCGCACCCCGGCTCCCGTACCTGACTCGCTCTCCGTCGGTCCTGTCCCGGCGTGCGCGGCCCCGCTCCCTAGGGCGCGCGCGCCGGGTCTCTGCGATTTAAAGGGCCACTGCGCCGCTGATTGGCGCAGTGGTTCTAATTAGTGTGTTCACCTGTGCACTCCCTATTTATACCTCACTTCCCCTGCACTCCCTCACCGGATCTTGTTGCCATTGTGCCAGTGAAAGCGTTTCCTTGTGTGTTCCTAGCCTGTGTTCCAGACCTCCTGCCGTTGCCCCTGACTACGATCCATGCTGCCTGCCCCGACCTTCTGCTACGTCCGACCTTGCTTCTGTCTACTCCCTTGTACCGCGCCTATCTTCAGCAGTCAGAGAGGTTGAGCCGTTGCTAGTGGATACGACCTGGTCACTACCGCCGCAGCAAGACCATCCCGCTTTGCGGCGGGCTCTGGTGAAAACCAGTAGTGACTTAGAACCGGTCCACTAGCACGGTCCACGCCAATCCCTCTCTGGCACAGAGGATCCACCTCCTGCCAGCCGGCATCGTGACAAGTTCCTGAGGTAGACCGTTCCATAAATTCACAGTCCTCACGGTGAAGAAGGCGTGTCGCCCCTTGAGACTAAACTTTTTCTTCTCCAGACGGAGGGAGTGCCCCCTCGTCCTTTGGGGGGGTTTAACCTGGAACAGTTTTTCTCCATATTTTTTGTATGGGCCATTAATATACTTATATACGTTTATCATATCCCCCCTTAAACGTCTCTTCTCAAGACTAAACAATTGTAACTCCTTTAATCGCTCCTCATAGCTAAGATGTTCCATGCCCCATATTAGTTTAGTCGCGCGTCTCTGCACCCTTTCCAACTCCGCAGTGTCCCTTTTATGGACAGGTGCCCAAAACTGAACAGCATATTCCAGGTAAGGCCGTACCAATGATTTATAAAGGGGGAGTATTATGTCCCTGTCCCTTGAGTCCATGCCTCTTTTGATACATGACAATATCCTGCCGGCTTTGGAAGCAGCAGCCTGACATTGCATGCTATTCTGTAGTCTGTGATCTACAAGTACACCCAGATCCTTCTCTACCAGTGACAATATCATTCCACTGTGTTCTTCATACTAATTTAATGCTAAAATACTCAGTTTATCTTCTATAAATTGATGCCTCCTGGGAAAACCACTCATGAATCATTCTTTATCCCCTTATTGTCTATATATATATATATATATATATATATATATATATATATATATATCCTGGTCCTCTCTTTTTAGTTGTTTTAAAGTAGGTTGTATAGAATATAGAAGTAATATGTGTTTTGAACAGAGGATATTACTTAAAAGTTTGTGTTTTTTCATGTCACAGACACATAGTAAGTTTTAGGTTGGGTACAGCTTCTCTTGGCAAGTGACATTGATGGATGAGGCGATGCTTGGATGACTAAACTAATTCTCACTCAGAACCAACAGGACATGTGGTATCCAAGCAGCTGTAAGGTTAGATAAAGATCCTACTCAGTGAAGCCAGTAACATTTTGATGTAATTGATCTCTGCTTACTTATAAATGGTTGATAAATGTTCTTTTGACATGTAGTGGGGGGCACGTGGATTCAAAGTAGTGTCAAACAGTAACATTGTAATGATTTACAAATCTCTATAGTTACTTTATTGAGTATTAAGCCAGTGGTTCATCAAGCACGTGCAGGTTTCAATGTCCCACAGTTATTTGCTAAGAGAAAATGACTTGGAAAAATGAAGCACATGTTCATCATAATGCCAGATTTATTAAGAATTCCTGATTTATAAAGTTTATTGCTTGAGTCTTGGCTTCTCAAATAGATTTTATTACACAGGTATAATTCTTAAAGGGGTACTCCAGTGGGGGGAAAAAAAGTAATATCAACTGACTAAAAAAACTAAAAAAAAATCTTAATCCTTACAGTACTTATCAGCTGATGTATACTACAAAGGAAGTTGAGTTGTTCTTTTATGTCTGACCACAGTGCTCTCTGGACACCTCTGTCCATGTCAGGAACTGTCCAGAGTAGAAGCAAATTCCCATAGCAAACATCTCCTGCTCTGGACAGTTCCCAAAATGGACAGAGGTGTCAGCACAGACCCCTGTGGTCAGACAGAAAAAAACAACTCAACTTATGCTGGAGCATACAGCATCTAATGAGTACTGGAAGTAATTTACAAATCTGATTAACTTTCTAGCACCAGTTGATTAGAAAAAAAAATATATATAAAAATAATGTTTTCCATGGAGTACCCCTTTAAAGTGTCCCTGTAACTATAAAAATGTTCGACAAATTGCAAAGACCCTCACCAAATGTTAGATTGAGCCAGAAATAAGAGGGTGGTATGTGTAAAAAGAACGTTTTGCTGTGGTTGACTGCCATTAAACAGAAACTGACACATTGTTCACCTGAACAAAAACCCAATAGACAGGGTTATAGTGCAAATGAACCTGATTAAATAGAGGTATAGCTTACTCCGATTGGTGGTGCGGTTCCGAAGATCCAGGGTGTATAGGTTCACCATTGCTTCCGCCCCCCCCCCCCCCCATGCAATGGAGACGGAGCTGGTATACAGAGCTTCCCTTCCATTTTCCTCTTATATGCTCAACAAAGTATCAGCTTCCCTTTAATTTACTGATGAGTCTCTTGTCAGGTTATTCAGGCTCTATTACAGTATTACAAGTGGACAAATAAAATGACAATTATTACAGTGAATAAGCAAACCTCAAAACAAAACAGTTCTTACCAAACCTTTTTCATTTCAAAGATTTAAATGGATTGCCAAAGTGCTAAATAAAAAAAATAAAAACATTAAAAAAATAAGACCTTATTTCATCACTGTGTTAAATAACAGTACTGGTTGGTGGATTTGTGCCATAATAGATGTGTGGTAGATTATTACATGATTACTGACACATGTTTGAACAATAAATTGCCCAAATCCTGTTATTATCCTATCATATTCTACTTCGACACCGACCCAAAAAACACAAGTTAATAAGTCAGTGTCCCTAGGAGAACTTTAGTGCATGATAACCTGATCTACCATACAATTATTTTCATGGTTTTGTCTCGTATAATTTGTTTTCATCACTGGTGAAATGCTGGGGGGTGAGCGGTGGGCTGACTACCACAGACTTAGTTTTATTTTATTTATTTTTTAGAAATGCTTTAAGTGTAATTGTGTAACATGTTTCCTCTTTTGAAAAAGACTTAATCACTTACAGTAGGTGAAATGCACACACCAATAGGCCAATATCACGGTTACAGGGCTACTCCGCCCCTAGACATCTTATCCCCTATCCAAAGGATAGGGGATAAGATGGCTGATCACGATAAGATGTCTGATCACGAGTCTCCGGAGCTGCACCCGACGCTCTAAACGAACGCCGGGTGCAGCAGCGACATTGCAGGGTCCCCAGTGGCGGGACCCCTGCGATCAGACATCTTAACCCCTATCCTTTGGATAGGGGATAAGATGTCTAGGGATGGAGTTTCATGATGCACTCATCTTTTAAAAAGTGTGTGTGTTGTTGGATTTAATGAAAAATAGTAAACCAATCCTCAAAGGACCGTGAAGAGTGAAAAATGGATAGATAAATAGATAAATGGAGAGAAAAGGAGGATATCCAGTGTGAATGTCAGAGTAAAATGTTGTAAATCAGTATTCTGGACCTGAGATATGGTTAATTAAGTGTACAATATTTATTATACATAAAATGTTAATCTGCTACTATCCAAGCTGGGCCCTTGCTATGGATGTAGTAAGATGAATAAAAATTACAAATAAATATGATGACAAGTGTTAAATGGAATAAAACAGAAATGGAATATAATAAAACCACCTATAAGGAATCAAATGTCCATAATCAAATGCCTCAGTCTCTTATGAAATTCACTGAAGATAAGTGTGGAACCGGTCACTTAAAAGCAATTAGAAGGTTGATGCCCGGCACCACTCACCACCTTGTAGATCGCTCTGCACTTGCAGGTTGGCACAGAGCTGCGTCCGGCCTCCGGTTAGGGGATTTGATCCATACGGAGTAATGGCAACTGGAAGTGCCAGAATGTCCTGATACAGTTGGCCTGTGAGCGTACATCAGGATCGTCAGTCTCTGCGCTCACTGTGCTGAAATGGACGGGCTGGCTGCTTCTGGCTGCTGTTGGCACAACCTGGATGTAAACAGTTGTAGCAGTTATAGCAGGTAAAAGGCAAGCTGGCAGAACGATAGTCTGTAGTAGCGTCATCGTGTTGGCAGTAAGGTGTAAATCTTTATGCATCCGTACTCCTACTTTTTCTATTTCTTCTATTTTTTCTTATCATTATCTATCCCGTTTCATTTTGATATCCAGAAGTGTTGCCGTTTCCTACATCTGATATTTACAATTATTACTCTTTTTATTTGTTCTATTGATGCCATTTCCATCTCTTACATGCTACCCTTTGCTTTTCCCTCCTACTGATGCCATTTCCATGTTTTACATGCTACCCTTCACCTTTCCCTCCCCCTCCCCTTTTATTATCACGTCGTCACCATTTTGTGGTTCTAAAAACTGGACTTTGGAGCTATCTGGTCATCTCTATCAAGCTACTGAGGAGAAGGCCAGCGGCCTTGAAACGCGTCTAGCCTGTTTTACCTTTCCATAACCACCACCTCTTATGACTCTTGCTTCAACCATAATTTGGAAGCGCTGTAACCCCCTTAATTTGGTACCACTCAACCACGCACCTTACTGCCCACACGAAAATGCTACTGCAGACTATCGTTCTGTTATCTACTACCATCATCCCGGTTCCCATAGGCTGGACGCAGGTCCGTGCCAGCCTGTACACCATCTGCCAGCTCATACCATCTGCCAGCTTGCCTTATACCTGCTGTACCTGCTACAACTGTATACATCCAGGCCTGATATCGCTCCGTGCCAACAGCAGCAGCCAGCCCGTCCATCTATGCACAGCAAGCGCAGAGACTGATGATCCTGACGTACGCTCACAGGCCAACTGTATCAGGACATTCTGGGACTTCCAGTACTCCGACTGGATCAAATCCACTAACCGGAGGCTGGACGCAGCTCCGTGCCAACCTGCATTTGATTATGGACATTTGATTCCTTATAGGTGGTTTTATTATATTCCATTTCTGTTTTATTCCATTTAACACTTGTCATCTTATTTATTTGTATTTTTTATTATCTTACTACATCCATAGCAAGGGCCCTGCTTGGATAGTAGCGAATTAACATTTTATTTCACGTATAATAAATATTTTACACTTAATTAACCATATCTCAGGTCCAGAATACTGATTTACAATGTTTTACTGTGACATTCACACTGGATATCATCCTTTTCTGACCATTTATCTATCCATTTTTTACTCCATGATTTTTTGAGGACTGGTTTACTATTTTTTTAAATAAAATTTTAGGTCTATTTAGGGTTTAGATTACACCAGTTAACCTTGGGAAAATCCTTATGCTTTAGTGAGCTACACCACCCCTTCATCCATTGTTGTTGGATTTAGGCTGGATTACGTGATAATTTTTAAAAAGCTTTACATGAAAATATTGGTAAAAAAATTACCTTTAGAATGGTATGTCATTTTTTGAACTCTATGGGGGAGATTTATCAAGACCTGTGCAGAGTAGAAGTTTCCAGTTGCCCATAGCAACCAATCAGATTTCTTATTTCATTTTGCAGAGTCCTTGTTAAAAATGAAAGAAGCGATCTGATTGGTTGCTATGGGCAACGTTTCCTCTGCACAGGTTTTGATAAATCTCCCCCCCCCCCCCCCATATAATTGGCAAAGCATAACACTATGAGTGTTTTCAAACTATATGAATTTATTTTTAAATGGAGTCTGGACATACCATCATGTAGCTTACTTTGAAATGGAAGCATACTTGACTTTGCTGCTTTGCGGTACCGCTAGGTTTTTATTGCAATTTTCCAAAATCATTGTAAAAGTTGCTTATTTTTACCACAATTTCAGTCTTTTTAAAGTGAAAATGCAGTAAAAATGCAAGTGGCAATGTGACAGTGTGATTTGCCTTTGCTCCCCTAAAACTGGTGCAAAAGTTTTATGTTTTGACGTGAAGTAAACAAAAGTAACTAGAAACTTAACGTATTTGCAAGGCAACTCAAGTGAGCTTTGAAAATGTATGGAGAAAAAAGGTGTGAATAATTTTGCGGTCTTTAATATGTCACCCACAGTGCTTTGTGGAAGTTTTTGTAGCACCTTTTTATTTAGTTTATTTTTTATCCAAAGCCAGAGGTGGATTGAAAAATAATGAGATATATAAAGAAATTACAAATATTTGCCCTTCCTGGAGGATCTACTTCTGGCTTTGACAAAAAACATGTATCAAAATATATAAATTCCCCTAAACTTGTTCCATATACCTGGTCCATCCTTGTAATGTAATGTTTATTTAGTTAGGTGGTATCTTTAGATGGTCCAGCAGCCGTGTCCAAACAACATTGAATACCAACCTCTAGGTGTCAGCAGTGTTCAGTGAACAGAGTAAGAATACATTTACAAGTAATAAGTGTTTGTTTCTTTGTGTTTTTTGTTGTTGTTATTTTTTTTTTGTTTTTTTCCCTTGTTTGTATTTTCCCTACATTCCTATGTCTATTCTAAACATTGCACAATAAAATACTGTAAAGTAATAATATTAATAAGACTACTTTACTTGCATGTCCCATTAAATATTAGTGAAAACAACATTACAGTTTATAGATAGCTATACTTTTTTTTTTTTTACATGTTTTTTATAAACTTTTCAACAATAAAGGATCAAGAAAGGAACGGAGGAGAGATGGGAGGATACATAGTGGAATAAGGAAGACAGGAGGTAAGGGGACGTACATTGTGTTTTTATTTCTTGCTAAAAGCTCAACATCATGAATTCAGTGTCACTGTTACATTAAAAAACTTTTGACATGTCATAGAGATACGTCACTGCCACATGCAAAATCAGCTAACGCACTTTTTTCCATTTAAAAACTTATAAAATGAAAAATGTGCCTTTAAAACAGAACAGAAGAAACACTGCTGTCGACACATGTAAGATCCCAAGGAGTCCACCTTGTAATAGAAAAAGATCCAGCATTCGATCCAGCTTTTTTAGTCCATTTAAATAATACTTGCGCAGAAGATATAATGTAAACAAGAAACACGCTGCAGTAAGGACGTGTTTCAAATGTAAACATTCGTATACATAGATTTCCATTATTTCCAAAGAGTTGGTTTAATTGCATACCCGCTCTTACTTTAACTTATTTGAGGTTGGGTTTTCATATTCCGCACAATACAGATTTACCCATTTTTGCACTAAAATTACCCTTATTGCCACTGACATGACTGTGAAAAACATTTTTCATTCTAAACATGTCCTTACTGCCTGTGTAACTTGTTTGCATTATCTCTTATACATGGGTATTTTTACAATAAAATAATAAAGCTAGAGAATTTTTAACAGAATTGTCACTCTGGATGTGGGATGTTTTTGGATAATAATAATAGTAATTCTTTATTTATATATCGCACACAGATTAAGCAGCGCTGATTGCAGATGTTGATTAACCTTAGACCCCAGCACTGCAAGGCAACAGTGCTAACCACTGAGCCACCATGCTTTTGACTTAGTTATGTCAAAAGTTTTGATTGGTCAGGGTCTGGGTGATTAGACTGTTTGTTAGAATGCTTAGCTGAGGACTTATTATAGCGATGGTGTAGGGTCAGATTACTCAGACCCTAACAAATCAAAAATTTTTAAAGTGACAGTGGTACTTAAAGCTGCACAAGAAAATTTAGCATGCCACACAAAAATAGTGTTTTTTCATCTACGGTCTAAGTCTCTTTTACACCACTGTTTGTTTGTTTTTTTTTTTACTTGTGTTATATTACAAGCTCTTTTGGTAGCATTTTTTCTGGTGTTTTTCAAGTGATATTAGAAAGCCTAAGGCAAAAAATCAGAAGAAAAATATTAACAAAAAGCATTGTTTGGAGTGCATTTCATATCTCTCTATGGACTTTCATGTAACTTCGGTCCACAGTGCTTTTAGGCAAGAAAAAAATACATAGAAAAAACACAAAAATACAGCACATTTCAACAAAAAAAAAAAAAGAAATGACTAAAGGGAATCTGTCAACTTTGTACCAGGTACAGAGCTGTAGACACCAGTAAACAGATGCTAAGGAGATAAAACTAATCATGACTTAGTGTCTTCTGATCAATGTTGGTAAAGTTAGAATATTCTCTTTTTCCTTAGCAATTCAAGTGCCATAAGTGGCCACAGCAGCACATCTCCCTTCTTCACCCCTCACTGCCTTGCATGATTAAAGGGGTACTCCCATGGAAAACTTTTTTCTAAATCAACTGGTGCCAGAAAGTTAAACAGATTTGTAAATTACTTCTATTAAACAATATTAATCCTTACAATTCATTTTATGGGCTGTATACTACAGAGGAAATGCTTTTCTTTTTCGATTTCTCTGATGTCATGACCACAGTGCTCTCTGCTGACCTCCTCTGCTGTCCATTTTAGGAACTGTCCAGAGCAGCATATGTTTGCTATGGGAATTTTCTCCTGCTCTGGACAGTTCCAAAAATGGACAGAGGTGTCAGCAGAGAGCACTGTGGTCATGACATCAGAGAAATCGAAAAAGAAAAGCATGGAATTTCCTCCTGCGGTTTCACTGGTGCCTCTGGAATCACTGCACCGTCACGGTGCAGTCCCCTTCCTTGTTGCTACGGTGCAAGAGGAAAGTTTTCATATTGATGTAGCTAAAAGAAGTTTGAATGTTGATGAAAGTTTTGCGTTGCTGCTGACCAGCAGTTTATGGTACGACTATTATCAATCAAACTGTTTTTAGCTACAGTCAACAAGTAAACGATCCTGGCATGTAAGCAGGGCCGGCCTTAGGGGTGTGCGAGCTGTGCGGCCGCACAGGGCGCCATAGCAACAGGGGCGCTGGGCTGCCGACACAGCTCGCACCAAGTATATATAATTTGTATTGCCCGACTCCCGGGATTTAGCCCTGCTTCGTGCAAGTAGCGCTAAATGCCGGTGTAATGAAGAAAACTGTGCCCTGTAGTGGAATGTGACCCTCCGCACAGGGACACAGTTTTCTGCTTTTCAGGCCGCTCCCTCTCATCACATTCCCACTACGCTCCCTCAACTGTGTCCCTATGCGGAGGGTCACATTCCGCTTCAGGGCACAGTTTTCTTCATTACTTCGGAAGGCTTCACTTACCCCGCCCTCCTCCACATCTCACACCGGCCCGAGTCTGAAGAAGGACGTCGCACATGTGACGTGCCTCCGCAGACCCGCACAGGACGTCAGTGACATCACTCGTCAGGGCACCGCCGGAGAGAAGAGAAGCGCAGTGCAGGTCAGGTAAGGTTGTCTATGTGTGGGTGTCTGTCTGTGTGTGTGCATGTGTGGTTGTCTGTCTGTCTGTGTGTGTGTGTGCATGTGTGGGTGTCTGTCTGTGTGTGTGCGTGAGTCGGGAGGGGGATGGGGGAACGACAATGCTACCGAATTTGGGGAACCTGCTTCTTCCTAATGTGGGGCTATACTGCACCTAATGTGGGGAGCTATACTGCACCTAATGTAGGGCTATACTGCACCTAATGTGGGGAGCTATACTGCACCTAATGTGGGGCTATACTGTACCTAATGTGGGGAGCTATACTGCACCTAATGTGGGGAGCTATACTGCACCTAATGTGGGGCTATACTGCACCTAATGTGGGGAACTATACTGCACCTAATGTGGGGACCTATACTGCACCTAATGTGGGGACCTATACTGCACCTAATGTGGGGAACTATACTGCACCTAATGTGGGGAACTATACTGCACCTAATGTGGGGCTATACTGCACCTAATGTGGGGCTATACTGCACCTAATGTGAGGAGCTATACTGCACCTAATGGGGGAGCTATACTGCACCTAATGTGGGGCTATACTGCACCTAATGTGGGGCTATACTGCACCTAATTTGGGGAACTATACTGCACCTAATGTGGGGCTATACTGCACCTAATGTGGGGAGCTATACTGCACCTAATGTGGGGAGCTATACTGCACCTAATGTGGGGAACTATACTGCACCTAATGTGGGGAGCTATACTGCACCTAATGTGGGGGGACTCTACTGCACCTAATGTGGGGCTAGACTGCACCTAATGTGGGGAACTGTACTGCACCTAATGTGGGGACTATATACTGCACTTAATGTGGGGAACTATACTGCACCTAATGTGGGGAGCTATACTGCACCTAATGTGGGGCTATACTGCACCAAATGTGGGGGAACTATACTGCACCTAATGTAGGGCTATACTGCACCTAATGTGGGGACTATACTGCACCTAATGTGGGGAACTATACTGCACCTAATGTGGGGAACTATACTGCACCTATTGTGGGGGAGCTACACTGTACCTAATGTGGGGGAGCTATACTGCACCTAATGTGGGGGAACTATACTGCACCTAATGTGGGGAAACTATACTGCACCTAATGTGGGGGAACTATACTGCACCTAATGTGGGGGAACTATACTGCACCTAATGTGGGGAACTATACTGCACCTAATGTGGGGGAGCTATACTGCACCTAATTTGGGGGAACTATACTGCACCTAATGTGGGGGAACTATACTGAACCTAATGTGGGGGAACTATACTGCACCTAATATACTGCACCTAATGTGGGGGAACTATACTGCACCTAATGTGGGGGAACTATACTGCACCTAATGTGGGGAACTATACTGCACCTAATGTGGGGAACTATACTGCACCTAATGTGGGGAACTATACTGCACCTAATGTGGAGTGCTATACTGCACCTAATGTGGGGGAACTATACTGCACCTAATGTGGGGGAAATATACTGCACCTAATGTGGGAGAACTATACTGCGCCTAATGTGGGGGATCTATACTGCACCTAATGTGGGGGAACTATACTGCACCTAATGTGGGGGAACTATACTGCACCTAATGTGGGGAGCTATACTGCACCTAATGTGGGGGAGCTATACTGCACCTAATGTGGGGGAGCTATACTGCACCTAATGTGGGGGAACTATACTGCACCTAATGTGGGGGAACTATACTGCACCTAATGTGGGGAACTATACTGCACCTAATGTGGAGAGCTATACTGCACCTAATGTGGGGGAACTATACTGCACCTAATGTGGGGGAACTATACTGCACCTAATGTGGGAGAAATAAACTGCGCCTAATGTGGGGGATCTATACTGCACCTAATGTGGGGAACTATACTGCACCTAATGTGGGGGAACTATCCTGCACCTAATGTGGGGAAACTATGCTGCACCTAATGTGGGGAACTATACTGCACCTAATGTGGGGGAACTATACTGCACCTAATGTGGGGGAACTACACTGCACCTAATGTGGGGGAACTATACTGCACCTAATGTGGGAGAACTATACTGCACCTAATGTGGGGAACTATACTGCACCTAATGTGGGGATCTATACTGCACCTAATGTGGGGGAACTATACTGCATCTGATTAAGGGGGGCAGGGGACTGGTGAAGGGAGACATGGGACTGATTAAGGGGGTAGGGGAATGATTAAATATAAAAAAATATATATTTGTTACAAAGATTTCCTCTTTGTGTATGTTTATGGGGTATACACACTACGCTATACACACTACGTGAACGAACACAATATACACATAATACAGTGTGACTCACACGGGCCAGGTAGCGTCCTACAGAGATGCGCCGCCATGAATTTTAATACACGTGGTGAGTGCGTCATGATCCAACTCCTCCAATTAGGTATTTCAATTTGTATGTACACAATTGTTGTTTATGAAATATTGTCTGCACAAGATCGCTTATTTGCTTCATATGTGTTTTGATATAGAACACTGTATACCTATACACACATCCACCTGTATGTATACTTGTCACTGTTTATACTCTGATCACTTTTATTTTAATTTTTTCACGTTAATGAGATGTAATCATGTTGTAATTGATTTTGTGTGTGCTATCACATAAAAACCAATACTCTGGTCAGTCTTGTATCCTTGAAAAAGACTGTAGTGACAGTGGAAACGTTGCTGCCACATGTGAGGAATAAACTCCTTTGCTTTTCACCTTGCCTGGAGTGCTGTGGGACACATGTTTTTTGGTATCTAGATACATAGATAGATACATAGATAGATATTACTTTCTTTTTCTGGGCAGCTAAAGTAGTTTGAAGGGGTACTCCGGCCCTATGGCATCTTATCCCTATCCAAAGGATAGGGGATAAGATGCCTGATTCCGGGGGTCCCGCAGCTGGACAGCCGCCATACCCCCTACCATAGGCTTGCATTGAGGGGGTGGAGCGTGATGTCACACAGGGGCAGAGCCGTGACATCACAATACTCCGGCCCCATGATGGTGATTCATCAGAAACGGAGCGATGTTCGCTCTGGAGGCTGATGATGGCGGGGTGCTGCAGGAAAGATTGCCCAGCGGCAGGACCCCCGCGATCAGGCATCTTGTCTCCTATCCTTTGGGTCGGAGTACCCCTTTAAAAGGAAGAAAAACATTCTTAACCCCTTAAGAACCGGAGGTTTTTCCGTTTTTGCATTTTCGTTTTTTGCTCCTTGCCTTTAAAAAAATCATAACTCTTTCAAATTTACACCTAAAAATCCATATGATGGCTTATTTTTTGCGCCACCAATTCTACTTTGTAATGACGTCAGTCATTTTGCCCAAAAATCTATGGTGAAGCGGGAAAAAAAATCATTGTGCGACAAAATTGAAAAAAAAACGCTGTTTTGTAACTTTTGGGGGCTTCCGTTTCTACGTAGTACATTTTTCGGTAAAAATGACACCTGATATGTATTCTGTAGGTCCATACGATTAAAATGATACCCTACTTATATAGGTTTGATTTTGTCGGACTTCTGGAAAAAATCATAACTACATGCAGGAAAATTAATACGTTTAAAATTGTCATCTTCTGACCCCTATAACTTTTTTATTTTTCCGTGTATGGGGCGGTATGAGGGCTCATTTTTTGCGCCGTGATCTGAAGTTTTTAACGGTACCATTTTTGCATTGATAGGACTTATTGATCATTTTTAAATGATATAAAAAGTGACCAAAAATGCACTATTTTGGACTTTGGAATTTTTTTGCGCGCACGCCATTGACCGAGCGGTTTAATTAATGATATATTTTTATAATTCGGACATTTCCGCACGCGGTGATACCACATATGTTTATTTTTATTTTTATTTACACTGTGTTTTTTTTTTTTTATTGGAAAAGGGGGGTGATTCAAACTTTTAATAGGGGAGGAGTTAAATGATCTTTATTCACTTTTTTTTTTCACTTTTTTTTTGCAGTGTTATAGGTCCCATAGGGACCTATAACACTGCACACACTGATCTTCTATGTTGATCACTGGTTTCTCATAAGAAACCAGTGATCAACGATTCTGCCGCATGACTGCTCATGCCTGGATCTCAGGCACTGAGCAGTCATTCGGCGATCGGACAGCGAGGAGGCAGGAAGGGGCCCTCCCGCTGTCCTGTCAGCTGTTCGGGATGCCGCGATTAGCCGCGGCTATCCCGAACAGCCCGACTGAGCTAGCCGGGAACTTTCACTTTTAGCCGCGCGGCTAAAGGGTTAATAGCGCGCGGCGCCGCGATCGGCGCTGCGCGCTATTAGAGGCGGGTCCCGGCTTCACTATGACGCCGGGCCCGCCATGATATGACGCGGGGTTACTGTGTAACCCCGCGTTATATCAGAAGAGCAGGACCAAGGACGTACCGGTACGTCCTTGGTCCTTAAGGGGTTAAATGTACTGCTTTTTGATGTACAGTATTAGGTTTCAAATATTATTATGTTTTTGTAGCTCACTCTTTATTCATGCCATAATATCCAGTGCATTGCCCATTCTATAATTGTTTATTATTCAGAATGTTTCTACTCTAAAGGTGACTACACCTATAATTCAATAAAAATGTTATCTTACGCCAGTGGTTATGAATATTTGGGAATAAGATTTTGGTGAGAATCCAATGTTATGTAATATTTTTAATGGATGTATTTTTTTAATAGATGAAACCATCTGTTGATGATTATAAAAAGTAAACGTAAAAATCATTTGTGTTTCAAGTAAAAACATTCTCAAAGATTTATTGGTCAATGTATTATAAAATATTAGAATTGTTCTCACTCCCGACTAAACCATCTCCTATGAATATGAGGCTTTCTTCTATATTTTCCTTGTTACAAATTTGTCCTTTTTTGATTCTTATTCTTATAATGTAAATACTTGTTTTATATGATTGTTGTTACCATTATTTTCAAATAATCATAATAACTATATTAACCCCTTAATGACCAGGCACATTTTGGCCTTAATGGGGGACTCCGGTGGAAAACTTTTTTTTTAACTGAACTGGTGCTAGAAAGTTAAACAGATTTGTAAATTACTTCTATTAATTTTTTTTATCCTTTTAGTATATTTTAGCAGCTGTATGCTACAGAGGAAATTCTTTACTTTTTGAATTTCTTTTTTGTGTTGTCCACAGTGCTCTCTGCTGACACCTCTGTCCGTGTCAGGAACTGTCTAGAGCAACATATGTTTGCTTTGGGGATTTTCTCCTGCTCTGGACAGTTCCTGATATGGGCATCAGGTGTCAGAAGAGAGCTCTGTGGACAACACAAAAAAGAAATTCAAAAAATAAAGATTTTCCTCTGTAGCAAAGAGCTGCTAAAAAATAACTGAAAGGAGTAAGATTTTTAATAGAAGTAATTTACAAATTTGTTTAACTTACTGGCACCAGTTCATTTAAAAAAAAAAAAAAAAAAGTTTTCCACTGGAGTACCACTTTAAGGACCAGGACAATTTTATTTGTGCATTTTTGTTTTTTCCTCCTCGCCTTCTAAAAATCATAATTCTTTTACATTTCCATCCACAAACCCATATGAGGGCTTGTTTTTTGCATCACCAATTTTACTTTGTAATTACATCACATATTTTACCATAAAATGTACGTCACAACCAAAAAAATATTATTTATGTGCTAAAATTGAAAAGAAAACCGCAATTTAGCTAATTTTGGTAGGTTTTGTTTTCACGCTGTACACTTTACGGTAAAAATTACATGTTTTCTTCATTCTGTGGTTAAATATGATTAAAATGATACCCATGTTATATGCCTTTTTATAATTGTACCGCTTTAAAAAAATCGCAAACTATTTTTAAAAAAAATTGTATGTTTGAAATATAAATTTGTTTTGGAAGAAAATTTTTTTTTTTTTACATTTACGCTATTCACCATATGGGATAATTAACAGCATATTTTGATAGTTCCGACTTTTACACACGCGGCGATATCAAATATGTTTATTAATTATTATTTATAAATTTTTAATGCTTTTTTGGGGGGTAAAATGGGAAAAACGGATGATTTAAATTTTTATTGGGGAGGGGATTTTTTAAATGTTTGTACTTTTTTTTTTTTTTACACTTTAATAGTCCCCATAGGGGACTATTTATAGCAATCATTTGATTGCTAATACTGTTCAGTGCTATGCATAGGGCATAGCACTGATAAGAGTTATCTGCGGTCTTCTGCTCTGGTCTGCTCGATCTCAGACCAGAGCAGAAGACCCCAGGAAATGGATGGAGGCAGGTGAGGGGACCTCCGTCTGCCATTATGGATGATCAGATCCCTGCGGCAGCGCTGCAGGCGATCTGATCCTCCATTTAAAGTACCGCACTGCCGCAGATGCCATGATCTGCATTGATCACGGCATCTGAGGGGTTAATGGCGGACATCCGCACGATCATGGATGTCCGCCAATACCGGCGGGTCACTTGCTGCTGATAGCTGCCGGGACCTGCCACGCATGACGCGAGCACCGGTCTGGTGCTCGTGGTCATGGCGGACCATAAATGTAAGTCATGGTGCGTTAAGTACCACCACACCATGACATCCATTTACGTCCATTGTCATTAAGGGGTTAATATCATGCATTAAGTCGGACATTATGACATAAACTATGTACTTAGCACTATTTCAGCATAGGATGAGGAAGTATGAATACTGAGATGATGCCAGGGTAGCCCATTATACTTTGCAGCTAGCAGAAAGTTCACATGACCGCAGGTTAGCCAATCATTACTTGCATACAGCTTGCAAAAATGAATTTCCAGTGGTGAAAATTCTATGGTCCTGTTATGCCATATTACCTGTATTTTCTGGGTTTAACCAAATATAGAGCATTTCTAGTTGGTTTTACTTAAAAAATAAACACATTTATAGCTGTAATAGTGAAATTTGACTAGACCTTTTACACCGCATTACCTACATCTTCAGGGTTTTAGAAAAAAACTGAGCATTTCTAGTTGGGTATACCCAAAAATGCATTTCTAATGGTGAAAGTATGATTTGACTATACCTTTTATGCATTGCATCTTCATAGCAGAGTGACATACAGATCAACCCTAGATGGGCCACTCACAGGTACTGCTAGCCAAGGTTGAGGTGATGATTTAAAAAGTGTTTTCTCCACCTCAATAAATACAAATCAAGATTTGAAAAAAATATTTAATAATTATTTAACTATTCATAGTTTTTCATTTTTTATTTTAAATACTTTAGGACATTTTTTAAAAGCATTGTTTTCCACAGGGAACATAGCCTTTACTTTTTCCTTTATATTGTGTTTGTGCAGAATGTGGGAGAAGGAAGGGGAGGGGGGGGGGGCAGGACTAAATTATCCCACACATGGTGTCATCTAACCAAAGGCCATATCTGATCATAGGAGCTATCCACCAATTATTTAATCCAACCAAAATACTGGATGCCAAAGTGTACTTAAAAAAAGAGAACGCACTGCTACTAAATGATCTACAGAAAGAAAAAACAGTAAACAAGTAATGAGGCAGCAATTTGTAGGGAATTACTTCACAAGGAAGCACAGACCTCACACAACTAATTACTTTCTAAGGGATAGAAGACTTTTATAGCTTCCATTAATACACTGAAAAGAGCTGCCACCATTTCACTTATATTGGGGGAGAGCACAATGGCCCAGCATTCCTTCAAGTGCAGTTCTCAAAAAGTATTGTTTGTCAGGAGTCAGAATGTTCTCATGATTCAGTTAATTGTATCTTGTTAATTATAAGCAGAAATTCACAAAAATGAACATGTAATAGGATATTCATACAATTTTGATAAATTAAATCTGCCAGCTAAATGGTTGAAATAGGCAACTATGCTATACCTGCAATAATTGCTAATTTAGAGGGACCACTGTTTCTGATAAACATTTCCATTAGGAGCACTCTCACATTCCAATACTGACTGCAGCAAGCATTTGCACTAAAGCTAACTGTAGGTAGACCTGGACTTGTAGCTTTAGACAGTGACACTCTTGCTCACCATGCTACCAGCCATGGCTAGCGCTTGCAATGGAAGGTGACCCTGGACCTGCTGCTTTAAACAGTGTTAAGTCCAGGTTCAGACTGCAGTTATCATTGAAAAGCCAGCACTGCCTGTGACCGCTAGTGCTTGCTATTCACTGATAATTGTGACCCGCACCTAGACTTGCCACTATAGCAGGTCCTCTGCACATAAAATATTTTGTCATACAGACCTGCTGCTAGTAGCCTGTTATAAGCTGTGCTATAAGCTATGATGACTGGATAGTTGCTATGTACAGGCAATAATTTTTTGTTGGACACCTGCAGATATAAAGAAATATATCATAGTGGCCATTGAATTCAATGAGTGTCAGTGGTTTTGAAAAGCTGGAAACCAAGCTTAAAGGGGTACTTTGCCCCTAGACATGTTATCCCCCATACAAAGTATAGGCATAACATGTTTGATTGGGGAGATTCCGGCCGCTGGGACCCCTGCGATTTCTGGGCCGGCACTGCGCGTTTCAAACACAGAAGTCTGGAGCTTCCGTGTTTGTGATGTCACCCCATGCCACCTCCAATCATTCATGTCTAAGGAAGGGGGCGTGATGGCTCCCATAACATAGACATCACGGTCGTCACGCCCCCTCCCATAGACATGAATGGCATTCTATGTTTGGAACGCCGCAGTACCTCCCTGCGATCAGACATGTTATCCCCTATCCTTTGGATAGGGGATAACATGTCTAGGAGCAGAGTACCCCTTTAATGTTGCTCTTAGCTACTTGATTTTTTGTTTTGCTTTTAAAATATATTTAGGGTACGTTCATATATACAGGATCCTGCGCAGATTGGATGCGCAGGATTTGTAACTGCAGATTAGAAGCTGTGCTCAGTCATTTACTTTACATTGAAATCTGCAGCAAAAAATCCTGTGCATCAAATCTGCGTACATGTGAATGTACCCTTAAAAATAAAACACTTTTGTATCTAGTCCTGATTAGAGTTCTCTGGCCAACTCCATAGTTACAGTCCAAACTTTCAGCCCTACTCACTTACACCTGTCCCCAATTCTAGATAATCTATATTCTGTATATACAAAAGTAGGTGAAAGATACAGGGGAGTATGACAGCAGACTCAGACTTTGCAAGATTTATCTAATTCTTAAATGGTCTAACTGTTACTTGTAGTTTATGGTTGGTAAATCTCACTCATGGAATTTGTTATGTATTGACTGTTATGTATGTTGGCTGCCTCTAGATGCCTCTGCGACTGGGAGGTTTTCTAATTTTGTTAGACCAGTAAAACACAAATATCAATGTTGTCTCATCATATTAATTATCAGTTAGAATTATTTACAAGTCAGAACTGAATTCCTAAAGGATGGAGCAAATAAGATGTGTGTAAGTATGTCCACTTGAATATGGTAGTATTTGTCACCCAAAACCTGGACTGGGTCCAAAACACAAAAACCTAAATTTAAATTGCATGAAAAAAAGGTATGTAAACGTGAATAGACTAGGAAGGATTTCATTCAAAGCATTTTTTTTTAAATATTTAATTTGTTTATTTTATTGTTTATTTTATTTTAACCAAAGCCAGAAGTGGATTAACCTGTCCAGAACCAAGGGCGTATCTGTACACCTTGGTCCAGTTAATGGCGTTCTCACCAGCAGAGAACAGGTTAAACCCGGTGATTCCCAGTTGCTATGGGCAGCCAGGACCCACTGCTAATGCCGGGCACCGCTGATCAGGCCAATGCCCGGCATTAACCCTTTAGACGCTGCGATCAAAGTTGATTGCGGCGTCTAAAATGAAAGCAAAACTGTCCCGGCAGCTAAGCGGAGCTGATTGGGACTATCGCGACAAAATCGCGATGTTCCGATCAACTTACCGGACGACGAGAGGATGCTCATCTGCCTCTTTGTTGTCTGTTCAGCGATCTACTGCTCCAAGCATGCTAGAGCAGCAGAGCGCAGGTAACACTGATCAGTGCTATGCTATGGCATAGCATTGATCAGTATATGCAATCAGAAGATTGCATGTTTTAGCCCCCTGTGGGGTTAAAACATGGAGACCACGGTGCAAAATATTAGCCCTCATATAACCCCTACAGACCACGGCACAAAAAATTAGTCCTTATGCGGAAAAATAAAAAAGTTATAGGAGTCAGAAAATCACAATTTTAAACATACTAATTTTGGTGCATGTAGTTAGGATTCTACTACTTCTATCTACCACTATTGGGTATCCTTGTAGAAAAATAAAGTAAATTCTACATAATTTGGGTATCCATGTAACCGTATTGGCTTACAGAATAAAGATAAGGTGTAATTTTTTACCAAAAATTGCACTGTGTAGAAACAGAAGCCCCCAAGAGTTACAAAATGGTGTTTTTGTTTTTTTGTTTTCAATTTCACCCCACAAATATATATGTTTTGGTTTTGCTGTAGATTTTGTTATATTGATGATTGATGTCATTACAAAGTACAACTGGTGTCGCAAAAAACAAGCCCTTATATGGGTCTGTAGGTGCAAAATTTTAAACGCTATGATTTTTAGAAGAAGGAAAAAACGAAAGCGCAAAAACTAAAATTTGCCTGGTCCTTAAGGTGAAAATGGGCTTGGTCCTTAAGGGGTTAAAAAGGAATAAGAAATATAAAGGTAGGACTTATACTTCCTGCTCCTGATGATTCTACTTTTGGCTGATGAATACTACCCTAGTAGGAGGTCTGACATGATATCAGTATTTTTAACCTGTAACCTAGACCAGTGATCATAGTAGTAAATAAGATAAGAAGAGTCTTCAGGTTGAGGTTGGTTTTACTGGGCAGGTGCTCCTATAAGCAGTGATGCAACCCCTAGGGCAATGGTACTTAAAGGGGTATTCCAGGAAAACCTTTTTTTTATATATCAACTGGCTCCAGAAAGTTAAACAGATTTGTAAATTACTTACTTACTATTAAACAATCTTAATCCTTTTAGTACTTATGAGCTTCTGAAGTTAAGGTTGTTCTTTTCTGTCTAAGTCCTCTCTGATGACACCTGTGTCGGGAAACGCCCAGTTTAGAAGCAAATCCCCATACTGGAGGACCGCAGTCTTGGTCTGGACCGCGGCCGCCGAATTATCTGGGCTTCCAGCTAGTTCCCAGAAGAGGCATCCGCTCTCTCAGCATTAACCTGTGTTAGTGTCTTTAAAATATTGATACAAATCAATAGTCAAGAGCAGCCTGGTGTAAAGAAATACTCTGTGCAATTAGTGCCGTCTGTATCATTCTGCTCTGGCCAGGCCTGACTAGAAGTGGCCAGAGCAGCAGATCAGCGCAGGACCTGGGACCGGAGAGCCTTGTCAGGTAAACAGGCTCCACGACCTGTAGCTCTCCAGTTGTTGCCAAACTACAGCTCCCATCATTACCACCTGTTTGTGCATGGTGGGAGTTGAAGGTTGCAACAGCTAGAGAGTCACAGGAAATGATTTAAGTGCACATTTCATATGGGGGCATGGTGACATAGTTCATATGGGGGCAAAGTAGTACAGTTCCTATGGTGGGAATAGTGGTACAGATCATTGGGGGGGGGGGTTCATAGTGACACAGTTATATGAGGGGACATAATGGCACATTTTACGAGGGTCATAGTGCCACTGTTCATGAGTGGCACCGTTTATATGGGGGCACAGTTCAACTGGGGGGTCTTTGGCAATATTACATTTGGGGGCACAGCATGTAGCAGTATTATATTTAAGGGCACAGGGTGTAACTGTATTATACTCCATGGCACAGTGTGTGACAGTATGCTACTCATGGACACAGTGTGTGGCAGTATTCTACCAGGGGCACAATATGTGGCAATGGTATACTCAGGAGCACAGTGTGTGTGGCAGCATTATATTTAGGGGCACAGTGTGTGACAGTATTATATTCAGGGGCATAGTGTGTGACAGTATTTAGTTAATACAGGGATCAGTGGGTTTCCATCCTCCACACGTCAATAGCTTGTTTTACCCTGAGACTTACAGTGGGGCAAAAAAGTATTTAGTTAGCCACCAATTTGGCAAGTTCTCCCACTTAAAAAGATGAGAGAGGCCTGTAATATTCATCGTAAATATACCTAAACTATGAGAGACATAATGAGAAAAAAAAAAAACATAAAATCACATTGATTTTTAAAGAATTGATTTGCAAATTATGGTGGAAAATATGTATTTGGTCACCTACAAAGAAGCAAGATTTCTTGCTCTTACAGACCTGTAACAACTTCTTTAACCCCTTAAGGACCCGGGGTTTTTCCATTTTTGCATTTTCTTTTTTCTTCCTTACCTTTAAAAAATCATAACTCTTTCAATTGTGCACATACAAATCCATATGATGGCTTATTTTTTGCACCACCAATTCTACTTTGTAATGACATCAGTCATTTTATCCAAAAATCTACAGCGAAACGGAAGAAAAAATCATTGTAAGACAAAATTGGAAAAAAAACGCCATTTTGTAAATTTTGGGGGCTTCCGTTTCTACACAGTAAATTTTTTGGTAAAAATGACACCTTATGTTTATTCTGTAGGTCCATACGATTAAAATGATACCCTGCTTATATAGGTTTGATTTTGTCGAACTTCTGGAAAAAATCTAAACTTCATGCAGGAAAATGTATACGTTTAAAATTGTCATCTTCTGACCCCTATCATTTTTTTATTTCTCCGTGTATGGGGCGGTATGAGGGCTCATTGTTGCGCTGTGATCTGAAGTTTTTAGCGGTACCATTTTTGCATTGATAGGACTTATTGAACTTTGGAATTTTTTTGCGCGCATGCCATTGACTGTGCGGTTTAATTAACAATAAATTTTTATAATTTGTACATTTCCACACACGGCGATACCACATGTTTATTTTTATTTTATTTACACAGTTTTTTTTATGGGAAAAGGGGGGTGATTCAAACTTTTATTAGGGGAGGTGTTAAATGATCTTTATTCATTTTTTTTCCACTTTTTTTTTGCAGTGTTATAGCTCCCATAGGGACATATTACTCTGCACACACTGATCTTTTACATTGATCACTGGTTTCTCATAAGAAACCACTGATTGATGATTCTGCCGCTTGACTGCTCATGCCTGGATCTCAGGCACTGAGCAGTCATTCGGTGATCGGACAGTGAGGAGGCAGGTAGGGATCCTCCAGCTGTCTTGTAAGCTGTTCGGGATACCGCGATTTCGCCGCGACAATCCCAAACAGCTCCCTGAGCTAACCGGCATGGTTTCACTTTTACTTTTGATGCGGCGTTCAACTTTGAACGCCGCGACTAAAGGGTTAATAGCACCGCGTTCAATGCTGCGCGCTATTAGCCACGGGTCCCGGCCGTTGTAAGAGGCCGGGCCCAACCCCCTATGACGCCGTGGCCCCGCGTTATCGATCGGGAGCGGACTCATGATGTACGCGTACGTCATAGGTCCTTAAGACCTTAAGAGGTTAGGAGTCTCATCTGTCCCCCACTCGTTACCTGTATTAATGGCACCTGTTTGAACTTGTTATCAGCATAAAAGACACCTGTCCATAACCTCAAACAGTCACACTCCAAACTCCACTATGGCCAAGATCAAACAGCTGTCTAAGCACACCAGAAACAGTCTGGGAACACTGAATCTGCAATAGGCAAGCAGCTTGGTGGGAAGAAATCAACTGTGGGAGCAATTATTAGAGAATGGAAGACATACAAGACCACTGATAATCTCTCTCGATCTGGGGCTCCATGCAAGATCTCACCCTGTGGTGTCAAAATGATCACAAGAATGGTGAGCAAAAATCCCAGAACCACACGGGGGATCTAGTGAATGACCTGCAGAGAGCTGGGAACAAAGTAACAAAGGCTAGCATCAGTAACACACTATGCCGCCCGGGACTTAAATCATACAGTGCCAGACACATCCCCTGCTTAAGCCAGTACATGTTCGAGCCTGTCTGAAGTTTGCTAGAGAGAATTTGGATGATCCAGAAGAGGATTGGGAGAATGTCATAGGGTCAGATTAAACTAAAGTTGAACTTTTCTGCAAAAACTCAACTCGTCGTATTTGGAGGAGAAAGAATGCTGAGTTGCATCCAAAAAACACCAAACCTACTGTGAAGCATGGGGGTGTAGACATCATGATTTTGGGCTGTTTTTCTGCTAAGGGACCAGGATGACTGATCTGTGTAAAGGAAAGAATGAATGGTGCCATGTATCATAAGATTTTGAGTGAAAACCTCCTTCCATCAGCAAGGGCATTGAAGATGAAACGTGGCAGGGTCTTTCAGCATGACAATGATCCCAAACACACTGCCCGGGCAACGAAGGAGTGGCTTTGTAAGAAGCATTTCAAGGTCCTGGAGTGGCCCAGCTAGTCTCCAGATCTCTACCCCATAAAAGTAAGTTTTGCACAACGACAGCCCCAAGACATCACTGCTCTAGAGGAGATCTGCATGGAAATACCAGCAACAGAGTGTGAAAACCTTGTGAAGACTTACAGAAAACGTTGACCTCTGTCATTGCCAATAGAGATGAGCGAACTTTTAAAAAATTTGATTTGGACAATTCGCCAAATTAATCGAAAACATTTGTTTCGATCTGAATTTATTTGCAGTGAATCTATATTAAAAACGGCTATTTCTGGCCTAAAGAGAGCCTCAATAGGGGTGTATAACTCTTTGCTGTGTTCTAACACACATATGGAGTGTGCTGGGGTAGTGGAATAATACTGTTATTCAGTATGACATGCAGATTACAGATATCTCTTTTAGAGTCACTGCTGCAGAGCGGCACAATGACAGAGCCTGAAGGTGGCATCAGTATGAGGAGACCATATAGTGGCTGAATGACACAGCGTGGAGGTGTTGGCAGCATGAGGAGACCATATAGTGGCTGAATGACACAGCGTGGAGGTGTTGGCAGCATGAGGAGACCAAATAGTGGCTGAATGACACAGCTTGGATGTGGCTGAAGCATAAGGAGACCATATAGTGGCTGGATGACACAGCGTGGAGGTGTTGGCTGCATGAGGAGACCATATAGTGGCTGAATAACACAGTGTGGAGGTGTTGGCAGCATGAGGAGATAATATAGACGCTGAATGACAATGCCTGGAGCTGGCAGCAGCATGAATAGACCCTAGGGCTTCACAATCCCTAAGTCTAAAAGATGAATTTTGAAATTTAAATTGAAGATTTAGGGTTGCTAGTGCTACCATAAAAATGTTTTATTCCCACACCCAGGCCCAGCAGCATAAATAAACCATATATTGCCTGAATGACACAGCCTGGAGTTGGCTGAATCATGAGTAGACACCAGGGCTTCACAATCCCTCAGATTAAAAGATGAAGTATGAAATTTAAACTGAAGATTTTGGGTAGCTAGTGCTACCATAATCAAATTTTTATTCCTAGACCCAGGCCTAGCAGCATCAGTAAACCATATATTGCCTGAATGACACAGCCTGGAGTTGGCAGAAGCATGAGGAGACCATTGAAATTTAAGAATTTTAAATAGAAATTTAAAGGGATATTCCAGGAAAAAAACTTTTTTTTATATATCAACTGGCTCCAGAAAGTTAAACAGATTTGTAAATTACTTCTATTAAAAAATCTTAATCCTTTCAGTACTTATGAGCTTCTGAAGTTAAGGTTGTTCTTTTCTGTCTAAATCCTCTCTGATGACACCTGTCTCGGGAAACGCCCAGTTTAGAAGCAAATCCCAATAGCAAACCTCTTCTAAACTGGTCGTTTCCCGAGACAGGTGTCATCAGAGAGGATTTAGACAGAAAAGAACAACCTTAACTTCAGAAGCTCATAAGTACTGAAAGGATTAAGATTTTGTAATAGAAATAATTTACAAATCTGTTTAACTTTCTGGAGCCAGTTCATATATATAAAAAAGTTTTTTCCTGGAATACCCCTTTAAGATTTTGGAATTGAAATTAAGGATTTTGAATTTGAACTTTTAACTCCCAAGTTTTAGTGTCCTGGGCCCCGGCTTGCAATGACAGAGCCTGGAGGTGGCATCAGTAGGAAGAGACCATACAGTGGCTGAATGGCACAGCCTGGAGTTGGCTTAAGCTTGAGGAGACCATATGGTGGCTGAATGGCACAGCCTAGAGTTTGTGGCAGCATGAATAGACCATATAGTGGCTGAATGTCACAGCCTGGAGTTGACAGAAGCATGAGCAGACCATTGAAATGTAAGAATTTTAAATAGAAATTTAAGATTTTGAAATTGAGGATTTTGAAATTGAACTTTTAACTACATAGTTTTAGTGTCCTGGGTCCCAGCGTGAGGGTACAAAGGACTAAATCTAACAAGGAGTCACATGTCACATGGCAGCACAATGACAGAGCCTAGTGGTGGCATCAGTAGGAGGAGACCATATGGTGGCTGAATGGCACAGCCTGGAGTTGGCTAAAGCATGAGAAGAGAATATATAGTGGCTGAATGAGACAGCCTGGAGGTGGCATCAGTATGAGGAGACCATATAGTGGCTGAATGACTGCCTGGAGATTGTGGCAGCATGGGGAGACCATATAGTGTCTGAATGGCACAGCCTGAAGTTGGCGGCAGATGAGGAGACAGTAGGGCTTCACAATCTCTAAGAATAAAAAATGAAGATGTATGGTACCTAGTGCTACCATAAACATATATAGGTAACGTCCGAGGCCCAGCAGCATCACTAAACCATGTAGTTGCTGAATGACACAGATTGGAGCTGGCTGAAGCATCAGTAAACCATATATTGGATGAATGGCACAGCTTGGAGGTGGCTGAAGCATGAGGAGACCATATAGTGGCTGAATGACACAGCCTGGAGTTGGCTGAAGCATGAGAAGAGACCATATACAGTAGTGGCTGAATGAGTTAGCCTGGAGGTGGCAGCAGCAGCATCAAGAGTCCTAAAAGTGACAGAGTGGTGCGGTGGGTGGCAATACCAGTACCTGGTGACAAAGGTGGGTGAAAAAAGGTCTGATGCAGAGAAATGTTTGTAACTGGGGAGCAGCGCCTTAAATCTGTTTGGCTCTCTCCATATTTGTAAAGTGTTGGTGTGGCACCATGGTCAATCTACTCTCATGCATCAGGCCTTGGTGGTTGGAAATCCTGGCTGATCCATGCCTGATTCATCTTCACAAAGGTCAGTCTTTCCACGTTTTTCATGGACAGACGAGTTCTCCTTGGGGTGACTATTGCCCCCTGCCGCACTAAACACCCATTCTGATGGCACACTACTGACTGGGCAGGACAGTTTTCCAGTGCAAACTCTGCTAGTTGCGGCCACAAATCAAGTTTGGCTGCCCAGAAGTCCAGCTGATCTTCAAGGTGTGTTGGGATGGGCATGTCAAGGTATGCCACCACCCGCTGGTTCAGGTCCTGCTCCAGGTGCACCTGCTGATGATGAGTTGCTTCACTATGTGGGTGAAGAAAGCTACTCATCAGCGACTGTAGACTCAGGCTGCTGCTGATGGTGCTGGTACTGTTCCTGCCACCCCACCCCTCCCCAGCAGCCATGTCAGTGGAAGGTGAGCACAGGGGGCCCCCAGATTCAGACCTGCGAGGGGATGGACGATGACGCCGATAGGCATCGGCCAACTGACTACATAGGATGCCTCTGTGGTAGGTCATTTTGTCCTCCCTCTCAGTGGGTTTAAAAATTGCCCCTACTTTGTGGTGGTAGCGAGGGTCCAATAAGATAGAGATCCAGAAGTCATCCCGCTGCCGAATGGTGACAATTTGGCTGTCATTACGCAAGCAAGTGAGCATGCATCATGCCATTTGTGCAGGTGACTCGGAGGGACTCCCTGCCTCCATCTCCACTGCATATTGCCAAGGTGTGTCTGCGTCCTCTGTCTCGCCTTCCTCATAACCCTCTAGCTCCTCTGGTTGCTCCTCCTCTCCTGTCAGATTACTAGAAAAACCACCCATTTGGTGAAACCTAAACTGTGCTCTACTGTACCCCTCCCCCTCCTCCTCCAGTTCAGCCCCCACAGGGATCATATGGCCGTGAGATGTAGGCGCCATGTCTACAGTGCCCTGACCAGCCATCGTTTCCAACATGTGTTGTAAGAAATGAAGCAGTGTAATGACGTCTTTAATCCCGTAATCCTGGCGACTTACTAATAATGTGACTTCCTCAAAGGGCCTGAGCAAATGGCAGGTGTCACGTATGAGCTGCCACTGGTTCACATTGAAGTTACACAGGGGAGCACCACTATGCGCTTGGATCATCAAGAAATTGGTGATGGCTTTTCTCTGTTCGTACAGTCGGTCAAACATATGGAGGGTGGAATTCCAACGTGTGGCAACGCCACAAATCAGACTATGTTGGGGGATACCGTTCTGATGCTGCAGCTCAAGGAGGGTGTGCTTTGCGCTGTATGAGTGGCTGAAGTGGATACAAAGTTTCCTTCCCATTGTTAGGATGTCTTGCAAATGGGGTGAACACTTTAGAAACTGCTTCACAACCAGATTGAACACGTGTGCCATGCAGGGCGCATGGCTCAGCCTTCCCATTCGCAGCACATGCAAGATGTTCTTCCCATTGTCAGTCACTATGGTTCCCATTTCCAGTTTTCGTGGAGTAAGCCATGCAAACCATGTGAAGAACAGCAAGACACCGCTGTGCCCTCACACATGGTATGCTGAAGGGCCACTGAGACTTGTATGGGCAGTGGAGGCTAAGGACACAGGGGAGGATGAGGAGGTAGAGTCGCACACTGTCACAGGACCAATGGCCTGAGAGCATGGAGGAGGAAGCGGCATGACCTGTCCAAGTTGGTGTTGTGGCTGTGCAGGAACCACATTCACCCAGTGACCCGTAAAGGACAAGTATTGTCCCTGACCATAGTTACAGCTCCAGATGTCGGCGCTGCCGTGCACTTTGGTACACACCGAAAGGCTCAAGGACTGGACCACCTTCTCTTCCACAAAAGTGTGCAGGGCTGGTACTGCCTTCTTTGCAAATGACGGCTTGGCACTCTCCACCTTGGCTCGGCATAAGCCATCAGTTCTCTGAAAGGTGCAGAGTCCACCACTTGAAAAGGGAGGGACTGCAGCACCAGAAACTTAGACAGGAGCACATTCATCTTCTGCGCCGTTGGATGAGTGGGCACATAATGTAGTCTCTTGGACATGGCTTCGCCGATGGATTGTTGGCGGAATGGCTGACAAAAAGTAGGAGCAGGAGCATCTGGAGTGACAGAAGGAGGGTATGACACACAGCTCCCTTCGGCTGAAGTGGTGGAGCCTTGGTTGGCTGAAAGAGGGAGCGGCGTGCCAATGGGTGATGCAGCAGGCTGGACCACTACATCGGAGCCACAGTTCTCCCAGGCCGCTTTATGGTGGAGAAGCATATGTTGACGCAGGGCCGTGGTGCCAACATTGGGACCCTGGCCATGCTTCACCTTCTGCCGACATATCCTGCATGTGGCTGTGTGAACCTCCTTCAGATGCTTGATGAAAAACTGCCACAGTAGATGATTTTCCAACCAACAGTCTGCACTAATTGACTGCTACTGCCGCCGTCTCCAGGAACCCCTGTTCCACTACCTCCCATTAAGGTAGGCTGCCGCGAAGCAGGTGGTCTCCCCCGGGAACGTTTGGCTCCAGAATTTCCACTTCATCCACCATGCTGACTGACAACCATGCTACCGCCTTGCTGGCTCAGCTGCTGTCTCAAGGGCAACCTGCAACTCTCTTCTCCTGATGATGATGAAGCCCCTTCTGCACCCGGCTCCCAATTGTGATCGGCTTCGTCATCCTCAACAATTGTCTGCACGTCACTGATGTCCTCCTCAGATTCCTCAACAGTGTCTGCTTCAGGATGCTGAACCCTGGCAATATCGCCTCCCACGTGACTCTCCTCATCACTACTTGCCCACCTATCGGATGTCTCCTCCACTTTTTGGCTGGGCAGTAGCTGCTGACTGTCCTCTGTTAGATCGTCCTCAGTGAATAGTGGAGCTGAACCCACAGCATAAGACACTTCTGTAGGGGAGGGAACAGCATAGGACAGAGGCAATGGGAGGACAGGGACTGCTCCAAGCCCATGCCAACTGAGGATTGTGTCTGAGGAACCCACCGACTGGGGGTATCAGATGTCACTATTGATGAAGTGGATGACCGTGTTAACCAATCGATGACGGCAGATGGGTTGCTGGTCGAGACACAGCATAACAATACCGGGAGTTCAGGCCTCTCGCTGCAACTCCAGCTGCCACTCGCCCCTAGTCTTCTGCGACCTCTGCCTGATGAATTTAGGCCTCTGCCACTCCTCTGTGCACATCCTGGCACTTCTCTGCCTGACATACTTAGTGCGTATATGAGGGAAGTACAATACTCTTCACTGCGCTTAAAACAGTATTTGTCTAAAACAGCAGCAGGTGTGTACTTTTGCCTGGACTTTCACAGTATCTATGCCCTTGACAGATTAACAGGTACAAAATAGTACACTACTCAGATGTACGTATGTGGTATGCACTTATGGGTGCAGAAAAATGCACTACAGTACACATAAAAAAGTATCTGAGTAAAAACACAAGCCGGTGAGTAGTTTTGCCTGGATTTTCACAGTATCTAGTCCCTTGACAGATTAACAGGTTTAAAATAGTACACTACTTAGATGTAGGTATGTGGAATACACTTATGAGGGCAGAAAAAAGTGCAACTGTACGCTTAATAAATGTATTGAAGTAAAGCACCAGCCGGTGATTACTTTTGGCTGTCCTTTCACAGTATGTAGGCCCTTGACAGATTAACAGGCACAAAATAGTAAACTACTTAGATGTGGGTATGTGGTATGCACTTATGAGGGCAGAAAAATGCGATACAGTACACTTAAAATTTTTTATTTTAGTAAAACACCAGCTGGTGATTACTTTGGCCTGGACTTTCACAGTATCTAGGCCCTTGACAGATTAACAGGTACAAAATAGTACACTACTTAGATGTACGCATGTGGTATGCACTTATGAGTGCAAAAAAATGCGCTACAGTACACTTGAAAAAGTATCTGAGTAAAAACACAAGCCGTTGAGTAGTTTTGCCTGAACTTTCACAGTATCTAGTCCCTTGACAGTTTAACAGGTTTAAAATAGTACACTACTTAGATGTAGGTATGTTATATGCACTTATGAGGGCAGAGAAATGCGCTACTGTACGCTTAATAAACGAATTGGGTTAAAACACCAGTCGGTGATTACTTTTGGCTGTCCTTTCACAGTATGTAGGCCCTTAACAGATAACAGGCACATAATAGTACACTACTTAGATGTAGGTATGAGGTATGCACTTATGAGGGCAGAAAACGTGGTACAGTACGCTTAAAAAAAAACTTATTTTAGTAAAACACCAGCCGGTGAATACTTTTGTCTGTCCTTTCACAGTATGTAGGCCCCTGACAAATTAACAGGTATAAAATAGTACACTACTTAGATGTACATATGTGGTATGCACTTATGAGGGCAGAAAAATGTAGTATAGTACGCTAAAAAAAAACTACGTATTTTTGCACAACACCAGCAGAACACAACAGTGCTGCAGCACAACAAAGATGTGTACTAAACAAAAATTGCACTCTGTCACAGACTATTAGGAATGGACTGCTGAATATTATACTGTCTACAGACTAGTATAACCAGCAGATGATTTGTTGTGGAACAAAGACACAGAATTACGTTGAAAAATTATTCCTGCCTCCTTTGCTAAGGTTTATGAAGTTGAGGCAGCTTGTTGAAATGTATGAGGCAGCACACAGCTATCTGCCCCTCTCTGTAATACAATGCTGAAGAAAGTGACTGGGAGGTTAATGGCTGCAGTAAAACTCCTTTTCAGTGGAAAAAACACTGCTCTCTGTCCACCAGAACGCTGATGTGACTAGGATGTGAAACGCTGCTGGAATGAGCTTTTCTGTGTAACACACACACAGCGATGTCCGTCCTATCTGTATGCAGTGTAATGAATAATATGACGAGCTGCAAAATGGCTGCCAATTATATTGGGCTGTGACATCACGGGGGTGACTGGCTGCTGATAGGCTGCATCCTGCATGTGATTTATAGTCATCCCGCCTGCTTCCCTTCCCGCCTTGCCTTCCCGCCCTCCCAGCGTTCCTTGCCCCATGTACTGACATGTGGATCTGTCATTTTAGATGCCCTGGAGCATGGACCGCATGAAATGGAGTTTAATGAAGTGATTCACGCGATAGAATCGCGGCGATATTCGCATTTGTTGCAAATCGAATATTTCATGAAATTTGTAACGAATTCGGGGTTTGTCAGCTTCAATTCGCTCATCTCTAATTGCCAACAAAGGGTATATAACAAAGTATTGAGATGAACTTTTGATATTGACCAAATACTTATAAATCAGACAATAAGATTTTATGGATTTGAAAACTACAGGCCTCTCTCATCTTTTTAAGTGGCAGAACTTGCACAATTGGTGGCTGACTAAATACTTTTTTGCCCTACGGTATTAGGGTAATAATAATGTTATACAACAGACAGTACCTACAGTCATGGCCGTAAATGTTGACACCCCTGAAAATTTTTCAAGAAAATTAAGTATTTCTCACAGAAAAGGATTGCAGTAACACATGTTTTGCTATACACATGTTTATTCCCTTTGTGTGTATTGGAACTAAACCTAAAAAGGGAGGGAAAAAAGCTAATTGGACGTAATGTCACACCAAACTCCAAAAATGGTATGGACAAAATTATTGGCACCCTTAACTTAATATTTGGTTGCACACCCTTTGGAAAATATAACTGAAATCAGTTGCTTCCTATAACCATCAATAAGCTTCTTACACCTCTCAGCCAGAATGTTGGACCACTCTTCCTTTGCAAACTACTCCAGGTCTCTCTTATTGGAAGGGCGCCTTTTCCCAACAGCAATTTTAAGATCTTTCCACAGGTGTTCAATGGGATATAGATCTGGACTCTGCTGGCCACTTTAGAACTCTCCAGTGCTTTGTTGCCATGCATTTCTGGGTGCTTTTTGATGTATGTTTGAGGTCATTGTCCTGCTAGAAGACCGAAGATCTCGGACGCAAACCCAGCTTTCTGACACTGGGCTGTACAGTTCAAACCAAAATCCATTGGTAATCCTCAGATTTCATGATGCCTTGCACACATTCATAGCACCCAGTGCCAGAGGCAGCAAAACAACCCTAAAATATCACTGAACCTCCACCGTATTTCACTGTAGGTACTGTGTTCTTTTCTTTGTAGGCCTCATTCTGTTTTCGGTAAACAGTAGAATGATGTGCTTTACCAAAAAGCTCTATCTTGGTCTCATCTGTCCAACAGATGTTTTCCTAGAAGGACTTTGGCTTACTCAAATTCATTTTGACAAAATGTAGTCTTGCTTTTTTATGTTTCTGTGTCAGCGGTGGGGTCCTCCTGGGTCTTCTGCCATAGCATTTCATTTCATTTAAATGTCGACGTATAGTTTGCGCTGACACTGATGCTCCCTGAGCCTGCAGGACAGCTTGAATATCTTTGGAACTTGTTTGGGGCTGCTTATCCACCATCTGAACTATCCTGTGTTGACACCTTTCATAAATTTTTCTCTTCGGTCCACGCCCAGGGAGATTAGCTACAGTGCTATGGGTTGCAAACTTCTTGATAATGTTGCGCACTGTGGACAAGGGCAAATCTAGATCCCTGAAGATGGACTTGTAACCTTGAGATTGTTGATATTTTTCCACAATTTTGGTTCTCAAGTCCTCAGACAGTTCTCTTCTCCTTTTTCTGTTGTCCATGCTTAGTGTGGCACACACTGACACACAATGCAAAGGAGTGAACTTCTCTCCTTTTTATCTGCTTTCAGGTGTGATTTTTATATTGCCCACACCTGTTACTTGCCCCGGGTGATTTTAAAGGAGCATCACATGCTTGAAACAATCTTATTTTTCCGCAATTTTGAAAGGGTGACAATAACTTTGTCCGCCCATTTTTGGAGTTTGGTGTGACATTATGTCCAATTTTCTTTTTTTTTTTCTCCCTTTTTGGTTTAGATCCAATACACACAAAGGGAATAAACTTGTGTATAGCAAAACATGTGTTAATGCAATCATTTTCTGTGAGAAATACTTAATTTTCTAGAAATATTCAGGGGTGCCAACATTTATGGCCATGACTGTATTTCTTTCATGGAACTAGGTGTGAACCATTCCTTCGTGTTCAGCTCGGACCTTCACCGGATGGCATACCTGAATAAAAGTACAAATGAAGAATGTCCGGCACCAGATATGCAGATAAAACTTGCTTCATTAATGCTTGCAAGGAGTCCCAATACAGACCAGGAACGTCTGACGCGTTCCGCATCGTCAGGTGCTTAATCCTACGATGTATGTATTGTGACTCAAGCATTAATAAAGCAAGTTTTATCTGCATATCTGGTGCCAGACATTCTTCGTTTGGATTTGCAAGGTGAAGCCGTGGTGGGACCGGCGGGTCCGACAGCTCAGGTGTGCAATAGTGGTCGGAAGTGGTGAAGCGGACAAGCACAGCTCTTTGGATAAAAGTATCTACTAAATGTACCTGAGTACCCCTGTCCTAGGGTATTGTAAGGCATCCCTTCTTACCAATTTCTCCTCCAAACTTGTGCTGGACCAGGAGCGGACTGACAGGTCGGGCATTTGGGCACTGCCCGAGGGCCCCGGTCTGAGGCCCGCCGCTGCCTGCTTTTTAAAAAAATTTTATTTTAAGGTCGGGCCTGGGTTCAGGGGCCCAGACTAAAACTAAGAGTAGAAGAGCTGCAGAGTTTAACTCTATCTGTGTCACTTAGGAGCTTAATGGATGGCCCTTTAAGAAAAAAAAAATTCCTGATCAGACGCTGCCGTACGCTGCATTGAATATACTAGGGGAGATTTATCAAAACTTGTGTAGAGGAAGTGGGGGGCAGATGCACTTCTCTTCCTCTACACATGTTTTTATACATCCCCTCTACATTTCTCTGGTTGGGAGAAATAAATATGACATGACACACAGTAACAGTAAAGCTGGCTGATGTTCTCTTGACTTTTCATCAGAGAGTGGCGCTATTTTTGCAAACCATTTTGAAAAGTCCCTCAGGTAACAGTAACAGCCATGCAGAATATTATTGTAAAAAGCTTTTAAGGATTTAAGCCAATCAGAGCGCATCACAGCTCAAATAGCACTCCCCTAAGGTGATAGTGTGTCATATCTGTGATGTCATAATCCACCAGAGGGCAGCACTGAGCATGAATAGCTGTGCACGTATGCTCCTGCTCATTCTTCATCACAGAAGGAGGAGACCCAGAGCCAGGAGCAGCAACCAAGGGGGACTTGCATCTGTATTGTAGTTCCCTGTAAAGCAGTTTTTCTTTTTTAACAAATCTGTATTTATTGATTTTGTCATATAACAAACAGGTAAACAAGACATTGTCACAGATTACAAACAGTGTAATGTAGCCAGCCTCCAACCAGTGCATGTAATCGCATATTACGCTAAATATATCTTCAATGAAGTCTGATACATGAAGGCAAAAGGCTATGGCCACAGTGAGAACACGGTATAATACAGAGATAAAAGACACATAACGTTTCAACCAAGTCGGGTCAAGATAGAGTAGGTATAGGACTTTCATAATCAAGTCTAGGTAGGGGGGGGGGGGAGAGGAGAGCGTGGAGCGGGGGGATGGATAAGTTGCACCTGAGGAGCAATTAGTGTCCAAGGACATGTATCTGGGTGTCTAGGTGAGGTAAGGGGCGTGGAGGAGGGGGAGAGGGGAGGGAAGAATAGGTGAGGCGTGGTTGTCATTTCTTCTACCACTAAGCAGACCCTGTCAACAGGACTAGGTATATTATATCAGCTATCTAGGATGTGACGTAGGTAATATGTCGGGTCGCATCAGGGTGTTTGTATTTGAGCCAGGGGCCCCACAGAATTTCGAATTTTTCATGAGATAGTGTTTGCCAGCTAGACATCTCTTCCATTGTCACGATGCCGGCTGGCAGGTAGTGGATCCTCTGTGCCAGAGAGGGATTGGCGTGGACCGTGCTAGTGGATCGGTTCTAAGTCACTACTGGTTTTCACCAGAGCCCGCCGCAAAGCGGGATGGTCTTGCTGCGGCGGTAGTGACCAGGTCGTATCCACTAGCAACGGCTCAACCTCTCTGACTGCTGAAGATAGGCGCGGTACAAGGGAGTAGACAGAAGCAAAGTCGGACGTAGCAGAAGGTCGGGGGCAGGCGGCAAGGTTCGTAGTCAGGGTGGATAGCAGAAGTTCTGGTACACAGGCTTTGGACACACAAAACGCTTTCACTAGGCACAAGGGCAACAAGATCCGGCAAGGGAGTGCAAGGGAGGAGCTCAGATATAGCCAGGGAGCAGATGGGAGCCAATTAAGCTAATTGGGCCAGGCACCAATCATTGGTGCACTGGCTCTTTAAGTCTCAGGGAGCTGGCGCGCGCGCGCCCTAGAGAGCGGAGCCGCGCGCGCCAGCATATGACAGCAGGAGACGGGAACGGGTAAGAGACCTGGGATGCGATTCGCGAGCGGGCGCGTCCCGCTGTGCGGATCGCATCCCCGACGGCCATGACAGTGCAGCGCTCCCGGTCAGCGGGACCGACCGGGGCGCTGCGGAGAGAGAGACGCCGTACGCGCTCCGGGGAGGAGCGGGGACCCGGAGCGCTAGGCGTAACAGTACCCCCCCCTTAGGTCTCCCCTTCTCTTTGTCCGGTAACTGCCTCCCCTGGGATGAGGAGACCGGGAAAGGATGGAGGGATTCCTCAACGGCAGGCAGAACAGCAGGAGTAGGAATGGGGAGGGAGGGCAGAGGGCGAGGCCTGGCACGGGGCAGTGTGACACCAGGACGAGGGCCATGAGGAGGCACCGAGGCTTGCCTGACTGGACTGGGAGGGGGGGAGAGGCACTTCTTAAGGCAGGCAGAGTCCATAACGACTTTAGGGAGACCGGATACAGGAGGAACCACAGGGTCACGGCAGGGAGTACTGGGAACCGGTTTAAGGCAGTCCTTGGAACAAGAGGGACCCCAACTCTTGATCTCCCCAGTGGACCAATCCAGGGTTGGGGAATGGTGTTGAAGCCAGGGTAGTCCAAGGAGAATTTCGGAAGTGCAATTGGGGAGGACCAAAAATTCAATTTTCTCGTGATGAGGTCCGATGCACATTAGGAGGGGCTCCGTGCGGTAACGCACGGTGCAATCCAACCTGGCTCTGTTGACCGCGGAAATGTGGAGTGGCTTGACAAGACGGGTCACCGGAATGCGGAATTTATTCACCAAGGACTCCCGAATAAAATTCCCAGAGGCACCAGAGGCAGGCCACGGCTGAGAGGGAAGAGCTGGCTGAAGTAGAAATCCGTACAGGCACCGTGAGACGTGGAGAAGCCGACTTAGCATCAAGAGACCACGAGAGCTGGGTGCGAGCGTGCGTTTCCCAGACGAGGAGGACGGATAGGGCAATCCACCAAAAAATGTTCGGTACTGGCACAGTACAGACAAAGATTCTCTTCCTTACGGCGATTCCTCTCTTCCAGGGTCAGGCGAGACCGATCCACTTGCATGGCCTCCTCGGCGGGAGGCCTAGGCGCAGATTGCAATGGAGACTGTGGGAGAGGTGTCCAGAGATCTAAGTCTTTTTCCTGGCGGAGCTCTTGATGCCTCTCAGAAAAACGCATGTCAATGCGAGTGGCTAGATGAATGAGTTCATGCAGGTTAGCAGGAGTCTCTCGTGCGGCCAGAACATCTTTAATGTTGCTGGATAGGCCTTTTTTAAAGGTCGCGCAGAGAGCCTCATTATTCCAGGATAGTTCAGAAGCAAGAGTACGGAATTGTATGGCGTACTCGCCAACGGAAGAATTACCCTGGACCAGGTTCAGCAGGGCAGTCTCAGCAGAAGAGGCTCGGGCAGGTTCCTCAAAGACACTTCGAATTTCCGAGAAGAAGGAGTGTACAGAGGCAGTGACGGGGTCATTGCGGTCCCAGAGCGGTGTGGCCCATGACAGAGCTTTTCCAGACAGAAGGCTGACTACGAAAGCCACCTTAAACCTTTCAGTAGGAAACTGGTCCGACATCATCTCCAAGTGCAGGGAACATTGCGAAAGAAAGCCACGGCAAAACTTAGAGTCCCCATTAAATTTGTCCGGCAAGGACAGGCGGAGGCTAGGAGTGGCCACTCGCTGCGGAAGGGGTGCAGGAGCTGGCGGAGGAGATGGTTGTTGCTGCTGTAGCTGTGACTGAACTTGCTGTAGCTGTGACTGTTGCTGCTGTAGCTGCGACTGGAGTTGCTGTGTCATGGTGGTCAAGTACGACAGCTGGTGATCTTGTTGGGCGATCTGTCGGGCTTGCTGGGCGACCAGCGTAGGGAGGTCAGAGACAACTGGCAGAGGAACTTCAGCGGGATCCATGGCCGGATCTACTGTCACGATGCCGGCTGGCAGGTAGTGGATCCTCTGTGCCAGAGAGGGATTGGCGTGGACCGTGCTAGTGGATCGGTTCTAAGTCACTACTGGTTTTCACCAGAGCCCGCCGCAAAGCGGGATGGTCTTGCTGCGGCGGTAGTGACCAGGTCGTATCCACTAGCAACGGCTCAACCTCTCTGACTGCTGAAGATAGGCGCGGTACAAGGGAGTAGACAGAAGCAAAGTCGGACGTAGCAGAAGGTCGGGGGCAGGCGGCAAGGTTCGTAGTCAGGGTGGATAGCAGAAGTTCTGGTACACAGGCTTTGGACACACAAAACGCTTTCACTAGGCACAAGGGCAACAAGATCCGGCAAGGGAGTGCAAGGGAGGAGCTCAGATATAGCCAGGGAGCAGATGGGAGCCAATTAAGCTAATTGGGCCAGGCACCAATCATTGGTGCACTGGCCCTTTAAGTCTCAGGGAGCTGGCGCGCGCGCGCCCTAGAGAGCGGAGCCGCGCGCGCCAGCATATGACAGCAGGAGACGGGAACGGGTAAGAGACCTGGGATGCGATTCGCGAGCGGGCGCGTCCCGCTGTGCGAATCGCATCCCCGACGGCCATGACAGTGCAGCGCTCCCGGTCAGCGGGACCGACCGGGGCGCTGCGGAGAGAGAGACGCCGTACGCGCTCCGGGGAGGAGCGGGGACCCGGAGCGCTAGGCGTAACATCCATTCTACAGATTTGATTTACTTTGTCAATCCATTGATTTTTGGTGGGGGGTATTGTTTGGCGCCACCATTGGGGGATAAGTGATTTTGCTGCCGCTACCATATGAGTGGCCAAGGATTTGGCTGAGGGTTTGAAGGAGGGGGTAGGCAATGCTAGAGCAATGAGCGCCATAGACAAACAAATTGAGCTACGGCAGACTTCATTAATAACATCTTCCACTTCCCTCCAAAAGGGCTGAATAATCGGACAGGTCCACCAAATGTGGGTCAATGTCCCCACCTCTCCCTCACACCGCCAGCATAGATTCTAATTACTGAGGCCAAACCTATGGAGGACCTCAGGTGTTTTATACCATCTAGACAATAATTTGAAGTGATTTTCTTGCAATTTAACACAGCGGGAGAAGCCGTGTGAGCAGCGAAGCACATGTCGGCGCATCTCGTCAGGGAGCTGAATATTCAATTCTTTTTCCCATGAGTGTAGGTATAGTGGGAAGCTAGAAGCAGTCTCTCGTGAAAGAAGGCCGCTAAATGTGGATAGCTTAAGTTTACCTCTTTTGTCTGTGACGGCGAGATCGTCCAATCAAATAGTAGTCTCGGCAATGGAGTATTCCTTCATGAAAGTTATGCAAACCTGTCTTGCAGAGTAACCAAAGAAGGTGGCAGAAGGGTGTGAGTGTACCAAGGACTGGAGTAGCTCTAGACTAGGTGGTGTATTATTATGGAAAAGGTCAGCCACTGTAACTGTAATTAGTTTATGCCATACAGGGTTTCCGTGTTGTGTAGGGACATCCAGCAGCTGTGGGATGAGTGAGGCTGGAGCAGCAGGGGTTATCACCCTAGGGGTGTGGATTTTAGCAGTAAATTGCTGTTTTACCAGTAAGGTGCCCTTCAACAGAGGATTGGGTATGGAAGCAATCACCTTCTTTTCGGGCGCCCAAAGCAAGCTTAATTTTCTGGGACCCACCTGCTCAGTCTCAATACCCGAGTCACGCAACGTTCCAGTGCCAGTGACTAGCTCAACCCATCTTTTCAAGTGCATAGCTTTGTAGCTCGTAAAGCAGTTTTTCTTAACCAGTGTGCCTCCAGCTGTTGCAATACTACTACTCCCATCATGCCCAGACTATCTGGCCATGCTGGGAGTTGTACTTTTTGGAGTTTTGCAAAAGCTGGAGGCACCCTGGTTGGAAAACTGCTGTAAAGGATAAGTATATAATAGTATGTTGCAGAATCTTTTTTTTTGTTTTCCCCTTTGTACAGAAAGAAGACTTCAATGTAGGATCCCAATAAACTAGATTCATACACATAACTGGTAAGTGTAACGTTGGGGTGGCAAAAGGGTTTCAGGGTAGATCCGTGTAAATCTATTCAAATAGGTTTTTGTTCCAGTTCCTTGTGCTTCAAAAGTTCATGTACATTCCTAAAATGAACATGTTAATAATTTTTCTTTTGTTTTTATCACTTTTAACACTTTTGTACACTGCTCAAAAAAATAAAGGGAACACTTAAACAACACAATGTAACGCCAAGTCAATCACACTTCTGTGAAATCTAATTGGCCACTCAGGAAGCAATACTGATTGACAATCAATTTCACATGCTGTTGTGCAAATGGAACAGACAACAGGTGGAAATTATAGGCAATTAGCAAGACACCCCCAATAAAGGAGTGGTTTTGCAAGTGGTGACCACAGACCACTTCTCAGTTCCTATGCCTCCTGGCTGATGTTTTTGTCACTTTTGAATGCTGGTGGTGCTTTCACTCTAGTGGTAGCATGAGACAGAGTCTACAACCCACACAAGTGGCTCAGGTAGTGCAGCTCATCCAAGATGGCATATCTATGCGAGCTATGGCAAGAAGGTTTGCTGCGTCTGTCAGCGTAGTGTCCAGAGCATGGAGGCGCTACCAGGAGACAGGCCAGTACATCAGGAGATGTGGAGGAGGCCGTAGCAGAAGGACCGATACATCCACCTTTGTGCAAGAAGGAGCAGGAGAAGCACTGCCAGAGCCCTGCAAAATTACCTCCAGCAGGCCACAAATGTGCATGTGTCCACTCAAACGGTCAGAAACAGACTCCATGAGGGTGGCATGAGGGCCCGACGTCCACAGGTGGGGGTTGTGCATGCAGCCCAACACTGTGCAGGACGTTTGGCATTTGCCCCAGAGAACACCAAGATTGGCAAATTCACCACTGCTGCCCTGTGCTCTTCAAAGAGGAAAGCAGGTTCACACAGAGCACATGTGACAGACGTGACAGAGTCTGGAGACGCTTTGGAGAACGTTCTGCTACCTACAACATCCTCCAGCATGACCGGTTTGGTGGTGGGTCATTAATGGTATGGGGTGGCATTTCTCTGGGGGGGGGCAGCCCTCCATGTGCTTGCCAGAGGTAGCCTGACCAAAATGAGATCCTCAGACCCCTTGTGAGACCATATGCTGGTGCGGTTGGCCCTGGGTTCCTCCTAATGCAAGACAATGATAGACCTCATGTGGCTGGAGTGTGTCAGTAGTTCCTGCAAGAGGAAGGAATTGATGCCATCGACTGGCCCGCCAGTTCCCCAGACCTGATCCGATTGAGCACATCTGGGACATCATGTCTCACTCCATCCCCCAACGCCACGTTGCACCACAGACTGTCCAGGAGTTGGCAGATGCTTTAGTCCAGGTGTGGGAGGACATCCCTCAGGAGACCATCCAACACATCATCAGGAGCATGCCCAGGTGTTGCAGGGAGGTCATACGGGCACATGGAGGCCACACACACTTCTGAGCCTCATTTTGACTTGTTTTAATGACATTACATCAAAGTTGACGCACTTCATAAGGCAACTGCTTAGGGCCATACTCTCTCCTCCTCTGTGCTCTCATCTCCTCCTCTATGGCAGCTATCTGGGCATCTTGTTTAGCCCTCTCAGACTCAGCTGCAGGAACTGGGGGATAGGAGGTACTGCTTCATGTATCGGATTATTTGCGGCTCATCGCTGAATACCCACCGGGGCAGCGATGGTAACCGGGGGCGTGCTGTGGGCTTCTGGACCAGGGGAGCATGCTCTGGGCTAGGAGTAGATAGAGGGGTAGAAAAGGTGGCCTCTGCCGGGGTACTCACATCCAACTCCTCGGTGTAGATCTCCGCCCAGAATCCCCACGTCCATCGCCTCCCTCCGGAGTCACTGTACACTCTCCTTCATCCTCCAGCAGCGGGACTTTCAGGACTTTCATCTCCGATCGATCTCCTCTGCAGCCGGTCTGGTCAGAATACTTGAGCCGCGGCCGCTGCGGCTTTGCGGGCGCTGGGCGCCATCTTAGGACTCTCGGATCTCGTGCTCTCTTGTTCTTCCGCCATGTTGCTCTCTTCACTGACTTCCGGTAGACTGAAGCGGTCCCGCGGGTCTTCGGCAATATGGCCACTGGCCGGAAGTACGTCAGCGGTGTGTCCCTGACTTACACTCCCCCGGCAAAAAGGGTCGGATCTTTCTGGTTCCACTTAGGACTGGGGATGGCAACTTGACTTCCCCACCCAGGGGGGGAACGCTGACCAGCGCGGGACTTTTTCGCGCGCTTCTCCTCCACATCTTTAACTCTTTCTGGTACAACCAGCATTTTGCTATGCAGCATAGCTTCGGCACATACTTTATGCATGGCAGCCACAACTTTTATACGGTTCACAATGGCGGATAATAAACGTTTCTTCACCTCCCCCTCTATTTCACAAGCGCCTCCCAACATATAAGTTTTACTGACAAAGTCCTGTACACTTTCTGGCGCAATTTCTTTTTGCATCCGCATGCAAATTTTCGGCAGTACAGACACAGTTCCGACTGGGGGGGGCACTCTTAGCATAAGGCGCACACCCATATCCTGTTCGTGACGCCAAAAGTTGTGGTGAGGGTGTGATAAAGGGCAGATGTTATCAACCTAGGGGCAGATGTTATTAACCCCTTGTGTTCATGATGCCAGGGCATGGTTATCATCTACACCCGAGGTATGGCCGGTTCCTGAGCTAGGCGTGGGGCAAATAATCACACCGATGCAAAGTTACGGAACAACGGCAGCTTTACTGAGGCAGACAGATAGAATAGTCTTTACAGCTCAGTTAGGCCCAAGCTGATGACCAGTGACTTTAGGAGACTTGCGGGCTCGCTGGGACTTGCAGTGGATTTGGATTAAATTTGGCAGACCCACGCTGACTTTAGCAGACTTGACTGACTTGACTATGACTGACTAGACTTCACCTCTGTGGTTGCTTACCAGGCTTTGATGTTCACCTGAAGGGGCACTTGGTGATTGAAGCTTGGCTGCATGTTTAGGTCTAGGTCTCTTTCAGGACAACAGACACTCTCAGGTCTTGACTGTACTGCTCCTCAGCAAGATCTAGACTAAGCTAGCTCCTTTCTGCAATATAAGGGAGCAATTTGGAGGACCCCCACAAGTCACCTGGTCACTGACACCTTCCCTGGTTACATGACTTGGTAACAACATTTAAAGGCATATGAACATTAGAAAGACAAATTCATAAATAACATGGGACACTGTTAACTATTTAGAATACACATTATTAAGGGGACACTGGAATAGAGTCCACCACACAGGACAGAAAATGATACAGGAGAGCAACTCCTGTACTGGGCCACCACACATGGTTTCCCTACAGGTTTCCTCCCCTTTGGAGGTTACTACACATACATACACATACATTATAATAAACTTCCCTTTTTTTACCATTCCTTGACTTGTCCGAGTCATTTATCATATTTTTGTGTGTAAGAAAATAGTGCAATTAAAATGTGGATGACAAGGGGTTTGTATAAAGTGAACCAAGCAGTAGATTTTACCATATATAACGCTTGACAACGTGTTATATGTGGTAAAATCTTTATCCTCACCTTCCTGGGGAAATGTTTTTCTCCTGGCATGGTGAGTATATGAAGTTATAAAATCTCCACCGCTTTCCGTAAGTAGTCCCCTGGGCGGGGAGCTATATTTACCAGGTTGCCCCATCGGTATGATTGATGGCCCGAGTCACCACTCTGCTCCGTCTGCTTAGGCAGCAGAGTGATGACACAACATGAACACTTATTTAAATGAGTACTGGCCCTTTAAAGGAGGCGGAGGCATGTGCGCCACGGCTGCAAGGACAGGAAGACCAGGGAGGTGAGTGATGGACTGGGACTTGCATGTGGGCACGTCCTGCGATGCGAAACCCAGCCCCGCCGGCAGCGGGGACAAGACAAGAGAGCGCTCACGCCCAGCGTGTCTGGCCGGAGCGCAGATGTTACAACCTGGTAAGTAGCACAGCATTGATCAGCGTAATTGGCACTCCATTATTACAGGCTGCTCAGACTGCCTGCACAATTGGAGTGCCGATTGGACAGAGGGGAGGCTCCGCCTTTCTCTCAGTTGATCGTGACCCTGCGATTGATCGGGACCCACTGAGCTAGCCAGGTTTTTCCTGTTTTAGATGCTGTGATTAACTTTGATTGCAGCATCAAAAGGGTTAATATAGGATATCATCAGCCTCCTCATTGGTTGATGATGCTAAAATGCCTGGCGTTGACATGAATGGGGCCCCCATGATCCTCTTTTTCCAAGGGGCCCCATGAGTTGTCAGTCCACCCCTGTGCTAGACTTACTCTAGTTCCTGTATTTACATTTACAAATACTGATGCAAAATCTACCCAGATACTGCTGTGTTGAAGTAGGAATATGCCTTTTAATTTTCTTGTATGTCATCAATATAATGCAACCTAAACAAAACCAAATGTCATTGTTATACTAACCCCTTGCCCCCTCCACAAATAAATCATGCATTTATGAATTAAGAATGAGATTTGGTTTCCTAGCCTGATTTTCTTTCCTTGAAAACTATTTAAAATGTGATCACTATCATTTCACAATTTCTTTTGGAAGCAGACTCACATAGAAGCAGTGTTTTTCTTATTCATTTGGTCAGGTTTCATGTCTGAATTAACAAAGTTTTACTTAGTGCCCCAATTACACAACCTTATCAGCCAGATCTAGGAATGTCCTTGTCTATCAACCTGGAACAAATGGTTCAATATAATTATTCACCAATTTACACAGTGATTCTGCAAAATATAAAGAGCTTTTTTTTCATGAAAATATTAAAGAGCCATTTTCAAAAAGGCTGATTTTATCATACTGTTATATAAAAATATACAGACATAGTTTATTTTGTGCATGGAGCTTGAATTGCCTGATATGTACAAGGTGCATACCTATGAATTAGTGACATATCATCTGAATTTCGCCTCTGGTACTGAGCATGAGCCAGGACCTCCTCTCCTTATTTATCAGTTTTAGGGTCTGAGAGATCCCCCACCCCCACCCCCCGTAATGGGTACAGACAAACTGTTACTTTATTGCTCACTTTTCATTAGTTTCAGTGATTTAATCTTCAGGAGGTCTGGATATAAGGATGGGCTATGAGGAGGGGATAAAAGGAAGTGATATGAAGTTGGGATAAGAGGATGGGATATGAGTTTGGGATATGAGGACGGGATATGGGATCAGGATATGAAAACAAGAGCTTCCTCATATGCTGCTTTTTCTTCCCCAAAAGGATTGGATAGGGAAAACTGGGCAACGCTAGTTTATCATAAATATACTATGCTGACAGGCAGAATATATTGCTATAGAGGAGTAATACAGTGTAGAACATGAGCAATAAAAGTTTGATAATATGTTAAAGGTATTAACAAAGAAACAATATTTAAAAACACACAAAACCCATTTTGCCATTTGTTAAGTAAAACAATTAAATAAACTGCACATAATTGGCTGTAATTGCTTATGAAGGCCTGTGCCTGCCATGTCAGATCTGATGGTACAGCCTGCCCCATGCAGTCTGTACTAGAACACTTCAGTGCAATATATACTGTATGTATTGCATTGAACTGTAAAAGGAATACAATAATGTAGTTTAAAAACTATAAAAGTTTATAAAAATAAAAAATCCACCTCAATAAAAAAAGCATTACATATTTGATATCACTACATGTAAAAAAAAAAAGTTGGAATAATTGATTTCACGTGGTGAAGGCTGCAAACAAAAAAATTAACCAATGCCAAAAAAATAAATTGGAAAAAAAGAGATAAAAACGTCCTATCCCAAAATGGTACTGATAAAGACTATGCAGTTTTATAGTGCAGAAAATGGGCCCTCATACAAATCCACACATGGGAAAAGTTATAGGGATCAGAACATAACAATGCAAGGCAATTTTTTTTTTTGTTTTTAACCCTGTAAGGATAGAGCCATTTTGGCCTTGAGCACACAGCCAATTAAAAATTTTTTCCCTCCTCACCTTTTAAGAGCCATAACTCTTTTGTTTTTCCACCCACAAAATATAATTTGTAGGGGAAATTGAAAAGAAAATGACAATTTTGCAACTTTAGTTTTTTTTTGTTTTTACACAGTGCACTTTTTTGTTTAAAATGACAAGCTCTCTTTATTCTGCGGATCAATACAATTAAAACTTACAATTTATATAGTTTTTCTAATAGTGTACTACTTTATACCTTTTTTTTTTTAAACAAAATAAGTTTGTAAAAAATTGCCCTATTTTGACCCTTATACCTTTTTTTTCTGTACACAGGGCTGTATGAGTAATAATTTGTGCGCTGTGATCTGTAGTTTTTATTGATACCATTCAATTTTTTTTTATGGAACTTTTTGGTATTTTTTTTATGTGTATGCTGCTCACTGTCTGAAATGATAAACATATATTAATAATTCAGACACTTATGCCTGCAGCGATACCAAATATGTTTATTATTATTATCATTATTTTTTTCATCGGAAAAGAGGGGTGATTTACATTTTTATTTGGGGGCGGGGGGAGCTCTTATATCATTTTAAAAACATTTTTTTATTTTTTATTTTACACTTTTTAAGTCCACATAGAGGATATGCAATGATTAGACTGTATTCACTGTTCAATGCTATGCTATTGCATAACATTGAACAGTGGCATTGACAGTCTTGGAGCGATGATCCAGCAGCAGGAAGCTAGGTATGGGGACCCCTATGACCCCAAACCATGGGTCTGAAGAGGACCACAAATATACCCGCACCTGCATTTCCTTTCTTTAGACTCTGTGCTTAGCTCCAGTGAAAAACATTTTTTTTTTATTAACTGGTGCCAGAAAGTTAAACAGATTTGTAAATTACTTCTATTTAAAAATATATCCTTCCAGTACTTATCAACTGCTGTATACTACAGAGGAAGTTCTTTTATTTTTGGATTTCTTTTCTGTCTGACCACAGTGCTCTCTGCTGACACCTCTGTCCATGTCAGGCACTGTCCGGAGAATGAGCAAATCCCTATAGCAAACCTCTCCTGCTCTGGACAGTTCCTGACATGGACAGAGGTGTCAGCAGAGAGCACTGTGGTCAGACAAAAAAGAAATCCAAAAATAAGAACTTCCTCTGTAGTATACAGCAGCTGATAAGTACTGGAAGGATTAAGATTAAGTGGAAGTAATTTACAAATCTGTTTAACTTTCTTGCACCAGTTGATTTAAAAAAAAATTTGTTTTCCACCGGAGTACCCCTTTATCACTCCAGGGCGTACAGGTATGTTGATGCCTAGATAGCAAGGGCATACAGGTATCTAGGGGTTAAAACAAAAACATACATTTGGAATAATTTAAATCATACTGACCCATTTCTGATTTTACAATAGATTATACGGTAAAATTAAAGGTGCCAATAACATTTTCAAAATAAACTTGTATAAGACTGTAGAAAAACATTTTGGATCTTAAAATTAAAAAGCATAAAAAAATTGCCAGTTGGAAAAGGGATCAACCTGCATGGTGATGACCTAAAATCAAATAAAAAAAAACTTTTGGTTCTTCTTGCTTCCAAAAAAAGAATCAAAAAGACAAATTTAACTCCAAAAATATATATATTAATAAAAACGTACTATATTACACATAAAAAGAGAAACAAAATTTATGGAAAATATATTTTCCCACGACAAGCAAAATACTATAGAATTCAATCAAGTGTGTTTATTGATATTCATAGATAGTTTTATAGTATAAAATGATAACTAGAACTAAGTTATAGTTATCATTTTAAATAAAAATTTGATATATCATAAATAACATTGGAAGGGTCTATAGACCCTCAAGCAACTGTGTAATAAATAAAAATGAAATGGAATTACTTGGTGGTTAATAACAATAAATGTATTTTTATATGTCAGAGATTGTGATACCAGCATAGCATAAACATCTCACTTGGCCAAAGGCCTTTAGTGTCAATGTACTGAGTACAGTGGGCCCTTGTTCTGCAAATCAATGAAAGTCCCTGAACTGTCAAATGGTAAATTTTCTGTCTACATTTACAGGCTTTCTCTGCTTAAAATACAATAAAAAAAGAAACATAGAAGCTTAACATTTGAACATAGAAGCTTAAGATTTGCCCTTTTCATTTGTGAAGTGATACCATGTACTGAAACTAGCTAATGAACTGTCTAATATGGTTATTACCTTGACACATGGTAGGTAGCTATAGTACCGGCAAGAATGCCATCATTAGCATATGAAGGTGGTAGCTGTAAGATGCTTGATCCTTGGTATTGGGACCGTCAAGCCTAAGTAAAACAACTGTGTAAACAGAACTACCCTCAGGGTGGTAATGCAGTTAAGTAGAACTCCATCAATTCAACAGCATGTGTTTCCTTTCTGGCAGAGAGGTACCATATATACCATGTAAGCAGAATGAAACTGGTTGTTATTGGGAACAATGCAAACATTCCGACAGAACCTAGCTTCCCAGATCAACACTATAACCCTATTCAAAACTTGAAAGGTCAGAAGTGCCTGCATTTAACCCTAATTTTCCATTTGCCTTGTCACACTCACATGGGATCAGGAAGCTTATATATATATATATATATATATATATATATATATATATATATATGTTTTATGGAGACTGCATACATTTTTCTATAGATAGTCATCACTTACCGTATGAGTATGTAATGTTTAGGGTGTATTCACATGTTGCAGCCAGGTACCCTGGCCGTCTCTTGCGATTTTTGTATAAGCAATACATTATTAATAAAAGTTAATAAGCTCTTCCCCAATAAAAACTTAAAATCCCCTCTTTTCCTATTTTACAAGAAAAAGTCCAAAATTGCAGATTTTCCGTCGGATCACATCACAGAAAAAAGGAATAAAAAGTGGTCCTGATAAAAATAGATTTTATTAGACATGTGCAATTCGGTTCGGCACGAATGTCAAATCTACCGAATTTTGACGTTTTTGTGCATTCGGGCCGTTCCGAATGCACGAAAATTTTTTTTTGAATATTTCCGAATAGCACCGATAAAACGAATAGCAACATAATGAATGCACGCTTAGGACACCAAACATTCTACACTGCAATTATCCAATTAAGTCTGCGGTTTTATGAATGAAAAATGTTCCCACGGCAATTAGTATGCATGTCATTGACCTGGTAACCCATTTCTGACAAAAGCCAGCGGAATTTGAAAATGAATTAAAAAGCATTGAGCGAATGCGTGTGTTTGCCAAAGTGTGCATCCAGCTGTTGCAAAACTACAACTCCCAGCATGCCCAGACAGCCGCATGCTGGGTGCGTGTTGTAGTTTTGCAACAGTTTGATCGATGCGTTTGATTGTCGGGTGATTTATGTATAACATGATATTTAATCACCCGACAATCAAACACATCGATCAAACACATCAATCATTCATACAGCATTCATTCATTCATTCATTCATTTACTCATTCTTTCATTGAACATTACATTATGTATTAATATAAATCACATAAAATCATATTGACTTACCTGTCTTCTAATGTTCAGATCTCTGCGGCTGTCCTCTTCTCCTGCACACACTCCCGATAATGGTCCCCTGCTTAAAAAAGATTTACCCGAATGTACCCCAATACCGAATGTATGCAAAAATCAAACCCACCCGAATACCGAATGTATCCGAAAAAAATTAGACCCGGACACCCGAATACCGAATGTATCCAAAAAAATTAACCCACCGGACACCCGAATACCGAATGTATCCGGAAGAAAAAGGAAACCTGGACACCCGAATACCGAATGTATCTGAAAATCAAAACTGAAAATATTACTGAACCGAAAATTTTATAAAAAAACAAAAAAACAAAAAAAAAACGAAAATTTTTCTTCTGCACATGTCTAGATTTTATGGTGAAATAAAAAGGTGTCATAACAAGGTTGCACAAAAAACAAGCCCTCAAATTGCCCTGTGGATGGGATAATGAAAGAGTTATGGGTTTTAGAAGGCGAGGTTGAAAAACTGAAACCACAAAAATGGAAATTTCCTGTGTCTTTAAGGCCAAAATGGGCTGTGTCCTTAACCTTGCGTCTTGGTACTTAAGGACCAAGGGTGAACCTGTATGCTTGGGTCCCGGTACCACAGTTTAAATATGCTCACAAGCTGAGCATGCTTTATACCCGGTGGGCCCCGGTTGCTATCAGCAGCCAGGACCCACGGTTAATGCCGGACACCACCGATCGGGCTGATGCCCTGCATTAACCCTTTAGATGCTGCAATCAAAATTGATTGTGGTGTCTATATGCGAATATGTAGGTGTGGGTAGCTCAGGGGAGCTGATCGGGACATCCGCAGCGAAATCGCAGGTCCCGATCAGCTAAGTGGATGGCGGGAGGGCCCTTACCTGCCTCCTCGTCTTTCGATTAGTGCTCTTATGTCCCTACCAGCCATAGCAGGCTAAAGCAGCAGAGCACAGATAACACTGATCAATGCTGAGCCAAAGCTCTGCATTAAACAGTGTATGCAATTGCAAGATTGCATGTTATAGCCCCCTATGGGGACTAAAATAAAACAGTTAACAAAAGTTACTTAACCCCTTCCCTAATAAAAGTTTGAATCACCCCCTTTTCCCATTTTTCAAATAAAATAAAGTTTTAAAAGTTAAACATATGTAGTACCGGCGGGTGCATAAATGTCCGAACTATTAAAATATGTTAATTAAATTGCACGGTTGATTAAAAAATACCAAATTTCTAAATTGCGCATTTTTGGTCACTTAGTATACCATGTCCCATCAAAACAAAAATGGCACTGATAAAAACTACAGACCACAGCGCAAAAAATTAGCCCTTATATAGCCCTGTATGCGGAAAAATAAAAAAGTTATAGGGGTCAGAACCGGACAATTTTCAGCATACTAATTTTGGTGCATGTAGTTTAAAGGGGTTCTCCGGTGCAAAACATCTTATCCCCTATCAAAAGTACAGGGGATAAGATGTTAGATCACAGAGGTCCTGCCGCTGGGGACCCCCCGCGATCTCCGGGCCGGCAGCAGCAGCCTCCGAAACACGGGAGCGTGGAGCTCCCGTGTTCATGATGTCACGCCATGCCCCCTCCATTCATGTCTATGGGAGGGGGCATGACAGCATAGACCTGAATGGAGGGGGGTGATCGCGGGGGTCCCCAGGGGATAAGATGTTTTGTGCCAGAGTACCCCTTTAAATGTATTAAAGTAAATATAAAACCTATAAAACCTGTATAAATTGGGTATCCTTGCAACCATATGGACCTACAAAATAAAGATAAGGTATAATTTTTACTGAAAATGCACTGAATAGAAACCGAAGTCCCCAAAAGTTACAAAATGGCATTTTTTATTTCTTTTTTTTTTATATCACCCCACAAATATTTTTTTTTTGTTTTGCTGCAGATCTTGTTATAAAATAAGTGATGTCGAAATTAGCTATGTTTTTCTATTCCTGGATAACCCCTTTAAGACCCAAATTTATCAATCTGCCAGGTTTTGCCCATATTAACCAATCACAGCTCAGCTGTGATTGGTTGTTGTGGGTTTCAAGTAGATTCTGGGCCAATATTTTGACACATTTTTTCTTTTTTAATAAAAAAATAAATGATATCAAGTTTGTAAATTGTACACTATTCACACCTGTACTAAATATAAACATAACAAGAATATTTTAAAATTCTGAATCTCTTTTTTCTTTTCAAAAACCACCTGTAAAACACATGGTATTTAAAGAAATGCAAGGGCTTTCCATTCTTTATATTCACGTAAAGACTGACATAAATTAGATCCTTAATGTTGCAACTAGGACTCTGTTATACAAGTTGCATTCCACCAGCATGTAAAATATATTTATCATTTCCATTTTGTTTAACCTTGTACCAGGCAAAGAAGTGTCTCTTTGAAAGCATCTGGAACTCTATGTAAAAAGAAAAGGCTATGTTAAGTGTATGGGAACTTCCCTGGTGCCTGGGATTGAAGCATTTTTTAGTATACTAGCTGAGTACCCGGCGTTGCCCATTTTTTTCTTCCTAATCCTTGTTGAGGAGGAAAACCAACAAAGGAGGAAGCTTTTGACTTCATATCCCATTCTCATATATTGTTGTCATATCCCAACCCCATATCCCGTCCTCATATCCCGACCTCATACCCCAACCTCCTATTCCGTCCTCATATCCCGACCTCCTATCCAGTCCTTCTATCTTGAACTCATATCCCTTCCTCAAATCCCGACCTCATATACCGTTCTCATTAGTGATGAGCGGCATAGGCCATATTCGAATTTGCAATATTTCGCGAATATATGGACGAATATTCGCCATATATTCACGAAATTCGCATGTTCGTTATATTCGTTTTTTTTACGCATATGCGAAAATATATGCACATATTTGCGAATATTGAGCCCTCCCTTCTTTAATGTTATAGTGCACTATGATTAGTGCATTAACTCTGTGATTTTTTGCCCATTGAAACCAATAGGCCCGTTGTGATCTATGGGGGTCTCACGGCATGTAAAACAGTAAGATAAGCAGGACTGTCTTGGCAGCACAGTGGAATGGGAGACCACCACTTATTTGAGTCCCAGGGTGGGCCACAGTGTTGTGGTTAAACTTTCCTTTCCTGGAAAAGCTGCTGAGTTGCCCATAGCAACCAATCAGATCGCTTCTTTCCTTTTTGAAAAGGCCTCTGAAAAATAAAGGAAGCAATCTGATTGGTTGCTATGGGCAATTCAGAAACTTTTCCTCTGGACAGGTTTTGATAAATCTCCCTCTATGGGGGAGATTCATCAAAACCAGTGTAGAGGAAGAGTTGTGCAGTTGCCCATAGCAACCAATCAGATTGCTTCTTTCATTTTTGAAAATGCCTCTGAAAAATGAAGGAAGCAATCTGGTTGCTATGGGCAACTCAGAAACCTTTCCAGGAAAAGATGCTGAGTTGCCCATAGCAACCAATCAGATCGCTTCTTTCATTTTGCAGAGGCCTTGTGAAAAATTAAAGAAGCAATCTGATTGGTTGCTATGGGCAACTCAGCAGCTTTTCCAGGAGAGTAAAGTTTAACCACAACACTGCAACACTCTGTCCCACCCCGGGACTCGAACCAGGCTTATCTTTCTGTTTTACATGCCGCGAGAGCCCCATAGACCACAATGGGCCTATTGGTTTCAATGGCCAAAAAACCACAGAGTTAATGCACTAGTCACAGTTCCCTATACCATTAAAGAAGGGAGAGCTCAATATTTGCGAATATGCACATATGCGCATAAATTTTCGCATATGCGTGGAAAAAAAACCTGAATTTTCATAATTACGAATATATAGTGCTATTCGCGATTAAAATTCGAATTGCGAATATTCGCAAGCAATACTAGTCCTCATATCCCGACCTCATATCCCGTCCTCATAGCCCAACCCCATATCCCATCCTCATATCCCGACCTCATATCCCGACCTCATATCCCGTCCTCATATCCCATCCTCATATGCTGTCCTCATATCCCAACCTCATATCCCGTCCTTATATCCCATCCTCATATCCTGTCCTCAGGTGGGACTGATTTGTGATTGTCATGTCCCGCGCTCTGCCTGCCTGCACCAGCCGCGACGCGCTCCCATGCAAATCCCAGCCCGTCACTCAACTCTCTCCCCTGCTGCTTCCACTCTGTCTCAGCTCCAGCGCGCGCGTCCCCGTCCCTTAGGGCGCGCGTACCGGAGCTCAAAAATTTTAAGGGCCAGTATGCCCATAATTATTGTGGACACCTGACACTATCCTTTAAGTCCATGCACCTCCCACACTTCCCTGCCGGATGATGAAGCTCTTTGCGCCATTTTCAAGAGAGTATTATGAAGACAAATCAAGGATGTCCTCGCTGCCCGGGAATTACCATCTAATCTGAAAGAGCTTATACAGTTGGCATCCTGGATTGATATTCGTTTCTCAGAGCGACGTGAGGAACTACGCCAAGAAAGGGAGTCTGCATGACCTCAGTGCTTTCCTCGTCTGGCACCTGTCTTCCAGCAGCCACCGCAACCTTCTACGTTGCCTCCCGCATTGGAGGCAATGCAGGTGGATCGGTCTTGCCTGACCCTGCAGGAAAGGACTGGACGACGACCCGAGAATCTATGCCTATATTGCGCCAGTGCGGATCACTTCCTAAAAGATTGCCCTCTGTGTCCTCAGCCACAGGGAAACATGCGCATCTAGGGTTTGTGGGAGAGGCCTCCCTAGGTGTGAATACCACCTCTCCAAACTTAAATATGACGGTCCAGTTTTTCCTACCTTCCAAAGAGATCATCTCTGTTCATGCCTTTTTGGACTCAATTTAATTGATGCTTCCTTAGTACATAAGCATCGTCTGCTGGTGTCCCGCCTGTTAAAGCCTCTGTCCATCTCTACTGTGAATGGTGAAAGACTGGACTGTACCGTGCTATGTCGCACAGAACTGTTGACTATGCAGGTCGGAGTCTCGCACAGGGAGAACTTGTCCTTCTATGTACTCCCTCATTGTATTTTTCCTCTCTTGCTTGGCTTACCGTGGCTGCAACTCCATCCTCCGCACCTGGATGGGAAAACTGGAGAAGTTCTTCGCTGGGGTACACATTGCAGCTACAACTGTATCCACATACGTATCACAAAATTGGAACCATCATCTCGTCCACTACCCGGTTTGCCTTCGTGTCACGATGCCGGCTGGCAGGAGGTGGATCCTCTGTGCCAGAGAGGGATTGGCGTGGACCGTGCTAGTGGACCGGTTCTAAGTCACTACTGGTGTTCACCAGAGCCCGCCGCAAAGCGGGATGGTCTTGCTGCGGCGGTAGTGACCAGGTCGTATCCACTAGCAACGGCTCAACCTCTCTGACTGCTGAAGATAGGCGCGGTACAAGGGAGTAGACAAAAGCAAGGTCGGACGTAGCAGAAGGTCGGGGCAGGCAGCAAGGATCGTAGTCAGGGGCAACGGCAGGAGGTCTGGAACACAGGCTAGGAACACACAAGGGAACGCTTTCACTAGGCACGATGGCAACAAGATCCGGCGAGGGAGTGCAGGGGAAGTGAGGTATACATAGGGAGTGCACAGGTGAACACACTGATTAGAACCACTGCGCCAATCAGCGGCGCAGTGGCCCTTTAAATCGCAGAGACCCGGCGCGCGCGCGCCCTAGGGAGCGGGGCCGCGCGCGCCGGGACAGGACCGACGGAGAGCGAGTCAGGTACGGGAGCCGGGGTGCGCATCGCGAGCGGGCGCTACCCGCATCGCGAATCGCATCCCGGCTGGAGGCAGGATCGCAGCGCACCGGGTCAGTGGATCTGACCGGGGCGCTGCGGGAGCGAGAGTGTAGCAAGCGCTCCGGGGAGGAGCGGGGACCCGGAGCGCTCGGCGTAACACTTCGTTCCTTCAGGACTTTGCTGATGTCTTCAGTGAAAAGCAAGCTGAAGTGTTACCACCACATCGTCCCCACGATTGTCCAATTGATTTTCTGCCTGGCACCACACCTCCCAGGGGCAGAATCTACCCTTTTCTGTTCCTGAAACTCAGGCCATGTCTGATTATATCCAGGAGAACCGTCAGAAGGGATTTATCAGGGAGTCCTCTTCCCCTGCCGGAGCTGTTTTTTTCTTCATGGAAAAGAAAGACGGGTCTCTGCAACATTGCATCGTCTACCGAGGTCTGAATAAAATGACAGTAAAGAACCGCTACCCACTCCCTTTACTCTCAGAGTTGTTTGATTGTCTGCAAGGTGCTAAAATCTTCTCTAAATTGGATCTTCGTGGGGCCTATAATTTGATATGCATATGAGAAGGGGACGAATGGAAGACCACATTTAATATTCGTGATGGTCACTTCGAGTATCCAGTGATGCCATTCGGACTCTGCATTGCTCCAGCAGTCTTCCAGGAGTTTGTCAATGACATTTTTCGTGACCTCCTATATTCCTGTGTTGTTGTTTATTTGGATGACATGCTCATCTACTCGCCCAATATCCAGTCTCATCGCTCTCACCTCTGCCAAGTGTTACAGCGTCTCCGTGAAAATCATCTCTATGCTAAACTAGAGAAATGTACTTTTGAAAAAACCAGCCTTCCATTTCTGGGGTATATTATTACCGGTCAAGGCCTTCAAATGGATCCCAACAAGCTGTCCGCAGTACTGGACTGGCCTCATCGTCTGATCTCAGCAGCACCAGCGTGTCTTCAGCACTTGCCACCTGGGAAGACTTGTGTAACTCCCCGATTAAGACTCCGAGTCCTGAAATGGGGTCATTCCTCTCTTTTGGCCGGTCATGCTGGAATCTGTAAGTCCATACAGCTCATCTCTCGACAATATTGGTGGTCCACTCTAATTGATTTTGTCCAATCTTGTTCAGTTTGTGCCCGGGACAAGACCCCTGTTCCAAGCCTGCTGGTCTATTACATCCTTTGCCAGTTCCAGAGCAACCGTGGACCGATATTGCTATGGACTTTATTACAGATCCTCCCTCTTCTGGTGGAAATATGGTCATTTGAGTTGTTGTGGATCTCTAAAAATGGCTCATTTTGTCCCATTACCGGGATTACCCTCTGCACCACTGCTTGCCAACTTGTTCCTCTGCCATATCTTCCGCCTGCATGGATTGCCCACCCATATTGTCTCTGACCGAGGAGTACAGTCTGTCTCTAAGTTTAGGAGGGCCCTCTGTTCACGTCTTTAAGTTAAATTAGATTTTTCCCCGGGATACCACCCTCAATCCAATGGACAGGTCGAAAGGGTAAACCAGGTCTTGGAAGACTATCTCTGCCATTTTGTTTCCAATCGCCAAGACGACTGGGCCGATCTGCTACCCTGGGCCGAGTTTGCAAGCCAGACCGATGCACAAAAATGGTAGAGACTTAAACAGTGGGCGTGTCTTTGTGAGATGGTGTGTGGCTTGCAAGCCAGACTGACACATTCACCAGGAGATGCAGAGCGGAGCTTGTGGAGTAAGGTACTGGAAGTCCCATATACTTGCATGGGACTTGAAACAAAAACCCATCTTTTATATAAGGGTGTAGATAAGGGTTAATTTAACTATCATATCTTTTTACGGTATTTGACATATAAGTAATATGTGTACCAGGTATTGAAATATCTCCAGCCGTAAGGAAGTTATGCAGGGACATACATTTTCCATTGATTTGCATGGAACTTTAAACAAAAACCCTGACCCTCACAAATGGGGGTAGTTAAGGGTTAAATTAACTATCCTACATTTTAAGTGGACATATAAGTAACATGTGACCAAGTATTATCGAAATATCTTCAGCTGTTTGGAAGTTATGCAGTAACATATATTTGCCATGGACTTGTATGGGACTTTAAACAAAAAACCCTGACCTTGGCAAATGGGGTGAGTAAGGGTTAAATTACCTATTCTATGTTTGTTGTTGACATATTAGTAACATGTGTGCCAAGTTTCATGTTAATATCTTTAGCCGTTTGGACCTGATGCTGGAACAAACACACATACACACATTGGGAGGGATTTATCAAAGTTGTCTATTTCCCGCATCAATATAGAACAACCTACAGAGGGTTAGGCTGGTCTATTGTGTGCTTAATTTATCAAAAGTCGCAAGGCTCTTGATAAATTTTGCGCATAGACTTCGGGATCTATGGTTTAGACTGTTATTTAAACCTGCTTCAGTATGGTCTGACATTTCAGCGTACTTTCGGTCAATGCGACTTTCCGCTGAAAAGTCGCTATTGATAAATTCAGCACCAATGCATTTTTCTGTCTAAAATAGACTAGAATGCATCATGTTCTAAAAATCCTCTAAAGCAAAAGTCACGAAAAAGTTGCATGTATTCAGACTGCAAATTTATGTGCAGCAATAAAACTGTCTAAATCCTTCGATAAATCTGCCCCATTGAGTTTTATATATATAGATGTGGAATGAAACAGAAAAGTTACATGGGTGTATGACACCTAAATGTTACCCTGCTGCTACTGTGGAACCTATGCAGAAAGGAGCCCCAGCTCAGATAATTCAGTGTTATTTGTAGGTCTATAGCCTACAAGTTTGAGCAAAATGCATAATACAACAGCATGATGTTACAAGTAAAAGGGGTACTCTTGTGAAAAAAAGATATATTTTTTAAATCAACTGGTGCCAGAACATCAGGGTAGATCCCACCATCCTATATATTTTTTTTTTCTGTCCCTGCCTATTGCCCATCTATCCCTAACCCCCTCCCTGCTTTAATTTTTTTTTTTTTACTATATTAAAAATAACTTTTTGTCTGCCTGGTAGTGTGCTCACTACCAGGAAGACTTCCCCAGCAGGCACCACGTCACTGATGGCTGCTGGGGCCGACACTTTCGTCCTTAGTTCATCTACACAGGGTGCCTCCAGCTGTATCACCACTACAACTCACAACTTGCCCTGACATCTATTGGCTGTCAGGGCATGCTGGGAGTTGTAGTAGTGAAACAGCTGGAGGCACCCTGTGTAGATGAACTTTAAGTTAGTGCCATGCGGCGCTACCCCGTTCCCTCCGTCACCCCCCCCCCTTCTGAAACCCGGAACCCCAGTCTCCTACAACCCTCGTTATAACCACCAACTCCCCTAAACATCTCTCCTCTATACTTACTGATACTGCAGAGTCCGGCAGCGGGCGTGCAGGGGCAGTGGCGGCGGCGACGACGACATGTGCGTGAGGAGTGGCCTCCCAGCCAGTGGCCGGGGAGCCAATGCGCTTGCTCCCACCTGTCTGATTGACAGGCAGGGAGCGAGCGCAGTGTAAATGAATTAGGACCGATTGCCCAGCCGCAATCGGTCCGAATTCACGCCGTGCTGCAGCCGGCCACTAGGAGGGAGACCCCTAGTGGCCGGGTTTTCAAACGTAAAATTCTCCATGAAAAGGAAAAAATAAATAATGAAAATATATTACAGATATGTTGTAGTACATAAGTACTACAACATATCAAAAAAATAAAGTTGGTGACAGTGCCCATTTAAACAGATTTGTAAATTACTTCTATGTCAAAATCTTAATCCTTCCAGTACTTATCAGCTGTTGTATGCTCCACACGAAGTTCTTTTATTTTTACATTTATTTTCTGTCTGACCACAGTGCTCTGGGCTGACACCTCTGTCTGTCTCAGAAACTGTCCAGAGCAGGAGCAAATCTCCATAGCAAACCTTTCCTGCTCTTGACAGTTCCTGAGACAGAGGTGTCAGCAGAGAGCACTGTGGTCAGACAGAAAAGAAATTTAAAAAGAAAAGAACTTCCTCTGGAGCATACAGCAGCTGATAAGTACTGGAAGGATTAAGATTTTTAAATCTGGCATCAGTTAATTTAGAAACAAAAATGTTTTTCACTAGAGTACCCCTTTAATATACTTTTATGATTGATAAAGGTCTGTTGTTTGAATGATTTTTTTTAAAAGTGGGATAGTGATGGCTCCAGGGCAATTGCCCCTTTTGCCTTCGCTGTTTTTGGTTGGGCCCCTTATCATTCTCCTTAAAGGGGTATTTCAGGAAAAAGAAAAATTGATATATGAAACAAGTCATACTTACCTACCCTTGTCCTCTGTAGCTCCGTTCCATTGACTTCTGGCCCCCACTGCTTACTGTTTCTGCCAGCTTCTGTATCACAAAGTCGAAGCTGGACCTGCCCCCTGAGCCAATCATTGCCTACAATGGTGTCCCACCTTGGCCAGTGATTGACTGAGCTGACGGGTTCTTCTTTGTCAAACACATTGGGATCCCAGCAAAAAGTTATGCTGACATATATCATGGTATATTTGTGCTGGGCCTACTGAGTTTACTGGACCAAGCATAATCTACTAGTGACTGTAGTGATGATCCTTGGCCAATGGCAGCCATTGTTTGTATGCTTATATTGTAGATCCTATGAAGAGAAGATCCATGCAGTGATTTTTAGTAAAATAAGGACGCAGATAACCTGGGCTGGGCCCCCTCTAACTAGGGGTCCCATAGCAAAAACCTGTAACATTGAAAATGCAGTCCATTCTATAGGCATCAAGGTATATACATGAGAAGCTGAGGGGATTGATATATAGTTTCATGGAGAGAGTTCTTTATTTTTCCAAGCTTGTACTCGTTCTGGGCTAAGTGGGTGGTTTTTATCAGGATTGACAGCTCCCATTTTATATGCTGACACACAGATAGTTGTCAGTCACTGAGTAGGACCGCCCACATGACTACTAAGCTCAGAATAATCAGAGCTTTACATGAATTAATTAATGACAAGTTATCATGGATCTTTTCCCTCAAAACTTTATATGAATTTGCTCAGTTCCTCCTGCTCTATAACATGATGCCTGCAGATTAGACCAAAGTTTTTAAAGGGGTACTCCTCTGCTCAGCGTTTGGAACAAACTGTTCGGAACGCTGGAGCCGACACCGGGAGCTTGTGATGTCATAGCCGTCATGATGTCACGCCCTGCCCCTTCAATGCAAGTCTATGGGAGGGGGCGCACATTATCACATTATCCGCCCAGGGCATCATTCTCCCGGCCATTTGTCTCCACAGAACCTGTCAGAGTAGCCAGACAAACATTTTAGACTCCTCTCTTAAGCACAATGCCCACTTCTTTACAAACTCCCCGTGTGTATTGCATTTAACAGTAATAGTGCCCGCTTTGTGCCACCCACAGTTGTAGGCTCCACTCTCTGTCCCCCCATAGTTGTAGGCTCCAATCTCTGTGCCCCCATAGTTGTAGGCTTCACTCTCTGTGCCCCTATAGTTGTAGGCCCCCTCGCTGTGCACCATAGTTGTAGGCGCCCTCTCTGTGCCCCCATAGATGTAGGCCCCCTCTCTGTGCCCCCATAGATGTAGGCCCCCTCTCTGTGCCCCCATAGTTGTAGGCCCCCTCTCTGTGCCCCCATAATTGTAGGCCCCCTCTCTGTGCCCCCATAGTTGTAGGCCCCCTCTCTGTGCCCCCATAGTTGTAGGCCCCCTCTCTGTGCCCCCATAGTTGTAGGCTTCACACTTTGTGCCCCCATAATTGTAGGCTTCACACTCTGTGCCCCCATAGTTGTAGGCTCCACTCTCTGTGAACCCATAGTTTTAGACTCCACTTTCTGTGCCCCAAAGTTTTAGGCCCCCTCTCTGTGCCCCCACAGTTGTAGGCCCCCTCTCTGTGCCCCCATAGTTGTAGGCCCCCTCTCTGTGCACCATAGTTGTAGGCGCCCTCTCTGTGCCCCCATAGATGTAGGCCCCCTCTCTGTGCCCCCACAGTTGTAGGCCCCCTCTCTGTGCCCCCATAGTTGTAGGCCCCCTCTCTGTGCCCCCATAGTTGTAGGCGCCCTCTCTGTGCCCCCATAGATGCTGACCGACACAGCTTTCTGTGCTGCGCTCTGGACCCGCGCTGTACGTCCTTGATATCACGTGTAATGGACGTGCCTGCGCGAGGCATGTTTGCTCCCTTAAAGGGACAGCCGCTGCCAACGGAGAGAGGTAAATATATGTAGATTTTTCTTTAACCCCTCTCTCCCCTTAAGGTGACAGTCACCGGCCCAGGCAGCAGCCGCAGTTGTTACGCCGAGCACTCCGGGTCCCCGCTCCTCCCCGGAGCGCTCACAGCGTTCTCCCATTCGCAGCGCCCCGGTCAGACTTGCTGACCGGGTGCGCTGCGATAATGTTCCCAGCCGGGATGCGATTCGCGATGCGGGACGCATCCCGACCCGCTTACCAGACTCGTTCCCCATCTGTGCTGTCCCGGCGCGCGCGGCCCCGCTCCCTAGGCCGGGCGTGCGCGCCGGGTCTTTGCGACTTAAAGGGCCGGTGCGCCACTGATTGGCGCATGGGTTTTAATCAGTACCTTCACCTGTGCACTTCCCTATTTATACCTCACTTCCCCTGCACTCCCTTGCCGGATCTTGTTGCCATTGTGCCAGTGAAAGCGTTTCCTTGTGTGTTCCTAGCCTGTGTTCCAGACCTCCTGCCGTTGCCCCTGACTACGATCCTTGCTGCCTGCCCTGACCTTCTGCTACGTCCGACCTTGCTCTTGTCTACTCCCTTGTACCGCGCTTATCTCAGCAGTCATAGAGGTTGAGCCGTTGCCGGTGGATACGACCTGGTTGCTACCGCCGCTGCAAGACCATCCTGCTTTGCGGCGGGCTCTGGTGAAAACCAGTAGCAACTTAGAACCGGTCCACCGACACGGTCCACGCCAATCCCTCTCTGGCACAGAGGATCCACCTCCAGCCAGCCGAATCATGACAGCAGTGTAGGGCTGGACTGTCTGCCGGGCCCCCCCTGGGCCCTTTACTGGGGTACTGGTCATACCCCCCTGATGGCGGCCCTGGGGGCAATTTAAACTTTTACTAGGGGAAAGGCTTATTCACATTTATTAACACTTTTTCCCATTATTTTTGGTCTCCATAGAGGACTATTACCTGCAATCTTTCAACTGCACACACAATTCAGTTCAGTGCAATGCCATAGGTGTAGCATTGATCAGTGTTATCACTGCTCTTCTTCTCTAGTCTGCAGATACAAGCATGGAGGCAGGTAGGGACCCTCCGGCTGTCATGCAGGCTGATAGAGACCCCGAAATTGGGCCACAATTGTCCAGATAAGCCCTCCCCCCCCAAAGGACACCGCAATCATCTCAGAGACTAAAGGGTTAAAGCTGGACATCAGCTTGTGAGCGTGCCTTATACACCCTGACCGTAACCATGCCTGTGTAATCTAGGGTTAAAGGGGTACTCCACTTCCCCAGCGTCTGGAACATTTAGTTCCAAACGTTGGGTGCAGGCTGCGAGGGTCGACATGCCCCTCCCATAGACTTGTATTGAGGGGCGTGACCATGATGTCACAAGAGGCGTGACCGTGATGTCACGTCCCCCACAGCCTGCACCCAGTGTTTGGAACTAAATGTTCCAGACGCTGGGGCAGTGGAGGATGCTTTTAAGACATCAGCGCATTTTCACTTTCCATCACAGGTATACGTTGGTGTCTCGCCGAGAACAGAATGTGGCAGAGGAGAGCAGTGGACGGTATTCATTTTGATAGTATAGGCCATTTTAACAGGACTCAAAAGCGCGGTCTATTGCATTTTGTGCCCTGTTAAAATAGCCTTTATTGTACAGTTCAGGCTATATATACCCTATGAAAACAGGACTAGTATATATGGCCAATTCCTCGGCAAGTTCCATAAAACAGGAATTTTATTTATTCAAAATTCTTTAAAATTATACTGCAAGTACAAGGCATCACGATAGCAAATAATATCAGAACGACGCGTTTCGAGCAGCTAGGTATTCTTAGTCATGTATAGTGCAGGGCCGGCTCTCCCTATTGGCAAAATAGGCAGCTGCCTAGAGCGCCCTTTTGAGGGTGGCGCTGCCAGCATTCGGACCACCTGCTCAGAGCCATCACCACTCCCCCAGATGCTCCTCAGAGTCTGTAACAGTGCGTCACCCAAGTTATAAGGAGATTACATGAGGATAGGGTTTGTTATAGTGTGTTCATCACCCAAGTAGTAAAGAGATTACATGAGTAGGGGGTTTGCTTCAGTGTGTCACCCCAGTAGTAAGATTACATGAGGTGCAGATTTGTTACAGTGTGTCACCCCAGTAGTAAGGAGATTACATGAGTAGGGGGTTTGCTTCAGTGTGTCATCCAAGTAGTAAGGAGATTACATAAGAATGGTGTTTGTCACAGTGCGTAAGGTTGGGTGTGTCAAAGGGTGGAGACAACGGGCGGGGTCAAGGGGCGGCAAAATTAGCTTTCGCCTAGGGTGGCAAAAATCCTTGCACCAGCCCTGGCATAGTCTTCTAGGCTATGATTAAAGGAGATATACAGTGCTGAAAAACTTATCCTCTATCCTAAGGATAGGGGATAAGTTTCAGTTTGCAGGGGTTTCGACCGCTGGTGCCCCCCGCAATCTCCTGTACAGGGCCCCAGCAGCCCACGGGAAGGGGGTGTGTTGACCACCGCACGAAGCAGCGGCTGACACGTCCCCTCAATACAACTCTATGGAAGAGCCGGAGCGCTGCCTTCGCCAATCTCCGGCTCTGTCATGGCGATGTATTGAGGGCGCGTCGGACGCCGCTTCCTGTGGGCTGCCAGGGCCCCGTACAGGAGATCGCGGGGGGCCCCAGCGGTCAAACCCCCCTTGATCTGAAACTTATCCCATGTCTTAGGATAGGGGATATGTTTTTCAGCACTGGACTACCCCTTTAAGAGCACTTAGGTGCTTTAAACATGTCAATCTTATGTGATTTGCTTAAATTATTAAACAAGTACATGGCATCATGAAAGCAAATTGCATTAGAACGACGTGTTGCGAGCAGGTAAGTGCTCTTAGTCATAGTTTACATAGTCTGAACTTGGCTACTCGAAATGCGTCGGTTTGATGTGATTTGCCTTCAATATGTCATGTACTTGTGGTATCATTCTTAATGGATTTTGAATAAAGAAAATATTCCTGTTTTACATAATTTGCCAAGAAATAGAACTTTTTTTTTTTAATTTCTAGACTAATTTCTTCCCCCATATCTCATTCCTGCAGCTACTCCTGCTCCACAAGTTGTACATCCCAGACTGGCTTTTTTGCCTTTGAAATCCCAAATTTGATAAAATCCCTTGTGGAAACCACAACTGTATCACCAGTAAAGCAGGAAAACAGTAAAGTAGTTGCTTGTAGCAATGAGGTCGATGATGAGTGACGTAGTGATGGGTTACTATGGAGTGAGAGCTGGTGACATCATCAGCGGGTGAGCGCACATGTGTGTGTCCGGAGCCTCCGTGTGAAGTGACGTCAGCAGAGCTCCCTGTGGAAGTTGTGTAGTTGTGTGTGAGTGTGTCAGCAGCCAGAGAGGGAGCTCACAGTCTGGTCCTGCACATAGCGGTCCCGGGCTCTTTCCCTGCAGCCGCCGCTCCGTGTGTATGAGACGACGCTGAACGCGCAGACTTTGGCGCATTTTGTCTGCGGGACGATGGCAGCTCAGTGCGACTCCATGAGCGGATACATGAACCAGTCAGACCCGGGCTCCAACAGCGAGAGAAGCACCGACTCCCCGCTACCGGGCTCCGAGGACGACTCTCCCGCTCCCCATGACCCGGAGTGGGGCGAAGAGAGGTTCCGAGTGGATAGGAAGAAGCTGGAGACCATGTTACAAGGTAACGGAGAAGTTCACCGAACAATGAGCCTGCAGCCCTGTATCCCGACAGCGTGTGACTGCTCCACCTCACTACGGGGGGAACGCAGACCCGCACTATAGAGTGTATGGGACCCTCTATCTACTACGGGGGGAACGCAGACCCGCACTATAGAGAGTATATGGGACCCTCTATCTACTACGGGGGGAACGCAGACCCGCACTATAGAGAGTATATGGGACCCTCTATTTACTACGGGGGGAACGCAGACCCGCACTATAGAGTGTATGGGACCCTCTATCTACTACGGGGGGAACGCAGACCCGCACTATAGAGTATATGGGACCCTCTATTTACTACGGGGGGAACGCAGACCCGCACTATAGAGAGTATATGGGACCCTCTATTTACTACGGGGGGAACGCAGACCCGCACTATAGAGTGTATGGGACCCTCTATTTACTACGGGGGGAACGCAGACCCGCACTATAGAGAGAGTATATGGGACCCTCTATTTACTACGGGGGGAACGCAGACCCGCACTATAGAGAGAGTATATGGGACCCTCTATTTACTACGGGGGGAACGCAGACCCGCACTATAGAGAGAGTTTATGGGACCCACTATTAACTACGGGGGGAACGCAGACCCGCACTATAGAGAGAGTGTATGGGACCCTCTATTTACTACGGGGGGGAACTCAGACCCCCACTATAGAGAGTGTATGGGACCTTCTATTTACTACGGGGGGGAACTCAGACCCCCACTATAGAGAGTATATGGGACCCTCTATTTACTACAGGGGGAACTCAGACCCCCACTATAGAGAGAGTATATGGGACCCTCTATTTACTACAGGGGGAACTCAGACCCGCACTATAGAGAGAGTATATGGGACCCTCTATTTACTACGGGGGAAACGCAGACCCGCACTATAGAGAGAGTTTATGGGACCCTCTAGTTACTACGGGGGGAACGCAGACCCGCACTATAGAGAGAGTTTATGGGACCCTCTATTTACTACAGGGGGAACTCAGACCCCCACTATAGAGAGTATATGGGACCTTCTATTTACTACGGGGGGGAACTCAGACCCGCACTATAGAGAAAGTATATGGGACCCTCTATTTACTATGGGGGGAACGCAGACCCGCACTATAGAGAAAGTATATGGGACCCTCTATTTACTATGGGGGGAACGCAGACCCGCACTATAGAGAGAGTTTATGGGACCCTCTATTTACTACAGGGAGAACTCAGACCCCCACTATAGAGAGTATATGGGACCCTCTATTTACTACGGGGGGAACGCAAACCCGCACAATAGAGATATAAAACACCTACACTCTCCTATTGAACAGTCAAATATCATGCAGATAGCAATAAACAGTTTCTATATACACCTACAATTGCTATCCCCCACCAATAACCACAATCCAATAGTATCAAAAAGACATCTTTATTATTCAACAAAATATAAATACAAAAATATACAATATTAGAAAAAGACGCAACCCCTAACCCCTAAAAACACACACACCCCAAAATAGCATAGGAATCCCAGGCCGATCACTCGCACAGTGTGACAGTTTACAAAATAACCTACTTGTTATACCTCCATATACCTATATAGGAAATGCTGGTACCACTATTGTGTAACATGTGCAATCACCGGCATCATAACATTAAGGAATCGCATTAGCTGTTCCTTGCATACGATCAGCGGCCATCTGGGGACTCCCGTGCACCCTCAACGGACGTCTTTCGTGGGCTAACCCACTTCGTCAGGAGGTCCCGCACTATAGAGAGTATATGGGACCCTCTATTTACTACAGGGGGAACGCAGATCCGCACTATAGAGAGAGTATATGGGACCCTCTATTTACTACGGGGGAACGCAGACCCGCACTATAGAGAGTATATGAGACCCTCTATTTACTACGGGGGGGGGGGGGGGAACTCAGACCCACACTATAGAGTATATGGGACCCTCTATTTACTACGGGGGGGGGGGGGGGGGAACTCAGACCCACACTATAGAGTATATGGGACCCTCTATTTACTACGTGGGGATCTCGGACCCGCACTATAGAGAGCGTATATGGGACCCTCTATTTACTATAGGGGGAACTCAGACCCGCACTATAGATAAAAGGGTCACATGTTTTCTCTAGTCTATCAATAGTGGGAGTCTTCCCCTCCCCATATAGTAAATGGAGGGGTCCCTTATACTCTCGTCTATTTACTACAGGGGAAACTCACTATAGACCCGCACTACAGAGAAGCTATAGAGAGTATATGGGACCCCTCTATTTACTATGGGGGGGGGGAACTCAGACCTGCTCTAGAGAGAGTACATTGGACCCCCTCTATTTTACTACAGGGGAACTCAATATAGACCCACACTAGACTATATGGGACCCCTCTATTTTCTACAGGGTGAACTTACTATAGACTCGCACTATAGAGAGACTAGACAGAGTATATGGAACCCTTCTATTCACTACAGGTGAGCTAACTATAGACCTGCACCATAGAGACACTGGACATAGTAGTTGGGACCCTCTATTCACTACAGGGGGAACTCACTATAGACCCACATATAGAGAGACTAGACAGTGCATGGGACCCCTGTATACAGTACTGGGGGAACTCGCTATGGAGAAACTATAGAGAGTATATGGCACCCCTCTATTCACTACAGGGGGAACTTACTATAGAGAGTATATGGGGCCCCTGTATACAGTACAGAGGAAACACTATAGAGAGTATATGGGACCCCTGCATACAGTACAGAGGAAACACACTATATAGAGTATATGGGACCCCTGTATACAGTACAGAGGAAACACACTATAGAGAGTATATGGGGACCCTGTATACAGTACAGAGGAAATACACTATAGAGAGTATATGGGACCCCTGCATACAGTACAGAGGAAACACACTATAGAGAGTATATGGGACCCCTGTATACAGTACAGAGGAAACACACTATAGAGAGTATATGGGGACCCTGTATACAGTACAGAGGAAATACACTATAGAGAGTATATGGGACCCCTGCATACAGTACAGAGGAAACACACTATAGAGAGTATATGGGACCCCTGTATACAGTACAGAGGAAACACACTATAGAGAGTATATGGGGACCCTGTATACAGTACAGAGGAAACACACTATAGAGAGTATATGGGACCCCTGCATACAGTACAGAGGAAACACACTATAGAGAGTATATGGGACCCCTGCATACAGTACAGAGAAAAGTCACTATAAAGAAACTAGACAGAGTATATGGGACCCCTCTATTCACTGCAGGGGAAATACACTATAGACTCTCGCTATAGAGAAAATATGCAAAGTATATGGGACCCCTGTATACAGTACAGAGGAAACTCGCTATAGATCCCCTCTAGAGAAAGTATGTAGGACCACTGTATTCAGGACAGAGGAAGCTCGCTAGAGAAAGTATATGGACCTGTGTATTCACTGCATAGATACCTCAGTATTTGGGACCTTAGTATTTAAAGAGAATCCCAACTATATGGGACCCCAATATTCACTATAGAGAGAATTCCCTATATGACACCCCAATGCCTCACTGTATAGAACCTCAGTAGTAACTATAGAATCCTCACTATTTGGGAGCACTGCATTCACAGTAAAGAACCCCACTATAGAGGACCCCACTATTTACTGTAGAGAACCTCACTACATGGGACTCCAGTATTCACTATAGAGAACTCCCAGTATATATGACCCCTGTATCCACTGTTGAGAACTATCGCTATATGTGTGAATCTCTAATTGGACTTCTATGGACTATCCTAATATAGGGATCCTTAGCACTCCGTATGAAGGATGTTCACTATATAGCAACCTCAAAACTTGATATATGGTCCCCAGTGTTTACAATATAGAAACTTCAAAACATACTGTATCAGGCACCAGTATTTATTCTATGGAGTCCTTGGCACTCACTATATAGATAGCTAGATTTCACTACCATATAGGAGCCTCAGCACTCACTATATAGAAACCTCACGACTCACTGTATGGGGGGCTACAATTTACTATTTGTGGTCCTTGCCATTTATTATATAAAAACTTCACTAGGGACTCCCTAATCCCCATCATTCCTTGTCTCTTAAGATTTCTTCATTCACTTTTTCTATATGGGATTTCAAGACTTTTTTTTTTTTTTTTTGATCATTTAGGGTACAGAACACTCTGTTACTTTATAGGATCACTAGCAGAGTACACGGCGTTGCCCCGTCTTCCAACCTAAACCTTGTGGGAGAAAAAAATAAAGCAACAATGATTTTCCCATCCTTCGCACTATTCTCTCTGCCTGCCAGACAGTTAAATCATACTTTACTATTACGTAGGTCCACCCTCGTATAAAGGAGTTGGTTAGGCTTGATTAAATTTTACTATAATTTTCTTTTACATAAAAGTAACATGTACTAAGTTTTATTGAAATATTTCCAGCCATTTGGAAGTTGTGTTGGAACATCCATCCACCTATACGTACATTCATATGTTTACTATAGATAATAAATATATGAATTTTTCATTTTGCGGTTATAGAAGATGTGAAAAGGTTATCACCCTGCATGGCATGTGTTACTATATGGAGTCCTTAAAGTAGTACTCTGCTGCTCAGCATTTGGAACAAACAGTTCAAATGCTGGAGCCGGCGTCGGGAGCTCGTGACATCATAGTCCGCCTCCCATAGACTTGCATTGAGGAAGCATGGTGTGACGTCATGAGGGGGCGGGGCTATGACGTCACAAGCTCCTGGCGCGGAGTACCCCTTTAATAACCACTTTATTATATATTCACATCACCTCTATGGCTTTTTGAGTGCTCAGTTTTTAGGGTCAGCACAACTACTCTGTAGTAGGGTCCTTACAATTCTGTTACCATCTGCAGCATGCTGTATGTTTACATAGAGCAGTAGTCCCTGTCATGATTTACTGTTTAGTCCCTGGTATTTCATAACTTGAGAGCCACATCTATAAAATCTGGTGATGTGGATCCAGCTATTATGAAATGTTCATAATAGAACGAGAGAGAGAAAAGATAAACCACACAGGAAATGCCAGTGGAAAGGATGCCGGTCATAATGTGATTGTATAGAGTCCAGTTCTGCCCAAAACTGGTGTATGCTCCTAACCAGTGATATGAATCTTGCTCCGGTATAATCTTCTACTGGTAATTTAGTTTGACCCTTCTGTCCACTGTATGACACTTGTGGTACCATCTGTAGCCTGGCACTGTGCAGGAGTTACATGCGGACTACTTGTCAGTGGTTGGTATACATAGGTGTCGTCTCAGGGCACCAAAAGGAAGATGAGTAACATGTTTCAATGTTTTCCTCTTTCAATGATCTTATTGCCAGTTTGTATTACTAACCAAACTGAGGCTGTATACAAGTACAGTGTAGAGCTGGGCAGTATGACCAAATATGTGCATCACGGTATTTTTGCAACTTATGGTGGTTCCACGGTATATAACGGTATTTCTCTCACCTCCCCCCCCCCCCCCAGAAACTGTTCCCTGCGAGCGCTGTTCTGCTTCTCCCCCTCCCCCCCAAAAAAATCATGTTACCTGCCAGCGCTGTTCTGCTCCCCCCCAATTATCAGGCCAGCAGGGCACTACTCACATGTCACCCGCAAGCACTGCCCTCCTCCTGTTTGTTGGGGGTCGATGGCGCTGAAACTCACTGTACGCCAGTGGTCTCCAACCTGCGGACCTCCAGCTGTTGCAAAACTACAACTCCCAGCATGCCTGGACAGCCAACGGCTGTCCGGGCATGCTGGGAGTTGTAGTTTTGCAACAGCTGGAGGTTCGCAGGTTGGAGACCACTGGCGTACAGTGAGTTCCAGCAGCAGCGGCCCCCAACATATGATTAGTTCCCCTATGTGGGGACAGCGCAGCGCTGGGCTGATAATTCATTCCCAAGGGGGAGGGGCCCAACTGGTATTGCGGTATGGGAAAAATTTATATCGTGCAGCCCAAAAATTTCGGTAGTCGGTATGAACCGGTATACTGCCCAGCCCTAGTACAGTGGATAGGCACCTTCTGTCTATATAGTGATGACAAGGTCTCCAACCAAGTTTCAGTGTCTGCTGAATGGTTCCAAGCATGCCCTAGAATGCTCGTCTGTCTAAATGTTTACTGTTTTTTTTTTTTTTTTCTCCTTATGTCCTCGAGCGAAACAAACATGTTCCGAATGCTGGAGCCAGCGCCGGGAGCTCGTGACGTCATTGCCCAGCCCCCATAAGATGTCACGCCCCACCCCCTCAATGCAAGTGTATTGGAGGGGGCATGACAGCCGTTACGCCCCCTCCTATAGACTTGCATTGAGGGGGCGGGGGTGACGTCATGAGGGGGTGGGGCTATGAGATCACAAACTCCCGGCTCCAGCATTCAGAACAGTTTGTTCCAAACGCTGAGCAGCGGAGTACCCCGTTAAGAAATGTTTTATATTAGACATAGACTTGTTGTCCGTACAACCTGTCTGTGTACTGTTTTAGGTGATGTAAATGGATACGTTTAAGGCTGGGTTCACACTACGTTTTCTCCCATACGGGAGCACATACGGCAGGGGGGAGCTAAAACCTCGCGCTTCCGTATGCCTTTCTATGCGCTCCCGTATGTCATTCATTTCAATGAGCCGGCCGGAGTGAAACGTTCGGTCCGGTCGGCTCATTTTTGCGCCGTATGCGCTTTTACAACCGGACCTCAAACCGTGGTTGACCACAGTTTTAGGTCCGGTTGTAAAAGCGCATACGGCGCAAAAATGAGCCGACCGGACCGAACGTTTCACTCCGGTCGGCTCATTGAAATGAATGACATACGGGAGCGCATACGAAGGCATACGGGAGCGCGAGGTTTTAGCTCCTCCCTGCCGTATGCGCTCCCCTATGGGAGAAAACGTAGTGTGAACCCACCCTAAGATTGTCATCTCCTGACCCCTATAACTATAGCTATTTTGGACTTTGGAATAATTTTGCATGTACGGCATTGACCGTGCGGTTTAATTAACAATATATATCTATAATTTGGACATTTCCGCATGCGGCGATACGACATATGTTTATTTCATTTACACTGTTTTTTGTTTTTTTTTAAATGGGGGTGATTCAAACTTTTTTTTTATTAGGGAAGGGGTTAAATGATCTTAACTCCCCCCCCCCCCCCCCATTTTTGCAATGTTATAGCTCCCATAGGGGGCTAGAGCACTGCACACACTGATCTTTTACATTGATCAATGGTTTCTCATAGGAAACTATTGATCTGATTCTTCCGCTTGACTGCTCATGCCTGGATCTCAGGCGCTGAGCAGTCATTCGGCGATCGGACTCCTTGTGTCCTACAGCTGTTAGGTACACTGCGATTTCACCGCGGCGGTCCCGAACAGCCCACTGAGCTAGCCGGGGGTAGTTTAATTTCACTTTAGATGCGGCGATCAACTTTGAACACCGCGTCTAAAGGGTTAATAGCGCACCACACCGTGATCAGTACCGAGCACTATAAGCCTCGGGTCCCGGCCGTGGCCCCGCGTTATAGAAAGGAAAAGGACCCAGGACGTACAGGTACGCCCTTGGTCCTTAACAGGTTAAACCCGGTGGGTCCCGGTTGCTACGGGCAGCCAGGACTTACGGCTAATGCCGGGCACGGCTGATCGCGCCGATGCCCAGCATTAACCTTTTAGATGCCGCAAAGTTGATCGTGGCACCTAAAACGAAAGTAAAAGAATCCCGGCAGCTCAGCGGAGCTAATCGTGACTATTGCAACAAAATTGTGATGTCCCGATCAGCTTACCCGACGACAGGAGGGTCCTCACCTGCCTCTCCATTGTCCGATGGGTGATCTACTGCTCCATGTCTGCGCAGCAGGCTAGAGCAGCAGATCGGCAGTTACACTGATCAGTGCTTTGCAATGGCATAACACTGATCAGCATATGCAATCAAAAGAAAAACCCCTTCCCTATTAAGTTTAAATCACCCCTCCTTTCCCCATTTTTTTTAAAATAATCTAATAAAGAATAAAAATAATCATATGGGGTACTGCTGCGTGCGTAAATGTCCGAACTATTAAAATATTAGGTTAGCTAAACCACACAGTTGATGGCGTACACGTAAAAAAAATACCAAAGTCCAACATTTTGCATTTTTGGTCACTTTATGCCATAAAAATATTAATAAAAAGAGATCAAAAAGTCCCATCAAAACAAAAATGGTACCGATAAAAACTACAAATGATGGCGAAAAAAATAAAAAAGTTAATATGCCAATTTTAAACTAATTTTGGTGCATGTAGTTTATATAGTTTTTATTTTATAATAATACTTAAAAATTATAAATTGGGCATCCTTGTAACCGTATGGATCCCCACAATAAAGATTGTGCACTGCGTAGAAACGGGAGCCCCCAAAAGTTACAAAATGGCGGTTTTTAAAAATTTCCTCCCGCAAATTTTTTTTGGGGGGGTTTCGCCACAGATTATATTATAAAATAAGTGATGTCATTGCGAATTGTCAAAGCGAAAATGCAAAAACATAAATTTGCTGAGTCTTTAAGGTGAAATTAGGCTGAGTCCCTAAGGGGTTAAATAAACTCCTGTTGTGATCAAATTTAGGATTCTCCCTTTTTCCCCTTTTGATAGTGGGCTGAATAGCCTGTTCATAATCAGTACATCATTTTAAGCTTAGATTTTAAGAAACCTTTTTAGCTTGTCAGAAGATCTTGATCTGTAAGAAACCTTCGACCAAAAATCTGGAGATATTTGTTATGCGTTTTGTATAGAATGCTTCAATCCAATGACTTTAAATAGATTCTATACAGGTAAATAAAAGGACTGATACATTTGTTCAAGGCGAACTCGCTTGACAAAAATGGAGAATGATTTTCTATTGCTCGAGGCGCTAAGGGCTTATTTTTTTATTTATCGCGGTATCAAGGTATTACCGCCTGTCCCGCCACCCCCACACCCCGCTAGCGGGGTCCCTGTGCCCACTAGCGGTGTCACAAGAATGCAGAGCGCGGCTCTGTTCCCCATCCCTGTCAGCTCTCAGGGTACGGGAACAGATTTAAAAGCCTCGCGCGCGGCTAACGTAGTACTGCGCTATTTGCGTAGTGCTGCGCCTGCGCAGTATTACGTTAGCCACGCTCAAGGCTGTTAAATCTGTTCCCGTACCCTGAGAGCTGACCGGGAAGGGGAACAGAGCCGCGCTCGGCATTCTTGTGACACCGCTAGTGGGCACAGGGACCCCGCTAGCGGTGATGGTAGCGCTCGCGGGGGGCACATTTGACACTGCTAGTGGGCACAGGGGACCCCCCTAGCGGTGATGGTAGCGCTCCCGGGAGGCATTCTTGTGACACCGCTAGTGTGCACATGGATCCCGCTAGCGGTGGGGATTGATTGTGCTCGCGGGGACACTGGCTGACAGGCGCAGCGGGGGGACACAGTAAATGGATTAGCTTCTGTGGCCGGATTCCGCTCTCGGATTCGGGCCAGAGAAGCACACCGGAACAAGTGAGGTCGCCGCGCTGGGCTCTACAATTCATCCGGATGGTGGGGGAGGGGCCCGACCGGTATAGCAGTGTGGGCAAAAATCCATACCGTGGGAGAAAAACAAAAAACTGTATCCGGTTCATACCGGTATACCGCCCAGCACTACTGCAGACATTCTGCCAGCGGAATTCTGCTGCGTAAAACCTATTGCAGCAGAGTCCCATTAAATTCCACTGGCGGAAAGTATGTCCACCAAAAGAATAGCATGTTTGTTCTTTGAGTAAAACTCTGCTGGACTGCATTGCCATCTGAGACGGTGCATATCCACAGCCATACTACCAGCACCGCCTGCTGCAAGCGGACAGTCAGCTGACTGAATTCTACTGGCGGAATGTCCTAATGTATGGTATGTAGCCGCTCAGTTCCTTAGTGCAGATGTTTCATCTCTTGTTGGCACTTTTATATTGCTAGAGAATTCTTTTTAGTACATAATAGCAGCCTATTTAGATACAGTGGTCCCTTAAGTTACAATATTAATTGGTTCCAGGATGACCATTGTATGTTGAGACCATAACTCTATGGAAACCTGGTAATTGGTTCTGAAGCCACCAAAATGTCATCCAAAAATAGGAAAAGGTGAGGATTAAAGAAAAATAAATAGATAACTAATACAGATAAAATAAGTCCTTACATATAAAAGTAAGAAATAGCTGCTGGGAGCTGTAAATCACTGTCTGTCAGTGTTTCCCAACCAGGGTGCCTCCAGCTGTTGCAAAACTACAACTCCCAGCATGCCAGGACAGCCGTTGGCTGTCCTGGCATGCTGGGAGTTGTAGTCTTGCAACAGCTGGAGACACCCTGGTTGGGAAACAATGGTTTATGTAGAGGATAGGAGCTTCTTTAGGGTCCTATACAGTACACACAGCTCGCCCTTACTTGGTGTCCAAAGGAGCAGCTAACCCTAGCACAGGTAAGGAGTAGTATAGAACTTGTAGTTCCTCCCTGTACTGTAGGGGGCGCTACCAGACAGCCAGTCAGTGCATGCACTTCAGTAATCCAGGTGATTTACCAGTAAAATGCCAATTCTGATTGGTCAGTTCCTCCAGTTGTGACAGGTATCACAGATCTGGACTGTCTGTACATTGTATGTTGAGTCTGGTTTCAAGTTACAGTGGTCCAGAAAAGACAATTGTATGTTGAAACTATTGTATGTTGAGGCCATTGTAAGTTGAGGGATCACTGTATAGTAAAGAAAAGGAAGGTTGGGAAGAAAATATTTAAAAATCAGTGTAGTCGTTGGGACCCAAGAAATCTCTTCCCCATAACATCATTTACAAAATGAAGAACATCTGCTTTCAAGCTAGAAGCTTGGAGCGAACTAAGGAAGGAATGCAGCCTGTTTCAGAGTATTGCTGAGCACACATGAGGAATAAAATGACTTATGTTACAAAGGAGTTTGGCTAAAATGTGAGTATTTATATAAAAGCGCAAGTTGTGGGGGTGGCGGGAGACGTAACAAAGAGAGATCTTAAGTGTTTCCACTGTCAGGAAGACTGAGGCTTGCCGGGAGTGGGGTGAATCATTTTGCCTGCCCTATAGGATGTGATTTGAGGCTGGAAAAGGAATGAATAATCTTCCTCTGAGCCGCCAGAGTCTGGAAGGAAAATCTCCTCATTTCAAGCTGAAGAACTTCCTGTATTGCGACCTCCTCAACTCTGATCCAAGTTGTATTTTAGTTCAAGCAGTGTTGTGCGGATGTTGTTTGCCGCTGATTTTCACATCAGTCTGGATAGATTTATTGTTCAATTTCTAAATAGTTTATTATCAAGTTGCATCAATAAATACCATTATCTGTCTTAGGAACCATATTAAAGGGGTATTCCAGGAATTTTTTTGACTATGCTACAGGGGCTGTAAAGTTAGTGTAGTTCATAATATAGTGTGTACCTGTGTGTGACGGTTTCTCACAATTCTTGCGATTTTTCACCCCAATATTTATTTTTAGCAGCATCAAAATGACTGTTGTCTCTGATTTTTCCCAGGTTGCAATGTGGCCGAGACCTGACTGACTAGTCAGCTGATGCAGGGGTGTGGAAATTTATTTAAAAAACTACTTGTTCAAGGGGCTAAAACGGAGCAAAATCTTCTTGTCCCTCATGACGATCCACCATAGCCATAAATAACTACTATGATACCTTTTAATTTTTCCATAACATATGCTCCGAAACAAAATAATATTGAAGTAAAATAGAAAGAGTAAAAGATAATTTTGCTAATTTAGTGGTTTTCTTTTCTATTCCATTTACCTTCTGGTCAGCTAACATGTTATTGTGATACTTTCGGCCGGCCTGATTACAGCAATACCAGATTTGTTTAGTTCCTGTCATGTTTTACTAATTTAAAAATAATTAAGAACTTTTTCGAAATGTTATTTTTTGTCTTTTTCTGACCCCTGTAGCTTTTTTTAAATTTTTTTTTATACAAGGCTGTATGAGGGCTAATTTTTTTGCGCCATAATCTGTTTTTGTATCGGTACCATTCTGGTATTGATCTGACTTTTTAGGCTGCTTTCACACTATAAAAATACCTTCGTTATAATCGCCCATTATAAAAACCCTGGAAATCGGCCATTAAACGGCCATTAGAAAATCCCATTATTGTCTATGGGATTTTTCCAATAACCGTTTTAATCCGTTATCGCCCGTTATTAATAACGGCCGTTATTTTGTGACGGGCGAATGAACAGAAGAAATAGTGCATGCACTATTTCACCCGTTACCATCGCCCATCACAAAATAACGGTCGATAACTGGTTAAAACTATAATGGGATTTTCTAACTGCCGTTTAATGGCCGATTTCCAGGGTTTTTATAACGGGCGTTTATAACGGAGGTATTTTTATAGTGTGAAAGCAGCCTTAGGGTCTATTCACACGTACAGTATTCTGCACAGATTTGATGTGCAGGATTTTCTGCTGCAGATTTCAATGTAAACTTACTTGAAATCCTGCGCATCAAATCTGTGCAGAATACTGTACGTGTGAGTAGACCCTAAGGCTGCTTTCACACTAAATAAATACCTCCGTTATAAACAGACCCTTAATCACTTTTTTTTTTCTGGGATATTATAAAATGCAATTCTGTGGTTTGGTGTGTGTGTATGTATATATGTATATAATAAAAAAAATTTTTTTCATTTACGTTATTTACTGTACAGGATACATATTTTATTTAAAAAATTCGTACAGTTACGCACGCAGCAATACCAAATATGTTTATTTTTATTATGTTTACATGTTTTTATATAGGAAAAGGGGGTGATTTGAACTTTTAATATTGAAGGGGTTAATGTGTCTTAAACTTTTATAAAATTTTATTTTTTTTTTTACACTTTATTAGTCCCTTGGGGACTTTTAGGAGGAATCATTAGATTCCTCATACAGATAAATAGAGTTCTATTGAACTCCATTGATCTGTGTGCTTTGCTGTCCATTGATGGAGCCTAGTCCAGCCAGGCTCTATCAATGACAGAGCCATGGATACCAGGGAAGCAGAGGTGAGCCCTCCGGCTACCTCTATGGCTGATTGCGCCCCCCGCGTGATCGAGATGCGGGGGGGGGGGGGGGGGGGCGGCACGATCCAGTCCACTAGCCCACCAGGGATCATTCACATGTCCGTTTAGATGCCACTGTCAGCTTTGACAGCGGCGATCTAAAGGGTTAAAGGGGTATTCCAGGATTTTATTTTTTTACTATGCTACAGGGGCTGTAAAGTTAGTGTAGTTCATAATATAGTGTCTGTACCTGTGTGTGACCGTTTTCTCACAATTCTTCTGTGATTTTCATTCCAATATTTTTAGCAGCATACATATTGACTGTTGTCTCAGATTTTTCCCAGGTTGCAATGCGGCCGAGACCTGACTCACTAGTCAGCTGATGACTGAGCCTGTCTGCTTCAATGGGTGGAGGGATCGCATGGTGGGGGAGAGATCAATCTGCAACTAATGCAACAGCTGTAGGCACCCTGATTGAAAACAACAGGTCTTTAGAATGGATGCAGCTCATTTATGTTTCAATGGGTGGGGTGGCTGATGTATGGGAGGGAGGAAAATGGAATTATGGGATTTGTAGTCAAAGAAGGAAATTGAAACAGGAAATACCAATTCACAAAAAAGCTAGCCACAGTGTTATGGTAATCTCACAACATAGCCGTTTAGCCCCAAGACAAGCGCAGATCCTTCCTAAGCATGTCCATTACTGTCTGCCAGATACATACTAAAATCACCTTATGGTGGATAACCCCTTTAAAGGGGTTCTCCGGGGCTTACACATCTTTTCCCCTATCCAAAGGATAGGGGATAAGATGCCTGATCGTGGGAGTCCCGCTGCTGGGGACCCCCGGGATCATGCACTCGGCACCCTGTTTGTAATCAGTCCCCAGACTGATTACAGGCGACCACCGGGCCGGCGGCGTGTGACGTCACGCCTCCGCCCCGTGTGACGTCACGCTCCGCCCCTCAATGCAAGCCTACGGGAGGGGGCATGATAGCTGCGGTCGACCACGGTTTAGGTCCGGTGGGTAAACTGCATATGGGGCAAAAATGAGCCGACCGGATCCAGCATTTCACTCTGGTCGGCTCATTGTAAGGAATTACGTGTGGCATATGGGGGCGCCCGGTTTTAGCTCCCTCAGCCGTATGCAGTCCCGTATGGCTGAAAACGTGATGTGAACCCAGCCTGAGGATAGCTATTGAACTGGTTCTATATCGTTCAATGTAATAGTGAATTACATAAATATTAGTTCACCAATATGTCTATGATATTTGGGTATGATCTCAAAACTTGAGTATCAACAGAATAATGGCTGTGTTCTCTAAACACAGAATTCTGCCAAAATTCAAGCCCCATTGCATTCAATGGGATTCTGCCCGCAATCCCGCAAAATTTAAAGACTGGTTGAATGGAACAACAGAATCCCATTGAAGTAAATGGGCAGTAAATTTACGGTGGAATTTCTGGCGGACTTCTTTAGCTGAATTCCGCACGGAAATTCCAATGTGTGAACATGGCCTAAAGCTCTTGTTGTATTGTCACTTTACTGCTGGTCAGAAAAGGTGTATATAAAGCTCCATCGCTATGAGGGTTTCCACAGATATTAACTGTTGTACACATCATGCCCTGGTCTAAGCATAACACCAGAAGCACCTAATTACATATTACAATAGTCCTTTCATTTTTATCAGTAACAACATATAAAAAGTTTTTGGATCTGACAGTGCCAATTTAACCCCTTAAGTACCAGGCCAATTTTATTTTAGCATTTTTGTTTTTTCCTCCTCTCCTTCTAAAAATTATAACTATTATATATTTTCATCCACAGACGAATAAGGACAGTTTTTTTTTTTTTTTTGTGCGACCTGTTGTCCTTTTTAAGGACATCACTCGTTTTACAATAAATGTATGGCGCAACCAAAAATACTATTTGTGTGGTGAAATTGAAAAGAAAACTGCATTTTAGCAAATTTTGGAAGCTTTCATTTTCACGCTGTACAATTTTACATAAAGTATGTGTTTTCTTTATTCTGTGGGTCAGTATGAATAAAATACCCATGATTACATACTTTTGTTATTGTACCACTTTAAAAAAAAAATCTCTAACTTTTTAACCAAATGATTACGTTTAAAATCCCTCTATTTTGACGACCCATAACTTTTTCATTGTTCTGTATAAGCGGCGGTATGAGGGCTCATTTTAATTTTTTTTTTTGCACCATGATCTGTACTTTTTATTGATGCAAAACTATATAAAACGTTTAATTTTTGGACTTTAAAAAATTATTTTTTACACGTTTACGCCGTTCACCATACAGGATAATTAACATCCTATTTTGATAGTTCAGAGTCACACACGTCAATACCAAATATGTTTTATTTTATTACGCTTTTTGGGGGCTAAAACGGGGGGGGGGGGGGGGGTAAAGGTGACGTTTAAAATTTTTATTGTGGGAGGGAGTTTTTTTTTTTTTTCTTTAATGTCATGAGGGGTTGTGGCCGTGATGTCGCAGCCCACACCCAGCGTTTCAAATAAAATTTTCAGAACGTTGGGGCAGTGGCATATTCCTTTAAGCTGCACAGGACTTTTTTGTACACAACCAAAACACTGCCTGGTTTCCATATCCTATAGATTTTAATGGAGAATGTTCAAGAAATGGTTATTTGTGTGGTCAGTTGCCACGGCCTATGTCACCATAAACATAGTGCACCTGATGAAGCTTTTTACAGCAGCACATGTAGTATAGAGCCATCGCATATCCTCTGCCGTACATCACCACAGAGTTCTGTAGTCATCTAGGTACTGCATACAATCTACACCTCATGTGCTCTTTACAATTAATTGCACAGTTCAAATTTAGAAGAATCCTATAACTTGAGTGAAGAATGTGTCCGTTGTCTTCTCTATTTCTCATTCTGTACTTCCATCATGTGTCTTACAGTTTAAAGGGGTACTCCGCTCCTAGACATCTTATCCCCTATCCAAAGGATAGGGGATAAGATGTCAGATCGCGGGGGTCCCGCCGCTGGGGATCCCCAGGATCTACCATGCAGCACCCGCCTTTAGTGGCTTCCGGAACCGCTGGAGGTCCTCAGGCTGAGTCCATCTCGACAACGAGGACGAGCATAGTGACGTCATGGCACCACCCCTTCAATGTAAGTCTATTGGAGGGGCGTGGCAGCTGTCACACCCCCTCCCATAGGCTTGCATTGAGGGGGCGGAGCGTGGTGTCACACGGGGGCGGAGCCATGACGTCACTATGCTCCATCCCCAGTAATCAGACCCGGAGCAAACACTCTCCGGGGACTGATTCTAATGGGGTGCGGCGTGGAAGATCACGGGATCACGGGAGTTGTGGTATATTGATAAAATTACATTACATACACTGCTCAAAAAAATAAAGGGAACACTAAGATAACACATCCTAGATCTGAATGAAGGAACTAATCGTATGAAATGCTTTCGTCTTTACATAGTTGTGTGCTGACAACAATATCACACAAAAATGATCAATGGAAATCAAATGTATCAACCCATGGAGGTCTGGATATGGAGTCACACTCAAAATCAAAGTGGAAAACCAAACTACAGGCTGATCCAACTGTGATGTAATGTCCTTAAAACAAGTCAAAATGAGGTTCAGTTGTGTGTGTGGCCTCCACGTGCCCGTATGACCTTCCTACAATGCCTGGGCATGCTCCTAATGAGGTGGACAGTCTGTGATGCAACGAGACATGATGTCCCAGATGTGCTCAATTGGATTCATGTCTGGGGATTGGGCGGGGCCAGTCCATAGCATCAATGCCTTCCTCTTGCAGGAACTGCTGATACACTCCAGCCACATAAGGTTTTGCATTCTCTTACATTAGGAGGAACCCAGGACCAACCGCACCAGCATATGGTCTCACAAGGGGTCTGAGGATCTTATCTCGGTACCTAATGGCAGTCAGTCTAACTCTGGAAAGATCATGGAGGGCTGTGCGGCCTGCAAAGAAATGCCACCCCACACCATTACTGACCCACCGCCAAACCGGTCATGCTGTAGGATGTTGCACGCAGCAGAATGTTCTTCACGGCATCTCCATACTCTGTCAATTCTGTCACATGTGAACCTGCTTTCATCTCTGAAGAGAACAAGGCGCCAGTGGTCAATCTTGTTTTTTTTTCTGGCAGATGCCAAACGTCCTGCATGGTGTTGGGCTGTAAGCTCAACCCCCACCTGTGGATGTTGGACCCTCATACCACCCTCATGGAGTCTGTTTCTGACCGTTTGAGTGGACACATGCACATTTGTGGCCTGCTGGAGGTCATTTTGCAGGACTCTGGCAGTGCTCCTCCTTGCACAAAGGTGGAGCTAGCGGTCCTGCTGCTGGGTTGTTGCCCTCCTACAGCCTCCTCCACATCTCCTGATGTACTGGCCTGTCTCCCTGTAGTGCCTCCATGCTCTGGACACTACGCTGACAAGACACAGCAAACTTTCTTGACACAGCTCGCATTGATGTGCCATCCTGGATGAGCGGCACTACCTGAGCCACTTGTGTGGGTTGTAGACTCCGTCTCATGCTACCACTAGAGTGAAAGCACCACCAGCATTCAAAAGTGACCAAAACATCAGCCAGGAAGAATAGTAACTGAGAAGTGGTCTGTGGTCAACACCTGAAGAACCACTCCTTTATTTGGAGTGTCTTGCTAATTGCCTATCATTTCCACCTGTTGTCTGTTCCATTTGCACAACAGCATGTGAAATTGATTGTCAATCAGTGTTGCTTCCTGAGTGGACAGTGTGATTTCACAGAAGTGTGATTGACTTGGAGTTACATTGTGGTGTAAGTGTTCCCTTTATTTTTTATTTTTTTGAGCAGTGTATTTGATAATGAAGATTCATTTATACTTTAGGTCAGCAAGTTTAGTTGCAGCAAAATTGGTTTATTGTGGATGAATGCTCCTATAGGGAACCAGCGAAGTTGCCAAAGTAATGTCATACTTAGTCACAGTAACCTCCAACTTTTCTGCAGCCAAAAGTCACTCTGATTTTCTAGCTTAGGGTTTAAAGAAGATACATGGCCCCTCTATGCCTAAGATATAAGGCTTGTTAAAGGTTTGCACACTTTAATTGTTTTCCAATAACTTTATGGGGCGCACAGAGATGCCCTCATTTGGGCGCTTTGTCTGTCGGTTCTTTTCCTTTTGTTGTTGTTCAGTGAAAAGCCAGATCAGTTGTCAAGGTGTCAGTCTTGTATACAGAGGCATCTGTGTTGGGTTCCAGCCGCAGCAGCTGACATTTATTGTGCTTTCTAAGACAATAGGGAGTAGCTAAAACGACAACTCTAAACTTCAGTGGAAAGCAACAACATAGATCATCCCCCCCCCCCCCTCCCCTTCAATAAACAAAAAAAAATAAAAAACCCTGACTGTCCATAACCTATTAGGGCACAGATAGTTACTTGGTTGGGTTTATGTTCTTTGAAGCAAAAGGACTTTTTTATTGATAGTCCTAATGTGGAAAAATGTGAAAATCAAAATGATGTGGAAGAACAATTTCTGTTTGCACGTTCCCTGTTGTTAATGTGGACACTGAAATAATAAATATGAATACAGCTTATGGAGTGCCTATTGCTCAGTATATGTCCCTACTGTTACAGTTCTTAGGACCTGATACAGAAGATTAAGCCTAAAATGTACATGATTGTCATGTTATGACACAGATCTGAAAGTGAAAATGATTTGACCCATAATCATAATTGGTGTTCTATGAAGAATTATTAGAATTTGTTCATACTGTATTTTTGTAGCAGAGTTTTTTCAATGTTTTACATAGTTGGCTGAACTGCAGTAAAATACAATTTTTGCTGAGATTTTGGAAAATAAAGTCAAAAACTGAAAAAAAACAAAAAACAAAACAAAAAAAAAAAAACCACTGTGAATACAGCCTTCGGAGGCTTATATCTAATGTATATCCTGAACCCATAGATAGCAACAGCATACGAGAGTTAAGAGGAGAGGATTCTGAAGTAATCTGATAGGTGATGTCCTCCTGTAGTTCACAGGAAGTCAGCTGACTAGACTTGTCCACTTTACCTGACACGTTAAGCACACATTTTCTGTGGGTTAGATTTGTGATAACATGACCGAGTCACAGTAATGAACCATGTGACTGCAGCTGTGCTGGAATAAAACAGATGGTGTAGTAGGACTAGTGATGGTGAGTGTGCTACTTTAGGCTATGTCCACACTTTTGGAATATCCGCACGTAAAATCTCAGTGCGGATGTTCCGGAGACTGTGGGTGTCGGCATAACATGCGCCGTCTCAATGACTGCTATGCATTCCATGCGAAGTCCTCAGAAGGAATGGAGCGATCATTAAACTTAGTTTAGCAGAGGTCTCCCAACACCAATGCTGTTTGAGAAAGCTGTGGTGCTTATGTGTGAACATTGCAGTTCCTTGTACCTCCTCTCCTAATAGTTTTATAGTGCAAAACTACAACTCCCAGGTTTTTTGAGTACACTTTAAACCAGCGGTCTTCAAACTGTGGCCCTCCAGATGTTGCAAAACTACAACTCCCAGCATGCTGGGAATTGTAGTTTTGTAACATCTGGAGGGCCACAGTTTGAAGACCACTGCCTTTAAACAAATGCATAGGATGGCTTCATTGGTGCTGCACATAAATCAACCTCAGGTTATGTTCACATGGCGGAATTCTGTGGAAATTCTGCTGCAGCGGCTTCTGCTTCAGACGGCAAAAACATCTTTGAGCAGTCCTGGTGCTGGCAGAACATATACATTTGCGAAATGTCTGCCCTTGTTTTCTGGGTAGACCATTTGCTGGTTTTCCGCTGTGTGGACATAGCCTAACTTTTTGATTCTGTGGACCCTTTCTAAGGTGCCTGGGAAGGGAGCTCCAGCACATGTAAGGCTACTGGACAAAATGCATTGTTTTTTAAATAGTGATAACTTACAAATCTGTGTACATTTTCTGGCACCAGTTGAAGAGAGAGAAAATTCTCCGGAATACCTATTGAATAATGTTCACATGTCATTCTGTTTTTAACCATAGCTTCCCTAGGATATGGCCCCCTGTATCAGCAGATCCACTTGGTATAGGTGGCAGCAGAAAGCATTGTGCTGCATTGAAGAGAAGTCAATAAATACTGGAAAGCTTGAGGACTGTATAAGACATTTTTCAATTTGTATATATATTTTTTTTTTTACACTGACAGTTTGAGACATAGTTGCTGTACATTAGGCAACTCCTACAGTAATGTATAGTGGGACTTCGATTTATAATGTGATATCTTCAACATGCGGGACGCTAGCTTTCCTTTAAACAGTTATTTGCCATACATGTATACAACAATTAGTATTGTATATATCTAGTCTGCCTAATGGTCCAGAAAAGCTATAAACAAACTGAAACATCTGTGGGTTGTTGGATAACAGGTGCAGGGGAAGAAGAAGAAAGTCAGATGAGCTTAGAATAAACCAGATGTATCACAGAATCAATCAGACTTTAACAGAAGATTAGTGACTTGTTACCGTAAGCATTTATTGAGCTCTTGAATATTTACTTTTTTTCAGCAGGAAATAAATGCATACATTTTTTTTAATATATAGCTTTAGGGCCTCCTGCCCTCCTTTGCTTTCTTCCCCTGATGCTCTCTCTGCTCTCTTGTTGACATTCTGAACCCGCTGCAACCAATACCTCGGGCTGGTTCTACTTTACTAGGGGTGTGAATCGCCAAGAATTTGGCGATACGATTCGAATCGCGATACCAGTGTGATATATCCCGATACGTCGCCCACCAGGGAGCATTCACAGATCCCTTTAGACGCCGCTGTCAGCTTTGACAGCGGCGATCTAGTAGTCCAACGCGCACTTTTATCATTTTATCCCGTCCGGGCTGCAAAATAAAAGAAAACACACTTTCTCTTGCCTGCCTACGCTCCCCCGGTGCTCCGATACAGGTGTTCGGTCCCCGGGCTGTTTTCTTCTTACTTCATGTTAGCCCGGCACGTCACACGGAGCTTCAGCCTATCACCAGCCGAGGCGGGACATCGCTGCGGCCGGTGATAGGCTGAAGCTCCGTGTGACGTGTCGGGCTAACAGGAAGTAAGAAGAATACAGCCTGGGGACCGAACACCTGTACCGGAGTGTACCGGTGCTACTGGGGCTCGTTGGCAGGTAAGAGAAAGTGTGTTTTCTTTTATATTGCAGCACGGACGGGATAAAATGAGAAAAGTGCCGCATGCTGGCTATTAGCGGCGGCCCCTGGCTACTGAGAACAGCCGGGGGCCGCAGAGTGCGGAGCGGGCACGAGTCGGAGCCCGCTCCATACACCCAGAGCGCTGCCGCGTCAGATCCGGCCTGCCCGGCTCCACAAATGTGGAACTTGTATCTCCTGATGCCCGGGACATGCTGTTCCGGGCGTCAGGAGATACAAATTCCACATCCCTAAAAGAATCGATTCAAAAATATTTTGAATCGATTCAGTATCGCCAAGTGAAAAAGTCGCGATAATCGCACGAATAGATTTTTTTTCTTACATCCCTATACTTTACTGTAAATATAAAAACAAAGCCATACTCTCCTGCCACAGTCCCATGCAGCTTCTTGGCAGCTCCATGTAACGTGTTGATCCTGCAATAGCTGACCACAGTGGTGACCTGCCTCATCCAGTGATTGGCTGAGCTGGCAGATCCTGTGGAGATAACATGCCATAGGAACCTGGAATTATTTTACAGCACCCTGAGCCGCATATACGAATGTTGTGCCACGAGAATACCCCATTAGGGCCTATTCACACCTAGAGTATCCTGCGCATATTTAATGGTGCATATTTGTAACTGAAGGTTTAATGCTGCAGACTTAGATTAAAATCAACAGATTTATAAATGCAGGATCAAATATGCACCTGATTCTGTACATCCTAATAAACCATTAGGGTAGGGTCACACTTAACGAATCCTCCGGATCTGCTGATTACTGACCCTAGAGTTTGCGTCCTGTTGTGCCCGTGTGTTGGCTCTCGGCAGCAATCCGCTGCTACGAGCAGAGCAGGCACACTTAAGGGTCGGTCATTGGCAGATCCACAGCGTAAAATACTGTGGACCCTAACCTTAGGGCGCATTCACATGCACAGGATCCACTGCAGATTTGAAGTTGCAAAACCTGCAACTGTGGATCCTCAGCTGAGAATTTTTACACGGTAATTCTTAACTTTTTTGACTGCTTTTGTAAAATCCACAACTGCAGATCCACAATTGCCTATCTGGTGAATGTGAGTGCACCATTAAATTTAGTTTTATTTTTACGTTTTTAGCAGCACTTAAATGCGGAGTCATCTGTATCATTCTCTGTGATAACAGTATTTGTTATATAAAAAAACATTCTTATTGCTGGGTTTTTTGTCACTTGAGTAAAAGGAATAACTAAACGTCTGCGGTTTACATAACAAGAGGTCATACAGTGTAACAAGAGGAATCTATTTTCCTGTTTGCACTGTCACTTTCTGTTGCAGATGTCTCTCGGTTTGTGTGAGGACATGATGTTGAACAAGCTTATCCTTCGGTTTTACGGAGTACGTTTCTCAAGTATGTGTTTTAATTGCAAATTTAATAAAAGTTGCACTGTTGACCAGTGTTAATAGAGCTTGGTTTTTGGCATCTTGTCTTGGCAGTCAGTTTGTAAGATTATATTCAGCTTTTCCGTTCAACCTACATGAATTAGGATTTTCACTATTAAAAGCTTTAACAAGGAATTGTACATCATGCGCAGACTTGTCAATACTATTGTGACTACACTTACTAGGGATGCACCGAAAGGGAAATTTTGGGCCCAAAACCGAAAATTTAGGCTGTTCTAGGCCGAAAACCTAAAATGCATTGCACTGCCCCTCTTTTTTTTATTTTTTATTTTTTTATATATTTTTTTTTAAATCTAGTCTTACACTTTTTTTTATTTTTTATATTTTTTTTATTTTTTTTTTTATTTTTTTTGAGGGGATGTGATGTGACCAAAATCAGCAATTTTTGCACTTGGGATTTTTTTGGGCGCTTACGCCCAACATAATTTAATAGTTGGGACAATTATGCCCGTGGCCATACCAAATATGTTTGTTTATTTTTCATATTTATTTTTTTTTTGTATATGGGAAAAGGAGGGTGAGGGTTACAGCCTTTGGCTGTCCGGGCATGCTAGGAGTTGTAGTTTTGAAACAGCTGGAGAAACTTATCCAAAATATCGTATATATGTTTAACACCCAAAAATAAACTGTGTGAATGTGGCCCAATTGGTCACGCAAAATGGAGACATAAACTCGGTCGTGTGTGTGTGTGCGTGCTCCAACGTTTGACAGAAGTATCTGAGTCTACGTGATCACGTCATGGCTGCCTGGATGAAAATTCTTTGTCTAGTAAAACTCCTAATACACTCATTGACTGTAGTGGTTGTGGGACTATAACTCCCAGCATGCCAGCAGCTTTCAGGAGCTGCTAGGAGTTGTAGTTCTCCTGCAGCAGACATGTACTGTTACAGAGAGGGCACCGGAGCCCTAGGCCAGATTTTCATTTCAACCAATCCGATCACTGCTTTCATTTCTACAGCGCACCAAGTGATTCTCACCTCAACCAATCAGATCTCTGCTTACACATCCTACCGCTATACAAGCTGGCATCTGATTGGTTGCTATAGTCACACCTGCGCTAGAGGGGAAAAAAGGTGGGATGCTTCTATGACTCATGATAAAGGTCTGTCATTTTAGACTCAGTACACCAGGATAGCCTCACATTCACCATTACTTTTCAGTCATACTTATGATTTTGATCTATGTTGATATGAGCGGATTTTCGCAGAGTATTTAGCTGCGTATCAGCTGGTGAAGGCCCACTCTATGCTGTCTTTACATGTGCCTGCTCGTAGCGGCAATACGCTCTCTTAATAGAAAATCACCTTAGCTGTCTGATAAATTTGGCACAAGGGATCTGTTCTCTGGGCCCTCTTACACAATTTTTACTACTGTGAGACATTGATCAATCTGTCAATTGTTTTGTAACCCTAAGAATTCATTCTTTTTTGGTCCCTTTTTTTATTTGTTGTGCTTTTCTAATGGGTTGACACTCTCTTTGCTTGCTTTGTGTTGGGTATGGTGCTTGTGCTATTGTCTGAGCTATTCATCTGGAGTGAAGGAATCCTGGAGTATGAAGCAGTTCTTGAATGGATAGGTGGCTACTCATCACCATGGTAGTTTATTGACTCCAGAAACATCTCCCCTTTACAACTGTGAAATGCTTTACTATTATTTTTGTTAAAGGCACAATTCTCAGTACAATGTTAGCCTTACCTTTCTGTCTGGCTTCAAGCATTGATGTTATGCTGAGGAGAACAGAACACTTACAATTAGGACCTTATGGTTTTTTTCTGGTTCGAATTTCTTTTCTGTAAAATTGCATTGACTTTTTTTAAGTACTCCCAAATTAAGTGATGCTTCTGTATTTGCTGGAGATGTCCATGACATTGATTCATATTTTCACACATGATCTTTTTGTGGAATAAACTAGTAAAATATTCACAGTAGATCCATCTTTTGTGTCTGTCCCTGTTACTATACTCACCACCTATTCCTTGAGTTGTCTGTTCTACCTCTACCTGGCAGTTACCCAGCTATTGGCCTCTGCCAATGGAAAATCCCTAAGGATGCCCACTATTCATCAATGTATAGGTAAAACTTACAATCTGTATAGATTTGAGGAACTCTCCCTCACTGGGTGTCCTTTTTGTTATGGCAGGTTTTCCACAAATGAGGTCTTACGATCTCCATCAGATGCTTCCATATAATTACGTGCACAGGTTCTTTCTCTTTAAAGGGGTTATCCAGGAAAAAACCTTTTTTTTTTTTTTATATATCAACTGGCTCCAGAAAGTTGAACAGACTTGTAAATTACTTCTATAAAAAAAATCTTAATCCTCTCAGTACTTGGGCTGCTGAAGTTGAGTTGTTCTTTTCTAAGTGCTCTCTAATGACATGTGTCTCGGGAACCTCCCAGAGTAGAAGGAAATCCCCATAGCAAACCTTTTCTACTCTGTGCAGTTCCCGAGACAAGCAGAGATGTCAGCAGAGAGCACAGTTGCCAGACAGAAAATAACTCCACTTCAGCAGCTGATAATTATTGGAAGGATTAAGATTTTTTAATAGTAATTTACAAATCTGTTTAATTTTCTGGAGCCAGTTGAAATATAAACCTTTTATTTTTTTATTTTTTCCTGGAATACCCCTTTAATGCTCCCTTTACTACTGTCTTATACCTGGAATTTTGCAACCATTGGAATGTCCCTGTTAATTTCGCTGTAGTTACTCTTGGTAGACTTAATACTTAGTCATGACTTTGTTTTTCTTAGATATTTCTAATATCTGCACCTCTAGAATTGACCAACTTACCATAAGGTGTTAATTCTGTTGCAGTTCTGTGCCTGCTCCTGGCTGGCATACATTTGCTTTACTGGCACACAGGCAATCTACAATGACAGCACAAATGGATGGGGAAAAAACTATACTTACCCCTCTGCCTGCTCCTGGAGCAGCATCAACACTGCTCTGGACTACTTGGTGGAGGTGCCCTAATGATATCCCTGTGCACTCAGCCCTCCCTAGACATTGCAGTCAGTCATTGGCCTTAGTGGTCCCTGACCAATCTTCCCCAAGGGCCTTTAACATGAGTCAAATAGTGTCCTATATAAGAGATCCAGTGATCAGTCATATTAATTCATAAGATGGTTACTAGGATTGGGCGTATGCCTGTGCGCTGCATTAGCTGACAATAAAGTTGTGTTGGATCCATGACGTGTGCCGCAGACACTTTATTCCTACACCTTTGTTATATTTTACTTATTCCTGTCTAACTCTTAAATGCTAGTCCCTCTACAACCATGCAGCCTTTAGCAGGTCATTATATACGTAGATGATGCATTGCATTGCGTGGTGATTTAGGAGCTGTGGAATTTGCCTCAAATGAGCAGGCTGCTGGGGGTGAGTTAATCTTTAATAGAACTGTATTTTTGTTTGCTACAGGATTTTCACTTTTCTGCTTAAGTGTGGTAGATTCTGTTAAATAGCTTATGTTTTTGCATTATCTTTTGTCTTTTCCTACTACAGTTCCCTCCTAGCTTGCTTACTTGGGTGGGAAAATCACAAAAAAGCCATGCATAGATTAGTATTTTCTATTGTCAACATAAGGTATGTTTCTGTGGTGACTTTTGGAAAAGAAACATGCAAACAGTGATGGTGAAAGAATCCTCGTCAGCCATGTTGATGAATTAATTTAGAAATTAAGAGTAGAAACAACCTCCATAAAGACTCGGTGGGTGACACTTTGTTTACAACTCTATCTTGTACAGACTTTGCAATACAGTATTTGTTCTATGTGTTCATATTGTTAATGCACCAGGTTTTCTAAACTTGCTTTTAGGTTCCATATGTCACCTTTTGGGGTTAGTATATGGCACCTTGAAATTTTTATTTTCTTGTCTGCTTTTATTTTTAATGTACATTTTTCTTTCTTTTCTAAATTTTATTACATTATGGTGGTAATCTACCCTGAATTACTTTTTAACAACGTTTAGAGAAAGCCAATGAATTGTGTGGCAGTGTACGCCTTTCCCCCCAGCTGTCAATCACATGTGACCTTTTCTATGCATATGTCTATGCAGAGAAAAGGTCGGATCTCTCATCCGGCCAGGGAGTGGAGCACGCTGCTTCGTGTTTCATCTGCTTATAACGCACAGTTGCTTCAGGTTTCTGGAGTAAGAGATGGTGCCATCTCAACCTTTGAAATGTCTAAGCAACATATTTAACCCCTTAACGACCTTGAGCATATATTTACGCTTGTGGCCGCTTCCTGGTATGTGAAGTGCGCTCAGGAGCTGAGCGCGCTTTGTACCTGCAGGGTCTCAGTTGCTGTGAGCAGCCAGGACCTGCGGCTTGTACCGGACATCGCCGATCGGGCTGATGTCTGGTATTAACCCTTTAGACACCAAGATCAAAGTTGATCGCGGTGTCTAAACCGGGAGAAAATACTGCCGTTAGCAAAGCGGAGATGTTCGGGACTGCCGTGGTGAAATCATGGCGTCCCGAACAGCTGAGAGAACAGCGGGAGGTGCCTTACCATGCTCTACGCTGTCTGATCGTTGTTTGATTGCTCCAAGCCTGAGATCCAGGCTGGAGCAATCAAGCGCAGATAACTGTGATCAATGCTATGCTGTGGCATAGCATTGTTCAGTGTATGCCCGTAAAGGATTGCATGTAATAGTCACCTATGGGGGCTAAAAGAAAGACCAAAAAAAGTGAAATGTGATTTAACCCATTCCTGAATAAAAGTTTGAATCACCCCCTTTTCCCATAAAAAAAATAGATAAAAATAATTTTAAAAAGTTAATAAAAATAAACATGTGGTATCGCTGCATGCGTAAATGTCCGAATTATAAAAATAAAATGTTATCTAATCCGCACGGTCAATGGCGTGCACGTAAAAAAATTCCAAAGTCCAAGATTGCATATTTTTTGGGCACTTTGTATACCCTCAAAAAATGTATAAAAAGGCGATCAAAAAGTTCCATCAAAACAATCATGGTATCAAAACTTTAGATCACGGTACAGAAAATGAGCCCACAATAAAAAAAAGTTATAGGGGTCAGAAGATGACCATTTTAAACATGCTAATTTTGGTGCATGTAGTTATAATTATTTTTTTTTTTTAAGTAGTAAAATAATGAAGAACCTATATAAATTGGGTATCGTTGTAACCGTATGAACCTACAGAATAAATATATGGTGCCATTTTTACAGGAAAGTGCACGGCGTAGAATTGGAAGTCCCCAAAATTTACAAAATAGCGTTATATTTTTTTCTTCCAGTTTTGATCCACAGCTGATTTTTTTATTTTTTTTTCTTCTTTCTGGTTTCGCCATTAATTTTTGGATGAAATGATTGAGGTCATTACAAAGCACAATTGGTGGCGCAAAAAACAAGCCCTCGTGAGTCCATAGGTGCAAAATTGAAAGCGTTCTAAACTTTAGGTGAAGTTCAAAAACGAAAAAAAAAAAAAAAACACCTCTGGTCCTTAACCCCTTAACGACCACGGACGTAAATGTACGTCCAGGTTTGGCGGTACTTTGCGCACGAGGATGTGCATTTACGTCCTGTGTATGACCGTGAGCATCAGAGCGGTGGTCGCATCATACATGGCAGGTTCCGTGCCGTGAGTAAATGTCTGAACTATCAAAATATAATGTCCTTGATCCCGTACAGTGAACGGCGTAAATGTAAAAAATAAAAAAAAATCTAAAAATGCAGCTTTTGTCAATTTTTTCCCAAAAAAATTACTAAAAAATTATCTAAAAGTTTTATATATGCAAATGTGGTATCGATAAGAAGTACAGATGACGGTGCAAAAAATGAGCCCTCATACCGCCCTATATACGGAAAAATGAAAAAGTTATAGGTGGTCAAAATAGGGCGATTAGATTACTGAATTTGTACAAAAAGTTTTAGATTTTTTTTTTTTAAGCGGTACAAAAATATTTAAGTATCTAGCCATGGGTATCATTTTAATCATATTGACCCACAGAATAAAGAACACGTCATTTTTACCGTAAAGTGTACAGTGTGAAAACTAAACCCTCCAAAATGTGCTAAATTGTGGTTTTCATTAAAATTTCCTCCCCCCAAATTTTTTTCTTGCGTTCGCCGTACATTTTATGGTAAAGTGAGATGTTTCCTTACAAAGTACAATTGGTCACGCAAAAAACAAGCCCTTATATGGGTCTGTAGATGGAAATATAAGAGTTATGGATTATAGAAATCGATGAGGAAAAAACAAAGATGGAAAAATAAAATGGGCTTGGTCCTTAAGGGGTTAAAAGTAGTTTTAAAGGACAGTAGCGCCAATTGTTTAGTGAGGAGTCCATGCAGTGTTCTGTGGTCCGAGGCATTAGGGCAATACTGAAATTTTTTAATGATGGGTTTTAACTGTATTATATTGGTATAGAGTGGGCCTTCTCTGAAAACGAATGCGTGTTCTGTCTATAGTTACTAGGTCTGCAAATGATTCCATGTTTTCCAGCTTTGAGGAGTTTATCCAAGTGATCTTGATGAAAGTCTAGACTTTTCTGGCAGATGTTTAACGCTAAATAAATAAAGTGGCATTTTTTTCTTTACTGTTTTAAATTTTGTATCTTGCTTTTGAGCGTCCCCCAGGAAGCAATACATCTGACACCAGAACTAACCCTTCAGGTTCTTCAGCTGTTCCTCAACAGATTTCTATCAGGAAAAATATTTATTTTATGCCCCAGAAGTTTTAGTGGCCAGTGAAATCTTGCCAAGGCGTTTTATGTGAATTTATTTTTGTGGCATCGCTGCAAGGTTTATTCACTTTGAAATGTTACTGTTTTGAAGTTTGGTGGCTAAAGATCAGCACATTAAGGTCTTATTTTAGACATGAAATCAAAAGTGGGCTTGCCACTTTACAAAATTACAAACTCTTTTCTTTATATTCAGATGGATTTTAGAGTGGATTTGCAACTGGGGATTTTAACGTGAAAAATGCAAAGTGAAAAAGGATATGTCAATGTATTTACACTTATGGGGGAATTCATCAAAAGTGGTGTAGGTGAACGTCTTTTTACCCCATTAATTCATGTGGCGGAAACTGTGTTCCTGCACCAAATTTATTACACGGTGGAGAGCAAGTGATAAATCTGGTGCTAATCACATTTCTTACTTCAGTACACCACTTTGTACGATGATTCCTTTGTGACTTTTTGTGTGACTTTTTATTCTGTGCGACAAAATGTGACTTTTTAAAAAAATGCTGTCAACAGTCAGTTCTGTAAGCCAAGTCAGGGCTGGTGTAGATTTGCGCCTAAGTTAGCACAGTTGCGACAAAAGATGCGACAAACTGAAAAGTCGCATATGATTAATTCCTTCCCACTGCATGATATCAACTGAAATCATGACTTGGTGTGTTCCTTTTGAAAAACCTTCTAAAGCAAAAGTCGCAATGAAAAGTCTCAAAACAGCAACTGAGACAAACTGTGAGACAAATGTACACCACAAGACCAGGGTAAAACCAACGATAAATTCTCCCCATAGTCTACAGAGAAATAGAACAAACACTGGTGCTTTATTGCAGATTTTGACTTCTCCATTTATCGCGGGGGACATTCACAGGGTTTCTATAACTTGCATTGATGTGCTTTGGGTTTCAAATTTTAACTGCAGATCAGTTTTCATACTCCTATCGCCCGATGCCCGTAATATGTAGTTCTGGGCATCGGGCAGGTGAATTTTTCATAGATTTAGCCCTGTATCGGGCAAGCAGGACCGGACCAACTTCCCCATTTATCTTTATCTTTATAATGCTGGTGTGAGGTGCAGAAGTGGATGCAGACTAGACCGGGACGCGAGTCTACACCTCACACTGGTGCTCAGGGTATATGGAGCGGGTTCCCTTCTCGAGCCCGCTCCATATCCAGCGGCCTCCAGCTGATTTCGGTGGCTGCCGCCAATAGCTCGGCATATGGGTATCGCCGCGGGCAGCTGATGACCCTTTAGATCGTCGCTGTCAAAGTTGACAGAGGCATATAAAGGGATCTGGTAACCATCCCTGGTGGTTTAGTCGTAGCGCGATCGCGGTGGGGGGTGCGTTCCACTGTGAAAGTAGCTGGAGGGCTTACATCTGCATTCATGGCTGCCTTTGTGGATCTGTATTTGATTGAGCCTACATTGTGCAGCTCAACCGAATGAACACAGATCAATGGAGTTCAATAGAACTGCATTGATCTGTATGAGGAATCTATTGATTCCTCCTAATAAAGTGTATTTAAAAAAAGTTTAATAAGTAAAAAAAAAAAAAAAATAAAAAAAAAAAAATTAACCCCTTCCATATTAAAAGTTCATATCACTCCCCTTTTCCCGTTTTCCATATAAAAAAATATGTATACATACTAAAAATTTAGTATTGTTGCGTGCTTAATTGTCCAAACTATTATAATATGGCATTTCATATCCCGTACAGTCAATGGCGTTAACGTAAAAAATATACCAAATCACAGAATTGCATTTTTTATGTCAATGACATCCTATCCCCCCAAAAAATTAAGTAAAAAGTGTTCAAAAATCCGATCAATACCAAAATGGTACCGATACATGCAGCAGATCACTGCCCAAAAAATTAGCCATCACAGCCCAGTATATGGAAAAATTAAAATTATTTGGTATTGGTGTAATCAGGCTGACCTAACGTATTTAAATAATATACAGGTTTGACCACAAGTTGAAAGGCGGAAAAAAAGAACCCCCAAATTTGCATTTTATTTATTTTTTGTTAATTTCACCTCACAAAAATTTTTTTTTTTTTTTCGGAGCATAAGTTATGGAAAAATGAAAGGTGTCATTACAAAGTATAATTGGTCCCACAAAAAACAAGCCTCATGAGTCTGGAGGATGAGGAGGGTAAAAAAGTGCGAAAACTAATAAAGACCTTATTTCTCTATCTGCTCCATTGGGGGACAGTGGGTGTATCTTGCTGTCTCTAGGAGGTGTGGCACTATGGTGATGAAAAAAGTCAGCTCCTCCCAGCAGGATACACCCGCCTTCAGGCTCTGAGCTAGTCAGTTTAAGCTTAGTGTCTGAAGGAGGTGGATGTGGTCTGGATTGCTCCAGACCAGGTCTTCTGATTTTTTGTTTTCCTAGTTAGGGACGTGTTAGTTTTTTATTCCTTTTCTTTTCTGTTTTCAGTTGGTGACTCAGGGACTGCGGTTCCCCATTTCCCCATTGCAAGTGTGGGGGCACAGACATTGCGTATATGCGCTGTTAACCCCCCCCCCCCCCCCCTCACAAACGGTCAGCATTTGGGTGGTACCTCACGGGTCCGGGTCCCCCTATTTCCCTGCTCGCCTCGCGCGCGCATAGCAGCCAGGTGTGATGCAGGTAACTAAAGCTGACTGAAGACTCCAGTAGTTAAGCTCTTCTGACTGAGGTAAGTACTCCCAGCATCTGGAGACCCCCTGTTTTGGCCCACCTTCAGTTTTTTTGGGGCTAGCTTACAGGGGCTGCACTTTATTTTTGGGGTAGCAGTGACACCTGAAGGGACATCATATATGGGGCACTTCACTTATGTATGTGTGTGTGCTTGGTGCGACTATGTCACAGAGTTTTATTCCGGCACTTTACGTGTGTGTGTGTGTGTGTGTGTGTATCGGGGTACTTCTTACACAGTGCCTTATGTGCGGCTGTCAGCCGGGGCGCTGTCCTGGGCCGGGCACTCTCAGCGCCGGCTTACTTTCACTTTGCCGGCAGTCTATGAACTGGGTGCTTCAGCGACGGCTTCTTTCTTTTCCCCGGCAGTCTCTGCCGGCGTTGGCCGCCCGCTCTATTCCCCCGAGCGCACAAACGTCCGACAGGTGTGCTCGGGACAAGGAGCGGGTGCCATGACAGTTTCTCTTCGGCGGTCTGTAACTCCGCCCACAGGGCTGGGAGCGCTCAGCAGCCTCCAATCAGCGCCGTGGGCGCGAATTTCAGTGGGAAGGGGTAAGTTAGTTAGTGCCTTGCTTCAGGCACGCCCCTCTCTTCCTATTGGCTGGCCTGTCTCACTCTCTAGCTGCACAGAGCGAGTTTCCTCACTGCAGCTGACAGGTGAAACAGACTAGGGTGAGAAAGTTCCTATCTCCCTTCTTTTCTCTCATTATATCCGTACCCAGAGCTGTTCCTCCCTCTAAACAGAGACCTGGAATTTCAGTGACTTACTATCTCTGTAAGCACTGTAATACCAAGATGTCTGGCTCTGCCGAGCCCACTTGCCCTGCCTGCTCCACTGCTCCCCCAGACCCCCTGGTACCCCCTGATGCCCCTTCGGTCCCGGTGGATCCAGCCGCTCCCCCAGCCTGGGTTTCTTCCCTGACCCAGTATATGGCTGACTTGACCCGCTTCCAAAAGATCTCTCACTGAGCTTCCCTTTACGGGTGGCTGTCTTTTTGGCAAACGCCTTGATGAGATTATCTCCGAGGCAACGGGAGGTAAGAGTTCCTTGTTACCTCAAAATAAGGCTTGCCCTACTTCCCAAAGGAAGTCCTTTTCCTTTCGGACCTCCAGCTCCAACAAGGGGTCCGGGCAGGTGCCCTCATGGGATATGAAGGCTCCCTCGTCCCGGGCTCGCCCGTCTTGGAAGTCGGACTCCAACCGGTCTGGCCGTTTTGCGCCCAAATCAGGCAACCGCAAGCCCACTTCTGCATGAAGTGAGGCCCCCACCCGCGGTTTCTTCTTGGGTGGGAGGTAGTCTCTTACTTTTTCGAGACATTTGGACCTCTCACATTCAAGACTCTTGAGTCAGGGAAGTGGTGTCCAACGGTTACCGGATCGAATTTGCATCCCTTCCGAGGGATCGCTTTTTTTGATCCCGGGCCCCCCGGTCTCATCCCCTGGCGAAACAGTTTCGAGCGGCTCTCCAGTCTCTGCTTCTCCAGGGGGTTATTGTTCCTGTTCCTCCAGGGGAACGGTTTTGGGGTTTCTATTCAAATCTTTTTGTTGTCCCCAAGAAGAACGGTTCTGTGCGTCCAATTTTGAACCTCAAACATCTCAACCATCCATCTTCTCATCCGCCACTTCCGAATGGAATCTCTCTGTTCGGTAGTGGCGTCCCTGGAACAAGGGGAGTTGCTTTCATCGGTGGACATCAAGGATGCCTACCTCCATGTGCCAATATTTCCGGGCCATCATTGGTACCTCTGCTTTGCGGCTCCGGAGGGGCACTTTCAATTTGTAGCCCTCCCCTTCGGTCTAGCCTCGGCTCCTCGGGTCTTTACAAAGGTCCTTGCGCCGGTGATGGGCCTGTTGCGGGTGAGGGGAATCTCTGTGATACCCTATCTGGACGACCTTCTCATCAAGGCTGCAACCAGGGCCCAGACTCTGGAGAATCTGGACGTCACTCTCCACACTCTGACTCGCTTCGGGTGGATGATCAACCAGGACAAGTCAGTCCTCCGTCCTACCCAGTCTTTAACCTTTCTGGGACTTCACTTCGACATGGCCTCTGCCCGAATTCGTCTTCCGCTGGGCAAATGTCTGGTGCTCCGGTCGGGGGTCCGCTCCCTTTGGACCCAGGTATCAGTCTCCATCCGCACTTGTATGGAAGTCCTGGGTTGGATGGTGGCAACTATGGAGGCCGTACCTTTTGCCCAGTTTCATTACCGCCCCCTTCAACTGGCGATTCTCTCCCGATGGAACAGGTCTACTCTATCCCTTGATCGTCAGATTGTTCTCCCTCGCAGGGTCCATCAGTCTCTGCTCTGGTGGCTCCGCTCCCCCCTTCTTCTCCTAGGGCGGTCGTTTCTTCCCCTTCACTGGCAGGTTGTTACAACGGATGCCAGCCTGGCTGGCTGGGGCGGCGTGTTCAGGGATTGGACGGTTCAGGGATTCTGGTCTCCCCAGGAGACCCTTCTTCCGATAAACATATTGGAATTACGGGCGATTCTTCTTTGTCTTCTTCATTGGGAGTCCCATCTTCAGTCCCGTCCTGTCCGCGTTCAGTCGGACAATGCCACGGCTGTGGCGTACATAAATTGTCAGGGCGGCACTCGCAGCTCGGCAGGCATGACCGAGGTGACCAAGATTCTCTCCTGGGCGGAGAGCAAGCTTCCGGCCATTTCGGCGATTCACATCCCGGGGGTGCTCAACTGGGAAGCGGACTTCCTCATTCGGTCCTCACCCGACCCCGGCGAGTGGTCTCTACATCCAGAGGTCTTCGCGCAACTCTGCAACCTCCGGGGCATTCCGGACGTGGACCTCTTCGCGTCCCGGCACAATCGGAAGAACCTTCCGTTTGTGTCCAAGTACTGGGTCCCTCACGCTCTGGCCGTGGACGCCCTAGAGGTTCCTTTTCGGGGTTTGCTCTACCCTATCTGTTCCCTCCTCTTCCGCTTCTTCCCAGGGTGCTGAGGAAGCTCAAGGCAGAGGGCATCCCCGCTATTCTGGTAGCTCCAGATTCGCCCCGAAGGTCGTGGTACGCCGACGTAGTCAGGCTCCTGGACGACGCTCCACTGCGCCTTCCACTCCGTCCGGACCTGCTCTCTCAGGGTCCTCTTTGCCACCCCAATTTACAGTCGCTGCATTTGACAGCGTGGCGGTTGAGACCGTGGTTTTGAGGGCCCGCGGGTTCTCTTTCCAAGTCATTCGCACCATGCTCAAGGCTCGTAAGCCCTCCTCTGCAAGGATTTACCACTGTACTTGGAGGTCTTATTTTTGTTGCTGTGAAGCACAGGACTTCTCCCCGGTGACCTTCTCTGTTCCCCGTCTTCTCTCCTTTTTGCAGTCGGGGTTGGAACTGGGGTTGTCTCGGTTCCCTTAAGGGTCAGGTTTTGGCCCTTACTGTTCTTTTCCAGCGGCCCCTGGCCTCTTATCTTCATGTCTGGACCTTCCTGTAAGGAGTGGCGCACGCTGTTCCTTCTTATCGGTCTCCCTCTGCTCCTCGGGACTTGAATTTGGTTCTGAGTGCCCTCCAGGGTGCTCCCTTTGAGCCCCTTAGAGAGGTGTCTGTCCGCCTCCTTTCTTGGAAAGTGGCGTTTCTGGTGGCCATCACCTCCATCCGGAGGGTGTCTGAATTGGCAGCCGTTTCCTGCCGTTCTCCTTTTCTGGTGATCCACCAGGCAAAGGTTGTTTTCCGGGCAGACACTTCCTTTTTACCAAAGGTTGTCTCGGCCTTTCATTTCAATGAGGATATTGTCCTCCCGTCATTTTGCCCGGCTCCTTCTCATCCTAGGGAGCGCTTACTGCCAAGCTGGACGTGGTTCGGGCTGTTCGGTCATATCTCTCCATCCCTTCTTCGTTTCGTCAGTGTGATTCCTTTTTCGTCCTTACGGAAGGTCGTCGCAAGGGACAACCTGCTTCCAAGGCCACCATTTCTAGGTGGATTCAGCCTGCCATTTCGGAAGCCTATCGCTGTAAGGGGAACACGTTTTGTTGGGGCAACCTGGGCTGTCCAGAATAGAGCCTCGGCCTCGCAGATTTGCAAGGCGGCTACCTGGTCGTCTTTGCACACTTTTTCGAGGTTTTACCGGGTTCATACTTTCGCATCGGCTGATGCTACCCTGGGGCGTAAGGTGTTGCAGGCAGCAGTGGATCAGCCGTCTGCCTGATTACTTATCTGCCCAACCAAGGGACGGCTTTGGTACGTCCCACTGTCTGTGTCCCCCAATGGAGCCGATAGAGAAAAGGAGATTTTTTTTTTTTTTAACCCTTACCGTAAAATCTCTTTCTCAAAGGATCCATTAGGGGACACAACTCCCACCCTTTTTGGGGTTTTTCCTTGGTTCTCTTTCCGAGGGTGTGTTCAGTTATGTTTTTTTCTTCTGGTTCTCGGACAGTTTTGGGTTTTTCCTTGACCTATTGGTCTCCTCCTATTGTGCTGGAACTTAAACTGACTAGCTCAGAGCCTGAAGGCGGGTGTATCCTGCTGGGAGGAGCTGACTTTTTTTTTTTTTTTTATCACCATAGTGTCACACCTCCTAGGGACAGCAAGATACACCCACTGTCTGTGTCCCCTAATGGATCCTTCAAGAAAGAGATTTTACGATAAGTGTTAAAAAAAAATCTCCTTTTACGTACTATTTTGGTCAAAATTATTTTGTCTACCAGGACAAAGTGGATTGTGTTCTGCTTTAGTCCCTTGGTCAAGTAGTGTTTATTAATTTTTTTTATATTTCCGCACCCCTGCTTCCACATTGCTACTGTAATATTCTGGAGAGTTTCCGCACATGAATTTACAGCAAAATAATTGCATTATGTGCACCTTGTATGAACATACCCATAGATTTCAAATCTGCAGACCATTATGGGATATATTAAGTTGGTGCTAAGGTTTTTTTTATTTTATTTTTTTGGTTTTTATTCAGAGACTATATTGAAGTAAAAAAATAAGCACAAAGATAACAATAGAGATGAATAGTGTACAGGTACAATCCGGGCAAAGAGAAATAAACGGCAAGATAACAAAAACATGAGTGGTGCACAACATAGAGATCTTCAGGCAGAATCTGCCGGAGCAGTCCCAGCACAACACTGTAGTGAATGGTATGGCGCTTAATGTCTGCAAGCAATAAAGTGACCATTTCAGAGAAGGCTGCTTTAAGCAGAACCTGGAATTTCCTTGTGAAAAATCTAGGCAGAATTTCTGTAGTGTGAATGGGGCCTTATTATTTAATCACATTTGCGTTAACCAGAGCAATGCATTTATTGAATAAAATGTTTAAGTGCTTGTCCTACAAATGAAGCCAGACATGTTGTCCAGTTAACTCTTTTGGCTCAATGCATGGCACATATTATATTCAGCTAAGAGCTTACGCAATTTTAAGTTCTTATCTCATGATGTGCTCTATCCAAGATGGCTGTAAACCAAGGAAATGTACGAATTGACAGATAAAATGAAAAATGAGCATCCTTGTGGAATTTTTACATCATTAGCTTTGGGAAAAGAAATATGCTAACAGAAATTTGTTTTTATCAAATAGACTTGCTTTTTATACCACATTTGTCTCCCACATCGAAAATGCTGATTGGAGTATTGGATAACAAACTTTCTGGACTGATTATCTTAGCAGAAAGTGAGTGGGAGATAGATCTGGATCCACTAAGTGTTTTGTGGAATGTGTTTCTGGAGTAAGTGTACAGTATTAGGACTGAAAACATTGTCTTTATAGCTCCAAACAATCCAAGTGTTATGTAGATTAGAAGTGTAATTTCTTACTCTGGCTTTGCCAGCTCATGTGTTTTGTCTAAAATGTGTATTTAAATGGATAAAACATAACAATTCCTATAACGTAAAGTTAGAGATATCCAGTGCTGAAAAACGTATCCCCTATCCTAAGGATAGGGGATATGTTTCAGATTGCGGGGGAATCCAACCACTGAGGCACCCTGCAATCTCCTGTACGGTGTCCCGACTCGCTGGCCAGATAGCGGGTGTCGACCACCGCATGAAGCGGCGGCTGACACACCCCCTCATTACATCGCTCATGGCAGAGCCGGAGATTGCCGAAGGCAGCACTCCGGCTCTGCCATAGAGTTGACTACGCCTTTAAAGGCCGAGTTCACAAGGCAGAAAATGTGCACATTCCGCTTATTCCACACAGAGCTAACTAACTGCCAAAAGTAGGTTAAGTCAGTGAAGAACCCCTTTAATAAGTGTTCCATCCGGAACCAGAGTTTAACAGGTCAGAAAAATGAGACCCTCTTTTGTCTCCAAGTTTCTATTAGGATCTTCTTGATTAGAACAGATCCTTCGGCCAGTTTCATACAAGCATATTTTTAAGTCCATATTATGTCCATTTATTGCTGCCTGTAATACGGAGCTAATACTAATCTATGGGGCTCTTCAAAGACCAGTATAAAATATGTGCATATTTATCAAAGTAGCACATGCTGCATTTTTTTTTTTTTAAGTACACTCATTGAAGTCTATGGGGAGGGACTAACATGCACATATATCTATATTTCAGATGTATTTCTTCAATATTTTGGCTTTCAGTGCCATTCATATGCTAACAATATCTAGTTTTATATCTGTTCCTATGACATGTGGTATGGAAGTAGCACACTGGACTTGGCACCCTCTTTTTTTTTTTTTTTTATTAGTTCCAGAAGTTGGATATCCAAGTGTTCTTTGGATATGTGGCAATATTTGTGAAAAAGTTGGAAAATCAGTAGTATTGGCAAATATAAGAATCTTCTTAGAGAATAGTGTCTTTTTTTTTTTTTTTTTAGTCTCCCTTTACAAAGCTGCACTCCTCCCCTCAATGTGTTTGCCCATCAATTAGGGAGATCTGTCTAAAGCAGAGTGACTATTTTTTAGCTTCAGAGAGATCAGGTTAAGGTGTCCATACAAATCTATGGAGAGGGGAGGAAGTACAGGGAGAAACACAGAATCTGAATGCTAATGGTCTTACATAAAATGTTGGATTCCTGTCTTAGACTGCTTAAAGGGTACCTCTCATCAAAAAAAACTTTTGATATATTATAGATTAATGTATGTAGAATAACTTTACAATTGCATGATATTAAAAAATATGCTGCTTTCTATATAATTTTCCACTGTGAAGAAATGACCACTAGGGGTCTCCCTACCAGTCCTGGCAGCAAGCATTTCAGACTCATGCTGGAGTCCTAAACACTATGAGCTGCCAGTCTGCTTTGTTCACAAAGGAGAAAACTCAGAGCTGCCAGCCTGCTTTGTTCACAGCCTGTTTGGCTGTGAACACAGCAGGCTGGCAGCTCTGAGTGTTTAGGACTCCAGCATGAGTCAGAAATGCTTGCTGACAGGACTGATCGGGAAAAATACAATAGAAAGAAGCATATTTTTCATTAGCATGCTATTGGAAAGTTATTCAACATTCATTAATCTAAAATATATCAAAAGTTTATTTGATGAGAGGTACCCTTTAAGCACTGCTCAATGTCCTTTATGCTACTGCCACTTCTGAGGGTTTGCTACAGAGGTAGGGAAGCAGGATCCTGTTTCTGTGTGTATAGGAACAACGACACAGGCTAGGCTTCATACACTCTACAGCAGAGTTCCAGGAAAGCTAACACAGAGCTGAAATCTGCTGGACAGTAAATAAGGGGACAATGCCATATACAGATAATAAAAAGAAAGATTGCTGCTCCTCCTGTACACACACAGGGAAGCTTATCCTGAAAAGGTATGGGAAATGACAGATACACTTAAAGCATCAGCACTGCTACGTCTCCTTTCTGTCAGCCCTTTGTGAGTTATTTTTTTAAATCTATTATCACCATGTTAATCAGATTTTTATAAAGCCAAATGTAGATGGAAAATAAGTATATGCAATAGATCATCCACTGGGGAGATGGAGGTTTCTGGAAACCCTGTTCTAATTAATTGAATGTATATATAGATAATGTTTTTTGCCTCCTCATTTGACACTCACCTAAAATGTGATGGTGAAAGCTAATTGAGAAATTGTCTAATATTCTGTTACACGTCTCTTGCTTGTCTATGGGAAAAAAATGAAATTGCTGCCCAAATTCTGAGAGGGAGAGCTTGTAAAATGGACAGAGCAGAAAAATCGGAAACTGATACACTAAAGTGTAGTCCTGAACATGGAGAACTGGAGTTTATCCTCAGGAGTTGTTGGAGATACTAATTTATGGCATATACAGGATCTATCCATCAATATTTATTATATAATTATTTTTAATATTTTTTTGGTATTGATCACCTTTAATAATGTTCCAATAAACTTAAGGCATTTTTCTTGTCTAGATTGGATGCTATTTTTTGTACAAATGCCAATTTTTTTTTCATTTTTTTTTATTTTTTTTGGGTGGGGTTCCTTGTAATGCATCCCCAGCAGGTTTCCTACAGCTGAAATTGACTGCAGGATAATAGATAATCCATTCAGCGTCTAATGTTTAGTAGTGTAGTAATTGGGTGATTTTTCTTTTTCTTTAAATCTTTGAGTCCTAAAATGCTAGGTCAGTGTTCCCCCAACCAGGGTGCCTCCAGCTGTTGCAAAACTACAACTCCCAGCATGGGAAAGCTGGGTGGGCATGCTGGGAGTTGTAGTTTTGCAACAGCTGGAGCCACTCTGGTTGGAAAACACTGCACTAGGTAGGTAGTGAGGTAGATATCTATCCAATTTATTTATTTTTTAAGCGACCCTACGGCCATGTTCACACAATAGAATTTCTGTTCGGAATTCCGCATAAATATTCCGCTGCAGTAGAGTCCCATTGATTTTAATTTGGATTCTGCTGCACAATGTGAACAACATGACATGGAAATTCAGATTCCAGCATCTGCAGAATGAAAAGTCATGTCTATTCTTTCTGTAGAATGTTCGCACGGAAAAATTCTCATAGATGGCAATGCATTTCCGTGCAGACATTTTACCATGTGAACATAGCCATAAGGTACTTTTAGTTACTTCTGTCATCTTCTGACATCTGTCTTGGACGCGCCGGAATTTTTATTTTTATTTTTTAAATTAAAGGCAGTAGGGATGGGAAAAAATGTATTTAAGGAAAGGTTTTTTTTTATTTTTATTTTTTATAATGAACTTTTAATTAATTGTTAATAAAGTGTGTGTTTCCCATTTATTTATTTTTAAACATTTTTAGGTAGTACCACTACTCCCATCATGGAACAGACTGTTCCATGATGGGAGTAGTAGTACCTGTACTTATAGACATATGGCCCCAGGTGTTAATCCTGACACCCAATGCGATCGTCCATAATATAGCAGAGATGCGGAGCGGCTCTATACAGCGCTCATATCTCTGCTCTGTACTCCGGCCAGTCATATGAATAGAACATCATCACTCATTCATATTTTCCGCCCAGAGTGGGGATTGGCCGGATGGTTGCAGCCAATCACCACTCTCAGGTGGGAAATATGAATGATGATCTATTCAAATCACTGGCAAGCCGGAATATAGTGCAGAGATGCGAGCGCAGGAGAAAGCCGCTCCATCTCTGCAAAAGATAGGATGATCGCATCTGGTGTCAGTAGTGATACCCGCTGTGATCTGTCCTTAACTGTTTAGTAGTAGCTGCAGTTAAGGAAAGATCACAGGGGATGTCACTCCTGACACCCGCTGTGATCCTCCTGTATAATGTATAGATGCAGCGGCGGCTCTTCTATGGTCCCCTGCACTGACGTGTATATACACATATTCATGTTTCCCACAGAGAGTTGTGATTGGCTGTAACCATCTGGCCAATCACAGCTCTCTGTGGGAAATATGAATAGGTGTATGTATACGGCAATGCAGTCGACCATAGAAGAACGGCCGGCTGCATCTATACATCATACAGAAGGATCGCAACAGACCCGGGCGATCTGTCAATTAGTACATGTACTACTACTCCCATCATGGAACAGTCCAAAAGAGAATAAAACCCGCCTGAAAAAAAAAGCCAGTTAAAGCCCACATGTCGTTTTTTTGGCGTGTTTTTTTTCCCCCTTAGACTTCTATAGGAGAAAAACGCCACAATTTCAGGGGAAAAAAAAATGTCATAGGCTCAACATGCTGTGATTTTGCAAAACCGCCAAGGAGCTGAAAAAACGCCAAAAGGATTAAAAAAAAAGCCAAACTGAGAAATGCCAAGTGGAAAAATAATTTTGCGCTTTCTCATTGATTTACAGCTAACATCTGGCCACAGCGTTTTTTGGCCGAAAAAACGCCATGCGGCAGAATTGGCGTTTTTCTTGACGTTTTTCCCAACAGAATAAAGTGGAATTCCAGCCTAAGGAGTGTAAGCATGTGTATACTCTCTCACATGATGGATTTTTCTGTTTTAAAGAAATGTTTTGGAAACCTCCGCAGAATTCAAGGCTTACCCTTGACTTTTTTTACTGCCGTTTTTTGTCTGTGATTTTTGGATGCGGGTTAGCCCCATGACATGGAAACAATGGGAACCAATGGTGAATGTTTTTAACACAGATTCAGACACAAGGTCTTAAGATATTTAACAATATGAATGTAAATGCAGCTTAATTTCTGTATTCTGTAGCTATACAACTTTCTAGTCTACTTATATAACAGAATTCTTTTGCTTCTGTGTATTAGTGTCAGAAGTCTTCATAGTCTGATAGTCTTTTACTTAAACTATTGTAGCATATCCTCATGTTGCACAGGAGAAATGTGTGCACCTGCTATGTTAAGTGGGATGCTTACACAAGATAAATGGCCATATTAGAGCTGTATGAAATATCAGACAGACATTGGATGAGTTTCCCCAGCACCGTGCTCAAGTAGCTCTAACAGATCATGAGTTGAAGATATTCCATACAAAGAACACTAATGCCTAATTCATTGACCATAATTCTGTGACCTATGATAGATTAAGGAATCCTGAAAACATGACCTGTTGGGGGAACTTGAGGACTGCGCTTGGGACCCACTAAACTATATGGTTCTCTACATTGGCCTCAAGCCACAGTAATGATAATGTATCTATTGGAACAAAGAAAATTTTAAATTTAAAATGTATCAAGCAGTGATAAATCTTCATTTAGCAGATTGTAGACAGCCACTTGGTGCCTATTCTTGTGTTGCCATGTTTAGAAGCTTTGTACACATTTTAGATCCCTCTAAACACATGGCGTGTTTTAATATAAAATAAGAATTTTGACAATTAAGCTGCAGGAATGAAATATATAAAACCTGCAGTGAACCAAGGCCACCAACAAGAAATTCTGCTCCATATATTTAGTTGCTTTTTCAGCTTAAGGTTTGACCACTTTGTAAAGTCTGTGCCTTGTTCATAGTTAAACCATTTGTCCAAGCAAACAACAAGAGAAGTTGAGGAATTTGAAGCTTTGTATTATGTCTTAGGAACGCCATGGGAGGTAATCGTGACTGGCTGCATGTATATGCTGAGAGAGAAATTCTCAGATCAGTCTAAACATTTAACAAACATGAAATATGCCTTGTCCATGGATCATTAAACATGGCTTTATGGTAAATTAAAGGGGTACTCCGGATAGGGGATAAGATGTATGATCGCTGGGGACCCCCGCAATCTGTCCGCTCAAAGGTGGGTGCGGAATGACAGCTTACGGGGGTCCCCATGTTGCTGAATAGCGGCATATGTTTTAAAAAATTTTTTTTTTGTGTGAATTTACAATTCATGTGTGTAGAGGACTTTTACAATTGGTGTAGAGGACTTTCATGAACTACTAGTATGAAAGTGAAGTGAATGACGCTAATTTTCAGAACATTGCACAGTTAGATTTATGGATGGGACTCTGCACTTGCGCGGGGGTCACTGGCACCCCGGTTATCAATAAGGATCAGCCCCTCCCCAGTTGCACACTGATGGTATTAATAGGCCGCCCCTTTTTATGGTTATGGGCACTTGGCTTCACTAAATCCTATTATAGCTGTGAATGTTAGGATTAACATCTTCATTGTTGTGTGTGTATACATATACTATGCAGACCTGCTGTATGTGCCTGAAGAAGTGATGTAATTGTTACAGACTACAAACCAAACTCATTGTATGGACTCCTAAAGTCATTCTTCTACCCTGCTACTTTCAGTGCTGAATAAATCTGCTTCCACTTTTAAAGTGTTCAAGTTCCCTGATGAAGTCTGGAATGAGACACTTACTGTAGATTTCAGCTCAAGTCATAACCAACTGTCTTTCTGCTGAAGCCACTTTTTTCCTAAATTTTTGACTATCTATGGAATCACAGTCGTTGTGGTCATAACAGGTGGGACTTTACTCATAATTCATATTGATATACCAGAACATAAGACAGGAACTCTAGCATGTGTGTTGAACACTTTATCACTGCAAAAGTAAAACATTGTTCTGTTTAAAGGGAAAGGGTTTTTTAATAACATTAAATGAACTGTTTGAGGTGTAAGTGGGAACTGCTTTTCCTCTGAAATGTAAAGCTTTCTCTTCCAGCGTCAGGCTCTGTTTTTCATCTGGATGAAGTCTACAGTCCTAAACTTAACTGCTTTCTCGCCTGAAATTCCTTACGTGTCTTGCATTAAACAAATGCTGATGCTGTCAGCCTGACTCGGTTGTATGTTCCAGATCTGCATAACACTAAGGCATCCCATACACTGTCATGCTTTCCTTTAGAATGAAGAAATGTAATAGAAAGGTTTTACAAAGTAGTAGAGGCTGCATTATATAGCAGATATCCATCTCTGGAGTAATAAGATACAAGGAAGAGATTTACTAAACAAAATTGCCCCTTAAAAAATAACCTGACTGCTCTTCACTGCGCATGCGCTGCTTCCTGACATGTGCAGTGAAGTCCAGTTAGGATCGGCGGAGAGAGGGAGAGCTGGAGGGGGGGGGGGAATGAATATTAATAAGCGGGAGGCGCTGCGGACAGGCCGCACTGACGTCAGTGCAAGTTAAGTTACAGAAACCCCGCCTGTGCCAGTTACAGCCATATTTCCAGATATAATGAAACTAAGATTGCGGGCGAACGGCCGGGCGGATCCGGCCAAGGTAGGGATCATGGGAATCGGCGTCTCCTACACTATCCATCAGTACCTGTGGTTAGTGCAGAAGCAAACATATGACGGTTTTCCTTTTTAAGGGGTTAAAAATGCTTTCAACAATAATTTAACTTGACACCTGTGGACATTGCACCTAATTTTTCATACTGCATGCACCTTTTTAGCTGTATGGCTTGGTGGTTGTAATGGCTTCCATGATGCGGGAAGCCATGACAGCTGAGGCCACTGAGTAGCTGCAGCGGTCTCGTTTCAACTGCTAGTAAATAGACTGGAGGGCCCACCAGAGCTTCTGCGCTGCGTTGCCTTAGGATCAGGCAGGTAAGTTTATGGTTTTTGTTAAATTATGGCATTTAGGGTACATTGACACGGGTTTTTCACAGCAGACCCCCCAGTGAAGTCCAAATCTGTAAGATTTTCTTGTTGTTTTTATGTGGAATTTTTCAGCATTGTTCCTATAGTGTTCATTAGCTATACTCCTAGCTTTAACCTTTGATATATCTCATTACTGATTTATACTTTCTATTGAAATTCTTTTAAGCACGTTCAAAGGTTTTGATGTGTATACATTTTAATAACTTTAAATCCCTGATGTGCTGAGTCAACAGTCACAAAAAAATGTTAAGTTGCTTTGTGAGATTGAAGGTTAAGTAAAATCCTCCATTGCTTTTTTTTTCTTATCCTTGCACAACAATTGTAAATAATCACACTTCCTTGAATTTCAGGGCAGAAATAACAACACTGTGCTATCATGGTTTGGCCCCAGCATCCAGGTTAAATATTGCTGCTTAGCACATTCCACTTGGTTACATTGTAATCCTTTCTTCCAGTGGAAAGTATGCCACTTTTGTACATGTCTCTTAGTCGGTCTGATTCTGTCCTACATGCTAGTTAAGCGCTGCCACCAAAGAATGTGTGTCTCTGATTTCATTATGACATACCGTATGTATTTACTTTATTGTGAACCGGGGATATTTACATAGTTTGACGTGTACATGTTCCTTTTCCTTAACAAATCATGGACCGAAAAAGTGACAATAGATTTGTCTTGAGGAAAAAGCTTGGTTTACTATGCCAGCTCTGTATACAGTCTTGAGTGTTTTTTTCTGTTTTTCTGTATTTTGGATAAATGTAAGAATTGGTGTTTATGGAAGTATATATTGCACATTGCTGTTTCTGTATAGATTGGTGTATATACAACATACGTGATGTGTGCCATATCAGACTTCTGGGAAGATTGGAATTTTATGCTTATTCGCCAGAGGCCTGTACCACCCATTTATGTTTTAAAGGGTAATCTAACATCAAATTTTACCTGTCTAACATATATCTTCTTTCTTACTATGCCTGGGACACATACCACCAACAACGATGGTGAGGATAGTTACTTTAAAAGGTGTCCTCGATGGCCTATTTGTAGTCCTCTTGGTGGGGAGTCTATTTCTTTTTCTTATCTAGTCCAGTCTGTTCAGACTGTAATCACAACCACCCACGTCACCACTTCTACCTTAGCAGATGAAGCAGAGTGTTTACGTGGGCAGTGCTGGTGCTGTCAATCATGCTGACTTTGCTCCGGCTGTAGTCATGCCGAGGGGACTAGAAGAGGATGGCTTCCCGCCCAGGGACTATTTACATGCCAGCAGGGGGCACCTTATAAAGTTACTGTGTTCACAATCTCTGCTGGCAGGAATGTCTCCCTGGTATGGTAAGGAAGAAGACTTTTCCTTCTATAATGCGTTGCCAGCGATATCTGGTTCCCTTTTTTTTTTATAAGGCCTTGTTCTCTAACCTGGTATACTTAGTAGATCATTTAAAGCAGGGGCCTCAAACTCACAGCCCACGGAACGAAAGTTTGTGGCCCGCAACAGGTATATGTAATTTGTATTGCCCGACGCCCGGGACATGCAGTTTCGGGCGCCGAGCAGGTAACTTTGGTCAAGCAGCGCTAAATGCCCGAAGCCTTCACTTAACCCTCCGCTTCTCCGGTTGGCTGGCCCGAGTGAGGGACATCTTGATGTGACATCCCTCCGCAGACCCGCACAGGAGGACGTCAGTGATGTCACTCGTCAGGTCGCCGCCGGAGAGGAGCAGCACAGGACAGGTAAGGTTGTCTGTGTGGGTGTCCGTCTGTGAGAGTCGGGGGGGGGGAGAAACGACAATGCTACCTAATGTGGGGACCCCCCATCATCCGTCAGCTCATGCTATTACCACACAGGGTTAGGGGGAATGGGGGGGGGGTTGCTGGTGGATGATGGGGGTGCTACTGCTGGTGGGGGGTGTTGCTGGTGGATGATGAGGGCGCATGATGGGGCCATTATATGTAAGGGGCTCATGCTGCCCAGCCTCACCCAGCTGCTACCTCCAGTGGCCCCCAGATAATTTTGAGTTTGAGACCCCTGACTTAACCCCTTAACGACGCAGGACGTATATTTACGTCCTGCGCCGGCTCCCGCGATATGAAGCGGGATCGCGCCGCGATCCCGCATCATATCGCGTCGGTCCCGGCGCTAATCAACGGCCGGGACCCACGGCTAATACCACACATCGCCGATCGCGGCGATGTGCGGTATTAACCCTTTAGAAGCGGCGGTCAAAGCTGACCGCCGCTTCTAAAGTGAAACTGAAAGTATCCCGGCTGCTCAGTCGGGCTGTTCGGGACCGCCGCGGTGAAATCGCGGCGTCCCGAACAGCTGATCGGACACCGGGAGGGCTCTTACCTGCCTCCTCGGTGTCCGATCGACGAATGACTGCTCCGTGCCTGAGATCCAGGCAGGAGCAGTCAAGCGCCGATAATGCTGATCACAGGCGTGTTAATACACGCCTGTGATCAGGATGAGCGATCAGTGTGTGCAGTGTTATAGGTCCCTATGGGACCTATAACACTGCAAAAAAAAAGTTTAAAAAAAAAGTGTTAATAAAGGTCATTTAACCCCTTCCCTAATAAAAGTTTGAATCACCCCCCTTTTCCCATAAAAAAAATTGTGTAAAAAAATAAATAAATAAACATATGTGGTATCGCCACGTGCGTAAATGTCCGAACTATAAAAATATATCATTAATTAAGCCGTACGGTCAATGGCGTACGCGCAAAAAAATTCCAAAATCCCAAAAAGCGTATTTTGGTCACTTTTTATAACATTAAAAAAATGAATAAAAAGTGATCAAAAAGTCCGATCAAAACAAAAATCATACCGATAAAAACTTCAGATCACGGCGCAGAAAATGAGTCCTCATACCGCCCCGTACGTGGAAAAATAAAAAAGTTATAGGGGTCAGAAGATGACATTTTTAAACGTATAAATTTTCCTGCATGTAGTTATGATTTTTTCCAGAAGTGCGACAAAATCAAACCTATAGAAGTAGGGTATCATTTTAACCGTATGGACCTACAGAATAATAAGGTGTAATTTTTACCGAAATATGCACTGCGTAGAAACGGAAGCCCCCAAAAGTTACAAAATGGCGTTTTTTTTCCGATTTTGTCGCACAATGCTTTTTTTCCGTTTCGCCGTGCATTTTTGGGTAAAATGACTAATGTCACTGCAAAGTAGAATTGGCGACGCAAAAAATAAGCCATAATATGGATTTTTAGGTGGAAAATTGAAAGGGTTATGATTTTTAAAAGGTAAGGAGGAAAAAACAAAAGTGGAAAAACCCTGAGTCCTTAAGGGGTTAAAGGGGTTGTGCGCTGCCCTGCCTTTCGGAGCTCCGCTCGCAGCTTCCGGAAGTTCATTACTCCGAACGCTGTGTGCGGGCTTCCGTGTTCTCGCCCGCCCCCCTCGTGACGTCACGCCCGCTCCCCTCGTGACGTTACGCCCGCCCCCCTCGTGACGTCACGCCTGCCCCCCTCAACCAAAGTATATGGGAAGGGGGCGCGACCGCTGTCACGCCCCCTTCCCATAGACGTTGGTTGAGGGCGCGGGCGTGATGTCATGAGGGGGCGGCCACGAACACGGAAGCCCACACACAGCGTTTGGAATAATGGACTTCCGGACGCTGCGAGCGTAGCTCCGAAAGGCAGGGCAGCGCACAACCCCTTTAAAGGGAAATGTTAAGCTGTGTATGCTACAAACACACCATTGGATAGCTGCAAACTGCACCTTTTCTAGGGAAGATGGGTTTACTGTGGCTTATATCCGCAGGGGGTTTAAAATTTGCAGAAGATTTAGCTTTGTGACTGTACCCTTACAATCAAATCTGAAGCATTCTGTCCTAAAAGGAGCAGTGTGGGTGCAGGTGGAGATTGTTGCACAGTTAGCTGCTGCAGGAGACCTTGTATTGTATAGTGGTTATGAAGCTGGGACTGTGATGGGAACAGAAAAACAATCACAATTGCTGTCCCTTTCACCCTACAAACAAATATTACAATGTTCACTGCTGCTTCATTTAGATGACTACACAGTAACGTTCAGTGGAACTAAGGTTCATATTAAAATACTTAGATTTGACGTTAGTAAATAGGAGACCTCAGAGTTCTGATCTGTAAATATTTAACATTGCTAGCAGGTTATGTATGATTGCCTTGAAAGATGCAAGTTTACAAGTAGAAAGCCTAAAGTATTTTTAACCTTGAAACATGTTTGTGCAAGCCATGAGTAGTATTACTGTTGGGTTCTACAGTATTAGAGGCTAAAAGGTAATTCCCCACTTAAAATAAAAGTGCCAGTCTTCATTTTCCCTTGAGAATTTCTTTTCCCTCATTATAACTTTGAAGGATACAAAAGCCAGGAACATTTACCAATCTTAGTCCTAATCTGGGCTCATTTAGAGGCCGGGCTCATCTGTTCCTGCTTTGTTTTAGTTTTGCGTTCTATAATATTAATTTCATCCATGAATGGTTTAGTCATATAATTCTTATTCCATATTTTATTGGAGTATTTCCAGTGAAGATTAAAGTAGTACTGTTTTCTACCAAGTACAATGATACATTTGTGGAGGATTCATCCTAATTTTGCTGCGGTATTGAAGTTGCACTACAGAGGTACAATCCAGTTATTAGATACCTAATAGACCTATAGTACAGAGCTTATTAAAGTAAGGCCACTTTCATTGAGAATTGTGAAGTATACATGTATTATATACTTTTTTTGTTGTTCTTTATAAATTTATGACAAGAACTAAGTTACCAGGTAGCTAATATTAAAATGACAATAATGAAGACAGAAATGTAAACCATATCTTGAGATATTAAGAAGTAGGCCCCATCTAGTCTTAAAGTAAATGCCATATTTAGTTTAAGAATAGGAGAGTGTCTAAAGGCCAATGGGGAACATTTATCAAAGCCTGTGTAGAGGAAGAGTGGTGCAGTCTGCCCATAGCAGCCAACCAGATTGCTACTTTCATTTTTACAAAGCCCTTTAAAAAGTGTCTATCTGGTTGCTATGGGCAACTGCACCACTCTTTCTCTACACATGTTTTGATAAATCTCACCCAATATCCTTTCAGAAGTGTATTTGGTTTGTATCCTAGAAAGAACTTCAAATTTTTGTATGTTAATTATGCCGCACGGTCAATGATGGATATGTAAAAAAAAGACAAAAGTCCACAATTGCATATTTTTGTTAAAAAAAAATAAAAAAAAAATATATCAGATTTTTTTTAAATTATTAAAACACAATCAAAAAGTCCTATCAAAACAAAAATGGTATCAATTAAAACTAAAGATGGTGATGCAAAAAAAATGAGCCCTCATACAGCCACATATACGGAAAAATAAGTTAAAGGGGTCATCAGAGGAACATTTTTAAGCTTGGTCCTTTTCGTCCAAAAGGCTTAAATTTTTTAAAAGTATTAAAATAAACAAAACCTATACAAATTGGGTTTACTTTTAATTGTATGAACCTACAGAATTTAGATAATGTGTCATTTTTACTGAAAAGTGTACTGTGTAGTAATGGAATATTGCCAAATTTTTTTTTTTAAATTTTGCCCCTCAAATAGTCTGTTTTGTTGCACCATAGATGTTGTGTTAAAATGTGTGATGTCATTACAAAGTCCAATCGGTGCAAAAAAAACGGCCCATGTGTGGATCAGTAGATGGAAAATTTTAAGTGTTATGGCTATTAGAATGCCAGGAGGCAAAAAAGTGCAAATATTAAAACTGCTCATGATGGTGTAATGACTATCCAAGTCTTGTGCTGCGAGAACACTAAGGTCAGTTAACACACCTCCTGCTGCCGGATTTTTGTGACAGGACCTCATTTCATTCTGTCACTTTTCTGGCTAGTGGTTTTCCATGATTAGAATATTCAAAACTTTTTGTATTTGTAAGGAAACGTATCCCAAAAATTTTAAGTTAAATTTGTTCTGTCCAGTTTAAAATAGATACAAATGAATCACAGTGATCTAATTGATTATAATGTCTGTCAGATTTCTTTTGTTGGTTCTGGGTATGCTGTATGACAAGAATTACACTGCAGACTATTCTGTTAATATCCATCAAAAATGCCAGAACTTCTGATACAAACCATAATAAGGCAAGTGTGAACAGAAACTTAGAAAACACTGATTTCACATTAACCTCTTAAGGATGCAGGGCATACCTGTACGCCCTGCGCCCGGTCCCGGTGTTTAATACGAGGTCACGCCGTGACCCTGCATCACACTGCGTCGGTCCCGGCTGCTAATGATAGCTGGGACCCTGGGCTAATAGCGTGCGGCACAGATCGTTGCGCCGCGCGCGATTAACCCTTCAGACGCTGCAATTAAAGTTGATCACCGCGTCCAAAACGAAAGGAAAAGCTTCCCAGCAGCTCAGTCGGGCTGATCGGGACTATAGAGATAAAATCGCGATGTCCCGATCAGCTAGGACGCGAGCCTGAGGTCCACTTACCTTGCTCTGTCACGTCCGATCGGCGTTTGATTGCTCCAAGCCTGAGCTACAGGCCTGAGCAATCGAGCCCCTAGAACGCTGATCGATGCAAAGCTATGGCTTTGCAGGGATCAGGGTAAAAGATCAGTGTGTGTGCAGTGTTATAGGTCCCTATGGGAGCTATAACACTGCAAAATAAAGCGAAAAAAAAAAGTTAACAAAGGTCTTTTAACCCCTTCCCTGAGAAGTTTGAATCACCCCCCTTTTCCCATGAAAAAAGTGTGTAAATAAAAATAAACGTGGTGTCAATGTCCGAACTATAAAAATATATCGTCAATTAAACTGCACGATCAATTGCGTACGTGCAAAAAAAAGTCCAAAATGGCGTATTTTTGGTCTTTTTATATCATAAAAAAATGAATAAAAAGCGATCAAAAAGTCCGATCAATGCAAAAATTGTACCAATAAAAACTTCAGAACACGGCGCAAAAAATGAGCCCTCATACCGACCCGTACACCGAAAAAAATAAGTTATAGGGGTCAGAAGATGACCATTTTAAACGTATAAATTTTCCTGCATGTAGTTATTTTTTTAAGAAGTACGACAAAATCAAACCTATATAAGTAGGGTATCATTTTAACCGTATGGACCTACAGAATAAAGATAAGGTGTCCTTTTTACCGAAAAATGCACTGCGTAGAAACGGAAGTCTCCAAAATTTACAAAATTAATTTTTTTCTTCAATTTTGTCGCACAATGAATTTTTTTTCCGTTTCGCCATGGATTTTTCGGTAAAATGACGAATGTCTTTGCAAAGTATAATTGGCACAAAAAATAAGTCATCATATGGAATTTTTGGAAGGTGATGAGGAAAAAATGAAAATGCAAAAAACGGAAAAATGCCGAGTCCATAAGAGGTTAAAGGGGTACTTTTTTTTTTTTTTTTTTTTTTTAAATCAACTAGTGCCAGAAAGTTAAGCAGATTTGTAAATTACTTCTATTAAAAAGCTTTACCCTTCCAGTACTTTTTAGCAGCTGTATGCTACAGAGGAAATTGTATACTTTTTAAATTTCTTTTGTCTTGTCCACAGTGCTCTCTGCTGACACATGATGTCCGTATCAGGAACTGTCGAGCAGGAGAAAATCCCCATAGCAAACATATGCTGCTCTGGACCGTTCCTGACATGGACAGAGGTGTCAGCAGAGAGCACTGTGGACAAGAAAAAAAGAAATTTTCCTCTTTAGCTTACAGCTGCTAAAAAGTACTGGAAGGGTAAAGATTTTTTAATAGAAGTAACTTACAAATCTGTTTAACTTTATGGCATCAGTTCATTTAAAAAAATAAAAAAAAAGTACCCCTTTAAGTTTCTAAATCAGCTTAGATTTTCTTAATACAAACTGCTCTAACATACGATATACTAAAACCTTTTATAAAGGAGTAAACTGCAGTATTTTCTTGTGATCACTGTACTAGACAAAACTACAGAAATGATGACTGGTCTGTTATATAAAAACATTTTCATGTATTGTATATATGTATTTTATGTGTGTGTTTGTGTGTGTGTGTGTATGTGTATATATATAATAAATTAGGGATTGACCGATATCTGTTTTTTAGGGCCGAACAGATACCGATAATCGGTGGAGGTTAGGGCCGATAGCCAATAACTCATACCGATATTGCGGTATAAGTTATCGGCTATTTATCCCGCCCGACACCGCTGCAGATCATTGATTTAAAGCGGGTGCTTTAAATCAATGCACTGCAGTGGCTTTTGCGGTGCCATAGGATGCCGCCACCACCACCACCCGCTTCTCTCCCCCTACCTATCGGGGTGGTCTGGTCCATCCATCCATCCTTCCTGTAGTGTCCAGCGGCATTCCGGGTGGAGGGTGAACCGGTCCGGGCTGTCCTTCTTCTCTGGCGGTCATCTTCTCCACTCCGGGTAGGCTCCGGCCTAGTACGCTGCATAGACGCCGCTGCGCAGTGACGCCCGTGCGCAGCGACGCACCTGACGTAGCGGCGTCTATGCAATGTACTAGGCCGGAGCCTGCCCGGAGTGGAGAAGATGACCGCCGGAGAAGGACAGCCCGGACCAGTTCACCCTTCACCTGGAATGCCGCTGGACACTACAGGAAGGATGGATGGCCCGGACCATCCCCACTACGGGCAAGTTAAATTTTTTTTTATTGACTCGGAGGGTGGGGGAGGGGCCCGACCGGTATAGCGGTATGGGCAAAAATCCATACCGATATACCGCCCAGCACTACGGTGGGGGGTGCGGTGGGTCGGGCGGGGGGGGGGGTCATCATCGGCTTATCGGCAAGGTAATTGCTGATACCGATAATGCCCAAAATCGTGATTATCGGCCGATATCGGCCATACAGATAATCGGTCGATCCCTAATATGTGTGTGTGTATGTGTATGTGTATGTATATGTATGTATATATATATAATTTTTTTTTTTTTTTTGAGCAGTGTATATTTATATAAAGGAAACACTTAAACAACACAATGTAAGTCAATCACATTTCTGTGAAATCACACTGATTGACAATCAATTTCACATGCTGTTGTGCAAATGGAACAAACAGGTGGAAATTATAGGCAATTAGTAAGACACCCCCAAATAAAGGAGTGGTTCTGCAGGTGTAGACCACAGACCACTTCTCAGTTTCTATGCTACCTGGCTGATGTTTTGATCACTTTTTAATGCTGGTGGTGTTTTCACTTTAGTGGTAGCATGAGATGGAGTCTACAACCCACACAAGTGGCTCAGGTAGTGCAGCTCATCCAGGATGGCACATCAATACGAGCTGTGGCAAGATGATTTGCTGTGTCTGCCAGCGTAGTGTCCAAAGGATGGAGGCGCAACCAGGAGACAGGCCAGTACATCAGGAGACGTGGAGGAGGCCGTAGGAGGGCAACAACCCAGCAGCAGGACCGCTACCTCTTCCTTTGTTCACGGAAGAGCAATAGGAGCACTGACAGAGTCCTGAAAAATGACCTCCAGCAGGCCACAAATGTGTATGTGTCCACTCAGTCAGAAACAGACTCCATGAGGGTGGTATGAGGGCCCGATGTCCACAGGTGGGGCTTGTGCAGAACATTTGGCATTTGCCAGAGAACACCAAGATTGGCAAATTTGCCACTGGCTCCATGTGCTCTTCACAAATGAAAGCAGGTTCACTCTGAACACATGTAACAGACATGACAGAGTCTGGAGACTCCATTGAGAATGTTCTGCTGCCTTCAGCATCCTCCAGCATGACCGGTTTGGCGGGGGGTCAGTAATGGTGTGGGGTGGCATTTCTTTGGGGGAGCCACACAGCCCTCCATGTGCTTGCCAGAGGTAGCCTGACTGCCATTAGGTACCGGGTGAGATCCTCAGACCCCGGTTCCTCCTAATGCAAGAAAATGCTAGACCTCATGTGGCTGGAGTGTGTCAGCAGTTCCTGAAAGAGGAAGGCATTGATGCTATGGACTGGCCCGTCTGTTCCACCAGACCTGAATCCAATTGAGCACATCTGGGACATCATGTCTCTCTCCATCCACCAATGCCACGTTGCACCACAGACTGTCCAGAAGTTGGCAGATGCTTTAGTTCAGCCCTCAGGAGACCATTCGCCACCTCATTAGGAGCATGCCCAGGCGTTGTAAGGAGGTCATACGGGCACGTGGAGGCTACACACCCTACTGAGCCTCATTTTGACTTGCTTTAAGGACATTACATCAAAGTTGGATCAGCCTGTAGTGTAGGATTTTGAGTGTGACTCCATATCCAGACCTCCATGGGTTGATAAATTTGATTTCCATTGATCATTTTTGTGGGATTTTGTTGTCAGCACATTCAACGATGTACAGACGAAAGTATTTCATACGATTCATTCATTCAGATGTAGGATGTGTTATCTTAGTGTTCCATTTATTTTTTTGAGGAGTGTAAATGTTTTATTAACATTGATGCCAAAACATGAGCTGAAATCTAAATATAGAATTTGGGACAGATAGAACCATGGCTATGCGTTTTATGGTTGAGTTACTTTCTATATATATATTTAATATGCATATCCTCCTTGGCCTGACTACATCTGCTTAAAATTATAGCATGTGGTTTTGAGACTTTTTTTTATTTGTATGTAAAAATCAATTTCTGTGAGGAAAAGGTTTAAAGGGGAACTCTGGTGCTTAAACATCTTATCCCCTATCCAAAAGATAGGGGATCAGATGCCTGATCGTGGGAGTCCCACTGCTGGGGACCCCTGGGATCATGCACGCGGCAACCCGTTTGTAATCAGACACTGATCGTGTTCGCTCCGTGACGGATTACCGGACGTCACGCCTCCGCCCCCGTGTGACATCACGCCCCGTCCCTCAATGCAAGCCGACTGAAGGGGGCGTGATGGCTATCACGCCTCCTCCCGTAGGCTTGCATTGAGGGGCGGAGCGTGACGTCACACGCCGCCGGACCGCGGTCGACCATAATCAGACCCGGAGCGAACACGATCGGGGTCTATTTACAAACGGGGTCCCACGGTCAGCGGCGGGACTCCCACGATCAGGCATCTTATCCTCTATCCTTTTGGATAGGGGATAAGATGTTTAAGCACCGGAGTACCCCTTTAACATTGGGATATAAATATGTAAATACTATGTAAATTCCTTCAATGGCCTGAATAAGAACCTTCTTAATAAAGATATTTAAAGGGGTATTCCAGGCAAAACCTTTATTTTATAGTTCTGTTTAAAGTTAAAGGTGTATTCCATGCCAAAATTTTTTTTTATATATATTAACTGGCTCCGGAAAGTTAAACAGATTTGTAAATTACTTCTATAAAAAAATCTTAATCCTTCCAATAGTTATTAGCTTCTGAAGTTTTCTGTCTAACTGCTCAATGATGGTCAGGTCCCAGGAGCTGTGCATGATGGGAGAATATCCCCATAGGAACTGCACAGCTCCCGGGACGTGAGTCATCAGAGAGCAGTTAGACAGAAAACAACTCAATTTCAGAAGCTAATAACTATTGGAAGGATTAAGATTTTTTTAATAGAAGTAATTTACAAATCTGTTTAACTTTCCGGAGCCAGTTGATATATAAAAAAATGTTTTGGCCTGGAATACCCCTTTAACTATAAACAGAACTATAAAATTGTATCACGGCTACAGGATCTCTGTGTGATGCCACTGGCGAGGTGGCTCACAATGAAAGCTGTTGTAAGAAATGTGTGTGTTCTTGATGGTGACCAGTTAAACATTTAGCCTTGAGTTTAATCAGAGCAGAATAAAAATCATGAGAATACCCTCATGGGCCAAATACCCTATATCTGACACCCACCCCACTTAAAGGGGTACTCCGCCGCTAGACATTATCCCCTATCCAAAGGACCACTGAATGAATGCTGGGTTTTCATGGCAGTGGTTGTCAAGCCACGCCCCCTCCATATATGTCTGACCACGACCACTGCCGCCAGAACCAAGCGTTCTTTCAATAAGCTAGGTGCTCTGCCGTGATCCTTTGCATAGGGGATAAGATGTCTAGTGGCAGAGTACCCCTTTTTAAGGGTTATGTTTGTGGCCCCACCATTGCCATCAAATAGGGGCACAATCTGTTTTAATATCTTAATCATTTTACTCTGACTTGTGATGCGAACAAATAACAGAGCGAAAGTTTTTACAATGGGCAGGTATTCGTTTTTGGATTCAGAATATTGATGGGTATGTGATCACAGGTCTGATGTTGTGGATCTTCTGAAAATTGGTGATGTTCACAAACGGGCCTAGAATTGATCTAAATGTCTAACTTACATTTTTTAATTGTAACCATAATGAAAATGTAGTTGTTTTCTTTTAGTTCATTTTGTCAAATTTTTGTAAAAGACAGGATATCATTTTATGTAATTTTAGGATTCCTTTTTTCAATTATTGGTATTAAAGTAGCTGAGTTGTTGGCTTAGTTTTATAGTACGGAGTATAAATTACGCTTTGTCGTTGCTGTGGTTGAGATTATTCTGTAAATCAATCTGGAGTGGCACAAGGCTTAATGTTACTTGGCATCACTGTGGATTTTGTCAGCTTATGTTCTATGTAAAGACAAGAGATTGGCCTATCGATTAATGTTTTATATGACCAAGCTAATAAGCATCTGCTCCTCCATATGTTCAGACTCTTTTTAAAATATTTGCATTTTAAAATATCAATTTCCTTAATTTCCGAACTGATACAGAGGCCGTATTTTATCCATGTTGGTAAACTTGGACAGGTGGTATTTACTGGCGCACCTGAAAAAAAGAATTGACTTGTACTGTTATGCTCAGTACATTCATATGAGAAGATGAAGGCCATTTAGGGGCAATAAAATATGCTTCTTATTTAGTATATCAACATTGAAAGGCAGAATGATCCCGAGAGCTCCTGAGTGTTCACAGATGTTGTATTGTAACAGATGCCTATTCCACATACTACAGTACAGGTGGTGGTGATGGCTTCAGAGTTGTAGCCACCTTAACCTTATTGGAAATAAAAATGACTTTTCATTATTATGTGAAATAATGTTTTCCATTGCTGACATTTCCTACATTTATGTATCATTGTGTGTGTTAAGCGGCATTTGCAATTTTCAGCATTAATCTACATAAAACTTTTTAGTAACTTTGCAAATACTGTATATCATTTTACTTCTATTTTTGATTCATGGGGTGCTGACTAAAACTAAGGTCATTAAAGGTAGAGTTGGGTTTTCTTATAAGATCTTCTTCAGTTTGTATTATATTAAAGCGCATCTCTGCTGCACTGTATTATGCCTATGCCTACCAGTGTTAAACTGACAGGCATAGTAAAGCAGATTAGACTCAATAGCCACGATAACAGGTCATAGTCAGGCCTCTAGTTACTGTGGTAACACTGGCGCCCCAAGATCGCTTTTACAGAGCACCAATAAGGAACTGAAGGAACCCCCTCCCTCTGTCACTCTGATAGATGCTGCAGTCACACTGACTGCAGCACCTAAAGGGTTAACTTCAGGATCAGAGTGCAACTTCAATTCTTACAGCTGCGGTAAGCTTGTCCACTGCTGCCCTCTTTTCCTAAATTCATCCTATTGGTCTGTGATGGACCAGTAGGAGCGATTTCCGACTGGGGAACAATGTGATTGGTCCCCAGCCAGTTTCAGTGGTTAAGTGAAGCTGCTGAGCTGGGATCTGAACTGTGATCTAGAGCTGCTGAAGTCATATATTTTTGTGCAACAAATATGTTGCGCAAAACTTTGAGATTTTTTTTTAGACCAAAATATGTTTTAGACCTATTGATTCCCCTCTAAGTGTTCTAAATCCTGTGTAGAATGACTGCCCTTTATTTCCTATTGAGAAGATTTTAGCATCCTACTTGCGGTACAATTAAACATTTGGCACAATGGTTAAAATATGAACCTTATCACAGCCAGCTGTGGGTATTCATATACATTTTATACAAAAAAAAGGACAAACTGTAAGAAAATAGGATGAATATGTAAATCAATACAATAAATCAGAATTTTTTTTATAGCCCCTTTGTACCTCTTTGCGACTATAGTCATATAGTTTAGGGATACACCAAAATTTCGTCGACCGGACACTATCATCCAAAAAGGATGATCTACTGCTAGTTGTATAATAAGATTAGGGAATAATGTTGGGTATCCTTTAATGACAATTTTTTCCAACCAGTGTCCCTTAAGCTGTAACAAAACTAAAACTCCTAGAATGCTTAGACAGCCAAAGGCAGCAGAGCCACAATCTGTAGCTTTGCAGCTGGTGCAGAACCAGAACTCCCAGCATGCTTTCAAAGCCAATGGATCTCAGGACATCCTGGAAGTTTTAGGTGTATACCAGCAACAGAGCCACAGATTTAGATCACTGCTCTGTTGCACAATATGTAAGAAGTTACAATTTCGGGCCATTTTGGGTTCCATTTTTTTGGCCAAGTCCATCCCAAATTTTTCATTTCAGTGGATTACTAAAACATATTGTAGACAAGATATATATATATATATATATATATATATATATATATATATATATTTATTTATTCTACCCCCTCTACAGCATACGTAGCCTTTACCTAAATTTGCAGGTGTACTTGTCCCTAAGCTGGTGATTTTAACCATGTACATCCAATCACTGTCACAAGGTGGCACACTTATGGTTTAAAAGTTTCCAGCACAATCAGGTGTGCAGCCAAGGACATCCAAGCTTTAATTTCATATGCTATGATCTTTATAAACACACAGGGTTTCAGGTTTCTCAGATAAAACCATATAATACTGTACAGAAAAAAATATTACTGTTGCTAATTCATTTCAGAAATATTTGGTTTGCTAGTTTCTGATTGCACACTAGTTTTGGCCTAATCATATGGGGGGAGATTAATCAAAACCTATTCAGAGGAAAAGTTGCCCAGTTGCGCATAGCAACCAATCAGAACACTTCTTTAATTTTGCAGAGGCCTTGTTAAAAATGAAAGAAGCGATCTGATTGGTTGCTATGTTCAACTCAGCAACTTTTCCTCTGGACAGGTTTTGATAAATCTCCCACATGGTGATCTTATCAGGTCATTTACATTGGAAAGAAGTAATGGTACAGACCTCAACTATTTTGTCTGAACATCCTACTGCCATCACATTACTTAATGCATTCTATAACATTCTGCTTGCTACCCTGACATACAATGCATTTGGAAAGTTTTTAGACCCTTTCACCCATTTTATTTTGATGCCTTGTGCTAAAATCCCACATCAATCTGCTCTCAATACCCCATAAACAGAATGGGAAAACAGAATTTTTTTATTCAATTTTTAAAGAAAAGAAACTAAAATTTTGCATGGGCAGAAGTTTGATTCTTTCCTGTCACACTTGAGATGTTCGCTCTGGAGGTTTCCCATTCCTATTGATCATCTTTCAGATGTTTTAGCCCTGTCTATATAAGGTCTCATTGCTGACAATGCATTTTAGAGCAAAAATTAAGCCATGAGGTGAAAAGAACTGCTTGTAGAGCTCAGATACAGGGTTGTCTGGAGACCAGATTCTGCTGCAATAAAAATTTCCAAGAGTAATGTGGCTTTAATAAATGGAAAAGGTTTGAAACAAGTACTTTTTCTAAATCTGGCCACCCCCATCAAACTAAGTAGTCAGGGGAGAAGGACCTTAGTTAGAGAAGTGAACAAGAACCCAATGTTCACTCTGGCTGAGCTCCATCTGTGTGCAGATGGAAGAAACTTCCAGAAGGTCAACCTTCACCACTGCAGCCTTCACCGATCTGGGCTTTATTGGGTAGAGGCTAGAAAGATGACTCTCTCCTCAGTAAAAGTAACACTAATGTCCGTCTGGCATTTGGAAGTCTTTTTTAGGTGTTCTTTTGCAGACTGAGAAAAAAAACTGAGCTTTTTTTTTTTTATACCTTTTTATTCTAAGATTTATGTCTTAAGGACACTAGGCACTGCTCATAACTTGCACAATACCATCCCTACAGTGAAGAATGGTGGTGGTAGCATCATGCTGTGGGGTGTTTTCAGTGCTTGGACATGGAGACTATTCAGGGTTGAGGGAAAGCCGAATGGAGAAAAGTAAAGAGATATTCTTAATTTAAACCTGATACAGAGCACTCTAAACCTCATACTTGGCCAAAGGTTTTCCTTCCAAAAAGACAATGGCCTTAAGCACACAGCTATGATATTACAGGAATGGCTATGGGACAGAGCTTGAGAGGATCTGCAGAGAAAAATGACAGAATATCTTCATGCCCAGTTATGCAATCCTTGTGGCATCATCTCCAAAAAGCCTGGTGGCTGTAATCCCTTCCAAAGGTGCTTCAACTAAGTGGTGATAGTGGGGAACTTTTTTTTTCTTCCCCCTAAAGTGCATTGTATGACACCATTATCGCCCTCCACGATTTTGAGTTGTTAAAAGTTTACTGCTGTTGTCACATTTTGGCCAAATAGTTGAGGCATACATTTAAAGAACGTATATATTGTGTTCTAACAGTCATGTACACCCGAGTTTATGCTAAAAGTTTGAAATGAACAAAGCCTATGTCATTGATTCTAGAGAGCTATGTATCCACTCTTTCTCCTAAGCACTTGAATAAATCATTAGTTGTCATGTAGACTGAATAGTGGATATTTTTAAACCATATTTTTTTGTACATGATTCAAGCAATCCAGATTATGTCCACACAGCATCTTCACACAGCATCTTTGCAGACCTATTTATTTCCTTGACTACATGACTAGAGACTTCATCTGTTCCCTTTTTTTGTGTGTGTGTAAAGCCCACCACATGTATATATTAACAATTTGTTGTCTTGTGACCTATTGAAGGCTCCATTCACATCACGATTTTGCAATACGGTTTTGTATAATTCCCCCAACGCCCCCCCCCCCCCCCCCAAAAAAAAAACTGTATGCAAAATTGTGTATTATAAAAACCGTATAAGTTTTTTTTATATCTGGGAATAAGTAGTTTGAAAGCCAACCACAGACTCCTGAGGCCAGGGGTACTTCTACTCCCATCATGGAACAGACTCGTTTCCATGACGGGAGTAGTACTTCTCCCAACTGTGGGAGTCTGCAGGCAGATGTGGTGACTACAGTAGCACTTGTAACAGTCTGTTACATGTTGGGGTTAGTAGTACAGGGGCTGAGGGATTGAGCGCGTCAGGTCGCATTTCTAAGACCCGCTGCGATCATAACTTAACCAGTGGGCGGCATGCCATGCAACTACTCTCTGATGTAGTATATTTGAACTCAGAACTTTATACTCTCATACCCCAGCAAAGCCCTGAATGGCCAGAACTGAGTGGCCATCCACTGCCCTCGGCGGTGTTTTAAAAACTATACAGTTTGGATCAGTTTATTTACAGAGGGCTGGCAGGCCGGGGAACACATCAAAATGCCGCCCATCATGGACAGTGTCTGTTCCAACAGGAGTCCCGGGCAGCTGGGCAGTAAACTGTGAAAAACAGTACAGAACTGTGCACAAAACTGTGGTTGACCATGGTTTTGTACACTGGAAAAGAGCACCCAAAACCGTACAAGAACTTACACAACCGAATACATCTAGTTGTGTATGTTTTTGTATGGTAGGTCAATGTATAGGGTTTTCTATAGGGTTGCATGTAGTTTTAAAATTCAAAGCTTATACGGCAACCGTACAGCAAAATCGGGATGTGAAAGCACCCTAAGATGTTAACTGTGTTGCATCTTAAATATTGGACTATTGTTTTATTGCTCATCACCCTCCATGGTATTACCTCATTTTACATTTGAGTTTAAATATATTTGTTTGGAAAAACAGGACCCCAGAGCTGTAAATGGGATGGTTATTCAAGGTCATCCTGACTAAGGCATGTGCTTGCCACTTGCTGGCTGTATTGTTTTGACCAAAGCAGTATTTTAGAAATGTTAAATACTGTTATTTATGAGCGAATCTCCAGCTAAGTATCTTTTGCATCATAAGCTAGCCAAACATATTCCCAGTGTATCCACACTACCTTTTTGTTGAGATGTTTGTTGTAGAATACATTTAGTTACCAAATGACTAATTTGGTGGAAAGCAGCAGTATTGAAATGTGAGTTCACATCTATTGAAAGTATGCTGTCACCTCTCAACTCTTTGTAGCCAAAACATCTGAGAATCACAATTTCAGAAGAGTGAGTCACATCTTTCCAGAAAATATTATTGAAACCATTATTTCTTCAATTATAGCTGAACATTCAATGTCTTTGTCTAGGACCCTACACCTTTTGTTCATCAAATCCATGCCCTTAAAAGACCATTCACTTGGTTTAAATTCTAATGTTCAGTGGATCTTCACGCTCAAATCTGCACTGAAAATCTGGAACAAATCTGTCACATGGTCAGTGGAAAAAAAAAAAAACATGAAAAATCCCTAGCATTTCTGAACCTTGTAGTATTGTACAACTTTTGGTTGTCTTCTGGCTTTATGTTCACACTAGTTAAATATTTATTTTAAAGTAGAACGTACTTCGGGGTTCAATAGTTGACATGTCTACCGTTCTAGTAAACTCGCGTTATTTTTAAAACACTGACCTTTTAATTTTTCTCCCTTGACACCCTTTTGTATTGCTGTTGATCTTCTGGACCAGATTCTTGCATGAAACTATGGTGGATAAAATCTGCATCTGATTATACAAGGCTAATTCAGTTTTCAACATGCACAACTGCTCCAGTAATATTGGAAGAGTTTTATGAATGAGGGCACATCTAATCTCTTCTGAGAATAATCTCCTAAACTTAGGCTCTTACCACATTTTTGTCTAATTTTAACTGTTTCCGCTACGATCTGTGTAATTACGTTGTATGCAAAAACGAAAAATGCAGTTAACCACATTATTGTGTACTCAAGAAAGGATAGTTGCAAGCTTGGCCTTGCATAATGTGGTCAGCCCAACACGTCACATTTGAAGTGTTAGCCATAGATGTTTGTGGGAATGTTAGAAGAAGGCACAGTTCATGCACTGACGTTCTTAAGGCTTAAAATGTTTGAGTAGGCCCCTTACTTGACCGTTGTTTGTTAATTTAGTAATGAAGAATAAAAATCTGTTTTCAATCAGAAGTTCCGTGTGCAGAAAGTGCTGTCCTGGGCAAGATTTTTGAATACTTCAGGGCTTGATAAAACAAAACCTGAAAGTGTACATGTAAAATTTCTTTTCCGGAGTTTGGATAGAATATAAACGGGAAGAAAAAAAAAAGAAAATTGTTGAATCAGAAGTATGTGTGTTTTGGAACCTGGCAATGCAGAAAAGCTGCTGTTCTGTCTATTTTCTTTCACCCCCCCCCCCTTCTTTCTCCTTAACTCTTTCTGGGTAATATACAGTTCAGTTTATTTGCATTAACATTTGATAACCCTCTACGGAGACAGGGGCCTTGAAACATTTTTAAGTCTGTAAAGGCATAAGTGTAAAACCACAAAATAATTATACAGATTGTGGCATAGAGGAAACTGCTTTTTGCACAGATTTTTGGATCTAGAAATGGTCATAAAACATTAAAGAAAAAAAAGTGTGTTCACAAATTACATTCTAACAATAATATCGAATGTCAAATCCTTAGCAAAATCAGAATAAAAAACAAGGCACAATAGAGCATACTATACATAGTGGCCCAGAGGAGAACTGTTTATCTTCATATATTAATTGCTATATCTACAGTTTTCAGTTTGTATCTGCCATGTTTGCTTGTATCCATTATAAATATCCATAAGGTGCAGTATGGTTATGTTAGTCTTGGTTAGAACAAGAAATATTTTTTTTTTTCTTGTAAATCTTGGGGCTGTTCACATTGCATTTTTTATGGCACTGCTGCTTATTCTTATACTCCCCACCTCTGAAGTTTGGACTCCTGGTGGTTTTGTGTGCAAAAATGATTGATGATCTATTCACAGGATGGTGTACATTGTTTTGTAGTGATGGTGCAGAGAAGCTCCTATTCGCTTCAGTGGGAGCTGAGCTACAGTATCTTGGCTAACCACTACAAATATATGGTGCCAAGGCTTCCGTCTCCATGCATTGTTTATTTCTGGCACAGCTTCTGTGCCAATCAGCTATTGATTATCTATCCTATGGATAGACCATCAATAAATTTTGCCCTGAAAACCCCCTTTTTAAATCTATCAAAGTGCTCATTTTTAGAGAACCTGTGGCTTCCCCAAACATTGACTTTTTTTTTTATGCGCCCTGGAAGCTTAGGGTACCTGTAGTCTAGGGTCCTTATTTTATTAATATACTCCACCCCCATTCCCAAGGTTTTTGTACCCCATCTGTTTCTCACTGAATCTGTCAGACAGGTGTATCCTTCATTACACTACTTTGTGCTGAAGCGAGGGGCTGTGATTTATATAAGGGACATGTTTGAGCTGACAGTGTGGGTCTCGGGCATCAGGATGATATGTATGTGATCTTATACCATCCTGCATGTGTAGTAGATAATAGGGGTTGTAGTATCTGCACAATCCTTTTCTCTTCCGATCCATCATTGTTGTTTCAACTCCCTGGAGACAAGAGAGTGCAGCACCAAATCCTGGCAGAGTGTAGAGCAGGAGCTGTGCTGTAGAATTAATACAACATGGGTTCCACACTGACAGGATCTTTACACAACTAATTATTTCTAAATCTATTCAGTGTTGAGCCAATGTTGGTTGCATCTCAGTGCCCTGCCTCTTTCCTCTTCTCTATACACTGCCAGGACCTGCAGGCTTTACACAACAAACCTCGGTGAGCCAGGATTTGGTGTAGCAAGTCCCCCACTGAAATGAATTCAAGCCTCTTTTGAACTCTTATTGAAATTACCATGACCACTTGACTGAGTGTTCAGTAGTCTCACTGCTTTTACAGTAAATAATCCCCTTTTGTGTTAGTGAAAAACCTTATATATTTTTTTTTTTCTTCCTCTAGGCATAGAGGATGCCCCCTTTTTTAAAATACAGGTATAAATAGATTGAGAGGTCACCAATGCTGCCTATTATTTTTTTTTCTAAACTTAACAGCCCTAAACTAAACCCTTCTATTTTATTTATTACTCTAGTTACCCTGAGCGGTGGGGCTAGGTAAGTATAGCTCCCCGCCCAGGGGACTCGTACGCTCACCATCCCAGCGAGTAAAAAACGTCTCTGGGGATGGTGAAGATTTTATCATATGTAACAGGTTGCCTAACGCTATAAATGGTAAAATCTAATGATTGGTTCCCTTTTAAGTACATTATGTGATTTTGACACATTTTGGGGGAAAGTTAAAAAGAAAATGAAAAGGTAGAACCATGGCTGAGACCAAAATGCTGCCAAAGGAATGATAAATGTAGGAGCAAAATTGGAAAGTGATTTCTGCTGATCTTTAGAGAAATCTTGCTTTTATTTCATTTTGGCGCTTAGTCTATCCCAGTTTCATTTTTGGCATAAGATAGCAGCACAATTAAAGGACGTGATGGATAAAAAACATACAGCATGTCATGCTATAGTTTTTGAGTAGAACGTTCCTGGGATATTCTTGCCAGCTTTCTTATATTTGAGATGGAGTTACACATGTCTACATTTATTTTTAAACTAGCTATAAGCCACCGGAATATAATATAGTAACAGATGTACGGCAGCATAGTATAACCTGTGAAAAGTAAAAAAAATTAATTTTTTTATATAAATGTGTGTAAAAAAAATTTATAAAATAAATGCCTTTTTCCCAATAAAACCCTATATTATCACCCAAAAAATGCACAAACCTATACACAATAAGTATTGCGATGTCCGTAATGACTTTTACAATAAAACAATAATGGTATTTATCCCCCACGGTGAACACCGTAAAAAAAAAAATTATTAAAAAACACAAATTTTGGTTTAAAATGTGGAATAAAAGAGATCAAAAGGTAGCATGAATCGCCAAGATGGTACCAATAAAAATAAATGAACTCTCACACAATGGCGTAGGACGTAAAATAAGTTATTGCTAACAGAACATGACAACAAAGTGGAAAAAAGGATTTTATTGAGAAGAGGAAAAAGAGCCTAAAAAATCTATATAAATTGGCTATTGCAATAATTGTACCGACCCACAGAATAAAAACTCATTTTTTAGCATACAGTGAATGCCATACAAAAATAAAATAAAAAAGCCAGAAATGTTAAAATTTTTCCACAATATTTTGGAGTTTTTCACAAAAAATGCTACATGAATCAACAAAGATTTACCACTTACGGAATATAAAGTACAATTTGTGACGAAGAAATAATCTCAGAATCTCATCGCTAAGTAAAAGCATGTCAGATGTATTACCACTTAGGCATGCCAGTTTTAAAAAATTGGGCTTGGTCATTAAGGTAAAAACAGGTGGCGTCATTAAGGGGTTAAATGTGCACGGTCATATTTAAAAACTTTTTATATGTTGTACATCTTGGGAAAACATTAACCTTTCTAATGTAAGAATTTTGTCCTTTTTCTAAAAATCATTGAATATAAAAACATCACTAGGGGCCACATACCATTGTGAACATCATCCTGTCTTGGTGCAGCATTATCTTTGTCCCAGCTAAATCACAGGATGAGATCTAAGTCCAGTAAGTAAGGGCAGGACTAGAAACTCCTGTGCTCACTCCTGTCCTATCAGACAGCATAAAAATATATACAGAAGGGGGTTACAGGGCAGCCTGCATTAATTGGATGAAGAGACCCTGTACAGCACAACAGACTGAGAGGAAGATGAGTCATGTAGTGAGGAGCTCTTCCAAGGCACATAATGACAAACCAAGTGAGCAACAGATTGAAGGGATTTGTGAGAGAAATATGTGATAGACCTATAAAAAGGATATGTACATGATCCAGGATAAGGTACTAAGTAACTAACATACAACCCTTTTTTTTGTCGGATTTGACAGGTATTCTACATGACTCTAAGCTTCTGAATAAGCCATAATTTTGCCATTGCATCCATCTCCATATGTGTTTACATACACACGATCCACATCCAACCAACCCACCCCAGCTATTAATGTATGTCTTTAGGTATGTAGGCCATAATAGGCAGTCTATAATTCATACATGAAACCTCTACAAAGAAAACCTAAACAGCTTGCTAAAACTATAATTTGATGACATGAAATCTGTGATGGAGATATGTATCTGGAGGAGGCCCATTGTATGTAAAGTTATGGCGTGCACTGTATGTATATTGATCAATCTATAATCAAAAATTCCTCAAGGATTCCCAGGGTTAACAATATTTACCAATTCCCTTATGGGTCTAAGCCCACCCGGGACTAGATCCCTATTTCTTGGGAACACCCCCTAAAATTTCAAGTTTTGTTTCTCAAAAGAAAATGTATTCACACTGTGTAATCATATATACAGTGACATAGAAATTAAAGTTACAGAGGGGGAAGAAAGATTCTTTTATTAGTGGCTATATTAGCCCTCTCCTTTTTGTTTGGGGGTTTATTGCAGCAATGCTGCCATATCTCCCTCTTAGGATGTGGCCCCAATTAAAATTTCACGCACATGTACCTTCCTGACGTTTTGTCGGTAGAACCAGCTTTGTCAAGGGCCGAGGTATAACTCGACAGTGGTTATACCCGCAAAAATAACTGCATTGACAGTATTGATAGGTATACTTCAGAAGTATGGTATTGCTACAGTGAACTTCAAAACAAAGTGGACTTATATAGCCACTCATAAAAGGATCTTTCTTCCCCCTCTGTAATTTAAATTTCTATGTCACTGTATATATGATTACAAAGGGTGAATACATTTTCTTTTAAGTGAGAAACTATAAAAATAACAATAGAAACAATAGAAATAGGGCTCTTGTCCCGGTTGGGCTTAGACCCATAAGGGAATTGGTAAATACTGTATGTATATTGGTCCATGTTAGACATGACAGCTGCACATAATCAGTGACAACAGGCAAAGGACAACATTTCTGGGAATGTTTTTGTAAACATTTTTTCTAACAAGATAGTTGAAGGATGAAAACTTTGAAATGGGGCGACCCAGAATGTCACTCCATTCTAAAGAAACACTGTGGTCCCTGTTCTTGAGATCACCGTAGGCCTGTGCTTGGACCCCCCCTTCCTTAGCCACCTTATCAGCTAGTTATGCCTGTCCACTTTACAAGATGACACTACCTCTTTTAAAGTAAAAAGACCCACTGCAGTATGTCAGCATGCCTATGGTGACATGATGCTGGTATATACCTAGGAGAGACTGCATTAACACAGAGTGCCATGGTTGCCATGTTTCACAAAAACTTCAATTTCCTCTGCACCTTCTTGTTTTGTATCTTCTTAATCTGCTAAAAGAAATATAACATTTCAATTGTTACTTATAAATGGCCCTGACTTTGAATCATGGTATGGTTGACATAATAAGATGGTTGGGAATGCACGGAACACGGTGAAATAGACTGGATCTGTAGCTTATTTATGTGGCCAGCTGGTTTCTGTTTACTGTGTATTAGATTTGTAATGTTTGGAAAGTCCACTATCCGGTTATAAAGTCAGATTGTGAAATAGCTTGGATTCACTGTCAACTATGCAACAGTTCCTTACTTAAACTGGGAAAACACAGTACAGGAGAGCCACAACTCTATGTAGAGGAAGTGTTGGACTGCCCAGTTTTTCCAATAATAAAACGTATACGGTTTTGGATCCACATGAGAGACTGAATGTCTTCAGAGGATACGTTGTCAGGAATCAATCGGATGTATAAGGAGTTTGTGAGATGTGGTGATCAAAGTTGATTAATTGGCCGGTGCCGTGTAAGGAATAGAAAAGCCTTAACCAAATATTTGAATGAGCTATGGTTTCCATTCTTGATCCCAATTTGGCTTCATAAGAGCAATTAGCTCCAAACTACATACAGGAGCCCGGAAACATGATTCTTCTGAATAGATTTTTCTAGCATACATTGTTAAATGATCACGATTACGTTTTTTTTTTTGTTTTGTTTAAAGGTGAACTTTTGTGTCAGTCTGTTTACGCATATAGTTTTTTTTAACCTGGGATTTAACCCCTTTGGGACAGAGCCCATTGTGACCCTAAGGACGGGAGCATTTTTTTCAAATCTGACCTCAATCGCTTTATGCATTAATAACTCTGGGATGCTTTTACTTATAAATTTGATTCCGAGAGTTTTTTCGTAACATTCTGCTTTGTTAGTGGTAAATTTTTGGTGATACTTGCATAATTTGTTGGTGAACAATGCAAAAATATCAGGAAAAATGTGAACATTTTGCTTTTTTCTAACTTTGAAGCACTCTGCTTGTAAGGAAAATGGACATGTCAAATAAATTACAAACTGATTCACATATACAATATGTTAACTTTATGTTGGCATCATAAAGTTGACATGTTTTTACTTTTTGAGGACATCAGAGGGCTTCAAAGTATAGCAGCAATTTACATGGCGCTCTCTCACTCATGAGCTTTGTTGGGCGCTCGCAGAGCATTTTACGTCGAGATATGGGGTATTTCCGTACTGGAAAGAAATTATGTAAAAAAATTTGGGTATCTTTTTCTCCTTTTACCTCTTGTGAAAATGAAAAGTATGGGGCAACCACAGCATGTTAGTGTAATTTTTTTTTTTACCCTTTTCATAAGGGGTAAAAGGAGAAAAATCCCCCCAATATATGTAACACAATTTCTCCAGAGTGCGGAAATACCCCATGTGTGGCCCTAAACGGTTGCCTTGAAAAACGACAGGGCTCTGGAGGATGGCGCTTGTCTCCACCAAAACCCTACGGCACTGTTTCCCAAAAAGGGTGCCTCCGGCTGTTGCAAAACTCCCAGCCTGCCAGGAAAGTCAATGGCTCTCCGGCAATACTGGGAGTTGTTGTTTTGCAACAGCTGAAGGTTCAGTTTAGGAATCCCTGCCGTATGAGACTTTTTTCATTTTTATTGGGGGGGGGGGGAGTTAGTGTGTAAGGGGTGTATATGTATTCTTTTACTTTTTTATTTTGTGGTAGTGTAGTCTTTTTAGGGTACATTCAAACGGGCGAGGGTTCAATTTTCCGCTGGGAGTTTGAGCTGCGGCGGAAAATTTGCCGCAGCTCAGACTTGTAGAAGGAAACTCACTGTAAACCCCCGCCTGTGTGAATGTACCCTGTACAAATCTTAAGCTGTTGCAAAACTAAGACTCCCAGAATGCGCTGACAGACCGTACATGCTGGGAGTTGTAGTTTTGCAACAGCTGTAGGCACACTGGTGGGGAACAACTGAGTTAGAAAACAGACTCTAGCTTAGTGATTCCAACCAGTGTGCCTCCATCTGTTGAAAAACTACAACTCCCAACATGCACTGACAGCCGAAAGGCATGCTAGGAGTTGTATTTATGCAACAACTGGGGAAGAACAGTTTGGAGACAGCTAAATAGTGGTCTCCAAACTGTAGCCCTCCAGATGTTGCAAAACTACAACTCAAAGCATGCCCAGACAGACTTTGTTGTAGTTTTGCAACTTCTAGAAGGCCACGGTGAAGATAACTTACCAGCGATCTTCACTGCAGCCTTCTCCACCACCGCACTTTCTGGCCCCATTCCTCCTGCCGTGCACGATGTCTCTGCTGCGGCAGCGGCTCCGACTGTAAGCCGGTCATGCTCCAATCTCCCCCTGCTGCACTTGTTCCCCCCGCTCTGCCCAGCCTGCGATCGGTGGGCAGAGTGGGGAAAATGAATGTAACACCCCCCCCCCCCCCCCAGCTCCAACTCGCTCCTATCCTTTAGCATGGTCGGAGCTGTCTCTGACCGCTCCGATCACTGTTATTTTCTGGGCAATTTGGTCACCAGCGACCCGATTGGCCCGGAATCACCGGTCTGAATTGACCGGCGATTTGCGGCGATCGCCTACATGTGGGGGGTCTCGGGACCCCCCTAGTCATTGCCACGGGATGCCTGCTGATAGATATCAGCAGTCATCCTGGTCCGATCACCGCCCGGCGAGCGTTGGTGATCTGTCCTTTAAGTACCAGGACGAGAGGGCATACCTGTATGCCTTCAGTCCCCAAAAGGTCAAGGACTTGGGGCGTACACTAATGATGTTTCCATTCACCCCCGGTAACCAGACGGTGAACGGAATGGGATGCCTGCTGAAATCATTCAGCAGGCATCCCATGCCAACTTCTGGGGGGGGGGGGGGGGGTCTCCGAGACACTCAATTCATACCCGCCACTTGCAGCGGTTCCGGTTCAGTCGGGTCACTAGTGACCCGGAAAAAGGGAGATTGATGACCAATCACCCTTGCCCAGCAGGAGTAAGGTGGCACCGCTGCCACCTCACGATCGGCGTGATAAGTCGGCTGGAGCGGCCAACCAATCACGCGTCCTGCTGGGTGGCATCAGCGGGTGATCGGCGGTGGGGGGTGGTGGTGTGGGGAGGCTCACCTGGGTAACTGGGTCTGGTGTGGCAGCGGTGGTGGTCCCAGCAGTCAGTGGCGGAGGGATCCAAAAGCAGGAGGTAAGCGCTGTTTGCCTCCTGCTGTTGCTTAGCGACAACTCCCAGCATGCACAGCCAAAGGGCATGCTGAAAGTTGTAGTAGTGTGACTCCAGCTGTTGCATAACTACAACTCTCCGCATGCCCTTCATCTGTCAATGCATGCTGTGTAGTTTTGCAACAGCTGAAGGCACACTTGTTGTGAAACAGAGCTCAGTGTTTCACAACCAGTGTGCCTTCGGCTGTTGCAAAACTAAAACTCCCAGCATCCACGGCCTGTCAGTGCATGCTTGTAGTTGTAGTTTTGCAGCAGCTAGAGCTCTGTGCACCCTCCTATGTGAATGTATAGGCTTCATTCACACGGGCGGGGGTTTACAGAAAGTTTGCTGCTTCGTTTGAACTGCAGCTGAAAATTTGTCGCATCTCATTCTCCCAGCGGGAAACTCGCTGTGAATCCCTGCCTGTGTGAATGTACCCTAAAAACACTACACTAATACAAAATAAAGAGTAAAACACTACATATACACGCACCCTTACACTGTCCCCTCCCGCCTCCCCCAATTAAAAGTTAAAACGTCTCGTATGGCACTGTTTCCAAAACGGAACTTCCAGCTGTTGCAAAACAACTCCCAGTATTGCTGGACAGACATTGACTGTCCAGGCATGCTGGGAGTCTTGCAACAGCTGGAGGCACCCTGTTTGGGAAACACTGCCGTTCGGTATTTTTGAAGGCGGCGGCAAACGCCATGCTTGCATTCGGGTCCGTCCCTATGCAAATCCCTAATTTAGGCCACAAATACGCATGGCGCTCTCACTTAGGGGCCCTGTCGTATTTCAAGGCAACAGTTAAGGGCCACATATGGGGTATTTCCGTATTCTGGAGAAATTGCTTTACCTTTTCATAAAGGGTAAAAGGAGAAAAAGCTCCCCAAAATTTGTAAAGTTGTGGTCTGCACTAGCATGTTAGTGTAAAAAAATTTTTTTTTTTACATTAATATGCTAGTGTTGCCCCATACTTTTCATTTTCACAAGAGGAGAAATTGCGTTACAAATTTTATTAAATTTTTTTTTCCTTTTAACTGAGTATGGAAATACCCCATTTGTGGACCTAAAGTGTTCCTCGGGCGCACAAGGCTCAGGAGTGAGAGCGCACCATGTACATTTGAGGCCTAAATTGGCGGTTTGCACAGGGGTGGCTTATAGTTACAGCAGTTCTGACATAATTGCAAAAAAAAAAAAAAAAACACCCGTTTTGGAAAATACACCCCACACGGAACGTAACTAGAGGTATAGTGATCCTTAAAACCCCACAAGTGTTTGATGAATTTTCATGAAAGTTGGACGTGAAAATGAAAAATAATTTAAAAAAAATTTCACTAAAATGTTGGTGTTAACCTACATTTTTCATTTTCACAAGGGGTAATAGGAAAAAAAAAACATTTGTAACACTATTTCTTCTGAGTAAGGGAATACCCCATGTGTGGATGTAAATTGCACTGCAGGTGCACTAAAGGGCTCAGAAGAGAAGGAGCACCATTGGGCTTTTGGATAGAGAATTTGGCTGGAATTGAAGGCCATGTGCGTTTACAAAGCCCCCATGATGGCAGAACAGTGGATTCCCCCCACATGTGACCCCATTTTGGAAACTACACCCTTCACGGAATATAATAAGGGGGGGCAGTGAGCATTTACACCCCACAGGCGTCTGACAGATTTTTTTGAACAGTGATCCGTGAAAATTAAAAATAGGGGCCTTGTAAACGCACATGGCCCCTGACTTCCATTCCAACCAAACTCTCTCTCCAAAAGCCTAATGGCGCTCCTTCTCTTCTGAGCCTTGTAGTGTGCCCGCAGAGCACTTAACATCCACCTATGGGTTTCCATACTCAGGAGAAAAACAAAACCACATTTCTTCGATTACCCCTTGTGAAAATGAAAAATTTGGGGTAACACCAGCATTTTAGCGAAAAAAAATCTAATTCATTTTCGCGTCCCACTTTAACGAAAGTTTGTCAATCACCTGTTGAGTGGTAAAGCTCACTATATGTTATGTTCCTTGAGGGGTGTAGTTTCCCAAATTGTGTGCCATGTTTTTTTTTTTTTCGTTTTTTTTTTTTTTTTGCTCTTCTGGCACCATGGGGGCTTCCTAAATGAGACATGCTCTCCAAAATCCGATTGTCACTCCTTCTCTTCTGAGCCCTGTAGTGTGCTCGCAGAGTACTTTACATTCACATATGAGGTATTTCTTTACTCGAGATAAATTAGGTTACAAATTTTGGGCGGCATTTTCTCCTTTTACCCCTTGTAAACTTGGGGAGAAAAAAGGGTCTTCAAGAACATTTGTGTAAAAAATGAAGATTTTGAATTTTCTCCTCTACTTTGCGGTTATTCCTGTGAAACACCTAAAGGGTTAACAAACTTTCTGAATGTCGTTTTGAATATTTTGAGGGGTGCAGATGTTATAATGGGGTTTATTATGGGGTATTTCTAAAATAAAGACCTTCAAATTTGCTTGAAAGTTCCTAAATAATTCTGCTTTTGAAGTTTTCGTGGAAAATTGCTGCTAAACTTTGAAACCCTCTGATGTATTCAAAAATAAAAATATGTCAAGTTTATGATGCAAACACAAAGTAGACATATTGTATATGTGAATCAATATATAATTTATTTGGCATGTCTATTTTCCTTACAAGCTTTAAAGTTAGAAAAATGCTAAATTTTCAAAATTTTTATGAAATTTTGATATTTTTTTACTAAGAAATGATGCAAGTATTGATGAAAATTTACCACGAATATAAAGTAGAATATTAAAATAGAGATTGGGGCTCAGGGTCATGAATATTGAATCAGTATTAATTTATTAAAATATTCAGCATTGTGTTTGTGACTCACAGGGCCCTTGGGAGCCAACAGATACACATGCTAACAATAGTGCAGTATATATGTTGGCAAAAATATTTCTAATAATAAAAATGAATAAAACAAAGGTAAAACCTTAAAAATAGGTCTGACCTGGAAAAAATGTTGCGCAAAAAAGTACTTTGGCTATAAATTGGATATGATGGTGTGCAATATAGTACTTGTGCCCCATATGACTTTAACTCTATATGAGAAGCCACTTGGTTGCGTCAGTATTGTCCAGGTACAAGTCTGAAAGTCGTCAATCCGGGGATAAAGTATTGCAAAGTCTCTTTGGAATATTGTTCATTAGCTGTACTGCACTAGTAGTCCACTGTTATACAGTGATCAAAGGTACCTTGTGGTGTGCGCGAGTCTAGATCCTCGCATCGGTTCTCCTGGGGGGAGGGCGCTGCTGGAGACTCGGCTGTCTCCTGTATTCGCAGCGCAGCTGGCGGTGGGCTCCGGTCACGTAGACTACAGCGCTTCAATGGGTACAGCAGTAGTGGATCGCAGCGGCGTCCTCGTATTTGAGGTAGTGCACACTGACTCAGATTGATTGGCAGATCAGGTAACAAAGCTGGATATATAAAATTCAGACTGTAGATATATCTGAATATTAGAGATAGTGGTGGTCACTGGTATATAATAGTATGGCTGGACACGTTTCAGGACCTCTAGGTCCTTTCTTCATCAGCTCTGTATAATGTTTCAGGGGATCATTTGCGAAGATAGAGATATATATATATATTAGACATTAAACCCCTCCTCTATGAGAGCATCACATCCAATTTGCAAGGAATTGAAAAAAGGTGAGGTCAGCTTGGATTTGTAAATGGGAGTAAAAAGGCTACAATTGTTTACAGGTGATGTACTTGGTTGCTACAATGAAACACAAAGATGTTAAATATATGAGAAGTATCTATATGACACACATCTGTATATCTGTATGTAGTGCTAAAACTATTAAACATCTATAGTAATCAGTGTGCACTAGTGTTATAAATGGAACACAACAAATATATAAAAGAACAATAGATAATTAAAATAAAATAAAAATATAAAAAATAAAAAACAGTTTCAAAAGATTTGATGCATCAATATGTGTACTTGTATGATCTCACACAAGTGATCATGTTTAGAAATGTGATGTAAAATGGAATATATAGAATACAACGCATACATATGAGAATACATTACGGTATATTATATTAAAACATATACCAAAACCTATACTGTAGTATGCAATATGGACACTGTTGAAAATGTGGAACCTTGACTATATACTCTTTTTCATTAGTGTATACAATATCGATCGCTCTTTGATATATATATATATATATATATATATATATATATATATATATATAAAATTCCATTTACAACACTAGTACACACTGATTACTATAGAAGTTAAATAGCTATTAGTTTAGCACTACATACAGATATACAGATGTGTCGTATAGATACTTCTCATATATATTTAACATCTTTGTGTTTCATTTTAGCAACCAATTACATCACCTGCAAACAATTGTAGCCTTTTTACTCCCATCTACAAATCCAAGCTGACACCACCTTTTTTCAATTCCTTGCAAATTGGATGTGATGCTCACATAGAGGAGGGGTTTAAGGTGTGTGTGTGTGTATATATATATATATATATATATATATATATATATATATTTAGCAAATTACCCCTTACATTATACAGTGATCCCTCAACTTACAATGGCCTCAACATACAATAGTTTCAACATACAATGGTCTTTTCTGGACCATTGTAACTTGAAACCAGTCTCAACATACAATGCTACGGACAGTCCAGATCTGTGAAACGTGTCAATAGCTGGAAGAGCTGATCAGTCGGAATGGGCATCTTAATTGTAAAATCCCTGTATTACTGAAGTGTATGCACTGACTGGTGTCTGGTAGCACCCCCTACAGTACAGGGAGGTATTACATGTTCTGGTCTCAACATACAATGGTTTCTACGTACAATGGTTGTCCCGGAACCAATTAATATTGTAACTTGAGGGAACACTGTACTGAGCTGCTGAAGAAGACCTACAGAGGTCCTGAAACACATCCAGCCATACTATTATATACCAGTGACCACCACTATCTCTAATATTGAGATACATCTACAGTCTGAATTTTATTTATCCAGCTTTGTTACCTGATCTGCCAATCGGAGTCCGCGTGCGCTACCTCAAATACGGGGACGCCACTGCGATCTGCTACTGCTGTACCCATTGAAGCACTGTAGTCCACTTGACTGGAGCCCACCGCCAGCTGCGCTGTGAATACAGGAGACGGCCGAGTCTCCAGCAGCGCCCTCCTCACCAGGAGAATCGGTACGAGGATCTGGACTCGCGCACACCACAAGGTATCTTTGATCACTGTATAACAGTGGAATACTAGTGCAGTACAGCTAATGAACAATATTCCACAGAGATTTTGCAATACTTTATCCCCGGATTGGGGACTTTCAGACTTGTACCTGGACAATACTAAGATAACCAAGTGGCTTCTTGGAGTTAGTCATATATAGCACAAGTACTATATTGCGCACTATCGTATCCAATTTAAAGGCAAAGTACTTTTTTGCGCAACTATTTTAGTGTGTGGCCACATACTTTTAATGTTATTTTACCTTTGTTGTATCCATTTTTATTATTAATAAAATATTTGCCAACATATATACTGCACTATTGTTAACATGTGTATCTGTTGGCTCACAAGGGCCTTGTGAGTCACAAACACATAATGCTGAATATTTTAAAACATTTATACTGATTCAATATTCGTGACCCTGAGTCCCAATCTCTTTATTTAAATTGTTTAACCTTCTGACACCGTGGGTATAGATGACATTTGGGTAGCTCGGGTCTATAGGTTGCTAGTCTAGCAGGAAGCCTCTCCAATATAAAATCTTTACTTCTCTCATAAAGTGGAATGTCACAAAAAAATCTCTGGGATGCATTCACTCATGAATTTGATTTTAGAGTTATTAATGTTTTAAAGTGACAGTGGTCAGATTTGCAAAAAATGCTCTGGTCCTTAAGTACCTGTCACTAAATTAAACTTTTCTAAACCATGTTCCCTAACTACACTTAACACCCCCCCCCCCCCCCCGCCCGCCCTTAAATTATTTTAAAAAAAGCTTTACCTCTCTTCTTGCTCACATAGAGTGAGCTAATGGCAGGAGGATGTGGGCCTGCCCCTGCAGGTGCTACATCACTGAAGCCTGCTGGGTGGACCGATTTCGCCCTCACTTCACTGAGGAAAAGCTGGCAGACTCAGTATTTTAGTTACCTCCCTCCCCCCCCCCCATTGCCTCACTCGCATAGCCAGCTTGCTGCTCACACTCCCAGTAGACTTATATTTGTGACACCTGCTGTCCCTTCAACCTCGCTCTCACTCCCTCCCTCTGCAGCCTCGCTCGCATAGGTCCGCTCAGAGTGTGCGCAGAAGCTGCTCTTCACTGCCACTCACTGCGGCTGTCCGCTCACAGTGCCCACGGCTGTGAGTGAAGAGCAGGGGTCATAGCCGCAGGGACGGTCAGCGAACAGTGGGGCTGACAGCTGCTGTGACTGGCAGCAAAGGGCAGGGCTGACAGCTGTAGGCATGAGAGCAGAGCTGTGTGGCTGAAGGCAGCGGGGATGACCGATTACAGGGAATTGACAGGCAGGGAGCAGCGCTGTGCTCGTCAAGTGTCACGGCCGCAGTCTGAGATTTCGGACTAGCTCGCGAAGAGACTAGTGGCCAGAATCACTAAGAGACTAGGGGCTGAAACATGTAGGGAGACCCCTAGTGGTGGGTTTTCCCAACTGAAAATAAACATGTTAATATAAAAAAATGTTAAACACATTTAGGAACTTGTTCAGAATACTTTGCTTTACAACATATTAAAACTTTTCTTGCTGACAGGTACTCTTTAAGGTCAAAATGTGCTTGGTCCTTAAGGGTTTAAAGTGTCCCTGTTAGGGTGCATACACACCACGTTTTCTTCATATGGTCACTGGATCCGGCAGGGGGATATCAAAACCGTCCACTACTGTATCCCAGCCTGCATCTCATTCATTTGAATGAGTTGACCTGTAAATTACAGATTTGTAAATTACTTCTATTAAAAAATCTTAATCCTTTCAGTACTTATGAGCTTCTAAAGTTAAGGTTGTTCTTTTATGTCTAAGTGCTCTCTGATGACACGTCTCGGGAAACGCCCAGTTTAGAAGAGGTTTGCTATGGGGATTTGCTTCTAAACTGGGCGCTTCCCGAGACATGTGTCCTCATAGAGCACTTAGACAGAAAAGAACAAACTTCAGAAGCTCATAAGTACTGAAAGGATTAAGATTTTTTAATAGAAGTAATTTACAAATCTGTTTAACTTTCTGGAGCTAGTTGATAGATATGATTTTTTTATATATATGTTTTTTCTGGATAACCCCTTTTAATAACCCCCCCCCTTTTTTTTTTCACTCAGTTTTTGCAATCTGAAAGGATTGAGATCTGGGAAATGTCCTGGTCATAGTCCCAACATTTCAGTGTATTGTTCAAAGACCATTGCTTTGTTATATGGTACTTTATCGTGTAGAAAACACATTGTTCTTCACCAAAATTCTCCTGGGTCCTTGGAAGAAGTTTGTCTTGGAGGATGTTTAGATACCAGCAAAAGCCAGGACTGTGCCTCTTAAGAGGATTCCGCTGCAGGGTTGATTTAACACCTTAAATGGGTTTTCTGCCCCTAGGCATCTTATTCTCTATCCAAAGGATAGGAGATAAGATGTCTGATCGCGGGGGTCTGGCCACTGGGACCCCCTTCATGACCAAAGTCTTTTATCTTGCCAACAGTATAGTATCCGGAGTCCATTCATGTGTGGGGTTGCATTTATTTCAAAGAAAGTGGACTCACTTACACTTTTTCCTAAGAACGAATGAAATAAAGAAATTAAAAATCTAAACATCCTCAGCGAGCTACTTCTCCCAAGGATCCAGGAGCAATTTGATAATGAACAGTGCTTTTTCCTTCTCCATAATAGTGCAACAAGTGATAACTAAGGAGCTCAGAAAGAAAAACATTAAAAGTGAGGATGGGCTAGCACTCTTCTGTGCTCTCTCCTGTCCTATCAGACAGGCGAGAGCACAAAGGAATGCTAGCCCAGATACAGCCGAAGAACACAATGCCATTTCTGCAAGAACGCAACTCTTTATAATCAGTGGGTAAAGACACGCAAAGCAGATTTAATGTGACTTTTCAACAGTGAAAATGCTAGCCTATCCTCATTTACTGGACTTTGACCATGTCTGTGCTTCAGGTTGGACAAAGCCATGATTTCAATAAAAAGGAAATACAATTTTCTTATGAAGTATATTAGCAAGTTTAATGTTTTGCCAAGATATACAACATATAAAAATTATTTATCTGACAGTGCCTTGTGAAAAGTTTTGTCAAAAATTCTTATAATTGTACTTCAGCAACCATAGAAACATCTGGCTAAAAGGAGCTTTGGGAAACCCAATACTTGTCAGTTTTACATTTTTGGCCACAACTGTACAGGGTGGGCCATTTATATGGATACACCTTAATAAAATGGGAATGGTTGGTGATATTAACTTACTGTTTATGGCACATTAGTATATGTGAGGGGGGGAAACTATTCAAGATGGGTGGTGACCATGTTGGTCATTTTGAAGTCGGCCATTTTGTATCCAACTTTTGTTTTTTCAATAGGAAGAGGGTCATGTGACACATCAAACTTATTGGGAATTTCACAAGAAAAACAATGATGTGCTTTGTTTTAACGTAACTTTATTCTTTCATGAGTTATTTACAAGTTTCTGACCGCTTATAAAATGTATTCAATGTGCTGCCCATTGTGTTGGATTGTCAATGCAACCCTCTTCTCTCAGAAACTTGTATAACTCATGAAAGAATAAAGTTACGTTAAAACCAAGCACATCATTGTTTTTCTTGTGAAATTCCCAATAAGTTTGTGTCACATGACCCTCTTCCTATTAAAAAAACGAAAGTTGGATTCAAAATGGCGGACTTCAAAATGGCTGCCATGGTCCCCACCCCTCTTGAAAAGTTTCCCCCCTCACATATACTAATGTGCCACAAACAGGAAGTTAATATCACCAACCATTCCCATTTTATTAAGGTGTATACATATAAATGGCCCACCCTGTAGATTGGTCTGGATCTGAACATACCAAAACAATCAAAGCTTGTAACACATCTGTCTGAAATGTCAAAAATGTTATTGGGTACACAGGGATGTGGAAATCCTATCGCTCTACCGGGACATGCAGTTCCTGGCGACAAGCATGGCTGAACAGACAGCCTGGCGGCACTCAGGGTGTATTGAGTGGGCTTCTGACTCTCTACCTCCATACCTATATCCTATAAAATTTTTCATTTGCACAGCCCACTGTTCCAAAGATCTGTCAAATGCCAGTGGGTGTAAATGCTCACTGCACCCCTTATTAAATTCTGTGAGGGGTGTAGTTTCCAAAATGGGGTCACGTGGGGGGTCCACTGTTCTGGCACCGCGGGGGGCCCCTGACTTCCATTCCAAACAAATTCTCTTTCCAAAAGCTCAATGGCGCTCCTCCTCTTCTGAGCATTGTAGTTTGCCCGCAGAGCACTTTACATCCACACATGGGTTATTTTTTTCCTTTTACCCCTTATAAGAATGTAAAATTTGGGGAAAAAACATCATTTTAGTGCAAAAAATTTTTTTTTCATTTACACATCCAACTTTAACAAAAAGTCATCAATTACCAGTGAGGTGTTAAGGCTGCCTGTACCCCTTGTTACGTTCCTTGAGGGGTGTAGTTTCCAAAATGGTATGCCATGTGGTGTTTTTTTTTTTTTGCTGTTCTGGCACCATAGTGGCTTCCTAATGTGAAATGCCCCCAAAAACCATTTCAGAAAAACTCTCTCTCAAAAATCCCATTGTCGCTCCTTCCCTTCTGAGCCCTCTACTGCACCTGCCGACTTACTCGAGAGAAATTGGGTTACAAATTTTTCTCCTTTTACCCCTTGTAAAAATTCAAAAACTTGGTCTACAAGAACATGCGACTGCAAAAAATGAAGATTTAGAATTTTCTCCTTCACTTTGCTGCTATTCCTGTGAAGCACCTAAAGAGATAAACACACTTACTGAATGTTATTTTAAATACTTTGAGGGGTGCAGTTTTTATAATGGTGTAATTTATGGGGTATTTCTAATATGGGTATGCCCTTTAAATCCACATCAATCCTGAACTGGTCCATGAAAAATTCAGATTTTGAAAATTTTGTGGAAAATTGCTGCTGAACTTTGACGCCCTCTGATGTCTTCCAAAAGTAAAAACATGATGATGCAAACATAAAGTAGACATATTGGGGGACATTTACTAATCTAGTCTATTCTGGGAATGCTTATGGACCAGCGTATGTGGTAGTCTCCTGTCTATTGTGCTCCTAATTTATCAAAGGTCTCACAGCCCTTGATAAATTCTGTGCTCAGACTTCAGGGTCTACAGCTTAAACTGCATTTAGACCTGCTCCAACATGGTCTGACATTTCAGCGTATTTTGGGCAGATGCGACTTGTCGCACTTGATAAATTCAGCACCAATGCATTTTCCAATGCATTTCCGTCTAAAATAGACTTGCATGCATCATGTTCTAAAAATCCTCTACAGCAAAAGTCGCAGAAAAGTCGCACATATTTAGACTGCGACTTTCTGTGCGACTAATTTAGACAGGAAAAACCAGTCTAAATCCTTTGATAAATTGTGAATCAATATATCATTTATTTGGAATGTCTATTTTCCTTTCAAGCAGAGAGCTTCAAAGTTAGAAAAATGCAGTTTTCAATTTTTTCATAACATTTTGAATTTTTCACCAATTTTTGAATTTTTCACCAAGAAATGATTTGCGTATCGACAACATTTTACCACTAACATAAAGTAGAATGTCACGAAAAAACTGTCTCTGAATCAGAATGAAATGTAAAAGCATCCCAGAGTTATTAATGCTTAAAGTGACAGTGGTCAGAATTGCAAAAAACGCTCTGGTCCTACAGTGAAAATTGGCCTGGTCCTCAAGGACCACATAAAGCTGTGTGTTTTACTACATCGCAGTATGGCTGGGCTGTTAATAAAATGGCAATGTAAATACCATATGTAGGAATATAACCTTATTGTATGTTATCAGTTAGTGGCTTTTATAATGACTCTGTTCTAGGAGTATATTTTCATCTGCTTACAATGAATCTCTTCAGTGGAAACTCTTAATAAGCATTTTGCATAAAGCGAAATCCGGGAAGTGAATGCATTTTTTTCAAATGTATTGGAAATAAAAATATCCAGCTGCTTTCTACGCCTACTGTGAACAGTTCTTTGGGGAACAAGCTTGGGTTATTTTGAAGAATCCCCAAAAAATATAAATTTTCATTTGCCGGTTATGCAGACGTTTAGGATTGCAGAATTTGTTGATAGTAGATTTCTTTACACTGCTGTTTCCAATTTAGTGAATGAATGTCGGGATAGTATACTTTCAGGAGTGCTTTATACTGTGGCCACAATTATGATAAAACATTGTTGGTTCTGGGTGTTTAGTTTTCATCCAAACACCACAGTTGCTAATAGATGTTTTACTTTGTGAAAACTTAGTGCTCATTTTAGTTCCTTCAAAACCCTATAAAATTATAAATTTTTCAGCAGTTTTCTTAAATTTGCTTTAAAGTACAATAAGTAAAATCTGATGTCTCTCCACAGTAAATGGAAAAGGGAACATGTTACATTTTATAGTATCCATACTTTACATTCTGGGTTTTTTGTACAGAAAATATGCAGAAATTTCTAGGTGTCTTCGTTGAATCCAATTCTTCCCTACCTTTTGCAAAATCAAGGTGTTTTATAATGAACAGGGGCTTAGGCTGGAATCGCGCATTACATTTTTGGTGAGAGATTTTGATGCAATATTTTTTTTTAGGTAAAGCCAGGAGGGGGTTCAAAAAGTATACTAAGTAAAAAGGAAGGACTTAAACTTATTTTCCTTGATAAACTTCTGGCTTAGGTACTAAAATGAATTTTAACCCCTTAATAACAGATGTAAATTTATGTCCTGGTTTGCTGGCATATAGTTCATCAGGACATGCATTTGTATCCTGTACATGACACGAGCACCCAAGTGGTGCACGCTTGATACACAGCAGGTCCTAGCTGCTATCCGTAACATGGGACCTAGCTGGTAATCGCACTGATGTCCGCCATTAATCCCTTAGATGCTGTGATCAAAACAGATCATGACATTTGTGTCAGTGTCTTTTCTAATGGCTGATCTGATCGCCTTGGGGATCCTGCTCTGGCCGTCATCACGGGGTCTTCTTCTCTGGTCTGCCTTCCAGCAGATCAGAGAAGACAATTGCTGATAATACGAATCAGCCTATGCATTGCCCTGAACAGTATTAGCATTCTTAAAGCGCAACTGTCATGACATTTTAGTGTAATAACCTGCACACAGTCTTTGTACTGAGATTATTTTACCTCATACTCAGGCTTTCAAGACACTAAAAACTGCTTTTAATCAAAGCCACTGATGGTCTGATAGGCATGGTGCTAGGTATGCGATGCCCCGCCGCCGCCACACCCACTTTGTATCTCAGTGCTGGGACCGCTGTGTGATTGGCACACAGGCCCCAGCGCATGCACCCTTCAACTAAACTAACGTGCGTGCTGCTGCATGTCATTCAGCAAGCGCTCGCTCCTCCAGCGAACGCTCGCTCCCGCCGCCGTTGTCCTCAGTGCGCCTGTGCAGGGCTATGTGCAGAGAGCGCGGGAGCGACCGCTTGCTGGATGACACGCAGCAGCGCGCACGTTACATTAGTTGAAGGGTGCATGCGCTGGGACCTGTGTGTCAATCACACGGCGGTCCCAGCACTGAGATACAAAGTGGGTGGATGTGGCGGCGGCGGGGCATCGCGTACCTCGCACCACGCCTATCCGACCGTCAGTGGCTTTGATTAAAAGCACTTTTTAGCGTCACGAAAGCCAGCAAATATGAGGTAAAATAATTGCTGTACGCAACACCTGCACACAGTACAAAGGCTGTGTGCAGGTTATTACACTAAAACTTCATGACAGTTGCGCTTTAAGATTGCTATAAATAGTCCCCTATGGTGGACAAAAGTAAATGTGAATGATAGTTAAGAGGGAAAAAAAACAAGCTCTCATATAGGTCTGTAGGTGGAAAAATAAAAATTATGGATTTTAGGAAAAACTAAAATGCTAAAATTTGACTGGCTTTGTCCTAAAGGCCTTAATGGACTGTGTCTCAAAGGTGTTGTCAGGTCCCCAAAAATGTTGTACAGGCTGAGGCTGCCATAGCAATGAAATGAGGTGATACTCAACTGGCTTGATCATGACAGTGACCTTCCTTTTGGCTTGTTGCACATTAAGTGGCAGCTTAACCAATTGCTTGTTATAGTGCAGGGGTGTGGAAATGTAAAAAAAAAAAATATAAAAATAAAAGGCACTAAAACGAAGCACTTATCTACTTGTCCCTCATGACTATCATTTTAACCAATATAGCATGTAAATAAGGTCTTCATTAGTTTAGTTAGTTTTGCACTGTCATTTTTTTTCCTCCACACCCTATAATAGCCATTATTTTTCACCTTGTACGCCCTCTGTATTTCTGATCACCGCCGCTCACCGGGAGGAGGTTGGACCGGGATGACTACTGATATCTATCAGCAGGCATCCCATGACATCGCTTGTGGGGGGGGTCCTGAACACCCCCCCCCCCCCCATGACTGTCAATTCTGACTGGCGAATAACTTATTTTCCGGGCTGATCGGGCCTCTGGTGAACCGACCGCCTGGAAAACAAGAATGATTGGTCAGAGACAGTCCTGGTCATTATAAAGCATATGAGCGAGGTGACGGGTGCTACCGGGCAGAGCGGTGGGGGGGGGTGCTGGGTTCTTGAAACTGGTGCAGGGGTCTTCCCTGGCAGGCAGTAAGTACAAGAGCAGTGGCGGCAGGCCCGGGAAAAGCGGAGGAGGAGACCTGGGGCAACAGCAGTGAAGATCCTCTTTGGTGAGGGATCTTCACTGTGGCCTGCTAGAAGTTACAAAACTACAACTCCCAGCATGCTCAGAGGGCCACAGATTGGAGACCACCATGCAGTGGTCTCCAAACTGTGGTTTCCAGATGTTGCTGAGCTACAACTCCCAGCATGCCTGGACAGTCTTGGCATGTTGGGAGTTGTAGTTTTGCAACATCTGGAGAAGCACAGTTTGGAGATCACTATACAGTGGTTTCCAAACTGTAGACCTCCAGATGATGCAAAACTACAATTCCCAGCATGGCCAGACAGTCAGGTATGCTGGACATTGTAGTTCTGCAACATATGACCCATGTGAATGTACCCTAAAATCACTACACTTACATGAAATAAAGAATAACACTACATATTCACACCTTAACACTGCCCCCCCCCCCCTCCCCCAAGTAAAAATGAAAAATGCTTTGTGCGGCACTGTTTCCTAAATGGAGCCTCCAGCTGTTGCAAAACAACAACTCTCAGTATTGCCGGACGGCCATTGACTGTCTAGGCATGCTGGGAGTTTTCCAACAGCTGGAGGCACCCTGTTTGGGAAACACTGCCGTAGGGTATCTGTGTCACAGGAGGCAAGCGCCATGCTTGCATCCAGTTCAGCCCCCATGCAGATCCCTAATTTAGGCCTCAAATGCACATGGCGTGCTCTCACTTCGGAGCTCAGTCTTATTTCAAGGCAACAGTTTAGTTGTTTATTATTTAAGTACTCGAGAGAAATTGCGTTACAAATTTTGGGGGGCTTTTTCTCCTTTTTACCACTTATGAAAAAGAAAAGTTGGGAGCTACACCAGCATGTTAGTGTAATTTTCTTTTTTCTTTTTTTTTTACGATAACATGCTGTTGTCACCATACTTTTCATTTTCACAAGAGGTAAAAGGAGAGAAACACCCAAAATTTTTAACGCAATTTCTCCTGAGTATGGAAATATCCCATATGTGAACGTAAAATTCTCTACGGGCGCACAAAAGGGCTCAATAGTGAGAGCGCGCCATGTACTTTTGAGGCCTAAATTGGTGATTTGTACAAGGGTGGCTGATAGTTACAGTGGTTCTGATATAAACACAAAAAAGAAAAACACCCACATGTGACCCCATTTTGGAAAGACTCTCCTCAAGGAATGTAACAAGGGGTATAGTGAGCCTTAATACCCCACAGGTGTTTGACGACTTTTCATTAAAGTTGGACGTGAAAATGAAGTTTTTTTTTTCACTGAAAAACTGTTACCCCCAATTTTTCATTTTCACAAGTGGTAATAGATGAAAGTCCCCCAAAATTAGTAACACCATTTCTTTTGAGTAGGAAAATACCCCATATGTGGATGTAAAATGCTGCTGGTGCACTAAAGGGCTCAGAAGTGAAGGAGCAAAATTGTGTTTTTTGGAGAGAAAATTTGGCTGGAATTGAAGGCCATGTGACCCAATTTTGGAAACTACACCCCTCAAGGAATGTAATAAGGAGTGCAGTGAGCATCTACACCCCACAGGTGTCTGACAATTTTTTTGAAAAGTCGTCCATAAAAAAATTTCAATTGCACAGGCCACAGCTCCAAAGATCTGTCAAACGCCAGTGGGGAGTAAATGCTCACTTCACCCCTTATTACATTCTGTGAGGGGTGTAGATTCCGAAATGGGGTCACCTGTGTGTGTATGGGGGGGGGGGGTCCACTGTTCTGGCACTGTTCTGGGGGCTTTGTAAACTCACATGGCCCCCAACTTCCATTCCAACCAAAATCTCCAAAATCCCAATGGCGCTCCTTCTCTTCTGAGACCTGTAGTTCACCAGCAGGGTGCTTCACGACCACATATGGGGTATTTCCTTACTTGGGAGAAATTGGGCTTCAAATTTGTGGGCCTTTTTCTCCTTTTTCCCCATGTGAAAATGAAAAATTTGGGGTAACCAGCATTTTAGTGTTAAAAATCTAATGTTTTTATTTTTACGACCCGCTGCTTAAAAAAGAAAACCTGTGAGTTGTAAGTACTCACTCTAACCTTTATGTTCCTTAAGTGGAGTAGTATCCAAAATGGTGTCACATGTGGGGGGATTCTGCTGCTCTGGCCCAATGGGAGCTTTGTAAACACACATGGCCCCCAACTTCAATTCCAGCCAAATTCTCTCTCCAAAAGCCTAATGTCGCTCCTTCCCTTTTGAGCCCTCTAGTGCGCCAGCAGAGCACTTTTTGACGACATATGGGGTATTTCCTTGGGAGAAATTGTTTTAGATTTTGGGGGGCATTTTTCCTATTACCCTATGTGAAAATGAAAAATGTGGGGTAACACCAGTGTTTTAGTGTTAAATAACATTTTTAATTTTCACGTCCAACTTTAACGAAAAGTCGTCAATCACCTGTGAGGCGTTAAGGTTCACTGTACCCCTTGTTACATTCCTTGAGGGGTGTAGTTTCCCAAAAAGTGTGCCATGTGGGTTTCTTTTGCTGTTCTGGTACCCTATGGACTTCCTAAATGCAACATGCCCCCAGAAAAATGCAATATTTGTTCTCAAAAATCCCAAAGTTGCTCCTTCCCTCCTGAGCCATGTTGTGCACTCGCAGAGCACTTAACGTGCAGATATGAGGTATTGCCATACTGGAGAAGGTGGGTTACAAATTTTCGGGGGGACTTTTCTCCTTGTAGCCCAATTTATTTTATTTTTTACATGTTAGTGTAAAAATTGGAGATTTTTAGTTTTATCCTCCACATTGCTGCTATTCCTGTGAAACACCTAAATGGTTAACAAACTTTCTGAATGTCATTTTGAATACTTTCAGGGGGGCTGTTTTCATAATGGGGTACATTATGGGGGATTTCTTAAGAAAGGCCCCTCAAATCCACTTCAAACTGAACTGGGCCCTGACAATTTCAGATTTCGATTTATTTTTTTCCCCTGAAAATTTCTGCTTTACTTTGAAGACAACATAAAGTAGACATATTGTATATGTGACTCAATATATAATTTATTTGGTATGACCATTTTCATTACAAGCAGAGAGTTTGAAAGTTAGAAAAATGCTAAATTTTCTAATTTTTAAGGAAATTTTTGTATTTTCCACCAAGCAATGTTGCAAGTATCGACAACAATGTACCACTAACAAAGTACAATATGTCATGAAAAAACAGACTCTGAATCAAATTCTTAAGTAAAAGCATCTGAGTTATTAATGCTCAGTGACAGTGGTCAGAATTGCAAAAAAGGTATCCGCCCCCGTGATGTCATGGCTTCGCCCCTCAATGCATACCTATGGTAGGGGGTGTGAAAGCTGGCACGCCCCCTCCCATAGCCTTGCATTGAGGGGGCGGAGCTTGACTAAACACGGGGCGGAACCGTGACGTCAAAACGCTCTGTCCCAGTGATCGACAGTAATCGCACCCGGAGCAAACACTCTCTGGGGAATGATTTTAATGGGGTGCGGCATGCAAGATCAGGAGGGTCCCCAGCGGTCAGGCATCTTATCCCCTATCCAAAGGATAAGATGTCTAAGCGCCGGAGTCCCCCTTTAAGGGGTTAATCTAAGGTGTGTGGGCACCTTAAGAAATGAAGCACAGCAGCCTCAAATATAGTGGTGACCACTGTTGTATATTTTAGTTTTCTACATTGTTTCTGGAACCTGTAAAATGGCAAATGTGAAAGGTGTGTTTAGGTCTATTGTTCATATTGTTTTATATGCTGGAAGGAAGTTTAGTGTTTGGATTGACACATACAGGATTGTCAACATTTTTTACGGACTGATACTTTACCTCCTCAAAATAAGCAATAGACTTTTTTGTTTTTCAGGAGTCATGACGTAGGAGTAGAAACAGATTTATTTTCCATCTTCAGAAGGATGCCAGGAATATATTTAAAGATGTGTTAATCTTTTTTAGGTGCTCGGTAGCCTGGAATTTCTTTTTCCATAGATGTTGTGTACATTTAATTTTTATGTAAACTGACGTATTCCAGTGTCAAAGCTGACCATATAAGTGAGCTGGCAAACTGGTGTCCAGGGCAAACAGTGGATAGATTATATGCTCACTTACAAACCCATCAGAATTATAGACCTGTTTAGAGTGTAATTCTATCCAGAAAGATTACTCATTTATAGATGGTCAGGCTCTTACTCCCTGGCACACTCTGGCTCTCACACTTTTTTTTTTTACCAAATCGCCACAAATGCTGCACAGCATTCTTTGGGTGAAAAAATGTAACTGCCAGATGTTAGCTAAGTCAATAGGGATTTATGAAATCCAAACCTACTTGGTGTTTTTTTCTTTGCATCTGAGCCCAAAACTGCAAAAAACATTCGTTTTTGAAAATCGCAGCATGTTGAGACAATGGCGTATTTTCTTTCTATAATTTTTGGCGTTTCCCTTGTAAGTGCAACATGACAGGGCAGTTTTTTGTGGAGTGTTTTTTTTTTTGTATTTTTTTTCAGGACAAAAGAAGCCCGTAAGAAAGAAAGAAAGAAAAAAAAAAAAATCTATTTGATACCCAGCCTTACAAACATGAAATATGCCTTGTCCATGGGTCATTTAACATGGCTTAAAAGTTAAATTAAACAGGTACTCCAGCCCTAATACATCTTATCCTCTATCCAAAGGCTATGGGATAAGATGTCAGATCGCAGGGGGCCCGCCGCTGGGACCCCCCTCCATCTGCCTGCAGCACCCACATTCTATGCGGAAGCTGCGTCTTCCCCCTCCATTCATGTCTATGAGCGGGGGCGTGATAGGGGTGTGAGGTTTCCGAAACTGGAGACTCACCTCCCGCATAGATGCTGGTGCTGCAGGGAGATTGCAGGGGGGTTCCAGCGGCTGGCCCCCCACGATCAGACATCTTAGAAACATAGAATGTGTCGGCAGATAAGAACCATTTGGCCCATCTAGTCTGCCCAATAATCTGAATCCTATCAATAGTCCCTGGCCCTATCTTATATGAAGGATAGCCTTATGCTTATCCCATGCAGGCTTAAACTCCTTCACTGTATTTGCAGCGACCACTTCTGCAGGAAGGCTATTCCATGCATCCACTACTCTCTCAGTAAAGTAATACTTCCTGATATTACTGCAGAAACCTTTGCCCCTCTAATTTAAAACTATGTCCTCTTGTGGTAGTTTTTCTTCTTTTAAATATGCTCTCCTCCTCCTTTACCGTGTTGATTCCCTTTATGTATTTAAAAGTCTCTATCATATCACCTTTCTCTTCTTTCTTCCACGCTATACATGTTAGAGTACTCTTTTTAAAAATGTATACCCCCCAAATGTTCCCCTTGGCTGTACCTCTCCGTGAATGTACTTATTTCTTAAATCGGTCCAGCCACTCTCCCGCTGCGGGGCCCTGTATTTTCTGCCACTTCCTGGTTATGGTGGTGTGGAGGATGACGTAAAAATAATCATCCCCATGTTGCATTGCTACAATTTCTTGTCCCTCCGTGCCTCCCTCCTCCTCAACCCCTCCCTTCTCTTCTTCCCTCTCTTACCTAATAATTTTAATAAAAACTACGTCCATACCCCTAAACACACCCTTAACATCTTTGTCTCCCTCCCCCTCCATTCCCCCGCACCAATGAAAGGGAGCTCCGCCACTGCACTCAGTTCCCAGCGGAGATATAGTTATGCGAGCACAAGCATGCGCTGATAGCCAGGGGGAGAGAAGGGGCAGCGGCACCCATTGCCGGCGCCGCTGCCCCGTTGCCTCCCCCATCCCCGGTTGCATAATTACCTGTTGCTGGGGTCGGGTCCGCGCTGCTTCAGGCCTCTGGTGTGCGTCCCCTGCATTGTTGCTATGCGCTGTGCGGCGCAATGATGTCATTGCGCCGCGCCGTGCAGCGCATAGCAACGACTCAGGGGACGGAAACCGGAGGCCTGAAGCAGCGTGGACCCGACCCCGGCAACAGGTAATTATGCAACCGGGGATGGTGGGAGGCAACAGGGCCGCTGCCCCTGGTCTCCCCCTGTCTGTCGGCGCCGCTGCCCCATTGCCAGCGCCTCTGCGCCGGCACCGATAGTCAGGGGGAGAGAACGGGCAGCGGCGTCGATAGCCAGGGGGAGAGAACGGCCGACAGCAGGGCTCTAGACCCCAGGGCAGGTAGGGGCAGAGAAGCCGGCAGCTGGCTGTCTCTGCACCTGTAAAGCCGCTGCAGTTCATTGATTTAAAGCGCCCGCTTTAAATCATTGAACTGCAGCGGCTCATCGGCGTATAACACGCAGGTAGACTTTAGGCTAAAATCCATTGATAGAGCCAAGTCCAGCCAGGCTCTATAAATGACAGAGCCACACACACCGGGGAACCAGAGGTAAGCCCTCTGGCTTCCTCTATAGTGGATCTCCCCCCGCGATCACGCTACGGGGGGCAATCTAGCCCACCAGGGAGCATTCACATGTCTCTTTAGACGCCACTGTCAGCTTTGACAGCGGCGATCTAAAGGGTTAATAGCCAGCCGAGGTGATCACCGCATGCTGGCTATTAGCGGTGGCCCCTGGCTACTAAAAACAGCCGGGGGCTGCAGAGTATGGATCGGGCAGGAGTCGGGAGCCCTCTCCATACAGACTGCTGAGCATCGCCACGTTTGTCAGGTTCGGCCCTGCTTTCCCGAAACAGGGCTCAGCGCCGGAAAAATTAACCTGCCGGCTCCCGGAACTGCATTTCTCGGGCGTCGGGCGATAGGAATTCCACATCCCTGTTACCATCATTCACGGCCCTATTTCTGTGTGAGGAATTCATCTTTAAAAGGGTACTCTGCCGGAAAAAATCTTATCCCTTTATCCAAAATATCTTATCCCCTTATCCAAAATATTATCCCCTAGCCAAGCCCCCTCCATTCGTGTCTATGGGAGGGGGCGTGACGGCTAGTACGTAGCAGTCATGCCTCCTCCCATATACATTAATGGAGGGGGCGTGACGGCTGTGGTCACCAGTCATGCGGTACGGAGAAGAGTTCGAATGGCTGGGGTGCTGCAGCGAAGATCATGGGGATGCCCAGCAGCGGGACCCCTTCGATTAGATATCTTATTCCCTATCCTTTGGATAGGGGATAAGATGTTTTCCGGCGGTTTACCCCTTTAATAGTTAACTGGACAATATAATACAGCCATCTTACTAGTTTACCTCTACCTTTTCATGGTTTTAGAAATATTGAAATAAATGTATTAGGGATAATTTTGAGGTTTATGTGCACGTTACGTATGGCTCTTTATTTTCAGTGGATGCTTTTAAAGTGGTACTCTGCTGCTAGACATGTTATCCCTCATCCAAAGGATAGGAGATAACATGTCTGATCGTGGGGATTCGGCCTCTGGGGACTCCCGCGATCTCTACCAATTCAGCCTAGTCATCTGCTGCACAAATTTGCCCTACAAATATTTTTTTTTCTGGTTTCGCCGTAGATTTTGTGGTGAAATGATTGATGTCATTACAAAGTAAAATTGGCGCAAAAGAAAAACACCCTCATAAAGATCTGTAGGTGGAAGATTGAGTATTTTTGTTTTTTCCTCCTCACCTTCTAAAAATCATAATTGCAAAAATGAAAAATGGCCTGCACCTTAAGGGGATAAATGGGATTTTAAGGATTAGTTTTGTGCGAACAAACAGTAAATGTGGCCAAACACAAACCTGGCAGCTCTGCACTTGATTTAGGCTGCATAAATTAGTGCCACTTTGAAAGTGCTTGTCTGGAAAAGTCTATGGCAGTCTTTATTTTTCTACACCTTTTTTTTGTGTGCTGGTAATGTGTAGGAGCACCAAATGTATTAAATGGTCGCAGAGCATTTGATAAATTTTGTGCAGGTCACATTTTCTGAAATTTCTCTCTTCACATACACCAAAAAGCTAAGCCTGGACTGGTGTAGTTTTATAGACTTTTCAGTGGCTTTGAGCCTTTTTTGTGCCTTTACACAAAAAGACACAGTTCATAAAACCTTCCATATCATGTGGATTGCAACTCAAAATCAGCAGAAATGTTTAAACCAAAAGGCGCAAATAAACCCTGCTTGCGCCTTTTGTAGACTCAAAAAAACAGTTTAAGGACCATGATAAATGTTGGCATAAGTCTTTCAGGACAGTGTCCATCTTTTCCACTTTCAGAGCGGCACTAGTTCATTCAGACTGAAGAAATTGACAGCCCAGCCGTCAGGTTCTGGTTTGGCTGTATTTACGGTTAATTTGCTTTATGCTACTGAGGATATACTCACAGACCCATCAGTACTTCTCAAACACAGTGACTAGATTAATAAATGTTGCCCCCTTGTGATGTCATGTTCTGCCCTTAATACAAGTCTATGGGAGGGGGCATGGTGGCCATCACGCCCCCTCCCATAGACTTGCATTAAGGGGGCAGGCTGTGACATCACAAGGGGCGGAGCAGTGACATCACAATTCTCCGGCCCCTGTATCGCCCGTCAATACGCGCTCTGTGCAGTGATGACAGCGGGGTACGGCAGCCAAGATTGCGTGGGTCCCCAGTGGCGGGACCCCCGTGGTAAGACATCTTATCCCCTATCCTTTGGATAGGGGATAAGGTGTTTAGGGGCAGAGTACCCCTTTATTTCCTTCCACTGGTGTAGAAGGTAAGTTTAAAGGGGTACTCGGCTGGAAAACTTAATTTTTTTTAAAAATTTTTATAAATTAACTGGTGACAGAAAGATAAACAGATTTGTAAATTACTTCTATTAAAAATTCTTAATCCTTCCAGTACTTCTCAATTGCTGTATACTACAGATGAAGTTCTTTTCTTTTTGAATTTCCTTTCTGACCACAGTGCTTTCTGCTGACACCTCGGTCCATGTCGGGAACTGTCCAGAGCAGAAGAAAATCCCCATAGCAAACCTCTCCTGCTCCGGACAGTTCCTGACATGGACAGAGGTGTCAGCAGAGAGCAATGTGCTCAGACAGAAAAGAAATTCAAAAAGAAAAGAACTTCCTCTGGAATATACAGCATCTGATAAGTACTAGAAGGAATAAAAATCTATGCACTTTATTATTGTGCACCTTATTTTATATATGGATCTTCATGATAGCACTTTATTATTATTATTATTATTATTATTATTATTATGGTTTTTTTAAATTCCATTTGCATTCAACATATCAAAAATCTTTTAACATACTTTTTTATGTATATTACACAATCTTTATATATTAGAAATTTTTTGTTCAATATGGCGCTTTATTGTCAATATGCACCACATATTTCATGGTTCACTATTGCCTGGTGTATTGCCAGGTACCACCATTTAGACCCTTTTATGCAAATTTGCACAATTTGGTCTCTGATAAGTTTCATATCAGAGATATAATTCATTATTATAATCGTCAGAATGGTTATATATTTTTAGTTTTTGTCTTTTTGTGAGTATATCCTTTTTGGCTTCACTCTTATCACTTTGTCACTTTGTTTTATTTTTATTTTTGCATGTCACATTTCACCCCTCACTGGTCACTACTCACCTTTATTGGTTTCACTTTCAATAATTTTTATTTTTGAAAGTAATAAAACGATTTTACTCCTTTGTATGTCTGTGCATCTATCGATATAATCAGTGGCAACATGTAAGCGTAAACCTCTGTGAGACAGATATTACTACACACATGCGCGGTGTTGCATTTGCACACTGCACATGCGCATTGGTCCCTGTTGTAAATAGTGGCGATACACAAGCGCTAACTTCTAGAAGCCAGGTATTACTATGCGCATGCTCAGTGTTGTACTCATACCCTGCGCAGTAGTTCGTGCATGCGCGATGCACATCAATATAGTGCCGTCTATCGGAAACCACACGCGGGATGCCGCAGCTGTCAGAGGAGGTATTAATCGTATATATTTCTATGTTTATATTGGTTGGACTGTATATAAATTGGCTATTTGGACTCAATTAACTCACTCCCCAAAGAAGCGTAAAGTGAAGCGGCGTAGGGGGTGGTCATAGTCCCGAGCATGTAAGTACAGCACATTGTTCACGGGACGTCAATGATGTCCCTGCGTGCGCTACTTCCCGGTGGCCCCTTCTTCTTTAAAGTTAACGCGGGGGCCGCCGCAAAGAGGTAACCGCCGGGACACCCTTGTGTCCTGAAAAGATTTTTTGTTACACAGGGATGTCCTGAATGTGATGGGGGCCCGGAGCAGGTGCTCCATGAGCGCCAATGAGGATCCGGCCCTGTCCACTGGAAAACATTTTCTTTTAAATCAAGAGGTGCCAGAAAGTTAGATTTGTAAATTACATCTATAAAAAAGAATCTTAATCCTTCCAGTACTTATCGGCTGCTGTATGCTTCACAGGAAGTTCTTTTCTTTTTGAATTTCCTCTCTGTTTGACCACAGTGTTCTCTGCTGACACGTCTGTCCATGTCAGGAACTATCGAGAGTAGGAGAGTTTTCTATGGAGATTTGCTCCTACTCTGGACAGTTCCTAAAATGGACAGAGGTGTCAGCAGAGAGCACTGTGGTCAGACAGAAAGGAAATTCAAAAATTATCTTCCCCTGTAGTATACAGCAGCTTATAATTACTGGAAGGATTAAGAATTTTTTTTATAGAAGTAATTTACAAATCTGTTTAGCTTTCTGGCACCAGTTGTTAAAAAAAAAAAAAAAAAAAAAAAAAACGTTTTCCAATGGAGTACCCCTTTAAGAGCATAAATTCGGTCACTATAATGAAGTCAATAGGGATCGTCAGCAGTACCAAAAATGGCCCTTTGTGATAGTTAATTTTTGGGAGAAAAACAAACCAACCCTTTTTGTGATCTCTTAAAACTTAATTCTAAGTGACGACACTCACGTAAAGTGTTCTGCCAGGGAATCTTACCCACTGATCTGATACCAGCCATGGAGAACAACTTCAGGCACGGTTTGCTTGGCAACTCTACCTCTTAGTGTGCATTTGCATCTCTCGAAGCCTGTTGACATGGAGGTACATTAAACAAGCCACATGTTTTCCATATTCTCCACATTTCTGCATATTTCCTTAGAAACTCGGTTTGTGAGTTGCTTTACGTTAATTAGTTAAATTGTGCAATTCTAGGACCAGTACTTGAACTTGGAACTTTCCCAATTTTTTTTTTTTTTAAATCTTAAAAGTTTTAAATGATTTAAAGCTGCTTTGCTGGTGCCTGTGGAACATATGCATGATATCAACCTATTCCTCCTTTGTGAAGCAATTTTGGCCATATATAAATCTGGACAGTGCTCTGTGCATTTCTGTGGTGATACACCCGACCTGGCTTTGTAATTAATCCTGATGTGAAATAAGAAGTAATTGGGACTATAGGAGCACAGGAATAGTTGTTACAAAAGGGGTTAGGCTAAGTTTCTACTAGTTTTTTTTTTGTCCTGCGTTTTTTGGGTAGCAAAAAAACGCCTGAAAAAAATGCCAGTGCACTGTCCTGCATCTGGCATTTTTTCATTAGTGTGGAAATTGCATTTTTGCCACTTTGGCAGTTTTTTTTCTTTACCCATGATGGGAGTAGAAGTACCTGTACTAATAGACATATCGCCCCGAGTGTCAGATGCAATCATCCATACTATAGCAGAGATGCGAGCGGCTCTATACAGCGCTCGCATCTCTGCACTATACTCCGGCCAGTGTTGTGAATAGAATATCACTCATTCATATTTTCCGCCCAGAGTGGGGATTGGCTGGATGGTTGCAGCCAATCATAGCTCTGAGGGAAATATGAATTAAAAGGGTATTCCAGGCAAAAACTTTTTTTTATGTATCAACTGGCTCCGGAAAGTTAAACAGATTTGTAAATGACTTTTATTAAAAAATCTTAATCTTTCCAATAGTTATTCCCACTGTGATCCTCGTGTATAATGTATAGATGCGGCTGGCCGCTCTTCCATGGTCCCCTGCACTGACATATATATACACATATTCCTATTTCCCACAGAGAGCTGTGATTGGCTGGAACCATCTGGCCAATCATAGTTCTCTGCGGGAAATATGAATAGGTGATATATACAGCAGTCCCCATAGAAGAGCGGCTGGCCGCATCTATAAATTATACAGGAGGATCGCAATGGACGATCTGTCAATTAGTACAGGTACTACTACTCCCATCATGGAACAGTGTGTTCCATGCTGGGAGTAGTAGTACTACCTAAAAAATTTAAATAAAAATGAAAAACACACACACTACATTTTTGTTATTGCCGGCTACATTGTTAGGTCCCTGCCCGCCCACATAAATTGATCCCTGTTTAAAAACTTATAAAAATTTTGTAATAAAAAAGATAAATTTCGTTGGATACAATTTTTATTAAAAAAGGTATCTCAATCACTTTTTTGTTTCGCAAAAGTCCCCAAAAAATTAAAACCGCCTGAAAAAACGCCAAAGTTAAAACCCACATCGTTTTTCTTGGCGTTTTTTTTCATTCCCATAGACTTCTATGGGAGAAAAATTCCGCGATTTTAACAAAAAAATCGCCAGTGGCTCAACATGCTGCGATTTTTGAAAACTGCCAAGGAGCTGAAAAACGCCAAAAAAGTCGTTTTTTTTTTTTTCCCCCCATCCTTTTGGTGTTTTTTCACTTTGAAAAAACGCCAAAAGGATGAAAAAAAAATGTGAAAAACGCCAAGTGGAATAAGAATTCTGTGATTTCTCATTGATTTACTGCCAAAATCTGGCCGCAGCGTTTTTTGGCCAATTGGTGTTTAAAAAAAAAAATTAAATAAAATAAAGTAGAAACTTAGTCTTAAGGGGAATTGTGATGTTATCACGGATGGCCTGCCCGGGAAGTAGTGGTTGTGCTGTAAAGGCAATTCTCTATATTTAGACTTATTGTTTCAGATCCAGGGAGAAAATCTGCTTTGGGTAACAGAACACTGGATTCTTTTGGACATCTGTTAGCAAAGGTAAATTACTTTAGAGTAAAGGGTCTGACTGCTTCCAGATGTCCAGTGCTACATGTAAAGAATGCACCGCATTCACCCAAAAAGAAAAGCAGGAGGAAAACTGCTGAGTTTGCACATTTTTAACAAGCATTTTAATCAAGTTATCATACATTTCTGGTCTTTCATGTGTATCGGTTATTATTAAAATGATAAGAAATAGACTTTTTTTTGTTTGTTGTGGATGTTTTTGTACTGACTGTCTAGTGTGTAATTCCAGGAATTTTGAACTCTTGAACTTGGTGTAAATGCACAAAATCCCAATGGGATGTAGCTGTCCACAATTCTGTTTAAGGAAAAATGTAGACTTTAATTATGTTTAGGTATATTCAGGGGGAATGTTTGCTTTTATTGTGATCTATGAAAAAGAAAATTTGTACATAAAATATGGACCTTGTGTAAGGGCTGAACACCATTATCTCATCATCAGTGAACTTGTATATGAGTCCTAGGTTTAAGATCCTAATTCATGAGGCCTCTTTTACATGTGATGATTTTCAAAACGATTGAAAAAAATCATTGGTGAAATTTTGCAGCTTTTACAAACTCTTGATAATTCTTTAGTCATTTCAATCCTTGCTGTTGGCAGGGGGCATTTCCTTGTGACCCAGAAAGGAACGTTCTTGTCTTGGGAAGGCATTACTGGTCATGGCGCCAATGTCTATTTAAATTATATAATCTAGTAAAATCCTATTAGGACCAGGGCTATACTATGACTTTTTGTAGCACTAAAAAAAATAGATATATTAACTATTCAGTGACAACATTACATATAACTCAATATATTGCTTAAATCAAACTTGTATTGCTACAAAATATGCAGTGAAGCTCTGGACTGAAGGAGTTATCTAGCGTGTAAAAAATAATGTCCTCACAGTCTTTAAAATTACTACTGTTCTGTACCTATTTATGACCTGAAGGATTATCCTAGTCATTACTCTCCCCACTCCTTCCCCTCCCTTTCTCTTGGCCTCGCCATTCTTTCTTTATCTTTTTCTTCCTACACTTGTGTTGGCCCTTTTCTTGCTTTGGCTTCCTTCATTGATTAGCTTCAGGGTAGAGTCACAATTTATTCCGCAGTTTTCCTTCCCACAAACTTGGTGACCTATCCTCCTAAGCCATCAATATTAAATATTAAATCATACTCTGCACACACTGTCTTTTAGCTGTGCGAACAGGCCTTGGTGCTCACAAAAGTGCTTTAATACTTACACTGGTTACAGGCAGAATTGTACATGCAAACAATGTACTATATGTAGAGACAATGCAAGACATTGCAGGATCTTCCGATTCAATTGCGGACAGTTGGTCCCATACATTCTCCTAATTGTGTTTTCTGTTAGTCTTTGGCAGCGGGAACCTGTATACACAGAGTACTACAGTACTTTTTTATTGCTAAAGAAGCAAGCAACTTGAAGTGAATAATAGGAAATAAAGCTTGAGGTTTGTGATGATCCCAGCAATCAGACACCACTGTTAAAGGGGTACTACGCTGCTCAGCCTTTGGAACAAACTGTTCTGAATGCAGTAGTCGGCTCCGGGAGCTTGATGACGTGCGGCTGGCTTCCTGTTGCAGACTACGGGAGCTGGTGAGTTGCCTAGCAACATCTGGTGGGCTACAGTTTGGAGACCACTATACAGTGGTCTCTATACTGTGGCCCTCTAGATTTTGCAGAACTACAACTCCCAGCATACCCACACAGCAGTTTGCTGTCTAGGCATGCTGGGATTTGTAGTTTTGCAACATCTGGAGTGCCACAGTTTGGAGATCACTGTGCAGTGGTCTCTAATCCGTGGCCCACTAAATCTTGCAAACCTACAACTCCCAGCATGCACGAACAGCAAACGGCTGTCTCGCCATGCTGGGAGTTGTTGTAGTCGCGTACCTCCAGCTGTTGTATAACTACATCTACCAGCATGCCCTTCGGCGATCAGTACATGCTGGGAGTTGTAGTTTTGCAACAGCTGGAGGCACACTGGTTGGAAAACACTGAGTTAGATAACAGAACTTAACTGAAGGTTTTTCAACCAGTGTGCCTCCAGCTGTTGCAAAAGTACAACTACCTGCATGCACAGTCTGTCAATGCATGCTGGGAGTTGTAGGTTTGAAACAGCTGGAGGTTTGGCCACCTATGTGAATGTACAGGGTACATTCACACGTGCGGGTTTACAGTGAGTTTCCTGCTTCAAGTTTGAGCTGCTGCACGTTTTCCGACACAGCTCAAACTCCTAGTGGGAAATCACCGTAAACCCCCGCCAGTGCGAATGTACCCTAAAAAACACTACACTCACACATAATAAAGGGTCAAACTCTACATATACACCCCATTACAAAGTTCCCCCAATAAAAATGAAAAACGTATAGTTTACGGCAGTGTTTTCAAATTGGAGCCTCCAGCTGTTGCAAAACAACAACTCCCAGAATTTCCGGACAGCCACTGACTGTCCAGGCATGCTGGGAGTTTAGCAACAGCTTGAGGCACCCTGTTCTGGAATCACTGGCATAGAATACCCCTATGCAATCCCTAATTTAGTCCTCACATGCGCATGGTGCTCTCTCACTTCGGAGCCCTGTCGTTTTTCAAGGTAACAGTTGAGCGCCACATATGGGGTATTGCTGTACTCAGGAGCAATTGCATTACAGATTTTGGGTGGCTTTTTCTCCTTTTACCCCTTATGAAAAGGAAAAGTTGGGGTCTACACCAGCCTGTTAGTGCAAGAAAATAAAACATTTTACACTAACATGCTGGTGTTGCCCCATACTTTTTTTTCCCTTTTACCTCCTGTGAAAAAGACACCCCCCCCCCCCAAAAAAAAATGTGTAACACAATTTCTCATGAGTATGGAAATACCCCATATGTGGGTGTAAAATGCTCTGCAGATGCACAACAAGGCTCAGAAGTGAGAGCATACTATGAACATTTGAGGGCTTAATTGGGGATTTGCACAGGGGTGGCTGATTTCTGACATAAACACAAAAAAAATAAAGACCCACATGTGACCCCATTTTGGAAACCACACCCCTTACGGAACGTGGCAAGGGGTATAGTGAGCCTTAACACCCTACAGGTATTTGACAAATTTTCGTTAAATTTCGATGGGAAAATTAAGAAAACATTTTTTTCACTAAAATGCTGGTGTTACCCAAACATTTTTCATTTTCACAAGGGAAAATAGGAAAAAAAAGCCCACCAAAATACCCCATTTCCTCTGAGAAAGAACATACCTCATATGTGGATGTAAAGTGCCCTGCGGGCGAAGTACAATGCTCAGAAGAGAAGGAGCGCCATTGGGCTTTTGGAGAGAGAATATCTCTGGAATTGAAAGCCATGTGCATTTAAAAAGCCCCCATTGTTCCAGAACAATGAACCCCCCCCCCACGTGTGACCCCATTTTGGAAACTACACCCCTCACGGAATGTAATAAGGGGTACATTGAGCATTTACGCCCCACAGGTGTCTGACAGATCTTTGGAACAGTGGTCCATAAAAATGAAAAATACAATTTTTCATTTGCACAGCCCACTGTTCCAAAGATCTGTCAAAGGCCAGTGTGGTGTAAATGCTCACTACACTCTTATTAAATTCTGTGAGGGGTGTAGTTTCCAAAATGGGGTCACATGTGGGGGGGTCCACTGTTCTGGCACCACGGGAGCACTTGATGTCAAAGACCTGTGGGGCGTTTAGGCTCACTGTACCCCTTGTTACATTCCTTGAGGGGTGTAGTTTCCAAAATAGTATGCCATATGTTTTTTTTTTCTGTTCTGGCACCATAGGGGCTTCCTAAATGCGACATGCCCCCCAAAAACCATTTCAGCAAAATTCACTCTCCAAAATCCCATTGCCTCTCCTTCCCTTCTGAGCCCTCTAGTGCACCCATGGAGCACTTTACATCCACATATGAGGTATATCCTTACTCGAGAGAAATGGGGTTACAAATTGTTGGGGGATTTGTCTCCTTTTACCCTTTGACAAAACACCAAGAGAACGGAGTCATTTAAATAGAGTTAAAATATGATTGCTTTTATTAGCTCCATAAAAACATAGAAAAGGGGAAAGAACAAACTAACTGTGGGAGGTTAGACAAAAAGGGGCGACACTACCTGCTCATGTGCATAATACTATAACACAATAAAGGTGCATGGTGCATTGGATGAAGTGCATACATCAAAGGGTCAGGAAAAGACCTCTATAAAGTGCACATAGTTAAAAATACAGACATGCATACCACTCATAAGATGTGATTGATAATACCAGCAGCAGAGCAGGAGTGACGCCACCCCTTTTACCCTTTGTAAAAAAAATTTTTTTTAAAAAGGGCTCTACAAGAACAGGAGTGCAAAAAATGAAGATTTTGAATTTTCTCGTTCACTTTGCTGCTATTCCTGTGAAACACCTAAAGGGTTCACAAATTTTCTGAATGTTATTTTGAATTCCGTATTTATCGGTGTATAACACCCACTTTTTAGGCTAAAATTTTTAGCCTAAAGTCTATGTGCGTGTTATACACCGATAAGCCGCTGCAGTTCAATGACTTAAAGCGGGCGCTTTAAATCAATGAACTGCAGCGGCTTTGCAGGTGCAGAGACAGCCAGCGCTGCCAGCTTCTCTGCACCTGCCTGCCCTGGGTTCTAGAGCCCTGCTGCCGGCCCTTCTCTCCCCCTGGCTATCGGCGCCGCTGCCCGTTCTGTCCCCCTGACTATCGGTGCCGGCGCCGATAGCCAGGGGGAGAGATGCGGCGCCGACAGCCAGGGGGAGAGAAGGGGCAGCGGTACGCATTGCCGGCGCCGCTGCCCCGTTGCCTCCCTCCATCCCCGGTTGCATAATTACCTGTTGCCGGGGTCGGGTCCGCGCTGCTTCAGGCCTCCGGTGTGCGTCCCCTGCGTCGTTGCTATGCGCTGCACAGCGCGGCGCATGACGTCAGTTGGCGTCGCCAATGGGGCGCCAGCACCGATAGTCAGGGGTAGAGAACGGGCAGCGGCGCAAATAGCCAGCGGGAGAGAAGCGGCGGCAGCAGGGCTCTAGACCCCAGGAAAGGCAGGGGGAGAGAAGCGGACAGCGACGGCCTCTCTCCCGCTTCCTTTCCTGGGGGTGTATCGGGGTATACACGCGCACACACGCACCCTCATTTTACCATGGATATTTGGGTAAAAAACTTTTTTTTTACCCAAATATCCTTGGTAAAATGAGGGTGCGTGTTATAGGCCGGTGCATGGTATACACCGATAAATACGGTACTTTGAGGGGTGCAGTTTCTATAATGGGGTAATTTATGGGGTATTTCTAATATGAAAGCCCCTCAAATCCACTTCAAAACTTTACTGGACCCTGAAAATTTCCGATTTAGAAATTTTCTTGGAAAATTGCAGCTGAACTTTGAAGCCCTCTGATGTCTTCCAAAAGTAAAAACATGTCAACTTTATGATGCCAACATAAAGTAAACATATTGTATATGTGAATCAATATATAATTTATTTGGAATGTCCGTTTTCCTTACAAGCAGAGTTTCAAAGTTAGAAAAATGCTAAATTTGCTACATTTTCATGAAATTTTGGGATTCTTCACCAAGAAAGGATGCAAGTAACGACCAAAATTTACCACTATGTTAAAGTAGAATATGTCACGAAAAAATAATCTCTGAATCAGAATAAATGGTAAAAGCGTCCCAGGTTATTAATGCGTAAAGTGGCAGTGGTCAGAATTGCAAAAAGGGCTCAGTCCTAAAAAGGGGTATTCCAGTAATTTTTTTTATATGACTTTGCTACAGGGGCCTTAAAGTTAATGTAGTTCATAATATAGTGTATATAGTGTCTGTAATGCAACAGCTGTAGGCACCATAATTGAAACCCACAGGTCTTTTGAATGGATGCAACTCATTTATGTTTCATTGGGTGGGGTGGCTTATGTGTGGGAGGGAGGAAAATGGAATTATGGGATTTGTAGTCAAAGAAAACAACTCAAAAAGGAAATACCAGTTCACAAAAAGTTTGCCACAGTGTTATGGTAATCTCGCAGCACAGCCATTTAGCCCCAAGACAAGCGCATCTCCATTACTGTCTGCCAGGTACGTATTAAAATCGTCTTATGGTGGATAACCCCTTTAAGGGGTTAAGCATAGACCTAACTAAGCAATATGCCAGCTCTTTCTAGGATGGGAAAATATCTTGAAGAAAATAAATACATTGTTCTGACTTTTTTACTGGTGTACTTGTGGTAGTGAATCTGCAGAATGATTTTCTCATCTCTATTTAGTATGTTATAATTTGTTACGCCATTTAAGTTCATGTTGCCTTTATAGCATGTGTTCTTTGGTGGTTGAAAAAATATCAGGCGTCCTATAATGGAATGTGCGTTGTGTAAAACTGCGGCTTTTCAAAGTGCCCTTTTGTTTATTACATTCCTAATAGATGATCTATGTGCCATTTATTAGAATTGCATAGTTGTGCACATTGCTTATATTGATAGTGCATTTATTTTTCATAAACACCCCTATGTCATATTATATACCTGATTGTCCTATGATTAGGTCAAAGTAGGGCAGGTTCCCTCGTGATGTCACGGCCCGCCCCATTAATGCAATTCTATAGGAGGGGGCGTGACACCCGCAACGCCCCCTTCCATAGACTTGTATTGAGGGGCACGCCGTGATGTCACAAGGGGGTAGAGCAGGGACTTTACGATGCTCCAGTCCCTGTATCGACGGACATTACGCGCATAGCTTTCTCTGTGCAGTAATGAAAGCGGGTTGCTGCAGGGGAGATCCCAGGGGTCCCCATCGGTGGGTCCCCGTGATCTGACATCTTACACCCTATTCAAAGGATAGGGGATATCTCAATTAATATTAAATGTATGACCTCATATAATCGTAGGTTTATGAGGGATCAGTACTGTTAAACTAACTTGATCAGTTTTTATGAGGAGGCGAGCTCCAGACTGGACCTGGGTAGTTGTGTGTGTGTGTGTGTGTGTGTGTGTATGTATATATATATATAATATATATGTGTGTGTGTGTGTGTGTGTGTGTGTGTGTGTGTATGTATATATGTGTATGTGTTTGTATATATATATGTGTGTGTGTGTATGTGTATATATATAATTTTTTTTTTTTTTTCAAAGCATTTGATATGGTGCCACATAAAACTTTGGTACATAACCCAAGGACTCTAATTTTAAGAGAAAATGGGTGTAAGTGGGTAAGTAACTGATTCAGGAATAGGAAACAGAGTGGTTATTAATGGTACATACTGTGATTGGGTTACTGATACTAGTGGGGTACTACAGAGGTCAGTTTTGGGCCCTATTCTCTGTAATATATTTGACTTTGTAGAAGGATTGTATAATAATCAATATTTTGTGTATGATACTAAGCTCTGTAAAGTAGTTAACACAATAGAGGACAGTGCACTGTTAGAAGTGCATCTGGATAGGCTGGAACCTTGGGCTGGAAAGTGGCAGATGAGGTTCAACACTGATAAATTTAAGGTTATGCACATGGGAGGAAAAATCCAGGCTTGGAATATATAGGAAATGGAAAAACACTGGTGATGACTGACATGAAAAGAACTTTGTGTTTTAATTGACAGTAAATATAACTGACAAATAAAATCATGATGTGCATCAAAAGGGGCATAGATGCCCACAACAAGAAAATATTTTTACCACTGTACAAATCACTAGTCAGACCACGTATGTGTGACAAAGATATAGTGGAGCTGGAGAGGGTTTAAAGACTGACAACAAGTGATAAGGGGAATGGGAGGACTACAGTACCCAGGAACATTATCAGAATTAGGGTTATTTAGTTAAAAAAAATATATATACTACTCGGGCGACCTAAAAACTATGAATAAGTATATCAGAGAGCAGTACAGAGATCCCTCTAATGATCTATTTATACCCATGATGCTATCTATAACAAGGGGACATCTTCTACTTTTAGAGTAAATAAGGTTTTAACACCAGCACCGATTAGGGTTCTTTACTGTAAGACAAGTGAGAATATGAATAACTCTGCAAGGAATAGTAGTAATGGTGAACTCAATAAGGGTAAAAAAGGTCCCTGGATTAATTAATGGAAAGTAATAACAGGTTATGGATACAAGGATTATGGGAACAGACCATTGATCTAGAGATTTATTCTGATTTCCATTATTTGCAGTCAGGAAGGCCATTGGCATCAGCCTCAAAAGGGTTTCTTTTGCCTTCGTTTGGTTCAACACAGTAGGGATATAGGTTGAACTTGATGGACTCTGGTCTTCTGTCAACTTTATGTACTATGTAGGGCTACATGGAGACTCTGTCCACTGCAATATAAAGAAATATATAAAAGTTTCATGCATTCATAGCAAAGGAAGCTCAGTTGATATTACAATCAATCAGTATTGCTACAAAAACTCAAAGCTATTTTGACAGTACAATTGCAGTATATATTGATTTCAGTGGACTGAAAATAGTCTAAAAGTGACCACATTTAGTCTATTTCTAAGCCTATAGGAGATTTATCAAGCTGTTTCAAAGTAAGATTGGTTGCTATGGGCAACAAAAATAATCTTTCTGTAAGACAGCTTGATAAATCTCCCCTTATGTTGTTTGTAGGACTCAAAACATTTTCCCGTCTGTACTTTAATCCTGCAGCAAAAAATCAATATTAATGTCCCCAATGTGAGTATGCTTTGGTATGTTGGCTTACAGTTTGTCTAGTTTTCTTGCTTATTCCACAAAAAATAGCAGTTGGAGCACACGTGAACAAGGCCTAAAGCTAAGGCTTTACTTAAATTTAGAATTTTCATTTATGGAAGTTTTTGTAGCAAACAACACAAAATGAAATATTTGAGAAGCGAAACTGATGTAGTGTGTCTTTTTTGGTGGAGGGGTTGAGGGGCAGGATCATGACACGTGGATCCAAAGAGAATACGTGCATCATGCTCCATCCACCCGCTATGGTTTTGCACAAGGAGTGATATAACTGTTTTGCCTGGAATGTTCCTGTAAAAGCTAAATCGGAAATATTAACTTCAAATAAGTAGAAACATATGAAGCAATGTAAATTATTTTTGCCTTCATTAATTTGTCAATTATTGAGTCCAAAATGCAAAGGTTATACGCAGGAGATTTTGAAAGTTGGCATTACTGATAGGGTTATACTCTGTATAATACGATTACTTTCAATGTCTGTCTTCAGTATAATAAACGCCATACTCGCTGTTTCTTTTGGAATGGCTTTGCCTTGTGTTAGTGGTAAGGAGGGGATTCCAATGTTGTGCTTTTTTTTTAAAGATCTGCACCACAGCTGTGGAACTTCCTGCATACTTTCCTATAATACTAATTGGGTATTGAGCCTTGGATGGAGGGTATGGTAGACGGACACAGGCGTATTGTCTAGAGTTCATACGTCTCTGATAATGATGCTTGTACATGAGCTGACTGTATATTTATTTAATGAATGACCTATGCCTCTCTAACCTTTTATTGAAAGCAACTCATGATTTAGGGTTAAGTTGAAATGAAGGCGTCTATGAAGGGTAACATGAAACTTATGTCCTGTTTCATCCGGTACATCACTGCAAATGGTTTGATTTTTAACCCAAAACTTTGTGTGTTTTTGTTGGCTTTGGCTCGTAGTTTTGCTACCATCGGTATGTTTAACAGTAACATATTAGACTTCATTTTTAATTGTCATATCCTGGAGTGGATTTGGTGCTTGTGTTTTTAGGTTTGATTTTGGTTGTGCCGCCCTTTTGTTTTCATGACCTTACTGTTAAAATAAGAGAAAAGACTATTTGCCTGTTAAATTGGATTATTTTTAAATATGCATTAACTTAAAAACCTCAAATCCAATTTAGATTGTAAACCATTCACTTTTTCACTTGTCTACTCTAGTATTGCCCAGCTGAACAGAAAACTCTTCTCCCTTACATTAACCAATTCTTGCTGCAAGGCTGATGAGATTTTAAAGCAATTGACTCAAGGTTTACAGCCCCTTTTATCATATTTTCTTCTTGGACAGCAAAACAACTTATACACAATTCTATTGTAAATTCTAACAATTAAAGGGGTAGTCCAGGGAAAAACAAATTATCCTCTACCCACAGGATAGGGGATAAGTGTCTGATTGCAGGAGGTCTGACCACTCGGACTCCCGCGGTCTCGGAGAGGAGTGCATGCTACAGGCGATACGTGCATTTATTTCTATGGGACATGGGAGATGCCCGAATGCAGCATTCCGGTCTACCTCTTTATTTATTTATTTTTTTTCTTTATTTTTTTTAATGACAGACTACCCATTTACAGGGACGAGTTTATAGCTGGAGACATTAATTCCTTATGAATGACATTCCCAGCATCAGAAATAATGGCCCATATTTGTCAAGTTATCGGAGACAAAAACTCTGAATTGTCCATAGAAACAATCACAGGTTATTTTTTTCATTTCTCAAAATACGTTTTGGTTTTGTTTGGTTATGGTCTGGCATTGTAGGACTTCTTTTAAAGGTTAAATCACGGTCTTCACAGAGATCTTCTCCTAATACCGTACCTACTATCTAAGCTATATGCATAGGCTTTTATAGTGGCTCTGACATCACCCCTATACTGCCTCCTGATTGGCTGGGAGAGTTGTTTACAAAGCAAAATGGGCTATCCTGAGGTTCAGCTGGAATATACGATCCCAGATTTAAGCATATGGTGAACAGATCTGTTAAATAAATTTGGACCAAAGGTTCACAAGTTCGCTCCTCTCTAATTAGTATTATAAGGAGAGTCTAGGTAATAGACTACAAACACCACCACCACATTTAAGTTTGAGTGCTGTGTTCTATGCACAGTTTGTGTTGAAGTAGAGGATTTAATGTTCCACATTTAATGTTCCACATCCCATTTTAATCATTCATACCAGTGATTCCTGAATATGTAAATGAACTTGATCGAAGGCTGCACGTGGAGTTAAAGAGGTTAAAATATTTGAAAAATGTTAAATACTTAGTCAGCTTAGTTACTCACAGAAGTTAATGGGTTATCTAATCATTTTGGTGCCCCCAGAAATTTGTCCACAATGAATGAGTAACTTGGACTGCTAACCATTAACATGCTAAACTATGTGAACACAAAATAGCTTTTTTTCAAATACTAACCATTGTTACAAAAGCTATTATGAAAGTTTACATAGATAATGTCAAATGAAACGCTTACAGAACCTGATTAACCTATATGAAAATATTTTCTTTAGTTATAAGGAATCTTGTATCGTGTGAACGTTAGGTTTGGCCTGTAATAAAAGGTAAACCTATGTTGTAATTAGGGTTTTTCATCGTTATTATCTTAAAAAGATTCATAACATGGCCACTTTCTTTTCTTTACTCTTCTCCATGTCTTTCTCATAACTCAAAAATCATGACCTATAAATAAAGACCACTAGGAGTCCCCATACCATCCAGAACATAACTTTGTCCCAGTTGAAGCACAGATTGGGACAAAGTCCAGAAAGGGGACTAACACTTTTTCTGTGCTCTCTTCTGTCCTGTCTATCAGACACCTGTTGGAAAACAGACAGAAAGGAGATACAGATCAGCCTGCAGTGATTGGATGAAGTGACCCAGCACAGCAGACTCAGGGAGGAAGTGAATGCATGATGAGTGTGGAGGGCTTAGTGGTTGCCTCAGGCATGCCACTTCCTGAGAAGTTCATGTCAGAATGAGTGAACAGCAGAACAGAGGGATTTGTGAGCCAAATACAGAAGCCAGGCACAGACCCACAGAGTTGTAAAGAATCTGCATAACCAAAGATTAACATATATAAGCATTATTTATTTTTTTGTGATATGATAGGTACGCTTTAAGCTTCATGCTATAAAGTAGGGATCGATCGATATTGATTTTTAGGGCTAATACTCTGTGGACTTAAACCTCTTCAGGACACAGGCCGTATGGATATGCCCTGCATTCAGAGTCCTTAAGGACCGAAACGCCCATGAGAAATCCGGTCCCCATCGCTAGCCGGTTGGGGACCAGAGCCGGATGCCTGCTGAAATCGTTCAGCAGGCATGGCGGCATATCGCCCAGGGGGGTCATTTGCTGGACAATTCAGCCCAGCGATCTGCGGCGATTCTGGGTTAATCGGGTCTCCGGTGACCCGGAATTACTGGCTGATCAGGGCCGTCAGACAGCCATAGCCAGCAGGGGTGAGGTGGCACTGGTGCCATCCCCCGATTACCCCAATCCGGGCACCTGCTGTTGGTGTCACTCCCGCGACCCGCTCCGCCCCTTTTCCGGAGGACGTGAGCGGGTGCGGGAAGTTGACCCTGGCAGCTGGGGACCCCGATCCCCGGCGTCCCTGTTGGGATCGGGGCCCCAGAAGCGGCGGTGACGACGACGAGGGACTCGCCTGTGTGCGGCGGCGTGGAGCAGCAGTTGGTGGTGAGTGACAGCCTCCTGCTGTTGCTTAGCAACAGCTCCCAGCATGCAAAAAGGGCATGCTGGGAGCTGTAGTTATGCAACAGCAGGAGGCAGACCACCACAACTCCCAGCATTCCCTTATGGGCATGCTGGGACTTATAGTTTTGCGACAGCTGGAGGCACCTTTTTTTATGGTAAAATGTACCTTCAGCTTTTGTATAACTACAACTCCCAGCTTGCACAAACAGCTAAAGTGCATGCTGGGAGTTGTAGTGGTGCATCTGCTGGTTGCATAACTACAACTCCCAGCATGCCCGTTGGCTGTCGGTGACTGCTGAGAGTTGTAGATTTGAAACAGCTGAAGGCACACTGGTTGTGAAACACTGAGTTAGGTCACAAACCAGTGTGCCTACAGCTGTTGCAAAACTAAAAGTCTGTCTGCGCATGCTGGGAGTTGTAGTTTTGCAACAGCTGGATGTCGTCCCCCCCCCCCCCCCCATTGTGAACGTACAGGGTACACTCACATGGGCGGAGGTTTACAGTAAGTATCCGGCTGCAAGTTTGAACTGCAGCAAATTTTCTGCCGCAGCTCAAACTGCCAGCGAGAAACTACTGTGAACCCCCGCCCGTTCGACTGTACCCTAAAAACTACACTTACACACAATAAAATAAAAAGTAAAAAAACACTACATATACACATACCCCTACACAGCCCCCCTCCCCAATAAAAATGAAAAACGTCTGGTATGCCACGGTTTCCAAAACGGAGCCTCCAGCTGTTGCAAAACTACTCCCAGTATTACCATAGAGCCACTGACTGTCCAGGCATGCTGGGAGTTTTACAACAGCTGGAGGCACCCTGTTTGGGAATCACTGGCGTAGAATACCCCTATGTCAATCCCTAATTCAGGCCTCAAATGCGCATGGCGCTCTCACTTTGGAGCCCTGTCGTATTTCAAGGCAACAGTTTAGGGACACATATGGGGTATCGCCGTACTCGGGAGAAATTGTGTTACAAATTTTGGGGGCTATTTTCTGCTTTTACCCTTTTTAAAAATGTAAAATTTTTGGGAAAACAAGCATTTTAGGTAAAAAAAATTTTTTTATTTTTTTTTACATATGCAAAAGTCGTGAAACACCTGTGGGGTATAAAGGTTCACTTAACCCCTTGTTACATTCCCCGAGGGGTCTAGTTTCCAAAATATAATGCCATGTTAGTGCCAGGCGATATGACCAAAAATGAGTATCCCGGTATTTTTTAAAGTATCACGGTATTTCACGGTATTTATTTTTTTTACATTGAGACTTGCATTGAGGTGGCATAGTGGAACTAAAATGGGCTTTTGGAGCTAAATGATCTGAACACCTGGGGCAGTGGAGTACCCTTTTAAATAGATGTAACATACAACCCTACAGCCTCCAGCTGTTGCAAAACTACAACTCCCAGCATGTTGGACTATATAGTAGTGTATAATATAGGTCAGTTCCCAACTAGTGGTGCCTCCAGCTGTTGCAAAACTACTACTCCCAGCATGCTGGGAGTTGTTGTTTTGCAACAGCTGGAGGGGCTCAACAGCTGGAGGGCCTACTGTTGGTATAGTATATTATACAGACCCCTGTCCATCTCAGAACCCTGACTCACCTTCCCAGTTTCTGCAGGGACCGTCCGGGGAGGGTGGTCCGGGCCATCCATTCTTCCTATAGTGTCCGGCAGCATTCCGGGTGGAGGGTGAACCGGTCCGGGCTGCCCTTCTTCTCCGGGGGTCCTCTTCTCCACTCCAGGCAGGCTCCGGCCTAGTAACGCTGCATAGACGCCGCTGCATAGTGACGTCCGTGCGCAGCGACGCACCTGACGTCACGGCGTAGCGGCGTCTATGCAGCGTACTAGGCCGGAGCATGCCCGGAGTGGAGAAGAGGACCCCCGGAGAAGGACAGCCCGGACCGTTTCACCCTCCACCCGGAATGCCGCCGGACACTACAGGAAGGATGGATGGCCCGGACCACCCCTATAACGGGTAAGTTAAATTTTTTTTATTGACTCGGATGGTGGGGGAGGGGCCCGACCAGTATAGCGGTATGGGCAAAAATTCATACCGTGGGAGGAAAAAAAACTGTATCCGGTATACCGCCCAGCACTATGCCATGTGTTTTTTTTTTTTTGTTTTTTTTGCTGTTCTGGCACCATAGAGGCTTCCTAAATGCGGCATGCCCCCAGAGCAAAATTTGCTTCCAAAAAGCCAAATGTGACTACTCCTCTTCTGAGACCTGTAGTGCGCCAGCAGAGCACTTTTCACCCCCATATGGGGTGTTTTCTGAATCGGGAGAAATTGGGCTTCAAATTTTGGGGGGTATTTTCTGCTATTACCCTTTTTAAAAATGTAAAATTTTTGGGAAAACAAGCATTTTAGGTAATTTTTTTTTTTTTTTACATTTGCAAAAGTCATGAAACACGTGGGGGTATTAAGGTTCACTTTATCCCATATTACATTCCCAGAGGGGTTTAGTTTCCAAAATGGTATGCCATGTGGTATTTTTTTGCTGTTTTGACACCCTAGGGTCTTCCTAAAGGTGACATGCCCCCCAAAAACCATTTCAGAAAAATGTTCTCTCCAAAATCCCCTTGTCGCTCCCTCGCTTCTGAGCCCTCTACTGCGCCCGCCGAACACTTTTTACATAGAAATATGAGGTATGTGCTTACTCAAGAGAAATTGGGCTACAAATACAAGTAAACATTTTCTCCTTTTACCACTTGCAAAAATTCAAAAATTGGGTCTACAAGAACATGCGAGTGTAAAAAATGAAGATTTTGAATTTTCTCCTTCGCTTTGCTGCTATTCCTGCGAAACACCTAAAGGGTTAAAACACTGACTGTCATTTTGAATACTTTGGGGGGTGTAGTTTTTATAATGGGGTCTTTTATGAGGTATTTCTAATATGAAGACCCTTCAAATCCACTTCAAAACTGAACTGGTCCCTGAAAAATCGAGTTTGAAAATTTTGGGAAAAATTGGAAATTTGCTGCTGAACTTTAAAGCCCTCTGGTGTCTTCCAAAAGTAAAAAAAAAACTCATCAATTTTATCATGCAAATAGAGATGAGCGAATTTACAGTAAATTTGATTCGTCACGAACTTCTTGGCTCTGCAGTTGATGACTTTTCCTGGAAAGGTGGATACAGTCCTAGGAGACTCTTTCCTAGGAATGTATCCACCTTTTCCAGCCCACCGGAGCACCTGAAGGCTGAACTAAGTTACACAGGATAAGTCATCAACTGCCGAGCCGAGAAGTTTGTGACAAATCGAATTTACCAGAGTTGTTAATGTTTAAAGTGACAGTGGTCAGATGTGCAAAAAACACTCTGGTCCTTAAGGCCATAATGGGCTTGGTCCTTAAGGGGTTAAGGCCGATAGTCGATAACTTAACTTATACCGGAATATCGGTATAAGTTATCGGCTATTTCAGCACACCCCGCCCGCTTCTTTCCCCCTGCTGGTCCTTAGTCCAAACACTGCACCGCACCGCACTACCCCGGCCAGAGACAGTCGCCGCTGCGCCATTGCCTCCCCCATCCCCGGTTTTATAATTACCTGTTCCCGGGGCCCACGCTACTTCTGGCTCCAGCGGCGTCCTGAGCTGTCACTGTGCGCACTGACGGTGACGTCGCATTGAGGACGCCACTAGTCATTGCGCACCGCAGCATAGCGCAGGACGCAGCAGGAGCCAGAAGTAGTTTGGACCCTGGGATCAGGTGATTATAAAACCGGGGATGGGGGAGGCAATGGGGCGGCGGCGATGGTCTCTGGCCGGGGCGGTTGGGGGGGGGGGGGGGGTCGGTGTGGTTGGGGAGGAGGGGCATTTAGCATTATCGGCAAGGTAATTGCCGATACCGATAAAGTCCAAAATCGTGATTGATTATCGGCCGATAATATCGGCCAAACCGATAATTGTTCGATCCCTACTATAAAGCTCTAGGCACTTAGTCAAGCAGAGGTAGTGTCTTTGTATAGCACCATGGTACTTCAATTTCATGTTTCCCCCAGAAGCACAGTATTTCCTCCTATATAAATTTTTCAGTGCTGTTTAGGCTCCATACAAATCGGATTTTGAGGAGAACTACAGTTCAACCATATCAAAGAGGCCCTTATTTTATGTTTTTTTATTACATTAGCAAAGTAGGGAATTCAGTATGAAACTATTTATATGAACTGTGATTTTTTTTATTTTCCCCAAAAGCAGGTAAGTTCCATTTTGTAGTCCATGTGATGAAAATCTACCTTTTAACATATGCTTTCTTTTGAGATTAAGTAAGTAAACTTGAGAATCACTAACATTAATGGTTAACACCTGTTAAAACCAAAGGATATTTTTATTGGAGCACACCAGTAATTCAATAGTTCTTGAAATGAATAAAACTGAAAGCATATATGGCATACCACTGAAGGAACATTGGATGAAAATTCTAATAACGCTGACTAAATTTATTTTCATAAGTATGGTCACACTAAGAGCCAAGTGAATGTGAGGAATAAGTTTATGGCACAAAAGAAATTTGAGTGGTATAGTGAAATTTATGTTTACCTGCCCATTTTTAGGGGGACATTTATCAATGTTGGCTGTAGATGCAGATTTCCCTGACAGAATTTTTTTTTTCGGGCTAATTTGTGCCAAATTTACTATAAAGGTGCAGGGCCTTAAAGGGGTATTCCGCTCCCCAGCGTTCAGAACATTTAGTTCCAAACGCCGGTGCGGGCTTCGGGGGTCGCCCTGCCCCCTTGTGACGTTACTCTCTGCCTCTTCGTGACGTTACTCTCTGCCTCTTTGTGACTTCACGCCCTGCTCCCTCCATGACGTCACACCCTGCCCCCTTGTGACGTCAAGCCCTGCCCCCTCAATGTAATTCTGTGGGAGAGGGACTGATGGCCGTCACACCCCCTCCCATTGACTTGCATTGAGGGGGCGAGCTCGTGACATCACAAGTGACAGAGCATGACATCATGATGGGGGCATGGCGACCCCCGAAGCTCGCACCAACATTAAGAACTAAAGGTTCAGAATGATGGGGAGTGGAGCACCCAGGGGTCAAGTCATGGAAGAAAAAGTATGGGTACTCACTTTTGTGGTATCCAGCCACAATGAAAAGGTTTCCTCAATATGGAATGAATCTGTGGCTTGTTTAAGGTCAATGCACCTTTTTATGCGCTTTTTTTTTTTACCAAAAGGCACAAATGAGAACTATTGTACGCTGCTTCACAAAGTGCCCACAGATGGATTTCACAATCAGATTTAAAAAAAGGGCATGTATGAAAAAGGCACAAGAAAAAGGCGCATTAACACCCTGCACCCAAAGATGCACCTTTTTGCTGCCACAAAAACTGCACAAGCACAACTAAATGTACCCCCTAGTCTTTTGGCTGAATTTCTTAAATTGTACAAAAGGTTGTCTGTGCACAGTCATGCTTCTGTTAGTTTTCCCTTAATTGGTTCATAGCAGAGGAAAGATTGGCAAATTTGTGGACAGGAGCATTGACTGCAAAACTGAAAATCTTTAATTTTTATGGGGCTTATTTTTATAACTTTCTGTTAAAAAAAAAAAAAAAAAAATCTGCCAAATTAGAGGTGGGAGATTTCTTAATTGTCACACAAAAATTTTATGTTTGCTTACAATATATTTAGTTAAGCTCATATGGTAAATTATGTATAGTTTTGTGTATCATTCTGTTACTGCTTAAATCTTTTACTCACTACTGTACATAGTCTACTTGCTTGTGTTCTTCACACTGCTTACACTTGTTTGACCATATAAGATATTTATACTATACTTAATTGGTTATCATTTTTATTCTACAGCAGCAGCAGAAGGAAAAGGCAAAAGTGGTGAAGATTTCTTTCAGAAGGTGAGAGGTTTTAATTCTCATTGCAAATTGTTTCCTTTTGTGTTCCTTCCTCATGATTCTTTGAAACACTGCCTGCGTCTGTACTCTTGTTTTGCTATGATGTTTTCATTGCAGTAAAGTGCTGTTGTTAAAAATTCATGACTATTTGACTTCCAATCTCTTGCTGTGCATTCCTGAATCCTCCTCCTTTATTAACATGGATGCTAGACATAGGATGTATTATGTTCATGTTGTATTTCGATAACATCAGCTTCCTAAACGGTCCCTCTCAGACTCGTACACAAGCCAAGTAACCTCAGTATTTATTTATTTCTGGTGAGGGGAGTTCCGTAAATAATAATGCTTGGCTATAAACATTCATCGCTTAATTTATTATTTTTTTTCTCTACTTATTTTGAGATGATTCATACGCATTATACAATATGCTGCAGCTGTTTCTAATTCATGTTGTGAATGGATGTACTGCCAGATTAGTCCACTAGGTGGACAGAAAAGAAAAATCTTTTGCAAAAAGAAATCTTAATAGTTTTTTTTTTTTCTTTCTTCATTCTATGGATTAATGTATTGGCAATAAATTTTCTCCTCATATATAGAATAGTTCTGATTATTTAAGGTTTAGCTGTTTTAACGAATAGATTAGTTGTATTCAGGTCTGTGGAGTTGGAGTCGAGGAGTCGGACGAAATTTTGGGTACCGTATATACTCGAGTATAAGCCGAGTTTTTCAGCACGATTTTTCGTGCTGAAAACACCCCCCTCGGCTTATACTCGAGTGAACTCCCCCACCCGCAGTGGTCTTCAACCTGCGGACTTCCAGAGGTTTCAAAACTACAACTCCCAGCAAGCCAGGGCAGCCATCGGCTGTCCGGGCTTGCTGGGAGTTGTAGTTTTGAAACCTCCGGAGGTCCGCAGGTTGAAGACCACTGCGGCCTTCAACATCATCCAGCCCCCTCTCACCCCCTTTAGTTCTGAGTACTCACCTCCGCTCGGCGCTGGTCCGGTCCTGCAGGGCTGTCCGGTAAGGAGGTGGTCCGGTGAGGAGGTGGTCCGGGCTCCTATCTTCACCGGGGAGGCCTCTTCTAAGCGCTTCGGGCCCGGCCTCAGAATAGTCACGTTGCCTTGACAACGACGCAGATACGTCGTTGTCAAGGCAACGGCTCTATTCCGGGCCGGAAGCGCGGAGAAGAGGCGCTCCCGGTGAAGATAGCAGCCCGGACCACCTCCTCACCGGACCACCTCCTCACCGGACAGCCCTGCAGGACCGGACCAGCGCCGAGCGGAGGTGAGTACTCAGAACTAAAGGGGATGAGAGGGGGCTGGATGATGTTGAAGGCCGCAGTGGTCTTCAACCTGCGGACCTCCGGAGGTTTCAAAACTACAACTCCCAGCAAGCCCGGACAGCCGATGGCTGCCCGGGCTTGCTGGGAGTTGTAGTTTTGAAACCTCTGGAGGTCCGCATGTTGAAGGCCGCAGTGGTCTTCAACCTGCGGACCTCCGGAGGTTTCAAAACTACAACTCCCAGCAAGCCCGGACAGCCGATGGCTGCCCGGGCTTGCTGGGAGTTGTAGTTTTGAAACCTCTGGAGGTCCGCATGTTGAAGGCCGCAGTGGTCTTCAACCTGCGGACCTCCGGAGGTTTCAAAACTACAACTCCCAGCAAGCCCGGACAGCCAATGGCCGATGGCTGCCCGGGCTTGCTGGGAGTTGTAGTTTTGAAACCTCTGGAGGTCCGCATGTTGAAGGCCGCAGTGGTCTTCAACCTGCGGACCTCCGGAGGTTTCAAAACTACAACTCCCAGCAAGCCCGGACAGCCGATGGCTGCCCGGGCTTGCTGGGAGTTGTAGTTTTGAAACCTCTGGAGGTCCGCAGGTTGAAGACCACTGAGGGCGAATGATGAGAAGAGGATGATGAAGGGGGGGGGGTGGGGATGATGAAGGGGGGTGGGGATGATGAAGGGGGGGGTGTGGGATGATTACAAGGGGATGATGAAGGGGGGATGTGTGGGATGATAAGGGGATGTGTGGGATGATAAGGGGATGATGAAGGGGGGATGTGTGGGATGATGACAAGGGGATGATGAAGGGGGGATGTGTGGGATAAGGGGATGTGTGGGATGATGACAAGGGGATGATGAAGGGGGGATGTGTGGGATGATGACAAGGGGATGATGAAGGGGGGGATGTGTGGGATGATAAGGGGATGATGAAGGGGGGATGTGTGGGATGATAAGGGGATGTGTGGGATGATGACAAGGGGATGATGAAGGGGGGATGTGTGGGATGATAAGGGGATGTGTGGGATGATGACAAGGGGATGATGAGGATGTTAATGACGGGTCTGGATGATGACAGGGGGGGATGAGGTATTTCCCACCCTAGGCTTATACTCGAGTCAATAACTTTTCCTGGGATTTTGGGTTGAAATTAGGGGTCTCGGCTTATACTCGGGTCGGCTTATACTCGAGTATATACGGTACCTGGAGTCGGAGTCGGCAAACAATGCACTGACTCCGACTCTAATTACTTTACTTTAGTACATTTTAGATTGGAATAAAAAAAAAAAAAAGCAAGTTTAAATGTCCCAATTCACTAAAAGTTATAATTAATGACTTCTCTACTTTAAGAATAAAGACCAATGCATGCAGTGCCTCACGTAACCGCAAAACAAACACGTTAAGTGACCGTGAAGAAGCATGCTTTTCATGTGCTTTACTATATGGCACACAACGCACAATTAGGAGCGGCAATACTTATACTTTCCATAGTGTTGTGTTCTGCTGTTACAGGGAACCCATGGGTAACCTAGCCTCTCACTGATAAGGGGTTAAGGAAATATGTTTTTTGCAGGACTAGAGACACTTGTATAAGTGAAGGGAATGGAGGGTCAATAGTTCAAGACTGAAGCTGTAAACCATTGGAAAAACTGCTGCCATTCAGCTAAGGCTATAAAAACTTGTAAACTCGATTGTTAGCTTAAAGGGGTACTCCGCACCTAGACATCTTATGTCAGATTGCCGGGGTCCGGCTGCTGGGGACCCCCGGGATTGCCGCTGCGGGGGTGCGCTCTGTGCGTAATGACGGGTGATACAGGGGTTGGAGCACCGTTGCGTCATAGCTCTGCCCCTCGGATGTCACGGCCAGCCCCCTCAATATAAGTCTATGGGAGGGGGCGTGGCGGTCTTCACGCCCCCTGCCATAGACTTGCATTAAGGGGGCGGGCCGTGATGTCACGAGGGGCGGAGCTATGACATTACGCTGCTCCGTCCACTGTATCGCTCTGTATCCGTCCCCCGAACTCGCTCTGTGTAGTAATGAAAGCGCGGTGCCGCAGCGGCGATCCCGGGGGTCGCCAGCAGCGGGACCCCGGGGATAAGATGTCTAGGGGCGGAGTACCCCTTTAAACATGACTATGGGATTCTACTAGGGAAATCATGTTTTATAATGCCCCTTCCTTGATCCTCCCACTGCCCTATCTTCAGCAGCAGATCAGCACACAAACTGTTCAATACAGTAGACTGTTGGCTTCCCAGCCAGTAGTCCTGTGGTAATGACAGGTATGTTTCTTTCCTTCAAGGAATGTATAAAATACATTTGCATATGAATACAGAGGAGTTGGGGAGTCGGAGTTGGAAGTACAGAAAACTCCGGAGTCGGAACATTTATCTACCGACTCCACAGCCCTGGTTGTATTGCTTGGAATTTGAGTGCAGTTTATGGATTATGGTTTACCGGTTAAGCTTATATTTATTTCTTGTGTTTATTCATGATTATTGAATGTTAAAATTCGTTTTTTCCCTATGGTAGTGTTTTTAAACTATGGTTTAAGATATTATGTAATTCTGATTAGGCCCTATTATATATGTCGGGCTCAGGCAGCCAGGCCCTATTATATATGTCGGGCTCAGGCAGCCAGTGTCTGTTGTAGCCAGCGGGAGGTATCCTAAGTTGGTGGTATCGCTACATTGCACACTGCAGAAGTAGCACTTGCAGTTTAGCACTGGTGCCTGAGTGGGACCCAAAGGCCACTGCCACATAAGATACCAGTTACTATATATGGTAGTTACCTGTCTTCATGAAAACATTTTGAACATGTACATGTTATGTCAAGTTTTAATTGTTTAGAGTCTGAGTGTTCAGACTTGATTAATGGGTAGTGTGCGATTCTTTCTGCTCTGAGTGAGCAGGACAGCCCCACTGACATACATTATTAGTCCGTCCTACTCACGTAACAAACATCAGGGAGTTAACGTTCTAAGGAGCTTCAAGTTAAACCTCTGACACTAAAGCCTGGAAATGGGCCACTCTCTCCAACCTCTCACCTGTTTGTTGCTTCCCAAACCACAGACAGCATAAAACAGGTGCGAAGAGTGAGGTCACAGAACACCATGCTCCACTCTGCAACACTAACGCGTTTCAGAGAAATCACAGTATAAACCATCGGGACCCAGCTAAATAGTCACCGGCGGTGGTCCCCTGTAGCTGGTCCTTGCCCAGTTAGCCTTGAGTGACGTATCTCCTCCTATCTGTGTTTAGGGAGAAGTACATCACTCAAGGCCAGTGGGGTGGGTAGCAGCCATGGGCACTGCCCCTCCTGAGTCCTGGTGTTTTTTTTAAACTATATTTATTTTGAAATGCTCGAACGTTTCAGAGGAACCAAATAGTGTTCCGTGACCCCGCTCACTGCACCGGTTTAATGCTGCCTGGGATTTTGGCAGCATGAAAAGGTGGCAGATTCCATTAAATATTGTGTTTAACAGCTGAAAAGGTGTGTGTGAAGTGGGGCGTCTTATGTTGTTTATAGGTTTGTCTGCTCCCATGCTGTCTGTTTCAAAAAAGGAAATTCACTATGTCAACCAAAATTCTCTAAATTTTACACGTTTACAATGTGTCTAATGATTTAAAAGAATTGCCTACACTCTACGCCTGTGTAGTATCAAACCTTATGGAGTCTTGGTCCCTATAGTTACTTATACAAAACAAAAAAATAAATAACACTCTACTCATCCATGCGTGAAGAATAGCAGACTGAATTTCTGCATTTTTGCACATTTTCTGATTAGTCTATTATATCTTTGTATAGTTACTGCTTATGTAACTTTTCCTTTTTTTTGTCTTCTGTCAGATATGGGGAGCAAATGAAATACACTCTTCTTCACTGTATAAACAGTGTACAGCAGAACAATGTTTTATGGTGATATAATCCAAATGTTAGACTGTGTTGTATAAGATTGGAGTGGTTACGGGGATCAGCTATCCCTATTGTGAAGTGATGAATCAAATAGTTGTCAAAATACTTTAAAGGAGTACTCCAGGGAAGTTAAAAAAAATATATAAATGCCCTAAAGCCACCTGTTCTGTGTCCACTGTAATTATTCATGCGGGTTTGGCAGCTCCTTTGGCCCCTTCTAAATATTATTTTTCCTTGCTTACAGCGCAGACTACAACTCCCAGAAGTCAGTGCAGCTCTGTTTAATGTCTGCCAGCCAACTGCTTTCACTATCTGTGTGCATGCTTACACTGCAGCTCACACACAGTACAGGTCTTTACTTTCAGGCTATCTTTCCTCCAGCAATAAATCATGCTGTGCGCTTAATGGCAGAAGTCAGTGATTAGGAAAAGTGCTTCTCTCTAGAGCTCTAGACCAGTCTAAAATCATCAGGTGGTGTGGCTCAAAAGGAGGGGGCTAGGTCTCACTGAGAAGACAAAGTGGATCTGATGACATTTTTCTGTCACTCCCTGCATGTAAGTGACAGCTGAAAGAAGGAAACTGTTGTATATTGCTAATGAATGATGTTTAGACAAATACATAGGTTCGTGAGAGGGAAAGGATGGGCTATGGGTTTAGTTCCCTGAAGTACCCCTTTAAGCAAGAGTTATGCGTTTTTATTTAAGGATGAAATCTGGTCAAATACATAATGTTCCATGTAAATTTTAAATTAATATCATAATGTTTGACCCATACAATGGTATCAGAATTATTCGCTATCACACAGCATGTACTAGGAATTTGCATACGAGCAGTCCAGATATTGTTCACAACTGCAAATCTGGGTAACTCTGTTCTTTTATCATCCTCAGATCCCCTGTAGGCTGCCTCCTATTTACTGCTGGACATGATGTAAGGCGATGATAGTCATTTATGCCCCTCCCTGCAGTGTACTAGGGCTTTCACACTGCCTGTGACTTATTGCTTGCTGCAGTATGTAGCTACCTCCAGTAGGTGACACTGTGGTGTAAGCTCTTTTTTTTCCTTCTAGAAGTTTGCTACTTTGCATACTTTTCCCATAGAGCATTGCATGATTTGTAAGGGTGCGTTCACATCAGGATTTTAGCATCAGTCAAACGTATTGGGAAAAGGACGGCTTGAAATTGTTTCTGTTAAACGTTTAGTAGTGCGTTGTCACACATTTCTGTCCATTGTATTTGAAAAATCAAATACATTTTTGTGTTTCTCAATCTTTCTGGACTATTTTAAAAAGCTAGTGTGTGTGTGTGTTTTAAATTGTATGTGGTTAAACTGATCAAAACGAGTGATACTATATAATTCAATATAACTGGGACTGTATGGGACTGTATGTATAGCTAATTGGGACTGTATGTTAAAATGATTTACATTATTTTAAACCAGGACTAAATATTGTGGTCAACCACGATTTTCCATTCAACAACAGATAAGACAAAAATGGAACAAAACGAGTGCATGTGTTGGAGACAGTTTGGTAATAGAAATCAATAAATACATCTAAATATTCTATATGTTTTTTTAAGTATAATGTCGTATGAACTGGACAGATATAAAAACCAACATGTGAATGTCCATACACAAGTGGCAGACACACTCCTTCCTTAGTCTCATCCCACAAATCCTTTGCCCTAGACTTGCATCTTGTGGCCTTTACATTTTGTTCATTTGGTCTGGATGAGAATCAGGGGAAAGTCAGCCCCACATAAAACATGCATATTTTGTGTGGGTTTTGGCCGCAGCAGGTTATGTTGACCTCAATTGGATGTGCTGCAGAAAATCCACCACTGCTAAAAGGGGCAGTGGGAAACTCTGCCCGTGTGAACATACCTTTACAATAGCATTCTACAAATAAGTTTAGAAAAAACAGACAAGTCTTTAGCCTTTTACTCCTATGTAAACCAAATAGATGAGAAGTGTCTGGTAGTCTGACCACTGGGGTCATTTGAGTAAATAGAGCAGCATTTAAGCATGCACAATGCTTCTCTATTCAAGTAGGGACACTGTATGCCTGTTTGCTAATCATAAAGGTCCTAGAAATAGGACCCCAACTGGTCAGATACTTTTCACCTAATACTCAACAGATGCCGTGAGACCTGTGCTGTGTTGGTAGGGGGAACCCTCTGCCATAACTGCTTAATAGCTAAGGACAGACCATAAGTGTCTGTTGTTAGAATAGCCTGTTAATAGCAACATTGTAGGGCTATGTTCACACTGCCACTCCGGGTCCGTCTGGCTTTTTTTAAAAAAAAATTTATTTGCAGAGCCGACCCAGAACTGGTCGGAGCACAACTAACACCACAGGGGCCCGACACATCCCTTTTTGGCTTGAATTGGGTATGGTGGGGATCCTCTATTTTACAGGAGATCGGCAGAGAAGAAAAATAGGATATGGAGTTATCTCTGCCGAACTTCTTCTGTCGGAGTACAACAGCCGTGTGAGTGAAACCCAAGTCTTATTTTTCTGCAGTCATTTGGAATTGTCAGACAAATTGAAAATGGAATGTGTTGCCATAACAGTTAAATTGGCCACAACCCTGTAAACTCTCGTATGCATGTTATAGAGGTTTATTGAGGGAAACAATCATTTGTGAGATGTTTGATTCGCATTGGATGATCCTCATTCTGTCACATGTCTTGTGATTTGCGATTCTGCTTCCTGTTGGTGCAGGCATCTGGATGCAAACTGTACACAAACCATTTAAAAGCTGTAAGTGACTTAATACATGTTCACTAATGTCTCAAACTGTTCCATATGTTGAAGTAGCAAATGAACACACATCTCACATTTATCATTGGTGTATACACATTGTGTTTCTACTTCACAGTCAAGTGCCCTAAGTATACTCCAGTTCATGCTTATTTTAAGGCGAATGAACGCAAATACAGTAGAAGGATAAAGTATGTGGTTGGTACTTGTTTGCTGATACTATCTTAGAATAAAGTAATGAGTTATTTTCTGGTGGTTTGGGCGTGTAGTATACAGCATAGTAGTGATGATAATTTTACCCCTTTAAGCAAGGTAAATATACAGTAATTAATGATCTTCTTCGAATGTCTGCTTCACTCAGAAAAGCTTCTAGTTACAGCAGCCTAAATATCCAGCTCAATCAAGCGTCTCTGATCAATAAAGTTACATCTATAGTCCATGTTTTGTTATTGTTTTTACTTTGATTTCGGATACTGGGGTATTTTTCTGTTGTCGTTGCGAAAGTAACAAGAGAAAATGCTGACATATTGGTTATCATTAAAGTTAGACAGTTAGTCAGAACCTTCTAGCAAAGTGATGTAAATGGTAGGCTCCAATCTCCTGTGAATGCAAAAGCAAACACAAAGATGCAGGAGCTATGAGCTAAATGTTAAACTGCATTCCTGCTATATTTCCCATACGTTCATTTTGAGGTTGCTCTTGGTGCACATAAAATTGTGTGAGCTCACCTGCTGTTACATGACAACCCCATTCAAATTGACCTCTTTACCATACAGTGTACAACAATGTAGGTCTAGGCCAAGCGAGATGTATAGTAAATGTAGCAGTAATGCAGTTTGGCATAGTAAAAATACTACAAGCATGCACATGCCTTAGCACCTGTAGGGAGCTGCTGCATCCTTGTGCTTGCTTGATAATCCATAAGTAACCATCATTATGCATAACTCCCAACTATTGCTGAGAGCAAAGAGGGACAAGCCACGCCCCCTAATAGTATATGCAGCCACACTGCTTGCCACACCCGCACATGCAGAATGGAAATACCAGCAGTAATATTGTGAGTCTATAATCTAAGTTTAGGAGGTCCTTCTAGACTAACAGACTGACAACAACCCCCATCATTACCACAACAGACTATAGAAGTGATTACATACAGTTACATCTAATGACTCTCAAGTGACATCTTCTCTGTTTGTCGTTTAATTTCCTTTTTGACAATTTCCATGACGATTTCCAGCTATAACTCATCCATGGCGAGCCTGCCATAAAAAAAAAAACATTTTAGGCTCTGCACTTTTACAAGACCTATAGTGTCCCAAACAGTAGTAATGCCCCTATATTTCCCACTGAGTAGGTACAGTAGATTTCCCTATTGGGTAGTTAGGTCGTTCTAGTAGGTAGACCGGTCCTTTCCCATAGTTTCCCCCTTTACATAGGTGCCCTGAGTAGGTTGACACCTGTAGAAAGCTGCCCCCCTGTAGGTGTACCTCACCTTGATAGTTGTTTCCATTCCCACTAAAATGTTTGTCCAATCCTGCCCACTCTCACTAACATGGGAATGTACAGACACTAAAGTGCAATGCTCTGCACATACTCCCCATGTATGACAATGTGTAGTACATTTTGAATAGGTTTATATTTTATTTTACTACTTTAAAAAAAATTATGACTACATGCACAAAAATTAGTATGCTTAAAATAGTCATCTTCTGACCCCTATAACTTTTATTTTTCTGTAAATGGGGATGTGTGAGGGATCATTTTTTGTGCTATGGTCTGTAGTTTTTATTGGTTCCATGTTTTTATTTTTTATTCTTTGTGATCACTTTTTATTATTTTTATGGCATATGAAGTAACCAAAAATGCTAAATTTTTTACTTAAGTATTTTTTTTTAAGTGTACACCATCGACCGTGCAATTGAACATTATTTTTTTAATAGTTCAGATATTTACACAAGCAGCTATACCACATATGTTTCCAATTTTTTTAATAAAATGAAAAAAATAAAAATAAAACAAAGTGTGTGTGTGTGTGTGTGTGTGAGAGAGAATTGTAACGTTGGTGGCAGCTCTCTAACCTACCAGGCTGGCAGGAGAAGATGGGGTGATGTGGTGATCCTTCAGGGTAGGCTGAGATTTGAGCGGGCTCCACAATACCGGCGAGGCAGCGGCAAGGGGAGGAGTCAAGACTGGAAGGAGCAATGTGAGTAGGAGACAGTCACTGAGTATGATTTATGTTAAGGCTGGTGCGCTCCACACACAGACATAATACAAATGCATAGAAACTAAGGCCCCTTTCACACAACATAATTACTCAGTTTTCGAAGTTCCGTTAGAAAATCGGCAGTAAAATGGCAGTTACAAAATCCAATACGGCCGTTAGAAAATCCCATTATAGTCTATGGGATTTTTCTAATAGCCGTTATAGCCCGTTATTAATAACGGCCGTTATTTTGTGCCGGAAGAAAGTAACGGGAGAAATTGTTCATGAACTATTTCTCCCGTTACTATCTTTAGTCACAAAATAACGGCCGTTATTAATAACTGGCTATAACTGGTTAAAACGCCTATTAGAAAAATCCCATAGACTATAATGGGATTTTCTAACAGCCGTATAGGATTTTGTAACTGCCGTTTTTAGCTGATTTTTAAATGGAACTTCGTACGGATCTTTAAAACGGAGTCATTTTGTAGTGTGAAAGAAGCCTAAACCAACAATTACACAGTTAAGGTCTAGATCAGTGTTTCCCAACCAGGGTGCCTCCATCTGTTGCAAAACTACAACTTCCAGCCTGACCGTGGTTGTGCAATGCTGATCTAGAGGAAGTAAGTTAGAGAAGAAGATGCTGGACTCTAAAGTGATCAGAAGTCAGAGGACATCAGAACATGTGGGTGGAGGGGCACGATGGCAGAGGGGGCATACAGCATACATGTGGGTGGAGGGGCACCATGGCAGAGGGGGCATACATCATACATGTGGGTGGAGGGGCACCATGACAGAGGGGGCATACAGCATACATGTGGGTGGAGGGGCACCATGGCGGAGGGGGCATTCATTTGGGTGGAGGGGCACCATGGCAGAGGGGCATACAGCATACATTTGGGTGGAGGGGCAACATGACAGAGGAGGCATACAGCATACATGTGGGTGGAGGGGCACCATGGCAGAGGAGGCATACAGCATACATGTGGGTGGAGAGGCACCATGGCAGAGGGGGCATACAGCCTGCATGTGGGTGGAGGGACACCATGGCAGAGGAGGCATACAGCCTGCATGTGAGTGGAAGGGCACCGTGGCAGAGGAGGCATACAGCCTGCAGCAGTCCCAGCCTAATGTTAGGGGGGTTCATGCCTTCCCTGCTGCTGCCCTAGAGCTTCTGCTTCTCTCTAGTCAGTCAAGCTGCCATCAGTCTCCCCTCTGCCCAGAACAGTCTCCATATCGGCCATTACTATTATTCAGGACATTGTGCACTTTACCTCTGATCGTCTTTTTCTCCACACACAGACAGACATGCTCCTCCATCTGCAGGCATCTCCCCCTTTCCCCCCTGTAAAAGGAAGCCTCTGGTTGATGCAGGTGCCTCTCCCAGGCTGCAGGACCAATGAGTGCTTCCTCTTAGCTCAGGGGAGATCACATGACAGAACGGAAACTGCATAATCTCCCGGGGCCCCGCTCTGTACTGAGAGTAGTGATCACACTGAGGCTCTGTGCTTCAGGGGAAATCACAGAAGCGGGGCAGTTCCGAAACGGCTGGAGATGGCCCCAAAAAACGGGAATGTCCCGCTGGATCCGTGACGGTTGGGAGGTATGAGCATTATGGTTGCTGTTGTGGTGACTGAAAGATAATTATGAAGCTCTGGCAAGGACTTTGGATTTCATAAAATATGACTACTTTTATGTTTTGGGTAGAAATCCTCGAGAAAAAGGACCTGTATTTAAAGGACTTCCTGGTCTGTTTTTTTCCATGTAATCTACAATAAAAAATATTGTCACTCACTGGTCTGTAGAAATCTTTACATCTTTATTAGAATAGGGCAGGTACAAATGTGGACAAAAAAAAGCAGACCTAGAACAACTTTGTCAGTGGACAAATAAAAAAAGTTATGGGTCTTAGAAGGTGAGGAGGAAGAAGACATAAGCCAGAAATCAAAATTTGCCGAATGACAAAGGATTTAAACTTAGGTGGATGTTTTCTCCACTATGGAATTGAGCTTTGAGTTTCTTATGATTGCTCCCTTTGAGTTGTGTACCATACGGAAAGTCAGCATTCTGCAACTGTAAGTAGGTGGCTCAACAGAAACTTGGTGTCAGCTCTTATATTAGTGTCTATAATGGTCTTGCAAATTAAAGCTTTTTCGCCCTTGAGTCCTCCGTTATGGTTGTGTACATTGGTTTATAAAGCTTCATTATATAGCTTATTATACATTCTGACTGTTAGTCATGGCCATAAATGTTGGCACCCCTGAAATTTTTCAAGAAAATGAAGTATTTCTCATAGATAAGGATTGCTGTAACACATGTTTTGCTCTACACCTCTTTATTCCAAAATGGGCTGGACAAAATTATTGGAACCCTTTCAAAATTGTGGATAAATTATATTGTTTCAAGCATGTGATGCTCCTTTAAACTCACCTGGGGCAAGTAACATGTGTGGGCAATATAAAAATCACACCTGAAAGCAGATAAAAAGAAGTTCACTTAGTCTTTGCATTGTGTGTGCCACACTAAGCATGGGCAACAGAAAGAGGAGAAGAGAACGGTCTGAGGACTTTTAACCTTGTTGATTAATTTTGGTTCCCAAGTCCATCTACAGAGATCTAGATTTGCCCTTGTCCACAGTGCGCAACATTATCAAGAAAGTTGGCAACCCATGACACTGTAGCTAATCTCCCTGTGCGTGGACCGAAGAGAAAAATTGATGAATGTTGTCAACGCAGGATAGTCCGGATGGTGGTTAAGCAGCCCCAAACAAGTTCCAAAGATATTCAAGCTGTCCTGCAGGCTCAGGGAGCATCAGTGTAAGCTCAAACTATCCGTCGACATTTAAATGAAATGAATGCTATGGCAGGAGACCCAGGAGCAGCCCTCTGCTGACACATAGACATAAAAATCAAGACTGCATTTTGCCAAAATGAACTTGAATAAGCCAAAATCCTTCTGGGAAAATGTCTTGTGGACAGATGAGACCAAGATAGAGCTTTTTTGTAAAGCACATCATTCTGTTTACCGAAAACAGAATGAGGCCTACAAAGAAAAGAACACAGTACCTACAGTGAAATATGGTGGAGGTTCAATGATGTTTTGCGGTTATTTGGGTGCCTTAAAGGGGGTACTCCAGGGGGAAACTTAGTTTTTTTTAATCAACTGATGACAGAAAGTTAACAGATTTGTAAATGACTTCTATTAAAAAATCTTAATCTTTCCAGTACTTATAAGCTGCTGAATACTACAGAGGAAATTATTTTCTTTTTTGGAACACAGAGCTCTCTGCTGACATCTCTGTCCATTTTAGGAACTGTCCAGAGCAGCATAGGTTTTCTATGGGGATTTTTTCTTACTCTAGACAGTTTTAAAATGGACAGAGATGTCAGCAGAGAGCTCTGTGTTCCAAAAAGAAAATAATTTATTCTGTAGTATTCAGCAGCTAATATGTACTGGAAGGATCAATATTTTTTTAATAGAAGTAATTTACAGATCTGTTTAACTTTCTGAAACCAGTTGATAAAAAAAAAATCCACCGGAGTACCCCTTTAAATGTGTGCAAGGCATGATGAAATCTGAGGATTACCAATGGAAGTGCTGGAGAGTTCTGAAGTGTCCAGCAATGAGTCCAGATCTTAATTCCATTGAACACCTTTGGAGAGATCTTAAAATTGGTGTTGGGAAAAGGTGCCTTCCAATAAGAGAGACCAGGAGCAGTTTGCAAAGAAAGAGTGGTCCAACATTCCGGCTGAGAGGTGTAAGAAGCTTATTGATGGTTATAGGAAGCGACTTATTTCATTAATTTTTTCCCCAAAGGGTGTGCAACCAAATATTAAGGGTGCCAATAATTTTGTCCAGCCCATTGGAGCCCATGGAGTTTGGCGTGACATTATGTCCAATATGCTTTTTTTCCTCCCATTATTGGTTTAGTCCCAATACACACAAAGGGAATAAACATGTATAGAAAAACACGTGTTACTGCAATCCTTGTGAGGAATAATTCAGGGGTGCCAACATTTATGGCCATGACTGTATGTAGAATCTTTTATAGTCAGGTTGGTATTATTACTTTTTTTTTTTTTTTTTTTTACTTTAATATTGTGGCATGAAGTTATTGGTTCTTAAATCACTGTAGCTCAGACAGTCCATGGGGGACACTTTCCAGGATGTTATTCTTTAACTGTTTCTCATTATTACATAATTCATGTGCAGCGTGCCTTCAAGGTCCTGTTACTTGACTGCAAATTTAGCGTATTGTACATTACATGTGCCGAGACATTCAAATGTTTCTCATTTTCAGTTCTGCGATTTCATTTCATCAGGCGATCAGGCCTAAATGGCATATTCTTTCCCTGGGCTAAACCATATTATGTTTAAAAGATCGCATCGTTTGGAATATATTAGTATAATTTCCAGAGCAAGAATTGATGATTTTGGAATGTGACAGATTTTCCATGTTCTGTTTATTCATCTTTGTAACAGAAGTAAAGGAAAAATGTTCCATTTACAGATGTTGTGAGGACATTGTAAACTGCCAGTAGACTCCCTTGTGCAAAAAAATGCAGTTTTCTTCAAGTGTACTGTACTTCAATACTATAGACCCACGCATTTCGGGTTTCATAGTTGCATGGTATTAATTTACCTGCTTGTCAGGTTTAATACATCATTGGAAAATCTGTAATAAAAATATATTTGACTCCTTTTTACCACACACCGTGGTGAATCAAAGCTGTTAATTAAATCTTGTGATAAAATGGGAAAAGTGTCAGTTTTACCTATTACAGCCAGTCAAATTTCATAGTATGAAACCTAAATTCTGGCACTTCTATAGACTTTAAGCCTCATTTATCATTTATTGCCATTCATTGGCTCCCATGCACAAAAACAGAGCGTTTTATCAGAAAGTGACCTATTTTGGCCTATTTTTTGAGCAATGAACAAAAAATGAAGAAAAATAAATAAAACCTGTGCAAAGGTGTCCATTAGAGATGAGAGAAGTTAGTGATTTGATTCCTCACGAACCTCGCGGTTTGGCAGTTGATGACTTAGCCTTCATAAATTAGTTCAGCTTTCAGGTGCTCCGGTGGGCTGGAGACTCTCTCCTAGGACTGTATCCACCTTTTCCAGCCCACCGGAGCGCCTGAAAGCTGAAGTAATTTATGCAGGCTTAAGTGAGCAACTGCCGAGCTGAGAAGTTCTTGACAAATCTAAATACTGTAACTTCGCTCATCTCTTGTATCCTTCATTACAATACTGTATGCTGCTGCAGTGAGGGAGCTGTGTTTTACATAAGGGGTATGCTAGAGCCAGCTGTGTGAGTCTCAGGCAACAGAATGATGAGATATATTATACCATCCTGCAAGTGTAGAGGATGATGGGGGTAGGGGTACCTGCACAATCCTTTTTCTCTTCACACGATTCATGGGGTTTTAACTCCCCAGAGATGAGTAAGTGCAACACCAGATCCCGGCTCACAGTTCTGTGTAAAAAAAAAAGTGTGTAGTGTAGAGGCTGCAGGTCCTGGAAGTGTGTAGACTATGAATCGGCATTGAAATGTACACAACGTGCAGGGTCGGCGTTAGGGGTAGGCAAACAGGGCATTTGCCCATGGCACACATCCACGAGAGGGCTCCCTGCAGCTTCCCTGACTCACATGGGTTGGGCAGAGTGCATCACCTGCAGTCTCCAGCATTTGGGAGTGCACCTCGCTGTAGCAGATTACTGCTTACAGCAGAGGTTCACTCACCAGTGCAGTCTGTGCTTCCGGTGCTCTGCTCTTTTTAACCTCTTGGGGATAAAGCCCATTTTGACCCGAAGGATGAGAGCATTTTTTGCAAATCTGACCTATATCACTTTATGCATTAATAACTCTGGGATGCTTTTACTTATAAATTTGATTCGGAGATTTGTTTGTTTGTTTGTTTTTTTCGTTTATTTTTTTTTCGTTTTTTTTTTCGTGACATATTCTACTTTAATGGTAAATTTTCATCGATACTTGCATGATTTCTTGGTGCAAAATTTTTAAAAAATTCAGGAAAGATTAGAAAATGTAGCATTTTTCTAACTTTGAAGCGCTCTGCTTGTAAGGAAAATTACATATTACTTATTTATTCACATATACAATATGTCAACTTGATGTTTGCACCCCTGCCACCTCATCCTATCCTTCAGGATGATCACGCTGTCTGACAGCTCCGATCACACTTATTTTTCGGTGCGATCAGGTCACCAGAGACCCGATCAGCCCAGAAAAAACGTGAGCATGGCGATTGCTGTCACCGTCAGGATGCCGACGGAGCCAGAAGGATTGCGGACCCCCCAGGAACAGGTAATTATAAAACCGGGATGGGGCAGTGGCGGTATGTGGGCAGAGGATGGGGGAGGCGATGGGGCAGTGGCGGTATGTGGGCAGAGGATGGGGGGGGGAGGCGATGGGGCAGCAGCATGTGGCCAGAGGATGGGGGGAGGCAATGGGGCAACTGTGGTGGTTAGACTCAAAACAGGCAGGGGAGAGAAGCGATGGCGGTCTCTGGCCCGCTTTAAATCACTGATCTGCGACGGCTTCTGCCCCGCCGGGGGGGGGGCGGGGGGGGGGTGTTGAAATAGCCGATAACTTATACCGGCATATCTGTATAAGTTATCGGCTATCGGCCTGAAAGGTGACAGATTATCGGTATCTGTATCGGCCCTAAAAAATCGATATTGTTCGATCCCTAGTTAGGATCTATTTCTCCCTGTGATCAGTCAACTCCAGCCATGTTGATTAGCAGACAGATTTAATGCACATGTATGGATACAGGTGGATGTTCTCTTACAAGCAGAGTAACAGCTCTGCAGAAGATAATCGTACCCCAAGATAGTGTTGCCATATAAAAGGGCTGTAATCTAAGTGTAAGCTTATTGGCTAAGAAACCCCAGTGGATAAAGGTGTGTATAACTATTACCAATCACAGGGTTCCTTTACACTTTCTTCCTTATCATAGAAAAAACTTATCCAACAAAAACCTCATTATTAACCAAGGTCATTTGGATAGTTTTCCACCTTCTACGCGCTGGCCAGGACTAAGACAATGGTAAACTGAAACTAGATAAAACCGGACAACACCATCTAAAGACCTAACGAAGCAAAAGGGGATCCTTGCAAAACGCGTTGTCTGCATATCTTTTAATCAATAAACCCGTTTGGTTTTACCTCCGCTGCCCTCCATGAATTTGTGACAGGCAGCCACCTTGCAGTGCTGGACTGCGATCCACACCAGCGAGGGGTGCACAACTATCTCTACCTTTGATCTGCCAGACCGCCATCCTCGATGACCGGGACCAGAACTTAAGGCTGCTACAAGGTTTTTATTTGAGTGTATACACTCATCCATGCATTTCACAGTGTTGTGCCTGCAGCGCAACACTGAAAAGTGAGTGTGCAATCTCACTTTTTTTTTTCTGGCACAAATCAGCTTGGGAAATGTTTACACTTAGAGTGCCTCTTTTTCTTTTCTGTTCTTTCTTTAAATGTCTCTCAACGTAGACATCAAATAAACGTAGTCTCAAGGTGATAACAGGTGCTCAACCCCAAGTGCAGTTGTGCACATTCATTGGAGTAGAGTGTGAATGTAGAATGTGGTTTCACTCCTGTGGTAAATATATACAATGATATTAGCTAATCCTCAAACTGATGTAAAATTGAGACATTAGCCAGTATATCCTTATATGAAGGACTTACCTGAGCCCGCACACCACTCCAAGGTTTCTCAAGTGATGCGGGACCTATCTACTAACCTACCTGGCCAGATACATAAAACCAGAATCCAAATTACAGCAGCCTTAGGTCCAACTTGCAGACTGCTCCCCAGTCGCCTCTAGTGTGGACTAAGCACACATACAATGGGAGGGGGGAGACAAGTTACAAGCCCCACCCTTGCTGGTTCATTTATAGCAGGCCTCACAGGTGAAACCCCAACGCTACCCGATAAGATAAAAAGGGCGCATTGGTTTAAGCCTTAAAATATAATTTTACCAAAACATATCTAAATATAAATAACAGAGAGGCAGTTCAGCTCAATCAACAATCTACTCCGGGGTTAACTGGTAGGTCTGAAAAACCCCAAAAGACCCAGAAATGAACAGGAGAAAATATATAATCAAAGATAATTATATGACCAGTCCTCAAAAAGTAGTGAAAAGAGAAAAAAGAAAAAAAAAGGAAAGAACAAGGAATAATGGTGATAGTGATTAGGATAAATATATACGATAATTTGTGAGTGAATGGATAAAAATCTGAGTGGAAAAAAAAGGGGTGATGAGAATGAGCTATTAGGGGTGAGTATAAAGGGTTTATAAGATATCAAAAAAGAGTGCAGAGTGATAATCGGAAAAAATGGGGGTAATGAAAATATTAGTAATTACTAGACATCAAAGGTGAGAAATAATGTATATAGATAATTAAAATGCCTGCAAAAGATAATAATCTTAAACAATCATATGTATTTATTAGATAAAATAATAATCAATGCTTGAGCAGGGCCCTTGCTCAGGTATGCGATGTGAATATTATAAATGTATAAGGATTAAAAAGTGCCAACTATCTCAAAAATGTGGAATTAAAAATAGTCCTTTATAGCCGAAAAAAGTCTTATAGAATAGGTTTGTGTGAATAGCAGCAGTATTGAATGTATTGTCCAGCGATCAGAGTGTGTATAATCCGGTAGCACTCCAATGTAAAACAGTCACTTTCAACTGTAGCAAATATGTTTCAATGTTTCACTTAGAAGATACAATGTGATTGATCACTGTTATCCACTTAAGTCCAACAAGTGTTTGTAGGATACAAGTGTTAGTAGCAAAGTATAGTTACAGTTGCTAAATGAAATCAGGCACAGTACCTTATAGTTGTATTCACCATGATAGTCGGCAGCTGAATGTCTCCAGAGTTTCGGGCTCCGGGGACTGTGGAAGTCCAGTGCCCGCACGGACCAAATCGATCACCACCCTGGCATGGGTAGGAAGGTACCTTAACCCCTTAAGGACTTCGTGTTTTTCCGTTTTTGCACTTTCGTTTTTTCCTCCTTACCTTTTAACAATCATAACCCTTTCAATTTTCCACCTAAAAATCCATATTATTTCTTATTCGGAAAAAAAATCATTGTGCGACAAAATCGAAGAAAAAATGCAATTTTGTAACTTTTGGGGGCTTCCATTTCCACGTAGTGCATATTTCGGTAAAAATTACACCTCATCATTATTCTGTAGGTCCATACGGTTAAAATGATACCCTTCTTATATAGGTTTGATTTTGTCGCACTTCTGGAAAAAATCATAACTACATGCAGGAAAATTTATACGTTTTAAAAATGTCATCTTCTGACCCCTATAACTTTTTTATTTTTCCATGTACAGGGCGGTATGAGGACTCATTTTTTGCGCCGTGATCTGAAAATCGGTATGATTTTTATGTTTGGATCGGACTTTTTGATCACTTTTTATTCATTTTTTAATGGTATAAAAAGTGACCAAAAATGCGCTTTTTTTTTTGCGCGTACGCCATTGACCGTACGGTTTAATTAATGATATATTTTTATAGTTCGGACATTTACGCACGCGGTGATACCACATATGTTTATTCGGTTTTATTTTTTTTATGGGAAAAGGGGGGTGATTCAAACTTTTATTAGGGAAGGGGTTAAATGACCTTTATTAACACTTTTTTTACATTTTTTTTGCAGTGTTATAGGTCCCATAGGGACCTATAACACTGCACACACTGATCGCTCATCCTGATCACAGGCGTGTATTAACACGCCTGTGATCAGCATTATCGGCGCTTGACTGCTCCTGCCTGGATCTCAGACACGGAGCAGTCATTCGCCGATCGGACACCGAGGAGGCAGGTAAGGGCCCTCCCGGTGTCCTGTCAGCTGTTCGGTCCCGAACAGCCCGACTGAGCAGCCGGGTCACTTTCACTTTAAAAGCGGCAGTCAGCTTTGACCGCCGCTTCTAAAGGGTTAATACCGCACATCGCCGCGATCGGCGATGTGTGGTATTAGCCGCGGGTCACGGCCGTTGATGAGCGCCGGAACCGACGCGCTATGATGCAGGATCGCGGCGCGATCCCGCTTCATATCGCGGGAGCCGGCGCAGGACGTAAATATACGTCCTGCGTCATTAAGGGGTTAAGTGCCTTAATTGAAAGGATGCGATAATCCAGATAAATTGATCACTTTGGTGTAAAGCACTAGATTGTAGATCGTAGGGTAAATATGCAAATGAGCAGGAGTATCGTGCTTAGCACAGCTCAGTATCCGGTCTGTAGGAAAATCGGCAGCGGCTGTCCGGCCTCATCGTGGCGTGTGAATAGCGCGCTAATTCACAGTGGTCCACTAGTCCTGGTCCTGCAGCGCTGTCTAGGCGGTATCGGCTGATAAATATGTTAAACAAGGTTGAGATGGATATGGCTCATGAATATAAAATAAGGCTAGACGCGTTTCACGACGTAATGTCGCATTCTTCAGTAGCCTGATTAGATTAAAATGGGCTGAACAAAGTTATTGGCACCCTTAACTTTCTGTGAAAACTGTGAGAAAAACTTTATCTTGAAAAATTTTACGGAGAGGGAGAGAGACTCTTGCATTGAGGGGTGTGGCAGTGATGTCACAATGGCCGTGACCGACCCCCCCCCCCACGCAGTGGGAAAGCAGTGTTCGGAACAATAACTTCTGAGCGCTGGCCAGTGGAGTACCCCTTTAAAGAGTCATATCTGGAGACGTCTTTTTTTTTTTTTTTTTTAAATGTGTGAGTGTTGTGTGCTTCACTTTTGGATCAAAATTATGTTGAGGATATATAAAACAAGTAAATGGTCTCCACCAAATGTATTAGGTGTTTAACACTTTTTTGTTGTTTTTTGTGCTTATTGATTTTGGAAAACAAAAATACTGTTTAGTAAGGATTAAATTTTTATGGTTTATGATACTATTCTCAGTCTTATGGTATGGGAATATAGTTATGAATGGTTTTGCTGTCTTTGTAAATGACTGAGGATTTTGATGAGAAACCTTTTTATAGTTAAGAGCATGATGTTGTAAATGTTTCACTTTGGCTGTCTTTGGCCCATGGGGTCTATGGCAGATCAGTCTGCTATGCAATGTGACGCTGTCTACTTCCTGCCTAGACTGTAAAGATTCAGATCTGTGTCATAAAAGGATGAGAACTTCTCCACTCTGTTACCACCCAATCTCCAGGAGTTTTTAATCGAATTCTCTTTAGAAGTTGTATTAGTTACTGTGAATAAATTTGCTGTTGAATGACTCACATTTGGCTCAGAGGTCTTGAACGGCTAACTTCAGAAAACACCAGCTGAAATATTTTAACTTATTTCAACAGTTGACTAAAAATGTTCTTTCTTTGTGCACATTTTTTATTATTATTGTTGGCTCAAATGCAATCTATTTTAAGAATAGCAAATATTTACACCTTATATTAATATCTAAGATCCTAAATCTAACATATGTTACGCTTGGGGCCTTTTCACTGCCGATTTGTTTTGAATTAGTTGCCAGAGGAAGAAATCTAGAAATGACTTGTATCTTTAATGATTGTGAATAAACTTTATGGTAGTGGTTATAGAGGGTTTATAATTTTCTAGTACAAAGTAATTAAAGAGCAAGCATTATCAACTTGCATTTAAATTCTTTAGTGTTCATGATCTCTTGCCTGCTTGTTACAAGGCTGCTAGTACAGGTAAGTGCTCTGGATTCCAGGGTAGATATTGTGGTGCTGCTTGGTTCTGATTGTTTTATATTTTTCAATTTTTTACATTTTCAAAAATGTAAGAAGCAATCTAATTGGTTGCTGTAGGAAACTGCTCCACTTTTCTGCTGTACAGGTTTTGATAAATCTCTCCCATTGCCCCAACAGCCATCATACCTCAGGGGTGTAGAAATAAAAATAAAAAAACTACTTGTCCAAGGGAGTAAAATGGAACACAGTCTACTTGTTCTGGTAGACAAAATAATTTCAACCAAAATAGTACATAAATAAGGTCTTTATTAGTTTTTGCACTTTGGTTTTTTCCTCCTTGTCCTATAATAGCCGTAACTCATATTTTTCCATCTACAGACTCATGAGGCTTGTTTTTTGTGGGACCAATTATACTTTGTAATGACACTGTCAGGAAAGCTCTTCTCCAGAGATCAGTCAACTCCCGATATTGTCAAGGTAATAGGTTTATTCCATACATCGTATAAAGTGGGGCTACACTTTCCTCAAGTCTGGGCTTGATTGTCACCAATAAATGGGTGTATATAAAATATATGTAAAAAATTATGTAGATCCAGTGAATTAATTTAAAACAATTTATTATTACAATGATAGTGCTTGTGGTGTCCTTTGTAGGGCCCTTACATCGGACTCACCACGATAAACTAGGTAGTGAATGTATAAAATATTCATACAATGAAATAAAATAAAATAGGCATAAAATATACAGGGTAAAAAAGTGCCGATATCCCAGTGTGGCAAATAGTCTGTAGCGATTATAGATGTTTGCCCGGAGATCATGCCTTGTATGGTTAATTACAAATAGTCTGAGTAGCAATTTCTCTTTATAGCTCGTATATGGTCAGGATACTGCATGCGGCAGTGTGTTGGTAAGGGGTTAAAATCAATATGCTCTTTGGCGCTGGGGTTTCCTTGTGTGTATCCCACTCTACCCTGGCGGCACAGTGATAGAGATTGGTGAGTGGGATATAGATAGTCTCTTAATTGTAATCCTGTGGGTGCATGAGGCAATGCTCTGCAGCGCTGGAGGCCCCTCAAATGTGGACCACACTACCCCGGCAGCACAGGGAAAGTTTTGAGTGGAAAGTTTTGCCTCTTACCAGCAATGTCCTGGAGCCTGGTTGCCAGAAAAAGGTTTTCGCCGGGGAGACGTCTGCTGGCAGGCGGGATGCGTACAATCCCGGAAGCGTGCTCCTGTAAATTTCTTGCGATCCGGTGAATGATGGTAAAGATCGTCTGGTTTGCCAATACTGGGGTACAGGTGATAGAGGCTAGATGCGTTTCGAGGTACTCATCTACCTCTTTTTCAGAAGCAATGTGTATGTGCGATCCTTACATAGAGAAAGTCAAGTAAAGAATCCCCCGATCCAAGGCATTCAACAACTTATATCAAAACAAGTAAGCAGTTACATCATAACTGATAAGAAGCAAGCGCCATATTGTGATTTAGAACTATACAGTGAGAAATAGAAACTTTAAACTAATAAAAGTAGATACATCTCATTATTATAATACCCAGAGGTCAGTTGCATAGTTTCAAGCATCACCGGGCGCTAGCCAGAACTAAGATGAAAGTTAACTTAAGCGAGGAATATATAAATACAAACCCCCATTTTGCTAACCCCCTATAACGTTTTTATTTTTCTGTATACAGGACTGTAATTTTTGTGCCATTATCTTTTTGTATCGGTATCATTTTGGTATTGAGCGGACTTTTTGAACACTTTTTACAAAAAAAAAAATCTGTGATATGTTGTAAACATAAAAAATGCAATTCTGTGATTTGGTTTATTTTCATTATGTTAACACCATTAACCGTATGGGATATAAAATCTTAAGGACGAAGCCCATTTTCACCTTAAGGACCAGGCCAATTTTTATTTTTGTGTTATTCATTTTTTCCTCCTCTCCTTCTAAAAGCCATAACTTTTATATTTCCATCTACAGACCCATATAAGGGCTTGTTTTTTGCGTGACCAATTGTACTTTGTAATGACTCCTCCCATTTTTTCATAAAATGTACGGCGAACCCCAAAAAAATGTTTTTAGGGAGGAAATTTTAATGACAACCACAATTTTGCTAATTTTGGAGGGTTTCGTTTTCACACTGTACACTTTAAGGTAAAAATGACATGTCTTTATGCTCTGGGTCAATATGATTAAAATGATACCCATGGTTACATACTTTTCTATTATTGTACCGCTTAAAAAATATCTCAAACGTTTTGTATAAAATCAGTATGTTTAAAATCGCCCTATTTTGACCACCTATAACTTTTAATTTTTCTTTATGAGGCGGTATGAAGGCTCATATGAAACTTTTAAATTACTTTCTATTAATTTTTGGGGGAATAAAATGTGACAAAGCAGCAATTTTTTACGTTTATGCCGTTCACCATACAGGATCATTATTATATTTTGATCGGAAATTTACGCACGCGGTGATACCAAATATGTTTATTAAATTTATTGATTTTGTGCTTTTTGAGTGTAAAATGGGAAAAAGGGACAATTTTCATTGGGGGAGGGTATTTTCAATTTTTTTTTAAACATTTGTTTTACATTTTTTATGTCCCCATAGGGGACAATCTATAACAATCACTTGATTGCTAATACTGTTCAGTGCTATGCATAGGGCATAGCACTGATAAGTATTATCTGTGTTCTACTCCTCTGTTCTGCTCAATCTCAGCCCAGAGCAGAAGACCCCAGGAGACAGCCGGTGGCAGGTGAGGGGACCTCTGGCCGCCATTTTAGATGACCGGATTCCTGCAGCAGATGCCGTGATCTGTATTGATCATGGCATCTAAGGGGTTAATGGCGGACATCAGCATGATCGCTGATGTCTGCCATTGCCAGCTGGTACCCGGCTGCTGATGGCAGCCGGGACCTGCAGTGCAAGACTAGAGCAACGCTGTCCGATGCAAGCCCTCCTGCTACCTCCACAGTGGATCGACCCCCACGATCACTGCATGCCGTGCTATTAGCAGCAGCCCCGACTACTGAAATCAGCCGGGGGCCATCGGGTATGGAGCGGGCTCAAGTCATGAGCCCACTCCATACACCCTGAGCACTGGTGGGAGATGCAGACCTACGTCCGCTCCTGCACCTCACACATTTTCATTCTTTGCGCGAAAGTCCGCGAGCACTGCATAGCAGTCAATGGTGATGGCGCAGTGCCGCGCGGTCCTACCGCCGCCGCCGGCTGCCAGTCTGAATCTCCGCTCGCTGAATTTAGCGAGCAGAGATTCCGTTCACACACTGTAGTGTGAACATACCCTAAGAGGGAAGTTGGTCTGGCCCTGCTTGCCCCATTCAGGCCTTAATGTATGAAAAATTCACCTGTCTGGCTCCCTTAACATGTCTCGGGCGTTGGGCTATAGGATTTCGACCTCCAATTGCAAGAATAAACTGCTTTAAGAAGAATCTGAATGTAGAAGAAAAATGGAGCTGCAATAAGTAGTGACACGTTTTGCCATATGAGGTTGCATGGCGTGCGGCATCCTGGCTCCTAACTTTTTTGTCTGGCTTTTAGATATAAAACATATTTGTCAAGCCATGCTATAGAGAATCATAAAATATATCTTTTGCCTCTTACACGTAGGGAGAGCAATGTGAGGCTGCATCAAGCAGAGCACACTACAGAATCTGCACACACAAGAGCTAGAGTGTGTGTGATTAGGGGAAGTGTGTAACTGCAGCTAATCACTGTATGGACTATATAAGATGCTAAACAGCAGCCTACACACACAAAGAATAAGTAGTATTAAACACTAGGGATGGACCGATATTGATTTTTTACAGCCGATACTGATATTCTGCGAACTTTCCAGCCGATAGCCGATAACTTATATCGATATTCCGTGCATTTCAGGACCCCTTGCCTGTCCTGGGGTCCTAAGTCCAACCATCGACACTGCCCGATCCCCCTGCCTATCCTCTAGCCACATGCTGCTGCTGCCCCATCGCCTCCCCATGCTCTGGCAACATACCGCCGCCCCATTGCCTCCCCATGCTCTGGCAACATACCGCCGCCGCAGCCCCATTGCCTCCCCCATCCCCAGTGTTATAATTACCCGTCCCCGGGGTCGGCGCTACTGCTGACTCCAGCGGCGTCCTGTGCTGTCACTGTGCGCACTGACGGTGACATCGCATTGAGGACGTCACTTGTCATTGCGCAGCGCACAGCAACTGCGCAGGACGCCGTCGGAGCCAGAAGTAGTGCGGACCCCGGGAACAGGTAATAACACAGGGATTTGGGAGGCAACGGGGCAGTGGCGCCAGCAGTATGTGGCCAGAGTATGGGGAGGCAATGGGGCAGCAGCGGTATGTGGCCAGAGGATGGGGAGGCAATGCAGCGGTATGTGGCCAGAGGATGGGGAGGCAATGTATCAGCGGCGGTATGTGGCCTGTAGATGGGGAGGCAATGCGGCGGTATGTGGCCAGAGGATAGGCAGGGGGATCGGGCAGCGGCGGTGGTTGGACCCAGGACAGACAGGGGGAGAGAAGCGGGCGGCTGCGGTGGTGGTCTCTGGCACAGCAAAAGCCGCTGCAGTTCATTGATTTAAAGCGCCCGTATTATCGGCAAGGTAATTGCCAATACCGATAACTTAGAAAATCGTGAATATCGGCCAAACCGATAATCTGTCGATCCCTATTAAACACGTCGTCATTTTCTCAAAATGTCTTTTCAAAGGTTGCAGTTGACATAAAAAAATTACCAGATGTAGTTATCTATACATACAAAGAAACAAAAAAAAAAAATGTGTTTTTTATGCAAAGTATTAAATACATTTCAGTAAATTTTCCTGTATCATTTCACGTTATTACACAACTTAATTTCAGAGCTTTTGTTGGTAATGACTGCTTCAAGATGCCTCATGTATGGAGAAACTAGTCACATGCATTGCTCTGGTGTGATTTTGTCCCATTCTTCCACACAGTCTTCAAATCTTGAAGGTTCTTTGGGCCTCTTCTATGAATTATGGTCTTTAGTTGTTTCCATAGATTTTATTGCTATTTAAAGGGGTACTCCACTCCTAGACATCGTATGCCCTATCCAAAGGATAGGGCATAAGTTGTCTGATCGTGGGGGTTTGCCGCTGGGGACCCCGCGATCTCTGCAGCAGCTCCCCGGACATCCGGTGCACAGAACGATGTGGACTGGCGAGGCGGAGGCTCATGACATCACGGCCATGCCTTCTCAATGCAAGTATATGGAAGGGCGTGATGGCTTCTTTAATTTTTTAGAGGCCTTTTCAAAAAAAGAAAAGCAAGCTGATTGGCATATATGGGCACCTGGTCAACTTTCCCAATGCACAGGTTTTGATAAATCTCCCCCATGGTGTGTATTATGGCATCAAAACAGTTCAATTTTGCACTCTTCTGACAACACTATACTGAGCAAACTTTAAACAAGCTTCACTATGCTTTTAATTCAGCAATGGAGTCTCGCGTGGTGAACGTGCATTTTTCCTTGTTAGTTTTCTTTGAGACAACAGTAAACTTGTGATCCTCGGCTTTTGGACAACTCTTCTGATTAGTCTGTTCAGTCCTCTGTCAAAAATCTCGCGGGGAGCACCTGGTCGAGGCAAATTTATGGTTAAAGGGGTTATCCACCATAAGGTGATTTTAGTACGTACCTGGTAGACCGTTATGGACATGCTTAGGAAGGATCTGCGCTTGTCTTGGGGCTAAATTGCTATGTTGTGAGATTACCATAACACTGTGGCTAGCTTTTTGTTAACTGGTATTTCCTGTTTGAATTTTCTTTTTTTGACTACAAATCCCACAATTCCATTTTCCTCCCTCCCGCACATCAGCCACCCCACCCATTGAAACATAAATGAGCTGCATCCATTCAAAAGACCTGTGGTTTTCAATCAGGGTGCCTACAGCTGTTGCATTAGTTGCAGATTGATCCCTCCACCCATTGAAGCAGGCAGGCTCCCTGTCATCAGCTGACTAGTGAGTCGGTTCTAGGCCGCATTGCAACCTGGGAAAAATCTGAGACAACAGTCATTTTGTATGCTTTTAAAAATAAATATTGGAGTGAAAATCACATTAGAATTGTGAGAAAACACAGGTACAGACACTATATTAAGAACTACACTAACTTTACAGCCCCTGTAGCATATTAAAATAAATAAAAAATCCTGGAAAACCCCTTTAAATTGTCTTTCCACTCCCATATGATGACCCCCAACAGTGCTTACTGGAACATTTAGGAGCTTAGAAATGCACCTGTAACCAACGCCATTATTATGTTTTGCATCAGTTAGGTTCCAAAGGCCTTGAGACAGCTTTTTGCTTTTACCCATCATGAGATGTGTCTTGTGTGACACATTTGCAATGAGACCTTGGGACTGAACCAGCGGATATTAATCTGAATGGAGCACTGGATTGCTGTTTTCTTTCTAAGCCTTTTTGTACCTCCTTTTTTTCATTTCACCCGACATGTTATTTTGTACCTCAATAAATGAAACAAGATATACCTTTCCTACAGACTATTCAATAGTAAGCTCAGCTTTGTGTACTCCAATACATGCTTCCAATATTGCAAATTCAATGTGACATTTTTATTGCCCTACATTCCCATCAGCAAAGTATAGACCTATAGTAATGACAGGATTTTGTGTACAATTTGATGCAAATTAGATACTATTATAAAGCCTGTTGTTTGTGAGCAATGCATTTTTAGGAGCACACTTGACATTTGTTTTAATGAATCTGGTTTCTAATGATTCATATTTATGATTTAGCTGTAGCCTAATCTACATAATGAAGCTATAACCACTTCTCTTGGTACAAATTGCTTTTGTATGGTCTGTATATGAATATTATGATTTCCACCTTTTGGTTTTCAAATGAATTTTCTAAAAATGCTAACTAAGCAATACTTTTGCAGATAAGACTGTTTCTATAAGTCTCTATTAAGTTAGCACTAGAAAAGTACCAGCATGTACTGTATATTCCAATTACAAAGCAAACACTGGTAACATTTGCAGACCAGAGCCCAGAGGTCTGTGCCGTACTCTCATGGGGAAGGGCAGAGCTTTGAAATGCCAAACTGTAGTTAAAACTGCTTACTTAATGTTATTGTAGAGTAGCTTCTAGGCATGGTGAACGCTACAAGATTTAGTGTAACTTGCTTCAGGGACAGTATGGGAACTACAGTGAAGGCGCTCTGCGGGTTTAATGTAAACTAGAAAGACATGTTCTGTTTTAATCCCAGGTCAAGTCTTATTAAAGTAATTGACCATGATGTTCTGGTAACAGTTGTCATTGTAGAAGTCTCCATACGGTAAGTCTCATACGGATGCATCTGGCAGCATTTCGCAGAAGAGCAATGCTAGAAGAGGAATTCTCCCACTCATGCCAATATTAAGCATGGTAGAAAACATCAGCATATGGCCACCCCCTGTCAAAACTGTCTCCTTGACATCTCACCAACTTCTGCGGGGCAACTCTCCAGGGAGTCCTTCCCAATAGTTTGGAAAGCTCTCCTACTTCAGAAGTGTTATAAGCAAGGCTGAATACATATAACTTTTCAGCGGACAACCATAGACTTTCAAATGATTGGTCGGTTTCATAAACCTAATGTATTGTGTGTGGGACACAAATGGATCTATGGGGGTTATTCATCAAGAGTGGTGTTGGTGCACATCTTTTTACTCAATTAATTTGTGTGGTGGAAACTGTGTACCTGCATCTAATTTGTTCGTGCTGATAACATTTATTTCTTCAGTAATCTTCATTTTTTTCTCCACTTTGTATAGTGCCTCCTCTGCGACTTTTTAACCTGTGCTACAAAATGTGCGACTTTTTAGTAATGCTGTCCGTTGCTATCTTTTTGAAGCCAGTGAACAAAACACATTTATTTTAGTAACGGCCAGCTGTAGTAAATCTACTTATTTTAAAGTCTACGGTCATGCTGCAGTATACTTCAGAATACCTTTTTGAAGTATCCCAACAAATAATGGTGATAATTTTGTTTGTTCCATTTCCAGTGTTTTTCTATTTTGTTGTGGTGGCTTATTTATTTTTATTTTAAGGATAGCCAGAGGTGCAGCCATGTTTGTGGTGACTCTTCACTTATCTTCTGAGGATCGGATTACCAGCTGTCGTTGAACATACAGATGAAGTGAAAATTCATCAATACCAACCATTATGGCTGTACTTGCTGTTGGCATTCTTGCTAAATGGTCACCATAATATAGAAAATGGAAATACCGACCTATGCCTGTTGCTTGAAATTCAGATTTACAAATACCGGCAATTTTTTTTTCTTTTTATATATTTTCTTAAAAAAAATGAAAGAAAATGCAGTTTTCAAATATACTTTGTGTCAAATCCTCAAATCTTTTCTTGTAGTTATTCAAAAGAAACCTTCCCTGTTTTCCTTTAGGAGATAATACCTGTCCATGATGTGCGATAGTCAAACAGGCGCAGGTCTGTTATACTATGTATATTAGAGCACTGGTCCCTAACCCAGTCCTGTAGGCCCATCCCAACGTTTTTTTATATATTTTTTTTTAGTTAGAACATTTGAATAGGATAGAATTACAATCCAGGACTATTGGGCCTTGAGAACGGAGTTGGAGAGATCTGTGTGTTCTGTCAATCTGTCCTGTCCGTCACCTGACCAGGCCATCTTTTACTATCCGGGAGTTAACAATGAAAGTTGTTATTGAATAATAGCAAGACATCTCTTTAAAAAAAACATTTAACTGGAAAGTACTGTTTACTGGGGTAACTATGAGGAAAAAGCATCCATCATTGCTTCTCTTCAGGTTTGGTCATCTCCCAAATAAAACCAGTGATGCAGAGCAAAACGGATTTGTTTACATGTTCCTTGCAAATGTGTGGATGTTGATGGAATGTCTACACTTTTATGCAAAAGGTTTCAGTCTAGAAACCATTTATTAGTACCAAAATAAACGTATGACAAAATGTATATAGTCTGTTCTGTATTAACTCCTATAGACAATAAAACTGAGCAGAAAATACAGAGCAATATGAAGGTAGAAAACTTAAAAATAAAGGCGCAGGGGGATGGTGTTTATCATGATGGGGGCAGTGAACTGGGAGGATTATAAAATGTAACAAGCTCATGACAGGTACTCTTTAACTTTACTAACCATAGTGGCACTAACCCCTTAACGACCACAGATGTAAATGTATGTCCTGGTTCAGCGGTACTTAGCACACCTGTGTATGACAGCGAGCGTCTGAGCAGTGCTCACGTCATACACTGCAGGTTCTGGCTGCCTGTAATGGCCAACATTTGCGATCGCACGGATGTCTGCCATTAACCCCTGAGATGCTGTGATCAGTACAGACCATGGCATCTGCAGCAATGTGCACGTTAAAATAGATGATCGGTTCACCCGCAGCGCTGCCACAGGGATCTGATCATCTGTAATTGCGGACGGTGGTCCCCTCACCTGCCCCCGTCCATCTCCCGGCGTCTCCTGCTTTGCTCTGAGATCGAGCAGACCAGAGCAGATGATCACCGATGACACTGATCAGTGCTATGCCCTATGCATAGCACTGAACAGTATTAGCAATCAAGTGATTGCTATAGATAGTCCCCTATGGAGACATAAGTGTGAAAAAAAAAAAAAGTAAAAATAAGTGAAAAATCCCCTCCCCCAATAAAAATGAAAATTGTCCCATTTTACCCCCAAAAAGCGTAATTTAAAAAAAATAAACATATTTGGTATCGCCGCGGTGTGTGTAAATGTCAGTACTATCAAAATATAATGTTAATTATCCCGTACGGTGAGCGGCGTAAACGTAAAAAATTACGTCCAAAAATGCTGCTTTTTAGTAAAAAATTTTATTAAAAAAAAATGACAAAAAAATTTAAAGTTTTATATATGCAAATGTGGTATCGATAAAAAGTACAGATGCCGGCGCAAAAAATTAGCCCTCATACCGCCCTATATACGGAAAAATGAAAATGGAATTGCTCTTAGGCTGTATCTGCGATACCACACACAGACCATGCACAAGTGTGTGTAGCATTATTTTTAATGTAGAAGACATGTTCTAATCTTATAAAACCTTTGTATACTAGGATCACTGCCTAGCAAATGGTTAAAAGAGTACTCCAGGGAAGTTAAGAAAAAGAAAAATGCCCCAAAGCCACTACAATACCTGTTCTGTGTCCACTGTAGTTATTCATGGGGTTTTGACAGCTCCTTTGGCCCCTGATGTCTTCTAAATATATTTTTCCTTGCTTACAGCACAGACTAAAACTCCCAAAAGTTAGTGCAGCTCTGTGTAATGGCTGCCAGACAACTGCTTTCACTATTTGTGTGCATGCTTACACTGCATCACACACGCACTGAACAGGTCTTTTCTTTCAGACTATCTTCCTCCAGCAATAATTCATGGTGTGATCTGAATGGCAGCAGTCAGTGATTAGATCTACAAAGGAAAAGTGCAGTTTGACTGAGAATCTTCTATGAGCTTCTCTTATGGCTCACAAGCGCCTCACACAGGGAGGAGAGGAGGTGTGGCTGTACAGCCAGAGCTCTAGACCAGACTGAAATCATCAGGTGGTGGTGTCTTGAAAGGAGGGGGCTAGGTCTCACTGAGGAGACAAAGTGGATCTGAGTGACTTTTTTTTTCCTCTTACTCCCTGCATGTATTTGACAGCTGAAAGAAGGAAACTGCTGTATATAGCTAATAAATTATATTTAGACAAATACATAGGTTGGTTAGAGGGGAAGTAGGGTTTCAATGGGTTTAGTTCCCCGCAGTACCCCTTTAAGCAGGAACTTTCATGGTTAGGACATGCACCAAAGGGTCCTTATTCTGCCGCCATTGTCACCTGTGAAGAAGTAGGTATCTCAGAAGGGGTGTAACTAAAACCACATAGGGCGCTTTCACACCTCGGAAATTCCTCTGCAGCAACCACCCGTTTTCTTACATGGGATTCTGCTGTACCGTGCACACTGCTGAATGTCTGTGGTGGAAATCAAAATTCCTGTCTCTGTCGAAGCAATTAACATGTTCATACTTTCGATGGAGTCTTTAGTGACTGTGCAAGTCTGCTGTGCACATAATGCCTGCTCAAATTTTTCTGCTCAGACATTCTGTATTGTAAGTGTGATAGCCTTTTTAGTAACATCACTTCTGAGATGACCACTTCTGAGATGACTACTTCTTAAAATAATGACCCTAAAGTGTGTAATCCCTGTGGAGTTGGCTGCATCATCTGAAATGCCCAGTAGATGGCAGATGGAGACCACAAATTAACTAGTATGCTGTTAATGAAGACTGGAGCTGTGATCACATGATTAGCAGCCATTTCATGAGAGATAATGCTGATTGGTGGAGACTTGTCACATGATTGTGACTTCACACCGGTCCTGTGCCCTGAGGATTTGCTCAGACTGCTACAAGCTTAGCCAGAGAGAAAGCTGTGAGAGACTGCACCACAGAGACAGCACCTAGCTGAGAGAACTTGATTCACACAAAACCACACCAGCTGAGAGAGAGACCTGCTGGCAGAGACGAGCACTGAGTCCAGATGTCTGGTGAATACAGTGAGAGGAGACTTTCTGCTGGACTGACCTAGTTAATGGTGCGAGGGTAAGCCTAAAAGCCTTTTCCCTGTTCCACTACAGGGCATCTGTCTCCTTACTCAAAGTAAAGACTCTGAGGTCCATTGTGGATGTTACACATCGCAGGCTGCTTCAATGACGCAGCTGAGCAGGACTTATAAGGGACACAACATTCTTATGTGCACCAACGGCCATTAGGGCGAAGATAAGGGGCTTGGTCGCTGGTTTGCTAGTAGGTGGGTTAGGAAAATCCACATTGCATTCCTATCTTTGTTACACTATTGTATTATCCTATGTATGCTGTCAATTTTCTACTTACTACAGAAAGTTAGTTCACATTAGGCTGTCAGTCTCATTGTACCTGTTTACAGTGGGACCCCACATCCCTACCCCGGAGGCTCCACTGGGTGGAAGCACTACCGCAAACATGTACCCCAGCTCCCAGATAGCGGAGGCTCAGGATCCGCCTGTCGGGTGTAGTGAGGTAGCTAGGATAAGGGACCCCAGAGACACTAGGTGGCGCTCCCAAAAACCAGCTACAGGTCTTCACTCCACTCACATATGGTAAGTCAGAGCTACTGTCTGGAAATGGGTGAGCACCTGCTTGAAGTATTGCTCTATTTAGGAAATCCCTCACAGTGCATTATGTTTACATACATCAGGGGAAGGGGATAAATAAACCAAAATAGTGCAAAATAGTACTTAGGGTGCAGCTGCAATGCCACACCCCACACTGATCTTTGTTACCTTTTAAGGTATATAGGGCGAGACTTCTCAAAGCCTATGTGATATCTGTCACACTGTAGTGAATGCATCACAAGTATATGGTGTAAGTTTAAAACCTTGGAAAACCCCCTTAACTCCTCCATGCTTTTTGATGTGATTTCCCCCTTGAATAAAGTACTGGCTGTTAAAGTTACATGGAAAATTAAGTCAGAAGGCCTATGCCAATCCTGATATTTTCATTGGTACTACCAACCTGTCTGGTTAAAAGGGCACTAAAACTTGCTGATTGTCACTATAAGAAAGCCAGCTGTGTCCTTTGCAGTTTGACTCTTGGCACCTGACAGACAGACTTGTACCCATTGAAAAATGTTTGAAAGACACAGACTAGGCTCCAGCTATAGATTCTGGTGTTGAATTATCTTTGATACCATGTTTAAGAAAAAAGGGCAAAGTGCCCTCTGTACAAACATACTGCTGATTTAATTTAAATTTAAATTTTTGTCTTAAAAACTTTACTTATAAAATATGATGCTTATGCCAAAATCTGAAGCAGTTTTTTTCTATGGCAATTTAATGTTTTTTATTAAGCAGCTCTGTCTGTTTACTGCACTTGTAAATTGGGTGTATTTTACTCCACATAAATTCATTACTTATTGCATTTATCATTTATATCGCAAAGTTAGTATTTTGGCCATTATTTTTAACAAAGCAAATAGTGGAACTAAGAAAAAGAAAAACTTTAATAGAAATATTTGCACCTTTTTTTCCCCCTCTGTTTTGAACTCCAAGTTTTGGTAAAACAAAACTGAGTTCCAAATACTGATCATATACCATGTGTTACCTCTGCCTTGGTATCATCTTATAAAGTGTAGGCCAGTGATTAGCAATATGCCATCAATTTATAATCAGTGAGGACCCAGCGGGAACTCTGGAATTCCTACTCATCTTGAGCGAGAAGGTGTCAAAGTGCTACTTTAAAGGGTACCTGTCACCAAACTAGACACTTTGCTATTTATTTCCTGTTAAAATTTGCAACCTTTTTATATGTTGAACAGTTCAAGCAGTTCGTTTGGTCTCCTCCCAGCCTGGCAGGAGACCAAGCTCAGGAAGTACATGTGGGGCATGGCGAGGCACAGCTCTCGCATGTTTCAGTGACGTTGCACCTCCTTGGGAAAGCCCACTTTCTACTGCCGGGAGGTCACACAATGTGAGCAAGAGTTTTGGTTTTATACAGAGCAATTTAAAGCTCGGAAATTTTTTTTTAATGGCAGTAGGGGTGTTAGTAGTTGATGACAAGTACTCTTTAACTCTGTCTACATGCTCACTTATTTTCCTGCGCAGCTGCAACCTGACAACCTTCTTCTGTAGCAAGGCTTATGCAAGTGGATCCATGGATCAGTTCTGCAGTCTGCTTCACAAGCAATTTACCAGGAGCACTGCTGTGCATCGAAATCTTAGAATCAGTGCTGTGGCCCCTTGTTTATGATGATTGGTGGGGGTTTCAAGGGTAAGAACCCCACAGTCATTAAATGATCATTAAGTTGTATCCTAGGGATCTAAATACTTTCTAAGTTGGGGAAAACCCCTTTAAATTTATAATCCGTTTTTCTTGTGCTAGAATTGGAGAACGCACGATGCCCATGAGTGCTTCCAGGGATGCAACAAAAAGTAGGCAGAGTAAAAAAAAGAATGTATGGCATTGGAAGCACATGGTGGATTTCTTCCAAAAATATAATCACAGTTGCTGAAAACACTGGCTTTGTGAAACATACATGAAATAAATGAAGGGAAATTATTGTAATTAATAACATATGTTTTTCCAAATTAAGTTCAGGGGGAAAAAATTATAGAATCAACAAAAAATCCCAATGTTGCTCCATCTTAGGCTTTTATGATGACCTACATTCTTTGAGGCATGGAGTACTTCAATAATAAACAATATTGTACATGAAATTGCTTACAGCTTGACAGCAGCCATAAAAGTAGGGTATAACTCTGTATGAAGGGAAACAGATGATTTGGTGATATGTCAGTCAAATGACGTTCCAACCTTTAAAAGGTTTACATTATGAAATTTAATCATAAGAGAACCCTTCACCTATTTAGATATATTAGTACTTATTAAAGGGGTTCAAACATATTAAGGGGGTTATCTAGCCTGTAAAAATCCCTGTATAGGCCACCGATATTACATCAGCAGGGGTCTGACTCCTGAGACTTCTGCCAATTAGGTTTTTTAAGTCAAAAAGTCGGAGTGATTGTGCGAGCACCACATTGTTTTTTTTTTTCTCATTAAAACTTTTATTGAAAATAGAACAGGAGTACATTCCATAAGACAGCGGCAATTGCAAAACAAACAGTATCATCGACAGAGCAATCTCAATTAAACTAAAGCATTAAGACTCACATCGCAGTGCTATATCATAGTTAGGGCACATCTATCTGAATGAGGCCTTATATCACAAATCAATAGGCATAGCGCTATCACTGAATGAAAGTCCTAACATACGGAGGACTATGGGGTAGAGACAAACATGGCAAAAAAAAAAAAAACTCTAAAAAGGTGGAAAGGAGGGGGGGGAGGGAAGAGCGTGGGAAAAGAGGGGGAGGGGATCTGGTGTGCGAAAGAACAGGTACTTACTATTCCGGTGACCCTGCCTCCTCCCGAGGTGAGATGCAGATTGACTATCCCAGCCTCCAGATTCCGCACTGACATCTCTTGCTAAACTAGAGAAGCAAACGAATAGAGGGAAAAAGAGAAGAGGTCCTCTATGAAGGGGAAATGTCAGTCGTTCTAAACAGAGGGGAATCAACAAAAGCTAACCAGGGTCGCCAAATAGTCATGTATTTCTCTTGTCTACCGGAGGAGTCTGCCATAAGTTCCTCCATACGGCAAAGGAATAAGACCTCTTTGTACCATTCCGAAATGGATGGCGGGGTGGGGTCTCTCCAGTGTCTGGGAATCACTGTCCTATCTGCCACTAGGAGAAAATTTGCTAAGGACCTGGAGGGAGTTCGTCTGGAAGTCGATAGTATGGATAATAGAAGTGACTTGGGGCCATTCTATAAGGAAACCACATTGTTTTTAATGTGTGCTTGTGTTAGGCCTTGCATCACTGTCTCCCCTTTTCTTCTCTTTCCTCCCCTTCCTCCCCCCCCCTTTTTTTTACACATATTAACTGAATTAATTCTATATAAACAAATGTACTAATCACTATATTGTAGTAGACATGATTATGTAGTTATATGGGATGTGCATGTTCTTCATGACTGCACATCCCTCTGAAAGTTACAACACAATGGCCCTCATTTACTTAGAAAATCGGGTTGTAAGTCTATCTTGCTTTCTTACCCAACTGCTTTTTTTCCCTGGTATTTATTATTATGTCGCATCCTGTTTGTCGCACTGGGCTTTGTTGGTTTCGGTTTCCAACTCCTCTGAGTTGTCGGGAAAAAATCCACAACAATTCAACAAATTCGGGTTGAAAACCTTTATAAATACGTGGGGAAGCTCAGAAATGTTGGGTTATGCCCCTTTTTCGGGTTTGGGAGAATCCACATCGGGTCCGTCGGGAAAAATTGTCGCATTGTGTCGCAGACTGGCGCACGATGTCTGCGACATGTCGCAGACAAAGATGCGCCAAAAAAACCCGACAAAAGAAGTCTGGTTTAGAATAGTAAATGAGGGCCAATATGTAGCAATTGATCTAAGTGGTAGAGAATCACTTATATATAGCTCGCAATGCAGTTGGTTCTTACTGTGTAATTACCAAGTCCCCGCGCATGTGCGGCTCCAATAGCCGGTCCTCTGACATCGGAACACAGTTTAAGTTCTTGCGCAAGGTAATTGGCAGCACTATCGGAGCGTGAGCGGACCCTAGTACTGATGCTTGGACGGGCAAGTGAACGCGCAGGGGTCACCGCGCACAGCATACAGCATGGCAATAAGATGAAGTGCCGGCGCACGGGTCACAGCGCAGGCACGTCAGTGATGACAGGTCTAACCATCAGGTGATTGGTCACTGTTTTGAGTAGCTCATAGGGTAAAAGACATGTCAGTCAAATGGATGCAATTTCGATTGGAATGTGATTTATCCAATCAGTTTAGTACACTTCCTGTGCAGTGCTATCAGAAAAGAAGGTGATATAAACCCTTGTTACGGCGTTTTGAACTCAGTGCCCTGTTACCTCTAGACAAAGCTGTATCTACAGCGAAACATGTCGAGGGGGGGCCGAGGTTTAGTGCTTTTAATATCAGTGCATATCTCCCTTATTTCCCAACCACATAGCAACTGCAGTGCATGTGGATACCTAACAAATATGACCAGTATGGTACAATGATTACAAAATTGATAATAGGGAGTCTATGCACCGGAATTTTAATCTCAAGTGGTGTGCCAATTAATAAAGTGCATTTTAATTACAATATATGGGAAAAAGGGTTTTGTTGGACCACCAAGGTGGTCTATAGGTGATTAGTTTATATTGACCCACCATATATTGGTCCTTAGGGTGAACAGGCCTTGCATCACAATACTATTTGTAGTGACGGTGCAAAGTTGTACAGCGTTAGAACTCCGACGATCTAGTATTGTTGGCCTACCTGAAGGCCTTGGAGGATAATACTTTTAAAGTGGTTATCTAGCGATCACAACCGTATTCCCTTCTTCAGAACAGGACTTGACTCTCCCTGCTGAACGCTCTGTCCACCACCTTTTAAAACATACTTGTTTCAGCAGTGACGGCCCGCTTAGCCAACCACTGGCCACAATGGTGTCCCACCTCAATCGGTGATTGGCTGATCGGGCTGTCACTGTCTAGATCAGTACCAAGGTGGCACCAGAGTGTTCACTGGGGAGAGTCCCCTCCCTTTTGCATAGTTAAATTTTTAATAACTGTCATATATTATTGACTTCATCTGTTAAAGTGATAAGATTCCAGTGGTACTGGCTACAGGGAAAATGTGTTGGCTAAGGTCCTTTTATACTCAGACTCTGGATTTAAGTTGAACAGTGTACGTTCAGATATGCAAAATAAGTGAAATTCCTGAAGTGATAACAAATGAAATCCAATGTGTGACACTAACATAATAACCATGTTCTATCAGAAACACATTGGCATTCTGGCAGGTTTTTGGACATGGAAATCCACTTCCAGGAATGGCAATTGTTGCTAAGCAAAGATAAGTACTTAAAACTATAATTTTTCTGGAGGAGAAGATTGGTCTGTAGCCCAAAGTCTTCCTGGCTGGACATCTGGAGGACAGCAGTGGTGGTGATCTGTGTGAGGTTCTGTGCTCCGCTCTTACAAATACTGTAATTGTTTACACACTGGGGGACTTTTCCAGCATGAACCGTCCAGAGATTCTCATCCCCCCTGTCTGAATCTGATAGATACTTGTAATCTATGAAAAAGTAAAAACGGACAAATGTACAAAAACATGTGCCGTTACTCTGGTATAAATGGAGTTACCACTAGCTACAATAGGTTATACTAACCTTATGGTGGTATGCTCAGAGCACAACACCTACCGAAGCTTGATTACCCAATCCCTGGGTATGTAGCCGGGGTGTTGCTTGGATTGTACCAGTCGCTAGGATCTTCAGGACGGTCAGGGAGATTTCAGAGAAAAAAAACTGCAGATTGCAGCATAAATAGCTATCCTCCTGACTCTTTCCCGATGGTAAATTTGAGAAACCGAAGCGGACAATAAAATCAATAAATAAAACCGGATTCTTCATAGCGCTGTGGACTACATGTTTCAAGGGGTTGGACCCCTGATGAAGAGGGATTCCCACCCCTTGAAATGTGTATTCCACGGCGCTATGAAGAATCTTGTTTTATTATTTTTATTGTTGATTCGGTTTCTCAAATTTACCATCGGGAGAGTGCCTGGAGGATCGCTATTTATGCTGCAGTCTGCAGTTCTTTTCTTTGAATCTAATGGATGTTATTCAGAACTTGCAGCAATTTTCAACATCAAGCGTGTACTCGTGGCTGTAAGTTATTAGCCATGACAGTCTGCTCTCTTTGCTTTCTCAATATTCTTGAATACTGTTTGTTACAGTATATTCAGTTTATGAAAGTCTATTTTCAAAATTCATTTTTTAGCACGATGTCTGGCATACTGGGTTGCTGAAACAAGCATAGTGTCTGTACATGGTTTTTCTCTAAACATTATATAACAATACTCTACATGTAGCTATTACTTTTGAGAATATTGAGTTATTAGATCAGCTGCTTATCCATTACTACAGAAAAGCTTTAGTACTTGTTTATTTTTTATTTATTTTTTTCCATACTCCACTCTGGATCACGGGGGACATGCGGTGAGGAGAGGGTTTTATTAAGATACCATTTTTTTGTGGCTGATATACCCATTGTTAAAGCTTCCTAAAGAAAATGATTGCAGGCACGAGAATACAGCAGGCTGACAGGTCTTATTTAAATTCTCAATAAATCATCCTGCAGACAACTGTCTTTTTATCCTATGACGACTTATAGTCGTTGTTTGAGTGGATCCTAGGTTGGTGTTAGATCAGCATGTGCTTTATATTTACAGGAACGTGTGTCCTCTCATGATGAGTGATTGTAGCTCGGTTGATAAAACTCTTAAGAATGTTGGCGTTCTGCTGGCAGTTAAGAAAAATGTAGAATTACCATCTATTTTCATATCCAGCTGTGCTGATTCATGTCTTAATATATTATGCTGCTGCTGTTCATCACTAGAAAGTCTGATTAGAAACTTTTTACAACTTTGCATAGACATATTGCTCTGTAAATATAGTCAAATTAGAAATTACATGCAGACTTCTTTTTGTATTATTTTAGTTATGTGATTATTGAGGGGGCTTGATGTTTCTGTCAACACTAAGATGAGCAGGAATCTTGGGTTTTCTACATCTGATACAACTATACCAAGCTAGATGCCTCACTACAAAACATCCATTATAATAGAAGTAGTGTAGAAGAGGTGTCTGGCTGGGTACAATTGCCTTGACCATTGGACCAACCTGTCTTCCTGTGCAGTTTGCTAGTAGATTGGAACTTAGAGCACCTTAAAACAATGTTTCGCTGTTTCAATGTAAAACAACCCAATATTGTGCAAAAAGTGGTCTACTAGGAGGGTGGTCTTCTGAAAGATGGCCAGTATGCATAATATATGGTGAAACCAAAAATTGATGAAAAGTTAGGTCTACCAGAGGGGTGTTCTTCTGAAAGAGGGTGGTCTTTTTTGGAGATGTTTCACTGTATAACTGGAGGAACCTTTTTGGTTTTAACCCCTTAACAACATCGGACGTAAATTTATGTCATGGTGAGGTGGTACTTAACGCACCGTGGCGTACATTTACGTCATGGACATGACCGCGAGCACTGTTTCGGTGCTCGAGTCATGTGCTGCTCATAGCAGCCAGGGACCCGCCGGTAATGGCGGACATGCACGATCACATTGATGTCCGCCATTAACCCCTCAGATGCTGTGATCAATACAGATCGCGGCAGTGCGGCACTTCATATGGATGATCGGGTCACCCGCAGCACTGCGGGGATCTGATCATCTGTAATGGCGGCCGTAGGTTCCCTCACCTGGCTACGGCCATCTCCAGGGGTCTTCTGCTCTGATCTGAGATCGAGCAGACCAGAGCAGAAGATCCCAGATAATACTGATCAGTGCTATGCCCTATGCATAGCAGTGAACAGTATAAGCAATCAAATGATTGCAATAAATAGTCCCCTATGGGGACTATTAAAGTGAAAAAAATAAAATAAAAAAAATTAAGTATTAATTTTCAAATCCCCTCCCACAAATAAAAGAAAAAAGTATTAAATGTGGTATCAACAATAAAGTACAGATCACGGTGCAAAAAATTAGCCCTCATAGCGCAGCTTATATGAATAGTTAGTTATAGGTTGTCAAAATAGATAAACTTTGAAACCAAATTTCGTTTAAAATTCAAGATTTTTTTAAAGCGGTACAATAATAAAGTATGTAATCATGGGTATAATAATCGTATTGACCCACAGAATAAAGAAAACATGTAATTTTTACTGCAAATTGTACGGCATTAAAACAGAACCTTCCAAAATTTGCTAAATTCAGTTTTGTTTTTTTCAATTTCACCACACAGTATTTTTTTTGGTTGCGCCATGCATTTTATGGTAAAAATGTCATTACAAAAGACAACTGGTCGTGCAAAAGACAAGCCCTCATACTCGTCTGTAGATGAAAATATAAAAGTTATGATTCTTTGAAATGAAAATGCAAAAATAAAATTGGTCTGGTCCTTAAAGGGGTACTCCGGCGCTTAGACATCTTATCCCCTATCCAAAGGATAGGGGATAAGATGCCTAATCGCGGGGGTCCCGCCGCTGGGGACCCCGGTGATCTTGCACGCAGCAACCCAGTTAAAATCAGTCCCCGGAGCATGTTCGCTCCGGGTCTGATTATAGGCGACCACGGGGCAGGCGGCGTGTGATGTCATGCCTCCTCCGCCGTGTGACATCATGCTCCGCCCCTCAATGCAAGCCTGTGGGAGGGGGCATGACAGGGGGCGTGGAGTACCCCTTTAAGGCCAAAATGGGCTTGGTCCTTAAGGGGTTAATGGAAAACTGTCATCCGTGTAACCGCACTAAACTCTTGGTACAGGCAGGTAGTGCAGGTTGACACTCATGATAACCATACTTACCTGTCCCTGATCAGTCATCCCGTTCTCGCTATGTTCCTCCCGTTTCGGCGACAAGCTTGGGGCATGGGTGGAGCTACCTGATGTCACCGCTGCTGCTTCTCTGTTGGGCCTACTATGTGCTGGCTTGGGGAAACAGCAGCAGTGATGTCTGTGATGGTGCCGGAACGGAGGAAGATAGCAGAAAAACAGATTAAGGACAGGTTAGTATGGTTATCACCAGTGTACTGTCATCAAGTTCGGTGACACTGACTGTTTTTACTTTTTTAATCCTTATAAAGTGGCCCGGGTTAAATAAACATCACTTTCATAGAGACTAATTAGTTTGCAAAACTAATTAAAAAACCTGTACCAATAGGTGAAAATGTTCCAAGGGTAGTTTTAAATGGTTTGCAAAAACAGTGCAGCAGAATTTGAGTTTTTAGAGCCAAAGTCAGAAAGAAGTTTATGCAAAAGGAATGGAGAAAATATAGAAATGACTGGATCAACTTCTGTCTTTGGTTCACAAATCTTTAACAAAAACTGCTGTGGTCTGGTAAACCAATTGTGAATCCTCTCTAATGGATTTTCCACATGAGAATTCAACTTGTTAAAGCTTTTTATATTCCATTTGCTCCTGAAGCCTGAAACTATTTTGGGTGACATTGGCATTTCATAGGGTATTGCTAGGAAAACCTCAAGAATGACATAATGCGTCAAGCCTCCAGGATATCTGCTAGATCAGTGTTTCCCAAACAAGGAGGCTCCAGTTGTTGCAAAACTACAACTCCCAGCTTGTGTGGACAGCCTTCGGCTGTAGTTTTGCGACTGCTGGAGGTGACCTTGTTGGGAAACTATTAAAATGGTCTGGACATTTCAGCAAGAAATATCCCCTTTCTTAATCTTAAGCCCCCCTGTGTAAAAGTTTTTTTTTTTTTTTAGCATTTTTTAACACTTCGGGGGGGGGGGGGGGGGGAATGAATGGCAAGTTTTTTGTTTTTTTGCTGGCATTTGTTAAATTTTATTATTCAGCTCCATCTGTAAATGTGCAATTTTTCAAGGTCATTTTCAAGTCCTATAGAGAAGGGAAACATGTCATGAAGAATCCATACCTAGGTCTATCTGCAATTTGAAAATGTCACAAAAACCCCACAAACCGCCATTGCTTTGCGTGTATATATTTTTTGTGTAATGTTTGGTCACAGCATGCAAGTCTAAAAAAGAAGCACGTTGCATATGTTGAACAAACTTAATAAAACTTTTTTCTTTTCCCTTCCCGTTGGCCCCTTTGGGTCTCTTTCAGCTCTTGGAGTGTGCAGTTAGGAACATTACTGCAGTCAGTTTTTTTCTTAGTGTTTAATTTGTTTATCCCATTCATTTGCCTCATATCCTACTGTTAAATAAGTTGGGGTTTCTCACTTTTTATTAGGATTTGTTTCTAAGCTTTGTCTTGGCAGATAATTCTGCTTTGAGAAAGCTGACTTTGTGCTGAACTCTGGACTGTGTAATTCGTCAATTTTTGAAGGCAATAAGTAACCCAAAAATAATCTGTGTATTTGTGCTTGTGAACACAAGTATATTTCCCTCTCGGAAACATACGTTAAAGGAGAATTCCAGCCAAAACTAATTTATGCCCTATCCATAATATAGGGGATAAGTAGCTGATCACAGGGGGTCCGACTACTGGGACCTCATGAGATCTCCAGAACGTGGCTTGGCTCTCAGTGAGGAGCACATGCTGCAGGTGGCACAAATTCCATTCATTTCTATGGGAGCACCAAGAACACCCCAGTACAGCACTACCGGTAGATAACACACTCTCCCCACCAACCCTGGGTCACATTCCCGAGATTGTGGATGGCCCAGCTGTTGAACCTCCAGCGATTAGCTGCTTATCCCCTATTTCCCCCTGTTCCTGCGATATTAAGGTTTGACTGTCTTAGTTTGACCATTCAGGGAATTGTCAGTTGGGTGGTAACATTATTATAATGCAACGAGTATAGAAGAAGAAAAGAGACTGAGCACTGCCCTGTACTCGTATATCCAACATAGTGCTCGTTCGCTCATAGGTGCTGTGTAACCACAGTCCAACGTGAATCTTCCCCCGGTGCTTTGTGTCCGGAAACTACTAACATTCTGTGGTCAATCCTCAATATGAAGACACAAGGACTCGGCAACTCAGGTTATAGCTGATCCTTATTCAATCTTCTTTATTGCAAAGACATTTACAATGAGAAATGTACAGGTATGGTTATGGATTGGGGGAAATAAGGGAAGTTATGGAGCATTGGAATCTGACAGCTGTTTCGTGCCCGTAATGCACTTTTTCTGACCACCTCTGGTCTGAAGTGCATTATGGACATGAAACGGCTGTCAGATACCATTGCTCCATAATCTCCCTTATCTCCCCCCGCTCCATTCCCTGTACATTTCTCCTTATATATGTCTTTGCAATAAAGAAGATTTAATACGGATCAGCTATAATGGAGTTGCGGAGTCCTTGTTCTTTCATATTGAGGATTGAACATAATTATAATATTAGGTATGATGAGTAGGCTTGGGAGTGATTTACCACAGGGGCTATAATTGTAACAGAACAGGAGCCTGATACATACTCCCCTTTATGTAAATCACATTTCCAGCCTCCTCCTCTCTTCCAATTAGGGCTGCAACTAAAATGATTTATCGATTAGTAATCCATTAATCAATTCATTGTTTCATACGATATCTGTCTCCGATCCATTCTTCGGTTCACCTGTATCTTCCTCCGTTCAGGCGACGGGCAGAGCTTCCTGACATCACTGCAGCTGCTTCTCTGCTGGGCCTCACTGTGAGCAGGCTTGGGGAAACACCAGCGGGGACACATCAAGCTCTGCCTGGCACCTGAACGGAGAAAGTAACGGGAGCCGTACTATGCTTTGGAGACAGGTATTAGGGCTGAACCAAAAACAGATTAATCAATTACTAATCGATAAAATTGTTAGTTGAAGCCCTACACCTAATAATATAAGAACCTTTCTGTCCTGATGAGTCCCTGAATAGTCAAACAAATAGTCTAACTCCCCAATAACCTGGGGGTGGGGGATCAACATAATATAAAGAATCGGGGCACCCTAAGCTATTACATTATAAACTCTTATGAAGTGGCCACAGGTCATCTTTAATGGTTTAGCCCTTTTGTGGACGATAATGATGCAGATTTTTTTTTTTCACCACTGTATTCCATACACTATAACTTCTGTCAACGGAGCTTATTTTTCGATGGGCAACTCTGGGTACATAAGACTTTATATAATTATCTCATTACTTTTTTGGTAGAGGATAAACAAAAGCAGCAATTTTGGCATCGGGGAAATACTGTTCTGTTAACAGTAGTGGACTTGAACGTGCATAATGTTAATGCTTCTATATACTGCATTGTAGTTCTTTATTGCAATGTCTTATGTCTGTGAGTAAAACACTGGCAGCCAACCTATTTGGCCCTGCTGGGGTATAAAAGACTCGGGTTCATAGCAGGCTTTGAGGACTTCTAGGCCCCTGGCTGTGATGATGTTGCATTGGCACCTCATGGTTGTGTTGTGAGTTGCTAATGCATTATGCAGAGTTAGCACCCCTTCTCTTCCTATATTAAAAAAGATGTGCAACATCTTTATTTACTGAAAGATACTAAAAAGCCAGAAAACTTACCCAAATGTCTGAAATTGAGTAGACAATACAATTAAATTGTAGACCAAAAAGTATCATTGTTGTGTAGTGTTAATAGCAGGAATGCTATACTATTAGATATGGATTACATTGTTCAAACCACTGTAAATGTATCATGTGGAGTCCAATTGTTTATTAAATTACAGTTTTGCTGCCCTCTTAACAATGATGTGAAATGCCTTGGCAAGCCCACACCTATCCAAAAGATGCTGAGCGATGTCTCAGGTTTTATCAGTAGTTTCTCCAACTGACTGACTGGTTTACCGTACCACCTTACTACACCCTCGAAATTTCTCAGATTTGTTAATCTGAAGAGGCTGATTCTTTTGGCTTGTTCTCTTTGTGCACTGCATGACTGCGTAATGTTTCAACATTTTTTTTCACTCTAGATACCTTGAAGATATGTGGGATTGTAGTTTTGGTGGCAACAAAGGAACATCTTTAAATAATTTGTAAAGACAAAAAGCAGGCAGAGTCCGCACTCACCAGTCAGGTCTTTTATTCCAATCCATCAGGCATAACGGTGGCTACAGGCGGGGGAGCGGGATAGGAGGTGGGGAACTCCGGGACAAGTTTCTTCGTGCGACTTGCCTCTAGCCGGAAATTACGTCCATTGGCACAGCCTTCCTATTCATAGGGGCTGCGCCAAACGGTCACCTAGAAAACTGGCCGGCAACTAAGTCATGTGACTGTACGTACAGTCATGTGACTTATCATGTGACAATAACACAGGGGAAACCAGGGAAGAAATACAGGTTAACAATTACAATCAAGTGAAACATTTCAAACAACCAAAACAAAGTCAAAGTGATTATTAAAATGAACCGAACTCAATTCGGTTATTAAGACCGGCATTTCCGGTAGCGTTAAGCCGAATTATCCAGCAGGCTTCTCGCTGGAGAAGGAGTTTTCCTCTGTCACCTCAATTTCTCTGTGTTTGGGTTTCTTTCTAAACCTAAAAACTTCCGGCTGCTATGGTTGCCGCCATGTGCTTGGTTCATGTGGGCCTGAACCTAGGAGCTCCCAGACCGGTCCGGATGGAACGGACATGTTCCCTGAACCGTACCTGGAGCTGCTTGAGGGTCTTACCCACATAGAACCTCCCATAGGGGTAGAACAAGGCATATACCACGAAGCTCTTTAATTTGATGGTACCATCCTCCTAATGATATGGCATTACCTGTGTACATATGTATGCAGTGTGAACATGTCCTGCAGGGGTAATTGCCTTTAAGGGGATTTCTCGTTAACCAATCTTTTTCAAGGCGATGTCGGTCGGTGGTATCTTTCAACTTTTTTAGTCTTTCACCTGTTGTGATGTTTTTTCTAAATGTTATTAGTGGAGGATGTTGTGCCACGTCATGAAAGTCGGGGTCGGCTTCCAAAATGAACCAACTGCGGTGTATAGCACTGGCCACCTGTTGGTTCATGGTGGAATTGGCCATGGAGAAACAAAGTAATTTGTAGCCAAAATCGTGATTATATTTTAGTATAATTTTAATGTGTTATTACTATGTAATATACAATTTTCACTCAATGGTATTTGTTTTAATGTTTTTGTTAAAGGGGTTATCCAACCTTTTAACAATTGATGGCCTATCCTTAAGATAGGCCATCACTGTTCACTCAATAGGGGTCAGAGACCCAGTACTCCTACTGATCAGGTGATAAGGGAGACCTGCAGCCTGTAAAGTGTTTACCTCGGCTTCAAGTCCATCCATTCTTGCAGACGCTGGGCTGTTTATAGCAGCAGTGCAGGGTTTTGACCATCTTTTGCATTAGTTAACTAGCATATTATGATATTTCAGCTGACTACATGCTGAACATGTTAAAGATCACTGTATAAATTGGCCTAGATTTATCAATCTACCTGAAACAAAAACTGTCTGTTTTTCCCATAGCGACCAATCAAAGCTCAGCTTTCATATCTTTGTCAGCTCTGGTTAAGTGAAAGCTGAGCTGTGATTGGTTGCTATGAGCAAAACCTTGGCCAATGTCTGCAGACTTCATCTAGCCATGGCAACATAATAAAAGCAATGGTTGCCCATCTAGTTCCACCCTATGGGCTTCATGTTCAGTTGAGCATTTTAGCCAGACGATTTCATGTTCAGAGTGTTGATCATTTTTGGTGTTTATAATTTTAGTTTTTATTTATTTTATTTTTAAAATTACTAGTTGATGTTGGCTGCATTATACAGTGTTTTATATCGTTTGGCTGGTCACATATGGTTTTCAGTTGAAGGTTTACTACTTCGCTATTGTACGAGGTTTACAGATAATTTTGATAGTATTCCCATTAGAATCATGAGAACTAGAGAGAGAATTGCTGTGAGGTAGATGAGCTTTACAGCTGTGTTTATATTGCAGCCATTTACCATATAGGAAATGGCTCATCACTTGGAACTAGTAATCATGTAAAAAATAGTCACTTCACGTTGAGATTGTGGTGAATTTGTAACATGGTGGATATTTCAGTAGAGGTCACTGACTGTCTGATCAGGGCTGGTTGTCTATTCCGATGTTTTCCTTAGAGCTGTGTCCTGACCAGACTGTGAACTCAAGATGTGGTGAGAATTTGGCTTTAAAACCAAAAGGTAACTATTAAATTACTTAAGATGTCTTCACTTTCTTTCTGCAGATTATGGAAGAAACAAACACACAGATCGCTTGGCCATCTAAACTAAAGATAGGAGCAAAGTCAAAAAAAGGTAATGTTTGTTTTCATAGCATTTTATTTAAATCTTGCTGGAATAAAATGGATCCACCACCATGAATTAAAACCCTGCTTGTTTACTTGATCAGTCTGTCTGGTACATGCATGCATATTCCTATATTGTGTATTTCTAACTTTTATTCTTGTACTTTTTTCTTTCTACTCAGTTTTAAGAAATGCAGCAAAATAAAAATTGCTGTTCTGCAAACTCTAGACATGATGATAGAGACATTACAAATGGACTGAATTGAAGTATTTTACCCAAATTAATAATCTAAAACTTTAAACAAGTAACCAGTAACTATTTACACAAAAATCAGAAATTACCCACACGCCCCCAGTCTCATTTGAAGTTCTGCAAAATTCTGATATTTAACTGATATTCAAAACTGCAAAATACTCAAACTGTGGAACCAAACCCTTACAACAATTTATTAACATGGAAGCGCTATTTTATTAGCTTTTTTAATGTAATGGCGACTGATGAGAAACTACAGACTGATCAGACAAAGGGGCCGAAGCACTGGCTGAGTGCTTTTTCTTTTTTACTTACAGACCAAAATGAGGGCTTGTTTTTTGCGTGAACAATTGTACTTTGTAATGACATCTTTCATTTTACCATAAAATGTACGATGCAACCAAAAAAAAAATTATTTAACAATTTATATGCATATAATGGTCCTTTTCTAATCTCTATAACTTTATTTTTCCATATACAAGCTTTATTTTTCCATATACAAGGATACATGAGGGCAAATTTTTTGTGCCGTAATGTGTATTGTTTGTCGGTGTCATTTTAGTTTTGAGGGAACTTTTTGATCGCTTTTTATTAAAGGGGTATTCCAGTATTTTTTTTATTTGACTATACTACAGGGGCTGTAAAGTTAGTGTAGTTTATAAAATTGTGTCTGTACCTGTGTGTGATGGTTTTCTCACAATTCTTCTGTGATTTTCACCCCAATATTTTTAACAGCATACAAAATGGCTGTTTTCTCAGATTTGTCCCAGGTTGCAATGCGGCAGATACCTGACATCACTAGTCAGCTGATGACAGGGAGCCTGTCTGCTTCAATGGGTGGAGGGATCGCTTGGTGAGAGAGAGATCAAGCTGCAACTAATGCAACAGCTGTAGGCACCCTGATTGAAAACCACAGGTCTTTTAACTAGATGCAGCTCATTTATGTCTCAATGGGTGGGGTGGCTGATGTGTGGGAGGGAGGAAAATGCAATTATGGGATTTGTAGGCAAAGAAGAATAATCAAAAAGGAAACCAGTTCACAAAAAGCTAGGGACAGTATTATGGTAATCTCACAAAATAGCCATTTAGCCCCAAGACAAGCACAGATCCTTCCTAAGCATGCCCATTACTGTCTGCCAGGTACGCACTAAAATCACCTAATGGTGGAGCCCCTCTTAAATTTTTTGCCACTATATGATGTGATTAAAAATCTGTATTTTTGATGTTTGGTATTTTCTTACATTTACACCATTTACCGTGCAGGATCATAAACATAAAATTTTAATAGTTTGGACATTTACGCACGCGTGATACCAAATATGTAAAAAAAATCAGCATTTTTAGTAAAATGGGAAGGTAAGGGGGATTAGATATTTTTTTTTATTAGGGAAGGGATTTTAGATCATTGCAGAAACTTTTTTTACTATTACACTTTTTAAGTCCACATAGGGGATTTTTATATGCAATCACTAGATTGCATTTACTGCTATGGCATAGCAATCAGGAGGCAGGTAAGGGGACCCTCCTCCTCAATTTTGGCTCACGGAACCCCCGCTATTTATCACGGCGTCTAAAGGGTTAAATGTCGGGCAGTGGAGGGATTGTCCCTAACTGGTATAAGCAGTGAGTGTGAGGCTACTAATAGTAGCTGACACTCATTACTTTAAAGGGGTTCTCCAAAGGATAGGGGATAAGATGCCTGACCGTGGGATTTCCGCCGCTGGGGACCTCCGTGATCCTGCACGCGGCACCCCGTTTGTAATCAGTCCCTGGAGCGTGTTCGCTCAGGGTCTGATTACCGACGACCACAGGGCGGGCGGCGAGTGACATCACGCCTGCGCCCCTGTGTGGCGTCAGGCTCCGCCCCTCAATGCAAGCCTATGGGAGGGGGTGTGACACGCCGCCCGCCCTCTGGTCGTCCGTAATCAGACCCGGAGCGAACACGCTCCGTGGACTGATTACAAACGGGGTGCCCCGTGCAGGATCACGGGGGTCCCCAGCGGCGGGACTCCTGCGGTCAGGCATCTTATCCCCTATCCTTTGGATAAGGGGATAAGATGTCTAAGCACCGGAGAACCCCTTTAAACTGAGCACAGCTCCTGCGCTCGCTTCAAAACCGCTTAAGGGTTCAGGGTGTATAGGTACACACTTGGTCCTTCAAGGGGTTATCCAGAAAAAAAAACTTTTTTTTATATATCAACTGGCTCCAGAAAGTTAAACAGATTTGTAAATTACTTCTATTAAAAAAATCTTTATCCTTTCAGTACTTATGAGCTGCTGAAGTTGAGTTGTTGTTTTCTGTCTAAGTGATCTCTGATGACACCTGTCTCTGGAACTGTCCATCGTAGAGGCAAATCCCCATAGCAAACCGCTTCTACTCTGTGCAGTTCCTGAGACAAGCAGAGATGTCAGCAGAGAGCACTGTTGCCAGACCAAAGAACAACTCTGCTTCAGCAGCTGATAATTATTGGAAGGATTAAGATTTTTTAGTAGAAGTAATTTACAAATATGTTTTTAACTTTCTGGAGCCAGTTGAGATATTATATATATATATATATATATATAATATAGTCCCAAATTAATACAGCACTACTTATCCAGTCCAGCAAACAATGGTGGTGCCAGCGTCCAAAAAAAAGACTCGATCAAAGTCCTCCATAGACAGAAACCAAAAACAGGCGCAGCACTCCAAAAAACAGTGTGATTTAATTTATCATGTCAGCATTACAACGTTTAAACTCCTCCTGGAGCCATTTTCAAGCATGCTTGAAAATGGCTCCAGGAGGAGTTGAAACGTTGTAATGCTGACATGATATATTAAATCACACTGTTTTTTGGAGTGCTGCGCCTGTTTTTGGTATATATATATATATATATATATATATATATATATGCTTTTTTTTTCCTGGAATACCCCTGTAAGTACCAGGACACAAGGGTGTACCTGTACGCCCTTCATCCTTAACAGGTTATCAACTTGGAATCGAACAAAGAAGTTGATCCAGCAATGTAGAAACTAGGGATCGACCGATATTGATTTTTCAGAGCCGATACAGATAACCTGTGAGCTTTCAGGACGATAGCCGATAACTTATACCAATATTCCGTGCATTTTATTTTTTGGGTATTTTAAAGCAGGACCATGTACACAGAGGACAAGCAGGGCTCTGTACACCTAGGACAAACAGGGCTCTGTACACCTAGGACAAGCAGGGCTCTGTGCACCTAGGACAAGCAGGGCCAATGACAAACTAAATCGTGAATATCTACCGATAATACCGGCCAATCCGATAATCGGTCGATCCCTAGTAGATACAATATCCAGCTTTACCGGTAAAATCAGGAACCTTCATCATATCATCAAAAGCATTTCAGGCACATGTTCACCCTTTGTCACTGATAGCTTCCCCCTGTGCTGGTAATGCAGGGGATGGGAGGGGTGAATCCTCAATTCCAATCCTGCATGAACATTTCTGAATGGAAACACACGGTGGGGCAGTACAAATAGTATACAATACAACAGAAAAGTATGTATAGGTAGAACAATGCTAAAAACAACTAAACATGTACGGTGATGTTAATGCCATGGGTAACATCTCTTAAAGCACCCTCCTGCTGCAAGTACATAGACAAAATATATAAATATACAAAAGTGCAAAACATATGCAAGGAGGGAAGAAAGAAGACAAGGAGAGGTCTTGGAGAGAACACTGGAAGCGAAATCAATAATGAAACAACCTCACGTTGCAGGTTCAAGCCTTGCTGTGAGCTTGTGCCTAAGGTAAATTGCCAGTAAGCTTCACCCTCCAATAGTTTTCCACGTAAACAACTTCCACGTGGCCCCTTAGTTATTCGTTCTAATCCATAAATACTTGCAGCAGGAGGGTGCTTTAACAGATGTTACCCATTTTTTTAATAAATGAACTGGTGCCAGAAATTTAAATAGATTTGTAAATTACAATAAAGAGCACATACGTGCACTCACCGCATAGCGGAGACATTCAAGCCTGGAGGTCTGGTGGCGAGGACGGGGATGCCGGGTCTCTGCATCGGCGCTGGTATGTGGTGCAGATGCCGAGACCCGGCACCCCGTCTTCGCCACCGGACCTCCAGGCTTGAATGTCTCTGCTATGCGCTGAGTGCATGTATGTGCTCTTTATTGTATTTATGTTGTATACTTCACACTGTCATATGTGCACCCCGCAGGAGACTGACAGAGGTCGCTGAGGACCGCTTTGTGGAATTATTAAATTATTTCTATTAAAAAAAATCTTAATCCTTCCAGTACTTATTAGATGCTGAATACTACAGAGGAAATTCTTTTCTTTTTGGAACACAGTGCTCTCCGCTGAATCATGAGCACAGTGCTCTCTGCTGACATCTGTCCATTTTAGGAACTGACCAGAGCAGCATGTGTTTGCTATAGGGATTTTCCCCTACTCTGGACAGTTCTTAAAATGGACAGAGATGTCAGCAGAGAGCACTGTGCTCGTGATGTCAGCAGAGAGCTCTGTGTTCCAAAAAGAAAAGAATTTCCTCTGTAGTATTCAGCAGCTAAGTAGTACTGGAAGGATTAAGATTTTTTTAATAGAGGTAATTTACAAATCTGTTTAACTTTCTGGCACCAGTTGATTTAAAAAAAAAAAAAAAAAGTTTTCCACCGTAGTACCCCTTTAAGTGTTTTGTGGAATTAGGTATAGTTGGGGGGGGGGGTGTCTTAACAGAGGCAGGGGTGGGGAAAAAAAATCACTAAGCCACCGGCTCCACTCTGTCTTCTATTTGCCATGGACACAAAAGCAACCCACTGCAATGACAGCCTAACATAAAGGCCAATCAGGACACTATTTGGTGATGCAACTGCTTAGTCTATTACATGACCATTGGTGCGAGAGCCACTAGAAGATTCCTAAAATTGGACATCTGGACCTTGTGGCCCAACTTGAGTACCCCTTTAATTGTTTTTAGCATTTTTCTACTTCTACCTACTTTCCTTTTGTATTCTATAGTATTTGTACTGCCCGCCGTGTGTTTCCATTCAAAAAATTTCATGCGGGATTGGAATTGAGGATTTACCCTTCCCACCCCCTGCATTATTTAATGGACACCTGCAGAGGGGGCAGGTAACACTGACGAAGGGTGCGCATTTGCCTGAAACGCGTTTGATATGCTGAAGGTTGCTGTACCTTTTACCATGTGTCTTCAATAAAGCTGGATATTGTTTTTACATTGCTGGATCTACTTCTTTGTTCGGGAAACAGTGCATTCTGCTGAGTGCAGATCCGTGCATTAGCATGCGGTGTGGTGAGCTGGACAAGGAACTTTAGTTGTACTTAATGAAACAACTTGGAATCCTTGGGTGAATAGACTGCAGTCGGCGAATGCAAGGTATTGATTGGCAGCCTTAGCAACTGTGGTCCTTTGCATCAATACACTTTTTGGTTATTCCAAACTTAGTTATCAGTAATATTGCACATTGAAGAGCATAAATAGAAGGTTAAAAAAAAATAATAGAATGGTGTTCTTGATATCATCTTTCCTTGCACAGCTGTGACATTAAGTCCTAGTCACTTCCATAACTGTTGCTTATTACCGTATGTCCTACAGTTTTAGTATTGCACGCTTTAGTACTAATAAAGTGAAATAGTTCTGATTCCACAAGGGGGGTGATGTGATTGTGTTACGGGCTTATGTTCTCCCTCCCTACCGCTAATACATTTTTGTACTGGCTTCAAGAATTTCCTTTATTCACCACAGATTTATTTAATCCTGACTGCTTATTTAGCATGATACAATCATTTTAGTAGTACTTGTATTGAGATATTTTATGGGGGTGGTAATATGTTGGCTGTTTTATGGTGTGTTCTGGAAGTGAATAATGAAAATATTTCCTGTATGCCCTTACACATAAAACACCAATTTAATGAGGTGATACTTTATTATAGTGGGTTGAAAAGTGATCATTGACCAGGGCATCCAGTTAGCCTTGGACCCATTAGGAGTAGGATTTGTTGAATATGTTTGTTTATATAGTTAAATTAAATAATTGGGGAAAATTCCCTAAGGTAAAATCTGTCAGTGTTTTTCCTTTTAGGCTTTTGAATTAACTAAACGTTAATTGTCAGATACAACTCTATAATGCATCTCCGTAGGCCAAACAGCTTATGCAGTTTACATAATCTCTTTTCAGGATAGCATCACTGCTTGCCAGTTCTGCTCAAAATAATTGTTTCTGCAGACACCTCATAACTTGTGCACTTATTCTCCAGAGGCTTACATCAGTTATGTGTGCAAGTATTTGTGTTTATTCTAACATTAATATAGAATTCAAGAATCACCTGCAATGTATTTTTCATACATTGTTTACAGGTCTCTGTATAACTGTGGAAGCAGTTTTTGCAAAGCAGCCAAATGGTTCTTCAGGTTTCTGTATGCTAAAATGTTTTAGTCTGCAAGTCAAGTCCTCGGGGACCATTCCATACAATATAAATGAATAAAATAACTACTCTTGCTAGGAGCCTCATTGATCTCAAGTTTGGGGACCTCAATGTTTACATTCATGCTACCACTCTACAATTCTATAGAAACCACTTAGTGGTCTCCATATTTTCCTTAAAGGGGCACGCTGATATACAAAACTTGACTCCATTCAAAAGTAATTGCAAAGTAAAAATTAAACTATTTAATAAATAGTAATTAAATAAATTTCTGTAGTTTTCCACCTAACCACGCCTCACATACAGCCACCAAATGTAATGTTTATAGTAAGTTGCCCAGGATTATGGCCTGTAGTTCAATTGTCTCAATAAATAAATATATAACAATTTTTGCATGAGTTTTTTCCTCTGTAAGGGTACGTTCACACGTACAGGATCCTGCGCAGATTTGATTGCGCAGGATTTCTAACTTGCTGATTAGAAGCTGTGCTCAGTCATTTAGTTTACATTGAAATCTTCAGCAGAAAACACTGTGCATCAAATCCTGCGCATCAAATCTGCGTACGTGTGAACATACCCTAAAATGTTCAAAAAGCTATAAAAAGAACTTGAAAATGTGAAGCTTATTTTATTAGGTAACATAGCCTAAGGTGCTTGATACTAAGGGCCTCAGACTTGAAGACTGTATCTGTTAATGAAACCCCTCCTGCACTATTGTTAAAAAGACAGATAACCAATTTGTGAGTTTGCCAAAGCTTTACCTGCACTATTGATGAATAAAATACTGCTCCATTCATCTAGTGCAGTGCTTCTCAATTATTTTCTGTCATGCCCCCCCCCCCCAAGGAAGAAAGGAAGAAGAAAACATTTCGCACCCCGCGCGACCTCTGCATAACACTGTATCCTTATTAACGTATATGAGGCTCTGTACACTGACAACAAGCGGGGCTCTGTACACTGACAACAAGCGGGGCTCTGTACACTGACAACAAGCGGGGCTCTGTACACTGACAACAAGAAAACAAAAAGTTATTTCGGCTCACCTCCTCCACAGTCTGCGTGGACTTCAAGCCTGGCCTAGCTTCATACGTATCAGCAATGGAAGAAAGAGGTAGTCCAGCAGTACTTTAAAATATTGAATCTTTATTCTTGTCTTTAAAATGTAGAGCACACTCCAAACACAATCACCATGCCGGCAGGCAACTCACATGGGCGCGTTTCGAACGCATGTGCATTCTTGATCACCAGAACACCTGTGTGCATCCCATCTCCTAAATAGCTAATCCAGGAGGGAGGAGCACATACTGAGTAAACGAAATGTGTAACAAACATTGTTAGATTAAAACATTGACAGGTATACTTTAAAACTTGACTGTTGCATTTAGATAGATATCTCCCTTTGTCACCTCTAAATGTCTCCCGCAGAGCTGAAATGTTTGTGAGTATCCGAGATTATGAAGGCGACAATCAAGAGATCATCCTTGCTTTACCTGCTTTACCACAGAGATGGTTTAAGTAGAAAGGCTCTGTTCACATCTACACTACGAGGTTTGATCTGGGTGTCCTATTTATGTAAACTTTCTACAGTAACGAAAGTGCAGTTTTTGGGGTCCATTCATCTTTTTGGACCTGTCAGAAAATCATCTTATATCAGTAATAAGTGGGATCCATCATGACTTGAGTGCCCACCCCAAGAGTACTCTGTGACAGTTATTTCTGGAACACACACTAGGTTGTTTTTTTTTCTATTATATTTTTTTTTAAATGGAATTAAATGAACCTGTTAGCCCATGTTAATTCCAACATCTTGTAGATGTCAAGATTTATCGGGACTGCACTGGTCAGATCTGTGTGTTGAACTTGGCGCTAAAGCAGTTGGTTCTAGTCACTGTGTGGTGGCCATGATTGGTTAATGCAGCGCCAATCTTATTAAACTGATAAGGAGCTGAGCTGCAATGACAAGGAACAACCACTAATTCAGTGAATGGAGCAAAATGCTTCCAGCTATTGCAGCCCTGCTGAACAGTTGATCAGTAAGGGTGGCAGCTCCTCACTAGTCAGCGATTGATCAATTTTTATCTTTTTATCCTTTAAGTATTTTGTTCTTTAGATGTAAGTCTCTTAGCTTATGTAAATACACTGTTTTATTTATTTATTTATTTATTATTGTTTTTTTTTTTTGTATTCTCTTTTATTGTTGATTTATTCAGTAGCCAATCCCAATTTTTTATTTGGAAGAATCAATGAAAAAGTCTTAAATGTGAGTTATGTGTACGGCATGGTCATCTACATTTATCTGGCGTTACAAAGCTACAGCATGCCCCAAACTCTCCATGTTTCAACTCTTGGGAGATTTACATTTTGTTCATTTTACTTTATGGCTGCTGTTACAAATGCAGAAAGAATAGATGGATTACTCTTGACACAATTCCGGTTCCCCACCATGATCATCTTGGACATTTACTGTTATTTATGAGAGCCCTTAGTGGCACAAGCCCAATGAACAGATCATGAATCAGTTCATTGGGCCATGATGTGCCATCATCTGTATATTATACATTTGGAAATTCCCTACTTTTCCAAAACCAATAGTTGGGTTAGTGGAAATTAGATCCTGTTGTGGTTTTGGAAAGGAACCATTGTTTTAGAGACAGTTTTGTATTTTAAACCTTATGTTTGTCAGGATAACTTCCAGAAAGTGATCTGTTTTGTGCTCTTACTACATGAGTTCTTGGATATCATATTATGGGCATTTTACAGAGTTATTTTACTCAGTTTCTTAATTTTATCTCATGTACCTAATAAAGTAACCTCACAATGAATTACTAGGACTGTGGCCTTTGCATATATTTTGAACGATAACACTTTCCAGTTATACTTAATGGCCCTCATTTACTAAGTGTGGAGTGTAGGTTTCTTTGTGGGTTTTAATTCCCTACATTTTATTTTCCATGGTTTTTACTAAGGTTTCCCTACATTTTACACTTTCCCTACACTTTGCTTTTTTTTATTTATTTTTTTATTTTACACATGCTCTGATCTGTCTGGTTTTCCTCAGCTGAAATCCACCACTAGAGATGAGCGAACTAACAGAAAATTCGATTTGTCACGAACTTCTCGGCTCGGCAGTTAATGACTTTTCCTGCGTAAATTAGTTCAGCCTTCCGGTGCTCCGGTGGGCTGGAAAAGGTGGATACATTACAAGGAAAGAGTTTCCTAGGACTGTATCCACCTTTTCCAGCCCACGGAGCACCGGAAAGCTGAACGAATTTATGCAGGAAAAGTCATCAACTGTCGAGCCGAGAAGTTCGTGACAAATCGAATTCACTAAGTTCGCTCATCTCTATCCACCACATTTTATGTGGAAACCTTAGTAAATATGTTGGGTTTTTGTGAAAATGTCAGGAACACGCCCCTTTTCTGAGACCACGCCCCCTTTCCCCAGCGGCCACGCCCGTTCGTGTTTTCTTAGCAAAATGGAGAGTTAGTCGGGTTTTTTCAATTCTGGCGCAAAATCTGGCGCAGACAGAATTTCTGGCGCAATGCGACAGAATCTGGCACACAACCCGACAAAACATGTCAGGTTTGCAATAGTACATGAGGGCCAAAATATCTTTTCTTCTTAGAAAAAAATGTACAATTGAAATTCTTAGTGTACCTTTCATATCACAGAAAAAAATAATGCTTCTAGATGGTACTCACTAGGTCATGCAGATGCTTTACATGTCTATTTTTTTGTGTGTGTCTAGCTTCTGTATTTGGCTTACAAATACATCTGTTCTGCTGCTCACTCATTCTGACATCCACTGCTCAGGAAGGGTGTGTCTGAGGAAAGCACCAAGCCTGCCCTCACTCTCCATGCACTCCCTTCCTGAGTCTGCTATGCTGAGTCTCTTCATCCAATCCCTACAGACTGCTCTATAACCCCCTCCTCTTTGTATTCAGACAGTAGTCGGATAGATAAGACAGAAGTGAGCACAAAGGAATGCTAGTCCAGCCCTCACTTTTTTGACTTTGTCCCAGCCTGTGCTTCAGGTCAATTTTCTAAAGTGTATGTTGGTTGAGAGGTGTTTGATGTCCGGGATTTTCAGTAGCACAGTCTCCCCTCCCATGCCAAATTGATCATGTGTCTGGGGAGGATGGGAGAGAGAACTGTTGTCCAAACAAACTTAGTTATTGGAAATGAATGAATCTCTGCTCTAGTAGGAAAATAGCTTGCTCTCTGTTGCCATCTATTGAAGGTAGCTTCCATGTAAGTCCAATGGTTTGATACCACAGAAGCTAGGTCACACGTGCATCTGCAGCGTTTTTCACACTGCGGACGTGCCCATGCATACAAGAGAGTGAGCTCCCTGCTGCAGCCGAAATACGCTGCAGATGCGTTTGGTATGACCCTACCCTTAATAGGTGCCAGCTGAAAGCAAGCTCTCTTCCTTCTATCAGAGTCAGCTGTTTTTCTTCTGCTTGAAAATTGATCGATGTTGAGAAGTTTATTCGGAAGTTTTGATCAGTGAAGTCAGGGTGCTGAGAACACCTCCAGTGGCTGAAATGCTGGAGCTAAATGAAACTCTAGGGTTGAACAATGTGCCCCTTCTGCTTATCTCTCCTTAGAGAAAAATATCTTGGTTGGAGTCTAGAGCTTTCCAACATTTATATATAGTTTATTTTCCTTCACGTTTGGCAGTGTCCTGGTTTGAATCTGGCAAATCAGTTGCTGAAAAGAAATGCAGCTGTTTTTGGTTACAGCTCAAGAAATACTTGCCACATTTTAGAGCAATTTATTTTCTAACCCCCAAAAGGTATTGTGGTGGGTTTGTCATTTACTTGTCTGTTCTTGATAAATGTACAACTGCAGAAGTGTAGCTGGGAGGTGGGATGTCTAAAGAAATGCCAGGCTGATGAATTGTAATAATAGAAAGTCCAGCTCACCTCCCCTATAGCTCCGTGCACGGATCCACACTCTGGCCCCAGTGTCCGATCAATTTATAAGAAAGAAAGGATGATCCAGCACTTGAAAAATCACATCTTTATTGTAAATCCTCAGGATAAAACCGTACACCCACTTCAACGCAACCTATCAATCTTGACATGCTTTGAGTGCATGCGCTCTTTGTCAATAGTTCTTTTGACAAAGAGCGCATGGGCTCGAAATGCATCAACATTGATATGTCGAGTGTACGTTTTTATCCTGAGTATTTACAAAAAAAAATGAGATTTTTTTGCTGGATCATCCTTTCTTATCAATTAATTGTTATAGCTGCAAACTGAGCTATCAGGTGCAGGTGCAATTGCCAATTAAATGTCATCAAGAATATACATTTTTATACTTTTGCATGGGAATCTTACTGCAGCATCACCCGCACTAACCATCTTATACACTGATAATGTGGATGATTCTTATTAAGGCTTAGTTTAGCTGTTGAGAGGAAATGCTATTATGCTAGGATTTTCTTGGTGACCCCTTTGGAGCAATGTTCTGCCTGCATTGGCCCTGCGATACACCCCATTCATGAATATTCATTGTACTCTGTCCAGCTAACTGCCTATCCTCACTGTGGCCTCATCAGGTATGTACGACAATCAAGCATGTGCCGCTTCGGATTTTCTTGGTGACCCCTTTGGAGCAATGTTCTGCCTGCATTGGCCCTGCGATACACCCCATTCATGAATATTCATTGTACTCTGTCCAGCTAACTGCCTATCCTCACTGTGGCCTCATGAGGTATGTACGACAATCAAGCATGTGCCGCTTCCCTGCTATACCTGGAAACAGCGTGTGGTGTGGGGGGCAGTACAAGGGCCTTCTTTGGAATATAACAAAATGCATATTTATAAAGGTGGTAGATTACTGGACTGGTACAGCCGGTCAGAACAGTACACCAAGGAGCTGAGGGAACACCCTGAGTGCACCAAGATGATGCGCATAGTAGGATTTAATCCATTGGCAATGGATTTGAAAAGGTAAACTCAGTAATGATCAGAATCTCCCGCACTATTACCCTTTATAAACAGGTTAGTGTGCATGATGCTACTGTCCTATTTCCTTTTAAAGATCATCTTTGTTATTGATAATTTTTTCCAAACTGTTTTAATTAGGAAGAATTGTTTCATTGATGTCAAATGTATAATTATGTGCAAAGTATTTTTATAATATGAATAAAACTATCAAACAAAATAGTGGCTCACCCCCCTATGTGATGACTTAGGGCACTGACCATGTATACCATTAGAGTCTGGTTTAGCTTGTTCAGGTTATTGTGATTGGAATTACAGGAATTTTAAGGTACCGTAAATGTTGTTTAACGTGTTTATCACTGTTGAGATATGGTACAGAATGTGTCTTCAGATACGTTTGGCATATAAGCCAAATGTAGCAGTAATCATACGCTGCAGACAGCTCTCTGTCTTAGCAACTGAACCTGGAGTTGTTACTCAAAGCACTGTTACTGTAGTTTTGTTTTGCTTCTACGATACTTTCTTAGGCTGGCTTCACATCACGATTTGAGTGTCCGCTTCACAGATACGATTTTAGAATCTCTAATAGTCTGCCACGATTTTCAGTCAGTGTCAAACATCTGACATGCCGTGAAAATGACCAGATTCTAGTCACTAGCGGGCTACGATCGGGTCCGCAGCCCCATAAAAGTTAATGGGTCCATACATGGCAATGCACAGATACGATTTCAGCCTATTTGAGCTTCTGAAATCGTATCTGTGCAGCAGACACTCAAATTGTGAGGTGAAGCCAGCCTTAAACAACATTTTTGTCAAAGGTTTCTGCCACAAAGCCACCTTTAGCAAACAACTTGTTATGGTCCGAGTCTTGTGTATAACAATTTCTGCCCTTGATCTTCAGGGATGTGACTTCTTGCCATCAGTCATGAATAATGAGCCTTCTAATAATAAAGCATAGAGGAAATATATCAGAAATGCTGTCTGTCTGATACCTCCTTTTATCAAGTCTTCCAGCCTGCCCTCCATAAGGGGTCTCCATGGCTGACTGCATCTGAAGGAATCTGCACTGAACTAGAACCAATAAGCAATTCAAAGCTTTTAAAGCTTCACATATCAGTATCTTTACTACTTTTTGCATGTTGCATAATGCTTTGTATTTCAGATTCAATGTCGGTGTGTTCAGAGGTGACAAACAGCAGTTTTTTTGCTTGTTAAAATGGCACCAAAGATTAAAAAAAATAACTTTTGAAACAAAACCTGCCAAATTGACTAGATTATTAATACTGTTTCAGAACATCCTGGGTTGTATCATTACCAATAGGTACATACTAGGAATAAAGTAAATGAATATGTTTAACCTCTTACATTCACCCAATAACAGTATTGTGTGTTTTTTTTTTTTTTATGACTGTAAACTCAAAAGTATCTTCATGATTTGTTACCATGTCAGGCTGGGTCCACACTACGTTTTGTCCCATACGGGAGCGCATACGGCAGGGGGGAGCTAAAATCTCGCGCTCCCGTATGTCACCGTATGCGCTCCCGTATGTCATTCATTTCAATGAGCCGACCGGAGTGAAACGTTCGGTCCGGTCGGCTCATTTTTGCGCCGTATGCGCTTTTACAACCGGTCCTAAAACCGTGGTTGACCACAGTTTTAGGTCCGGTTGTAAAAGCGCATACGGCGCAAAAATGAGCCGACCGGACCGAACGTTTCACTCCGGTCGGCTCATTGAAATGAATGACATACGGGAGCGCGAGATTTTAGCTCCCCCCTGCCGTATGCGCTCCCGTATGGGACAAAACGTAGTGTGGACCCAGCCTCATCTAAAGTTTAGTGATGGTCGTCTTATTTCTGTTAGGGTTAAATCCTTCCTTTTGGGACCAGCACTTATCTTCAGGACAGGGGTGCACAACATGTTTGGCTGTTTTGTTGCATATTTGCAAACTCCAGCATAATATGGCATGTAATGGGGCATGTACTTTTTTTCCTCTATACTTTTTATTGGTGCCGTACTACGGATCTGTACCCCATATGCTGTAATACAGTCATGTGTATAAACTATCGTGAAAGTAAATACTAAAATCATGACTATTGTAGAACTCCACGTTTTCTACAGCTGTGAAAACACCAACCAAGTGGCATCATTACTGGCCCGTCACCCATCTCCATTATATGCATTCTTGGGGCATGTGTTTGTGTATCCATAGTAACTTCCCGGCCACTTGAACAGAACCTAACTTGCTAGCAGTAGAGGAATTTGGGATGTGAGGTTTATTGAGGCCTGTGCCCTTTTGTCTGCTCTCGCATATAAAGCTGCTCTGTCTTTGGTTCCCAAGGTATAAATTGTAGGTCTGACTTTGTTACTACACAGCAAGGGCTTTAAAATATCTGGTATTTAACTTTTTTTTTTTAATGGCAATTTCCATGACAACAGGACAAGCGGTATAGATATCCCATGTCAGAGGATTAACTGGGAAGTAAAAATTCCTTTATACCTCTGCTGGTGTGTCTGCTCGGCCTCCTTTACAAGCTAAGCAATGGATTACTTTAACAAATCGTGTTCAAGCTACCGAGCATTGTTTTAATTAGAAGTGGCTAATGCACATTAAAGCATACCAGCTGATAAAACTGCCCAGTCCTGGCTATGCCACCCTTCAGGAAGGGGATAATGCACATTTAAGCATACCAGCTGATAACACTGCCCAGTCCTGGCTATGCCACCCTTCAGGAAGGGGATAATGCACGTTTAAGCATACCAGCTGATAACACTGCCGAGTCCTGGCTATGCCACCCTTCAGGAAGGGGATAATGCATATTTAAGCATACCAGCTGATAAAACTGCCCAGTCCTGGCTATGCCACCCTTCTGGAAGGGGATAATGCACATTTAAGCATACCAGCTGATAACACTGCCCAATCCTGGCTATGCCACCCTTCTGGAAGGGGATAATGCACATTAAAGCATACCAGCTGATAACACTGCCCAGTCCTGGCTATGCCACCCTTCAGGAAGGGGATAATGCACATTTAAGCATACCAGCTAATAACACTGCCCAGTCCTGGCTATGCCACCCTTCAGGAAGGGGATAATGCACATTTAAGCATACCAGCTGATAACACTGCCCAGTCCTGGCTATGCCACCCTTCAGGAAGGGGATAATGCACATTTAAGCATACCAGCTGATAACACTGCCCAGTCCTGGCTATGCCACCCTTCAGGAAGGGGATAATGCACATTTAAGCATACCAGCTGATAACACTGCCCAGTCCTGGCTATGCCACCCTTCAGGAAGGGGATAATGCACATTTAAGCATACCAGCTGATAAAACTGCCCAGATTACTATGATCATTATTTTTTTTCAACTTTTGCCTATAGTGTCAGTTATATGAATGGAAATAGTATATGGGGTGGGTGTTAAAAATGGTTGCAAAAAGTGAAAACAAATGCAACATCTGTATCCTTTTTTTATTAGCAAACTGATATAATTATTGTGCTGGTCAAGTGCAGAGTATACAGTTGGCTCATTACAGTACTTAAAGGGAACCTGTCAGCAGCATTAGAGAGAGTAGGGATATAACTTACAGTTCCATGATTTACTGAGAAACAGTTGAGCTTTTCATACTTATAGTCATAGAAGTCATAGTTTTGATAGCCGCCATTAGAGCAGTCCTTGGCAGGTGCTCAAGGCTCCGCCGGCCTTGAGTAACACCCTTATGCCTTATCCAAAGGCCCCCCCCCCCCTGCAATCTCCATGCAGCACCCGAATTCTATACAGAGCTGCTGCTCTAGTCTCGAAGGGAGGGGGCAGTGATGTCACGAGAGGGCTTCTAGCCAATACAGCAGTGTGGAGTAGAGGCATTTCTGTGGTAGCAGGTTGATTTTACCTAAGTTTACTTTATTTTCAGTAAATTATATAAATATTTCTATGGTGACCATGTACTTCACATGATTGTTTGAAATATTTAAAGGCAAGCTAACAGCTGGTTCACTTGCACTGAACCCTATACACAGGGTTATAGTGTAGATGAATTGGAGTAAAATGAGATAAAACTTCTATCTGTGCTGCCATTCAGGAGATACTAGTATTAGGGTCGGTTGCTATTATACCTTCCTTTGTGCAGTACAGGTGGGAGCATGCCGGAGGACTCTTCATCCATGTGTGCACGCTGTTGGCGGGCATATGGGAGCAGAGGAAGGAGGAGGCAGGGAACTCTGTATGATGGCTGCCACCTCCATTCCACAAAGAACAACTTTAAATGGGCTTTGACAGATTTTTATATGCTGTACATCTTGGCTATATATTAACCGTTTTAATATACTCCATAGGAAAATGTTTTTTCCTTTTTATAGAAATCATGGCTTATAAAAGCATGACTTTGTCCATGCCTGTGATTCAGCTTAGACAAAGTCCAGTACGTGAGGGTGGGCTAGTACTCCTCTGTCTGATAGGACAGGAGAGAGCACAGAGGAGTCCTATCGGACAGGAGAGAGCACAGAGGAGTCCTATCGGACAGGAGAGAGCACAGAGGAGTCCTATCGGACAGAAGAGAAAGCACAGAGGAGTCCTATCGGACAGAAGAGAAAGCACAGAGGAGTCCTATCGGACAGGAGAGAGCACAGAGGAGTCCTATCGGACAGGAGAGAGCACAGAGGAGTCCTATCGGACAGGAGAGAGCACAGAGGAGTCCTATCGGACAGGAGAGAGCACAGAGGAGTCCTACCGGACAGGAGAGAGCACAGAGGAGTCCTATCGGACAGGAGAGAGCACAGAGGAGTCCTATCGGACAGGAGAGAGCACAGAGGAGTCCTATCGGACAGGAGAGAGCACAGAGGAGTCCTATCGGACAGGAGAGAGCACAGAGGAGTCCTATCGGACAGGAGAGAGCACAGAGGAGTCCTATCGGACAGGAGAGAGCACAGAGGAGTCCTATCGGACAGGAGAGAGCACAGAGGAGTACTATCGGACAGGAGAGAGCACAGAGGAGTACTATCAGACAGGAGAGAGCACAAAGGAGTGCTAGCCCACCCTCACTTACTGGACTTTGTCCATCTCTGTGCTTCAGCTTGGACATAGCCATGATTTTATTAGCCATTATTTCTATAAAAAGGCAATAACATTTTATTATGAAGTATATTAGAAAGGTTAATGTTTTGCCAAGATGTCCAACATATAAAGTTTTTGAATCTGACAGTGCCCATATAACATATTAGCAATGGACTCTGATACTACTTGTAATCCTTGAAAGCGGCATTTATAGGAGAATGTTATATCTCATTTTAATCCGTTTCATTCACATTATAACCCTGTGTGGTGTTTTAGTGCGGGTGAACCAGCTTTCAGTTTCCCTATTAAATGCAGCAGGTTGAGTTTCAGAGAAGTGATTATTGCCTCCTAGTGTTTAAAGTTTGTAGTACACATACATCATCATTTAGCCGTATGTAAAGTCTGATGTAGAGAGGATACCTCTCTAACAATTTGACTTACCTCAGACCCTCTGGATGGCTGTAAACCTGAATGATTGTAGGTTGAGCTGCAGAGGTTTGCTATTACAGCATTCGCCTGGATATAAGAAACAACAGTCACATACTTTTCTGTGAGGGTAGTAGTCACACTGAGGTCACTGTGGTTCTACTGTCATCTTCCCCCAGCTTCATAACTGTATTGTTCTAGTGTGGATTATAACTGAGGTATTTTAGTGTTTTTAACAGTCAAAATATGGAAATGTGTAAGGAGCTGCAATAAGTCAAATAACACTTTTTTTTTTCCGTGTACCTGCTATAAATGAGCTTGTTTTTCTTTTCTTCCAAGACTATAGTGTACACTGTGTACACATCTGCTCAAAACAACAAATCTTAAAAAAGTAAATAAATGTTTGGAATGAAACAATCACACCCACGCACATAACTTGTGGGGATTAATGAAAAGCAGATGTATCCCACATTACAATGCCTGCATGCATTTCACTTCATCTGGCAAATCCAAACAAAACAGATTAGGTCAGCAAAAGAAGAACTTTAAACCTTGCACTTCAGGAAGTCCCCAACATCATTGTCATCTTCTGCCACATTAGAGCTTGCAATCTAATCTGAAGTCAGACACTTATTATACATACCATGTAAGGTTCAGAAGATGCAGGATACGGTTTGGTCTTTCATTATATCAAAATAAGCTGATCACTGGTTGTTCCTCAGCAATATACTAGATGACAGACAGCTATGATCTATGGGGAAACTGAGTAATAACTATTTAAAATATATATATATATATTTTTTTTTTTCCTGGAGACCTCTAACTACCATGATAGGTGTCTGATCATTGATTTGGATGGGAGTCCCCTGCCTCTGTTTTAATAGAGTAACAGCCATCTCTATAAAGGAGCAGATGAGTGTTGTTCTGGGCTATAAAGCTAGGTTCACACTGCAGAATCTCCAGACAGAAAATTTCTGCCCAGAGATTCAGAGTGCGGCCAGCACCGACTGAATCAGTTGGCGCTCGGACCATGTGGACACTGCAGTCTCCAATAGACTGCAATGTGTTCCGCCAAAATTTTAAGCAGATTTTCCATTCACAAATTCTGCTTCACAAATTCCGAAGTGTGAATTTGTGAACGGAAACCCATTCACTATACTATACATTTTAGTAAGTAAATGTCTGTCTGCAATTTCAAAGCAGAATTGCAGGCGGAAATTCCGTAGTTTGAACCTAGCCTAACTGTTGTCTCTTGGAGCAGTGGCATGTATGCTCAACCACTACTGCTTTCAAACTAAGGACCATGACGCCCTATCCCTGTTATTGGTGGATGTCTAAGTGGCTGGAACACCATTGATCACACTTTTGGCTAGGTGTTAAGTGATTGTGGGATAACCCCTTGCACTGCCATAAATGAAGCTTTCCACTTTGTTCTGGCTAAATGATGGAGGTTACCAAAGTGGAAACTGTATTCATTTCTCTTCCTTTCTTTTTGTTTGTCCACAGATGGTCCTTGTAATTGTTGCTTAACTCATCATTTCATACCTTTTGAAATGGCCAACGCTCGTTTACAATTTTAAAGTATACTTTGGTCTGGGTATGTGCCAAAATATGTATATTTAAAATAAGAAACTCTACTTCAAGAGGACATAGTTTATTTTTTATTTATTTATTTATTTATTTGAAAAGCAAAGGTTTTAAAGTATTTACTGACAGAGTAGTGGATGCATAGAATTGCCTTCTTGCAGAAGTGGTAGCTGCAAATAAAGTGAAAAATTTTAAGCATGCATGGGATAGGCATAAGGCTATCCTTCATATAAGATATGGCCAGGGACTATTTATAGTATTCAGAATTGTGGACAGACTAGATGGTCTGAATGGTTCTTATCTGCTGACACATTCTATGGGTCTGGCGCCGGTATGCCACAGTATGTTGCCAGTAGGCTAACATATACCCTAAGCGTAGTGTACTTTGATAGTGTGAACGCAGCCTTATACGCATGTAAAGAAAGTCAGTATGGGGAAAACAAGGTGTAATTTTTTGTTTCTTTATGAGCAGCTTCTTTAGGTTTGCTTGGTGAAACCTTGCATTGTTTAGAAGGAATGCTCAGACTTACCAGTGGAGCCTATTTTGGAAGTATTTTTGGAAGCAGTGTGGTCTGTTAAGTACAGAGCTGATTGTATGCACTGTTGTTGTGGAAGGTATTGTTTGTTTGCTCATGTCCAGTGTTGCAGCAAGTTACGTATTGTGTGCACTATTTTACTTGGATCTTGTGATCTTTATTCTACCATCTTTATTCACTGGCTCATGAAACCATTGTGACCAGTTCATCACCTCTTTCCCATACCTTTAATTTCTGTACATGATCTAAAAGAAAGCTGTGTGGGTGGCTGGGATGCCTGTGGTCAGTGTTCTCTACATTTGCTTTTCTAAATAGTCATGCTGTGGTTAAGCCTGAAGTAGGATTGAGAAACCGGCCTGATATCTTTGAGACAGCATGTCCATGCTTTGTGCTTAAAAAATGTAGGATCTATGCAAAGGGCAAATAACTTGTGTAATTTGCCAAAAAAATAAAGGCTAATGTTTGAAAAAGAAAAGAAAAAGGACTTCATAGAATAAGTTTAAAAATCTGCAAGAAAAAGTACTGTATATGCACTTCCTGATAATGTTTTGTTGGTTGTCCCGCAACTGCCCCTAATATGGTCTGATGCAGATTGACTGTAGCTAAGCTTCCTTTTCCTGGTATTCCTCAAAGTATCTATAGAAGGCAAAGCAGGGGTAAAGTCTTGGGGAAAAAAGTGTGGGAACTCACCCAAGATTTCCACTCAAAGGCTGGTCCTGCAGGACTTCTGCAAATAGGAACAGTGTTCCTGCTGTGGAAAGTGCAGGAACTCAGTTCCCATGCGTTCCTGCAGGACTTGAGCACTGGGGCGCAAAGATGTACAAAAAATGAAGATTATGAGCACTAACAATAAATGACATATGTAATTTTTAATTTGACCTTAGTGACGTGTAAGTAAAACCATGTGATTTGCACTAATGCCTCTATCAGGTAGATAAACAAACACAATTCTTTTATACATATGGGTTTCTATGCTTTGATATAAACTTGAAGGCAAGAGATATACCAGTTCAGTGAGCAGGTCAACCTTTGAGTTGGTCTTTATTAGGGAGTGTCCACGCAAAAGGTGTGTGGTGTGTGGTAAGGCTTGAATTGAGGGGGCGGAGCGGGACCGTGGCATCACTATACTCCGGCCCTTGTATCGCCGGTCATCAGCCACAGAGTGTTCTTTGCTCCCTGCAGCTGGTGAACGGGTGGGGGTTTGCTGCAGGAGAGATCTCGGGGGTCCCCAGTGACAGTACCCCTGCGATCAGACATCTTATCCCCTTTAGGATAGGGGAAAAGATGACTAGGGGTGGAGTACCCCCCTTTAAGGCAAGTCATTTTTAGTTTACTTGACTTGATTAGGCTGTAGCCAAGATATACAAAGTATATTAAAAGAAACACTGCTCAGCGGGTGAATATCATTATGGAGTACATACCATGACAGTGGTCTTGGCCTCTATGCTCCACGCTAACTTTAATCTCACATCATTGTCTCCATTCCATGACTTGACAACCTGCTGTGCTCATCATAAGGACACTATATAAAGATCTGTTTCTTTTGCTCTATACAGTCATCTACATAATGGAAACTTCTATTTTGGGACCTTATCAGTTGCTTGCCTTTTTTTGACGATTGTGCCCTCTCCACTAATTTGGCTTGTGATACTTACTTCCTTCAGTTATTCCACTCCTATAATAAAAAAATTAAAAAAATTGTGGCTTCATAAAGTTTGTATGTGACCTTACTTGACCTTTTTTTCTTATTTCAAATGCAGGCATACATATAGACGTAGAGATGATATGCATTTATCTAATACCAGCTAATATATTAATCCTCCATGGCTAGTCAGCTATTGTACCCAGGTCCTAAGTTGTTGCAGTGACTTAAAGGGGTACTCCACTGAAAAAAAAAAAAAAAAATTTTAAACTGGTGCTGTAAAGTTAAAACGATAAATTCTTCCAGTACTTATCAGCTGCTGTTATGATCCACAGGAAGTTCTTTTCTTTTTGAATTTCCTTTCTGCCTGACCACAGTGCTCTCTGCTGACACCTCTGTCTATTTTAGGAACTGTCCAGAGTAGGAGCAAATCCCCATAGAAAACCTATCCTGCTCTGGACAATTCCTAAAATGGGCAGAGGTGTCAGCAGAGAGCACTGTGGTCAGGCAGAAAGGAAACTCAAAAATAAAAGAACTGCCTGTGGATCATAACAGCAGCTAATAAGTTCTGGAAGGATTAAGATTTTTTAATAGAAGCAATTTACCAATCTTTTTAACTTTCTGGCACCAGTTGATTAAAAAGAAAATATTTTCCAGTGGAGTACCCCTTTTAACTGGGAGGCTAAAGACCAAAAAATGCTGTACCTGCAGAGAGCGATGTCTTATATTCACATATTCCCAGGCACTGCCTGAAACCTGAGGATAAACCTTCAAAAGAGAATACAATGCATCTTCTCATCAGCATGGGTTATCTAAGTGTAAATTTGGGTACTGGGTTGCTTGTTTTTACTTTTAATGGTATTGCAGTCAATGGGGGAAATTTATCAAAACCTGTCCTGAGGAAAAGTTGCTGACTTGCCCATAGCAACCAATCAGATCAGTTATTTCATTTCTCAGAGGCCTATCCAAAATTGAAAGAAGCGATCTGATTGGTTGCTAAGTGTAGCTCAGCAACTTTTCCTTTGGACTTGTTTTGATAAGTCTCCCTCAAATAGTTTGTGTTTTTTTTTTTATTGCAACTTTGAAATTAGTTCAGTGAAAATATTTTAGATTTTGTGCATATACAGTAGATTGTTCAGTCTCCATGGTTACAGACTACAAGCAAGCTCTGTGTAGTCTGATCCTCCAGTCTTGTTACACTTTTCCATATCACCCCTCTTCTTGCCAACATAGGCTTACAGTAGATCTATACTTATTAACTGTTAGAATCTTTTACATTAGAGGATTCTTTGAATACCATTTTAATGTTACTGCTAATAAAAAGAAAACATTTAGTACATTTAGATTTATTATCATTTAGATAATCCTGTTTTCTATTCTTTACTAAACATTTTCCAGAGTAATCTTTAATGTACAAGCGGCTAAATCGGTTTGTGATTTATTGATTTGTTTATCCTAGCCAAAAAAGCTATTCATCCTAGTTGTCTTACATTTATTATTCAGATACATAAGAAGCCAGGGTCAGCTCCACCTATAGGCAAAATAGGCAACTACCTAGAGTGCCCTCTAGTTAATGTGTGCGGACTCCTGGAGGTTTGTTACAGTGTATCATCCCAGTAGTAAGGTTTTTACGTGAAGATGAGGTTTGCTACAGTGTGTCACCCCAGTAGAAAGATGGGGCATGTGGAAGGGGGTGACAAAATTAGCTTTTCCCTAGGCTGGCAAAAATCCTTGGACTAGCCCTGTAAGAGGCATACAGTGATCCCTCAACATATGATATTAATTGGTTCCAGGAGAACCATCATATGTTGAAACCATCATATGTCGAGTACATATCTCTATGGGAAACTGCTAATTGGTTCTGGGATGACCATTGTATGTGGAGTGTATGGGGAGTGTTTAACAAACCAGGGTGCCTCCAGCTGTTGCACAACTACAACTCCCAGCATGCATGTACAGCCAGTGACTGTCTGGGCATGCTGGGAGTTAAAGTTTTGCAACAGCTGGAGGCACACTGATAGGGAAACATTGATGTATGGGGTGTATAGTGTGTATATGTATTGTATGTGATGTGTGACATCGCATACAGTACTCTACAGTTCTTTAAATACCTTCAGGGGGGACAGAATGTCCTCCATTACGATCCTGCCGACTACAGCTCTATAGGAAAGGAAGGGGAGGGCAGCCAGCAGCTCATTGGATGCCTGCAGCAAGATGCTGCAGACTATTGGCTATGGCTGCACTGGGGGGCGGGGCTTACACGGAGCTCACAGTGGAAGCCTGCGTGAGTTAGCAGGACAGCATGTGAGTAACAGGAGGCAGAACGGGGCACACGGGGACATTAAACAACTATCTGTCAGTTGCTGAAGTTGTCAGCGCTGTCAGATAGCTGTTTGTTCGATGGCCCCGACACACAGCAGCATCATATGTCAATGCTGCCTTCAACATACGATGGGCTCAGAGAGGCCATCATATGTTGAAATGATCATATGTCGGGGCCATCATAAGTCGGGGGTGGGGTCACTGTATTCTCTTATCTGCCTCTAATTACATACTTTGACTAACAATCTGCTGGCTAGTCACATTAGCCTTACTTTTGACATAAGGTTTGTTAATGTGTTAAGCATATCAGGCTGTGTTTGTGCGAGGGGCAGGAGTATTCCTCCCCCCGCACTTCTAGGCTGGGTGTTGGGAGTTGTGTGTAGGGTATATAATGCCCCTGCACCTACTGGCCAGTCTCACGCAGCACAGCCAGCTGCCTCACGGTGGAATGCGGGCTGTACGTCACCTATACAGCTACGGGTATCCCTGACTCTGGTACTGAGGTTGCGGCTGGTGCCGCATGTTGGCTGAGGTTTTACAGGTTTTGAAGAGGGCCTGTAGCGGGGGTAGCTGTGTGGGTAGTGGGTCCTGGATTTTGATCTGCAGTGCAGCCAAGGGGGGAGTGCCAGTGACTTCGCTGTTGGGCTTAGCTGGGGTGCAGCGTGTCTGCACGGGCAGTTTGGGAAGGGATTTGCATTATGCTTTCCCAGTGTCCGTATGGCTACAAAGATTTACCTGTGTAAAACATCAGGCAAAGCCGCTATTTGTTTCCCTTCGGTCATAGTTTGTCTCCATCCTTGCTGAAAAAAAAAAAAGGTGGTTTGATATTATGTCATATCACTGTGATTGTCATTACAAGGATATTAGTTGTGGTTCAGCAAGGCTGCATGATATTTTAAGTTATATCATTTGCGTGTAGGTCATAGGTACTGCTATTTCCCTGCTGTACCGAACACTTTTTCTAGTCAGATACACTCAGTTCAATTATCAAGTAACATGTTTTTACAGCAATAACTTAGTAACTTAACACTTAACCCCTTAAGGACACATGACGTTCTCATAAGTCTCCATTTCCGAGTCCTTAAGGACACATGACGTATGAGAACGTCATGTGTTTTACCGGCCCCCCGCAACCATCTGGAGCGGAGCCGGTCCCCGATGCCTGCTGAAATCGTTCAGCAGGCATCGGGGCATATCGCCCAGGGGGGTCATTATGACCCCCCATGTCGGCGATGGCCGCAGATCGCTGGACAATTCAGTCCAGCGATCTGCGGCGGATTCCGGGTCAATCGGGTCTCCAGTGACCCGGTGACCCGGAATTATTGGCTGATAGGGGCCGTCAGAGACGGCCCCGATCAGCCAGAGCCAGCAGGGGTGAGGTGGCACTGGTGCCACCTCACGATCGCCCTGATTCGTCGGCCGGATTACCGGCCGACCAATCAGGGCGCCTACTGCGGGTGTCACTCCCGCAACCCGCTCCGCCCCTCTTCCGGAGGACGTGAGCGGGTGCGGGACGTGCACCCCGGGTGCTGGGGACCCCGATCCCCGGCACCCCTGTTGGGATCGGGGCCCCAGGAGCAGCGGCGGCGGCGACGAGGGACTGACCTGTGCGGCTGGATCGTTGGAGGTGAGTGACGGCCTCCTGCTGTTGCTTAGCAACAGCTCCCAGCATGCAAAAAGGGCATGCTGGGAGCTGTAGTTATGCAACAGCAGGAGGCAGACCACCACAACTCCCAGCATGCCCTTATGGGCATGCTGGGACTTGTAGTTTTGCAACAGCTGGAGGCACATTCTTTCTATGGAAAAGTGTACCTTCAGCTGTTGTGTAACTACAACTCCCAGCTTGCACAATCAGCTAAAGTGCATGCTGGGAGTTGTAGTGGTGCATCTGGTGGTTGCATAACTACAACTCCCAGCATGCCCGTTGGCTGTCGGTGACTGCTGAGAGTTGTAGTTTTGCAACAGCTGAAGGCACACTGAGTTAAGTAGTAAACCAGTGTGTCTCCAGCTGTTGCATAACTACAATCCCCAGCATCCCCAGCCAAAGTAGTATGCCTCCAGCTGTTGCATAACTACAACACCCAGCATGCCCTTCCGCTGTCCGTACATGCTGGGGGTTGTAGCTTTTGCAACAGCTGAAGGCACACTGGTTGCAAAACACTGAGTTTGTTACCAAACTCGGTGTTTCACAACCAGTGTGCCTCCAGCTGTGGCAAAACTACAACTCCCAGCATGCACTGATAGACCGTACATGCTGGGAGTTGTAGTTTTGCAACAGCTGGATGTTCCCCCCCCCCCCCCCAATGTGAACGTACAGGGTACACTCACATGGGCGGAGGATTATAGTTAGTATCCGGCTGCAAGTTTCAGGTGCGGCAAAATTTCTGCCGCAGCTCAAACTGCCAGCGAGAAACTACTGTGAACCCCCCGCCCGTGTGACTGTACCCTAAAAACACTACACTACACTAACACACAATAAAATAAAAAGTAAAAAACACTACATATACACATACCCCTACACAGCCCCCCTCCCCTCCCCAATAAAAATGAAAAACGTCTGGTACGCCACTGTTTCCAAAACTGAGCCTCCAGCGGTTGCAAAACTACAACTCCCAGCATGCACTGATAGACCGTACATGCTGGGAGTTGTAGTTTTGCAACAGCTGGATGTTCCCCCCCCCCCCCCCCCCCCCAATGTGAACGTACAGGGTACACTCACATGGGCGGAGGATTACAGTAAGTATCCGGCTGCAAGTTTGAGCTGCGTCAAATTTTCTGCCGTAGCTCAAACTGCCAGCGAGAAACTACTGTGAACCCCCGCCCGTGCGACTGTACCCTAAAAACACTACACTACACTAACACAAAATAAAATAAAAAGTAAAAAACACTACATATACACATACCCCTATACAACCCCCCTCCCCAATAAAAATGAAAAACGTCTGGTACGCCACTGTTTCCAAAACGGAGCCTCCAGCTGTTGCAAAACTACTACTCCCAGTATTGCCAGATAGCCGTTGACTGTCCAGGCATGCTGGGAGTTTTACAACAGCTGGAGGCACCCTGTTTGGGAATCACTGGCGTAGAATGCCCCTATGTCCACCCCTATGCAAGTCCCTAATTTAGGCCTCAAATGCGCATGGCGCTCTCACTTTGGAGCCCTGTCGTATTTCAAGGCAACAGTTTAGGGCCACATATGGGGTATCGCCGTACTCGGGAGAAATTGGGCTTCAAATTTTGGGGGGTATTTTCTGCTATTACCCTTTTAAAAAATGTAAAATTTTTGGGAAAACAAGCATTTTAGGTAAAAAAAATATATATTTTTTTACTTATGCAAAAGTCGTGAAACACCTGTAGGGTATTAAGGTTCAAATTACCCCTTGTTACGTTCCCCGAGGGGTCTAGTTTCCAAAATGGTATGCCATGTGTTTTTTTTTTTTGCTGTCCTGGCACCATATGGGCTTCCTAAATGCGGCATGCCCCCAGAGCAAAATTCGCTTTCAAAAAGCCAAATGTGACTCCTTCTCTTCTGAGACCTGTAGTGCGCCAGCAGAGCACTTTTCACACCCATATGGGGTGTTTTCTGAATCGGGAGAAATTGGGCTTCAAATTTTGGGGGGTATTTTCTGCTATTACCCTTTTTAAAATTGTAAAAATTTTGTGAAACCAAGCATTTTAGGTAAAAAAAATATATATTTTTTTACATATGCAAAAGTCGTGAAACACCTGTAGGGTATTAAGGTTCACATTACCCCTTGTTACGTTCCCCGAGGGGTCTAGTTTCCAAAATGGTATGCCATGTGTTTTTTTTTTTTTTTGCTGTTCTGGCACCATAGGGGCTTCCTAAATGCGGCATGCCCCCAGAGCAAAATTTGCTTTCAAAAAGCCAAATGTTACTCCTTCTCTTCTGAGACCTGTAGTGCACCAGCAGAGCACTTTTCACCCCCATGCGAGGTGTTTTCTGTATCGGGAGAAATTGGGCTTCAAATTTTGGGGGGTATTTTCTGCTATTACCCTTTTTAAAAATGTAAAATTTTTGGGAAACCAAGCATTTTAGGTAAAAAAAATATATATTTTTTTTACATATGCAAAAGTCGTGAATCACCTGTAGGGTATTAAGGTTCACTTTACCCCTTGTTACGTTCCCTGAGGGGTCTAGTTTCCAAAATGGTATGCCATGTGTTTTTTTTTGCTGTCCTGGCACCATAGGGGCTTCCTAAATGCGGCATGCCCCCCAAAAACCATTTGTCGCTCCTTCCCTTCTGAGCCCTCTACTGCGCCCGCCGAACAATTAACATAGACATATGAGGTATGTGCTTACTCAAGAGAAATTGGGTTTCAAATACAAGTAAAAATTTTTTCCTTTTTACCCCTTGCAAAAATTCAAAAATTGGGTCTACAAGAACATGCGAGTGTAAAAAATGAAGATTTTGAATTTTCTCCTTCACTTTGCTGCTATTCCTGTGAAACACCTAAAGGGTTAATACACTTACTGAATGTTTTTTTGAATACTTTAGGGGGTGTAGTTTTTATAATGGGGTCTTTTATGGGGTATTTCTAATATGAAGACCCTTCAAATCCACTTCAAAACTGAACTGGTCCCTGAAAAATAGTGAGTTTGAAAATTTTGTGAAAAATTTCAAAATTGCTACTGAACTTTGAAGCCCTATGGTGTCTTCCAAAAGTAAAAACTCATAAATTTTATGATGCAAACATAAAGTAGACATATTGTATATGTGAACCCAAAAAAAATATATTTTGAATATCCATTTTCCTTACAAGCAGAGAGCTTCAAAGTTAGAAAAATGCAAAATTTTCATTTTTTTCATCAAATTTTGGGATTTTTCACCAAGAAAGGATGCAAGTTACCATAAAATTTTACCACTAAGTTAAAGTAGAATATGTCACGAAAAAACAATCTCGGAATCAGAATGATAACTAAAAGTATTCCAGAGTTATTAATGTTTAAAGTGACAGTGGTCAGAATTGCAAAAAACGCTCCGGTCCTTAAGGTATAAAATGGCCTGGTCCTTAAGGGGTTAAGTGTTATAGCCCCACGGTACCTGACATTTTCAATTATCATTTGACGCATTGTTATAGTAATATCTTGGCATGGTTGCTTGTATCCCCACGGTTCCTAACACGTTTTATAGGGGCATGCCCTATTTTCAATTCCATACGGACGATTTGGCATGTATGTATGGCTATAGCATCCTATGTTTGTAGCCGTTGTACAGTGCATGCGCTCGTGGATTCTGTTCTGTGCATGCACTCTTGGCATTGGTATCACATTTTCGCTTATAGCGGTACATTCACTGACAGCATTTATATGCTATAATCATTGTAACTGATATGCCGTGTACACTTTTAGTCTCACCCTCGAAGCGTTTTATTCTGTCATCATATGTTTATAGTGTATATAAAATATATATGTGCTCATGAAATTTATACTGTTCATTCGCTCATTGCATATACACTGCTCATACGCGGTGATTTTATTTTGTTCTTTCACTCATGGCTTTCATACTGTTTGTACACATGATAGCTATACTGGCTATACGCTCATGACATTCATACTGTTCATACGTTCATGGCTTTAATACTGCTCAAACATTCATGGCACTAATACTGTTTACATGATTGTGGCTTTTCTTTACACACACTTACACTGTTCATACGCTCATAGCATTTATATTTTCATACGCTCACTGCATTTATACAGTTTTCATGCTCAAGACATCTACATTGTTTATACACTCTTGGCAGTCATACTGTTCAAACGTTCATGGCATTCATACTGTTCATACATTCGTGGCATTCGTACTGTTTGTGCTTGGCATTTATACTGGTTATACGTCCTTATTATATACACTGTTTCTTACGCTCATGCCATCTATTCTGTTCATACGCTCTTGGCATTCATACGGTTCATACGCTCATGGCATTTATACTGTTAAGTTCATGGAAGTTATAATATTCATATGTTCATGGCATTCATACTGTCCAAACAATCATGGTAACCATACTGTTTATATGCTCATAGTTCATACGGTTATACACTCATGACAGTAATACTGTTATTACGCTCATCGCATTTACATGGTTCATACGCTGTGGCATTTATATTGTTCATACTCATGACATCTATACTGTTCATACACTCATGGCATTTATACTGTTCATACAGTCATGGCATTTATACTGTTCATACAGTCATGGCATTTATACTGTTCATACAGTCATGGCATTTATACTGTTCATACAGTCATGGCATTTATACTGGTCATACGCTCATAGTATTTATACTTTTCTTATGCTCATGCCATCTATATTATTTATACCTTCATGGCATTTATACTGCTCATACGCTCATGGCATTCATAATGCTCATACGCTCATGGCATTCATAATGCTCATACGCTCATAATAATACTGGTCATACATTTAGGGCATTTATACTGCTCATACATTCATGGTATTCATGCCGTTCATACGCTCATATTTACATTGCTCATACAGGGCATTTTTACTGTTCATATGCTCATGACATTCATACGGTTTCATATGCTCATGGTGTTCTTATTGTTTCATATGCTCATGGCATTCCTACCATTTCATATGCTCATGGCATTTATATTCACTCGCTCATTTATACACGTTCATGGCATTTGTACTGTTCATTTGCTCATGGCATTCATATTGGTCATACGCTTATGGCTTCTGCATACGCTCATACGTTCATGACATTAGTACTGTTCTTATGCTCATGGCTTTTATACTGTTCATGCGTGCATGTCATTCGTACTGTTCATACGCTCATGGTATTTATACAGGAAGAGATCACTTGAAAAAATCCATAGTGAAAAACTCCAGCACTTCCAGAGTGGATAAAAAAGTATAGAATTTATTCAATCTTGACATACCTTGACAAAGGCTTAACGAAATGCGTCGGTTTTTATCGTATTTTCATGCCATCTATGCATGTTTTTTAACCTCCACGGAGATTTAATAAATTCTATACTTTTTTATCCACTCTGGAAGTGCTGGAGTTTTTCACTATGGATTTTTTCAAGTGATCTCTTACTGTATTGTTTGCCTCATGGAGCGGCCACATTTCCTGTGCACCCAGACTGGATGAGCAGCAGAGACCGAACACTACGAGGGTGAGCTGTAAATATTTTCCAGTTTCTCATGGTATTTATACTGTTCATAAGCTAATTGCATATATATGGTTTATAGGCTAATTGCGGTTGTACTGTTTCTTACATTCATACTGTTCAAACGCTCTCATGGTTTGTACGTTCATAGCCTTGGTGCTGCAAAACTGCACATACACGTATAGTTTTATACGCTTTTAGCATTTATACTGTACATACGATCTCTGCTGTGCACTGTGCTTCCGCTAGTATCGTTTATATGGTATATTAGCTCATATCATTCTCGGTACTTTCACGCATATCGGTTCATATGCTCATGGCTTTAAACGGTTTTTGCGTCCATAGCATTCATATTGTATTTATTCGGTACGTAACTGGATAGCTTTTATTCTTGGCTTTCATGCAATTTTTTACTGTACTGTGAGTTTTGATAGCAGTTTATATGTTCTTTACACTGTGCAGTCACACAGAATTTATACTGTACATAGGTTCTTAGCTTACATATCACTCATACATCCATGGCTTTTACTGTGCATAGATAGTTTCATACACCGACGTTGATGCTAGCATACTTTTGACAGGGTCATAGCATCTATAATGTTAAATAGCATGCTTGTACCACTGTAGCAGTCACCCTACGAATGTCAGACTTTCTGAAATCACGTGTATGTTTCCAGTTGTGTTATGTCTGTTAGTTTCAACGGAAGTTCTGGCTAATTATTTCTATTACAGCTGATTATTACACTTACTAACACCATTTGTATCATGTACGTCACCAAGTCTGGCTCACTCATGGCTAGCATTTGCAGCAGCTTGTCATGTTACACTAAGCTTCTACCTCACAACATTTTCCAAGGGTATGTACTATCTAGTAGTTCTTGACATCTTGGTGTTCGTCATGCTTACCAGGTCTGCAGGGGCACACACGTTAGATACTGTCACTGACCGTTTATACGGTATATCCACTCATCATTTTACGGTATTTTCTCTTTTATCCGCACATATGCTTTTAGCTTCATATGGTACATAAGTTCATAAGTCTTACTTTTTGTAGGCTCATAGTATACTGTACATAACTGCATAGCGTTTATTTTGGGCACACATTCACAATATTTATACTACATACTGTGAGTTTTGATAGTAAAAGTACATGAAATGCTCTGTGCAGTCATACACAGCACTTAGATGCTTAGCTTTCGTATCAGTCATACGTCAATCACCTTTCACAGTGTATAGATAGGTTTACATACAGACGTTGATGCCAGAATTATATGCATACTCTTCTTAGGTCCATAACATCTATAAGTTAGATGGCACATTTACACTATTATAGCCGGCACCCCATGCATATGTTAGACATTTGAAATCACGGATATGTTCCAGTCGTGTTAATATGGCTGTTCGTTTCAGCCCAAGCTCCACCTACTTATTACAGCGATATGTGACGCTTAGCAATAATAACACATTCATAACATTCACAGCATTCATAACACATACGTCACAAAATCAGTCTTACTCACTTGTTACCGTTTAAATCATGTTACACGCAGCTTCTACCTTACAACCTTTCCAAGGGTATGCACTACCCTAATAGTTGTTGACATCAAGGTTTTCAACTTGTCTGCAGGAGCGTGATCTGCGTACTTACTGTTATTGACACGTTTTCACAATGATATCACACATAAGCAATTGTATACCCGTCATACCTGCAGGAAGATGCATTGCGTAGTTGTTGTTACTGACACAGCTTCAGAGCAACAACATCATGATACTTAGGTGGTTTTATACCATTCCTGCCACGTCTGCAGGCACGATGATTAAGCAAAGACCTGGCACGTCTACAGGCACCATGGTTATGCAAAGACTTGTCACGTCTACAGGCAACATGGTTATGCAAAGGCCTGTTACGTCTACAGGCACGATGGGTATGCAAAGGCCTGTCACGTCTACAGGCATGATGGTGATGAAGGGTTCGGTCACTCACAGTGGGACGTCACTCCGGGGACCAGTGTTGAGTCAGAAACTTGGCAGTTTAAGGTATGGTTAGTCCTCAGGTAAGGTGCTTATTTGAGTGTAGTTTGGTTTACAGACGATATGGCGCCACAAGGTTATTATCCCCAAAGTTCTGTCATGTAGTTTGTTGTTTGTCATGTGTAATTTTGCTAACAGTTTATTTTTGCCTCTTAATAGCAGGGACTTGGATATCTTCATGTTATCTCTGACAGGTATCTATCGGTTTCACTCTTGCCGTGATGTGATAAGTATGTATGTTAAAGATGCATATTCGGCTAGTATGTCAGCCTGGTCCTGTTCCAGTGCTGGCTTGTTTCTTTCAGAATAGGCAAGACTATTATGGCTCCTCGATATTAGGCATTGATTACTAAGACAGCCAGTCCACAGATTCTACTTTCTGTCTCTCAAGTTAGTCAAATATGGGTTTTGTGTTATTGTGTTTTGTGCCACATATGGGTATTTCCGTACTCGGTAGAAGTTGCGCTACACATTTTGGGGGTCTTTCTCCCTTTACCCCTATGCAAAGGTAAAGTTGGGGTCTACACCAGCATGTTAGTGTAAAAAGGTTTTTTTACACTAACGTGCTGGTGTTGCCCCATACTTCTCAATTTCATAAGAGGTAAAAGGGAAAAAAGACCCCCGAAATACCGCATATGTGGATGTAAAGTGGGTGCACAACAGGGCTTAAGAGTGAGAGCGCGCCATGTACATTTGAGGCATAAACTTGTGATTTGCACTGGGGTGGCTACTGGTTACATTGGTTCTGACACAAATGCAAAAAAAAAAAAACAAACACCCACGTGACCCCATATCCTCCCCTCATGGAACGTAACAAGGGGTATAGTGAACCTTAAATGGGTACTCCAGTGGAAAACTTTTTATTTTTTAATCAACTGGTGCCAGAAAGTTAAACAGATTTGTAAATTACTTCTATTAAAAAATCTTAATCCTTCCAGTACTTATTAGCTGCTGAATACTACAGAGGAAATTATTTTCTTTTTGGAACACAGAGCTCTCTGCTGACATCATGACCACAGTGCTCTCTACTGACACCACTGTCAGCAGAGAGCACTGGCATTTTAAGAACTGTCTTAAAATGACATTATAAGAACTGGCAGTTTAAGAACTGTCCAGAGTAGGAGAAAATCCCAATAGAAAACATATGCTGCTCTGGACAGTTCCTAAAATGGACATATATGTCAGCAGAGAGCACTGTGGTCATAATGTCAGCAGAGAGCCCTGTGTTCCAAAAAGAAAAGAATTTCCATGTACAGGGTGGGCCACTTATATGGGTACACCTTAATAAAATGGGAATGGTTGGTGATATTAACTTCCGATTTGTGGCACATTAGTATATGTGAGGGGGGAAACTTTTCAAGATGGGTGGTGACTAGAGATGAGCGAACTTACAGTAAATTCGATTCGTCACAAACTTCTCGGCTTGGTGTTTGCTGACTTTAGCCTGCATAAATGAGTTCAGATTTCAGCAGGCTAAAGTCAGCAAACGACGAGCTGAGAAGTTCGTGGCGAATCAAATTTACTGTAAGTTCGCTCATCTCTAGTGGTGACCATGGCGGACATTTTGAATCCAACTTTTGTTTTTTTAATAGGAAGAGGGTCATGTGACACATTAAACTTATTTGGAATTTCACAAGAAAAACATTGTGCTTGGTTTTAATGTAACGTTATTCTTTTATTAGTTATTTACAGGTTTCTGACCATTTATAAAATGTGTTCAATGTGCTGCCCATTGTGTTGTATTGTCAATGCAACCCTCTTCTCCCACTCCTCACACACTGATAGCAACAGCACAGGAGAAATGCTAGCACAGGCTTCCAGTATCCGTAGTTTCAGGTGCTGCACATCTCGTATCTTCACAGCATAGACAATTGCCTTCAGATGATCCCAAAGATAAAAGTCTAAGGGGGTCAGATTGGGAGACCTTGGGGGCCATTCAACTGGCCCACGATGACCAATCCACTTTCCAGGAAACTGTTCATCTAGGAATGCTTGGACCTGACGCCCATAATGTGGTGGTCACCATCTTGCTGGAAAAACTCAGGGAACATGCCAGAATCAATGCATAAAGAGGGAAACACATCATCATGTAGCAATTTTGCATATCCAGTGGCCTTGAGGTTTCCATTGATGAAGAATGGCCTCACTATCTTTGTACCCCATATACCGCACCATACCATAAATTTTTCTGTTTCAACAGTCTTGGAGGGATCTATCCAATGTGGGTTAGTGTCAGGCCAATAGCGGTGGTTTTGTTTGTCAACTTCACCATTCACATAAAAGTTTGCCTGAACAAAATCTTCTGTGCGCCGATTTGGGTCATCCTCATTGAGATGCTGCAGTAGCTGGAGTTTGTAAGGCTGCCATTTGTGAGTAGCTAATGTCCGCAGAAGGGATGTTCCACTAATGACACTCTCCAGTGACATACGGCGAGTGCTACGCTGTGGGCTCTTGCTGAATGAAGCTAGGACAGCCACTGATGTTTCTTAATTAGTGACAGATTTCATGCGTCCACATTTTGGCAAATCCAACACTGAACCAGTTTCAAGAAACTTAGCAAGAAGTTTGCTAACTGTAGCATGGGAGATGGGTGGTCTAGTAGGTGTCTTGCATTGAAATTGAATTCTGCTGCAATGACCCGGTTACTGCGTTCACCAGATATCAACACAATTTCTATCCGCTCCTCACATGTTAACCTCGATAAACAAAGAGAAACTTGTAAATAACTCATGAAAGAATAAAGTTGCTTTAAACCAAGCACACCAGTGTTTCCTTGTGAAATTCCCAATAAGTTTGGTGTCACATGACCCACTTCCTATTGAAAAAAACTAAAGTTGCATTCAAAATGGCCGACTTCAAAATGGCCATCATGGTCACCACCCATCTTGAAAAGTTTCCCCCCTCACATATACTAATGTGCCACAAAAAGGAACTAAATATCACCAACCATTCCCATTTTATTAAGGTGTATCCATATAAATGGAAGGATTAAGATTTTTTTAATAGAAGTAATTTGCAAATCTGTTTAACTTTCTGGCACCAGTTGATTTAAAAATAAAAAGTTTTCCACCAGAGTACGCCTTTAACACCCCACAGGTGTTTGACAATTTTTTGTTAAATTTGGACATGAAAATGAAACATTTTTATTTATTTTTTTCACTAAAATGCTGGTGTTACCCCCAAAGTTTTCATTTTCTCAAGGGGTAATACAAAAAAGCCCCCCAAAATTTGTAACCCCATTTCTTCTGAGTAAGGAAATACCCCATATGTGAATGGCTCTGAGGGCGCACTACAGGGCTTAGAAGAAAAGGAGCGCCATTGGGCTGTAGGAGAGAGAATTTTGCTGGAACAAAGACCATGTGTGTTCACAAAGCCCCCATGCTGCCAGAACAGTGGACATGTGAACTCATTCCGTAAACTACACCCCACAGAATGTAATAAGGGGTGCAGTGAGCATTTATACCCCACAGGCGTCTGACAGAATTTCTGGAACAGTGGTCAATGAGAATGAAAAATGTAATTTTCCATTTGCACAGTCCACTGTTCCAAAGATCTGTCAGACGCCTGTAGGGTGTACATGCTCACTGCACCCCTCATTACATTCCGTGAGGGGTGTAGTTTCCAAAATGGGGTCGCATGTGGGGGGTCCACTGTTCTGGCACCATGGGGGCTTTGTAAACATGGCCCCCAACTTCAATTCCAGCCAAATTCTCTCTCCAAAAGCCCAATGGCGCTCCTTCTCTTCTGAGCCCTGTAGTGCGCCTGCACTTTACATCCACATATGGGGTATTTCCATACTCAGAAGAAATAGTTTTACAAATTTCGGGGTCTATTTCCTATTACCCCTTGTAAAAATGAAAAATTTGGGGTAACTCCAGCATTTTTGTAAAAAAAATTCAAATGTTTCATTTTCACGTCCAATTTTATAGAAAATTCGTCAATAACCTGTGGGGTGTTAAGGCGCACTGTACCCCTTGTTACATTCCCAAATAGTGTACCATATGGGTGTTTCTTGCTGTTCTGGCACCATGGGTGCTTCCTAAAAGTGATATGCTCCCCCAAAACCATTTCAGCAAAATTCGCTCTCCAAAATCCCATTGTTGCTCCTTCCCTTCTGAGCCCTCTAGTGCACCCACAGAGCACTTTACATCTGCATATGTGGTATTTGGTTTGTCAAGAGAAATTAGGTTACAGATTTTGGGGGGCTTTTTCTCCTTTTACCCCTTGTAAAAATAAAAAATATGGCTCTACAAGAACATGTTGTTGTAAAAAATGGAAGATTTTTTAATTTTCTCCTCCATTTTGCTGCTATTCCTGTGAAACACCTAAAAGGTTAACAAACTTTCTGAATGTCATTTTGAATACTTTAAGGGGTGCAGTTTTTATAATGGGGTCCATTATGGGGTATTTCTAACATAAAGACCCTCAAATTCACTTAAAAACTGAACTGGTCCCTAAAAATTTCATATTTTGAAACATTGCTGCTATACTTTGAAGCCCTCTGATGCCTTCAAAAAAGGAAAAACATGTTAACTTTATGACGCAAACATTAAGTAGACATATTGGGGGACATTTACTAATCTAGTCTATTCTGGGTATGCTTATGGACCAGCGTATGTGGTAGTCTCCTGTCTATTGTGCTCCTAATTTATCAAAGGTCTCACAGCCCTTGATAAATTCTGTGCTCAAACTTCAGGGTCTACAGCTTAAACTGCATTTAGACCTGCTCCAACATGGTCTGATATTTCAGCGTATTTTGGGCAAATGCGACTTGTCGCACAAAAGTCGCACTTGATAAATTCAGCACCAATGCATTTTCCAATGCATTTCCGTCTAAAATAGACTTGCATGCATCATGTTCTAAAAATCCTCTACAGCAAAAGTCGCAGAAAAGTCGCACATATTTAGAATGCGACTTTCTGTGCGCCAAATTTAGACAGGAAAAACCAGTCTAAATTCTTTGATAAATCTCCCCCATTGTAAATGTGAATCAATATATCATTTGTTTGGCAAGTCTATTTTCCTTACAAGCAAAGAGCTTTAACCCCTTCCCGACCTATGACATACCTGTATGTCATGGGTGGCAAGGTGTTCCCGACCCATGACATACAGGTACGTCATGGACATTACTGCCGCTACTCGCGGCATCCCGCAGCGCCCGGAAAGATGGTGGCTATCACTGATAGCCAGCCATCTTACCGTGCGACCACGGGGGGTTTCGTCCCCCACCCCCCCAGCGATCGCTGCTATCAGCTGGTCAAATCTGACTAGCTGATAGCAGCGTTTCGCTATGAAAATACTTAGCAGCGCGGTGTGTGAGTCGGGATCACGGGGATCGGGACACACACCGCTCTGCTAAGTGTCCCTGACCCGTCCCCCGGCGTCACTTACCCGTCGGAGCGGTGTCCCGAGTGGTCCCCGCGTCCTCCGTGCGGTCCCGGCGTCCTCCAGGCGGTCCCGGCGGCGCTGCGTCCCGGAGGTGAGTTTCCGGCAGCAGTGCAGCATCTTCATTGGCAGCAGTGAGATCGCCGTAAAGCGATCTCACTGCTGCCTCTGAGAGTTTCAAAACTGCAACTCCCAGCATGCCCAGACAGCCTTTGGCTTTCTGGGCATGCTGGGAGTTGTAGTTTTGCAACATCTGGAGGTCCACAGTTTGGAGACCACTGTATAATGGTCTCCAATCTGTGCTCTTCCAGATGTTGCAAAACTACAAATCTCAGCATGCTCAGTCTGTCCAGGCATGCTGGGAGTTGTAGTTCTCTAACATCTGGAAGAGCACAGATTGGAGACCATTATACAGTGGTCTCCAAACTGTGGACCTCCAGATGTTGCAAAACTACAACTCCCAGCATGCCCAGACTGCCCAAGCATGCTGGAAGTTGTAGTTCGGCAACATCTGATCCTTCAGATATTGCCGAACTACAACTTCCAGCATGCCTTGGCAGTCTGGGCATGCTGGGAGTTGTAGTTTTGCAACATCTGGAGGCACACTAGTTGGGAAACATTGTCCGTTTCCTACCTCAGTGCCTCCAGCTGTTGCAATTGTTGCAAAACTATAACTCCCAGCATGCACTGACAGACCATGCATGCTGGGAGTTGTAGTTTTGCAACAGCTGGAGGCACACTGGTTTGGAAACACTAAGTTTGGTTGCAAAACACTTGAAAGTTTATTACTTAACTTAGTGTTTCCAAACCAGTGTTCCTCCAGCTGTTGCAAAACTACAACTCCCAGCATGCACGGACAGCCAAAGGGCATGCTCGGAGTTTGCAACAGCTGGATGTTTGCCACCTCCCCCCAATGTGAATGTACAGGGTACACTCACATGGGCGGAGGTTTACAGTGAGTGCTGCAAGTTTGAGATGGCGCAAATTTTGCGCTGCAGCTCAAACTTCCAGCGGCAAACTTGCTGTGAACCTCTGCCCATGTGACTGTACCCTAAAAACACTACACTACACTACACTGACACTAACCTAAAATAAAAAGTAAAAAACACTACATATACACATACCCCTACACAGCCCCCCTCCCCCAAAAAATGAAAAACATCTGGTACGCTACTGTTTCCAAAACGGAGCCTCCAGCTGTTGCAAAATAATAACTCCCAGTATTGCCGGACAGCCATTGACTGTCCAGGCATGCTGGGAGTTTTGCAACAGCTGGAGGCACCCTGTTTGGGAATCACTGGCGTAGAATACCCCTATGTCCACCCCTATGCAAATCCCTAATTCAGGCCTCAAATGCGCATGGCGCTCTCACTTTGGAGCCCTGTCGTATTTCAGGGCAACAGTTTTGGGACACATATGGGGTATCGCCGTACTCGGGAGAAATTGCCTTACAAATTTTGGGGGGCTTTTTCTTCTTTAACCCCTTATGAAAAGGTGAAGTTGGGGTCTACACCAGCATGTTAGTGTAAAAAAATAATTTTTTTACACTGACATGCTGGTGTTGCCCTATACTTTTCATTTTCACAAGAGGTAAAAGGGAAAAAAGACCCTCTAAATTTGTAACGCAATTTCTCCTGAGTACGGAGATACCCCATATGTGGGCGCAAAGTGCTCTGGGAGCGCACAACAAGGCCCAGAAGGGAGAGTGCACCATGTACATTTGAGGCGATTTGCACAGGGGTGGCTGATTGTTACAGCAGTTCTGACAAACGCAAAACAATAAATATCCACATGTGACCCCATTTTGGAAACTACACCCCTCACGGAATGTAATAAGGGGTGCAGTGAGCATTTACACCCCACTGGTGTATGACAGATTTTTGGAACAGTGGTCTGTGAAAATGAAAAATAAAATTTTTGATTTGCACAGTCCACCGTTTCAAATATCTGTCAAACGCCAGTGGGGTGTAAATACTCACTGCACCCCTTATTACATTCCATGAGGGGTATAGTTTCCAAAATGGGGTCACATGTGGGGGGGTCCACTGTTCTGGCACCATAGGGGCTTCCTAAATGGGACATGCCCCCCAAAAACCCTTTCAGAAAAACTCACTCTCCAAAATCCCATTGTCGCTCCTTCCCTTCTGAGCCCTCTACTGCGCCCGCCGAACACTTTACATACGCATATGAGGTATTTCCTTACTCGAGAGAAATTGGGTTACAAATTTTAGGGTGATTTCTCTCCTTTTACCCCTTGTAAAAATTAAAAAATTGGGTCTACAAGAAAATGCGAGTGTAAAAAATGAAGATTTAGAATTTTCTCCTTCACTTTGCTGCTATTCCTGTGAAACACCTAAAGGGTTAAAACACTTACTGAATGTCATTTTGAATACTTTGGGGGGTGCAGTTTTTATAATGGGGTCATTCATGGGGTATTTCTAATATGAAGATCCTTAAAATCCACTTCCAACCTGAACTGGGCCCTGAAAAATTACGATTTTGAAAATCTTGAGAAAAATTGGAAAATTGCTGCGGAACTTTGAAGCCCTCTGATGTCTTCCAAAAGTAAAAACTTGTCAATTTTTTAATGCAAACACAAAGTAGACATATTGTATATGTGAATCAATATGTAATTTATTTGGAATATCCATTTTCCTTTCAAGCAGAGACTTTCAAAGTTAGAAAAATGCTAAATTTTCAAAATTTTCATGAAATTTTTAGATTTTTTACCAAGAAAGGATACAAATATCAGTGAAATTTTACCGATAAAATAAAGTAGAATATGTCACGAAAAAACAATCTCGGAATCAGAATGATAAGTAAAAGCATTCCAAAGTTATTAATGTTTAAAGTGACAGTGGTCAGATTTTCAAAAAATGCCCAGGTCATGAAGGTGAAAATGGGCTGGGTCATGAAGGGGTTAAAGTTAAATTGGTGAATTTTTCACCAAGAAATGATCAAAGGAAATTTACCACTAACATAAAGTAGAATATGTCAAGAAAAAGCATACTCTGGATCAAATTCATAAGTAAAAGCATTACAGAGTTATTAATGCCTAAAGTAACAGTGGTCAAATTAGGGGGGAAAAAAGCACTGTCCTTAAGGTCATAATGGGCTTGGTCCTTAAAGGGGTACTCCGCCCCTAGACATCTTATCCCCTATCCAAAGGATAGGGGATAAGATGTCAGATCGCCACTGTCCCGCTGCTGGGGACCCCCAGGATCCCCGCTGCGGCACTGCGCTATCATTACTGCTCTGCACATAATGATGGGCAGTACAGGGGCCGGAGCATCGTTACGTCACGGCTCTGCCCCTCGTGACATCACGGCCCGCCCCTTTCAATACAAGTCTATGGGAGGGGGCGTGGTGGTCGTCACGCCCCCTCCCATAGACTTGCATTAAGGGGACGGGCCGTGATGTCACGAGGGGCGGCGCCATGACGTCACGCTGCTCCGTCCCCCGTATCGCCCGTCATTACGCACAGAGCGAACTCGCTCTGTGCTGTAATGATAGCGCGGTGCCGCAGCGGGGATCCCGGGGGTCCCCAGCAGCGGGACCGCGGCGATCTGACATCTTATCCCCTATTCTTTGGATAGGGGATAAGATGTCTAGGGGCGGAGTACCCCTTTAAGAGGTTACTGTTAATGCAAAAGTTCGAATTTATAATTTTTAGTATCTCTTTAAAACCCTGGCCAATTTCCAATCAACACTAATCAGCCAAAGGTCAATAGTCTGTAGGGTAGTGGTCTGGACACACCAAAGTTAAACATTCCATCTGTGAAAAGGAATTTTTCATTTTTTATGTAAAGTAAACTGTATTATCTTAATGATATCTTTCTTTCATTCATTACTTGTTTTCTTTAAAGCCTGTGTCAATTTCATGTTTGCCCAGAGAAAATGCCTTTTTTAAAGTAAGTCTTTTGAAAATTGGTTCTGTTGTATTACATACAGCAGAACTCATTTTTAGTATTAACTAGCGGAGTACCCGGCGTTGCCCGGTATTTTGTTCCTAATCCTTGTTGGGGAGGAAAATAAACAATGGAGGAAGCTTTTGACTTCATAACCTGTCCTCATATATTTGTCGTCATATCCCGACCTCCTATCCTGACCTCCTATCCCGTCCTGTAATATGTGTACCAGGTATTGAAATATCTCCAGTGGTACAGAAGTTATGTGGGAACATATATTTCCCATTGATTTGCATGGGACTTTAAACAAAAACCCCGACCCTCACAAATGGGGGTAGTTAAGGGTTAAATTAACTATCCTGTATTTTAAGTGGACATGTAAGTAACATGTGACCAAGTATTATCGAAATATCTCCAGCCGTTTGGAAGTTATGCAGTAACATATATTTCCCATTGACTTGTATGGGACTTTAAACATAAACCCTGCCCCTGGCAAATGGGGGTGAGTAAGGGTTAAATCACCTATCCTATGTTGTTGACATATAAGTAACGTGTGCCAAGTTTCATGTTAATATCTTTAGCCGTTTGGATGTGATACATACATACATACACACGTTGAGCTATATAGATATAGATATAGATATAGAGATAGATAGATAGATAGATATATAGATAGATTAACATAGGTATTTTTTATTTTGCAAGTGAAACTATGGCAATTGTATTATCAGACTGTTGTGCTTGCTCTAGTGACCAGTGTGAAAACTGTAATATTTAACACCTTTAGGATGAAGCCCACATTTTGACCTTAAAGGGGTACTCTGCCCCTAGACATCTTATCCCCTTTCCAAAGAATAAGGGATAAGATGTCTGATTGCGGGGATCCTGCCGCTGGGACCCCCCGCGATCTCCACTGTGGCACCCCAGTCATCCTGGGCATAAAGCAAACTTTGCGGGGACCCGTGGCTTATAGTGCACAGCACTGATTAACCCTTTAGGCGCAGCATTCAAAGTGAAAGTAAAGCACTGCCGGTTATCTCAGGGGGCTTTTAGGGATTGCCGCGATGAAATTGCAGCATTCCGAACAGCTGTAAAGACAGCAGGAGGGTCCCTACCAGGCATGAGCAGTCAAACGGCAGAATCATTGATCAATAGTTTCCTAAGAGAAACCATTGATCAATGTAAAAGATCAGTGTGTGCAGTGTTATAGCCCCCTATGCAAAAAAAGTGAATAAAGATCATTTAACTCCTTCCCTAATAAAAGTTTGTATCACCCCCTTTTTCCCAATAAGAAAAAAAACGGTGTAAATAAAAATAAACATATGTGGTATGGCAGTGTGCTGAATTGTCCGAATTATAAAAATATATCATTAATTAAACTGCATAGTCAATGGCATACATAAATGGTACCGCTAAAAACTTCAGATCACTGCACAAAAAATTAGCCCTCATACCGCCCCATACGCAGAAAAATAAAAAAGTTATAGGGGGTCAGAAGATGACCATTTTAAAAGTATAAATTTTCCTGCATGTAGTTATGATTTTTTTCAGAAGTACGACAAAATCAAACCTATATAAGTAGGGTATTATTTTAATCGTATGGATCTACAGAATAAAGATAAGGTGTCATTTTTACCGAATAATGTACTGCGTAGAAACTGAAGCCCCGAAAAGTTACAAAATGGCATTTTTCTTAAATTTTGTCACACAATGATTTTTTTTTTCCCGTTTCGCCGTAGATTTTTGGGTAAAATGACTGTCATTACAAAGTAGAATTGGTGGCGCAAAAAATAAGCAGTCATATGGATTTTTAGCTGCAAAATTGAAAGTGTTGTAAATTCTAAAAGGTAAGGAGGAAAAAACGAAAGTGCAAAAACTGGAAAACCCTCCATCCCCAAGGGGTTAATGACCTCAATCATACTGTAGGTCCATACGGTCAAAAGGATACCCAATTTATGTTTTATTTTACTAATTTAAAAAAATGAGTACATGCACCACAATTAGGGTGTTTAAAATTGTCATCTTCTGACCCCTATAACTTATTTTTTCTGCATACGGGGCTATATGATGGCTAATTTTTTGCTCCATGATCTGCAGTTTTTGTCGGTACTAATTATATTTTGATCGCTTTTTATTAGTTTTTTTTATGGTATATGAAGTGATCAAAAATGCACAGTTTTGGACTTTAGTGTACTCCATCGACCATGCGGTTTAGTGAACCTTAAATTTATAGTTTGGACATTTACGAACGCCGCTGTACCACATATGATTGTTTATTTTTTATTACATTATTATTATTTATTTATTTTTTTTAAATGGGAGAAGGGGGGGGGGTGATACAAACTTTTATTAGGGAAGGAGTTAATTAACTTAACACTTTTTTTTTTTACACAGAGGACCAATCGGACGGTGAGGAGACAGGTAAGGGCCCTCCCGCCATCCATACAGCTGATCGGGACTCGCGATTTAGCTGCGGATGTCTCTATCAGCTCCACTTAGCTACCGGCACTGTTAACCCTACATTTTAGATGCCGCAATTAACTTTGATTGCAGCGTCTAAAGGGTTAACGCCAGGCATCGGCCCGTTCGGTGGTACAAGGCATTAACCGTGGGTCCTGGCTGCAACCGGGACCCACTGGGTTTGAAGTGTTCTCCTCTCGTGAGAACGGTTTAAACCCTGGGCGTACCGGTAAAGCCTCGGTCCTTAAATACCTGGATGCAAGGGCGTTCATGTACTCCCTTTGACTTGGACAGGTTAAGGATACAGCCCATTTTGGCCTTAAAGGGGTACCCCGCCCCTAGACATCTTATCCCCTACCCAGGGGCGGGACCCCTGTGATCTCTGCTGTAGCACCCAAGACATCCGGTGCATGGAGCGAACTACGCTCCATACCGGATGACTTGCAATGTGGGGCGGAGGCTCGTGGCTTCATGTTCAGGCCCTGCTTGTGATGTCATGGCCACGCCCCCTCAATACAAGTCTATGGGAGGGGGCATGATCATCACACCCCTTCTCCCATAGACTTGCATTGAGAGGGTGTGGCCGTGATGTCACAAGCTGAGTGCGGCCATGACGTCATGCGTCTCCAGCGCTGCACCCGATGCTCTAAACGAACGCCGGTCAGACATCCTTTCCCCTATCCTCTGGATTGGGGATAAGATGTCAAGGGGCGGAGTACCCCTTTAACCCCTTAACGACGCAGGACATAAATGTACGTCCTGGTGAGGTGGTGCTTAACGCACCAGGACGTACATTTACATCCTAAGCATAACCGCGAGCATCGGAGCGATGCCCGGATCATGTGCGTCAGGTCCCGGCTGCTGATCGCAGCCAGAGACTAGCCCGTAATGAAGGACATCCGCGATCCCACGGATGTCTGCCATTAACCCCTCAGATCACGGCATCTGCAGCATCGCGGTCTTTAAAATGGATGATCGCCCGTATCGCTGCCGCGGCGATCCGATCATCCACCAAGGCAGATGGAGGTCCCTTCACCTGGCTCCACTGAATTCACGGCGTCTTCTGCTCTAATCTGCCTTCCCGCAGACCAGAGCAGAAGATGACCAATAACACTGATCAGTGCTATGTCCCATACATAGCACTGAACAGTATTAGCAATCGAAAGATTGCTATAAATAGTCCCCTATGGGGACTATTAAAGTGTAAAAATAAAAGTAAAAAAATTTGAAAAACCCCCTCCCCCAATAAAAACGTAAATTGTCCCATTTTCCCTATTTCACCCCCAAAAAGTGTAAAAAAAAATGTATATACATATTTGGTATCGCCGCTTGTGTGTAAATATCTGAACTATTAAATAAAATGTTTATGATACCGTACAGTAAACGGCGTGAACGTTAAAATAAAAGTCCAAAATTGCTGCTTTTTTTTAGAACATTTAATCCATTTTTAATAAAAAATAATAATTTGGAATAAAAAATTTTATATAAGGAAATATGGTATCAATAAAAAGTACAGATCACTGCGCAAAAAAATGAGCCCTCATACCGCCGCTTATACAGAAAAATGAAAAAGTTATAGGTCTTCAAAATAGGGGGATTTTAAACGTACTAATTTGGTTAAAAAGTTTGCGATTTCTTTTAAGCGCAACAGTAATAGAAAAGTATGTTATCATGGGTATCATTTTAATCGTATTGACCCAAAGAATAAAGAACATGTCATTTTTACCGTAAATTTTACGGCGTGAAAACGAAACCTTCCAAAATTAGCAAAATTGCAGTTTTCTTTTTAATTTCACCACACAAATCGTATTCTTTTGGTTGCGCTATACATTTTATGGTAAAGTGAGTGATGGCATTACAACGGACAACTGGTCGCGCAAAAAACAAGCCCTCATGCTAGTCTGTGGATAAAAATATAAGAGTTATGATTTTTTGAAGGCGAGGAGGAAAAAACAAGGATGCAGACAATTTTATTTTTACGTTTTTAAGGCCTAAATGGGCTGCATCCTTAAGGGGTTAAGGTGCCTAAGACAGTTTAATTTTTTTTCTTTTTTCCCTTCTCGTCTAAGAGTCAATTTTTCCATCCACAAACTCATGTGAGGGGGTTTTGACCAATTGTCCTTTGTAATGACGCCTTGAATTTTACCCTTAAATGTATGGCACAAACAAACAAAAAAATATTTTGTGGGGAAATCAAAAGTTGCTAAATAAAATTTTTTCTTTCCAGAGAGTTTAGTTTTTATGCCGAACACTTTACAGTAAAACATGTTTTCTTTATTCTGTGGGCCAATACAATAAAAATGATACCCATGTGTATTTTCTATTATTTAACTCTTTAAAATTTGTACCTTTAAAATAACTTACATTTTTCAGTGTATGGGGCTGTATGTGAGGGCTCATGTTTTGCATCTTGATCTGTACTTTTTATCGGTACCACTTACCACCACCGCGTATGTGACTTTTTAATCACTTTTTATTAAAAAAAATTCTAGAATTTGTGACCAAAAAGCTATTTCAGACTTTGTTTTTATTTTTTTTTTCCGTTTATGCTGTTCACCGTACAGGATCTTTAAAATTATAATTTAATAGTTTGGACATTTACGCACATGGGCGATACCAAATATATAAATATAAGTATAATATGTCCACCATAGGAAACATTACATAGCAATCCTTAGATTGCTATTACTGTTCGGCATTGTCCAGGCTCTTCCCTAGGTCTCGTGTGGCGCGGTTTTGCCCCTCCGTTATGGGCCCACGATCACTCCTCCCAGCAGTGCTGAGCGCTGGGAGGAGGTGACTTAACCCTTACACGGCTGCCCGCCTTGTATGTACTGCGCAGCCGTGCGGCGGGCGTATGAGGTGAGCTCAGGAGCGGAGCTCTTTTCATACTAGCTAATGCTGGACATCACTGACCCATGTGATGTCCGGCATTAACCCTTTATACGCCGCAATCAAAGTTGATCGCGGTGTCTAAAATGCTGAAAACAATCTGCCATAGCTCAATGGAGCTGATCGGCACACCCACAGGGTCCCGTTCATCTGAGAGGATGGGCGGAGGGTCCCTACCACGTTCGTTCTGTGTGATCTGCACTCCAATAATGCAGGCCTTAGCAGCCTGTAGTAATGGAGCGCTGATAACACTGATCAGTGCTGTGCTATAGGCTCCTATAGCATAGCATTGAGCAGTGTCCAGAAGTAAAAAACTTAAATCTGTGTGCCTCCAGCTGTTACAAAACTACAACTCCCAGCATGCCCTATAGCCATATTTGGCAACGCCGCGTGCATAAATGTCCGAACTATTAAAATATAATGTTAATGAAACCACACGGTCAATGGCGTAAATGTTTAAAAAAAAAAAAAACAGAATTGCAGATTTTTGTTCACTTAACCCCTTAACGACGCAGGTCTTAAATGTACGTCCTGGTGAGGTGGTACTTAACGCATCAGGATGTACATTTACATCCTATACATAACCGCGAGCATCGGAGCGATGCTCGGGTCATGCGCGGAAGGTCCCGGCTGCTGATTGCAGCCAGGGACCCGCCGGTAATGGCCGACATCCTCGATCATGCGGATGTCTGCCATTAACCCCTCAGATGCAGTGATCAATACAGATCACGGCATCTGCAGAAAAATGAAAAAGTTATAGGTCAGCAAAATAGAGGGGTTTTAAATGCACTCATTTGGTTAAATTTAGGGATTTTTTTAAAGCGGTATAATAATAATAAAGTATAATCATGGGTATCATTTTAATCTTATTGACCCACAGAATAAAGAAAACATGTCTATTTTACCGTAAAGTGCACACCATGAAAACAAAACCTTCCAAAATTTGCAAAATTGCGGTTTTCTTATCAATTTCCTCACACAATTAGTATGTTTTGGGTTGCGCCATACATTTCAAGGTAAAATGAGTGATGTCATTACAAAGGACAACTGGTTGCACACAAAACAAGCCCTTATACTAGTTTGTGGATGAAAATATAAAAGTTATGATTTTTAGAAGTCAAGGAGGAAAATACGAAAACATAAAAATCCTTAAGGCCCAAATGGGCTGATTCCTTAAGGGGTTAATGTAGCAGAAAAAGTCATCCCAAAAGTTCCCATCAAAATATTTAAGAGGGAGATTTATCGGAACATGCTGAGGAAAAAGAGTAGTTGCCCATAGCAACTAATCAGATAGGTGTGTAACCCTATAGTGTGTCCTGGAGTCAATGAAAGTGGCAGTGCTGTGGCTCCAAGCCCGGCCAGTACCTTCTATACCTTCTGTGTATTCCTGTGTCACCTTCAAGTACGGTACACCAGTAACTTAAAAATTCTGATAATACAATTTTACACAAACTACATTGAAAAAAGTGGACTGGGCAATGCATTTTCAGTTTCGTTTTTTGGCCAAGCACAGACTTAATTTCTGGTCTCGGCCCAAAACTTCCCTTTTGGTGCATCCCAAGAAATAGCCATAGTATACAGATCTGTGAGCCAGGTGAGGCATTCTAGAAGGTTATTTCATTATGTAGTTTACAGGAAGTCAGCTGACCCGGGATTGGACTTCCTTTTAACTTTCAGTTAATCTAGTGATCACATGACCAAATTAAAGTAATGAAACACATACATGCAGATGTGCTGGCATGAAACAAATGGCACTGTACAACTTGTGATGGTGGTTGTTCGTGATATTGGCAAGAAAAACTAAAAAAAAAAAGCTGCTTTTAAACTTTATAATTATAAATAATTTCCAGGAAAACTATCCAAATTGTTCCCGGCATTTTTGTTCTTTAAAGAATCTAAAGTGTCAAAGCCTAAAAGGGACAGTGTTCCATAAGTATAGGTGTTATTAATGCTGTACATAATACCTGACATTTAACTCTCTAAATAACATTCCTTGAAATGAAACACATGTGGCAAGTTTCTAAGCACTTATAAATATTTCTTGTGTTTTGACGTCGAAGTGATTTATCTTTATTCAACCGTTAGAATTTTTTGCCGACATGTGTGAAATGTCTATACATTCTTGTAAGCGTCGCCTGGCAAATAGGATCTAAGTACTTAAAACTCAAGTGGAAAGAGCATGTCGCTTTGTACAGGTTCCCAATATGTACTAGACTAAATTACTTCAAATGGCCAACTACATAAAGAATACACCAAGGAATTTTAAAAACTGTGTTTTAGGCTCACGTTATGAATAATTCATACTGGAAGATCTTGCCATTTAAAAATTCCGCTTCTGCTTTTCATTACCAGAATGTCTTGGGAAAGGATGCTTCATCCTGGCCTGTTACTCTCTTTATGCCATTTTACGGCTCTGCACTGCATAGTATAAGCTGGTATGCAGAACGAATTTATTTTATTCATTTTAAGTCTTGGAATCTTTTTCACATTAGCCAGCTCCAATTTTGCCCCACCTTCCTGTATTTCTGTTCGTAAAGTAGAAGGCAAGTCTCTTGAATCGTATTAAATCGGCTGTTGGTATTGTGTAGATACAGACTTGCGCATACAAAAACGGAGCACTATTCGCTCATATATTTGGCAGTAGATACATGGTTTACAATATGGCTTTATAGTGGGTTCATAGTGTTATACCAAATAATATTGTAGAAACTAAAGTAGAACAGTGCTAGAAAGCGGTAAATTTGTGACCCTCCTTATAGCTCAGTTAGGATAATCTATCATCAGTAGGGCGGATATGGTGCAGGATTATTGCATCTGGATACAAGAAATCAAATTACCCAGAACATGAATGCCCATCTCCACCCAGTGCCTGGAAATCCTCTCACTGCAGTCAACCAGATGATATTGGTGGGTCCATATGGCTGACATATAACCTGCTGGCCATAGGTTTTAGCTCTGAAATGTTGTGGTCTGAAGTGAAATTCTCTTCCTGACCAATTAAACAAAAATTTTTTTTCTCCATAAATTTATAAAACCGTTATTTTTTTTAGTGGCAGTCAATCACTGGACGACACCCCTATAACTGATACAAAGGACCACCACCTCTCAACTTCAGTATGACTTTCAGTAAAGTGGATTTAAGTTAACGGTATAGTCAGTTTGTTGGATTGCTTACTTTTGAGCAATAAATGACTAAAGCATGCCTCTAATGATGGTCCCGGTGGCAGGGTATGTATTTAAAATTTGCAGCAACTTCTGAGCCTGAGACTATCGCGATCTGAAGATGGATTTGCCAGAAGTCCCATAGACTTGCAAATACTTTTTGCAAATATGTCTCTGGATTGAGAAAGCCTTGGAGCAAGTCTTGTATGCAGAAGTTTCCTTGAATTTTTCACCTATATTCTGCACTGGGACCATCATTAGAGAGATGTTTTAAATGAGATGTGTGCTTTTTTTGGGTGTACATATCTCGTGCCATGCTACTTTTATGGCTCCCTTCTATTAAGCCACACCTCTATGTCGAGTTTGCTGCACATCTCCATGTGTGACTCAAATAGTGCCTCAGTACATACAGCATGTAACTAAGCTTGCTACAATATGTTTTCTGATTTGTATGAAATCTACATGTTTCTGTATGAAATTGCAGACCTATGAGGGTACAGTAAGGTTCTATGGACTTCAGTGGGAGCTTTATTTATTTTTGTTTTCAATCACTAAACAGATAAATTGCTTTTAAATACTTTCTGGAATACAAGCTTGTTGCTCTTCAACAACATCAAAACCTCTGGTCAAACTATTATGCAGCGCTCTGCATATCAGTCACCAAGGCCAATGTCTCTACTATTTTAAATCCTGTTTTTCATGTTCTGTAATTTCTTCTTGATTCTAAGCCACGAGAATTTACAATTTGACATTATTTAATTTCCACAAAATGCTTTTTTTCATGGCTCATTTGCAGCATCATGCTTTTTGCTAGGAGATTTATTTTATGGTGTATTGTGCAGTTATTGATATTTTTCTATCAATATTAAATAAAATTAATTTTAATATATGGTAAAATCATATAAAGTTGCTTTCAATAGACAGAGCACAAAGAAGTTACCCATCCTATCTACAAGTTAAGCTCTAGTATTTGGTAGATTAAGTGGGGGGAATCTATAATTATATTTTGCTTTGCACACAACATTCTGAGCTGCCCATAGATCACTTTATAGAGACCACAGGTACTCTATATCAAGAGATGGTGTGTCATATGGATTATGTACTACTTATATAATCAGCTCACAACCTATGAAATAGAGGAGACGTCCAACTAATGGTAACTAATGGTTTGCCTATTGTTAAACTAGGCACTGGGAAAACAGTCTCTTAATATCTTTAGCAACATACACATAGCACAAGAAACTGAGCAAATGATAATTTACCCCACATTGAGTTTTATCTGCAGCATGCTTACATGTTTTTATAATCATTTTAATATATATATATATATATATGGTGTGTGTGTGTATATATCACCATTTTAAATTTTTGGTTGTCATTGGTCCCAATAAATGATTTTTCTTTGTTTTTACAGACCCACATATAAAGGTATCTGGCAAGAAAGAAAATGTGAAAGAAGCCAAGGAAAGGATTATGTCAGTACTAGATACGAAGGTAAGGTAGATTTAAAAAATAATTAGAATATAGGATTCCATATAGATTTGTTTTAATTTGCCCTCTCTCTCTCTATTTTGGTATCTATAATTAGTTGTCCTTCCGGTAAGGAACACACAGTCTACACAGAGATACACTAAATATCTTATATCTTAACTTAAGTGGAAAGCAGTTACAAACTAAGCAGAGGGTTCCCCTCCATGTTTTTCATCACATTAGTCTACCAAGAGATTTATTTTTCCCCATTTACAACCCTGATGAGTTCCTCATGTGCCATAGTACTGTCCTAGACCACTAAATTCCAGTAACTGATTTTCTACACTGAATCAAAATAGTATATTCGATGTTAATCCCTAAACCATTCTAGACCTCCAGGAATAGTGGCTTTAAACCCCTTAACGACTACAGATGTATATTTACGTCTGTGGCCTGCTCCCGTAATGTGAAGCGCTCTCAGAAGCTATCAGCACCCAGGACCCGTGGCTAAAACCTGACATCGATGATCGGGCTGATGTCCGGTATTAACCCTTTAGGCATCTAAAATTGGAAAAATCAATGCCGGTTAGCTCAGCGGAGTGGTTCTGGACTGCCACGGTGAACATCCCGAACAGCAGAGAGGACAGCGGGAATCGCCTTAACTTGCTCCACACTGTCCGATCGTCGTTTGATTGCTCCAAGCCTGAGATCCAGGCTGGAACAATGGAGCGCAGATTACACTGATCAGTGCTATTCTATGGCATAGCATTGAACAGTGTATGCAATCAAAGGATTGCAAGTAATAGTCCCCTATGAGGACTAAAAAAAAATAGTGTAAAAATAGTTTAAAAAGTGAATGAATGTAATTTAACCCATTCCTAAATAAGTTAGAATCACCCCCATTTTCCCATAAAAAAATTTAACTAAAAATAAACATGTGGTATCGCCGCATCTGCATGTCCAAACTATAACAATATAATGTTAACTAATCTGCACTTTCAATGGCGTACACATAAAATAAATTCCCAAATTGCTTATTTTGGTCACTTTGTATACACTAAAAAAATGTATAATAAGTAATCAAAATGTCCAATCAAAACTTCAGATCACGGTGCAAAAAATTAGCCATCATATCACCCCCGTATACAGAAAAATAAGTTATAGGGGTCAAAATTTTAACTAATTTTTTAGTTTAATGCTAATTTTGGTGCATGTAGTTATAATTTTTTTTTAAGTAGTAAAATAAAGAAAAACCTATATAAATTGGGTGTCCTTGTAACCGTATGGCCCTACAGAATAAACATATGGTGTCCTTTTAACCTAAAATTGCACTGCGTAGAATCGGAAGCCCCTAAAATTTACAAAATGGTGTTTTTTATTTTGCCTGGGTTTGCCATAAAATTTGTGGTGAAATTATTGATCTCATTGCAAAGTACAATTGATGGTGCAAAAAAATGAGCCTTCATATGAGTCTGTAGGTGCAAAATTGAAAGTGTTATGATTTTTAGAATGTGATGAGGAAAAAATGAAAGTGGAAAAACCAGTGGTCCTTAAGGGGTTTAAGGGGCTATCCAAGAATAGAAGGAAATAACCTATTTATTCCAAAAGCAGAACAACACTTGTCCTCAGGTTGTGTGTGGTATTACAGCTCAGTTCCATTGACGTGAATGGAGCAAAATTATAATGCCACACACAACCTAAGGACAAGTGTTGTGCTTTTTTTGGAAGAAATCTGCTCTGTTTTTTTATTACTGAATAACCCCTTAAGGACCCAGGGCATATAGGTACGCCCTGGCTCCCTGGTACTTAAGGACCCAGGGCGTACCTGTACGCCCGTGGGCATTTCGGTCCCCGGACCGGGATGACTGCTGATGTCGATCAGCAGTCATCTCGTGCAAATTCCCAGGGGGATCCTGAGACCAAATTGCTGGTCAATTCAGACTGGCGATTCCAGGTCATACGGGTCTCTGGTGACCTGGAATATAAGGGGGGTGCCACCCCTCCTATCCCTGCTATTGGTCGGTCAGAAGCGACCGACCAATAGCAGATCGGGGGCCGGTAAAGTTCGGTTCCCCCATTCTGCCCACCCACAGTAGTGCGGGCAAAACGGGGGAACTGTACTGTGACCGGCGCCGGAGGTCCACTTACCAACGGCGGCGTCTGAGGCGACAATCGGTGGCAGCAGCGGGCGGCGATGAAGTGGGGCTGGCTCCATGGTGCAGACTACGGAAGCCGGTGAGTTGCCTAGCAACATCTGGAGGGCTACAGTTTGGAGACCACTATACGGTGGTCTCTAAACTGTAACCCTCCAGATGTTGCAAAACTACAACTCTCAGCATGCACAAACAGCAAACTGCTGCTTCGCCATGCTGGGAGTTGTAGTTGCGTACCTCCAGCTGTTGGATAACTAAATCTCCCAGCATGCCCTTCTGCGATCAGTATATGCTGGGAGTTGTAGTTTTGCAACAGCTGGATGCACACTGGTTGGAAAATACTGAGTTATATAACAGATCTTAACTGAAGGTTTTCCAACCAGTGTGCCTCCAGCTGTTGCAAATGTACAAGGCAAGGTCTGTCAGTGCATGCTGGGAGTTGTAGTTTAGCAACAGCTGGAGGTTTGCAGGGTACATTCTTACGGGCGGGTTTACTGTGAGTTTCCTGCACCAAGTTTGAGCAGCGCAAACTCACCGTAAACCCCCGGCCGTGTGAATGTACCATAAAAACACTACACTACACTAATACACATAATAAAGGGTAAAACACTACATATACACCCCCTTACAGTGTCCGTCCGTCCCAAATAAAAATGAAAAACGTATCGTTCGAAAGGGTTTCCAAAACGGAGCCTCCAGCTGTTGCAAAACAACTCACAGCTTTTCCGGACAGCCATGCTGGGAGTTTAGCAACAGCTGGAGGGACCCTTTTTGGGAATCACTGTCCACCCCTATGCAATCCCAAATTTAGTCCTCAAATGCGCATGGCGCTCTCTCACTTCGGAGCCCTGTTGTATTTCAAGGAAACTGTTTAGGGCCACATATGGGGTATTTCCGTACTCGGGAGAAATTGCACTACAAATTTTGGGGTCTTTTTCTCCTTTTTACCGCTTATGAAAAGGAAAAGTTGGGGTCTACACCAGCCTGTTAGTGTAAATTTTTTTAATTATTTTTTTACACTAACAGGCTGGTGTAGACCCCAACTTTTTATTTTTACAAAAGGTGAAAGACCCCCAAAATTTGTAACTCAATTTCTCTGAAATACGGAAATACCCCATATGTGGGCGTAAAATGCTCTGGGGGTGCACAACAAGGCTCAGGAGTGAGAGCGCACTATGTACATTTGAGGCCTAAACTGGTGATTTGCACAGGTGTGGCTGATTTTTACAGCGGTTTTGACATAAACACAAAAAAAATACCCACATGTGACCCCATTTTGGAAACTACACCCCTCATGGAACGTAACAAAGAGGGTATAGTGAGCCTTAACACCCCACAGGTGTTTGACGAAATTTCGTTAGTGTGATGGGAAAACAAAAAAAAAAAATTCACTAAAATAGTGTTACCCTAAATTTTTCATTTTCACAAGGGAAAATAGGAAAAGAAAGCCTCCCAAAATTTGGAACCCCATTTCTTGAATGAGAAAATACCCCATATGTGGATGTAAAGTGCTCTGCGGGCGAACTACAATGTTGAGAAGAGAAGGAAAATTTGTCTGGAATTGAAGGCCAATGTGTGTTTACAAAGCCCCCATAGTGCCAGAACAATGGACCCCCCCCCCCCCCACACACACACAATGTGCTATCATTTTGGAACCTACACCCTCATGGAATGTTATAAGGGGTACAGTGAGCATTTACGCCCCACAGGTGTCTGTCAGATATTTGGAACAGTGGTCCGTGAAAATGAAAAATTTAATTTTTCATTTGCTCAGCCAACTGTTCCAAAGACCTGTCAAATGCCAGTGGGGTGTAAATGCTCACTGCACCCCTTATTAAATTCTGTGAGGGGTGTAGTTTCCAAAATGGGGTCACCTGTGGGGGGTGTCTACTGTTCTGGCACCACGGGGGGCTTTGTAAACGCACAAGCCCCCCCCCCCCCCAACTTCTTTTCCAACCAAATTCTCTCTCAAAAAGCTCAATGGTACTCCTTCTCTTCTGAGCATTGCAGTGCGCCAGCAAAGTACTTGACGTCATGGTGTATTTCCATACTCAGAAGAAATGGTATTAAAAATTTTGGGGGGCATTTTCTCCAATTACCCCATTAAAAATGTATTTGGGGAAATAACTGCATTTTTCACTTACACATACGACTTTTGAAACGTCAAAATCGTCAAACACCTGTGGGGTGTTAAGGCTCACTGTACCCCTTGTTCCCTTGTTAGGTTCCTTGAGGGATGCAGTTTCCAAAATAGTATGCCATGTGTTTTTTTTCTTTTTATTTTCTGGCACCATAGGCGCTACCTTAATGTGACATGCCCCCCAAAAACCATTTCAGCAAAATTTGCTTTCCAAAAGCCAAATGTGACTCTTCTCTTCTGAGCATTGTAGTGCACCCGCAGTGCACTTGACATCCGCACATGGGGTATTTCCAGGTGGGGTTACAAATTTTGAATGACATTTTCTCATATTCTGTAAAATTGGGGGAAAAACCAGCATTTTAGTGAAAAAAATTCATTTACACATCCAACTTTAACGAAAAGTCGTCAAACACCTGTGGCATGTTAAGGCTCACTGTACTCCTTGTTATGTGCCTTGAGGGGTGTAGTTTCCAAAATAATGTGCCATGTGGGTTTTTTGTTGCTGTTCTGGCACCATAGGGGCTTCCTAAATGTGACATGCCCCCCAAAAACCATTTCAGAAAAACTCACTCTCCAAAAACCCATTGTTGCTTTTTCCGTTCTGAGCCCTCTAGTGCACCCACAGAGCACTTGACGTACACATATGAGGTATTTCCTTACTCGAGAGAAATTGGGTTACAAATTATAGGGTGACTTCTCTCCTTTTACCCCAAACTGGGTCTACAAGAATTTTCTCCATTTTGCTGCTATTCCTGTGAAACACCTAGAGGGTTCACACTTACTGAATGTCATTTTGAATACTTTTAGGGGTGCAGTTTTTATAATTGGGTCATTTATGGGGTATTTCTAAATAAAGGCCCATCAAATCCACTTCAAAACTGAATTGGTCCCTGAAAAATTCAGATTTAGATTTTTTTTTTTTTTAAATTGGAAAATTGCTGCTGAACTTTGAAACCCTCTGAGGTCTTCCAAAATGCAATCATAAAGTAGACATATTGTGTATGTGAATCAATATATCATTTATTTGTAGTGTCCATTTTCCTTTATAAGCAGAGAGTTTCAAAGTAAAAACAAATGCTAAATTTTCAAATTTTTCATCAAATTTTTGAATTTTTCACCAAGAAATGATGCAAGTATCAACGAAATTTTACCACTAACATAAAGTAGAATATGTCACGAAAAAACAATCTCCGAATCAGAATGAAAAGTAAAAGCATCTAAGAGTTATTAATGCATAAAGTGGCTGGTCAGATGTGCAAAAAATGGCTGGGTCCTTAATCCCTTAAGGACCAGGCCATTTTACACCTTATGACCAGAGCGTTTTTTGAACTTCTGACCACTGTCACTTAAAACATTAATAACTCTGGAATGCTTTTAGTTATCATTCTGATTCCGAGATTGTTTTTTCGTGACATATTCTACTTTAACATGGTGGCAATTTCTTGTGGTAACTTGCATCCTTTCTTGGTGAAAAATCCCAAAATTTGATGAAAAAATTGAAAATTTTGCATTTTTCTAACTTTGAAGCTCTCTGCTTGTAAGGAATATGGATATTCCAAATACATTTTTTTTCACATATACACTATGTCTACTTTATGTTTGCATCATAAAATTGACAAGTTTTTACTTTTGGAAGACAGCAGAGGGCTTCAAAGTTCAGCAGCAATTTTCCAATTTTTCACAAAATTTTCAAACTCACTATTTTTCAGGGACCAGTTCAGGTTTGAAGTGGATTTGAAGGGTCTTCATATTAGAAATACCCCATAAAAGACCACATTATTTAACCCTTTAGGTGTTTCACAGGAATAGCAGCAAAGTGAAGAAAATTCACAATCTTCATTTTTTACACTTGCATGTTCTTGTAGACCCAATTTTTGAACTTTTCCAAGGGATAAAAGGAGAAAATTTATACTTGTATTTGTAGCCGAATTTCTCACGAGTAAGCACATACCTCATATGTCTATGTAAAGTGTTCGGCGGGCTCAGAAGGTGAAGGAGCGACAAGGGGATTTTGGAGAGTACGTTTTTCTGAAATGGTTTTTGAGGGGCATGTTGCATTTAGGAAGCCCCTATGGTGCCAGAACAGCAAAAAAAAAAAAAACACATGGCATACCATTTTGGAAACTAGACCCCTTGAGGAACATAACAAGGAATAAAGTGAGCCTTAATAGCCCACAGGCGTTTCACAACTTTTGCATATGTAAAAAAAAAATAAAAAAAATTTGTAACTCCATTTCTTCTGAGTATGGAAATACCCCATGTGTGGACGTCAAGTGCCCTGCAGTCGAACTACAATGCTCAGAAGGAGCGCCATTGAGCTTTTGAAGAGTAAATTTGTTTGGAATGGTAGTCGGGGGCCATGTGCATTTACAAAGCCCCCCGTGGTGCCAGAACAGTGGACCCCACACAGTGGACCCCATTTTGGAAACTACACCCCTCACAGAATTTAATAAGGGGTGCAGTGAGTATTTACACCCCACTGGCATTTGACAGATCATTTTCACGGACCACTGTTCCAAAAATCTGTCAGACACCTGTGGGGCGTAAATGCTCACTCCACCCCTTATTACATTACCTGAGGGGTGTAGTTTCCAAAATGGGGTCACATGTTGGGGGGGTCCATTGTTCTGGCACTATGGGGGCTTTGTAAACACACGTGGCCTTCAATTCCGGACACATTTTCTCTTCAAAATCCCAATGGCGCTCCTTCTGTTCTGAGCATTGTAGTTCGCCCGCCGAGCACTTTACATCCATATTTGGGGTATTTTCTTACTCAGAAGAAATGGGGTTAAAAATTTTGGGGGGCTTTTTTCTATTTTCCCTTGTGAAAATGAAAAATTTAGGGTAACACCAGCATTTTAGTGAAATTTTTTTTATTTATTTTTTCATTTTCCCATCCAACTTTACCGAAAATTTGTCAAACACCTGTGGGGTTTTAATGCTCACTATACCCCTTGTTACATTCTGTGAGGGGTGTAGTTTCCAAAATGGGGTCACATGTCGATATTTATTTTTTTGCGTTTATGTCAGAACTGCTGTAAAATTAGCCACCCCTGTGCATATCACCAATTTAGGCTTCAAATGTACATAGTGTGCTCTCACTCCTGAGCCTTGTTGTGCGTCCGCAGAGCATTTTACGCCCACATATGGGGTATTTCCGTACTCAGGAGAAATTGCGTTACAAATTTTGGGGGTCTTTTTTTTCTTTTACCTCTTGTGAAAATAAAAAGTAAAGGGCAACACCAGCATGTTAGTGCAAAAAAAAATTTTTTTACACTAACAGGCTTGTGTAGACCCCAACTTTTAAGGTGTAAAAGGAGAAAAAGACCCCAAATTTTGTAGTGTAATTTCTCCCGCGTACGGAGATACCCCATATGTGGCCCTAAACTGTTTCCTTGAAATACGACAGGGCTCCGAAGTGAGAGAGCGCCATGCGCATTTGAGGACTAAATTAGGGATTGCATAGGGGTGGACATAGGAGTATTCTATGCCAGTGATTCCCAAACAGGGTGCCTCCAGCTGTTGCTAAACTCCCAGCATGCCTGGACAGTCAGTGGATGTCCAGAAATGCTGGGAGTTGTTGTTTTGCAACAGCTGGAGGCTCCGTTTTGGAAACACTGCCGTACAATACGTTTTACATTTTGATTGGGGGGGACAGTGTAAGGGGTGTATATGTTGTGTTTTACCCTTTATTATGTGTTAGTGTAGTGTAGTGTAGTGTTTTTAGGGTACATTCACACTGGCGGAGGTTTACAGTGAGTTCCCTGCTAGGAGTTTGCGCTGCGGCGAAAAATTTGCTACGGCTCATACTTGAAGCAGAAAACTCACTGTAAGCCTGCCCGTGTGAATGTACCCTGTACGTTCACATGGGGGGCAAACCTCCAGCTGTTTCAAAACTACAACTCCCAGCATGTACTGACAGACCGTGCATGCTGGGAGTTGTACTTTTGCAACAGCTGGAGACACATTGGTTGGAAAACATTCAGTTAGGTTCTGTTATCTAACTCAATATTTTCCAACCAGCGTGCCTCCAGCTGTTGCAAAACTACAACTCCCAGCATGTACTGATCACCGAAGGGCATACTGGGAGATGTAGTTATGCAACAGCTGGAGGGATCGCAACTACAACTCCCAGCATGCTGGGATTTTCAGTTTTAATTTAGCCAAACAACAACACGGCAAACATTAAGCGCCGTATGTAGGTCCCTGGGGTACCAATATATAGCCAAAAACAAAGAGACCCACAATACTAATATTATTTCAAAAAGTATGACAATCTTTATTAGACAATATAAAACAAACAATTAAAAATAATTAAAAGGCAGAGGATAACCTTAGGCAGGAGACAACAAGTGCCAGTGAATCTGGTATGGGTAATGTAGGTATTCAGTCGAGAGCATATACAATATAAAACTGACACGGCTGCAAACTCATAATATAGTACAATATAGATATAACATCTAACATACATCAGTATAACATAGGGAGCAGCAATGCAGTATAACAGACAGAAATAGGGACCCAAAATTAGTAATACCTAAAGAGACTACCTGTCATATACCCACAAGCCAGGAACACCAAGCACCAACACCCCAACGCACGTTTCGCGTATGGGCTTCGTCAGGGAGCGTGATTTTCAGTTTTGCAACATCTGGAGAGCTACAGCAAACTGTGGTCCTCCAGATGCTGCAAAACTACAAATCTCAGCATGCCCAGACAGCAAACAGTTGTGTGGGCATGCTAGGAGTTGTAGTTTTGCAAGATCTGGAGGGCTACAGTATAGAGACCACTATATTGTGGTCTCGGACTGCAGCCCTCCAGATGTTGCTAGGCAACTTACCGGCTTCCGTCGAATCCAGGGAGCTTGCTGCACGACATCGCCGCCCGCCGATCTCCGACGCCGATCGTCGCCCGCAGCCTCCACAGATCGATAAGTGGACTGCGGCGCCGGTCCTCTGTCGTTTCCCCGTTCTGCCCCGCCTATTGTGGGTGGGCAGAACGGGGAAAACGAAAGTTTACCCCCCCGCCCCCGATCTGCTATTGGTGGTCGCGTCTAGACCACCAATAGCAGGGATAGGAGGGGTGGCACCCCTGCCACCTCACTCCTATCTCTTCAGGGAGATTGTGGGTGTCTTAGATACCCGCGATCCCCCTTATATTCCGGGTCACCATAGACCCGTAATGACCCGGAATCGCAAGTGTGAATTCACTTGCGATTTGCGGCGGTTGTCGACATTTGGGGGTCCCAGGACCCCCCTCGGCGTTTGCCTGGGACGCCTGCTGAATGATTTCAGCAGGTGTCCGGTTTCGCAGCCCGCGCTGCGGGATGCAAAATTCGCTGGGACGTATGAGTACGTCCCTGGTCCTTAAGATCCAGGGCACAGGGATGTACTCATACGTCCGTGGTCGTTAAGGGGTTAAAGGGGTATTCCACCCCCAGACATCTTATCCCTTCTCCAAAGGAAACGGGATAATATGTCTGATTGTGGGGGTCCCGCTGCTGGGACCCCTGTGATCTCTCTGCAGCACCTGGCGCAGCCATGCCCCCTCGTGATGTCGCGCCATCTATGGGAGGGGCACCCACTCCCATAGACTTACATTGAGAGGGAGGACGTAACCGTGACGTCTCGAGCCTCCTGCACCTCATCGCTAGTCATCAGGCATGGAGTGAAGTTCGCTTCATGCACCAGATGACTGGGGTGCCGCAGCAGAGATCGTGGGGATCAGACATCTTATCCCTTATCCTTTGGATAGTGGGTAAGATGTCTAGCGGCGGAGTACCCCTTTAATGCATAGACAAATTTGGGCACTATTTAATGGTACCTTTAATCCCTTCACCTCTCTGGACAAATAATGCCCCAGTGCTAAATTGTAAAGTGCAATAAATACAGTTTTATATTAATCATTAATTTTTGTTTTCTTTTAGAGTAACAGAGTTACTTTGAAAATGGATGTGTCCCATACTGAGCACTCACATGTAATTGGTAAAGGTGGCAACAACATCAAAAAGGTAATGGAGGAAACTGGTTGCCACATACATTTTCCGGATTCAAACCGAAACAATCAAGCAGAGAAAAGTAACCAGGTACTTTTTGTTATGCAAAAAACATATATTTGTTAATTTGAACAATAGGTCAATTCAATTGCAACAAGGTAGTCTGCAATTCAGTTTTGATCATTACCAATTATAATTTTAATATAGTTACTTTCTATATTGTTTATTAATCTATGATTAAATATACATCAGGATTTCTCAAGATAGGAACACTGTATTTTTTTCCAGATTTACATATTTCGTGCCCTAAATGTTATGTAAATCAATGCGCGCTATGGTCATAACACAATTTTAGTATTCTATTATAATCTGACTCCATGTCAAGGGACTCTAAAAACTGAATAGATATTCAAGAAAAGATTTTCTTTTTATGTAGAACTTTATACATGACTCTTCACTGTTTTGATGGTAATACTTGTATCCTCATAACCAGTAACAATCCTTGGGTCGATTCCATCAAATATAGTCTGAAAATAGAGAAGGCACTTTCATGTGCAGGACTCCAAGCAATCGCACAGGGAGGAGGGGGGATGGAAGATGGCCTCTTACCACAGTTGGTTATGTAACATACACAACAATGGGAAGTGCCTAGTATAGGGATTCCAACTGCAGCCATCTTGTTAGAAGGTAATATCAAATAGGAAAGGACATCGGAGGCAAACAGGATCAACTGGCGCGGTCTGGAATAGGAGAAGCGGAGCCACAGATGCTTCAGGTGAGTAGCTTTATTGTATAAATCATGCAACACGTTTCTCTGCACATGCACAGCTTCATCAGGCATATCACTCGGGTAGCATACACCTGGTTATATACCAGGTGATGTTAAGCCCTTAGTAGTAAAATCACTAATACAACAATTAAAGCAGCATAACCTATCAAAATAAAACATATTCAAAATTCCTATACAATAAAAAGATGTTAAAACAATAGTACTCAAAACAAGAAATGTAATAATGTCCTCTTGAAAGGACTATATATATATATATATATATATATATATATATATATATATATATATATATATACAAGCAGCATGTATTGACATAGATAGCAGCTTCATGTGAACAAGGAAAAAAATTCAACATGAATTGGACATGGATAACGACTTCATATGAACGAGAACAAAAATTCAGCATGAAGAAAAAACTCCATGTGGGCATGTGTCCTCAACACATGCCCACATGGAGTTTTTTCTTCATATAGTCTGGTTCTTGCATTTTCCAATTTTCCATGCCAAAAACTGAAAAGTGGCATGTCTGTATGTCTCAAAGTGTTCGTTACCTGGTTTAACAGTTTAATTCTGCATTTTTTACTATAGCCTTTCTTTTTGTAGATGTTTGAACTTTAGAAATATTTTCCACAACCGTGGTTACTTTTTGCCAGTAGTCTTCTGGTTGTACTATAGTTTAACATGCTTCATACCCACAGACATTTGTAACATGTATATGTAACCGCAGATTAATAGTTGTGTAGTGCAGTGTGAGACACAGTTTAGACTTTGTTTTATTCAGACTGAGATTTTCTAACCTGTTATTACATCAAACAGAAGACTTACCACTGATTGCAGACATAACATTTTGGTTATTTTTCTTTTTTGGTGTATTATATCAAAAATAACTTATCCCATGTGTGAGATGTAACTCTCTCAGAACAAGGTGTGGTCCCATTACGGTTTACGTTTGGAAATAGAGGTTACATCCTCCCTCCTGGAATGAAAACACATCCGAGTTAGCAGTGACTTCATATGAGAGAAGTTCCCAGGACACTAGACTTGATCAAATTTTTATGTTTTTTGTTTTGATGGACACCTGTATTGTGACGCCTACACTTTACACCTACAAGAGCTTGTAGGACATCCCATTCTAAAGCCATATGCGTTAATATGGAGTTTGTCCCCCCACCTCCCACACACACTTTGCACTTATAACAGCTTTAACTTTTCTAGGAAGACTTTCTTCAGGATTGTGGAGAGATTTGTGGGAATATTTGTCCATTCATCCTGAAGAGCTTTTTTGAGTACTGATATGAACGTTGTTTGAGAGAGCCTGGGTCGCAGTCTCTGTTCTAGTTCTTCCCAATGGTGTTGCATGGGGTTGAGATCAGGATTCTGTGTGGGAGAATACATTTTCTCCAAATTAAACTCCTCAAGCAATGACATTATGGATTTTGGTTTGTACATTAGGGCACCGTCCTACTGGAACAGAAAAGGGCCAAACCCAGAAAGTTCCCACACAGTCAAAAGCATTAAGATTTCTCTTTACTGAAACTGGCTAAGGTCAACCCCTGGGGGAAAAAAAACTCATAACGTTATTTATCCTGCGCCAAACTTTAAAGTTGACACAATGCAGTCAGGCTGGTAATATTCTCCTGATGTTCACCAAAATCAGACTCATCCGTCCGACTGCCAGGTAGAGAAACATGATACCTTCAATCGTGACATCTTATTAAAAACAACGCTGGGATTCAGGGACCTCTTAGAATGACTAACAAATATTTGTAAAGGCAACTGTATTAGTATGTGCTTTATTTTGCACCCCTGTTCTTTTTTATTTATTTTTTTCATATATCTGCATGTTCAAGTATTAAAAATGTTTTGCCGTAACTGAAAGAAAAAAAGGAAGACACAGGTTTTGTTGTGTACGTTGGCCAAACACTTAGTGAAGATTTTTTTATTATTATTATTTTTTTTTTTTCAGATGACTGTCTTTATATTGGTATTTCCATGACAATTTAATCTTCCATTGCAGGTGTCAATTGCTGGGCAGCCTGCTGGAGTAGAGTCTGCAAGAGTAAGAATACGTGTAAGTTTTCCTTTTTCTGTCAGCTGGTATACTGTACAATACAAAACCTCTTCATGCTCTAGGCAGGACTTTATTAAGCAATATAACTAGTTTTAGATTGCAAATAATTATTTAAACAGCATTACTAGCAGGTCTTTATGAAAGCCTATTTTATTAATTGTATCATGTCTGACAACACTTCTTTCCTATACTTTTTTTGCTTGTTATCTTAGAGAGGACCTATTGCCACTCTGAAAGAGAGTGGCTGTAACCTGTACATATCTATGGAGGGCTGATCATTTATCTGTTTACAGCTTAGTGATTGCACCCCATGTTTCTGAATTATAGTGTTTTGTTGTCCCCACTTACTGTTAAGGCAATCCGTTAGTGGCAGGGACCTTAAAGGGTACTCCACCACTAAACATCTTATCCCCTATCAAAAGTATAGGGGATAAGATGTTAGATCGTGGGGATCCCGCCGCTGAGACCACTGTGACTCCTCCAGCACCCCTGTTATTCAGCTGTACAGGCCGCCACGCCCCCTCCCATAGAATTGCATTGAGGGGGCAGGATGTGACATCACGAGGGGGCGGAGTAGTGATGTCACGATATTCCATCCCCTGCACCGCCCGTTATCAGCCACAGAGCGATCCTCGCTCTGTGCAGCTGAAAAACGTGGGTGCTGCAGGAGAGATCGTGGGGGTCCCCAGCGGCAGGATCCCTGCAATCTTACATCTTATTCCCTATCCTTTTGATAGGGGATACAATGTTTAGCGCCAGAGTACCCCTTTAAGTGTGTGCAGTATTCCATGGGGTGTGTGCATGGCCACACTCAGGAGATCATGCTGTCTGTGTTAAGCCACGCCCTATTCTTTAAATATGCATGCCCCCATTACAATCTCCACACAGAACACAGTCCATATTATAAATCAAGTGGTATGGGATAAGCCCCACAAGCTATATACAGGTTACTGCCTTTTGTTTGTTCTTTCAAAGTGACCAAAGGTCCTCTTTTAAGGCCCTTTTAGACTGGCTTATTATTGGGGAAATGAGCATTACTAGGAATGTAAAAGGGCTAGTGATCAGATGAATGAACACACACTTGTTCATCGGCTGATTGCATCATTTGTGCAACAACTTAATTCTATCACTATTTGCCACACATTAGTCTGTGTACAGCCTACGGTGATGAATCTGCCTCCCTTTAGCCTGTGTAAAAAGGCCATTAGGCCACATTACCAGCTAGATTTTCTGTGGCTCTGTTTGTCAATTATAACATGCACAATGGAGATAGAATGAAGTCATGGTTATGTCATATGTCAGGTCATCAGACAGCAGACAGACGGACTTGTGGTCATAACACAGACACAAAATGCATCTGTTACATCAGTGTTAACACATGTGGAACAAAGTTCTTTCTACTTATAGCACAGGTTGAAGTTAAATTTCAGCTGGCATACTTAAGATATTTAACGTTTTTCATGAGGATACTTCTTTATCTGTCCTGCCGTTTTGACCTTGTGATATAGGAGTAGAGTTTTGTGCTCTCTGCAGGTCAGATCTGCCTCTCAGACAGATGGTTATGTACTGCATCTGCATCCCCTCCTTTGTCTATTCTTTAGTGTTGTACTTTCCTACATTTTTTTTTGTTAGTGCAAAACAAGTTTGAACTACTGCATAGTCACCCTTCAAAGATTTTAATGTTTGACCTATTGCATTTACAGTGTTTTAATTACAAAACTTCAAAAAGTTCTAGAGGCAAATATCAGATGTAGGACAATAGGAAAGGCATGCTCTAAAGTCCCGTTCTATAGGATGCATCATTTTATTTTGCAGAATTATAACGATCTAAGCTTTATTGTACTTATTCCACTTTAATGGCTGTGTTTTTCAGTTTGTCACTCTTTTAAGATCTTTTTTTGTATTTTTCCTGGCATTTACAGTAACTATTAGATTTTCCAGTAGTCTGATTTAAAGCAGACCATGCTGGTTCAGTGCACAGATACCCTTTAACAGTGATTATATTTTTTATTCTTGGCTTGGTAAATACTATTGTGCTGTTTTGGGGGAGAAAAAAAATCTTCCATAATGGTTTGGCTGTTTAAGTGACATATTTCAGATTTCCTCCATTTCTTTGTGGTTTTCAACTCATCAGTGTTTGAGACGTTTTATAGTTCAGACTAAACCACCTTTCTGCATGCAGTTATTCCATTCATCATTTATTACTGATCGCCTGATGACTGCTAAAGTACACACACAGGCAGAAGTATTGAAAGATTATTTGCTTTAGATCTGGCATTTATGTCCCATCTAACATTCTTGGACACGTCTTTTACACCTCACCCACTCGTTCATGTAGTCATTAGGAAATAAGAAAAATAACTTTTAAAGCCTGCACTAGGGTTTTTAGCAATTTAGTTTTTAGGTTTGTATATTTTCACTATTTTACTAGCCAACATTGCTTGATATATTATACCACTACTTTGGAAATCAAAGACACAGTTGACAGTACCTACCCTACTGAAAACAAATGTCATTACCATCAGTGGAAGAAATTGCGCCTTTACTGGCTAACTACAATTGGGAGCTGAAGTTCATTTTTATCACCCTATTAATGGAGGTATCCTCTCATAGGGCATTTACAACTTTGTTGCAACTTCCATATATATTAAAGTTCATATTAAGTATGTCACCTGGAAATTCTCTTCCACACCGCTGACAGTGTTATAATGGACTCAAGCAAAGGATTCCACATTACTTCCATTAATCAATGAAAAAATTCCCTTGTAAGGCTACTGAAGTTTCAGAGGTGTAACCCAGGGTCGAGAGTGCCCTTGGGCTGCGACGCCTCTCCTCTGTAATCCCCCCCCCCCCCTTCTACCTTTGTGATAGACAAGTATTGCTTGCCTTCAGCAAGCTCTGTCACTTGTGGCGCATGTGCGGTGTGTTTGCCAAGATCAGCAGGGTCTACATTGACTCACCGCCCATGCCTTGCGTTCTGAAACCATGACACACCTCAGTGCTGTAAGCAGAGCACCAGCTGTCTGTCACACAGGGGCAGGGCAGGGATTTAGAGTGGAGAGGTGTTGCAGTCAAAGGGCACTCTGGACCCTGGCCATACCACGTTGAGGCTTTAATGGCTTATAAAAGTGTTTTTTTTTTGTTTGTTTTTTGCATATAAAGGAAAAGACATCTACATGGAAAGGTAATATTTGTATTCTTTCCTTGAGACCTTTAGAGAACACAATTGGCTAATTCTGCCTTTTGCTTGTCCTACATAATGGCCTAAAGGAATTTTATTGTACTATAAAAAATATTCCTAATTTATACCATCTATGTTTGCTTTGCAGTTGAATGCTTTATATTGTTGCCTTTAAGATTCTGTACCTAAAAAGGGCAAAAAAATGCCCTCCATGAAAAAATGCATAATCTTCACTGGTGATTTCCTTCAGTTATTGGTCATATTTACTTGACACATTTGTGTAAGCCCCCCTCTATCTTCCCCAGTACAGTGTGACTCTACCTCTAACATAGTGGTTTCTGCTGTATGAACATATTTTGTGCATATACTATATATTTTTTTCTCTCTGACAGGAGTTGCTGCCGTTGGTGTTAATGTTTGATCTGCCCATAGCTGGTATTCTTCAGCCTATTCCCGATCCAAACTCTCCCACAATCCAGCACATCTCCCAAACCTACAACATTACAGTTTCATTTAAGCAACGCTCCAGAGTATACGGTGCTACCGTAATCGTAAGAGGGTCCCAGAATAACACCAGTGCTGTTAAGGTAATCCTCTCCTACCCATTTGTTAGACTGCTTTACCCGATGTCTTTTATACAAATCAGGCCCCTCCATAAGCAGCCAGGTTCATTCTGCAATCATGCTTATGTTTTTCCAGCTGCGAAACAGCTCACCCTGAAAAAAGAATTTGTGAAAACCGTAGGGAGAGTTCATTTCAATGTCATATATTGATGCATGCTCTTGTTTCAATACTAAACCCTACACATGGCATCACAGCTTTAATGAAATGAATCTCCTAGCATTTAAAGAGTTCTAAATGCTCTGTCATGTTAATGTGCTGATTCAGTGGAACCCACGTCTGGTGGATTTCTTTTCCACTTTAGCTTTTTTTTTTTTTTTAGGCATATTTAAAGGGAACTTTGCCTCATTGCATTTTCATGTCATCCTTAAAGGAGAACTCCAGCCAAATGAAATTACCTTTATATAGCTGCACTTGTTAAAGTTATATAACTTTGCAATGTATAGTGTAATCTTTGCTGAGCACATACCCTATTTCTCTTAGCTTTTCCTCCATGCAGGAAGTCCAGTAGATCTTGTCACTCATGATGATTAGCTTCTATAGTAGACCAGTTACCTGACGGTCACAACAGGTGCCGACTGGTCCCGATGGACCCCATACACTCTGATGGGGTCCTGACGGACCTGTTATTTTTTTTTTTTTTTTTAGTGGCAAGTAGCGGGAGAAAAACTTGTGCGAGCAAAAATTTTTCTCCCACTATTCGCGATCGCAGGCTTCACACTGCTGGAGACAAACAGCAGTGTGAAAGTAGCCTTATCTATATTCATTGCTCACTCTCTGAAACAAGCACAGGGGCTCATGGGTTGTGTAGTTTTGTGCCTCACTCACTGGATTTTCAAAGGCGGTTTATGGGGGTCCGATTTAGATTTAGATTTTTTAATGTGTGTATGTATATATATATATATATATATATATATATATATATATATATACCGTATATATAATATATTGAGTGCATTACATATATTTTTTCCCCCTATTCCAGAGATGTATTCACAGTTCACCTTAACAACTGCAGTTCAGAATGTGTATACATTTTTTAGATAGTGTGACCGTATTATTCATTGTGTGGGAACTGGTACAATAATGCCAATAGATGCATCTTGCCTTTATTTGTATTATGTTACCTATGTAGTGAAAAATAGAGTTTCAGCTTTTTCAGGTTACAAGCAGTTGTTTCCAGTTTAGCCATGAACCTTGTATACATTCCAGATGCAGACACATCTTCTACCTCATATGAAATTCCTTCACTTATTTTTCTCCCTGCTCAAATTCAGCCTCCATCAGAAGTACTGGGAGGTCTCCAGTGAATTTTCACTTTGGATTATGTACACCTTTTTTTCCAGCAAAGTTAGTAATACAAGCACTTTAATGCCTTCTCATCCAATAAATGCATGTAGCAGTTATGTTCTTTGGACTATGTAAAAGCATAGATACTATGTAAACTGTATTGTTTACAGAGGGATTCAACCTGGTCTCAAGCTATGTAATTACCCAAAGATGGAACAGATGTTGAAGCTCTCATTTTTACAAATACATAGAAATCCATTTGTGTTGCATGGAATTCTAGCTTTGATTCTGGAATTCAGCATTCGTGTTTATGCAGCAAGTTTTATTGGTAAAAGCTCCAAAATGTAAATGATCATACACATTCCTTTATGTGTAAATACACCCATACAAATATTTTTACTGGGATTTATTGGACAATTTTACATATGGTCAGTCTAAGTATGTCTGGGAATAAGGAACAACGCAATCCTAATTTTTCTTAGATGTTGTTGAAATATCCTCTGATATTGTAGTTTAGGAGATTTTGTGCAGTGATAGAATTTTATTCTTGTTCAATCTGAAAAGTCAGGGCTTCTGTGTAAAGCATTGAGGAAGCATTGCTTAAAGGGGTATTCCGGGCAAAAACATTTTATCCCCTATCCAAAGGATAGGGGATAAGATGTCTGATCACAGGGGGCCCGCCGCTGGGACCCCCGCGATCTCCCTGCAGCACCCGCATTGTATGCAGGAGCTGCGTCTCCAGTTTTGGAAACCTCCAGGTTTCCGGGACTGGGGAGGTGACGTCGCGCCACGCCCCCTCCATTCATGTCTATGGGAGGGGGCATGATGGGGTTTGAAAACACCAGAGAATAAAAACATTTCTCTATGTTCTTGAAGCACAGACTACTATATGAAAGGTACCATATGTTGATTTGTCCGAAAAACTATCTAGCAATGTCTGCAGTTTTGGAAAATAAAGTGCAGCTGAATGATTTCCTTTAAAAGTCGTTGGGGCAGGGAATATTTGAAGACAAAATTTAAATTGTGCATATAGCTCGGGGTTTTGTTAGATCAGTAAGGACATTTTTATATAGGAATTAGGCTACAATCTAACTGAAGCCAAAAGTGTGACTTTGTACAATTGTTAGTTTTCATGTGTCAGAGACCAGTATAAATAAATGCATCTGGTCTGTTGCTGGTGTACAAAAAATTGTATACCTGTTTATTTACGTCATGTCCCATTTTAAATAGCTATTTACAGGGCAACCCATCTTCTATAGAGTTGTCATGTTAATCCTCATTAGTAATATCAGCGATTTAAAAGAAAAGTTGCTACAAATATTTGATGTGTTCACATAATATATTTACTTTTAACAAATGTTCCTGGTTGCGTTCAATTACTTTACCAAAAAATATTTGCTTCCGTAACTGTCTGTCTATTACCAAACATTTTTGGAAAATGGTCATAGTCTGCATTGCATGGTAGTTTTAACGGTGTCGCTAATGTTGTCTTTGATAGGAAGGCACTGCCCTTTTGCTGGAACATCTTGCAGGTAGTCTTGCCAATGCTATACCTGTCAGCACACAATTGGATATAGCTGCTCAACATCACCTGTTTATGATGGGGAGAAATGGTGGCAACATCAAACACATTATGCAACGAACTGGTGCCCAAATTCATTTCCCAGATCCCAATAACCCTCTGAAGAAGTCCACAGTCTACCTCCAAGGCACCATTGAATCGGTCTGCCTGGCCAGACAGTATCTCATGGTAAGATTTCTTGCTGAGATTACATATACAAACACTGGCATTGTCAAACCCTAAGTATATATGCAGAGTTTAATTCCAACCAAAATTACTAGTTGTCCATCTATTTATTGTACAATGGTCTCTATATAATCTTTATCTTTCACTTGCAGTTCTCTTGCATAGTCTTCTCATCTGAATTGACTTCTTCCCTCTTTAGTAGTAAAAGCTGATCCTTTTTAAATATATTTTAATGATTTCAATCTCTCTTACAGGGTTGTCTCCCACTAGTTTTGATGTTTGACATGAAAGAAGAGATTGATGTAGAGCCACAGAATATAAATCACCTCATGGAGCAGTTAGATGTCTTCATCAGCATAAAACCAAAGCCAAAGCAGCCAAGTAAAGTAAGTTTTTTTCTTATTTTTCAATGATGATTCAAAGAATAGTTTCACCTGTTTCTAAGCATTTCTGGCTTCCATTTCTATTTCCCTTTTGGGATTTCTGCCATTTGTTTAGTTTATCAGGGTATCATTACTTGTAAATATTGCATGCATTCATAGCCGTCATCTTTTACAGAAGTCAAGCTCCTGTCTGGGATATCATCCTTCATTTAAACAAGGGTTGGCTGTAATTTCTTGTCCAGGGTTGTATAATCTGGCACTGAGAAAAAGTACTGGTAAATTGCAGGGATCTTGTGAAAATTATTAGGGCTTAAGAAATGTTAAAATTTGTAATGTTGAAATAGAGCATGTTCTTTAAGTTGTTTTTTGCTGGTATGATGAGATTTGGTCTTGACCAGAAATGGAGAACTATTAATGTTATCTCAACTTATTTCTTCTATATTTTTAATTTTCTCTGTTTCAGTCAGTGATTGTTAAAAGTGTGGAACGAAATGCCTTAAATATGTATGAAGCCCGAAAGTGCCTTCTTGGACTTGACAGCAGTGGAGTAGCCATTACAAGCCAGTCTACGTTATCTTGTCCAATGCCTTATCATGGACTTGATATCCTTACAGCAGGTTTGGGACTTACTGGATTAGGTAAGTAAAAGCTAGCAGTTTGTTACATGTTTTTAATTGACAATTGAAATGTTTTATGAAGTTCTTTTTGTAATGAGGGACTTCATAAGAGAAGGACTTATGATTATTTCTGACCAACCTCAAGGAGCAAGTGGAATGATTGTCTGTATAGTTAGGGGTATAGTTAATAAGAACAGAGAGGTTGTAATCCAAGTGTATAGTGGGACCTCATGCAGAGTACAGTGTTCAGTTCTGCAGACCTCACAAAAAGATATTGATAAAATAAAATTGGTCCAAAGATGTGCTACAAAAATGGTCAAAAATGCACAGCAAAAAAGTCTTAAACATAAAACATCTAAGGAATGACTTGGCTAAATCTGTGTAGTTTGTGAAAAAGAGAAGAAAGTGGTGGTGGGTATGTTAGAGAGAAGTTTCAGAGGAATAAGTAAAGTCAAAAATATTATTTTACTGAAAGTAGTAGTTGATGCTTGGGGGAAAAAACAAATTCCAGCATATGTGGTTGGTATATCCACAGTAAGTGAATGTAAGCATGTCTGGGATATCTTAGGATAGACATTATAGCTGACTGGGTGGATTGTGTGGTCTTTCTCTGCTGTCAATCTTCTATGTTTCTATCAGGCTATATTATGTTTTTTTAGACACAAACCTTAACCCCTTAAGGACTCAGGGTTTTTCCGTTTTTGCACTTTCGTTTTTTCTCCTTACCTTTTAAAAATCATAACCCTTTCAATTTTCCACCTAAAAATCCATATTATGGCTTATTTTTTGCATCGCCAATTCTACTTTGCAGTGACATTAGTCATTTTACCCAAAAATGCACGGCGAAACGGAAAAAAAATAATTGTGCGACAAAATCGAAGAAAAAAACGCCATTTTGTAACTTTTGGGGGCTTCCGTTTCTACGCAGTGCATATTTCGGTAAAAATTACACCTTATCATTATTCTGTAGGTCCATACGGTTAAAATGATACCCTACTTATATAGGTTTGATTTTGTCGCACTTCTGGAAAAAATCATAACTACATGCAGGAAAATTTATACGTTTAAAAATGTCATCTTCTGACCCCTATCACTTTTTTATTTTTCCATGTACAGGGCGGTATGAGGACTCATTTTTTGCGCCGTGATCTGAAGTTTTTATTGGTATGATTTTTGTTTTGATCGGACTTTTTGATCACTTTTTATTCATTTTTTTAATGGTATAAAAAGTGACCAAGATACGCTTTTTTGGACTTAGGAACTTTTTTGCGCGTACGCCATTGACCGTGCAGTTTAATTAACAATATATTTTTATAGTTCGGACATTTACGCACACGGCGATACCACATATGTTTATTTATTTATTTTTTTACACTGTTTTATTTTTTTTATGGGAAAAGGGGGGTGATTCAAACTTTTATTAGGGAAGGGGTTAAATTACCTTAACACTTTTTTTTTACATTTTTTTTGCAGTGTTATAGGTCCCATAGGGACCTATAACACTGCACACACTGATCTTCTATGCTGATCACTGGCGTGTATTAACACGCCTGTGATCAGCATTATCGGCGCTTGACTGCTCCTGCCTGGATCTCAGGCACGGAGCAGTCATTCGTCGATCGGACACGGAGGAGGCAGGTAAGGGCCCTCCCGGTGTCCGGTCAGCGGTTCGGGACGTTGCGATTTCACCGCGGCGGTCCCGAACAGCCCGACTGAGCAGCCGGGTCACTTTCAGTTTCACTTTAGAAGCGGCGGTCAGCTTTGACCGCCGCTTCTAAAGGGTTAATACCGCACATCGCCGCGATCGGCAATGTGGGGTATTAGCCGCGGGTCCCGGCCGTTGATGAGCGCCGGGACCGACGTGATATGATGCAGGATCGCGGCGCGATCCCGCTCCATATCGCGGGAGCCGGCGCAGGACGTAAATATACGTCCTGCGTCCTTAAGGGGTTAAAGCGCTAATATCCTAAAAAATGCAAAGAGGGCACTCCAATGTGTAGAGATCTTAGTGTTCCCCGCTGGAGAATGTGGTTTACCAAATAGTTGTGCAAAGCCAGACACAACACTGGATAGCACATAACAATCGTGATCAATAACCGCTGGTTGGAAAGCTCTTTTATCTGCTAGAAGAAACCCTAATCCACCATTCTGCAGAATGTATATGGTGCTGAAATTATTAGAACTCCTGCAAGGTGCTTCTCGGTCCGTCCTTCATCAAGCATGTAAAAACTAAGTTAATGAATAATGAATAAAATGAATGAATAAAAATGAATGAATAAAAACAGAAAAAAACACTTGAACATGCATAATTACACAGCATCTTCACAGATAGTTTCTAATATAATAAATGTTAAACAATCCAAATTCCTTTCATGCTCCACATAAAAATGTTAAGAAATGCTGTACCATAGATATCAGTTCCTGATATTGGAAGGGTGTTTGGTCATGCTGGCCTGCACTGCCTGAATAGTGTGGCCCATATCCTGAAGATTGCAACTACATTCAAATAAACTGCATACATGCTCTCACAACTAAAAGGTTTCATGTGCCTTATTGGAATAGAAAGTTTGACAGCCATGTAAAATCATACTACATCATCTGTTTCCACCACACCTAATAAGACCCGGAGTATATTTATAAACATTATTAGGCTTAGTACGTTCCACAGTTTTTAATGCTCAGTGCCAACATTATACCCAGATTTGCCTAACTCCTGAATGTCCTACCAGGATGATTAAGCAAAATATCCTGAAAAGTCACCTGAAATTACATCTTAAAGGGGTACTCTAGTGGAAAACTTAAATTTAAACAGATTTGCAAATTACTAATCCTTCCAGTACTTATTAGCTGCTGAATACTACAGAGGAAATTATTTTCTTTTTGAAACACAGAGCTCTCTGCTGAATCACGAGCACAGTGCTCTCTGCTGACATCTCTGACCATTTTAAGAACTGTCCAGAGTAGAAGAAAATCCCCCATAGCAAACATATGCTGCTCTGGTCAGTTCGCCGCAGCTCAAACTAGTAGCTGTAAGCTCACTGTAAACCTCTGCCAGTGCGAATGTACCCTAAAAACACTGCACTACACTAACACATAATAAAGGGTAAAACACTTCATATACACCCCTTACACTGCCCCCCCACCCCAATAAAAATGAAAAACGTATTGTACAGCAGTGTTTCCAAAACGGAGCCTCCAGCTGTTGCAAAACAACAACTCCCAGCATTTCCAAACAGCAACTGGCTGTCCAGGCATGCTGGGAGTTTAGCAACAGCTGGAGGCACACTGTTAGGGGTGTTCTACACCAGTGATCCCCAATGTCCACCCCTATGCAATCCCTAATTTAGTCCTCAAATGCGCATGGCGCTCTCTCACTTCGGAGCCCTGTCGTATTTCAAGGAAACAGTTTAGGGCCACATATGGGGTATTTGCGTACTCAGGAGAAATTACACTACAAATTTTGGGGTCTTTTTCTCCTTTTACCCCTTATGAAAAGGAAAAGTTGGGGTCTACACCAGCCTGTTAGTGTAAAAACATTTTTTTTTACACTAACATGCTGGTGTTGCCCTTTACTTTTTATTTTCATAAGAGATAAAAGCAAAAAAAGACCCCCAAAATTTGTAACGCAATTTCTCCTGAGTATGGAAATACCCCATTTGTGGGCGTAAAATGCTCTGCGGGCACATAACAAGGCTCAGGAGTGAGAGCGCACTATGTACATTTGAGGCCTAAATTGGTGATTCATGGGTGGCTGATTGTACAGCGGTTCTGACATAAACACAAAAACAAAAAAATACCCACATGTGACCCCATTTTGGAAACTACACCCCTCACGGAATGTAACAAGGGGTATAGTGAACTTTAACACCCCACAGGTGTTTGACTAATTTTCATTAAAGTTGAATGGGAAAATATAAAAAAAATTCACTGAAATGCTGGTGTTACCCAAAGATTTTCATTTTCACAAGGGAAAATAGGAAAAGGGCCCCCCAAAATTTGCAACCCCATTTCTTCTGAATATATAAATACCCCATATGTGGATGTAAAGTGCTCTACGGGCGAACTACAATGCTCAGAAGAAGAGCGCCATTGGGCTTTCTGAGAGAAAAATTTTCCGGAATTGAAGGCCACGTGTGTTTACAAAGCCCCCATAGTGCCAGAACAAGAAACCTCCCCCGCATGTGACCCCATTTTAGAAACTACACCCCTGACAGAATGTCATAAGGGGGTACAGTGAGCATTTACGCCCCACAGGTGTCTGCCAGATTTTTGAACAGTGGTCCGTGAAAATGAAAAATTTATTTTTCGTTTGCACAGCCCACTGTTCCAAAGATCTGTCAAACGCCAGTAGGGTGTAAATGCTCACTGCACCCCTTATTAAACTCTGTGAGGGGAGTAGTTTCCAAAATGGGGTCACGTGAGGGGGGGGGGTCCACTGTTCTGGCACCACGGGGGACTTTGTAAATGCACATGGCCCCCGACTTCCATTCCAAACAAATTCTCTCTCTAAAAGCTCAATGGCGCTCCTTCTCTTCTGAGCATTGTAGTACGCTCGCGGTACACTTGACATCCACACATGGGGTATTTCCATACTCAGAAGAAATGGGGTTACAAATTTTGTGGGGGCATTTTCTCCTATTAACCCTTGTAAAAAAGTAAAATTTGGGGGAAAACCAGCATTTTAGTGGAAAAAAAATGTTTATTCATTTACACATCCAACTTTAACAAAAAGTTGTCAAACACCTGTGGGGTGTTAAGGCTCACCGTACCCCTTGTTGCGTTCCATGAGGGTTGTAGTTTCCATAAGTGTGCCATGTGTTTTTTTTGTTTTTTTTTTGGCTGACCTGGCACCATAGTGGCTTCCTAAATGTGACATGCCCCCAAAAAACCATTAAAAAAAAACTCACCCTCCAAAATCCAATTATCGCTCCTTCCCTTCTGAGCCCTCTACTGCGCCCGCCGAACACTTGACATACACATATGAGGTATTTCCTTACTCGAGAGAAATTGGGTTACAAATTTTGAGAGGATTTTTCTCCTTTTACCCCTTGTAAAAATTCCCAAACTGGGTCTACAAGAACATGTGAGTGTAAAAAATGAAGATTTTGAATTTTCTCCTTCACTTTGCTGCTATTCCTGTGAAACACCTAAAGGGTTAACACACTGAATGTCATTTTGAATACTTTGAGGGGTTCAGTTTTTATAATGGGGTCATTTATGGGGTATTTCTAATATAAAGACCCTTCAAATCCACTTCAAACCTAAACTGGTCCCTGAAAAATACAGATTTTGAAAATTTTGTGAAAAATTGCAAAATTGCTGCTGAACTTTGAAGCCCTCTGATGTCTTCCAAAAGTAAAAACATGTTAACTTTATGATGCAAATATAAAGTAGACATATTGTATATGTGAATCAATATATATAATTTATTTGGAATGTCTATTTTCCTTATAAGCAGAGAGCTTCAAAGTTAGAAAAATGCGAAATTTTCAAATTTTTCATAAAATTTTTGCATTTTTCACAAAGAAATGATGCAAATATCGATGGAAATTTACCACTACCGTAAAGTAGAATATGTCACGAAAAAGCAATCTCTGAATCAAATTCATAAGTAAAAGCATCCCAGAGTTATTAATGCTTAAAGTGACAGTGGTCAGATTTGCAAAAAATATGCTCCTGTCCTTAGGGCCATAATGGGCTCCGTCCCCAAGGGGTTGAAGGACTCCCATTGACTTGAATAGGGTATATCCGGTGTTTTCCTCGAGTTTTTCAGAGAGAAAAATAGGAAATATACTATTTATTTATTTTTCCCACTCAACTCCTGTCGTATAGGACTGGCTGACAGAGCTACATCTACCGGAGTACAACAGCCGTGGGAACAAGCCTCAAGAAAGCTTGTTCCTCCAAGCTGTTTCTTCTGCCATAAATATGCATGCTTGGTTGGGCATGCAAGTTTATTTCACTGGGGAAAGCAGAATAATCTGCTGTCAGAATCCTCTGGCAGTGACTTACACATTGGATCAACACATCATGGGTTTGAGAACTCATGTGTATGGCCAACATTATGCACATTATTAGAGCCTCTACGTAGAGTGAGTGCAGTTATTGTGTGTAAACTGCTAAGAGAGGCTAACTTTAGTGATCTTCCGTGGGTCCAGAAAAAGGTTTGCACTTATTTTAACTACCCAACTTAAGTTTTTTTTTTTTTAGTTCTGACAACCTATCAAACCATTTAAATAGATATTGGTGCATTAAATTAGCTATTTACAATAAACTTTACATCTACAAGCTTTTTTTACTGTGTGTTTAGAGGCCTGTTAATATTCAGAATGTTAAAAGCTTATTGCTCTGACTAATGGAATACTCTCCTTCTTGGGAGAATGGGAACACATTTTGTACTTTCTTTAATAAACTTTATAGAGTCCCGGAGACCTTATTTAATGTCAGATTAATTAATGATTAAATATTTCCACAAAAGGTTGAAAGTTTAGACCTCAGAAAGATTTCTTAACACTCAAAGGAAATAGAATGTTGTTCTTCTTGAAATAATGCTGTTTTTCCCTTCTTCAGGTCTTCTGGGCCCCAATGCTCTCTCAGCCAATTCCTCCACAGCCCAAAATACTCTTCTGAATGCCCTAAACAGTTCTGTCAGTCCCCTGCACAGCCCCAGTTCTGCTGCACCAAGTCCGACACTGTGGGCCACTTCACTAGCTAACTCCACCAATGCTGCAGGTGACTGAAACTGCCAGAATTTTTATAAAAATGTTTGACAAGAATTTTACCTGTGCAATTGTTAGATCACTATTTAAATGTGCACAGTCTGATATAGAACATTAACCTTTCTAATATACTTCGTAAGAATTTTTTTTACTTCCTTTTTATAGAAATCATGTCTTATAGAAATAATGGTTTTGTCCAAGCTGAAGCACAGGCATGGACAACGTCCAGTAGGTGAGGGTGTGCTAGTACTCCTCTGTCTGATAGGACAGGAGAGCGCAGAGAGGAGTCCTATTAGACAGGAGAGAGCACAGAGGAGTCTTATCAGACAGGAGGGAGCACAGAGGAGTCCTATCAGACAGGAGGGAGCACAGAGGAGTCCTATCAGACAGGAGGGAGCACAGAGGAGTGCTATCAGACAGGAGGGAGCACAGAGGAGTGCTATCAGACAGGAGAGAGCACAGAGGAGTGCTACAGTGCATAGTGAAAGTATTCGGCCCCCATGAACTATTCAACCTTTTAACACAGTTCAGGCTTCAAACATAAAGATATAAAACTGTGGGACACAATCATGAAGTGGAACGAAATTTATTGGGTATTTCAAACTTTGTTAACAAATAAAAAACTGAAAAATTGGGCGTGCAAAATTATTCAGCCCCTTTACTTTCAGTGCAGCAAACTCTCTCCAGAAGTTCAGATCTCTGAATGATCCAATGTTGACCTAAATGACTGATGATAAATAGAATCCACCTGTGTGTAATCGAGTCTTCGTATAAATGCACCAGCACTGTGATAGTCTGAGGTCCGTTAAAAGTGCAGAGAGCATCATGAAGAACAAGGAACACACCAGGCAGGTCCGAGATACTCTTGTGGAGAAGTTTAAAGCCGGATTTGTATACAAAAAGATTTCCCAAGCTTTAATAAACATCCCAAGGAGCACTGTGCAAGCGATAATATTGAAATGAAAGGAGTATCAGACCACTGCAAATCTACAAAGACCTGGCCGTCCCTCTAAACTTTCAGCTCATACAAGGGGAAGACTGATCAGAGATGCAGCCAAGAGGCCCATGATCACTCTGGATGAACTGCAGAGATCGACAGCTGAGGTGGGAGACTCTGTCCATAGGACAACAATCAGTCGTATACTGCACAAATCTGGCCTTTATGGAAGAGTGGCAAGAAGAAAGCCATTTCTTAAAGATATCCATAAAAAGGGTTGTTTAAAGGGGTACTCCGGTGCTTACACATCTTATCCCCTATCCGAAGGATAGGGGATAAGATGCCTGATCGCGGGAGTCCTGCAGCTGGGGACACCCGTGATCATGCACGCGGCACCCCGTTGGTAATCAGTCCCCGGAGCGTGTTCGCTCCGGGACTGATTACGGTCGACCGCAGGGCCAGCGGCGTGTGACGTCACGTCCCCGTGTGACGTCACGCTCCGCCTCTCAATGCAAGCCTACGGTAGGGGGCTTGATAGCCATCTTGCCCCCTCCCGTAGGCTTGCATTGAGGGGCGGAGCGTGACGTCACACGGGGGGCGGGGGCGTGACATCACACGCAGCCAGTCCTGCGGTCGACCGCAATCAGTCCCGGAGCGAACACGCTCCGGGGACTGATTACAAACGGGGTGCCGCGTGCATGATCACAGGCGTCCCCAGCTGCGGGACTCCCGCGATCAGGCATCTTATCCCCTATCCTTTGGATAGGGGATAAGATGTGTAAGCACCGGAGTACCCTTTAAAGTTTGCCGCAAGCCACCTGGGAGACACACCAAACATGTGGAAGAAGGTGCTCTGGTCAGATGAAACCAAAATCGAACTTTTTGGCAAAACGTTATGTTTGGCGTAAAAGCAACACAGCTCATCACCCTGAACACACCATCCTCACTGTCAAACATGGTGGTGGCAGCATCATGGTTTGGGCCTGATTTTCTTCAGAAGGGACAGGGAAGATGGTTAAAATTCATGGGAAGATGGATGGAGCCAAATACAGGACCATTCTAGACGAAAACCTGATGGAGCCTGCAAAAGACCTGAGACTGGGACGGAGATTTTCCTTCCAACAAGATAATGATCCAAAACATAAAGCAAAATCTACAGTGGAATGGTTCACAAAAAAACCTATCCAGGTGTTAGAATGGCCAAGTCAATTTCCAGACCTGAATCCAATCAAGAATCTGTAGAAAGAACTGAAAACTGCTGTTCACAAACTCTTTCCATCCAATCTCACTGAGCTCGAGCTGTTTTGCAAGGAGGAATGGGCAAAAATTTCAGTCTCTCGATGTGCAAAACTGATAGAGACATACCCCAAGTGACTTACAGCTGTAATCGCAGCTACAGAGTATTAACTTACGGGGGCTGAATAATTTTGCACGCCCAATTTTTCAGTTTTTTATTTGTTAAAACATTTTGAAATATCCAATAAATTTCGTTCCACTTCATGATTGTGTCCCACTTGTTGTTGATTCTTCACAAAAAAATTACAGTTTTATATCTTTGTTTGAAGCCTGAAAGGTCGAAAAGTTCAAGGGGGCCGTATACTTTCACTATGCACTGTATCAGACAGGAGAGAGGGCAGAGGAGTCCCTTCGGACAGGAGAGAGGACAGAGGAGTGCTAGCCCACCCTCACTTACTGGACTTTGTCCATGCCTTTGCTTCAGCTTGCACAAATCCATGATTTTATAAGCCATGATTTCTATAAAAGGAAATAAAAATTTCTTTAAGTATATTAAAAAGTTAATGTTTGCCAAGATATAACATATAAAAAGTTTTTGTATCTGACTGTGCCCATTTAAACACTCAAGCCTATTGTGTCAACATGTGTAGTGGGCCACTTGGTCATAGGCTAAATGTCTTACAACAGTGACACCTACAGGTTATGCTATTAAACATGTAGCAATAGAAGAACCAAAGCAAATAATTAACATTGCTTTTATATTCAACTGATGTAAAATGTAGAATCCTTTTGGAATCTAAAAAAAATCTAAAATTTTAATATTGTTTAATCTGAAACCTTCTTCCTCACCTCCCCCAACAAAATATTTTAGAGGAGAAAATAGGATGGTGTCTTTTTTGATAACACCCAATACAGCTGTTCGGTTGTTATAGTGTAACACCTATATGATCACTAGGAATGGCATTAGAGTTGTTAAAGAAAATCACTTGACTGCATCCGTATACAATGTCTATTTTATACTCCTACTGACTCCTTGAAATCGAAAACCATCAGAAAAATTACCTTGTTGCCAACAAAATTGTAACATTTTATCGGGCAGAGTTAAAGATTTCTTTTTGAGTTCTCTTTACTTAACCCGCAAATCCTAACCAAAATAAATTGCAGATTAATCCACATACAATGTTTGAACTCTTTTTTTGTTACTTCTGTCAAATTCCTCAAGTTATACACTTTCCATTATGATTTGTCTTTGTGGCATTAGACATAATTATCGGTTGCAGTTCTAATCCATCCTGGGAAATAATTTTTTTCTGACCAACATTGTTTTAAGAATGGAAAACAACATAGAATTGCCCAAAAAAAAAAAATATTGAATTCTAGGTTACTATAAAAATAAAAAGAAATTGTCTAAAACAAAATGGGCTTTATTATACAGGCTATTTCTGATTGCAGCTTAGCTCAGGTGATCTGGTGCTCTCTTTACTGACTTTTTTTGACTGTGGATCAGTCCTGATTTTTTATTTTATTTTTTGTAAATGGTATAGTAAACATGTAAATTATTTTTGTTTTATCTTTGCCTTTCATTGGCATCCTTTGCAATTTCAAATGCAGAAATGAAAAATGTTACTGTGTACATAAAATTGTAGTTGGCTGTAGATACTAGGAAGTGTCTTTCTAAGGGCCCATGCACACTATGGATTTTTCAAGCTAAAATTTTCACTTGGAAATTCTGATGCAGCCCAGTCCCATTACTGTCAATGGGATAAAGCTGCACTGTGCACGCTACAGAATTTTAGCCATTGAACTTCATCCACAAAAGAATGAGCATGTGCATTCTTTTCTGGTAATACTTAGCAGAATGCATTGCCAACCATGTACACCCTTGGCATCTATGCCCGGAGTGTATCTGTGCAGAAATTTTGTAATTTGCTTAGACCCTCAAAGAATATGCACAATACTTTGAAAAATGTATCCAATATTTGCAAAGAAAATTCAGACACTTCATCATCATTGATAAATTATCAGCTCCACTATGTGAAAGTGAACAAAACATCTGTTTTTCTGAAGGGTTTTCTGCAATACCACATTTGATGGTGCCCTCTGCTGCACAAGCCACGTTAACTAGCTTTCTCCTATCTGGGGTGCCCAACTATGGTCAGAATACCCCATCCCCACCTCCTGGACTGACACCAGTTGACGTTCACATGAATGGAATGCACTCTGATTGCAAGAAAGTAGCATCTGCATTAAATGGTCATGTGAAAGTAAGTATAAACTATATAGGATTTTTTTTTTGTAATAAACACAGATACAGTAAACAATTTTGTTTAAAGAAAAGTGGTCTTAATCTTTAAACTACTAAGGGTTGTCTCTTGAACACAACCCATTTCCTTACTATTCTAGGGCACTTGAACATCCTAGCGGGGGGGGGGGGGGGGGGGAGACACTTTAACAGCCCTAGTTTATATTTCCTCAGATTATCATTTTACTGTGGCAAGTAATCCTTCATATCCTTCATTGAAAATGCTTACATATGGCCTCAACTTATTGTGGGTTAGAGTGCCAACTCTGGCTGTGGCTTCTGTTTAAAAAAATAAATAAAAGGGGGGGGGGGGTTGTCTTCATGGATTCCCACTTTAAGTTTGCCACTAAAATGTTGTTGATTTCTGCTCGAGCAGATGTATATGGCTTCAGTATTATCATTTTTACGATCGACCGTGTAGAGGTAGTATTGCACCACGCACTGCTAGGGTTAAGTACAGCTAGATCAAATCCCTGCTGTGGGTCTACGCTAGTGAGATGGCAGTGCTACTGCATATACTCACAACTATGCAGTAAATCCAGTGACAGTAGCAATGCACTCAAACAATTATTGAAGGCTTCTTACTTTTATTGAGGAACTTTACTGCACATCTTTCTCAAGGTACGGAACAAACAAATTCCTTGTTCAAGTCTAGTGGTACAGCCGGAGGGTAGTGACATCTAGGGGGGAGTGTATAGACGACAGCTATTTTACTGACTCTTCTTCCAGACAGCTGTTTTACTGTCGTCTCTACACTCCCCCTACACGTCGCTACCCTCCCGCTGTACCGTTAGACTTGAACGAGGAATTTGTTCCATACCTTGAGAAGGATGTGCAGTAAAGTTCCTCAATAAAAGCAAGAAGCCTACAAGAATGGCAAGTGCATTGCTACTTCTTTTGTTGGATTCATTATAATTTCTACATTCTACCTCTTTACTCTTGAAATGTTCTGATACAACCTTTAATGTTGCAGACAAACATGAAATATGGCACAATATCTACATCATCTCTAGGAGACAAAGTGATGAGCTCACACCTACCTGAATCATCTAGACAGTCAAACAGTCGCAGCTCGCCTGACCAAACAAGCACTAAGTCGGATTCAGAAGGTGGGACCATAGTCTAATGCAGTTTTCCTTTCATGTCCCTTTTTTTATTTGTAGTTCTTAAACGTAACTTCTGCAGTATTTTTCTAAAAAACGGTTTGATCTTTCTTTGGATGCTTGAATAATGAAATGGCTGAGTTGCTTGTTTGTTGGAATATGGATACAGGCATAAATAAAATTGTGCTTGTGAGTCTTAATGATTGTGGACTAGTTGTCTAATAGAAAATTGGAAACTACAACCAGCAACTCTATTTTAGCAGTCCCCACTCTAGGGAGTAATAAGTAATTAGGTTGCATAGTAACTCTCTTTCAGAAGAAGAAATAACTTGCTCTACAGTAGCTTCTCTTAAAATCAATGTTCTAACTTTAAAGGCCATTAAAAATGATTGGATATTATATGCCACACCATAGTCTCTCATAGAAGGGAAAGTAATCCACTTGTAGGAAGATTTTTTTTCTTTTTGGAGTTCTTCCTCTTCTTTAGAGCAGGGTGCTGGCTTGTTAAGTGAGAAAGCCTTTCACTTAGGACGGATTCACACCAAATTTTTGCAATACAGTTCCTGATAAAAAAAAAACTGATTCCTCAAAACCTGACTAAACTGTATCAAGGCATGTGTGCAAATTTTAATCCGTATATGGTTGGAAACCATATACAGTTTGAAAAATGAAGTCTGGTTGCAGCAGTCTTATAAGAAAATAAGTATAGTATCCAATTTTTACTTTTCATTCCATTATGAATAAAGTTTCACTTGTTTTATTGAAATTCCAAGAAAAAAACTGTGCAAAGTCATAAAACATATGGTGCAAACCAGATGGAACCGTACGCACATACTGTTCCCATTGACTCCCATGTTAAAAATAAATAAATAAATAAAGAATACGTTTCAATATGGTTTTTCACCTGGACCAAATACCGTGGTAGGCTGCGGTTTTGGGTACGGGAAAAAAACGTGAAAAACCGTACTGGATGCAAAACGGACACAACCGGGTACATCTTTTGGTATACGGTTTTCAATTAAGTCAAAGCATATGGTTTTCAATACGGTTCCATATGGTTTTCAAATTGAAAACGTATGCGGGAATTGTATTGCAAAAACGTGGTGTGAACCCAGCCTTAACCAGCCAGCACCTTGCTCTAATGGAGGAAGAACCCCTAAAAAAAAGTGGAACAAGGGAATCTCCTTGAGGAGACAATCAAACTGTCAAACAATGCAGCAAGGGTTCTATCTCCTCTTTATCACACCAGACACATGGTCAGGATGAATAGTTGTAATTAGCCTGGGCATTGTTTATATCAATTTATGATCATAGTTACTTATTATTATATAACTGGTTAGTGACACCATTATTCTTTGTTCGTGCTTTCCTATTATCCCAGTTGGTGATCCCCTGATGCACCCTTAATGTTTTGGAGAAACATGTTGGTAACCTTTTTAATGATTCTGTGTTATTTGCTTTGTTGTGTTTTTCCCTTTTTTTTTTTTTTTACTGATTTCTGGTAGCTTTCAGTTGGCCACTTGATATTGAGTCTGCAATTCCTCACTCATATCTTACTTTGTGTGTTTTATTATTTATTTATTTTTTCTTGCATGCATTTAGATTTTTCTAGAGGTTTTTAATGCATATTAAATAAAGGAAAAAATGTTGTGATGCATTCTAGTGAAATTCTTCTGTTCCATACATAGAGCATGCACAAGAGATTTGTCCTGTCTATTATATCCATACATATAAGTTATATTATGCTCTTTTTTTATTTTTTTATTCACCAGTAAAATTTTCATTGCTTTCCAGGATGTAATGATGCATTTGTAGAAGTAGGAATGCCAAGAAGTCCATCGCATTCAGCAAATACAAATGATCTCAAACAAATGCTGAACTCTGCCAAAGTAACCTGTACAAAAAGACAGACAGTAGAATTATTACAGGGCACAAAGAATTCTCACTTACAGTAAGTTTTAGCTTGGGATGTTTTGGGGGATTAGAAACACTTAGTGAACACATGAACCATGTTTGCAGAAATGTTTTCCCTTCTGTTATAGTAGTACAGAACGATTACTCTCTGATTCAGAAATGAGCTCTCCTGAAGGTCCCGTCACTGACAAGAAGGCCCCAGGAAGTGAACGAGCAGCCGAACGAGCCGCACAACAGAATTCTGAAAGGGTACGACTCACTTCACAGTCATCATACACTAGTATGCAGGTAATCGTTACAAAGTTAGTGTAAGCTGAGATTATATTTGCCGATACCGTTAACATAAGTTAATGGAAAAAGTGGATCATTTGATCATGCATGGACAGGCAATACCGGACAACCTGTGCAGCTTTGCAGATGCATGGTAGGTAGGGCCCAACAGCTTTCAAAAAAATAAACGCTTACTGCTATTTTATATTGTGTGTAAAAAAAAAAAAGGTAATGAATTTAATGGCTTACAATAGCTGGATTACTTTGGAGAAATAAGAAGGGTGCTTTATTATGAAACATTGGGGACCCTCTACTGTCTGTCTGCCCCTGCGTCCATAGCAACCACTTAGTTTTCAGTTTTTTTTAGCGTTGTGGTTTCTTTATTAAATATTTCACTTGTGGCATGTTATTAAATAAGTCAATGGTTTGGCATGTTAGACCCACTGATTTAATTGTTTAAGTACTTGCTATGTAATAATGAATATGCATGGCATGAGCAGCAGACAGTAGTCACTCCATGAAAAGCATAATTGTCACTGTGCATGTGCTATAGCGGAATTGCTGCTGCTTTTTTTTTTTTTTTTTTTTGCCACATAAAATGGGCTTATGTACCAAAAAATTTAAACTAACTCAGTACATTGCATCTTGTTTAAAAGGTACCTGTCACATTGATCTAACTGCGGGATATGTGTAAACCGCCACTAATTCTTGTAGCCCAAGACTTGACCTGACATGACTCATTCACGAGACACAATTCTGGAAGTCCCATAGACTTTGCATGGATCTTCTGGAATTTTGACTCATAATCGTGTCAGATAATCATGACGGCTACCTTATTTATTTAAAAAATAAATAAAAAAGGCTTAATAGTACTATGACAGCTTAAAAAGGTATGACCCCTAAGGAGGCAATATGAACTCCTCCGGAGATTAGGACCATGATTTATTTTTTTCTGAATTTTCATGTGTATCTATGTGGAAATGTGGCATTGCATGCCAGATGCCTAACTGTGTGGTGTAACATGTTATCCATGTATAAGATGGGGGCCTGTCAGAGTGAGAGACACTTTACTAATGGTTTGCTACATTTGTTCATAGAATGGGTCTCTGTGATCATTTGGCATATGTGAGAGGGGTTATCTTAGACTGACAACCCAGAAGCTTTTCTTGTTAGCCTTTTTTTTCTTAAACAATTGGGAAACATATTAGAGAGAGAATGCATACGTATCTTATCTATGGGTTACTTATTACTTCTGAGTTACAATTTGTATCACAGCAGTTAAATACATCAGCTGAGGAAGAATCAATATCTATAATTGTCAACTGCAGAAGAGCTTAGAAGACACAACATTTTTCAAGAAGATCTAATATAAACGTAGTAGCCTTGACTGCTAATAGAATTCAGCACAGAAGGACATTTTTATGTAGCCTTTAATTTGTTGTAATGAAGTTGAATGGTTGCAAATCTTGATTTAGTAGAATACAGTTCATTTTAATGACCCTTTGAAGTGACTTCTGTTATTCAGTGGTATTCTGCAGTAGTTCTATATACGGTAGTGATTTTACATTGATTTATAAAGCACATTACATTTGTATGTAAATGGTGTGCTGCTTTGTAACCTCCATAGTTTGTATGATTATATCTTATTAGGAGTATAACATCCTACCCATTCCCCCACATCTAGGCATTATTAGGCCTCAATATTTTACCAAAGCCATTAAAAGGGTTGTTTAATAAAGGCAAGCCCTATCCATATCCCCGACTAGGATGGTCCCCTGCTCGAGGCAGCTCTTCCTCCACTGTAAGCCAGAAGAGAGAGCTGCTGCTGATGTTTTTTGAATTTTTTTTAAGGTTTTATCTTCTATTTAATATATTATATATATTGAATAATTTTAGATAAGTTATGAAGAAATACATTTCATGTTTGTTTTGTCATTTTTGTATTTTTTTGTCTACAGGCCTATGACTATGAACAAAAGAAGCTGTTAGCAACAAAAGGTATGTAACATTAAGGCAGGGGCCAATACATTTTGGATGCATTCACATGTGACACTAGAGTGTAGCAGATTAGTTATGCTCTAACTTGCCAATATTTTCTTATCTAGGCACAGATTTCTGTATGATGCCCTGTGTGGTACATTTTTTGGTCACAGTTTATATCTTGCACTGCCCCATAGTGTACAAAGAACCATATGGTCCTGTGTTAAATTGTTGGATCTGTGGTGCCCAAATTACAGTACCCTACAGTCTCCTGAAAAGAAGAATTCTATGCATTGCCACAACTGTACACACCAATAAAAAATGTATATTTTACAGTTTCAAAAATTATATATTGTACAGTGCTACATAATACCACACTTGTAACATTGCTCCAAAATACCACACTTGTAACATTGCTCCAAATAGTTCAGTAGTTTAATAACAGTGCTATACAATGTCTAAAAATGTATATTAAAGTAAACCTAAACTTTGGGCAAACTTGTGACATGTTCAAAAGTTTGTATCGGTGAGGATCCAGATTCTGCAACCCCTGCGTATCACTAGAGCAAAGTGGCAGAAGTGCCAGACTGAGTACAGTGTCCCTTCATTTTTTCTTGGCTCTTTCAGCAAGTTCATACACTGCGCACTAGCATCAGACTTTCAGTTGCTAAACCCACAAGGAGATGGAAATTGAGGAATTTTATCTTCAGCTGTTTGAATGAATGCAGCCAGAGATAAAATACTCCTTTTAGGTAGTACAGTTATGTATGTGTATGGTGGTTTGTTTACACTGTACATAATCTGTAATAATGAGTGTAGTTTAATATTTAAAGGGTTACTCCGCTGGTCAGCATTTGGAAAAAACTGTTCCGAACGCTGGAGCCGGTGCCGGGAGATTGTGATGTCATAGACCCACTGTCATGCCCCCTCCTAAAGACTTGCATTTAGGGGGCGGGGTGTGACATCACGAGGGGATGGGGCTATGACATCACGAGCTGCCGGCGCCAGCGTTCGGAAAAGTACCCTTTAACCTAAGTAAATGCCTTAACAAAGATCTATCTTTCGTTACCTCAGCAATGTTAAAGAAGCCAGTTGTAACAGAAGTGAGGACACCTACAAACACCTGGAGTGGACTGGGCTTCTCAAAATCTATGCCAGCAGAAACCATTAAAGAACTGAGACGAGCCAACCATGTGTCATACAAGCCGACCATGAGTACAACATATGAGGTACAAAATCCATGTCAGAGTTTAACTCTTGCATTTTCTTTCTGCCAGACTCGATTTTTATTGTCTTGGCTTACATGGTGACATTGTCATTGTTCCACTAGATGCTCCTGTAGTGTGAATGGAAAATCGAAGTCATGCTAACATTCTAGCTGTAATGGTTTCGCCTGCTCCCATATGTTCATAGATTACCCTTGGTAGCCAGGTTTCTGTAACTTTTATTTTTTTTTGCTTATAACCCATTATGGTCAGATATTAGAGTCAAATTAACTTCTATTTGTGGTGCTAATAGAAAGTTCTACACATCTTTCCACCTGCAGTAATAGGTCTGTGTAATAGAAATTCAATGTATTGGTTTCTAACTGTCTGTTGAAAACTGCTTATGTAAAACTTATGTTTAAATGGCTGACCATGAAACTATATTTTAGTCAGACAATACCACCAAAGTGGTAGGTTTTGCCCGACTGTTTGCATATAGGAGCCTTCTGACTGTCCCTTTCTGATAGATGTCAGGTATATTGGATTGCAATATGCCCAAACCATTGTTTCTACAGAAGAAAAGAACAGCACCATGTAAAGCTGCTTTTACCTCCTAGAAATTCCCTTGCAAAAGTAGGCAGAATGCCAGGGTTCAGCAATTGGTCCCATATCACTTGGCTGATCGACAAGACTGCACGATTTAGGGGAAGGTCCAGTTGTTACAACCTCTTAAAGGGGTACTCTGCTGCTCAGCATTTGGAACAAACTATTCCGAATGCTGGAGCTGGGAGCTCGTGATGTCATAGCGGCGCCCCTCATGATGTCACAGCACCCACCTTCACAGCTATAATAATGAGAAGGCATCCATTTTGTTGTAATTCACGCAGATACACTCTAAAATAAAGATTCATTAGTGTATTGTATACAGCTGTTATTAGTAGAGAAGGTAGGCCAGCTCGCCACAGGTGGATCCTGTCCCGGACACGGCAGGTGTACAGCCATGTTATGTAATGTGTTTTTGTTGATAGCAAACTTCAGTGTCGCTCACTACACCGATCAATTCCACCACACCTGCGCACGAACACGCCGGTCCCGCCTTCGGCCCAGAGCAATTGCAGAAGAAAAGGATTGTCCAGCGCTAGGCTTGCGGATAAAAGCTTGTTCTTTATTGGAAAATTCACAGAGATCACTCGACAGAGGACAAGGTCAAGGTCTTCTGTCGAGTGATCTCTGTGAATTTTCCAATAAAGAACAAGCTTTTATCCGCAAGCCTAGCGCTGGACAATCCTTTTCTTCTGTGTTTTTGTTGATATTTAGAAGTATGCAGTGCATACTATGCTGATACAAACTTAATCCCATCTTTGAAAGAACGCAAGAAACTCTGTATATCCAGTTTGTCAGGTCATGTAAGGTCTGTTTATATCTTGCTATCTATGTTATACTAGTGTCACTGCTGTTGGATACGGTCATATTTGTATATGAACATATATGCTAGAAGTGACTTTCATGCTGATTTTTCCTTTTTTTTGCGTTTAAGGCACCTTCGATGTGTCTCTCACGGTCTAACAGCCGAGAACAACTTGGAAATAGCAGTGACTCTGAAAACTGGAGGGATAGGAACGGGATTGACTCATCTCATAATGACTACTCTTCATCTATTGGAAGTCCCAAGAGGAAGCAGAATAAATCTGGTAAGCATTTGTTATAAAACTGCAGATATGTATTCAGTCATATGACCTATAGTGGTATGTGGTTTTAAACCATGGATAGTTTTAAACCATGTTAATAGAAAATGTCAATTGCAGCTGTATAGCGGTGAAAGAGGCTACAAAGCCTGTTTACTGCCCTCTAGCATGGGAAGAGGATGTTACAATAGAGGAATTATAGAAGACCAGCCCCTGTATGGTGGTACACTAACTGGCACTGTAAAATACACTTCTGCTGCAGACCTCTTTTTGTTTTGTATTCTTAAATCAGTCCTTAATTTAAAACACTCTGCTGTGAATTATTTAGAATATTAACCCCTTAAGGACCGCGGACGTAAATGTACATCCTGGTTTGGTGGTACTTCGCGCACCAGGACGTACATTTACGTCCTGTGTATGACCGCAAGCATCGGAGTGGTGCCCGCGTCATACACGGCAAGTTCCGGCTGCTATCTGCAAATGTGGTATCAGTATTATCAATCAAATGATTGCTATAGATAGATAGTCCCCTATGGGGACATAAAAAGTAAAAAAAATATATAAAAATAAAAAGTAAAATAGTGAAAAATTCCCTCCCCCCAATAAAAATGAAAATTGTCCGTTCCCATTTTACCCCGAAAAAGCGTAATTTTTTTTTTCTATAAACATATTTAGTATCGCCGCATGCATAAATGTCTGAGCTATCAAAATATAATGTTAATGATCCCGTAGGGTGAATGGCGTAAACGTAAAAAAAAAAAAAAAGTCCAAAAATGCTTTTTTGTCCCATTTTATTCCCAAAAAAATTAGTAAAAAATTATCTAAACGTTTAATATATGCAAATGTGGTATCAATAAAAAGTACAGATGATGGCGCAAAAAAATGAGCCTTAATACCGCCCTATATAAGGAAAAATGAAAAAGTTATAGGTGGTCAAAGATTACTGATTTTGTACAAAAAGTTTTCGATTTTTTTTTTTTTTTAAAGTGGTACTGTCACGATCACACTCTATCGGTCCAGCCAAGACATTAGAGAGTGTGTGATGGTGCAAGGGTTAAACCTGCCAGACCTCTGGGTATCCACTACTATTCCCAAGTCACCAAATTAACCCTTAGATAAACGTGTTTCCACCAGAGCTGCCTTCAGAAAGGTGAGCTCATATATTTAGAGATCAAAGACCAGAGCTGATTAATTAAACATTTAATCTGATAAAAGGTATCACAGTGCTATGCATAAAAATAAACAAATGACATACAGGTACAAAAATATATAAAAGAGTTTAGCAAGACAAGTTCAGAAAGCAAAAATGAAGTCCTTACAGCATAATGATATAGCAGTCCATGTCAGTGAGAGTCCAGCTCTTGTCAGCTTTTTGCACAGCCTTGAACACCCAAGAGTCTAGCATTGTTTAAAATATCATATCTGCTTTCTTGGGAGGGAGACTCCATTCCCCCCTCCCCTCTGATCCCACCAGGGGTTCTTCTCTCTTCCTGGCCCCCTTATCTGTGTGATTATATGATGGGACCAGAGTGCCCCTTACATCCTGCTGCTTCAAAAGAGCCTTTGACTTCAAAGGAGATGTAAACAAACAGCCAGACCCCCAATAAAATGCAATACTCAAGAAGGATACACCGTCTGAATGACCCCTCACCCATGTCTTGGATAATACATATATGGGATTTTAATAATCAGGCCTTGGCCTTGGGCCTGACAGGTACAAAAATATAAAAGTATCTAGCCATGGGTATCATTTTAATCGTATTGATCCACAGAATAAAGAACATGTCATTTTTACCGTAAATTGTACAGTGTGAAAACGAAACCCTCCAAAATTTTCAAAATTGTGGTTTTCATTTAAATGTCCTCCCTACATTTACTATTACTATGTACTCGCCGTACATTTTATGGTAAAATGAGAGGTTTCATTACAAAGTGCAATTGGTTACGCAAAAAACAAGCCCTTTATATGGGTCTGCAGATGGAAATATAAAAGAGTTATGGATTTTAGAAGGCGCGGAGACAAAAACGCTAAAATAAAATTGGCCTGATCCTTAAGGTCAAAATGGGCTTGGTCCTTAAGGGGTTAAAGGGATGCTCCGGTGGAAAACTTTTTATTTTTATTTTTTTTAAATCAACAGGTGTCAAAGTTTAACAGATTTATAAATTGCTTCTATTAAAAATCTTTATCCTTCCAGTACTTTTTAGCAGCTGTATACTACAGAGGAAATTCTTTTCTTTTTGAATTTCTTTTTGTCTTGTCCACAGTGCTCTCTGCTGACACCTAATGCTCGTACCAGGAACTGTCCAGAGCAGGAGAAAATCCTCATAGGATACCTATGCTATTCTGGACAGTTCCTGACATGAACAGAGGTGTCAGCAGAGAGCACTATGGACAAGACAAAAAAGAAATTCAAAAAGAAAAGAATTTCCTCTGTAGCATACAGCTGCTAATAAGTACTGGAAGGATAAAGAGTTTTTAATAGAAGTAATTTACAAATCTGTTTAACTTTCTGGCACCCTGTTCATTTAAAAAACATGTGTCCACCGGAGTACCCCTTTAAGCCATACCTGCAACTTGGTGCTCTTACATATGCATAGATCACCTCCAAGCCTACTAGCATTGATTATACTATTTAGCATAGTCACTTACCCTATATTGTTTAACACATCTGTATCCTGCAGTTTGATTGCCATTTTGAGACTTTTGGTCTAATTCTATGACTATGGGTTGTTCATGTGATTTATCAGATATGCATTAGTTATGCCTTCACATTGCATTGTTTTACTAGGCACAGCTCAGTTCATTTTTTAGGGGCTGTGTCAGATACTGCAACTCTCTGCAGCTCAATCTAAAAGGTGAAGTGAGCTGCTGTGGCAGGCATTGTACAGGCAAAACAAAATGTAAAAAGCTGTGCCTAACAAAACAATGAAGAGGTTGCAGTGCATGTTGTGTCTCCTTCAATCAGCTAATGGAGGCCAGGAGTATAATGCCCACCAATCTGATATTTTTTTCCATATCCTAAGGATAGGCCATCAGTGATGGTGTATTTCAACCTTTTTTTTAAAGATAAAGGGCTGGCACACAGCCACCAGACTGCCTGGCGGAAGTGTTCAGTGGTGTCACAATACACTGACCACTGAGGCCAGTGACTGCAGCAGTGATTGGCCCATCCATGCTAAGCAACTTTGACAGAAACCCTCTTTTCTAAAGTTGCCCTGTCAGCGTGTTTTAAGGGTAAAAGTACATGGCTGTATTGGGCTTTTGACCTTGAATTTGTACATACCTCTCATTAGATAATACCCCCCCCCCTTGTGTTTCTTTCTGCTGCTAGAATTTAGTACAGTTTAGCTGCTAATAGTCACTCTAGCATGTCTTCTTTGAAGTAGACCACAGGTATGTGCCATATAGCTGTCCAAATAAAACTACTATGTAGTGCATTCAAAATATTGCTTAAATAAAGGCATATGTTTCGGCTGTTGCCAGGGGTGAGGGGTGTCAGACTGATGGGTTGTAATAGACTGATGGATGCTCGGGACTAATTTTCCCTCCTGATCATCTATTAATAGTAATCCATCTATTATGATGTCTGCTTATTTTTCAGAGAATTCCACTACTTGCATGTATGTATATTTTCTTACTTTTTAGATTCTATATGTTAACTCTATATTAACCTGACTGTTCTTTTACCATACTTCACAGCAGAACACTATCTGAGCAGCAGCAATTACATGGACTGCATCTCTTCTCTAACTGGAAGCAATGGATGTAATCTGAATAGTTCATTCAAAGGGTCTGATCTCCCTGAACTGTTCAGCAAGCTTGGACTGGGAAAATATACTGACATCTTTCAGCAACAAGAGGTCAGTGCATTTACAAATAAGTTATATTATGCAAGTATAAGTTTTCTGTCACCTCTCTCATTTCATATCGCTGAGCTTGTCCTGTATTCCATTATACGGTCATGGCCGTAAATGTTGGCACCCCTGAAATTTTTATAGAAAATTAAGTATTTCTCACAGAAAAGGATTGCAGTAACACATGTTTTGCTATACACATGTTTATTCCCTACTAAACCAAAAAAAGGAGGAAAAAAGCAAATTGTACATAATGTCACACCAAACACCAAAAATGGGCTTCACAAAATGATTGGCACCCTTAACTTAATATTTGGTTGCACACCCTTTGGAAAAAGTAACTGAAATCAGTCGCTTCCTATACCCATCAATAAGCTTCTTACACCTCTCAGCTGGAATTTTGGACCACTCTTCCTTTGCAAACTGCTTCAGGTCTCTCTTATTGGAAGGGCGCCTTTTACCAACAGAAATTTTAAGATCTCTCCACAGGTGTTCAATGGGATTTAGATCTGGACTCATTACTGGCCACTTCAGAACTCTCCAGTGCTTTGTTGCCATCCATTTCTGGGTGCTTTTTGACTTCTGTTTGGGATCATTGTCCTGCTGGAAGACCCAAGATCTTGGATGCGAACACAGCTTTTTGACACTGGGGTGTACAGTGCGAACCAAAATCCTCAGATTTCATGATGCCTTGCACACATTCAAGCTTGGAAAGATAAAATTCAAGTTTTCAGGCGCTGATCAGATACAGTAGGTAAGTAAGGACCCAAAGTTAATGTCCAAAAGAGTTGTTTATTAGCACAAATGTAAAGTGTTTCCGGTCTGAAATGGACCCTTCATCAGACAAGGGGCACTTTTCTGACGAAGGGTCCATTCCGGACCGGAAACGCTTTACGTTTGTGCTAATAAACAACCCTTTTGGACATTAACTTTGGGTCCTTACTTACGTACTGCATCTGATCAGCGCCTGAAAACTTTAATTTTATCTTTCCAAGCATTATCTACCGGACCAGTGTCCCTGAGTCCGGACAAGCTACGGCTGCAGATCTGAGCATCATAAAACCAGACGTCTACTGAGGTGTTGTGCTCCCAGCACAACCCTATATGGTGAGTGTAAAATCGCTTATCATTGAATTACTGTTTATTCTCGTCATATTACACTAGGGGCGCGTATCCCTTTTTTTCTCTTTTTCCCTTTGCACACATTCAAGGCACCCAGTGCCAGAGACAGCAAAACAAACCCAAATCATCATTGAACCTCCACCATATTTCACTGTAGGTACTGTGTTCTTTTCTTTGTAGGCCTCATTTGGTTTTCGGTAAACAGTAGAATGATGTCCTTTACCGAAAAGCTCTATCTTGGTCTCATCTGTCCACAAGACTTTTTCCCAGAAGGATTTTGGCTTTCTCAAGTTCATTTTGGCAAAATGTAGCCTTGTTTTTTTTTATGTCTGTGTCAGCAGTGGGGTCCTCAAGGGTCCCCTGCCATAGCATTTCATTTAACGCCTTAAGGACCCAGGGGTTTTTCCGTTTTTGCACTTTCATTTTTTCCTCCATACCTTTAGTATGTAAAACGTGTTACTGCAATCCTATTCTGTGAGAAATACTTAATTTTCTAGAAAAATTTCAGGGGTGCCAACATTTACGGCCATGACTGTAGCTTGTGGTTCATGAATATCAACATCTTTTGTTGCTGCTATCAAGATGTGCTCTGGATCAATTTTAACCCACTGTGATATGTTTATGTAGAGACACTGGAACGTTAAGCCTGTTTCTGGCAGTAGATAATCTGGTTATGTGTGTCGTTGTTTCTTATGACCTCATTGAAAGTCATAACAGAATTAAAATATATTGATCTTGTCAGATATTAGTAAATCTGCAATTGTTATCCCTCCAGTCCTCAAAACAGAGGCGTTAAGGAATCTTTTTCATTGTCATACTACCCCTATTTAAACAGTTAGCCAAATTGTTCTCTTATGACTGCATACTGTTATTGGGAATGCAGATGTACATAAATTATGGAGAGTGGAAACTGGGTGTTATAATGTACCCCCTCAGAATACAAACACTATAGGGTATGCAGGGACATGGCACAGACAAAGCATAATTAGGAAATTGCTGTAAATTTTATTTTAGTTCTGTAATGTGAATGTTCACCTAGCCACAGCTGAATGAAATCTTTTTTGTCTTGTATCATACATATATGGAGTCCCAAAAAGTTGTGACATGTTGAGTTTTAAGCATTGTAAGATTTACACCGTGATTTAACTCTTGCTTGAGACTGAAGTTTTGAATAACAATTAGTCTGCTGTGACAGTATAATGGAACTGCATGGTTAAAAAAAATCTCCAGTTTCCATAGGTGTCCACTAAACAAGGCCTCCTTATATCTACCATTCCTTCATCTGTTGAGTTTGACATAGGAAGATTATACTGGGTTAACTGCAATGTTTTCCTAATTTTTAATGTTGTTCTTTCCAGAAGGTAGCAAAACTAGTCTCCTATTGTTGAATTAAAAAAAAAGTGCAAAACTCCATGGATAATCTGGGCTTTATGGTCTGCCACAATTTACATACTGTATTATAAATATAAAGAGAATAATATTTGGTTTTCTGATCATATCAGTTATAATAATATAAAAACAAGTTAACTACTACTCAAATGGAAAAAAAAAAAAAAAAATTTCTTTCAAGTAATTGTTTTTTCAATAGTTTTTGCTCTTTGAAGACATTTTTTACCTAATTGGTTAAACTTTTTACTCTTGCTTAGTAATCAGATTTAGACTAAACCAATCCATTATCAAATATTTAGCAAGAGTAGATCTGGGAAAGTTATCAACCACTTTATTAATTGTTGGTAAATCTGCGTTACTGATTTTAATGTGTAACTTTGTTCCTCTTTTCTTGCGCTCCATGGTAGAGATCACACCTGGACACGTACAATACAGTTATGCTTGAAATAAAAAATATGCTTGATCTGCCCAAAATATTTCTGAGCTTTAACAAAAAGAGAGTCTATTTGGTTTGGAAACCACAGACTTCATACCTCTAGTCTTAAACATAATAGACTTGATTTGACCAAATATTGTAGGTTTTTCCAAGTAGAAATCTGGTTCTGTTTCACTTGAAAATGACATGTTTCATGCATTCAAATGATTGTTGGATGTAAACTTATGGTGTTAACCAGGGGACAAATTATTTTCCTGGCTGAGCTGAAACAAGACCTTTCCAGGGTGTGTCTGGTGCAGCCATATGATTATATGCTTGCCTAAAGGAGGAACTGCACTAAATGTAATTGTTTTCATGATCAGAAAGAATTGCAACCTTAATTGTTTGGCTTGCTGATCCCTCTTGCCTGATGTGCGAGTACAAAATGCAACATTTGCATTGTCTTCAGGATATTACTCCTTTTTCTCCACTCCTGATAACTGATCATATTAATCTGTCTAGGGTTTACTGTCCGGTAAAAAGGTACAATAGAATCCTATCGATTTATATAGTTCAGCAACCATAATCATTTTATTATTGCTGCTCTAGATTGATCTACAGACATTTCTCACATTGACCGATCAGGACTTAAAGGAGCTTGGCATAACGACATTTGGTGCACGAAGGAAAATGCTGCTGGCTATCTCGGGTAATATGCTACTTAAGTTCACTTTTATTTTATGCCAAATTCCAAGATAGAAATGTAGGGAGAGCACACATAGAGAACTATATCACCTAATGATGCGTATAGCAAGGTCCAATGGGAGTCTTCTGCGGGGTGCACGTACATAGATATGAAGCATCAAATACAACAACCAAAGAAAATGTAGGTGCACTCACCGCAGAGCTGAGGCTGTTGCGTCTGGATGTCCGCTAACGGGTAGCCGGGTCACGGCATAGGCGCTGGTATCGTTTGGCGCTCGGAGGCCTCCGAGCGCCACACAATACCAGCTCCTATGCCATGACCCAGCTACCCGTTACCGGACATCCAGACGCAACAGTCTCAGCTCTGCAGTGAGTGCATCTTAACTTTTATTTTATTTGGATAATATGATAGGCATTATGCAAATAGTGGCAAAGGATCCATGTGAGTTTGGCAGTTATGCCCTTAGTCTTGTAAAATTTTTCCAGTATGGTGTGATGTTCTGACTCTTCCGTACCTGTAGTGGGCTTTCAAATTTATTGTACAGTACCTAGAAAGACAGAAGTATTGGGGTGGATGAGAAGTGACCTTTCATGGAGATAAATTACCTGAAAGCCATTACCTACAAAATGAGTTTGTGTTAATGGTGTTTTGTAGTTTTAAAATGTTGTCTTACCATAAAATATTATGGCATATTACTAGGAAGTTATTATTAATAGGAGTTTGGTCTCTTGGATCTGTGTTGCCCTCACCATTTTGCCTTCACTTTGGCAGTCCTTGCCATTTGCTATTGCATGAAAGTAGTGCTCACGGTCAGTGTGGAGTTACTGGCACTCAGGCCCCCCTATTGATCAGTAATGGATAAAACATCCTAACTACAGTATATGCCATCATGTACTGTTGAAAAATTATAGTAATCTCCTATGAACAGTAGGTTTTAAAGCTAAACCTTTTAAGGTAAATTAACTGAAGCCAGGGGGATTGGATAATAGTAATTCTTTATCATGCAGGATAGAGAGGAATGGCCCTAAAATAGTCTTCTAAAAAATGTTTCTTTAGCTGAGGGCTTTAAATGGGCACTGTCAGATACAAAAACTTTTTATATGTTGTAAAGCAGGGGTCCTCCAACTACGGCTCGCTGGCCTTATCTGGCCCGCCACTGCCTGGGACATCCCTGGTTCCCTAAGATGTTTTCGGGACACAGGGATGCGCTCTCGGAGGACCCATGTTTACTTTAAAAACGCAGGGGCCATCGGGAAGGTGGCGCACGCAGGGACGTCTCTTACGCCGTGCGTGCACCCATAGCAACGGAGCGGAGCAGCGATGAGGATGTGCGCTGGATGTGGGGGGCACGTCAGCTTCGGTGCTCCGACCACCGCTCCTTCGGTCCTGGAACTTACTGCTATGTTCGGACCGGAGGAGCGGTGGTCGGAGCACTGAAGTGGGGCAGAACACAGGCATACAGCCTTCAGCCATACACTGTATGGATGGAGGCTGTATGTCTGGGGGGGGAACATACTGCACCTAATGTGGGGGAACATACTGCACCTAATGTGGGGGAACATACTGCACCTAATGTGGGGAACATACTGCACCTAATGTGGGGGAACATACTGCACCTAATGTGGGGGAACATACTGCACCTAATGGGGGAGCTATACTGCACCTAATTTGGGGGAGCTATACTGCACCTAATTTGGGGGAGCTATACTGCACCTAATTTGGGGGATCTATACTGCACCTCATTTGGGGGATCTTTGCTGCACCTAATTTGGGAGATCTTTGCTGCACCTAATTTGGGGGATCTATGCTGCACCTAATGTGGGGGAGCTATGCTGCACCTAATGTGGGGGAGCTATGCTGCACCTAATGTGGGGGAACATGCTGCACCTAATGTGGGGGAACATGCTGCACTTAATGTGGGGGAACATGCTGCACTTAATGTGGGGGAACATGCTGCACTTAATGTGGGGGAACATTATACTGCACCTAATGTGGGGGGAACATTATACTGCACCTAATGTGGGGGAACTGTACTGCCAACCCTAATGTGGGGGAACTGTACTGCCAACCCTAATGTGGGGGAACTGTACTGCCAACCCTAATGTGGGGGAACTGTACTGCCAACCCTAATGTGGGGGAACTGTACTGCCAACCCTAATGTGGGGGAACTGTACTGCCAACCCTAATGTGGGGGAACTGTACTGCCAACCCTAATGTGGGGGAACTGTACTGCCAACCCTAATGTGGGGGAACTGTACTGCCAACCCTAATGTGGGGGAACTGTACTGCCAACCCTAATGTGGGGGAACTGTACTGCCAACCCTAATGTGGGGGAACTGTACTGCCAACCCTAATGTGTCGGAACTACAACCTAATGTGGGGGGATCTATACTGCCAACCTAATGTGGGGGGGAACTGTGCTGCGTACTTAAAGTGGTAGTCCACTAATAAGATATATAAGTGTGCATAGGAATTTGTTCATGTTTTGTTATCTATAGTCCGGCCCTCAAACGGTCTGAGGGACCGTGAACTGCCCCCCCCCCCCCCCGCCCCCCGTTTAAAAAGTTTGAGGACCCCTGTTTAATTAGAAAATTTTCATTATTTATACTGATAGAGAAGTCAAACAACTGCGCCCCCTGCCTGGTTGGACACATACTAGTCCTGCTGTGTCCATGCATCATCACCTAGGTCATGGACACACTTCCTTGATTGACAGCTGTGAGCGCAGGGCTTACAGCTGGAGGAAAAATCCTCCCACTGTCAGCTTGTGTCCCTCTACTGTCAGTGAGGACAAGCTGGGAGTTGTAGTTTTGCTAATGCTAGGGGAGATGTGAGCAGACAGCATACTGAGGGAGGGGGGAGGAGACCTGTACAGTGAGGCCACGCCCCCTCCCTTTGACAGGAATTCAGACTAGTGAGCTAAATTAAGTGTAATAAAAAAAATAAATAAAGGTGCTAGACACATAAAAATTAGATGTACATGGTCAGGATTAGGTACTGAGTTATATATAAAAAAAGAAAATTTGTTTTTGTTGGATCTGATTGGTATGCTTTAAGACAATGATACCTTCAGAAGTCCCTTTACTACAGTTGATCATATATCAAGGAGTAAACATTGAGAATTCTTTTTAATATATATATATATATATATATATATATATATAGAGTGTCTTACCATTGCCTTAATTTCTGATATAATATGGGATTATATTTCATTATTCAATTTTTAAATAAACTTATTTACTTTACTTTCAGAACTGAATAAAAACAGAAGAAAGTTGTTTGAGCCAACCAATATCCGATCTTCCTTCTTGGAGGGAGGAGCAAGTGGGAGGCTTCCACGCCAGTATCACACAGACATTGCCAGTGTCAGTGGTCGCTGGTAGCAGTCAGCAAGATCTCTTGATCATAAGTGCAGAAAAATCATGGTTGACCTGCGGACAAACAGTTACATATTCATTTTTTTTACATTTTTTTTTATTCCATCAGCACTTTAACGTCAAGGTACCACGGACCAAAGCAAAGTGTTCACACAAGTACTTGTTCAGAACACCAAATGTGGGATATGTGTATTTTTTTGACTATGTAGACTGGACCGAAATGCAATAGCAGGAAAAAGAAAAGTTTAATGGTTTTATGTTTTAGTATTTTATGTATAACTATATTGTATGCACTGAAATTTTACCTTTACTGAATGAAGAATTAATCTCTCAGATCTTCGAGGGCATGACATAATGGTTTTATTGTGAAGGAATTTTCTAGTACGCCGTAGTAGTAATAATCAGACATTTCTGCACTTTACATCCTCCTAACTGTGTCTCCTGTGGAAACTTCATTCTCTCCTCTTCCTCCATGTAAACTGTTATCACTTATCACAACATAACCTGATCCATTTACAGCAGCAACAATTCATCCTCTGTAAGTATTGTGAAGTATTTCTATGATGCCAATGTAAGCTGGAAACTGAGAACCATTTGGCAATTACTGGTAGATGAGACACATTTTTTTTATTATTATTCTGTTATTTAATATTCTCTGAACGCTTACAATGAAACAAGTTCACTGTAACAGATGAAAGGACCAGGGTGGACTTTGTAGCTAGAACTTCTTCTCTTTGCACTCATCCCCAGAATGACAATGCAAACTAAGCAGGAGATGAATAATGCATGTAATTACATTAAAGGAAAGCTGTCACATGTTTTCTCCCGACTATCCACAGGTACTGATGGATAGTGCGGGAGACACTGATCCCAATGAACCCTACCTTGCCCGGATCTTCCCGGCTGTTCACCCGCAATCGTAGTTTTATTATATGTGGAAATCTGTCTGTAACTGGCACGGGTGGGGCTTCTGCAGCTTAACTGGCACTGACGTCAGCGCCGCTGATGAATATTCATAAGCGGCGCTGACGTCAGTGCCAGTTAAGCTGCAGAAGCCCCGCCCGTGCTGGTTACAGCAAGATATACACATAGAATAAAACTACAATTGCGAGCGAACGGCCGGGCGGATTCAGACAAGGTAAGGCTCATTGGAATTGGTGTCTCCCGCACTATCCATCACTACCTGTGGATAGTGCAGGAGAAAACATGTGACAGTTTTCCTTTCATTTATGCCACAGATAACATCCATCTCCTTGTCCTATGGCCTCTTATTTCAATAAGCAATACAAGCCACTAACATAGTTCCCTTAGGCAGTGCCAAATGGGGATACTCTTTCTATGGCAATAGTGAATAGTTGAATAATACACCATCAACCACGTCCATCACTTTTATACTGTGAAACCTGGAGGAAGCCTGGAGTTATGCCATGTGACACTGATCATGACTGAGGTCACACATTGCCTTGGTGTCATAATGTCTCAATGTGCTACCAAAAAGGGACAGCCGGGTTATATTTTCAGAGAACTACAAATTGCATGTACTGTAAATTTTGCTTGGACTGTAAAATTAAGAAGGTAGTTAATCATCTTTCCACATAAAGCCTTAAAGCTCTACATGTAGTGCTACACCAGCAGTGAGACATTCCACCTGGACAAGTGCTCTTGATTAGTGGCACCTTAAGGGTCTGAAAGCATGGTACGGTCTACAGGCCACTTACTATCACGCCAATAAATGTTTTCTTAATTAACTTGCCACATGACTATTTGCACACAAAGGGAATGTTTTTTTTTTTTTGTTTTTCTTTTTAGATATAAAATATATATATATAAATTTATTTTTTTTCTTTTGCTGCACAGAGTTACATTTATGGGCATATTCAGTGCAGCAATAAAATAACTATTGATTTCTAATAAGTCACTATTGAATGGTGGTTTTGGGGCTTTGCACACTACATTTGGTGAACCACTTCCTGTTACAAATTTGTGGTGTTAATACTATATACTATAAAGCATTTTATGCCATATGGATCTTTTTTTGAATCCCACATTTTAATAAATCACATATGGGTATTGAAACTTTTTATCATTTTATGAAGTGTTTCCCTCTATGTAGTATTGTTTTGTTTAAATTCTGTGACTTGTTCTTTGATTATAGTTTGATGTGACAGGGTGTGGCACAGGAATATTCAATATCACCCAAAGGTACTGCAAGAGTAATCAGAACATACATTGTATGTACAATAAACTTCTAGAGAATCCTTCTGTCTTTTTTTTTTTTTTTCTATCTTTATCCAAAAAATGACAAGTGTTTGCCAGATTACGTTCAGCCTGGTCATTGTTACTTTTATGTTGTGCCTTAAGAGTGACGTTATCTGTAAATGTAGAACAGATACAGATTTGTATTTCATTCAGGGGGGTGGGGGCCGAAAATGTTTTTGTTTTTTACTTTTTTTTTTTAATTAAATGTGGATTGTGACCAGTAAAATGGAGTTTTTAACTAATCGTGTTATTTTCAAGAAAATAAATTTATAACCCCCACTTGTTTGATGTTTTGTTATATATATTTATTGTAATTCAGAACATGTAACAACCTTTTCTGCAGCAATGAAAAAACTAAATGGAGGTAAAGTCATTACAATCCAACAAACAGAAATCTCAGAATGATTTTTGTTTGTGTTAGCAGTAGTGACATTGGGGGACAGTACCATTGTGCCTTTTAGAAAGTGTTTTTGAAGTCAATAATTTTTTTTCTTTGATTTTGCTTACGTACAACATATTTATCATTATATCAATTGGGGGTTGATAAATTTGGCACGTAAGCAAAAAATAAAAATAAATAAATAATAAATCATGTAAGAACACCCCTTTGAATGATTTTGTGACTTTTTACTCCCTTGCAAAAAAAAAAAAAATTTAAATGCTCTCCACAGCCAGTTTTGTAAGCCAGGTCTGGTTTGGTGTATTTTTGCGTCAAATTGTGACCAACTTGTTTCCTTTTTAAGAAAAGTCGCACTTAATAAATTAGCAACCACTGCAAAGTGAGAGAGTAATAACATAAGAGGTTATGTATACTATATTTATGAGGATGGTTATGTATACTATATTTATGGGGATAGAATGTTGATCCAGGGATTTATTCTGATCGCCATATTGGGGTTGGGAAGGAATCTTTCCTTGTCATGGGGCAATTGGCATTAGCCTCGTGTGGGGGTTGCCTTCCTCTGGATCAACACAGTAGGGTTTCAGGTTGAACTCGATGGACTCTTGTGGGTTTTTTTTTTTTCAACCTTACAAACTATGTTACTATGTTAATAACACAGTGGCCGTCATTAGAGTACCTGTCACCAAATAAACTTTTCTAAACTAACTCAGGCTATGTTCCCTAACTACTCCGAACACCCCTTCCTTCCTTAAAAAAATTTAAGAGCTTTAAAAAGCTGTGTATCTTGCTGTTCTTCTTGCTCGCATAGTGCAATCTCCAAGCACGAGAAAGTGGGAGTTTCCCAGCAGGCATGACATCACTGAAGCCTGCTGGGGGACAACTTCCACCCTCACATCTTTGCAGTGCTGTGATGAATAGAAGAACTCAGGCTCTTGTAGCTGTCAGTGAGGCTTTGTGTAGCTTTGTCTGTGCAGCTTTAGTGAGGCTCTGTGTAGCTTTCGGTGAGAATCAGTGGAGCTTTCACTTTCTGTGCACCTGTCAATCAAGCTCAGTGCACAGAAACACTTCCTGAGTTTGGTCTCCTGCCAGGCCGGGAGGAGACCAAACTCACTATTAGTTGTGGCAGAGAACAGAACAGAGCCACCTAGTGGCCATTTCAAACATATTTATGTTGATAATTTTAAAAGCAAGTGAATGGAAACATGTCTGCTAATTACACAAGGAACACTGTATTAAGTCTTATTTGGTGACAGGTACTCTAACTTTTTGCATGGCAGAAGCAAACTCATTCTTCTGGGAACAATGTAACTAAATGTCAGCAGTGACAGACATGCTTTTATTTTGCAGATTGTGGAAGCGTCAGCACCCAAATGCATTTAGTTCACAAAGCAAGATGTTTGTAGTTTCTGGCATTGGCCAGCTCTGCATTAATTATTATTATTATTATTTATTTTTTTTAAGAATGAAAGTTATTGCACAAACATCCAGCCTTTAGTATATACAGTGGGTGAAATAAGTATTGATCACATCACCTATTTTCTCACTAAATGTATTTTAATAGATGCTAAGTCACCAGATATTAACAACTCAAATAATCCATGATAAAGAAACCAGAATAAGCTCAGAAATTAAGTTGTGTAAAAATGTAAACACAGGAAAAAATATTGAACACACAAAGAAAGGAAGGTGCAAAAAAGGCATGGAAAGCTAAGACAACAGCTACAATCTATCAGTATTTAAAAAGCAATCCAGCCCTGTGTCAGTGCAAATTAATATCAACTGGTTCAGCCTCAACTGATGGCCTTCAAAAAGGTCTCACTGCTAAGGTGTCACACAAGACACATCTCATGATAGGTAAAAGCAAAAAACTTAATTGTTGCAAAACATACTTATGGTATTGTTTACAGGGGGATCCATTGTAAATCTTTATAATTTGGCCCTTTTTCCTCTTTGTAAGGCTGCATTCACATCACGATTTCTCCAATTTCTCCATCCGATCTGAGTACATTGTATGAAATCGTATATAAAGTCGGATCCATTGACCTCCATTAAAAAATCGGATCCATTACACACATCCGATTTGATCCGTATACGATTTCACACGATTTTTGTTCAGGTCTGAAATCGTGGTCAACCCTGATTTCAGACCCAAACAAAAATCGTGTGAAATCTGATGCGGATCAAATCGGATGTGTGTAATGGATCCGATTTTTTAATGGAGGTCAATGGATCCGACTTTATATACGATTTCATACAATTTTAAGTTATAAAAATCGTGTACTCAGGTCGGATAGAGAAATCTTGATGTGAATGTTATAATTTGGAAACAAGGTGCATGGGTTTTACATAGTAAATACTTGTATGAAAACAGTGTATATTATGTATTTTGGTTTAAGTCCTAGGCATGAAACCAATGATTTGAGAAAACTGTAAAAAAAAAAAAAATAAATAAACAGTTCATATAGCATTGAAAAACTTGAGTAAAGTTAATAGGGTACTCCACTGGAAAACATTTATTTTTTATTTTTTTAAACCAACTGCCAGAAAGTTAAACAGATTTGTAAATTACGTCTATTAAAAAATCTTAATCCTTCCAATACTTTTCTCTTTGAATTTCCCTTCTGTCTGACCACAATGCTCTCTGCTGACACCTCTGTTCATGTCAGAAGCTGCCAGAGTATGAGCAAATCCCCATAGAAAACCTATCCTGCTCTGGACAGTTCCTAAAATGGACAGAGGTGTCAGCAGAGAGCACTGTGGTCAGGCAGAAAGGAAATTTTAAAATAAAAAAACTTCCTGTGGTTCATAACAGCCGCTGATCAGTACTGGAAGGATAAGGATTTTGTAACAGAGGTAATTTACAAATCTGCTAATACAAATGGTGGATGTGCGGCTATGTTTCTCTTTTTGTGTTGTATAATTTACAAATCTGTTTAACTTTCTGGCACCAGTTAATTTATAAAAAAAAAAAAATAATAATAAAGTTTTCCAATGAAGTACTCTTTTAAGGTAGAAGGCTCTCATTTCCTATTTGGTTACCACAATCTATCCCTCAATGATTAAACCTCCCAAAACAGCCATTCCAAACAAAGTTTGGGGGGGGTGCATGTTTTTATTATACAATTACATGAGACCACCCAAGATTATGTCATGAATTAACTCAGATCTAATGTGGGCCTTTTATAATGTTACCAAACGTTTTTTACCCTCCTCATACTGCACTTTATTGCACTCTATATAATTTTAAATTTTGGAGAACTTGTACTTTAATTTTGAGATGAGCATTAAGGTCTATTGTATTATTCTTTTTGTAAAGTATTTGACCCTTTTGACCACCATGAATAAAAGCTTACCAAAGTAATAAAGTAATGATTTAACCCGATAAGTCAGACAAGCTAATATTGTCTGCTATAAAAATGTCAACAGGGGCAAACATGAATAGATACTATCTGCATTATGGGCCTCATTTACTAAGCTGAAACCGACCAGTGTGCGCCAGGAAAATCCGACAAACCCGACATTGCACTGTGTGGTCTGTCACAAAAGGGGGCATGACTGGTCCCAAAAAGGGGCGTGGTTTCACAACCCGACCTATTTACTATTGAATTGACAGAAAATCCTGTGGCTAAATGGCTGGAAATTTCCACCTAGAAAAAGCTGGTCAGAAAATTTTCCTGACTTTTCCCCATAGTAAATAGAGAGGAATTCTGCAAGTCTGAAACAGCATTTTCCACTAGTAAAAACCCGACACTCTTAGTAAATGAGGACTTATGACTAGTTTCTCCCGCAAAGGGCCCTTGCTTGACCCAGGCTCTGCTCAGGGAAACGGCTTTTCACAGCCAGCACGTTAGCTGGTCGAAACACGCCCCCTCCATTAATCTCTTTGGGAGAGGTGGAGGCACAGCGTTGTGTGTCTTCGCCTTTCCCATAAAGATGAATGGATGGGGCATGTTTCGACCAGCAGAGCCAGGGCCCCGTACAGAAGATCACGGGTGGTCCCAGTGATCAGAAACTTATATACTGTGGATAGGGGATAAATTTTGTTTCCTGGACATCTTTAACATCCTATATCTTTTCATTCTATATCTGAAATGGTTCCTGTTTTAACCATCTACTCTCTTTTTGATAAGTTTAATGATTCCTAAATATTTGTAAATCACTTTATTTACCATGCAGATTGGCCACTAGGTGTCTCACTCACTGAATTAAGGCTTTCACTGCCTGTTAAGATTTTGCCCCGTCCTATGTGCAGGAGAGATCCTGGGTTTTGGACCTGCTATCCATAAGCCTGTATGCTTCTCCAAATGATCTACACTAAATAAAGGCTTCCTGCTCATCTTTTCACCATCCATTGTTTTTACTACTGTATGTACATAGTGCTGCCTCCTGAATATATTCTCCTCATCCCCAGTCCCTTTAGCGGTCAGCAACAGTGGTGCCAATTCAGTGCATACTGTAACCCCTTCCTTGCTTTGTTTGCTGTTTTTCTTTCAGCTTACATAGCACCTTGAAAATCCAGTGCATCAGTAACCTCCTTCTCCCTTCACATGCTATCTGTAATAATGTACTGTGGAAATCTTCCTCCAATACAGTGCCAGCCTGTACATTCTAGTGCACAATCATGGCATAAAAGTACATGAAAGAAAGTACCCTGTGTGTACTACTGATGAACCCAGATAAGGGAGTCAAACCCCAGACCACCTACATGAAGTTAAAGAATTGTGATTTATCAGATCAGGCAATATTCTTCCACTTAAGCTAGCAATCCTCGTCTCTGCTCCCGTGCTCTGACTAGAGGGTGGCATACCCTTCCATAGGCAATGCAAACAAAGGAAAGTGTCCAGCACCAGGAAGGCAGGTAAAACGTCCACTTTATTGAGTCATCAGGATTAAGGGCGCTGTGGCGCCCTTAGTCATGACATAAAACAAAGTAACACCGTAACATTTATATATCACAAGAATAGGCCACATGGTTGCTACACGTGTATACTAAACAAAGACCCCGGATAGGTCTTTTAATTTTCCCTATGCCCATCACTCATAATGTATTTACATTACCTCCATGGATATCTCTAAAATGTTTTGAGAGTGCAGAAATATTGGGATTAAATGTAAGCGTATTCTTGTTTTCAGGGTGTTTGAGGTGCAACCTACATACTGGTGACAAGTTTCACAGGAAGCTAAATAAATAATATTTTTAGAGTTACAGTTCACATAGTCCTTAATATGAAAAGACCTACCATTAACTTATAACTGAAACTCTTTAGTAATCTGCATATAATTGCATGTAGTGCATACTCTATGTCCACACTTCCAATTGCCTACATGTTGCAGCCAGGTATGTTCACTTGGTGTTTTTCGTATTACTAGTAAACATGCTGGGGGAAAATAAAGAAAAAAGTCCTGTGCAGACTCCAGTGCTGTGCTCAGGTGTGGGTATTCACCTAATCCCCAATGCAAGTCTAGATAAGTAATACCATGAGCTGTACAGCTAGTGCTTCCAATGAAATATACTGTTAGATGCTTGGCAACTGTTCTTTCTTCGATCGTTTTCATAAAAATTCAGGACTGTAACATTTCGAAGCTCGCAGATGTTATACGTTCGGCATACAACCGTCCCAGCAGAGATGTAATTCACTAGTTGGGAGCCATCCGGGTCTGACGCAACGTTTTGGGGGAACACCCCCTTACTCATGCGTACGAGAGCCTGGAATTCCAAGGTATTTGAAGTAGAATGCACACCTTGTTTCAATCAAGGATTTTCTTTAAAGGAACATTTGTAATTATCTGAGGCCTCAAAAATGTAAATTTGTATGTGGTGTGCATTATACCAAATATCGTGGATTACAATATTGTTCACAGATAAGCTTTCAAACTACAGACTTCATTCAAGCCTGATGGGGAAATTGTTTCCAGGTAAGTTACCCAATATTCTTCTCTTTGCAAGAGACGCATGCGGTTTATATTCTCATTCGCTTCTATGTAGATTTGTTCTAAAATTTGCCACCTTAGCTCATTCACATTATGCTGTTTTTCAAAAAAATGTCTTGCGACAGTAGTTTCACTGAATTTAGATGATTGGCCAACTGTTTTAGTGTTTATAGCTTTTCTAATGTTATTTTTGTGTTCCATTATTCTCACTTTTATTTTTCTGCTAGTCTGTCCGACATCGCATATGCCACAAGGGCAGTTTAACATAACGTTGAGGTAAAAAAGAATGAAAGAAACCATTTTGATACTACATTATTCGTTAAAATAAACTGAAAAAAATATGTTACATAAAGATAGTTTTCATAATCCTAACATCTTTAAGGGATTGCCTAAAAGTCAATACATTAGAGCTAAACGTATTAATAAGGAAGACGAATATAAAAGAAATAAAAATATCACAGAAAAATTCAAAAACAGGATATTCACGAAAAGAACTAGAAAAAATAGAACAAGAGTTAGCACAGGTTGACAGAACAGAATTATTAAAGAAAAAAATGGAAAGAACTATGTATATCAGCACTTATGATAGACACACCAATTGAATAAAAAAAAACAGTAAACAAATATTGGACATTAACCCCTTAAGGACCAAGGACGTATGAGTAAGTCCTTGGTCCTGCTCCCGTGATATAACGCGGGGTCCCACGGTGACCCCGCATCATATCACGGCGGGCCCGGCGTCAGAGTGAAGCCGGGACCCAGCCGCTAATAGCGCGCGGCACTGATCGAAAGTAAAAACTGCCGGTTAGCTCAATGGGAGCTATAACACTGCAAAAAAAAGTGAATAAAGATAATTTAACCCCTCCCCTATTAAGTTTGAATCACCCCCCTTTTCCCATTAAAAAAAAAACAGTGTAAATAAAAATAAACATATATGGTATCACCGCGTGCGGAAATGTCCGAATTATAAAAAATATATTGTTAATTAAACCGCACAGTCAATGGCGTACGCGCAAAAAAATTCCAAAGTCCAAAATAGTGCTTTTTTTATATAATTTAAAAATGAATAAAAAGCGATCAATAAGTTCTATCAATGCAAAAATGGTACCATTAAAAACTTCAGATCACGGCGCAAAAAATAAGCCCTCATACCGCCCCATACATGGAAAAATAAAAAAGTTATAGGGGTCAGAAGATGACAATTTTAAACGTATTAATTTTCCTGCATGCAGTTATGATTTTTTCCAGAAGTACGACAAAATCGAAACGATATAAGTAGGGTATCATTTTAATCGTATGGACCTACAGAATAAAGATCAGGTGTCATTTTTACCGAAAAATGTACTACGTAGAAACGGAAGGCCCCAAAAGTTACAAAATGTCGGGGTTTTTTTTTTCAATTTTGTCGCACAAGGATTTTTTTTTCCGTTTCACCGTAGATTTTTGGGCAAAATGACTGACGTCATTACAAAGTAGAATTGGTGGCGCAAAAAATAAGCAATCATATGGATTTTTAGGGGCAAAATTGAAAGAGTTATGATTTTCTAAAGGCAAGGAGCAAAAAACGAAAGTGCAAAAACGGAAAAAAAAACGGTCCTTAAGGGGTTAATTAGCTCAGATCCTAAGTATGGTAAACTCTTCAAGGAACCCCCTATGTTTGCATATAATCGAGGTAAAACTATAGCAAATATATTGATTAAAGGAGATATCAGAAAAAAGTTATCAAACCTTTTTAGACACTATGTCCGCACTGTAATAGCATAATAAAAGGAGAAAATATCAATCACCCAAAAAGTGGTATAAAAATTCCAAGTAAAGACTTTTACACATGCAACTCCGATAATGTAATTTATATGTTAAAATGCCCTTGTGGCATATGCGATGTCGGACAGACTAGCAGAAAAATAAGTGAGAATAATGGAACACAAAAATAACATTAGAAAAGCTATAAACACTAAAACAGTTGGCCAATCATCTAAATTCAGTGAAACTACTGTCGCAAGACATTTTTTAGAAAAACAGCATAATGTGAATGAGCTAAGCGAATGAGAATATAAACCGCATGCGTCTCTTGCAAAGAGAAGCAAATTGGATAACTTACTTGGAAACAATTTCCCCATCAGGCTTGAATGAAGTCTGTAGTTTGAAAGCTTATCTGTGAACAATATTGTAATCCACGATATTTGGTATAATGCACACCACATACAAATTTACATTTTCTGAGGCTTCAGATAATTACAAATGTTCCTTTAAAGAAAATCCTTGATTGAAACAAGGTGTGCATTCTACTTCAAATACCTTGGAATTCCAGGCTCTCGTACGCATGAGTAAGGGGGTGTTCCCCCGAAACGTCGCGTCAGACCCGGATGGCTCCAGACTAGTGAATTACATCTCTGCTGGGACGGTTGTATGCCGAACGTATAACATCTGCGAGCTTCGAAATGTTACAGTCCTTTCTTTATTCGATCGTTTTCATAAAAATTCAGAACTGTGTAATGGAAAACGGAGGATTGGTATTTCCGTGTTTTGTAGGTTTGTATTTCGCTTTATCATAAATGATGAGTTGACTTCTATTTAGGTTCCGAGCTTTCTCCCAAGCATCATTTAAAGCGGTACTCCGGTGAAAAACTTTTTTTTTTTTTATCAACTGGTGCCAGAAAGTTAAACAGATTTGGAGAGGACTTCTATTAAAAAATCTTAATCCTTCCTGTACTTATTAGCTGCTGAATACTACAGCGGAAATTCTTTTCTTTTTGAAACACAGAGCTGTCTGCTGACATCATGAGGACAGTGCTCTCTGCTGACATCTCTGTCCATTTTAGGAACTGCCCAGAACAGCATATGTTTGCTATGGGGATTTCCTTTTAGGCTGGACACTTCCTAAAATGGACAGAGATGTCAGCAGAGAGCACTGTGCTCATGATGTCAGCAGACAGCTCTGTGTTTCAGAAAAATAATTTCCACTGTAGTATTCAGCAGCTAATAAGTACAGGAAGGATTAAGATTTTTTAATAGAAGTAATTTACAAATCTTTTCAAACAATAACCAACCCCTCAAGACTAGTACCAGTTACCTGATACATGGATGAAAAATAGGATAAATAAATAGCTGGATCGTGCTTCAAATATAGGATACAAATTTATTAAAATAATGTAACTTAACCTCGTCGCACAGGCTAAGTTACATTATTTTAATACATTTGTATCCTATTATTTCTCATCCATGTATCAGGCAACTGGTACTAGTCTTGAGGGGTTGGTTATTGTTTGAAAATATTATTTTACATTTCCAGCACCTGGTGTAGGTGCACAACCTCCTTACCTCGGCTAGTTAATTGTGAGCTGCACAACCTTTGTTTTTTCTATTGTAATTTACAAATCTGTTTAACTTTCTGGCACCAGTTGAGTTAAAAAAAAAAAAAAAAAAAAAAAAAAAAAAAGCTTTTCACCGGAGTACCCCTTTAATACCTCAGGCGCATAGCCCCTGCTACTGAGTCTGTCAATAATAAATCAGATTCCCTAGAGAAAGTATTGTTGGTATAATTACATCTTAATCTACACCATTCTCCATAGGGAATATTTTTCAAGACATGCTGGGGATGACAAGATGATGCTTGCAATATTGAGATCCAGCATTTTCCTAAATGATGCTAGGGAGAAAGCTCGGAACCTAAATAGATGTGAACTCATCATTTACAATAAAGCGAAATACAAACCTACGAAACAACAAGGCAATACCAATCCTCCGTTTTTCATTACACAGTATAGTAAACAGTATTATAAAATACAGTATAACGAGGAAATATTTACCCGTACTTCAGCAAGATGCTACTATAGGTAATTTGATCAAAGACCATTTTAAAATGGTGTCCAAAAAAGGACACTCATTGGGTTCCATTCTTTCCCCCAGCATGTTTAATAGTAATACGAAAAAGACACCTAGTGAACATACCTGGCTGCAACATGTAGGCAATTGGAAGTGTGGACAGAGTATGCATTATATGCAATTATATACAGATTATTTAAGAGTTTGTCATATGTTAATGGTAGGTATTTTCGTATTAAGGACTATGGGGGAGATTTATCAAAACTTGTGCAAAGGAAAAGTTGCCCATAGCAACCAATTAGATTACTTCTTTCATTTTTAACAAGGCTTCTGCAAAATGAAAGAAGCGATCTGATTGGTTGTTATGGGCAACTGGGCAACTTTTCCTTTGCACAAGTTTTGATAAATCTCCCCCTATGTGAACTGTAACTCTAAAAATATTATTTATTTAGCTTCCTGTGAAACTTGTCACTGCCAGTACCCTGCACCTCAAATACCCTGGAAACAAGAATATGCAGGCACATATCTGATTCTAAAAATCAACTTACCTTTAATCCCAAGATATCCATGGAGGTAATGTAAATACATTATGGGAATAGAGAAAATCAAAAGACCTATTGGGGGAGGGGGGGGGGGTTGATATGAGAAGGCTACTCCTCAACAGAGAATCCTTTTGCATGTTCCTGTTAGAAACCAGGGAGCCTAGTGGTTTCAACTTCGGCAAGACCTTATTTTAACATATTAATATAGTAAACTACTCCTGGTATGGAATTTTGTGTCCTATGTTTTGTATAGGTTTTCCATGATAACATGTGTATAAATCTCTGTTTCCTGCTTGCCTATGGCATTTAGATTCACCCAAGTGTGAATATCTATCCGGACTCCAGTGCAATAGGAATATTTCATTACTCCATTCCGGTTGGATTCCATGCTGCATTTTTTAGCTTTGTTTAGTAGACACGTGTAGCCACCATGTGACCTATTATTGTGATATATAAATGTTGCGGTGTTACTTTGTTTTATGCCATGACTAAGGGCACCACAGCCCGAAACACTTAGGCGACTACGCTCCTGTGTATCTGTTTTATCCTGATGCCTCAATAAAGTGGACGTTTTACCTGCCTTCCTGGTGCTGGACACTTTCCTTTGTTTTCCTTTTGTTCAGTGTTGCATTAACTTTTTCAGTAATTTGTCCTACAATGACGCCTTTGCGTGACCGAACCACATAACTATTCATTCCCCATGCACATTAACAAGCCTTAGGCGCCCATGACCCTGATGCTGCTTCTATCTTTGAACCCTTTTACATTTATAACCTTATTCACTATTCTTTATAGTGTGAATATATAGATTGCAATAAATAACTTTATAGTAACTTGGACATAACTCTGATTTAGTTAATCTATAACTAAACAAAACCCCAACATAGGTGGCTAGGCTGAGTAACATGACTGGACCTCTGACTGCCTTTGCTTCAGCTTTTATTGTGCAGACAAGTGCGTTTCCTGGGGTGGAATTATGTCAAGACAATATCCAGTAACATGATCAAAAGTTGGCCTTATTTTGACTCTTTCAATTCCCTAATGCTACATGAAATTAATGTTCACTTTCAAGACACATTTTATGTAGGAAAATACTATAGTTTAGAAGAACAAAGGGTTTTATGATTTGCTTAACGTCCAGAAAAAAACTTGCTGAAAACAAAGTAAATTTAACATTAAATTCTATTAATTTGCAATAAAGGCTTCAGTTATAAAGTGCATTGAATTATCAGCAGATTACATAGCCACCTTTAGGCCAGGAATTTGTGACTATCTACAAGATTGATTTAAAAGGGGTTTTCCCATCTTGCAAAGTTATCCCCGATCTACCGACAGGAAATAACTATCTGATATAAACATTTTAAGTGTAGCCCTGGCCTTAAAGGCATATTTCAGATAAAAAATAAATAAATACAAAAAACTCACACATACCTACCGTAACCTTCTGTCCTCATTCTTAATTCACTATTTGTAGCCCATGCTAGCAATACAAATCTCTTTGTGCCATGTTGGTGACATGAATATCCTTACAGTTCTTGTGCTGCTATGTAGCCATGGTCCACCCTTTCCACCTCAAATTGTACAGACCAATTTTTTCTTCCCTATTATGTTATATCGCCCAATACTGATGCTGTATGAGTAACTTGTCTGTTTCAGGATTTGCAGGTTACGTATCCTGCGGCTCCCTGTCAGTGCTAAATTCACCCATTAGATGGATAGTAAAAAGTCTCAGAATTAACAATAAAGGATCACCATAAAAAGCCTAAGAGTGAAGACATCCTATTAAACATGACATTAAAGGACAACTGCAGCGCAATATACACTTATCCCCTATTTACAAGATAGGGGATAAGTGTTTGATCGCAGGGGGTCCGACCGCTGGGACCCCCCGAGATCTCCCTAATGGGGCGCCGCCATTAGCACTCATAGTGAGCGCTAAGGCGCGTAGCGTCGACCTAGAGGTCGACGATGATGCCCCGTCTCCTCCCCGTCCCCATACAGTTCTATGGGGGAGCCGGGGAGGCACGAACGCTGCCTCCCCGCCTCTCCCATAGAGATGCATGGAGGAGGCGTGCCGGCTGCAACGTCATGCTGCGGCAGGCACGCCCCCTGCACGGGAGAGCCATGGCACAGCCGCGGCCCTGTACAGGAGATCGTGGGGGGTCCCAGCGGTCGGACCCCCCGCGATCAAACACATCCCCTATCTTGTAGATAGGGGATAAGTGTATATTGCGCTGCAGTTGTCCTTTTAGGCTTGTTAACAGTCACCTAGATTGGGAAAAGCAAGAAGTGCTGGATAGGTAAATGATGTCATTTATGTTATTGGTAATGATTTGCTTAACATTGAGGAACTTTGAATTTGTCGATGTATCCTTAATTCCTTTCTTTAGGAATTAGCAGGAGTGGTTTAGAGCATTTGGGGATTGAGGAGGAAACCTAAATGAGAAACCTTGTTATTTTATATTTTTACCATTTTTATCATGATACAAGACAGAGCTGGATTAAGAATAATAAGGCACAGAATAGCCTTTGAACCACATATTTACGATTGCATGCTTTATAGTTTAGTGGAGATGATGACAGTGAGACTGACTATTACATGGTTATCAGTAAATCACAATGTTACTCTATAATTAAAATTTCTATTTAACATTTTGGCAGACGATGTTCCCCACAAATGACTTAACTTCATTGCCTTACCAGCAACCAAGCCTTTTGGATGTGTTCTGAATAGGTTTTTAGCGTTGCTGAAAGCAAATCTTTTGCTTAGTTTTAGACAGATTTGGCAGTAAATTGGCACGCATGGTGGTTGTCTTTGTCAAGTTAGTATAAAAAAAAAAATCAAACTTGAAGAATGAATGTCTCCTGAAACATACTTCCAGGAAAACACTGAAAGAAAAGCCAAAGTGAAATAAGTTAATAGAGCGTAATCATAGTAAACTAAACAGCGTGTTCTGTGGGCAGACCTTTAGTTGTTGAGTTTATAAAGGAATTCAAATCTGTCAAATCACTTGTAGAAAGAAATGATCTAGTCAGGCAGCTCACATACCGGAAAAAACATACTCTATTGAAATTAGTGTTTTTCCCTAGATTTTAACCAAATCAGTTCATGGTGCATATCTCTGGGTATAGAGTAAATATGCTACATGTATGTGTTTTAAAATTCAGTGGTTCCCATTAGGAGAATGGAAGTGAAAGTCAGGCATACAGGGGTAGTTAACATACCTAATCTAATATTTGATCCAGCCCACACACACACACACATCTTTAAAAGGGAATAATTTTAAATTGGTAGAATACATCTTTATATCAGCAATAAGATAGTAAGCCTGCCGTCGGAGTTTAGTGATTACAGTGCAGTTATATCCGGTGTCTCCAGGTGACATTCTCTTCGCTCAGAATTGTTTACTTTCCTTTTTCTTATCAATCTGACCCAGACCGTCATAACTGACCCAGCCACGATTAGTCTCTGCAAAATCTGCCGGACAAACATTTTGGCCTGCTCACTTTTCCGGCACCTAAAATGCACCAAACAGTAATAATGCCCTCTGTTGTGCCCCACATAGTAGAGTTGGTAGATAAGTGTATTAGGCAGAATTAGGACAGTCCACCCTGTTAGGTTGCTTGAGTAGGCAGACAGGTCCCTTAAGGTGGGTGTCCCAAGTAGATAGAAATTCCCCTGTAGGTAGTTTTTCCCTGGAGATAGCGGTCACCCATAGGTAGGCCCCCTGAAGATAATTTTCCTTATAGATAGATGCCCTCTTTAGGTGGTTTCCCCTTAAAGGTATTTCCCTTGTAGGTAGCAGTTCTCCTCCACCCCCCCCCCCTTTGGTAGCAGTATGCCCTACTGTAGGTAGCACTGCCCCCATAGGAAGCTGCCCCCCCCCCCCACCGTAAATGGTTGCCCCCTCACCAGGATTATTGAGGAAAAAAACAGCCATACTCACCTGCTGATTCCCACAGCACTGCCTCTTGTCTTTCTCCTCTGCAGCCACACAGAGGACATTGCTCATGTGCAGAGCAGAGGGAAAGAAACTCAGCCTCTTGTGGCTCCCTGCATAACTCTTCCAGTGACAACAAGCTTGCAAGACCGGTAAGGAGCCAATGGCGCTGTCATGGTGCTTTCTCCTCCAATGCTGCTCCTACTTTTTCCTACAGAGGGCAGGTGTCTGCTTTTCTGTTTCTTTTAGGTTTGTGCACACCCGAAACCTGACCCCACCTGTCCTGGCTTAGCATCTCCTATTTAACCCCTTAAGCACCACAGGATTTTTCAATTTTGCACTTCCTCTTTTTCCTCCTTAACTTCAAAAAAATCATAACTCTTCAAAACTCATCAATTTTCCACCTACAGACCCATATGAGAACTTGTTTTTTGCGCCACCAATTTTACTTTGTAATGACATCAATAATTTCACCAAAAAAAATCTACAGTGAAAACCTAGAAAAAAAACCTGCATTTTGTCAATTTTGGGGGCCTCCGTTTCTACGCAGCGCACTTTTCAGTAAAAATTTCACCTTATCTTTATTTTTTAGGTCCATACCAGGGGTGTGGAAATTTAAAAAAAAAACTACTTGTCCAAGGGACTAAAGCGGAACACAATCTACTTGTCCCTCAAGAAAATCCACTTGTCCTGGTAGATAAAATAATTTCAACCAAAATAGTACGATTCACCCCACTAGACCACCAGGGATGGATATAAGATCCCTTTAGACACTGCTGTCAACTTTAACAGCGGTGATCTAATGGTTTAATAGCGGCCACGGTGATTGCAGCATGCCAGGCTATTAGCGGCGGGAGAGCTGTAGCTAGCTCCACTTACACCCGAGGCAAGCCCCCCCATCTGACCCCTACAACTCCAATTTTTCCATATACAGGGATGAGGGTAATCTTGTGTGACATGATCTGTAGTTTCTATCGGAACTTTTATTAGGAAAGGGGCTTATTCACATATGCACTTCTTAAAATATTTTAATCACTATTTTTCAGTCTTCATAGGGACTTATATATGGAGACTTTTGATTGGATAACAGTGAAAGCCACTGTGTTACTGGGGGGCGGGGAGGCGTTCTGCTTCTCCAGTTTATATGGTGCATTTTATTTACTCTAATTATGGGTCAGAAAATGCTGGAAGTTGCATTTAGTTACTAGATAACTACAACACCCAGCATGCCCTGATACAGTCTATGGTTGTGTGGGTGTTGCAGCATGTTGCACTGTGTAGTAGTACAGTTAAGGTCATTGTGTAACATGCTGGGAGTTGTAGTTTTGGTTTGTGTCAGCTGCAGAGCCATAGTCTGTGTCAAGGAATACTGGGAATTACAGTTAGTAACTACAACACCCAGCATGCCCTGATGCAGCCTATGGCTCTGCAGCTGACCTGAACCAAAACTACAACTCCCAGCATGTTACACTTTATAGTTCTGCAGTTTAGGTTATGGTGTAACATGCTGGGAGTTGTAGTTTTGGTTTGTGTCAGCTGCAGAGCCATAGGCTGTGTCAAGGAATACTGGGAATTACAGTTAGTAACTACAACACCCAGCATGCCCAGATGCAGCCTATGGTTGTGTGGGTGTTGCAGCATATTGCACTGTATAGTAGTACAGTTAAGGTTATTGTGTAACATGCTGGGAGTTGTAGTTTTGTTCCGTGTCAGCTGCAGAGCCATAGGATGTGTCAAGGAATACTGGGAATTACAGTTAGTAACTACAACTCCCAGCATGCCCTGATGCAGCCTATGGCTCTGCAGCTGACCCGAACCAAAACTACAACTCCCAGCATGTTACACTTTATAGTTCTACAGTTTAGGTTATGGTGCAACATGCTGGGAGTTGTAGTTTTGTTCCATGTCAGCTGCAGAGCCATTGGATGTGTTAAGGAATACTGGGAATTAGTTAGTAACTACAACACCCAGCATGCCCTGATGCAGCCTATGGCTCTGCAGCTGACCCGAACCAAAACTACAACTCCCAGCATGTTACACTTTATAGTTCTACAGTTTAGGTTACGGTGCAACATGCTGGAAGTTGTAGTTTTGGTTCGGGCGTGTTTGCGTGCATCCGTGTGGCTCTTGGTCGTCGGGCAAGTATGAAGGGGGTGGGATTCTGGGGGTGCAATTTAGTGCGGGTGGCCAGAAACCACTGAAAATAAATAAAATTAGATGGCACAACTGGCAGCAGCACTTGTCAGTCCGCCCCTGAACAAAACATACATGCATACACATATCATACATACACATATACATACACCGGACACTGCCCCCTATATCATACATTACATACATACATACATCATACATACAGACACACACATCATACATACACCTGCCGCTGCCCCCCCCCACATCATACATTACACACAAACATATACCATACACACATCATATATACACATACACTCACACCATAAATATACACCATACATATGCACACATCATACATACACCTGCCGCTGCCCCCTATATCATACATTACATACACACATCACACATACACAGACACCATACACACATCATACATACACCTGCCACTGATACACCCCCTAATCATACATTACATACATATACAACCACCCTTCCCGTCGCCTTCATGCTCGGCCTCCTCACATGAGCCGGTGTGAGGTGAAATCCCCAGCCCGTGCAGTCTCCTCACACACGTCCTCTCTCTGCTCTGTATTTCCCCCCGTGAATACTTGAAACCTCCCCGTAATAAATGAGGTCCTGTGTAGACAGAGCAGGGGGAAGGGAGAGGCTGTGTGTGGGGGAGGGAGGATCTGTGTACATCCTCATTCTCCCCATGTCGTCTTGTATTATGCAGAGCTGCGCTCTCCATCCTCCGGGAGGGGGGGGGGGGGGAGGGGGCGTGGCTTAATAATCTCCTGCAGACATGCTACCTCGGGCTCTGCCCTTGCTCCTGAGATCCCCTCACACCGGCTGGGGGGCTCTGAGCAGCAGCCCCCGGCTACTGAAATCAGCTGGGGGCCGCCACTGCCCCCTCCATACACCCTGAGCGTCGGTGTGAGGTGCAGACTTGCATCGGCTCCTGCGTCTCACACCGGCATTAAAGAAAAATAATAGTGAAGTCTGTCTGTCCCTGCTTGCCCGATACAGGGCTAAATTTACGAAAAATTCACCTGCCCGGCACCCAGAACTACTTGTCCCGGGCGTCGGGCGATAGGATTTCCGCATCCCTGCATACAATTAAAATGATACCCAACTTAAATAGGTTTGATTTTGTTTTACTTCTGTTAAAAAATTATAACTTTATGCACAAAAATTTCCTCTTCTGACCTCTATAACTTTTATATTTTTCTATATACGGGGATGTGTGAGGGCTCATTTTTTGTGCCATGATCTGAAGTTTTCATCAGTACCTTTTTTGTTTTGATGTGACCTTTTGATCAATTTTTATTCATTTTTTTTTTTTTTTTTTTTTTTTTTTATATAGAGTATTCGGTCATGGGCGTAAATGTTGGCACCCCTGAAATTTTTCAAGAAAATGAAGTATTTCTCGCAGAAAGGGATTGCAGTAACACATGTTTTGCTATACTCGTGTTTATTCCCTTTTGTGTGTAATGGAACTAAACCAAAAAAGGGAGGAAAAAAAGCAAATTGGACATAATGTCACACCAAACTCCAAAAATGGGCTGGACAAAATTATTGGTACCCTTAACTTAATATTTGGTTGCACACCCTTTGGAAAACATAACTGACATCAGTTGCTTCCTATAACCATCAATAAGCTTCTTACACCTCTCAGCCGGAATGTTGGACCACTCTTCCTTTGCAAACTGCTCCAGGTCTCTCTTATCGGAAGGCGCCTTTTCCCAACAGCAATTTATGATCTCTCCACAGGTGTTCAATGGGATTTAGATCTGGACTCATTGCTGGCCACTTCAGAACACTCCAGCGCTTTGTGCCAAAATCCATTGGTAATCCTCAGATTTCATGATGCCTTGCACACATTCAAGGCACCCAGTGCCAGAGGCAGCAAAACAACCCCAAAACATCCTTGAACCTCCACCATATTTCACTGTAGGTACTGTGTTCTTTTCTTTGTAGGCCTCATTCCATTTTTGGTAAACAGTAGAATGATGTGCTTTAAAGGAGTCCCATACTATTTGTATCAATGTTGATGTAAGGTTTATATCTAAAAATTCCTTAAGCTGGGTTTCAATAACATTGTTCCTATCAATAATACCCAATCAATAGGGGTGTATACGAAAATTACGTGAATGTCCCAACAACTCCCCACCAATCATAACCTGTTACCACTAAACCGTGGTCAGATATTGATCTAGGGTGATATGACATATCCTTCACCATTGGAAGGCCGCTATCATTACAGAACCCCAGGTCTATTCGAGAGGCAGACTGGTGGGAAGTTGAATAACATGAGAACACATCTATTGTCTGATTATAAGTGTCTCCAAATATCTTTCCAACCTAGTTCTCCTATTAATCTAGCCAAATGAGTTTGAGGCGATTTTAACTGATCTTTACTCCTCCCGGCACTCCTCCTATCTCTCTTCTTATCCAGTACATTATGAAAATCGCCCCAAATGAACAACAGAATATCCATCTTCCCCTTTAAGAATTCCAGAAATGAATTCAGTGGCCCCACCTGAAATGGAGGAGGAATATAAAAGAATGCCAATATCAGCACTTGCTCTCTAAATTTAATGTGTACAAAAACATATCTACCCCGATGGTCAATTGCTTTTTCGATTATATCAATTGGAAGACTCCTATAAAAATATAGTGACACCCCTGAGGAGAATTTAGACATTTTTTAGTGTAATACAATTTTTTCCACTTCCTATTCAGTGATTGCTCTGTTTCAACCATTACATGAGTTTCAACCAGGGCTATCATTGCAGGAAGGAATTTTTCCACGCGGTCAAAAACTGCCCATCCTTAACATCTCTCTCCCATCCCACGGACGTTCCATACAATAATTCTAAGTGCCTTTTAAATCAGAGAAGGAAAGAAACGGAAAAAATAAACAAACCCTTCCACACAGGGAGTGTCGTCCCCCCCCTTCCCCACCAATTCTGGCATCTCAGCAGATCTCTTCCTGACATCAGTTTAACACCCCCTCACGTAGGTTGGTTGAGGTAATACCGAAACTGATTCACTCGGACCAATCTGGTTTTATACCAGGTAGGCAAATCCATGATAATATGGCAAAGGTTTTGGCCAGTATGCAGATGGAAGGGGATTCCTCCCATTCCGCCCTGTCATTGAATGCAATGAAAGCCTTTGACAGGGTGAAATGGGAGTTTCTATGGCGAGGTATGGACCAGTTTGGGTTTGGTGAAAGATTTATTAGATGGGGGAAATTGGGGGACCCTGTTGCTAGTATAATAATTAATGGATGATTGACGGATGCTTTTCCACTTTCTAGGGGAACTAGACAAGGCTGCCCCCTCTCCCCGATCCTTTTTGTATTATTTATAGTACCACTGGCTGAGGCAGTTAGGAGGTCAGTAGATATAAAGGGGTTCGGTATAAAGGAAGAGAACAAGATCCTTTTATATGCTGACGATATGATATTTTTAGATAAACCTAATGATATGATATGAATTGGGAGAAATCTTTTCTATTGCCAGACGTGGAAGGGGCAAAAATAATAAGTAAGGGGATAACATGTTTAAAAAAAAAAAAAGGTGAATCCTTAAAATATTTAGGGATAGAAATTACATCAATTAGTAAAACATTCATGGATGCAAATATTACACCTTTGAAGGAAAAAATAAAGAAAAAAGTTAATATATGGTGTGAATTACCATTATCACAGGCAGATCGGGTAGCAGTCCTAAAAATGATCTTCTTACCGCAGATTTTGTATGTTGTTAGGTCCGCTCCAGTGTGGGTAACGAACTCTTAGTTTAAAGGCCTAGAAGCAATTCTTAATAGATTAATATGGGGACGAGGTCGAGTAAGAATAAAATACTCAGCTCTTACTCTTCCAGAAGAGAATGGAGGATGAGCATTACCGAATTTTAGATTTTATCTCCTGGCGGCAAAAGTACAGGATATAAAGCAAGGCACCAGGAATAGCATCTTGGAACCTATGATAAACTTTTACTCAAGGGACTATAGAAATATTTTTGAAATATCGGAGTTACAACCGAGGGAGCACTCATCTAAATTTTTCTCAATATTTGAGATATATACAATAAAGTTTAGAATTTAATAAAACATATTTTGTGGAATAAGACACAGTTTTGGATGCACGAAGATTTGGGGGAATTATAAATTTAGTGAATTTAATAGAGGTTTGGAAAAGCAATTTTGGGTTCAAAGGGGTATTGAATTTGTACATCAGATTTATGATCAGGGGGATTTGAGACCCTTTGATTAACTGAGGGTAGAATATAATATTAGGGAAGGGAAGGAATTTTTCTACCTTCAATTAAAGGAAGCGGATAGATACACTAGTGATAGACATAAATTTAGTACAGGAACACAAACTTTTCACATATATTATGCAATCACAGAGCACAATGAAGTCCCTGAGGAATGTTTACAAAGGTTTAAAGGGGTACTCCGGTGGTTAAGATTTTTGGCTATATTGCATCTTCTTTTAATGTTCATGTTTTTTGCAATTGACATTTATTATATGTTTGTGTAGCATGTGTCTTTTTTTCTTACCTGTTTGTGGGCCAGGAAGCTCTGTAGCTCTGTGTTGGATCTCTGACTGTTGGCCACAGGTTAGGATTAGGCTGTGGACAAGATGCCATGTTTTTTTTTTCTCTGTTCTTTCAAAATTGCATTAGATAGGCCACGCTCCTTCATCTCCCCCTCCAGGTGGTCACAGGTGTGCATGAGAGCAAGAAGCTCCTACACAGCTCCTCCTCTCCCCTCCCCCTGCTCTGTCTTCTGAGGACGCAGGTCTGCACTGAAAGAAGACAGAGAAGATGTATGTAAAGGGATAACAAGGTGCACAGGCTGGGGATGTATAGACTGCAGGGGAATAAATCTCGGACTGTGGATGATTTCTGTGTGTGAAGGAGGGGGGCGGGGCTCCTGAATGACACATGCTGGGAGTTGTAGTCCCTGTTATGTGTGTATGCTATTGTTTACAAACCAGTCTGCCTCCAGCTGTTGTAAAACTACAACTCCCAGCATGCCTGGACAGACTTTGGGCATGCTAGGAGTTGTAGTTTTGCAACAGCTGGAGGCACACTGGTTGGGAAACACTGTCCTAGCCTATTTGGTATAGTACAAACAAGGCTGAAGACACCCTAGTTGGGAAACAATGCGCCTTATCAAAACTAAAACTCCCAGCATGCCCAGACAGCTTTTGGCTGTCCGGGTATGCTGGTAGTAGTAATTTTGCAACACCTGGAGGCACCCAGGTTGGGAAACACTGGTGTATGCCCTACAGAGGTGTGGTGAACTACAACCCCCAGGAGACTACAGAGGACGCATGCTGGTGTTATACGACAGACTGAAGACTCCTGAATGACACATGCTGGGAGTTGTAGTCCCTTTTGTGTGTGTATGCCAGTGTATCCCAACCAGGGCTGATTATATTAGTGTGCTGTGTATAAGGGGGCCGACCCAGGAAAATATTGGGTGGGTAAAGGGCGGAACAAACAAAAAAAAAAAGAGCCGCCCCAAACCAGCAAGGCACGTGGCATGCTGGGATTTGTAGTTTTCAGCACAGCAAGAAACAGGAAATGGATGGATAATTAATGAAAATATATCTTCTATATTCCAAGAGCAGATTAAAAATAAATGGGAAAGAGATATAGGCCCCCTGGAAGGTCCTACATGGGAGAAAGTCCTAAATAATGTCCTGCTGGGCTCTTCGAATAAAAAATTCCTGTATTTACAATTAAGGATTGTTTATAGACTATAATATTCCCCAATGTTTCTTGAGTTGATCAGCTGTAGGCAAGACTCCACGTGTCCAAAGTGTTTGGAAGATAAAGCAAATTTTATACATTTTGATATGGAGTTGTAAAAAGGTGATATATTTTTGAGGGCATATAGAGGACTGCCTGAAAGAAAAAAAAAATCATGTGCAAGTCTTGGTCTCAAGACATTTTCCCAGAAGGATTTTGGCTTACTCAAGTTCATTTTGGCAAAATGTAGTCTTGCTTTTTTATGTCTCTGTGTCAGCAGTGGGGTACTCATAGATCTCTTGCCATAGCGTTTCATTTCATTTAAATGTTGACGGATAGTTTGCGCTGACACTGATGCTCCCTCAGCTTGCAGGACAGCTTGAATATCTTTGGAACTTGTTTGGGGCTGCTTATCCACCATCTGGACTATCCTGCGTTGACACCTTTCATCAATTTTTCTCTTCCGTCCACACCCAGGGAGATTAGCTACAGTGCCATGGTTTGCAAACTTCTTGATAATGTTGCGCACTGTGGACAAAGGCAAATCTAGATCTCTGGAGATGGACTTGTAACCTTGAGATTGTTGATATTTTTCCACAATTTTGGTTCTCAAGTCCTCAGACAGTTCTCTTCTCCTCTTTCTGTTGTCCATGCTTAGTGTGGCACACACAGACACACAATGCAAAGACTAAGTGAACTTCTCTCCTTTTTATCATCCTTTTTGATTTTCATATTGCCCACACCTGTTACTTGCCCCCGGTGAGTTTAAAGGAGCATCTCATGCTTGAAACTATCATATTTTTCTGCAATTTTGAAAGGGTGCCAATAATTTTGTCCAGACCATTTTTGGAGTTTGGTGACATTATGTTCAATTTGCTTTTTTTCCTCCCTCTTTGGTTTAGTTCCAATATGCACAATGGGAATAAACATGTGTATAGCAAAACATGTGTTACTGCAATCCTTTTCTGTGAGAAATACTTCATTTTCTAGAAAAATTTCAGGGGTGCCAACTTTTATGGCCTTGACTGTACAAAGTGACGAAAATACACAATTTTGGACTTAAAGGGGTACTCCGGTGGTCAACGTGTTTTTCCGTTTTTGACTTACCCTACTTGTTGTTTAGGCAACTCTATTTCCGTTCTTTGTTTTATTATCCCCCACTTTGTTTTCCTATCTTTGCTTCCATTTCCTGTTTCTTGCTGTGCTGAAAACTACAAATCCCAGCATGCCACATGCCTTGCTGGTTTGGGGCGGCTCCTTTTTTTTTTTGTTTGTTTGTTCCGCCCTTTACCCACCCAATATTTTCCCGAGTCGGCCCCCTTATACACAGCACACTAATATAATCAGCCCTGGTTGGGATACACTGTCATACACACACAAAAGGGACTACAACTCACAGCATGTGTCATTCAGGAGCCTTCAGTCTGTGGTATAACACCAGCATGCTGCCTCTGTAGTCTCCTGGGGGTTGCAGTTCACCACACCTCTGTAGGGCATACACCAGTGTTTCCCAACCAGGGTGCCTCCAGGTGTTGCAAAATTACTACTACCAGCAAGCCCTGACAGCCTTTGGGCATGCTAGGAGTTGTAGTTTTGATAAGGTGCATTGTTTCCCAACTAGGGTGTCTTCAGCCTTGTTTGTACTATACCAAATAGGCTAGGCCAGTGTTTCCCAATCAGTGTGCCTCCAGCTGTTGCAAAACTACAACTCCCAGCATGCTCAAAGGCTGTCAGGGAATGCTGGGAGTTGTAGTTTTACAACAGCTGGAGACACACTGGTTTAGAAACACTGGTTTAACATGATGTGTATGCTTAATAGGCTAGGACAGTGTTTCCCAACCAGTGTGCCTCCAGCTGTTGCAAAACTACAACTCCTAGCATGTCCAGGCATGCTGGGAGTTGTAGTTTTGATACAGCTGGAGGCAGACTGGTTTGTAAACAATAGCATACACACATAACAGGGACTACAACTCCCAGCATGTGTCATTCAAGAGCCCCGCCCCCCTCATTCACACACAGAAATCATCCACAGTCCGAGATTTATTCCCTTGCAGTCTATACATCCCCAGCCTGTGCACCTTGTCATCTCTTAACATAACACTTCCTCCCCTTCACATACATCTTCTCTCTCTTCTTTCAGTGCAGACCTGCGTCCTCAGAAGACAAAGCAGGGGGAGGGGAGATGAGGAGCTGTGTAGGAGCTTCTTGCTCTCATGCACACCTGTGACCACCTGGAGGGGGAGATGAGGGGGCGTGGCCTATCTCTCTAATGCAGTTCTGAAAGAAAAAAAAAAGCCATGACATGTTGTCCACAGCCTAATCCTAACCTGTGGACAACAGTCAGAGATCCAACACAGAGCTACAGAGCTTCCTGGCCCACAAACAGGTAAGAAAAAAAGACACATGCTACACAAACATATAATACATGTCAATTGCAAAAAACATGAACATTAAAAGAAGATGCAATATAGCCAAAAATCTTAACCACCGGAGTACCCCTTTAAGTATTTTTTTTTTAAGTATACACCATTGACCGCGCGGTTTAGTTAATGTTATATTTTTATATTTCGGACACTTTCGCACACGGCAATATCACATGTTTATTTTAATTATGTCTTTATATTTTTTTATCTGGAATTTGGGAAAAGGGGGGTGATTTAATCTTTTAATAAGGAAAGGGTGAATGTGTGTTTTTTTTTTTTTAAAGCTTTTCTTACACTTTTTTTTAATTTTTTTTACAATTTATTAGTCCCCTTGGGGGACTTTTAGAATGAATCAATGTAGTTCCATAGAACTACATCGAACTGTGTGTTCTGCACTTGATTGATAAAGCCTGGTCCAGCCATGGATGGCGGAGGAAGAGAGATAAGCCCTGGACCACCAGGGAGTGTTTAACCCCTTATGGACCAGGCCAATTTTCACTTTAGAACCAGAGCGTTTTTTGCACATCTGACCACTTTCACTTCAAGCATTAATAACTCTGGGATGCTTTAACCTATAATTCTGATTCCGAGATAGTTTTTTCCTGACATATTCTACTTTATGTTATTGGTAAAATTTTGTCGATACTTGAACCATTTCTTAGTGAAAAATTCAAAAATGTAATGAAAAAATTGAAAATTTTGCATTTTTCTAACTTTGAAGCTCTCTGCTTGTAAGGAAAATAAACATTCTAAATAAATTATATTTTGATTCACATATGCAATATGTCTACTTTGTTTCCATCATAAAGTTGACATGTTATTACTTTTGGACGACATCAGAGGGCTTCAAAGTTCAGCAGCAATTTTCCAATTTTTCACCAAATTTTCAAAATCGAAATTTTTCATGGACCAGTTCAGGTTGGAAGTGGATTTGAAGGGCCTTCTTATTAGAAATACCCCACATATGACCCCATTATAAAATAGTCACCCCTCAAAGTATTCAAAATGACATTCAGTAAGTGTGTTAACCCTTTAGGTGTTTCACAGGAATAGCAGCAAAGTGAAGGAGAAAATTCAAAATCTTCATTTTTTACACTCGCATGTTCTTGTAGACCCAGTTTTTGAATTTTTACAAGGGGTAAAAGGAGAAAAACTCTCAAATTTTGTAACCCAATTTCTCTTGAGTAAGAAAATACCTCATGTGTATGTCAAGTGTTCGGCGGGCGCTGTAGAGGGCTCAGAAGGGAGGGGACGACAATGTGATTTTGAAGAGTGAGTTTTTCTGAAATGGTTTTTGAGGGGCATGTCACATTTAGGAAGCTCATATGGTGCCAGAACAGCAAAAAAAAAAAAAAAACACATGGCTCACTATTTTGGAAACTGCACCCCTTAAGAAATGTAACGAGGGGTATAGGGAGCCTTAACACCTCACAGGTATTTCACAACTTTTTGTTAGTTGGATGTGTAAATGAAAAAAAAAATGTTTTCACTAAAATGCGGGTTTTTCACCAAATTTTACATTTTACAAGGGGTAATACGAGAAAATTACCCCCAAAATTTGTAACCCCATTTCTTATGAGTATGGAAATACCCCATGTGTGGACATCAAGTGCTCTGCTGGCGCACTACAATGCTCAGAAGAGAAGGAGCGCCATTAAGCTTTTGGAAAGGGAATTTGTTTGGAATGGAAAGTCAGGGGCCATGTGTGTTTACAAAGCCCCTCGTGGTGCCAGAACAGTGGACCCCCCCACATGTGACCCCATTTTGGAAACTACACTCCTCACAGAATTTAATAAGGGGTGCAGTGAGCATTTACACTCCACTGGAGTTTGACAGATCTTTGGAACAGTGGGCTGTGCAAATGAAAAATTAAAATTTTCATTTTCACGGACCACTGTTCCAAAAATCTGTCAGACCCCTGTGGGGCGTAAATGCTCACTGTACCCTTTATTACATTACATGAGGGGTGTAGTTTACAAAATGGGGTCACATGTGGGTATTTATTTTTTTGCGTTTATGTCAGAACCGCTGTAAAATCAGCCACCCCTGTGCAAATCACCAATTTAGGCCTCAAATGTACATAGTGCGCTCTCACTCCTGAGCCTTGTTATGCGCCCGCAGAGCATTTTATGCCCACATATGGGGTATTTCCGTACTCAGGAGAAATTACGTTACAAATTTTGGGGTTCTTTTTTTCCTTTTACCTCTTGTGAAAATAAAAAGTAAAGGACAACACCAGCATGTTAGTGTAAAAAACATTTTTTTTTTACACTAACAGGCTGGTGTAGACCCCAACTTTTCTTTTTCATAAGGGGTAAAAGGAGAAAAAGCCCCCCAAAATTTGTAGTGCAATTTCTCACGAGTACGGAAATACCCCATATGTGGCCCTAAACTTTCCTTGAAATACGACAGGGCTCCGAAGTGAGAGAGCGCCATGCGCATTTGAGGACTAAATTAGGGATTGCACATTGGTCAACATAGGGGTATTCTACGCCAGTGATTCCCAAACAGGGTGCCTCCAGCTGTTGCTAAACTCCCAGCATGCCTGGACAGTCAGTGGCGGTCCGGAAATGCTGGGAGTTGTTGTTTTGCAACAGCTGGAGGCTCCATTTTGGAAACACTGCCGTTCAATACGTTTTTCATTTTTATTGTGGGGACAGTGTAAGGGGGTGTATATGTTGTGTTTTACCCTTTATTATGTGTTAGTGTAGTGTATTGTTTTTAGGGTACATTCACACTGGCGGCGGTTTACAGTGAGCTTACCGCTACAAGAATCAGCTGGAGGCCGGACGGTATGGCGCGGGCTCAGGTTGGGAGCCTGTGCCAAACACCGTTAATGGCACAAGGATGTGTATTAAAGTCCTTGGTCATTAACCAGTTAAAGGGGTACTGTTTTAGGGTACTGGGTAAATATTTTTCAAATCAACTGATGCCAGGAAGTTAAACAGATTTGTAAATTACTTCCAGTACTTATTAGCTGCTGTATGCACAGGAAGCTGGGTAGTTCTTTTCTGTCTGACCACGGTGCTCTCTGCTGACACCTCTGTCCATGTCAGGAACTGTCCAGAGCAGGAGAGGTTTGCTATAGGGATTTGCTCCTACTCTGGTTAGTTCCTGACATGGACAGAGGTGTCAGCAGAGAGCACTGTGGTCAGACAGAAAAAAACAACTCGACTTCCTCTGGAGCATACAGCAGCTGATAAGTACTGGAAGGCTTATGATTTTTTAATATAAGTAATTTACAAATCAGTTTAACTTTCTTGAGCCATTTGATATAAAAAAAAAAATGTTTTCCACCGGAGTACCTCTTTAGGGCTCTCCTGCCCACCCGTCGGTATTTGAACATAATAATAGTTTATCCATTGCAAAGGTGTCGCCAACACTGGGCACTGGCTCAGTCCTCTGGATCCCTGGTTAAGTGCAACCCTTATGTTCATATGTGTGTTCTGTCCTCTGTGAACCCCTGGAATGCGATCCCTGCTCTGGTCAGAGCAACAATATGACTTAAAGGGGTACTCCGCTGCTCGGCTATGACGTCACGAGCTTCTGGCTCCAGCGTTCCGAACAGTTTGTTCCAAACACTAAGCAGCGGAGTACAACTTAAATGGCATCTGCCTAGGGATCTCATCCATGTGACTCAGAGGCCGTTCGATCCATTATGAAATCGGGAATAGGTAAATATGTAGACACATATCATGTATTGTATCTATGACTAAGGCTCAGTAAGAGAAATGTGTTAGATCTTATTCCTGTACCATGAATTTTATTGGTGCCATTTTGAACGTTTATTAAACCACACAAAAAGCAAGTAACAGATTTGTGCTGGATTTCTTCAAGTTGCAGCTGTTGCTCCTCAACTATTTGTGCACTTCGTTTCTTGTGGGAGCTGAGCTGTACTGCTGTTTACTCTCAAAGTATTACTATATGGGGCATAGGATGACATTATATGCATAGAAGATAAGCTCAGAAGCAAAGTACCCGCACTCACCATTAGATTAGCGACAACCGGCTCCTAAGGATATATGATGGTTAGACCAGCGGAACGGGGACCATGCACCATGAGTGCGGGTACTTTGCTTCTGAGCTTATCTTCTATGCACATTGATTTTTCCTATGTTTTGGACTTTCCCAGCACCACCATAGCTGATGGCTTTATCAGACCCGCCTCCGTTTGAGCTGTTCGACTGGATCTTAACCCTGTCATTACTGAATTAATCGCAAGTAGTGCTATCCCTTCCTTTCCTATTCACTGATATATATATATATATATATATATATATATATATATAAAATGCAATTGTTACTATATGGGGTACATGGAACATTACTATATGGTGCATAGGGGCATTATTACTGAGGTGGACATTACTATATACATGAGGGCATTTACATAGGTACAAGGGAAATAATGACTATATGAGCCACCGAGGCATTATTAGTACAGTTGGCATTACTATTACTATACAGCACATCCTATTATTGGCTAATGAAAGTCATGGTCCAAATGAAGAGATGTCTTTTAGAATATATCAGTTATAATAGGGTAGGATTGTCAATCCCTTTTCCACAATACCATCTCTAGTCTTCTGGATAAGAGTTCTCCTCATGACATTTAAGGCGAGAAGCAATAGAAATAAAAACGATAGCCACAGCTATAACAGTTTCGATAAACAATAGGTCATTATATAGCAAATTGTAATTACGATTTAATGAGTGAATTATGGAGACAAGCATTTGACAAATATTTGTATAGGTGGGAGGAGAAAAATGGAGTAATGTAGAAAAGGAACGTGTTCCCATTGGGGGGAAGGGGTCTTAGGCTGGGTTCAGACTACGGAATTTCCGTCTGCAATTCCGCTTTGAAATTACAGGCGGAAATTCCGCTTGCTAAAATGCATAGTGTAGTGAATGGTTTTCCGTTCACAAATTCACACTTCGGAATTTGTGAAGCGAAATTTGCGAATGGAAAATCCGCTTGGAAATTTCTGCCTGAAGAATGGGGTTGCTCATTCTTCAGGCGGAAATCCACGTGGAACACATTGCAATCTATTGGAGACTGCAGTGTCCGCGCGGTCCTAGCGCCGACTGATTCAGTAAGCGCTGGCCGCACTCGGAATCTCCGGGCGGAAATTTTCTGCCTGGAGATTCTGTAGTCTGAACCTAGCCTTAAAGGTAAGAGAAAGAGAAATGAAAGGAAAGAATAATAATTTAAAAAAATTGTAAAAAAAATAAAAAAATAAAATAAAAAGGAAAAAAAGGGGGTGTTAAGAGATTAAGGTAGGTTTGCTCATGTGTTTGTACCAACTCCCTCTCCTCACAAAGATGTCCGCCTCTACACAAAGTCATCCCAATCTGACCATTCCTTATAAAAAAGGCGGTTATCAGAAACTGCCAACAAATATTCCATTCTTTTAATTTCCAATATTCTGTTTATCAAAGACTGAATGGAAGAGCAGTCCATTTTAGTCCAATTTCGAGCAATCAGGCATTTTGCAGCATGTAATGGAAAAGTCTGAGTTTATGTTTTTGTAGTTTTGGAGGTGGAAGACTTAAAAGTAGGTTATCGGTTTGAGAGGAATTAGGATACCTATTACATTTTATTTCTATTGAATTTTCAGAGGGGATTTTAATTTCTATTGGGGAAGGGGCTTATTCACATAAAAAAAAAACAGGAATAACTAAATTAAAATTAAATTTTTTTACAGAAGAATATGAAGGAAAGGGACCTCAGTTAGGGAGGAAGACTAATAAATCTTTTTATGCATGTGTCTTTACAGAGGAAGAGGTTCTAAGTCAGCTGTCTAAATTTAAAGGGGTACTCCGCCCCAGACATTTTATCCCCTATCCAAAGAATAGGGGATAAGATGTCTGATTGCGGGGGTCCCGCCATTGGGAACCCCCGCAATCTTTGAAGCCATACCCCCTGTCATCACAACAGAGAAAACTGGCTCTGTGCATGATGACGGGATGATGTAGGGGACAGAGCATCGTGACGTAACGGCTCAATGCCCATGACGTCACGTTCCGCTCACTCAATACAGGTCTATTGGAGGGGCATGACGATCGCCACGCCCCCTCCCTTAGACCTGTATTAAGGGGGCGGGGCCGTGACGTCACAATGCTCCATCCCCTGCATCGCTCAGTCATCATGCACAGAGCTCTGTAGTAATGACGGTTGGGTGCCGCTGCAGAGATCTTGGGGGTCCCCAGCGGCTGGACCCTCGTGATCAGACATTTTATCCCCTAACCTTTGGATAGGGGATAAAATGTCTGTGGGAATACCCCTTTAAGACAAATAAGTCACAGCCTGATGGGATACACCTAAAGTTATTAAAAGAGCTTAGCGGTGTACTAGCCAAACCGTTAACAGATTTATTTAACCAATCACTGGTAACAGGAGTTGTCCCAGAAGATTGGAAGTTAGCAAATGTTGTTCCCATTCATAAGAAAGGTAGTAGAGAGGAATCAGGCAACTATAGGCTAGTAAGTCTGACATCAATAGTGAGGAACTTACCGGAAACCCTACTAAAGGATAGGATTGTGGAACATCTAAAATCCAATGGATTGCAAGATGAAAAACAACATGGGTTTACTTCAGGGAGATCATGTCAAACAAATCTTATTGATATTTTTGATTGGGTCACTAAAATAATAGATTGCAGAGGGGCAGTAGACATCGCATATCTAGATTTTAGTAAGGCATTTGACAGTGTACCACATAAAGACTTATCAATAAAATTCTGTGTTTGAGCTTGTTGAATGCATTAGGCAGTGGCTGAGTGACAGACAACAGAGGGTTGTAGTCAATGGAGTATATTTACAGAGCAAGGTCTTGTTACCAGTGGGGTACCTCAGGAATCTTTACTGGGACCAATATTGTTTAATATCTTTATCAGAGATATTGCAGAAGATCTCGATGGTCAGGTATTGGTCTTTTTGCTGATGACACAAAGATATGTAACAGGGTTGATGTTCCTGGAGGGATGCACCAAATGGAAAAGGTTTTGGATAAACTAAAGGAATATTCAGAACTCTGGCAACTAAAGTTTAATGTGGATAAGTGCAAGATAATGCACCTGGGACATAAAATCCCTCGGACAGTGTATAGACTATGTAATACAGTACTAACCCCAGTATCTGAGGAAAGGGATTTGGGAGTAATTATTTCAGAAGACTTAAAGGTAGGAAGACAATGTAATAGAGCAGCAGGAAATGCTAGCAGAATGCTTGGATGTATAGGGAGAGGTATAGGCAGTAGAAAGAGAGAAGTGCTCATGCCGCTGTACAGAACACTGGTGAGACCTCACTTGGTGTATGGTGTGCAGTACTGGAGGCTGTATCTCTAGAAGGATATAGATATTTTGGAGAGCGTTCATGTGCTAGCTTAGTAGCTCTTCTCTGGACTGCAAGATAAAACTTACCAGGAAAGGTTAAAGGGCGATAACATGTATAGTTTGGAAAAAAGACGAGACACATAAAAGGGAATTAATATGGTAAAGGAGGAAAGGATATTTAAAAGAAAAAAACTACCACAAGAGGACATAGCTTTAAATTAGAGGGGCAAAGGTTTCTGCAGTAATATCAGGAAGTGTTACTTTACTGAGAGAGTAGTGGAGGCATGGAATAGTCTTCCTGCAGAAGTGGTCGCTGCAAATATAGTGAAGGAGTTTAAGTGTGCATAGAATAGACATAAGGCTATTGTCACGATTCGGCTCACAGGTTGTGAATCCACTGTGTCAGCGAGGGATTGGCGTGGACCATGCTGGTGGACCGCTTCTAAGAGGCTACTGGTTTTCACCAGAGCCCGCCGCAAAGCGGGATGGTCTTGCTGCGGCAGTAGCAACCAGGTCGTATCCACTAGCAACGGCTCAACCTCGCTGACTGCTGAGAAGGCGTGGGACAGAAGGACTAGGCAGAGGCAAGGTCAGACGTAGCAGAAGGTCGGGCAGGCGGCAAGGTTCGTAGTCAATATGGATAGCAGGAGTTCAGGTAACACAGGCTTGGACAACACTAAACGCTTTCACTGGCACAAGGCAACAAGATCCGGCAAGGGAGTGCAGGGGAGGTGATCAGATATAGCCAGGGAGCAGATGGAAGCCAATTAAGCTAATTGGGCCAGGCACCAATCATTGGTGCACTGGCCCTTTAAGTCTCAGAGAGCTGGCGTGCGCGCGCCCTAGAGAGCGGAGCCGCGCGCGCCAGCACATGACAGGAGGGGTCCGGGACGGGTAAGTGACCTGGGATGCGATTCGCGAGCGGGCGCGTCCCGCTGTGCGAATCGCATCCCCGACGGCCATGTCAGTGCAGCGCTCCCGGTCAGCGGGACTGACCGGGGCGCTGCAGGGAGAGAGACGCCGTGAGCGCTCCGGGGAGGAGCGGGGACCCGGAGCGCTAGGCGTAACAGCTATCCTTCATACAAGATAAGGTCAGAGAATATTCATAGTATTCAGAATATTGGGCAGACTAGATGGGCCAAATGGTTCTTATCTGCCAACACAGTCTATGTTTCCATGAAGAATCCAAAAATATGCAATTCTGGACTTTAGTATTTTTTTTTATTTGTACACTATTGGCTGTGCAGTTTAATTTACATTATATGTTAACAGTTTGGACAATTACACATGCGGCGATACCACATGTTTATTTTTGTTTACATTATTTTTTTTTTATGGGAAATCGGGGGTTATTCAAACTTTTATTAGGTAAGGGTTTATTTCACATTTATTAACTTTTTTTTTTACACTTTTTTTCCATCCCCATAGGGGACTTTTACATGCAATCTTTAGATTTCATACACTGGAGACATCTCTTCTCAAGACTAAATAGATGTAATTCTTCTATCTTCATAACTAAGATGCTCCATGCCCCTTAGCACTTTAGTTGCACGGCTTTACACTTTTTGAAACACCAGAGAATCCATACTATTACTACTGACCAGAACTGGAAAGCTGTTTTCCAAATAAGGCTGCGCTGTGCTTTGCAAGTATGTAATAGTATGCCCCTGGATCACAAGTCCATGACTTTGTTTTTTATTTATACATACTTTATTATTTTTTATATTACAAACCAATCTGCATTCATTACAATTCTCTCGACAAAAAAAAGACAATGCACCTAAACATCTCCCCCTTCTGCATATTTATGGCTTCCTGAGATAATACCTTATTAATCCTAGCCTTAGGTCTATATTGTAACGTTTTCACCCCCCCCCCCCCCCCCCAAATTTTTTATTTTTTTTTACCTAAGTCCATGTGTTCTATTACTCCAAAAAGGAAGCCCCGCTCCACCCGGTCGAACGCATTATGGGCATCCAGGGTGACTGTATATTCAGGATCAACTGTTGGATATTTTTGTAAATATTCCTACCCGGAAGAAACCCTCTCTGCCCCCCCCCCCCCTCCCCCAATTAATTTAAAGATTACCCTTTGCAGGCATCTCACCCAAATTTTTGCTAATATTTTCTGGTTGGTATTTAGGAGTGAAATTGGCCTAAATGCGTCCATTGTCTGACTTTCCTTCCCCTTTTTTGTTATTAGGATTATTATGGCTTCTGCCATAGAGGAGGACAATTCCCCTCTTTCTAAGGATTCATTTATTACCTCCATGAGGCATGATAGAAGGGGTCTCTAAATTTTCTGTATATGTCAAATGTTAGACCGTCCCACCCTGGCGCAGTATTGTTGGCAAATGATTTAAAACTAGCCTCTACTCCCTTTGAGGTGATATTTTCCTCCATTGTTTTCTCCTCCTCCTCATTTAATCTAGTCTCTACCTCTGACCTCTTACTTTCCTTAGTATACAAGTCCTGATAGAAGTCAAAAGCTATTTTATTTATTCCCTCTTGCTCTCTTCACTTCTACTCCATTTTTATCTTTTAATACTGTTATCCTATTCCTATCCTTCTGGTTAATTATCCCCATAAACACTTTATTAGGTTTTCCTAAATTGTTTCCTATATTGTTTCTGCTTCCTAAAGAAGCTGGCATATTGCGCCTTTTCCATTAAGAACTTCTGGTATTTTTCTTGTTCTTGTTTAAGCAGTTCCCTGTTCTTCCTATTAGGGTTTTTACCATAGGTGTTTTCAGCTACTTTTATATAGTTTATGATCACTTTTTCTTCCTCCTTACATTTTTTTCCTTAACCTGGCGATATTCCTTGTTAATAGCCCCCTCAGAAAAGCTTTTAAAGAATCCCATAAAATAAGAATATTGGTTGACCCTTTATTTATTTCCCAGAAATCTTTAATTTCCCTTTCTATCCCTTCCATTACTTTATCTATCTTTAGCCAGTGGGGGTTTATATACATGCTCCTAGCTACTTCTCTCTCCTTCTTCCCTTCCATCAGATGGCATACAACTAGTGCATGATCCGAGATACCTCAAGGTTCATATAATATTGCTAACTCTTTAATATTGACCAAAATATTACTCTCCCCCCCCATAATAGATTTTCTGGCATTAACTTTAGGTGGCATATCTGCGTTTTTTTTTTTTCCTTTTAGGCACTGGGCGTCTATAAATAGAACAGAGAGTGGGAGGGACGTTTTAATACATTTTCGAGCATATTCAGCATTAATTACCTCTCTCTTCATAATATAGTCTCTCCTTCTTCTGCTGTATACATAGAGGGAGAAAAAGGATAAAAAAGGAGGACTTACAGTTATGGGCTGTGTTTCATGCCAGGTCAAAGTTTGTATGTGGATGACAGCCTCTCGCCTCACTAGGAGGGAAAAAAGATGAAACATTTGTAGTTTATTTTAACAGAATCACCTCTGCAATAAAAGGAGCCCGCAGGCCACAGCATGCCAAAGCAAAGCCCCTCTCTCTTTTTTCCTCTCGACAATATCTTCAACAATATCTTCAACCCACAGTTCTTATAAGGTGAGAGCTCATATCACCATCCCTCCTAGCTAATAGGACAGTTCAACAGGATCCATAGGAGTACAGTCCCCACATACCCAACACTTCCATTTCTTTACTACGTTTCCCCAGCCTCAATATTCCCTTCCATCAGGGGCAATTATTATAGGTTTAAATGTATCATATATATTTTGTACATCCGGTGCCTAATCCAGTCCCTTTGTTAGAATAATGCTGTCATTGGATGGAGCATCGCAGTGACTCCACTTACTTGTCTGCCGGCCCCGTCAGTAGACACTTTCCCGCAGACAGTCCGGGCCTCTCTCTGCAGCCACGCTCCCGGCATCTACCGGGAGCGCTCAGAGGCTAGGTCACATGCGCCCGGGTCACGCGCCCCGTCCCCTCCACTCACCGTGTGGCTATCAAGCCCCCCTCCACCTGCACGGGAGGGCTGAGCCATGCCCGCACGGACGGACTCAGATCTAGAGGCCAATGCCCAAGAGCTTCATCCTTATGCTGTCTGGTAATGTTATACATCCTTCCCGTCCCAGCAGCAATACCAGGCCGGAGGGGGGGGGGGGGAGAACGGAAGGCATCTTCGGGGATACGATTCATCAGGCAGTCAGATGGCTGGTCCAGAGGCCCGGAGCTGATGGCGTTACATCATGCCGTCACAGTGCCCTCAGTCAACCCCTCAGTCATGACTCTTTTTAAAGCATAAGTGTCATTTCTTAAGACTTGTGACACGTCAACAGTTAAGACCCTTGGGGTTTCAGTGCTGAAGACTCTCTCTGATCTCCAGATATATCAGGGTGTAACATTCTGCAGCTCTAAGTTCAGTCCATCCTATTCAGTAGATGGCCTCTATAGACATTTATAATGGATCCTGTCCTCTAAAATCAAACAAAATGATCGCCAAGTTGGGGAGTGAAGTGTGCTGCTGCATGCTTTACCTGGCTATATCTGGAGATATGTCTCAGCTCTGAGACCCTGACCAATCTAATGTTTTAACATATCTGCGCGACATGTCAAAAGTTTGTATTAATGACAGTAATACTTCAAGACCTGCCAATAATACACTTAAATGATTGACATTGCATGAAAAAGAGGTAAATGAACAAATCGTTAATACTTTCTATTTACTCTGGTTTCATTTGCTTGAAAATTCCTGTGTTCCCTTCTTATAAATTATTAAGAATGACTTTTGGAAACTACAGCTCCATTTTTCCAGCATTAAATTGCTTATTCTGTTGACTAGAAATGCCTTTGTTCCTTTTGGTTGACAGCTGTACCAGTAGGGTGTTAAAATTGTGCTTCTGGAAGCAAATTAAAAATTAAACCACTTTGATTAAACTACATGTTATCAGTAGCTGTTCCTCTCCCTTGGTTCCACAACATTTTTGACACATTGCGCTTAACTGAAGCATTAACTCTGCACTCAGTCTTGACAATCCACAGGAATGCACCAGAGGAGATTCATTGGCAACAGTCAAATTACATTTCTAATGATTTTATGGTTTGAAATAGTAAAAGAAACACGGCTTATGGGAAGCAAAGAAACATCTCTATTGTAAAATCACAACTTCAAACTATTGTTTTATTTCATGTTCATAGAATAAACCGCACTATTAACAAAATGTCAAAAAGTGTGTATATTTAGTACAATCCTAATTTGTCACACTGCGATAGAGTCCCTGTATATACATTAAAGGGTAGCTCCCACCATCCTATTTTTTTTTTTTGCTAGCCCGTCCCCCCCCCCCCCGCTACGGCACTAGCCCATTCCCTCCCCTCCCCCCCCCCCGCCCCGCATACCCCGTTCCCCCATTACACTTGCAGTTACTGCTGAGTCCAGCAGCGGCCGTGCAGGGACAGCGGCGGGGAGCCAATGCGCTCGCTCCCGCCTGTCTGATTGACAGGCAGGGAGCGAGTGCAGCCTGACTGAAAAAGGACTGATTGCCACTCCAAAATCAGTCCTTTTTCAGTAGCCGGTTTTTAAATGTAAATTAAACCTTTTTAATGAAAAAATAATAAGAAAAGTATATTAGAGATATGTTGTAGTACATAAGTACTACAACATATCAAAAAATTAAGTTGGTGACAGTGCCCATTTAATGCCATTAAACATTGAAAATGTGTTACAGTAAACTTCAGAAGGACACGTTTTGTTAGAGAGGAAGCAACACCAAATATGTAAACGTTTGTATTATTCTGTGGGGACTAGTATTTAGCCAATATTTAACCACCAGGACTGGTGTTAGTCTAGATGGTGGCTTGTGTTGTACTGTCTTTTTGCACAAGCATAATAGTACCCTAATAATAAAATTATATAATGGACACATAACCGTATCACAGTGCCTAAAATAAGACTGCCTGATCAATGAATTAGAAAATGTAGCTCTATCTTGTGTTGCTACCCTTTCATAGGTTGTAGTGCCACTTGATGGTGCAGTCAGTCATGGCCAGTAGTAACAAATCATGCCCCTTAGGCCAGTTCGGGCTTCCAGCAGTTTTAAACTGGCCAATCTGAGTACCAGGTAAACCATGGTTCTGCCTAGCGATGAGCAAACCTCCCAAAATGAAGAATATTTCAGTGTATACTAGTGACGGTACTAGTGAGTATAAGTGACAAGCATGGAGTACTAACGCTTATCTCTAGGTTGTGAACAGGAGCAGGGACTCTGCCTCACCACTCAATTCACATTCACGGTGCATAGTTTGTGCCTCGACGCCCATGAGTCCCTGCTCCTATATACTAAGCAACAAGGTATACACTATTTCTACAGTCCACAGAAGACTACTACATTTGGAGCAGACTTTTAAAGGGGTAGTCCAGTAGTGAAAAACTTATCCTCTATCCTAAGGATAGGGGATAAGTTTGAGATCGCGGGGGGTCCGACCTCTGGGGCCCCCTGCGATCTCTCTGTACGGGGCCCCGGCTCTCCGCCGAGATAGCGGGTGTCGACCCCCGCACGAGGCGGCGGCCGACACGCCCCCTCAATACATCTCAATGGCAGAGCCGGAGATTGGCGAAGGCAGCGCTTCGGCTCTGCCATAGAGTTGTATTGAGGGGGCGTGTCGGCCGTCGCTTCGTGCGGAGGTCGACACGCCCCCTTCCCGCGGGCTGTCGGGGCTCCGTACAGGAGATCGCGGGGGGCCCCAGGGGTCGGACCCCCCGCGATCTGCAACTTATCCCCTATCCTTAAGATAGGGGATAAGTTGTAAACCACTGAATCACCACTGGACTACTCCTTTAAGCCTTTCGCTTAACTTTAGGGTTTATTTTCCATGTGTTAAAGGGGTACTCTGGTAGAAAACATTTTTTTTTTAAATCATCTGGTGCCATAAAGTTAAACAGATTTGTAAGTTACTTCTATTAAAAAATCTTTACCCTTCCATTACTTTTTAGCAGCTGTATGCTAGAGAGGAAATGATTTTCTTTTTCAATTTCTTTTTTGTCTTGTCCACAGTGCTCTCTGCTGAAACCTGATGCCCGTATCAGGAACTGTCCAGAGCAGGAGAAAATCCTCATAGCAAACCTATGCTGCTCTGGACAGTTCCTGACAGGGACAGAGGTGTCAGCAGAGAGCACTGTGGACAAGACAATAAAGAAATGTAAAAAGAAAATAATTTCCTTTGCTAAAAAGTACTGGAAAGGTAAAGATTTTTTAATAGAAGTCATTTACAAATCTGTTCATAACTTTCTGGCATCAGTTCATTTAAAACATTTTTTTTCCACCAGAGTAACCCTTTTAAAATACCTGTTGAACCCTGATCGTCCCAAAGATTTCTAACAAATACAAAAAACTGCAGCACTGAGATGTAATCTTACTGACAAAAAGTCTTCAGGCTGTAATTGACGCCATAGAAGCAGTTTCAGCTTATTGGCATGGTGTGGCAGCCATGTTTGTACAGCAAAGTGAGAAAATAGAACTATGGGCCAAAACATGAAAGTTATGAAAACTTTTTACTAGTGGTTGTCCCTTTTGAATTTTGAATAAAAACTGGTTGCTAAAAAGTAAAGGTGACAACAAAGGTGATTACAAACATAGCTGTCTTCCTGTTGTCACTATTTCAAAAATAGCCATCACAACTAAACCAAAAATGGCAGTAGTTTTACAGTTATACTAAGTGGCCGGAGACGGGTCGTTGATCCACAGATTTGTTGTGAATGTGGCATTTAATGTGAAGAAAGAATCTGTCTCCTAAAATGAGGAAAACTCTCGTCTACTTCATGCAGGTTTAGTTTTTTTTCTTTGCCTTCCTCTGGATCAACACAGAAACATAATCAGTTATGTTGAATTGGAGTTATGTCTTTTGTCAACATTAGTAAGTATGACATTTCATTTATTCATTTCCTAAGCAGAAAAAAATGAACCTATAACATAATTATCATATCAAATAACTTTTGGTAATGTTTTTGCAAAGTAAAGCTTTCTGTAAGCTGAAACTTTACAGAAAAGTGTGATAAAATATTTAAATCTCTCCTAACATGTTTAAGTTTCCACAGAGTTGTCCTGCCTAACATCACTATGGACATCTTTCCATTTCATAATGGATGTGAAGGAAACCTTATGACAGCCATATAAATAAACAATTCAACAGAAATCTATATGGATTTCATTTCTCCGATTGCTTCTGTGGGTTGTCATGGCAAGGGACCTTCCTTTGGATATTGTTTATACGAAAGGTGCTATGTGAAAGCCAATCCCTTCTCATTTTATTCTTTGTGCCAAAAAACATACTTTCCACTTTCTTTCCTGAAATTTGCAACCCAAAGAAACCAAAGGAGCTTGGCATGTCGACTGCGTGTAATTTAATGATGGATAGCGTGCATGGTTGTGGATAAGGTACCTTGTGTTTGATCTTCCAGTTCAGAATGCTAATGTAAATATAAAGAACCGTTTTTCTGTAGATTTAATCACAGTGGAAAAATAAACTGACTCAAGAATTTGTAAAAAGAAAAAAAAATAATAATATGAAAACTATCGGATACAAGCTTTTTACATTACCATGATCAGTCTGGCATTTTTGTAGGCACCAGCTACTTGCAGTGGTAGTTAAAAATTGGCACATCCATGTATGATTTTTCTTTCATTACAATGGACAAACTCTGGACATAATACCGCAGTCTCTGGGGTTATTTGGGGTTTCCTACTTGGTGATGTAGAAGAGTTCAGTATTAGGTTTAGCTGTCGTACTACTCTGTAGGTTTCTCCATTGGCTCTACCGGGACCCTGGCTGAGGGCTATGTGACAATAGGGTTTCTCGCATTGTCCTGCAGAAACATATTAGCCAAAGGTCAGTTTTAGACCCCATCGTGTAATATCATTCTGAATATAATATGAAATATGGAAGGAAAAACCAAAATGCAGTGTCCCATTTGGTAATAACATCAGACAATGAGAAGTGGATACAGCAACAGAGTGCTCACCTGGAGGGGTTGCGGAGAAGCCACAACACCCGTTATAGAAGATCTGTCCCAATATGGGGAGAAATGAGATACCAGGACATGCAGCATGGAGTTGCTGGCCCGACAGCGATGGACTAATCAGATTCTCATGCAAACAATAAAGAAATAAAAATAGTTCCACCAAATCGCGCATAAACCGTAGGCATACAATAATGTAATAGAAGTTCTAAAATGTATTGTCCAATGATAAGTGAACATACGTCTCCTTCTTCAGATAAAGGGACTATACAAACAAATAATTGAATAGAAGAATATATAGACACACCAGTATGCGTACAGCAAAAGGTGCCATATTATCATAACATATTACCCACTGTAAGGAAAGCATATCATAAACAAAGTAACATAGTAAAAAAAAAGTACAACCCTACTTACATTCAAATTGGGATCTCTAATTTTTTTTATGATTAATGATAATGAGGGACATTTATCAATGTTTGCTTATGTATTCTCTTTTTTTTAGTAATTTTTTCCTTACTTTTTTTTTGCTTATGTGTGACTTATTTCTCAACTGGTTTCAGCCTGTTGACAATTTTCTTTCACGTAAGCAATTTTTCCTTTTTTACTTTGATAGTAGCTTTTTCTGCTCCATGTTTGAGCTGGAGTAAATATAGTCAATTATTAACCTTGTTGCGACTTTTTTTTTGCGCAGTTACGACTGTCGCAGTTGATAAATACCCGACTAAAGCAAATCCATTTTGAAAAATGTACTACTTAAGCAAGTTTGAATTTTCTTGCTTTCCTTTTCTTCAAGCAAATTGTCGCACGAAAACACACGTAGTCACAGTTGCGACAATTTTGCGACAATTATAGTAAAGAAAACCTGACTAAACCCGTTGATAAATGTCCATCAATATTCAAATCATGGATGTTTGAAAGTAAAAAGAAGAGAGAACCACAATATTGACTACAACCACACCGGGGACACAACTGGGGTATGGAGACATTAATTGTCTCTATATGGATGGCCTCACCTCATTCTCTGTCCACGTTATTCCACAGTCTTTACTCCTACTGGTAAACCATCACCATTAAGACAATGGTGATGCCTGGACTCTGAGAGTGGGGACCAATATTTTGGTTTCTTTAGTTAGTCTGGTGGTATGGTCACCAAGTCCTCTGAACACATATATTATATGCAACCAAAACATTAACACCTTATATTCATTTTCTTTGTAAGTAAATTGACATTTTATCTTCCTTTTCCTATCCTATCCTAGATGTCTAATTTCTAGATAGAAGAGTGCCTAAAAAGGAAAGATACAGTTTGCAGAAGATTTGCATGTTTTAGAAATACATATTGCTTCTAAAAAAAAAAAAGGTATACCTACATGTAATGTCTCATGTATGTTATGAGCCAAACACCACTTCTACTGTAATTGGATTTAAGGTGCTTAACATTTAGTGATATAGGAGTAACCATATTGTTTTGCATGGGAAGGTGTGTGGTTGCCAATATGGCCATGTCAGCTGAAGATCTGCTTATTGTTGGGTTTCAGTGTAATGGACTTGAAAGCGCGTAACTGCCAAATTGCTATATTTCTAATTTTCCGTTTGCCAAACATAGATTAGCTAGGGAAACCATGAGCGAGAGAGAGAGGAGACAGCACACAGAGATTTCTTAAATCCAAACAAAATTCAGTATCCATTACTGAACACCCAACTGAATAGTGCCCAGAACATCACCCTACCTCTGCTGCTTGGCTTTTTTTTTTTTTTTTGCCATAGTTCATCCTGGTGACAGTTCTTACCCAGATAAGGGATTCACATGCAACTGGTTATCCACATAATATAAAAGAATATATGAATATCCGACTGGATCACCTTCTTTCACTGCCTCATAGTCCAGTTTTAAGGCACATGTGCCTATTATAGTTGTTTTTGGTAGTAGACTGGGTTAGCATTGGCACTGTGTGTTCTGAAACCTTTCTATCATAGCTAACATAACTATATGAGCAATTTGTGCTAGACTTCAATCTCCATACACATCTTTGAGCCTCTGGTGCCAATGACACTGTTGCCTGTTTATTAGTTTTTCTTCCATGGATTCTTAAGGCAGGTATTAACTACATACTGGGATCACCCTGTAAAACATGCCATTGTGGAGATCTTCTGACCAAGTTGTCCACCACAACTTGGCCAATGTCAAAGTAATTTAGATCCTTATGTTTGCATATTTTCCCTGCATAGCTGCCTTATGCATGTCATGAATAAACCCCCTAGAAGAAAAAAGCGGTCCGTCAGATGGTTTATCCGCCATAGGTCATATAGCGAGGAGGCCCGTATAGTCCGTCTAAAAATGGTAGCCAGGCGCAATTGGGCTGGAGAAGGAGGAGTATCAGAGAGGGAATGACAGTCCATACAAGGAGAGAAAATAAGATTAAAGTCCCCCCCTAGTAACCAGGCAGAAGAAGGGTATTTATGGAGCTTAGAGAGGATCCTACGTAAGAACGGGATTTGTGAAGTGTTAGGGGCATAAATATTACAGAACAGAAGCAGGACCCCACCCAGGACCCCTTCCACCACTACATAATGCCCCTATTGTTCGAGAGAGAAAAAGAAGACTTGTAAAGAGCCAGATAGAGAGACTAGGATATCAGTCCCAGGCGTCTTCCTATCAGAGAAAGCAGAGTAGGCCGGAGGAAAGAGATGCTGAAGAAATTGAAAGGGCCCAGAACGATCAAAGTGCGTCTCCTATAGGAAGACCATGTCGGCCTACAGCTCAACTAATTCCTGCTGCAACAAACTCCTCTTAGAGGGGGAGTTAAGGCCTTTAACGTTCAGGGAGACACACTTGACCATGGTGGATGATGAGACGCGATCCTCCGGTGTCTTGCGCATCTTCTCCAGGGTCCGGGCCTCTCTTTCCGGCGTCGTTATTACGTCACTACGCACGCCGCGGCGGCGCAGCAGCGTAATAACGTCACCAGAAAGCGAGGCCCGGACCCTGCAGAAGATGCGCAAGACACCGGAGGATCGCGAAGAGGACACCGGAGCAGTGGGACAGCATCGGGAGCCCCTGGAACAGCAGCGGGAATGGTGAGGACCTGGTCCGGAGCGGCGGGGACAGGTGAGTACAGCTTCCTATACTTTACATTGCACGGATCCCTCAACATACGATGGATTCGACAAACGATGGGTCGTTTGGAACGAATTACCATCGTATGTTGAGGGACCACTGTAAATGTCAGGAACATTAGTAGTGATTGCAGTTGGGACAGAACCAAAGAGCATGGAAAGTTCCCATGACCACTCAGAGGGCAACCCACGGGGGGCCACCCAGAGTCACGAGGAGGCGACTTCCTCTGAGTCCCAAACCGCGGTACCGAACAGGTTGCCATGGAGGAGGGGGGAGACGTTAGGTCCTAATCCACCATCTGGGGCACCGGAAAGTCTAGGGCAGAACAGAAGGCCTGGAGGTCAGAGAAGGAACGTAAAACAGCAGAGCGTCCATCCTTGCAAGCATGAAGTGCAAATGGTGGGAGTGAAGGACAGCCAGGAGGGTTTGGAGCATTCGACGCTTCTGAAACGTCAGACAGGACAGATCTTGGTACAGTTGAATAGGGGCACTGTCAAAGTTGAAGTTCCTCAGTGAGCAAGCTTTAGCTGTTATGGCCTCCTTCACTTGAAAATCGTGCACACAGCAGATAACATCTCTGGGAGTGGCCGTGTTAGATTTGGGGCGGAAGGCTCTATGAGCTGTGTCCAGTTTGATCTTATGGGTAGGAGACTCACCCAGAACAAGGTTGAAGATGGCTTCCAGAGTAGCAAAACGATCCTCCTCACGGGTTGCCTCTGGCAGCCCACACACCCGTATGTTATTACGCCTTCCCCGGTTGTCCAAGTCTTCCACATGGACATGAAGATCACAGAGAGAGTCCTTTTGGGACGCACTGGTGGAATGGAGCTGGGCAATGTAAGCTCTGGTGGTATCATGCGCGTCCTCTGGGCCCTCTACCTAATCAGAAACATGCTGTAGATCCTGGCGTAGGGACAAAATTTCTGCCCGACAAGCATCCTTCACTTCAGCAATAAGTGAACGAGAGTCCTCCTTTGTTGGAATTTGGGAGACGAGCTGACTAAGGTCCGGAAGAGTAGTCTGTAGTGCGGGCAAGCCTGAGCAAGGCAGGTTGGCCTCAGAGAGAGCATCCCAGGGGGACGAAGCCGGCCCCAGAGGGGAAGACAGCTGGGGCCCAGAGGAGTGAGAAGGCGACCCCTGTGAGGGCAGGCGGGGAGCACTTGAGGACATCCTGCTGGTCATGGGAACCCTCTGTGGTTTAGGGGAGGCTTGGTGTGGACAGCAGGCAGATGAAGGGTCCAGGGGCACTGAGAGGGGGAGTGCAAGAGACACAGACCCTAATCCCTCTGGAGGAAGTGACTGAGGAGAGGGCTACTCAGACCCCCAGGCAGTGCAGAGAGGTGAGGGGGGAGCCGAGCAAGGAGAAGTAGCTGTGAGGGTGGCTGTGTGCAAGATGGAGGCTCCAGACCCCCACAATAGTCGACCAAGATGGCAGGCCTGCACTCCAGCAGAGAGAAGAGGATGCAGACCCTTCAGGTATGGGGAGCTGGTATGCTTCTCAGGGGTCACAGCTCCTGTCAGGCAGGGGGTTATGCACACTCACCCCCAGAGCTGGGCATTCTGGAGCCTCAGGAGTTAATCTGGTGGGAGTGACATCCAAGGCAGCAGGCTCCGATGGCAGTGCTTCAGCGTGGTGCAGGGATGGCCGGGCGGGATCGCAGAGCCCGCACAGAGCAGCAGGGACATGTGGCAGCTTTGAGGGAGCTGTCCTCAGAGACTCTGATGCAGGGAGTCAGAAAGCAGGAGGTTTGCAGGTCCGGGCTCCGGTAAGCAGCCCCGAATGGGAGCGCAAGCCCTGCGCTGGTCCTGTAATGGTGGGCAGGTGGGCGGGAGCTGAGGCTGGAAGGGCTTGAAGGTAGCGGAGGATACCTCCAGAAGGTGTAGCGTGATATAGTTTTCTCTATATAAACCCTTGAGAGCTGGGTTAAGTGAAATCCCTAAATATGTTATATAGTTATCTCGCCAGTCTAGGTCATATTTTTGAGGAATAGCCAGCAATACTTCTTCAGAGAGATTCAGTGCCATGGCCTGTGTTTTCTTTTTTTTTTTTTAAACTGTAATTTTTATTAAGGAGTTTAAGTTTTTGTTCAAACAAAGAAAGTACAATAACAGAAATGCAAGTGAGTACAAAATTCAAGATAACACAGAGTGTGAGAATCCAAAGTATAAACAATGGAGATATAATAACCAATATCAAACCAATGGAAAAGAACAAGGCATAGCGAAAGCATATATAGGCATACACAAGAAGTTCAAGGCAAAGAAAAGGACAACACAACATAAAACAAACCCACACCGAACAACAAAGAGACGAAAGGGAGGGAAGGGCAGTACAAACACAAGGGAACAAGGGGAGCCTCTCAAGGAGGTTGACGGTCAGTAAAGTGATCCCATGGATTCCAAACAGACAGAAGGGTACTTTATTATTAAGCAAAGCAGTCAGGGATCGTATCTCTCGTATATGGGCTATTAAATCCCTCTCTGATGGGGGAAGCGTTCTCTTTCAATATTTAGCAATTAATGTTTTGGCAGCCAAAACAATATGCATAAACAATTTCAACGGCCTCTTGGAAAGGGCAGTATGAGAGGTAGACTAGAGGATCAAGGGGGACAGAAACTTCCAGAACTGAGCTGATTAACCGGGTCACCACCTTCCAAAGTCCCCCTATGAGTGGACAGGACCAGAAGATATGAAACGTCGACCACACTGCCACCCCACAATGCCACCATTGTGGGGGGATGAAGGGATTCAATCTATTGAGAAGTTATGGAGTGTGACCCATAAGCATCTTGAACTGGGTTTCCTTATAAACTGTACAGATTGAGGCCTTAGAGGCCCTTTCCCAAATCACCCTCCATTGAGAAACAGTAATACAGGTATTCAAAACCTTCTCCCAGCGGCCCATATAGCGATGATTGGGTGCAGCCCCTCCCAGGGGAGAGTTTAGAACAGAGTAGATAGCCGAAAGAATGCCTTTAATTTGCGGTCCCCGACTGCACAACTGTTCAAAGCTCATGGGCAAGGAGACCACCGGGGAGCTCAAGGAAGAGGACATGTAATGGCTAAATTGGAGGTAATGAAACCGCTCAGAGGAGGGAAGGCCATAACGAAACATCAGCTGGTCAAACGGTAGGAGTGTGCGTGAATGGAAGTGCACTACATAAAGCCCTTTAGAACCCCATTCCTGCACCATTGCAGAGGTTAAGCCCATCGGGAAACTAGGATGGTAAAGAAATGACCTCATAGGGGAAGCCAAGGAGACCAATGTAAACTTGACCGAACAGTTATTCCAAACTCACCGTGAGAAGGCTATCATGCCTAGAAGGCCTAGGGAGGGAGATGAAAGAGGGAGGGTCCAAAGTAGAGAGTTAGGATGAATAGGGAGGATCGTCATCTTAACAGGAGCTATACACCCAAAAAACGAAATATATTGGGGCCGCCATTTCTCCAAAGGACCCCAAAGTTCCTGAAGCAAAGAAGTGAAGTTAGCAGTGTAGAGGGAAGCATAGGAAGAAGTCAGGAAAACCCCAAGATGTTTGAGCTTAGAGGGAGACCACCTAAAAGAAAAATTAGCCTGGAGAAGGGAGGACAGAGGAGGGGGAAGATTTAGAGGCATAGCCTCCGAGACAGTCCCATAGAAATGCAAGATCTGATAGAGGGCAGGGAGAAAAAGAAGAGGATGAGTAGGAGTCAGAAGAACATCATCCGCAAACAGACAGATATTATAGTCCCTATCATATAGACGGACCCGCCGAGATGTCCGGGTCACCCGGATCAAGGCAGCCAGAGGCTCAATACAAAGCGCAAAGATCAGGGGCGACAGCAGAAAACTCGGAGAAGTATCATGAAGGAGCTTAATAGAGGCAATGGGAGAGGAGTAGATGCCCCGCAAGGCAGTCAGAAAAGGCCCTGAGAACCCAAATTTCTGGAGGGTAGCATCAAGAAATGGCCAACTCAGCCTGTCAAAGGCCTTCTCGGCATCAAGGCTAAGGACCAGGGCCTGCTCCGAGCGCTGGTTAATTAAGTCTATCAGACCCACAACCCGTCTAGTGTTATCCCCTCGCTGGTGACTAGGGATAAAGCCAAACTGGTCTTTATGGATAAAGGAGGGAAGAAAGCCACAAAGACAAGCCGCCAGAACCTTAGTAAACAACTTCAGGTTGGAATTTAGAAGGGCAATGGGTCTGTAGCTGGCACAATCATAGGGGTCCTTACCGGGTTTAGGGATAAGAGTCACCAGTGAGTGAAGAAAGGACTGCGGAATCCCCTCCCCCTCTAAAAAGGAATTGAAGAGAGAGACCAGTCTAGATAACAGGAGTGGTGCAAATGTTTTATAGTATAGATAAGTTAAGCCATCTGGACCAGTGGAGCACCCCGCAGGAAGAGAGTAAAGGACCTCTGACAACTCTTTGTAAGTGATCAGAGTGTTCAAAACAGCTCGATCAGAGGCCAAGAGAGACGGTAAATGGCATTATGACAAAAAGGAGCTCAGAGCAGCATCACGCTCCCCCGGTCAGAGGGAAGCTGGGGAAGAAGAGAGTAAAGATGAGAGTAATAGTCTAAGAAGAGACCAGAGATAGCTTCAGGGTGGTAATGAAGAGTACCCACCACGTCCCTCAGGGATGACTGAGACTGGGCAGCAACCCGGTCGCGCAGGCGCCTAGCTAACATATTGGGAGCTGTATTACCCTTCTCGTAAAAACTGTCCTTAGCATGCAGAAGGAGGCGTTCAACCTTATGCAAGGACAGATCCCCCAGATGGGTACGGGCCACAACCAATCACCTCAGTACCGAGAGGGATGGAGAAAGTAAAAGAGAAGCCTCTAGCTGAGAAATCTCCGCCCGAAGCTCCCGAATACGAGCCAAGACATGCCTTCTTTAATCGGCTTGCCAGGGCAATGCAATGTCCCCTGACTACTGATTTATCCGCTTCTCACAGAATGGCCTGCGAAGAGACAGAGCCATCATTGGTAGGGAAATAATCAGAAATATAAGCCTGGATCAAGTCCCGGGAGGTTGGAGAGGTGAGCATAGAGTCATTAATGCCAGTGACAGCGGTGGGGAGAGGTAGACTGAGGAGAGAAGGAAAGCAGGATCAGACTATGGTCTGACCAAGATATTGGCTCCAGGGACGTGTCAGTAAGCATGCGCAACATGGGGAGATTGCCAAAAAAAATGTTGATACGGGTATGCAGCCGATGAGGGTGGGAATAAAAAGAAAAAGACAGATCCGTTGGGTGAATAATTAACTAGAAATTGTATAAAGAGGAGGAGTGAATCATTTGCAGAGAGGGAGCAGAGAATTGAGCAGGAGAGGGAGGGGAGCCCGTCAGGGAGTGCAGGTCCATGGAAGTAGAGAAAAGCAAATTAAAGGCACCGCCCAGCAGGCATGGAGATGGAAGATATTTGTGAAGCTTAGCGAGGACCCTGCAAAGGAAGGGGATCTGAGAAGAGTTAGGGGCATAAATATTACAAAGCAGTAAGGGCCTATCTCCCAAAGTACCCTCAACAATGACAAAACGCCCCCCAGGGTCCACAGTAGAGGAGGTGACCTGAACAGGACAGGACCGAAAAATCTAAATAGCCATCCACGCAACCTTCCTACCAGAAGTTGCCGAGAAGACTTGGGGATAGAGATGGTGCAAAAACTGAAAGGAACCAGTATGATCAAAGTGCGTCTCCTGAAGAAATGCAATGTCTGCCTTCAGCATCCTCAACTCTTGCTGTAGGAGGTGCCTTTTAGGGGTGGAGTTGATGCCCTTCATGTTCAAAGAGACACACTTCGCCATAGTGGATACCAGGAAGAGAGAAATGCTAGTAGATAAGAGCACTCACCTGAGACTAAGGAGCAAGCACGGATGTCAGGGAAACCAGATGGCCCACCACAGCTTCCGTGAGAGTAGAGTCCGACCCCCAGGAGCCTAGAAGAGGAACAAAATAGGGGTGGGGGAAACAAACACCAGAAGGGAGAGCAGAGGACAAAAGGGAGACGAAAAAACAAGACACCATAAGCCACATGGAACAAAAAAGACAAAACAGAAAACACATTCAAGAGAGGAACCAATGACCTTAAGGTCAGAGAGGAGGCAAAACAAAATCAAAACCAACAAATCATCAGTCCAATTGACACTGCCTCAAAGGGGAAGTGAGAGATCGAATAACCAAGAGACCAAAAAAAGTGGTCTCCCCCACCCCCTAAGGCCATGCCAAGCTGAGTACCAAGGAGCAAAACAGTAACCGTGAAGGCAAAAAAACATGTCCATATGGAAGGCAGATGGTAAATATTAAGCAAGAAGACGTAAAATATTATTAAGGACAAGGCAAAAAAGGGACAATAACTGTTCACATCAGGGGAGAACTAAACGCCACCGAATCCATCAGCACAGAGAGAGGATCGGCATTAGAACTCAGCCAAACCCACGTAACCGAACATCTTCATGTAGGAGGAGTCGGCAAAGCCCGCTGAGTGGGAGAAGCTGTCTTCCGACCCAAGCCTGACTGCCGACTGTGGACCGGCTGCCACAACGGGGGCAAAGGAGTGGGGGGGGGGGGGATTCAAGCCCCAGTCCACTACAGTGGGGACAGGAATATCCAGAGCAGTGCAGATAGCAGTGAGGTCAGTGAAGGACAATAAAACAGCAGAGCGTCCTTCCCTACGGGCATGTAGGGCAAATGAAAAGCCCCACCTGTAGAGCACTTGATGACTCCTCAGAACAGCAAGAAGAGGTTGAAGCATTCTCCTCTTCCTCAATCCAAGATCCAAGATAAGTCCTGAAACAGCTGCCAGGAGCCCCATCAAAGTCAAAGTTCCGAAGGGTGCAGGCCTTTGCCATTACAGCCTCCTTGAGCTGAAGTCATTCACACAGCATATTACATCTCTGGGGGAGCTTGTTGAAGAATTAGGACGGAGGGCACGGGGGGCTCTGTCCAGTTTTATCTTATGGGAGGCAGGTTTACCCAGGATGAAGTTAAAAATGGCCTCCAGTGTAACATGTACATCTTCCTCACGGGTCGCCTCAGGTAGGCCCCGAACCCAAATGTTGTTGCGGCAGCCCCGGTTATCAAGGTCTTCCACGTGGTCATGAAGATCACCCAAAAATTCAGACTGGGAAGCAATGGTGGACTGTAGGCGGGCAACATAGGCTCTGGTAGAATCATGGGCCTCCTCCAATTCCTCCACCTTGACTGAAACATGTTGTCGGAGGGCAGAAATCTCGGCCCGACAGGTGTCCTTAACCTCAGAAATTAGGGATTTAAAGTCCTCCTTAGTTGGGATCTGAGGGAGCAATTGGCTAATGCGGAAGGGACGGGGGGAACCCCAGGCAGGCCAGAGCATTCCAAGTCAGCATCAGACATAGCATCCAAGGCAGTCCCAACCCCACCGGGCAACGGAGAAGCAGGCACCCCAGGGGAGGGGGGGGGGGGAAGATCCCGCTGAGGGGTAAAGAGGGAGGTTGTATCCTCAAAGGGACAGGCAGATGGCTGGATGCTTCAGGGTGGAGGACAGGAGTAGAGAGGTTGTTATGCCGGTGAGACCCAGGCATGGAGGATCCACTAGCAGGCAGATCCAATAGTGCATGGGGAGCAGCCACAGCAGTCCCCCCAACTATGGCAGGCAGGGGATTCAATGGAGCAGTAGGGGATGTAGCAGTGCCCGCCACTAGGGAGGCCCACGATGACGACTGGGGGGTCTGAGGAGGGAAGGCCACGACTCCCAGGGTGGTAGGGGGAGGCTGTGCAGAAACCTGGCTCACCTTGCAGACACCTTGGTCAGAGAGGCTGAGAGGCAGGGAGGACAACAGGGCACACTGGGAGTCCTGGTCTTGTGCAGGAGCTGAAGGTTCCAGGGAGGAAGCCAGGGAGTGTGGAGATGGCAGCAGCAGGGTATCAGCAGCAGCGGAGGAAGCATGCAGGAGAGCAGCAGTGCGCACAGGAGCTGTGAAGCTCGACCGGATGCCCAGCTCTCAAAGGTGTCGGAGGGCCACAGGAACCGGGTAATGCTGCCAGAGGTCGGAGGAGGCGGCCGGAGTGAAGAGGAGAGCTTATTGGACCGGTGGGAGGTTCTCCCCATCAGGTAAGTGCCGGTACCCTATTATAGCTGATGATAGGCCTCAGGGAGCGGAAACCCACAGACTATGCGGCCATACTCGTCGAGCGCCTCACCACGCCCCCGGCCTGTGTTTTCTTTTTGCTAAATCTATAATATGAGAGAAAGCTAAACCTATCCAAGAGGTCTAGCACTGTTCCCATAGACTGGGCTGGGTTCGTCAGAGTCAAGATCATATCATCTGCGTATAATGAGATCCTTGTCACTAACTTTGATCCCTTCAATTCCCTTGTTCTCTCTTATCACCTGTGCCAAAAGTTCCAATGATAGAATGAATATCAAGGGTGACCAGGGACACCCTTGACGAGTTCCAATTTTAATCATAAAAGGGATCAGACACTATCCCATTTACCATGCCTTGCGCTGTTGGGCTTGAATATAAAGCAGCAACAGCAGACATAATTTGGCCTCTAAATCCCATCTTTCGCAATGCCAAGAAGGCATATGACCAGCTCAGCCAGTCGAACGCCTTCTCGGCATCCAATGCTAATAGAACAGATGGAATTTTTCCTTGCTCCACACACTGCTGCCGGTTCAGAATTCTGCGCACATTATTGGAACCCAGATGACCTTAATAAATCCTGTTTGGTCGCCAGGGACCAACATTGGAAGAATCAACTCCAGTCGGCCCACCAGGATTTTAGCATATAACTTTAAATCATTATTCAGGAGAGAAATATGTTGGAAATTTTCGGGTACATCCAACTCTTTATTAGGCTTCGGTATAGTAATAATTAATGCTTTCTGGGTTTCCTCTGAAAGGAACCAGAACTTGCCGCCTGCTGAAAAAATTCAATAGAAAAGCCATCTATTCCAGGGGATTTCCCAGATGGCATTATGGTTAGGACTTTAGATACCTCTGCTTGAGAGATGGGGGCATTCAAGTGTTCTAAATGTTCCCTGAATAAACAGGGTAGTGACATTGATAGGAGAAATTGATGTATTTCATCCTCAGATGGTTGTAGAAATCCTTAAAACGGGTGGCAATGTCTTGGGGGGCTGTTAATTTTCCTTTCCCATCTGAAGTTTTTACATAGGACATTTTAGTTTTAAGATGTTATATTTTAAGCTTATTTGTCAAAATGTTTCCCGCTTTGTCGCTACTGTTGTAATATCTAGTTCTGTTCTTACTTATTGCCTTCTTGTATGAGAGAAATAGACATTCTTGAAACTGGTTGCGAAGTCGTGTGAATTCCTCTCCCTGTGTTTTCCTCTGTTGGGATTTGTTGGACTCCTTCGCTATTTGAATTTTTTCTAAGAGTTCCTCCATCATGGCTCTGCACATTTTCCTAAGCCTATGGCCTAAGGAAATGAAGGTGCCTCTTATCACAGATTTATGGGTATTCCAGTGTTTGGATATATTAAAGGTGTATTCCAGGAATTTTTTTTTATCTGACTATGCTACAGGGGCTGTAGAGTTAGTGTAGTTCATAATATAGTGTCTGTACCTGTGTGTGACTGTTTTCTCACAATTCTTCTGTGATTTTCACCCCAATATTTATTGTTACCAGCATACAAAATGACTGTTGTCTCAGATTTTTCCCAGGTTGCAATGTGGCCGAGACCAGAGATCAGTCTGCAACTAATGCATCAGCTGTAGGCCCCCTGATTGAAAACCACAGGTCTTTTGAATGGATGCAGCTCATTTATGCTTCAATGGGTGGGGTGACTGATGTGTGCGAGGGAGTAAAATGGAATTATGGGAATTGTAGTCAAAAAAGAAAACTCAAAAAGGAAATACCAGTTCACAAGAAGCTAGCCACAGTGTTACAGTAATCTCACAACAAAGCCATTTAGCCCCAAGACAAGCACAGATCCTTCCTAAGCATGTCCATTACTGTCTAGCAGTACATACTAAAACCACCTTATGGTGGATAACCCCTTTAACTTCTTCAGTGTCATTTAAAGTAAAATGTAATGTCCCAGTACAGGACATGGTCCTGTACTACCCTTAGGCCCTGTCAGGTTGAGACCCTTAGTAACCTGGGGGCGCCCCTGCAAGGTCTCCCCCTGTTGTTTCCAGAATGTTGTGTATACTGCTTTAATGTATAGACAGGATCCTAATGTATTGATAGAGCAGAGGACCTGTGAGAGATTGTTTCAAGGACCTGTAAGTCTGTCACATGTTATGCAGTCACATGATTTGTTGTCACATGTTCTCACAGAGAGCACCAGCTTAACCTATTACCCACAGCTTGACTAATGGGACTTAGTCCAGCCCCCCACTATAAAAAGGGGTGGCCATTACAATTTTTCTCAGATGAGATTCTGCTACTGAGCAAAGCAAACACCAGAGATCTCAGTGCTAGTGATCAGCTACCTGGAAGGCCCCAAAGCTCAAGTCATTCCAGTAAGTCAAAAGTCTATGTCTGCTGTCACTACAAATAGTCAAGTCCTGCATATAGTCAAGCCTCAAGATAATTGTCTCAAGTCTATTATAAGTACAGGGTGGGCCATTTATATGGATACACCTTAATAAAATGGGAATGGTTGGTGATATTAACTTCCTGTTTGTGGCACATTAGTATATGTGAGGGGGGAAACTTTTCAAGATGGGTGGTGACCATGGCGGCCATTTTGAAGTCGGCCATTTTGAATCCAACTTTTAGTTTTTTCAATAGGAAGAGGGTCATGTGACATATCAAACCTATTGGGAATTTCACAAGAAAAATAATGATGTGCTTGGTTTTAACGTAACTTTATTCTTTCATGAGTTATTTACAAGTTTCTCTTTGTTTACAGCCATTGACATGTCGTCGAGGTTAACACGTGAGGAGCGGATAGAAATTGTGTTGATGTCTGGTGAACGCAGTAACCGGGCAGCAGATTTCAATGCAAGACACCCTACGAGACCACCCATCTCCCATGCTACAGTTAGCAAACTGCCTGCTAAATTTCGTGAAACTGGTTCAGTGTTGGATTTGCCAAAATGTGGACGCATGAAATCTGTCACTAATGAAGAAACATCAGTGGCTGTCCTAGCTTCATTCAGCAAGAGCCCACAGCGTAGCACTCGCCGTATGTCACTGGAGAGTGGCATTAGTCGAACATCCCTTCGGCGGATATTAGCTACTCACAAATGACACCCTTACAAACTCCAGCTACTGCAGCATCTCAACGAGGATGACCCAGATCGGCGCACTGAATTTGCAGAATGGGCAAAACAAAAATTGGAACAGGACCCTCAGTTTACGCAGTAGATTTTGTTCAGTGATGAGGCAAACTTTTATGTGAATGGTGAAGTTGACAAACAAAACCACCGCTATTGGTCTGACACTAACCCACATTGGATAGATCCCTCCAAGACTGTTGGAACACAAACTATACAGACAGAACTAGAGAGATATTTTTGTGGTGGACCACGGGTGTAAAATTTGTTGACACAGTATCTCTTATTGTCACCATCCCTCCCCTGGTTTTCTTTGTATAATGAGTTTGAATAATGTGTGTATATGAGGGGGGTGGCGGACTAGATGTGCATCCTTAGCTAATATATGCGTCTCCTGTGCGACAAAAAAAAAAATCACTTATTAATCTATTGGCTTCTGGATACATGCATGTCCATTTAAATGAGCTATTTGATACAGAATATAAACATAACCAGCTTTCTAATTTTGAGTACAATGTATATGTCTATCCAGCCGAACTACAAAGTCCCATTTTATTCTAGTGCCGCTTAGGCTGGTTATTATTATGAGTACAGTGGTCCCTCAACATACGATGGTAATCCGTTCCAAATGAACCATCGTTTGTTGAAACCATTGCATGTTGAGGGATCCGTGCAATGTAAAGTATAGGAAGTTGTACTCACCTGTCCCCGCCGCTCCGGACCGTCACCGCTGCCCTGGATGTCGCCCTCCATCGATGTCGCCGCATCCCCGTGGTGTCCCCGACGCTCCGGACGTTTCTGCTGGCCGGGATCGTCGCTCTCACGTCGCCGCCTTCACGCCGCTCCGCACGCCGCTCCGCACGCCGCTCCGCACGCCGCTCCGATTGGATGACGGGACGGCATGCGTGGCGACGTGATGACGACGATGGAGAGCGCCGGCGATGCAGGGAATCCTGAAGAGGATGCTCCGGAACCCCGAGGACAGGTAGGAGACCATCACCTGAGCACACGGGGCACCGTAAACGGCTATCCGGCGGCAGCTGAAGCAGTCAGCGCTGCCAGATTGCAGTTTATGCGATGGCCCCAACATACAAAAGCATCGTATGTTGATGCTGCCTTCAACATGCGATGGCCTCTGAGAGGCCATCGGATGTTGAAATTATCATATATCGGGGCCATCGTAGGTCGGGGGTTCACTGTATTAAGATTAAGGGGGTCATAGTTCACTTGTAACAGGGATATAGGCCCAATGCACCTCTCCATTTAGCCTTAGTAAGCTATTTATGACCCAACTATTTGCCACTCAGGTTGTATTGGATCAATAGAAGATGGTGGCACATTATGTGAAAGTTCCAACGGGGAGTCCAGTAGTTGCCACGTAGCAGTTTTAACCATATAGACCTTAAAATTGGTGTGTTCTTGAGGTCTGGAGCAGAGACCGTGTACCATTTTGCAGCATATTTACTTTTGATTTATGTTATATTATGTATTATGTTACATACCCCTCACTCGGCTTTTGGGGTTTAATAGTACTCTGCTTTGTATGTGCAGAGGTATATGTGATGGTCTAGAATTGATATCTTTCTTACTTGTGTTTAGCTTTTTTACCGCTGTCAGATATTGGCTCTGATGTATCTTTGAATATATCTCCTTATAGACAGTTGACCTGATATTATAGTATGCTGCTATACTATATAAAGATTAGGAAAGCTTTTTATACTTCTTTCAAACTCTCATTCATTATGGATAATGTAGGATCATATACTCTAGATAATTTGTAATGCTTGGACACCTGCCGAGGTCCCCCTCCCCCCCCCCCCAATGGTGGCTAGAACCACTACAATTCAGATGAACCTTTGCAGTTGTAAACCTATATTATCCTGGTTGGGGGCTCACTCAGGCTTCAGATATTTTTAAATCCCCGCCCCCCCTTCTCATCAGTATATATGTATGTGGTGTCCCGGTACCGTATTGCATACCGTACCTAGTGTAGACTTCCCCAAAGTCAGAGTAACTACATTCAGGTAGGGTTCCTCAGGTGGGACAGCCCCTATTCGCCTCTCCTCAAGTTCATCACTAATGCTAATATATGTAGATATTTAATAATTATATATATATTATAGGAATGTATAGTACTTACCTTGTTCAGCGTTGCAGGACTTTCGGTCATGTGACCATGCTAATAACCTCTATGGTATGCTGTAGGACCTTTTGGAGGTCCTTGGGTCACTTGTTACCCACAAATCTCTGTAATGGTGATTGACATCAGTGTGGACCAATTAGCGTTAGTCCAGCCCCTGCCCATATAACGGAGCTGCGTCCAATTATTGCTATTTTGGGTTGCTGCTCTCGTGGATGCTGGACTAACAGGACGGAGCTACACAACTTTCAAAGACACGCTAGGCCTCAAAAACCTGCTGGCCTAAGCTGAAGCAAAACCGTGAGTTCAAATCTAACTCCCTGCTAAAGCTAGCGTGACTACTGGACTGCAACTAATTCCCCTAAATCCAGTGGAACAATGCACAGTACTAAAAGACTCTAAATGCTAAAGTCCCAACCATTGTCAATCTCCAAGGAAAGACGTTGTTACGATTAGAGACTGTTATGTTATTGAAGCTTGAAGAAAACCTTCAGTAAAAGTTAATACTGTTTCAGACAACTCTCCAGTTGTGGACAATCTATTATTATCTACCTCCCTATCGCTCTTGGGAAGGGTGGCGTTAGGACAAGCATTACCGAGGAGCCCTCACCCTGGCGTCAGGAATAGCAAGGGTTAACAAGCACCCTTTAATAATCGCACAGATACACTCCCCATACCCTACATCCCCCAGGCTATCACATGTATGTTTGTGAGCTGAATGTAACAAGTCTGACAATACTGTATTATGCACGTTAAAACAAAGTAAAGTTAACTTTTCTGAATGAAACCTCACAGATGATTATGTGGTTTAACAAAACAGGTCACAAGGATTTAAATGCAGCCTCTCCGGCATGTGGCGAGTAAGCGCTTGGCGTTTTCGCACATTGGTAACATTATTTTTGCGTTCACTTCATAAGTTCCGGCTGATTATGATGAACTGTGAGCACCACTGAGAAATTCTCTCATCAACTTTCTCAATTGCTTGGAGCCCTCCATGTGCAAGCTAAGCAAACCACCGACCAGATGTATTCAATCAAACATTGGAGGTTAGCCCTGGAAGAATGGAAAAACAATGCAACGCTGGCAGGAAACAGCGCCTTTTATTCTATGCAGTGTACAATACTCTGTGGAATGTTCATAATGTTCAAAACAATATGGAAGGAGAAAGCAAGTGTTCTTATTTCATGAAAGAGCATTATTCTGTAAAATATTGAGGAGGAAATACAAGACCCCTTCCTCTTGCATGAAAATGAGTAAAAGAGGATTATCACTCTAAAGATAAATCTGGTCAATATTTATAAATATTAGCAAATTAGTCAGAACAGCAGCGTGAATTTTGTTATGATTTTTTTTCTTTTTTTGTTATGGAAACCATTTATGAAAAAGTCAGTAATTTTGGACTGAAAACATATACATCTGCATTAGTCATTACATATACATGTGCTAAGAAGCACCTCATGGATGCTAAATTCAGTAAGCTGCTATAAAAGCATTAAATAAAGGGACCAAATATTTATTCTGTAACATTACAAGCTCTTCCAAAGCAATTGTATTATGTTGAATTGGGAAAAGGAGTGTCCCGAGGTCTCATTCCTGCTCTTTGCATATGGGAATTGCTTCCCTGAAAGGGTTATGATCAGGTTAGGCTGGGTTCACACCACGTTTTGTACTTACGGTTCCCGTATACGGCTGGGGGGCGGGGGGGAATCGCGGCCCCCGCACTCAGCAGTATTCGGGAACCGTATTTAATGCATGTCTATGAGCCGACCGGAGTGAACCGTGGTCGACCGCGTTTTTGCCTACGGTCGGGAAACCACATACGGCCAAAAACGCAGCCAACCGGAGGCTGCGGTTCACTCCGGTCGGCTCATAGACATACATTAAATACGGTTCCCGAATACGGCTGAGTGGGGGCGCCGCGATCCCCCCCCTCCCCCCAGCCATATACGGGAACCGTAAGTACAAAACGTGGTGTGAACCCAGCCTTACAAGGGAACACCACCCTGCCACGAGACACACCTAGAGATCTAGAACTCCTAGTTAGGCCTTGTTCACATTGCCGTCGGACTCTGCTATTTGTAGTTCCGTCGGCAATCCGGGAGTTTAGTGGAGAATAAAATAGGGCAAACTCTATATTTTTCTCTGCTAAAATCCTGTAAAGTTACCGGGTCACTGACGGACCTCATGCAAGTGAATGGGGGCAATGGAGACCCAACAGTAGCCATTTGCATTTGACCCATTTCAGTGTCCGATTGGCTCAAAAAAAAATAATTGATCAGACACTTAACAGCCGTGTGAACCTAGCCATAGCCTGCATCAGTTCCCCATGGTTCCAAACAAGTCATCCAGGGCTGCCAAACATTTAAAGGGGTACTCCGGCCCTTTGGATAGGGGATAAGATGTCTCAATGCGGGGGTCCCGCCTTTGTGGATCCCCGCAATCTTGTATTTGCCACCCACCTGTTTGAGCTGCATGCCGGGGTGCCAGCTCACAAACAGCCGGGTGGCGACCACGGGCCAGAGTATCGTGACATCACGACTCCACCCCCGTGTGACGCCACCCCCCGCAATGCAAGTCTATGGGCAGGGGCGTGACGGCCATCATGCCCCCTCCCATAGACTTGCATAGCGGGGGCGGAGTCGTGACGTCACGATACTTCGGCCCGTGGTCGCCACCCGGCTGTTTGTGAGCTGGCACTGCAGCATGTAGCTCAAACAGGTGGGTTGCGAATACAAGATTGCGGGGGTCTCCAGCGGCGGGACCCCCACAGTGAGACATCTTATCCCCTATCCTTTGGATAGGGGATAAGATGTCTCAGGGCCGGAGTACCCCTTTAAGAAATGATCCATGATTTCATTCTGAAATAGCACAATAGAGCTAATCCTAATTTTTCCATTTGCATTGGTCTCCAAATAGCTGCATTGTGTATTATAGTAGACAGTAATACATTTGACCTTTCTTAAAAGCAGCAATGGTATCTATCCTAAACACTGTAGCTGAGGCTTGATATTGATATTTTTGCATCCCATTCTAACAATAAGATATTCTTTTCAGAGTCAATCATCGAGCCCCCATGTGTAAAAATGATTACAGACTAAAGTAGGAGAGCTGTCCAATAATATATGGGTACAATGAAGTGAGGGTGCTTGTGTACAGCATGTCAGATCTACGCTAACAACATTCTAAGCATGCTGGTATGACTAGTGCATCAGACCAGATGGAGCTGTACAATGCATTTCTCAGACAATCTGCTATGTACTGTGCACTGTTAAACATGTTTACATTAAACTGTCCCTAATGTTTTATAAGATTCATGAGCGGAGCTGTTAAAATAAACCTGAATCTTGTAAGAAAACTATAGGCTTAGATTACTTTGGCATGTGTCTGTAGCTGTGAGGAAAATGTATGCACAGCAGAATATCTAAAATGTCTCATAGCTGACATATAAAATGTTCTTGTTCGAGTTTTGGGGCAAATATACCATAACCTGTGCACTTGCATAGGGTCTCTGCAGCAGGGCTCAAGTCCTGCAGGAACTCATGGGAACGGAGTTCCTGCACTTTTTCCACAGCAGGAACACAGTTCCCATTAGCAGGAGTCCTGCAGTACCAGCCCTTACAGGGTTACTCCACCCCTAGACATGTTACCCCCTATCCAAAGGATAGGGGATAAGATGTCTGATCACGGGGGTCCTGCTATCTCGGCTGCGGCACCCCAGACATCCGGTGCACGGAGCGAACTTCACTTCGTGCCGGGTGAGTGGTGATGCAGGGCAGAGGCTCGTGACATCACAGTAATACCTCCTCAATGCAAGTCTATGGGAGGGGGCGTGACAGCCGTCACGCCCCCTCCCATAGACTTGCATTGAGGGGCCATGACATTGACGTCATGAACCTCTGGCACTGCACCCAATGCTCTAAACGAGCTCCGGGAGCAGCAGGGAGAACGTGGGGGTCCCCAGCGGCGGAACCCCCGGGATCAGACATCTTATCCCCTATCCTTTGGATAAGGTATAAGATGTCTAATACCCCTTTAAGTGGAAATCTAGGGTGAGTTCCCACACTTTGCTCTGCAGGCAAGGGGCCTGACGCTGCTTCCACTGTCATTGACATAGCATGTACAGGGCTATGCTCCTAGCCATTTCACAGAGGCATGGATGAGTTAGTCTATGGATAGCACACAGCTACGCTACTCCGTCCCTAGATATCTTATCCCCTATCCAAAGGATAGGGGATAAAATGTCTCATTGCGGGGGTCCCACCGCTGGGGACTCCCACAATCTTGGCTGTAGCACCCCAGACATCCGGTGCATGGAGCGAACTTCTGGCAATGTGGGGCGAAGGCTTGTGATGTCACGGTCACGCCCCACTCATGACATCATGGCCACGCCCCCTCAATGCAAGTCTCTGGGAAGGGGCGTGATGACACCATGCCTCCCACAGACTTGCATTGAGGGGGCATGGCCGTGAGGTCACGAGTCTTCGGGGCTGCACTCGACACTCTAAACGAATGTCGGTTTCAGCAGGGAGATCGTAGGGGTCCCCAGCGGCGGGACCCCCGCGATCATACATCTTATCCCCTATCCTTTGGATAGGGGATATGATATCTAGGGGCAGAGTACCCCTTTAAAAAGCACCTGTGGCCCATGTAAAAGCCTGCAAAGTCGTCATTCTTTCCAGAGCTGTGAATTCAGGTCCTGTTTCTAGGTTCTTATTTTTTAGTTATTAGTGCCAGTAGTTTTATGGCATATATGCTAATAAGAGCCTAGACTGTCAACTGGGTGGTCAAGACCACTCATTCATCAACAGAGAGCCTCAGGTTCGCACCCAATTGACAGTCTATGAATCAAGGGAACAGTCCCATTTAGTCAACTAACATTCCATTGAACCATGCATGCTGGGAGTTGTAGTTTTGCAACAGTCATAGGTATGTGGTATCCCGGTACCATATTGCATACTGTACCTTGTATGGTGGTCCCCAAAGTCAGAGTTACTACATTCAGGTAGGGTCCCCCAGGTGGGACAGCCCCTAGTTGCCTCTTTTGTAATGTTTAAATGTATATATTTAATATAATGTATATTAGTATGCTTACCTTGGTAGCGTCGCAGGACCTTCGGTCATGTGACTATGTTAATTCCTCTATGGTATGTTGGAGGACCTTTGGAGGTCCTTGCGTCACATGTTTACCCATAACTCTATGTACAGAAGATTGATAGTTGTTATGGACCAGTAAGCTTTAGTCCAGCCCCTGCCCATATAAGGGAGCTGTAGCCAATGATTGCTCTCTTGGGTTGCTGCTCTCGTGGAGGCCGGACTATCAGCATGGATCTGCGCAACTTAAAAAGACAAGCTAGGCCAGAAGCCTGCCAGCCTCAGCCTGAAACTAATCCTTGAGTTAAAATCTCAATCCCCGCTAAAGCTAGCGTGATTACTGGACCAAATCTAAACCCCTAAATCCAGTGGATCAGCACAACAATTACCTTCCTAAGCTCAATAGACTCATGAGGTCCCAACCACTTGTCAAGCTCTAATAGACTTTGTTATATGGACTGTTCCTGTTCTTTACTACATAAAATCTTCAGTCAAAGTTCCGACAAGTTTCTGCAAATCTCCGGTTATGGACAATCAATTATTTCCTAATTATCTCCCTATCGCTTTTTGGAAGGGTGGTGGTAGGACAAGCATACAGAGCACACAGATCAATGTGGTGCTATGAAACAACATTGATGAGAAATGAAATGATTCCTCCTAAAAGTCGCCTAAGAAAACTAAAAGTGTAAAAATTAAGTGAAATAAAAAGTTTAAAAAAAACACACATTAACCCCTTCCTTATTAAAAGTTAAAATCACCCCCCTTTTCCTAAATTCCAATAAAAAAATATGTGGTATCGCCGCGTGCGTAAATGTCCAAACTATAAAAAAATATATCATGAATTAAACTGCATGGTCAATGGCGTACGCGCAAAAAAAATTCCAACGTCCAATATAGCGTAATTTTGTTCACTTTTTATATCATGAAAAAATGAACAAAAAGCGATCAAAAAGCCTGATTAATACAAAAATGGTACCACTAAAAACTTCAGATCACGGTGCAAAAAATTAGCCCTCATACCGCCCGTACAGGGAACAATAAAAAAGTTATATGGGTCAGAAAATGACAATTTTAAACGAATTATGGCATGTAGTTATGATGTTTTCCAGAAGAACAACAAAATCAAACCTATATAAATAAGGTATCATTTTAATCGTATTGACCTACAGAATAAATAAAATATGTCATTGATACCGAAAAATTTACTGTATAGAAACAGAAGCCCCCAAAAATTGCAAAATGTTTTTTTTTTTCAATTTTGTCGTTCAATGTTTTTATTTTTTTTTTTTGGGTTTCGCTGTAGATTTTTGGGTAAAATGACTGATGTCATTACAAAGTAGAATTGGTGGTACAAAAAATAAGCTATCATGTGGATTTTTAAGTGCAAAATTGAAAGGATTAGGATTTTTAATGGGTAAGGAGAAAAAAAAACGAAAGTGGAAAAATGCTCGGTCCTTAAGGGGTTAAATGGTGCAGGGCATGTGATAAATCTGGTGCTAATAGACATTTTTAACTTCAGTACTGTACTTTGTATGGTGCCTCCTCTGAGACTTTTTAACCAGTGCGCCAAAATGTGCGACTTTAAAAAAAATGCCATTTACAGTAAATTTTTTAAGCCATGTCAGGACTGGTGTAGACAAATTCCTATGTTAACTTCCTTGACTACTGCAAAAAGTTAACCAGACAATGAAATAGCTAAACAACTTTAGAATAAGCTTCTAAAGCAAAAGTCGCAATGAAAAGTCTCTAAACAGCAGCTGAGACAAATAGTGCAACAAATCACCACCACACAAAAAATGTAAAACCAATAATAAATTTCCCCCATTGTCTTTTCAATGAGGTAAAGGGGTTTTCTTGGCAAAAGAAAATTTGCTCCACTTCAGGGTTGGGGGCTGTATAAAAATAATAAAGAAACTATACTCAACTGCTGGTCTCTGCCATTTCTGGGTTGTGCATCCCCACAGGACTTACCTGCTCAACCAAATAATAAAGAAGTCCTACTCACTTTACCGATTCCCCAACTCTAATAATCTGATAATTTCCGAGTCCTGCATCTGTACTCACCGATCCCTCTTGACACAGATACAGTGACCCCCCGACCTACGATGGCCCCGACATATGATCAAATCGACATACGATGACCTCTCAGAGGCCATCGCATGTCGATGTCAGCATCGACATACAATGCTTTTTTATGTCGGGGCCATCGCATTAAGTGCTATCCGGCAGCGCCAAATGCTTAAGCTGCTGCCGGATAGCAGCTTAATGTTCCCCGTGTGGTGCGGTAAGTATTACTTACCCCTCCACGATGTTCCGGGTCCAGCGCTGGTCTTCTGGTGTCTTCTCGGCCCTCTACGATGACGTCAATACGCTGCTGCGCACGTCATCCAATAGGAATGGCGTACGCAGCGGCGTAATGACGTAGCTACACAGGCCCAGTAAGGCCTTGCGGAAGACAGCAGAGGACCGGAGAAGACAGCGGAGGACCGGAGAAGACAGCGGAGAGCCCAGCAGAGGCCCGGGATCACCATCGGGAGCGGCGGGGACACCATCTTGAGCGGCGGGGACAGGTGAGTACAGCTTCCTATACTTTACATTGCACGAATCCCTCAACATACGATGGATTCGACAAACGATGGCTCGTTTGGAACAAATTACCATCGTATGTTGAGGGACCACTGTATATGACTGCTGAAGCTGATCTCTGGCTGTAGTGGGTCACCATTGCAGACAGAGATTAAAAAGTGTAAAGTGGATATAAGATCTGGGCAATTTCACAGGAACTGAAAAATGTTGAAACAGAAGCCTCAATTTATCTGTTTGTCAGTCAATCGATCTTTGTATCTGTTGCGAAAATTGGTGTATTGCAAAAGACTGTACTGTTCCCATAAGTAGGCCTGCAAAGTTAACGATATGTTTTAAGCATCTTTATTCACTAAACTGTTTTCGCCCTGTAAAAGTAAATGGAAAATTACACTTTTGCGGTAGTACAGACAACAGTGACACATTCCATACCATATCCAGCAACAAATTCTTACTCTGCATTACATGGACAGCCAAATGATTTCCATATGTACTAAATTTCCTCTGTGGTGGGGCTAGAGGCGAATAGAATTTAATTTCTGCAGATTATAGGTAATTGCTAATAGACACACAGTGATCAACCTATCAGGGTTTCCATCTATAAAAAACGGTATCCATCTCTAAAAAAAAGAAATAAAAAAAAAGAATTATTCCAAAGTTGAAATGATTTAATACATAAAGTAATAATTTGTATGAGCATCCTAAAACAAGGCATTAACATAGTTTTTTTGGGATTTATGATGGAAGTGATGATATGTTAATACCTTATGTTTTAAGATGGCATAGCTGTACATCTCCACCTTTCTATGAAGCCATTCAGTTCTTTTCATCCTACTTTACACCATAATTGATGTAATCTAGATTCTCAAATAGCAGAGAAAGTGCTAAAGTAAGGACACCATATGATTTTGTCAATGATATACTTGCTATATAAGCTGAAGGAAGTCATTTTTGTGACATTTTTTGACTACTAGTTATTTTCTAATGCACTCATTTTGTCTGACAGTAGTTGGGAATAGAAGAATAGAGGGTGTAATACGGAAAAGCTCAAGGCTTAAGATCAAGCTGTTAATGTTGCGGTTCTTTCGTTTTTTTTTTTGTGTTAAAATGCACCTAAAGTGCACATAGCAAACAACCGCACTGATAGAACCTACGACAGGGTCATTCAGGACATTGGCCCTCATTTACTATTCTAAACCCGACTTGTTTTGTCGGGTTTTTTTGTTGCATCTTTGTGGCGCATCTTTGTCTGCAACATGTCGCAGACATCGTGCGCCAGTCTGCGACACGATGCGAAATTTTTTCCCGACGGACCCGATATGGATTCTCCCAAACGCGAAAAAGGGGCGTAACCCGACATTTCTGAGCTTTCCCACGTATTTATAAAGGTTTCCAACCCGAATTTGTTGAATTGTTGTGGATTTTTTCCCGACAACTCAAAACCAAAACCAACAAAACCCACGTGCGACAAACAGGATGCGACATAATACAGTGGTCCCTCAACATACGATGGTAATCCGTTCCAAACGGACCATCGTTTGTTGAAACCATCGCATGTTGAGGGATCCGTGCAATGTAAAGTATAGGACAGTGGTCAACAACCTGCGGACCTCCAGATGTTATAAAACTACAACACCCAGCATGCCCGGACAGCCGTTGGCTGTCCGGGCATGCTAGATGTTTTGGTTTTGCAACATCTGGAGGTCCGCAGGTTGTAGACCACTGTTAGAAGAAGTTGTACTCACCTGTCCCCGCCGCTCCGGACCGTCACTGCTGCCCTGGATGTCGCCGCGTCCCCGGGGTGTCCCCGATGCTCCGGCAGGAGCTCTGCTTCTCCGGCATCCGCGCTCTCCGTCGCCGCCATCATGTCGCTATGCACGCCGCTCCTATTGGAGGATGAGACGGCGTGTGCAGCGACGATGCAGGGAATCACGAAGAGGACGTGCCGGAGCCCCGAGGACAGGTAAGAGACATCACCGGAGCACACGGGGCACCGTAAACGGCCATCCGGCGGCAGCTGAAGCAGTCTATGCTGACGGATAGCCGTTTATGCGATGGCCCCGACATACAAAAGCATCGTATGTTGATGCTGCCTTCAACATGCGATGGCCTCTGAGAGGGCCATCGTAGGTCAAGGGGTCACTGTAATAAATATCAGGGGAAAAAAGCAGAGGGGTAAGAAAGCAAGATTGACTTACAACCCGATTTTCTAAGTAAATGAGGGCCATTGTTTTTATGCCCTTTTTCACTTTTTTACTCACACATTACTGCATAGAACAGAGACTAGAAAATAACTCTTATTTAGCTTCCCCCCTACATTGCTGTACAGGACACGGTGATTCGAGTTCTGTCCATAGAAGGGACATTGTATTTTGGAAATGAGATGCAATATGTTTGGAATCTCAATCACTTGAATTCCAGGGTTCCAATGATGTGCCTAGATATCAGGTATTTGTCTTAATAATGTGAATGTCTATTTATTCTGGAATGCCTTTCCTCAGTGAATAGCAAAGTCCAGAAGTGTTGGTTCCCATTTCAAGCCAAAGTAGACTGTAATGTCTTCATATGTATTTTTTTTCAGCTTCTTTTACAGGTTGCATTGCCAAAGTCAAGGTTAGGGACTGAGAGATTTGGAAAGTTGTTTTTAGAATTAGAGTGTTTCCACTGATGTTCGGTACAAAAAGTACATCTGAAGTTGGAGAAATAATGGAATACTGAAAATAATATCTATAGATAAACCCTGATACTGTTACATTTAAAGACGTGCCATAGGCAGACTATGTACTTGCTATTGGGCCCTTGATAGATGGGCCGAGCCCTGGTTGGTCCCCTCCACTTTGCTATGGGGCAGCAATAACTTACGCTGCTAAATTCTTATTTTGCTGACAACTGGATACTTTGTCCAAAGGTCAAGGAGAGGATATAGAGAGGAAATAAACACTAAGGCTCCTTTCATATGGCAAAATATCTGCCCAGGAAAAATTGTGGGCTGTCATTTATGTGTGCGGCAAACATCAACTGATTCAGTTGGCACTAGAACCGCTCAGAAATGCGCTGTCTCTATAGACAGCGATACACTTCAGAGAGGATTTCATTTTCATCACTCTTGTGGCAACCCATATTATGTAGGCAACCACAAGAGGCAGCATATCCATCTTCTGCGTTCTGGCTGCCATATTAACACCTCCTAAAGGGGTTGCTACTTTTACTTCCTAAAGGGGTCTTGGGCTGCTACTTTTAATACCTAAAGGGGGCTGGGGCTGCTATTTGTACTGCCTAAAGGGGGCTGCTGATGCTACTCTACTACCTTAAGTGAGCTGCTACATTTAGAACCTAAAGGGGGCTTCTGATACTACATTTACAACCTAAAGGGGTCTGCTTATACTTTTACTACCATACGGGGGGCTACTACTACTACTACTAATACTACTACTACTACTACTACTACTACTACGAACTAAAAGGTCTGCTGCTACTTCTACTACCTAAAGGAGCTGCTGCTACTACTATTTCCAGGGGCCCTTTTGTAATAGAGGAAACAAAGTGAAGGGATCTGTCTACCTACTGAAACAACCTAACTACCTAATGGGGGCGGACCTACCTACTCTTCCCCCAACCCACTTATCTACTCACTCTATTGCTATACTGTGTGATAAATCAAGGGGTTATTATTATTGTATAGAGCTCTATAGGTGCAGGAAAAGTGGCCAGCCTAAAGTGATTGTCTGGCTGGTTCCATGGAGACAAGTTGTGGCTGGAAGACAGTCTGGGCTGGATAGAGGAGGAAAAGGAAAGTGAACGACTCTGATCAGAGACTGTGAGTTACCTGTAACTGTATGTAATCACTTATATGGTCTGCAGAGCCTGTGTGGAGCCAGGGCCACCACTGTCTGTGTACAGAGTTTTTTTTTGTATCAGTATGGTGGTATTATCCTGTCACTATATGGTGGTAATGGTAGTCATGGTGTGGTACAATTATTCGTCCCTTGTATAATGGTGTAATTGGTCTCTGTATATATATATATTTTTTTTTATATAATAACAGTATGATGGTATTAGTCACTGCAGTAGTAATATGTTGTCCTAGTGTGGAGGTAACATTTTGTTTCTAATCCCAAATCCTATGTGCGTCCCTGGTAAGGTACTGTTTGCACAACATTCTATTAAATTTGCAGGATGGAGGTGGGGGTGGGGGGGGGGGGGTTGTAGAAACTTCACAAAGTCAAAAGCCACCTCTGCTGCCATGTGCATGGTGTAGCAGAATATTATTATATTATTGAAAACAATTGGAGGCCGCTGTACCCGAATTTCTGAGTGGATTTTTTACACTGGACTCTGTTCAGAAAGTTTGCCATATGAAGAAGCCCTTAGGGGAGAATTATTAAGTGGTATGCACGTTCAGAATTGCGTCTGTTGTGTTCTATTGGGCAATGACGTGCGCAGAATATATCTACTTTTTTGCTTGTTTTATTTAGTCTGCACCCGGTTCATCATTTTCTTTTGCTGTATGCTTGCAGGGGTATAGTACTGATGCCCTGACAGATTTGCCAAAGTCATTTTGAGAAAAGTAGAAAGTTTCACGTGTTTGCACGAACGAACTCCAGTGACCAGCTGGCATATAAAATGTTGGCAAACTGCATTGATCATGGCTCTTAAAGTAGTAATCATATTTTTTTTTTTGTGCTGCTGCAGTGGTGGTATTATTAAATATTGATTTAATATTTGCTCACTATAAATATAACTGGATACTTGATAAAGAAGATAAAGGTCGCACTGACCGCAGGGGCGTGAAACTAGTAGCCTATCAGTGGTGTGCCCCGCATCAGAGAGTCGTGCCGGCTCTTGCTCCCCGCCATGGACTTACCATTCCTGTTTGTTGCAGCTGTTTTATCGAAATAAAACTTTCTGATACTATAGTCTGGGTGAGTGTGACCTTTATCTTCTTTATCAAGTATTCATTTGATGCCTTCGGTTATTTCTGATGGTCAGCACCTGAAGACATAGTTAGCTGCTTATTGCAAGTATAGCTGACTTATCTGAATGGGCCTCGAAGTGTGTTATAGAGCAGTGCCTGGTGTATCTGTCTTTTCAAGTATAATGAATAGAACTGGACTCTTGTTATTTTTAAGGGGAAAACAATGGTGATTGAATACATTGTATGTACAGATATATAGATAGATATGCACATAATTTATTCTGCCACTAGCATGGAGAACCACCTAATGGGCATCACTTTTACAGAGATTTAAGTCATGGTGATAAGGCTGTGTTGTATGAATGTATGTATGTATTAGTAGGGATGTCCCGAAACCATTTTTTTAAGACCAAGTACGGGTACCGATACTTTCATTCTAGCACTCGCCGATACCAAGTACGAGTACTTTTATTTTACAGGGAATCTGACAGCATGGTGACGCGGTTTCTGGCGCTGTTTACCATGCTGATATGTGGGTTCCTTGTTGTGTGCAATGGAGGCGGCTGCTGTAATATGAGCCAAGATTTGTCTCTTCTCCATTGGACAGAACAGGGAATTTGCATTGTCGGTGAGACTGATGACCACATGGTGAGCAGCAGTAGAAACCGGGTCACCTGCACTATCTACCTATAGATTAAAGTTAGTGCAGGTGACTCTTCTGTTAGATTGCCTGTAATAGTAGGGAGTATTCCCTTGCAGACATTAGCAGCAGCCCCCCGGCAGTCATTAGTAGCAGCCCCCCTTGTAGACAGTAGCCCCCCATATAGACTGCAGGCCCCCCCTATAGACTGCAGACCCCCCTTGTAGACAGCAGCCCCCCTTGTAGACCGCAGCCCCCCCCCTATAGACTGCAGGCCCCCCTTGTAGACAGCAGCCCCCTTGTAGACAGCAGCCCCTCCCCCTATAGACTGCAGGCCCCCCTTGTAGACAGCAGCCCCCCCCCCTGTAGACTGCAGCCCCCCTGTACACTGCAACCCCCCCCCCCCGTTTAGACAGCAGCAGGGCCCCCCATTTAGACAGCAGCAGGACCCCCCTTTTTAGACAGCAGCAGGGCCCCCTTTAGACAGTAGCAGCAGGACCCCCCTTTAGACAGCAGCAGCAGGGCCCCCCTTTAGAAAGCAAGCCCCCTGTAGACATTAGTAGTAGCACACAGCTCACCTGCAGCTGTCCTCCGTCGGGTGCTACCGCTCCACTGCCCGGTTCTTCCGTCCTCCCAGTCCGCATCATGGCGTCCTATGGAGGAGCATGTGACATATACGTGTGTGTCACATGCTCCTCCATGGAACACTATGAAGCGGATGGGGGGGACCGGAGAACGGGGCAGTAGAGTGACAGCAGGTATCGGACATGGTATCGGGGACATTAAACGAGTCCCCAATACCATGTAAATGGCTAGTATAGGCCCTGATACCGATACTAGTATTGGTATCGGGACATCCCTATTAGAGATGAGCAAACTTACAGTAAATTCGATTCCTCACGAACTTCTCGGCTTGGCAGTTGATGACTTTTCCTGCATAAATTAGTTCAGCTTTCAGGTGCTCTGGTGGGCTGGAAAAGGTGGATACAGTCCTAGGAGACTCTTTCCTAGGACTGTATCCACCTTTTCCAGCCCACCGGAGCACCTGAAAGCTGAACTAATTTATGCAGAAAAAGTCTTCAACTGCCGAGCCGAGAAGTTTCTGATGAATCGAATTTACTGTAAGTTCGCTCATCTCTAATCCCTATGTATTAGATATGTATGTATATAACTCATACTTCAGTTCTTTATGTTCCTGTATTGTCAGAAGTGTTTGCCTCTGGTTGCTGGGTCAACGAAGATTGCTTAAGAATTTTAAATTTTTTTTTTACAAATTTCTTCTAAGAGAGCAGCTAGATACACTTTACACTGCAGTCTATCTGTCCTGCTCCCAACTGTGTCTGATGAATCTCTGTGAGGGTTTTGCTCTTCTTGCCATACTCATGTAAATGTGCTGTATGTAGTGGCATAAGCCGATTGATAGCAAAACAACCCAATTGTGCAACAGGCTTACTATGGACCCCCATTCCTTCTAGTTATAGTAGACAATTAAAGAGGAGATGTGTGGTGATCACTAATGAAAAACGAAACAATTTACAAATGTAAATACTCCTCTTACATAATCTGCAAATATGTGTAATACCAATGAAAAACCCAAAAACTTCCAAACAAATGGCATCCCCTACCACAATTACGTGCAAGTACAAGACGATGAATGCCCATAAGACGTTAGTATGATAATACCTAGCATAATAGCCCAGAGTACACTTGAAAGACGATAGTAAAATCCATAAACCAGAATAAGCAGAAAGGTGTGGGAGAGAAAGGGGGGTAGCGTCGTTCTCTCTCCCACAAATATAGAACATTTTGAAAGGTTCACAAACTTTCAAGCACCACTGTATGTCAAACATGTCTTTGTGACTGATTCAGCAAACCAACAATTATTATACATTAGCTCAGCAAAAACTGCTGTGTTTTTTGGGGAAAAAAATGTTTTTCTGCATTGTTAGGATCAAGTAATGAGAAACAACAGATTATTAATAAAACATTATAACTTCCACCCGAATTTATTTTATGATATATCAAAATGGACACCAGCCCAGCAGCCATCTTCTGCTGCTGACATTTTCCCTCTCACACGGTGACATTGCTTATGATTAACCTGATAGTAATTCCTTTTCTTCCAGTGAAATTGCTTCATTTGTTTAACCTTTTGTACGCCATTTCTTCCTGCCCAGTACACGTGTTTCTGTTAATTGCTGGAGAGCTCTGACACGGTATCAGATGTTTTAGGGAAATGAATAGAAGACATGTGTTTTACATTTCGGTTGAGCTCCTGCTCCTGTAGATTAACAAGCTAATTGTAACAAAGCACTGAAGCCTTGCACATATTTTAGGACCATACTTTCCTAACATTTCACAGGAGTTACTGGTTTTGAAGAATCATTTTCTGTACAAATAGTTGTGTGATGATAAATATAAATGTTATACTTTCTGTTCCACTGCTTGCACCCCCTGAGATTATAATATAATAAAACGGTTATATTTTGTGATGGAACCTTCCTCTACAATGCCATCATAGGAGGAATGAAGAACTACATGGTCCCCACTGAGACAATCTGTCTGTGTAAAGACTGAAAGGAAAGAGCAAGAGCCACTCTCTACTTATGTTATAGTGGTCATTTGGTGATTATGGACAAAACTGTGATCGTTAAATAAAATACTTTACTACATTTTTCCATGTGTAAACTTAGCCTCAGACTGGGTAGTTTTAGTTTAGACCAATTATTAGTTATCCTTTTTCAGATGTGTCAGAAAAGTGTGTATAAAAACTTATAGTAGAATAAGTGTCAACAACAAAAAAAATTCTAAAAAAAACACTATAAAATGCTTAAATGTCATGGTCTCTTTTGCAACAACAAAAAAGAAAAGAAAAAAAAAAACACTTTAACCTCTTAAGGACCAGGTCCATTTGGCCTTAAAGGGGTACTCCGCCCCGGCATCTTATCCCCTATCCAAAGGATAGGGGATAAGATGTTAGATCGCCACGGTCCCGCTGCTGGGGACCCCGGGGATCCCGCTATCATTACTGCACAGAGCAAGTTCGCTCTGTGCGTAATGACGGGCGATACAGGGGCCGGAGCAGCGTGACATCATGGCTCCGCCCCTCATGACATCACGGCCCGTCCCCTTAATGCAAGTCTATGGCAGGGGGCGTGATGACCACCACGCCCCCTCCCATAGACTTGTATTGACGTCACGAGGGGCAGAGCTGTGATGTAACGATGCTACGGCCCCTGTATTGCCCGTCATTACGTGCAGAGTGATCTCGCTCTGCGCAGTAATGATAGCGGGGTGCTGCAGCAGCGATCCCCAGGGTCCCCAGCAGCGGGACCCCGGCGATCTGACATCTTATCCCCTATCCTTTGGATAGGGGATAAGATGTCTAGGGGCGGAGTACCCCTTTAAGGACCAGACCAATTTTATTTTTGCATTTTCGTTTTTTCCTCCTCGCCTTCTAAAACTCATAACTCTCTTATATTTCCATCCACAGACCCATATGAGGGCTTATTTTTTGCGTCACCAATTGTACTTTGTAATTCCATCACTTATTTTACCATAAAATGTATGGCGCAACCAAGCAAATATTATTTATGTGGGAAAATTGAAAAGAAAACCGCAATTTAGCAAATTTTGGAAGGTTTTGTTTTCACGCTGTACACTTTCCGGTAAAAATGACATGTTTTTTCTTTATTCTGTGGGTCAATACGATTAAAAATGATACCCATGTTATATGCTTTTCTATAATTGTACCGCTTTAAAAAAAAATCTCAAACCATTTTAACAAAATTAGTATGTTTGAAATTGCCCTATTTTGACCACCTATAACTTTCTTATTTTTCCATATATGTATATGGGGCAATATGAGCGCTCATTTTTTGTGCTATGATCTGTAGTTTTTATCACTACCACATTTGCTTAGGTTTTACTTTTTGTGAATTTTTTATACATTTTTGGGGGAATAAAATGTGACAAAAAAGCAGCAATTTTGGACTTTTTTTAATTTTTTACGTTTACGCCGTTCACCGTACGGGATAATTAACAATATATTTTAATAGTTCAGACCTTTATGCACGCAGTGATACCAAATATGTGTATACATTTTCTTATGCTTTTTTGGGGGTAAATTGGGAAAAACGGATGTTTTACTTTTTTATTGGGGGGGAGGGGATTTTTCACATTTTTTTCAGCTTTTTTATTTTACATTTTTTTACTTTTTTTTTTTTAACACTTTTTATGTCCCCATAGGGGACTATTCATAGCAGTCAGTTGATTGCTAATACTGTTCAGTGCTATGTATAGGACATAGCACTGATCAGTATTATCGGTGATCTTCTGCTCTGGTCTGCTCGATCTCAGACCAGAGCAGAAGACCCCAGGAGACGGCCGGAGCCAGGTGAGGGGACCTCCGGCCGCCATGCTGGATGATCGGATCCCCGCGGCAGCGCTGCGGACAATCCGATCATCCATTCAAAATACAGCACTGCTGCAGATGCCGTGATCTGTATTGATCACGGCATCTGAGGGGTTAATGGCGGACATCCGCGCGATCGCGGATGTCCGCCATTACCGCTGGGTCCCTGGCTGCTGATAGCAGCCGGGACCTGCGGGGCATGACGCGATCATGGCGGCGCGTAAATGTACGTCATGGTGCGCTAAGTACCACGTCACCATGACGTACATTTACGTCCATTGTCGTTAAGGGATTAAAGTGCACAAAGGTGTTTTTTTTTTTTTTACCTATTGGTAAAACATTGTGTTAATGGAAATGTCTCCTTCGACAATACTGTGTTGGCAGGGGCATAGCTGTTGTGCTCGCCTAATCAACTTAAATGGGCACTCTCATTAAAATTTTTTTTGCTATTGCACTCCTTATGTTAAATAAAAAATATTTCTAATATACTTGGTTTAAAAAAAGCATTGAAGTTCTCTATGTTTCATTTGTCGACACTAGGGCTTCACAATCCCTAAGATTAAAAGATGAATTCTGAAATTTAAACAGAAGATTTTGGGTAGCTAGTACTACCATAACAAAATTTTTATTCCCAGACCCGGGCCCAGCAGCATCAGTAAACAATATATTGCCTGAATGACACAGCCTGGAGTTGGCTGAAGCATTCGGAGCCCATCTAGTGTCTGAATGGCACAGCCTGGAGTTGGCAGCAGCAGCATGAGTAGACACCAGGACTTCACAATCCCTAAGAAAAAAAGACAAATTTAGAAAATTAAACCGAAGATTTAGGGTAGCTAGTGCTACCATAATTTTTTTTAGGCCCAGCAGCATCAGTAAACCAAATATTGGCTGAATGGCACAGCCTGGAGTTTGCAGAAGCATGAGGAGACAATTGAAATTTATGATTTTAAAATGTAAGATTTTTAAATTGAAATGGAGAGTTTTGAAATTGAACTTTAAACTCCCAAGTTTTAGTGTCCCGGGCCCCGGCGTGTAGGTACAAAGGACCAAATCTAACAAGGAGTCACATGTCACATGGCAGAACAATCACAAAGCCTTGAGGTGGCATTAGTATGAGGAGACCACATAGTGGCTGAATGACTGCCTGGAGTTTTCTGGCAGCATGGGGAGAGCATAAAATGTCTATATGGCACAGCCTGGAGTTGGCGGCAGATGAGGAGACAATAGGGCCTCACAATCTCTAAGAATAAAAGATGAATTTTGAAATTTCCATTGAAGATGTATGGTACCTAATGCTACCATAAACATGTATAGGTCATGTCCTAGGCCCAGCAGCATCACTAAACCATGTAGTTGCTAAATGACACAGACTGGAGCTGGCTGAAGCATCAGTAAACCATATATTGGATGAATGGCACAGCCTGGAGGTGGCTGAAGCATAAGAAGAGACCATATAGTGACTGAATGAGACAGGCTGGAGGTGGCAGCAGCAGCATCAGGAATCCTGAAAGTGACCCAGTGACAGAGTGGTGCGGTGGGTGGCAATACCAGTATCCAGTGACGAAGGTGGGTGAAAAAAGGTCTGATGGGGAGAAATGTTTGTAACTGGGGAGCAGCGCCTTAAATATGTTTGGCACTATCTCTTTATTTGTGAAGTGTTGGTGTGGCACCATGGTCAATCTACTTTCATGCATCAGGCATTGGTGGTTGGAAATCCTGGCTGTTCCATGCCGATTCATCTTCACAAAGGTCAGTCTCTCCACATTTTTGTGGATGGACAAGTTCTCCTTGGGGTGACTATGGCCCCAGCCGCACTAAACACCTGCTCTGATGGCACACTTCTGGCAGGAAAGCTTTTCCAGGGCAAACTCTGCTAGTTGCTGCCACAAATCAAGTTTAGCTGCCCAGAAGTCCAGCGGATCTTTAAGGTGTGTTGGCATGACAAGGTATGCCACTACCTGCTGGTTCAGGTCCTGCTCCAGGTGTACCTGCTGCTGATGAGTTACCTCCCTATGTGGGTGAAGAAAGCTACTCATCAGCGACTGTAGACTTAGGCTGCTGCTGATGGAACTGGTACTGCTCCTGCCACCCCACCCTCCCCAGCAGCCATGGCAGTGGAAGGTGAGCGCAGGGGGCCCCCCGATTCAGACCAGCGAGAGGATAAACAATGGCACCGATAGGCATCGGCCAACTGACTACATAGGATGCCTCTGTAGTAGGTAATTTTGTCCTCCCTTTCACTGGGTGTAAAAAGGCCCCTATTTTGTGGCGGTAGCGAGGGGCCAATAAGGTGGAGATCCAGAAGTCATCCCGCTGCCGGATGGTGACAATTCGGCTGTCACTACGCAAGCAAGTGAGCATGCATCGTGATATTTGTGCAAGTGACTTGGAGGGACCCCCTGCCTCCATCTCCCCTGCATACTGCCATGGTGTGTCTGGGTCCTCTGTATCGCCTTCCTCATAACCCTCTAGCTCCTCTGGCTGCTCCTGCTCCTCCACTCCTGTCAGATTACTAGAAAAACCGCCCATTTGGCGAAACCTAAACTGTGCTTCACTGTGCCCCTCCTCCTCCTCCAGTTCAGCCCCCACAGGGCTCATGTGGCCGTGAGATGTAAGCACCACGTCTCCAGTGCCCTGACCAGCCATCGTTTCCAACACGTGTTGTAAGAAATGAAGCAGTGGAATGACGTCATTCATCCCGTAATGCTGGCGACTTACTAATAATGTGGCTTGCTCAAAGGGCTTGAGCAAACGGTAGGTGTCACGTATGAGCTGCCACTGGTTACATAGTTACATAGTTAGTACGGTCGAAAAAAGACATATGTCCATCAAGTTCAACCAGGGAATTAAGGGGTAGGGGTGTGGCGCGATATTGGGGAAGGGATGAGATTTTATATTTCTTCATAAGCATTAATCTTATTTTGTTCCAGGAATGTATCTAATCCTGTTTTAAAGCTGTTAATTGTTCCTGCTGTGACCAGTTCCTGAGGTAGACCGTTCCATAAATTCACAGTCCTCACGGTAAAGAAGGCGTGTCGCCCCTTGAGACTAAACTTTTTTTTCTCCAGACGGAGGGAGTGCCCCCTCGTCCTTTGGGGGGGTTTAACCTGGAACAGTTTTTCTCCATATTTTTTGTATGGGTTTTTCTCCATATTTTGTATGGGTTTTTCTCCATATTTTTTGTATGGGTTCATATTGAAGTTACACAGGGGAGTACCCTATCCGCTTGGATCCTCAAGAAATCGGTGATGGCTTTTCTCTGTTCGTACAGGTCCAACATATGGAGGGTGGAATTCCCACGTGTGGCGATGTCACAAATCAGACTATGTTGGGGATACTGTTTTGACGCTGCAGCTCAAGGAGGGTGTGCTTTGCGGTGTACGAGTGGCTGAAGTGCATGGAAAGTTTCCTTCCCATTGTTAGGATGTCTTGCAAATGAGGGGAACACTTCAGGAACTGCTTCACAACCAGATTGAACACGTGTGCCATGCAGGGCGCACGGCTCAGTCTTCCTAGTCGCAGCGCATGCAAGACGTTGTTCCCGTTGTAAGTCACCATGGTTCCCATTTCCAGTTTTCGTGGAGTAAGCCATGCTCCGATTTCTTTACGAATGACTTTTAGCAGTTCATCCCCTGTGTGACTCTTTTCGCCAAGGCAAGCCATGCGAAGAACAGCGTGACACCAACGTGCCATACACACATGGTATGCTGAAGGGCCACTGAGGCTTGTCTGGGCAGTGGAGGCTGTGGTCATGGTGGAGGATGAGGAGGCGGAGTCGCACACTGTCACAGGACCAACATCCTGAGAGCGTAAAGGAGGAAGCGGCGTGACCTGTCCAAGTTGGGGATGTGGATGTGCAGGAACCACATTCACCCAGTGAGCCGTAAAGGACATGAATTGTCCCTGACCGTAGTTTCAGCTCCAGACATCGGGGCTGACGTGCACTTTGGTACACATCAACAGGCTCAAGTACTGGACCACCTTCTCTTCCACAAAATTGTGCAGGGCTAGTACTGCCTTCTTCGCAAAGAAATGATGGCTTGGTTCTCTCCACCTGGGCTCGGCACAAGCCATCAGTTCTCTGAAAGATGCACAGTCCACCACTTGAAAAGGGAGGGACTGCAGCACCAGCAACTTAGACAGGAGCACATTCAGCTTCTGCGCCATTGGATGAGTGAGTGCATACTGTTGTCATTTGGACATGGCTTTGCCGATGGATTGTTGGCGGAATGGCTGACTAAAAGTAGGAGGAGCAGGAGCATCTGGAGCGACAGAAGGTGGGTATGACACACAGCTCCCTTCGGCTGAGGTGGTGGAGCCTTGGCTGGCTGAAAGAGGGAGTGGCTGGCCACTGGTTGATGCAGCAGGCTGGACCACTACATCGGAGCCACGGTTCTCCCAGGCCGCTTTATGGTGGCGAATCATATGTTGACGCAGGGCCGTGGGACCCTGGCCACGCTTCACCTTCTGCCGATATCTTCCTTGTGGCTATGTGAACCTCCTCTGGATGCTTGATGAAAAACTGCCACACCACTGATTAGCTGATTTTTCCACCAACAGTCTGCACTAATTGACTGCTACTGCCGCCGTCTCCAGGAACCCCAGGAACCTCCCGGGAAGGTAGGCTGCCGAGAAGCAGGTGGTCTCCCCCGGGCATGTTTGGCTCCAGATTTTCCACTTCTGCCACCATGCTGACTGCCAACCATGCTACCGCCTTGCTGGCTCAGCTGCTGCCTCACTGGCAACCTGCAACTCTCTTCTCCTAATGATGATGAAGCCCCTTCTGCACCCGTCTCCCAATTGCGAACGGCTTCATCATCATCAACAAGTGTCTGCACGTCACTGATGTCCTCCTCAGGTTCCTCAACAGTGTCTGCTTCAGGACCCTGAACCCTGGCAACATCGCCTCCCATGTCACTCTCCTCATCACTACTTGCCCGCCTAGCGGAGGAAGCGGCGGATGTCTCCTCCACTTGTTGGCTGGGCAGTAGCTGCTGACTGTCCTCTATTAGATTGTCCTCAGTGCATAGTGCAGCTAAACCCACAGCATAAGATTCTTCTGTAGGGGAGGGAATAGCATAGGACAGAGGCAATGGGAGGATAGGAACTGCTCCTGGGCCATGCCAACTGAGGGTTGTGTCTGAGGAACCCACCAACTGTTGACTGGGGGTGTCAGATGTCACTTGTGGCAGATGGGTTGCTTGTCGAGACACGACCACTAGCTTATAACGGGAGCTCAGGCCTCTCACTGCAACTCCTGCTGCCACTCTCCCCTAGTCTGCTGCGACCTCTGCCTGAAGGATTTAGGCCTTTGCCACTTCTCTGTGCACATCCTGGCACTGTTCTGCCTGACATACTTAGTGCATATATGAGGGGAGTACAATACGCTTTGCTAAGCGTATGCGGTATACATTTATGAGGGCAGAAAAATGCGCTACAGTACCCTTAAAAAAAAACGTATTTTTGTAAAACACCAGCAGTACACAACAGTGCTGCAGCCAAAAAAGCTGTGTACTAGACACAAAATTGCACTCTGTCAAAGACTATTAGGAATGGACTGCTGTGTATTATACTGTCTACAGACTAGTATGACCAGCAGATGACTTTTTGTTAAACAAAGACACAGAATTGCGCAGAAAAATTATTCCTGTCTCCTCTGCTAAGGTTTATGAAGTGAGGCAGCTTGTTGAAATGTATGAGGCAACACACAGCTATCTGCCCCTCTCTGTAATACTATGCCGAAGAAAGTGACATGGAGGTTAATGCCTGCAGATGCAGTAAAAATCATTTTCAGTTAAAAAAAAAACAATGCACTCCGTCCACGAGAACGCTGATGTGACTAGGAGGATGTTAAATGCTGCTGGACTGTGCTTTTCTCTGCTGTAACACACACACAGGCTCTGCGTCCTATGATCCTTCTGCAGTGTATTGTAATGAAGTGAGGAGCTGGAATTATGGCTACTGATTATATAGGGCTCTGACATCACAGGGATGACTGGCTGCTTATAGGCTGCATCCTGCAGGTGATTCAGGGTCATCCCGCCTACTTCCCTTCCTGCCTTGCTAGCGCTCCTTGCCCCATGTACTGACCTGTGGATCCACCATTTTAGATGCCCTGGAGCCTGGACCCCAGTAAATGGAGTTTAATAAATCGATTTGCGCGATAGAATCCCGGCAATATTTGCATTCGTTGCAAATCGAATATTTCCTGAAATGTATAACTTATGTTGTATTTCTTGGCGAAACATTAACCTCTCTAATATATTTCATAAGAAAATGTTATTTCCTTTTTATAGAAATCACGGCTTATAAAGTCATTGCTTTGTCCAAGCTGTAGCACAGGCAGAAAGTAAGGGTGGGCTAGCACTCCTCTGTCTGATAGGACAGGAGAGAGCACAGAGGAGTATAATTAGACAGGAGAGAGCACAGAGGAGTCCTATCAGACAGGAGAGAGCACAGAGGAGTACTATCAGACAGTAGAGAGCACAGAGAAGTAATATCAGACAGGAGAGAGCACAGATGAGTGCTATCAGACAGGAGAGAGCACAGAGGAGTGCTATCAGACAGGAGAGAGCACAGAGGAGTGCTATCAGGAGAGAGCACAGAGGAGTACTATCAGACAGAAGAGAGCACAGAGGAGTCCTATTAGACAGGAGAGAGCACAGAGGAGTGCTATCAGACAGGAGAGAGCACAGAGGAGTGCTTTCAGACAGGAGAGAGCACAGAGGAGTACTATCAAACAGGAGAGAGCACAGAGGAGTGCTATCAGACAGGAGAGAGCACAGAGGAGACCTATCAGACAGGAGAGCACATAGAGGAGTGCTATCAGACAGGAGAAAGCACAGAGGAGTCCTATCAGACATAAGAGAGCTCAGAGGAGTGCCATCAGACAGGAGAGAGCACAGAGGAGTGCCATCAGACAGGAGAGAATATATTCTATGGAGAAAAAGATAGAGCAGAGCTCCTCATAGGGCTGATGAAGAGGGTCTAAACCTTTGCAACGCGTTATGTTTTGGCTAAATAAATTGAATCTTTTATTAAAAGAAGCTGCCTGAGTGGTGGACAGAACCTGGTACCTTTCCTGCCTAGCACCTGCACTTGCATCAGACAGGAGAGAGCACAGAGGAGTACTATCAGACAGGAGAGAGCACAGAGGAGTGCAATCAGACAGGAGAGAGCACAGAGGAGTACTATCAGACAGGAGAGAGCACAGAGGAGTTCTATCAGACAGGAGAGAGCACAGAGGAGTACTATCAGACAGGAGAGAGCACAGAGGAGTCCTATCAGACAGAAGAGAGCACAGAGAAGTCCTATCAGACAGGAAAGAGCACAGAGGAGTCCTATCAGACAGGAGAGAGCACAGAGGTGTCCTATCAGACAGAAGAGAGCACAGAGGAGTCCTATCAGACAGGAGAGAGCACCGAGGAGTACTATCAGACAGGAGAGAGCAGAGGAGTGCTATCAGACAGGAGAGCAATTATAAAAAGAAAAGAGGTGCGCTCCTGGTGTAATACTGCGGGATGGACAAGAAAGGTGTATGGATAAATTGCACCTTACCGTGTGGTGTTGTACTAAGAGTACAACACCTGAGATGGCATATAGACTCGGTGACAGGTGGCAGCCTCGGTATCCGATTCCCGTAACTTCTCAGTCCGGTATAGAAAGTATAAAAGAGCAAAAGGTGAGAGATTATCCGATGGCGCCTTCCTGAATGATTCAAAATTGCCGTGAGTTTAAACAAGGCAATTTTATTAGAAATAGTGCAACATAAAAGTTTCGAATCCGGACCGGATTCTTCGTCAGGCAGAATGATTCACCGAGAAAATGCGCCAAGATTTAAATGTCCAAGTCCCACAACTACCGCCGGGTCATAGGGCGAAAAAAATGGGAGGAGAAACATTACCTCACATTACACAATCTATATACAAAATTCCATATACATCCAAACGTTAACAACAATAAGGTAAAAAACAAAGACTTGTGCAACAAAGACTTGTGCAACAAAAAACAATTAAAATGAACAAATTACGCTCCTATATCTTCACTCTGAAGTCGCGGCACTAGCCGCTATTTGCGGGATCTACTGCCTATAGTTAGACAGTCATTCTCTAGTGCGGACCGATTGAGGAGATGGCGCACAGATTATACACTCCACCGCTTGTTGCAGCGCTGGAGCCGCTGGGAAAAAAGCCCACTGTGACTCAGAGCTAATACAGAAACAATTCAGATGCGGTGCTGCCTATAATCGATAAAAGAAAAAATGGAAAAAAGCGCAAGACAGCTATTAAAGAGGTGTGTAACTGACACATAAGAGTTCCCATCGGGAAAGTCCCATTGCAGAATCAATATCAAATTGTATAGTGACTGCCGGCAATAAAAATTGTAAATGAAAAAGGTGTAAAATATAAAATATAATATAAGAGGGTATATTATTAACTGCCTCTTGTACAGTTAAAGGGGTATATTAGTAACTGCCTCTACAGAGTGGTTATATATATCAAAATGACATATATAAAAAATATATATATAAAACAATACACTACATGATGAACCCTCATTGCATATAAATATAGGGGTAGAATAAATATTGAATAAAAAACCCCGTTCTCATAAAAAACCAATTCTATACAAGAATCCTATATGGAATTAATTAATTTCATAATACAATGTATCTAAAGACATAAAATATCTGCCTGATATAAATAATACTAAAAGAAATCACATACAAGTGTAAGAAGCTAGAGATATAGGTAAAAATAGTCATAAGTGAGATTTATATTTACATGTGAGATTTATATTATTGTCTCTGTAATCTCATTAAGACCACGTGGGGAAATGGTGCCTAACTTGAAGATCCAGTATACTTCACGTTTTTTTAGGAGTTCAAACCGATTGGAATTGTGTGCGCCAATGTAATCGATGGGAGTAACTTGAATGGGAGCTGCCTCATTGGGGTGTTGTAAGGTGCAATGACGTGATAGCCCATGGAGTAGAAATTGTTTTTTGATGTTTTGTCGGTGTTTGTTGATCCTACAGTGCAAGGGTTGGATTGTTCTCCCTACATACTGGAGACCACAAATACAGTCAATGAGGTATATCACGAACGAAGACTGACAGGTGAGTCTGTGTTTGATCTGAAATGACTCGCTAGTAGCATATGATGTGATAGCATTAGTTTTATGTCTAATCTCTTTACAGCACAGACAGCGCTTGACTCCACATCTGAAACTCCCCAAAGGTAAATCATCTTTTACATTTTTATTTTTGTGTTGCCGAATCTGACTCGGAGCCAGCAGATTTTTCAAAGTCGGAGCCCTCCGAAAAGTTACCTGCGGGCAATCCGGTATTTTCCCTTTAAGGTGTATGTCATTTAACAGAATGTGCCAGTTCTTCTTTAAAACCTCACGTATTCTGTTTGAGGAGTTGCTGAAAGTTGTAATAATACAAAAATAAAAATGTAAAAGATGATTTACCTTTGGGGAGTTTCAGATGTGGAGTCAAGCGCTGTCTGTGCTGTAAAGAGATTAGACATAAAACTAATGCTATCACATCATATGCTACTAGCGAGTCATTTCAGATCAAACACAGACTCACCTGTCAGTCTTCGTTCGTGATATACCTCATTGATAGTGTTGCTCACGAATATTCGCAATTCGAATATTATTCGCGAATATCGCATATTCGCGAATTCGCGAATTTCGCGAATATAGCGCTATATATTCGTAATTACGAATATTCGTTTTTTTTTGTTTTTTTTTTTCACAGTACACATCACAGTGATCACCCCTCTCTGCTTCCAGCTTGTGTGGTGTAAAGAAGGCTCTAATACTACTGTGTGAGACTGGCGTGCGAAAATTTGCATATGCGAAAATTAGCATATGCGAATTTTCGCATATGCTAATTTTGTATATGTTTAATATTCACATATGTTAATTTCCGCATACGCGAATTTTCGCATACGCGAATTTTCACGTATGCGAAAATAAAACAAGACTATAACGAATATGCGAATATTCGCGAATATATGACGAATATTCGTCCATATATTCGCGAATATTCGCGAATTCGAATATGGCCTATGCCGCTCAACACTACTCATTGACTGTATTTGTGGTCTCCAGTATGTAGGGAGAACAATCCAACCCTTGCACTGTAGGATCAACAAACACCGACAAAACATCAAAAAACAATTTCTACTCCATGGGCTATCACGTCATTGCACCTTACAACACCCCAATGAGGCAGCTCCCATTCAAGTTACTCCCATCGATTAAATTGGCGCACACAATTCCAATCGGTTTGAACTCCTAAAAAAACGTGAAGTATACTGGATCTTCAAGTTAGGCACCATTTCCCCACGTGGTCTTAATGAGATTACAGAGACGATAATATAAATCTCAAATATAAATATAAATCTCACTTATGACTATTTTTACCTATATCTCTAGCTTCTTACACTTGTATGTGATTTCTTTTAGTATTATTTATATCAGGCAGATATTTTATGTCTTTAGATACATTGTATTATGAAATTAATTAATTCCATATAGGATTCTTGTATAGAATTGGTTTTTTATGAGAACGGGGTTTTTTATTCAATATTTATTCTACCCCTATATTTATATGCAATGAGGGTTCATTATGTAGTGTATTGTTTTATATATATATATATTTTTTATATATGTCATTTTGATATATATAACCACTCTGTAGAGGCAGTTACTAATATACCCCTTTAACTGTACAAGAGGCAGTTAATAATATACCCTCTAATATTATATTTTATATTTTACACCTTTTTCATTTACAATTTTTATTGCCGGCAGTCACTATACAATTTGATATTGATTCTGCAATGGGACTTTCCCGATGGGAACTCTTATGTGTCAGTTACACACCTCTTTAATCTTGCGCTTTTTTCCATTTTTTCTTTTATCGATTATAGGCAGCACCGCATCTGAATTGTTTCTGTATTAGCTCTGAGTCACAGTGGGCTTTTTTCCCAGCGGCTCCAGCGCTGCAACAAGCGGTGGAGTGTATAATCTGTGCGCCATCTCCTCAATCGGTCCGCTCTAGAGAATGACTGTCTAACTATAGGCAGTAGATCCCGCAAATAGCGTCTAGTGCCGCGACTTCAGAGTGAAGATATAGGAGCGTAATTTGTTCATTTTAATTGTTTTTTGTTGCACAAGTCTTTGTTGCACAAGTCTTTGTTTTGTACCTTATTGTTGTTAACGTTTGGATGTATATGGAATTTTGTATATAGATTGTGTAATGTGAGGTAATGTTTCTCCTCCCATTTTTTTCGCCCTATGACCTGGCGGTAGTTGTGGGACTTGGACATTTAAATCTTGGCGCATTTTCTCTGTGAATCATTCTGCCTGACGAAGAATCCGGTCCGGATTCGAAACTTTTATGTTGCACTATTTCTAATAAAATTGCCTTGTTTAAACTCACGGCAATTTTGAATCATTCAGGAAGGCGCCATCGGATAATCTCTCACCTTTTGCTCTTTTATACTATCAGACAGGAGAGAGCACAGAGAAGTACTATCAGACAGGAGAGAGCACAGAGGAGTACTATCAGACAGGAGAGAGCACTATTCCATTGTGGTTTGTCCATGCCTGTGCTTCAGCTTGGACAAAGTCATGATTTTATAAGCCATGATTTCTATAAAAAGGAAATAAAATCTTATGATGTATATTATAAAGGTTAATGTTTTGCCAAGATGGAAAGTTCTTGAATCTGACAGTGTCCATTTAAAGTGTTCAGAGAACTATGAAAAAACACAACAACTTGAATAATGTATCATTAAGGGGTTAAGCAATATCTGAAATGAGATAACATTGGCCATGAGTGTTACATTATATAATATAATCTTTTTAATTTACCACAATTTCCATTCTCATGAGTCACAAGCACACAAATCATTGCTTATGGTAAATGCTACAAAGATTGAATTTCTCCCAATAAAAACATATATATGAAGAATGTATATTTGGTATATTGTCTATAAGGAATGTCTAAAGCCATATAAAAACCCAATTGTATCCTTATAAGTAATAATAAGCAACCAATATTCTCCCGTTCTTACAAAGTAAGATATTTTGCACAATTACCAGCAAAATCTGAAGACAGCCCTTTCAACTGAAGAGAGTTCAAGTATAAACCTTAGTGGGAAATGCGGGTTGGAACACATTGATGTATGAGGTGAGAGGGAAGAGTTTCCTCCTATTCCTGGTTAACCATTTCAAAGGTTTTGTACCTCTGGAGCCTTTCTTCATGGGAATGTATGTTTTTTTGTCTAACCATATTAGATTTTAATAATGGACCCTTAAATAATGATTGCTACACTTACCGTCAATGTTTTCTATACTCAAGCGTGATACTATTCCATTGTGGCTTCATAGCCAAGGACTTTGAAATTACTGCTGACCTGAACTTATACTTGAAATATTTACATTACTTTAATAATCTTTTTGACTTAATGCTTTAAAATGTAACATTTGTTTATTTTTCCGGCCGCATCACCCTTAATTTTGAGACATAGGGGGAGAAAACCATTGAGATAATGTTCAAATAATTCCACTTTAACCATGAACCTATTACGCCACACTTTTGGTGAACTTAAATTTGGCAATTTATATTTAAATAACTTTTAATGTGGGGGAATACAAACCACTGCTTAACTGTATGTAAATAACTTGGAATTCTTCTTCTCTCCGGGTTTATTTATTTGCACTTAGTCCTTAGTCACCAATGTGTTTTAATGATCATGTGGTGAGGAGCTGGCTAAAGAAGACTTCTGCCACATCACTGGAAGCAGATGCTGGTAGCAGTCTATCAAATGGACAGAACATAGACCTCCATGAATTAAACAGGAAGTAAATGTAGGTGGTACAGTTGTTAACCCCTTAACAACTCACCTACAGTGGGGCAAAAAAGTATTTAGTCAGCCACCAATTGTGCAAGTTCTCCCACTTAAAGGGGTTCTCTGCCCCTAGAATCTTATCCCCTATCCAAAGGATAGGGGATAAGATGTCAGATCGCCGCGGTCCCGCTGCTGGGGAGCCCTGGGATCCCCGCTGCGGCACCGCGCTCTAATTACAGTACAGAGCAAGTTCGCTCTGCACGTAATGACGGGCAGTACAGGGGCCGGAGCATCGTTACGTCACGGCTCCGCCCCTCAAGATGTCATGGCCCGCCCCTTTCAATACAAGTCTATGGGAGGGATCGTCACGCCCCCTCCCATAGACTTGCATTAAGGGGACGGGCCATGATGTCACAAGGGGCGGAGCCATGACGTCACGCTGCTCCGTCCCCCGTATTGTCCGTCATTATGCACAGAGCGAACTCGCTCTGTGCTGTAATGATAGCGGGGTGCCGCAGCGGGGATCCCAGGGCTCCCCAGCAGCGGAACCGCGGCGATCTGACATCTTATCCCCTATCCTTTGGATAGGGGATAAGATGTCTAGGGGCGGAGTACCCCTTTAAAAAGACGAGAGAGGCCTGTAATTTTCATCGTAGATGTACCTCAACTATGAGAGATATAATGAGAAAAAAAATCCATAAAATCACTTTGTCTGATTTTTAAATAATTTTTTTATTTGCAAATTATGGTGGAAAATAAGTATTTGGTCAATAACAAAAGTTCATCTCAATACTTTGTTATATACCCTTTGGTGGCAATGACAGAGGTCAAAAGTTTTCTGTAAGTCTTCACAAGGTTTTTACATTTTTAGAATTTTGGCCCATTTCTCCATGCAGATCTCCTCTAGAGCAGTGATGTTTTGGGACTGTCACTGGGCAACACGGACTTTCAACTCCTCAAAGGTTTTCTATGGGATTGAGATCTGGAGACTGGTTAGGCCACTCCAGGACCTTGAAATGCTTCTTTCAAAGCCACTCCTTTGTTGCACGGGCGGTGTGTTTGGGATCATTGTCATCTTGAAAGACTCAGCCACATTTCATCTTCAATGCCCTTGCTGATGGAAGGAGGTTTTCACTCAAAATCTCACGATACATAGCCCCATTCATTCTCTCCTTTACACGGATCAGTCGTTTCGTCCCTTAGCAGAAAAACAGCTCCAACGCATGATGTTTCAACCCCCCATGCTTCACAGTAGATATGGTGTTCTTTGGATGCAACTCAGCATTCTTATTCCTTCAAAAACCATGAGTTGAGTTTTTACCAAAAAGTTCTACTTTAGTTTCATCTAACCATATGACATTCTCCCAGTCCTCTTCTGGATCATCCAAATGCTCTCTAGCAAACTTCAGACAGGCCCGGACATGTACTGGCTTAAGCAGGGGGACACATCTGGCACTGCATGATTTGAGTCCCTGGCGGCGTAGTGTGTTACGGATGGTAGCCTTTGTTACTTTGTTCCCAGCTCTCTGCAGGTCATTTACTTGATCCACCTGTGTGGTTCTGGGATTTTTGCTCACCGTTCTTGTGATCATTTCGACACCACAGGGTGAGCTCTTGCATGGAGCCCCAGATCGAGGGAGATTATCAGTGGTCTTGTATGTCTTCCATTTTCTAATAATTGCTCCCACAGTTGATTTCTTCACACCAAGCTGCTTGCCCATTGCAGATTCAGTCTTCCCAGCCTGGTTCAGGTCAAAAATTTGTTTCTGGTGTCCTTTGACAGCTCTTTGGTCTTAGCCATAGTGAAGTTTGGAGTGTGACTGTTTGAGGTTGTGGATAGGTGTCTTTTATACTGATAACAAGTTCAAATAGGTGCCATTAATAAGGGTAACGAATGGAGGACAGAGGAGACTCTTAAAGAAGAAGTTACAGGTCTTTGAGAGCCAGAAATCTTGCTTGTTTGTTTCTCATTATGTCTGTCATAGTTGAGGTATACCTCAACAGATCTCTCTCATCTTTTTAAGTGGGAGAACTTGTACAATTGGTGGCTGACTAAATACTTTTTTGCCCCACTGTATTCTAGGCCTTAAATGGGCACTGTCAGATGCAAAAATGTTTTATATGGGGTTACTGATGAAAATAAAAGACCTTTTGTAATATGGTTGCTTAATTTTTTTTTTTTTATATTTATTAAAAAGAAATGGCTCCTGAAAATCCCCATACCTACTGCGACACTTACCAGTCCTGCAGAAGCATCAGCTTGTCTATGAGTCATAGACAAGAGATGACTCATGAACAAGGCTACATGAGCAGACACACAAATCAACTCCCACCACCATAAGGAGGGCCACGCCCCCTCCCACCACACACCAATCACCTCCCACCACCTCAAAGGAGGGACACACCCCCTTCCCCTGAGAGGATTTTTAACACTTTGAGCAAATGAAAAGAGAAGAGGTATTTTTATAATTAAAATAGATGATAGAGGAAATAAAATTAGAGCCAAAACATTCAGCAACATAGTTGTGTCAGGGCTTGTTTTCCGGGGATGAGTTGTTTTTATTGGCACCACCTTGGGGTATATATATATATTTATTTCTGTTACGCTATGTGCTCTGGCCACACACGCTGGCCGTGAGCGCATGGTCCAATTACCTTCTGCTGCCGACGGGGCTGGGATTCGCATCGCGGGACACGCCCGCATGCGAGCCAGAGTCCGTCCCTCTCCGGGTGTTTCTCCTGCCTCTGCCTCCACCTCTCTGCTCCGGCGTGCCTGTCCCTGTCCCTTAGGGCGTGCCCGCACCAGAGCTTTAAGAGTTAAAGGGCCAGTATGCTCATTAGTGTAATCCACCTGTGACTTGTTTATAAATTTTTCCACCCTCCTCAGTTCTCTGCCAGATCTTTGTTGCCTTGTGCCCTAGAGAAAGCGTTTCATTGTATTGCCTTGCCGTGTACCAGATCTCCTGCTTTTGTGACTTGACCTTGCTCCTCTGCCGCCTGCCTACTGAACTCCTGCTATGTCCAGACTACGCTACTGTGCCGCCTGCCCTGACCTTCTGCTATCCAGACTACGAGTTGCCTCATCCCTCCTGTGCCTTGCATCTCCTCAGCCGCCTGTGTGGTCGAGCCGTGCCAGGGGTAGCGACCTGGGTGTTGCCTGCAGCTGCAAGTCCATCCTGTTTTGCGGCGGGCTCTGGTGAAAACCAGCGGCACCTTAGACTCTGCTCCCTGTTACGGTCCGAGTCATCTGCCACACAGGTCCAGCGGATCCACATACACCGGAGTTCCTGTCTTCAGAAACGTGTGTTACAATTTCTAGGCAATGAATGAATAGAACGGACAGCTACTCACTCTGATCCTCGGCGTCTTTATTTAGTAGAAAAGGTGCAATAGACAAACAGGCACAGTTACAACAGGAACGACGTGTCGCGTTACACGCTTCTTCCGGCAATATCACACAAAAGCATATATCTGGCAATTTTCTTTTTTTTTACAATAAGAATGAGTTTGTTAAGAGTAATTTGTTTCTTTCTAACCTGATTTTTTTTTTATTATTCCATTGTATTATTCAAATGTATTATTAGAATATACTTTCTTTTAAACTAGCAGGTATTTTATTAGGTCTTGCCTCTGTCAGGCCACTGGTGGTAATAGCAACCAAGTGACACCTACAATCAATTCACAGGGGTGCCAATCAGATAACAGAGGGAGCCCCCTTCCTTTGTCTAACCACTTAGATGCCATGGTTGCTAATTATCATAGTATCTAGGGGAGGGGGTCCAACTGCAAGCATCAGAGTTATTTCTGATACAGACAGTTGTAGCAGGAACCAGGCTGTGTAATAAAGCCATGCTCATCCCATTGTCCTTATTGAGGCACAAAATGTGCCCCTGCAAGATCTTTACCATGAAAATGTACACCATGAAATAAAAACTAAAAACCACCCTTGATGTACATTTTTGCCATGTGTCATTTATGGAGTTGAATTAAAGGGGTACTCTGGTGGAATTTTGTTTTTTAAGTAATTGTTTGACGAAAGTTATACAGATTTGTGAATTACTTTTATAAAAAAAATCTTATGCCTTCCAGTTCATATAAGCTGCTGTATGCACCAGAGGAAGCTGTGTAGTTCTTTTCAGTCTGACCACAGTGCTCTTTGCTGACACCTCTGTCCAAGTCAGGAACTGTCCAGAGCAGGAGAGGTTTGCTATGGGGATTTGCTCATACTTTGGACAGTTCCTGACTTGGACAGAGGTGTTAGCAGAGAGCACCGTGGTCAGACAGAAAAGAACAACTCAACTTTCTCTGGAGCATACAGCAGCTCATAAGTGCTGGAAGAATTTTTAATAGAAGGAATTTACAAATTTGTGAATAATAAAAAAAATAAACAATAAAAAAATTGTTTTCCACCGAAGTACCTCTAGCCAGCCCAATGGTCAGCTAAAGACTGCAGCTCCTGCTTCAGAAACCCCAAAGTCGGAAATCTGCAGTAAGCCGTTTGTGGCCACTGCAGTGGCCAATTTAAAAAGGTATTTTATAAATACAACAAAACAGCATGTGTGATGGCCCTTAGACTGTCTTCACCAATAGTATTTTAGACCTCATTTTGTAGTTGAGTATCATTGGTTTTTTTTAAATCCAAAACACAGAAAAAGGTACACATTTTTCCACTATAGTTTTTCTCTGTGTTGGTTCAGACTGTCTAGTAGATAACTGTAGGCTGAGTGTTACTTTGTTCAGTATTAGGGTGCCTATAATCCTTAGTCAGTGGGTTTTGGCCAGCTGTCTATAATGTATGGCCTCCAGAATCCCGAACTGACAGATGATGTCAATGGAGAAAACAGAGCTGTTGGGCTTCAGATTACCCTTCTCCATAGAGGTAACATGAACATATGGCCGTACTGAGAATTCATGTGTATGGAAAAGTTGGGAGAGATACCAAACATTTGGCCCACAGTTACTGAAAGCATATGGCCACCTTTAGACTAGACAGTGTAAAAATACACCAGATTTATTACGGCCTCCCCTAGTAGTTAGAGGTCTAGACTTTATGCCCCTCCCGGATGAATGCAGACCATGCCCATTTCCCAGTTTACCACACCCACTTGTTTAAAAACAATTGTCTAAAAAGTATTTAAAACACATAATAAATGTTGTCATGTTAGCCAGTTACGTTTGCACTATTTATGCCAGAAATCTGGTGTGTTTGCCATAGTATATGTTTATATTTCAACAACACAACTTTAATAGCAAACATACTATTCTGAAAATTCACAATTAATTAAATCACATAATGAAAGCCAAATTTATTTTAAAAGCAGTGTCATTCATAAAATGCACTTAGAATCCTCTGATACATTTACCTAGCGTTTCAAAGGATTTCCATGAATCATATGCAATGATTTGTTACCAAACTTGTAACAATTATTATTAACAGTTCCTAATTTGTAGTATTGTATAAAATATCATTATGTCTATAATAAGTGTCAAATAATTCTATTTACAATAATTAGTGATAATTTTCTACACATTTCAGATGAAAAAAAAATTGTATGAATTTTTTTTTTCATCTATTCAGCAATGGGCAAGCACCTCATCGAAAGAAAGATGAGCGCTTGCAATAGTTCTGTTACTGACAGTACAAGTGTTTTATCCAATAGTCTCTAGTACTGGATCCGGCAGAAGACTGTAGAACTCCTTTTATCTATTCCAACAAAAGAACAGCTGAAATCCTCAATTGTAGCCCCTTGCTAGTACTCCAGCTCAGCAGGGGGCCTCACTCTAGTGTCATAGTAGATAGTATAAAGGATGTTCCATGAACAATTAATGTTGTCAATGAGGACTGCTATTTTTATCATTCATCGCTGGGAGCTTTCATGGTCCCTCTTATCTGATATAAGATATTCACATTGGCCCAGATTTATCAAACTGTGTGAGAGAAAAAATAGAATACCGTATTTTTCGCCGTAGAAGACGCACTTTTTCTTCCCAAAAACTGGGGGGAAAAAGTCGGTGCATCTAATACAGAGAATACACCCCTATCGCGGCGGTCCCTGCAGCCATCAATGGCCGGGACCCGCGGCTAATACAGGACATCACCGATCGCGGTGATGCCCTGTATTAACCCTTCAGACGCGGCGATCAAAGCTGACCGCCGCGTCTGAAGGGAAAGTGACACTAACCCGGCCTCGATTCCAACGCGGCGGTCCCGAACAGCCCGACTGAATAGCCGGGTTAGTGCTTACAGGACACCGGGAGGGACCTTACCTGCCTCCTCGGTGTCTTCTCCGTTCAGGAATCCCCGGTATGCCGGCACTCTCCTTCCTCGTCATCACGTCGTCGCGTACGTGCGTCGGCGTGCGTAACGACGTGATGGCGGCAACGGAGAGCGAGGATACCCGGCCGGCAGCAGAGACGTTCCAGAGCGACGGGGACACGGCGACAGCGATGGAGCTACATCCAGGGCAGCGGTGACGGGTCCGGAGCGGCGGGGACACGTGAGTATTACCTCCTCCTGCAGTGGTCTTCAATCTGCGGACCTCCAGATGTTGCAAAACTACAACTCCCAGCATGCCCGGACAGCCAACGGCTGTCCGGGCATGCTGGGAGTTGTAGTTTTGCAACATCTGGAGGTCCGCAGGTTGAAGACCACTATTGGGTTCAAAATCTTTATTTTTTTAGATTTTGCCCTTGGGTGCGTCTTATACGCCGGTGCGTCCTATAGGACGAAAAATACGGTAATTGTCCCACAGCAACCAATCACAGCTCAGCTTTCACTTTACCAGAGCTCGTTAGCTGATCTGTGATTGGTTGCTGTGGGAAAATCACTCTATTTTGCTCTCACACCGTTTGATAAATCTGGGTCAATGGCGCACATTTATCATTGCAGTGCAAGTGAAGCATTTTTTTACACCTTTTTTTTTGTGTGCTGGTAATGTGTAGGAGCACCAAATTTATTAAAAGGTAAAAGAGCTTTGATACATTTTGTGCAGGTCAAATTTTCTGAAATTTCTGTCTACACATACACCAAAAAGCTAAACCATGTCTGGGCTGGTGTAGTTTTAGAGGCTTTTCAGTGGCTTTGCGCCTTTTTTTGCTCCTTTTTACAAAAAGGCGCAATGATAAATCCCTTCCATATCATGTCTATTGCCAAAATCAGTGGATTGCAACTCAAAATCAGTGGATTGCCACTCAAAATCAGCAGAAATGTGTAAACAAAAAGGGGCAAAAAAAAGGCGCAAAAAACCCTGCTTGCGCCTTTTTTGCCCCTTTTTTAGACACAAAAAACTGTCTAAAGACAATGATAAATGTGGGCCATTGTGTGTACTTCTTCTTCCTTAGGTTCTTCCATAATTCTTTTACTGTAGGAAATTTCAAGGATAAGTCCTGTTGGCAAGAAAAAATATATAATGCCCGGGCATCACACTGCCGCTTAGTCTATTGCAGGCTGAAGTGTAACATCACTGCAGCCGGCAATTTGCTGACCAGCAGTGCGACGCACTGACCACAGCGGTACTAGGAAGAAGACGCTGACTGAGTAGCAGCAGGGGCGCACCTAGAGCATTTGACACCCGGGGCGGACCCTTTGTTTGGCAGCCCCACCCGCAGCCCCCCTAATTACACCGTTCTCCCTTCCCCCCCCGTTAATTATACCCCCTCCCCCCCTTTAATTACACCTCCTCCTCCCCCCCTTAATTACACCCTCTCTCCCCACAGGGAAGGACTGACAACACTCAGGACCCTCGGACCAAAAAAAGGCAAGGGCCCCTGCTAAGCTCTGCAGCTCGTCAATCTTCTGCCACACCCCTATTCCACCCAAATCCCACACACAATAAACTAAAAATTATATATGTAACAAACACTTTAACGTAGGTAAATTTCCATGACCAATAATATTGGTATACAAGGAGTAAATATATGCCACCACACAATAATATATATGGATAATACCGCCATACTGTACTGAATAAAACCACTATACACAGACCAGTATATTATAAAGGATCTGTATACAATATAAGTGATTATATACAGGACCATATGGCAGTAGATATCAGTTGTACACAGGATGTGTATACCATATAAGTGATTACAGTTACATTTTGTGACTCACTATTACATCTTTTCTGATCAGCGGTGTCCTCTTTCCTTTTCTTCTCCACCTGGATAAGACCACCATGTGGATCTCTTAACATCTGCTGGACAAACATGTTAGACTCTGCATTTTTTTATTTATAAAACGGAAAAGAGGGATGATTCAAATTTTTATTAGGGGAGGGGTTATACACATCTACTACTACATAGGGGACCATTACATTGGGTCTTTTGATTCCTAAAACTGGTCAATGCTATGCTATTACACATCATTGATCAGTGTTATCTGCGGTCTGTTGCTCTAGCCTGCCAAAGCAGGCTGGAGCCACAAACCGAAGATCCGATGGCATGGAGGAAGGTAGGGACCGTCCAGCTGTCAGTTAAGGTGATCTGGACTGAGCGATTGCCCCGCGGTGGTCTCGATCACCCATAGCAACCAGTTGACAACATTGCGTTACTGGCTTTAGGTCCCACGATCAGCTTTGATCGCGTGATATAAAGGGTTAATAGTATGGCATTGGCGATCGCTGCTGCAGGCTATTAGCTGTGGCTCCTGGTTGTTGATTCCAACACGGTACGGAGCAGGATGACATCACAATCCCGCTCCGTAGCTGCTCCACCCCTACCCAGGATGTATCCTTACATCCTGGGGAGGAAAGTGGATAAAGGGGTTCTCTTGTTACAACTTATTGATGGCCTATACTCAAGATAGGCCATTAATATTAGATCAGAGGGTTGCCAACACCTGAAATCTTGCTGATTAGCTGTTACCATGAGCTGAGGCTCTCACATGCTGGGGACTCCATTGCCTGTTCTACAAAAGGGCACTCTGAACTTACATGATCTCTGTTTTACTGACATTTTGAGAGTTTCAGCCTAGTCCAAGTAACATTGTACAGTCTGTCCTGCATATCCTAGTGCTGTTGGCTGGGAGAGAACACTTGCTATCAGTAGTAATTATCATCAAAGCGTTCTCTCCCAGTGCTAGGACTGGACAGTCATTGTATAGTACAGCAGGCTTTGCTGAGTGGAGGATGTAGCTCCTGGTGTTCAGGAAAAAAAATCAGCAACATCCTCTTCTCATCAAAATATACTGTAGTGCTACATGCAGTGTCCCACTGGGATCTCTTCAGGGCTTGTGGTTGGCTGTCATCCAGTCACTGCTTGTTTTTTTTTTATTATTATTTATTTGTTTTCATAATAAAACCGAATTATACCAGGTATGTCTATAACAACCCATACCACAGTAACATCACAAACAAGTAATTATGTAAGGGTATGTAACCCCTATGAATCAGTAGTAGGAAATAATATTTTCTGCCAAATGCAACAATTGTGCAAGTGCACACCCACAAGAAAAACCCATTGCAGCAGAAGAAAAAATGATATGTATAGACGACTTCAAATATCAATCAACCAGGTGAGATAATAAACAATGTCACATATAAAGCCTAAAGCTGCACAAAATGAATAACATGTAGCCAATGTATTAAAAAAAATCTATATTGAACATGCAAAGGTAGAAAAAGGTTTTTGCACTCACCATAGATGCTTCTGTTCAGATATCACCGGCTCCCGGCATAGAAGAGAAAAATTAACCGCACAGCAAAAGCTGAGCGGAGTGACGGTAACAAGCCCTGTTTCGCGGTCTTCCGCTTCCTCTGGACATTGTTTTTTTTCTGGTTTAATGCACACCATAGCCTCCACCTGAACATCATTTTTTATTATCCTTGACACGCATGATTTGCTCAGCAGTGGTGCCACCCCGCCTTTTCTCTTGCCTAAAAGTATTTTTCTATATTGAACGTGTTCTCATGTAAATCTCACAATAAAGTACAAGTGCAGAGAAAATATAAACCGTGCAATATACACTCGCCGGTCACATTATAAGGTACAACTTGCTAGTACTGGGTTGGACTCCCTTTTACCTTCAAAACTGCCTTCATTTTTTGTAGCATACTTTATACAAGGTGCTGGAAACATGAGATTTTGGCCTATATGGACATGATGGCATAACACAGTTGCTGCAGATTTGTCGGCTGCACATTCATGATGTGGATCTCCTATTCCACCACATCCCAAAGGTAATCTATTGGATTGAGATCAGGTGACTGTAGATGCCATTGGAGTACAGTGACCTCACTGTCATGTATGAGATGATGTGAGCTTTATGACATGGGGCATTATCCAGCTGGAAGTAGTCATCAGAAGATCGGTACACTGTGGTCAAAAATGGATGTACATGGTAGGCAGCAATACTCAGGTAGGCTGTTGTGTTTTAACCAGGCTTAATTGATACTAAAGGGCCTAAAGTGTGTCAAAAAAATGTCCTCCATACCATGGCACCACCATCATCAGCCTGAACCATTGATACAAGGCAGAATGGATCCATGCTTTCATGTTGTTTATGCCAAACTCTGACCCTGCCATCTGAATGTTGCAGCTGGAAACATAATGTTGCAGCTGGACTCATCAGATTTGGTGGGATATGGGAATTGTAGCTGACAGGAGTGACGACCGGTGTGATCTTCTCCTGCTGTTGACCATCTGCTTCAAGATTCAATGTGTTTTCAGAGATGACATTCAGCATTCTATACTGACTAGTTATTTGAGTTACTGTTGCCTTTCTGTCATCTTTAACCAGTCTGCCTATTCTCCTCTGACATAAACAAAACATACAAAAGATACACTGGAGAGCCATGAGAATGCCTGCCCTAATGTATGTTTCAGAGTACTTCCTTTTCCCAGGAGTCACCCAAAAGGGAGGAACTTGCTTTTTTCCAGCCTCTGTACTAAGGGGAAGAAGGTTTGCTTAGTTCCTGTTGAGTCTCTCTAGTGTGGGGAGGTTTTGAGGCAGCTTCAGAGAGGCCTGTAGGTTAGCTTGTCCAAGTAAAGATGAGAACAGATGTATGGGGAGATCTGAAGAAATAGGTATTGGCATCTCTGAGATTGGCTGACAGGTATTGAAGGTGTGTTGCCACCTTTGTAGCATTTATACTACATATGAGCTACCACCTACACAGCCTGCAAATCATACAGTCGTACAAGTACCATGTAATACCGCTATCAAGGGCAACTTAACTAATGTAATGAATATTACTAAAAACCTTGTTGATCTGAAATGTTTAGGTCAAATGCAGGTTCTATGCTGCTAGTATGGCATATGGATATATTGCTGTAAGGCTACATAATATCCCACACCATGACCACATATTACCTCCACAAAGTGCCTGTATAACACCCTAATACTGATGCCAAATAAGACCTTCCACACAGGACCACATATAAACACCACATAGTAAAGGAAAAAAAAGTAGCTCAACTGCTTATTTTGTACGTTTTCCCACTGACAAAGAAATGACCAGTCTATAATTTTGATGGTCGGCTTATTTGAACAGTAAAAGACAGAATTGCAACAGAGACAAAAAAGTCCAGAAAACACATCTAAAATATTTATTAATTGATTTGCATTTTACCCAGTGAAGTACATATTTGATCCCTGATCAATCAGAAAGATTTTTGGCTCCCAGGTGTCTTTTATACAGGTATTGAGCTGAGATTTGGGACACTCTTTTAAAGGGAGTGCTTGTAATCTCAGCCTGTTAACTGTAAAAAAGACACCTGTCCCCAGAAACATTCAATCAATCAATTCCAAACTCTCCATCATGGACAAGACCAAAGAACTGTCCAAGGATGTCCAGGACAAGATTGTATACCTACACAAGGCTGGAATGGGCTACAAGACCATCGCCAAACAGCTTAGTGGAAAGTTTGCAACAGTTGAAGCGATTATTCGCAGATTGAAGAAACACAAAGTAACCAATCTCCCTCAGCTGGAGGCTCCATGCAAAACCTCTACTTGTGGGGTTTCGGCTAGGCCCATAATCAACAAGAAACCAATTGGTAACACACTAAGCAGTGAAGGACTGAAATTTTAAGTTTAGGATTGCAGAAAGCACATGTTCAGGCCCATTTGAGATTTTCCAATGAACAGCTAAATGATTTAGTGGTTCATTGGCAAATTATAGACATTCCTAAACATGCACCGTCTTAAGCAGGGGGACCTTGCGGGTGTTGAAAGATTTCAGTCCATCACTGTATAGTGTGTTACCAATTGTTTATTCAGTTACTATGGTCCCAGCTGCCTTAACATAATTGAAAACACTCTCCTATGATGTTCTAGGCCAAGAGATTTTGCATGGAGCCCCCGACCAAGGGGGATTGACTGTTCTTTGTTTCTAAGCTGCTTGGTGATAGTCTTATAGCCCATTCCAGCCTTGTGTAGGTCTACAATCTTGTCCTGGACATCCTTGGACAGTACTTTGGTCTTGGCCATGGTGGAGAGTTTGTAATCTGATTGATTGCTTCTGTGGACAGGCGTCTTTCATACAGGTAACAGGCTGAGATTACAAGGACTCCCTTTAAGAGAGAGCTACTAATCTCAGCTCATCACCTGTATAAAAGACACCACGGAGCCAGAAATCTTGGTGATTGATAGGGGTTCAGATACTTATTTCAATGAGTATAATGCAAATCAATTCATAACTGAAATGTGTTTTTGCTGGATTCTTTTTGTTGTAATTTGGTCTCTCATTGTTCAAATTATAGACTGATAATTTCTTTGTCAGTTGGCAAAATAATAATTCCTCACCAGGACCACATATTAAAACTATATAATGACCAATGAATACCATTAAACTTTTGGGCTGGGTTTACACACAGTATTAGTATTTTACTTCACTTCATAAAAATATCCAAAATATTGGCCGTCATTTACTAAGAGTGTTGGGTGTTTACTAGTGTGAAATGTTTTTTCAGACTTGCAGGATGCTACCAAATTTACTATGAGCATTTTCTGACCAGCTTTTTCTAGGTGGAAGTTTCCAGCCATTTAATCACAGGATCTTCTGTGAATTCAATAGTAAATAGGTCAGGTTGTGAAACCATGTCCCTTTTTTTGGCATACCACGCCCCTTTGCAACAGACCACACCCATTTTCCGTTTTTCCCAATGTAACAAAAACTAGTCAGTTATAGCTTAGTTAATGAGGTCTACTGTGTTTAAACCTAGCCTCACTATATAAAAAACATTATACAAATATGAATGCCATCATACAATAACCGTACAATATCATATACCAGTTATCTGCACAAAGTGTGGTGTCCCGGTACCGTATTGCATACCGTACCTTGTATGGTGGTCCCCAAAGTCAGAGTTACTGCGTTCAGGTAGGGTCCTCCAGGTGGGACAGCCCCTAGTCGCCTCCTCCTTCTCTAATTTTCTAATGTTTATGTGTACATATTTAATAATGTATATATTTAATATAATGCATATTAGTATACTTACCATATTAGCGTCGCAGGACCTTTGGTCATGTGACTATGTTAATTCCTCTATGGTATGTTGGAGGACCTTTGGAGGTCCTTGGGTCACATGATTACCCATAACCCTTTGTAAAGATGATTGACAGAAGTACTGGACCAATCAGCTTAAGTCCAGCCCCTGCCCATATAAGGGAGCTGTAGTCAATGATCGCTCTCTTGAGTTGCTGCTCTCGTGGATGCCGGACTAGCAGGATGGATCTGCGCAACTTTCAAAGACAAGCTAGGCCAGAAACCTGCCGGCCTCAGCCTCAATTAAACCGTGAGTTCTAAACAAAATCCCCGATAAAGCTAGCGTGACTGCTGGACCTCAACTAAATCCCCTAAATCCAGCGGAACAGCGCATATCAGTCTACGGACTCTAAAACGCTTAAGGTCCCAACCACTGAGACTTTGCCTGTATAGAGACTGTTCCAGTTATGAAGCTTGCATAAAATATTCAGTTAAATTTCCGACTGTTTTCAGCAAACTCTCTGGTTGTGGACATTCAATTATTTCATACCTCCCTATCGCTCTTGGGAAGGGTGGCGGTAGGACAAGCATTGCAGAGGAGCCCTCACCCTGGCGTCACAAATAGAAAGGGTTAATCAGACACCTTTTAATTACCGCACAGCTATACCCCATATACCCTACACCCCCAGGCTATCACATAGCTGATTACAGTGCAATTACATACAGTGACTCACAGGTGATATGTTCTCTCATTGTAATTGTCCTCCGTCTCTTTTCTTCTCCATCCTGCACAGACCATCAAACAAACAATGCATTAAAGGGGTATTCCACCCCTAGACAGAGGAAAGGGGATAAGATGTCTGATCGTGGGGGTCCAGCCACTGGGACCCCCTGCAATCTTCGGGCTGGCACCACAGCATTCTGAACATTTATGTTCAGGCCCGGAAATCGCAGGAGTCTCAGCGGCTGGACCCCCCCTGATCAGACATCTTATCCCCTTTCCTTTGTCTAGGGGTGGAATACCCCTTTAATGCATTGTTCCGGCAAGCACTTAGTCTCATAGTCAACAATTCTGAAGTACCTGCATCCTGGAAGAGTTTTTGACAAGGCAGAGGGCTGAGGAATCCCTGCTCTGCCATAGTAGTCAACTGTATCAGCATCCTGAGCACCCCAATATGGTCAAAAGGGATTTGTGTAACTGCTCCAATACCCTCAAACTACGATGTGTTTGTGGTGTACACCAGATGTATGGAACACATCTGTATATATACCTCTACTTTTATGATTCGGTAGCATATGTATTTATTGTATTTATTTATACACTGCTCAAAAAAATAAAGCGAACACTAAGATAGCACATCCTAGGTCTGAATGAATGAACTAATCGTATTAAATACTTTCATCTTTACATAGTTGAATGTGCTGACAACAAAATCACACAAAAATGATCAATGGAAATCAAATTTATCAACCTATGGAGGTCTGGATATGGAGTCACACTCAAAATCAAAGTGGAAAACCACACTACACGCTCATCCAACTTTGATGTAATGTCCTTAAAACAAGTCAAAATGAGGCTCAGTAGTGTGTGTGGCCTCCACATGCCCGTGTGACCTCCCTACAATGCCTGGGCATGCTCCTGATGAGGTGGCGGATGGTCTCCTGAGGGATGTCCTCCCAGAACTGAACTAAAGCATCCGCCAACTCCTGGACAGTCTGTGGTACAACGTGGCGTTGGTGGATGGAGCGAGACATGATGTCCCAGATGTGCTGAATCGGATTCAGGTCTGGGGAACAGGTGGGCCAGTCCATAGCATCAATGCCTTCCTCTTGCAGGAACTGCTGACACACTCCAGACACATGAGGTCTAGCATTGTCTTGCATTAGGAGGAACCCAGGGCCAATCTCACCAGCATATGGTCTCACAAGGGCCTGAGGATCTCATCTCGGTACCTAATGGCAGTCAGGCTACCTCTGGCAAGCACATGGAGGGCTGTGCTGCCCCCCAAAGAAATGCCACCCCATACCATTACTGACCAACCACCAAACCGGTCATGCTGGAGGATGTTGCAGGCAGCAGAACATTCTCCATGGCATCTTCAGACTCTGTCACATCTGCTCAATGTGAACCTGCTTTCATCTGTGAAGAGCACAGGGTGCCAGTGGCGAATTTGCCAATCTTGCTGTTCTCTGGCATATGCCAAATATCCTGCATGATGTTGGGCTATAAGCACAACCCCCCACCTGTGGATGTCGGGCACTCATACCACCCTCATGGAGTCTGTTTCTGACCGTTTTGACACATGAACATTTGTGGCCTGCTGGAAGTCATTTTGCAGGGCTCTGGCAGTGCTCCTCCTGCTCCTCCTTGCACAATGGCGGAGGTAGCGGTCCTGCTTATGGGTGGTTGTCCTCCTATGGCCTCCTCCCCATCTCCTGATGAACTGGCCTGTCTCCTGGTAACACATCCATGCTCTGGACACTACGCTGACCATCTTGCCACAGCTCACATTGATGTGCCATACTGGATGAGCTGCACTACCTGAGCACCTTGTGTGGGTTGTAGACTCCGTCTCATGCTACCACTAAAGTGAAAGCACCGCCAGCATTCAAAAGTGACAAAAATCAGCCAGGAAGCATAGGAACTGAGAAGTGGTCTGTGGTCACCACCTGCAGAACCACTTCTTTATTGGGGTTGTCTTGCTAATTGCCTATAATTTCCTTTAGTTTGCCTGTAGTTTCATTTGCACAACAGCATGTGAAATTGATTGTCAATCAGTGTGGACAGTGTGATTTCACAGAAGTGTGATTGACTTGGAGTTACATTGTGCTGTTTAAGTGTTCCCTTTATTTTTTCGAGCAGTGTATTTATTTAAATGCTAACTATTTACACAGAGACTAACCAGTTAGAGAAGTAAGACCAGGGCCGGACTGGCCTACCAGGATACCGGGAAAATTCCTGGTAGGACGCCCGCCCCACGGGCTGGCAGTGGCCGACCCGTGCTTGGCTGCACAATGTGGTAGTAGCGCCAGCCGGACGCCCCTTCCCACTGACATACAAGGTCCTGACACTAGTATTAGGACCTTGTATGCAGCGGCCGCAGAGTGGCGGAGCTGAGAGCTATAAGCAGCACATGATGTCTGCATCATGGCATGGGCGGTGCGATGATATGACGTCATCACACCACCTACGCAATGGCACGAACGTTCATGCGCCGCATTGGAGGGCTCTGCATGGGTGCGGTGGAAGGTAAGTTGTTGTTTTTTTTTTCAGTCTTTTTTTTTTTTTTCAAATCGTGTAGCAAAATGGATGGAGGGGGAGCTAGGTTGGTGAAGCCTGCCAGCCTTAGTGCCTAAAGGGGGATATCTATTTGTCTAGGGAGGGTGGAAAGGGGGGGGGGGCTGTCTACTTACCTAATATAAAAGGGGATGGGGGAGAGATATAGCTAGCTAAGACTGCATTGACACCGCAATTGTTGCATACCAGATCTGGCTGGGAGATGTGAAAACCGGGCGCTCCTGTATCCCAGTCAGACCCGTCCCCATCTCTTTTGAAGGAGCCAACGGGAGCGGCCGGTTTTCACATCTCTCAGCCGGATCCAGTCCCTGTATGTAACAATCGTGGTGTGAATGCACCCTAATGTGGAATGGAGGTGGAAGTGGGAAGAAGCCTGCCTACCTACCTAATATATTGAGGCTGAACATTTACTTAGCAAAGAAGGGGAGAGGGAAGGGGGGTACCTTTGTAGTGTTGCTATCTATCTGTATATGATCACTGCATGGAGTTAATCTTGGTCTTTGCTTAGTGGATTTTTTCCACTAGCATTGTGGGATAGTCATTCTGTGGTGATACTTGTCATGATGTGGCGATATTACTTGTCTATCCTGGTATTTTTAATTCGATCTCAGTACACAGGATTTGGTCAGTAACAGTATGACGTTAATATGTATGGGAATAATATTCCTTCTTGTATACTGGAATTATTGGTAATATTGGTCTAAATATAAAGGATTTGGTCAGTAACAGTATGACGGCAATATGTATGCTGATAATATTCCTCCTTGTATACTTGTATTATTGGTAATGTTACTCTCAATCTACAGGGTTTGATCAGTAACAGTATCATGGTAATATGTTTGGGGCTAATTTTCCTCCCTGTATACTGGCATTATTGGTAATATTGGTCTCAGTATACAGGATTTTCACATATAACCTTTTTTAAACATTGTGCCATTTTACTTTTTGAATTTGTGTTGGACTGTGATCCGGTCTTGGACGCAGACAGCAAAGCACTGGTGTGTGTCTGTGTGTGTGTATGTATATATATATATATATATATATATATATATATATATATATATAGCCACGTAAAATGATATGCCTGAGCTTGGTGGCTGTTTGCTGGCACAATGACACAAAGATGTGGGGCTGGTATGCAATAATTTCCAGGCCTGGTTTTCATCCCCAGTCCGGCTCTGAGTAAGACTGTTGAAATGTGATTCATAAGGACAGTACCATTGTTGTTATCAGCTAGTTTTATAGACCTCACCCACCTCTACAGAACAGTGAAGATGTAGGTGAACTTACTCCTCGTAGCCACTAGATGGAACACTTGCACAAGGCAGGAGTTGATTGTCTGCTGCTCATAAGGTCTCCATGATGATGCTGCAGAATTAATGCTTTTTTTTTTTTTTGGAGCTGGAATGTCTTACTTTTATATGATATATGCTGAACATAAATATTTTGCATTTAACTCTTATTTCCCTTAGCAGTCAGTAAAGAGTAGAATATGATAATAAATAGATATCCCTGTTGTCACATGAATATACATCAATTCATTTCATAGCACTGGTAACCCCCTAAGCCCTCAGTGTTCAAAGGACAGAAAATCCGTGTTCAAGTTCAGTGCCTATATACGATCGATGACATGGCCTTCTAGAAGATACTGCATGCAATAAACTCTGCTAAATGGTTTATAATGCAACATCAAACATGGATTCACAGATAGGGCATGTACATATTTATTGGCCTGATATAGCAGCAGCCATCAAGAAATACTATCTGTGAAAATGAACTGAAATTCAGACCTGCAGAGCAAAAAAACTGCAGAGGTCAGCTTCCTGGTGTGTGTGAGTGTATGTGTACATTAATACATAGATATACTGTATATATGTGCATAAACAGTGATCAGTTATTCATTGTAAACAAACATAACTAGAATAAAGATCAGTGTACATTTAGTATCACATTGGAAGAATGGTAATATGTAACAACAAATAACTTCACAATTCTATATCCTTACCATCTCCACTAGAGAAGAGCGAATTTTAGAAAAATTTGATTAGGCCAATCTGAATAAATTCTCGGCAATTTTTTTTAGTACAGTGGCGTACCAAGGGGGGGGGGGGGGGCGGCCCGCCCCGGGTGCCACTCTCAAGGGGGGTGCCAGGGGCAGACTGACCCGCTGCCGCAACTTCTGAGGATCTGGGACACTCGTCCCAGATCCCCAGCAGACAGCGCTACATTCTCCTGTATGCGCGATACTCGCACATACAGAAGAAGGCGTCCCCTCTGTGTGAGCCGCATCTGCAGCTACACAGAGGAGACGTGACCTCCGCCCCCACGCAGCATGCAGTACAGGCGCCGGTGACGTCACTCATCCGGCGCCTGTACTGTGGAGGGGAGAAGACACGGGCCCTGCAACTGAGGAGATCGCTGCATGGGATATCAGGTGAGCATCCTTTTTTTTTAAACCCTGCCTATACCTACAGGGAAGGGGGGGAGGGGTGCTCTGCATATACCTATGGGAAATGGAGGGAGAGGGGGGTGCTCTGCATATACCTATGGAAAAGGGAGGGAGAGGAGGGGGTGCTCTGTATATACCTATGGGAAAGGGAGGGAGAGGGTGGGTGCTCGGCATATACCTATGGAAAAGGAAGGGAAAGGGGGGGTACTCTGCATATACCTATGGGAAAGGGAGGGAGAGGGGGGTGCTCCGCATATACCTATGGAAAAGGAAGGGAGAGGTGGGGGCTCTGCATATACCTATGGGAAAGGGAGGGAGGGGGGTGCTCTGAATATACCTATTGGAAAGGGAGGGAGAGGGGGGGTGCTCTGCATATACCTATGGAAAAGGAAGGGAGAGAGGGGTGCTCTGAATATACCTATGGGAAAGAGAGGGGGGGGGGTGTTCTGCATAAACCTATGGGAAAGGGAGGGAGAGGGGGGGTGCTCTGCATATACCTATGGGAAAGGGAGGGAGAGGGGGGGTGCTCTGCATATACCTATGGGAAAGGGAGGGAGAGGGGGGGTGCTCTGCATAAACCTATGGGAAAGGGAGGGAGAGGGGGGTGCTCTGCATATACCTATGGGAAAGGGAGGGAGAGGGGGGGTGCTCTGCATATACCTATGGGAAAAGGGAGGGAGAGGGGGGGTGCTCTGCATAAACCTATGGGAAAGGGAGGGAGAGGGGGGGTGCTCTGCATATACCTATGGGAAAGGGAAGGAGAGGGGGGTGCTCTTCATATACCTATGGGAAAGGGAGGGAGAGGGGGGTGCCCTGCATATACCTATGGAAAAGGAAGGGAGAGGGGGGGTGCTCTGAATATACCTATGGGAAAGGGAGGGAGAGGGGGGGTGCTCTGCATATACCTATGGGAAAGGGAGGGAGGGGGGTGCTCTGCATATACCTATGGGAAAGGGAGTGAGAGGGGGGTGCTCTGCATATACCTATGGGAAAGGGAGGGAGAGGGGGTGCTCTGCATATACCTATGGGAAAGGGAGGGAGAGGGGGGGTGCTCTGCATATACCTATGGGAAAGGGAGGGAGAGGGGGGTGCTCTGAATATACCTATGGGAAAGGGAGGGAGAGGGGGGGTGCTCTGCATATACCTATGGGAAAAGAGGGAGAGGGGGGGTGCTCTGCATATACCTATGGAAAAGTGGGGGTGCTCTGCATATACCTATGGGAAAGGGAGGGAGAGGGGGTGCTCTGCATATACCTATGGGAAAGGGAGGGAGAGGGGGTTGTTCTGCATATACCTATGGGAAAGGGAGGGAAAGGGGGGTGCTCTGCATATATCTATAGAAAAGGAAGGGAGAGGGGCTGCTCTGCATATACCTATGGGAAAGGGAGGGAGAGGGGGTGCTCTGCATATACATATGGGAAAGGGAGGGAGAGGAGGGGGGTACTCTGCATATACCGATGGGAGAGGGGGGTGCTGTGCATATACCTATGGGAAATGGAGGGAGAGGGGTGGTGCTCTGCATATACCTGTGGGGAAGAGGGGGGGGTGTAGCTCTGCATATACCTAAGGGGAAGAGGGGGGGGGTGTAGCTCTGCATATACCTATGGGGAAGAGGAGGGGGGGTGTAGCTCTGCATATACCTATGGGGAAGAGGAGGGGGGGTGTAGCTCTGCATATACCTATGGGGAAGGGGGGGTGTAGCTCCGCATAAACATATGGGAAAGAGGGGGGGATGTAGCTCTGCATATACCTATGGGAAAGAGGGGGGTGTAGCTCCGCATATACCTATGGGAAAGAGGGGGGGGGTAGCTCTGCATATACCTATGGGAAAGAGGGGGGGAGTGTAATTCTGCATATACCTATGGGAAAGAGGGGGAGGTGTAACTCTGCATATACCTATGGAAAAGAGGGGGGGTGTAACTCTGCATATACCTATGGGAAAGAGGGGGGTTACCTGGCTACCTACCTGCCCTTTTACTGTGCAGGACACCAAGGAGGGCATTATTACAGTTTGTGGGCCTATAGATGGGAAGATTGCGTAGAGGAGGGGAGGGCACTGAAAAAATGCAGAGTCTGACATGTTTTTCCTGCAGATGTTAAGAGATCCACATGGCGGTCTTATCCAGACAGAGAAGAAAAGGAAAGAGGACGCCGCTGATCAGAAAAGACGTAATTGTGAGTCCCAAAATGTAACTGTAATCACTTATATGGTATACGGTTTGTTTATAGTGGTTTTATTCAGTACATTATAGCGGTATTATCCAGTCATTGTGTGGTAGTATATATTTGCTCCTTGTATACCAGTATTATTGGTCATGGAAATTTACCTACGTTAAAGTGTTTCTTACATATATATACATTTTAATTTATTGTGTGTGGGATTTGGGTGGAATAGGAGCGTGGCAAAAGATTGACGAGCTGCAGAGCCTAGCAGGGGCCCTTGCCTTTTTTTTGGTCCGGGGGCCCCGAGTGTTGTCAGTCCGCCCCTGGGGGGAGGGGGTGTAATTAAGGGGGGGGTGCGTGTGTGTGTGTGTGGGGAGAGGGGGGGGGTGCCAAACAAAGGGTCCGCCCCGGGTGCCAAATGCTCTAGGTACGCCCCTGGTAATGTATTTTAATGATGTGTTTGTTTCACTTTTTTTCTCTATTTTATTTTTTAGGTAGTACTACTACTCCCAGCATGGAACAGACTGTTCCATGATGGGAGTAGTAGTACATGTGCTTATAGACAGATCACCCCGGGTGTCACTCCTGACACCTGCTGCGATCGTCCTGTATAATGTATAGATGCGGGCATCTTTCTCACATCTACTGTGGATTGGATGATCGCATGGGGTGTCAGGAGTGACACCTGCTGTGATCTGTCCTTAACTGCAGGTACTACTGCTCCCAACATGGAGCACACTCTGCTCCATGTTGGGAGCTGCAGTACCTGCATTAATAGACAGATCACAGCGAGTGTCACTTCTGACACCCAATGCGATCGTTCTGTATAATGTATAGATGTGGGCGGCCGGCCACTCTTCTCTGGTCCCACTGTAGTATGAGTATATGCCATATATATCCTATTATTCATATTTCCCGCAGAGAGACGTGAGTTCTATTCACATCACTGGCCGGCAGGAGTATAGTGCAGAGATGCGAGAGCAGGAGAAAGCCGCTCCATCTCTGCAATAGATAGGAGGATTGCATCGGGTGTCAGGAGTGAGATCTGCTGTGATCTGTCTATTAGTACAGGTACTACAGCTCCCTTCATGGAACAGCTGGGAGTAGTAGTACTACCTAAAAAAAATTTTAAAATAGAGAGAAAAAAAGTGAAACACACATACACACACTTTATTAAACACAATATTAAAATACATTACTAATAAAAAAAAAAATTATAAAAAATATATATTATTTTACATTTAAATTTTATTTTTGTCAGCTACGGTTTCAAAATTAACATTAACATTTTTGTCTTAAAATTTTTGGGAGTGGGCAGGGACCAGAAAATTTATCGCTCAATATAAAAAATGGGGCTAAAAAAGTAAAGTGAAAAAAAAAATATTATGATTTAGAACAAAAACTAAAAAAAAAACTCCTCATGCACTCCTCATTCATTTTTAATAGAGATGAGCAAAGTTACAGTACTTTGATTGGTGGGCTGGAAAAGGTGGATACTGTCCAAGGAGACTCTCCTAGGACTGTATCCACCTTTTCCAGCCCTCTGGAGCACCTGAAAGCTTAACTTATTTATGCAGGCTAAAGTCAGCAACTGCCGAGCCGCGAGGTTAATGCAGAATTGAAGTACTGTAACTTTGCTCATCTCTAAATTTTTCATATTGAGCACTGAATTTTCTGGTCCCTGCCCGCTTCCAAAAATTGAAAGACAAATAAAAAAAAATGTTAATGTTCATTTTTAAACAGGGATCAAATTATGTGGGCGGGCAGCAACAATAATAAAAATTTTTTAGTGTGTGTGTGTTTTTCACTTTTTTTTTAAAAACATTTTTTAGGTAGTGTCGAAGGTGGAGATTAGAGATGAGCGAATCGACTCTGACAAAGTTGATTTCGTTTCAAATTTCATGAAAAATTTGATTCGGACCAAATCTGAACTTCGACTAAATTATAAATAACAAATTTCTTCATTAGCGACACCCCTGCGATCGTCCTGTATAATGTATAGATGCGAGCGGCTTTCTCCTGCGCTCGCAGCTCTGCAATAGATAGGACGATCGCAGCTGGTGTCAGGAGTGACACTTGCTGTGATCCTTCCTCAACTGCAGGTACTACTGCTCTCAACATGGAGCACATCTGTCTATTAATGCAGGTACTACAGCTCCCAGCATGGAGCAGAGTGTGCTCCATGTTGAGAGCAGTAGTACCTGCAGTTGAGGAAGGATCACAGCAAGTGTCACTCCTGACACCAGCTGCGATCTGTCTATTAATGCAGGTACTACAGCTCCCAGCATGGAGCAGAGAGTGCTCCATGTTGAGAGTAGTAGTACCTGCAGTTGAGGAAGGATCACAGCAAGTGTCACTCCTGACACCAGCTGCGATCATCCTATCTATTGCAGAGCTGCGAGCGCAGGAGAAAGCCGCTTGCATCTATACATTATACAGGACGATCGCAGGGGTGTCGCTAATGAAGAAATTCGTTATTTATAATTTAGTCGAAGTTCAGATTCGGTCCGAATCAAATTTTTCATGAAATTTGGAACGAAATCGACTTTGTCAGAGTCGATTTGCTAATCTCTAATCTCCACCTTCAACAGTAAATATGTGGCCAGTTTCATACAAACATAACACAAATTATGGATGCAGGTTCCGTTCTGCACCACAGGTCTAATGACATAAACTGAAAGTTTCATTAAAAAAATATATGACCCACCGTTTGACCAGGACTAGAAATGCAGTTGCACTCAGCTTATCAATAACTTGCTAAAAATAAGCATAAGATCTGCTCCATATCTTGCTTCATATGCAAACACAATTTTGATAAGTGTTAAATGCTTCTTAGAAAATGTTATATCCACAACTGCACCCATATTATAGCTGCAAGTTGTGTCCGTTTTGTGAGTCTATTGACCCAAACAACATTATAGATCTCTATGATGGAGACCTGTTAATCTGCAAAAAGGAAACCAGTCATGTCAGGGTTTGGAGCAGTGCATTGATTTGTTCTAATCAGCCCTCAACTTGGTGACGTTCCCTACACTAGAATAAATGCAAAGGGATGCAAAGAAAAATTAGACTGTCTGGGTCAGCAACACACAGGCAATATAGGTACCACACACACAACCTGGGGACAAGCGTGGAGCTGTTTTTGAAAGAAATTAGCTCTGGTTTTCTATTCCTGGATAACCCCTTTAACTAGGGGCAGAGTCAAAACCTAGAAGGGAGCACATAAAAAATCAGAATCAGAGTTAGGACAAATAAAGTATAAGTCTAGAGGTCTGTGCAGAACAAAGTCAGCAGAGGTCACAAGCAAAGGTCAGGTAAAATCACCGGAGAGAATCACAGGAAACAGGAACACTGGTGAAGGAATAAATCCACAATCTTTGGTGTTTGACTACAGTAGCTGCCCAGTTTAAACAGCCTGTCCTCAGGAGGTGTGAACGCCCGGGCTACAGCTGATTGACCCGGAACCTCCACCTCCCAAACGGTCGACAAGTCTATCAACAGTATGACATGCAGCTCTGGTCGTCATTACAGAACCTGTCATCACTTTTGTTGCCCAAACCACTAGTCATCAGGATGGTCCCCATTAGCTCCCCCTTTCCCAACAATCTTGACTGATAGATCTCTCCTTCTTTGGGTATAGGGAGGGGTCTATCAATCAAGCTCAGTTATAGAAATATATAGCGTGAAAAATAAATGTGCTACAAAGGTGAATATAGCCTTTAGGAAATAGACTCAATCTCACAAACACCTTCAGAAAATGATGCCATCTAAAATGTTGGCTTATACTTATTCACTGTTCTTTTTTTTGTCATTTTCAAAGGTTATTACTCTAGAAGAATATTTAAAAAATTGAGCTTTGAATTCATAAGATAGTTGCTGTAGTAACAGAGGTGAGGCGATGTCTTACCCTGGATTACTGGAGGCTACTGCCTGTCTTAAAGGATAATTAAAATGCTCAACAACCTCCACAGCATTCAGCATAGAAACTTTTGTTCAGTATGAAATGAGCAGTGTGAAGAGATGTTGGGTAACAGAGAACTAATACACCATTACATCTGCCTCTGGGGTTGTTCCAGGCCCACCTCACTGTATAACATTTGCTGTTTTTCTGATTATAGAGTGAAAGATTTTTACCATGCCGGTTTTAAAAAGGATGTCCTACAGTAGACACAATGAGCTAATAATTCATGTTTTCTGTAGCTCACTTATCAGCTTTACCTAATAGACTGGAATAGAAAGTAATTTCATTATCTATAGAGGCTGGGGTATTTAAAGGGGTGCTCCACTGCCCCAGCGTTCGGAACATTTTGTTCCGAATGCTGGGTGTGGGCTGCGGGGGTTGTGACATCATGACCCCACGGACCACAACTGGTATTCGGAACAAAATGCTCCAAACAAAAGGGTAGTACCACTCCTCAAGTGAAATAAAACTTTTCCCCTATTCATGAGATAGAGGATAAGTGTCTGATTGGGGGGGCTCCCAACGGTCGGACCCCCCCCCCCCCCCACAATCTCTAATCCGGGGCCCCAGTTCTCAAAGAGAACAGATGCTGTAGACAGCATGTGCTCCATTCATTTCTGTGGGAGCATCGGAAATGCTGTATTTGACCCCTGTGATCAAACACTTAGGGGGAGATTCATCAAGACTTGTGCTGAGGAAAAGTTGACCGTTTGCCCATAGCAACCAATCAGATCACTTCTTTCTTTTTCAGAGGCCTTTTAAAAAATGAAAGAAGTTATCTGATTAGTTGTTATGGGCAACTGGTCGACTTTTCCTCTTCACACGTTTTGATTAATCTCCATCTTATTTCCTATTCTGTGGATAGGGGATAGGCTATTTTTTACTGCACAAACCAACAAAATCTAGAACGGGGCCCCAGCTCTCAGAGAGAGCATGCGCTGTAGACAGCATGCGCTCCATTTATTGCTATAGGAAGATGCCTGAGTGCTGTATGTGACCCCCTGCGATCAGACACTTAACCCTTATCCTGTAGATAGGGGATAGGTTATTTTTCAATGGACAATTCCTTTAATGGTAGCTATGCAGTACTGCAGATAAGCCAAGTTATATGCATGGTAGAGAAGGAAATTATATACATTTGACAATGCATATATGATAATATTTAAAAACATTATGTATTTACCTCTTATATTATTTCACACTTTAGCTGTTAGGGCTCTGCTCTCTGCTCCCGGCAGTGCCGCAGTTCGCATTGCGGGACGCGTCCGCATGCGAACCCCGGACTGCCGCTCACCTTTAGTCCCGTCCTCTTCTGTCCCCGCTGGACCCATTCCTCACGTCGCTTGCGAGCCCCGCTCTGTTCTTCTCCTCCTGCCCATCTCTGCTGGTGCGTGCATCCCCACCTCTTCTAAATTTAAAGGGCCAGTGCGCCAATAATTGGTGCTTGTCTCAAACCAACCCTACTTAGCTCCGGCACTTCCTACTGTTCCCTACTGATCTTTGTGCCCTTGTTGCCTAAGAGAAAGCATATACTTGTGTCTTGCCGAGTATCTGACCCCTTATTCTAATTTTGCTCCTGTGCCGCCTTCCTTCTGACCTCTTGCTATGTGACTTGATCTTGCTTCATTGCCGCAAGCCCTTACCTTCAGCCTGTCCTGACTTTGTCTGTGCCTCATCCTTCCTGTGTCTCGTTATACCTCCGCTGCCTGTGGAACGAGTCATATTAGGAGTAGTAACCTGGGAGACGCCTGCCGCAGCAAGTCCATCCCATTTTGCAGCGGGCTCTGGTGAAAACCAACGGCACCTTAGACTCCGCTCCCTGATACGGCCATCGCCATCTTCCTCACAGGTTAGTGGATCCACCTACCACACCCGTTACAGTAAGATCCGGCCATGGATCCAGCCCAGGTTCCTCTGCCAAGTGTCTCCGACCTCTCTTCCATTGTTGCGTGGCAGTCTGCGCAGATTAAACAACAGGCTCAGCAGTTGTTGCAGCTTTCTGCGTTTATGCAGCAGCTCTTTGCTACGCAACAGCCTCAACCTTCAGCGGCGGAACCTTCAGTGTCTTCTGCTCCTCTGTCTTCTGGTGCATCCAAGATTCGCCTGTCTCTTCCCTCCAAGTATGATGGAGTAAGTTGTGTAGAGTCTTTGTGACTCAGTGTTCTATGCACCTTGAACTTCAAGCGGACCGGTTTCCTATGGAGCAAGCTAAAGTGGCTTTTATCATCAGCCTCCTTTCTTAAAGCTTTGGCCTGGGCTACACCGCTGTTGGACCACAATGACCCATTGTCCTCTAATCTCCGGTCATTTCTTGCTGAATTCCGAAATGTTTTTGAAGAGCCTGCCCGGCTTCTTCGTCGGAGGCTGCCTTACTGAATCTCTGTCAAGGAGATTCTTCTGTGGTTGAATATGCGGTACAGTTCTGCATCCTAGCCTCTGAGTTAGATTGGAATAATGAGGCTGTGTGCGCAACTTTCATAAAAGGTCTCTCAAGTAGAATCAAGGATGCCTTGGCTGCGCGAGATCTTCCGTCCTCCCTGACTGATCTCATCAGGGAGGAGACAGGAGGAGTTATGTCGGGAGAAGGAGCCTGTTCGGCCATGGTGCTTTCCTCATTTGGTACCTGTGTTCCAACGTCCACCACAACCATGTCCAATTCCACCTGTTGAGGAACCCATGCAGGTGGATCGCACTAGTCTTCCTTCTCAAGAAGGAATCCGTCGACACAATGAAAATTTTTGCCTCTATTGTGCAGTCCAGAGCACTTTCACAAAGGCTGTACCTTACATCCACAGCATCTAGGAAACGCTTGCACCTAGGGCACTAGGAGAGGCCTCCCTGGGTATGAATAGTATCTCTCCACGTTTGACCATGCCTGTTCAAATCCATACCTCTTTGAAAACTTCTTTCTCCGCCTCTGCCTTCTTGGATTCCGGCTCTGCGGGGAATTTTATTGATGCCACCTTGGTCCAAAAACATCATCTCCCTGTGTCTCAGCTAGTCAAGCCTCTACATATTTGCCTTTTGGTCTCTACAATGCTCCCGCTGTTTTCCAAGAATTCGTTAGTGACATCTATTTGGATGATATTCTGATTTTCTCTAACAATTTTGGAGGCTCATCATTTCCATATCCGTCTGGTCCTTCAGCGTCTCTGGGAGAATCATCTATATGCCAAGCTAGAGAAATGTCTCTTTGAGAGAAAACGTCTTCCATTTCTGGGTTACATATTTTCCCACCAAGGTCTTCAGATGGATCCTGCCAAGTTTTCTACAGTTCTAGACTGGCCACATCCTTCTGGTCTTAGAGCTATTCAACGATTTTTGGGGTTTGCTAAATACTACTGTCAATTCATTGCACATTTTTCTTCCTTGGCTGCCCCAATTGTAGCCCTTACCAAAAAGAACTGCAACCCCAAGAACTGGTCTCCTGAGGCAGAGGAGGCCTTCTCTTGGTTAAAATTTACCATTGCTTCAGCACCTGTTCTCTTAAGACCTGACCCTGAAAAGCCATTCTTTTTGGAGGTGGACGCATCTTCCGTGGGAGCTGGCACAGTTTTAACTCAGAAAACCCCCAAGGGCAAGAATAAGACCTGTGGATTTTTCCAAGACCTTTTCACTTGCAGAGAGAAATTACTCTATTGGCGATCGGGAACTCCTCACTATCAAACTTGCCTTAGAAGAATGGTGTCATATTTTGGAGGGTTCCACACATCCAGTCAGCATCTTTACGGATCACAAGAACCTTTTGTATCTTCAGTCAGCTCAACGTCTGAATCCCCGCCAGACAAGATGGTCGCTCTTCTTCTCCAGGTTCAATTTTTTAAATTCATTTCCATTCTGCCGACAAGAACATAAGAGCCAATGCACTCTCCAGGTCCTCAGATGTGGTTGGACAAGATTCCACTCCTCGTCATATTAGTCCCCCTGAGTGTTTGGTTCCTGTAACACCTACAGTTCTCCAGCAAGCTCCATCTGGAAGATCCTTCGTACCACCTCTATTGAGATGCAGAGTACTGAGCTGTGATCATTCTTCCTTGGTAGCTGGCCATTCCGGTGTGCGGAAGTCTTTTCAATTTATCTCCCGGCATTATTGGTGGCCCTACCTCAAACAGGATGTCACAGACTTTGTCAGTTCCTGTGCTACCTTTGCTCGAGACAAGACTCCTCGGCAGAGACCTGCAGGCTTTCTACAGCCTCTCCCTATTCCAGACACTCCTTGGTCGCAAATCACTATGGATTTTATCACCGATCTGCCCCCATGCCATAACAATACGGTGATCTGGGAGGTGGTCAATCAGTTTTCCAATATGGCTCATTTTATTCAATTGCCCGGTTTACCATCTGCTCCGCAACTGGCCAAACACTTCCTTCAGCATATTATCAGGGTCTGACCAGGGGACAGGGGACACTATGTCAGCGGACATGAGCAGAGGACTCAGTGGTCATGAGCAGAGGACACTATAGATAAGCGTCATGAACAGAACTCCAAAGATCTGAATATAGAACTTATAAACATATAGGGGGGTATTTATCAAAGGATTTATGTGTTTTTTTTCACATAACTTTGGCGCAATACTTTGGCGCAGTGTCTTTTTGCACCAAAGTTTGGTGCATCTTCTCCACTGTCATTTTTACAACTTTCTCAAAATCACACGGTCCTGTGTGTGATTTCAACTTAAGTCAGTAATTCCTCATTTGCGCCAATCGATCTTTGGTGCAATTCTGGCGCAAATCCCCGCCAAGAAATTTTGCACATGGAAAACACACAAATGTCAGAAAATGTAAAGGCGTCAAAATACATTAAAAAAATTTTTTTGTGAAAGCAGCGACGCCTCCAGGGCTGCTCAGTACTATCCTGCCACATAGTTGTCTCTGAGGAACCTTCACCCTCCGTTGAGCCAGCATTGGACATGGCCACACAGGTTCAGGAAAGGTAAGCACTAAAGCAGTGGTCTCCAACCTGCGGACCTCCAGATGTTGCAAAACTACAACTCCCAGCATGCCCGGACAGCCAACGGCTGGGAATTATAGTTTTGCAACATCTGGAGGTCCGCAGGTTGAAGACCACTGCACTAAAGTAAAAAAAAAACAACTACTCAAGTTGAAAGTAAAATCCATTTCACATTGTGGCTATAAACCCCACAAAAGAAAATAACTCATGTCGTTTGCTGATATACTGCAGGAGGGACTCCGAAATGGCTGCTCTACAGGGTAAAATACGCTGTCCTCTGTGGTGGTAAGTTCTGTGTAAAAGGCGCTGTGAACAGCTGATTTCAACATTTGAGCCAAAATTACTAACAACTTGCACCAAATGATAAATTTGGTGCATGTCCACGAAAACCAAAGTGAAAAAAAAAGGGTAAAAAGAAACTGTCAACAGGCAAAATTGATAAATAGAGTTCAAAACACCAGACAGGAAAACGGATAAGTCTGAACATACTCCAGAACAAAACAGAAATAAGCTTAATCCCCTAGAAAAAAACTCCGGTAGACATAGGAATAACAATACCCTCTGAGGTAAACAGGATCTATCACTAAACAGGAATTATCGCAATCCCTCTGAACACCTCCAGTAGACACTGAGTCCCCATGGACAGGCAACAGGGATGCCAAGTTACAACTCAGAAAAACGGATACAACAGGATATAATTATAGAACACTGTTCACACTGAATACAAGACAGGAATAGCAATCCCTCCGAACACCTCCAGTAGACAAGGAGTCCCCATGGAGCGGTAACAGGGATGCAACATAGGACACTGTTCACACTGGACACACAAACTGGACACTCCGCTCCACTAACGAAGTAGCCATTAATAATAAATCCAAATAGACTACTGGCCAGCGCCACACTCACCAGTGTGGACAGGATGCTGGCCCAGTGGGAAAACAGAAATATAAAACACAGAACTTCATAAGAACGGATACAAGAGAAAACCGGCACATAGCAAAATGAACATACAAATCCTAAAACCGACTAAACAAACACAGCTTAAAATCTACTAAGAGCATGTCACAAAAAATTGCCTAAAACCTGAAAATACAAAGTGCATGCTAAAACAGAGATAGTAGATTAAAAGCTCAAACAAAGAGTGTTTTACCCAAAGCTCCAAAGCAGCATGTCAAACATGGAAGCAGTGAGATGTAATCACCAAGAGCTCCATGCAGCATGTCCAGCATCTTAGCAAGTCAGGATATAAGGAAGTCAATCACCAGCCCAGAGGCTAGACTTGGCTGACATTAAATAGACACACCCTAGGAGCTATTGGCTGAGAAAGCCAGAGGCATTAACTATTCCCTGACCAGGGAAAAATAAAACTGTTCACACCCAAGCAAATCCAAATGGCTGTGTGTGAACATAGACAGACATGACACATATCTTCCGCTTACATGGCCTTTCATCTCATATCGTTTCGGACCGCGGGGTGCAATTTTTCTCTAAGTTCTGGCAAGCTTTATGCTCTTGTCTAAAAATCAAGTTGGATTTCTCATCCTCCTATCACCTGCAATCCAATGGGCAAGTCGAAAGAGTAAATCAAGTTCTGGGGGAATATCTTCGTCACTTTAGGGTAAGGTTTAGGTCCGGAGGAGAGATCTTGGGAGACAGAGGAGGATATACTGGACCGTGACTTACTTCTGAACTTTTTTAGACCCAAAAAGGGGGGGGGGAGACCCAAGTAGGTGGGGTACTGTTAGGGCTCTGCCCTCTACTCCCGTCAGTGCTGCAGTTCGCATTGCGGGACGCGCCCGCATGCAAACACCGGACTGCCGCTCGCCTTCCTCCTCATCCTCTTTGCTCTTTGTGTATACTTGTGTCTTGCCTTGTGTCTGACCCCTTGCTACGTATCCTAATCTTGCTCCTGTGCCTCCTTCCTTCTGACCTCTTGCTACGTGACCTGACCTTGCTTCATTGCCGCCAGCCCTGACCTCCTGCCTGTCCTGACTTCGTCTGTGCCTCATCCTTCCTGTGCCTCGTTATACCTTGGCTGCCTGTGGGGATGAGTCGTATCAGGGGTAGCAACCTGGGTGCCGCCTGCCACAGCAAGTCCATCCCACTATGCGGTGGGCTCTGGTGAAAACCAAAGGCACCTTAGACTCCTCTTCCTTGTATGGCTCACGCCATCTTCCTCACAGGTTAGTGTATTCACCTACCACAGCCTGTTACAGTGGTGCTGCGGCCGGACTCTCCGTCCCAGAGCACTCCCTGCCCCCGCTTCTGGCAGGGCTGAGATTCACATCACGGGACGTGCCCGCATGGGAGTCTCAGCCCATCACTCACCTTCTTGTGTCTCTGCTTCCTGGTTTCCCCGCAGCTCCGGCCTTCACCCCCTAGGGCACGCGCATGCCGGAGCTCTGTTCCTTAAAGGGCCACCAGTACCAATTAATTAAAATGTCTGCACATCCCTTGTCCATAAGTATCTGCTCCTCCCTTTTCCCTGTGCCGGATCTTTGGTAGTCTATGCCATTGTGAAGTCCTGTGTTCCTGTTACTGTGTATCCGTTCCTAGCTACCCTATATCTGTGTTACCTGTCTGACCTTCTGTCATCTTGCCACGTCCTGCCAGTCACCTTCTGTGCCACGCCACCCCCCAGCTACCTGTGTGGACGAGTCGTGCCAGGGGTAGCGACCTGGGTGCCACCTGCCGCAGCAAGACCATCCAGCTTTGCAGTGGGCTCTGGTGAAAACCAGTGGCACTTTAGACTCCGCTCCTTGGCATGGCTCAAGTCTCCTTCCACACAGGCCCAGAGGATCCACCACCTGCTGTCCACCTGCAGTGATTCCTAACAGTAAGATCCGGCCATGGATTCCGCTGGGGCACTTTTGTCTGATCTCTCGGATCTTTCCAAGTCTGCCAAGGATCCTGCTGGTGTGCCTTTGCCTGATTATTCAGATCTGCCCACCTTTGTGGCTCAGCAGTCGCAGCAGTTAGCCCGTCAAGCGCAACAACTGGATTTACTTACAGCCATGATGCAAAAGATTTTTGCCATGCTTCAGGAACAACAGCAGCAGCAACCTGTTCCTGAGCCTCCTCCTGTATCTGCAGCTTCACCTGGTTCCAAGCCTCATTTGTCCCTGCTTTCTAAATATGACGGAGATCCCAAGCTGTGTAGAGGCTTTTTTGACACATCTTGAACTTATGGCGGATCTGTTCCCGACGGAGCGTGCTAAAGAGGTGTTTGTCGTCAGTCTTTTGTCCAGAAAAGCCTTGGCCTGGACTACTCCTCTCTGAGATCGTAGAGATCCAGTCTCCTTGAATCTGTCTGCCTACCTTGTAGCATTCCGCAATGCATTTGAAGAATCCGCGCGAGCCTCCTCTGCCGAGACGGCTCTAGAGGCTGAACCTCTGCCAAGGAAACTCCTCCATTGGCAACTATGCGGTTCAGTTTCGAACTCTTGCCTCTGAACTTTCCTGGAATGATGAGGCCTTGTGTGCCACCTTTAAAAAAGGCCTATCCTCTAGAATCAAGGATATTCTCGCTGCATGAGATTCTCCGGCTAACCTGAGTGAACTTATCCATTTAGCCACTAGAATTGATGTGCGTTTTGCTGAGAGGTAAGAAGAACTTCCTTTGGAAAAATAACCTGTCCAAACATTACCTCGTCTGGTGTCCCAACATCCTTCTCTGCTACAAACTTTGCCTCTTGACGAAGAGGCTATGGATGTGGACCGTTTTCGTTTAACGCCAAAGGAAAAATCTAGTCGACACAATGAGAATTTGTGCCAGTATTGTGCCAGTCCGGAGCACTTTCTCAAAGACTGTTCTGTATGTCCTCCGTGTTCAGGAGAACGCTCTCATCTTGGTCAAGTTGAAGTAGCGTCCCTTGGTGTGAATTCTTCCTCTCCTCGCTTGTCCATTCCGGTCCAAGTCTTCGCCTCTGCCAGGAACTCTTTCATTGCTTCTGCTCTTTTGGACTCCGGTTCCGCTGGCAACTTCATTAGTGCCTCCCTGGTCCATAAATTCCATCTTCCAGTATCTCGTCTTGCCAAGCCCTTCTACATCTCATCTGTAAATGGACAAAATCTGAACTGTATGGTGCAATTTGGCATGCATGTAGGAGATATGCATAAGGAGAAAATTGCATTCTACTACCACAATGTACTTCAGAGCTCCTGCTTGGTCCTCCTTGGTTGCAGCGCCATTCACCTCATCTCGACTGGAAGACCGGAGAAATCGCTTCTTGGGGACAATATTGCCACGATCATTGTCTTGTTCCTCCTGTGTTGTCTTCTGTCAGATGTAAAGTCTTAAAATGGGGACATTCTCCCTCACCAGGTGGTCATCTTAGAAGACAGAAGACTCCATGCCAGAAGTCTGCTAGTTCCTTTCAGCCTTTGCCCAGTCCAGTACCCCCCTGGTCTCATGTAGTGGGGAACTCTTTGAGTTCCAAAGAAGAGGGGGAGACCAAAGGGGGGGAGTACTGTTAGAATGGCGCACTGGCTGGACTCTCCGTCCATGAGTGCTCCCTGCCCCCGCTGCCGGCGGGGCTGAGATTCGCATTGCGGGACACTCCCGCATGCGAGTCTCAGCCCGTCACTCACCTTCTTGTGTCTCTACTTCCTGGTGTCCCAGCAGCTCTGGCGTGTGTGCCTTCGCCCCTTAGGGCACGGGCGTTTCTTAAAGGGTCAGTACCAAATAATTAAAGTGTGTGCACCTGTCCCTTGTCCATAAATATCTGCTCCTCCCTGTTCCCTGTGCCGGGTAGTCTATGCCATTTTGAAGTCCTGTATTCCTGTGCTCCTGTTACTGTGTATCCGTTTCTAGTTACCCTATACCTGTGTTACCTGTCTGACCTTCTGCCATCCTGCCACATCCTGCCAGTCACCTTCTGTGCCACGCCACCCCCCAGCTACCTGTGCCAGGGGTAGCGACCTGGGTGCCACCTGCCGCAGCAAGACCATCCCGCTTTGCAGTGGGCTCTGGTAAAAACCAGTGGCACTTTAGACTCCTCTCCCGGGCACGGCTCAAGTCTCCTTCCACACACGCCCAGAGGATCCACCACCTGCTGTCCACCTGCCGTGATTCCTAACACAACCATAACATTAGCATTGCTGATCAGTTGTCCCCCACCAGTCTTTGCTTACTCTGCCAAAACTATTATGCACTGTATTGGTGTCCCCACCCAGGAGACCCATTGTCTCCGGGCTTGGGACAGTAATGGAACCTTTGTCAGAATTAATTGATTGGCTTCTGCACCCCCTGCTTACTGAGATACCTTCGTTAGTCAAAGACACAAATGACTTTCTCCTCACACTTGAGGGGTTAAATTATGCTGAAAACAGCATCATTGTGTCTATAGAAAGCTTATCTCACAAGCGGAGAGTGTAGAAGTCATCAGGGAATTCCTTCAAAAGTCAGATAAAAGTCAGGGATACATCAATTTAGTCTCTGATGCCTTAGATTTGATTTTGGCAGGCAATTGTTTCAGATTCGGAGAAGATTGGTTTGTAAAGATCGGTGGTGTAGCTATGGGCACACCGGTCCCATGCACGCTAGCAAATATATATGTAGCAGCTTTTGAAAAAAGATTAATTTTTTCTTCTGAAAAGCCCTATCTGAATCATATTGCCTGCTATCGGCGCTTTGTTGATGACAACTTTATGATGACTTTGTGACTCGGTTGAATAGGATAAATAACATGAATCTTAAATTTACATGGAAAGTGGGTCCAAAAAGTCTCGAGTTCTTGGACGTTTTGGTTACACTGGATGAAGACAACTTGGTTACTAAGGGTTACTGAAAACCCACAGCCTGTAACACTCTGCTACATTTTAATAGCTATCATCCCACCCATACAAAAACAGCGGTTCCTTACGGTCAGTTCTTAAGGCTCAGAAGAGTTAACCGCAGAGAATGTGATTATAAAATACAAGCTCAAGATCTGAAACAAAGATTATTAAAAAGAGGCTATCCATTAAAAATCTTAGAAGAAGCAATGGGAAGAGCAGATAGAACTGACCGTAACAAACTGCTTTGAAAAAACAGATATAAGAAAAAAGAAAATAAGGAATTTCATAACCATCTCCCCCAAAAATTTAGGGAAAAAAATAGTAAAGAAAAAGAGGGTCCCTGTTTCTGCTTTTCATTTAAATACAGCCCCATGGCTGAAAAAATAAAAGAGTCTATTAAGAAAAACTGGTTCCTCATACAGAACGACACAGATTTAGAAGAATATACCAACAATAATCAACCAGTAACTTTTCAAAAATGTAAAAACATTAAAGATGTACTAGTAACAAGTAAATTAAAAGAAAATACCAAAAAAAGATACATGGCTAGGAAAAAGCTTGAGCCCAGTAAATTATAGGTGTGGAACCTGTAACTGGTGCTCCTACTTCTGTACAGAAAAATCCGTTAATTTAGGAGAAGAGGTAGTACGCTTTAAAGATAATATGTGCTGTAGAAGTAATTACGTTATATATGCGATCATCTGCAAATGCAAACAATTCTACATAGGATGCACAAAAAGAGCCATGAATGTGAGATTCAGGGAGCATGTTAATTCGATAAGAACAAACAAAGGGTCTCTGAGATTAATCGCTGTGTGGTCTGTCCTTTTGCCGAAAAATGCTATAAAGTGGAGGGGACAATCGATGGCAAAAACCATACTATAAATGATTTCATCAATTGTGACAGCAACTTTGTTGTTTACAAGGTGATGTGCACTATATGTAATTTAGTATTTGTGGGTTCCACAAAAAGATCATTGAAAAAATGCATGCAGGAACACATCAGGCATGCTGCTGGCCCTTTGACTTCAGGCATTTCTAATGTGTCCAAACATGTTTTGTTATGCCATAGTTCAGACATGACTTCTTTCCGTTTCTCAGGTATTGAAAAATTCAAACATAGCAAAAGAGGAGGAGATCACATTTGATCCCTCCACAACAGAGAAACAGTATGGATTTACCTTTTGAACAGTACTCAGCCAAATGGTTTAAACAGCAAAACAGATTTAATATTACACTATTAGTATTTTTACACATGTTTATATTTTTTCTATCTTTTTGGTCTCTATCACATATTTTTGCATGGGTCCCACCCACTCTTGGTTTTAATCATTTGCACATGTGATATGAACCTGTCCCTCCCTTTCCTGTGTGGATTAGGGAATACATCCTTGCATATATAAGGATGCCTCATTTGAGTACTAGCAAGCTACGAGTAAGGATCGATAGATCGGACACGCGTCAGCTAATGCTTGAAACCCTTTCTATATGTGCTATTTTTGAATTTTTTTGCATGTCCATGTTTGTCTGCCACCTGAAGGTTTTTTAATGGAGGATTCCTAAATAAAGTCAATTTTTTTATGCTTCTACTTGCTGGCCTTTTTCCTATTTTTTCTAGATTTGGAAATTACTTATATTAAAAAATCTTGATCTTTCCAGTAATTTTAAGGATTAAGATATTTTAATCGAAGTAATTTACAAATCTGTTTAACTTTCTAGCACCAGTTGATTTAAAAAAAAAAAGTTTTCCACGGGAGTACCCCTTTAAGATTGTGTTGCACAACCTTTTAAGGCAGTCACTGCAGTCCAGTGATTTCTGTAACTCTCAATGAGACTTCTGCACTTGTCTCCAGGTATCTTGGCCCTATCTTCATAAGATCCTGCTCCAGCAGTCTCAAGTGTGAAGGCGTCTTCTCCAGACTGCAGGAACCTTTCCCACTCATAAGATCCTGCTCCAGCAGTCTCAGGTGTGAAGGTGTCTTCTCCAGACTGCAGGTACCTTTCCCACTCATAAGATCCTGCTCCAGCTGTCTCATGTGTGAAGGTGTCTTCTCCAGACTGCAGGTATCTTGGCCCACTCCTCATAAGATACTGCTCCAGCTGTCTCAGGAGTGAAGGTGTCTTCTCCAGACTGCAGATATCTTGGCCCACTCCTCATTAGATACTGCTCCAGCTGTCTCAGGAGTGAAGGCGTCTTCTCCAGACTGCAGATATCTTGGCCCACTCCTCATTAGATACTGCTCCAGCTGTCTCAGGTGTGAAGGTGTCTTCTCCAGACTGCAGGTATCTTGGCCCACTTCTCATAAGATATAGCTCCAGCTGTCTCAGGAGTGATGGTGTCTTCTCCAGACTGCAGGTATCTTTGCCCTCTCCTCATAAGACACTGCTCCAGCTGTCTCAGGTGTGAATGTGTCTTCTCCAGACTGCAGGTATCTTGGTCCTCTCCTCATAAGATCCTGCTCCAGCTGTCTCAGGGATGAAGGTATCTTCTCCAGACTGCAGGTATCTTGGCCCACTCATCATACGATACTGCTCCAGCTGTCTTAGGTGTAAAGGTGTCTTCTCAAGACTGCATGCATCTTGGCCCTCTCATAAGATCTGGCTCCAGCTGTCTCAGGTGTGAAGGTGTCTTCTCCAGACTGCAGGTATCTTGGCCCACTCCTTATAAGATACTGCTCCAGCTGTCTCAGGTGTGAAGGTGTCTTCTCCAGACTGTGGGTATCTTGGCCCTCTCTCATAAGATACTGCTCCAGCTGTCTCGGGTGTGAAGGTGTCTTCTCCAGACTGTGGGTATCTTGGTCCACTCCTCATAAGATCCTGCTCCAGCTGTCTCAGGTGTGAAGGTGTCTTCTCCAGACTGCAGGTATCTTTGCCCACTCCTCAAATGATACTGCTCCAGCTGTCTCAGGTGTGAAGGTGTCTTCTCCAGACTGCAGGTATCTTTTCCCTCTCCTCATAAGATACTGCTCCAGCTGTCTCAGGTTTGAAGGTGTCTTCTCCAGACTGCAGGTATCTTGGTCCTCTCCTCATAAGATCATGCTCCAGCTATCTCAGGTGTGAAGGTGTCTTCTCCAGACTGCAGGTATCTTTTCCCTCTCCTCATAAGATACTGCTCCAGCTGTCTCAGGTGTGAAGGTGTCTTCTCTAGACTGCAGGTATCTTGGCCCACTCCTCATAAGACACTGATCCAGCTGTCTCAGGGGTGAAGGTCTCTTCTGCAGACTGCAGGTATCTTGGCCCACTCCTCATAAGTTACTGCTCCCGCTGTCTTATGTGTGAAGGTGTCTTCTCTAGACTGCAGGTATCTTGGCCCACTCCTCATAAGACACTGATCCAGCTGTCTCAGGTGTGAAGGTGTCTTCTCCAGACTGCAGGTATCTTGGCCCACTCCTCACAAGATACTGCTCCAGCTGTCTCAGGAGTGAAGGTGCCTTCTCCAGACTACAGGCATCTTGGCCCATTCCTTATAAGATACTGCTCCAGCTGTCTCAGGTGTGAAGGTGTCTTCTCCAGATTGCATGTATCTTGGCCCACTCCTCAAAAGATACTGCTCCAGCTGTCTCAGGTGTGAAGGTGTCTTCTCCAGACTGCAGGTATCTTGGCCCACTCCTCATAAGATACTGCTCCAGCTGTCTTAGGTGTAAAGGTGTCTTCTCAAGACTGCATGCATCTTGGACCTCTCCTCATAAGATCCGGCTCCAGCTGTCTCAGGTGTGAAGGTGTCTTCTCCAGACTGCAGGTATCTTGGCCCTCTCCTCATAAGATACTGCTCCAGCTGTCTCAGGTGTGAAGGTGTCTTCTCCAGACTTCAGGCATCTTGGCCCTCTCCTCATAAGATACTGCTCCAGCTGTCTCAGGTGTGAAGGTGTCTTCTCCAGACTTCAGGCATCTTTGCCCACTCCTCAAAAGATTACTGCTCCAGCTGTCTCAGGTGTGAAGGCATCTTCTCCAGACTGCATGTATCGTGGCCCTCTCCTCTTAAGATCCTGCTCCAGCTGTCTCAGGTGTGAAGGTGTGTTATCCAGACTGCAGGTATCTTGGCCCTCTCCTCATAAGATACTGCTCCAGCTGTCTCAGGAGTGAAGGTGCCTTCTCCAGACTACAGGCATCTTGGCCCATTCCTTATAAGATACTGCTCCAGCTGTCTCAGGTGTGAAGGTGTCTTCTCCAGATTGCATGTATCGTGGCCCTCTCCTCTTAAGATACTGCTCCAGCTGTCTCAGGAGTGAAGGTGTCTTCTCCAGACTGCAGGTATCTTGGCCCTCTCCTCATAAGATACTGCTCTAGCTGTCTCAGGAGTGAAGGTGCCTTCTCCAGACTACAGGCATCTTGGCCCATTCCTTATAAGATACTACTCCAGCTGTCTCAGGTGTGAAGGTGTCTTCTCCAGACTGTGGGTATCTTGGCCCTCTCCTCATATGATACTGCTCCAGCTGTCTCGGGTGTGAAGGTGTCTTCTCCAGACTGCAGGTATCTTTGCCCACTCCTCAAAAGATACTGCTCCAGCTGTCTCAGGTGTGAAGGTGTCTTCTCCAGACTGCAGGTATCTTTGCCCTCTCCTCATAAGATACTGCTCCAGTTGTCTCAGGTGTGAAGGTGTCTTCTCCAGACTGCAGGTATCTTGGTCCTCTCCTCATATGATCATGCTCCAGCTATCTCAGGTGTGAAGGTGTCTTCTCCAGACTGCAGGTATATTGGCCCTCTCCTCATAAGATACTGCTCCAGCTGTCTCAGGTGTGAAGGTGTCTTCTCTAGACTGCAGGTATCTTAGCCCACTCCTCATAAGTTACTGCTCCAGCTGTCTTATGTGTGAAGGTGTCTTCTCAAGACTGCATGCATCTTGGCCCTCTCCTCATAAGATACTGCTCCAGCTGTCTCAGGTGTGAAAGCATCTTCTCCAGACTGCATGTATCTTGGCCCAATCCTCATAAGATCCTGCTCCAGCGGTCTCAGGTGTGAAGGTGTCTTCTCCAGACTGCAGGTATATTGGCCCTCTCCTCATAAGATACTGCTCCAGCTGTCTCAGGTGTAAAGGTGTCTTCTCCAGACTGTAGGTATTTTGGCCCACTCCTCATAAGATACTTCTCCAGCTTTCTCAGGTGTGAAGGTGTCTTCTCCAGACTGCATGTATCTTGGCCCACTCCTCATAAGATACTGATCCAGCTGTCTTAGGTGTGAAGGTGTCTTCTCCAGACTGCAAGTATCTTGGCCCACTCCTCATAAGATACTGCTCCAGCTGTCTCAGGAGTGAAGATGTCTTCTCCAGACTGCAGGTGTCTTGGCCCACCCCTCATAAGATACTGCTCCAGCTTTCTCAGGTGTGAAGGTGTCTTCTCCAGACTACAGGCATCTTGACCCACTCCTTATAAGATACTGCTCCAGCTGTCTCAGGTGTGAAGGTGTCTTCTGCAGACGGCAGGTATCTTGGCCCTTTCCTCATAAGATACTGCTCCAGCTGTCTCAGGAGTGAAGGTGTCTTCTCCAGACTGCAGGTATCTTGACCCACTCCTTATAAGATACTGCTCCAGCTGTCTTAGGTGTGAAGGTGTCTTCTCCAGACTGCGGGTATCTTGGCCTTCTCCTCATAAGATACAGCTCCAGCTGTCTCAGGTGTGAAGGTGTCTTCTCCAGATTGCAGGTATCTTTGCCCACTCCTCAAAAGATACGGCTCCAGCTGTCTCAGGTGTGAAGGTGTCTTCTCCAGACTGCAGGTATCTTGGCCCACTCCTCATAAGACACTGATCCAGCTGTCTCAGGGGTGAAGGTCTCTTCTCCAGACTGCAGGTATCTTGGCCCACTCCTCATAAGATACTGCTCCAGCTGTCTTAGGTATGAAGGTGTATTCTCAAGACTGCATGTATCTAGGCCCACTCCTCATAAGATACTGCTCCAGCTCTCTCAGGTGTGAAAGCATCTTCTCTAGACTGCAGGTTTCTTGGCCCATTCCTCATAACATACTGCACCAGCTGTCTCAGGAGTGACGGTGTCTTCTCTAGACTGCAGATATCTTGGCCCAATCCTCATAAGATACTGCTCCAGCTTTCTCAGGTGTGAAGGCATCTTCTCCAGACTGCAGGTATCTTGGCCCACTCCTCATAAGATACTGCTCCAGCTGTCTCAGGTGTGACGGTGTCTTCTCTAGACTGCAGCTTTCTTGGCCCATTCCTCATAGCATACAGCACCAGCTGTCTCAGGAGTGACGGTGTCTTCTCTAGACTGCAGGTATCTTGGTCCAATCCTCATAAGATACTGCTCCAGCTGTCTCAGGTGTGAAGGTGTCTTCTCCATACTACAGGTATCTTGGCCCAATCCTCATAAGATCCTGCTCCAGATTTCTCAGGTGTGAAGGTGTCTTCTCCAGACTGCAGGTATCTTGGCCCACTCCTCTTAAGATCCTGCTCCAGATGTCTCAGGTGTAAAGGGGTCTTCTCCAGACTGCAGGTATCTTGGCCCACTCCTTATAAGATACTGCTCCAGCTGTTTCAGGTGTGAAGGTGTCTTCTCCAGACTGCAGGTATCTTGGCCCACTCCTCATAAGATACTGCTCAAGCTGTCTCAGGAGTGACGGTGTCTTCTCTAGACTGCAGGTATCTTGGCCCACTCCTCATAAGATACTGCTCCAGCTGTCTCAGGTGTGACGGTGTCTTCTCTAGACTGCAGCTTTCTTGGCCCATTCCTCATAGCATACGGCGCCAGCTGTCTCAGGAGTGACGGTGTCTTCTCTAGACTGCAGGTATCTTGGTCCTCTCCTCATAAGATACTGCTCCAGCTGTCTCAGGTGTGAAGGCGTCTTCTCCCTACTGCAGGTATCTTGGCCCAATCCTCATAAGATCCTGCTCCAGATTTCTCAGGTGTGAAGGTGTCTTCTCCAGACTGCATGTATCTTGGCCCACTCCTCTTAAGATCCTGCTCCAGATATCTCAGGTGTAAAGGCGTCTTCTCCAGACTGCAGGTATCTTGGCCCACTCCTTATAAGATACTGCTCCAACTGTTTCAGGTGTGAAGATGTCTTCTCCAGACTGCAGGTATCTTGGCCCACTCCTCATAAGATACTGCTCAAGCTGTCTCAGGAGTGAAGGCGTCTTCTCCAGGCTGCAGGTATCTTGGCCCAATCCTCATAAGATACTGTTCCAGCTGTCTCAGGTGTGAAGGTGTCTTCTCCAGACTGCAGGTATCTTCATAAGATCCTGCTGCAGCTGTCTCAGGTGTGAAGGTGTCTTCTTCAGACTGCAGGTTTCAGCTTCTTCCACAGATGTTCAACAGGATTCAGTTCAGGGCTCAAAGAAAGCTATTTCAGAATAGTCCAATGTTTTGTTCTTGTTTTTAGCTACGTGTTTTTGTCCATTATCCTGGTGTAGGACCCATAACCGGTGACCAAGCTTACTGACACTGGGCAGCACAAGTCACTCCAGAATACCTTGATAGTTTTGAGATTTCATTTTACCCTCTACAGATTCAACCCAACCTGTGCCAGATGCAGCAAAGCAGCCCCAATAAATAAGAATAACTTAATTTCCAGTAAATTGTTTTTCTATTTATTACTTTATTGTTTTCGATTTATTTCACAGAGCATTGTGGGCTTTTTTGTATTTAACATAAGAGTACCAACAATTTTGTTTGTAATAACAGTAAAATTCGGTTGGTTTGACAACTTTTGTACTTAGTAAACCCATGGTGGCTATCATTTATAATACTATTACTCCTACAAATTTCTGTATGTAGATCCTTATGAGCCTCTCAAATAGTTTTTCCACAATAAAAGTTTAGCTTATGGATCTATAGCTACCAGGGAAAGACTTTTTTAAGGATCGGCACCACATTTGCCTTGCACCAGTTCCTCAGCACAATACCAGACCCCAGAAAATCTAAATATCATGAACAAGGGTACAGAAATTACTGACCTTAGTTCTCTAACAACTCTCCGGTGAAACCCATCTGGTCCTGGAGCTTTGTTCACATTCACTTTATTTAATTTACTTTGGGCCATATCTACATTAAGCCAGTTCAGTACATTACATGATGTGTTCCTGGCACTGGCCCAACCTGCAACAGATCCTCCATGTTTTTTCATATTCAGAGCAAAGGAACCAAATCAGTAGCTCTGTCTTCACTTAATCTTTCCAATAATTATCAGCTGCTGAAGTTGAGTTGTTCTTTTCTGTCTGGCAACAGTGCTCTCTGCTGACAGCTCTGCTTGTCTCGGGAACTGCACAGAGTAGAAGAGGTTTGCTATGGGGATTTGCTTCTACTCTGGACAGTTCCCGAGACAGGTGTCATCAGAGAGCACTTAGACCTAAAAGAACAACTCACCTTCAGCAGCTCATAAGTACTGAAAGATTAAGATTTTTTAATAGAAGTAATTTACAAATCTGTTTAACATTCTGGAGCCAGTTGATAAACAAAAAAAAGTTTTTTCCTGGATAACCTCTTTAAAAAAAGACTGTAAACCTCTTATATTGTGACATGCCAAAAAGTAGCCTTTAGACTAGTTTTAACCTTGAGAATTTTTCAAGCAGAACGCAATCAGGTCTTATTTGTGTCTGTTGTATTAATATGTTAGGGGGATGCATACAAAATCACTATCGCAGAGGTTTTTCTATGCAGTAAGGTAGTCTGACACAGCAAAAAACTGAAGGTCGATTAATATCTTCCAGACAGACTCTTTAGCTTATTAAATCTCAAATGGGCAATTAAAATACATAACAAATCACTAAATAAAAAAAAATAACAGACAGGACACAGATTATTTTTCTACCTTTTGGAAAACTGAACACTTCACTTCAGAGCTAGCCTGCGATACAAACCTAAATTTCACATTCATCTATGACAGCTTTAAGGTGATTTTATATAATATGTTTCATAGCAAAAGCTTACTTTTTGATGCAGTTTTATTGAGCCAAAAGCCAAGAGCGATTTAAAAAGGATTGGGAAACATAAAGTAGGGACTTATATTACTCCCAACTTCTGGACCTGATTTTGTCTTTGGATGAAACAAATGCATCATAAACTGTAATTTTCAAAAAAAATCTTGCTCCATGGTGCCCATTGTGACATTTATTTAGATAAGGAAAGTTTAACTGAGAGTTACTAAATAGACAAAAAAAAGTTTTAAAACTACTGTTTCAACCCCTAACAGTCATTAACCTGTTGGGGACAAAGGGCGTACAGGCATGCCCTTGTGTCCCAGTGCTTAAGGACCAAGAATGTACATTTAAACCCTGGTCCCGTTACCAGGGTTTGAAGGGTGCTCATGAAATGAGCACACTTCAAACCCCGTGGGTCCCGACTGCTATAAGCAGCCAGGACCCAGAGTAAATGCGGGCACTGCCGATTGGGCCAATTCCCGGCATTAACCCATTAGACGCCAGATAAAAGCTGATCGCGGTATCTAAAACGAAATCTAAAACAAAAGTAAAAGTATTCAGCTCAGAGGACGGCGTGAGGGCCTTACGATCGGCCTCGCCATCGGTCCCCTGATACTCTAGCCAGGCTCTCCAGGCTGGAGCAGCAGAGCACCGATTATACTGATCAATGCTATGCTATGGCATATCATTGATCAGTATATGCAATCAAAAGATTGCATGTTATAGACCCCAATGGGGGCAAAAAAAAAAATAAATAAAAATAAAGTGTTTAACCCCTAACGACGCTGGACATAAATGTACGTCCTGGTGAGCTGGCACTTAACGCTCTAGGACATACATTTACGTCCTAAACATAACCGCGACCATAGGAGCGATGCTTGGGTCATGCGTGGCATGTCCCGGCTGCTGACAGCAGCCAGGGACCCGCCGGTATTGGCGGACATCCACGATCGCTCGGATGACCACCATTAACCCCTCAGATGCCGTGATCAATACAGATCGTGGCATCTGCAGCACTGCGGACACTAAAATGTATGATCGGATCGAGCAGACCAGAGCTGAAGATGACCGATAATACTGATCAGTGCTATGTCCTATGCATAGAACTGAACAATATTAGCAATCGAATGATTGCTATAAATGGTCCCCTATGAGGACTGTTAAAGTGTGAAAATAAAAGTAAAAAAAGTAAAAAATAAAAATAAAAAAAAATGTGAAGAACCCCCCTCCCCAATAAAAACTTAAATTGTTAAATTTTCCCTATTTCACCCCCAAAAATTATTAAAAAAAATATTTTATACACATATTTAGTATAGCCACATGCATAAATATCACAACTATTAAAATAAAATGTTAATGAACGGCGTGAATGTAAAAAAAAAAATTCAAAGTAGCTGCTTTTTTTTATAACATTTTATTTTAAATTTTTTTTTATAAAAAATGTATTAATAGTTTTATATAAACAAATATGGTATCAATAAAAAGTACAGATCACGGAGCAAAAAATGAGCCCTCTTACCGCCGCTTATACGGAAAAATGAAAAGGTTATAGGTCTTCAAAATAGGGAGATTTACTTTCAATAGTTTTTTATTGGTTTTAAAACATAAAAGAAACATAAAAGAAACAAGTAACCACAGTGTTACATACACGTATATCAGCAAGTGTTCCGACGCTGTCATCTCCCTGTGTCCCCTAACTGTTTGGGGCCAGGCGAACACTAATCACAGAATACAACATTAACAGTGTACAACAAATCTGTCTATCTTTTTCCTCTATCATAACATAATGGGAGGCCTTCACTGCTGTTTTAATCTTCGTTTTCAAGTCGTGCTTTGCTACTTTTAGGAACATGCGTCACAATGGGCTTAAATGCTAATTTCTATAATTTGTAATGATTTATGTCAAAGATATGCTTCTTAATAGGCATCTTTATTTTGGTATCCCCCGTAGGAGGCTCTCTCCCTGCCCCTATGTTAGAGAAACTCCCTCAATCAACTTTTATGCTGTAAGCAGATGCTGCCCAACCCGACCATCTGATGTGGAATTTGGCTAACGATCCCGAACCTCTGGCCAGTGTGTATTCAAACGCATAGGTCAAATTAAGTCTATCTACTACCGTTGTGCGTGTAGGTATCGAGGCAGTCTTCCAGCATCTAGTCAGTGCTATTTTTGCTATTATACAAAAAATACAAAAGAAATCCCTCATTGCATGTGGTATTTCATGCACACCTATAAACAGGAGTACTAGCTGTGGAGACCAATGCACTCTAGCTCTCTGAATCTCTGTCAACAGCGCTCTGCAGTCCTCCCAGAATGGTTTTATGAGAGGGCATTTCCACAATATGTGGACCAATGTTCCTTTCTGGTCGCAGCCTCTCCAACATGTATTAGTAGAGCCCGGATAGGCTAGCGCCACTTTGTCCGGCGTGAAATACCATCTTAAAATGGTTTTGTAAGCTGATTCTATGTGTGAGGAACACTGCAGAGCCCTGTGAACACCCCGGAAAGCCCTCTGCCATTCCCCAATTGGTATAACAATGTTCAAGTCTCTCTCCCACAGTCTAAGCGGATAGGATTTGTTGCAAGTGTTCGTTTGAGTGTATAGTAAATATAGTGGCGAGAGCCCCTTTATCTGTGAAGCTAGATATGTAAGGGTGGTAGGATTCATGGAGATCTGAGTCGGTTTCAATGATCCCAGAAAATGGCGAATTCTAAGAAATTTATAAAAATCAGTGCTAGGTAGATTGTACTTCTTCTGTATGTCCCCAAATGTCATTAGTCCATACTCCTCATATAGCTGTCCAATTGTGTTAATATTAGCTTTAATCCAGTTTGACAGGTCTATATCTCGTATGGAAGCTTGAACAAACGTCAACGGTAGGCTCAAGGGGCTCATGTCCACCCGGCCCTCCACTTTCGATAGGTAACTGGACCACGCTCTCAGAGAGGCGCGAACCATAGGGTTACGGACAGTCGGGACCTCTACATTCCATACTGGAGTGTATAAAACGTCATGTAGTGAAAATGGATCAACCGATAAACTCTCTATCTTCACCCAAGGGGGGGGGGGGGAGGACGACCACCAATGCCGCAGGAAGGATACCAATGTGGATACATAATATCCTTTTATATCTGGAGATCCCAAACCTCCTGCTAATTTAGATTTGGCCATAATAGCTGCATTCAAGCGAGGTTTCTCACCGGCCCAAATAAATCTAGAGAGAATAGATGTGGCTTTCCGAAAAAAAAGATTCAGGTATGTGAATTGGCATCGTGCGAAACAAATACAGTAACTTCGGCAGTAAAAACATCTTGAACGCCGCTATGCGGCCCACCCAAGATATCTCCATCGAAGAGTATTTATGTACCGCAGAGGTCAAGTCCGCCAATAATGGTTCATAATTTAGAGCATATAAAAGGGAGTGTGGCGAAGCCAAGTTGACTCCCAGGTATTTAATGCTATTTGGGCACCATTCAAAGCTATATGTAGACTTCAAGGACTGCGTAATACAAGGTGAAAGATTCAGTGGGAGTGCTTGCGTCTTGTTTGTATTTAAATGATAATAGGAAAGCACTCCATATTCCTCTATAGTTTTCATGGCTTCCGAGAGAGAGGACAGTGGGTTGGTCAGGGATAGTATAACATCGTCTGCATATAAAGAAATGAGGTGCGAAACACCAGCTATATCTACTCCAGATATATTATCGTTTAACCTAAGGGCCTGGGCCAGGGGTTCAATGGACAGGATGTATATTAGAGGGGAGAGGGGGCAGCCCTGTCTCGAGCCATTTGTGATCAGAAATTCCCTAGATAGGGAACCATTTGCCAATACTCTGGCTGTGGGACAGGAATAAAGAGAGGAAATAGCAGTGAGAATAGGACCTACGATACCCATCTGCTGTAGGACCGAGAAGGCAAACGACCAACGGAGTCGGTCGAATGCCTTCTCGGCGTCCAGGGCTAGGACCAAAGCCGGGGTGCCCTCTATTTCTAGATTATAAAAAACATTCAGGAGCCTACGTGTGTTATCCGACGTTTGTCTTCCAGCTACAAAGCCTGCTTGGTCTGAGCTAATTATGGAGGGTAATACAGCGGCCAATCTAGAAGCTAAAAGTTTCGCTAGGATCTTTATATCTTGATTTAATAAAGATATAGGGCGGTAGTTTTGCGGTGCATCTACAGATTTACCGGGCTTTGGTAGAGTGGTTATAAGTGCCTGTAAATTTTCCTTGGGTAATTTCCCAGTCAGCATAGCTGTCTGGCAGAATTTAAGCAGATATGGGGATAAGAGTGTAGCGTATTTTTTATAATATAAGCTAGAAAAACCATCGGGTCCGGGTGCTTTCCCTACTGGTAAAGATCTTATGGTATCCAACAGTTCTTGATTATTAATCTCTACATTAAGCGCCTTTATTTGTCCCTCTGTAAGAGAAGGCAATTTTAATTTAGCCAAATAATGTTGAATAGCTGGCATGGGGTCAGTCTCAGGCAGTGCCCGGTCTCCTAAATTATATAAATGGGAATAAAAGGTTGCAAAACCGTCTGCAATGTCAGCCGGGGTATATAACTTAGTTTGCAAAGTGGGATGTATTAGGAAGGGTATTCGGGATTTAATTTGTCGTTTTTTAAGTCGTTGGGCTAGCAGCTTACCTGCTTTGTTATCTTGAGCATAATAACGTGCTTGTAACTTACGGTGTGCTTTTTCATATGTATGTAAAAATAAACTGCGAAGTTCCTGCCGTATAGAAAAAAGAGAAGAAGCAGTTAGTGTGGAAGGAGAGGAAATATTCTCCCGTTCCGCTATTTGTAGGCGGGACAAGACATCTTTTAGTTTACTATCTCTTTGTTTTTTTAGTATGGAACTGTATTTAATACAGAGACCCCTAATAACTGCTTTATGGCAGTTCCAGAGGGAAACAGGACTGTCTACCGTAGTGTTGTTTATGTGAAAATATTCAGTTATATCTTTTTCAAGCCTTCCAGAATATTCACAATGAGATAGCAAAAAAGGGTTAAGTCGCCATGAGTGTGCACGGGGGGAAGACATAGTGTCTTTCAGTTCTATGGATATAACTGCGTGGTCCGACCACTGAATAGTTTCTAAAGTAGTACCCGCAACTGAATTTAGTAAAGATGCACCAATCAAAAACATATCCACTCTAGAATAAGAATTATGTGCAGCTGAATAGAAAGAAAACGATTTGTCTGTGCCATGTTCAATTCTCCATGGGTCATATAATTCCCTCTCCCATGCCCACCTGGCCAGAACTGAGGAAGACGCTCTAGTATGTGAAGTAGTGTCTAGAGCGGGATCCCACACTGAATTATAGTCACCCCCGAGTATCAGTGACCCCCACGTTTGTTTCATTATCCTCCTGTAAAGTGAATTGAGAAAACCTAACTGTCCTGCATTAGGAGCGTATAATGAGACCAAAGTTAACGGGATATTATTAATCGTGCATCTCAAAATGACATATCTACCTTTTGTATCAGCGTAAACTTCTTTCAGCTGGAAAGCTACTGTGTTTTTAATTGCTATCAAGGAATCCCTGGACTTAGTTTTGTAGTGAGACTGAAAAATATGCGGATAAGCTGTGTGCTTCAGTCTAAAGGCGTCCCTTGAGAGCAAGTGCATTTCCTGAGCAAATATCACATCACTTCTAAGCGCCTGTGCCTCTTTCCAGAAATATGAACGTTTACAAGGTGCATTAAGCCCATTAGCATTGATACTACCTATGCGGATCCCCATTGGACCAGCATAATTCATCTATATAATTAAGTTGAGTGCCTAAGTAACGGGAAGGGGTGTGTGTCTCCCAGCCAGCACCCACACCCCTACAGTGCAGAAGCAAAGCATCACTAACGAAGGCATGAGCAACATTTAAGCGACTTAGACAGAAAAAAAAACTTTCACCATAAAGAAAAACATAAAATAAGAAAAACACACGAGCCATAGGCCCAACTCAGAAGAGCCCAAAAAACGAAGTGGGGCAACAGTCCAGTCCGAAGCCATAAGTGGACCCACACAGCCCTCCCGAACCTGCAGATAGTAAAATAGTTTCAGTCACCAACTTCAGCTAGGCTACATCCCATTCTTTTCGTAACTTGGGAGCCGAGTTGGTAGATCTAGATGGTCTGCCTTGTATTGGAGGTAAGTTCCATGATGAGAGGAGAGATTGTCCTTCGGACGCTGAGCGAATGACATGAGTTTTATTGTCCCTTCGTACCAATAAACGAGCAGGAAATCCCCATCTGTATGCGATATTTGCCGACCGGAGGGCCAGAGTGATGGGTTGCAATAGGCGTCTCGCTTGCATTGTTGCCGCTGACAAATCAGCATACACTGCCACCTGATGGTAGGGGGGAGGGAGTCCATTATTTTTCCTAGAGTACTCCATAATTTTTTCTTTTATGGTAAAAAAATGGACCCTTGCCAGTATATCTCTTGGGACCGATTCGTCCAAATGGCGGGGTTTAGGTATCCGATGAGCTCTGTCAACCTCCAGTTCCTGAGGCGTGCAATCTGGTAGCACAGTGTGGATTAAGGAGCGTACATATGAAGGAATGTCCATAGGCTGTATTGACTCCGGGACCCCCCTCAATTTAAGGTTGTTGCGGCGGCTCCTGTCCTCCAGGTCAGCTATCTTTTCTCTTAGCATAATTACCTCCTCCTCCAACTCTGTATGGGAGTCTATTAGTATGTTGTGAGATTCAGAGAATTCCTCCATCTTGTTTTCAAGGTGATCTATCCGCCCACCGAGTTCATCTATTGTGCTGTTCAGTGGGGATATTGTTTTTTGTATATCTTGTAAAAAGGTCTGTCTCAGTATCAGTAGCATATTTTTCATGGCAGTGTCTGTCAGTGGCGCTCCAGACACCTCCAGTGAGCCAAGAGCACCCAGTTGCTCCACCTCCCCCTCCCTAGCGTCCAGCAAGCCCCGTACCTCCGCTCTGGGTGACGTGGAAGCTGCCTCCTGCGATGAGCCGAGTTCTGGTGTCGCAGCTGGAGGAGGGGAGGCCGGATCCAGCAGTGCAGGCCCCGCTCCTCTTCCGTGCAGGCTCCCCGAACGGAGCGCCGGACTTTCGCGGCCGCCATCCTCTGTGTGATTCCTCTCCCCGTTCTTTGCTGCCAAGGAGCTGTGCAGCGCCGGGTCTGACGTGGATCTGCGGGGAGGCAGTTCAACCTGTATGCGAGGTGGGTCCGGAGAGCGGGGCCGCGATGTTGCTGCGAATGTCTCGGAGTCGGCGCCATCTTGCTCCCTCTGCTTGCTTCTTGTGAAGCTAAATTTAGCTAGAGTCCCTTGTCGTGCGATCCTTTTTCTGCGACCGGACATGCTGGGTGATGGTTCCCCACTTTTTGAACCAAAAAAAGATCGTGGTGACCGCTTGTTTAGTTGCTTTTTCGGGCTACAGGATCGGAGCTCCTATGCTATGCGGCCATCCACCTCGGCAGCCAGACCACGCCCCAAAATAGGGAGATTTTAAACTTACTAATTTGGTTAAACAGTTTGCGATTTTTTTTAAGCGCAACAGTAATAGAAAAGTATGTTATCATGGAATCATTTTCATCGTGTTGACTCAAAGAATAAAGACCACATGTCATTTTTACCGTATATTTTACAGCATGAAAACGAAACCTTCCAAAATTAGCCAAATTGCGGTTTTTCCTTTTAATTTCCCCACACAAGTAATTTTTTGCTTCCCCCATACATTTTATGGTAAAGTGAGTGATGGCATTACAATGGACAACTGGTCGCGCAAAAAACAAGCCCTCATACTGTGGATAAAAATATAAAAGAGTTATGATTTTTTGAAGGCGAGGATGAAAAAACAAAAACGTAAAAATAAAATTGTCTGAGTCCTTAAGGCCCAAATGGGCTGAGTCCTTAAGGGGTTAAAAAAGTTAATAAAGGTGAATTAAAGGGGTATTCCAGGATTTTTTTTTATTTGACTTTGCTACAGGGGCTGTAAAGTTAGTGTAGTTCATAATATGGTGTCTGTACCTGTGTGTGATGGTTTTCTCACAATTCTTCTGTGATTTTCACCCCAATATTTATTTTTAACAGCATACAAGATGACTGTCTCTGATTTTTCCCAGGTTGCAATGCGGCCGAGACCTGACTCACTAGTCAGCTGATGACAGGGAGCCTGTCTGCTTCAATGGGTGGAGGAATCGCTTGGTGGGAGAGAGATCAGTCTGCAACAAATGCAACAGCTGTAGGCACCCTGATTTAAAACCACAGGTCTTTTGAATGGATGCAGCTCATTTATGTTTCAATGGGTGGGGTGGCTGATGTGTGGGAGGGAGGAAAAGGGAATTATAGGATATGTAGTCAAAAAAAGAAAAGTCCAACAGGAAATACCAGTTCACAAAAAGCTAGCCACAGTATTATGGTAATCTCACAACATAGCCATTTAGCCCGAAGACAAGTGCAGATCCTTCCCAAGCATGCCCATTACTGTCTGCCAGGTACGTACTAAAATCACCTTATGGTGGATAACCACTTTAACCTCTTCCTAATAAAAGTTTGAATCCCCCCTTTTCCCATTTTTTTAATAAAATAATGTAATAAAAAATAAACATAATCATTTGTGGTACCGCCAAGTGTGTAATGTTAGCTAAACCGCACGGTTGATGGTGTACATGAAGAAAAGTACCAAAGTCCAAAATTGTGCATTTTTGGTCACTTTATATACCATAAACATTTTTATAAAAATCGATCAAAAGGTCCCATCAAAACCAAAATAGTACGGATAAAACCTACAGACCCCAGGGTAAAAAATGAGCCTGCATACAGCCTTGTATGCGGAAAAATAAAAAGGTAATAGGGGTCAGAAGACGAAAATTTTAATCATACTAATTTTGGTACATGTAGGTATAATTTTTTTTAAAGTAGTAAAATAAAATAAAACCTACATAAATTGAATATCCTTGTGACTGTATGGACCTACAGAATAAAGATTGGGTTTTTTATTTTTTATTTCACCCCACAAATACGTTTTTTTTTTTGTTTCGCCGCAGATTATGTTATAAAATAAGTGCTGTCATTACAAAGTACAATTGGTGATGCAAAAAACAAACCATATATGGGTCTGTAGGTGCAAAATTGAAAGTGTTATGATTTTTAGAAGGAAATGAGGAAACAACAAAGGTGCAAAAACAAAAATTGACCTGGTCTTTAACCCCTTAAGGACACAGGGCGTATCCATATGCCCCCGTTTCCAAGTCCTTAAGGACACAGGGCATATGGATACGCCCTGCGCATTTCCGGCCCCCGCCGCTAGCCGGAGGGGAGCCGGTGCCGGATGCCTGCTGAAATCGTTCAGCAGGCATCCCGGCATATCGCCCAGGGGGGTCATTATGTCCCCCCATGTCGGCGATGGCCGCAGATCGCTGGACAATTCAGTCCAGCTATCTGCGGCGGATTCCGGGTCAATCGGGTCTCCAGTGACCCGTCTCTGACGGCCCCGAACAGCCATAGCCTGCAGGGGTGAGGTGGCACCTATGTCCACCCCTATGCAAATCCCTAATTTAGGCCTCAAATGCGCATGGCGCTCTCACTTTGAAGCCCTGTCGTATTTCAAGGCAACAGTTTAGGGCCACATATGGGGTATCACCGTACTCGGGAGAAATTGTGTTACAAATTTTGGGGGGTATTTTCCGCTATTAAAATTTTTTTTTTTTTTTTACATATGCAAAAGTCGTGAATCACCTGTGGGGTATTAAAGTTCACATTACCCCTTGTTATGTTCCCCGAGGGGTCTAGTTTCCAAAATGGTATGCCATGTGGTTTTTTTTTTTGCTGTTCTGGCACCATAGGGGCTTCCTAAATGCGGCATGCCCCCAGAGCAAAATTTGCTTTCAAAAAGCCAAATGTGACTCCTTCACTTCTGAGACCTGTAGTGCGCCAGCAGAGCACTTTTCACCCCCATATGGGGTGTTTTCTGAATCGGGAGAAATTGGGCTTAAAATTTTGGGGGGTATTTTCTGCTATTACCCTTTTTCAAAATGTTAATTTTTTGGGAAACCAAGCATTTCTGCTATTAAAATTTTTTATTTTTTTTACATATGCAAAAGTCGTGAATCACCTGTGGGGTATTAAGGTTCACTTTACCCCTTGTTACGTTCCCTGAGGGGTATAGTTTCCAAAATGGTATGCCATGTGTTTTATTTTTTTTTTGCTGTTCTGGCCCCATAGGGGCTTCCTAAATGCGGCATGCCCCCAGAGCAAAATTTGCTTTCAAAAAGCCAAATGTGACTCCTTCTCTTCTGAGACCTGTAGTGCGCCAGCAGAGCACTTTTCACCCCCATATGGGGTGTTTTCTGAATCGGGAGAAATTGGGCTTCAAATTTTGGGGGGATATTTTCTGCTATTACCCTTTTTAAAAATGTAAAATTTTTGGGAAACCAAGCATTTTAGGTAAAAAATATATATATATTTTTTTTACATATACAAAAGTCGTGAATCGCCTGTGGGTTATTAAGGTTCACTTTACCCCTTGTTATGTTCCTCGAGGATTCTAGTTTCCAAAATGGTATGCCATGTGTTTTTTTTTTTTTGCTGTTCTGGCACCATAGAGGCTTCCTAAAGGTGACATGCCCCCCAAAAACCATTTGTCGCTCCTTCCCTTCTGAGCCCTCTACTGCGCCCGCCGAACAATTAACATAGACATATGAGGTATGTGCTTACTCGAGAGAAATTGGGTTTCAAATACAAGTAAAAATTTTCTCTTTTTTACCCCTTGCAAAAATAAAAAAATTGGGTCTACAAGAACATGCGAGTGTAAAAAATGAAAATTTTAATCTTCTCCTTCACTTTGCTGCTATTCCTGTGAAACACCTAAAGGGTTAAAACACTTACTGAATGTCATTTTGAATACTTTTGGGGGGTGCAGTTTTTATAATGGGGTAATTTGTGGGATATTTCTAATATGAAGACGCTTCAAATCCACTTCAAAACTGAACTGGTCACTGAAAAGTAGTGAGTTTGAAAATTTTGTGAAAAATGTCAAAATTGCTGCTGAACTTTGAAACCCTCTGGTGTCTTCCAAAATTAAAAACTCATAAATTTTATGATGCCAACGTAAAGTAGACATATTGTATATGTGAACCAAAAAAAAAAATATTTTGAATATCCATTTTCCTTACAAGCAGAGAGCTTCAAAGTTAAAAAAATGCAAAATTTTCATTTTTTTAAATCAAATTTGGGGATTTTTCACCAAGAAAGGATGCAAGTTACCACAAAATTTTACCACTATGTTAAAGTAGAATATGTCACGAAAAAACAATCTCGGAATCAGAATGATAAGTAAAAGCATTCCAGAGTTATTAATGTTTAACCTGTTCAGGACCCATGACGTATGCATACGTCTTCACACCCTGGGTCTTAAGGACCCATGACGTATGCATACGTCATGGCGTTTTCCGGTCTCTGCCGCTCGCCGGGCAGAGATCGGAACTGGATGCCTGCTGAAATCCTTCAGCAGGCATCCAGGGCAAACGCCGAGGGGGGCCATGTAGGCCCCCCATGTCGGCGATCGCCGCAAATCGCAAGGGAAATCGCCCTTGCGATCTGCGGCGATACCGGGCTGATCGGGTCTCTGGGACCCGACCGCCCGGTAATTTCGCATGATCCCGGCTGTCACAGACAGCCAGGACCATGCTGGAGTATCGGAGCGAGGTGGCAAGCCGGCCACCTCCTCCGATCCCCCTGCGATCTGTCGGTTAGTTAACCGACCAATCGCAGGAGGGGGGGGCGGTTACTTCCTCCCGTCCTGCCCGGCCCCTGAAAGTCCGGAGAGGACGGGAGGAAGACCGGAGGACGCGGCGGGGGACGGGGGAGTGCTGGGGACCGGCCCCGGTACTTACCTCGTCCCTGAAGACCAGGATCCAGACGATGAAGACGGCGGCAGCGGCGACAGGTGAGTAGATCTTCAGCCGTGGTCGGGCCCTTTACAGCAATGCACGTTGCCGTAAAGCGACATGCATTGCTGTAATAGGACCCTGTAAACTACAACTCCCAGCATGCCCAGACAGCCCTTGGCGTCGGGGCATGCTGGGAGTTGCAGTTTTGCAACATCTGGAGGTCCACAGTTTGGAGACCACTGTGCCCTTCCAGATGTTGCAAAACTACACATCCTCAGCATGCCCTTACTGTCCAGGCATGCTGGGAGTTGTAGTTCTGTAACATCTGGCCCTTCAGATGTTGCAGAACTACAACTCCCAGCATGCCTGGACAGTTTTGGCATACTGGGAGTTGTAGTTTTGCAACATCTGGAAGGGCACAGATTGGGAACCACTGTAAACTGCAAACTGTAGTCCTCCAGATGTTGCAAAACTACAACTCCCAGCATGCTTGGAGTTGTAGTTTTGCAACATCTGGAGGACTACAGAACTACTACTCCCAGCATGCCTGAGAATGTTTGGGAGTTGTGGTTTTGCAACAGCTGGAGGCACACTGGTTGGGAAACATTGTTTCCTAACTCAGTGTTTCCCAACCTGTGTGCCTCCAGCTGTTGCAAAACCACAACTCCCAAACATTCTCAGACATGCTGGGAGTAGTAGTTTTGCAACAGCTGGAGCCCCCCCCCCCCCCCCTGTGAATGTACAGGGTACACTCACATGGGCAGGGGGCTTACAGTGAGTATCAGGCTGCAAGTTTGCGATGCAGCAAATTTTGCGCGGCAGCTCAAACTCGCTGTAATCCCCCGCCCGTGTGACTGTACCCTAAAAACACTACACTACACTAACACAAAATAAAATAAAAAGTAAAAAACACTACATATACACATACCCCTACACAGCCCCCCTCCCTCCCCAATAAAAATGAAAAACGCCTGGTACGCCACTGTTTCCAAAATGGAGCCTCCAGCTGTTGCAAAACAACAACTCCCAGTATTGCCAGACAGCTGTTGACTGTCCAGGCATGCTGGGAGTTTTGCAACAGCTGGAGGCACCCTGTTTGGGAATCGCTTGCGTAGAATACCCCTATGTCCACCCCTATGCAAATCCCTAATTCAGGCCTCAAATGCGCATGGCGCTCTCACTTTGGAGCCCTGTCGTATTTCAAGGCAACAGTTTAGGGCCACATATGGGGTATCGCCGTACTCGGGAGAAATTGACTAACAAATCTTGGGGGTCTTTTTCTCCTTTCACCCCTTATGAAAAGGTGAAGTTGGGGTCTACACCAGCATGTTAGTGTAAAAAAATAAACTTTTTACACTGACATGCTGGTGTTGCCCTATACTTTTCATTTTCACAAGAGGTAAAAGGGAAAAAAGCGCCACAAAATTTGTAACACAATTTCTCCCGAGTACGGAGATACCCCATATGTGGGCGTAAAGTGTTCTGGGGGCGCACAACAAGGCCCAGAAGGGAGAGTGCGCCATGTACATTTGAGGTGATTTGCACAGGGGTGGCTGATTGTTACAGCGGTTTTGACAAACGCAAAAAAAACAAAACCCCACATGTGACCCCATATCGGAAACTGCACCCCTCACGGAATGTAATGAGGGGTTCAGTGAGAATTTACACCCCACAGGTGTCTGACAGATCTTTGGAAGAGTGGGCTGTGCAAATTAAAAATGTTGTACAGCCCACTGTTCCACAGATATGACAGACACCAGTGGGGGGTAAATGCTCATTTTATGCCTTGTTACGTTCCTCAAGGGGTCTAGTTTCCAAAATGGTATGCCATGTGGGGGTTATTTTGCTGTCCTGGCACCATATGGGCTTCCTAAATGCGACATGCCCCCCGAGCAAAATTTGCTCTCAAAAAGCCAAATATGACTCCTTCTCTTCTGAGCATTGTAGTTCGCCCGTAGTGCACTTCAGGTCAACTTATGGGGTACCTCCATAATCAGAAGAGATGTGGTTACAAATTTTGGGGGGTATTTTCTGCTATTAACCCTTGCAAAAATGTGAAATTTGGGGGGAAACACACATTTTACTGATTTTTTTAATTTATTTTTTACGTATGCAAAAGTCGTGAAACCCCTGTGGGGTATTAAGGCTCACTTTATTTCTTGTTACGTTCCACAAGGGGTCTAGTTTCCAAAATGGTATGCCATGTGTTTTTTTTTTCCTGTCCTGGCACCATAGGGGCTTCCTAAATGCGACATGCCCCCGAGCAAAATTTGCTCTCAAAAAGCCAAATATGACTCCTTCTCTTCTGAGCATTGTAGTTCACCCATAGTACACCTCAGGTCAACTTATGGGGTACCTTCATACTCAGAAGAGATGGGGTTACAATGTTTGGGGGGTATTTTCTGCTATTAACCCTTGCAAAAATGTGAAATTTGGGGGGAAACACACATTTTAGTGAAATTTTATTTTTATTTTTTTTACATATGCAAAAGTCGTGAAACCCCTGTGGGGTATTAAGGCTCACTTTATTCCTTGTTACGTACCTCAAGGGGTCTAGTTTCCAAAATGGTATGCCATGTGGGGGATTTTTGCTGTTCTGGCACCATAGGGGCTTCCTAAATGCAACATGCCTCCCAAAAACCATTTAAAAAAAACGTACTCTCCAAAATCCCCTTGTCGCTCCTTCGCTTCTGAGCCCTCTACTGCGTCCACCGAACACTTTACATAGACATATGAGGTATGTGCTTACTCGAGAGAAATTGGGCTACAAATATAAGTATACATTTTCTCCTTTTTCCCCTTGTAAAAATTCAAAAATTGGGTCTACAAGAACATGCGAGTGTAAAAAATGGAGATTGTGAATTTTCTCCTTCACTTTGCTGTTATTCCTGTGAAACACCTAAAGGGTTAAAACGCGGACTGAATGTCATTTTGAATACTCTGGGGGGTGCAGTTTTTATAATGGGGACATTTGTGGGGTATTTCTAATATGAAGACCCTTCAAATCCACTTCAAACCTGAACTGGTCCATGAAAAATTGTGAGTTTGGAAATTTTGTGAAAAATTGGAAAATTGCTGCTGAACTTTGAAGCCCTCTGGTGACTTCCAAAAGTAAAAACACGTAAATTTTATGATGCAAACATAAAATAGACATATTGTATATGTGAATAAAAAAAAAAAATATTTGGAATATCCATTTTCCTTACAAGCAGAGAGCTTCAAAGTTAAAAAAATGCAAAATTTTCAAATTTTTCATAAAATGTTGGGATTTTTCACCAAGAAAGGATGCAAGATACCACAAAATTTTACCACTATGTTAAAGTAGAATATGTCACGAAAAAACAATCTCGGAATCAGAATGATAACTAAAAGCATTCCAGAGTTATTAATGTTTAAAGTGACAGTGGTCAGAATTGCAAAAAATGGCCGGGTCCTGAGGTGTAAAATGGCTGGGTCCTTAAAGGGTTAAAGTGACAGTGGTCAGATGTTCAAAAAATGCTCTGGTCCTTAAGGTGAAAAAGGTCTCAGTCCTTAAGGGGTTAAGGTCAAAATGGGCTTCATCCTTGAGGGTTTAAAATTGGATGACCTTGCACACAGCACCAATCCCGTTGATATCCTGGTCATCTGTATTGTACTATTTTACACATATTTTCCATTAAACGCTACATGCAGGACATTTCTATTGATATGGTGCAGGCGCCTCCAGCTGTTTTGAGCACAATTCCTGCTCAGGAGTTGATACATGCCTCACAGTTGATGTTTTGCTTCCCACGAGTGACACACATGACACCTCTTCCCTAATTGTTTTAGCTGGCTTTCATGCACCAGGCTCTTCCCTTTATTATTGGCTCCATTTTAGACTGTATTTAAACATGTAATCACACCTGTATTGCCATACTGATCTGAAGAAGGGGGTGCCTCCTCCGAAATCTTTGTTTTACTTAGTTTCATACAATCTAAATAAACCTACTTGGTATTACTAAATCCTACTTTGTTGGATGGTTTTGAATTGCACCTTTGCAAGACAGCAGCACCTCTCCACTGGATCATTTTCCTTTGCTTCTACATTTGGACACCTCACTTAATGGTGACTTATAAGTTATTAGCCATGCACTGGAAAATTGAGGAAGAAAGGATATGCAAAGCAGCTCGATCGCGTCACCTTTTCAGGTAGCTTTTCTTTAATGTTAGTGCTTCACTCCAACTCCACAGTTTTAGATACTGACTGTGAATTTATGCCAAGCCAGACATCAATTTAGGAGAGAGTACCCATCTGCAGGCAGCTGTTTTGAGGTAATTGCCCCTTGTCGGTACAGAGCAGCATCTCACCAGCCAAGCCAAGACACCCTGCTCTATATTGACAACGGCCAAGCTGTGTTAATCAGGACACCCTAGGCTATTTAATGATAATTCTATCTCAATTTTTTGGGGGTTGGCCATCTTTAGGTGGAACTGTGCCTCCTTTGGCTGCTTGGCCTCTGGGTAGATGCACAGGTTGCTATATTGTATATTATGAGAAGAAAAAAAGAAACAAAAAGAAGGAAGAACAGGGGTCTAGAAAAAATCCAAAAATACTTTGGTGCAAACCTTGAGTACCTGGAATCAATCATTGGCAAATATACATCTTATCTAGCAAAACTAATAGCAGACATCATCATTTTATCATGTTCTAATTTGTTTTGGGTCATGAAAATGTAGGGACTTCTTGTGTTAGTCTTTAAATAAAACTTGGTCATGAAGGAAATTGAGCTTAGTTCCTTTGTTTCTAAGTTTAAATGCCAAGCCATGTCCATTGTAACTGGTCCACGGCGATAAGCCTGGTACGGCTGTTTTCAGTGTAAGCATTTATTCTGCTTAGCGACTATATTCTAATGGGTATTGTAAGTCTTGTTCTGTGTGTTTCATTATTAATAGTCCAAGCATGTTCCTCATGCAGCTACCTAAGTAGGCTCAGGATCTTCTGTAATGGCAAGTTCCCACAACAAAATGTTAATGTACTTGGTGCATTTGGTTCTTCTATTTATTTGGGGTGGACTATATCAATGTCTACTTAGAAATTAACATTTTATTATGGAAATGGTTTTATTTGTCATAAGAGGAGTCTACACATGAAGGTATTTTCACTGTACAGTATTAGGTAATTGTATCTTCCAGGACATTTTTATTAATGGTTTATCTTCTGATCAGTGGTGGTCTGATCGGTGGTGGTCTGAAATCTGGCACCCTGCCAATCAGCTGTTCACCAAAGCATCCATATATAGAGTAAAGCAATATGGTAGCAGACAGCTTCATACATTGTATAGTTGCCATGCCACTTTAATTAGAGCAGAGCTGTAGTAACCATTCATGGCCACTACACAATATGTGGAGCTGTCTGCTTCTGGCTTTCTCCTCTGTATGTGTGAGTACCACAACTAAACCAAACAACATGAACCAAACATGCATAAAATCAAGCACACAGCCACGTAATCTCTATTAAACACATTGACAGGTTAGAATTGATCATCCTAAAGAGCTCAATGGGGGATATTTGTCAATACCTGTGCAAAGGAAAGGTTGCTGAGTTTCCTATAGCAACCAATCAGATTGCTTCTTTCATTTTGCAGAAGCCTTGTTAAAAATGAAAGAAGCGAGCTGATTTGTTGCTATGGGCAACTGGGCAACTTTTCCTCTCGACAGGTTTGGATAAATCTCCCCCAATGAGTTTAAACATGGCACTGCCCTAAGATGCTACAAGTGAGTTAGTGATAGTTCTGATCTGCGAAATGTACCACAGACAACTTAATATGCTATTACTGTAAAAATGTCGGTAATAGAATGATTCAAACCTAAGTGACATCAGCATAGGTTTTGGTTGAACACTGTACATGAGCATAAGATCATGCACAATGCCAAGTATCAGCCGTCGTAATGTATAGGATGCCATTAGGGGACACTTAAGTAGTAGAAAGGGTGCAGTAGACCACTTTTGTTGCTTTAGTTTATGTGGTGTCCCGGTACCGTATTGCATACTGTACCTTGGTTAGGGGTCCCCAAAGTCAGAGTTCCTAGTAACTGTGGGGGTCCGCTTCTTTAGTCATTCCCTAGTCACCCCTCAAATAGTTAATATTCTAGCAAATTATATGTAAATGCTGTATATTATATGTATGCTTACCTTCATAGCGTCGCAGGACCTTAGGTCATGTGATTCGGGTTGGCACTCTATGGTAGGTAAAAGGACCTTTGGAGGTTCATGGGTCATGTGATTACCCATAATACTTTATAAAGCTGATTGACAAATGGTGTGGACCAATCCTAACACGGCCAGCCCCTGCCCATATAAGGGAGCTTCAGCCAATAGACGCTCTCTTGGGTTGCTGACACTTCATGAGGACAGACCTCCGCAACTTACAACGACTGCTACTAGGCCACAGCCTGCCAGCCTCGGCCTGAAACGAAACAGTGAGTTCTTACAACTTCCCCGCTTATGCTAGCGAGACCTCTGGACCTAAACATATCCCTAAATCCAGCGGATCTATGCTTACAAAATCCTACTAACCTAACGAGCTTACAAAAGTCCCAGCCATACGTCAATCTCAGCTGCGCTGTACATAGACTTTGTTATAAATACTGTTCCTGTTATCCTATGTTACAGAAAATCTTCAGTAAAGTTTCCAAAAGTTTTCAGCAAAGCTCTGGTTGTTGACATTGCATTTATTCACCCTATCGCTTTTGGGAAGGGTGGCGATAGGCCAAGCATCACAGTATTAACCCTCACCCTGGCGTCATGACTGACAAGAGTTAATTATACCCTTGATATACCGCACAGCAACACCTCAAATGCCATACCCCCCCCCCCCCCAAGGCACCACAAAGCCTTTTTTGGTGTCACGAACAGGATACGGGTGTGTGCCTGCTGCTGTTGCCACCAGTGAAAGTGTACCCCCCCCTATATAAGAGACTGTGTTCATATAAGAGACTGTGTTCTTGTGCTGCAAACCGCATTTCCATGTACAAGAGCGGTGCGTGTGGTGTACAATACAAGGGGGCTACGCAAAAAGTAAGGTGGGGGCAAAGATTTATTTGCTGCGCAAATGTGTAAAGAGAGAGGCGAATTTATGCTGCGATCCTTTGGTCTGGGCAGCATGCCAAGAGTTAACTTGCTGCCAGAGAAGCGCGCGAAAAAGTCCCGCGCACCACCACGGCCTGCCCCTGGGCGTGGCTGCCAAGTTAATGTATCACAGCCGAAAGGGAACTTAAATGTACAGACGTTGTTCCAGGGAGGACCGGAAGTCGGGGCTGCACCGAAGACGTTCTTCCTGCTGGCAGCCATTTTGGGGAAGCCCAGTGCAAAAGAAACCCTGCAAAGCGACCTCTTCAGTCTGCACAGAGAGCCGGAGAGTACAGACATGGAGAAAAGCAGCATTCCTCGGGGTGAAAGCATCAAGATGGCACCGGATCAGCAGAAAGTTGTGGCTGTCGCAGCCCAACTGTTCCAGGACCTTGCCGACCGTCTACAGCGGTTGTCGCTGGATGAAGAGGGGGCCTGCAATCTTCCCCCACTGCATGACCACGACGATGACTGGCCGGACACACCACCAGAAAAAGGCGCTGAAACACCTGGAGGTGCATCACCGGTGAGACTGTCCCCTCACCATAGGACCTGGGGCTCATGGGCCGAGATCCCGTCAGAGGAGTCATCACAACAACCATGTTCAAGAAAGTGTGCCTAGCAGGACTATGCTAAGACTGTTCCAAGTTTTGCAACGTAACCATTAAGCTTGTGCCTGACCCTCAGGTCAAGATACTTCTAGCTTGCAGGACATTCGTAAGATTTGTGCCCGGCTAATTGTGGTAAGGCCGTGTTTAAAAAGACTCCTAGTTTAGGTGGACTGCTGATCCTTACACGCCAGTTTCGTGTATATGCCTTATACCTCCACAGTAACAAAAGAGTTTCTTGCTAAAAAATTGCACTTATCAGGTGTATGCGCCTGAACCCTGTTGGAGTGTTTAATAAATATTTCTGCTAGTATAAGAAAATGTAAGTAGTTGTTGTACACAGAAAAAAAAAATTCTGCCTTGTGTCTGTGTACATAAAAATGTAAATGGGTGTTGTACACAGAAAAATGTCTGTTTCAATGCATGTGTACACAAAAGGTAAAATGTAAATAATTCTTGTACACATGTACATACACTAGGAAATTTAAAAGGTGTTGTAGTAGTTGCTTAAAGGTGACTCTCTCGGCCCCTCTGAGAGTAGCATTACCGTCACTAGCACCTAACTCAGGGTAAACTGCCCTCAAGATACCAAGACTGATCTTCCAAATAGTATCTGTACACATAGTACATCACATAAATCACTTAAGGAGTACTTATCTCATTCTAACTTAGTACACAAAAAAATTTAATATATCTCACATTAAGAAAAAAAAAAAACAACAACACTTTAGGAATTGTAGCCTAAGTCATTGTCCAATTCCTGCCACTGTTTTGTACACTAATTTCTCTTTTCTCTCTACGTGTGTGAGATGCCCTGCCCGGCCAGCAGGTGCTCTTGTGAGCTAAAAATTGATGCACATATTTACAAAGGTAACCTGGGTAAGGTTATACTGTTGTGTTCTAGGGGGAAGAGAGTGTAGCAAATAGACCCTTGAAGCTAGCTTATTGGTAGACAGCCTCAGTCAAGCCAATATAACTTTAGTGTACAAGCAGGTAACTTAAATGGCAAACAGAAAATGTTTAGTGAGATATAAAAATGTCTAGAAAGCTTGAGAAATGTTTTAGAGAGCTTTAAAAATGTCTAGAGAGCTTTAAAAATGTATGGAAAGCTTTAAAATGTCTAGTGAGATAATGCTAGTTAGAGAATATAACATTTTTGACAGGATGTATATAATGTATGATAATTTCAACCTTCGTCCTAGTTCCTCTGCTTTAGGGGACAGCATTCGACTTGTTTTAAGTAAGGGGGTTTGTGGTGTCCCAGCACCGTATTGCATACCGTACCTTGGTTAGGGGTCCCCAAAGTCAGAGTTCCTAGTAACTGTGGGGTTCAGCTTCTTTAGTCATCCCCTAGTCACCCCTCAAATTGTTAATATTCTAGTAAATTATATGTAAATGCTGTATATTATATATATGCTTACCTTCATAGCGTCGCAGGACTTTAGGTCATGTGATTCGGGTTGGTACTCTATGGTAAGTAAAAGGACCTTTGGAGGTTCATGGGTCATGTGATTACCCATAATACTTTGTAAAGCTGATTGACAGATGGTGTGGACCAATCCTAACACAGCCAGCCCCTGCCCATATAAGGGAGCTTCAGCCAATAGACGCTCTCTTGGGTTGCTGACACTTCATGAGGACAGACCTCCGCAACTTACAACGACTGCTACTAGGCCACAGCCTGCCAGCCTCGGCCTGAAACAAAAGAGTGAGTTCTTACAACTTCCCCGCATATGCTAGCGAGACCTCTGGACCTAAACATATCCCTAAATCCAGCGGATCTATGCTTACAAAATCCTTCTAATCTAAAGAACTTACAAACGTCCCAACCATACGTCAATCTCAGCTGCGCTTTATAACAAAGTCTATCTCAGCTGCGCTTTACATAGACTTTGTTATAAAGACTGTTCCTGTTATCCCATGTTACAGAAAATCTTCAGTAAAGTTTCTGAAAGTTTTCAGCAAAGCTCTGGTGGTGGACATTGCATTTATTCTACATCTCCCTATCACTTTTGGGAAGGGTGGCGATAGGCCAAGCATCACAGTATTAACCCCCACCCTGGCGTCACGACTGACAAGAGTTAATTATACCTTTGATATACCGCACAGCAACACCTCAACTGCCATACACCCCCCCCCCAAGGCACCACATTTACTTTCCCTTGCTTATAATTACATGATTTTTTACTTTATCGTGCTAAATATTATTTTGTTCATACTCACAAATGTAAGCTGTCTTTTACAAATTTTGGTAAACTGTGAGTAAAATTTTTTTTCAATAAAAAAAATGTAAACATAAAAAAATGGTGCAGTACAGATTTGTCTGACTGACAAATCTGGGTTTGTGATTATCTAGAGCTTTAATGCTTTTAGGTCTGCCATCAGGTGAAGGTCCAAGCTTAACTTTTCAGGCCTGTGTCGCCTAGCAGCTGCACTGCCATGCAAGAAGAAGGCACTGCCTGTTCCAGAACATCATTATTACCCTTATAATATGTTACGAGGTTAAAGGGAACCTAAGGGTGTGTGAGAGCCTGAGAAGACAGGACTAGATGCGGATGGCTTCCTGCCCAGGGGACTACTTACAGGCTGGCCGGGGACACCTTTCAAACTTCATATCTTCACCATCACTGTGCACTGCCCCCCCCCCCCTTCAAACAACTGTGCCACTGCTTCCAATGAACTGTGCTGCTGTGTCCCTAATAAACTGTGCCGCTGTGTCCCTTATAAACTGTGCCACTGTGTTCCTAATCAACTGTGCCGCTGTGTCCCTAATAAACTGTGCCACTGTGTTCCTAATAAACTGTGCCGCTGTGTCCCTAATAAACTGTGCCACTGTGTTCCTAATAAACTGTGCCGCTGTGTCCCTAATAAACTGTGCCACTGTGTTCCTAATAAACTGTGCCACTGTGTCCCTAATAAATTGTGCCACTTTGCTCTAAATCATAGTTTCACAACTTCTGACAGTCCAGCTGTTGCAAACTCCAACTCCAACCATGCACTGACAGAATGTCATGATAGGAGCTGTAGCTTTGCAACAACTGGAGAGCTACAAGTTGAGGCTTAACATCTCTCCCAGAGAATACTCACCTGTCCCTAGTTCCCTGTTGTTTCGTTGCTTTGGCCGCCCCATGTCAGTCAGGTGGCTGCAGGGCAGAGCTGCTGTTTCACAGTCTGGACAATTGGCAGCTGCAGTTTGAGGCTTGGTCGGGCAGTGGGACTGCCTGTTTGCTGTTTCATTACCCCTGAGTATTTTTTGTCGCAGTGGCAGTGATCAGTGTTACTTTATGGACCCTCTCTTATTAGGTGGCCTTGACGTGGCAAGTCAGCAAGCAAATTTTGAACAAGTGTTATTTTAACACCCTGTTAGTTTTTAGAATTATGCTGAGAAGTAAAAAGATCATAGTACAAGTTGTGGATGTGCGGCTATGCTCTGTTTCTCTATTTGTGAATTACATTTGTATTCTGTTCCCTCTTTTATTTTGTTTTTTCATGGCCAGCACTCCACTCCGCCTATTTGGCCCGAGGCATTTTTTTTATTTTAGCAGGAGACTGCATAATGGTTTCTTCCTAACATTCTCCTAGCCCTCTGGCAGGGAGCACATGGTAGGTGTTCACACTGGTGTGGTGCTCTGCGGTGGCCATTGTTGCTGTGGTGCTTTGTCTGTGGGGTGGTGTGGCCCAGAGCTGGGGGCTTAATTCAGCAGCAGTGAGGCTGCCAGGTCAATGGGTTGTTCCCCCTGTGGGCTTGGTGTGGCAGCGGCGGTTGTCACTGCCAGTGTTACGCCAGTGTTAGTTTAGGGACCCACTCTTCATCAGGTGGCCTTGACATGGCGAGTGGGCTTGCAGGGTTTGATCAAAAGGTACACTAACAACCTGTTAGTTTCTGAAATGATGCTAAGAAGTTATTAGATCATGTTCTTTTCTCTATTTGTGACTTGCAGTCAGTGTTTGGACCGATGTCTGCTAATTGAGTACCCATGATCAAGAAAATGCTGCTTACTGCATGCAGAGTGCTTATTGTAAAATATAGTACAGTGAAACATCTATAAAATAAAAAACATCTATTTGAGAAGACTATCCCCTTATCCAGCCAAGATTGTGTGTGATGGTTTTTCAGGCCACCATACGTCATAATGGCCATTTTCTAGAAGAAGATAGCAGACCACTTTTTGATGCAACTTTGTATGAGAGGTTTCCCTGTAAAACCCATGCTGTGTATTAATCCTAAGACATTAGTTCCAGCAATGCTGATAAACCAATAGGAGAATCTGCTGTTCATGGATATTGCCAATGAAAATTTTTTTTTATATAGTTGTTTATTTAGTAATTTTAAAATATAATATAGAAAAGTAAAAGACATGTACAATGAACGCAACACATATGTAAGCTAATGACAAGTTTTATGCAATCACAAGTTAATTTGCCACAATGAACTGCAATGCTGCTGTGTGCTCTCATCCCATTATAAAACACCTGGGTAGTAACACAACCTTATAAACTTTTTGGTTCTCCTAAAGCTTTTATATTTTTTATTTACCGTATTTTTCGCGTATAAGACGCACTTTTTCTTCCCCCAAACTGGGGGGGGGGGGAAAGTCGGTGCGTCTTATACGGCGAATACACCCCTATCGCGGCGGTCCCTGCGGCCATCAACCGCCGGGACCCGCGGCTAATACAGGACATCACCGAGCGCGGTGATGCCCTGTATTAACCCTTCAGATGTGGCGATCAAAGCTGTCCCGAACAGCCCGACTGAATAGCTTACAGGACACCGGGAGGGACCTTACCTGCCTCCTCGGTGTCTTCTCCGTTCAGGGATCCCCTGTATGGCCGGCGCTCTCCTTCCTTGTCATCACGTCGTCGAGTACGTGCGTCGGCATGCATAACGACGTGATGGCGGCGACGGAGAGCGAGGATACCCGGCCGGCAGCAGAGACATTCCTGAGCGACGGGGACACGGCGACAGCGATGGAGTGACATCCAGGGCAGCGGTGACGGGTCCGGAGCGGCGGGGACACGTGAGTATAACCTCCTATGCAGTGGTCTTCAATCTGCGGACCTCCAGATGTTGCAAAACTACAACTCGCAGCATGCCCGGACAGCCAACGGCTGTCCGGGCATGCTGGGAGTTGTAGTTTTGCAACATCATGAGGTCTGCAGGTTGAAGACCACTATTGGGTTCAAAATCTTAATTTTTTTAGATTTTGCACCTATAAATTGGGTGCGTCTTATACGCCGGTGCGTCCTATAGGGCGAAAAATACGGTACTATTTATTTGCTTAGAAATATGATGTTAATATTGTTGTAAATATTTTTATTATATTCTATAGTTATAGATATATTATAAATGCAGTGACTCTTTCCTTGTTAGATTCATACTGTAGAAAATACTTTATTTGTAGAAGTTGATACTGAATAAAGTGCCTTATCAGTGCTGCATGCTCAGCTCATGCAATGAATGGTGAATACAGCCTGTGTACATTTGTTCGCTGTTCTGCCTTGTTTTCCCATCACATTGCAGTCCAGTACATATGCAGTGAATAACTCAGTGTTATTCCATCACCTTTCGCTCTGCCCTCCGCAGCTGTGCTACTCATAGTGTCATGGGTGCTGGCCCACAGAAAAGGACACAAAAAGATAAATTATCTGTTCAATATTCTATATTTCTTGTACTAGGCACCGGCTGAGAAACTTGGGCCGATTTTACATTTCAGGCACGACGGCAGTCACAAGGAATTGCTGTGGATAGAAGATGTATTCTGTTTTCCAAGCTTTTCACTGCAGTCAAAGTTATTGTTGTATCCTCACTCGCTCAGTGCTAAGGAAGCTTCTACCAAAAGGTCATGCATGCTTTGCCAGTGTCAGGCTGGTTACTTAGCTCACTGTTAAAGCATGCCTGACAAACCGAGTGCTGTCCAAAATGTGTCATTGCCAATAACCAATGTCATTTATCACTCAGCACTTCTTGAATAAATGGGTAAAATACCCATTATGAACTCGGATTGGTATGTATTATCGTGCACATTGGCGTGAAGGTATAGTAGTAGTTATTAATATTTCCCGGAAAATGCTTGCCGAGATTAGTTTTTTTCTCAATGAGGCAATATGTATAGTAGGATTATATATTTATGGAAATTGCATGACACAGCACATCTCTCTTTGGTGTATTTTGTATCTCTCTGTCATACATGGACCCCTCAGTTTTTGTGTTATGCATAACACTGGTTATAGGTATTGCTTAGAGCACTCATTTGCCTCCTTAAAGGAGTACTCCAGTGAAAATGTACTTATCCCCTATCCACAGGATAGGAGATAAGTAGCTGATCATGGGATCTCTGCGATTTCTGGGGCGGGACCCTGGCTCTTTCACTGAGGAGCACGTGTCGTCTACAGGTAGACGACACACGCTCCATTCATTTCTATGGCAGCGCCGATGATGCTCGAGTGCTGTACTTGGGTCTTTTTGCCACTCCCATAGAACTGTATGGAGCGGGTGCTTTCTGCACCATGCAGTCCTCACTGAGCACCGGGTCCCATCCTGGAGATCGAGAGGGGGATACAGCGGTCGGACTCCCCCCCCACCCCCCCACGTGATCAGCTACTTTTTCCCAATCCTGTGGATTGGGGGTAAGTTAATTTTTGCCATTGTTCCCCTTTAAAGGGATATCAACTGGGGACAGAAATTTAGAGTATGTGATTTGGGCCCCCTTTTTCTGCATGGTTTATACATTTTCTTCTTAGTTAAGTGTTCCATACACAGTATGACTGCTTTATTTTTAAGCATTTGTATAAGATCTGGTCCTTAATTTTTAGTAGACAATCAGATAGGTAGTAAGTGAAGGCCTTGGTTGGCCTACTGGAGGTAGGGTTCACCCTAGTCCCTAGACTGCTAACAGGGCCCTTAGGGCTTTTAGGGTAATTACTTTGTTGAGGCATGAGGTATACTGTAGTAGAATAGAGAACACCAGGGACAGAATCAGGTCCTAGGGTTAAGTGGCATATAGTTTCTAGCCCAAATAGGATGCTCGTGGGTCAGACCTAATTTCTTGTAATATGACTCAACTGGACAAGCGTACAATTCTATTGTTATTTGATATTTGTTTGTCTGTCTTAGGACTGAACATTTATCTAGATAAATAAAGGTTGTGTATAAGCTTGTGCTTCTGGCACATTGCATTTGACTTCACACAATCAAAGTATATCAGTTGTTCTGTGATGCTTTGTCTGTATAATGAACAAACACTTACATTTCATTTCACCAAAATCAGAGCTGCTATAACAAAAGGAGCCCTCTAGGATGTCCATATGCTTTACTAGGGCACATGGACAAGGCCTGTCATGGTGAGACAACCCTTTTAGTGCAACTTAATCTGACAGTGGCACATTGTTAGCAATGGTTTAAGGATGCTAAAATGCAAGGTAATGATAATTAATAGTGAACATAATTATAATATGCTTCTTTGTTACTTGAAAGAAATTATCACCCAAGGCAGACTCAAGATTTATGAGCAATGAAAACATTAAATTCTCACTACACAGCATTTGAAGTGGCAAAAAAATTAACAAGCTGAGTACATTAAGAATTTCATTTAAAATATGAAAATAATTTCAAAATCATAATATTATTTGCAAAAAAAATCTACTAAAACAGACTACAGAAATACGTTACCTAATTTGTCCTATAAGTCACGTCAATGTCATTTGAATGTTCTTCCACCATTCTACAGCACGTGGCAGGATAGCCGGCATTCATCAAAAGGCTGCTCTTCTTGATAAATGTCGGTGTTCCTAATGCCACAGGGGTATGGGGAAAAGTTAGGTACTAACAGGCCCATAGCATATGAAATGGTGCTCCTGGACCTGGATTTTAACAGGCTGACATTATTTAGGCTGGGGAGGGACAAAAACAATGGCCCTTGCACACTCTGGTAATGTCAGGCTTTTGCTGCTTTGGTTAGTGTAATTTGGATAAAACAGGGAACCCCACGCTTTTGTTTTTAACAAATAAATAAATATATAAATAAATGAAAGTGTGGGCTTCCCCGTATTTTCCAAATCAACCAAAGACCAACCAAAGCAGCAACAACCTGACATTACCCAGGGTGGACAAGGACCATTGTTTTTTGCCCTCCCCAGCCTGTTACTGCCCAGGCCAGGAAGCCCAATTTTAGATGCTCCTGCTCTTCACCGTACACGATGGTTGTGGGTACTGGTGTAATCACCTGGGTTTGCGATAGCAGTTTTTGGGGCTCTGGCTTATTAATAGATGCCGTCTATCAGATGGCTTCCACTAATAAGCCTGTATAGTGCAATTTACAAACACATTTTATTTTTAAAAGACTGTTACCACCACAATAATAACTGTTAATTTTTAATAAAAGGGCTAACAAGGGTTGTGTGGGGGTGGGCCCCCACACAACCCTTGTTAGCCCTTTTATTAAAAAAAAATAATTAAATCATGTCTAACATTACCAGTACACAGTAAACAGACACGCGTCACAAAGAATTTCTATCAACACGTGCAGCTCTCCAGTGACAAAGCTCCGCGCACCTAGGGCTGGGCCAAACTGGAGACTGCCATATCACTCGCGCAGCACTGTTGACATACTATGAGCATTACATGTCCCAGGAGACAACCCCCTGGGCTTCACATAAGTATGCATTTATAGGATGAAAAAAATAAGATGGGTACGATGGCAAATAGTATAGATATAAAGTACCGGTATGTCCAAGATTAGAGAATAACCAGAAAGTTACACAGATTAAATAGTAAAAAAAGTAAAACAAAATAAAAAAAGCGATTGAGCCATTGAGGCATCTAGGGGTAAGGGTCTTTAAATAATATATCCTCTGGGCTTTTTTGCATAGTAGTACATGTTTATTGACTGAACATTGTGTGAACACATTGCACACTTTAGTAAAATTAGCCATTTCTTTCCATCAGTATACTGTTGTAAACACCATGACAATTACCAGTTGCTGTTTCATTTCATGCGTTTTTCATGCACCGTCAAATCTAAACTTTGTGTCCAGGATTTTGAAAAAAAAAAATCAAAACAGATCACTTCAAAGCATCAAAACATCAATGTATTCAACAGCTGAAATAACTTATTAACAAGACGAGTACAAGTGTATTCTGTAACGTGGGCAGAAATTTTCCAAAAGGAATAGAAACCAGCGCTGCCAAATGTTTTGAAATCCTAAACACATTTTTTGTTCTTTGCTTGAGCATAAAACCCATGAATAAATGCCCTGGCAAAATGAAATATAAAAGTGAGTCATTTATTCCTGATACAGCACAAATGAGTGCTAAAATATTAGTTCATCTTGACGAAATACTTAATTTGTTCAGCTAAAGGGTAAGCTTAACCAAGAAAAACAAAAGATATTTTGCCCAAGAAGACCATGTGGAATATAAGTTTGTTCCTCCCACTACTACATTTTAAAGGGGTACTCTGGTGGAAAACATTTTTTTTTTTTTTTAATCAACTGGTGCCAGAAGGGTAAACAGATTTGTAAATTACTCCTATTAAAAATTTTTTTACCCTTCCAGTACTTTTTAGCAAATTAATTCTACAGAGGAAATTGTTTTCTTTTTGAATTTCTTTTTTTGTCTTGTCCACAGTGCTCTCTGCTGACACCTGATGCCCGTAACAGGAACTGTCCAGAGCAGCATAGGTTTGCTATGGGGATTTTCTCCTGCTCTGGACAGTTCCTGATGCGGGCATCAGGTGTCAGTAAAGAGTACTGTAGACAAGACAAAAAAGAAACAATTTCCTCTGTAGCATACAGCTGCTAAAAAGTACTGGAAGGGTAAAGATTTTTTAATAGAAGTAATTTACAAATCTGTTTAACTTTCTGGCACCAGTTGATTTAAATAAATAAATAATGTTTTCCACCAGAGTACCCCTTTAAGTCACAAAAGTGAGTGAGGGTGAAATGCGGCACTGCTGATATCAAGCTCTAAAACCCAATTCTCTAGGCCCATTCAAAAAGCATGGGTGTATCTACAGTCATAATATTTACATAGTCCAGAGGCTGAGGTGGTCTGCACTACTTAAAAGAAATAGCCCTGTTACTTGCCCTGATCCCACACTGTAAATTAGCCATGAAATCGTAGATCAGTGTCATTTACCTTCACATGACCATCAGGTGGGGAGGGCTGCAGGAATGATCCTGCCACCCATCATCAGCCACATATACCTAATACATGGTGAGATCTGTGGCCTATGGCCACAGATCTCACCATGTATTAGGTATGTGTGGCTGATGACAGGTGGCAGGATCATTTGACACCTTAAAATGACCCGTTCCGCTAACAAACATTAATTTACTCATTTGTGTGCTGATCGCTGGACCTATAACACAGGATGTTATCGGGCTGTTTGGCCGATAATTGTCCCATTTAATAGTGCCCTAAGCCATAGAACAAAATGACAAAATTACGTACACGCTAACACGTTATTGCCTTAGATCACTTTTTTTTGGGGCCCTATAAGTTCTAGTTATGACTTGGCCGTAAGGACATGGGGATGATTTATCAAGCTGTCCTAGGGTACATTCACACTATGGAATTTCCTGGCTGAATTTCCACAAGGAAATCAAAAGGGTACTCCGCTTCCCTGGAGTTGGGAACATTTTGTTCCGAACGCTGGTGCCGGGGGTCGTGACGTCACGGGCCGCGCTCCCTCGTGGCATCACGCCACGCCCCCTCAATGCAAGTTTATGGGAGGGGGCGTGTCATCATAAGGGGGCGTGACCATGATGTCAACGACCCCCGCCGCCCGCACCTAGCGTTCTAAACGAATGCTGGGGACTGCACATAGATTGTGTGGGTCCCAGCGGCGGGACCCCCCGTGATCAGACATCTTATTCCCTATCGTTTGGATAGGGGATAAGATGTCTAGGAGCGGAGTTTCCCTTTAAGTACAGATTCAGCTTGCAGCAGCCTCCCACAGTTCTCAATGAAAGGCTGCCAGTCCATACACAATGTAAATGTTCCGACATGGGATTGATTCAGCTGAAAGAATGAACATGTTCATTATTTAGGTGGAATCCGACTGGAATGGCAATATAGCAGGGGCGGATCCAGAGTCTATTCTCGGGAGGGGCACAATCAGAGTAGCGTGCGGTGGTCAACCTGCCCCCACCCATAGACTTGAATTGAGGGGGCGTGGTGTGAAGTCACGCCCACGCCCCTCTTGACATCAAGCCACACCCCTCATTGCAAGTCTATGGGAGGAGGCGTGTTGACCCCTGCAGCCAGCACCCAGCATTCGGAACACAATGTTGCGAATGCTGGGGCAGAGAACAGTTCCCCCCCCACATTAGGTTGGCAGTATAGTTCCCCTACATTTGGTTGGCAGTATAGTTCCCCTACATTAGGTTGGCAGTATAGTTCCCCCTACATTAGGTTGGCAGTATAGTTCCCCCCCACATTAGGTGCAGCATAGTTCCCCCCACATTAGGTGCAGTATAGTTCCCCCCAAATTAGGTGCAGTATAGTTCCCCCCACATTAGGTGCAGAATAGTTTCCCACATTAGGTTGGCAGTATAGTTCACCCACATTAGGTGCAGTGCAGTTCCCCCCACAATAGGTGCAGTATAGTTCCCCACATTAGGTTGGCAGTATAGTTCCCCCTACATTATGTGCAGTATAGTTCCCCCCACATTAGGTGTAGTATAGTTCCCCACATTAGGTGCAGTATAGTTCCCCACATTAGGTTGGCAGTATAGTTCCCCCCACATTAGGTTGGCAGTATAGTTCCCCCACATTAGGTGCAGTATAGTTCCCCCACATTAGGTGCAGTAGAGTTCCCCACATTAGGTGTAGTATAGTTCCCCACATTAGGTGTAGTATAGTTCCCCGACATTAGGTGTAGTATAGTTCCCCCACATTAGGTGCAGTACAGTTCCCCACATTAGGTTGGCAGAATAGTTCCCCCACATTAGGTACAGTATAGTCCCCCACATTAGGTGCAGTATAGTTCCCCACATTAGGTGCAGTATAGTTTTCCCACATTAGGTACAGTATAGTCCCCCACATTAGGTGCAGTATAGTTCCCCCACATTAGGTGCAGTATAGTTCCCCCACATTAGGTGCTGTATAGTTCCCCCACATTAGGTGTAGTATAGTTCCCACACATTAGGTGCAGTACAGTTCCCCACATTAGGTTGGCAGTATAGTTCCCCCACATTAGGTACAGTATAGTCCCCCACATTAGGTGCAGTATAGGTCCCTCACATTAGGTGCAGTACAGTTCCCCCCACATTCGGAGCAGTATAGTTCCCCCACATTAGGTGCAGTATAGTTCCCCCACATTAGGTGTAGTATAGTTCCCCCACATTAGGAGCAGTATAGTTCCCCACATTAGGTGTAGTATAGTTCCCCACATTAGGTGTAGTATAGTTCCCCCACATTAGGTTGGCAGTACAGTTCCCCACATTAGGTTGGCAGTATAGTTCCCCCACATTAGGTACAGTATAGTCCCCCACATTAGGTGCAGTATAGTTCCCCACATTAGGTGCAGTATAGTTCCCCCACATTAGGTACAGTATAGTCCCCCAATTAGGTGCAGTATAGTTCCCCACATTAGATGCAGTATAGTTCCCCCACATTAGGCATAGTATAGTCCCCCACATTAGGAACAGTATAGTTCCCCCACATTAGGTGCAGTACAGTCCCCCACATTAGGTGCAGTATAGTTCCCCACATTAGGTGCAGTATAGTTCCCCCATATTAGGTGCAGTATAGTCCCCCACATTAGGTGCAGTATAGTCCCCCACATTAGGTGTAGTATAGTTCCCCACATTAGGTGCAGTATAGTTCCCCACATTAGGTTGGCAGTATAGTTCCCCCCACATTAGGTTGGCAGTATAGCATCCCCACATTAGGTGCAGTATAGTTCCCCCACATTAGGTGCAGTATCGTTCCCCACATTAGGTTTAGTATAGTTCCCCACATTAGGTTGGCAGAATAGTTCCCCCACATTAGGTACAGTATAGTCCCCCACATTAGGTGCAGTATAGTTCCCCTCATTAGGTGCAGTATAGTTCCCCCACATTAGGTACAGTATAGTCCCCCACATTAGGTGCAGTATAGTTCCCCCACATTAGGTGCAGTATAGTCCCCCACATTAGGTGCAGTATAGTTCCCCCACATTAGGTGCAGTATAGTTCCCCCACATTAGGTGTAGTATAGTTCCTACACATTAGGTGCAGTACAGTTCCCCACATTAGGTTGGCAGTATAGTTCCCCCACATTAGGTACAGTATAGTCCCCCACATTAGGTGCAGTATAGGTCCCTCACATTAGGTGCAGTACAGTTCCCCCCACATTTGGTGCAGTATAGTTCCCCCACATTAGGTGCAGTATAGTTCCCCCACATTAGGTGTAGTATAGTTCCCCCACATTAGGAGCAGTATAGTTCCCCACATTAGGTGTAGTATAGTTCCCCACATTAGGTGTAGTATAGTTCCCCCACATTAGGTTGGCAGTACAGTTCCCCACATTAGGTTGGCAGTATAGTTCCCCCACATTAGGTACAGTATAGTCCCCCACATTAGCTGCCCCCCTGGATCAGCCACTTCATGCAGTATATACACACACATACTGTACACATTAAATACTGTAAATGCATCATACACACACAGTGCACATTACATACTGTACATGCTTCATACACACACAGATAGAACAGACCAGATAGACCAGTGTTTCCCAACCAGAGAGCCTTCAGGGGTTGCAAAACTACAACTCCCAGCATGCTCAGACAGCCTTTGGCTGTCCAGGCATGCTGGGAGTTGTAGTTTTGCAACAACGGGAGGCGCCCTGGTTGGGAAACACTGGTATAGATACACACATGCACTTTACATATAGTCATCCACAGTAGTAACACACACAGGCACAGTACATAGACATACACATATGTACGCACACATATATATATCCACACACACACGCTTATACATATATATATATATATACATATATATACATACATGCAGGGACACCCACTTTAGTCAGTCCCCATGTTGTACAGCCTCTGCTGTCTCCTTTCTTCACAGCTCTGTGCTCTCTCCCCCCCCCCCCCCCCCCCCCCCCTGCTCAGACGGCTGAAGGCTGAGAGAAGTGTCCGGGGCTGAGGGAAGATACCAAGTGCAGGGGGGAAGCGTGATTGTGGTGAGGTGAGAAGAACTCCAAAGCTGCAAATGAGTTTATTTAAAAAAAAATGTCAGACATTCGGGGGCCCTCTTGTTTGACTGGGTGCCTAGGGCCCGGAGAACAAGCTCCAAGAGGATGATTGTTAATCCGGCCCTGCCTAACAGTGGCACATATTCTGTCACCCTAATCCCCTGAGCCCTGAGCATACTCTTCTTACTTACAGTATGCGGGCCCCAGGGACGGGATCTCCGGGCACCGACCGGCCTGCAGTGGATCGCGTCCCCGCAGCTCACACGATGTGTACTCACAGCATGTGACAGCCAAGGTTAGTGAATGGTGGAGCAGGAGCTTACAGCTGCACTATAGTCTATGGGACACAGAACTCCAATTTTGTAGGAGACTCCTGCACATTGAATCCAAGCTGAAGAGAATCTTACTATAAGACATCATGATAAATCTCCTCTATGGTGCGCTTACCTTTAAAGTCTTTTCTATTGGTAATCTGTTAAACTGTTCCTAAAAACCCAAATTCAAAGTAGAGCTCCACTTTCTATGCAACTCTACTAACCTTTACATTTATGCAACACATTAAGGCTAAGTTTCTGATGTTAGCAGGGAGTCAATAGGGAAACACAAAACCCACTGTGTGTTTTTGGATTTCATTTTTTTTTTTACAAATCTGTTTAACTTTCTGGCACCAGATGATAAAAATTTTTTTTTTCCCACTGGAGTACCCCTTTAACGACGCAGGACGTATATTTACATCCTGCGCTGCCTCCCGTGATATGAAGCGGGGTCGCATCACATCGCGTCGGTCCCGGCGCTTATCAATGGCCGGGACCCGCGGCTAATACCAAACATCGCCGATCGCGGCAATGTGCGGTATTAACCCTTTAGAAGCGGTGGTCAAAGCGGGCTGTTCGGGACCGCTGCGGTGAAATTGCGGCGTCCCGAACAGCTTACAGGACACCGGGAGGGCCCTTACCTGCCTCCTCGGTGTCCGATCGACGAATGACTGCTCTGTGCCTGAGATCCAGGCATGAGCAGTCAAGCGCCGATAACACTGATCACAGGCGTGTTAATACACGCCTGTGATCAGGATGAGAGATCAGTGTGTGCAGTGTTATAGGTCCCTAAAAGTGTTAATAAAGGTCATTTAACCCCTTCCCTAATAAAAGTTTGAATCACCCCCCTTTTCCCATAAAAAAAATAAAATTGTAAATAAAAAAAATAAATAAACATATGTGGTATCGCTGCTTGCGTAAATTTCTGAACTATAAAAATATATAATTAATTAAACCGCCCAGTCAGTAGCGTACGTGCAAAAAAATTCCAAAGTCCAAAAAAGCGTATTTTGGTCACTTTTTATACCATTAAAAAATGACTAAAAAGTTATCAAAAAGTCCCATTAAAACAAAAATCATACAGTTAAAAACTTCAGATCACGGCGCAAAAAATGAGTCCTCATACCGCCCCGTACGTGGAAAAATAAAAAAGTAATAGGGGTCAGAAGATGACATTTTTAAACATATAAATTTTTCTGCATGTAGTTATGATTTTTTCCAGAAGTGCGACAAAATCAAACCTATATAAGTAGGGTATCATTTTAACCGTATGGACATACAGAATAATAATAAAGTGTAATTTTTACCGAAATATGCACTGCGTAGAAACGGAAGCCCCCAAAATTTACAAAATGGCTTTTTTTCCTCGATTTTGTCGCACAATGATTCTTTTTCCGTTTCGCCGTGAATTTTTGGTTAAAATGACTAATGTCCCTGCAAAGTAGAATTGGTGACGCAAAAAATAAGCCATAATATGGATTTTTAGGTGGAAAATTGAGAGGGTTATGATTTTTAAAAGGTAAGGAGGAAAAAACAAAAGTGCAAAAACGGAAAAACCCTGAGTCCTTAAGGGTTTAATGCAGAGATAAAACTTATTTTCATCAGGTCTAAGTTATAAATGTATTTAAGGACATCTTAGTCATTGGCGGATAATGTCCCCACTTTCATATCACCCTTTATATGGATGAGGTGGAGTCATTAATCACGTTGGCCACGGATGTTATCTCCATTATATACATTCAGGACTTTTGCTCTGGAATGTATTTAGCCCTTCTGAAACAGATCTCCTACCCTATCAGTGGCTTAGGTTCCTTCTATGTCCGTCTTGCTTGATAACTGCAGCTCTGATTTTTTAGATTGGCTGCCCTTATAAGCACAAGCCCACCACAAACCCACCAGGACATCAAAACGTGTTGAGATTATTTTCTATAAATTACTGCCAACCAGTGAGAAAAAGATTATTATCACGTAACCATTCAACATCTTTGGAGCCAAATGACCCTCAATAAGCCTGAAGTTCACTGACAGTTTTTACATTTTTTATTCCCTCTGAAGATCTTTCCCGACTCTGTATAAAATGAAACAGTTATGTTTGAAAAATGAATAATTCCGCTTTGAGACCAGAGGATGGAAAAATAATGACTTTGCAATCTGCATGATACTTCTCTGACTTCAAAGAAAGCTGCAATACCATTAATTTTATCCCCTCCGCATAGTGACAAATATTCTTCATCTCCTTCCTTGTGCCCTCACACTGAACTCTTTCGCTAACATTGTGACATCATTACTTGTGAAGCTGAAGTATTAACTGTGTTCACATCCTGAAGATAAGAGATTCCTAACTGTAAAATGCTTTAAATGAGATCTACTCCTATGTAAATAGCCTTTAGATAATTGCCCACATTTTTCATTCTCATAATTTTTCATTCTCATAATTTTTCATGTGATCTATTGTGATGGAATAGGGGGGATTTGTAGCTACACAGTGCGCTTTTCGATAAAAGTGACATGTTATCTTTATTTAGTAGATTTATAGGATTACAAGAATACCCAATGTATGTACATTTTGTTTTATTTTACTGCTTAAAAAATAATAACTTCTCATAAGAATATAAAAGTTTGTTTAAAGTTGTCGTCTCTTGACCCCTATAACTCTTTTTTTTTTCATATATAGTGACCCCTCGACCTACGATGGCCCCGACATAAGATAATTTCAACATGCGATTGCCTCTCAGAGGCCATCGCATGTTGAAGGCAGCATCAACATACGATGCTTTTGTATATCGGGGTCAGCTGCCGCCGGATAGCCGTTTACGGTGCCCCGTGTGGTCCACTGATGATCACTTACCTGTCCTCAGGGCTCCGGCGTGTCCTCTTCGGGATCCCCTGCATCGTCGGCGCTCTCCATCGTCGTCATCACGTCACTGCGCACGCCGTCCCCTCATCCAATAGGAGCGGCGTGCATAGCGACGTGATGGCGGCGACGGAGAGCGAGGATGCCGGGGAAGCAGAGGCCTTGCCGGAGCATCGGGGACGCATCGGGGACACCTCTGGGACGCGGCGACAGCGATGGACGGCGACATCCCGGCCAGCGGTGACGAGCGGTGACGGTCCAGAGCGGCGGGGACAGGTGAATACAACTTCCTCTAACAGTGATCTTCAACCTGCGGACCTCCAGATGTTGCAAAACTACAACTCCCAGCATGCCCGGACAGCCGTTGGCTGTCCGGGCATGCTGGGTGTTGCAGTGTTGCAACATCTGGAGGTCCGCAGGTTGTAGACCACTGTCCTATACTTTACATTGCACGGATCCCTCAACATGCGATGGTTTCAACAAACGATGGTCCGTTTGGAACGGATTACCATCGTATGTTGAGGGACCACTGTATATGTATAAGGGATCATTGTTTGTGCTCTGATCTGTAGTTGTTTTCTGTTTTGATTGGTCTTTTTTAAAGTGACCAAAAACATTTGCATTTCTGGTATTTTTTTTTTTTTTACGTCTATGACATTCCCAGCGCAATTTCATCAATGTTATATTTTTATAGTTCAGACATTTATGGACGATACAATACCACATATGTTAATGTTTTTTTTTTTTTTTTTTTCCATTATTTTATTTGAAAAAATTAAACGGTTTATTCACATGAATTACATTTTATTAAATAATTTTTTTTACACATTTTTTTTGTCCCCATAAGGGACTAAGCCTACAATCATTAGATTGCAAACACTGTTCAATGCTGTGCTATAGCACAGCACTGATCACTGTTATCAGCAGATAAGGATCGGATGGCACTGAGGCAGCTAAGGAGCCTCCAGCAATTGAGGCGTGTGATTGCACTGCAATGATCCTTTACGTCACGTTATGACCACGCCCACCGGCTACACCTGAGAATGTCATGATGGCATTGATAGCATTGTCAGTGAGTTACAATAATTCTTCCCCTACTTTTGTTTTTAATCATGTTTTTAATTAATTCAGCTGTGCCCTGGTGATATACTTATTAGCACTGTATACACTTTATATACACATCAGCTGCAACTTATGAAGATATAGCACATACCACTACTATATTGTCATGTATTTAGATGGATTATACATTTAGATGGAATCTGAATTTTGTTTTATTTGATTTAATATTGTAAGGAGATTTTTTGATTGATGTAATTGTTCACCACATAAATTGTATCACTTGTGATCACTCTGACATTCTGGAGAAAGAGGCATGATGCTGTCGAAACGTCACATCTGTATCTGAACATGGGCCAAGAAAAGCACAGTTTGTGTTCACTACTACTTATACTTAAATTTTGTATTTGAATCTATCTCTATAGTCAGTGACTGGGACTGGCTTTCATCCGCTTGCACCCTCCAGCTTCCTTGCATTATTTGGTTGCGCTGCTTCTACACTTGCGGTAGAAAATTGGGCTGTGATGTTAAGGGAACACTGGGGCCGACATTTATCAATGAGTATACACCTTTTTTTCTCCGTACAAAAGGCGCTATTTTGGCGCACTGTGTGTTATTTTGCGCCTTTTGGTGGTAGAATATTTTAGTCATTTCAGATGTTTTGGAGTAGCAGTACACGCTTTTCAATTCAGCGTATGCCGTGTACTGAAATTTATGAACTGCGCCTTTTTGTAAAAAGGTGCAAAAAAGGCGCAAAGCCACTGAAAAGTGTCTAAAACTACACCATCCCAGACCTGCCATAGCTTTTTGGTGTATGTGAAGAGAGAAATTTCAGAAAATGTGACCTGCACAAAATTTATCAAATGCTCTGTGAACATTTAAATTATCATCACACAAAAAAAGGGTGTAAAAAAAATGCTTGACTTATACCTACAATGATAAATGTGGGTCTTTAAATGGGCACTGTCACCAACTTTATTTTTTGATATGTTGTAGTACTTATGTACTACAACATATCTCTAATATATTTTTCAAATGTACAAAGAAGGAAGGAATGGCACTCACCGCTTACTGTAATTTCTTATCTTTTATTCTTCATAAAGTGCAGGTGCTATAAAAGGCATTTCACCCGGCCGGGTGTGGACGCCAGTGCGCGTGCTGCAGGTAACAATTGTTTCGCTCTGACTTGAGCTTCAACAGACCTTCCCTTTCCCATGCTCCTTCATTCCTTATAACACGTCATGAAGGATCCACGGGGCGGGGATTGCGGGCACAGTGGGTTAAAAACTGTACAAAGAACACACACAGTTAAAACCACAAACCAGGTAACTACAAAAATAATCCTAAATCAATCCTGTCATTTAATCCTCCTAATTCTGGTGCACCGGTTTTTAAAATCCACCTTGCTTCAATCTCGCGGAGGATTTTTTCATTAGCTTTCCTTGAGTACAAATTAACCTTTTAATTCCCATAAATTTTAGAACGCTTGCATCTCCATTGTGTGCTGTATTAATTTGTTCTATTAATCTCGGGGAACCTTTGCCTGATTTAATTGACCAGGCATGTTCCCGAAACCGTGTATTTAGTGCACGGATAGTACTTCCTACATAAAATCTCCCGCAGGTGCAAACTAATGCATACACTGCAAAGGAGGTTTTACAACAAATAAATTTGGTAATATTTTTGTAGTTACCTGGTTTGTGGTTTTAACTGTGTGTGTTTTTTGTACTTTGCACTGTTTTTAACCCACTGTGAACGCAATCCCCGCCCCGTGGATCCTTCATGACGTGTTATAAGGAAAGAAGGAGCATGGGAAAGGGAAGGTCTGTTGAAGCTCAAGTCAGAGCGAAACAATTGTTACCTGCAGCACGCGCACTGGCGTCCACACCCGGCCGGGTGAAATGCCTTTTATAGCACCTGCACTTTATGAAGAATAAAAGATAAGAAATTACAGTAAGCGGTGAGTGCCATTCCTTCCTTCTTTGTACATTTGGATTTTGGATACCCTTTGTTTTCATAAGGAATTGAGCACCACTAACTGTTATGGGATTGACCTGGTTCATATAGGAGTCACGGGAAGCTTGGCAGTGCCGGACAGCTTTTTCTAATCCAAGTTCTAATATACTTTTATTATTATTTTTTTATTAAAATGGTTTAATTTACATTTGAAAACCGGCCATTAGGGGTCTCCCTTCTAGTGGCCGGCTGAAGCCTGGCATGACGTCACGCCTGAAAAAGGACTGATTTTGGCCTGGCAATCAGTCCTTTTTCAGTTAGGCTGCACTTGCTCCCTGCCTGTCAATCAGATGGAGGGAACGGGGTATGGCGCGCGGGGGGGGGGTGGAGGGAACGGGCTAGCGCCGTAGCGCCGCATGTAACTAACTAATAGTTTATCTACACAGGGTGCCTCCAGCTGTTTCAATTCTACAACTCCCAGCATGCCCTGACAGCCAGTAGATGTCAGGGCAAGCTGGGAGTTGTAGTGGTGAAACAGCTGGAGGCACCCTGTGTAGATGAACTAAGGGCGGAAGTGTCGGCCCCAGCAGGCATCAGTGACATGGTGCCTGCTGGGGAAGTCTGCCTGGTAGTGAGCACACTACCAGGCAGAAAAAAAGTTATTTTTAATATAGTAAAAATAAAAATTAAAAGCAGGGAGGGGGTTAGGGATAGATTGGCAATAGGCAGGGACAGAAAAAAAAATAGGATGGTGGGAGCTACCCTTTAAGTTTTCATTTCTACAGATGAGTGAACCCATAGAGCCTGGTCTTGCTCAAAACTTTGCCTAAGTTGCCTATATCTTTCTCTGGTGTGCTCTGATTAAACTCAACTGACACACTTAAAATTTCAATATTTCCAAAATTGATTGTCGAAATTTTTTTTTTACATTTTTTTTTTTATTGCAGCCCAAAGTCACCTAATGAATACGTCTTTCTGACATAAACTTGTTGAAATGTTTACATTTTTGAGTACATAATGACAAAGTTCTACATCCAACCAGTATTCCAACTTGATGTGAATAATCCCCAAAGGCATGTTCACCACGACCTTAACAACCAGGTTGATGCCTAAGCTGCATAAGATGCATTGATGCTGAGCTGTCTCTAGCAGTCCAGACCCCATGGACTTCTGGTTCACCCCACCAGATTAGACCATTGGCCAGAAATTTCTCAATTTGCCATTGGTGTTCTGTCCACCTTCCAATGTAGCATGATATGTTCAGTCCAACAAAGTGGAAAAACTCATGTCGAAACAGGTAAGAATCAGTAAAGAATTTAACCCTCCTGTGCCAGATGTCACTGATTAGATAGTACTACTACCACTACCTGCTGTACGGTGGCTACAACTACTATACCATCAGTCTACTACTGCCTGCTTTCCACTGGATACAACTACAACCAGTCCACCACTGCCTGCTGTATGGTGGCTACAACTACTGTACCACTAGTCTACTACTGCCTACTGTCCACTGGATACAACTAACACCAGTTCACCACCTCTGCTACTGGCCACTACTACCAAGCCTACATCAGCACAGATCCCATTCCCCTGTCCTGTACTTTGTGTTTTACTGTACTGCTGAAGCTACATCTACCACCACCCTTACTGCTGCTACTACCAGACCTACACATATCCGTAATTTCAAAAAAGGGTGCATTTTTTGGCTTTTTCTTTCTACAAAAAAATGTCTTCACTTTTCAGGACACCAATCCTGTTGCAAAAGGGAGAATTTTGGGAACGCTTGAAAAAAGCCATTGTGTCTTCGCGTTCCAGACTCAAAACCTGTTGCAACTCCCAAAAAGGGAGAATTTTCCATCATTATTTTAACTTTTCATTGTTTACAACAGCTATTTCTTCTTGACTATTTTCAGACACCAATCATGTTGCAAGTCCCAAAAGAAATTATTGTTGGAATGCTGAAAAAAAATACCTCTGTGTGCATTTTAACAACAGCAGGCATCTGCCAACAAAAAGAGATACTGTATGCAGCTTTATTTAAGTAATAAAAAGCATACAAACTACGCCAGACCAGTGTATGTTTAAACAATTATGTCATTGTAACATTGAGATTAACTTAGACGTAAACTCCTGGAAAAAATCCCAAGATGACCCTAGCAGTGTTATATAAGGCTTTAGAGCTCTTATGCAGTGTTTTACACATGTTTTGAGGGTTACTGCATTGCCCGTTTGCATAGAACTCATTTGCCGTTAACCGAACATTTGAAAAAGTTCTGTGAGTCCGGCAATCCAAACTTTTAAAAGGCTCACTCAACTCTATTAATTTGTACAGTGATCATATCACATGAAATGATAGCACACTTTGTGCTGTCATCATACTGTATGTCTTGGCTCCTTTCCACTTATTATCATGTTGTTCTGATGTTCATGTGGACCCCTGATACTTATCCTTTTAGGACAGAGGATAAGTTTGTAATGGGCCAGGCCCGGGCCCGTTACATCACACTACTGCTTAGCCTATCACTGGCCGAAGTGGGACATCGCTGTGGCGGCAATTAGCTAGTGACCTATTGGGCACCAAAAGCTAGAAGAAGACCGGGGCTGGAGAAAGGGAGGCCGATTCCAGTGGCACCAGAGGAGCAGTGGAAGGTAAGTCAAAGTTTATTATTTTTATTCTGGCAGCCCATGCATCTCAGAGAAAAAATATTGCAAGAATTCCCCTTTAATATAACATTTCCAATCATATTTGGATGCCAGCAGTCCCATCTATAAATGTGAAGAAAACACTTTTTATAATTGTCCTGCACTATATGTATATTGGCCACAAGCAGTCATTGGGGCTGGCACCTTTGGAAAGTAGTCACATGGATTTTTTTTTTTTGTAATTAGTTGTGGGAGACGAAAAACTACAATGACACTCTCATCCTCATATTCCATCCTCATATCATGACCTAATATCCCGTCCTCATGTCCCAACCTCATATCCCGTACTCATATTCCGATCCCATATTCCGCCCTCATGTGCCCTCCTCATATCCTGTCCTCATATCCCTTCCTCATATCACATTTCCATATTTTGTCCTCATATGACGACCTCATATCCCGTCCTCATATTCCGACCTCATATCGCGACTTTATATCTAATCCTCATATCCCGACTACATGTCCCGTTCTCATATCCTGTCCTCATATCCGACCCTCATATCCCGACCTCAAATCCCATCCTCACATCCTGTCCTCACACATTGTAACCTCTGAATAAACCCATGCTAAGTAAAATTTCACACATCAACATTTGACTGCTATATGTTGGGAGGTTGAAAGGACTGGCATATTTTACTTTTTAAGTTGAAATATAGTATAAGGATAAATACGTAAGTAAGTTTTTGCAGAAGATGAAAATTGGACTTGATGAAGTACTTACTCTGCACAACAAAATGAATATATATATATATATATATATATATATATATATATATATATATATAAATCAGAGATTCATTTGACACCTGTAAAATTGAAGCCAAAGAAATAACTTCCAATCACATCAATGCATCAGAAGAATAGTGTGAAAGGGAAGTGGAACTTTCAAACGAATCACAATCTATTATCCTGAACTTCAAAGCTTCATGCAAATTCATTTCCAAAACTTTTGCAGCTATAATTCATGCGTATGATAACACAGCTCCCTGCACAGATGTGTTATATCTGCTGGCAAACAGGCCTTTAAGTTGATTTTCTAAACCAGACTAAAATGAGCTTCGGCACAATTGGGCATCCTCCATCACTTGACTCGAGTTACCGTCTTCTTGATTATCTATTATCTTCTACAAGGTTAAAAGACCTCTCTCATAAGCTAAGTTAAACAGATTTGTAAATTACTTCTATTAAAAAATCTTGAATCTTCCAGTACTTATGAGCTGCTCTATACTACAGAGGAAGTTATGTAGTTCTTTCCAGTCTGACCACAGTGCTCTCTGCTGACACCTCTGTCCATGTCAGGAACTGTACAGAGTAGGAGCAAATCCCCATAGCAAACCTCTCCTGCTCTTGACAGTTCCTGACATGCAGGGCCGGACTGGCCTACCGGGATACCGGGAAAATTCCCGGTAGGCCGCTCTCCCCATGGGTCGGCCAGCAGTGCTGTGTAAGTAACTTGGGCCTGTGTAGGAGTTGGAGGCAGAAAAAGCTGCTCTGCCTCCGGCTTTGATGCAATGCACCGACCCTGCTCGCTTACCCGGCTGTTTACATAATGCCCTTCCCCCAGATGACGAGCAGTGTGACTTCCTTAGAGTTACGGTGGCCGCGTTATGACGGGGCTGGCATCACTGCGCAGGCCTGCCACTGAGGAGGGCAGGAAAATCACTTGCTGCTTGAAAGGATGGGGCGCTGTGTGCTGCACCGTGCAGCCCTCACTCAGAGCAGCACCGGAGTAAGGAAATGTTCCTGTTATTACGTGTGGGACTGGCCGGGTGACTGGTGCTTCAGTGCGATAATCCTTCCACCCCCCCGGACCTGCTTGCTTCTGATAACACGCGCGCAGGTCCCCAGTCACAAACCTGTGTTATTGATGGTGCTCCTGGGACAGCTGAACTCTCCTATGAGGTCGCGTGGGGGAGTCAGGCCCGGGCACTGAAGATATCTTCACTCTGTAAGTGCCCTTGTATGTAAGGGAAGGGGGGCAGTGTTTGTAATATATATATATATATATATATATATATATATATATATATACATACATACAAACACCAGTGTTTTCCAGAGTGCCTCCAGCTGCAAAACTACAGTTAGCCATGCTGAGAGTTGTAGTTTTACAACAGCTGGAGGCACCCTGGTTGGGAAATGATGATGTGTGTGTGTGTGTAAATATACACATACATGTACATACTGTGTATATATATATATATATATATATATATATATATACACACACAGTATGTGTGTGTGTGTGTGAAGATATATATGTGTATGTATGTATATATTTACACACATCAGCATTTCCCAACAAGGGTGCCTCCAGCTGTTGTAAGGGCATGCTGGGAGTTGTAGTTTTACAACAGCTGGAGGGACCCTGGTTGGGAAATGCTGATGTGTGTGTAAATATACACATACATACACATATATATCTCTACACACACAGGGTGTATATACATATATATATATATATATATATATATATATATATATATTTATATATATGCAATAACCCCCCCCCATCAATGGAGAATATATATATATATATATATATATATAGTTTCTCAAAGAAATTCAGCACTTCTTTACCACTCTGTTCTTCCAAGCAGATATTCACAACAATGGTGCAGCATTCCAATGCAAAAAAATGTGCATTTATTTTCTCATGTCACACAAAAACCGCAACGTTTCAGCTCCTCAATGGAGCCTTTTTCAAGCATGATTGAAAAAGGCTCCATTGAGGAGCTGAAACATTGCTGTTTTTCGTGTGACATGAGAAAATAAATTCACGTTTTTTGCACTGGAATGCTGCGCCATTGTTGTGAATATATACATATATGTATAAATATATATATATATATATATATATATATATTGTATGGTGGTATTGTTCTGTTCTGGTATGGCGGTAATATTTATTTATTGTATGGGGTATTGTTCTGTTCTGGTATGGCGGTTTTATTCAGTTATTGTATGGCGGTATTGTTCTGGTATGGTGGTGTTATCCATTCATTGGATGGCGGTATTGTTCTGTTCTGGTATGGCGGTGTTATTCACTTATTGTATGGGGTATTGTTCTGTTCTGATATGGCGGTAATATTCATTTATTGTATGGGGTATTGTTCTGTTCTGGTATGGCAGTTTTATTCAGTCATTGTATGGCGGCATTGTTCTGGTATGGTGGTGTTATCCAGTCATTGTATGGCAGTATTGTTCTTTTCTGGTATGGCAGTGTTATTCAATCATTGTATGGCAGTATTGTTCTTTTCTGGTATGGCAGTGTTATTCAATCATTGTATGGCAGTATTGTTCTTTTCTGGTATGGCGGTGTTATTCAATCATTGTATGGCGGTATTGTTCTGTTCTAGCATGCTGTTGTTTTTCAGTCATGGTATAGTGCAGGGGTCTGCAACCTTTAAGACAAAAAGAGCCACTTGGACCCGTTTCCGAAGGGGAAAAAAAAACTTGGAGCCGCAAAACCATTGCAACATTTAAAACAAATATAACACTGCATATATAGTTTCTTACCTTAATGCTATATATACAGGATCATGCAGTCAGCTGTCAATCTGAAGAAAAAAAGGACTTTCACTTAACAATATGAAATTCATAAATTTTTCTTTTCTTGCCTTTATCCATGGCTGGCCTACAGGGGTCCAAAACAGGGACTTAATTAGAAATCAAAGGGCCCCATAGCAAAATTTGCTATGCCCAATAATCAATGCCCCAAAATGCCATATAAAATGAATCAGGGCCCCAGTGTAGCATAAATCATAATCATAATTTTTTTGGGCCCAGGCCTGGGGTGGGCTTTTTTTGGGCCCAGGCCTGGGGTGGGCTGGGGAAAGGGGGGTTAATGCACTGGGGAGAGGGGGGTTAATGCTGCCGTGGGGTGAGGGGTTAAAGCTACCACTGCCATGGGGTGAGGGGTAACTTAACCCCTCAACCCATGGCAGCGGCAGCGTTAACCCCTCACCCCGATAATGCTGTCGCTGCCATGGGGTGAGGGGTTAAGTTACCCCTCACCCCATGGCAGCGGTAGCGTTAACCTCTCACCCCGCGGCAGTGATAACGCTGCCGCTGCCATGGGGTGAGGGGTTAAGTTACCCCTTAGCCCATGGCAGCGGCAGCGTTAACCTCTCACCCCGAAGCAGTGATAACGCTGCCATGGGGTGAGGGGTTAAGTTACCCCTCACCCCATGGCAGCGGTAGCGTTAACCCCTCACCCCGCGGCAGCATTAACGCTGCCACAGGATGAGGGGTTAACGTCCCGCTGTCAAGTGAGTAATGTACTTTACATACTCACCAGCTCCTCTCGTGACGTCTTCCTCTCCCGGCGGCGCTCCTCGACTGAGGCGCAGGCCGGCGACGTCACTGTCATGTGACGTTACATTGTCACATGACAGTGAGGATCCGCGCGGCCCCAGAAAAAGAGACTCCGCTCCGATGGCACCAGGGCAGGTAAGTAAACCGACGACGCCGTGACGGCGGCTCACGGGCTCAGATCATTCAGGGACACTGCATAAAAGCAATCAAAAAGTTTGATCAAAACAAAAAGTGGTACCAATAAAAACATCAGATCACGGCACAAAAAATGAGCCCTCATACCACCCCGTACCCATAAAAATAAAAAAAGTTATAGGGGTCAGAAGATGACAATTTTAAACGTATACATTTTCCTGAATGTAGTTATGATTTTTTTCAGAAGTACGACAAAATCAAACCTATATAAGTAGGGTATCATTTTAATCGTATGGACCTACAGAATAAAGATAAGGTGTCATTTTTACCGAAAAATGTACTGTGTAGAAACGGAAGTCCCTAAAAGTTACAAAATGGCATTTTTTTACTGTTTTGCCGTAAATTTCTGGGTAAAATTACTGATGTCATTACAAAGTAGAATTGGTGGCGCAAAAAATAAGCCATTGTATGGATTTTTAGGTGCAAAATTGAAAGAATTATGATTTTTTTTAAAGGTAAGGAGGAAAAACGAAAGTGCAAAAACAGAAAAATGCTTGGTCCTTAAGGGGTTAAGAGTAATAAATGGGTCCATTCCTTCTGTCATTTACATTGTGGCTGCGGCCATTGACACGTGGGGCTGGTATGCAGTAATTTCCAGGGCTGGTTTTTATCCCGAGTCCGGCCCTGCTCACATGGACAGAGGTGTCAGCAGAGAGCACTGTGGGCAGACGGAAAAAACAACTCAAACTTCCTGTGGAGCATACAGCAGCTAAGTTCTGGAAGAATTAAGATTTTTTAATAGAAGTAATTTACAAATCTGTTTAACTTTCTGGCACCAGTTGATTTGATCAAAATAGCTTTGAACAGGAGTACCCCTTTAAGGTGCCAGAAAGGTGTAGAGATCTTTAAAGGAGTATTCCGGGATACAAAAACGTATCCTCTGTCCTAAAGGGATAAGTGTCAGATGGGGGGGGGGGGGGTTTGACCGCTGGGACCCACTGTGATCTCCCGTGCGGGGCCCTGGCTCTTCTCCTGAGTGGGGCATGTTCGCACAAAGTGGCTCTCCTGAGTGGGGCAGGTTTGACATCCGCACAAAGTGGAGGCCGACACCCCCCCCCCCCCCCCCCCCCCTCAATGCAGCTTTATAGGAGAGCTGGAGAGCTGCACTCGAGAATCTCGGTCAAACACGCCCCATTCAGGAGGAGAGCCAGGGTCCTGTACAGGAGATTGTGGGCCGGGGGGAGAGGGGGGCACTTGGCGGTCGGACCCCGAGATCTCACACTTATTCCCTATCATAAGTTTTTGTATCCTGGAATGCCGCTTTAATAAAAAAATTAATTAAAAAAAATGGCAGTGTTCTTATGTGTCAAGTTTGTAGCTACACTGCTTTGTATATTTGTATATTCATAATTCATTTACTTCTTGCCTCTGACTTACAGACCCTTCAGCCATGGCAATAATGTTTCACAGATGATTTAAATTCTCACATGCAATGTTTTTAGCAGGAAAGTATTTGCTGCTTTTTGCATTTTTACGCATTATTCTGATAATATTGCCCGTGATCAGTCTTCTGGGAGAATACCGAGTGGTCTCCTATGCATAGAAAAAGGACAATTAGATACAATATGTGTCACTTGTGTAGTAAACATATGACTGACCTATTGTATAACCTGGTAAAATATTTTTGTCATACCAGCACCATGGGGGGGGGGGGGTTGTTTATAAGGTTACAATTATGCAATTGACCTTGCCATGTTGCACTGATTAATAGCGAAAACTCTATTATACAACCAAACTCTATTATACAACCAGGGCAGCTACTTGTGTTAGATCACACCTTCTATAGATTTATTTGTTAATGAGGTGCAGTAGCTTCAGTTAAAGGTCACTGACTACTGTCTGTATCGTGGCGTTTATTATATTTGTAACAGAGCTTAATAGGAACATCTTGAGAAAGGTCACACAACACAAACAATATAAAAGATCATAACTTTGTAATCAGAGATTAAAACCAGTAAAAGTTATCAAACATTTTATAATGTTGTATACTGCCTCAGAAAGATAGAGCCCCAGATTGTTTTAGGTTATTCTGCAGTTGCAGATCTCCCCAATTGCTGATCTGGTGTGTGAATACACCCCTATAGCAAATAATTGAAAATGGTACAGTACTGCATCAAATAAGTGTGTACGTTCTTTGAAAGAAACTGCTCACCAAGATTTAGTGTATATTACCATAAGTAACATGTAAAGCACCTCAAAGGGGTACTCCACCAGATTACTAGCGACCACAGCCGTCACGCCCCCTCTCTTATAGACATTAATGGAGGGGGGGGGGGGGTGATGACCGCAGCTGCCTTAAGCCTAGCACAGCCGTTGTTCTGACCACAAATGTGTAGGGCTGTTTAGTGCTAGGCTGGAGATTGCAAGCAGTCCCAGCAGCCGGACAACCCGTGATCACACATCTCATCTTATCCTCCATCCTTTGGATAGGGGATAAGATGTCTAGGGGCGAAGTACCCCTTTAAAGAAGATATCTGGCAAAAAAAATAAAAAATCTTCTATATTCCCAGGTTGCTGGAATAAAACTTTGAACTACTTTTTGCCATTCCCCTGGTGCCACTGGTATCGCTGTCTTCTCAAGCTTTTAGTGCCTGACAGGTCACACTGCACTCACCTAATCGTCGACCATGATGTAATGGGCCAGGCCCGGGCCCGTTACATCACATAACTGCTTAGTCTATCACTGGCCGAGGTGGGACATCGCTGTGGCGGCAATTAGATAAGCGCAGTGTGACCTATTGGGCACCAAAAGCTAGAAGAAGATCGGGGCTGGAGAAAGGGAGGCCGATTCCAGCGGCACCAGAGGAGCAGAGGAAGGTAAGTCAAAGTTTATTATTTTTATTCTGGCAGCCCATGCATCTCAGAGAAAAAATATTGCAAGATATTGCAACATTTCCTATTATCTTTGGAAGCCAGCAGTCCCATCTATAAATGTGAAGAAAACACTTTTTATAATTGTCCTGCACTATATGTATATTGGCCACAAGCAGTCATTGGGGCTGGCACCTTTGGAAAGTAGTCACATGGATTTTTTTTTTGTAATTAGTTGTGGGAGACGAAAAGCTACAATGACACTCTCATCCTCATATTTTATCCTCATATCATGACCTAATATCCCGTCCTCATATCTTGACCTCATATCACGACCTCATATCGCGTCCTCATATCCCGACTTCATATCCCCTCCTCATATCCTGTCCTCCTATCTAATCCTTATATCCCGAATTCATATCCCGTTCTCATATCCCATCCTCATATCCCAACCTCATATCCCGACCTCATATTCCGTTCTCATATCCTCATATCCCAACCTCATATCCTGACCTCATATCCCGTCCTCATATTCCAATCTCATATTCCGTCCTCATGTCCCCTTCTCATATCCCGACCTCATATCCCATTTCCATATTTCGTTCTCATATCCCGACCTCACATCCTGTCCTCATATCTAATCCTCATATCCCGAATTCATATCCCGAATTCATATCCCGTTCTCATATCAGGTCTTCATATCCCATCCTTATATCCCGACCTCATATTCCGTTCTCATATCCTGTCCTCATATCCCATCCTCATATCCCGACCTCATATCCCATCCTCATATCCCGACCTCATATCCCATCTTCATATCCCGTCCTCATATCCCAACCTCATATCCTGACCTCATATCCCGTCCTCATATTCCAATCTCATATTCCGTCCTCATGTCCCCTTCTCATATCCCGACCTCATATCCCATTTCCATATTTCGTTCTCATATCCCGACCTCACATCCTGTCCTCATATCTAATCCTCATATCCCGAATTCATATCCCGTTCTCATATCAGGTCTTCATATCCCAACCTCATATCCCGACCTCATATTCCGTTCTCATATCCTGTCCTCATATCCCAACCTCATATCCCGACCTCATATCCCATCCTCATATCCCGACCTCATATCCCATCTTCATATCCCGTCCTCATATCCCAACCTCATATCCAGACCTCATAACCCATCCTCACATCCTGCCCTCACACTTTGGTATAATTTTTTTTACACATCCTACAAGTATAGTATGCTTAAGTATTATTTCCACTTCTTGTCTAAAGAAGTTACGAAAAGAAAATGAATCAGTGCTTTTAAAGCTTCTAAACTAAAAGAAGTGCCCTAAAAAATGTATAACTGCATCATACAATTACTTACATGATTTCTTACTATTTACTCTGATTAATACAGTAGATTATGACACATTTTCTTTTTTGAACAAATCCATTATTTGCTATTCTTCACGAGTCAGGCTGGTTCACCTCACGTTTTCTCCCATACGGGAGCGCATACGGCAGGGGGGAGCTAAAACCTTGCGCCCCCGTATGCCTTCGTATGTGCTCCAGTATGTAACTCATTTAAATGAGCCAACCCTAGTGAAACGTTCGGTCCGGTCGGCTCATTTTTGCTCCGTATGCGCTTTTACAACCGGACCTAAAACCATGGTTGACCACAGTTTTAGGTCTGGGGAAAAAGCGCATACAGCGCAAAAATGAGCCAAACGGACTGAACGTTTCACTCTGGCCGGCTCATTGAAATTAATTACATACAGGAGCACATACGAAGACATACGGGAGGGCGAGGTTTTAGCCCCCCCCCCTGCCTCCCGTTTGGGAGAAAACGTGATGTGAACCCAGCCTGTTGAATGCTCAAGATTATTTATTTATAATTGAAATGATTCCACTAATTATTTTATCTACAGGGCCAAAGTGGTTAGCAGAGGCTTCAGCTGTGATATGCATTTGATTATAAATTTACTTCTGGTCTTTGAAGTGTTGTTTTTTTTTTTATAATAATAACAACACATTTTCATAGCTAATGGAGTAAAGATTGGCAAAAGGCATTTCTTTTTTATGGGATAAAAGAATGTATAAATTATAAAAGTTCTTTTGCAGGAGAAAATCTACTGGAGAAAATCATTTGTTTTACGAAGGTCACCTTTAAAGAGAGCACTCCTGTAAAATCTGGACATCAAGCTGCATGGACTGTTCAGAGCAAGCTTTCCACTATTGGACACATAAACTCCCATTAGGTTGGATTTCCGCTTGCCAGTTTTTTTTTTTTTTTTTAAACTCCCATAGGACTTTTATTTGGAATACGGCCACTGCAGTTTTTTTTAGCCATAACCAGAAGTGGATCCATGATAAAGGAAAAGTATAAGCCCTTTCTTTATATTTCCTATTCCTTTTGAATACATTTCTGGCTTTGGCTAAAAAAAACTACAGTGGCAGCTTTCCAAAAAACTGCCAAGGGGAATCCATCCCAGCCTTAGAGTTACTGATGGTTGTAATAAAGCTTCTGTCACATTTATAATGGATCTGATGACAGTTCAACCTCCCTGAATGTTTATATACCTATGATGTCTTAGCTTATTTAGGAGAATACAAACATGAGAATAATTACATTGTTCTTCTCCCAAAAATGTAGGGTCAACTATCAGCCAAAAACTAAAAATGGAACAGGTTGGTTGACATTTATAAAAGCAGCAGCACTATTACCCACACACTGTTCCTGGTATTGCAACTCCGTCGTATTCCCCTCTGTTGGGTTTAGCTTCAGTACCAGACACTGCCATTGGACAAGAGTGGGTCTACTTTTGAATAAAGACTTTTCCTTCTAATCATGGATAACTCATTTAAGTTGAATCTAGAATGATGGATAATCTCCCCCCCCCCCCTTCAAAACCTCTACAAATCTGTAAAAATAAAAATCTCCTCATGACAAAATTTGGCATATTGAGAGGATAATTCCAACATTTAATTCTACCTATTGTATGGACAAAATAACTTACCCCACCCTTTTTTTTCAGTCATTGAAGACTTAAAGGGGTTATCCACCATAAGGCGAATTTGTATGGTACCTGCCAGACAGTAATGGACATGCTTAGGAAGGATCTGTGCTTGTCTTGGGGTTAAGTGGCTATGTTGTTAGATTACCATAATGCTGTGGCTAGCTTTTTGTGAACTGTGTATTTCCTGTGTTAGGGTCACGGCAGGTAGGGGATCCTCTGGGCCTGTGTGGATGATGCCATACCAGGGGGCGGAGTCTAAGGTGCCGCTGGGTTTCTGGCACGACTCGTCCACACAGGTTGCTGGGATGTGGCGTGGCACAAAAGGAAAAAGGCAAGATGAGGTCAATGTAGCAGTAGGTCAGGTGGCACAGGTGCAGGGTAAGGTAACGGAACAAGTATAAGGAACACGGATATCAGGAACACAGTATGCTTTCCCTAGGGCACAAGGCAACAAAGATCCGGCAGGGATACAAGAGAGGAGCAAGTACTTAAAGACAGGGTGCAAGTGTAGACACTTAATTAAATGAGTACTGGACCTTTAAATGTAAGAGCTCCAGCGCGCATGTGCCCTAGGAGGCGGGGGCTGCAAGGACAGGAAGACCAGGGACAAGAGTGACAGACTGGGATTCGCATGCGGGCACGTCCTGCGATGCAAATCCCAGCCCTGCCGGCAGCGGGGACATGTCAAGAGAGCACTCACGGCCAGCGTATCTGGCCGGAGCGCAGATGTTACATACTGTTGGAGTTCCCTTCCTCCAACTACAAGTGTGAGGTTGCTTTCCTCCCTCCCACACATTAGCCACCCCACCCATTGAAACACAAATGAGTTGCATTCCATTCCAAAGACCAGTGTTTTCTAACCAGGGTGCCTCTAGCTGTTGCAAAATGATCTCTTTCACCAAGTGGTCGAGCCACCCATTGACGCAGACAGGCTCTCTTGGTGATGACATGTTACGGCCGCACTGCAACCTGGTAAAACCTGAGACGACAGTAAATTTTGTATGCTGTTAAAGACAAATATTGGGGCATAGTAAAATAAAAAAAAGAATCCTGGAATACCCCTTTAAATCATCAACAAATTATGAATATGGAGTTGGATGGGCCTCAAGCATATTCCCCCTACAGTATATGTCCCTACTCTCACAATATACCACCAATAGCTGCTGTTTCAACATGAAGAATTTATACTGCCTCTTTAAATATAGCTACCCTAGGCTGCCATTTTATCTTTTAACTTGCCCTTAAGCAAAATTGTTGCTAACAAAAGCCATCGTGTCTTATGTTTGAATCTATTTCAACTCATATGGAACTCCAAACACTGCTTGAGTATTGCGTCTTGTTCTAGTGTTGTGCCCGTGTAAACTGTCTTTGCAGAACCATTTCTGCTCTTTTGCGGGATTAGCTTCCATATTGTATGCATCATTCTAGCTGTTCTCCTAAGGATGTTTTACACATTTCCTTGCTGTGCTCTGCTTATTTTCTCCAGGCCACTGGATTCCAGAGATTTTTACCAGTTTTTACCAGCATCATCACACTTAGGTTAGGTTCACACTACGGAATTTCCGCCTGCAATTCCGCTTTAAAATTGCAGGCAGAAATTCCGCTTACTTACATGTACATGGGTTTCCGTTCACAAATTCACACTTTGGAATTTGTGAAGCGGAATTTGTGAACGGAAAATCCGCTTGAAAATTTCCGCCTGAAGAATGGCGTTGCTCATTCTCCAGGAGGAAATACTCGTGGAACACATTGCAGTCTATTGGAGACTGCAGTGTCCACATGGTCCTAGCGCCGACTGATTCAGATGGCACTGGCCGCACTCGGAATCTCCGCAGATTCCGCAGTGTGAACCTAGCCTTAGGGTCTATTTAAGCGGAAATTCCGAAGTGTGAATAGGCGTGCGGAATCCTATAGAAGTCTATGGGCTTTAATTTGAGGAAGAATTCAGCAAGTGGCGATTCTGCCATGTGAATAGACCCTTAGATAATCAGGATAGGCCACTTTGATATTGATGAAGACTGCCCAAAAGACACAGCATATTAGCAATATCTTACCATTGCCTCTATTTGCATAACCATGCGCCTTTATTTTCATGATTCCCAGATAACTTTATCTCGCTAAAGTCCCTGTACGTTTTTTTCGGGACGGCACCCATGCTATAGACATGTAAATATTACATACTGTTGTTTAATAAACTCAGAGCTACTGGCAGATAGAAATCTTGATGCAGATTAGCACACACTATCAGTAATGTTTTTCAGCTAGTGAGGGTTTGATGGGTCCTGTAAACCAGATAACAAAGAAAGTCTATTTTTACTGTATATTGAAGCAACTCTGTGGCTATAATTGTTTGTCTATTTTAGTTAAATGAACATCAATTCACGTTATAAACTTCTTTACCATTTTATTAATTGAACTATTCTCAGAGATGGACTGGTAGGCTGCATGTCTATGAGAAAGCTTAAAGGAGTTATGCAGCAAAAATGTTTTAACTGATCCTGTGCCCGGGCTGCAGAAAAAAAAAAAAAAACTTTAACTCACCTTCCCACGTTTTGGGTTTTTTTGCAGCCCGGGCACAGGATGAGTTAAAGGAAAACTGTCTGCTTGCTCCCCCCCCCCCCCCACACACTAACCAGCAGTACTGACTGGTAGTGCGGGGGAAGCTGATCAGTTTGATGCCTACCGTGCCTGGATCCGCCCCGCCGTTCGGCCAAAATCTTCGCTTTTATGTATATGTTAATTAGGTGCTAACTGGCACAGGCGAGGTAACTGGCACTCTGATGTCAGTGCCACTATATCATCAATATTGATGAGCTGGGTGGCACTGCGGACTAGCGGCGCTGACGTCGGAGTGCCAGTAACCCCACCTGTGCCAATTAGCACCTAATTAGCATATACAGAAAAACAAAGATTTCGGCAGAATGGTGGAGCAGATCCGGGCCAGGTAGACATCCCTCGCACTACCAGCCAGTACCTCTGGTTAGTGTGAGGGGGGAGCAAGCTGACAGTTTTCCTTTAAAACATTTTTTCTGAATATCTCCTTTAATTTTAGTAATTCCCTAACACACTGCTTTTGCTATAAGAGTTACCACTTCTCTGGGGTGATCAACAAGAAACCAAATGTGCTCTCTATAGGCTTTACAGTAGCCGCTGCTTGATTCATATAGAGCAAGTGTCCATGGGCCTCTGCCACATCAGGGCTCAATCCATTGTATCTGAAAGAAAAAGGGACAAAGTAAAGGGAACTTACAAAGAGATGAGTATTTATCTAAAGATGCATAGTCCATAACCAGGCCTGGTGCAAGGATGTTTGCCACCCTAGGCGAAAGCTAATTTTGCTGCCTCTTGACCCCACCCATCGTCTCCTTCCGATGCAGGATGTTGGACGGACCTGACCTTAGTGATCACCCCTGTCTGCCTCGGAGGTGACGCTGCGCTCCTCCAGCAGGCTGAAAAATGCTGATTATTATAGTATGGGTGGGGGATTTTACTTGATGGACAGGGGCTTCGAATGGATGGGTGCTTCGGATGCTGGCTAACTTTATTGCAGCGGATAGAGTGGTGCCCCAACTCTGCTTTCTACTATTGCATCTGAAAAAGGCATACAAGAACAGTGGCAGATCCGGGGGGGAGCAAAGGGGCAATTGCCCTCCTGAGATTAATTTCCCCCATCAGTATTAAGGACATCCCATGTCCCAAAAGATCTTTTCAGGACACAAGGATGCCCTGGTTAACTCTCTGCGGCCCGCGCTAACTTTAAAAATGCAGGGGCCGCTGGGAGACATCGCATGCAGGGACATCACTGACGTCCTGTGAGTGCGCCAGTGCACACAACCACGCAGGACTTACAGCCTTCAGCCATACACTGTACATGGCTGGAGTCTGTATGTCTGTGGGGGCCACTGCCTACCTAATGTGGGGGAACTATGTGGGGGAACTATACTGCCAACCTAATGTGGGGGAACTATGCTGCCAACCTAATGTGGGGGAACTATACTGCCAACCTAATGTGGGGGAACTATGCTGCCAACCTAATGTGGGGGAACTATGCTGCCAACCTAATGTGGGGGAACTATGTTGCCAACCTAATGTGGGGGAACTATGCTGCCAACCTAATGTAGGGGAAATATGCTGCCAACCTAATGTGGAAAGAAGCATGTGGACAGTGCCTCGTGTAATTCTGTGGATCCAAATGGCTGTCTGTGAGAGTCCTTGATGGGACTCTCACCTGGATATAGCCTTGAGATAAAGCATATCACCCCTGTTGGTGGGGAACTCTGGGAGACTTGCAGGCCATCTGGGATTCGACCGGTGCCAACTGCGTGGAACCGGTAAGGAGTATGCAGAGAGAAGAAGTTAAAAAACTATCCCCACTAGGCACTATCTCCAGAGGAGAAAATAAAGGTCAGGAGAATCGTCTTAATCCAATAAAAACTTGTTTATTAAATAAACAAAAATAAAATAACAGACTACATCAAAGCAAGAAGTGTTTCACAAGACGCGTTTCACATCTGCAACTGAGGAAGGGTGTTACAACACCCGAAACATGTCTGGCTTTGATGTAGTCTCTCTGCAACCTAATGTGGGGGGAACTATGTTGTGTACTTAAGGGGGTAGTCCACTGCTCTAGCATTCGGAACATTTTGTTCCGAACGCTGGGTGCGGGCTGCAGGGGTCGACAAGCCCCTTCTCATAGACTTGCATTGAGGGTGTGTGGCATGATGTCAAGAGAGGGGTGGATGATACTCTGATTAGGCCCCTCCCGAGACTAGACTCTGGATCAGCCCCTGTACAAGAGATAAGTGGCATCACTGTACATGCAAACTTTATTAGTTTTCCTCTGCTAATATTATTTTATATTGCACTATCCTGTTTGGCATCCCTTTTTTTTATAATAAAAAAAATAAAGCAAAATTATAAAAAACAAAAAACAAAACAGATCCCCAGATTTATTTAGAAATAAATGCAAACTGATACAATAAATACCTTTTAATAAATTGCCGGCCAGTCTTAAAAGGCCCCCTTTTCTTTCCTTTAAGAATCTTTCTATCTTTTTTTGTTAGATAGAAAAAAAAGAAACTTAAAAAGAATGAAAAAATATATAATGTGAATTTTTCACTGTAGGCTTAAAACGAGATGGTTTTTATTCAGTCTGCAGTAAAGCCTTTTTTGGCCACTAGATGTCAGCACTTGTAAAAACTGCAGTATTTTATATAGTTTCATTGAAATTCATGAGGCTAAAATTTTTTTTAAATACAAGCAAAACATTATGTCTTGAAATTACAGGAGCAACTCTAAATTAATTTCTTCACCTACTGTAGTAATCATATACCGGTAGATAATGCAGGACTGTAAAATAATTACCTATACAATATGCTTTTGATATCTTTATACACATGGCCAGGTTTCTTTATTTTTATAAAGGAGTATAATATTATAAAACATGGATTGTCTCTTCAGCTGATGCTGTTGTATAACTTGAATATGCAGTATGAATATCTCCCCTACCTGCTAATATTGGATTATAAAAACAGTTATATAATGTTAGATCTAACTATGATCACTTCAAATAAGTTCACTGCATTTATTCTACAGTCTTCTCTCCAGGGTTCTTTTGATGTGTAATTGCTCAGTTGTTTGATCATTTCCAATTACTGTCTGTTTTATATCCTCTCTTTTTAACCTAAACCTGACTGGGCAGGACCCGGTATCAGAGCCAGATACATTAGGCCTGTGTCTATATGCGGCAATAGGGAATGGGTACCTGATGAAGGAAAAATGACTGTTTTTGTTTAAAGGGGTATTCCAGGCAAAAACTTTTTTTTATATATCAACTGGCTCCGGAAAGTTAAACAGATTTGTAAATGACTTCTATTAAAAAATCTTAATCCTTCCAATAGTTATTAGCTTCTGAAGTTTTCTTTCTAACTGCTCAATGATGATGTCACATCCCGGGAGCTGTGCATGATGGGAGAATATCCCCATAGGAACTGCACAGCTCCCGGGACGTGAGTCATCAGAGAGCAGTTAGACAGAAAAAAAACAACTCAACTTCAGAAACTAATAACTATTGCAAGGATTAAGATTTTTTAATCAAAGTAATTTACAAATCTGTTTAACTTTCCGGAGCCAGTTGATATATATAAAAAAAGTTTTGGCCTGGAATACCCCTTTAATAATTGGTGTGTTTATATATGTACATGATGTGTAAGAGTAGGCAAACATTATACATCATACATAACGTAAAGTGGTACTCCGGTGGAAAACAATTTTGTTCATATCAACTGGCTCCAGAAAGTAAAACAGATTTGTAAATGACTTCTATAAACAAAAATATTGATCCTTACAGTACTTTTTAGCTGCTGCATGCTCCCTGGGAAGTTGAGTTGTTCTTTTCTGTCTGACCAAAGTGTTCACTGCTGACTCCTGTCTGTGTCGGGAACTGTCCAGAGTAGGAGCAAATCCCCATAGCAAACCTCTCCTGCTCTTGACAGTTAATGACATGGACAGAGGTGTCAGCAGAGAGCATCGTGGTCAGACTGAAAAAAAACTACTCAACTTCCTCTGGAGCATTTAGCAGCTAATAAGTACTGGAAGGATTAAGATTTTTTTATAGAAGTAATTTACAAATCTGAATAACTTTCTTGTACCAGTTGATTTGAAAAAAGAAAAAATGTGGCCTACCCAATGGGAAGAATCTAGGGCACCATGCAATCTGCCTAAGCAGGTTTCTGAGGCGTAAATCTCATTCTGTTTGCTAGCATTTTCTTCTTTTTTTTTTTTTCAAAATAGGTATTTTTAATTTTCTTTTACACAAAACATGGCAATAACAGAGGAGTACGGAAAATAAGCAAAACTGTGCTCGGATAGGCAAACAGCAAATAAGAACATAAACAAACATAATTCCGAGATCATGGGGGGGGGGGGGTTAAATCCACTGTAAGAAGAAAGAATGGGGGGAGGGGGAGGGTTAGGTAAGGGCTGAGCGGGACAAGGGCAGGGGATGCTAGCATTTTCTATGATCAGCTATACCACTATTAGCCACCAGACATTTCAGCATAAATCTGGGTTCACATTAGATATACATCAGCATACCTGCAGAAAGGTTCATTAATGTATATCATGGTGTACCCACAGGAGGCCCATTCCCTTACATGATTAACACAGTCTTAAGTTCAGTTAATGTTTTGAAACTGTACCTTCAAATTTGTATACATACTGAAACAGACAGAACATAGGGGGAGATTTATCGTTGCTTTTAGAGCTTTTTCTTTTGTCTATGTTTTGGCGCAGTTCAGACGCAAGCAGCATGTTTAGCAACTTTTATGCGTCTTTTGATATATACAGTTTCACTCTTTTTGCCTACCCGCAGAACTTTTTCTTTTTGACCATGCAGTGGTCACGTATTTATCATTTGCGACTTTTGTCAAAAGTCGCTATTTTGTGCACAAAGGTACTTTTTTCGGCGCAAAGCTACACCACCTACCAGTAGGCGTGAGAATAATTTCTACCTTCCACAATTCAACCTTTATCCTCTTGTGGGTGACTGCGTCCCACTCCCCTTCTATGACATGTGCTCAGGAGCTGAGCGCGGGTCATAGCTGGGTGGTCCTGGCGGCTATCTGCCAACAGGACCCATCTCTAATGCCAGACATCACCGATCAAGGTGATGCCGGCTTTAACCCCTTAGACAGTGCTATCAAATTTGATTGTAGTGTCTAAAATGCAATAAAAAATGTCCCGGCAGCTCTGTGAAAGTAAGTAAAAACACCTGACCTGCCAAATCCAGGACCCGGGAAAGTGTCTACTTCCCTCCCTCACAAGCGTCTAGAAAAAGTGTATGTGGTAGAGCTTTTCCCACCACAGCAGAGCTGCACAAAATTCATCATCCTGCTGCACCTTCTTGATAAATTAGATGCACACTAGTCAAACCTACCACCCAAATAAACATGGAAAAATAGCTCTACCGTAGGCATTCTTTGAAAATCTGGGCCTCAGTCTCTAGTGGACTACATTCGGTCCATTGAAGTGATTGGCTGGCTATGGGTATATGCCAACATACCTTTCTGCTGGAATGCTGATGTATACCACAGACGTAGAGCCCATTTTTAATGTAAACCTAGCCTTACCTTAAAGAGGTTATCAAGGAGAAAAAAACTGAGCAATTTCTTCCAAAAACAGCACAACACCTGTCCTCAGGTTGTGTGTAGTATTACAAATTTGCTTTATTCTCTTCAATGTGTGGTATGGCAGGATGATGTTGACATGTAATGGATACTCAGCGGCCAGTTTGTTAGGTTCATGATGCCAGAAGTAAGGCTGTGATGTAGTGAATGGTTGATAATAAAGGTTATAGTTGTCAGGTGGGTGGAGTGTAGCAACCCTATAGCTAGATGACAGTTCCCACTTACCAATAATTTAATAAAGCAGCTATCCATATAAAAATCCTGGGAAATAAATACTTCAAAAGCCAGGATTTATGGATACCCGCTTGCTCTTAACTGATGTTGCAGATCCAGTACAGTAGAAGACGCTTGAAATGACCCAGACATGGAATCCAGTACTTAATATACACTTTGGCCCTCATTTACTTAGAAAATCGGGTTGTAAGTCTATCTTGCTTTTTTCCCCTGGTATTTATTATTATGTCGCATCCTGTTTGTCGCACGTGGGTTTTGTTGGTTTTGGTTTCCAACTCCTCTGAGTTGTCGGGAAAAAATCCACAACAATTCAACAAATTCGGGTTGGAAACCTTTATAAATACCTGGGAAAGCTCAGAAATGTCGGGTTACGCCCCTTTTTCGGGTTTGGGAGAATCCACATCGGGTCCGTCGGGAAAAAATGTTGCATCGTGTCGCAGACTGGCACACGATGTCTGCGACATGTCGCAGACAAAGATGCGCCAAAAAAAAACGACAAAACAAGTCGGGTTACGAATAGTAAATGAGGGCCTTTATCTTAGAAGTTGAGAAGTAACTGGTAACGTGTCACTGTGACAGTCCTTTAGTAATTTAACAGACTTGAGAACAGGCACTATGTGACTTGTAGACCTCCTGACGTAGACTAGTTCTCTATCTTTAGTGGTACATGCTAGGCTCAGAGGTATGCAGCTGTTCTGTCCTGTACTACACTGCACTTGAGACTTGACTTGACTCGGGACTATATTTGAGACTTGACATGAGACTAAACTCACTTCTCCTTTTTAGTGCATGCTGGCTCAAAGACTTACAGGGTTTCTGCTCTTACTTGTCTCTCACGATACTCAGGATACATTCGTCTTTAACAATCTACACAGGGGAGTGTGCTATGGTAAACTTGCAAATATCCCCTTGCTTACATTTCCTTGGGTTTCTCCGAGACGTCACTATCTTTGAGGATATCCAGAAGGGGGTCTCCAGACATTAATCTGCCGCTTGGGCAGACTGGCCCTGAGGATTCCTGAACCTAGTCCTCCCTTTGCTAGAGGGCCCATCAGCTTACTCTTGTCCCTAAAGCATCCACTTGTGATGGTATTATCCCTGACATCCTAGAAAGGTGCAGATTTGTTGCCTTGACTTTTAATGTTGGGGTTTGGGGCAGACTTCCACTGAAGATGTGAGAGCTGCAGCTGAATGATGTATCTTTCTCTGGCCAAGGCCAGAATAACTCTAATATGTGTTTTAGGTCCCCCCCCCCCCCCCCCCGTCAATGGGGACTAGGGTGGAGACAGAAAAGCCCTTATTTGGGGCTCACATGTGACATATTATCAGTCATGGTACAGAAAGCATTGACTCTAGAGTAAAGAAAGTTAACCCCTTACGCTTGTATAGGTTCATTGCTTGCTGAACAAATGCGAAGACACAGAAGAACACACGTGCATAGAAACATATTAAAAAATATAGGGGGAGATTTATCAAAACCTCTCTAGAGAAAAAGTTGCTGAGCTGCCTATAGCAACCATCAGTTTGATTCTTTAATTTCTTTAAAGGCCTGTGAAAAATTAAAGAAGCAACTTTTCCTCTGCACAGGTTTTGATAAATCTCCCCCATAGACCTGAGTTAGAGCAGGAAACCTCTTAGGCCATAGCCACCCGAACAGTGCAAGGAGTAGCAAAAGGGGATCCTACTCCAGGACAACACAAATGGAGGTATGGTGCTTTTTTTTTTTTTTCTGCCCAATCGTGGATACATCCTGTGCCACACTTATTTATCAGTAATTCATTCACGTAAAAAAGAATTAATAGGTAAAGATGCTGCCAGGATGCCGATGCCACCTGCCTTTTTAGTGACAATTCATCGCTTTCAAACACACAAGCTCTATTTTTCCTAAGCATTTTCCCTTAAACCTTGAGCCATGAAGGAACAGAGAATAATTGTAGTGTCGCATCTCACACATCTTCTGTTACAAAGTAATGCTTTTAAGACTTCGCGTAAGTCAACGTCGAAAGTCAAAAGTGCAGTCCCAGTCTTGCACGTTAAATAAAGAACTTTTGTAATAGCAATTTGAATAATGGAGATGTGGTCACGAAAAGGCCTTGGAGTATGAACTTTAGCAACACTTCGACAACTGTTAAAACAAAAGTTTCATAGACATGGCATGGTGACCGTCAGCTGCATGCTTCGCCGTGTGCAGCATATGTTGATATCAGAGCTCAGTACCATGTTTCCCCAAAAAATAAGATATACCCATAAAATAAGCCATACCAGGAGTTCTATGTATTTGCTCAATATAAGCAATACACCATAGTGGTAGGCATGGCTTATTGAAGGTAATGAAGACTGCCAGCCCTTCTCATCTGCCCATCTTGACAGGTACTGTAGGGATGTCCCAAAACCGTGCAGCGGTCCCATGTCTCAGTTGATCAGTGTGGGGACGGCAGCTGACATGCAGGGCAGCATGTCCCAGCTGATCAGCACGGTGGTGCGACTTCTTTGCGACTGCGGGTCCCCTGTCCCAGCTAATCAGCAGGGAGACGCGACTTCTGTGCCGTGCCGGCGGCTCCCAAGACCCTGCCATTGCCTAGCATTAGGAGGAAGTTAAAGCCACTTCGTCCCAGAACTCTATGGTGCATCCACATGGGCAGGAGAGTACCATACAGCAGGCCAGGTGGGTATGGTTCATGAAATGGAGGAGAAATGTAGATTGTTGTACCATACTGGTTGTACCATAAGACATCCCCTGAAAATAAGCCATAGTGTGTCTTCTTGAGGAAAAATAAATATAAGACAGTGTCTTTTTTTTTTTTTGGGGGGGGGGGGGGACAAGGTATGTACTGAACAATGTACGGTGATCCCTCAACATACGATGGTAATCTGTTCCAAACTGACCATCGTTTGTTGAAACCATCGTATATTGAGGGATCTGTGCAATGTAAAGTATAGGACAGTGGTCTACAACCTGCAGACCTCCAGATGTTACAAAACTACAACACCCAGTACTCCAACACCCACTGCAATGGCTGTCTGGGCATGCTGGGAGTTGTAGTTTCGCAACATCTGGAGGTCCGCAGGTTGAAGACCACTGATAGAGTAAGTTGTACTCACCTGTCTCCGCCGCTCCGGACCATCACCGCTCGTCACCGCTGCCCGGGGTGTCCCCGACGCTCCGGCAAGGCCTCTGCTTCACCGGCATCCTCGCTCTCCGTCGCCGCCATCACGTCGCTACACACGCCACTCCTATTGGATGATGGGACGGCGTGTGCAGCGACGTGATGACGACGATGGAGAGCGCCAACGATGCAGGGGATCCCGAAGAGGAAGCGCCAGAGCCCCGAGGACAGGAAAGTGATCGTCAGCGGACTACACGGGGCACCGTAAATGGCTATCTGGTGGCAGCTGAAGAAGTCTGCGCTGACGGATAGCCGTTTATGCGATGGCCCCGACATACAAAAGCATCGTATGTTGATGCTACCTTCAACATGCGATGGCCTCTGAGAGGCCATCGTATGTTGAAATGATCGTATGTCGGGGCCATCGTAGGTCGGGGGTCACTGTATTCCTGATATTCATATACAATTTATTTCCACCCGGAAAATCCGCTTGAAAAATTCTGAGACATTGCTGTCTAAGGGGACAGCAATGTCTATGTGGTCCTAGCGCCGAAATGTAACACGGAGGCAAAAAATTGCACATGCCTGTGTAAAAGTTTTCAACTTTTGTACTTCAGAAAATTGGTGTACAATCTTCATAATATCTAATAATAATACTAATTTATAACATTTATTAAGGACTGTGTAGGGAATAAACATGAAATGATGACAATGATGAACATACCATTTAGACAGTTACATGCATCTAGAGAATGCAAACAATAGATGTACAACTTTAATTACTGAAAGAAACCATTTGGCCATATTTATTTCACAAAACTTTATGTCCCTTTCTGTTCAACTAAGAAGAGAATCCCAGAAAGAAATGTCTCAGAAGGTCCTGGGAAAGTGAGACCAGAGCGAGATAATATCTCTTATAAAGAAATGAAGACAACAGTGACACTTTGCTGAAGTATATCAAGCCGCATCTGAAAGGTGGAAACATTTGGCTATTTCATTAGCACCACTTCCTATTATGTAACCATTACACTTGTTTAAAAGGATAATTGAAGAAGGTTTAGTATGCAAGACATGATTGTCTGAAGGCAGTAAACAGCGACAGTGTTTTCTGGAGTCAATCTGCCATTTCAGTGACACTATAGAGGCTGCTGGGGAGAATATCAATGAATATGGTAGAATTATTTACAAAGGATAGAGACTCGTGATGACTGAGATCTCAGACAGACCTGCCCAGACTTGTTATGTGTTCTTTAGATTATGTTCACACTGAAAAATCAAAACATAAAACAGCCTTAAAGTAGGTATAATAATTGCTGTTTATTTGTTTTTGTTTTTTTATCTAATAATGTGGCATATTAAAGTCTATGAAATAGCGGCTGTCATGGCACACATTGATTAAGATTTACTTGCACATGCATCAGAATTTTGGCAAAATGTGGGCCAAATCTGGCGCACATGTCTTTGCACCAACAAAGGGGGTGTGGCCTCAGTAAAAAGAGCAGGGTTTATGTGGCCCAATATATGTACTCTGATCCAGTCAACCATCTGAATTCTATGGTCAATGCGACTGCAGCATCAAGCAGGGAGAGGGCTCCCTCTGTGTCCTATGAGCACCCCGCAAAACTCGCCAAAGTTACCATTTCCTGTTAATCTTCACTCCCTAAAAATTAAATAAAAATGATCAAAATGTCATATGTACCCAAAAATGGCACCAGAAGAAACGTCAACTTAAAAAAAAAGCCCTCACAGAGCGCCATTGATAAAAAAAAAAATGAAAGTTACAGCTCTCATGGCGACACAAAACATGATTTTTTTTAAACAAAAATAGTTTTTATGGTGTAAATGTCATCTATTGAAAAAGTTTATCAATTAGGTGTTGCCATAATAGCACCTGTCTTCAGAATAAACATGAACATGTCATTCATATCACATGGAAGAGGATGTAAAATGCATTCAAACAAAAACAACAATGGCAGAAGATATTTTTGGGCCAATAGAAGATGTACTGGAGGCATTCACCAGGTAGAAGGTAAAAACATTTTTCTTTATTTCAGATGAAGATGCATATCACAAAGTGCAAAATAATAGCGTAGGACGCCAACAGGAGGTGATAGCTATTTCGCGCCTCTGATATCACTTCCTCAGAACATATTTTTATTTGTACCTTCTTATAAAAATAAATAAAGAGCAATCAATACCCCTCAATAAAGATGTCAACTTGTTCTGTTTTGGCCCCCCATAGCACCGGCACCTTAATATAATGCTAACAAAACATTCTAAATAAAAGGAGGCTCCAGGACCCACTAGGAGATCTGTGCTTAAAACATAACATAACATAAACATAAAGTGCAGCCATACATGGGGTTTTTCCCAAAACTTTAGAAATAAATATTGATTTGCGTTTCTCTGTCATTCCCTGCTGTGTTACATATACAAATAATTAAAATGAAATATTAAATATATATGTTTAATTCAGCCTCCACTTACTTCTGTGAAACATGTGTGCAAAGAAGTGGGGATGGCACCACTCGTCTCCGGCTACATGGGGGTTAACTTCTGAGCTGAAGTGGATTAACAGTGCAGCAGATGTAGACAATCCACAGTGTAGTCCCTGGTGGTGCTAAGATGTAAGCAAACGATAGCCTTAGAATATGTCAAGTACTGTAGAAAATAGAAAACACCTGCACTCACCACAAGGTATGGGACTTGAATCTCCTATATGAAACACACCGGAGGACCGGGACTGCAGCAATGCATGGACGCTCAGAGGCGATCACCGGTAATTTCGCACAGAGTGTCTGGCCTCACTTACGCCACTGCGTCATGGATTTTTATCAAGGTGAGCGTGAATCAGCACTCACATGACCACATCAGGTGAGCAAGACATCAACACAAAAACAAAAGAAGGCAAGGAATTACCACAAAAGGACATTAGCCAGTGCTCAGTTAACCATAATATATTCCTATATCAGGTAGTAAACATAAATTATAAAAACGGGGCCACATCCCCTCTGTCATTAAATCCGAGCGGTCCTTGTGCATCTAGGCGCATGAAACACATTGCTTCTGCTCGTAACAATCTAGTGTTAAGGTCAGTGGTGGAATTGTCATTAAATCCGAGCGGTCCTTGTGCATCTAGGCGCATGAAACACATTGCTTCTGCTCGTTACAATCTAGTGTTAAGGTCAGTGGTGGAATTGTTGCATCTAACTACTTCCAGGCCTCCGAACTTAATTCCTTCTGCCTGACCACTATGCACCTCTCTCATGTGCTGGATAAATTGGGGGGCTCCGTTTTCAGTTTTAATGGAATATAGGTGCTCTCGTGCCCTAATCCTAAACTGTCGACAGTCTTGCCTATATAGTAGCGCAGACAGCTGCACATGATGAAATACACTACGTGAGTAGTGCGACAGGTAATTAGGTCACGAATAGAACAGAATGTGTGCCCTAGTTTGATTGAGTCTGCAGAAATATTATATTTACATTGTGGGAAATCACCAAATGTTTTATTACCCTTCTGTGAAACATCTACGACTATGTTCCCATTGCAGAATGTCCGCCCAGATGCTATAAAAGCATTCCGGAGCTCCAATCAGGACGCCAAAATTGGAATTTCTGCAACAGATGTTTCTGCTATGGAAATTCCGCTGTGTTCACGGCGCAGCAGAATTGCATTGAGATCAATGGGACTCTGCTGCAGCGGAATTTCTGAGCTAAATATGTCAGCTGAATTCCGCTCTGAAATCCTGCTGTAGTAATATGCCCTAAAGGGTCATTTTGAATAGTTTGAGGGGGGCCATTTTTAAGGGAAACTTGACATACTGGCCTCTCAAATGCATTTCAGAACTTAACTAGTCCCTAAAAAAAATGTTATTTTCAAATGTTCTGAAAGTGCTCTACCTTTTAAAAAAAAGTAAAAAGACATATGCCAATTGATGCCAACATAAAGTAGACATATTGTAAATGTAAATGAATACCTAAGTTATGTATGTGGCATAACTATTTTTTCTTACAAGTATGGAATTTTAAATTTAGAAAAATGCAAATGTTTCAATCTTTTTCCAAAACGTAGCAGTTTTTCACTAAAAAACTGCTGAATGTATTAACTTTAGATTTTCTATAAATTAGCCGTTTAAATGGATTGCAATTAATATGCACATATTTCCCCTGAAACGTGCATTGAGAACATTGGGCATTGCTGCCTATAGTAAACACCATATGAAGTTGCAGAAAAAGACCCCTTCAAGAAATGCAACAATTCCCAGGCCAATCCAAAGGACTGTCACGTTGCCGGCTGGCAGGAGGTGGATCCTCTGTGCCAGAGAGGGATTGGCGTGGACCGTGCTAGTGGACCGGTTCTAAGTCACTACTGGTATTCACCAGAGCCCGCCGCAAAGCGGGATGGTCTTGCTGCGGCGGTAGTGACCAGGTCGTATCCACTAGCAACGGCTCAACCTCTCTGACTGCTGAAGATAGGCGCGGTACAAGGGAGTAGACAGAAGCAAGGTCGGACGTAGCAGAAGGTCGGGGCAGGCAGCAAGGATCGTAGTCAGGGGCAACGGCAGGAGGTCTGGAACACAGGCTAGGAACACACAAGGAAACGCTTTCACTGGCACAATGGCAACAAGATCCGGCGAGGGAGTGCAGGGGAAGTGAGGTATACATAGGGAGTGCACAGGTGAACACACTAATTAGAACCACTTGCGCCAATCAGCGGCGCAGTGGCCCTTTAAATCGCAGAGACCCGGCGCGCGCGCGCCCTAGGGAGCGGGGCCGCGCGCGCCGGGACAGGACCGACGGAGAGCGAGTCAGGTACGGGAGCCGGGGTGCGCATCGCGAGCGGGCGCCACCCGCATCGCCAATCGCATCCCGGCTGGAGGCGGAATCGCAGCGCAGCGGGTCAGTGGATCTGACCGGAGCGCTGCAGTAGCGAGAGTGTAGCGAGCGCTCCGGGGAGGAGCGGGGACCCGGAGCGCTCGGCGTAACAGTACCCCCCCCCTTGGGTCTCCCCCTCTTCTTAGAGCCTGAGAACCTGAGGAGCAGACTTTTGTCTAGGATATTGTCCTCAGGTTCCCAGGATCTCTCTTCAGGACCACAGCCCTCCCAATCGACCAAAAAAAAGGTTTTCCCTCTGACCTTCTTGGAGGCCAGTATCTCCTTTACTGAGAAGATGTCCGAGGAGCTGGAAACAGGAGTGGGAGAAACAAGTTTGGGAGAGAAACGGTTGATGATGAGTGGTTTAAGAAGAGAAACGTGAAAGGCATTAGGAATACGAAGAGAAGGAGGAAGAAGAAGTTTGTAAGAGACAGGATTAATCTGGCACAAAATTTTGAAAGGACCAAGATAGCGTGGTCCCAATTTGTAGCTAGGAACACGGAAGCGGACATATTTAGCGGAGAGCCATACCTTGTCTCCTGGAGAAAAAATGGGGGGAGCTCTTCTTTTCTTATCAGCAAACTTCTTCATGCGTGATGAAGCCAGTAAGAGAGAATTTTGGGTCTCTTTCCATATGGTGGAAAGATCACGAGTTATTTCATCCACAGCGGGCAAACCAGAGGGCAAGGGAGTAGGGAGGGGGGGAAGAGGGTGACGGCCGTACACCACGAAAAATGGGGATTTGGAAGAAGATTCAGAAACTCTGAAGTTATACGAGAATTCGGCCCATGGTAGAAGATCTGCCCAGTCATCCTGGCGGGAGGAAACAAAATGCCGTAAATAATCACCCAGGACCTGGTTAATTCTTTCTACTTGCCCATTGGATTGAGGATGATAAGCAGAAGAAAAGTTTAATTTAATCTTGAGTTGTTTACAGAGAGCCCTCCAGAATTTAGACACGAATTGGACGCCTCTATCCGAGACGATCTGCGTGGGCAACCCGTGAAGACGAAAAATGTGTACAAAAAATTGTTTTGCCAACTGAGGCGCAGAAGGAAGACCAGGAAGAGGGATGAAATGTGCCATCTTGGAGAATCGATCAACGACCACCCAAACAACAGTGTTGCCACGGGATGGGGGTAAGTCTGTAATAAAGTCCATACCAATCAGAGACCAAGGCTGTTCGGGGACAGGCAGAGGATGAAGAAGACCAGCGGGCTTCTGGCGAGGAGTCTTATCCCGGGCACAGACAGTGCAGGCCCGCACAAAATCAACAACATCCGTCTCCAGAGTCGGCCACCAATAGAAACGAGAGATGAGTTGCACGGATTTCTTGATGCCCGCATGGCCTGCGAGATGGGAGGAGTGACCCCATTTGAGGATTCCGAGGCGTTGGCGTGGAGTGACGAAGGTCTTCCCTGGAGGAGTTTGCCTGATGGAGGCTGGAGAAGTGGAGATCAGGCAGTCAGGAGGAATGATGTGTTGCGGAGAGAGCTCTACTTCCGAGGCATCCGAGGAACGAGAGAGAGCATCGGCCCTAATGTTCTTATCGGCAGGCCGAAAGTGAATTTCAAAATTAAATCGGGCAAAGAACAGAGACCACCTGGCCTGGCGAGGATTCAGCCGTTGGGCAGACTGGAGATAGGAGAGATTCTTGTGATCGGTGTAAATAATAACTGGAAATCTTGATCCCTCCAGCAGATGCCTCCATTCCTCAAGTGCTAATTTAATGGCTAGTAGCTCTCGATCCCCGATGGAGTAGTTCCTCTCCGCCGGAGAGAAGGTCCTAGAAAAAAAACCACAAGTAACAGCATGCCCGGAAGAATTTTTTGTAGAAGGACCGCTCCCGCTCCTACTGAGGAGGCATCTACCTCCAATAGGAAGGGTTTAGATGGGTCAGGTCTGGAGAGCACGGGAGCAGAAGAAAAGGCAGACTTGAGCTGTTTAAAGGCGTCTTCCGCTTGAGGAGGCCATGACTTAGGATTGGCATTCTTTTTGGTTAAAGCCACGATAGGAGCCACAATGGTGGAAAAATGTGGAATAAATTGTCTGTAATAATTGGCGAACCCCAAAAAGGTTGGATAGCACGGAGTCCGGAGGGGCGTGGCCAATCTAAGACGGCAGAGAGTTTGTCTGGATCCATTTGTAGTCCCTGGCCAGAGACCAAGTATCCTAGGAAAGGAAGAGATTGACATTCAAATAGACATTTCTCCATCTTGGCATAAAGTTGATTGTCACGAAGTCTCTGAAGAACCATGCGGACATGCTGGCGGTGTTCTTCTAGGTTGGCAGAAAAAATCAGGATATCGTCCAGATACACAACAACACAGGAATATAAGAGATCACGAAAAATTTCATTAACAAAGTCTTGGAAGACGGCAGGGGCGTTGCACAGGCCAAAGGGCATGACCAGATACTCAAAGTGTCCATCTCTAGTGTTAAATGCCGTTTTCCATTCATCCCCCTCTCTGATGCGGATGAGATTATAAGCACCTCTTAAGTCCAGTTTGGTAAAGATGTGGGCACCTTGGAGGCGATCAAAGAGTTCAGAGATAAGAGGTAGAGGGTAGCGTTTTTTTACCGTGATTTTATTAAGACCGCGGTAGTCAATGCAAGGACGTAGGGAGCCATCTTTTTTGGACACAAAGAAAAATCCGGCTCCGGCAGGAGAGGAAGATTTGCTGATAAAGCCCTTTTTTAAATTTTCCTGGATGTACTCAGACATAGCAAGAGTCTCTGGGGCGGAGAGAGGATAAATTCTGCCCCGGGGTGGAGTAGTGCCCGGGAGGAGGTCAATAGGACAGTCATAAGGCCTGTGAGGAGGTAGAGTCTCAGCTTGTTTTTTGCAAAATACATCCGCAAAGTCCATATAGGCCTTAGGGAGACCGGTTACAGGGGAAACCACAGGGTCACGGCAAGGAGTAATGGGAACCGGTTTAAGGCAGTCCTTGAAACAAGAGGTACCCCAACTCTTGATCTCCCCAGTGGACCAATCCAGGGTTGGGGAATGGTGTTGAAGCCAGGGAAGTCCAAGGAGAATTTCGGAAGTACAATTGGGGAGGACCAAAAACTCAATTTTTTCGTGATGAGGTCCGATGCACATTAGGAGGGGCTCCGTGCGGAAACGTATGGTACAGTCCAATCTTTCATTGTTAACACAATTGATGTAGAGGGGTCTGGCGAGACTGGTCACCGGGATGTTGAACCTGTTGATGAGAGAGGCCAAAATAAAATTTCCTGCAGATCCGGAATCCAAGAAGGCCATAGTAGAGAAGGAGAAGGTAGAGGCAGATATCCGCACAGGCACAGTAAGACGTGGAGAAGCAGAGTTGACATCAAGGACTGTCTCACCTTTGTGCGGAGTCAGCGTACGTCTTTCCAGGCGGGGAGGACGGATAGGACAATCCTTCAGGAAGTGTTCGGTACCGGCACAGTACAGGCAGAGATTCTCCATGCGGCGTCGTGTCCTCTCTTGAGGTGTCAGGCGAGACCGGTCGACCTGCATAGCCTCCACGGCAGGAGGCACAGGAACGGATTGCAGGGGACCAGAGGAGAGAGGAGCCGGGGAGAAAAAACGCCTCGTGCGAACAAAGTCCATATCCTGGCGGAGCTCCTGACGCCTTTCGGAAAAACGCATGTCAATGCGAGTGGCTAGATGAATGAGTTCATGTAGGTTAGCAGGGATTTCTCGTGCGGCCAGAACATCTTTGATGTTGCTGGATAGGCCTTTTTTAAAGGTCGCGCAGAGGGCCTCATTATTCCAGGATAGTTCTGAAGCAAGAGTACGGAATTGTACGGCGTACTCGCCAACGGAAGAATTACCCTGGACCAGGTTCAACAGGGCAGTCTCAGCAGAAGAGGCTCGGGCAGGTTCCTCAAAGACACTTCGAATTTCCGAGAAGAAGGAGTGTACAGAGGCAGTGACGGGGTCATTGCGGTCCCAGAGCGGTGTGGCCCATGACAGAGCTTTTCCAGACAGAAGGCTGACTACGAAAGCCACCTTAGACCTTTCAGTAGGAAACTGGTCCGACATCATCTCCAAGTGCAGGGAACATTGAGAAAGAAAGCCACGGCAAAATTTAGAGTCCCCATCAAATTTATCCGGCAAGGATAGTCGTAGGCCTGAAGCGGCCACTCGCTGCGGAGGAGGTGCAGGAGCTGGCGGAGGAGATGATTGCTGAAGCTGTGGTAGTAGCTGCTGTAGCATCACGGTCAGTTGAGACAGCTGGTGGCCTTGTTGCGGTATCTGTTGTGACTGCTGGGCGACCACCGTGGTGAGGTCGGCGACAACTGGCAGAGGAACTTCAGCGGGATCCATGGCCGGATCTACTGTCACGTTGCCGGCTGGCAGGAGGTGGATCCTCTGTGCCAGAGAGGGATTGGCGTGGACCGTGCTAGTGGACCGGTTCTAAGTCACTACTGGTATTCACCAGAGCCCGCCGCAAAGCGGGATGGTCTTGCTGCGGCGGTAGTGACCAGGTCGTATCCACTAGCAACGGCTCAACCTCTCTGACTGCTGAAGATAGGCGCGGTACAAGGGAGTAGACAGAAGCAAGGTCGGACGTAGCAGAAGGTCGGGGCAGGCAGCAAGGATCGTAGTCAGGGGCAACGGCAGGAGGTCTGGAACACAGGCTAGGAACACACAAGGAAACGCTTTCACTGGCACAATGGCAACAAGATCCGGCGAGGGAGTGCAGGGGAAGTGAGGTATACATAGGGAGTGCACAGGTGAACACACTAATTAGAACCACTTGCGCCAATCAGCGGCGCAGTGGCCCTTTAAATCGCAGAGACCCGGCGCGCGCGCGCCCTAGGGAGCGGGGCCGCGCGCGCCGGGACAGGACCGACGGAGAGCGAGTCAGGTACGGGAGCCGGGGTGCGCATCGCGAGCGGGCGCCACCCGCATCGCCAATCGCATCCCGGCTGGAGGCGGAATCGCAGCGCACCGGGTCAGTGGATCTGACCGGAGCGCTGCAGTAGCGAGAGTGTAGCGAGCGCTCCGGGGAGGAGCGGGGACCCGGAGCGCTCGGCGTAACAAGGACTTTCAAATGTAGAGTTAACCAAATAATCTTTTATGCATTTTGGGGTTCACAGACCCTTTCATCTGACTGATAAAAGGCTTTATCAATCTGCAAACCCCGAAACTCGTAATTGTTATTTGGAATAAAGATCATTCGGTTCACTCTACAACTGAACAATCTTTGTCCATATGCCCTATCAGGGGATATGGATATGATAGAGGGGTTTGATCCTCACTTGGTATCCCCTTTTATGAGCCGGTAGCTTGGCTACAATAAGAAAGACTGACTACCGCTCTGGTAGACATATAGAGGTACTCCAGAGAAAATAAATTGTTTTCAAATCAAGTGGTACCAAAAATGTAATACAGATTTGCAATTTAAAAATTGTTTAAAAACATCAAGCCTTCCAGTACTTATCAGCCCAAAGGAAGTTGTGTAGTTCTTTCTAATTTGACACAGTGCTCCCTGCTGCCACATCTGTTTGTGTCAGGAACTGTGTAGGCCAGGATAAAATCCCTAGAACAAGTTCTTTATATTTAATGACTGCTTATCAGCAGTCATTAAAAGGTTAACTATTGGTGATCCTTCTAGAAATAGTTTCTTTATTCTAACCCTTCTGCCCAAACATAAATCAGTGAATCATCCTAATGAACTGATGGACAGTTCTAGAATATAGACATTAAATATGATTTGAACAATAGAAAGGTGTTCAAAGTTGGAGGCCAGACCTGATGCCTGCATTGTGTCTCCACTGTCTCCCCTCCCTCAAGGAAGCAGTAAAGGTTATACACATACTGAAAGGGTTTATGTATTTCCTGTTAATTACTCCTTTTTATTTGATAACTGTTTAGCTTGTTTGTTTGTCACTTATCTCTCTGTATGCAATTAACTCACTATGCATTCATAGAAATTACCGTATCTCAGTGTCAAGGAGACAGAGCTGAGAACCTCATATTAACATAGTATTAAATTAATTACCATGTACAGTCATGGCCGTAAATGTTGGCATCCCTGAAATTTTTCAAGAAAATTAAGTATGTCTCACAGAAAAGGATTGCATTAACACATGTTTTGCTATACTCGTGTTTATTCCTTTTGTGTGTATTGAAACTAAACCAAAAAAAAGCAAAAATTGGACATAATTTCACACAAAACTCCAAAAATGGGCTGGACAAAATTATTGCCACCCTTAAAGGAAAACTGTCAGCTTTCTACCCCCGCACTAACCAGCGGTACTGACTGGTAGTGTGGGGGACGCTGATCAGTTTAATGTTTACCGTTCCCGGATCCGCCGCGCCGTTAGGCCTTAATCTTCTATTTTTAGTATATTCAAATTAGGTGCTAACTGGCACTCTGACTTCAGTGGCGGGCCGCAGCGCCGCCCAGCTCATCAATATTCCTCCCCTCTCTCTTCATTACAGAGCGGGGAGAAGATGGAGAGGCGGAGGGAGGGGAGTAATATTGATGAGCTGGGCGGTGCTGCGGCCCGGCACTGACGTCAGAGTGCCAGTTAGCACCTAATTTGAATATACCAAAACTAGAAGATTAAGGCCGAATGGTGTGGCGGATCCGGGCACGGTAAGCATTAAACCGATCAGTGTTTCTTTTAACTTAATCTGACAGTTTTCTTTTAACTTTATATTTGGTTGCACACCCTTTGGAAAAAATAACTGAAATCAGTCGCTTCCTATAATCATCAATAAGCTTCTTACACCTCTCAGCCGGAATGTTGGACCACTCTTCCTTTGCAAACTGCTCCAGGTCTCTCTTAATGGAAGGTGCCTTTCCCAACAGCAATTTTAAGATCTCTCCACAGGTGTTCAATGGGATTTAGATCTGAACTCATTGTTGGCCACTTCAGAACTCTCCAGCACTTTGTTGCCATCCATTTCTAGGTGCTTTTTGTCATATGTTTGGGGTCATTGTCCTGCTGGACGTAAACCCAGCTTTCTGAAACTGGGCTGTACAGTGCGAACCAAAATCCGTTGGTAATCCTCAGATTTCATGATGCTTTGAACACATGAACAGTGCCAGAGGCAGCAAAACAAACCCAAAACATCATTGAACCTCCACTATATTTCACTGTAGGTACTGTGTTCTTTGAAGGCCTCATTTTTGGTAAACAGTAGAATGATGTACTTTACCAAAAAGCTCTATCTTGGTCTCATCTGTCCACGAAACGTTTTCCCAGAAGGATTTTGGCTTACTCAAGTTCATTTTGGCAAAATGTAGTCTTGCTTTTTTATGTCTCTGTCAGCAGTGGGGTCCTCCTGGGTCTCCTGTCATAGCGTTTCATTTAATTTAAATGTCAACTGATAGTTCGCACTAACACTGATGCTCCCTGAGCATGCAGGACAGCTTGAATATCTTTGGAACTTGTTTGGGGCTGCTTATCCACCACCCGGACTATCTCACGTTGACAACTTTCATCAATTTTTCTCTTCCGTCCACGCCCAGGGAGATTAGCTACAGTGCCATGGGTTGCAAACCTCTTGATAATGTTGTGCACTGTGGACAAAGGCAAATCTAGATCTCTGGAGATGTACTTGTAACATTAAAATTGTTGATATTTTTCCACAATTTTGGTTCTCAGAGTCCTCAGACAGTTCTCTTCCCCTCTTTCTGTTGTCCATGCTTAGTATTGCACACACAGACAAACAATGCAAAGACTAAGTGAATTTCTCTCCTTTTTATCTGCTTTCAGGTGTGATTTTTATATTGCCCACACCTGTTACTTGCCCCATGTGAGTTTAAAGGAGCATCACATGTTTGAAACAATATTATCTATCCACAATTTTGAAAGGGTTCCAATAATTTTATCCAGCCCATTTTGGGAGTTTGGTGTGACATTATGTCCAATTTGCTTTTTTCCTCCCTTTTTTGATTTTAGTTTACTGCAATCCTTTTCTGTGAGAAATACTTCCTTTTCTTGAAAAATTTCAGGAGTGCCGATATTTACGGCCATGACTGTATTTATTTATCTGTTTATTTATTTAATTAAACAAATGCAATGAAAGTCATACTTTTATCATTGTATTGTATAACTACAAGTAATACATGTATTATCCTATATGCAGTCCAATTATAAAATCTACTGTAGACAAAGACTCCAAAAAGGTAATAAGAAACCACAAGAAAGTAAAATTACACACTATAACTTAACAATAATATAACAATGCATTACAAATCTATTTGATGGAAATTATTGTATTTAATTGGTAAGATATTTCTATATCTTATGTGAACACTGACTATATCTTATTGTGTGTATGTTATATGTCATATGATTATTTAATTTGGCATTAGATTACTGGATGTATCATTACTGTTATTATATATTCTTTTCTAGCTTCAAAAGAATCTTAGTACTTTCTAGATGTAAAAGATCATAACGTTTTAAAGGTATAGGAGTTGCTATGTACATATATTTGTGCTGGTTTTTTTTTTATTGTTTTTTTTTGTGTGTGTGTTCTGCTGCTTCTTTTTTGTCCAGTACCATGAACAATGAATGTTCTAGGTGTGGTGTTTTTCCTATAAACAAAATGTACCAAAAACACTAACATAATACCAATAATAATAAAAAAAAAAAACACCTGCAACAAAAAAAAAAAAGCTTAAAATTAGTGGCTTTTCATTATTGGGGGAGAACAACAAAGCGTGTACAGAAAACCTAACAATTCAGAGTAGAATGCTCATCCAGCATGCAACATACAGTCATAACCTTATACCTGTACGTTTCAAAATATAAAAAAATATATATATATATTTTTGTTGGGTTAACCTTTCAGAATGGTGACAAGGTGATTGTTGTAGGCTCTGAGAATCTTCACCACAGTGCAAAGCTATGTTTTATTTTCTCCATTATAGGGGGTGGGAGCAAGGATGAGCTGTTTGCCAGCAATACTCACACATGACCTGGACTTCATTTCCCTTACTTGTCTGGCCAAGCACAACAGAGTACCAACACCTTTCTGCTATTTTTTCTTCCTATACCACAGTCTTTTTTATAAACCATGCTATGTAACTGTAATATTAGTTAATAGTACTATAGACAATAGAGCAAGAAATACTATGCAAATGTATGAAAGCTGGAAAGGTAGTATTGTTCTTTACAGGGCTCAAGTCCTGCAGGAATGTATGGGAACAGAGTTCCTGCACTTTTTTCACAAAAGGAACATTGTTTCCATTAGTAGGAGTGCAGCAGAACAATATATAGTAAAGTGTGAATAAATTTTTTTTGGATCCATACATGAGAAAACACCAGTTTTCTTACTGTATCTATATATCATGTTGATAACTAGAGAGAAAACTGTTTGTATTAGTGTATTCTATCTTATTATCATGTCATTGTATGATATATGAATGAAATATGGTATAGTATAGTTACAGTGAGCAGTTTATGGTTGATATTGGGTGGTTTATGGTGCTATTTTATTTGTATCTGGAAGGTTTTAGAGTACAGGAATACAGAACATAATCAAATTAAGAGAAAAAAAGTAGTAACGTTTTTATGCCATGTGTACAAATGATTCTTTTAATTAAACATTCAGTTAAAGGCAATAAGGCTGTTTTGTCAGGTTTATTAGAAGCAGAATGTGGGGAATGTTGTGGTAGATATTAAAAATGCATATCACAGCTTGAGTACAGCAATCCACACAGTGAGAATGCATCACAAAGATACAGTGTAATATGAACGTACCCTGGAGATAACTTATTTGAGTTTAAGTATAAAATGAACGCAAACTAATAATGTGTATTTTCATTTACGTTATGTAACAAAGGTGTGAAAACACAGGCTCTATAAAGTTCTTTACCAAGCTGTATTACATTAAAAGCAATTGATGTTAAAAATTGGATCCATCATGTCAGTCAAGAAAGCAGAGGGACCAAGGGCATGGCATCGTAGCACTAACACAGTAGTTATGTGGCTAAAGGGCCACACATTCTTGCTTACATGTCCAAAGGTAAACTAGCTTGTTTCCATTATTAGAACAGAAGAGTATAATTGTTCAAGGTAAGGTGTTTTGTGTGTATATGACATTTTTACCAATTTTAACTTCTGCAGAGGTCATCTTTAATTTTCCATTGTCCCCCGGCAATTGAGTGGAGGCTAGCTGCTAAGATACCTCCTATACACTTCAAACACACAGAAGAGGTTACCCTGCTCCCCTATACCTCCATCAGAAGTAGCAGCAGCATGGCAGATATTATTGAGCAGTACTGACCACTGAAAGCTATGTATCAAGAATTGGGAAGAAATATACCCCTTACTGGAGCTCTTAGATGAGTCTCTGAGTAAACAGCAAATTGGGGGAATGGGGCTGATAAATGGAGAAAAGGGCATTTTTCCTGATAACATATGTATCTTAATACATGTCTTATATTTGCTTGTAAGCTGAATGTTTACCCTTGTATTCCCTTTTGTTGTAAACCTATGCGCATTCATTTATTCTCTTTTCTGTGTTATTTCTATTGAATGCCTTAAGCATTCAATGTATTCAATAATAAAGTTCACAAAAAAAGTCTGTTTAGGTGGTTGCAGTAAAATTAAAGAAAAATCTGGTAAAGTTTAGTATGCTTTAGTTGGGCACCTCCGGTAAATCTGGTAAGGTTTAGTGTGCTTTAGTTGGGCACCTCCGGTAAATCTGGTAAGGTTTAGTGTGCTCTAGTTAGGCACCTCCGGTAAATCTGGTAAGGTTTAGTGTGCTTTAGTTGGGCACCTCCGGTAAATCTGGTAAGGTTTAGTGTGCTTTAGTTGGGCACCTCCGGTAAATCTGGTAAGGTTTAGTGTGCTTTAGTTGGGCACCTCCTGTAAATCTGGTAAGGTTTAGTGTGCTCTAGTTAGGCACCTCCGGTAAAGGAGGCTGAAAGAAGTGCTAATTAGCACGAAACCAATGGTCGTTGCCTCTGAGCCCCCCGTCTACTCCTTCCACCCCCTTCCTTCCATGACCCTCTACTGACCGAGCGATGTACACGGTGAGTGCGGGATTCTCTTCTATGATTTACTGCCGTTATTATTGCTGATTTCTATTCATCTGTGCACCACCACCACCATCCCATTTTCTGTTGAGTTGCATTCACCTGGAGCCTCCGTTATCATTTTTTATGTGAACTGTGCCTCCTTCCTCTCCTTTTTACTTCCATTAAAATGCAAATTATTGGTGATTGTATTGACAATCAATTCAGAAATATGACATTTATGAGAGACAGCTTTAAAGTCTAAAACAGCACTTAATGCAAAGCTATAATTTCTCCTATGGCTTCGAATGGAAACTGTCAGTGTTTACTGACTGGGGACAACACGTCTACTTATCATCATTTTCCATCTATAACCTTTAAAAAAATTATAAAACTGTAACTTACAGATAAACAGCTTTTGGGAAAACTTTATGTTTTTAAAATGATTACATTTGCCAGACACTGCAAAGAAAAAAGATTTAAAGATGTGGTTTTATTAACCTTTAGTAACTTTAATCTGTCTGGTGATCGGCTGATTGCTGTGGGTTGGGCTTAAGAAAATCCTGGCGAACATACCATAAGGAAATGCTGCAGCTAGCCAGACCTATGTAGTATATGTTACATGGCAGCCAATGAATTTAAAGGCTAACCAATTATTGTTCTCAGTTTTGGCTCATAGTGGGGGTACCAAGCAAGAGATACCCTTCTGGGACGTTCATATGCCCTCCTATATGCAGTTTATGATATACATAAGCTACTGCTCCCTTTGTCCACCTGCCTCCAATAGACATTATTGTGACTATGTATACCACATGTTGCACAGTATAGGCAATGTACAAGTACCACAGTCTTGACAAAACTTGACACTTGTGATTTAGACTAAAAGACACTTCTCTACTTTAAGGGGCCATCTGGGCAATGTTTTTTTTTTTTTTTTTTTTTTTATAAAGGTGCCCAGTGAGGTGGAAAATAAAAAATAAAAACCTAATTTCCTTACCCAAAACCCTGCTACCCTATCCCCCCACGTGTCAGCACTCGATGGCTTCTGGTAGCACTGGTCACTTGCTGCAGGCATCCTGGAACAACCCCTTTAAAACCTAATAAGTGTGTCCAAAATTTTATCCAAGTGTACATAAAGCACAACATTTTTGGAAAATAGTACAGGTGCAGTATCCCGATAAAGATCCTGCTTCACAATGTATTGATCATTATATGGATGCAATGCTGTTACTGTGTTTCTTTGCTTTTATCTTGCACTGTCAACCCCTTAAGGACTCATGACGTACTGGAACGTCATGAGTCCGCTCCCGATCTATAACGCGGGGCCACGGCGTCATAGCGGGTGCGGACTCATGACGTTCCAGTACGTCAGGAGTCCTTAAGGGGTTAACAGTGCAAGATAAAAGCCGGGACCTGGCCGGGACCCGTGGCTAATAGCGCGCGGCATTGATCGCGCTGCCGCGTGCTATTAACCCTTTAGTTCAAAGTTGAACGCCGCATCTAAAGTGAAAGTGAAAGTATGCTGGTTAGCTCAGGGAGTTGTTCGGGATAGCCGCGGTGAAATCGCGGCATCCCGAACAGCTTACAGGACAGCAGGAGGGTCCCTACCTGCCTCCTCGCTGTCCGATTGCTGAATGACTGCTCAGTGCCTGAGATCCAGGCATGAGCAGTCAAGCGGCAGAATCATCAATCACTGGTTTCCTATGAGAAACCAGTGATCAATGATAAAGATCAGTGTGTGCAGTGTTATAGGTCCCTATGGGACCTATAACACTGCAAAAAAAAAAGTGAATAAAGATCATTTAACCCCTCCCCTATTAAAAGTTTGAATCACCCCCCTTTTCCCATAAAAAAAACAGTGTTAATAAAAATAAAAATAAACATATGTGGTATTGCCGCGTGCGGAAATGTCCGAATTATAAAAATATACCGTTAATTAAACCGCTTGGTCAATGGTGTGCGCGCAAAAAAATTCCAAAGTCCAAAATAGTGCATTTTTGGTCACTTTTTATATCAGGATCAATATAGGATCAATAAGTCCTATCAATGCAGAAATGGTACCGCTAAAAACTTCAGATCACGACGCAAAAAATGAGCCCTTATACCACCCCATACGCAGAAAAATAAAAAAAAAAGGAAGATGACAATTTTAAACGTATAAATTTTCCTGTATGTAGTTATGATTTTTTCCAGAAGTACGACAAAATCAAACCTATATAAGTAGGGTATCATTTTAATCGTATGGACCTACAGAATAAAGATAAGGTGTCATTTTTATCGAAAAATGTACTGTGTAGAAACGGAAGCCCCCAAAAGTTACAAAATGGCGTTTTTTTTTCAATTTTGTCTCACAATGATTTTCTTTTCCGTTTCGCCATAGATTTTTGGGTAAAATGTCTGAAGTAATTACAAAGTAGAATTGGTGGCACAAAAAATAAGCCATCATATGGATTTTTAGGTGCTTAAGGGGTTAATAGTCCTTAAGGGGTTAATAGAAATGCATTTTACTATTTTTTTTTACATTTGTACAGTGCTCAATGGTATAGGTACAGTGTGGTATGGTATAGGCAAGATGTAGTAGTTCCTTGGTAACAATACATGATGAAATCACATGGCATGGGGAATCTTGCTAACTGGGTGATCCCCTGTGAGTCCAACAATCATCATCTTGTCAAGTAGGTTATACCTGTAGTGTGAAGTATTGTAGAAGAAGTGCAGAAAATGCGGGGGTTCTGGCCACCGAGCGCTACTTTGATGGTAAAATTATGCGAAGATGTCAAAGGTACACAGGAACTTTTTTATTATGAATAAAAGTAACAACTGGACAACGCGTTTCAGCGTGCTCTCAAACCTTCCTCAGGTCCATAAAGATAATTTTATGTTGTCCTGTCAGGATTTTTCCTGTGTGCTGGCCGGACAGGCCCTGACAGGACACCATAAAATTATCTTTATGGACCTGAGGAAGGTGTGAGAGCACGCTGAAATGCGTTGTCCAGTTGTTACTTTTATTCATAATAAAAAAGTTCCTGTGTACCTTTGGCATCTTCGCATAATTTTACCATCACAGTAGCTCTCGGTGGCCAGAACCCCTGCATTTTCGGCACTTCTACAATATTGTCTCTTCCATACCCCGTTTGGGGCGACAGACAAGGGGGCACGGAGCAGCAAGCTGAAATATCCCACCACTTACCGATAACCCCTTTGGAGCTGTGCTATACCCTACGTACAGCTCCCAGAGGTCAGTACCATCACATAGGTTTGGTGGTGGGCATCCTTCGCTTTCTTATTTTTTTATCCAAGTACCCAACCTACTACGCCAGAGAGCGCCCTGAATCTTTTCTTTTTTTTTTTTCCTACATTTTGTAGTGTGAAGTGTATAAATAAAAAATCTGGACACATATATAAGTATTTTACTGAACATCTTGTGCAAATCCACGCAACATACAGTTTCTTTAGCACAGAGTTGTAGGTTAAAGGTTTTAAGCACGAGTGGAGAGTTGGTCACTGTATCTTTAAAAGTTGCTTTAATCTATATATATATATATATATATATATAAAACTCAACGTGTGTGTGTGTGTATGTTCCAGCATCACATCCAAACGGCTAAAGATATTAACATGAAACTTGGCACACATGTTACTTATATGTCAACAACAAACATAGGATAGGTGATTTAACCCTTACTCACCCCCATTTGCCAGGGGCGGGGTTTATGTTTAAAGTCCCATACAAGTCAATGGGAAATATATGTTACTGCATAACTTCCAAACGGCTGGAGATATTTTGATAATACTTGGTCACATGTTACTTATATATCCACTTAAAATATAGGATAGTTAATTTAACCCTTAACTACCCACATTTGTGAGGGTCGGGGTTTTTGTTTAAAGTCCCATGCAAATCAATGGGAAATGTATGTTCCCACATAACTTCCGTACGGCTGGAGATATTTCAACAACTGGTACACATATTACGGGTCGGGATAGGAGGACGGGATAGAAGGTCAGGATATGAGGATGGGATAGGAGGACGGGATAGGAGGTCAGGATAGGAGGACGCAATAGGAGGACCGGGATAGGAGGACCGGGTTAGGAGGTCGGGATAGGAGGACGCGATAGGAGGACGCGATAGGAGGACCGGGATAGGAGGACTGGAATAGGAGGACCGGGATAGGAGGTCAAGATAGGAGGACTGGATAGGAGGTCGGGATAGGAGGTCGGTATAGGAGGTCGGGATAGGAGGACGGGATAGGAGGACGGGAAAGGAGGATGGGAAAGGAGGACGGGAAAGGAGGACGGGAAAGGAGGTCGAGATAGGAGGACGGTAAAGGAGGTCGGGATAGGAGGACGGGATAGGAGGATGGGATAGGAGGACGAGATGGGAGGACGGGATAGGAGGTCAGGATAGGAGGTCGGGATAGGAGGTCGGGATATGATGACGGGATAGGAGGTCGGGATATGACAACAATATATGAGGACGGGATATGAAATCAAAAGCTTCCTCCTTTGTTTATTTTCCTCCCCAACAAGGATTAGGAAGGAAAAACCGGGTAAAGGTTTTAAGCACATGAGTGGAGAGTTGGTCACTGTATCTGTAAAAGTTGCTTTAACCCCTTAAGGACCAAGGACGTACCGGTACGTCCTTGGTCCTGCTCTTCTGATATAACGCGGGGTTACACAGTAACCCCGCGTCATATCACGGCGGGCCCGGCGTCATAGTGAAGCCGGGACCCGCCTCTAATAGCGCGCAGCGCCGATCGCGGCGCCGCGCGCTAATAACCCTTTTGCCGCGCGCTCAGAGCTGAGCCGCGCGGCTAAAAGTGAAAGTGAAAGTTCCCGACTAGCTCAGTCGGGCTGTTCGGGATAGCCGCGGCTAATCGCGACATCCCGAACAGCTGACAGGACAGCGGGAGGGCCCCTTCCTGCCTCCTCGCTGTCCGATCGCCGAATGACTGCTCAGTGCCTGAGATCCAGGCATGAGCAGTCATGCGGCAGAATCGTTGATCACTGGTTTCTTATGAGAAACCAGTGATCAACATAGAAGATCAGTGTGTGCAGTGTTATAGGTCCCTATGGGACCTATAACACTGCAAAAAAAAAGTGAAAAAAAAAAGTGAATAAAGATCATTTAACTCCTCCCCTATTAAAAGTTTGAATCACCCCCCTTTTCCAATAAAAAAAAAAAACACAGTGTAAATAAAAATAAACATATATGGTATCACCGCGTGCGGAAATGTCCAAATTATAAAAATATATAATTAATTAAACCGCTCGGTCAATGGCGTGCGCGCAAAAAAATTCCAAAGTCCAAAATAGTGCATTTTTGGTCACTTTTTATATCAGGATCAATATAGGATCAATAAGTCCTATCAATGCAAAAATGGTACCGTTAAAAACTTCAGATCACGGCGCAAAAAATTAGCCCTCATACCGCCCCATTCACGGAAAAATAAAAAAGTTATAGGGGTCAGAAGATGACAATTTTAAACGAATTAATTTTCCTGCATGTAGTTATGATTTTTTCCAGAAGTCCGACAAAATCAAACCTATATAAGTAGGGTATCATTTTAATCATATGGACCTACAGAATACATATCAGGTGTCATTTTTACCAAAAAATGTACTATGTAGAAACGGAAGCCCCCAAAAGTTACAAAACATCGTATTTTTTTTCAATTTTTTCGCACAATGATTTTTTTTCCCGCTTCACCATAGATTTTTGGGCAAAATGACTTATGTCATTACAAAGTAGAATTGGTGGCGCAAAAAATAAGCCATCATATGGATTTTTAGGTGCAAATTTGAAAGAGTTATGATTTTTTAAAGGCAAGGAGCAAAAAACGAAAATGCAAAAACGGAAAAAACCCCGGTCCTTAAGGGGTTAATATATATATGTATAAAACTCAACGTGTGTGTGTGTATGTGTGTATGTTCCAGCATCACATCCAAACGGCTAAAGATATTAACATGAAACTTGGCACACATGTTACTTATAAGTCAACAACAAACATAGGATAGATAATTTAACCCTTACTCACCCCCATTTGCCAGGGGCGGGATTTATGTTTAAAGTCCCATACAAGTCAATGGGAAATATATGTTACTGCATAACTTCCAAACGGCTGGAGATATTTCGATAATACTTGGTCACATGTTACTTATATATCCACTTAAAATATAGGATAGTTAATTTAACCCTTAACTATCCCCATTTGTGAGGGTCTGGGTTTTTGTTTAAAGTCCCATGCAAATCAATGGGAAATGTATGTTCCCACATAACTTCCGTACGGCTGGAGATATTTCAATAACTGGTACACATATTACGGGTCGGGATAGGAGGTCGACATAGGAGGACGGGATAGGCGGTCGGGATAGGAGGACGGCATAGGTGGACGCGATAGGAGGACCGGGATAGGAGGACCGGATAGGAGGACATGATAGGAGGATGCGATAGGAGGTCGGGATGGGAGGTCGGGATAGGAGGTTGGGATAGGAGGTCGGGATAGGAGGTCGGGATAGGAGGTCAATATAGGAGGACGGTAAAGGAGGACGGGATAGGAGGAAGGGATAGGACGACGGGATAGGACGACGGGATAGGAGATCGGCATAGGAGGTTGGGATAGGAGGTCGGGATAGGAAGACGGGATAGGACATCGAGATAGGAGGACGGGATAGGAGGTCGTGATAGGAGGACGGGATAGGAGGTCGAGATGGGAGGATGGGATAGGAGGACGGGATAGGAGGACGGGAAAGGAGGACGGGAAAGGAGGTCGAGATAGGAGGACGGGAAAGGAGGTCGAGATAGATGGATGGGAAAGGAGGACGGGATAGGAAGACGGCATAGGAGGAAGGGATAGGAGGTCGGGATAGGAGGTAGGGATATGATGACGGGATAGGAGGTCGGGATATGACAAGAATATATGAGGACGGGATATGAAGTCAAAAGCTTCCTCCTTGGTTTATTTTCCTCCCCAACAAGGATTAGGAAGGAAAAACCGGGCAATGCCGGGTACTCAGCTAGTCTATATATATAAAACTCAACTTGTGTGTATGTATGTATGTGTGTATGTTCCAGCATAGCTTCCAAACGGCTTGAGATATTTCGATAATACTTGGTCACATGTTACTTATATGTCCACTTAAAATATAGAAAAGTTAATTTAACCCTTAACTACCCCCATTTGTGAGGGTCGGGGTTTTTGTTTAAAGTCCCATGCAAATCAATGGGAAATGTATGTTCCCACATAACTTCCGTACGGCTGGAGATATTTCAATAACTGGTACACATATTACGGGTCGGGATAGGAGGTCGGGATAGGAGAATGGGATAGGAGGACTGGATAGGAGGACGGGATAGGAGGACGCGATAGGAGGACCGGGATAGGAGGACCAGGATAGGAGGCCTGGGATAGGAGGCCCCGGATAGGAGGTCGGGATAGGAGGTCGAGATAAGAGGACGGGATAGGAGGTCGGGATAGGAGGTCGGGATAGAAGATCGGGATAGGAGGTCGGGATAGGAGGACATGATAGGAGGTCGAGATAGGAGGACGGGATAGGAGGTCGAGATATGAAGACGGGATAGAAGGTCGTGATAGGAGGCGGGATAGGAGGTCGAGATAGGAGGACGGGATAGGAGGTCGTGATAGGAGGACGGGATAGGAGATCGGGATAGGAGGTCAGGATAGGAGGATGGGATAGGAGGATGGGATTGATGGACTGGATAGGAGGACGGGATAGGAGGACGGGAAAGGAGGATGGGAAAGGAGGTTGAGATATGAGGACGGGAAAGGAGGACGGGATAGGAGGACGGGATAGGAGGAGGGGATAGGAGGACAGGATAGGAGGATGAGATAGGAGGACGGGAAAGGAGGTCAAGATAGGAGGACGGGAAAGGAGGTCGAGATAGGAGGACGGGAAAGGAGGACGGGAAAGGAGGTCGAGATATGAGGACGCTAAAGGAGGACGGGAAAGGAGGACGGGATAGGAGGACGAGATAGGAGGACGGGATAGGAGGAGGGGATAGGAGGTCGGGATAGGAGGTCGGGATTAGTGTTGAGTGGCATAGGCCATATTCGAATTCGCGAATATTCGCGAATATATGGACGAATAATCGTCATATGTTCGATAAATTTGCATATTCGTAATATTCTTGTTTTATTTTCGCATATGCGAAAAATTAACATATGCGAAAATTTTCATATACAAAAATTAACATATGCGAAGATTCGCATATGCTAAAATTAGCATATGCAAATCTTCGCATATGCGAAAATTCGCACGCCAGTCTCTCACAGTAGTATGAGAGCCTTCCTTACACCACACAAGCTGGAAGCAGAGAGGGATGATCACTGGGATGTGTACTGTGAAAAAAAAAACGTAATTACGAATATATAGTGCTATATTCGCGAGTGCCAGAAAGTTAAACAGATTTATAAATTACAGTGTGAATTCGGGTAGAAAACAGACATGGTGCACATGGATTTATAAATTACTTCTATTAAAAAGTCTTAATTCTTCCAGTACTTATTAGCTTCTGAATACTACAGAGGAAAATCTTTTCTTTTTGGAACACAGAGCTCTCTGCTGACAAGACCACAGTGCTCTCTGCTGACATCTCTGTCCATTTTAGGAACTGACCAGAGCATATGTTTTCTATGGGAATTTTCTCCTACTCTGTACAGTTCTTAAAACAGACAGAGGTGTCAGCAGAGAGCACTGTGGTCATGAAGTCAGCAGAGAGCTCTGTGTTCCAAAAAGAAAATAATTTCCTCTGTAGTATTCAGCAGCTGATAAGTACTGGAAGGATTGAGATTTTTTAATAGAAGTAATTTACAAATCTGTTTAACTTTCTGACACCAGTTGATAAAAAATTAAATAAAATAAAAAGTACCCCTTTAAAGCACAATTCCCCTGCAGCATAGACTGGAGACAAATTTTTTGGTGAAATTCTTAAAACTCCTCACAGTGCAATGTTCATGTGTTCAGTGCACACGCATCCCAGATCTGTCTCTGGTTGGGGGGGGGGGTTCTAACAATTTTTTCTAACAATTTTATACAAAAATAGAAAGACATATGAGTACAAACTAGAGAACTGGTCATAAAGCGTGCCATGTACACAGTGTGAGGGTGTCTTGGTCTAGAGTGAGAACAGAAAATAAACAAAACTGAGAAAAGATGGGGGATGGGGAAGTGGATTAAAGGGGAGGGTCAAACAGATCCATCAAGACATCACCCATCAGAATCAGGAAGCTAAAGCAGCAAGTTCATATCACTCACCAGGCAAAAAGGGTCATCGCAGATCAAAAATAGCGAACCGATCTACAGCACAACAGAGTATCCCACCTCGATGATGATATCCATAACACATTCGTAATGCACCCCAATAATTGCCTATATCCGTCTGTAGATACCACAAGTTTTTTTTATGAACTCCGTTTTGAACAATTTTGTTTGAAAGAGTTCTGTAGTGAAATATATCCAAAGAATAGAGGAAAAGTTTTAGATCACGGAGGTCCTAGTGGTCGGACCCCCCGCGATCTCCTGAATGGGACTTGGCAGTCTACTGGAAAGGGGCTGTGCCGACCCTCGGATGGAGCAGTGGCCGACATGCCCCCTCCATGTATCCCATGGAGATATATGGAGGAGGCGTGTCAGCCGCGGGTTCCTGCGGGGGTCGGAACGACCACTTCTGGCAGTCTGCCGGGGCCCCGTTCAGGAGATCATGGGGGTCCCATTGGTCACACCCCCGCGATCTATAACTTATCCCCTATCCTTTGGATAGGGGATAAGTTATATTTCACTGCATTACTCCTTTAAAGGGTACCTCTCATCAAAAAAAACTTTTGATATATTATAGATTAATGTATGCAGAATAACTTTACAATTGCATGTTATTAAAAAATCTGCTTCTTTCTATTTAATTTTCCACTTTGAAGAAATGACCACTAGGGGTCTCCCTACCAGTCCTGGCAGCAAGCATTTCTGACTCATGCTGGAGTCCTAAACACTACGAGCTGCCAGTCTGCTTTGTTCACAAAGGAGAACACTCAGAGCTGCCAGCCTGCTTTGTTCACAGCCTGTTTGGCTGTGAACAAAGCAGACTGGCAGCTCTGAGTGTTTAGGACTCCAGCATGAGTCAGAAATGCTTGCTGACAGGACTGATCGGGAAAAATACAATAGAAAGAAGCATATTTTTCATTAACATGCTATTGGAAAGTTATTCAACATTCATTAATCTAAAATATATCAAAAGTTTATTTGACGAGAGGTACCCTTTAATATATGCTTCATTAAACAAAATGTAAAAACACTTCATAAACAAGGGACGAGCAACAGATGAAAGATGTTCACATGATAATATCAAGCAGCAGAATAACAACATAGTTATCAACAAGGAGAAGCAACAGTGGTGTGAGCAATAGTAATGTACACCCCACAGAAGACCCAGCTATTGGATGTGAAGCTACTGCACAGTAGTGCACAATATAAGAAGTCAATAAAGTGCATGTGCAAAAATGTAACAGCAGCAGAAAACTTATAAATGCATACCCGTCCTGTATGCATAAAACTGCTCATGTGCATGTAATGTATCTAAATATAAAATCATATTTAACATATTAGTAACATACAGTGCTGTCACAATTTGGCCCTTGTTAAATATTAAAGTGCTACAGTACATGTTGTATCAGGATATACATATATATATATATATATATATATATACGGTATATACATATATATATATAGAGAGAGAGAGAGAGAGAGAGAGAGAGAGAGAGAGAGAGAGCAAATGGAAACACAGCAGCACTTCCAGGTGGTGATTAATTAGTGGCTTTATTAATCACAGAGTGAATATGCAACGTTTCGGTCACCTCTCGTGGCCTTCATCAAGCCGATGATATATATTTATATATATTATTGTTTTTACACTATGTTGTTGACTACTTAATAGCAGATTCAACCAATGAATAAAAGCATTGCTAATGGAGAAAAAAAACAGACTTTTTTTCAAGTTTGTAAAACCCTTTACAATGTGTCACATAGATTTGCTCATTTACAGCCTAGACATCGACTGTTTTCCATTTTTCCATTCCTCTTGATTTACATTCTTCTACAATGCAGCTAACCTCATAAACAGATCCCTATAGAGCGAACACACACTGAAGCAAAAATGTTCTATGTGGCCAAGTGTAAAATCCCCCCTTGTACTGGTAGGAGGGCAAACCTGTCTCTAAAGGAGACCGCTCATTAGAGTGGGTGGTTTTGAAATTGTTATAATGTGGGCACTGCTGCTTAGTTTACATCACCATGGCAACTGACGGGGTGTGCCAAAATATAACCTTTCTGAAAAGCTGTGCAGTCTCAGCAAAACCGAATATAACAAGCTGAGAACACTGGAGAAACCTTGGCAAGCTATTAGATATTTTATAATGTTAGGTAAGCAATGTTAGCAATGAAAAAGCAAAATCACCCAAAGGGCATTTGCTCTAAGCAATTCATTTGAATACATTCTAATTTGTAGTATTAAACGTGATGCATTTATTCTAGGAACGAGTGAAGCTAAAATGTCCCTCACATTATGAATATATTGCTGCTAAGGAATATGAAAATACAGCACATCTGTTGTAGGAAAAAAAGCAAGGGAAGAGTTAATTATCAGTAATTTGAGGCAGATTTCACATGGATTTCCATGAGGATTCAGCCTTAAAATTCACCTGGAATCCAAGCTTCATTGATTTTAATAGGAAATCTGATGAGGATTTAATTTCCGCTTCAATAATTGACCTGTCATCTCTTCGGCAAGAAATCTGTCTAAACATTGCCCTTTCACTTTGAAATTTTGCTCCACTCTGATTTGATGAGGAACTGATTAGAAAATGATGAGGAATTGATAAGAAAATGACAAGGAATTGATAAGAATTTTTAGTGAGAATTTTTTCTTGTTAATACCGCAGGCAATTGTACTCACTATAAATATATCCATTATATCCAAAATGCAGACATGTTCTAGTCACTAGCTTCTGATAAAATTCAAGATTTTATTCAAGACAAAAATCAACATGGATAAGAAGGCCCCTTTCACACTGTTAAAGCTATGGTGAGGTGGATCCACTGACTTGTGAGGATGATGACATGGGCCTTAACAGGGAGCGGAGTCTAAGGAGCCGCTGGTTTTCACCAGAGCCCGCCACAAAGCGCGATGGACTTGCTGCGGCAGGCGGCACCCAGGTCACTACCCCTGACAACTCGTCCCCACAGGCAGCTGAGGTATAACATGGCATAAGAGGGATGAGGCACGGATGAAGTCAGGACAGGCAGGAGGTGTGGGCTGGCGGCATTAATGCAAGGTCAGGTTACATAGCAAGAGTTCAGAAGGCAGGTGGCACAGGAGCAAGGTCAGCATCTGTAGCAAGGGGTCAGATACACGGCAAGGCAAGACACTTTCTCTTAGGCAATAAAGGCACAAAGATCCAGCAAGGATTAAAGGAAGTGCGGGATTATATATGGTCAAAGAGACTAGCACCAATCAATGGTGCGCTGGCCCTTTAAATTTTAAAGAGCCGGCGCGCACGCCCTAGGAGGTGGAGACACGCACGCTGGCAGACACGGAGAGCGGAGGAGATAGAGCGGCGAGGAGGTGAGGAGAGACCCGGCGGTCGCATGCTTTCGCATTGCAGGATGCGAACCGCAGCAGCACTGGCAGCATAGACAGGGATGCCCTTGCGGTCAGCAAGTCTGACCGCAGTGCTGACTGTAACAGTACCCCCCTTAGGTCTCCCCCTCTTTTTGGGCTGCAGGAAACGATGAATCAGACCTTGGTCCAGTATGTTCTCTTCAGGTTCCCAAGATCTTTCTTCAGGCCCAAACCCCTTCCAAGGGACTTGCTGAAAAGAACAAAAGGCACCACCATAATCATGCATTCAGGAGGAACAATATGCCGAGGAGTAGAGTCCAGACCTTTTACATCAGAAGCTCTAGAGAGAGCATCAGCTCTGACAATCTTGTCCCCAGGTTGAAAATGATTAAAGAAATTAAACCAGGAAAAGAAGAGACCATCTGGCCTGCCGGGGGTTCAGAAGCTGTGCGGACTGAAGATATAAAAGATTTTTATGGTCCGTGTAGATACTGATAGGATGAGTTGATCCTTCCAATAACTGATGCCACTCTTCTAAGGTAAGCTTAATGGCCAAGAGTTCCCGAAACTCCAATATAATAGTTTCTCTCAGCAGGCAAGAACGTCTAAGAAAAGAACCACAAGTTACCATTTTACCTCTGGAAGACTTTTGAGTTAAGATAGTGCCGGCTAGTAATGAAGAGTCATCTACTTCAAGAAAGAACAGCTTTTCTGGGTCAGGTCTAGACCGAACAGGTGCAGAAGCAAAGGCAGATTTCAAATGGGTAAAAGACTCTTCTGCTTCTGGGGACCAGGACTTGGGATTCCTGTTTTTCTTGGTGAGAGCCACAATCGGAGCAATCAAGGAGGAGAAATGTGGAATGAACTGTCTATAATAATTGGCAAATCCAAGAAAACATTGTATGGCTAGTAGGCCAGAAGGTCACGGCCAGTTGAGTACCAAAGACAACTTGACTGAATCCATCTGGAGGTCTTGGTTAGAGATAATGAAACCCAGGAACAGAAGACTCCTTCTCAAAGAGGCATTTCTCGAGTTTGGCATAAAGATGATTATTTCGCAGTCGACATAAGGCCTGGCGCACATGAGTGCAATGCACCTCCAAGTTGGGAGAGAAGATCAGAATGTCATCTAAATAGACCACGACACAAGTGTAAAGAAGGTCCCGAAAGATGTCATTAAAAAATTCTTGGAAGACAGCCAGGGCGTTACAGAGTCCAAATGGCATCACTAAGTACTCAAAGTGCTCATCACATGTATTAAAAGCCGTCTTCCATTCGTCTCCTTCTCGAATCCTGATTAAATTATATGCTCCTCGCAGATCCAATTTGGTGAAGACCTTGGCGCCCCGCAGACAGTCGAAGAGCTCAGAAATGAGAGATAAACAATACCGATTCTTGATAGTAATTTTATTGAGACCACGGTAGTCAATGCAAGGGTGAAGAAAGCCGTCCTTCTCCACGAAAAAGAATCCAGCTCTGGCAGGAGAGGAGGATTTATGGATAAAAGCCTTCTGGAGATTCTCCTTAATATACTGAGACATGGCTTGCATTTCAGGCACCGACAGGGGGTACATTCTTCTCCGGGGAGGTGTAGTACAAGGCAGAAGTTCAATAGGACAATGATAGGGTTGATGTGGAGGAAGACTTTCGGCCTGTTTCTCGCAAAACACATCAGCAAAGTCCTGATAAGGAGAGGTCAGGCCCGGCAGAGAAGAAGGTGAAGGAAGAGAGCGCTTCAATTGTGGTGCCAACAGTGATACATTTTGACAGCCTTGACCCCAGCAAGAAACTTCACTAGTTTGCCAACTGACAACCGGTGCGTGAAGTTGCAACCATGGTAAACCCAAGAACCGCAGAAGTACAAAAGGAAGCACATGGAACATGATCTTCACTTTGTTTAATGTAAAACTCCCACGTGCATTGTCAGAGGATCCGTGCGATATTGTACCGCGAGGTTCAAACTTTCACCGTTGATGGAGGAGATGTATAAGACTTTGCTAAGCCGTGTCACCGGAAGACGATGTTTGTGGACCAGGGATGCATTGATGAAATTCCCTGCAGAACCAGAGTCCAAGACAGCAGAGGCATGAAATGAAGTCCGGGAAGAGGTGAAGATTTGGACAAGCATAGACAAACGAGGAGAGGAGATATTCTCACTTAGAGACGCCTCTCCAACGTGCCCTAGGTGCGTGCGTTTCTTGGACGAGAAGGACAATGAGGACAATCTCTGAGGAAATGTTACGGATTGACACAATAGAGGCAGAGATTTTCCTCACGTCGGCAAGACCTCTCATGCTGTGACAGGTGAGCACAGTCCACTTGCATAGCTTCTTCAGCAGGAGGTAAGGCAGGTGACAGAGGTGTCCGCTGGGACACCAGTGCCAGTCAAGGGAAATGATGCGTACGAGCAGGTTCACGCTTTAGACAAATTTCCTATTGCCTCTTGGCGAAGCACACATCAATGCGTGTGGACAGGAGAATGAGTTCACTCAAGGTAGAAGGAGGATCCCGTGCGACCAAAGCATCTTTGACCCTGCTGGAAAGACCTTTTTTGAAGGTGGCACAAAGGGCTGCATTATTCCAGTCAAGTTCAGCTGCCAGGGTGCGAAATTTGACCGCATACTCGCCAAAAGAAGAATCCCCTTGGTGGAAGTTCAGAAGCGAAAATTCTGCAGAGGAAGACCGAGCAGGCTCTTCACAGATTCTGTGGAAGTCTGAGAGGAAAGTGTGCAGGTTAAGGTAGTCACTGGGTCGTTTCTTTCTCAGAGCGGAGTGGCCCAGGCCAGAGCCTTACCAGAGAGCAGACTAACCACAAAGGCCACCTTGGCACGTTCCGTCGGGAACTGATCGGCCATCAGTTCGACATGCATGGAGCCCTGGGTAACGAAACCCATGCACAATTTAGGATCGCCTTCATACTTCGTCTGCAGGGATAAATGATCTGTGAGGATGATGGTGTGGGCCGCACCAGGGAGCGGTATTTAAGATGCCGCTGGTTTTCACCAGAGCCCGCCGCAAAGCAGGATGGACTTGCTGAGCCAGCCGGCACCATGGCCGCTACCCCTGATACAACTCATCCCTCATCATTACCTTTTAAAAATCATAACCCTTTTAATTTTGCACCTAAAATTCCATATTATGGCTTATGTTTTGCTCCACCAATTCTACTTTGCAGTGACATTAGTCAAAACGGAAAAAAAAATCATTGTGTGACAAAATTGAATTTTGGGTGCTTCCGTTTCTACGCAATTCATTTTTCGGTAAAAATTACACATTTTGTTTATTCTGTAGGTCCATACGATTAAAATGATACCCTACTTATATAGGTTTGATTTTGTCGTACTTCCGGAAAAATTCATAACTACATGCACAAAAATGTACGTACGTATGTACGTTTAAAATTATCATCTTTTGACCCCTATAACTTTTTATTTTTTTCGCGTACAGGTTGGAATAAGGGCTCATTCATTGTACCGTGATCTGAAGTTTTTAGCGGTACCATTTTTGTATTGATTGGACTTTTTAATCGCTTTTTATTAATTTTTTCATAATATAAAAGGTGACCAAGAATACGCTATTTTGGACTTTGGAATTTTTTTGCGCGTACGCCATTGACCATGCAATTTAATTAATGATATATTTTTATAGCTTGGACATTTCCACACGCGGCAATCTTATATATAAAAAGAGAAGACTTGACTCACTGACTCATCAACGCCCAGCCTGAACCCTGGAACCTAGAAGTCCCATGCAAATCAATGGGAAATGTATGTTCCCACATAACTTCCGTACGGCTGGAGATATTTCAATAATTCTTTGTCACATGTTACTTATATGTCCACTTAAAAAATAGGATAGTTAATTTAACCCTTAACTACCCCCATTTGTGAGGGTCGGGGTTTTTGTTTAAAGTCCCATGCAAATCAATGGGAAATGTAACTTCCCACATAACTTCTGTATGGCTGGAGATATTTCAATACCTGGTACACATATTACAGGTCGGGATATGAGGACGGGATGGGAGGTCAGGATATAAGGTCGGGATTGGAGGTCGAGATAGCTGGTCGAAATAGGAGGTCGGATAGGAGGACGGGATGATCGAGATAGGAGGTCATGATATGAGGTCGGGATAGGAGGTCAAGATAGGAGGTCGAGTTAGGAGGATGGGATAGGAGGTCAAGATAGGAGGTCGAGATAGGAGGACGGGATGGTCGGGATAGGAAGTCAAGATAGTTTGAGATATGCGGACGGGATAGGAGGATGGGATAGGAGGTCGGGATAGGAGATCGGGATAGGAGGACGGGATAGGAGGTTGGGATAGGAGGACGGGATAGGAGGTTGCGATAGAAGGTCGGGATAGGAGGACGGGATAGGAAGTCGAGATAGGAGGACGGGATAGGAGGTCGAGATAGGAGGACGAGATAGGAGGTTGGGATAGGAGGACGGGATAGGAGGTCGGGATAGGAGGTCTGGATAGGAGGACGGGATAGGAGGACGGGATAGGAGGACGGGATAGGAGGTCGATATAGGAGGTCGAAATAGGAGGACGGGATATGAGGATGGGATATGAGGACTGTTGGCAGTATATAAGCATCGCAAGAAAGCAGGTTCCCCTGCGCTCAGATTCGGTAAAAGTCCTCAAAGGATGTCGATCTTCAATTCCATGAAACAGCAGATGTAATGTTTCGGGTTGTTTGGATGCCCGTAGACTTTACCCAGAGCGGCCTCATTACTATAGGATCGTAAAAAAGTAAATCTATGTTACCCCAAATTTAACGCGAGCGAAGCTGCGGGCAAAAGCTTGTACCACATATGTTTATTTTTATTTGCACAGTTTTTTTTTAATGGGAAAAGAGTTGTGATTCTTACTTTTACGGGGGAAGGGGTAAATGATCTTTATTAACTTTTTTTCCACACTTTTTTTTTGCAATGTTATAGTCCCCTCTAGTAGCTATAACACTGCCGGCAGTGTAAGATTTAAAGGGCCAGTGCACCATTGATTGGTGCCTGGCCCAATCCGTTTATTGTCACTCCTATAAAGGTATCCTTCCCCTTCCTGCCCTTGTCGGATCTTTGTTGCCTCAGTGCCCTAGAGAAAGCATTAGTGTGTATATCCTTGCCTGTTGCCGATCCTGTTGCTAACGACTACCGCCTGAGAACACGTGCTGCCTGCCCTGACCTTTGCTATGTCTGACTACGCCTCTGCCTGCCCCTTCTGTACTTCGCCTGTCTCAGCTGCCAGTGAGGTTGAGCCGCTATCGGGGGATACGACCTGGTAGTTACCGCCGCAGTAAGTCCATCCCGCTTTGCGGCGGGCTCTGGTGAAAACCAGTAACTGCTTAGAACCGATCCTCCGGTGCGTTCCACGCCAATCCCTCTCTGGCACAGAGGATCCACCTCCTGTACCGCTTCCCACTACTAGTCCGGATCCTGACACATTCTATACAGATCACTGCTATGCATTAACATGGCAATGATCAGTGTTATCAGCGGTCGATTGCCGATAACATTGTGACAATCACCACAATGTAACATGGATGATGGAGTAAATCCAGCTGCAGCCAGAGCACCAACCTTACAGAAAAAAAGCCCCAACCATAGCTGCGTAGCTCTGCACGATGTGACAGGAGATGAGGAAAGTGTGCTAAACATGCCAAGAGCTGGGGCGGGACAAAATTCTCGGGAGGGCAGCCTCTTACCCAGCAGTTGCCCGACTCCCAAATTGCACCCATTGCAGCCAAGCCAGAGGCAACCAGCCATCTAAAAGCACTGCAAGCACGCATCCTGCCATTCCCATCAAAATGCACCCGCAAATAATGCTGCATCCCTGCCCTGGCACCCCCATACTGGATGGGTGCCCACCTTCCAACCCCCACTCATTACCTGAAAAACTTCATCAGCGGTCAGAACCTTTGCACTTAGACGCAGGGAGGGCCATACTTCCACGGAAGGCGAGTGGCTAGAATCCCGTCCTGAAGCAAACAATGGGCTGCGCAAGATGCCGTACCACAGCTGCCGGAAACTTAGCGGGAAGAATTCAAATGCAGCATTCAGCAAGGCAGAGGTCAGAGGCTGCTTTGAGAAGCTTCTGCGCCCCGCATCAAGCCAGACCATCCTGGCTGAGAGGCGCTTGCCTCGCCATTGCTTCCCCCATGTACCTTAAGACATGCAGGAACCTAATCCTCCGCAGGTAGTTTGCGGCCCGACATCCTGCCAGGCAGCCAGCGGGGCCGCGCGAGGCATCAGAGCATACTACCTGCAGCATGCCCCTGACAGCATGGCTCCAGGTGAGTGAGCGGCTGCAGGAGATTGAAAATCTGCTGGGAGATTCAAACGCCAGCCCGCCTTAGGGTACAGGGGGTGTTATATATTCATGCCCCCCTGCCCTGACTCCTGTAACCCCGCCTAGAGGTGGAGGGGAGTAGAATACTCACGCCCCTCACACAAATGCAGCCTTAACAGGCTTAATACTTATATATTTATTTTAACTTGTAAAAATTTACCACTAGGGGTCTCCCTACAAGTCCCAGCCGCAAGTCTCACATAGAGTTCAGACTCATGCTGACTTGGCATGAGTCCAAACTCTCATAGTGCACTGACGAGCAATGCACGGGAGCCGGCGCTGTGCTGACCCTCCCCCCATGAAGACGAAGACAAGCTGGCTGGCAGCGCTGTCCACGCTAAGCCGCCAAGCCGGCCGGCAGTGCTGTGCACAGCAGGCAGGACGGGAAGGAGGGGAATGACAGCCTGCCTGCCATAATTGGCTCCCTGTTCTATGCGCAGAAGTGTTACTCGGCAGGCTACAGCTGATGTCAAGCCTGCCAGTAATGCCCCCTTCAGCCCGAGAAAGCTCACAGGCAGTGAGCAAGCCTTGAAAGAGGATTATGAAGGAAATACTGGGCGGAAATTAACTCCTTAACGACGCAGGGCGAAAATGTACGTCCTGGTGATGTGGTACTTAACGCACCAGAACGTACATTTACGTCCTGAGCATAACCGCAGGCACATCGGAGCGATGCCGGCATCATGCGCGGCAGGTCCCGGCTATGGATCGCAGCCAGGGACCGGCCAGTAATGGCGGACACCCGCGATCCCGCGGATGTCCGCCATTAACCCCTCAGATGCCATGATCAATACAGATCACGGCATCTGCTGCATCGCGATCACTTAAGAGCCGCCGCGGCGATCCGATAATCCTGCACGACAGACAGAGGTCTCCTCACCTGCCTCCGCTGTCTTCCGGGAGTCTTCTGCTCTGATCTGACTTCCCGCAGACCAGAGCAGAAGATGACCGATAACCTTGATCAGTGCTGTGTCCTATACATAGCACTGAACAGGATTAGCAATCGAATGGTTGCTATAATTAGTCCCCTACGGGGACTATAAGAGTGTAAAAATAAAAGTAAAAAAAGTAAAAAAATAAAGTAAAAAAAATTTGAAAAACCCCCTCCCCCAATAAAAACGTAAATTGTCCCATTTTCCCTATTTTACCCCCAAAAAGTGTAAACAAATTATTTTATGTACATATTTGGTATCGCCTCGTGCGTAAATATCCGTACTATTAAAATAAAATGTAAATGATCCCGTATATAAAAAAGAAAAAATCCAAAATAGCTGCTTTTTTTAAAAATTTTATTCCCCAAAAATTTATAAAAAATGTAATACAAGTTTTGTATGAGCAAATATGGTATTAACAAAAAGTACAGATCACGGCGCAAAAAATTAGCCCTCATACCACTGCTTATAAGGAAAAATGAAAAAGTTATAGGTCTTCAAAATAGGGGGATTTTAAACGTTCTAATTTGGTTAAAAAGTTAGCGATTTTTTTATAAGCGCAACAGTAATAGAAAAGTGTATAATCAATCATGGGTATCATTTTAATCTTATTGACCCAGAGAATAAAAAACACATGTAATTTTTACCATAAATTGTACGGCGTGAAAACAAAACCTTCCAAAATTTGCAAAATTGCGGTTTTCTTTTTAATTTACCCACACAAATAGTATTTTTTTGGTTGCGCCATACATTTTATGGTAAATTGAGTGATGGCAATATAACGGACAACTGGTCGCTCAAAAAACAAGCCCTCATACTAGTCTGCTGATGAAAGTATAAAAGAGTTATGATTTTTTGAAGGGGAGGATGAAAAAACGAAAGTGTAAAAATAAAATTGTCTGAGTCCTTAAGGTCCAAAGGGGCTGAGTCCTTAAGGGGTTAAAAAGAAAAACTTCGGGGGCAGATTATGAAGAGGGCAACATACCAACAGCATAATATACAGGCAGGTACTCTTTAATTGCTGATCTTGGTACTGTACTTGGTACTGGTACTTTACTGTTGTTATGATATGAGCTTGGTTCTGGCAATGTATCTCTATATTAAGGTTTGTTCTGGTACTATATTCGTATTATGAGTAATCCACCAGGCCATCCATCTGATGTAGCTTCTGAAACAGTTCTCAGCAGCAGACTATGTAGCTTCTGAAACAGTTCTCAGCAGCAGACTATGTAGCTTTTGAAACAGTTCTCAGCAGCAGACTATGTAGCTTCTGAAACAGTTCTCAGCAGCAGACTATGTAGCTTCTGAAACAGTTCTCAGCAGCAGACTATGTAGCTTCTGAAACAGTTCTCAGCAGCAGACTATGTAGCAGCTCCCAGCAGCAGGGTCTGTAACAGTCTCAACAGCTGTGCCAAAAGCTGGGCATTGCTGTGAATTATGAAGTAGTCTCAGTAATCTCAGTTGCACATATATAAGTCCTTCTGGACCTAAACATCTCATGAAGGGTTGGATGGCTTCTCATGTTGGAATGCTCTGGATTTCCATTTTTTCACTCTGCTTCACTACTCATCACAGAAAGCTCTTTCCCTGGACCATCAGCATTACTTTGTCCGCTGTGTGTGACTTACTTTTTGTCCTCAGCTTACTCTTTGCATTACCATGAGCTCTCTTCACTGGACCCACTCGCCTCTGGCCTTTGAACCTTGGAAGGGTACCCCCTCATTTCCACTAATTGTCTTCTTTGCAATCCAGCAAAGGATATATTGTTATTACTAAAGCAGCAATATTGAGAACAAATACATTTGATAAGGAGTAGAGATATAATTAATATTAACGTAGGGACATAGTTAAAACAACAATTGCAATTTGTACATCAAGTGGATGATAAGATCCTCCGAGAATGCTTTATTTAGAAATGAATACATTTAATTGTACTGGGAAATTACACATCTCCTTACATATATAGCTCTGACGATTATAGCTTTTTGTGAAAAACTATTTATATTATAACACTGCAGTAGGGCCATTACAGAACTTACTAATATGCCTCACTTATTTCTATGATCTCTAAAGACGTAAACTGCATTAATTGATAAAGAGGCAGCTGTCCTAATGTTCAAGGTAAGATTTAAATTTTAAAATGCATATTACCGTATAAACTCGAGTATAAGCCGAGTTTTTCAGCACGATTTTTCGTGCTGAAAACACCCCCTCGGCTTATACTCGAGTGAACTCCCCCACCCGCAGTGGTCTTCAACCTGCGGACCTCCAGAGGTTTCAAAACTACAACTCCCAGCAAGCCCGGGCAGCCATCGGCTGTCCGGGCTTGCTGGGAGTTGTAGTTTTGAAACCTCTGGAGGTCCGCAGGTTGAAGACCACCGCGGCCTTCAACATCATCCAGCCCCCTCTCACCCCCTTTAGTTCTGTACAGTACTCACCTCCGCTCGGCGCTGGTCCGGTCCTGCAGGACTGTCCGGTGATGAGTTGGTCCGGTGGGATAGTGGTTCCGGGCTGCTATCTTCACCAGGGAGGCCTCTTCTAAGCGCTTCGGGCCCGGCCCCAGAATAGTCACGTTGCCTTGACAACAACGCAGAAGTACATTCATTGCCAACGTACTTCTGCGTCATTGTCAAGGCAACGCCTCTATTCCGGGCCGGAAGCGCGGAAAAGAGGCGCCCCCGGTGAAGATAGCAGCCCGGAACCACTATCCCACCGGACCACCTCCTCACCGGACAGTCCTGCAGGACCGGACCAGCGCCGAGCGGAGGTGAGTACTGTACAGAACTAAAGGGGTTGAGAGGGGGCTGGATGATGTTGAAGGCCGCAGTGGTCTTCAACCTGCGGACCTCCGGAGGTTTCAAAACTACAACTCCCAGCAAGCCCGGACAGCCGATGGCTGCCCGGGCTTGCTGGGAGTTGTAGTTTTGAAACCTCTGGAGGTCCGCAGGTTGAAGACCACCGCGGCCTTCAACATCATCCAGCCCCCTCTCACCCCCTTTAGTTCTGTACAGTACTCACCTCCGCTCGGCGCTGGTCCGGTCCTGCAGGACTGTCCGGTGATGAGTTGGTCCGGTGGGATAGTGGTTCCGGGCTGCTATCTTCACCAGGGAGGCCTCTTCTAAGCGCTTCGGGCCCGGCCCCAGAATAGTCACGTTGCCTTGACAACAACGCAGAAGTACATTCATTGCCAACGTACTTCTGCGTCATTGTCAAGGCAACGCCTCTATTCCGGGCCGGAAGCGCGGAAAAGAGGCGCCCCCGGTGAAGATAGCAGCCCGGAACCACTATCCCACCGGACCACCTCCTCACCGGACAGTCCTGCAGGACCGGACCAGCGCCGAGCGGAGGTGAGTACTGTACAGAACTAAAGGGGTTGAGAGGGGGCTGGATGATGTTGAAGGCCGCAGTGGTCTTCAACCTGCGGACCTCCGGAGGTTTCAAAACTACAACTCCCAGCAAGCCCGGACAGCCGATGGCTGCCCGGGCTTGCTGGGAGTTGTAGTTTTGAAACCTCTGGAGGTCCGCAGGTTGAAGACCACTGAGGGCGGATGATGAGAGGAGGATGATGAAGGGTGGGTGTGGGATGATGACAAGAGGATGATGAAGGGGGGGTGGGATGATGAAGGGGGGTGGGGATGATGACAAGGGGATGATGAAGGGGGGTGGGGATGATGACAAGGGGATGATGAAGGGGGGTGGGGATGATGACAAGGGGATGATGAAGGGGGGATGTGTGGGATGATGACAAGGGGATGATGACAGGTGATGATGATGAGGGTCTGGATGATGACAGGCGGTGATGATGATGAGGATGTTAATGACGGGTCTGGATGATGACAGAGGGGGATGATGTATTTCAAACCCTAGGCTTATACTCGAGTCAATAACTTTTCCTGGGATTTTGGGTTGAAATTAGGGGTCTCGGCTTATACTCGGGTCGGCTTATACTCGAGTATATACGGTAATATAGTTTAGAAACAGTTTGAGGCTCCCTATTTGGGAACATATTGGTTTACGGGTGCTTTCCCCTAGGGGCCCCTAAAGATCATTGTTATTGGCCCTCCCCAGCCTAAATAATTAAATAATGTCAGCCTGTTACCGCCTAGGCCCAGAAGTGCCATTTGTGACACTCTAGGCCTGTTGGCACTGGCTCTGTGGTGGTGGGTAACATAGTTCATGAGGTTGAAAAAAGAATCCATCAAGCTCAACCTATATCCCTACTGGGTCTCTACTGAGTTGATTCAGTAGAGGTCAAAATTCCTTCCCGACTCCAAATATAGCAGTCATATTAAATCCCTGGACCAACCTTCTGTCCCTATAAATCTAGTATACATAACCAGCGATGTTATTACTCTCCAAAAATGCATCCAGACCCGTTTTGAACTCTTTTACAGAGTTCACCATGACCACCTCCTCAGGCAGAGAATTCCACAGTCTCACTGTTCTTACAGTAAAGAACCCTCTTCTGTGCTGGTGTAGAAACCTTCTTTCCTCTAAACATAGAGGATGCCCCCTTGTTATAGATATAGTCCTGGGTATAAATAGATCATGGGAGAGATCTCTGTATGGCCCCCTGATATATTTATACATAGTTATTAGGTCGCCCCTAAGTCTTCTTTTTTCTTAACTAAATTACCCTAATTCTGATAATCTTTCTGTGTACTGTAGTCCTCGCATTCCCCGTATTACTCCGGTTGACCATCTTTGAACCCTCTCCAGCTCCACTATATCTTTCTTGTACACTGGTGCCCAGTACTGTACACAGTATTCCATGTGTGGTCTGACTAGTGATTTGTACAGCGGTAGAATTATTTCCTTGTCGTGGGCATCTATGCCCCTATTGATGCACCCCATGATTTATTAGCCTTGGCAGCAGCTGCCCGACACTAGTCACTACAGCTAAATTTATTGTTAACTAAGACTCCTAAGTGTTATGATTCTGCAGGATGGAGGTGGATCCTCTGTGTCAGAGAGGGATTGGCGTGGACCGTACCGGTGGACCAGTTCTAAGTTGCTACTGGTATTCACCAGAGCCCGCCGCAAAGCGGGATGGTCCTGCTGCGGCGGTAGCAACCAGGTCGTATCCACCGGTAACGGCTCAACCTCTCTGACTGCTGAGACAGGCGCAGTACTAAAGGACAAGGCAAGAGCAAGGTCGGACGTAGCAGAAGGTCAGGGCAGGCAGCAAGGGTCGTAGTCAGGGGCAACAGCAGAAGGTCTGGAACACAGGCTTGGGACATACACAAAACGCTTTCTCTGGCACAAGGCAACAAGATCCGGCAAAGCAGGGAAGGGGAAGTGAGGTTATATGGACAGGGAGCAGGTGGAAGCTAATTAGACTGATTGGGCCAGGCACCAATCATTGGTGCACTGGCCCTTTAAATCTTAGAGAGCTGGCGAACGCGCGCCCTAGAGAGCGGAGCCGCGCGCGCCAGAACGTGACAGCCGGGGACCGGGACAGGTAAGTGGCTTAGGATGCGATTCGCGAGCGGGCGCGTCCCGCTATGCGAATCGCATCCCCGTCGTCAGTGTCAGTGCAGCGCTCCCGGTCAGCGGGTCTGACCGGGGCGCTGCAGAAAGGAGAACGCCGCGAGCGCTCCGGGGAGGAGCAGGGACTCGGAGCGCTCGGCGTAACAATAAGTCCTTTTCTATGTCAGTCGTCCCAAGTGTTCTCCCATTTAATACATAATCTGTATGTGCATTACCTTACATTTATCAGTTTTGAACCTCATTTGCCACTTCCCAGCCCAAACCTCTAACCTATCCAGATCCAGTTGTAACAGTGCACTGTCCTCTATTGTGTTTACCCCTTTACAGAGTTTAGTATCATCTGCAAAGATTGTTACTTTACTATTCAACCCCTCTACAAGGTCATTAATAAATATATTAAACAGAACAAGACCCAAGACAGACCCCTGTGGTACCCCACTAGTAACAGTCACCCAATCAGAATAAGTACCATTAATAACCACCCTCTGTTTCCTATCACTGAGCCAGTTACTTACCCACTTCTCATTTTATGCACCAACCTTTTATGTGGCACCGTATCAAATGCTTTGGAAAAATACATATATACGACATCCAGCGATTGCCCCTGGTCCAGTCTGGAGCTCACCTCCTCATAGAAGCTGATCAGGTTAGTTTGACAGGACCGATCCCTCATAAAGCCATGCTGATATGGAGTCATACATTTATTTGTATCAAGATATTCCAAAATAACATCTCTTAGATAACCCTCAAAGAATTTACATACAACAAAGGAAAACTGTGACATGTTTTGTCCCGCACTATCCACAGGTACCTGTGGATAGTGCTGGAGACGTTGAACAATTTGAGTCCTACCTTGCCCGGATCCGCTGTGCCATTTACCCGTTACAGGTCTTTTTCTGTGTATTAAAATTAGCACTTAACTGGCAAAGGCAGGGTTACTGCCTTCAACTGCCACTGTGTTGTAACCGTCGCCCTGCCCGCAGCACCGCCCGGCTAATGAATATTTATATATTGCCTTACAATGTTGTCTCATATCGGCCGAGTCCCGGACGCTACAGCGCATGTGCGGGATTTCTCACTACACCCGGAAGCGGTCTTCAGCGCTGCTTCATTCGTCCGGAGCAGCACTGAAGTAAGGGTGTAGGCAGTTTGAGACTCGGCCGATATGAGACAACATAGTAAGGCAATATATGAATATTCATTTTCAACATCATTTTGATTTGCTGCTTTGTTTATTTGCCTCAGTAATTGATCTTCTGCCTCTTCCATTATGTTTGGTGGCTTATAACAAACCCCTATCAGATTTTTTTTTTTAATCTCATTATATTTCTACCCATAATGCCTCCACATTATCGTCCCCCTCCCATATATCCTCCCGCAGTGCGTCCTTCAGACTTGATTTCACATACAGACAAACACCTCCCCCTTTCCGTTTTGTCCGATCCTTCCTAAATAGACTATAACCCTGTATGTTGACCGCCCAGTCACAGGTATCATCCAACCAAGTCTCTGTTATACCCGCGATGTCATAATCCTCCTCAGACATCAACCACTCCAGTTCATCAGTTTTATTGGACAGACTTCTGGCATTAGTTATCATGCAATTCAATGGTGCATATTTTTTCTTCCTATGAAGCCTATCCGTATTAACTATTCTACCCCCCCCTCTGCTCCACCCCCAGGTACATTACTAAGTCCCCCCTCTCTATCTACACTGTCTTCCCCTCTATGTTATAGGTTCCCTCCCCCCCAGTCCCTAGTTTAAACACTCCTCCACCCTTCTAGCCATCTTCTCCCCGAGCACAGCTGCACCCTCCCCATTGAGGTGCAGCCCGTCCCTACGGTAGAGCCGGTAACCGACAGCAAAGTCAGCCCAGTTCTCCATGAACCAAAACCCCTCCTTCCTACACCAGCTTCTGAGCCACTTGTTTACCTCCCTGATCTCCTTCTGCCTCTCTGGTGTGGCTCGTGGTACAGGTAATATTTCAGAAAATATTACCTTGGAAGTCCTTGCCTTAAGCTTGCGGCCTATCATTTTTAAGGACACTCCACCTACCTCTTACTTTGTCTTTGGTGCCAATATGTACCATGACTGCTGTGTCCTCTTCAGCCCCACCCAGCAACCTGTCAACCCGATCCACGATGTGCCGAACTCGAGCGCCAGGAAGACAACACACTGTTCGGCGATCCCGGTCTTTGTGACAGATCGCCCTGTCTGTCCCCCTAATAATTGAGTCCCCACTACCAGTACCTGTCTAGCCTGCCCTGCACTCCTCCTTCCCTCCTTACTGGAGCAGACACCCCCCTGGCGGCCAGAGGCAGAGTCCTGCTGCAGTACTGCAAGCTCTGAAATGGCCTCCCCCTCATCCGCCAACAGGGCAAACATGTTGGGGGGTGTCAGTTCAGGACTAGCCTCCCTGACACTTTTCCCTCTACCCTGTTTTCTAACTGTAACCCAGCTAATTGCCTGACTGTCCTGAACCTCTGACCCACTATCCTCCCCCACCTCTACCCCAGAGAGTACTTGCTCAGTGAGCAGGAGACTCCTCTCTATGTTGTCAGTGCTTCTCAATGTTGCCAGTCGCTCCTCTAGATCCAGGATCTGGGCTTCCAGACGAACAACTAGCACACATCTCGCACAACAATATGCACCCTCAAACTGCTGTTCAAGGATTGCATACATTGAGCAGGATGTACACTGGACAACATTTTCCAACATGGAGGCCATACTAGTTATGGGAATTTAGTAGACCTTTTCGAGTTGAAGACTCTACAGTGTAAGCAAAGTAACACTCACAGCGATCTCAAACTCCTGCTTTCAAACTCTCAGATTTCTAACTCTCTTTCAGTTTCACTCTTACAGAGCCCACTCAAAACAGAGCACGCCAGGGTAATAATTTTGGGTTAGTGCTAGCTTAGTAATGGATTATGTCTATATAGCTTTCACTACTATAGCTTCCACTATAGCTTCCATTAACCCTGTAAACTTAAATTTTTTTTAAAAAGGGCACATGTTTTAAAAATTTGTATTCCAAAAAATGCCTCAACAAGCCCTAATTCAACCTAGATAATATTAATGAAAAGAAAAACACTGGTCATTGACATAGTTCTCAAATCCGACATAGTCCTCCGCATACATGGATCTGAAATATAAATAAAAATACGGAAAATGGGTTAGTACATTTAGGGAGAACGCCAATAAAGCAGTGTGTTCCCAAATAGGGAGCCTCCAGCTGTTGCTAACCTAGAACCCTTATCATTCCCAGACAGGCTTTGGGGAAAAAGTAGAGTTCTAGCTTAGCAACAGCTGGAGGCTTGTTGTGGCTAAACACCCATTATTCCTAACAGCTAGAGGCTCCCTGTTTGGGAAGACATTGCCAGAAAGGGTCTGTTCACATAATACATTTTGACATGCCTTTTTTTTTTTTTTTATGTGAACAGACCCATCGCTTTCCCTAACCCCTCAACACCCCCTGGTTGGTAACCTATAACCCCCCCCCCCCCCCCCCCAAACACACACATACACACACACACACAAAATTTGCAGCCCGGGCAGAATGAGGGGAGCAAAAAAAAAAAAGTACCCCTTTAAATTATGTATTTGTTGGAGCTGTGATCTAGGGCATTCTGGCTGCTGCCATATGGGAGTGCAATTTGTGTACTGTATAGCGGCATTAGTTATGTGTACAGTATGACAGCATAATCTATTTACACTGTATATACAATTATTTAATTATGAATTAGGGCAATAACAATTTTTCCAAGTGTCTGGCATCTATTTGTATTTGTGAATTATAGCTATTACAAAGTGAACTTCAGTTACTATTGTAACGCATAAAACAATTTAGTAACTTACCCACGTACTTCTATTGCTTGTTTATCTTTTTTTTTTTAAACCTGTCACAACCTTTATCTAAGGAGTTTGAGATTAACAATATTTTTGCTCATGTTTTCTGCATATAGGTATTGTATAATACTTAACATGATAAAAAAGAGCCAAACCAATAAATCAGTTAAATAAAACGTTGGATGATGTATTATTTTGTCCTTCCTTTAGATTAAGGGAATCTGACTGTTCTGTAAACTGGCAGAGATCTGCCAATACAAACAGACAGCCAGGAGCTTGCAGATGCACGTGGGAATTTTGCTTGAGATGAATGTTTTCTTCAATATAACCCAAAAACATAAACATTAAAGAGACATTTGTAATAAATTGTATCAGCTCTTCCCCAGAAAAAATATTTCTAGCTGTAAGAAAATGGTCCTTTTTGTACAAGTGATAAAATATAAACACATTGGAATGTATTAGGTTTATTGTGTTATGGTCAGCAGCTTTGTCTGGCAAATTGTCAAGCAGAACCATATTGTACAACAAGGTGATGATCAGCTGTCCAATGTTATCAGTGTGTGACATTACATTTTTTAGTGGATGATGTTCTTAGGTTTAGTGTATAGCTTTCTATAATCTTTCTAGAGGGTTTTGTCTGGCAACCCCTCTATTAAAGCGTACCTGAAATATCACAGAAAAAAGTAATGCTTATATATGTTACTCACTAGGTCAAGCAGATTCTTTACATGTCTTTTTTATGTATCTAGCTTCTGTATTTGGCTCACAAATCCCTCTGTTCTGCTGCTCACTTATTCTGAAATCCAATGCTCAGGAAAGAACGTGTCCATGGCAAGCGCTGAGCCCACCCTCCCTAATCATGCACTCACTTTCTCCCTGAGTCTGCTGTGCTGGTTATCTTTATCCAATGACTTCAGGCAGCTCGGTAACCCTCTTCTCTCTGTTTTTAGATGGGAGTCTTATAGACTAGACAGGAGTGAGCACAGATGAGTGCTAGTCCGGCCCTCAAAGATAAAGCTGCAGCCAGACAGGACCATGTCCTGGACAGTATGGGGACCCCTAGTGGTTTAATTTATAAGCCATGATTTATATGAAAAGGGGATACAAATTTAAGTATAGAAGAAAGGTTGTTTTCCAAGATGTGCAACATCAAAAGCATTTTTAATTCCCACAGTCCACATATAAACAGAGCATGGCCTTAGACAGCCATACCCTAAGTGACCGCCTACTCCACCTGAACAATAGAATTTGCCTAAAATGTTTAATGTAGAAAGTACATATATGTGTATATATATATATATATATATATATATATATATATATATACCAGCAATAAATCCAACAGCACTCACGGGTTCAAGTAAAAAACACAATGGTGTTTATTTAAACCATGTTCAAATGCAACGTTTCAGTGATATCCACCACCTTTTTCAAGCATGGTATACAAATGTGCAAGACAAACCTTTATATGGTATCATATTAAGTTAATTACAGACTCCAATCAATATAATCAAACAAAATTCATACAGTAAAAAGACATGATCAGTACAGAATTCATAATATAAAAAGTGCAAGTGATAACAGTGTGTTCAGAAACAACAATGGTCACCGTACATACAATCGATCATCGTTGTTATTAAAAATGTAAAGTGCAGATAATAAAGGCGCAGCTGCAACTACGTCTTCCAGTGATTAAAAACAACATTGCCATGGGGACAGACCACTCACCTCCTGTGTATGGGCGCCGCCATTACGGCGTCTCACATGCAGTCATATGGCTCCCGGTCATGTGACGCTCCCGAGCTCCGCCCCGTCATCACGTGACCGGAGCGCACACTCGCGCATGCGCACCTGCCACTTTGATGCCGAAAACGGCATCAAGAGACCTGGCGGGGACACGGGAGCGCCACAAGCACCAGGATCAAACTGACATCATGAATCCCAATGTAAAATAACGAATTGGAATACAAATAGTATCTAAAAAAGATAGATGATGATGTACAAAATAGATAAATAAATGCAGGGGCAAAAAAACATCATTATACTCAAGGGTCAGAAAAAAATCGTCTGTGAATGACGGGAAAACCTGTCAATTATATAAAAGTTTTAATAGTGCGCCAACAAACGCATCAAAAACGCATCATGTGTATAGGGGAAAGAAAAAGTTTTTTGGTTGTGTCAGTGGATACGTCAATGGGCACACAAATGCACATAGGTGTACAGATGTGCATCCAGAGGCACATCCACGGAGAACATCTCGCCAAAGGTAAGGGGGGAAAATATGCTCATGTAACTAAAAAAGTGAATACTTAAATGTGGAATCAAAGTTCCACAATGTGCCCAAAAAATATACAAAAAAGGTATAATATATGGATAAGTATGTATGTATATATATACATGCATGTAAGGACCAACATATCAAAGTTGGTATACAAAAAATAGGATAAAAAGTGAGTATAATAATAATAAGTAAATAATAATAGCCATAAAATAAATGCTGAGTGTCTAATGTGAATGTATGTCTCCAATCCACGCATGCATAATGTTTATCCATATGCACATATGGATCTTTAACCTTCTTGAAAAAAAATATATAAATAAATATGTGGCATTTCCCCTCTTTTGTACATCACACATAACTAGAATTCTCATATAATCGCAAGAAAATCTTTTATTTTACACATGTGAGAGTAACATAAAGAATTATGATAGTATATTCCGTGTCGGTGTCTTTGGTCTGTCCCCCGACAAGTGAAAATTTCAATATCTAAAACAAAACAGAGAGAAAGTATCAATAATATATGTTACATTGTATACCATTTAAATACATTCTCAATAGTCGACATTGGCCTACGCATTATATATAGCCGATGTAACAGTAAAATCTACATTCAGGCCACGTGGGCGTAACGTGTCCAACTCATGAATCCAATATAACTCACGTTTCTTTAAACGATTAATTCTGTCTCCTCCCTTCTTACTCTCTGGTACATGATCAATTAATGTAAACCGTAACTCTCCTTCCGTGTGCCCCGCCTCAACAAAATGTTTAGACACCGGCAGATCCAGTCTAGCCTTCCTGATCGAATACCGGTGTTGGTTGAGGCGGGTCCTGAAGTCGAGTGTGGTCTCTCCAATGTAAAGTAATTTACAGGGACATGAAAGTGCATAGATGACAAAGTGCGACGTACAGGTTAAAAAGAATTTCAATTTATATTCCCTTAATGTTAGAGGGTGTACAAACAAGGTGCCCTTGTTCATCCTTGGGCAGTTGATACAAGTGCCACAAGGAAATGAACCCTTACGATTAACTGTCAAATACTTTTGTCGGTCCATCGGGCTTGTGGATACGTCGGTTTTCACCAAACGATCCTTCAAGCTCGGTGGCTTCCAATAAGACATCAACGGGGGTATACAGAACTCTGGAATTTCAGAATGACATTTACTCAAGATGCCCCAATGTTTCCGTACCACACCAGCGATCTTATCTGATCTACTGTTAAATGTAGATACAAATGCGATCCTTGGTGGCTTAGGAGTTTTTTCAGTCTGGTGAATTAGTAGTTTACGATCCAATTCTAAGGTCTTGTCTTTACTTGCTAAAAGTAAATCACGTGGATACCCTCTGCGTGCAAAGTTATCCGCCATTTTGTCTAGGGCCGGTAAGACTCTGTCATCCACTCCCACCACCCGGCGGGCCCTCATCATCTGGCTTGACGGGAGTGACCGTACCATGGGGCGGGGGTGGTGACTGTCATACCTTAAAACAGAATTGCTGTCTGTCGGTTTCGTGTACAGATCGGTGGTCAACCGTCCACCGTCTATACATACCAACGTATCTAGAAATTGTACTGAAACCATAGAAGAAGTCAAGGTAAATTTAATATTAGTATGGATATGATTTAAGAACCCAAAAAAATCCAAAAGTTGTTCATGTGTACCCGTCCAAATTAAAAAGACATCATCTATGTAGCGCCACCACCCCAGCACATGGCTGAAGTGGTGGCTCACATAGATGAATGTCTCCTCTAGGGCCGCCATGAACACGTTCGCGTACGTGGGCGCCACGTTCGTGCCCATGGCGGTCCCTGACAACTGCAAATAAAAAATATCATTAAACATAAAATAATTATGTTTCAGTACAATTTCAAGTAATGTCAAGATCAATTTACTCTCTTCCTGTGAATGGTCCAGTGAGATAGCCAGCTGGACTGCCTCCAATCCTGCTTCATGGGGTATAGATGTATACAATGAAGAGACGTCTAAAGACGCCAAAATTGTGTTTTCAGGAATGTTGATTGATTCAATTTTTCTAAGAAAGTCCGCTGTGTCTCTTATGAAAGACTTCGAGTTCACAGCGTAGGTTCTTAGTATCCTGTCCAAAAAAAATAGAGATCTGGCTGGTAATCGACCCCCTCCCGGAGACAATTGGTCTACCGGGAGGGTCCACGAGGGATTTGTGGATTTTAGGCAAAATATATAAAAATGGAGTCGTTGGACAAGAAACCACAAGAAAATCATAAAGTGCTTTATCAATCAAACCCCTTTGTAGAGCAGGACCTAGGCACTCTTGGATCCTACTGGCTATCTCTCTTTTAGGGTCACTTTTCAATTGTTTGTACGTAGTCACATCAGATAATTGCCTATAGACTTCAGTCAAGTACTTTGATCGGTCCATGACCACAACCGCCCCGCCTTTGTCGGCGGGTTTTACCACCAGGTTGTGGTCATGGACAATTTGGTTTAATGCCAGTTGTTGTTTTCTGGTCAAGTTAGGGCGTATTGACACATGTTGTTCTGATTTTAATTTTTCAATATCCTGTCTCACTAGTGCACAAAAAGTATCGATCGCACTGGAGCTAGTATGTGGGTTAAAGTTGCTGGGGGGCTTCAAGCCCAAATCTCCAGCCCTAAAGCTCACATCCCTGCAATCAGCGCGATCCACTTGTGAAATTACAGATTTATTAGCAAACATTACTTTCAGCTTAAGTTTCCTAAAAAATTGATGGCAATCTAACTCGACCTGAAACCAGTCCGGATGAAAGGTCGGACAAAAGTTAAGGCCCTTGGACAAAAGGTCAGTCTGTGCTATCGTTAAATTAACAGAAGAAATGTTTACCACTTCTTTTTGTGTCGATTCTGGGCTGTTCTTGGTGTCCGTTGTCTGTTCTTTGTACTCCCGTTTATGGCGCTTGCCTCCTCTCCGGGTGGGACGTCGCTTGTGTGTTGATGAAGATCTAAAAAATCCTGTGTTACGGTATTAGAGGAAGGAAAATCATTAGTTGCAGTCTGAGCTCTGTCTTTCAAGTCAGGTTTGGTGTCTCTAGTTTTCCTAGGTGACCGTCTAGTCACAGACTGAGACCCCCACATATAGATCCGGCCATTGCTGTAGTCGGTGGAGTCTCTGTACCATTTATGTCTCTTGGTATTTTCAACCTCATTTTTCAATTTTTGTAGAAAGACAGAGTGTTTAGAAATAAATTTATCAAAATCCTCCTCAGATAAAGTTGATTTCAATGTCAACTCAGCATTTGTCATCCTGTCTTTCACAGTCACAATATCTTTTTGTAGCATATCCATATTTCCTTTATTATCTGCACTTTACATTTTTAATAACAACGATGATCGATTGTATGTACGGTGACCATTGTTGTTTCTGAACACACTGTTATCACTTGCACTTTTTACATTATGAATTCTGTACTGATCATGTCTTTTTACTGTATGAATTTTGTTTGATTATATTGATTGGAGTCTGTAATTAACTTAATATGATACCATATAAAGGTTTGTCTTGCACATTTGTATACCATGCTTGAAAAAGGTGTGGATATCACTGAAACGTTGCATTTGAACATGGTTTAAATAAACACCGTTGTGTTTTTTACTTGAACCCGTGAGTGCTGTTGGATTTATTGCTGGAATTTATGGATGTGGTCTGCGACTGGGACCACGTTTCCTTCCTATTGCACCCGGATTACTATCTCAAGATTTACAGTGGTTGTGCTGTCCTCCGCCATTTGGAAATATATATATATATATATATATATATATATATATATATAGTTCTTTTCTGTCTGACCACAGACCTCTCTGCTGACACATCTGTCCATGTCAGGAACTGTCCAGAGCAGGAGAGGCTTGCTCTGGGAATTTGTTCCTTCTCTGGACAGTTCCTGACATGGACAGAGGTGTCAGCAGAGAAGTCTGTGGTTGTCACGATGCCGGCTGGCAGGAGGTGGATCCTCTGTGCCAGAGAGGGATAGCGAGGACCGTGCTAGTGGACCGGTTCTAAGACACTACTGGTTTTCACCAGAGCCCGCCGCAAAGCGGGATGGTCTTGCTGCGGCGGTAGTGACCAGGTCGTATCCACTAGCAACGGCTCACCTCTCTGGCTGCTGATGATAGGCGCGGTACAAGGGAGTAGACAGAAGCAAGGTCGGACGTAGCAGAAGGTCGGGGGCAGGCGGCTAGGTTCGTAGTCAGGGTGATAGCAGAAGTACTGGTACACAGGTTATTAAACACACAAAACGCTTTCACTAGGCACAAGGGCAACAAGATCCGGCAAGGAAGTGCATGGGAGGAGGTTAGATATAGTCAGGGACCAGGTGGGAGCCAATTAAGCTAATTGGGCCAGGCACCAATCATTGGTGCACTGGCCCTTTAAGTCTCAGGGAGCTGGCGCGCGTGCGCCCTAGAGAGCGGAGCCGCGCGCGCCAGCACATGACAGCAGGGGACGGGAACGGGTAAGTGACCTGGGATGCGATTCGCGAGCGGGCGCGTCCCGCTGTGCGAATCGCATCCCCAACGGCCATGACAGAGCAGCGCTCCCGGTCAGCGGAACCGACCGGGGAGCTGCAGGGAGAAAGACGCCATGAGCGCTCCGGGGAGGAGCGGGGACCCGGAGCGCTAGGCGTAACAGTACCCCCCCCCTTAGGTCTCCCCTTCTCTTTGTCCGGTAACTGCCTCCCCTGGGATGAGGACACCGGGAAAGGATGGAGGGATTCCTCAACGGCAGGCAGAACCGCAGGAGTAGGAATGGGGAGAGAGGGCAGAGGGCGAGACCTGGCACGGGGCAGTGTGACACCAGGACGAGGGCCATGAGGGGACACAGAAGCTTGCCTGATGGGACTGGGAGGGGGGGAGGGGCATTTCCTGTGGCAGGCAGAGTCCTTAATGACCTTAGGGGGACCGGATACAGGAGGAACCACAGGGTCACGGCAGGGAGTACTGGGAACCGGTTGAAGGCAGTACTTGGAACAAGAGGGACCCCAACTCTTGATCTCCCCAGTGGACCAATCCAGGGTTGGGGAATGGTGTTGAAGCCAGGGTAGTCCAAGGAGAACTTCAGAAGTGCAATTAGGAAGGACAAGAAATACAATTTCCTCGTGATGAGGTCCGATGCACATTAGGAGGGGCTCCGTGCGGTAACGCACGGTGCAATCCAACCTGGCTCCGTTGACCGCGGAAATGTGGAGTGGCTTGACAAGACGGGTCACCGGAATGCGGAATTTATTCACAAAGGACTCCCGAATAAAATTCCCAGAAGCTCCAGAGTCCAGGCAGGCCACGGCTGAGAGGGGAGAGCTGGCTGAAGTAGAAATCCGAACAGGCACCGTGAGACGTGGAGAAGCCGACTTGGCATCAAGAGACGCCACACCCACGAGAGCTGGGTGCGAGCGTGCGTTTCCCAGACGTGGAGGACGGATTGGGCAATCCACCAAAAAATGTTCAGTACTGGCACAGTACAGACAAAGATTCTCTTCCTTACGGCGATTCCTCTCTTCCAGGGTCAGGCGAGACCGATCCACTTGCATGGCCTCCTCGGCGGGAGGCCTAGGCGCAGATTGCAGTGGAGACAGTGGGAGAGGTGTCCAGAGATCTAAGTCTTTTTCCTGGCGGAGCTCTTGATGCCTCTCAGAAAAACGCATGTCAATGCGAGTGGCTAGATGAATGAGTTCATGCAGGTTAGCAGGAGTCTCTCGTGCGGCCAGAACATCTTTAATGTTGCTGGATAGGCCTTTTTTAAAGGTCGCGCAGAGAGCCTCATTATTCCAGGATAGTTCAGAAGCAAGAGTACGGAATTGTATGGCGTACTCGCCAACGGAGGAATTACCCTGGACCAGGTTCAGCAGGGCAGTCTCAGCAGAAGAGGCTCGGGCAGGTTCCTCAAAGACACTTCGAATTTCCGAGAAGAAGGAGTGTACAGAGGCAGTGACGGGGTCATCGCGGTCCCAGAGCGGTGTGGCCCATGAGAGGGCTTTTCCAGACAGAAGGCTGACTACGAAAGCCACCTTAGACCTTTCAGTAGGAAACTGATCCGACATCATCTCCAAGTGCAAGGAACATTGCGAAAGAAAGCCACGGCAAAACTTAGAGTCCCCATTAAATTTGTCCGGCAAGGACAGGCGGAGGCTAGGAGCGGCCACTCGCCGCGGAAGGGGTGCAGGAGCTGGCGGAGGAGATGGTTGTTGCTGCTGTAGCTGCGACTGTACTTGCTGTAGTTGTGACTGGAGTTGCTGTGTCATGGTGGTCAAGTACGACAGCTGGTGATCTTGTTGCGCTATCTGTTGCGACTGCTGGGCGATCTGACGAGCTTGCTGGGCGACCAGCGTAGGGAGGTCAGCGACAACTGGCAGAGGAACTTCAGCGGGATCCATGGCCGGATCTACTGTCACGATGCCGGCTGGCAGGAGGTGGATCCTCTGTGCCAGAGAGGGATAGCGAGGACCGTGCTAGTGGACCGGTTCTAAGACACTACTGGTTTTCACCAGAGCCCGCCGCAAAGCGGGATGGTCTTGCTGCGGCGGTAGTGACCAGGTCGTATCCACTAGCAACGGCTCACCTCTCTGGCTGCTGATGATAGGCGCGGTACAAGGGAGTAGACAGAAGCAAGGTCGGACGTAGCAGAAGGTCGGGGGCAGGCGGCTAGGTTCGTAGTCAGGGTGATAGCAGAAGTACTGGTACACAGGTTATTAAACACACAAAACGCTTTCACTAGGCACAAGGGCAACAAGATCCGGCAAGGAAGTGCATGGGAGGAGGTTAGATATAGTCAGGGACCAGGTGGGAGCCAATTAAGCTAATTGGGCCAGGCACCAATCATTGGTGCACTGGCCCTTTAAGTCTCAGGGAGCTGGCGCGCGTGCGCCCTAGAGAGCGGAGCCGCGCGCGCCAGCACATGACAGCAGGGGACGGGAACGGGTAAGTGACCTGGGATGCGATTCGCGAGCGGGCGCGTCCCGCTGTGCGAATCGCATCCCCAACGGCCATGACAGAGCAGCGCTCCCGGTCAGCGGAACCGACCGGGGAGCTGCAGGGAGAAAGACGCCATGAGCGCTCCGGGGAGGAGCGGGGACCCGGAGCGCTAGGCGTAACAGTGGTCAGACAGAAAAGAACAACTCCACTTTCTCTGGAGCATACAGCAGCTGATAAGTACTGGACGGCTTAAGATTTTTTAATATAAGTAATTTACAAATCAGTTTAACTATCTTGAGCAAATTGATATGAAAATGTTTTTTTTTTTTACACCAGAGTATTAATTATTAATTTATATAAGTAATTTACAATTCTGTTTCTTTCTGGAGCCAGTTAATATGAAAAGAATTGTTTTTCACAGGAGTACACATTTAATTTTATAGCTGATCATTATAGTATTATAGCTTATATCTATGTAGCATAGCGTAACAATATGTGACTAACTTGTTATGCATCATACACAATGTAATTTTGATGGTCAGTATCTAGCAGTACAGTAAATAAAATACAAGCTCTTTCTGATATGTGCAATAAAGCAAATGCTTAATACTATTTTTCAGTTAAGCCAGCTGTTGATTCATTGCATACAAATATGTTCCATGTTTCTTAAAATACAAAAGAAAAATTCTCATAATGCACCAAGTCTTCAAATATTTCTCACAAGACTGACCGAAAACTTTCTCATATACAGCTTGTCTCATCTGTACAAAGAATCTGGCAAAATGCCCATAACCAAAACCATTCTGGGCTCTCTTGAGGATGAATGCCGACATCAATTTGTCACTCTTTATTTTTCAATGGCATCTTTATATCCAAAGAATATTTATTTCACAGCTATTCTTCTTTCTCAGTTGAAATACAAATTAAACTAAAAAATAAATCTATTGCCAATGTTTTTCTTCTAAACAAGAAAAAAAAAAAAAAAAAAATTTTCTCCTCCATAGACACAACTCATATTGATAGAAGTCATGGAAACGTCACATGACTGAGGGTCTCTGTGTGGAGAGTCTTCAGCAGGGCTCAAGTCCTGCAGGAATGCATAGGAACGAAGTTCCTGCACTTCTTCCACCACAAGAACACTGGGGGAGATTTATCAAAACCTGTGCAGAGGAAAAGTTGTCCAGTTGCCCATAGCAATCAATCAGATCACTTCTTTAATTTTTTACAGGCCTTGTTAAGAATGTAACAAGTAAGCTGAGCAGCTTTGCCTCTGCACAGGTTTGATAAATCTCCCCCAGTGACTGTTCCCATTAGCAGGAGTCCTGCAGGACCAGCCCTTGAGTGGAAATCTTAGGAGAGTTCCCACCCTTTTTTATTCCCAGGACCTGATCCCTGATCTTCAACACTCTCTGAAAGTCATCGCTATGTGTGTTGCCTGTTGTATCAGTGATTGTAGGGTTCCACATCATGCAGCTCTGAAAAGAAAATTTTACTGCCTGAGTTTAGTCTCTGTAATGCAGGTATATAATATAAAGAGAAAATGGTGTCCAGTCTTCCTCATTTGCTTACGCTGTGTGTCCTCTGTTCCTATAGACATCAAGGGCACCAGTGTTTCCCAACCTTTTTCGGCTCGGGGAACCTCTCGAAGAAAAACAATTTTGTGGGGCACCCCTACCTTAGTTGACGAGCAAAAAAACGCAATGCATAATATCCATTTTGTCTGTGCGTATGTAGATTACAGTGCTGCTTTATACAGCAACCCACAAATGACATCTTCTCTAATCAGCGTCGTTCCCTTTTCTTCTCCATCTTGGGCCATCATCACCACAATTCTTCACTGTTTCATCATTAAACCTGCAAAAGAAACCTATTAGGCTCCGCACTTTTTCAGCAGGTGTGTAGAGGAGTGTATATGGGTGGCAGAGGGATATAGAGGAGTGTACATGGGTAATAGATTGTTATACATGGGTGACAGAGGGGTGTAGAAAAGTATACATGGGTGACAGGGGGTGACAGAAGGATGTAGGGGGTGATAGAGGGGCTTACATGGATGACAGAGGGGTGTTGGGGGTGTAGAGGAGTGTACATGGGTGACAGTGGAGCGTAGAGCAGTGTTCATGGGTAACAGAGGAGTTTAAGTGGGTAACAGAGGGGTGTAGAGGAGTGTACATGGGTGACAGAGGGGTTTCGAGAAGTGTATATGTGTGGCAGAGGGGGGTAGAAGAGTATACATGGGTGATAGGGAGTGTAGGGGGTGTAGAGGAGTGTACATGGGTGACAGGGGGTCGTTGGGGGTGACAGAGAGGTGTAGGGGTGACAGATGGGTGTAGAGGGGTGTACATGGGTGACAGATGGGTGTAGAAGAGTGTACATGGGTGACAGGGGGGCATAGGGGGTGACAGAGGGGTGGACAGGAGTAACAAGGTGGTATCAGAGGGGTGGACAGGGGTTACAAAGGCACATAGGGGTGAATAGGGGGTGGATATGGGTGACAAGGATGTGGTCAGAGGGGTGGACAATAGGGGATGAACATGGGTGACAGGGGGATGGACAGGGGTGACAAAGGGGTTGATAGGGGGTGGCCAAGGTGGACATGGATGAAAGGAGGGTGGACACGGGAGACAGGGGGTCAGATGGGTGGACAAGGTGGTAAAAGAGGGGTGGACAAAAGTGACAGAGAAGGGTGGACTGGGGTGACAAAGGGACAGAGGGGTGAATAGTGGGGTGGACGTGGGTGACAGAGGTGTAGACTGGGGGAAGTGATCAGGGGGTGGACGGGGGGGGGGAACATGGGTGACAGGGGGGTGGACATGGGAGACGGGGGGTGGACAGGGGTGACAGGGGGTCAGAGGGGTGGACAGGGGTAACAAAGGGACAGAGGTGTGGTCAGAGGGGTGGACTGGGGGGTGAATATGGGTAAAAGGGTGATAGGCAGGGGTGGCCAAGGTGGACATGGATGACAGGAGGGTGGACACGGGAGACAGGGGGGTGAACAGGGTGACAGGGGGGGTGGACAAGGATGACAAGGTGGATAAAAGAGGGGTGAATAGGGGGATGGACATGGGTGACAGGGGGTAGACTGGGGGGGGGGGTGGTTGGGGGTAGAACATGGGTGACGGGGGAGACTGAGGGGTGGACAGGGGGGTGAACATGGGTGAAAGGGCTGGACAGGGGAGTGGACATGGATGACAGGAGGGTGGACATGGGTAATGGGGGGTGGACATGGATGACGGGTAGAGGTAACAGATAGGTGGAAAGGGTACAGTACCTACAAACTGGCACGAGAATTCGGTGCAGCTTCCATGGCCAGTTCTCTCCGGCAGGGTACAATTTTCAGCCTCACATACTGTGCCGCAAGGGGATGCTCAGGGACACTGTATGCGCAGTGCGCACGCACAAGCTTCCCTTCTCCCCTGCGGCACCGGCGCCGTGAGTCACAAGCCCTCAGTCCGGGCGGGAAATAAAAAAAATTATTTACAGCACAATCCCGTGGCCCCCTGGGCATTGCCGAACACCAGTGTTCCGTGGCACCCCGGTTGGGAATCACTGCTCTACACTCTAGTCTTAAAGTCTATCTAACAACATGTGTAAAATGTTCCACTTACCATTTGTCAATATTAATACTGGGATTTTCTGATGTAGCAAAGAAATTCCAGGGTCTATTTATTATAACAATCCCTTATTGTCATGAACTTACCCAGCTCAGTTCCAGTGATGCCTTTGGTCTCTTATTTGGTGCAATTTGCAGGGCCATTCATCACTAGTGACGTGGCTGGACCTGCCAATGAGGATGTGTGGATGCCAGGTCAATCAGCTGCAGTGCTGGTGGTCAAATCTACCAGTGGCAGAACATTTAAACTGCTCTATACCTGCAGCCTCTTCCCGTGATTGTGGTTTATCCCTTCCCCAGCAATCCTTTCACTGTGATATGATTGTTCCTCTGCTGTTCTGACCTCCTAGCCTGCTCCCTGACCATTCTCTTGTCTACCTATTTTGTACTGTACTGCCCTACTGGTTTGACCCTTGCTTGCTTTGACTGGCTCTGAGCTTTGCTGTTGCTAGTTCTGATCTTGTATTTTGCTCCCTTCCATGTTTTTGCCATCTGGCTTGTTCCTGGTTAGCCCATTGTCTTCTGTTTTTGTACCACTTCTGTCTGGTGTTGCCGAGCTGGCCTGTCTGACTTCCCCTGATGTCCCATGCACTTAGTCCAAAGTTCAGTTGGGGGCTGCACATCCAAGTAGGTAGGAACAAGGGTTGGGGAGAGATTCAGGTCTGCACTGCTTCCTACCCCAGACATTTGTAATCTCTGTTGAAGTCTATGAGGATGAGATACTGACTTGAAGAGGCTTCCCTATTTTTAGGACAAAATTCTACCAAAGCAAAAACAACATCCAAAGTCATTGAAAAGCTACATAAGAGGCTTAGTTACATAGTTAGTACGGTTAGAAAAAGACATACGTCCATCATAAGCATTAATGTTATATTGTTCCAGGAATGTATCTAACCATGTTTTGAAGATTTCAACTGTTCCTGCTGTGACCAGCTCCTAGAACAGTTTTTCCCCATATTTTTTGTATTGGTCATTTATATACTTACCGTATTTATCGGGGTATACCACGCACCGGCCTATAACACGCACCCTCATTTTTCCAAGGATATTTGGGTACGTTTTTTTTTTACCCAAATATCCTTGTTACAACGAGGGTGCGTGTAGGTGTGTGTATACCCCCAATAAACTCTGGCCCCGTAAAAGCCGCTGTGATAACTGCAGCGGCTTCTGGGGGGCCAGAGTCCCGCTGCCACCTGATTCCCTCCCCATCCCGGCTTTCATATGTACCTGTCCTGGGGCACGTTCCTGCAGGCTCCGGCGGTGTCCGGCGCTGTCGCTGTGCGCTGTGCAGTGACGAGTGACGTTGCATTGAGGACGACACTTGTCAGTGCACATTGACAGCAAAGGACACTGCCGGTACCGGAGCCTATAGGAGTGCGCCCCAGGACAGGTAAATATGAAAGATAGGGAGGGAATCGGGCAGTGGCGGCGGGACTCTGGCCCCGCAGAAGCTGCTGCAGTTACATGATTTAAATCATTGAACCGCAGCTGCTTTTGCGGGGTCAGGAAGAGTTTATCATCGTATAAAACGCAGACAGACTTTAAGCTAAAAATTTTAGCTTAAAAAATGTGTGTTGTACTAAGATAAATATGGTATATACGTTGATCATATCCCCCCTTAAACATATCTTCTCAAACATTTCTTCTAATCTTTCCTCATAGCTAAGATGTCCCATTCCGCTTATTAGTTTAGTTCCGCACCTCTGCCCCCTCTCCAGCTTCACAACGTCCCTTTTATGAACAGGTGTCCAAAACTGAACAGCATATTCCAGGTGAGGCCGTACCAATGCTTTATAAAAGGGTAATACTATGTCCCTATCCCTTGAGTTCATGCCTCTTTTGATACATGACAATATCCTGCTGGTCTTAGAAGCATCTGCTTGATATTACACGTTACTCTGTAGTCTATGATCTACAAGTACACCCAGATCTTTCTCTACCAGTGACTCTCCCAGTTTAACCCCCCCCCCACCCCCCCCCCCCACCCCCCCCCCCACACACACACACACACACACTCCCCAAGATGTACAATGGGGCAAAAAAGTATCTAGTCAGCCAACTACGCAAGTTCTCCCACTTGAAAATTACAGGCCTCTCTCATCTTTTATCATTGGTATACCTCAACTATGAGAGACATAATGAGAGAAAAAAATCCATAAACTCACATTGTCTGATTTTTAAAGAATTTATTTGCAAATTATGGTGGAAAATAAGTATTTTTTCACCTACAAACAAGCAAGATTGCTGGCTCTCACAGACCTGTAACTTCTTCTTTAAAGGGGTACTCCGGTGGAAAACTTTTTTTTTTTAAATCAACTGGTGCCAGAAAGTTAAACAGATTACTTCTATAAAAAAAATCCAGTACTTATTAGCTGCTGAATACTACAGAGGAAATTATTTTCTTTTTGGAACACGGAGACCTCTTCTGACTTCACAAGCACAGTGCTCTCTGCTGACCTCTCTGTCCATTTTAAGAACTGTCCAGAGTAGGAGAAAACTGCCATAGCAAACATATGTTGCTCTGGACAGTTCCTAAAATGGACAGAGATGTCAGCAGAGAGCACTGTGCTTGTGATGTCGTCAGAGAGCACTGTTTCCCATAAAAGAAGATAATTTCCTCTGTAGTATTCAGCAGCTAATAAGTACTGGAAGGATTAAGATTTTTTTATAGAAACAATTTACAAATCTGTTTGACTTTCTGGCACCAGTAGATTTGAAAAAAAAAGTTTTCCACCGGAGTCCTCCTCTGTCCTCCCCTCGTTACCTGTAGTAATGGCACCTGTTTGAACTTGTTATTAGTATAAAAGACACCTGTCCACAACCTCAGTCACACTCCAAACTCCACTATGGCCAAGACCAAAAGAGCTGGCGAAGGACACCAGAAACAAAACTGAAGACCTGCACCAGGCTGGGAAGACTGAATCTGCAATAGGCAAGCAGCTTGGTGTGAAGAAATCAACTGTGGGAGCAATTATTAGAAAATGGAAGACACACAAGACAACTGATAATCTCCCTCGATTTGGGGCTCCACGCAAGATCTCACACCATGGTGTCAAAATGATCACAAGAACGGTGAGCAAAAATCCCAGAACCACACACGGGGACCTAGAGAATGACCTGCAGAGAGCTGGGACCAAAGTAACAAAGGCTACTATCAGTAACACACTACGCCGCCAGTGACTCAAATCATGCAGTGCCAGATGTGGCCCCTGCTTAAATGGGCACTATCAGATACAAAAACTTTTGAAATGTTATAAAGCATGCAAAACCAATAGGTTTTGCAATTGCTTTCATTAGAAAATTTTCGGTATTTCATACCTAAAAAAACAGTCAAACAACTGCGCCCCCTGCCTGCTTGGACACATACTAGTCCTGCTGTGTCCATGCATCATCACCATGTCATGGACACACTTCCTTGATAGACAGATGAGAGTGCAGGGCTCACAGCTGGGGGAAAAATCCTCCCACTGTCAGCTTGTGTCCCGCTACAGTCAGTGAGGACAAGCTGGGAGTTGTAGTTTTGCTAATGCTAGGGGAGATGTGAGCAGACAGCATACTGAGGGAGGGGCAGAGACCTGCACAGTTAGGCCAAGCCCCCTCCCTTTGAGAGGAATTCAGACTAGTGAGCTAAATTAAAAGTGTAATAAAATGAAAAATAAAGGTGCTAGACACATAAAAAGTGTGGACATGGTCAGGATTAGGTACTGAGTGATATATATATAAAAAAAAATAAAAAATGTTGTTGGATCTGACGGGTAAGTTTTAAACCAGTACATGTCCGATCCCATCTGAAGTTTGCTAGAGAACATTTGGATGATCCAGAAGAGTATTGGGAGAATGTCATATGGTCAGATGAAACCAAAGTAGAACTTGTTGGTAAAAACTCAACTCGTCGTGTTTGGAGGAGAAAGAATGCTGAGTTGCATCCAAAGAACACCATACCTACTGTGAAGCATGGGGGGTGGAAACATCATGCTTTGGGGCAGTTTTTCTACTAAGGGACCAGGACGACTGATCTGTGTAAAAGGAAAGAATGAATGGGGCCATGTATAGTGAGATTTTGAGTGAAAACTTCCTTCCATCAGCAAGGGCATTGAAGATGAAACATGGCTGGGTCTTTCAGCATGACAATAATCCAAAACCCCACCCTGGCAACGAGGGAGTGGCTTCATAAGAAGCATTTCAAGGTCCTGGAGTGACCTAGCCAGTCTCCAGATCTTAACGCCATAGAAAACCTTTGGAGGGAGTTGAACATCTGTGTTGCCAAGCGACAGCCCCAAAACATCACTGCTCTAGAGAAGATCTGCATGGAGGAATGGGCCAAAATACCAGCAACAGTGTGTGAAAACCTTGTGATGACTTACAGAAAATGTTTAACCTCTGTCATTGCAACAAAGGGTATATAACAAAGTATTGAGACAAACTTTTGTTATTAAGCAGATACTTATTTTCCACCATAATTTGCAAATAAATTATTTAATAATCAGACAATGGGATTTTATGGATTTTTTTCTCTCATTATGTCTCTCATAGTCAAGGTATACCTATGTAGAAACTGCTTTGTTTCTGGGGTGCCTTACTAATTGATTGAGGACAACTGGATCTTTATAGGGGTTTATTACAAGCTACACATATACATATAAAAACAAAAGGGGGATCCTAACTAATTAAGGGATAGGGGTGCAAGGAAGAGGGGAAGGTGAAAGGAAGGGGGCAGGAAGTGCTCTCTCTATCTCATCATCCTTTAAGTAACACATATATAGCAGTCATCCACACACATAACCCATAAATTGCCCATCCCAAGACATCTCCATGGCCAATCAGAACAGTTACAGTTTATTTGCATTGCAATCAGTTCTTGTCCTTTTGATGTCTTCTTGAGTGGGGGGTCTTCTTTGTTGTCCCATACTGTGTTGACAGATATCCAAGTTTCCTTGAGAATCACACCTTGCTGGGCTGACAGGATGATTTGCAGTCCATTGTATCCAACACGGCAGGGGCTGGTTTTATCGCTTATATTATTGGAGGTAACAGGAACTGTAGATCACCTCCATTCTTATCACTCAGGTGTCAGGCTTATCGTATGGCTTTAAACAGGATGAAAGCAAATGATTGTCTAATCAGCTGTTTGCCTCAACCACCATTCCTGGAGCCAGTCCTGCAGACACCCTACACCCATTCCATCCATGAAATTCCACTGCATTCCATTATATTTGAGTCCATAATAAAAATACATCAAAATTATATTAGTGTGGCCAATGTTGGCTGCAACATACGCCCCTTTGGGCCTGAATGGCACACAAACACTTGGGCCACACCCAAAATGAAGTCCACAGTCTTCTGCACAGTCCTCTAGATTACAAAAGTCCATTTAGCTTCTGGATCCTCCTCAGGGCCATACTGGTAGAGGTAACCATTTTGAAGAGACTGGGCATAAATGAACATCACACCATTCACTCACATTCACACTCCTATCAATGGGTATCCAACAACATAAATTATATAAAATATCATGTTCCCCTATACGCACAGCTACCTGTGTCATTGACAGATACATAATAGTAAAAGACAATATCATGATTACATGTATAAAACAAACTCATAAGCTGAAACTGTATCCATCGGGTTTCTCATTTCTTTGAACAAATTAAGTTTATGGGTATATGTTCCATGACATCATGTTTTGGCACTTTCCATTGAATGTAATTTGCCATGTTTGCACCAGCTGATCTCTCTTGGTGACCAGTAGATAGACCATTGCTTTTTAAATGTTAATAGGATTATTTGAAGAAATATTTGACCGACAGAGAGATTCATTTAGTTGCCATCACATGTATGGCCTATATACACATCCAGGAACCAGCACATGCCAATCTTGTCTTTGCTTCACAAAGGATCCTGGGAACAAAAGAACAAGAGCAGTATCAGATTCTTAGCAGCATAATGTAATATATGCCATAACATCAAAACTTCCTACATAAGAGCCTGTCAAGCAATTGCTGTACACTGATTTCCTAATAATTCTAATAATTCTGACCCATGGCCATATAGTGCCTCCTCCATTCATTGTGTCCTAATAACCAGATCCAAGCTGGGTTCCTTCTTGCTAGTACTAACATTAAGACATATCCCTAAATAACTGACAGGGAGGAAGACATTTCCTAGATTCAACAAGCAAGGTAAACTCCTGACATGGCTGCACTTGCTTTGTCCCTGATTGGGCTTGTTACACCAATTCCCTCACATGTGGAACAAATGCATGCAAAAATAAATTTATCATGAAAATCTTTCACACCAAGTAACTTTTCTGGACCAATAACCATTTTAACGCCCCTTTGGTACCAAAAGGAAAAAAAAATTGGTACCAAACAAAAATTAAAGGGGAAATGCATTGGAAGAAAAATATTTTTTGGGGAAAAAGCAAAAAAAAAATTCAAAAATCTAAGCAATGAACACAGCTGTTTCAAAAGCCAAAATATATGCTTAATAGAAAAAAACATACTCCTGGTCACCTGGAGCATAAAAGAAATAACACAATGCCGACACAAGATACACAATGAACAGGACATAAACAGACAACATAAAACATATCATAGATTAACTCAACTTTTATCTATCTCATGATGCATCTTTAGGTAATTCTGAGTAAAGGTCTAATCAATTCTATAGCATTCACACTGGAATCCCAGATTTGTAGTGGTCGCTCTTCATGCATTTCAATTATCAATCTTCAGCTCATGATTGAAGTCTGTGATCTGTTTGGAAAAAGACATAAGAAAACAAACAAACATACACCTACAAAAGACACTTAAAAGACACTTGTCTAGCACAACACCTCCACATCACAATGGGATGTTAATTTGTATAATTGTTTGCAAACAATTGACCCTCTACACTTGAGCTCATTGATAAAACCACGTGGACTTTAAATTAGTGAATTGGCCAAATACACTAGATTATTTCCTAGAATAACCAGTTTCATTTGTTGACATCTCACAGTTTATAACCTGTTGAAGAAGCATAGAGATTAGTATCTTTGCTGTAACATCACATGACAATGGTGGTCAGTCTGTAAAGAAACACAAACACAATTAGAATACAAAAACACACATGTAAAACAAATATAGATCTGTCATTTATATCTGTACCAATATGTCCATATCTAGCACAACAAAGTTCCTCAATGTTTACCAACACATATTATCACACTGTGCTGTGCTATTAATCAATAGGGGTAGAGCAATCTGTGACCAACTCAAGAATAGTAAAAATGGCAGATTTCCCAATGGATTGTACATTGGGATATTAATGCCTGCCTTTTGCTGTTCACAAGGGGATGTGTCTTTCTGTTTCTTTGTCTCTTCCTCATTTACATTGGGGCACTGTTTTGTTGGGGAATTTGATGTAAATATAACAGGGTTAGTCTCCATATCACCCATCTCTTCACACCTTTGTGTGACTTCTTTATTCTGGGTGGGATTCTCCCCCTCAGGCTGAATGCTGCTAACCTCCTGCTGTGATGAATGGTCTATAGGCTCAGGATACACATTAGATGTCTCACAATATTTTTTAATATGTCCTGGTCTGCCACATTTGTAACAATATCTAACCCACCATTTCCTCCTAGGTCTATACACAACAGATATGTTTTCGGGTGTCTCATTCCTGTCTCCAGACCCTTCACACCAGTCCCTCAAAATATTGATAAATTTCTCATGGGAGCTGGTATTTCTCAGCGCCAATCTCGTGGTGTAATCTACATTACATCTATTTGCCATGGAATAGAGGAAATTGGTATCATCCTGAGACATTTCTGGGCAGTTATAAACAGACTTATATAGGGAGAGATAATCATTACAAAATATGACCGGATCATCACATCGCCTGAACCGCAACTTTCTTAGGGCATCTTCACCCCTAATGTCTCGCCCACCCAAAACACGCTGCAGCTCCTTCCTCCGGAATTCTGCACCTCTACAGTCATCATCTATGTGGGCAGATGTTAACTGCGCTGCCAGTGGCCCTGGAAGCCAAGCTCGGAGCAGAGACCAGGCATCTTTGTTATCTAGGTGATACTGCTTCACTACAGCTTCAAACCTATTGGATAAAGTTATGGGTGATTCGCTTGTATTACATTCTCCAATAACTTTACACAAATGAAGTCTGTCCTGGATGGTCAAAGCTGGAGGACTATCATCTACCATGCCTGTTACCCCGCCCCCATCCATAGATGAAATTGTGCAGACATTTGTTACTTCACATTTATGCAATGTAAGGGATCGGATGTGCTGCTCTTGGCTGACTAGTCGGGATCTTGCTTTAGCCAGCTGCCCTTCTAAATCAGCTATCATCACCTCCATCTGACTAATCTTATTCTCTAAAGACAATAAATGGGACCTATTAGAGCCAACCTTAAGCTCATACCACTCTGCCAACTCCACCAGCCCTTTGTTACTTTCGGTTAATTCCTCTATTTCTGCCTTTAAATGTCCCAATTCATTACTGGACTCTGCAGAAATTTCAAGAACAGACTCTGCAATCTTATCTAAACTCTCTTTCATCTGCCTCCTCTCATTCTGCCACTTGGTCTCCTTCTCTTCCGCTATTTCCTTAATTTTCATAAGCAATAAGATTTCATTACCTAACTTTTCTTTCTTCCACTTCTTGCTATTCTTTTTACAACCAATGTTACCATTATACTCCTGGCACTGCATCCTCAATGCCATAAACTGATCTCCCAGAGACCCATCTGCACATGTCTGGTACTTAACAGAGGCATGCTTCTCCAAACTTCTCCACAAATTCCATATTGACAATACAGTAATATACAACAAACAAAACTAACAATACAACCACTCCCACAACAACAAGCAAAATCCTAGGCCTCACCTGACCAGTACCTTATCTAGAACAATGGTCTCACACAACATATATTCGGCCTACTCCAATGTAAAGCTCACTTCTAAAAACACAAAATAAGTCACACTTCCTTTACAGCTATAACTAATCACTACCAATAAAATGTCATACACAACCTGATTAATAGCTACACTAAACTTGCTAGGATCAGCTTACAAATAACATAAATGAAACAATACACTCACCTGGATTTCCTTTGTATCCAAGATCCAGATTCCTCGTTCCTCGATCTTTTCCTCTTAGAAATTTGGAGCAAAGCAGATTCGTTCCTGTGGATCCTCTGTGGAATTTTAAATCACAGTCCCATCTGGGGTGCCAAATGTAGAAACTGCTTTGTTTCTGGGGTGCCTTACTAATTGATTGAGGACAACTGGATCTTTATAGGGGTTTATTACAAGCTACACATATACATATAAAAACAAAAGGGGGATCCTAACTAATTAAGGGATAGGGGTGCAAGGAAGAGGGGAAGGTGAAAGGAAGGGGGCAGGAAGTGCTCTCTCTATCTCATCATCCTTTAAGTAACACATATATAGCAGTCATCCACACACATAACCCATAAATTGCCCATCCCAAGACATCTCCATGGCCAATCAGAACAGTTACAGTTTATTTGCATTGCAATCAGTTCTTGTTCCTTTGATGTCTTCTTGAGTGGGGGGTCTTCTTTGTTGTCCCATACTGTGTTGACAGATATCCAAGTTTCCTTGAGAATCACACCTTGCTGGGCTGACAGGATGATTTGCAGTCCATTGTATCCAACACGGCAGGGGCTGGTTTTATCGCTTATATTATTGGAGGTAACAGGAACTGTAGATCACCTCCATTCTTATCACTCAGGTGTCAGGCTTATCGTATGGCTTTAAACAGGATGAAAGCAAATGATTGTCTAATCAGCTGTTTGCCTCAACCACCATTCCTGGAGCCAGTCCTGCAGACACCCTACACCCATTCCATCCATGAAATTCCACTGCATTCCATTATATTTGAGTCCATAATAAAAACACATCAAAATTATATTAGTGTGGCCAATGTTGGCTGCAACAACCTATGATGAAAATTACAGGCCTCTCATCTTTTTAAGTAGGAGAACTTGCTCAACTGGTAGCTGACTAAATACTTTTTTGTCCCACTGTATGATACATGCAGGTTTTTAGTACCCAGATGCATTACTTTACTCTTAGTCTATCCAAGTCATCTTGTAGCTTAGTAACTTGCTACAGAGCTGTTAATCCAGTCCTCTATAACAATAATTAATAAATTAATGATGGCTTATTTTTTTGCGCCACCAATTCTACTTTGCAGTGACATTAGTCATGTTACCAAAAAATCCACGTCGAAACAGGAAAAAAATCATTGTGCGACAAAATTGAAAAAAATATTTCATTTTGTACATTTTTCAGGGGCTTCCGTTTCTACACAGTGCATTTTTCGGTAAAAATGACACCTTCTCTTTATTCTGTAAGTCCATAAGATTAAAATGATACCCTACTTATATAGGTTTGATTTTGTCGTACTTCTGAAAAAAATCAGAACTACATGCAGGAAAATTTACACGTTTAAAATTCTCATCTTCTGACCCCTATAACTTTTTTATTTTTCCACGTACAGGGTGGTATGAGGGCTCATTTTTTGCGCCGTGTTCTGAAGGTTTGATCGGTACCATTTTGCATTGATCGGACTTTTTGATCACTTTTTATTAATTTTGTAATGATATAAAAAGTGACCAAAAATACGCTATTTTGAACTTTGGAAATGTTTTGTGTGCACCCCATTGACCGTGCGGTTTAATTAACAATATATTTTTAGAGTTCCGACATTTACACATGCGGCACATATGTTTATTTTTATCTACACAGTTTTTTTTATGGGAAAAGGGGGGTGATTCAAACTTTTATTAGGGAAGGGGTTAAATTACCTTTATTAACCCCTTAACTCAGGATTTTCAGTTTTTGCCTTTTCGTTTTTTCCTCCTTACCTTTTAAAAATCATAACCCTTTCAATTTTCCACCTAAAAATCCATATTATGGCTTATTTTTTGCATCACCAATTCTACTTTGCAGTGACATTAGTCATTTTACCCAAAAATCCACGGTGAAACGGAAAAAAAAATCATTGTGCTACAAAATCGAAGAAAAAATGCAATTTTGTAACTTTTGGGGGCTTCCGTTTCTACGCAGTGCATATTTCGGTAAAAATTACACCTTATCATTATTCTGTAGGTCCATACGGTTAAAATGGTACCCTACTTATATAGGTTTCATTTTGTCGTACTTCTGGAAAAAATCATAACTACATGCAGGAAAATTTATACGTTTAAAAATGTAATCTTCTAACCCCTATAACTTTTTTATTTTTCCACGGAAAGGGCGGTATGAGGGCAAATTTTTTGCGCCCTGATCTGAAGTGATCTGCTTTTTTGGACTTTTTCGCGTACGCCATTGACCGTGCGGTTTAATTAAAGATATATTTTTATAGTTCGGACATTTACGCACACGTCGATACCACATATGTTTTTTTATTTACACCGTTTTATTTTTTTTATGGGAAAAGGGGGGTGATTCAAACTTTTATTAGGGGAGGGGTTAAATGATCTTTATTAACACTTTTTTTTAACTTTTTTTTGCAGTGTTATAGGTCCCATAGGGACCTATAACACTGCACACACTGATCTTTTATACAGATCACTGGCGTGTATTAACACGCCTGTGATCAGTGTTATCGGCGCTTGACTGCTCCTGCCTGGATCTCAGGCACGGAGCAGTCATTCACCAATCGGACACTGAGGAGGCAGGTAAGGGTCCTCCCGGTGTCCTGTAAGCTGTTCGGGACGCCTGACTGGGCAGCCGGGATACTTTTACTTTCACTTCAGACGTGGCGGTCAGCTTTGATCGCCGCGTCTGAAGGGTTAATGCAGGGCATCACCGCGATATGACGCGAGACACCGCGTGACCCCGCGGCATATCGCGGGAGCCGGCGGAGGACGTAAATATACGTCCTTCGTCGTTAAGGAGTTAACTATTTTTTTCACTTTTTTTTGCAGTGTTATAGCTCCCATAGGGCAGTGTTTTCCAACCCAGTCCTCAAGGCACACCAATATCCCGGGTTTTTTCAGTTACTCCATTGGAATAGAACAGGGAAAAATTTAAATCCTGGACTGTTGGTGTGCCTTGAGGACTGGGTTGGGAAACACTGCCATAGGGGGCTATAACACTGCACACACTGATCTTTTACCGTGATCCCTGCAAAGCCATAGCTTTGCATGGATCAGCCTAATAGGGGGTTGATTGCTCAAGCCTGTAGCTCAGGCTTGGAGCAATCAAACGCTGATCGGATACAACGGAGACACTTCGCTCTTGTCCTAGCTGATCGGGACATCGCGATTTTATCGTGATAGTCCCGATCAGCCCGACTGAGCTGCCGGGAAGCTTTTACTTTTGTTTTGGACGTGGCGATCAACTTTGATTGCCGCGTCTGAAGGGTTAATAGCGCGCGGCACAACGATCTGGCTATCATTAGCAGCCGGGACCGACCCGGTGTGACCAGGTGCAGGGCGTACAGGTATGCCTTGCGTCCTTAAGAGGTTAAGCCAGTTTTCAATCCAGTTACAAACTAAAATGTCCAAACACAGAGACCTTAACACACAAATAATATTTCTTTTTGTTTTGTCATACATTGTATGGTAAAATAAGTGATGTAATTTGAAAGTACAACTGGTTGCGCAAAAAACAAGACCTCATATGGGTCTTAAGACCAAAATGGGCTGTGTCCTTAAGGGGTTAATAATAGATTTTACCATTACACTTACTTCCTCAATCTTTAGTATATTTCAACCATCTATCCATTTATATTATTTAGACCTCATTCTCCTTTGATAATAGTCCTACAATACCTCTTTACCCTATTGATTTACCATGTTTCATTAGGCATTTTCTCTTTCTCCCATTACCCACATGCCCTCTGTTATCACCTGTTCACTTTCATGCACAGTAATTCTCTTTTGTGGTTCTTCAATGTGTGTCAATAGTCAAGGTTAAAGAGCACCTTAGTAGGCTTATATTGCATGTCTAGAAAGCAATTAATCACACTTCCCAAACAACTGGTTTAGATAATGCAGTAAAGCTAAGGATACATTCAAATAACATTGAACAAGAAAGGTTTATTTTCAAAGAGAAGTTAAATGGTTAACTTCAAAGACAAAGAAATTAAGCACCTAGATTCTTGTCTGCATAACTTAAAGCGTACCCGTCAGATCCAACAAAAATTTGTGTCTAGCACCTTTATTTTTTTTTTTATTACACTTTTAATTTAGCTCACTAGTCTGAATTCCTCCCAAAGGGAGGGGGCGTGGCCTCACTGTGCAGGTCTCCGCCCCCTCCCTCAGTATGCTGTCTGCTCACATCTCCCCTAGCATTAGCAAAACTACAACTCCCAGCTTGTCCTCACTGACAGTAGTGGGACACAAGCTGACAGTGGGAGGATTTTTCCTCCAGCTCTGAGCCCTGCACTCACAGCTGTCAATCAAGGAAGTGTGTCCATGACATAGGTGATGACGCATGGACACAGCAGGACTAGTATGTGTCCAAGCAGGCAGGGGGGTCAGTTGTTTGACTGGCTTTTTCAGTATGAAATACTGAAAATTTTCTAATGAATGCAATTGCAAAACCTATTGGTTTTGTATGCTTTGCAACATATCAAAAGTTTTTGTAACGGACAGTGCCCATTTAATGTTTTGGAAGAAAATCTGGCACATAACATATGGCTCAATCTCCTTTTGGGCCTTTAAGTAGAGTGGCGTTATCCTTATAAAGTCTCTACTACAAACATCAAATAAAGGGAAGGTTTCCACTGTAGAAGTGACCCAGAGACGTATCAACCTAGGCAACACTTGGCACAACTGCAGTAATAAGGAGTAAAGGATCGCTCAAGATACAGGTTTCATAGTTATGTACGGCCGCCATAAGAAGTCATGCACATCACGCTACACCGAGTGTTACTACTAATATGACAACAACATGACTGTCAGCGATTCCTGATAAATGGACAGTGAAATGCATCGAATCGCAACCTATCAGCTTCCATTTTGATGAACTGTACGGATGTGGAGAAGTGGCCTGGAGAAGAGGTTATTCTATGATTTTTACATGTGCCCTATTATAAGCTGCACTGCACATTGCACTTTTTGAGCATCTTGTGTTGATATGGACAGTACGAGCTGCTATGCATGGACACTTTTTTGCAGACCAGCATGCTGAATATTATATCATATGCTCCTGATATGATATACATGGTGCAATATATATTGTGGACTATATGAGGAACAACTACTTATGCACTTTAAGGGGAGCCTCGAATATATCAGCAGTAGTATGTCTATCTTTATCCCAACACATATGGATATTTAGATGTGAGATCTGATATATGTCAAGATATACATGTGAGAGATGGATTCTCCAATCACTACATGGCTATATCTAAACTGTGAACTATTACTCTCCAGTTGTTGCAAAGCTACGACTCCCATAATGCCTGCAGAGTTTCAGGCATGATGGGAGTTGTAGTTTTATAACAGTTTGAAAGCCACAGATCGGGGTATAGTTTCATCCATCATCACTGCAGAAATTAAAAGTGACCTCAGCAGTTTTTGTCATTTCTCTTCTTTTCTTTTTAATTTGGTCCAGACGTCAGGACTTCTTCCAGTTACATCTTTTTCTGCAGAGTCTGATGCCGGACATCATTGGTTCCTCATCCTCTGTATGAAGACAATGATCATTATTACCCCGCCATACATTGTGCCTCCGGAATATAACTCTGCCACACATGTTTCTTCTGTTTGCCAGAATCCCACCCCTGTACTGTCCTCCTTCAGAACCCTAAAGGGTTCGTCCACACTGCAGACATTCAGCAAGCTGAATGTCTGCTAGGCACCGATGAAGTCATTGGATCTCATAGATGGTAATGCAGTCCAGTGGAATTCAGCCCAAAGAATAAACATGTTCATTCTATGGGCAGATGTTCATTCCACTGCAGCAATTTCGTACTATGCACAGTGAAGCAGAATCCCATTGAAAACAATTGGATTCTCCTGCAATTGAATTTCCACTGACAGACTGTACCCAGTGTGAACGAGACTTAGGTCCCCCCAGACCCCTTAGTACACTTTCAGACCTATCTTTACCCTCTTCCTTTAGACCTCTAAGTCCCCCTAGACTCCTCTGCCTCCCCATCATCCTCCTTCACATTTTTCTGACATCACCCTAGACCCTTTCCCACCCCCTAAAGACCCCTCAGTCAGCCTTCTTCACATTTTTCTGCCCTCTCAGTCCCCTTCTCCTCAGACACCTTATTCAATCATCCTCCTTCACACTTTTCTGACCCCTCCCAAGACCCCTCAGTCATCCTCCTTTATTTTTCTGCACCCCAGACCGTTTCCCCCAAGACCCCTCAGTCATCCTCCTTCACACTTTTCTGCCCCTCCCCCAGATACCTCCCTCCCAAAACCCCTCAGTCATCCTATGTCACACTTTTCTGCCTCCCCCTCCCTTTTCCTCAGCACACCCTTCTTCAGTCATTCTCCTTCCAACTTTTCTATACCCCCAGACTCATCTCCCCAAGACATCTCAGTCATCCTCCTTTACATTTCTCAGCCCCTCCAGCCTCCTTCTCCTCCGCACACCCTTCTTTAGTCATCCTGCTTCACACTTTTCTGCCCCCCCCTTCACATATTTCTTCCAACCTTCTTCTCCTCTGCACCCCCTCCCTTTTAATCCTCCTCCTTTATACTTTCTGCCTTTCCCCCTTCCTCTCTTACCTTGTAGGGAAGGCTTAGTCAGAAGGCTGTCGAAGTGAGCGAGGCTCCGGGTTCCTCTCCTCCTCGGAACAGAGCAGCCGGGGCGGGGGTGTCCGTGACGTCAGGGGCGGGCCTGCGCACAGACATCTGCTGCTCTTTAAGCACTAGTGTCCCTGCCTGGCTCACTGCACTTGGGGCTGGGAGTCTGCTCACCGGACAGAGCGAGGCCCCTTTTAGGGTAGGAGATTGGGTGTGTCAGTGAGCAGGCAGAGGGGCCTGTTTTTTTTCACTACACCAGCCACAACTTTCAAAGCGGCAGCCAAGGCTTTGAAAGTAGTGGTCGGTGTAGTGCAGAAAACAGGTGTATCGCAACCGGGCAGGCGGATGGCCCAGCCCACCGGACAAATGCTCGGTCTGCCCGATGGCCAGTCCGGCCCTGTACACAGAGCATAATCTATTGCTACCAATGTGAGTGAAACCTGCAAGGCACTGCTCATGTACCTATTATAATTATCTGCATATGGCAATGAGATAAGATGGTGGCCATTTGTAAAGTTTTTGTGTGCACTTAAGTTTTAATATTTGATAAATTAAGTATAATTTTAGTCCTTTCATCCACCAGTGCAATATATTTACAGTTATGTAATAACTTAAGTACTGTCTGTAACTGTAGTACTGGCTTTACTATGTCAAGAAAACACACACACATATATATTTACCCAGTTAAAGTTTAATCAAGAAATAAAGCTTCACTTAAAATACTGTTTGAAATTGCTGTAAGAGTAAGGTCACACGTAGCGTATACACCACTTATTTGACGATGCGTATTTCAGTGCTAGCAAAATCTATAGGAGGGCGCATGGGGTCCCCAGATGGCCACGGGTAATATGCCTGCAACAGGTAATGAACATTGCTAAAACTATATGATGTATTGTTATAGGTATGGATTAGGGTCATTACCCTGACTCAGCACATAGAGGTTTAATGAGCTATTTCTGCATATTCCTATCAATTGTTGTTTATGTGGCCAGGGACGCCGGTGCTTTCTGGGGTACATATGTTTTATGGGATAGGGGTTGTCTGCCTTGCATGTAATGTAATGTTCATCAATGTATGTGCATCAAATATGCTGCATAAATGCTGTGTGTGACCATACCCTAAAAAAAACAAAAATAGATTGCCATAAAAATGTTTTTGTGACCAGTATAACATTTGGAATAATAACAAAATATCTTTACACAAGACAAAAAAAAAAAAAAAAAAAAAAATCATAAATCTGGTACCAAACAGTGTTATATAAATCTGGTACCAAACAGTGTTATATAAATCTGGTACCAAACAGTGTTATATAAATCTGGTACCAAACAGTGTTATATAAATCTGGTACCAAACAGTGCTATATAAATCTGGTACCAAACAGTGCTATATAAATCTGGTACCAAACAGTGTTATATAAATCTGGTACCAAACAGTGTTATATAAATCTGGTACCAAACAGTGCTATATAAATCTGGTACCAAACAGTGTTACATAAATCTGGTACCAAACAGTGTTACATAAAATTGGTACCAAACAGTGTTACATAAATCTGGTACCAAACAGTGTTACATAAATCTGGTACCAAACAGTGTTACATAAATCTGGTACCAAACAGTGCTATATAAATCTGGTACCAAACAGTGCTATATAAATCTGGTACCAAACAGTGTTATATAAATCTGGTACCAAACAGTGTTATATAAATCTGGTACCAAACAGTGTTATATAAATCTGGTACCAAACAGTGTTATATAAATCTGGTACCAAACAGTGTTACATAAATCTGGTACCAAACAGTACTATATAAATCTGGTACCAAACAGCGTTATATAAATCTGGTAACAAACAGCGTTACATAAATCTGGTACCAAACAGCGTTATATAAATCTGGTACCAAACAGCGCTATATAAATCTGGTACCAAACAGTGTTATATAAATCTGGTACCAAACAGTGTTATATAAATCTTGTACTAAACAGTGCTATATAAATCTGGTACCAAACAGTGTTACATAAATCTGGTACCAAACAGTGCTATATAAATCTGGTACCAAACAGTGCTATATAAATCTGGTACCAAACAGTGCTATATAAATCTGGTACCAAACAGTGCTATATAAATCTGGTACCAAACAGTGTTACATAAATCTGGTACCAAACAGTGTTACATAAATCTGGTACCAAACAGTGTTACATAAATCTGGTACCAAACAGTGTTACATAAATCTGGTACCAAACAGTGCTATATAAATCTGGTACCAAACAGTGCTATATAAATCTGGTACCAAACAGTGTTATATAAATCTGGTACTAAACAGTGTTATATAAATCTGGTACCAAACAGTGTTATATAAATCTGGTACCAAACAGTGTTACATAAATCTGGTACCAAACAGTACTATATAAATCTGGTACCAAACAGCGTTATATAAATCTGGTACCAAACAGCGTTACATAAATCTGGTACCAAACAGCGTTACATAAATCTGGTACCAAACAGCGCTATATAAATCTGGTACCAAACAGTGTTATATAAATCTGGTACCAAACAGTGTTATATAAATCTGGTACCAAACAGTGCTATATAAATCTGGTACCAAACAGTGTTACATAAATCTGGTACCAAACAGTGCTATATAAATCTGGTACCAAACAGTGCTATATAAATCTGGTACCAAACAGTGTTATATAAATCTGGTACCAAACAGTGCTATATAAATCTGGTATCAAACAGTGCTATATAAATCTGGTACCAAACAGTGCTATATAAATCTGGTACCAAACAGTGCTATATAAATCTGGTACCAAACAGTGTTATATAAATCTGGTACCAAACAGTGTTACATAAATCTGGTACCAAACAGTGTTATATAAATCTGACTGAGAAAATACAGATGAATGAATGTACTCCTGGTGCCTACAAATAGCTGGAGGAAAACTTCCTTGGTTTGCAAGTAGAGGATTTTGCTGTAAAAGGCAGCTGTCCAGAGACATAACAGCCCAGCAGACCCTTCCTCTGAGTTCCTGTTTCACATGCCCTTGAACAGAGAAAGAAGGGGGGAAAACAGTGGAAATAATGAAGAAAAGCAGGTTTATCAGTATTAGGATATCAGAGGGTTACTGGCATTTTTCTTTATTACTGCTTTGAGGAGATTCAGGTAGATTTTCAGGATAAGTAGCCATGTGCGTGTAAGAGGAGTAGCACTTTTCCTGGCCATTACATAACTTGTATATGGTATTTTTCACCGGTTTCCCTTTGCAGGTTCAATCTCTAATTTTCAGTTGTCCCTGACAAAGTGGGTGGAGACTAGCTGCTATGAGGTCTCCCTCACGCAACACATACACACAGAACAGGACAACCTTCTCCCTTTTTGTCATTAACCTGTTGGGGACCACGGGCATATGGATACGTCCTTGCGTCCTGGTACTTAAGGACCAAGGGCGTACCTGTACGCCCGTGGGAATTTCGATCCCCGCCGCTAGTCGGACAGGGATCGGAATGGGATGCCTGCTGAAATTATTCAGCAGGCATCCCGTGCAAATGCCCGGAGGGTCCTGAGACCCCCCATATCGGCAATCGCCTGAAATCAACGATCAATTTAGATCGGCGATTTGTGGCCATTCCGGGCTGATCGGGTATCTGATGACCCGATAGCCTGGAAAATAGGGATGATCGGAGATGTCAGAGACAGCCCCGATCATCCTAAAGGATAGGAGCGAGGTGGCAGGGCTGCCACCTCCTCCTATCCCCTGTGATTGACCGATCAGGACTGACCGTGAATCGCAGGGCAGGGGTGGGGATGAACGTTCATTTCCCCTGCTCTGCCCGCTCCTGGATGTCGGGGCAGAGCGGGGAAAGATGGCGGCGATGTGCGGGGGGCCCTGTGGATGCGGTGGGGACCGCCGGCACCGGTTACCTGGGTTCACGCAGGGACCAGGGACCATGGAACGGCGGCTGACAGGAAGCACAGGCAAATGGAGGCAGCCGTGGCGGTGTCCCAGATGCAGCAGTGAAGATTGCCGTAAAGTGATATTCACTGCTGTATCTAGGAGTTTCAAAACTACAACTCCCAGCATGCCCAGACAACCTTTGGCTGTCTGGGCATGCTGGGAGTTGTAGTTCTGCAACACCTGGAGGGCCACAGTTTGGAAACCACTGTCCTTCCAGATGTTGCAAAACTATAACTCTCAGCATGCCCAGACTGTCCAGGCATGCTGGGAGTTGTAGTTCTGTAACATCTGGCACTTCATATGTTGCAGAACTACAACTCCCAGCATGCTTGGACAGTCTCAGCATGCTGGGAGTTGTTATTTTGCAACGTCTGGAAGGGCACAGTTTGGAGACCACTATACAGTGGTCTCCAAACTGTAGCGCTCCAGATGTCAATTCGAAGCATGCCAAGACTGTCCAGGTATGCTGGGAGTTGTAGTTTGGCAACATCTGTCTCTATAGATGTTACTAAACTACAACTCCCAGCATGCCTGGGCAGGCTGGGCATGCTTGGAGTTGAAGTCTTGCAACATCTGGAGGGCTACAGTTTGGAGACCACTACACAGTGGTCTCCAAATTTTTCTCCTCCAGTTGTTGCATAACTACAGCTCCCAACATGCCCTTTGGCTGTCTGGGCATGCTAGGAGTTGTAGTATTGCAACAACTGGAGAAACACTGGTTGGGAAAGATTGTTTCCTAACTCAGTGTTTCCCAACCAGTGTGCCTCCTGCTGTTGCTAAACTATAACACTGACAGATCATGCATGCTGAGAGTTGTAGTTTTGCAACAGCTGGAGGCACATGGCTTGGGAAACACTGAGTTAGGAAATAGACAGTGGTGCGGAAACACTGCGGTAGTCTGTTACCTAACTCAGTGTTTCCCAATCCCAACCAGTGTGCCTCTAGCTGTTGCATAACAACAACTCCCAGCATGCACGGTCTGTCAGTGAAGTTTGCCGCTTCAAGTTTGAAATGCAGCAAATTTTCCGCTGCAGCGGGAAACTCACTGTAAACCCCGCCTGTGTGAATGTACCCTAAAAACACTACACTACTTTACACTAACCCTAAATAAAGAGTAAAACACTACATCTACACTACACCCTTACACTGTCGCCCCCCCCCCCCGCCAATAAAAATTTAAAACGTCTTGTAAGTCAGTTTTTCGAAAACAGAGCCTTCAGCTGTTGCAAAATAACATCTCCCAGTATTGTCGGACAGCCATTGACTGTCCAGGCATGTGGTGAGTTTTGCAACAGCTGGAGGCACCCTGTTGGGGGAAAACTGGTGTACAGTATTTTTGGTATCGGAGGCAAGTGTATTGCTTGCATCCGGCTACACCCCTATAAAAATCCCTAATTTAGGCCTCAAATGCGAATGACGCTCTCTCAATTCAGAGCCCTGTCTTATTTCAAGGCAACAGTTTAGGGCCACATATGGGTTGTCTCCATACTCAGGAGAAATTGTGCTACAAATTTTGGGGGGCTTTTACCCCTTATGAAAAGGGAAAGTTGGGGTCTACATCAGCCTGTTAATGTAAAAAATTTAATTTTTTACACGAACATGCTGGGGTTGCCCCATACTTTTCATTTTCATGAGAGGTAAAAGGAAATAAAGACCCACAAAATTTGTAACACAATTTCTCCCAAGTACGGAAATACCCCAGATGTGGGCGTAAAATGCTCTGCGGGCGCACAACAGGTGAGAGCGCACCATGTACATTTGAGGCCTAAACTGGGGTGGCACAGGGGTGGCTGCTGGTTACAGCAGATCTAACGTAAACGCAAAAAAAAAAAATACCCACTTGTGACCCCATTTTGGAAGCTACACCCCTCATGGAATGTAATAAGGGATAAAGTGAGCCTTAACATCCCACAGGTGACTGAATGTAATTTTTCATTTGCACAGCCCACTGTTACAAAGATCTGTCAAACACCTGTGGGGTGTTAAGGCTCACTGTACCCCTTGTTATGTTCCTTAAGGGGTGTAGTTTCCCATATAGTGTGCCATGTGGGGTGTTTTTCGCTGTTCTGGCACCATGGGGGCTTCCTAAAAAGCCCAATGTCGCTCCCTCCCTTTTGAGCGCTCTAGTGCACCTGCAGATCACTTTAAATCCACATATGAGGTATTTCCTTACTCGAGAGAAATGGGGTTTAAAATTTTGGGGTACATTTTCACCTTATAACCCTTGTGAAAATGAAAAATTTGGGGTAACATCAGCATTTTAGTTAAAAAAATGTTTTTATTTTCACGTCCAACTTCAATGCAAAGTCATCAAACACCTGTGGGGTGTTAAGGCTCACTGTACCGCTTGTTACGTTCCTTGAGGGGTGTTTTTTTTAAAATAGTATAGCATGTGGGGTGCTTTTCGCTGTTCTGGCACCATAGTGGCTTCCTAAATGCGACATGCCCCCCAAAAACCATTTCAGCAAAATTCGCTCTCCAAAATCCCATTGGCGCTCCTTCTCTTCTGAGCCCTCTAGTACGCCCACAAAGCACTTTACATACACATATGAAGTATTTCCTTACTCAAGAGAAATTGGGTTACATATGTTGGGGGGGCTTTTTCTCCTTTTACCCCTTGTAAAAATAAAAAATATTTTTCATGAAATTTTTGAATTTTTCACCAAGAAATTATGCAAATATCAAATTCATAAGTACAAGCATCCCAGAGTTATTAATGCTTAAAGTGACAGTGGTCAGAATTGCAAAAAATGCTCTGGTCCTTAGGGTCAACATGGGCTCGGTCCCCAAGGGGTTAAAGCACACCTTCAGAAGCAGTAGTAGCAGCAGCATAGAAGACATTATAGAACAGCACTGAGCCATGTGAGGTGGGAATCCAGAACTGAGCTGAGGTATGACACTTACTTGATGGCCTCTGTGTCTCTTTTTTCCACTGTCTCTCTCCAGCCACTCCCCTTTTCCCTCTCCACAGACCTCTATGGGCACCTGCAACCTGGTAATTCAATGAGCAGAATGGTTTAGTAACAAACTTGCACAGTTTTTGTAGAGTGAATGATGGGTTTAGGGAAAATTGGGACATAGCAGAAAAGCAACCCGAGGCAATGTTCCATGGGAATATTCCACTCTGAAATCCCACTGCAGCAGAGTTTCATTGATTTCAATGGGATTTTGCTGCACTGTGCACTGTGTCAATTTCTGCCATGGTAATCCTGATTCTAGCATCCAAAGAAACATTGATTCCGCTCGGAAATGCTTTGCCGTCTATGGAGACAGCACATTTCTGAGCTGCCCTAGTGCCGTCAAAAAAAGCATGTGTGCGAAACGTCTGCCCAATGTCCAGAGAAAGAGGTATTATTTTATAAGATACTTAGTTTCATAATTACTAAGTTTCTTAAAGTGTACCTGTCATCACCAAAAAGTTTTATATAATGCAGATAATACCATTATATGTTTATTTGTAATATACATTGGTTAAAGATATGTATATTTTTGTCCCTGCAGCTATTGCCTGTGTCTCTATGAGGAGTCCAAATACAGGAAGTGATGGTGGACAAACAGGGCTCTGTGCAGTGAGGACAAACAGGGCTATGTGCAGTGAGGACAAACAGGGCTCTGTGCACTGAAGACAAACAGGGCTCTGTGCAGTGAGGCTCTGTGACTTGCTACGGGCTCACACATCAAAATTAGAGCTGAGCGAATTTACAGTAAATTCGATTCGTCACAAACTTCTCGGCTCGGCAGTTGATGTCTTTTCCTGCATAAATTAGTTCAGCTTCAGGTGCTCCGTGTACTGGAAAAGGTGGATACATTCCTAGGAGACTCTTTCCTAGGACTGTATCCACCTTTTCCAGCCCACCAGAGCACCGGAAAGCTGAACTAATTTATGCAGGATAAGTCATCAACTGCCAAGCCAAGAAGTTCGTGACAAATCGAATTTACTGTAAATTCGCTCATCTCTAATCAAAATGATAGACAAGCCAGCAGCCTGCACAGAGCCCTGCTTGTCCACCCTCACTTCCTGTATTTGGACTCCTCATAGAGACACACAGGCAATAGCTGCAGAGAAAGCACTTTTTTACCTAAAAATATTCACAATTTAACCAATGTATATTACAAATATACATATAATGGTATTACCTACATTATATCCAAAGTTTTTGTTGATGAAAGGTACACTTTAAATCAGACAAAAGTAAGGCAGGAAGGGGAGAGCACACAAGAGGCAACTTCACCTTAAACGATCTGCAGCGCCATCTCGGCGACCTTGTTCGATATCTCCTGCGGGGTGCAAGTATGTAAAGTATCAATAAATCATAAGTAAAGGAGCACGTACGCGCACTCACCGCTCAGCGGAGGTAGCTGCGTCTCGGAGTCCGGTTCATGGAGTGCTGGGTCTCAGCATCAGTGCAGGTTTGTGGGGCTGATGCTAAGACCCAGCACCCCGTGAACCGGACTACGAGACGCAGCTATCTCCGCTGAGCAGTGAGTGCACGTACGTGCTCCTTTACTTATGATTTACACTTTAAATTAGCTTGTACTATTCAAAAAGGCCATAAAGTAGCAGAAATAAAAGTTTGACATAAAATGGCTTTTGTTAAAACATATTAGTGCTGACTTAAAAAATTTACCAATTATAGCTCTTTGAGGAAAAAAGTTATCTCTGCACAGACATTAGATACTACATTATTATTCTATGGTTGTTACTGCTGATATCCCAGAATCACTTGCATGAATTTAAAAACCTACAGTATTGAGTCCTTCTACTTCTTGGTGGCACGGTATTGAATCAATCAAGCCTAATACGTGTGCACTGAAACACCAAGCAGGTAAGTCTTGGCCAGGATAGAGAGTGACAGCTAAAACAGCACTATGGGGGGTATTTATCAATTTTGCCTGTTGACCGTTTCTTTTTACCCCTTTTTTTTTTTTAAACTTAGATTTTCGTGGACATGCACCAAATTTATCATTTGGTGCAAGTTGTTAGTAATTTTGGTGCAAATGTTGAAATCAGCTGTTCACAGCGCCATTTACACAGAATTTACCACCACAGAGGACGCGTATTTTACCCTGTAGAGCAGCCATTTCGGAGTCCCTCCTGCAGTATATCAGCAAGCGACAGGAGTTATTTTCTTTTGTGTGGTTTATATATATATATATATCATGTGAAATGGATTTTATTTTCAACTTGAGTATATATATATATATATATATATATATATATATATATATATTTTTTGTTTTTTTTTTGTTTACCTTAGTGCAGTGGTCTTCAACCTGCGGACCTCCAGATGTGGCAAAACTACAATTCCCAGCATGCCCGGACAGCCGTTGGCTGTCCGGGCATGCTGGGAGTTGTAGTTTTGCCACATCTGGAGGTCCGCAGGTTGGAGACCACTGCTTTAGTGCTTACCTTTCCTGAACCTGTGTGGCCATGTCCAATGCTGACTCAATGAAGGGTGAAGGTCCCTCAGAGACAACTATGTCGCAGGATAGTATTGAGCAGCCCTTTTAAATGTATTTTGACGCCTTTACATTTTCTGACATTGCTAAGTGTGTTTTCCAAGTGCAAAATTTGCCAACATTGCGCCAAAGATGAATACAGTCAAAGAAATGAATAGCCAGCTCACCACTTATGATGCATTAATGTCAAGCACTTTTGTCATCTCTGTCCAGGAGCCAGGAAAGAGTCGAGCCGTTGTCCTCGATATAGTAGAAATAGAAGGAGAAGGTTCCAGCTCCCCGGAATTCATAATAATGTGGAAAATTAAAAGTCCAAAATGTATTTAGTCCATTTTAAAATCCAAACGAAAAACACCCAGTGCGGATAAAAACACCCTTACGCCGACGCGTTTCGGACTAGTCAGTCCTTAGTCATGGCAAGAAAAAAACATAAAACCTGACCTTATATACAATATGCCAGAAAAGCACATGGTTCGGGAAAACCTATCCCGAATTTGGAAGCTGGCGTCTGCCGTCACTTCCTGGGCGGATCATTAATTTGCTTAATAGAGTTTAACCCACTAGAGCAATGAACATCCAAAAATCTCTTGCAACCAACATTCAATAGGAATACGTGAGGTCATTAAAGCAACATATAACCAATTCTGCATGATATATGTAAATAATTCATAATTCCTTATTGCCCAAAACTCAAAAAAAGCAAATGATGAATTACTGACTAAAGTTGAAATCACACACAGGACCGTGTGATTTTGAGAAAGTTGTAAAAATGACAGTGGAGAAGAGGCGCCAAACTTTGGCGCAAAAATACACTGCGCCAAAGTATTGCGCCAAATTTACGTGAAAAAAACACACATAAATCCTTTGATAAATACCCCCCTATATGTTGATTAAATAATTTTAAGCAGAAAAGATGCCATATCCGTTTATTGATATTCACACTGTATATGTCAGGATCAAAGTTATAACAAAGTTTTTTCTAGTCTTTCTCTTCCATTACTACTCTTCTGCCAATATTTTCATTTTCTATTACATTTAATCAATACTCAGCAAGAGGAAAAGCAACAAATCTGGTGGTTCGGACGGATAAACTATAAATATGGATCTTGTCTAATTTAGGTTATGTGGTGTACCTGCATGTAAGGGGTAACCCTTGTGCCCTCCCTTACAATATAAGAACTAAGGATGTACCTTGTGACAATGTTTGCATGTTACTTTAAATGGACCATGGGGTTAGCATGTGCTGGATGATTTGTTTTTTTATCTGCATGTATATAGATGTATGTTGTTCATGTTATACTCTATATATAATGCCTTTGTGTTGTAGGTCATACAATGGTAGGTGGCAATTAGAGATGAGCGATTCGTCAAAAACTTCTCGGCTCGGCAGTTGATGACTTATCCTGCATAAATTAGTTCAGCTTTCAGGTGGGCTGGAAAAGGTGCATACAGTCCTAGGAAAGAGTCTCCTAGGACTGTATCCACCTTTTCCAGCTTTTTTAACAAGGCCTCTGCAAAATGGTAGAAGCAATCTGATTGGTTGCTATGGGTAACTGGGCAACTTCTTCTCTGCACAGGTATTGATCAATCTCCCCGCTGGAGAGTAGATATAACAACAATCAGCACAACCTGCAACTTGTAGCATAGACTTTCAACCTGCTTTTGGGGCTCCACTTAAAGGATAGGGGATAAGATGTCTTAGGGCCGGAGTACCCCTTTAATTCCTCAAAGGCATCACTGTTCAGAATGTAAGTATGCGGGGAAGTAGCACAAAAATAAACAGTTGATATGTAGCACCCAATAGGGCAATCACTCACGGATCCATGGATATTCGGTTTCTTTATTTCTTTAAATAGTATAACAAACTCTCTTAGGGTACATGCACACCACGTTTTTGCAATACAGTTCCCGTATCAGGTTTTTGATGAAAAACGGATTCCTCAAAAGCAGACAAAACTGTATGAAAACGTGAGTACAAATTTCAACCCGTATACAGTTAAAAATCGTATACGGTTTGAAAAATTATGTCCAGTTCCATCTGTTTTATAAGAAAAAAAAGTATAAATTTTTAAGGCCCCTTTCACACTACATAATTACTCCGTTTTAGAAGTTCCATCAGAAAATCGGCAGTAAAGCGGCAGTTACAAAATCCTATACGGCCGTTAGAAAATCCCATTATAGTCTATGGGATTTTTCTAATAGCAGTTTTAACCCGTTATAGCCCGTTATTAATAACGGCCGTTATTTTGTGACGGAACATAGTAACGGGAGAAATACGGTAGTTCATGAACAATTTCTCCCGTTACTATCTTCCGTCACAAAATAACAGCCATTATTAATAACGGGCTATAACGGGTTAAAACGGCTATTAGAAAAATCCCATAGACTATAATGGGATTTTCGAACGGCCGTATAGGATTTTGTAACTGCCGTTTTACTGCCGATTTTCTGATGGAACTTTAAAAAAGGAGTAATTATGTAGTGTGAAAGGGGCCTAACTTTTCACTCCATTTTGAATAAAGTTTCACTTATTTGATTGAAATTCCAAGAAAAAAAACCTGCAAAGTCAAAAACCATATGGTGCAAACTGTATGGAACCGTATGCACGGTTCTGTATGGTTCCCATTGACTCCCATGTTTAAAAAAATTAATACGGTTTAATATGGTTTTTCACCCGGACCAAAAAACGTCGTAGTCTACCGTTTTGGGTTCGGGTAAAAAAAACGGACAAAACCGTATAAGATGCAAAACGGACTAAACCAGATGATGCGTTTGACATATGGTTTAAGTCAATGCATACGGTTTTCTATTATTCCGTACGGTTTTTACCTTGAAACCGTATACGGGAACTGTATAGAAAAAAACGTGATGTGCGTGCACCCTTAAATAGTAAGTACAGACATGGCATGCTGCAGTCTTTGCCTCTGTCTGACTCTCCCAGCCATGGACGCCAATGGCGTCCATGGCTGGGAGAGTCAGACAGAGGCAAAGACTGCAGCATGCCATGTCTGTATTTACTATTTAAGAAAGTTTGGGTACTACATATGAACTGTTTATTTTTGTGCTACTTACCCGCATATTTACCTTCTTAAGGCTGGGTCCACACTACGTTTTGTCCCATACGGGAGCGCATACGGCAGGGGGGAGCTAAAAGCTCGCGCTCCCGTATGTTACCGTATGCGCTCCCGTATGCCATTCATTTCAATGAGCCGGCCGGAGTGAAACGTTCGGTCCGGTCGGCTCATTTTTGCGCCGTATGCGCTTTTACAACCGGACCTAAAACTGTGGTCAACCACGGTTTTAGGTCCGGTTGTAAAAGCGCATACGGCGCAAAAATGAGCCGACCGGACCGAACGTTTCACTCCGGTCGGCTCATTGAAATGAATGGCATACGGGAGCGCATACGGTAACATACGGGAGTGCGAGCTTTTAGCTCCCCCCTGCCGTATGCGCTCCCGTATGGGACAAAACGTAGTGTGGACCCAGCCTAACAGTGATCTGGAGAGTCTCTGAAGGAAACGGTTCAGATGCTCAGCTGTGCAAGGCCTGAAAGGTTGGAAAGTTGAAAGTCTAATGCTAGGGAAGTCTCACCAAGGAAGAGCTTGTGAAACACTAAATACGCTGCCAAGGAAGCAGTAAACTAAGTAGACTAAGTGCATTATCAGTCTGTGTGGGTTTAGTTCAGCAACAGAAAACAGCTTAGAGGGAACAAGTAGATAGCTTGTAGAGAGATGGCCTCTTGGTCCTAAGGTGCAGTGAACTAAATTGAATTGTTAGTGAATTGGTAGAGACCATCCACCTGCTACATGTCACAAGGTACATTTCAAGTGGGGGCTTGTGTGAAGCAACACGTCTTGCTGGTGGAGCTCAGGAGGAGTTAGCAGGGACACAAGATTAACCCCTTAAGGACTCAGCCCATTTTGGCTTCAGTTTTCATTTTCTCCTCCTCGCCTTCTAAAAATCATAACTCTTTTATCTTTTCCTCCACAGACTAGTATGAGGGCTTTTTTTTTTTTTTTGCGCGACCAGTTGTCCTTTATAATGACATAACTCATTATATCATAAAAAGTATGGCGCAACCAAAAAACATTATTTTTGTGGGGAAATTAAAAAGAAAAACGCAATTTTGCTAATTTTGGAAGGTTTCGTTTTCACGCCGTACAATTTATGGGAAAAATGACGTGTGTTCTTTATTCTGAGGGTCAATACGATTAAAATGATACCCATTATTACATACTTTTTTATTATTATTGTTGTGCTTAAAAAAAAATCACAAACTTTTTAATCAAATTAGTACGTTTATAATCCCTTTATTTTGATGACCTCTAACTTTTAATTTTTTCGTATAAGCGGCGGTATGAGGGCTAATTTTTTGCGCCATGACCTGTACTTTTTTTATACCACATTTTTGCATATAAGAAACTTTTAATAAATTTTTTATAATTTTTTTTAAATAAAATGTATTAAAAAAGTAGCAATTTTGGACTTTCATTTTTTTTTCGTTCACGCCGTTCACCGCACGGGATCATTAACATTTTATTTTAATAGTTCGGACATTTACGCACGTGGCGATACAAATATGTCTATAAAATAAATTTTTTACGCTTTTTGGGGGTAAAATAGGAAAAAATGGACGTTTTACTTTTTTATTGGGGGAGGGGATTTTTCACTTTTTTTTTTACATTTTTTTAACACTTGAATAGTCCCCATAGGGGACTATTCATAGCAATACCATGATTGCTAACACTGACCTGTTCTATGTATAGGACATAGAACAGATCAGTGTTATCAGCGATCTTCTGCTCTGGTCTGCTCGATCTCAGACCAGAGCAGGAGACACCGGGAGCCAGAAGGAGGAAGGTGAGGGGACCTCTGTGCGGGCGATCCGATCATTCATTGAAATCTCGCACTGTCGCAGATGCCGGGATCTGTATTGATCCCGGCACCTGAGGGGTTAATGGCGGACGCCCGCGAGATCGCGGGCGTTGGCCATTGCCGGCGGGTCCCTGGCTGCGATCAGCAGCCAGGATCAGCCGCGCATGACACCGGCATCGCTCTGATGCCTGCGGTTATGCACAGGACGTAAATGTACGTCCTGGTGCATTAAGTACCACCGCACCAGGACGTACATTTACGTCCTGCGTCCTTAAGGGGTTAAAGGGGTACTCCCATGGAAAACTTTTTTTTTAAATCAACTGGTGCCAGAAAGTTAAACACATTTGTAAATGGCTTCTATTAAAAAATCTTAATCCTTCCAGTACTTATTAGCTGCTGAATACTAAAGAGGAAATGGTTTTCTTTTTGGAACACAGAGCTCTCTGCTGACATCATGACCACAGTGCTCTCTGCTGACCTCTCTACCCATTTTAGGAACTGTCCAGAGCAGCATATGTTTGCTATGGGGATTTTCTCCTACTCTGGACAGTCCTTAAAATGGACAAAGGTGTCAGCAGAGAGCACTGTGTTCGTGATGTCAGCAGAGAGCTCTGTGTTCCAAAAAGAAAACCATTTTCTCTGTAGTATTCAGCAGCTAATAAGTACTGGAAGGATTAAGATTTTTTAATAGAAGTAACTTACAAATCTGTTAAACTTTCTGGCATCAGTTGTTTTAAAAAAAAAGTTTTCCATGGGAGTACCCCTTTAAGTTTCTCAAATCTATGTAGTTGGTCAAAAGCTATTTAAACCCCACTTTATTATATGTGCCAGAAACATATATTAAAAACCTATACATCAATAAATAAAGCTGGATAGAGGCTGACTGAGGCCCATGGGCAAATCATTTAGTGGGGACCCCCACTTTATGCCAAATGCCATACATCCTGTTATCCTTTGGAGATGCACTTTAAAACTTCTCCATTTAGAGGCACCACTTGAAGTACCTTGGCCACAAAGCTAAAAGCTACAAAGGGCCAGTCCTGTGACCCTTTATAATACCGGCGTCTTTTTATGTGGCAGAGAGGCCTTTGGTCTTGATCCTAGGTGCAACTGCTACCGCAGTACCAACTATAGCTGTGTATCAGCCTACAGTACATCTTGCAGTTAAGAGTGTCTGGAAAGGTTCACACCTGTATAATCCAGCCAAAAAGGTGCATTAGTATTGTAATAAAATACTTTATTTTACAATTGTAGAATATCAGCTTTTGTGCCTATCTAACATTGTGCTTATCTTACATTGTTCATAAGAACATGGGTTTATCACATGGCTCTTTTATTCCTGGACAGTTAAGTGACTTCAGTGAAGATACATATATACACCATGAAGCCATAGACAAGACAGTCATATGATTATATGATGACTGCTAATGAATGATAAAATATTAATGTGATTTAACAAAAAAAAAGGCATACAAAATACTTAATCCAGCACTATATAGCAATTTAGAGGATAATACTTAAATGGGCACTGTCAGATTCGAAAACTTTTTATATGTTGTACATCTTGGCAAAACGTTAACCTTTCTAATACACTTCATAAGAAAACTTTATTTCCTTTTTATAGAATTCATGGCTTATAAAATCATGGCTTATAAAATCATGGCTATGTCCAAGCTGAAGCACAGTTATGGACAAAGTCCAATAAGTGAAGGTGTTCTAGCACTCCTCTGTGCTCTCTCCTGTCTGATAGGACTCCTCTGTGCTCTCTTCTGTCTGATAGGACTCCTCTGTGCTCTCTCCTGTCTGATAGCCTCTATGCTCTAACCTGTCTGATAGCACTCCTCTATGCTCTGACCTGTCTGATAGTACTCCTCTGTGCTCTCTCCTGTCTGATAGGACTCCTCTATGCTCTAACCTGTCTGATAGCACTCCCCTGTGCTCCCTCCTGTCTGATAGTACTCCTCTGTGCTCTCTCCTGTCTGATAGGACTCCTCTGTGCTCTCTCCTGTCTGATAGGACTCCTCTGTGCTCTAAACTGTCTGATAACACTCCTCTATGCTCTAACCTGTCTGATAGCACACCCCTGTGCTCCCTCCTGTCTGATAGTACTCCTCTGTGCTCTCTCCTGTCTGATAGGACTCCTCTGTGATCTCTCCTGTCTGATAGGACTCCTCTGTGCTCTCTCCTGTCTGATAGCACTCCTCTGTGCTCTAATCTGTCTCATAGCACTCACCTGTGCTCTCTCCTGTCTGATAGCACTCCTCTGTGCTCTCTCCTGTCTGATAGTACTCTTCTGTGCTCTCCTGTCTGATAGTACTCCTCTGTGCTCTCTCCTGTCTGATAGCACTCCTCTGTGCTCTCTCCTGTCTGATTACACTCCTCTGTGCTCTCCCCTGTCTAATATGACTCCTCTGTGCTCTCTCCTGTCTGATAGCACTCCTCTGTGCTCTCTCCTGTCTGATAGGATTACTCTGTATTCTCTCCTGTCTGATAGGACTCATCTGTGCTCTCTCCTGTCTGATATTACTCCTCTGTGCTCTCTCCTGTCTGATAGCACTCATCTGTGCTCTCTCCTGTCTGATAGCACTCCTCTGTGCTCTCTCCTGTCTGATAGCACTCCTCTGTGCTCTCTCCTGTCTAATGGGACTCCTCTGTGCTCTATTCTGTCTGATAGTACTCCTCTGTGCTCTCTCCTGTCTGATAGGATGCCTCTGTGCTCTCTCCTGTCTGATAGTACTCATCTGTGCTCTCTCCTGTCTGATAGCACTCCTCTGCTCTCTCCTGTCTGATAGTACTCCTCGGTGCTCTCTCCTGTCTGATAGGACTCCTCTGTGCTCTCTTCTGTCTGATAGCACTCCTCTGTGCTCTCTTCTGTCTGATAGCACTCCTCTGTGCTCTCTTCTGTCTTATATTACTCCTCTGAGCTCTCTCCTGTCTGATAGGACTCCTCTGTCAGCACAGAGGAGTGCCAGCCCACCATTACTTACTGGACTTTGTCCATGCCTGTGCTTCAGCTTTAACAAAGCCATGATTTTATAAGCCATGATTTCTATAAAAAGGAAATAACATTTTCTTCTGAAGTATATTAGAAAGGTTAATGTTTTGCCAAGATGTACAACATATAAAAAGATTTTGGGGACAACCTTGTTGTGCCTGATTCGTCTCCCCTCTGTAAAGACAGAGTATGTGAAACAATAAATTAAGGACAATTTAAGAGGGCATCTTCCACCAGTATTGTGTCATCACTGGAAACATAGGCGTGTGCACGGGGTGTGCCGGGTGTGCCTGGGCACACCCTAATCAAGCCCAGGGGGGGATCAGCAGCCCGCAGGGGGCCGCCGTCACATTCTGGACATCCCTGTGTCCCGAAAGATCTTTTCGGGATACAAGGATGTCTCGGTCACCTTTCTGCAGCGGCCCCCGCGTTAACTTTAAAAACGCAGGGGCCGCCGGGAGGTAGCGCATTCAGGGACATTACTGACGTCCCGTGCGTGAGCCCATAGCAACGGAGGAGTGGAGCATCGACGAAGAAGACTCACGCCGGCCGGCATGGTAAGTCACCAGCACCATCTTCTGACCACCGCTCCTCAGGTCCCAGGTCTATAGGCCAAAGCAGTAGATCGTGACCCCAGACTGGAGAAGCGGTGGTTGGAACACTGAAGTGGGGCAGTACACAGACATACAGCCTCCAGCCATACACTGTATATGGCTGAAGGCTGTATGTCTGTGGGGGAACTATACTGCACCTAATGAGGGGGAACTATACTGAACCTAATGTGGGGGAACTATACTGCACCTAATGTGGGGAAACTGTAGGGCACCTAATGTGGGGAAACTGTACTGCACCTAATGTGGGGAAACTGTACAGCACCTAATGTGGGGAAACTGTACGGCACCTAATGTGGGGGAATTGTACTGACCCTAATGTGGGGGAACTATACTGCACCTAATGTGGGGGAATTGTACTGCACCTAATGTTGGGGAACTGTACTGCACCTAATGTGGGGGAACTGTACTGCACCTAATGTGGGGGAACTGTACTGCACCTAATGTTGGGGAACTGTACTGCACCTAATCTGGGGGAACTGTACTGCACCTTTTGTGGGGGAACTATACTGCACCTAATGTGGGGGAACTGTACTGCATCTAATGTGGGGGAACTGTATTGCACCTAATGTGGGGCGGGGGAACTATACTGCACCAGTACAGTTCCCCCACATTAGGTTCAGTACAGTTCCCCTCCATTAGGTGAAGTACAGTTTCCCCACATTAGGTGCAGTATAGTTCCCCCACATTAGGTGAAGTATAGTTTGCCCACATAAGGTGCAGTATAGTTCCCCCACGTTAGGTGCAGTACAGTTCCCCCACATTAGGTGCAGTACAGTTCGCCCACATTAGGTGTAGTACAGTTCCCTCACATTTAGGTGCAGTACAGTTCCCCCACATTTGGTGCAGTACAGTTCCCCCACATTAGGTGCAGTATAGTTCCCCCACATTAAGTGCAGTATAGTTCCCCCATATTAGGTGCAGTATAGTTCCCCCACATTAGGTGCAGTACAGTTCCCCCACATTAGGTGCAGTACAGTTTCCCCCATTAGGTTCAGTACAGTTCCCCCACATTAGGTGCAGTACAGTTCCCCCACATTAGTTGGCACCTAATGTGGGGGAACTGTACAGTACCTAATGTGGGGGAACTGTACTGAACTTAATGTGGGGGAACTGTACAGCCAACCTCATGTGATGGAACTGTACAGCACCAAATGTGGGGGAACTGTACTGCACCTAATTTGGGGAAACTGTACTGCACCTAATGTGGAGGAACTATACTGCCAACCTCATGTGGTGCAACTATACTGCCAACCTAATGTGCAGGGACTTATACTGCACCTAATGAGTGCAGGTCGGTTTATGTATGTGTGCATGCAAGCAAGAGTGTATTTGCGTGTGTGTGTATGTGTGTATGCATATATACATATATATATATATATATATATATATATATATATATATATACATATATATATATATATACGCACTTGCGCGGCTTGAGTTTGTACTTTAGTGTGCACACCCTAGTGCAGTAGGCTGTGCACGCCTATGACTGGAAACCAAGTTAAGTTCCACCATTTTTAGCTCAGGCTCTCTACAGCCAGAAACTAGAGTGGACATGATAAGAGATGACCCTTGTTTTTTTAAATATTTTTCCAGAGGTAATTGTTTCAGATTAGAAGCCAGTCTCAGTGATGTTCATGTTCTGGAATTTGCTCATTTCTATTCCGTTGGCATGTAGAAAGTCTGGCAGACAGAAAACAAGTAAAGAGTTTTCCTTTCCTCTGTTCCATTTCTAGATTTAGTGTCCCTTTGAATTCCATGGGGAGATACTATATTTTATGGCTGTAGCTGAAGTCACAGAAATATTTTCCATGAGAATCATTTATAAGGAAAACAATGGCAAAGTGGCGACACAACACTGAATAATAGATGATAAATGTGTCTACCTATCTACTTCACAATGTCCTGGAAATGGTTTGAGATCTGCAGTAGGCTTGATGCAATCCAGCCTGTACAGTTAGGTCTATGGTCTTTGTGTATCCAGCCTGTACAGTTAGGTCTGTGGTCTTTGTGTATCCAGCCTGTACAGTTAGGTCTGTGGTCTTTGTGTATCCAGCCTGTACAGTTAGGTCTGTGGTCTTTGTGTATCCAGCCTGTACAGTTAGGTCTGTGGTCTTTGTGTATCCAGCCTGTACAGTTAGGTCTGTGGTCTTTGTGTATCCAGCCTGTACAGTTAGGTCTGTGGTCTTTGTGTATCCAGCCTGTACAGTTAGGTCTGTGGTCTTTGTGTATCCAGCCTGTACAGTTAGGTCTGTGGTCTTTGTGTATCCAGCCTGTACAGTTAGGTCTGTGGTCTTTGTGTATTCAGCCTGTACAGCTAGGTCTGTGGTCTTTGTGTATCGAGCCTGTACAGTTAGGTCTGTGGTCTTTGTGTATCCAGCCTGTACAGTTAGGTCTGTGGTCTTTGTGTATCCAGCCTGTACAGTTAGGTCTGTGGTCTTTGTGTATCCAGCCTGTACAGTTAGGTCTGTGGTCTTTGTGTATCCAGCCTGTACAGTTAGGTCTGTGGTCTTTGTGTATCCAGCCTGTACAGTTAGGTCTGTGGTCTTTGTGTATCCAGCCTGTACAGTTAGGTCTGTGGTCTTTGTGTATCCAGCCTGTACAGTTAGGTCTGTGGTCTTTGTGTATCCAGCCTGTACAGTTAGGTCTGTGGTCTTTGTGTATCCAGCCTGTACAGTTAGGTCTGTGGTCTTTGTGTATCCAGCCTGTACAGTTAGGTCTGTGGTCTTTGTGTATCCAGCCTGTACAGTTAGGTCTGTGGTCTTTGTGTATCCAGCCTGTACAGTTAGGTCTGTGGTCTTTGTGTATTCAGCCTGTACAGCTAGGTCTGTGGTCTTTGTGTATCGAGCCTGTACAGTTAGGTCTGTGGTCTTTGTGTATCCAGCCTGTACAGTCAGGTCTGTGGTCTTTGTGTATTCAGCCTGTACAGTTAGGTCTGTGGTCTTTGTGTATCCAGCCTGTACAGTCAGGTCTGTGGTCTTTGTGTATCCAGCCTGTACAGTTAGATCTGTGGTCTTTGTGTATCCAGCCTGTACAGTTAGGTCTGTGGTCTTTGTGTATTCAGCCTGTACAGTTAGGTCTGTGGTCTTTGTGAATCCAGCCTGTACAGTTAGGTCTGTGGTCTTTGTGTATCCAGCCTGTACAGTTAGGTCTGTGGTCTTTGTGTATCCAGCCTGTACAGTTAGGTCTGTGGTCTTTGTGTATCCAGCCTGTACAGTTAGGTCTGTGGTCTTTGTGTAAGATGGGGAAGGCTTCTTTTCTTAAGATTCTTGTGACATCATAAAGAAATGATATAATTATATAGCACCCTGCTGTCACCTTCCTATGTAAACAGAGCGGATCCCACGCTCATCCACATCTGAAGTTTATCCCGGTTCACAGAACGCACATAAGTTTAGTAGGAGGATATGCACATGGCCTTGATGAGGATTCTCTTGTTGTTATCATTTAGTGTAAACATAGTCTGTTTATTTTTGCGTTATTCACATATTTAGGATTCTCTGTTTCCGACTCTACGTAATGGTCTCAGTATGGTGTATAGTGGCATTATGTATACATAGCTACATAAACGAATCACAATATAGCATGCCTCTCAATTTTCTGCACTTGTCTGAAGCTACATAAGGATTCACTATAAAGGTTTTTTTTTTTATATTATGCTTGGAACACATTGAAAACACATAGGGGGGGGGGGGGGGTATGTATGAAGCTTTTTACCCTGTTTTTTTGTCTGTGATTTGTCGCAATTTTTCCTTTATGTCATTTTTTGTGACAAACAATTGCGCCAAAAGGTTTAGAACAAAATCACTGATTTCACTTTGTTAGTCGTGATTTCAGTTACAATCATTCTTTGGTCTGGAATTCATTAATTGAGACTTTTCGATTTGGCGCAAGTTTAGGCGCAAATACCTTCATTTAAGTGCAAATCTACACCATGAATAAAGTGACAGGGAAAATAGCTACAACAATAGAATGTCCCAAAGTCAGATTTACTGCTTGGAATTCTGGGGTCTGCGCCTTTTGTAGGGCTACATTTGTGTCAAAATTACAAACTTGTGTACGACAATTGATAATTTTGGCGCAAATATGCTCCATTTGACGCAAAAAAACATAGATAAAATCACACATTGCTACACCATTATTGATACATGTCCCCCATAGTATTCACCTGCCCTGGTCCCCTATAGCTCCTATTACAGCAACTCCAATTCCCCCACTGACTTCAGATGAATTGTAAAAATGCATGTTCCATTTTTTATATAGTTTACATGTGTGTATGTGTTCTGTTTCTTTACATCAGTGTTTCAGAATAAAAAAATTATAGGAATGAAAAACTATGATGGTTTTATGCATATTCTCAAGGTCTTTTTACATGTAGCAATCCACTTTTAATTTCCGCATACTGTCTGGTCTGGGTAACTGCACTTCAGCTCCCATTTTCTTCAATAGGAACTAAGCTACAGTAACCTACCTTGGTCACTACACAATGTACAGAGCTGTCTGCTTCCTGTTCCGTTTAAGGCCATGGTCCCATATCGGAATTTCCGTGCGGAATTCCACAGAAGACTTCTACCTGAAATTCAGTTGAAATTTGTGCAGAATTGCAGAAATTCCGCTGTGTGAACATATCCTTACTGTGTATGGTGGAACTGCGGCTCTGACAAACAGCTGATTGGCCGAGGTATTGGGCGTCAACCCCCAATGATTGGATACTGAGATCTTATCCTAAGGATCTGCCATCAATCAAAATGTCCTGGAAAAACTTTTCATGGCAAAACTGTGTGGACAGTGCCTACAAGGTACTACACACACACTGTCGTATGATGCCATATACTTCCATAGAAGAAAAATAAACTTTAGGAAAACAGATATACAATGTAGACTCATAGTAGTTATGGTCACTGTACAACAGATGCATAGAACTATAATATGGTTGTGTATATTGGCCTGAAAGTAAATCTGTTATCAGAAAATACACTATTTTTAAAATCACTTTAATGGTAGCCATATCTATGCCAAATTTTTGGTAATGTTTATTTTTCATTTATTTGTCTTTAAATTGTTAATAAAATCATCACAGACAGGATTATAGTGAAAGGTAACACCAATAGTATGATAACTTTTACAATAGGTGCTAGTTACAGATCCCCTTCCTGCACACTGACCTCTACATAAGTCGCAGTGCATTCCTAGAAAACACTCCCAAAAAACAGCTCAGGTCAGATGGCTGCCTCACATAAAATGTAATTTACAATGTATTGCTATCTCATAAGGGGATAGCATATTGCTAGGATATTCCATTCGTTTTGGGATATCTAATGATTCTTAGAAAGAAGAGGCAGAAGCAATGATTCAATTGTCCAAAATAGAGATGAGCGAACTTACAGTAAATTTGATTCGTCACAAACTTCTCGGCTCGGCGGTTGCTGACTTTTCCTGCATAAATTAGTAAAGCTTTCAGGTGCTCCCGTGGACTGGAAAAGGTGGATACAGTCCTAGGAGACTCTTTCTTAGGACTGTATTCACCTTTTCCAGCCCACCGAAGCAGCGGAAAGCTGAACTAATTTATGCAGGAAAAGTCAGCAACCGGCGAGCTGAGAAGTTCGTGACGAATCGAATTTACTGTAAGTTCGCTCATCTCTAGTCCAAAACTGTATTGGTCTAAATTCTATGATTTAAAGCTTATGAATGTAAAGGTATTGCCATTACTTAACATGCAAAAAGTCCATGCACTCGGTAATTCAGTAGAAATCTACAAGGTTAAGACTAAATAAGTAACTGATTACCTAAATCACATGCAGCAGAGATTTTGACCCTTGAAACTGCTTATTGTTCACTACTATGGGATAAAAGGAATAAGTCTACTGATTGTTGAACTTGGAATTCATAAGTGCATAGGGGGTTAATAGCAGCTCAAGACTCTTTCCAGGAACCATATGTCTCCTATCATACCAATTATAAGCTTGTTTCTTCGGTAACCTAATAGTGAAATTTGTTTGGAGAGATTCCCAAATATGAATTAAGTAAACTTTTAAGTATTCTCTATGCATTTCCTACAATGTGACCAATAATGTTTAATAATTGTTAGTAGTAGCTGTTATCAAAGTTCACGTATTATCAATGTGTCAGGAAATCAGTAGCACATTATATAATCTCAGCAATTCTGGAGTTCAGATAACACGAGTGATTCTCTACTTAAAGTGTTCCGGTCATATCAAAGAAAAAAATGATGCTTGTATATATTACTCACTAGGTCATGCAGACGCTTTACATGTCTATTTTGTGTGTCTAGCTTCTGTATTTGACTCACAAATCCCTCTGTTCTGCTGCTCAATTATTCTGACATCCACTACTCAGGGAGGAGTGTGCACTCACTCACCATGCATTCATATCCTCCCTGAATCTGCTGTGCTGTGCTGTGTCTCTTCATCTAATCACTGTAGGCTGCTCTGTAACCCCTCCTCTGTGTTTTCATGCTGCAGTCTGATAGGACAGGAGTGAGCACAGAGGGGTGCTAGTACCACCATCACTTACAGGACTGTGCTTCAGCTGGGACAAAGATGATGCTGCAGCCAGACAGAATTATGTTCTGCATTGTATTATCTTTTTTATAAGCCATGATTTCTTTAAAAAGAGATTTATGAAGTATATTTTTTATGAAGTATATTAGAAAGTTTAATGTTTTGCCAAGATTTACAACATATAAAAATCTTTTGATTCTGGCAGTGCCCATTTAACTACCAAAAATGTAGTTGGACTTTAACCCCATTGGGGAAACTGTTCTGTAGCACCCCTAGTGGAGGAAGCGCATACAGTGGTATATATAGGCTAGCCCCCCCAAGGGGATAAAGGATTTTGCTTTTTTGACACAATAAGCCTTATATTTGAGTTCTGTGTAAATGTAGATTTAAAAAAAAAAGTTTGGGGGAATGCATTTCACTGTATTTAAGTCATGTGGGGCAGAGAAAGATGTAGTCCTGAACTCACCCTGATCTCTGTCCCATCCTTTTGGGTTGCCCACCTCCTTAAAAGGGTGACCTCCAACCACTGTGCCAGACCCCACACCGAGTATGGTGCATAGCGTAACAAAGTCCCAAATAAATAAACACTTTACAAAAGCAGGTCAGGATACAATGGGTTTACAGGCACAGAAAAAAGACAAAAAGACAGACACGCAATACATATACAAACTTAAAATCGGAGTCTAACAAGCCAACAGAAGACCAATGTTAGACCCTGAGCACAACTGAATCCGTAGTGTGAACATACCCAAAGGGGGAGATTTATCAAAACCTGTGTAGGAGAAGAATGGTGCAGTGGCCCATAGCAACCAATCAGATTGCTTCTTTCATTTTTAAATAAGCCTCTGAACTATAGAAGAAGCATTTTGTTTGGTAACTGCACCACTCTTCCTCTGCTCTGGTTTTGATAAACCTTCCCCTAAGTGTATGGTCCCAAAATGCTGACTTTAAAGGGGTACTTAGACATCTTATCCCCTATGCAAAGGATAGGGGATAAGATGCCTGATCGCTGGGGACCCCCGCCGCTGGGGACCCCTGTGATCTTGCACGTGGCACCCCGTTTGTAATCAGTCCCTGGAGCGTGTTCGCTCCGGGTCTGATTACCGGCGACCACAGGGCCGGCGGCGTGTGACGTCACGCCTCCGCCCCCGTGTGACGTCACGCTCCGCCACCCAATAAAAGCCTACAGGAGGGGGCGTGACAGCTATTACGCCCCCTCCCGTAGGCTTGCATTGAGGGGCGGAGCGTGAGGTCACATGGGGGCGGAGGCGTGACGTCACACGCCGCCGGCCCAGTGATTGACAGTAATCAGACTCAGAGCGAACACGCTCCGGGGACTGATTACAAACGGGGTGCCGCGTACAAGATCACGGGGGTCCCCAGCGGACAGGGATAGGATAGGGGATAAGATATCTAAGCACCGGAGTACCCCTTTAAATAAAAGGACTATTCACACCACATAGCTCTTCCACACCAGCAATTCGGTAGCATTCAACAATAGTTGCAACTTTCAAAGATAGGAGTGATTTTCTTTGATTACCTTATTCTGGTAAAGTCTTGTTGCTCGTCGGCCCTTACAGAACGATGGTTTATATAATGATGAACATTAAAATGCTTCTCACCACGATTCTTTAGGTCTACAGAGGCATATAGGTGCAGATCACAATGAAAATCTGTTCCACTGCTCTTAAAATGTATATGAGTTAATATATGTATTACAATATTTGTAACACTATAGCAGTGGTCTCCGACCTGCAGACCTCCAGATGTTGCAAAACTACAACTCCCAGCATGCCCGGACAGCCATATTGAAATCTATCAATCAGTGCTCAGCTTTCCTAAATGAATCTGTTGTAGTAAAATGTAAGCTGGGCTCTGATTGGTTGCAGTGGGTAACAACAACAATCTTATTATAAGGGTATGTTCACACGCCGGAATTTCTGCAATTTCACATAAATTCAGTTTAGCAAAGATTACAGAATTCCACTGGAATCGCAGTAGAATTTCTATGTTCTTAGAACACAGAATTCCTCCGAAATTTAAGCCCCACTGATTTCAATGGGATTTCGCACAATATTAGACCGATCTTATATTTATGCGGAACGCGGAAATCAGAATTTCTGCAGAGGAATGCCAACTGCAAAAATTATGCTGTGTTAATGGGACAACAAAACCCCAATCAAATAAATGTACAGTGAATTATGGCAGAATTTTTAACAGAATTCTTCTGGCGTCCTGCCTCCTCCCTCGGGCTAATCTCCGTCAGGCGTCAGCCGCAACTCCCTCCTTTGTCATCCTAAAGTCTCTCATCCGAAACTCCGTCATCCCTCAGACGAAAAACTGAGCGGAGTCAGTGTCGGCTCTCTTCTATATGGGTTCTGCTATACATGCTATTCAGTGTTGGCTCTGCTATACAGACTCTGTAGCACATGTAGTGTCTGTAGTACCCCTGCAAGTTTCCCAGTTTCGATTCTGCTATACATGCTGTGCAGTGTCGGCTCTGCTATGCGGCTGGAAGTTGCGTCTGAGGGAGAATCATCTGAGGCATAACAGCGTTTTGGACGACGGAGTTTCGGATGGGGGAGGATGGAGTTGCGGCTGACGACTGACGGCGATTGGTCAGAGGGAGGAGGCGGGATGCCATTTCACCTGAGAGAGGACGTAGTTGCAGCTTAAGACTGATAGTGATTTGTCCGAGGGAGGAGGCGGGATGCCACCTGACGGAGGACGGGGTTACGTCTGACGATTGACGATGTCCTAAAATGGACACCGTATGCATGGTAATTACTGCATCGTGTGAACTATGTTTAAAAAGGGTCACGAGAATTGCTATATAAAAGTGACCCTGCCTACTATAAAATACATAATGTGCTGTACTTAAACCATTGTACCATTCCTATCCTGCAGAGAAGCGATCCTAACAATTTTCCTTAGTAGGCGATCGCTTATTGTGAATCCACTCTGCATGCATTCACCATGCCTGCCTGTCTTTTAATTTAAAAAATAAAAATAAACTATGTCTCAAAAACTGCATGGCAATTACTGCAACGTGTGAACTATGTTTAGGGTGCGTCCACACGCACAGTATCCTGCGTAGATTTGATGCGCAGGATTTGAAGCTGTGTTCTGTCATTTCGTTTATATTGAAATCTGCAGCAGGAAATCCTGTGCCTCAAATCTGCGCAGGATACTGTATGTGGGAATAGACCCCTAAAAGGGTCAGGAGAATTGCGATCTAAAAGTGACTCTGCCTACTATAAAAATACATAATGCGCTGGACTTAAACCATTGTAGCAATTCCATTACGTATGTAAAGCAATCATAACAATTTGCCTAAGTAGGCGAACGCTTATGGTGAATCCACTCTGCATGCATTCACCTTATGTCCATGCCTGCCTGTCTTTTATTTATTTTGTTAAATAAATTACGTCTCAAAAACTGCATGGCAATTGCTGCAACGTGTGAACTATGTTTAGGGTGCGTCCACACGTACAGTATCCTGATGCGCAGGATTTGAAGCTGTGTTCTGTCATTTTGTTTATATTGAAATCTGCGCAGGACACGGTACGTGTGAATAGACCCTTAAAAGGTTCTCGAGAATTGCGATCTAAAAGCGACCCTGCCTACTATAAAAATACACAATTGTAGCAATTCCATTACGTATGCAAAGCAATCATAACAATTTGCCTTCGTAGGCGAACGCTTCTGGTGAATCCACTCTGCATGCATTCACCTTATGTCCATGCCTGCCTAAGAGCTCCCCTAGGAAGCCTGCTGCAGCCTGTGTGTGTGTGTGTGTGCAGGCATCAAGGGACTGATCTGTGTGTGTGTGTGTGTGTGTGTCTGTGTGTGTGTGTGCAGGCATCAAGGGACTGATCTGTGTGTGTGTGTGTCTGTGTGTGTGTGTGTGCAGGCATCAAGGGACTGATCTGTGTGTGTGTGTGTGTGTGTCTGTGTGTGTGTGTGCAGGCATCAAGGGACTGATCTGTGTGTGTGTGTCTGTGTGTGTGTGTGTCTGTGTGTGCAGGCATCAAGGGACTGATCTGTGTGTGTGTGTGTCTGTGTGTGTGTGTGTGTGTGCAGGCATCAAGGGACTGATCTGTGTGTGTGTGTCTGTGTGTGTGTGTCTGTGTGTGCAGGCATCAAGGGACTGATCTGTGTGTGTGTGTGTGTGTCTGTGTGTGTGTCTGTGTGTGCAGGCATCAAGGGACTGATCTGTGTGTGTGTGTGTCTGTGTGTGTGTGTGTGCAGGCATCAAGGGACTGATCTGTGTCTGTGTGTGTGTGTCTGTGTGTGTGTGTGCAGGCATCAAGGGACTGATCTGTGTGTGTGTGTGTGTGTGTGTGCAGGCATCAAGGGACGTGTGTGTGTGTGTGTGTGTGGTGTGTGTGTGTATCAAGGGACTGATCTGTGTGTGTGTCTGTGTGTGTGTGTCTGTGTGTGTGTGTGTCTGTGTGTGTGTGTGTGTGTGTGTCTGTGTGTGTGTGTGTCTGTGTGTGTGCCTGTGTGTGTGCAGGCATCAAGGGACTGATCTGTGTGTGCCAGAGATTTAGCAGTGCACTGCATGAAGCCTATTACATAAGAGCATGCCTGATCCAGCCTAGTGCAGTGCTGCTGCAGCCTTCATGAATGAGGGAGTCAGGGATCTGCAGCATACAGCCTCACAAGTCATCAGCTCTTGTGGACTCCAGCACTTCCACCCACCCCCTTTTTTCCTCGTCTGCCTTGAGATCAACGTGTGCTGCTGCTGCTGCTGGGGACACTCCTTCTCTCTGCCCATGTAGGAGCTATTCACCAGGCTGGACACCGCCTCCTCCTCTTCCAGCCAGACCCAGGCACTGCAAGGCACCTCTGAGACAGGGAAACCACAACCAGGGCTTGCAATCCACCATACAAGAAGACACTATACACTAGACCCTGATTTGCAGACACAACATGGAGGTACCACGCCTGAGTCAACACATCAGCAGCCCCAACAGCCCCTGTGAGGAAATGATCAAGAACCTGAGCCTGGAATCTATTCAGCTGTGCGAGAGGGACGGTAAGAAGCCAGCTCTACATTCCCTGTTCTGCACAATGCATGTCACCCACCTAGAACAATAGATCCCCCCCATGCATCATGCTAATGTCTCCCAATATGTGTACAGTATATAGGGCTGCAGGATCCAGACCTTGCTGCCAGCTATTGATCCCCCCCATCTTCCCTTTTGCTTTGCAAGCTGTGGGTGATTTGCATTGCAGTATTTCAATGTACAGCGTGCAGCTCTCTTTTTATGCATGGCATGCTTACAAATGGATCTAATGCCCTATGATGCTCCTGCAGCCAGCTTGGCTTGGATGCATCATTTTTTTTTTGTTTGTTTACAGGATGTTGATTATTTACAGTAAATCCTCATAATATTGTGAAATTGTATCCTACAGGTGTATCATAATGTCTTTATATATTTATGGGGGTGTGCTGGGGAAAAGGGGAGTGGGGAGCGTGAAGGTAGCTGTGCATTTTCAGGACCATGGACAGATGATGATCCTACAGCATTCTGGGCTAGGAGTCAAGCAATGCTGCTAAGCATCTGCACTTGGAGTGGTGGTTCAGAGTCATCGAAATGCTGCAACTATTTCCAGTCTTTCGTAGACTAGTATTCCAGACTGAAATGAATATGCATTCCTATAGTATAGAAAGTGGATCATCATTGACTGGCGCAGTTTCAGACATTTGGGTTTCCTGACACACCTGTGTGTGTAAAGCTGGCGTATACGCTTTGTTCTGTGAAAAGCTGGTAAAATACATTGTAGATCTGTATATGGCGGTGTTTCCCAACCAGGGTGCCTCCAGCTGTTGCAAAACTACAACTCCCAGCATGCCTGGACAGCCGAAGGCTGTCCAGGCATGCTGGGAGTTGTAGTTTTGCAACAGCTGGAGGCACCCTGGTTGGGAAACAATGGTATACGGAGAGTGCATATGGTGCAGTATCCATGGTAGCAGTCTTATTATGTCATTACTTTGTGACTATTCATTATAAGCTGTGCCAATTTAGTTGAAATCTAGCCAAAAAAAAAAAATGCGTGTTCTCAATCATTGACTGCTAAACTATCACAATGTCTTATTAGCCTTAGTGCATTCCAGTTGGAAGTTCCCAGCCTGTGCATTTTCTCACATAGTAGATGTGTGGCACTGCAAGGCAAGGGATGTAATTGGTCGCTGCAATCCAAATTCTCTCGAATGGAGTGGAGATTATAACCTGGCTCATGTTGTTTCTCTATACCATGTAGTGGCAGCTCCTGTGAAAAAACCATTTAATAGTGCTGTCATTTTTTATTTAGTGGAAAACTTCTCCCTGTGGCAAAAACTGGCACTCCATTTCGCTTCCGTATGATAAAACTTGAAAGCTTTATTGATCCGTATTAAAAACGTGAGCAAAAATTGGGGGAAGATTAAAATATGTCGCGAAAAAATCCGACGCGTTTCGCAGGGATGTGGAATTCCTATCGCCTGACGCCCGGGACATGCAGTTCCAGGCACCGGGGAGTTAAATTTTTCCAGCCCTTAGTCCGGCTTTGGGCAAGCAGGGCCGGACCTGACAAGCGCGGCGGCGCTCAGCAGTCTGTATGGAGCGTGCTCCGAACTCGTGCCCGCTCCATACTCTTCAGCCCCCGACTGTTCTTAGTAGCTAGGGGCCAACGCTAATAGCCAGTATGTGGCTGGCTATTAACCCTCTAAATCGCCGCTGTCAAAAATGACAGCGGTGTCTAGAGGGACATGTGAATGCACCCTGGGGGGCTGGATCGCCCCCCCCCCCCCCCGCAGTGCGGGGGTTTGTGGGGAGATCCACTATATCTACTTCCCTGGTGTCCGTGTCTCTGTCATTGATGGCTGGACTAGGCTCTATCAATGGATTGCAGAGCACACAGATCAATGGAGTTCAATAGCACTCTATTGATCTGTATGAGGAATCTAATGATTCCTCCTAAAAGTCTATTAAAGTTTAAACAAAACAAAAGAAAGTTTTTATAAAAGTATAAAATACACTCATTAACCTCTTCCATATTAAAAGTCCAAATCACCCCCTTTCCCTATATAAAAACATGTAAACATAATACAAATAAACATATTTAATATCGCTGCGTGCGTATTTGTACAAACTATTAAAATATAACCTTATGTATTGTGTACGGTAAATGACGTAAATGTAAAAAAATACCAAACCACAGAATTGCAGTTTTTATAATATCCCAGAAAAAAAAGTTAAAAAGCGATTAAAAAAATCAGATCAAGACCAAAATGGTACCGATACAAAAAACAGATTATGGTGCAAAAAATGAGCCCTCATACAGCCTGGTATGCAGAAGAAAAAAAAAGCTACAGGGGTCAAAAAATGGCAATTAAAAAAATTTGAAAAAGTTCTGATTTTTTTTTATATTTGTAAAACATGACGGAAACTATACAAATCTGGTGTTGCTGTAATCAGGCGGCCTAAAGTATCAAAATAACATATTAGCTCAACCACAAGGTAAATGGCGTATAAAGAAAACCACTAAATTTGCTAAATTATCTTTTACTACTTCAATTTCACTTCACCGATTTTATATATATATATGTACAATTTTTATTTATTTTTTTGTTCGGAGAATATGTTATTGAAAAATTAAAAGGTATCATTATAGTAGGTAGTTATGGCTATTATAGGGCGAGGAGGAAAAAATGAAAGTGTAAAAGCGAAAATTGGTCCGGACAAGTGGATCGTCATGAGGGACAAGTAGTTTTTTTATTATATTTCCACACCCCTGGTTTTGGGATATAAAACCTTTTTCAAGGCATGATGTGAACAGTATGAAAGCCCAATCTTATACTAGATTTCAGGACGATCCGCCTTCAATCACATTTCTGGGAGCTCACACAGCTGAGAGTTAACCCTCAATGTACCTCATAATGCACCAGTAGAAACCATAAGAAAAAACATTCATATGCAGATTACCGTAATAAGTGCAATAAAATGTCATGATACATAGCAGCAAAGAAATGCTAGAAAATGCAGAAATCGGGGACACATTAATAAAAATACATAATATCTGTGCAGTTATTCATACCAGTAGGTGCGCTGTCCGCAATTTGACAATCCAAAAAGATTCTCTAGCAAATAATTTCCTCCTATGGTCCCCTCCTCAAGGTGGACGGGTTACTGTCTCAATCAGGATAACCTCCTGGGAAGAAACGCTCCCTGCAAGACATTGCATGAAAAGTCCGAAATGACCGGGTCTTAACTGTGTCCACGGCCCGTGTGCCATCCAGGTGCTCAGAAATTTTCCTCTTCAATTTCCTTGTGGTAGAGCCCACATACTGGACCTGACAATCTGTGCAATTTATACCTTAGATCACATGGTCCGTTTCGCAAGACAGGTATGTATGCATAAGATGTTTCTCTTTAGTATGGTACGATATTATCTCCTGAGTTTTGGCCATATGTTTGCAGGATGGGCATCTATTTTTACCACACTGGATACTACCCTTGTATGCCAACCATGTAGATTCTCTGTTAAATATCGGAATCCTGACAAAAAAGCTTGGTGATATTAGATTCCCTATGGTGGTGTTCTTTTTTTGCCACAAATTTACAGCCAGATGTTAAAATGGGGATATTGTTTTTGATAATATGTTTAATCTGGTTGTATTGTTTAGAAAAGGTAGTGGAGAAATAAACCCTAGGTTGTGAGGCAATGTTAGGGTCACTACCTTCCAATGGGAGTTGTCTTCTGCCGTAGTAGAGAAAACAACTCCTATCTTTCTCAGACACTATTCTCTCCGCCCTGTCTATAAGTTATAAGGGATAACCTCTGGCCAGAAGAAGGGAACGAATAACTTGACATTCCCCCTTTAAAAGCATGATCGAAAGAGCAGAGCCTTCTTGCTCTGATAAACTCTCCCACCAGTAAATTTTGGATTGTGTGCTTCTCATGTCCACTCTTGGTGTGTAATAAAGAATTTCGAGAGCATGATTTCCTGTATAGACTGGTGTGAATTTCGCCGGAAGAGGGATCTGATTTGAAGCACACATCCAAGAAAACCATTTCAAGGGGGTGAAAATTGCATGAAAAGATTAAATTATCAGGATTATTATTGAGGTACTGAACAAAAGAATCGATCATGTGTGAATTGCATGGCCCCCCGCCACACCGCCAAGATATCATCGATATATCGGCCATACCAGGCGATGTGGCGGAGAAGAGGGTTTTCACTGCTGTGTATGGATCCCTCCTCCCATAGACCCATATAGAGGTTGGCCATTTTCTTGCTTTTTTGCTGCTATGTATCATGACATTTTGTATTGCACTTATCTACATTTATGCTTTGTATACATGTATGTTTTTTCTTATAGTTTATACTGGTGCATTATGAGGTACATCGAGGATTAACTCTCAGCTGTGTGAGCTCCCGGAAATGTAATTGGGGGCGGATCGCCCTGAAATTTAGTATAAGATCAGGTTTTCATACTGTTCACATCATGTCTTGAAAAAGGGTTTCTATCCCAAAACGCATCGTTTTTTGGGGGCTATATATTTTAATTTTCCCCCAATTTTTGCTCATGTTTTTAATATGGTTAAATAAAGCTTTCAGGTTTTATCATACGGAAGTGGACTGGAGTGACGGTTTTTCCCTCAGGGAGAAGTTTTCCTTTGTATCTCATTGAGCTACAGCAGCTATGCCCAGAGCACTTGGCCAATCCCATATAGGAGTTACGCTGTGTGGAGGGTGAGCGGACTATTTTTTCTTTTTCTATAAACATTTTTATTTAGTGCCAAACATTGACCAGGAAAACAACAGAGATGTTAATGAAAAGTGAATGGGCTCTCACCGCCATGTTACAATTAGGAACACAGGTGGTAGATTGCATTTATATGACTTTTGTAATATTTGCACCAGAAAAGTTATTGTTACTATCCTCATTATAAATACCCTGTGTGTTTTTTTATTACCGGGAATTGCACATAACTTTTATCACTTGAATTAAATTGGGTGCGTTACTTCTTATTACAATGTGTCAGGTTTTGTAATAAAGAAAAGTCTTTTACCTCTAAAGGCAGTTATGGTTTTCAATTGCTCAGGGATTATGAGAAGGAAACAATGCAAGACATAAAAAGTATTGATCCAACTTATTGCCCAAAGAATAAAATACTAGTTCTGGTTGGCCAGACGCTTAGTTGGTCATCTTATTTTTGCCTGTATTTTTGAACGGTGATATTTTTTCATTAGTTGGTTTATGTATATTTGTAATGTGGATTTTTTTTTTTTTACTAAGTCAGCACACAAATTTATGTGCACGTTGAAGCTTCATATTGATGGTCGCTTGTTGAAGTGATATAGCTTACATTACTGGCATGGCTTTTATCATACTATCATACGGAGATGAAGGATTTGTTGGGAAATTCTTAGCGGATCCTGGTGAATCCTATTGACTGTCTGATTTTCAGTCTTTAAAGGAATAGTTCAGCAGATAATGGTATTCCTGCCACCCAAAACCAATAAAAACCCAAACGAATGGAGACTAGCTGTAATATGAGAAGAGACTAATAGTTTTATATCTAGCTGCAGAAGGGGTGCCCCACCCAGAACAGACCCTTTAGTTATACCCAAGTGGTCTTTTTTCTTAGCTTCTAGCAGCTGTGATGTTTGACCCTTAATGAAGTTGTCAGTAGCTGTCTAATGGCACTATGGCCTATATAAATGGTGAAGCAGAGCGAGGGGCACAGGAACTCCTGAAACATGACAGCAGCGCTTTTAATGGCCATTATGGACATAAAGCATGCTACTGAGACAATAGGGTAGGAACATGCATAATGCACTTAAAATACCGTGTGAATGAATACTTTCGTTATATAGGAAGCATGGAACTCACATGGCGTAAAATCCTGATACATTGGGGGAGTTATAGGTATTATAGGTTCTGGACAGGGAGGAGGATGTTTGAGCTGTACCTCTGGAGTAGTTAGCTCTGGCAATTTGGCAAAGATCCTAAATGAAATAGTCATTAAAAACAAATATTTTACAGGCAATGCACCAGATTTTTCATGCTGAATCATCTTTAATAAGTGACATCTCCTTTGTTTTTCCTGAAATGTGGATTTTAAATCTAAGTGGAATAGATCTGCACTGTTTGAACAGAGGAACAGATTTTTCCATTGCAATGGGAGGGGGTTTTGTGGGTGGATTGAACATGGATTTCAGCACAGAATACATTGTGAAAGGGGTATTCCCATATCCAATCAGGGTCAGGGACCCATATCCTGACAGCTGGGACCCTCACTGATCTTGAGAACGAGGACAAATTGTCCCCAGAGGGAATAGTGCGTACCATCTTTACTCTTTAAAGATCAATTATTAAGGCACCCCAAAAACAAAGCAGTTTCTACATGGGGCCACCGAACACTCCCGATTTCAGTTCTCAGAAGTTCTAGGGCCCAATAGAGACTGGAGACTGAATGGAGAGCTGGCAGCACACACAGTACACATCATTCGGAGGGCAATTTAATCTTTGTTTTCGGGATCTGTCGGATCCCAGCAAACAGGCCCTTACCGTTCAGCTTGTTATCCTGGTATAGGGACCACTTGGGAATACCTTTCCCTTAAAAGAGAAAATTTCCCAATGAAAATGAAGTCCAGTCTGCCAGCATCATGATAAAAAGCAGGAGGAGATAAGCAGATTAACCCCTTAAGGACCAAGCCCATTTTCACCTTAAAGGGGTACTCCGCCCCTAGTATCTTATCCCCTATCCAAAGGATAGGGGCTAAGATGTCAGATCGCAGATTTCCTGCCGCTGGGGACCACCAGGATCTCGGCTGCGGCACCCCGCTTTCATTACTGCACAGAGAAAACTTGCTCTGTGCGTCATGACGGGCGACAAGGGGCTGGAGCATCGTGACGTCACGGCTCCGCCCCCTATTGACATCATGGCCCGCCCCCTTAATGCAAGTCTATGGGAGGGGGCATGATGGCCGCCACGCCCCCTCCCATAGACATTGTATTGAGAGGGCGGAGCTGTGACATCACGATGCTCCGTTTGACTTGAAAAAATTAAATTTTTCATTTTCACGGACCACTGTTCCAAAAATCTGTCAGACACCTGTGTGGTGTAAATTAGGGATTGACCGATTATCGGTATGGCCGATATTATCGGCCGATAATCACGATTTTGGGCATTATCGGTATCTGCAATTACCTTGCCGATAAGCCGATAATGCCCCGCCCCCCGCACCGCCCTCACCGCGACCGCCCCCCCAACCCGCCGCACTGCAACTGACCCTCCGCACCGCGTCGCACCCCCCACCGCACCGCCCCGGCCCCATTGCATCCCCCATCCCCGGTTCTATAATTACCTGTTCCCGGGGCCCACGCTACTTCTTGCTCCTGCTGCGTCCTGCGTTACGCTGTGCGCAACGACGAGTGACGTGACGTGCGCGACGTGACGTCACCGTCAGTGCGCACAGTGACAGCTCAGGAGGACACCACCGGAGCCAGATGTAGAGTGGACCCCGGGAACAGGTAATTATAAAACCGGGGATGCGGGAGCAATGGGGCCGGGGTGGTGCGGCGGGTCGGGGGGGCGGTCGCGATGCGGGGGGGGGTCGGTCGCGGTGCGGCGGGTCGGGGGGGGGGGGGGAGGTCGCGGTTGCGTTACAGCGGGTCAGGGAGCGGTGGCGGTGATAGGACTCAGGACCCCCGGACAGGCAGGGGGAGAGAAGCGGGCGGCGGCGGCCTATGGTACCGCAAAAGCCACTGCAGTGCATTGATTTAAAGCGCCCGCTTTAAATCACTGATCTGCAGCGGTGTCGCGGGGGTATAAATAGCCGATAACTTATACCGGAATATCGGTATAGGTTATCGGCTATCGGCCCTAACCTCCACCGATTATCGGTATCGGCCCTTAAAAAACGATATCGGTCGATCCCTAGTGTAAATGCTCACTGTACCCCTTATTACATGAGGGATGTAGTTTCCAAAATGGGGTCACATGTGGGGGGGTTCCATTATTTTGGCACTATGGGGGCTTTGTAAACACACATGGCCTTCAATTTCAGACATATTCTCTCTCCAAAAGCCCATGGCGCTCCTTCTATTCTGAGCATTGTAATTCACCCACAGAGCACTTTACATCAACATATGGAGTATGTTCTTACTCAGAAGAAATGGGGCTACAAATTTTGGGCGGCTCTTTTCCTATTCTCCCTTGTGAAAATGAAAATTGTAGGGCAACACCAGCATTTTAGTGAAAAAAACATTTTTTTTTTCATTTTCCCATGCAACTTTAACGAAAATTTGTCAAACACCTGTGGCGTGTTAAGGCTCACAATACCCCTTGTTACATTCCGTAAGGGTTGTAGTTTCCAAAATGGGGTCACATCTGGGTATTTATTGTTTTGTGTTTATGTCAGAACCGCTGTAAAATCAGCCACTCCTGTGCAAATCACCAATTTAGACTTCAAATGTACATGTTGTGCTCTCACTTCTGAGCCATGTTGTGCGCCCGCAGAGCATTTTACACCCACATATGGGGTATTTCTGTACTCCTGAGTACGGAGATATCCCTTATGTGGCCCTAAACTGTTTCCTTGAAATACGACAGGGCTCCAAAGCGAGAGAGCGTCATGCGCATTTGAGGCCTAAATTGGGGATTTTAATCCACCACAAAAATACCCTATGGCAGTGTTTCCCAAACAGGTGTACTTATTGTCCTGGAATTGTTCCCACAATACTATCTATCAATCTGCTCATCTCATCCAGCTCTCTGAATTTTCAGTGCAACACGTTCCTTCTAACCGTGTATACTGTGCTGAAATCCATGTGAAATCTGCCTGCAAACCACCTCCCAACGCAATGGAAACATCCGTCTGTATCTCTGTTCAAACAGTGCATCCTATCTTATGGAAACGGGATAACCAAAAGGTAATGCCCCTTGAAAAAAAAAAAAAAAAAACTAATAACAATAATAATAGCAACCAAGCAAGAGAAAGTCCAGTTCACTCCCAAGTCCGTAGCGCCTGGACTGGCGTGGGCAGCGCCTATAACACAGCAGTGAAAATGAGAAGGATGTCCAGTGCAGGTAGAGGAACAAATTCTTTATTTGATTACAGCTTCAGCACACGGAAGACATGACAAAGTGATGCGTTTCGGCCCTAGCGTCGGGCCTTAGTCATTAATAATAATAATAATAGTACTCTCTTTTAGTTTATACAACCAATTTCTCTTCCATTTACTGCTTATTCAAGTCTTTTTTTTCTTTATTTCTTTTTACGATAATCGAGATTACAAACTCAAAGACAGAAACAAAAAGTCTGTCTACATCTACATCATTGCATTACTAACCCTTACCCTCCCCCCTACTTACAATCCATAATCAACATAGACGGCAGGGTGCCAGAAGGCCGAAGTCAGCAATATTTTATCATACATTTACCTAATAGCTCACAAAGTTTAATCTTTTAATCTTTTCTTCAAGTCACCTTCATTGCATAAGCTAAATATATGGATACTACTTACAACACAATGAAAATGTGTGGGTTGAAAGTAGTAGATTGTTATATATAGCATCTGCTCATCGAGATGTAGGCCACAGTATCTTTCCCAGTCAAGTGAATTTGTTTTCCATATTTTAACCAGTAGATCAATTCCTAGATGGAAGATTGGATCAAATATCTGTATATCCTAAATCTTACTTTCTCCATGGCATTTTAATACTTAGATTTGGCCTAATTACTTTCTACTTGTCCCTAATTACTTTCTACTTGTCCCTAATTTTGGACCCCACATGACCTAAAACTTATATTTTATCCTGTGAATAGGGGACAAGTTTTTTTTCCATAAGACTACTCCTTTAATAAATATAATAGATTGTATTATTATTATTATTTGTTTTACCTTTTACATTCCTTTTTCCTACATTTTAATGCAAGGAAATTTAAGAGCGAACAATTGCAGGGTACATCCTATGTTCCCTGGTTCATGAATATAATGCAGTTATACTGAACTGTTAGGACTCCTGTGATATTTACACAGTGTGAGAGGGATCCAGATGAAGAGAAAAACAAATTTTATCCCATTGATGATGCAGGGATAATGTAACACTACACAGCACTTATACAGCTGGATGACCTTGTCATGTATATGGTTGTGCAAAGTCCTCCAGTTCAGAAGCCCCTCTTTCCTGAAACTCTCTGATGGTGCGTGCAGACATCTATAAGCCCCAATGGAATATTCTGTATGCACATGGGATGCCCTGTTATTACAACACCTTTAGGGTCTATTCACATGTACAGTATCTTGTGCATATTTGATGCAGAATTTGAAGCGGCAGATTTGAAGCCCTGTTTAGTCATTTAGTTTACACTGAAAGCTACAAAATAAAATCTCCAGCTTCAAATCTTGGGAATCAAATTTACACAGGATACTGTACATGCATTGTAACTTAAAAGAGATAAATCATGAAAAAAATGTATCCCCTGTCCTCAGGGGATACGTTTTAGATTGCGCTGGGACCCTACAATCTGCTTTACGGAGCCCCGGCTCTTCCCTGGAGCAGCACATCACGACCCCTGCCCGAGGTGGGTTCTGCCAGGCCCCCCCCCTCATATATTTCTATGGGAGAGCCATTTGGCAATCTTCGGTTCTCCCATAGAGATATATGGAGGGTGCATGCCCCCCCCCCCCCCGCCCCCCGCTTTGGGCAGGGGTCGTGCAATGCCGCTCCAGGGGAGACTGTACTGGGCCCCTGTACAGGAGATCGCGGCGGGCCCCAGAGATTGGACCCCACATGACCTAAAACTTATATTTTATCCTGTGGATAGGGGACAAGTTTTTTTTTCATAAGACTACTCCTTTAATGACTATAATAGATTGTATTATTATTATTATTTGTTTTACCTTTTACATTCCTTTTTCCTACATTTTAATGCAAGGAAATTTAGAGAACAATTGCAGGGTACATCCTATTCATGAATATAATGCAGTGATACTGAACTGTTAGGACTCCTGTGATATTTACACAGTGCGAGGGATCCGGATGAAGAGAAAAACAAATTTTAATGTCAGGATTATTGAGAAGCTGAATGACAACTCATATGATATTTTAAATAAAAGCCATTATGGGCGTAGGGGATCCAGAACCTGTCAGATTATAATAGCCTAGAAAAGGAATGGAATATTAAAGGCCCTCTCGTAAAAGGGCTGCTCTTATATTTTGCCAGATTTTTGTAAATTAAATATAAATCTGGTGAAGTTAGTGATATTGATCATCGGGTCACAATGCCCCCTGTCTAAGGATATATGAGGCAGCAGCTGGACACACAGGGGGAGATTTATCAAAACCTGTCCAGAGGAAATGTTGCTGAGTTGCCCATAGCAACCAATCAGATCGCTTCTTTCATTTTAACAAGGCCTCTGCAAAATAAAAGAAGCAATCTCATTGGTTGCTATGGGCAACTCAGCCACTTTTCCTCTGGACAGGTTTTGATAAATCCTCCCCACAGTTCTTGAAGATGATCTGTTGGCACCAGGCAAGTTTAAGGGCCCTATTACAAAAGGCTGTCACTGGATGAACAGGCCAATATTGTCCTGTATAATAGGACCAGCAATCAGCCGCTTGTTCTTTATCTGATCACTTTCCTCTGCCTTGCTAAAAAATCCTTGTTCATTGGCTGCACATCTCCCTGTGTAATAGGGGATGTGCAGCCGACAAATGCAAAGGGCAGCATGAGCATTCCAGCATTCATTCCTTCAGCCCTCTCCATACAACTGTTAAGCTTTTTAATAGGCTACAACATTGGTGATGGATTACTGAAAGCGTTGGCGCATGTAATAGGGTCCGAAAAACATGAGCAAATTGGCCAAGGGCTCAGTTATGATGACTAGATAACTGGATAAGAGCATTCAAAATGGCAGGTTTTATGGGGTGTTCCCAGGATGCAATGCTCAGTGCCTAATAATAGTGGAGACAACCAGTGAACTGCCAACAAGGTCCTGGGTACCTAGGGAGTGAAGTGGAAGCTAAGACTAGCCCCTCTGGCTCTATCACATGGAACTGCTACTGTAGCACATATTGTTAAAATGATGATGGCTACACAGTGCATCAGACCTTCGTGCAGAGCTGCAAACTGATCAGAGGACCCATGCTGACCCCTGCCCACTGGCACCTACAACAGGTGCCTTAGACTTGGACCCAGGAGCAGTTTAACAAGGTGTCCTGGCCTGACCAATCATATTATCTTTTACATCATTTAGACAATGAGCATATGCGCATTGCCTATCTGAGCATGCTTTCACACCACATTTTCAGCCTACAGCTGGCGGATCAAGCTGGGGGAGGAGAAAACCGTGCACTCCCGTACCCCAGCCGGACTGGCGCTGACATCCATTGACTTTAATGAGCCGACTGGAGTCACCGTTTGACTCGGTCAGCTCATTTCTGCCCCAAAACCGAAACTGAGCCGACCGGAGTCAAACTGTGACTCCGGTCGGCTCATTAAAGTCAATGGATTTCAGCACCGGTCCGGCTGGGGTACGGAAGTGCACGGTTTTCCCTTCCCCCAGCCGTATCCGGCAGCCTTAGGCTAAAAACTTGGTGTGAAAGTACCCTGAGGAAGGGAAGGCATCAGGATGAAGACAAGCCGATAGAGGCAGTGTTATGCTCTGGGCAATTTTCAGCCTCACATTCATGTGGATTATAATTTGACATGTATCAGTTTAGTAAACATTGCTGCAGTTAAAGTACACCACTTCAGGGCAATGGGGTGCTGTAATGGCAGTGACCTATTTCTGTGGGACAGTGTAAACATTTTCAGGAATGGTTTGAGGAACTTGACAAAGAGTTTAAGGTGTTGTTTGGCCTCCAGTCCCAATCCGATTTGTAGCATGTTCTATAAAAACAAGCCCCATCTTACAACTTATAGGATTTAAGAATTCGACTGCTTATGCCTAGATTTCAGATACCTTTTTATTATGTCTATGCTTTTAATGGATCAGAGCTTTTTAGTGGCACCACAGTGACTTGCACATTATTATTTAGATAGTTTTAATGTTATGCTGATCTATGTATATCTTTTATATATGCACTTGGATTGACTGATGCACTATTTCCAGCTCAGGTCATTTGAAAGAGTTATATATTGATTAAACATCCTTCTCCAACTTGTGATGTAAGCAGAAAGCCAGCAATTTACAGCTTTTTGCTTTGTCCTGTCTTTGCCCCTAGTTTGCATTTCATATACAAATGAACATCCTGAAATAACTAAGTAAACATTCTCTGACAATTCCATTGTGTTTGTTATGGTAAATCATAAAAGGTAGTCCGGGTCCAGATGAACATTTTCCTAATCTTTACATTTTCTAATATTTACAGTACACAAGTTATGTGTAGAAAAGGGGCAAACATTTTAAATGTATATCATATGCATTTTTTTTTTTAAATAGGTATTTTTTAATGTTTCTAGATTGAGTATAACCTCCAGTCACCATGTGTGATGCAGCAGGGGATTGACTTTGGTATTTACGGTACTTATTGGGCATTTACTAGGGTGTTTTGATATGTAACCCTTCAGTGTGTGATGGGATCCAGTATGGTTAATTTTCTTTAGACATAAGGAGTATTTTCATTTTATTCTTACCAATGGAATTTTTGAAATCGTACATATTTATATGCTCTTTACTCTTATGTAACTTTGAAAGGTAAAGTAGTCAATGTCATTCCAAGGTCAAGAGATACAGCCATTGGGTTTGCAAAGTTTTTCTTCTTTTCATGCCACTGTAAGTTTATTTGTCATATAAGAAGACCAGAATGTACTTTTTTTTTTAATAAAAGGTCTAAGTATACATGAAACCCAGCCTTCCTTGGAAGGGGTATATATGTTGTCTTATAACTCATGGTGAAGCAACATCCTGGAACCATCCATAACTACCCCACTTAGTCTTAGGGAATACTACTTTTGAGGTGTCCATTGCACATAGTTTTGACTTACGAAAACAGGGTTACGCAAAACTATAAAATGGTGTACATAAAAAATATACTATAGATTATGGTATAATGAGGGATAGCCTTTATATAGCATCTCTCCATAGTAGGATAAAATAGGGTAAGCTTGGAAAATACACAGATACATTTGGTGTAATGTACTGTTGGGCTGGCTGACGTCCAACAGAAGAAGTCATGTTAGCAACTTCTTGCATGATATACAACCCTTGGAAAAGTTATGAAATTGCCACACTTACAGGATGGTTACCCATTTTTTTTTTTTTTTTTTTTTATTGTAACACAAATTGTTACACAAATCACAGATATGACACAAAGCAGTGTTTAATAGCTGAACATTCTGGTTTCATGAAATATATCTCATACAAATGAAAGGAAATAATTGTAATTCCTAGCATATGTTCTTCCAGATCAAGTACAGTAGTAGAGGAAAAATTATGGAATTATGACACCTGAATTCTTTGATACCTGGGCTTTAATAAGCAGAAATATCCTTCTATATCAAGTAGTGGAAAGATCAGCTTTGGAGGAAGGTGCTTTGTCATAGACACGTTTTTGGAGGTTTCCACCATTAAAGGGGTATTCCAGGAATGTTTTTTATTTGACTATGCTACAGGGGCTGTAAAGTTAGTGTAGTTCATAATATAGTGTCTGAACCTGTGTGTGTGACGGTTTCCTCACAATTCTTATGTGACTTTCAGCCCAATATTTATTTTTAACAGCATACAAAATGACTGTTGTCTCAGATTTTTCCCAGGTTTCAATGTGGCCGAGAACTGACTCACTAGTCAGCTGATGACAGGGAGCCTGTCTGCTTCAATGGGTGGAGCGATAGCTTGGTGGGAAAGAGATCAATCTGCAACTAATGCAAGAGCTGGAGGCACCCTGATTGAAAACCACAGTTCTTTTGAATGGATGCAGCTGATTTATGTTTCAACGGGTGGGGGGCTGATATGTGGGAGGGAGGAAAATGGAATTATGGGATTTGTAGACAAAGAAGAAAACTCAAAAAGGAAATACCAGTTCATAAAAAGCTAGCCACAGTGTTATGGTAATCTCACAACATAGCAATTTAGCCCCAAGACAAGTGCAGATCCTTCCTAAGCATGTCCATTACTGCCTGCCAGGTACATACTAAAATCACCTTATGGTGGATAACCCCTTTAATTTTTAATCACATTGAGATCTGGCTGTTTGTTGCCATGTTTTAACTCTGCTTTTTGTGAAGATGCTTTATCATGCTGAAAAATGACTTTATCACCAAACTTATTTGGTGTAATAAAAATTGTCCCAAATCTCTCTGATTTTGTCTCCAGCTGGCTATAGTTCCAGCATCCTTTCCTGGTGTTCTATCTTAAACAGTACCTCTCATGATCATGTTAAATTTTATAATCCTCCCAGTTCACTGTCCCATCATGATAAACCACTCCCTGCCTTTGTTTTTATTATTTTTTAGTTTTCTACCTTGATATTGCTCTGTATTTTCTGCTCAGTCTCAGTCAGATTCACAGACTGGGAAGGGGCATTACCAAGCAGGCGTGACATAATCAGTAGCCATACAGGGGAGAACTTCCTCCCTCACTCTGCTACACACAGCCCAGAGCAGTTCAGTGTGTGAGATGAACTATGATTGGCTAAGGCTGCACACACACCCCTCAGCCCTCCATACTCCATTTCCTGATTTTGGACTTCTGCCAGGCCAGCAGAAGTCCACAGTCTGTGAAAAAGATGGGAGAAAATGTGCTCTGGACAAGTAGGGAGACACCTAGTGGCAGCTTTTTTAAACACAACTTAGTTTTTTTTAAACAAAGTACATTAGAAAGATTTTTAATTTATCATAAGGAGTACAATAGCAGAAATTAGTTTTAATGATAGTGCCTATTTAACATTGCTTTTATCAGGTCATCCAAACTCCAGAATTACTTCTTTGTATCCTATTACAACAGAGTTTTCTTCTCTTTAGGTGAGAGTGTTGGTTTTGTTTGCCTTTTTTATGTAAATCCCATTTATTTAGCCGATTTCTTACAGTTCTGTCACAAACATTGACTCGCTTTTACGCCCATTTGTTTTTCATTTAATTCGTTGTGCATTTTCTATTTTCAAGATGTGTTGCTATGAGCTTTTCCTTGTCAGTCTGTGCTGACCTGTAGTACTGTTTGGCATATGAAAAGTGCTGTAGTACTGTTTGGCATTCTCTAAATCACCACTCTGCATCCAGCTGCTCTGCTTGTCACTCCTTTTAATGGGACAATGCTGATGTGCCCCAGCCTATTTAAAGGCCCTTTTTCCTACCCAGTTGAAATGTTGGCAGTGTCTACCCATTTGTTACCAATCTTGACATTTGTCTTTACATTTATGACTGCATTCTGCCTTCCTTGACACATGTACCAACTGATTATTATTCCTGTCTACCACTTTGGTACCTACTATCCATCTACACATCAGTCATTGCTAACTTGCCCCTAGTCAAATCTGTTAGTGATCTACAGCAGGGGTATTCAACTGGCGGACCGCGGTCCAGATCCGGACCGCAGCTGCCAGTCATCCGGTAAGCCCGCCGGATCTCCCCTCATTTATTCAATCCCATTCACTCCCCTCTGTAAGACACCGATACAAATGAATAGCCGTGGCCCGGAGCAAGAGAGTGCTGTGTTTTCTGCCTGGCCGCACGGCATTTCTTCTGCGATGCAGGCGGCGTGATTTGCGCTGCCTGCATCATCTGCTCTGGCCAGGCCTGACTAGAAGAGGCCATAGCAGCGGAGCAGCGCGGGACTTGAGACGGCGGACCTGAAATGGGAGGCAAAGCTCAGGTACAAATTTGTGTTCCCCCACGTGTGACTCTCCAGTTGTTTTAGAACTACAACTCCCATCATGACTTTCTGTCTGTGCATGATGGGAGTTGTAGTTTGCAACAGCTGGAGAGTAACAGTGGCAAATTTCATGTGGGGGCACAGGGACATCCTTAATTCTGGGGGCACAGTGGCATAATTAACCCCTTAAGGACATAGCGTTTTTCCGTTCTTGCAGTTTCGGTTTTTCCTCCTTACTTTTTAAAAATCATTACCCTTTCAATTTTGCATCTAAAAATCCATATGATGGCTTATTTTTTGCGCCACCAATTCTACTTTATAATGGCATCAGTCATTTTACCCAAAAATCGACGGCAAAACAAAATAAATAATAATAATAATTGTGCAACAAAATTTAAGAAAAAACACAATTTTGTAAGTTTTGGGGGCTTTCGTTTCTACGCAGTAAATTTTTTGGTAAACATGACACCTTACCTTTATTCTGTAGGTCCATATGATTAAAATGATACCCTACTTACCGTATATTCTCGACTATAAGCCTTGGGTGGGAAATACATCATCCCCCCCTGTCATCATCCAGACCCCCGTCATTAACACCCCCATCGTCATCACCCCATCATTATCACACTCATCATCCTCACCCTGTCATTATCACCCCATCATCATCCCCCTCATCATCATCCCCCCCTTCATCACCACCTGTCAATCCCTTCGTCATCATCCAAACCCCCCTTTTGTTTTCTACTCACCTCCCCAGTTGTTGCATTCTTGGTGAGAAGGAAGGGTGAGCTGGTCCGGGCCATCCATCTTCACCGGGAGGCCCTCTTCTCCGCTCGGGGCTGGCCACGGACTAGTGACGTTGCATTGAGGACAACGCGCAGGGACATCCGTCCTAAGCAGACGTCCGTGGCGTCCGGGGCATCCATGTGCATGAACGTCCCTGTGTGGTGGCATCAATGCAGCGTCACTAGTTTGGGGCCGGCCCGGAGCGGAGAAGAGGGCCTCCCGGGGAAGATGGATAGCCCGGAATGACTAACCCTCCCCACAGGACGGTCCCTGCAGCCTAGATGGACGAAGATGGATGACCTAGCCCATCCCCTCACAGCTATGCCTGAATCTTTTTTTTGTTTGTTTTTGTTCACTCGAGTATAAGCTGAGGGGGGCATCTTCAGCATGAAAAATCGTGCTGAAAAACTCGGCTTATACTTGAGTACATACGGTATATATTTTGTCTTACTTTGGAAAAAATCATAACTACATGCAGGAAAATTAATAAGCTTAAAATTGTCATCTTCTGACCCCTATGAGGGCAAATTTTTATCGGTACCATTTTTGTTTTGATCAGACTTTTTGTTCACTTTTTATTCATTTTTTAATGGTATAAAAAGTGACCAAAAATATGCTATTTTGGACTTTGGAATTTTTTTGCGCGTACGCCATTAACAGTGTGGTTTAATTAGCGATATAATTTTATAGTTCGGACATTTACACATGCAGCGATACCATATCTGGGGGCACAGCAGCATATTTAATTCTAGGGGCACAGCGGCATCCTTTATTCTAGGGGCACAATGGCATCATAAATTCTGGGGGCACATCGGCATAATTAATTCTGGGGGCACAGCAGCATCATTAATTCTGGGGACACAGCGGTGGCATAGTGGCATCATTGATTCTGGGGGAACAGTGGCATAATTAATTCTGGGGGCAGAGTGGCATAATTAATTCTGGGGGCACAGCTGAATCATTAATTCTGAAGGCATAGTGGAATAATTAATTCTGGGGGATCAGTGGCATCCTTAATTCTGGGGACATAGTGGCATAATTAATTCTAGGGGCACAGTGGCATCATTAATTCTGGGGGACAGTGACATAATAAATTTTGTGGGCACAGTGGCATCATTAATTCTGGGGGCATAGTGGCATAAGTAATTCTGGTTGGCACAGCGGCATCATTATTTCTGGGGCACAGTGACATCATTATTTCTGGGGGCACAGTGGCATCATTAATTCTGGGGGACAGTTGCATAATTAATTCTGGGGGTATAGGGGCATCATTAATTCTGGGGGCACAGTGGCATAATTAATTCTGGGGGCACAGTGGCATCATTAATTCCGGGGGAACAGTGGCATCAATAATTCTTTGGGGCACAGAGGTACAATTAGTCGGTACAGGGCACAGTGTTTATCGAAAAGGTATTTGGGGGCATAGCGTGTGGCAGTAATATTGAAGGGGAATAGCGTGTGGCAGTAATATTGCAGGGAAATAGCATGTGGCAGTAATATTGCAGGGGAATAGTGTGTGGCAGTAATATACCAGGGCCCCAGTGTGTGGCAGTATTATATTCAGGAAGTAGAGTGTGTGGCAGAATTATTTTCAGGGGCACAGTGGGTGGCAGTAATATATTCAGGGGAACAGTGTGTGGCAGTATTATATTCAGGGGTACAGTGTGTGGCAGTAATATACTAGAGGCACAGAGTGTGGCAGTTTTATATTCAGGGGCTCAGTGTGTGGTAGTATTATATTCAGGGGTACAGTGTGTGGTGGTAATATATAAGGGGCCCAGTTTGTGGCAGGATTATATTCAGAGGTACAGTGTGTGGGGTTAATATACCAGGGGCCCAGTGTGTGGCAATATTATATTCAGGGCGTGCAGTGTGTGGCAGTATTACAGTGGGGCAAAAAAGTATTTAGTCAGCCACCAATTGTTCAAGTTCTCCCACTTAAAAATATGAGAGAGGCCTGTAATTTTCATCATAGGTATACCTCAACTATGAGAGACATAATGAGAAAAAAAAAATCCATAAAATCACATTGTCTGATTTTTAAATAATTTATTTGCAAATTATGGTGGGAAATAAGTACTTGGTCAATAACAAAAGTTCATCTGAATACGTTGTTATATACATGTGAAATGTTTTCTGTAAGTCTTCACAAGGTTTTCACACACTGTTGCTGGTATTTTGGCCCATTCCTCCATGCAGATTTTCTCTAGAGCAGTGATGTTATGGGGCTGTCGGTGGGCAACATGGACTTTCAATTCCCTCCAAAGGTTTTCCATGGGGTTGAGATCTGGAGACTGGCTAGGCCACTCCAGGACCTTGAAATGCTTCTTATGAAGCCACTCCTTCATTGCCCGGGCGGTGTGTTTGGGATCATTGTCATGCTGAAAGACCCAGCCATGTTTAATCTTCAATGCCCTTACCTACAGGTAACGAGGGGAGGACAGAGGAGGACTCCGGTGGAAAACTTTTTTTTTTAAATCTACTGGTGCCAGAAAGTCAAACAGATTTGTAAATTATTTCTATTAAAAAATCTTAATCCTTCCAGTACTTATTAGCTGCTGAATACTACAGAGGAAATGATCTTCTTTTATGGGACACAGTGCTCTCTGACGACATCACGAGCACAGTGCTCTCTGCTGACATCTCTGTCCATTTTAGGAACTGTCCAGAGCAACATATGTTTGCTATGGCGGTTTTCTCCTACTCTGGACAGTTCTTAAAATGGACAGAGAGGTCAGCAGAGAGCACTGTGCTTGTGAAGTCAGAAGAGGTCTCCGTGTTCCAAAAAGAAAATAATTTCCTCTGTAGTATTCAGCAGCTAATAAGTACTGGATTTTTTTTTATAGAAGTAATCTGTTTAACTTTCTGGCACCAGTTGATTTAAAAAAAAAGTTTTCCACCGGAGTACCACTTTAAAGAATAAGTTACAGGTCTGTGAGAGCCAGCAATCTTGCTTGTTTGTAGGTGAAAAAATACTTATTTTCCACCATAATTTGCAAATAAATTCTTAAAAAATCAGACAATGTGAGTTTATGGATCTTTTTTTCTCATTATGTCTCTCATAGTTGAGGTATACCTATGATGAAAATGACAGGCCTCTCTCATCTTTTAAGTGGGAGAACTTGCGTAGTTGGCTGACTAGATACTTTTTTGCCCCATTGTACGTCTTGGGGAGTGTGTGTGTGTGTGGGAGGGGGGGTTTAAACTGGGAGAGTCACTGGTAGAGAAAGATCTGGGTGTACTTGTAGATCATAGACTACAGAGTAACGTGTAATATCAAGCAGCTGCTTCTAAAACCAGCAGGATATTGTCATGTATCAAAAGAGTCATGAACTCAAGGGATAGGGACATAGTATTACCCTTTTATAAAGCATTGGTACGGCCTCACCTGGAATATGCTGTTCAGTTTTGGACACCTGTTCATAAAAGGGACGTTGTGAAGCTGGAGAGGGGGCAGAGGTGCGGAACTAAACTAATAAGCGGAATGGGACATCTTAGCTATGAGGAAAGATTAGAAGAAATACATTTGTTTAGTCTTGAGAAGATATGTTTAAGGGGGGATATGATCAACGTATTTACCATATTTATCGGCTTACAACACACATTTTTTAAGCTAAAATTTTTTGTATTATATTCAAGGGTACAGTGTGTGGCAGTAATATATTCAGAGGGTACAGTGTGTGGGAGTATTATATTCAGTGGGTACAGTATGGGGCTGTATTATATTCAGGGGTACAGTGTGTGGCAGTATTATAGTCAGAGGGTATAGTGTGTGGTAGTATTATATTCAGAGGGTACAGTGTTTGGCAGTATTATATTCATAGGGTACAGTGTGTGGCAGTATTATGTTAAGAGGGTACAGTGTGTGGCAGTATTATATTAAGTGGCACAGTGTGTGGCAGTATTATATTCAGGGATACAGTGTGTGGCAGTATTATATTCAGGGGTGCAATGCGGCAGTATTATATTCAGAGGGTGCAATGTGTGGCAGTATTATATTCAGGGGTACAGTGTGTGGCAGTATTATATTCAGGGGTACATTGTGTGGCAGTATTATATTCAGAGCATATAGTGTGTGGCAGTATTATATTCAGAGGGTACAGTGTTTGGCAGTATTATATTCATAGGGAACAGTGTGTGGCAGTATTATATTAAGAGGGTACAGTGTGTGGCAGTATTATATTCAAGGGTACAGTGTGTGGCAGTAATATATTCAGAGGGTACAGTGTGTGGGAGTATTATATTCAGTGGGTTCAGTATGCGGCTGTATTATATTCAGGGGTACAGTGTGTGGCAGTATTATATTCAGAGGGTATAGTGTGTGGCAGTATTATATTCAGAGGGTACAGTGTTTGGCAGTATTATATTCATAGGGTACAGTGTGTGGCAGTATTATATTAAGAGGGTACAGTGTTTGGCAGTATTATATTCAAGGGTACAGTGTGGGGTAGTAATATATTCAGAGGGTACAGTGTGTGGTAGTATTATATTCAGTGGCACAGTGTGTGGCAGTATTATATTCGGAGGGTACAGTGTGCGGCAGTATTATATTCATTGGCACAGTGTGTGGCAGTATTATATTCAGTGGCACAGTGTGTGGAAGTATTATATTCAGGGATACAGTGAGTGGCAGTATTATATTCAGGGGTGCAGTGTGGCAGTATTATATTCAGAGGGTGCAATGTGTGGCAGTATTATATTCAGGGGTACAGTATGTGGCAGTATTATATTCAGGGGTACAGTATGTGGCAGTATTCAGGTCATTCATCCTCCTTAAGTCGCTCGTTTGTTCTTTCCTTCATGAACTGAGGCCGCTAGGTGGGAACAAGGCCTTAGCGTTCAGCTCGGACCAGATGTCAGACCTGAATAACCGGACCCTCTCTAAAAATAGTTGAGTACCCCTGATCTATAGGATTCAGAACAATTATTGGCCTTGTTACATCTCTATTATAATCTTCCTTTTTTTTTTGTTTATATCCAAAGTATAGGCCATCAAGGACTTTATACTGATATCTTTAGGAAACGCCATCATTTTGGTGGGGTCCTGGTTGAGTACTGTACCCCTTTTAATCCGCTGATCAGTAGGAGTTCTGGAAGTTGGGCCACCACCAATATGTAAGACTGTAAGGGATGTATTATCAGTATTACAGCACAGGGGAAAAAAAAGGATCAAGGTGAATGTATCGCAAGAGCAGGTTAAGTTCAAACTAAATGAACAAAGTCATTTTTCTCTATTTGACTAAAAATTGCACACCTTACACAGCATAGACTGTTTATTTAGTGTTCTCTTTTATTTGGTTATTACAAAATTGCTGATAACTTTGTTACAAATCTCTCATAACATTTCAAAGCTGAATAAGAAAAAACTGGATGTGTTTTTGCAACCGGAGTAATAAAAAATCAAGCATAAAAAGCAGCCAAGCCAGGGACTCCACAGTGTCAGGAAGGTTAATAAATAACCACTAGAGTAACTGCTGAATATTTTGCTACATGGAAATCTACCACCATACCACTTCAGATTGTCTAAAAAAAAAAGTTAATCAAAAAGTTGCCGCTTGTTTTTAGTAGGGATCGACCGATTATCGGTTTGGCTGATATTATGGGCCGATATTCACGATTTTCTAAGTTATCTGTATCAGCAATTACCTTGCCGATAACGCTGATAATGTGGGCGCTTTAAATCAATGAACTGCAGTAGCTTTTGCGGGGCCAGAGACCGCCGCCGCCCGCTTCTCTCCCCCTGCCTGTCCTGGGGTCCTTAGTTCAACCACCGCTGCTGCCCGATTGCCTCCCCCTGCTTATCCTCTCGCTAGGGACCGCCACCGCTGCCCCATTGCCTCCCCCATCCCCGGGGTTATAATTACTTGTTCCCGGGGTCCGCGCTACTTCTGGATCCTACGGCGTCCTGCGCTGTTGCTGTGCGCTGCGCAATGACGAGCGACGTCCTCAACGCAGGACGCCGCCGGAGCCAGAAGTAGCGCAGGCCCCAGGAACAGGTAATTATAAAACCGGGGATGGGGGTGGCAATGGGGCTGTGGCGGCGGTCTCTGGCCAGAGGATAAGCAGGAGGAGGCAATCTGGCAGTGGCGGTGGTTGGACTCAGGACCCCAGGACAGGCAGGGGGAGAGAAGCGGGTGGCGGCGGCAGCGGTCTCTGGCCCCGCAAAAGCCGCTGAAGTTCATTGATTTAAAGCGGCCACTTTAAATCATTGATCTACAGTGGCTTCTGCGGGGCCAGAAACAGTTTATCGGGGTATACCCGCACACACACGTGTACCCTCATTTTACCAAGGAAATTTGGGGAGGGATTAAAATGCACAGAATATCGGTATAAGTTATCGGCTATCGGCCTGAAAGTTCACAGGTTATCGGTATCGGCTCTAAAAAATCAATATCGGTTGATCCCTAGTTTTTAGTTCTTTACACCATTCTAATGATCCCTGTTCAGGACTGTTTTCTGTTGTCCTTGCTAACTGCACAGGACACTGACTACACTGTCTGGTCTTATGTGATAGTTATGACAAGAGCATACCAACCAATGGCACAGGGACAACATGACCAGAGCTGTGAATTATTTGTTCCATGCTACAGGCGATTTTACAAGGTATATAAAAAACAAAAAAAAATTAATGCACCCAGATATAAATGTCAATTTGCTGTAAAACCTGACATGCAGTTTTGTCTGGGACAAGGTCTTTCCACAAAAGGGTGTAAAAGTGCTTTCCCTGCTGCCAGAGGATACTTTTAGGTAGTGCACCTCTTGGTGAGGTATTGTTGACTGCCTCTGACATGCCACTGCAACACATTTTAAGACATCTTGCTAAGTTGACAGACTTTGAGGGAGTCACATTATTGGACTTAGAGAATCACGATAGTTTTTGATGCATTGCCTGACATCTTGCCTGTTCCGACAAAGCTGTTAGGAGGTGGTGTGAAAGGTAGTTGTAGTTATTTAGTTGTTACCAACAGGCTCTGGATGGGCTAGAAAGACCACCAGTAGAAAGGATTGTTTGATGCACAGACAAGCATGAGCAGCTCCCACAGTCTCCTTGTCTACCATCCATTACACACCCCTGTCTCAGCCTGGACCATTTCCAGGAGCTTAGCAGAGGAAATTTTGGTGCCGCTGTTACCATTACATATCCTGTCATTGACAGACAGCTACCATAGCATTCAATTGTGTTGTGAAAAAGAAACCTGGATTGCTATGGACTGGAAGGTTATGGTATTTAGCAATAAATGTAGGTTCTGTTTTGGATTCAGAGATGATTGGGAACAAATATGGAGGCCATTTGGTGAGCACTTCAATCCTGCCTATGCTGTGGAGTTATACACTGCCAGAACTGCAGGTGTAGTGATCTGGGGGGCCATCCAGTACAACAGTTGGTTACTCCTAGTAGTGATACGAGGGGCATTGAAAGCTCAGCGACATGTGCAGGACACGATGCAGCCACGTGTGTTGCCTCTTGGCAGGGCTTCCAACAGGTGCTTCCTAGCAGGATAATGCTCACCCGCAAACTGCAGGGGTAGCCAAATAAAGTTGCTACCAAATTGTAACACTTTACCTGCCTGTATCCCAGATTTCTCGCCATTCAAGCATTTATGGAGAGCTAGCTTCTGCAACCTACCAGTGTGCAGGATCTACAAGCCCAGCTGTAACATCTGTATCTATACAGCTTTCTTTCAATTGTAGAGTTTTCACCAATAAAAAAATCATTTTGCTGTCACAATGTAATTACGTACATGTATCATCAAATCTTGGAAATGCAGCATGTGGGTGTTCAGCTCACCCTCCAGGATAGACGTGCACGGATGCCGCGCCCAGCCATGTGCGCAACACAGGGCAAAGAAGAGGAAAACGATCGAGCGAAATGTGTGATTGTATAAATACAGTAGTTACAAGATGAACTTTCACACTAGAGCCCATGTGTCTTAAAGGAGTAGTCCAGTATTGAAAAACGTATCCCTTATCCTAAGGATAGGGGATAAGTTTCAGATTGCCGGGGGTACGACCGCTGGGACCCCTAAGATCTCCCGTACGGGGCCCCGGCTCTCTGGCCAGATAGTGTGGGTTTACCAACGCATGAAACGGCGGCTGACACGCCCCCTCAATACAGCAATTTGGCAGAGCCGGAGATTGCTGAAGGCTGCGCTCCGGATCTGCCATAGATTTGTATTGAGGGGGCGTGTCAGCTGCCGCTTTGTGCCGGGGTTGACACGCCCCCTTCCCACAGACTGCCGGGGCCCCATACAGGAGATCGTGGGGGGTCCGACCACTGGGTCCTTAGGATAAGGGATACGTTTTCCTATCCTGGAATGCTTCTTTAATTTATGTCCTTTTGTTTTTGTATGGTAAAGTATAGGTATCTGTGGAACCATTAAAAGTGCAGCCCACATGATATGTATTATGCTGTTTCACTAATTTCTGGTGCATTGTAAATTAAATTCTATATAACTATAGAGGTCACTATCATTTAATAACATATCTGGATGTCTTCAGCTCCCATCTGCATTTGTCAGTTCGTCATGTGTATCCAAAGGACAAGGTGTGCACTTTCCCTGAGGAAGCAACCTTTCCAGCTTGTTCAGGGCAGGATTTGGCAGACATGCCATCTCTCCATGTGCCCTCCTAGCAGGAGGGATCAGTAATACAACTGATAGCTTACTGGCAATTTGCTTATGACAGTGCAAGAAGGGTACAGGAGACTAGCACAGAGCATATAATTGGTCTGACACTGGGGGAACTACCATTTGGCTAGAATTTTGGCCTATGACTGCCTTAGCTATCCATGGCGACACCCTTTTTTGACAGATATGTAAAATTAAATATACAGTACCCTTTTTAGGTCTCCTATCTAAATCTTTATTGCTGATGGCGTCTTTAATCCATTTTTTCAGATTTTATACTTACAGTAGAGATCTTCTGAACTTTCTCTCTTAACTACTGATTTATTTGATCTTAGGTCATGTGAAAAGTGGGCTAGTTCTGTTCTCATATGACGTTTTCCTCTCTTAAAGGGATTATAATGAAATAGTCAAAAAGCACCTCAAAGATATACCTTAGATACTGCACTGGATCCTCTCAACACAACCTTCTCTCTTCAGCTGTCACTGAAAAACCTTGTGTGTTACCTAAGGGGAACTACCGTATATGCCGGTGTATAAGACGACTTGGCGTATAAGACGACCCCCAACTTTTACAGTTAAAATATAGAGTTTGGGATATACTCGCCATATAAGACTACCCCTCCTACCGCGATGTACGGTACCTTGTAGTTCCCCCCACATTAGGTTGGCAGTATAGTCCCCCCACATTAGGTAGGCAGTATAGTTTCCCCCACATTAGCTAGGCAGTATAGTTCCCCCCCACATTAAGTTGGCAGTTCCCCCACATTAAGTTGCCAGTTCCCCCCAAATTAGGTTGCCAGTTCCCCCCACATTAGGTTGCCAGTTCCCCCACATTAGATTGACAGCTCCCCCACATTAGGTCGGCAGTTCCCCCACATTAGGTTAGCAGTTCCCCCACATTAGGTCGGCAGCTCCCCCACAATATGTCGGGAGTTACCCCACATTAGGTCAGCAGTTACCCCACATTAGTAGGCAGCTTCCCCACATTAGTAGCAGTTCCCCCACAATAGTAGGCAGTTCCCCCACATTTGTAGGCAGCTCCCCCCACATTTGTAGGCAGCTCCCCTCACATTTGTAGGCAGCTTCCCCCACATTAGGTCAGCAGTTCCCCCACAATAGTAGGCAGCTCCCCCCACATTAGATTGGCAGCTCCCCCAACAGACATACAGCTTCCAGCCATATACAGTGTATGGCTTCAGGCTGTATGTCTGTACAGTGTTCCGATCACTGCTCCTCCGGCCCGAGTCACCATCTACTGCTATGGCCTATGGATTATAGCAGTAGGTGCCGGGACCGGGGAGCGGTGACCGGATCACTTAAGATAGCACGGCCGGACACTCACCAGGTCCCGGTCGGCGTGCGTCCTCCTGCGGTCCTCCTGGTCCTGTGCTCCTCTGCCTCTATGACGTCCCGTGCATACAACCATAGAGACGGAGCACCGGACCGCAGGAGGACACGCGCCGCCGGGGAATGGTAAGTGACCTGCGGACATCCTTGTGTCCCGAAAAGATTTTTCGGGACACAGGGATGTTCGGCATAGGAATACCTATGATTATCTGCCCAGGTCGGCTCCCGTGTGTGGCTGCAGGCGGGTACCGGCCAGAGCAGGTAAAAACTAATACTGTATACTAAAAACCAGGGGGCCTCCAGCTGTTGTAAAACTACAACTCCCAGTATGCCCGGACAGCCTTTGCTGTGCTGGGAGTTGTAGTTTCACAACAGCTGGAGGCACCCTGGTTTTTAGTATACAGTATTAGTTTTTACTTGCTCTGGCCAGCCCCCGCCTGCAGCCACTCACTGGAGCCGGCTCGGGCAGATAATCAGAAGTTTTCCTATCCCGGACCTCAATACCCGGCGTATAAGACAACCCCTGACTTTTCAGAAGAAAATTCGGGGTTAAAAAGTCGTCTTATATGCCGGGATATACGGTATCTCCCCGAAACTAGTTGTGAAGGACAAAATAAATTGATGAGCGCTCTAACAATGACATTTGAAGAGGTCCATGTGTTGAGGGGATTTAGCTTAGCATTCAGGTTATTTGTTATCGGTGGTGCTTTGAGGCCGATTTCACTCCATTCTGCCATTGGGGTCTGGCGTCTACAACCATTTTAACTGCAGCTTCCTTTATTGAAATGATAAGGACCATATAGTCAACTAGGCTTATATAGGTGCTTTGCTCTGACACAACTCTACAAGGTGAGCACCTTTTGATCATAATTTTACATATTTAGTATAGTACCCTACTGTGTTACCCTATGATGTGTCTGCCCATTTTCTTCTTTTTCCATATGCTAAGTGCCTGTGGTAAAAAAAAAAAAAACAGCGCCACATTTGTCTACATGTTGTGTCTGGCATTGCAGTGCCCCATTTACTACAGTGGATCTAAACTGTAGTACCAGGCACAGCACATAGCTAGGTATGGTGCTGATTCTATAAAACAGTCATTCCCCCCCCCCCCCCCCCCCAATCCTGTTCAGTCCCTTTTGTACTTGTCAGAGCTCATTGTCAGACAAGATAACTTTTTAGAAGGATATGATACGTTATTTAGCTTTGTTCCATTTTTCCCATTTCTAAGCTCCATCACCATCACAGGTTAATGATTGTTATTTTTCTATAAAGCAAACCTGTACAAGTGCAAGTGCTGTCCAGGAGAAAACACCTAGATGACAGCTACATCGATACTTACTTCAGTGACTGTGTACCAGCCTTAGCCATTACTTCCAGGCATGTTGTATAATAGATCTTAGCGATTTCTAGATTTATTTTATTTTATTTTTTTGAATTTTTTATTGTGTTATTTTGGTTCAAAAACTATGAAAAACTTAACCTCTTTCCAGGTCTGTCACCAATGACAGAGAAGTCAGGTAAAATATCACCTACAAGGTTTATTTACATAACGCTTATTCCATAGTGTATACTGTTGTTTGACCAACAGGATATATTTCCTTTCATTTGCATGAGTTTACCATTGTTACTAATATTTTTATACAATTATACATTTCAGAAAAAAAGCTTACAATGCAGTTTCCTAAATTATTTAAGTTTACCTGTAACAAGATAAAAATTAAAAAAAAGGCTCCAGGCTTAATCTTTTTAACCCCTTAAGGACGCAGGACGTAAATGTACGTCCTGGTGAGGTGGTACTTAACGCACCAGGACGTACATTTACGTCCTAAGCATAACCGCGGGCATCGGAGCGATGCCCGTGTCATGCGCGGCTGATCCCGGCTGCTGATCGCAGCCAGGGACCCGCCGGCAATGGCCGACGCCCGCGATCTCGCGGGCGTCCGCCATTAACCCCTCAGGTGCCGGGATCAATACAGATCCCGGCATCTGCGGCGGTTCGCGATTTAAATGAACGATCGGATCGCCCGCAGCACTGCTGCGGGGATCCGATCATTCATAACGCCGCACGGAGGTCCCCTCTCCTTCCTCCGTGCGGCTCCCGGCGTCTCCTGCTCTGGTCTGTGATCGAGCAGACCAGAGCAGGAGATGACCGAAAACACTGATCTGTTCTATGTCCTATACATAGAACAGATCAGTATTAGCAATCATGGTATTGCTATGAATAGTCCCCTATGGGGACTATTCAAGTGTAAAAAAAAATGTAAAAAAATGTAAAAGTAAAAGTAAAAAAAAAAGTGAAAAATCCCCTCCCCCAATAAAAAAGTAAAACGTCAGTTTTTTCCTATTTTACCCCCAAAAAGCGTAAAAAAACATTTTTTATAGACATATTTGGTATCGCCGCGTGCGTAAATGTCCGAACTATTAAAATAAAATGTTAATGATCCCGTACGGTGAACGGCGTGAACGGAAAAAAAAAAAAAAAGTCCAAAATTCCTACTTTTTTAATACATTTTATTAAAAAAAAATTATAAAAAATGTATTAAAAGTTTTTTATATGCAAATGTGGTATCAAAAAAAAGTACAGATCATGGCGCAAAAAATGAGCCCCCATACCGCCACTTATACGGAAAAATAAAAAAGTTAGAGGTCATCAAAATAAAGGGATTATAAACGTACTAATTTGGTTAAAAAGTTTGTGATTTTTTTTAAGCGCAACAATAATATAAAAGTATATAATAATGGGTATCATTTTAATCGTATTGACCCTCAGAATAAAGAACACACGTCATTTTTACCATAAATTGTACGGCGTGAAAACAAAACCTTCCAAAATTAGCAAAATTGCGTTTTTCGTTTTAATTTCCCCACAAAAATAGTGTTTTTTGGTTGCGCCATACATTTTATGATATAATGAGTGATGTCATTACAAAGGACAACTGGTCGCGCAAAAAACAAGCCCTCATACTAGTCTGTGGATGAAAATATAAAAGAGTTATGATTTTTAGAAGGCGAGGAGGAAAAAATGAAAACGTAAAAATTAAATTGTCTGAGTCCTTAAGGCCAAAATGGGCTGAGTCCTTAAGGGGTTAACTGGTGCTGATCCTATCTGTGTGCTTAAATCCTGGTTTTCATACTTTTGTGGCTCCTAATTCTCTTTTTTAATTTTCTCACTTTGCATACAGTTCACTAAGGAGGAGGGGGCGTTGCCACATGAGATGATGCTTTTTCTCACATCCCATGTAGGAACTTCCTCCCTCTCTCCTCAGAGCTCACAATCTGTGTGACATGCCTCCAGCTCACACAGCAGGCTGATTGCATAGAACCGTTCTTTTCCCGCCCACATTTTCTGTATTTTGTCTCGGCATAGCTGCTGGCCGAGAAAGACAGTTAATATCTGCAGGAACAGTGTTCTTTGGAAGGGACCTCCTGGTGGTAAGAAGTATAAAGCATTTTTTCATTCAAAAATACAGTAAACACCTTTTTAACCAATGTACAGTATATTACAAATATACATATAATGTTATTATCTACATTTTATATTGTTTCTGCACATGAAAGTGGCCATTTTAGCACCTCGGCCTTCATTTAAAAGATTTATATTGGCAACGCGGTGGCTCAGTGGTTAGCACTTTGGCCTTGAAGCACTGGAGACCACAGGGGCAACATAATTTCCATTCAATAGAACACATTATTGTCTATGTGGTAGCCCAGTAGAGGATGGTGTTTCCCTGTACTCTTCTCCTGCTCTGTCAGACAGAGTCCCTTTATGTCCTCAGGGCCCCTGCGGTGTTACCCCCATTGTAAATATGTTATTCCTTATAAAGTGTATTGTACCTTTAATAGTTAGTACCATGTGATTAACGTTATATTAAAGTGATTGTTACCCAGGAGGCACTAGTGACCGGGTGCCCCCCCAAGTGACCTATGGGCTCTTTGCACAGCCCCCCTAAATAACCAGGGGAGGGGCTGCAATCTCTCTCTTCCAGCACTTTTGTTCCTAAGGTCCAGTGCAGTCAAGACGTCTTACAGAGTGTGTCCAGAGCATAGGAGGCCTCAAGCCTAAAGTCTGTAGCCACAAGTCAGCTCAAGTTAGCTAAAGTGATCGTCTTGTCAGTCACAAGTCAGTCATCGGTCAAGTCAATTGTCTAGTCTGTGGACTGCACTAAAGTGTCTCTACCTACTACAAGTCCCAGCAAGCCTGCGAGGTCCCCCTGTGTCACTGGCCGCCTCCCTGGGATTCATGCTGTACTGCATAGATTGTGTCATCTGTCTAACCTCAGCAAAGCTGCGGTTTGTCTGTAACTTGGCGTCGGTGTCTTCATTGCCCCCGTGCCTAGCCCAGTATTACCTTCGGGTGGTTAAGGCTAAACCACGCCCTGGGGTCACGACAAGAAGGGGTTGATAACATCTGCCCCTTGGGTTATAACATCTACCCTGCATTGCACCCCACTGACACCACATCTATTTTAAGTAGCTAGCATTCTGGCTGGGTTCGTACCAACCTAATACAGATGTATATTTCCGTCCGTTACCTCCATGTTTCTTGCTTACTATAGTTGGGCCGGATTTGCAGCTGTAATATAAGCTGTGAGGAATTGATACAGAAAGAATTTTAGAAAATTGTCTGACCTTGTATTATAAAAAAAGAATAACCTTTATTTACTAAAAGTGTCATGCTCTTTTGACTATTATTACTTTGCATACACAGTCTGGAATGTTTGTGTTTACAGTGGCATGTTTAAAATGTTATTAATCTGTCCACACATCCATTTGGGACAGGATTAGCCTTCATGTATTCAATCCACGCATCGGGAATCCCAGTATCTTCCAAGGCAGACAGTTTCTCCAGATCATTAATCCAAGCAATGTACTGCAGTTCCTCTAAAGAATGCTCAGTCTGAATATGGTTTGCATATTAATTAAATTCCATAGGTCACATTTTTTCAAAAATAAGATATGTAGGTTGCTAGGAGACACTGGAGACATGACTCCCAACTTTTTAGATGGTCAAAGAGGGTGAATGGTTTTAATTTAAATGGTTGAATAGTTTTAATTAAAATATTAGCACATTTTTTTATAATGTAAATTGCACTAACTGGTGGAATGACATATAACATATTACAGTTAGCAACCGTAAAGATAGCTTCTGAGGAAATAAAGTGTGCATTAATGCACATTTATTTCTCAGGTCTAAAGGAGGGACATTTAAACCATACCTGTAATGTTTTATATAATGTAGATAACATTTATGTATATTTGTAATATAAATTGATTATCCCCTTAATGACGCAGGGCATACTCTTACTCCCTGAGGCCGCTCCCATTCTATAACGCGGGGCCAACGGCTGGGACCTGTGGCTAATAGCGCGCGGCACTGATCGCAGTGCCGCACGCTATTAATCCTTTAGACTTGGCGTTCAAAGTTGATCGCTGCGTCTAAAGTGAAACTAAACTGCTCCCGGCTAGCTCAGTGGGCTGTTCTGGACCACTGCAGTGAAATTGCTGCGTCCTGAAAAGCTGTAGGACAGCTACCTTCCTCCTGGTGTCTGATCGCCGAACGACTGCTCAGTATTCCAAAGCATTAAAAAAGTGTAAAAAAATATAAAATAAATAAGTGTAAAAAAAGTGTAAAAAAATTTAAACAAAATGTAAAAAGTGTAAAAAATAAATATAAGGAAAAATAAAAAAATGCATAATATGTAGGATCACACGGCGCACATCCACAGCATATTACATGCTGCGGATGCCCGCCAGCAGTCACAATAATCAGCTCCCTACTGTGGCTGGGTAACTTTGTGTGTTCACTCATAGCGATGGATTTCCCGCCAGCAGTCATGAGCGGACACATTGAGCTACCCAGCCACAACAGTGATCTCGCACCTTGTAACTGCCGGGGGGCATCCGTGGTGTGAATTAAGCCGCGGATATGCTCTATGTGAACCTACACTGTGTCCTGTTCATACTGCGTTTCAGCAGTATGTTACAGCCACGCGTCACTACTAGCTGACCAGGGACCGATCAGAGCGATGCCTTGTCCAGCCAATACACTTGTATGGGGTACGGTATTGTTTTGACAGCTCTGATCTTTTGCAGGCATGGGGTGTCTATAATTCATATAATGATGCCCTGAATGCCAAAGGGGGCTCATCTCCTTCTTGGTTCTACCAGGCGGTCAGGCAACCAGATATGGTCTAAGTAGGGGTACTGCCCAGCTCGGGACAAACAGCGTGATAAAATATGGGTGCATTTCCTCCATTTCAAAAGTGACTTACCAAAATTATGTCCAACAAATAAAGAATTTGTGGAAAAAAGGCACATTTTTTTCCACTGACTTTGAAATAATTATAGCCACACAATAAGGGCTCAACGTACTTTCTTTTGCCCTAGGTGAATACTTTAGGGGCGTAGTTTCGAAAATTGGGTCACATCTGGGGGTGCAGTATTGTTCTGACAGCTAGAATGCTTTGCAAGATGAAGTGTGGCCCATAATTTGTATAAGGATATCCTGAAAGCCAAATGGGGCTCCTCTCCTTTTGTGTCCCACCATGTGGCCATCCAACCACATATGGCCTAAGCGGGGGTATTACCGAACACGGGACGAACAGTGTAATAAAATATGGGGCGCATTTTCTAATTTTCAGATGCAATGTACAAAAAATATGTCCCACAAATTATGCATTTGTGAAAAAAAAAAAAGAAAATGTAAATTTTTCCACTGACTTTGTAACCATTCCAGCCACACAAAAAGTACTCAAACTGCTCACTTTTGGTCTAGGTGAATACTTTATGGGGTGTAGTTTCCAAAATGGGGTTCTGTATGGTTCTGGCAGCTAAAACCCTTTGCAGGCATGAAGTGCGGCCTATAATCCATCCGGCCTAAAATTATGCCCTGAAAGCCAAATGGCGCTCCTCTCCTTCTGGGTCCTACCACGCGGCCAAGGAACCAAACATGGCCTAAGAGGGGGGTATTTCCAAACACGGGCCGAGCAGCTTAATGAAATATAGGATGCATTTCTTTCAATATTAGAAGCTATGTACAAAAAATATGTCCCACAAATGATGCATTTGCGAAGAAAGCTAATTTTCAATTTTTAACACTGACTTTGTAATAATTCCTGCCCTTGAGGGGTCTAATTTTTAGAATCGGGTCATTTGGGGGGTGGGGGGGGGGTCCTATGTTCTACCACCTTCAAATTTCTGCAAACCTTGCATAGCACATAAAAAAAAAGATGTACTTCTAAATTTTCAAAATTTCAAGTTAAATTGTTAGGCTTCTAATTCATGTAAAATGTAAATTAAAACCAAAAGAAATGCTTTCAAAATAAAGTAGACATCTGAAAGTATATGTTCCATAAACTATTTGGTCAGAAATTCTAAGTATTTGCAACATATTAGTGTTAAAATAGCGAAAAATCGTTCTTTTTTTTTTAAATGTCATGATTTTTTGCATTGTAAAAAAAAAAAAAACAAGAAATGATATCCACTTACTTTTACTATGTACACGAAAGGCAACTTGTGACAAAAAAAAGAATGTCAGAATTATCATGATTGGCAAAATGTTACCAGAGTTATTCTATAATAAAGTCAGACATCCCCGATTTATTCAGATTTGAACTCCTTAAGGGGTAAAAAAGGGACTTTCTAGTAGAGTCAAGGATGATCTCGCTGCACGGGATCCTCTGTCTTCCCTGAGTGATCTTATTCAGTTGGCCACTCGAATTGACGTGCGCTTTGGCGAGAGGCAGGAGGAGCTTTGTCTAGAGCGTGAACCTACTCGGACGCAACGTTTTCCCCGTTTGGCACCCGTATTCCAGCATCCACCTCAACCATCCTCTTTGCCCTCTGCCGAAGAGGTTATGCAGGTGGATAGTGCTCGTTAACACAGCAGGAGAGGTCCCGTCTGTGCAATGAAAATTAGTGTCTTTATTGTGCCAGCCCGGAGCATTTCCTCATAGACTGTTCTATACGACCAACTTGTCCGGGAAACGCTCGCACCTAGGGCATGTGGGAGAGGCATCCCTAGGTGTGAATTCTTTCCAGGGCATCGTTCTCCGCTGTAGCCTTTTTGGACTATGGTTCAACTGGAAACTTTATCAGCACCTCCCTGGTCCACAAACACAGTCTCCCAGTAACTCGGCTCATTTAGCCTATGTACATTTCTTCTATCAATGGAGAATCCCAGAATTGTGTGCTGCAATTCCGCACTGAACCTCTTCTCTTACAAGTGGGTGTGTTACACAAGGAGAAGATCGAGTTCTACGTGCTTCCTCATTGTATTTCGGAGCTTCTTCTCTGTCTTCCCTGGCTACAACATCACGCTCTGCATCTCAACTGGCAAACTGGTGAGGTCACCCGCTGGGGACCTTACTGTCAGAATCACTGTCTGACGACTACTCAGCCTTCATCTCCTTCCCTGCCGGGTCTGCCTCTTCCTTATCGTGATTATTCAGATGTGTTCTGCGAGAAGCAGGCAGAGTGTGTTCCACCACATCGTCCTTATGATTGTCCAGTTGACGTTCAGCCTGGGACTATGCCTTCCCGGGGAAGAATTTACCCCTTTTCTGTCCCTGACTGGCTCAATACATCAAAGAAAACCTACAAAATGGCTTCACCCGGGATCGTCTACGGGGCGCCAAAGTCTTCTTCAAGCTGGATCTGCGGGGAGCATACAATTCGAATTCAAGTAGGAGACAAATGGAAGACAGCCTTTAATACCTGTGATGGGCACTTTGAGTACCTTGTGATGCATTTTGGCCTCTGTAATGCTCCGGCTGCCTTCGAAGAATTTGTCAACGACGTCTTCCGTGATCTACTTTATACATGTGTTGTTATATATCTTGGTGACATCCTGATCTTCTCGCCCAATTTAGAGGTGCATCGTTCACATGTGCTGTAGGTCCTACAACGCCTCCGGGACAATCATTTATATGCCAAACTCGAGAAATGCTTTTTCTAAAAGTCAAGTCTTCTATTTCTTGGTTATATTGTTTCCAACCAAGGTCTCCAGATGGACCCTGATAAGCTGTTGGCAGTTTTGGACTGGCCTCGACCTACTGGCCTACAGGCAATACAACGCTTCCTGGGGTTTGCCAATTATTATCATCAGTTCATTCCACACTTTTCTTCTTTGGTTGCACCGATTGTGGCTTTTACTAAAAAAAAACTATAATCCCAAATCCTGGTCTCCTGAGGCAGAAGAAGCCTTCTCCCAATTAAAATCAGCATTTGCCTCGGCGCCAATCTTGTCAAGACCCGATCCTGAGAAACCTTTTTTCCTAGGGGTCGACGCCTCATCTGTAGAAGCTGGCACTGTTCTGACTCAAAAGACCTCCAAAGGTAAAACAATGACTTGTGGCTTCTTCTCCTAGACCTTTTCTCCCGCAGAGAGGAACTATTCTATTGGAGATCGGGAACTTCTCGCAATTAAGCTTGCTTTGGAAGAGTGGCGACATATATTGGAAGGTTAGTCTTATCCAGTCAGCATCTATATGGATCACAAGAATCTTTTATATCTCCAGTCCGCACAGCGACTGAACCCTCGGCAGGCCAGATGGTCTCTATTCTTTTCCAGGTTTAATTTCTTTATTCATTTTCGTCCTGCGGACAAGAATGTCCGACCCCATGCTCTCTCTAGGTCCTCTGATGTGGTAGGACTGGACTCCACTCCACGGCATATTGTACCACCTGAGCGTTTGATTTCAGCAGCGCCTGCCTACCTTCAGCATGTTCCTCTGGGAACAGTCTTTTGTTTCTTTTCAAATTAGACGCAGAGTTTTGAACTGGGGACATTCCTCTTTGCTGGCATTCTGGAGTACAGAAGTCCATACAACTAATCTCCCGGCATTTCTGGTGGCCGAACCTTGTACACGATGTAACTGATTTTGTCCAGACTCCTCAGCTCAAACCTGCAGGTCTTTTACAGCCTTTGCCTATTCCGGAAGATCATTGGTCTCACATTGCTATGGACTTCATCACTGATCTACCACCTTCCTGTAACAACACAGTCATCTTTCAAAAAAGCAAAAAATATTGAAGATGTGTTAACACACAGCAGATTTGCATCACAAAATCGCAACTGGTTGAACAAATCCACATTAGTAGGTAATCACCGCTGTTGAAGTTGTAACTGGTGTAGCTTCCTAAAAAAAGGGAGGAATTTTTTCCTAGGGGGCTGTGATTTTTCAGTAAAGGACTTTATCTGCTGCCGTACAGATTATGTAGTTTACGGAATCGCGTGTTCTTGTGGGCGTTTTTACATTGGATGCACTGTGCGCCCCATGCACACACGATTTCGAGAATACATCCATTCCTTGAAAACGCTAAAGGGCTCCACAAGATTAATTAATCATGTATTAGAAGAACACAATGGAGATTCCAAAGTATTGGAATTCTTCGAAATAGAAAGAGTTAACATCAAAGACGGCGGTGATAGGAGAAAAGCATTGCTCCAGAGCGAAACAAGATGGATTTTGCGCACTAAGGCACAAGGTTATACCTGCATCTCCTTCTGGTTCTCTGCAAAGTTGCATTCTCTGCAAAGTTGCATTGTCTGTGTTTCACTTTGTTTTTTTTTCTCTATGTCCCTTTGCACAGTTGTAAGTTAAGAGATACGCCCATCTGCACCGGAGCACAGGTATTTAACCTGAGTTCCGGCGGTAGTAGGGGAGTGGTCTGAGGAAGTGCGCCTCGCGCACGAAATAGCTATCACCGCTACGTGGATGGCGTCCAAGTCCTCCCTTGCCTTGTCTGTTACTATGCTGCACTTTATGGAATAAATAAGTTTGTTATACTACGATACTGGTGAGTGCCATTTGCCTTCTTTCATTGCTGCATTCACATGGACTGTTTTCCAATAAATTGAGCACCCCAGTTCGGATTCACTGCAGTCGTCATTTCCAACACAGGTGTATATGAACTTGCCAAAAGCCACAATAAGCAGTGCTGTGCCGAACGCTATCCCTGCATTTACCACAGTCATCTCGGTTGTTGTTGATCGTTTCTCCAAGATGGCTCATTTCGTGCCTCTGCCTGGTCTTCCTTCTGCTCCACAGATGGCAAAACTGCCTTCAGCATATCTTTTGCCTACATGGCCTTCCGACTCACATCGTCTCTGATCGAGGAGTTCAGTTCATCTCCAATCTCTGGCGGCCCTATGTTCACGTATTAAAATCAAACTGGACTTTTCTTCTGCCTACCATCCCCAGACGAACGGCCAGGTTGAGAGAGTGAATCAAATTGTCACGATGCCGGCTGGCAGGTAGTGGATCCTCTGTGCCAGAGAGGGATTGGCGTGGACCGTGCTAGTGGACCGGTTCTAAGCCACTACTGGTTTTCACCAGAGCCCGCCGCAAAGCGGGATGGTCTTGCTGCGGCGGTAGTGACCAGGTCGTATCCACTAGCAACGGCTCACCTCTCTGGCTGCTGAAGATAGGCGCGGTACAAGGGAGTAGGCAGAAGCAAGGTCGGACGTAGCAGAAGGTCGGGGCAGGCAGCAAGGATCGTAGTCAGGGGCAACGGCAGAAGGTCTGGAAACACAGGCAAGGAACACACAAGGAACGCTTTCACTGGCACTAAGGCAACAAGATCCGGCAAGGGAGTGCAAGGGAAGTGAGGTAATATAGGGAAGTGCACAGGTAATTACCCTAATTGGAACCACTGCGCCAATCAGCGGCGCAGTGGCCCTTTAAATCGCAGAGACCCGGCGCGCGCGCGCCCTAGGGAGCGGGGCCGCGCGCGCCGGGACAGAACAGACGGGGAGCGAGTCAGGTAGGGGAGCCGGGGTGCGCATCGCGAGCGGGCGCTACCCGCATCGCGAATCGCATCCCGGCTGGCAGCGGGATCGCAGCGCCCCGGGTCAGAGGACGTGACCGGAGCGCTGCAGCGGGGAGAGTGAAGCGAGCGCTCCGGGGAGGAGCGGGGACCCGGAGCGCTCGGCGTAACAGTACCCCCCCCCTTGGGTCTCCCCCTCTTCTTGGAGCCTGAGAACCTGAGGAGCAGACTTTTGTCAAGGATGTTGTCCTCAGGTTCCCAGGATCTCTCTTCAGGACCACAACCCTCCCAGTCTACTAAAAAAAAATTTTTCCCTCTGACCTTTTTGGCAGCCAAAATTTCCTTGACCGAGAAGACGTCCGAGGAGCCGGAAACAGGAGTGGGAGGAACAGATTTGGGAGAAAAACGGTTGAGGATGAGTGGTTTGAGAAGAGAGACGTGAAAGGCATTAGGGATACGAAGAGAAGGAGGAAGAAGAAGTTTATAAGAGACAGGATTAATTTGACACAAAATTTTGAAAGGACCAAGATAGCGTGGTCCCAACTTGTAGCTAGGGACACGGAAGCGGACATATTTAGCGGAGAGCCATACCTTGTCTCCAGGGGAAAAAACGGGGGGAGCTCTTCTTTTCTTATCCGCGAACCTCTTCATGCGTGAAGAAGCCTGTAAGAGAGAATTTTGGGTCTCTCTCCATATAATGGAAAGGTCACGAGAAATTTCATCCACAGCGGGCAGACCAGAGGGCAAGGGGGTAGGGAGGGGGGGAAGAGGGTGACGGCCGTACACCACGAAAAATGGGGATTTGGAGGAAGATTCAGAGACCCTGAAGTTATACGAGAATTCGGCCCATGGAAGGAGATCTGCCCAGTCATCCTGGCGGGAGGAAACAAAATGTCGCAAATAATCACCCAAGATCTGGTTAATTCTTTCTACTTGTCCATTGGACTGGGGATGATATGCAGAGGAAAAATTTAATTTAATCTTGAGTTGTTTACAGAGAGCCCTCCAGAATTTAGACACGAATTGGACACCTCTATCCGAGACAATCTGCGTAGGCAACCCGTGAAGACGAAAAATGTGTACAAAAAATTGTTTAGCCAACTGAGGCGCAGAAGGAAGACCAGGAAGAGGGATGAAATGTGCCATTTTGGAGAATCGATCAACGACCACCCAAATAACAGTGTTGCCACGGGAAGGGGGTAAATCAGTAATAAAATCCATACCAATCAGAGACCAAGGCTGTTCGGGGACAGGCAGAGGATGAAGAAAACCAGCGGGCTTCTGGCGAGGAGTCTTATCCCGGGCACAGATAGTGCAGGCTCGCACAAAGTCCCCAACATCCGTCTCCAGAGTCGGCCACCAATAGAAGCGGGAGATGAGTTGCACAGATTTCTTGATGCCCGCATGACCTGCGAGATGGGAGGAGTGACCCCATTTGAGGATTCCGAGGCGTTGGCGTGGAGAAACAAAGGTCTTCCCAGGAGGAGTCTGCCTGATGGAGGCAGGAGAAGTGGAGATCAGGCAGTCAGGTGGAATGATGTGTTGCGGAGGGAGATCAACTTCTGAGGCATCCGAGGAACGAGAGAGAGCATCGGCCCTAATGTTCTTATCGGCAGGACGAAAGTGAATCTCAAAATTAAATCGGGCAAAGAACAGAGACCACCGGGCCTGGCGAGGATTCAGCCGTTGGGCAGACTGGAGGTAGGAGAGGTTCTTGTGGTCGGTGTAGATAATAACAGGAGAACTTGATCCCTCCAGCAGATGCCTCCATTCCTCAAGTGCTAATTTAATGGCTAGAAGCTCTCGATCCCCGATGGAGTAGTTCCTCTCCGCTGGAGAGAAGGTCCTAGAGAAAAAACCACAAGTGACAGCATGCCCGGAAGAATTTTTTTGTAGAAGAACAGCTCCAGCTCCCACTGAGGAGGCATCAACCTCCAATAGGAAGGGTTTGGAAGGGTCAGGTCTGGAGAGGACGGGAGCCGAAGAAAAGGCAGACTTGAGTCGTTTAAAGGCGTCTTCTGCTTGAGGAGGCCAGGACTTGGGATCAGCACTTTTTTTGGTTAAAGCCACGATAGGAGCCACAATGGTAGAAAAATGTGGAATAAATTGCCTGTAATAATTGGCGAACCCCAAAAAGCGTTGGATAGCACGGAGTCCGGAGGGGCGTGGCCAATCTAAGACGTCAGAGAGTTTGTCTGGATCCATCTGTAGTCCCTGGCCAGAGACCAAATATCCTAGAAAAGGAAGAGATTGGCATTCAAACAGACATTTCTCAATTTTGGCATAGAGTTGGTTGTCACGAAGTCTCTGAAGAACCATACGGACATGCTGGCGGTGTTCTTCTAGATTGGCAGAAAAAATTAGGATATCGTCCAGATATACAACAACACAGGAGTATAACAGATCACGAAAAATTTCATTGACAAAGTCTTGGAAGACGGCAGGGGCGTTGCACAGTCCAAAGGGCATGACCAGATACTCAAAGTGTCCATCTCTGGTGTTAAATGCCGTTTTCCACTCGTCCCCCTCTCTGATGCGGATGAGGTTATAGGCGCCTCTTAAGTCCAATTTAGTGAAGATGTGGGCACCTTGGAGGCGATCAAAGAGTTCAGAGATGAGGGGTAAGGGGTAGCGGTTCTTAACCGTGATTTTATTAAGACCGCGGTAGTCAATGCAAGGACGTAGGGAGCCATCTTTTTTGGACACAAAGAAAAATCCGGCTCCGGCAGGAGAGGAGGATTTACGGATAAAGCCCTTCTTTAGATTCTCCTGGACGTATTCGGACATGGCAAGAGTCTCTGGGGCAGAGAGAGGATAAATTCTGCCCCGGGGTGGAGTAGTACCCGGGAGGAGGTCGATAGGGCAATCATAAGGCCTGTGAGGAGGTAGTGTCTCAGCTTGTTTTTTGCAGAAAACATCCGCGAAGTCCATATAGGCCTTAGGGAGACCGGTTACTGGAGGAACCACAGAGTTACGGCAAGTGTTACTGGGAACCGGTTTTAGACAGTTCTTGGAACAAGAGGACCCCCAACTCTTGATCTCCCCAGTGGACCAATCCAGGGTAGGGGAATGAAGTTGAAGCCAGGGAAGTCCAAGGAGAATTTCTGAGGTGCAATTGGGGAGGACCAAAAGTTCAATCCTCTCATGATGAGATCCGATGCTCATAAGAAGGGGCTCCGTGCGGAAACGTATGGTACAGTCCAATCTTTCATTATTTACACAATTGATGTAGAGGGGTCTGGCGAGACTGGTCACCGGGATGTTGAACCTGTTGACGAGAGAGGCCAAAATAAAATTTCCTGCAGATCCAGAGTCCAAGAAGGCCACAGCAGGGAAGGAGAAGGCAGAGGCAGACATCCGCACAGGCACAGTAAGACGTGGAGAAGCAGAGTAGACATCAAGGACTGTCTCACCTTTGTGCGGAGTCAGCGTACGTCTTTCCAGGCGGGGAGGACGGATAGGACAATCCCTCAGGAAGTGTTCGGTACTAGCACAGTACAGGCAGAGGTTCTCCATACGGCGTCGTGTCCTCTCTTGAGGTGTCAGGCGAGACCGGTCGACCTGCATAGCCTCCACGGCGGGAGGCACAGGAACAGATTGCAGGGGACCAGAGGAGAGAGGAGCCGAGGAGACGAAACGCCTCGTGCGAACAGAGTCCATATCTTGGCGGAGTTCCTGGCGCCTTTCAGAAAAACGCATGTCAATGCGAGTGGCTAGGTGAATGAGTTCATGTAGATTAGCAGGGATTTCTCGTGCGGCCAGAACATCTTTAATGTTGCTGGATAGGCCTTTTTTGAAGGTCGCGCAGAGGGCCTCATTATTCCAGGACAATTCTGAAGCAAGTGTACGGAATTGTACGGCATACTCGCCAACGGAAGAATTACCCTGGACCAGGTTCAACAGGGCAGTCTCAGCAGAAGAGGCTCGGGCAGGTTCCTCAAAGACACTTCGGATTTCCGAGAAGAAGGAGTGTACAGAGGCAGTGACGGGGTCATTGCGGTCCCAGAGCGGTGTGGCCCATGACAGGGCTTTTCCGGACAGAAGACTGACTACGAAAGCCACCTTAGACCTTTCAGTGGGAAACAGGTCCGACATCATCTCCAGATGCAGGGAACATTGGGAAAGAAAGCCACGGCAAAACTTAGAGTCCCCATCAAATTTATCCGGCAAGGATAAGCGTATCCCAGGAGCGGCCACTCGCTGCGGAGGAGGTGCAGGAGCTGGCGGAGGAGATGACTGCTGAAGCTGTGGTAGTAACTGTTGTAGCATAACGGTCAGTTGAGACAGCTGTTGGCCTTGTTGCGCTATCTGTTGTGACTGCTGGGCGACCACCGTGGTGAGGTCAGCGACAACTGGCAGAGGAACTTCAGCGGGATCCATGGCCGGATCTACTGTCACGATGCCGGCTGGCAGGTAGTGGATCCTCTGTGCCAGAGAGGGATTGGCGTGGACCGTGCTAGTGGACCGGTTCTAAGCCACTACTGGTTTTCACCAGAGCCCGCCGCAAAGCGGGATGGTCTTGCTGCGGCGGTAGTGACCAGGTCGTATCCACTAGCAACGGCTCACCTCTCTGGCTGCTGAAGATAGGCGCGGTACAAGGGAGTAGGCAGAAGCAAGGTCGGACGTAGCAGAAGGTCGGGGCAGGCAGCAAGGATCGTAGTCAGGGGCAACGGCAGAAGGTCTGGAAACACAGGCAAGGAACACACAAGGAACGCTTTCACTGGCACTAAGGCAACAAGATCCGGCAAGGGAGTGCAAGGGAAGTGAGGTAATATAGGGAAGTGCACAGGTGATTACCCTAATTGGAACCACTGCGCCAATCAGCGGCGCAGTGGCCCTTTAAATCGCAGAGACCCGGCGCGCGCGCGCCCTAGGGAGCGGGGCCGCGCGCGCCGGGACAGAACAGACGGGGAGCGAGTCAGGTAGGGGAGCCGGGGTGCGCATCGCGAGCGGGCGCTACCCGCATCGCGAATCGCATCCCGGCTGGCAGCGGGATCGCAGCGCCCCGGGTCAGAGGACGTGACCGGAGCGCTGCAGCGGGGAGAGTGAAGCGAGCGCTCCGGGGAGGAGCGGGGACCCGGAGCGCTCGGCGTAACACAAATCCTTGGAGACTATCGTTGTCATTTTGTTTCAGCCCAACAGGACCATTGGGTCGACCTTTTAACTTGAAGGAGATATGGAAAAACAAGGTGCGCTCCTAGTGGTGAGATCGTAAATATAACAAGACCTTTTATCTTGGGCAGAGTTCTCTTATAATCTCAAGGATTCTGAGTGTACACAAACTTGACCATTCTTCATAGTCTACGGCCGTCACCCTTGTCCTCTTCTTCCACTTCCTGCCTCTTCTGGAGTGCCCGCTGTTGATGACCAATTACGGGATTTTATGACCATCTGGCAAGAGACCCGGCGCTCTTTTTTGTTCTCTCCTCTTCCCGTATGAAGTCTTGGGCAGATAAGAAGAGAAGACCCCCCCTCCGACTTACTCTCCTGGCGACAAGGTCTGGTTCTAGGCCAAATATATCCGTTATAAGGTTCCCAGCTACAAGTTGGGTCCTCACTTCCTGGGTCCTTGTGAGGAAGTGAGGAGGTTGTGATATGAGGACGGGATATGAGGTCGAGATAGGAGGTTGGGATAGGAGGACGGCATATGAGGACGGGATATGAGGTCGAGATAGGAGGTCGGGATAGGAGGACGGCATATGAGGACGGGATATGAGGTCGAGATAGGAGTACGGGATAGGAGGTTGTGATAGGAGGACGTGGATAGGAGGTTGGGATAGGAGGTCGGGATATGAGGACGGGATATGAGGACGGGATAGGAGGTTGGGATATGAGGATGGGATATAAGGTCAGGATATGAGGTTAAGATATGAGGACGGGATATGGGGACGGGATATGGGGTTGGGAGATGACAACAATATATGAGAATAGAATTTGAAGTCAAAAGCTTCCTCCTTTGTTGATTTTCCTCCCCAACAAGGATTAGGAAGGAAAAACCGGGCAAGGCTGGGTACTCAGCTAGTCAGTTATAGAATTATATTTGTAGGAATTTTCAGAGGTTATATTGCCCGACATATTAGTGGGTTTTTCCTTTACTAAAGTCTCCTGTGATATATGTCTTACCCTGTTGAAAGCATTTATCAAAATAGGTTTTGGTGCGCTCCTAGTGGTGAGATCGTAAATGTAACAAGACCTTTTATCTTGGGCAGAGTTCTCTTATAATCTCAAGGATTCTGAGTGTACACAAACTTGACCATTCTTCCTAGTCTACGGCCATCACCCTTGTCCTCTTCTTCCTCTTCCTGCCTCTTCTGGAGTGCCCGCTGTTGATGACCAATTACGGGATTTTATGACCATCTGGCAAGAGACCCGGCGCTCTTTTTTGTTCTCTCCTCTTCCCGTATGAAGTCTTGGGCAGATAAGAAGAGAAGACCCCCCTCCGACTTACTCTCCTGGCGACAAGGTCTGATTCTCGGCCAAATATATCCGTTATAAGGTTCCCAGCTACAAGTTGGGTCCTCACTTCCTGGGTCCTTGTGAGGAAGTGAGGAGGTTGTGATATGAGGACGGGATATGAGGTCGAGATAGGAGGTCGGGATAGGAGGACGGCATATGAGGACGGGATATGAGGTCGAGATAGGAGGTCGGGATAGGAGGACGGCATATGAGGACGGGATATGAGGTCGAGATAGGAGTACGGGATAGGAGGTTGTGATAGGAGGACGTGGATAGGAGGTTGGGATAGGAGGTCGGGATATGAGGACGGGATATGAGGACGGGATAGGAGGTTGGGATATGAGGATGGGATATAAGGTCAGGATATGAGGTTAAGATATGAGGACGGGATATGGGGACGGGATATGGGGTTGGGAGATGACAACAATATATGAGAATAGAATATGAAGTCAAAAGCTTTCTCCTTTGTTGATTTTCCTCCCCAACAAGGATTAGGAAGGAAAAACCGGGCAAGGCTGGGTACTCAGCTAGTCAGTTATAGAATTATATTTGTAGGAATTTTCAGAGGTTATATTGCCCGACATATTAGTGGGTTTTTCCTTTACTAAAGTCTCCTGTGATATATGTCTTACCCTGTTGAAAGCATTTATCAAAATAGGTTTTGGTGCGCTCCTAGTGGTGAGATCGTAAATGTAACAAGACCTTTTATCTTGGGCAGAGTTCTCTTATAATCTCAAGGATTCTGAGTGTACACAAACTTGACCATTCTTCCTAGTCTACGGCCATCACCCTTGTCCTCTTCTTCCTCTTCCTGCCTCTTCTGGAGTGCCCGCTGTTGATGACCAATTACGGGATTTTATGACCATCTGGCAAGAGACCCGGCGCTCTTTTTTGTTCTCTCCTCTTCCCGTATGAAGTCTTGGGCAGATAAGAAGAGAAGACCCCCCTCCGACTTACTCTCCTGGCGACAAGGTCTGATTCTCGGCCAAATATATCCGTTATAAGGTTCCCAGCTACAAGTTGGGTCCTCACTTCCTGGGTCCTTGTGAGGAAGTGAGGAGGTTGTGATATGAGGACGGGATATGAGGTCGAGATAGGAGGTCGGGATAGGAGGACGGCATATGAGGACGGGATATGAGGTCGAGATAGGAGGTCGGGATAGGAGGACGGCATATGAGGACGGGATATGAGGTCGAGATAGGAGTACGGGATAGGAGGTTGTGATAGGAGGACGTGGATAGGAGGTTGGGATAGGAGGTCGGGATATGAGGACGGGATATGAGGACGGGATAGGAGGTTGGGATATGAGGATGGGATATAAGGTCAGGATATGAGGTTAAGATATGAGGACGGGATATGGGGACGGGATATGGGGTTGGGAGATGACAACAATATATGAGAATAGAATATGAAGTCAAAAGCTTTCTCCTTTGTTGATTTTCCTCCCCAACAAGGATTAGGAAGGAAAAACCGGGCAAGGCTGGGTACTCAGCTAGTCAGTTATAGAATTATATTTGTAGGAATTTTCAGAGGTTATATTGCCCGACATATTAGTGGGTTTTTCCTTTACTAAAGTCTCCTGTGATATATGTCTTACCCTGTTGAAAGCATTTATCAAAATAGGTTTTGGTGCGCTCCTAGTGGTGAGATCGTAAATGTAACAAGACCTTTTATCTTGGGCAGAGTTCTCTTATAATCTCAAGGATTCTGAGTGTACACAAACTTGACCATTCTTCCTAGTCTACGGCCATCACCCTTGTCCTCTTCTTCCTCTTCCTGCCTCTTCTGGAGTGCCCGCTGTTGATGACCAATTACGGGATTTTATGACCATCTGGCAAGAGACCCGGCGCTCTTTTTTGTTCTCTCCTCTTCCCGTATGAAGTCTTGGGCAGATAAGAAGAGAAGACCCCCCTCCGACTTACTCTCCTGGCGACAAGGTCTGATTCTCGGCCAAATATATCCGTTATAAGGTTCCCAGCTACAAGTTGGGTCCTCACTTCCTGGGTCCTTGTGAGGAAGTGAGGAGGTTGTGATATGAGGACGGGATATGAGGTCGAGATAGGAGGTCGGGATAGGAGGACGGCATATGAGGACGGGATATGAGGTCGAGATAGGAGGTCGGGATAGGAGGACGGCATATGAGGACGGGATATGAGGTCGAGATAGGAGTACGGGATAGGAGGTTGTGATAGGAGGACGTGGATAGGAGGTTGGGATAGGAGGTCGGGATATGAGGACGGGATATGAGGACGGGATAGGAGGTTGGGATATGAGGATGGGATATAAGGTCAGGATATGAGGTTAAGATATGAGGACGGGATATGGGGACGGGATATGGGGTTGGGAGATGACAACAATATATGAGAATAGAATATGAAGTCAAAAGCTTTCTCCTTTGTTGATTTTCCTCCCCAACAAGGATTAGGAAGGAAAAACCGGGCAAGGCTGGGTACTCAGCTAGTCAGTTATAGAATTATATTTGTAGGAATTTTCAGAGGTTATATTGCCCGACATATTAGTGGGTTTTTCCTTTACTAAAGTCTCCTGTGATATATGTCTTACCCTGTTGAAAGCATTTATCAAAATAGGTTTTGGTGCGCTCCTAGTGGTGAGATCGTAAATGTAACAAGACCTTTTATCTTGGGCAGAGTTCTCTTATAATCTCAAGGATTCTGAGTGTACACAAACTTGACCATTCTTCATAGTCTACGGCCATCACCCTTGTCCTCTTCTTCCTCTTCCTGCCTCTTCTGGAGTGCCCGCTGTTGATGACCAATTACGGGATTTTATGACCATCTGGCAAGAGACCCGGCGCTCTTTTTTGTTCTCTCCTCTTCCCGTATGAAGTCTTGGGCAGATAAGAAGAGAAGACCCCCCTCCGACTTACTCTCCTGGCGACAAGGTCTGGTTCTCGGCCAAATATATCCGTTATAAGGTTCCCAGCTACAAGTTGGGTCCTCACTTCATTGGTCCTTGTGAGGAAGTGAGGAGGTTGTGATATGAGGACGGGATATGAGGTCGAGATAGGAGGTCGGGATAGGAGGACGGCATATGAGGACGGGATATGAGGTCGAGATAGGAGGTCGGGATAGGAGGACGGCATATGAGGACGGGATATGAGGTCGAGATAGGAGTACGGGATAGGAGGTTGTGATAGGAGGACGTGGATAGGAGGTTGGGATAGGAGGTCGGGATATGAGGACGGGATATGAGGACGGGATAGGAGGTTGGGATATGAGGATGGGATATAAGGTCAGGATATGAGGTTAAGATATGGGGACGGGATATGGGGTTGGGAGATGACAACAATATATGAGAATAGAATATGAAGTCAAAAGCTTCCTCCTTTGTTGATTTTCCTCCCCAACAAGGATTAGGAAGGAAAAACCGGGCAAGGCTGGGTACTCAGCTAGTCAGTTATAGAATTATATTTGTAGGAATTTTCAGAGGTTATATTGCCCGACATATTAGTGGGTTTTTCCTTTACTAAAGTCTCCTGTGATATATGTCTTACCCTGTTGAAAGCATTTATCAAAATAGGTTTTGGATAGCCTTTATCAATGAAACGATTGTGAAGGATGCTTGAATGTCTTATAAAATCGCAATCTTTTGTACAGCTTTTTCCGACACGTAAATATTGTCCGCAGGGTACGTTTTTTATCCATTGCGGGTAATGAGAACTATTGTAATCTAACAGACTATTCACATCTACCTTTTTGAAAAAGGTTTCAGTAGACCTTTTTCCAGACATATCCTTCTTTAAAAGTAAATCTAAAATTCTATATTATTTTCAGAGTACTGTAAGGTAAAGGAAAGACCCCAATTATTAGAATTAAGATAAGTAACAAACTGTTCGGCCAAAGCAAAAGTGCCTGGCCAAATAAAGATCAAATCGTCTATAAAACATTTATAAAATATGATATAGGGACTATATTGAGGGGACTGTGCTATATACAAGGACTCGAATCGCCAAATTTGCGTACCTGGGGGCGAAACGAGTCTCCATAGCACAGCCCCTCGTCTACCTAAAAATTATGTTGTTAAATTGAAAAACATTATGCTACAAAATTAATTCCATGGCTTCAATTAGAAATAAACCTTGACATTTATTAAGTGAGAGTTCACTATAAAAAGTGTCATGTCATGTAGAAATATTAGAATAAAGTGCACAAACGTCAAGGGTGATAAAAGAAAAGTGGAGGCTAGGGTTAAGGATTGAAGTTCTCTAATGAGTTGTGTCAAATCTTTGAGATGGCTATATATGTATATGTATTTTGATATATGTTCCTACTGGTACAATCCCTTTGTGTATTTGTATTTTTATTATATGATTTATCTATTATTACTGTTAAGGGTTAATCTTTTTTCCCTTAATGGGTTAAACGATTCCCCTATATAACATCCACATCCTGTTCTACCCTTCATGCCTGAAGAAGCGGAACTTCCACGAAACGCGTTGCATTGTGGGAATAAAGAATCCTTGTTTTCATCCTGGTCTCAGTGCCTGTATTACTCTGCTGGTTCTGGAGGACACCTCCCTGTATTGACACCTTAAAGGGGTACTCCGGTGTAAAACATTTTTTTTATAATCAACTGGTGCCAGAAAGCTAAACAGTTTTGCAAATGACTTTGATTTAAAAATCTTTATCCTTCCAGTACTTATTAGCTGCTATATACTACAGAGAAAGTCCTTTTCTTTTTGGATTTCTTTTTTTTTCTGTCCACAGTGCTCTCTGCTGACACCTCTGTCCATATCAGGAACTGTCCAGAACACGAGCATATCCACATAGCAAACCTGTGCTGCTCTGTACAGTTCCTGATTCAGACAGAGGTGTTAGCAAAGAGCACTGTGGACAGAAAAAAAAAAAGAAATCCAAATCTCTGTAATATAGCCGCTAATTAGTACTGGAAGGATAAAGATTTTTTAATAGAAGTAATTTACAAATCTGTTTAACTTTCTGGCACCAGTTGATAAAAAAAAAACTGTTTTCCACCAGAGTACCCCTTCAACCCATCCAGGACGCAGAGCGTACAGGTACGCCCTGGCGTCCTGGGACTTCAGGACCTAGGGCGTACTTGTACGCCCGTGGGAATTCCGGTCCTCACCACTCACCGTGCAGGGACTGGAGTGGGATGCCTTATGAATTCATTCAGCAGGCATCCCATGACAATGCCTGGGAGGGTCTTGAAAGCCGCAGATCGCCAGTGATTTCAGACCGGCGATCTGCTGCGATTGCGGGTCCAATCGTGTCTCGGGTGACCTGCTGACCTGGAAAAAAAGTGTGATTTGGGCTGTCCGAGACAGCCCCAATCACTCTTACCCAGCAGGAGTGAGGTGACACAGGTGCCAAGTCACGATCGCATGATTGATCGCTCCAGACGACCGCTCAATCACCGAGCCTGCTGGGCGGAGATCATGCTACGATCGGGCAAGTCGGGGGTCCCTTGCCTGTCCATCTGGGCAGGCAGGCATCCTTGGCATCTGCGTAGAAGGTCCCTGGAGTCGGCAGGAGGTGAGTTGTTTGCTTCCGGACAGCCAAAGGGTATGCTGAGAGTTGTAAAAATAAAAAACGAGCTGGAGGCACTCTGGGGATCATTTCCGTAGGGTATTTTTTGGTATCGGAGGCAAGTGTAATGCTTGCATCTGAGTACGTCCCTATGCAAATCCCTAATTTAGGCCTCAATTGCGCAATGCGCTCTCTCACTTCGGAGCCCTGTCGTATTTCAAGGCGACAGTATATGGCAAAATATGGGGTATTTCCGTACTCGGGAGATATTGCCTAACACATTTTGGGGGGCTTTTCTCCTTTACCCCTTATGAAATGGAAAAGTTGGGGTCTAAACCAGGATGTTTGTATAAAAAAAAAAAATTTTTAACACTAACATGCTGGTGTTGCCCCATACATTTCATTCTCAGAAGAGGTAAAAGGAAAAAAAGACCCCCAAAATTTGTAACACAATTTCTCCTGAGTACGGAAATACCCCATATGTGGACGTAAAATTCTCTGTGGGCGCACAACAGGGCTCAGGAGTGAGAGTGCACTCTGTACATTTGAGGCCTAAATTGGTGATTTGCACAGGGGTGGCTGATTTTACAGCGGTTCTGACATAAACGCGAAAAAATAGGAGAGGAAAATATAGCGGCGCATGCGCTCTTCGGACAGAGCGCTGCGATCACGTGATGTGGGACTCCACATAACTAGGACGTTTTGTTGAATCCAATGCATATGCATAGTGGTGGGTCGGGCTTAGGAGCCTTACCACAGGAGCTAGTGGCGGCCAGCCGGCGGGAGAGATGCCTTTAGTGCTCTTATTTTTATTAGAAATCCCAGCATTTCAGAACAAAATATCTCGGCGGCCAGTTGGCGAAAATAAGATTGGGATTAGTGTGGGTGAACAAGCTGACAGTTTTCTTTTAAAGTGACAGTGGTTAGATGTGCAAAAAATGCTCTGGTCCTTAATAATGGGCTGTGTCCTTAAGGGGTTAAGTCTGACTTGAAACACCGGGAGAAGGACTTCCACAAGGCGGTAGGAGATGTCGGCGCTGACCAAAGGAAAGGGAGGACCTAGGCCTGTTAGAATCAATCTGGCCTAGCCAGTGTCCCATGTGTATCTCCTAGCAACTATTAGGCATACTTACACGTAGGCCACATGTCTTAATCTAGTTACCACCTTGTCTACAACTAAATCCCTGTTCTGATTGTGTTCCTGCCCACGCTGAGAGTATAACGTTCTGCAATAGTCCCGTCTCTGAGACGGAGAACTCCGTCTTTGCAAGAAAAAGAGAAAGCTGAACAAAGGCCCCTCTGAATTACATTCATTTCTTTGTTGGCCTATGGTTGGGTCTGTGCTGCAAGGATATCATAAACATATCATGGGTATAGCCAATATTACAATGGAAATTGCATACATCATGTAACTATTTGATTTTAAATAATATCTTCAGTTAAGAGATTTTTTGAGATCCACAATATATGTGACATAAGGGGTATTCCAGGATTTTTTTTTTATTTGACTATGCTACAGGGGCTGTAAATTTAGTGTAGTTCATAATATAATGTCTGTACCTGTGTGTGACGATTTTCTCACAATTCTTATGTGACTTTCAGCGCAATATTTATTTTTAACAGCATACAAAATGACTGTTGTCTCAGATTTTTCCCAGGTTGCAATGCGGCCGAGACCTGACTGACTAGTCAGCTGATGACAGGGAGCCTGTCTGCTTCAATGGGTGAAGGAATCGCTTGGTGGTAGAGAGATCAATCTGCAACTAATGCAACAGCTGTAGGCACCCTGAAAACCACAGGTCTTTTGAATGGATGCAGCTCATTTATGTTTCAATGGGTGGGGTGGCTGATGTGTGGGAGGGAGGAAAATGGAATTATGGGATTTGTAGTCAAAGAAGAAAACTTAAACAGGAAATACCAGTTCACAAAAAGCTAGCCACAGTGTTATGGTAATCTCACAACATAGCCATTTAGCCCCAAGACAAGCGCAGATCCTTACTAAGCATGACCATTTCTGTCTGCCAGGTACGTACTAAAATCGCCTTATGGTGGATAACCCCTTTAAAGGAGATATCCAGTGGTGAACCCAGTGGTGAACAACTTATCCCCTATCCTAAGCATAGGGGATAAGTTGCAGATCGCGGGGGGTCCGGCCGCTGGGGCCCCCTGTGATCTCCTGTACGAAGCCCTGACAGCCCGCCGGAAGGGGGCGTGTTGACCTCCGCAGGAAGCGGCGACCGACACGCCCCCTCAATACAACTCTATGGCAGAGCCAAATCGCTGCCTTCGGCAATCTCCGGCTCTGCCATAGAGATGTATTGAGGGGGCGTGTCGGCCACCGCTTCGTGCGGTGGTCGACAACCGCTATCTGGCCGGAGAGCCTGGCCCCCGTACAGAGAGATTGCAGGGGGCCCCAGTGGTCGGACCCCCTGCCATCTCAAACTTATCCCCTATCCTTAGGATAGGGGAAAAGTTTTTCACCACTGGACTACCCCTTTAACAGTCTCGTTCAGAGGTAGGTAGATGCACAAGGGGTTGGTATATAGAGAGGGGGGCACTGTAGTAGTCTCCTACTGTTTATCAGATTTCAGGTACTGGGCTAATATATTTTTCTTAGTGTTAGATTCTTTGAGGCAAAACATTCATCCACTGTGTCCACCATTTGTCTGGTTGTGCCTACTTTTTGTGTCGATAAAGTGTTAAAGGACTTGTCCAGTGAAAGACAACCTATCCCCTTTCCACAGGACCTCCAGAATGGGGCCCCAGCTCTCAGAGAGAGCATATTCTACATTTATTTCTATGGGAGCGCCGAAGATGCCCGAGTGCTGTTCTCCAGCATCTTCGATGCTCCCATAAAATAATGGGGCATGGGGCCCTGTTCTTGAAATTGTAGGGTTCCCAGCAACGCTGTTTATCAGACACTCATCCCCTTTACTGTAGATAGAGGATAAGTTGCCTTTTACCATACAACACCGTACTAGAGATTCTAAACTGATGCTTCACTTTTGTTATATTTCTATGAATGGAACTTTTAATAAGGCATAAAGCGTCCACACTAGATCTTTGTGGCCATCAATCTTCCTTTCATATTTATGTAATCATTATTTTTCTGACATGTGAATTCATTGACTGTGTTGCCTGTTACCACGTTGCTGGTGACGGTTTGTCTTTTGAATATATGTATATTTATGTAGTTCTGCTTTTCTTCCGCTCAGTGCATAAAATATGGGAATATTGTAGAACTTGTAGCCTCCAGGGCAGGAAGAAAATCCTTTGGGAGTTCTACACAGAACTGTCTGTAACAAAATAAAACAGTAGCATGTCCAGTAACATGAAGCTTGTTCAAGGTTATTTTCATTCAGGCCATGGTTAAGAGCTTTTTCTCCACTATGAAATCAATATGAAAATCGAAGATATGTCAGCCCCTAGTATTATATTATACCAATTACTTGGGTAAAGCAGCTTTTATTCTTTTGTGTTACAATAGAACAGAAATTCCTTTAATCCAGCATCTGATAATATAGATAACAATGCTTAATAATCTGCCACCTGATCCAGCCTAGAAATGCAGAAGTATAAACAGAGCAGAGATGACCAGTTAGGAAACGCCTCTGTCGCAATAATGTCATATTAATTATTTCTCAAAGTACCGTATTTTTCGTCGTATAAGACGCATTTTTTCTTTCCCAAAATTGGGGGGGAAAAGTTGGTGCGTCTTATACGGCGAATACACACACCTATTGCGGCGGTCCCTGCGGCCATCAATGGCCGGGACCCGCGGCTAATACAGGACATCACCGATCGCGGTGATGCCCTGTATTAACCCTTCAGATGCGGCGAACAAAGCTGACCGCCGCGTCTGAAGCGGAAGTGACACTAACACGGCTGCTCAGTTGGGCAGTTCGGAGCGGTGTGCGTAGCGACATGATGACGTCGACGTGATAGCATGGATCCCGGAGAAGAAGAAGTCCGGAGCATCGGGGACACCCCGGGGACGTGGCGACAGTGATGGAGCGACATCCAGGGCAGCAGTGACGGGTCTGGAGCGGCGGGGACACGTGAGTATTAGCTCCTATCCAGTGGTCTTCAATCTGCGGACCTCCAGAAGTTGCAAAACTACAACTCCCAGCATGCCCGGACAGCCAACGGCTATAGTTTTGCAACATCTGGAGGTCCGCAGGTTGAAGATCACTGTTGGGGGCAGAATCTTTTTTTTCTAGATTTTGCACCTTTAAAATTGGGTGCGTCTTATATGCCAGTGCGTCCTATAGGGTGAAAAATACGGTATATCATACAGGAATGTCATATATTGGGTGGTAAAGTATGGAGCTAAGCCCACTCTATACATGGCGGATGCTAGCTGCTGTCTTGCAGCCATCATTGTCATCCTTCTTTGATGAAGTAAACAGCTACTGTTTTCATTGGCACCCTGATATTGCCATTGTGGGGTGCTCATTGGTTGTCATTGGCAACCTAAGGTCTTCTGAAGGCCTCTCTGGTTGCCATATAAGATAGGATAATACATCCTGCCATAGGCAAGCTGTATTAATAGAACCCCAATCAAACAATAATCTGCAATATAATATTGCAGTGTACTGGTGTATTGTATAAACAATCAAATGGTTACTTATACATGTCCCCTGTGGGGACTAAATAACTTGTAAAATACATCTCCCCTAGTAAAATTCATATCACCCCGTAAACTCCAAAAATAAAATACATATTTGGTATTGTAGCATGTGGAAATGTCTGATCTATTTAAATATTGCATTATTTATATATTTAGCATGGTTATGTTTTTAAATGCCCAGTTCTAGTATTGTGTTCTTTTGGTCACATCACATGCCAGAAAACTTGGATCAGAAATCCCTTTTGTAGCTCACTGTGCAAAAAAAAGAAAAAAAAAAAAATAATAATAATAAATATCCCTTAGAAGGGATAAAAAGTCATATAGGTCAGAATATGGTGATGCAAAGCTATTTAAAAAAAATTAAATTGCCGTCCTTATACTTATGGGACAAAGTGAGCATACCCCATGTAAACTATTTCAGTTTTTTTCCACATATTTTGCCTTCATTCTAAGAGTAAATACCCATACATTGTAATAACTGAACATAAAAACTCTACATTGTACCTGGTATTACCTGAGGCAGGCTTTTAACAGACTACTGGGATAATATTTCAAACTAGAATATTTTAAGCTTTGCGATGTTTGAGGGATTTCTGGCATGCACAGCCCACTTTAATTTCCCCCAAGGCACTTAAATGGGATTTAGATCAAGGAGTTGACCCTGCCATTCAAGAACCCTCCATTACTTTTCTTACCGCCAGTGCTTGGTGGATATATTGATAAGTTTGGGTCACTGTAATGTTAAAAGAACTAGGGCCCAGATTTATCAAACTGTGTGAGAGAAACAGTGGAGTGATTTTCCCATAGCAACCAATCACAGCTCAGCTTTCACTTTACCAGAGGTCATTAGCTAAGCTGTGATTGGTTGATGTGTGAAAAATCACTCCACCTTTTTCTCTCACACAGTTTGATAAATCTGGGCCTAGGTGTTTGATGTATCTAAGTTTTCATTCTCTAACAAATGACTATAAAAAAGGACATAAATAGGAGGAAACTGGGATGGTCAGGCATTCATGGTCTTTGGACTAATGATAGGCTAAATAGACATATATCAGTTCTATGTCAATAAATGAAATAGACTAGACTTTGAGACTTTGATAGTGGGCATAGCAATTTTAGTGGTAATTGTCCATAAATTCTTGGGCAGCCCTTAAAATATGTCAATTTGTCTAGTATCCATAAATAATAGATGGTTCTGTAATTTAATAAATTCTACTAATGTGTCTGTATCAGTAATCTGGGCTGTAGACATATATAATTTATAATCTTTATGATTCATTATAATCTTCCAATTTGCATCATTGAAGTATATTTCTATCAGGTTGGCAACTGCATCTCTGTGGTTCCACTTGTTCCAAATTCCTCAGGATACAATACTTTGAACACACAACATACTTTCTTCGGCCACTATAATTCGTCCACAGTCGTAGCCCCCTGACAGGATCGGCCATTGGCACAACCAGGTACAGTATAATGCTAGCCAAGCAACAGAAAAATTAACCCTTAAGGCAGAATCAGGTCCTACATTATACAACATGACCATGTTTTCTGTACCTGTCTCAGAATGAGCAGTTTCTGAGGGTGGCTCCATTTTATTTTTCTGGTACACGGTATGTACTGTAGACGACCTGAAAGGAGCTCCTTTTGACAACCTGTGTGAGAACTTTATTGTAACAATATTTTAAACCTACAATGGTCGTCCTAACACAGATTATTTTTGTTACTTAAGGGTTCAGTGTAAATACTCCAAAAATAATTAATTTATACTTTTTATAATCATAACTATGGAAGAGCGAATCGAATCTGATGAATCCAAATTCGTTACGAATTTCAGGAAAATTATATTTGCAATGAATGCGAATATCGCGAATCGCTTCATTAAACTCCATTTAGTGCAGTCCAGGCATCTAAAATGGCAGATCCACATGTGAGGACATGGGGCAAGGAATCCTGGGAAGGCGGAATGACCCTGAATCACAGGCAGCATGCAGCCAGCCCTGTGATGTCACAGCCCTATATACTCGTCAGCCATCTTGCGGCCAGTCACATCAGCATTCTATTACAGAGAGAGAGGGACAGACAGCAGTGTGTGTTGCACAGAAAAGCATTTTTACAGCAGTGATTCACCTCCCAGTCACATCAGCGTTCTATTGCAGAGAGAGGGACAGAGAGCTGTGTGTTGAACAAAAAAGCTTTTTTACAGCAGCGATTCACCTCAAGCCCAAATCCAGCCTAGAAGCACTGATGGGAAAGGGAGACTGAGAGAGAGTGCAATTTTGGGTGTAGTACACAGCGACTGCCAGCCAAGTAGGGTGAGCAGAGCACTAAAAGCGTATTGTCCTCTGTTAAGTGTAACCTGTGCGTACATCTAAGTGGTGTACCATTTTGTTCCTGTTAAAGTCTTAAGGGCCTAGATACTGAGAAAGGCCAGGCAAAAGTACACACCTGCTGGTGCTGTAGAGAAATACTGTTTTAAGCGTACTGGAGTGCATTGTCCTCCCCTCATAAGTGCATACCACATACATACATCTAAGTGGTGTGCTATTTTGTTCCTGTTAAAGTCTTAAGGGCCTAAATACTGTGAAAGGCCAGCCAAAAATAAACACCTGCTGGTGTTGTAGACAAATACTGTTTTAATAGTAGTGGAGCGCATTTTACTCCCCTCATACACGCACTAAGTATGTCAGGGAGAGAAGTGCCAGGACGTGCACAGAGGAGTGGCAGAGGCCTAAATTCCTCAGGCAGAGGTCACAGCAGACTGGGGGCGAGTGGCAGCAGGAGTCGCAGCGAGAGGCCAGAGCTTCCGTTATCAGCTAGCGGTCTTGTCTCGACCAGTAACCCATCTGCCGTCATTGATTGGTTAACACAGCCATTCACTTCATCACAAGTGACATCTGACACCCCCAGTCAACAGTCAGTGGGTTCCTGAGACACAACTCTCAGGTGGCAAGGCCTGGGAGCAGTCCCTGTCCTCCCATTGCCTCTGTCCTATGCTGTTCCCTAAAGAAGAAACTTATGCTGTGGGTTCATCTCCACTATTTACTGAGGATGATCTACTAGAGGACAGTCAGCAGCTACTGCCCAGCCAAGAAGTGGAGGAGACATCCGCAGCTTCTTCCGCTGGGTGGGCAAGTAGTGACGAGGAGTGTGGCGTGGGAGGTGGTGTTGCGAGCATGCAGGCTCCTGAAGTAGACACTGTTGAGGAACCTGAGGAGGACATCAGAGAAATGCAGACACAACCCGATGATGATGAAGCCGATCGCACTTGGGAGCCCCTATGTCCCACTATAGACCCACTATGTCATTTTCAGGACTCCTGATGCTGCTGATGCCACCTCCAGGCTGTTTCATTCTACCACCATATGTTCTCCTCGTGCCGATGCTAGCTCCAGGTTGTCTCATTCTGCCACCATGTGTTCTCCTCATGCTGCTGCCATCTCCAGGCTGTCTCATTCTGCAACTACATGGTCTCCTCATGCTTCCGCCACCTCCAGGCTGTTTCATTCAGCCACTATATGGTCTCCTCATGCTGAAGCCAACTCCAGACTGTGTCATTCAGCCACTATATTGTCTCCTCATGCTGCTGCCAACTCCAGGCTGTCTCATTCAGCCACTATTTGGTCTCCTCATGCTGCCGCCAACTCCAGGCTGTGTCATTCAGCCACTATATGGTCTCCTCATTCTTCCGCCACCTCCACGCTATGCCAATGTACCGCCATGTGGTCTTTTCATGCTGTTGGCACATTAAATAAAACTTTTTAGGTTCATCTATATGAAATCTTCAATTTAAATGTTAAAAAATATCTTTAATCTTTTCAATTGTGAGGCCATATAGTCTCATCAGGCTGTTGCCACCTCCAGGCTGGGTCATTCAGCCACTATATGGTCCATTCATGCTGCGGCCACCTCCACGCTGTGTCATTCAGCCACTGTATGGTCTCCTCATGCTGCCGACACCTCCACGCTGTGTCATTAAGGCACTGTCACGATGCCGGCTGGCAGGTAGTGGATCCTCTGTGCCAGAGAGGGATTGGCGTGGACCGTGCTAGTGGATCGGTTCTAAGTCACTACTGGTTTTCACCAGAGCCCGCCGCAAAGCGGGATGGTCTTGCTGCGGCGGTAGTGACCAGGTCGTATCCACTAGCAACGGCTCACCTCTCTGGCTGCTGAAGATAGGCGCGGTACAAGGGAGTAGACAGAAGCAAGGTCGGACGTAGCAGAAGGTCGGGGCAGGCAGCAAGGAACGTAGTCAGGGGCAACGGCAGGAGGTCTGGAACACAGGCTAGGAACACACAAGGAACGCTTTCACTGGCACAATGGCAACAAGATCCGGCAGGGAAGTGCAGGGGAAGTGAGGTGATATAGGGAAGTGCACAGGTGAAGACACTGATTGGAATCACTGCGCCAATCAGCGGCGCAGTGGCCCTTTAAATCGCAAAGACCCGGCGCGCGCGCGCCCTAGGGAGCGGGGCCGCGCGCGCCGGGACAGGACCGAGGGAGAGCGAGTCAGGTACGGGAGCCGGGGTGCGCATCGCGAGCGGGCGCTACCCGCATCGCGAATCGCATCCCGGCTGGAGGCAGAATCGCAGCGCCCCGGGTCAGTGGATCTGACCGGAGCGCTGCAGCGGAGAGAGTGTAGCGAGCGCTCCGGGGAGGAGCGGGGACCCGGAGCGCTCGGCGTAACAGTACCCCCCCCCTTGGGTCTCCCCCTCTTCTTAGGGCCTGAGAACCTGAGGAGCAGACTTTTATCTAGGATGTTGTCCTCAGGTTCCCAGGATCTCTCTTCAGGACCACAACCCTCCCAGTCCACTAAAAAAAAAGTTTTCCCTCTGACCTTTTTAGAGGCTAAGATCTCTTTGACAGAGAAGATGTCCGAGGAGCCGGAAACAGGAGTGGGAGGAACAGATTTGGGAGAAAAACGGTTGAGGATGAGTGGTTTAAGAAGAGAGACGTGAAAGGCATTAGGGATACGAAGAGAAGGAGGAAGAAGAAGTTTGTAAGAGACAGGATTAATTTGACACAAGATTTTGAAAGGACCAAGATAGCGTGGTCCCAACTTGTAGCTAGGGACACGGAAGCGGACATATTTAGCGGAGAGCCATACCTTGTCTCCAGGGGAAAAAACGGGAGGAGCTCTTCTTTTCTTATCCGCGAACTTCTTCATGCGTGATGAAGCCTGTAAGAGAGAATTTTGGGTCTCTCTCCATATAATGGAAAGGTCACGAGAAATTTCATCCACAGCGGGCAGACCAGAGGGCAAGGGGGTAGGGAGGGGGGGAAGAGGGTGAAGGCCGTACACCACAAAAAATGGGGATTTGGAGGAAGATTCAGAGACTCTGAAGTTATACGAGAATTCGGCCCATGGAAGGAGATCTGCCCAGTCATCCTGGCGGGAGGAAACAAAATGTCGCAAATAATCACCCAAGACTTGGTTAATTCTTTCTACTTGTCCATTGGACTGGGGATGATATGCAGAAGAAAAATTTAATTTAATTTTGAGTTGTTTACAGAGAGCCCTCCAGAATTTAGACACGAATTGGACGCCTCTATCCGAGACGATCTGCGTAGGCAACCCGTGAAGACGAAAAATGTGTACAAAAAATTGTTTAGCCAACTGAGGCGCTGAAGGAAGACCAGGAAGAGGGATGAAATGTGCCATTTTGGAAAATCGATCAACGACCACCCAAATAACAGTGTTGCCACGGGAAGGGGGTAAATCAGTAATAAAATCCATACCAATCAGAGACCAAGGCTGTTCGGGGACAGGCAGGGGATGAAGAAAACCAGCGGGCTTCTGGCGAGGAGTCTTATCCCGGGCACAGATAGTGCAGGCTCGCACAAAGTCCACAACATCCGTCTCCAGAGTCGGCCACCAATAGAAGCGGGAGATGAGTTGCACAGATTTCTTGATGCCCACATGACCAGCGAGATGGGAGGAGTGACCCCATTTGAGGATTCCGAGGCGTTGGCGTGGAGAAACAAAGGTCTTTCCTGGAGGAGTTTGCCTGATGGAGGCTGGAGAAGTGGAGATCAGGCAGTCAGGTGGAATGATGTGTTGCGGAGAGAGTTCAACTTCTGAGGCATCCGAGGAACGAGAGAGAGCATCGGCCCTAATGTTCTTATCGGCAGGACGAAAGTGAATCTCAAAATTAAATCGGGCAAAGAACAGAGACCACCGGGCCTGGCGAGGATTCAGCCGTTGGGCAGACTGGAGGTAGGAGAGGTTCTTGTGGTCGGTGTAAATAATAACTGGAAATCTTGATCCCTCCAGCAGATGCCTCCATTCCTCAAGTGCTAATTTAATGGCTAGAAGCTCTCGATCCCCGATGGAGTAGTTCCTCTCCGCCGGAGAGAAGGTCCTAGAAAAAAAACCACAAGTGACAGCATGCCCGGAAGAATTTTTTTGTAAAAGAACAGCTCCAGCTCCCACTGAGGAGGCATCAACCTCCAATAGGAAGGGTTTGGAAGGGTCAGGTCTGGAGAGCACGGGAGCCGAAGAAAAGGCAGACTTGAGTCGTTTAAAGGCGTCTTCCGCTTGAGGAGGCCAAGACTTGGGATCGGCATTTTTTTTTGTTAAAGCCACGATAGGAGCCACAACGGTAGAAAAATGTGGAATAAATTGCCTGTAATAATTGGCGAACCCCAAAAAGCGTTGGATAGCACGGAGTCCGGAGGGGCGTGGCCAATCTAAGACGGCAGAGAGTTTGTCTGGATCCATTTGTAGTCCCTGGCCAGAGACCAAATATCCTAGAAAAGGAAGAGATTGGCATTCAAACAGACATTTCTCAATTTTGGCATAGAGTTGATTGTCACGAAGTCTCTGAAGAACCATACGGACATGCTGGCGGTGTTCTTCTAGATTGGCAGAAAAAATTAGGATATCGTCCAGATATACAACAACACAGGAGTATAACAGATCACGAAAAATTTCATTAACAAAGTCTTGGAAGACAGCAGGGGCGTTGCACAGGCCAAAGGGCATGACCAAATACTCAAAGTGTCCATCTCTGGTGTTAAACGCCGTTTTCCACTCATCCCCCTCTCTGATGCGGATGAGGTTATAGGCGCCTCTTAAGTCCAATTTAGTAAAGATGTGGGCACCTTGGAGGCGATCAAAGAGTTCAGAGATGAGGGGTAGGGGGTAGCGGTTCTTAACCGTGATTTTATTAAGACCGCGGTAGTCAATGCAAGGACGTAGGGAGCCATCTTTTTTGGACACAAAGAAAAATCCGGCTCCGGCAGGAGAGGAGGATTTACGGATAAAGCCCTTTTTTAAATTTTCCTGGACATACTCAGACATGGCAAGAGTCTCTGGGGCAGAGAGAGGATAAATTCTGCCCCGGGGTGGAGTAGTGCCCGGGAGGAGGTCGATAGGGCAATCATAAGGCCTGTGAGGAGGTAGAGTCTCAGCTTGTTTTTTGCAGAAAACATCCGCGAAGTCCATATAGGCCTTAGGGAGACCGGTTACTGAGGGAACCACAGAGTCACGGCAAGGGTTACTGGGAACCGGTCTTAGACAGTCCTTGGAACAAGAGGGCCCCCAACTCTTGATCTCCCCAGTGGACCAATCCAGGGTTGGGGAATGAAGTTGAAGCCAGGGAAGTCCAAGGAGAATTTCCGAGGTGCAATTGGGGAGGACCAAAAGTTCAATCCTCTCGTGATGAGATCCGATGCTCATTAGAAGGGGCTCCGTGCGGAAGCGTATGGTACAGTCCAATCTTTCATTGTTTACACAATTGATGTAAAGGGGTCTGGCGAGACTGGTCACTGGGATGTTGAACTTGTTGACGAGAGAGGCCAAAATAAAATTTCCTGCAGATCCAGAGTCCAAGAAGGCCACAGTAGAGAAGGAGAAGGCAGAGGCAGACATCCGCACAGGCACAGTAAGACGTGGAGAAGCAGAGTAGACATCAAGGACTGTCTCACCTTTGTGCGGAGTCAGCGGACGTCTTTCCAGGCGGGGAGGACGGATAGGACAATCCCTCAGGAAGTGTTCGGTACTAGCACAGTACAGGCAGAGGTTCTCCATGCGGCGTCGTGTCCTCTCTTGAGGTGTCAGGCGAGACCGGTCGACCTGCATAGCCTCCACGGCGGGAGGCACAGGAACAGATTGCAGGGGACCAGAGGAGAGAGGAGCCGAGGAGAAGAAACGCCTCGTGCGAACAGAGTCCATATCTTGGCGGAGCTCCTGACGCCTTTCGGAAAAACGCATGTCAATGCGAGTGGCTAGGTGAATAAGTTCATGTAGATTAGCAGGAATTTCTCGTGCGGCCAGAACATCTTTAATGTTGCTGGATAGGCCTTTTTTAAAGGTCGCGCAGAGGGCCTCATTATTCCAGGATAATTCTGAAGCAAGAGTACGGAATTGTACAGCATACTCGCCAACGGAAGAATTACCCTGGACCAGGTTCAACAGGGCAGTCTCAGCAGAAGAGGCTCAGGCAGGTTCCTCAAAGACACTTCGGATTTCCGAGAAGAAGGAGTGTACAGAGGCAGTGACGGGGTCATTGCGGTCCCAGAGCGGTGTGGCCCATGACAGGGCTTTTCCGGACAGAAGGCTGACTACGAAAGCCACCTTAGACCTTTCAGTGGGAAACAGGTCCGACATCATCTCCAAGTGCAGGGAACATTGAGAAAGAAAGCCACGGCAAAACTTAGAGTCCCCATCAAATTTATCCGGCAAGGATAAGCGTATCCCAGGAGCGGCCACTCGCTGCGGAGGAGGTGCAGGAGCTGGCGGAGGAGATGACTGCTGAAGCTGTGGTAGTAACTGTTGTAGCATAACGGTCAGTTGAGACAGCTGTTGGCCTTGTTGCGCTATCTGTTGTGACTGCTGGGCGACCACCGTGGTGAGGTCAGCGGCAACTGGCAGAGGAACTTCAGCGGGATCCATGGCCGGATCTACTGTCACGATGCCGGCTGGCAGGTAGTGGATCCTCTGTGCCAGAGAGGGATTGGCGTGGACCGTGCTAGTGGATCGGTTCTAAGTCACTACTGGTTTTCACCAGAGCCCGCCGCAAAGCGGGATGGTCTTGCTGCGGCGGTAGTGACCAGGTCGTATCCACTAGCAACGGCTCACCTCTCTGGCTGCTGAAGATAGGCGCGGTACAAGGGAGTAGACAGAAGCAAGGTCGGACGTAGCAGAAGGTCGGGGCAGGCAGCAAGGATCGTAGTCAGGGGCAACGGCAGGAGGTCTGGAACACAGGCTAGGAACACACAAGGAACGCTTTCACTGGCACAATGGCAACAAGATCCGGCAGGGAAGTGCAGGGGAAGTGAGGTGATATAGGGAAGTGCACAGGTGAAGACACTGATTGGAATCACTGCGCCAATCAGCGGCGCAGTGGCCCTTTAAATCGCAAAGACCCGGCGCGTGCGCGCCCTAGGGAGCGGGGCCGCGCGCGCCGGGACAGGACCGAGGGAGAGCGAGTCAGGTACGGGAGCCGGGGTGCGCATCGCGAGCGGGCGCTACCCGCATCGCGAATCGCATCCCGGCTGGAGGCAGAATCGCAGCGCCCCGGGTCAGTGGATCTGACCGGAGCGCTGCAGCGGAGAGAGTGTAGCGAGCGCTCCGGGGAGGAGCGGGGACCCGGAGCGCTCGGCGTAACAGGCACTATATGGTCTCCTCATGCTGCTGCCACCTCCACGCTGTGTCATTCAGCCACTATATGTTCACCTTATACTGATGACACCTCGAATTGGCCGAATCGAATTTTACAAAAATTCGCTCATCTCTAATCATAACTGTGAAATATTTTATTTGTAAACAAAACACGTATTTTGTTGTAACTGCTGTAAGATATTGCTTAAAGGGGTACTCCATTGCCTTCCATAGAATTGCATTGAGGGGGTGTGGCGTGATGTCACAAGGGTGTGTGGCCATGATGTCTCGAGCCCCGGCGCCCGCACTCAGCATTCGGAACAAAATGTTCCGAATGCTGAGTCAGTTGAGTAACCCTTTAAAATGGTGGCTTATTGTACCTATATAATACCACAATGCGTACTGCCAGCAATGCTAGCATCATCAACATTTCATCATATGATTTCACCACTATCCAACCAGGACTATACTAAAAAGGAAAACTCAGGAGAAGAGGAGAAAGACATTTACTATTTCCGCACTACCACTCCATAAATTGTGACATTTTGCAAGCAACAATTTATATTACATTAAATTTGAGTCATTTTACCAGTTATTTGTGCCAACACTGGAACTAACAATTCTGTTTTATATCCAATTACTAATTTATTATGAAAAGATGAAGATCTTGACTGTGCTATTGCTGCACATACTGAAAGTGTGAAATGTGTCAATTGTACGTCCGATCAAGAGGCAGAATTTTTAGGTAACACAAAAATGAACAATAACAAGAGTTGCTCCTTCACATCTCACTGAGATAACAGCTCATTATATTCTAGCTAAGAACACAAATGCAGAATTTCTGACTTTATAAAGACATTTTTATAAATTTTTAAAAAAGGGATCAATTTATATGTGTGGGCAGTGAACTAAAAATGTAGTCGACATCATTAAAAATGTAGTGTGTCTGTGTTTTTTTCTTTTTTTTCTTTCTTTTTTTAGGTAGGACTACTACTCCCAGAATGGAACACACTGTTCCATGCTGGGAGTAGTAGTTCCTTCACTAATTGACAGATCGCAAGGGGTATGTTGCGATCCTTCTGTATAATTTATAGATGCAGCCAGTCGCTCTTCTATGGTCCCCTGCACTGCCGTATATATACACCTATTCATATTTCCCACAGAGCTATGATTGGTCAGATGGTTCCAGCCAATCACAACTCTCTGTGGGAAATATGAATAGGTGTATATATACATCAGTGCAGGGGACCATAGAAGAGTGGCCGGCTGCATCTATACATTATACAGGAGGATCACAACGGGTGTCAGGAGTGACAACCGCTGTGATCTTTCCTTAACTGCAGGTACTACTGCTCCCGACATGGAACACACTCTTCTTAATGCTAGGAGATGTAGTACCTGCATTAATAGACAGATTGCATCAGGTGTCAGAAGTTACACTCACTGCGATCTGTCTATTAATACAGGTACTACAGCTCCCAGCATGGAGCAGAGTGTGCTCCATGTTGGGAGTAGAAGTATCTGCAGTTAAGGACAGATCACAGCGGGTATCACTCCTGACACCCGATGCGATCGTCCTATCTATTGCAGAGATGGAGCGGCTTCTCCTGCACTCTGCATCTCTGCAATATGCTCCAGCCAGAGATATGAATATCACTCATTCATGTTTCCCTCTGAGCTGCGATTGGCTGCAACCATCCGGTCAATCCCCACTCTGGGCTGAAAATATGAATGAATGATGTTCTATTCACATCACTGGCCGGATTATAGTGCAGAGATGCGAAGGCTGTATAGAGCCGCTCTGCATCTCTGCTATATTATGGACGATCACATCGGGTGTCACGACTGACACCCGGGGCGATATGTCTATTAGTACAGGTACTACTACTCCCATCAGGGAACAGTATGTTCCATTCTGGGAGTAGTAGTACTACCTAAAACAAAATTCAAAAATAGAGGGGAAAAAAGTGAAACACACACACTTTATTAAAAACTTATTAAAATGTTGTTATAAAAAAAATATACATTTCGTTAAATACTTTTTTTTTCCATCACTACTGCATCTTTTTTTTTTTTTTTGTACCCAATAAATTTAGCAATAATTGCAATTTCCACTCGAAGGCAAAAAACACCAGAGAAAAAAAGAAAGAGAAAAACGCCTAACACAGGAAAATGCTGTGAACTTAGAAACTTAGCCTTAAAAACCTCAGTCCTTATAACTCCCAGGAGCTGTCTATTAGTACTGAGTGGATTCACTGCAAAGTGAGCTTTAATTATACAGATAAGATACAAAAATTTAAATTTTACAAACTAAAATGTTATCAATCATAGTCTGCACATGAACAATGAAAGATTGTGAAATCTTAAAAGAGACCGCACGTACAGAGACAATTAAAATGTTTAATTCTTTCTATTATCTGGCAAAAATAACCACCTTCCCATAGATACTTAATATTTAACTTTTACTCATGTAGGGATACTATAGAAGTTGTAAAATCCATTTCAAATAAGTTTTAAAAGGCTTTCTCCAACTGTAGTTAGCCAGAAAATTAGATTTTAGTTTTGGTAGATAGTCTACTACACCTTACTGGTCATCTGTTTTGAACATCAAAGGTCAGAAATAATTACTGAGATTGGGGAAGATGAGTACAAGTTTGCTTTCTTTTTAACCCAGTATGAGCATAAGTACAGTGGTCCCTCAAGTTACAATATGAATTGGTTCCAGGACGACCATTGTATGTTGAGACCATTGTATGTTGAGTCCAGAACTTTATGGAAACCTGGTAATTGGTAAGTGAGGATTAAAGAAAACTAAGATAACTAATACAGATAAAGCAAGTCCTTACATATAAAAGTAAGAAAAAGCTGCTGGGAGCTGTAAATCACTGTCTATGGGGGAGATTTTTTAGGGTCCTGTACAGTACACTCAATGTCCTAAAAAAGTAAAATGGAATCGCCCTCACCTGGTGTCCAAAGGAGCAACTAACCCTAGCACAGGTAAAGAGTAGTGCAGAACATGTAGTACCTCCCTGTACTGTAGGGTGGTGCTACCAGACAACCAGTCAGTGCATACGCTTCAGTAATACAGGTGTTTTACCAGTGAACCAGTGAAATACCCATTCTGATTGGTCAGATCTTCCAGCCATTGACACATTTCGCTTTACTGTCCATAGTATTGTATGGTGAGTATGGTTTTAAGTTTCAATAGTCCACTGTACTTATAAACAGTACTACTTTAAGACTTCTTTTATTTTAAAGGGCATTTTCATATACTAATATGGCCACACTAGCAGACTCCATCACATTATGGCCAGTAGGAGACCAACTTTCAGGACCCCCACAATTCCTAAAATCATGCTGCGGATGTCCCTTTAGTGGTTGTTTTGTACAGTCATGCTCCTGGCCACCTGATGTGCTGAGAACTACAGGACAGCTTTATTCACTTGAACTCACATATCCCCGCACAGCAGGTGGACAAAGATGGCAGTCTCATACCTATTCAATCAATGTGCCTTCATTTTATACAGTTGGAAAACCCCTTTAATTTCTCTCTCAATACAGTATTTTTACATATTCTAACATTGAGCATTTGAAACCCCTAATATATCAGTCACATAGCAAGTGGATTGAAAGGTGGTCATGTGGCTCCAGACAGCACCATGAAAAACATAATTTTTAGTATTCCTGAGATACTTGGCACTGTAATGCCACACATCAATAATAGATTGCTTCTGCCTGAGTATATACCCCAGTGTTTTTCCGTGACTGTAGGGGCATGTGCACACAGGCTAAACCCACACCCATGGACAGACTGTTCTATGGCTTTCACTGAGCCCATTGACTTCAATGTGAGCTTCATGCAGTGTAACTGCATGGAAAAGAAGTGACATGTTACTTCTTATCTATGTGGCTCCCAGTTTCTCTTTGAAGTCAATGGGAGTGGGGTTTTTGACATAGAAAACTGTGTTTCCATATTACAAACTATGGGTTATAAACTTGGTGAACATGCCCTAACCAATAGCGCAGGAAGCAACAGCTACATCTAAGTGACTCAAATATAAAGTTTGTGAAATAGAGAGATTGTGGTGAAATAGTGAACAGTGCAACACCATAATGGGTTCAAATGTGTTTAACCCCTTAAGGACCCAGCCATTTTACACCTTAGGACCCGGCCATTTTTTGCACATCTGACCACTGTCACTTTAAACATTAATAACTCTGGAATGCTTTTAGTTATCATTCTGATTCCGAGATTGTTTTTTTGTGTGACATATTCTACTTTAACAGAGTGGTAAAATTTTGTGGTAACTTGCATCCTTTCTTGGTGAAAAATCCCAAAATTTTATGAAAAATGGGAACATTTAGCATTTTTCTAACTTTCAAGCACTCTGCTTGTAAGAAAAATGGATATTCCAAATATTTTTTTTTATTCACATATACAATATGTCTACTTTATGTTTGCATCATAAAATTTACATGTTTTTACTTTTGGAAGACACCAGAGGGCTTCAAAGTTCAGCAGCAATTTTCCAATTTTTCACAAAATTTCCAAACTCACAATTTTTCAGGTACCAGTTCAGGTTTGAAGTGGATTTGAAGGGTCTTCATCTCAGAAATACCCCACACATGACCCCATTGTAAAAAGTGCACCCCCCAAAGTATTCAAAATGACATTCAGTCAGCGTTTTAACCCTTTAGGTGTTTCCCAGGAATAGCAGCAAAATGAAGGAGAAAATTCACAATCTCCATTTTTTACACTCGCATGTTCTTGTAGACCCAATTTTTGAATTTTTACAAGGGGTAAAAGGAGAAAATTTATACTTATTTTTGTAGCCCAATTTCTTTCGAGTAAGCACATACCTCATATGTCTATGTCAAGTGTTCGGCGGGCGCAGTAGAGGGCTCAGAAGCGAAGGAGCGACAAGGGGATTTTGGAGAGTAAGTTTTTCTGAAATGGTTTTTGGAGGGCATGTTGCATTTAGGAAGCCCCTATGGTGCCAGAACAGCAAAAAAAAAAAAACACAGGGCATACTATTTTGGAAACTAGACCCCTTGAGGAACGTAACAAGGAATAAAGTGAACCTTAATACCCCATAGGTATTTCACGACTTATGCATATGTAAAAAAAAATTTAAAAAAATGTCACTAAAATGTGTGTTTTCCCCCCAAATTTCACATTTTTGCAAGGGTTAATAGCAGAAAATACCATCCAAAATTTGTAACCCCATCTCTTCTGAGTATGGAATTGACCATAAGTTGACCTGAAGTGCACTACGGGCGAACTACAATGCTCAGAAGAGAAGGAGTCATATTTGGCTTTTTGAGAGCAAATTTTGCTCGGGGGGCATGTCGCATTTAGGAAGCCTCTATGATGCCAAGACAGCAAAATAACCCCCACATGGCATACCATTTTGGAAACTAGACCCCTTGAGGAACGTAACAAGGGGTACAGTGAGCATTTACCGCCCACTGGTATCTGTCAGATCTTTGGAACACTGGGCTGTACAAAATGTTTTATTTGCACAGCCCACTGTTCCAAAGATCTGTCAGACACTAGTGGGGGGTAGATTCTCACTGCACCCCTCATTACATTCCGTGAGGGGTGTAGTTTCCGAAATGGGGTCACATGCGTTTTTTTGTTTTTTTTTGCGTTTGTCAAAACCGCTGTAACAATCAGCCACCCCTGTGCAAATCACCTCAAATGTACATGGTGCACTCTCCCTTCTGGGCCTTGTTGTGCGCCCCCAGAGCACTTTGCGCCCACATATGGGGTATCTCCGTAGTCGGGAGAAATAGCATTCCAAATTTTGGGGGACTTTTTTCCCTTTAACCTCTTGTTAAAATGAAAAGTATAGGGCAACACCAGCATGTTAGTGTAAAAAATTTATTTAGACCCCAACTTCACCTTTTCATAAGGGGTGAAAGGAGAAAAAGCCTCCCAAAATCTGTTAGGCAATTTCTCCCGAGTATGGCGATCCCCCATATGTGGCCCTAAACTGTTGCCTTGAAATACGACAGGGCTCCAAAGTGAGAGCGCCATGTGCATTTGAGGCCTGAATTAGGGATTTGCATAGGGTTGGACATAGGGGTATTCTACGCCAGTGATTCCCAAACAGGGTGCCTCCAGCTGTTGCAAAACTCCCAGCATGCTTGGAGAGTCAACGGCTGTCCGGCAATACTGGGAGTTGTTGTTTTGCAACAGCTGGAGGCTCCATTTTGGAAAGAGTGGCGTACCAGACGTTTTTCATTTTTATTGGGGAGGGGAGGAAGGCTGTGTAGGGGTATGTGTATATGTAGTGTTTTTTACTTTTTATTTTGTGTTAGTGTAGTGTAGTGTTTTTAGGGTACAGTCACACGGGCGGGGGATTAAAGCAAGTTTCCCGCTGCGAGTTTGAGCTGCCGCGCAAAATTTGCTGCATCGCAAACTTGCAGCCTGATACTCACTGTAAGCCCCTGCCCATGTGAATGTACCCTGTACATTCACGGGGGGCGGGGGGGGGGGGGACCTCCAGCTGTTGCAAAACTACAACTCCCAGCATGCACGGTCTATCAGTGCATGCTGGTTGTTATAGTTTTGCAACAGCTGGAGGCACACGGGTTGGGAAACACTGAGTTAGGAAACAATGTTTCCCAACCAGTGTGCCTCCAGTTGTTGCAAAACCACAACTCCCAAACATTCTCAGGCATGCTGGAAGTAGTAGTTCGGCAACATCTTTAGAGCCAGATGTTGCCGAACTACAATTCCCAGCATGCTTGGAGTTGTAGCTTTGCAACATCTGGAGGACTACAGTTTGCAGACCACTAATACAGTGGTTTCCAATCTGTGCCCTTCCAGATGTTGCAAAACTACAACTCCCAGTATGCCAAAACTGTCCAGGCATGCTGGGAGTTGTAGTTCTACAACATCTGAAGGGCCAGATGTTACAGAACTACAACTTCCAGCATGCCTGGACAGTAAGGGCATGCTGAGGATGTGTAGTTTTGCAACATCTGGAAGGGCACAGTGGTCTCCAAACTGTGGACCTCCAGATGTTGCAAAACTGCAACTCCCAGCATGCCCAGACACCAAGGGCTGTCTGGGCATGCTGGGAGTTGTAGTGTAAGGGGACCAGATGGAGCAGTCCAGATCGCTTTATGGTCTGGACTGCTGCAAAGGTCCTGCGACGCCGCCGAAGATCAACTCACCTGTCGCCACCGCCGCCGTCTCCGCCGCTGGGATCCGGGTCTTCAGGGACGAGGTAAGTACCGGGGCCGGGCCCCAGCACTCCCCCATCCCCCGCCGCGTCCTACGGTCTTCCTCCCGTTCTCTCCGGACTTCCAGGGGCCGTGGCAGGGCGGGAGGAAGTAACCGCCCCCCCCCCCCCCCTGCGATTGGTTGGTTAGCTAACCGAGGAATCGCAGGGGATCGGAGGAGGTGGCAGGCTTGCCACCTCGCTCCTATACTTCAGTATGGTCCTGGCTGTCTGTGACAACCGGGATCATGCAAAATTACCGGGCGGGCGGGTCCCAGAAACCCGATCAGCTTGGTATCGCAGCAGATCGCAAGGGCAATTTCCCTTGCGCTTTGCGACGATCGCCGACATGGGGGGGCCTACATGGCCCCCCTCGGCGTTTGCCCTGGATGCCTGCTGAAGCATTTCAGCAGGTATCCGCTTCCAATCTCTGCCCGGCGCGCGGCAGGGACCGGAAAACGCCAGGACGTACGGGGACGTCCTGGGTCCTTAAAGCCCAGGGTGCGGGGACGTCCCCGGTACATCCTGGGTCCTTAAGAGGTTAAAGGGGTACTCCACCCCTAGACATCTTATCCCCTATCCATTGAGGGGGCCTTGCATTGAGGGGGCGGGGCGTGATGTCACACGCGGGCGGAGTCGTGACGTCACGATCTTCCGTCCCCGTGGTCGGGAGCCAGACCCACCTGTGCTTCCGGAGCAGGTGGGTGCTGCGTGCTATATTGCGGGGGTCCCCAGCGACCCCCGCGATCAGACATCTTATCCCCTGTCCTTTGGATAGGGGATAAGATGTCTAGGGGTGGAGTACCCCTTTAAGGCATTATGTCTTGTACATGTGCATAGATACTACTTCAAATGTGCATCTGAATCAAATCGGCTGACTCAAGTGAGTGCTCCTGAAACAAATTTCGGACGTGTTGCTCATCTCTATTGGTTATGTCTTCATAGGGGATGGGATTTCTGACCTGCAAATTTAAACCATTGCCAAAAAAATGAATGAATTCATCCACTGCTAAATTCAGGCTTGAAGCAGAACATACTTTTTGACGAAGTAAAAACAACACGACTGAAGTTACATGCTGTTTCATAAGCCCTGGGAGAATTCTAATGATATACTAGGAAAAACAGCTTCAAATACATAATTGATGAGCCAAATATCCCTTGCAGGGTGTGTTCCTGAATTCAGTTTTTTTGATGCACTTTTTGATGCCAAGAACATATCATAAATGGAGGACATGTATAAAGGAAAGACTTAGACTTCTCTGTTTAAATCCGTTCTTAGCTTTGACTGTTAAAATGACATCAAACTACATGAAAATACAACTGAAGGCCTGAACTACAATGAGACTTCATGTAGCACAAATGACTGATCTTAAAGGGGTACTCCGGCGCTAAGACATCTTATCTCCTATCCAAAGGATAGGGGATAAGATGCCTGATCGCGGGGGTCACGCCGCTGGTGGTCCCCGGTGATCTTGCACACAGCACCCCATTAGAATCAGTCCCCGTAGCATGTTCACTCTGCGTCTGATTACTGGCGATCACGGGGGCTGGAGCATTGTGACGTCACGGCCCGCCCTGTGTGACGTCACGCTCTGCCCCCTCAATGCAAGCCCGTGTCTTAGGTTCTGAGTACCCCTTTAACTGTCAAGTTACAGCTTCAGTCCACAAGACGACTCACAGCCCAATATATTCCTTTAGACTGCAGCTGTAACTCAACTGATAAATCAGTCAGTAGCTCTACGAAGAATCTCAGAGTCGCCCTACCCAAGGCTGGTTTCACCCACACACAGTGCAGCAGATATATTATTACTGACTCTAAGACAGAACTTAGATTAAAACTAGACCAGACAGGCAGAAAATGCATCAGATTGTCTTAAATTTGGCCAGTATTTTGAGCCAAATTCGTAGTGCATGGCATTGATAGATCTTAGCCTAACTCCCTTTTCTAGGAAATTTTCTAGGAAATGCATGATAAATATATAACATTTTGCTTTGTAAATCTGCCCCATTTACTGCCATAACATAGAAAAATGCTTATATTCTCTGGTTCCAAGTGGCAAAAAATGTGTCACTTCACCAAGCCCCTGAAGTACTGAGGGCTGGAATGCTTCCTTGCTTGTCCTCCCTGTCCCTGCTTAATAGACAGTAAGCTAAAGCTGAGCCTGGTCTCCAAATTTCACTCTGGTGCCCAATTTTTAAGCACTGTGCAGGTACCAGATTTGGATACAGGGCTGGGCTTTAGAAGCCGAATCCTGACAGTCAGTCAAGCAGGTATAGATAGACATTGCATTGGGTGTAAGGAGGTCGTTCCAGCCCTCAGCACTTCAGGGGCTTGGGAAAGCCTCTTTGACACGTGGTACCAGTGGTAAAAAAAAAATATTTTTCTACATTATGGAAGCACAGACAGTTCTGAAAGAATCTATTTGTATCCTTGCCCTAACAGCTATCTAACAATGTCTAACATGAATTGAAATGAGAGCTATTGCTTTTTAAGGGCTATTTACACTAAGGCCATGTTGTTCTTTTAGGGTACAGTCCCACGTGCCATATTCTGGTGCATTTTTTCTGCAGTTGATTTTGATACCCATTAATTTCAATGGGTAGGAAAATATGCAGTAAAATATAGTTACATAGTTACATAGTTACATAGTTAGTACGGTCGAAAAAAGACATATGTCCATCAAGTTCAACCAGGGAATTAAGGGGTAGGGATGTGGCGTGATATTGGGGAAGGGATGAGATTTTATATTTCTTCATAAGCATTAATCTTATTTTGTTCCAGGAATGTATCTAATCCTGTTTTAAAGCTGTTAATTGTTCCTGCTGTGACCAGTTCCTGAGGTAGACCGTTCCATAAATTCACAGTCCTCACGGTAAAGAAGGCGTGTCGCCCCTTGAGACTAAACTTGTTCTTCTCCAGACGGAGGGAGTGCCCCCTCGTCCTTTGGGGGGGTTTAACCTGGAACAGTTTTCCTCCATATTTTTTTTATGGGCCATTAATATACTTATATACGTTTATCATATCCCCCCTTAAACGTCTCTTCTCAAGACTAAACAATTGTAACTCCTTTAATCGCTCCTCATAGCTAAGATGTTCCATGCCCCATATTAGTTTAGTCGCGCGTCTCTGCACCCTTTCCAACTCCGCAGTGTCCCTTTCATGGACAGGTGACCAAAACTGAACAGCATATTCCAGGTGAGGCCGTACCAATGCTTTATAAAGGGGGAGTATTATGTCCCTGTCCCTTGAGTCCATGCCTCTTTTGATACATGACAATATCCTGCCGGCTTTGGAAGCAGCAGCCTGCTTAAGGACAACCCCTTAAGGACAAAGGATGTAAATGTACATCCTGATGTTCTGGGATTTAGTGCACCAGGATGTACATTTAGGTCTTGTACATGACGGGAGCATCAGAACAAACACTCGCATCATGCACGTCAGGTCCCGGCTCTGCCGCAGGGATCCCATCATCCAACATGTCGGCCAGAGTTCCCCTCACCTGCACTGGCCGTCATCCTGGGGTCTCCTTCTGTGGTCTAACATCGAGCAGACCAGAGAAGAAGATGGCCGATAATACTGATCAGTGCTATGACTATGCATAGCACTGAACAGTATTATCAATCTATTGATTGCTATAAATAGACCCCTATGGAGACATTAACAGTAAAAATAGAAGTAAAAAAAATTGAAAAAGCCCCTCCTCCTTCTGCTGATTTACTTTCCACACGATTCCATGATGGCTAGGTATAGACATGTAAATTTTTTCTTGTGTTGATCTCATGCGCAACTTGTCTCCATTTAGAGAATTCAAGCCTTTTTATCCATGTTGAGATGTTATAGAATAGAATTTCTTTGCTTTTTTTTTTTTTATATTTCTTATAAGAAACACATCTTGCTTGGAACTACACTTATATTTACTGTGTCGAATTTTCTGGAAACATATTGTATACCTCATGTTCTCCTTTTTGACTATTATCAAAAAAATTGTCCTTTAAACGTTACGTTTACTGACATTTTTCTGTAAGTTATATTTTCAATAAAACTATTGAAAAGAAAAACCCCTCCTCCAATAAAAATGTAAATCCCCCCCCCTTTTTCCCATTTTACCCCCAAAAAGTGTAAAAAAAAAATGAATAAACATATTTGGTATTGCCGCGTGGACTTTGTATTAATACTTAATAAACAATTTAGTGTTTAGCAATACATTATAATGTTGCAGTCAGACATGAAATTAATTTCCATTGCTCAGACTTCTGCAGTTCTTCCACATTTGCTGGTAAGACAATGAGTATATTTAACCACGTCAAACATAACCTCTCCCTAAAGAAATTCGTGTGGCTTTGGAGAAGAGGAGGGGGCCGGGCTTCTATAATAATATTAGTTCAAACCATTGGGATTCACAGCTAAAGTGTCATACAGCACATGCGATTACATCTCTACTGAAAAATAAATGATTCTGAATGATGAAAATCTGAAGTCTCATTAGTGAGACAGAGGAGCAAATATCTGTCCAAAGTAGGTAAAGGCCAATTTTTTTTTGTTGAAAGTGGCAATGTAAAGTTAATAAAAAAAAGTTATACAATTTAAATTTGCTTTGTTGCTTTAGCTTCCTATCTGATGACCCATTGATGTAGATCTAAAATATTGTACCATCTTCAAAGTCACTCTCAGGTTGTTTACACTGTATTTTTGCCATAGGTTTTAGCTATATTCTGTAGACATGCATTTATACAGATGCAGGCAACAACAGCAAAGGGCAACTTTGGCCCTTGTTATTATTAGATCAATTACATATGATCTAATAGTAGGAAAAACTGTTATTTTTGTAAGGTAGCAGTGGCTCCTGTTGTTTGAAAGGTATCCATGCAGTTGCTCAAGTTGCTCATGTGGTGAGTCTGATCCTGGATCTGGACCTGGCTAAAATGTGATGTAATCCCTGGTTTACATTATTTACTAAGTGTGTAGTAAGTAATTTCAAAGGTTCTGCACATCTTTGAATGTATCTTTTATTTTTGTTTAGAATGCTACAAAAATAACATTTCTTCATAGGTCTTCATGAATAATTTTGTTCACTTTGTCTTCCACAGCCATTTGTTGTGTCCCATTGAGAGCAAATTCCAACAGAGAAGCTGCTTCGATGTGTTGTATCTCTCTGTTTTTGAAAGATTCTAAGCAGATCAAGGATATTCTTCAGGAAGGAAGGGCTAATAACAGGCTTTCTGGGGGATGTTGCTCTGTGTCAGACACCACGGGAGGCTGTAGAAAAGAAATCAAACAAAATCTTTAAAAAAAAACAAAAACAAAACCTATAGATAAAAGTTTTTTGCACCATAGTAAGTACTAAACTAAACTAGAAAAAATGCATTCAAAAGTGTCCATAGCTTTTAAACATCCTAAGATAAATAATAAGTAAATAGCATAAGGCAAGACTAGATGGATCAGGCTTTTTCTGCCATCACTTATCTATTTTCTGATGAAGATTAGGCTGTTGCTTTCATTTATTTAAAATGCACTGTTAAAATAGGAGCTGGAATCTGATTAGGAGCTGAGCCGTCACGCTCCCTCCCATAAACATGAATGGAGGGGGAGTGGCGCGACGTCACGTCCCCAGTCCCGGAAACCTGGAGGTTTCCGAAACTGGAGATTCAGCACCCGCATAGAATGTGGGTGCTGCAGGGAGATCGCGGGGGGTCTCAGCAGCGGGCCCCCCGTGATCAGACATCAGACAAAGGATAGGGGATAAAATGTTTTTATCCGGAATACCCCTTTAATTCCATTCCCTCTCCACATTTTTTTCTTTCAACAATATGTATATTTTGAGTAAAAAAAAAAATAGATAAGCCTACCAAGTTTCTCTTAAGAGATATTAGCTTGGAACTAACTTAGTTTAGACACAGTTGAATGTTTTTTGTCCATCTAGTGGTTCAAGGTGCCCAGCGTTTTAATAAGATTCATAACATTTTCATTAAGCTATTTCAGAACTTTACTCTTTTTGCTCCTCGGCTATTTAGATTGACTTGGTATGAATGATTATCTTGCGGTATAACCTAACCTTGCTTTAGCTTCAGTCTATGGAGAGATGACCTGTTAGGGGGATGGAGGAATGTGTGGATGTAATTTTCACTGTGACCTGATAAATTATTGGAAACCTAAAGGGAATCTGTCATCTATCTTTGCTGCTAATAGCTGCAGATGCCATTGGATAGCTGTTAGGGTATATAAACATAGAATGGTCCTTTCCTGGAGCTGAAGGTGGTTGCCAAACTTATAAAATTGCCTTTTTATTTTTCAGCCAGGTGTCAAGGAGTTGGCGCCGAACTGCTGAAGTGCCAGAGCCTGTAATCTACTTGCATGCCTTCAGCTTCCAGCCACTCCTTTACTGATGTTGGGACCTCTGTACTTGAGTCATGGAGGGGATGGGAGCTGAGGACGAATAAGGAGGGTTGCCAGGCAGCAGCTTAGCTCCACCTCCTTGACACTGCTCTAAGAAACAATATGGAATTTTTTATAATTTTGGCATCCAGTATCAGTTTCAGGAAAGGTATAGTTTGCTTTTATAATCTTACAGCTATCCAGTAGCGGCTCTTAGTAGAAAATAGAGCTGACAGATTTCCTTTAAAGGGAACCAATCATCAGATTTTACCCTATATAACGCTTGGCAAAGCGTTATATAGGGTAAAATGTTTATTTTCACCATTCCCGGGGGACGCCCCTGCCCCCAGGGATGGTGAAGATATGAAGTTATAAACTAGTCACCGCCGCCGCCGTAAGTAGTCACCTGGGCGGGGAGCTCTTCTCATCTACACCCGTTCTTCGGCCGGCAGCGATGCCCCCTCCGCTTGATTGATGGGCCGCGTCATTGTTCCGCTCACTGAACAGACGGAGCAAAGCGATGACGCGGCCCATCAATCAAGCGGAGGGGGCGTCGCTCCCGGCCGAAGAACGGGAGTAGGTGAGAAGAGCTCCCCGCCCAGGTGACTACTTACTGCGGCGGCGGTGACTAGTTTATAACTTCATATCTTCACCATCCCTGGGGGCAGGAGCGTCCCCCGGGAATGGTGAAAATATAGATTTTACCCTATATAACGCTTTACCAAGCATTATATAGGGTAAAATCTGATGATTGGTTCCCTTTAAATCAGTTTGTGCTAAAAACGGCATGCTGGCGCAGTTTTTGGCTACGTCGTATGGCCGTAATCTAAGGTTGCTAAGGGGGCTTTTAATTTTTACATGTGTTCCGTGGTCTTGATTAAAAATTATTATTACATGCAGTAATAAAGTGTAAGATGTTTTATGTGGCTCTCCAGGTTGCCTTTTGGCTAATATTGAGGTTTTTATCGTATCAAATATTATCATAAGGAATTCCTGAAAAAGGGCCAAATACTTTTTCACAGCTGCGTAAAATATTTGGACCAGAAATATGCAGAAATCCCATTCTATCTTATAATAATGTAATTGACTGTTTTTGCCCTTTTTTATTATTCTTTTGTGACTTTATAAATGGGATTAGTGCAGGTTTAAAGTAAAAGCAATTGTCAAAGTATAAAGCGAATGAATATGATATAATACAGAGGCATAACTAATGATAGTCTGCGAAGTCAGAATATTTTCCCAAATTAAATGAAAAACAAATTTGCTAAATTACTTTATTTATCTTTTTTGTTAAGCAATGAGGAATATTTATTTTGTCTTTCTTGTGAATTGCTGTTCATCTATCCGCATTTTTGAGGACTAATAAAATGTTCATTGTAATGTAAATGTCATCTTCCCGTCTTGTAGAGCCGCCGCCGTTGCTTTGTATTTTGGTGCTTTGGAATAAATGAGAGTGTGAAGGGAAGACGCGCCACCCAGAATGCTAATGACTTTGTTGAGCTGAGAATGTTTCCGTGATGTAGCTGACCATTTTACAATGCACCATTATTACCTATCATGAATGCCTATAATTAATTAATTCCAGCAGAATGAGCAGAAGCACGGGAAGTAAAAACAAAGGTTTTTATTAATATTTATCAGCCAGTTTATGCAGCTGTATATACAGGACACAAGTGCAGGATAGAGACAAATTGCGAGCCAAATACCATATGTTTCAATCCATTCAAAAGCCTTTTCATGGGGTCTTTGCATTGGAATGCAATTGGTTGTTGTGGGTAATACTTTGGATTTTTTATTACTGTTTTTTTTTATCCACGACCCCTTTCTTTACTATGGGCAGTTTCACATTTTGTATTTCTGCACCAATATTATGGCCATAAGTTTTACCCTGACAACTGGTCTGATGACCTGAATCAAAAGCATCATAAATCCCTCTGATGTAGTTAGTCAGGGCTATTAGACCTATGGTCAGGCCGGGACCTGTGGCCATCATACAATTGTGTAAAATTGACCTAAGTTATGTCTCTTAGTTAATACAAAAGTAATTACCTTTATTTTTTGGAAAACCTGTAAATGTTTTATAGGCAGATGCTTATCTTGGAAGTCTCAAGACTGAGTGCAAAGGCCCTTAAATAGTAATTGTGATTAGTAATAAAAATTAATATGTAACTTTATGTGTTAAATTTTGGCCACCAGGGGTCCTCCTTATGGTCCTGCCTGCAGATTGTCTCCTGCATCAGCCTGGCAGAGACAATAGTCAGGAAATGCAGGCGGGACCTCAGCTCAGCACAGTGTATAGAGTCTATAGAGCTGAATATTTTAGCTCCCTTTCCCTTTGAGCTGAGCTTGACTGTAAAGTAATGATGCTGTCAGTGCATAGTGCTGAATGTTGTGATGCATATCATGCTCCCTTATATTTCAGCTCCCTTTTGGAGCTGCACTGTAGAGTTCAGTGCTGAGAGCTGAGGGAGCGTGTGTGCGGTCTCAGCCAATCACAGCCCATCTCACACTGAACTGATCTTGACTGTGTGTAGCAGAGGGAGGGACTAAGTTCTCCCCAGCAGGGCTTCAGATGATGTCACAACTGCTGGGGAATGCCCCTTCCTAGCCTGCGGAGCTGACTGAGACTGAGCAAAAGATACAGAACAATATCAAGGTAGAAAAATAAAAAAAAAATAAAGGCAGGTGGTGGTTTATCATGATAAGGGGAGGGAACTGGAAGGATTTAAAAATGTATCAAGCTTATGACAGATACTTTTTAAGGTTGTTTATAGACATGGAAGAAGTTGTTGCGTACGTGTACTATGGATTCCCCTTCACAAACTAGCCGAAAATTACAGTATATCACATGTGAATGGGGTTTTGAAAACATCATCCATATGTAGTGGATGCATACTGCATTTCCTCCTTTTCAGTTTACAAGGATGAAACGGTGAATCTACAGCACAACACATGCAGATTTGCTGCAACATCACAGTGGATTTTCAATGAGATCCTTAGTGAGAATATTCCATGTTGTCCAAGCACACCCTAAGGCTAGGTTCACACTATGGAATTTTTGAGCGTAATTCTGCTCAGAATCCTATTGCTCTTAATGAGATTTCACCGTTCAGTGCAGCAGTGGACATTCCCCAGCTAAAATTCCTCTAATAAAAGAATGATTCTTTAGGCGGAATACTAGAGGAATACATTGATATCTATAGGGACTGCAATGTCCACATGGTCTTAGTGCTGACTGATTCCGTTGGCGCAGGCCACTCTCAGAATCTTTGTCTGGAATTTTTCCGACTAGAGATTCGACAGTATGATCCTTGCCTAAAGCTTCTCTCATCACAGATGCTCCTATAATACTGAAGCTACTTTAGTGATCTGCCACAGGGTTGTCCTGATGAAAGAATCAACACCTTTAACCAAAATCGCCTGTCACAAATTGGGTCTGAAGTCGTATGTAAGGAGTACACACCCTATGCACGCCTCCACCATGCCAAACCATGCCCCCTTCCAGGTTCCTCCCCACTTTTTGCTGCAAGTGCCGTATATCTAAAAGTTGCACATTTTGTTCCCAGAAAAAAACTAAATTTTTCTGCAAAATCTGTGACTAAACAAATAGGCCGCTAGCACAGCTTAGTTAATGTCTCCCATTATGTTTCCTTACAGAACTCTGATTGACCACAAACATATTTGCAGACCAAATATGTAAAAATAGCCTAGGCGGCCCAGAAGCTCGGAAGTCTCTGGTTACATTTTCTCCTGGTTTCAGTGTATTATTATAAAATATTGTCTGTCAGTAAATGAATCCATACAGCATATTAATCGCCCACACTGAACGTGTGAATTGTTATCACAGATGGGCAGCAGCAGCAGAATGAATTTACTTTGCAGAATCCATACATAAACAAGGCTGTCGCAGTTGTCGCCTATACTCTAAATGTACCAGTGGGGTTTTTTTTTTTTGGCAGAAAATTAATTTTTCTGCAAAAAATTACATTAAAATTTTAATCCACTGTTTCAAAGAAATCCATGGTGTTACTTTATCTGAAACTGACACATTTAAATGAGGGAACAGAAAACCACTTTCTACCAGTATGAACCTCTAAGGTAATTTACAGCTTGTTCAAGACCTGCTGTCCCTGTAGTATATGACTTTCTCTAATTAAACACCCTCATGAAAAAGTTAATTAAAATGCAGCAAATTTATAAAACTGAACTGTTTTATCCTCGTTTATGAAAAATAAAACCCAGGTTAATGACTGTGCACAGTATTTTCCTATTATAACACCAGGAGCATTGAAGCTAACATAAAATATATAGACTGCTCATGGGATATTGCTGAATCTATCAGGATCCCCTTGGACTATATGATCATTTTTACTTTATAGTAAAAACAGTGGCCCTATAAGCCACTACACCCAAAAAAATTAGTGTAAAAAAAACTACACATCCTTTAACTGTCTGCTACCGTGTTTCTCCGAAAATAAGACCGGGTCTTATATTAATTTTAGTCACCAAAAACACACTAGGGCTTATTTTTTACAGTACCGTATGTACATTGAACAACATTTAACAGTATTTACTCCCCCCCCCATCATCATCATCATATGATGGGTGCAGCTCTGCCCCCAACACACCCCCCCCCCTCCGGTTTATCAGCCCAGCGCTGCACCCCACATCGGGGGAGTAATCGTATGTCCCCCATGAGCGCTGCTTCTCGCCCCCCTGCCAAATAATTATCAGCCGCTGGGCTGTACTTTCTATTCCTGTACCCGGGCTGTAAATATTAAAAAACAAACTTTAACTTACCTTCGTCCTCCGTTCCCGCGTTGCTAAGGGACCAGCCTCATGGTCCCTCCGCTGTTCTTGCTGCTTCCTGGTGTTGTGACGTCTCAGAGCCTTCAGCCTATCACCGGCCGCAGCAATGTCCCTCCTCTGCCAATGATAGGCTGAGCCGACTGTCATGTAAGAAGCTGGCCGACTCCTTACATTACAATGTGCTCAGCCTATCATCGGCAGAGGCGGGACAACGCCAGGAAGCACAAGAGCAGCGGAAAACAGTGAGGCCGGTTCCTTAGCAACGGGGGAACGGAGGAAGAAGCTAAGTTAAAGTTTGTTTTTTAATATTTGCAGCCCGGGCATTGCCTAGGTTAGTGGTCTTCAACCTGCGGACCTCCAGATGTCGCAAAACTACAACTCCCAGCATGCCCGGACAGCCGTTGGCTGTCCGGGCATGCTGGGAGTTGTAGTTTTGCAACATCTGGAGGTCCGCAGGTTGAAGACCACTGGCCTAGGTCTTATTTTCGGGGTAGGGCTTATATTGCAGCCCACCCCGATAATACAGCTCGGGCTTATTTTTGGGGTAGGGTGTATTTTCGGGGAAACACGGTAGAATTTGGGTAAGGTCAACTATTGGGGGATTGCTTGAGAAATCAACACTTTGGTACCCACATACTGTTCTTGTACAGTAGCCCTCTCCTGTCTATGTTCACAAGTGTTGTATTTTAAAGGACACATATAGTTTTTAACTTTATTAGAACAACTGATTTCAAATAAGCCATGCGTTACATAAGTTGTTTCAGTGTTAGCACTCACACATTATCACTGTGGCTTAGGGAATAGTAGTGTTGCCTTATAACACTGGGGTCCTATGCTCATATACAATTGAGTTCGACTTCTGCATTAAAGGGATATTCCAAACATAAAAGACACATATACTTACCTTTCTTGCCCTCGCCACCGATCTTCTAATCTCATTGCACAGCCCTTGCTGTGGTTGGCTTGCACAGCATATCAGAGGCCAAGGGAAACCACTCTGTAGCAGGTGACTGGCTGAGCAGACAGTGCATGCACTGACCCTAAATACAGCATGCACCTTGTGGTAGCGGGATGATAAAGATTGGAACAGTTAGTATGGATACACAGATGCTGCTTCTTCCAGAAATTACTTCAGAGTGCGCAAAGTGGTATAATAACCAAGTAGCTTTTATTCTTCATACAATTACAAAATTATGACGCGTTTCGGGGCTGGCTTGCCCCTTCCTCGTGATTATCTGAAAAATGGGCAAGCCAGCCCCGAAACACGTCATTATCTTGTAATTGGATGCACAATAAAAGCTACTTGGTTATTTTACCATTTTGCACGCTCTGAAGTAATTTCTGGAAGAAGCAGTGCCTGGATTTCAGTTTTTTTCCCATATCTGTCTTTACATTGCAACTGGTCAGGCTGCCCCTTCCGGTGACCTGCAGGCTGAGCAGCTCTTCCCATCATGTCTGGTACTCCTCTTTTGGGGGCGGTATGCACATGATCTATAATCTTGAGGTGAGCGGCCACCTAGACTGATTGCCTGGGTGGTTTTCTTCTACCGCTGTATAGGATACCCCACCTCACTTGGGTAATACATGAGGTGCTGCCTCCCAGTTTTCTTTTTATCTCCTTCTATACAGTATGTATACATGGCTGGCAGGTAGCCAGAGGTAGTGTAGCAGATTATGTGTAGGTTTATTAATGGGGGTTATAGTGTCCAGTGACTGCAGTGTAATATCCCGTTGTTACTGACAGTGGGGCGTAGAGGCCGTCTTGCCCCCTCCCATAGACTTGCATTGAGGGGGAGTGGTGTGATGTCCCAAGGGGAGTGGTCGTGATATCAAGACCCTGCTGCCCGCTCCAAGTGTTCGGAACAATATGTTCAGAATACTGGGGCAGGGGAGCCCGGATTGGTTGAAGAGGGACATGTAACATCTTACCAGCTTTACAATGGATTGTGGGTGCAGACAGTTAACCCCTTATACTATGTTTAGGACAGTGCGTGCAAGATACAAAAAAAAAAAAAACTGAATAAAATACATTTGCATTGCAAGACTTATAAGACATAGACCTAAGTTTGAGTTAGGGAGCTCTGAGGCAACAGCCACCCGAATAGGGTTTATAGTAGCACAAGGTGACCCCACTCTGAGACACCACAGGCTTGTCAAGCTGCACATACAGTGCATTAAATCTTACCAAGTCTGATCCAGCCATATCTGTGTTTACATTGTAGTGTTCCTTATTTCCATGAAAATAGCTTTTGTAACCTGGCCAGGCGTTGCTCTTACAGTCATATAGGTGGGGAGATGGGGAAGGGTCCGCTATGATCCAGGGCTACACCGCCCTTATGTCATGACACATAGGCCTCACCCACGGTGCATCTGCATAGTTCTCCTGTGCAAGCTGTCAATCAGCAGTGTGACATGAGCAGCCCCACCTCTACAACTGTTTGGATTACTCCTGACAAGGTTACCAAAAGCTATTTTTATGGAGGTAAAGAACACTACAATGGAAACGAAGGTATGGCTAGATTAGACTTAAACCTTAATGCACTGTGTATGCAGCCTAACAAATCAATCTTACGTGACAGATTGTTTGCGTATGGGTACTCCAATTTCCTCCTGTATTCCAGAAACAAACTCATCTGAGGTTGTATTGCTATCTATAAAAAATTGGGCCTAGAGTGTGTGTTCCAATGGGGACAGTGACTAATGTTAATGAAAGAGGGGAAGGGAGGAGGGAGAGAGAGAGACACTGTTCTATATTATTACTCAATGCTGCTGCTTTTGAGGGTGTGGTATTTATATTGATTTACAAATCATAAAATCTGCAGCAAATCCAGTAGATGTGAACATACCCTTATGCATGAGCACCACACAGGCTTTTCCCTGAAATGAGGCGTAATGCTGGCATCTCGTCTCTGCTGTCATTCAGCTTTTTTTGTGAGCGCTCCACTCTTGGATAAAGTTGAAGGCACAGACACAGCATAGGGATATTTGGGGGATATAGTTCACTGTATAGAATCGGGATAAATGCAGAAAATATCCAGCAACCTACACTTATCCCAATATAAGGATCTGTTATATTATAATTGTTATTGCCAGACAGAGCAGGGACGACGTTTGACATCTATTCCCCGTTCTGCCATGATGCAATGCGTCCTGCTGTATGCCAGGATGGCTGCTTCTCTAGTAAAATAACAGGAATAATTAGTAAAATCTTGATTTTACCATATAGGAATGTCATTTTTACTATGCAGTATTTAATTTTTTATTTTTGGGGAAGTATTCACATGCTATCTATAACTATTCTCTTGCTATCTAATATCCCATCCCATGACAGGTGCTATTGGAACAAGATACTCTGTTATACACGTCTGCTTTTTTATTGGTGATCAGCTTTAATGTGTTTAAATGCTATGACTGATCAGAGCTCATTTAGCTTATAGCAGATGTAGATTGCAGCTCTCAAATGACACTTCAGGGAACTGTATAGTGGGTGTAAATGCACTAACAAACTCACCTCTATTAGGACATCTTAAACATGCTTCATCTTAAACGAGTCTGCCCTAGAGACAGATATAGTTAGACGGATTCATTGAGTACAGGACAATGGTATACATACCAGAGCAGCAGACCATGCGGCTGTTAGTGTCCTTGTGGTTCAATGCCCTTGGGTACCCAGTAGTGAGAACTCTGTACCGGACTGTCGTCTCCAGAGGAACTTCATTGGGGAATTTACCCACTGGTCATTGAAAGAGCATGAAGGGAAACAATTCTAGACTCTTCTGTCAGTGGCAAAACTATTCATGTCCAGCTGAAGGAATGCATTGAGAATGTCGCAAAAAAATCCTAAATTTCTTCTAGTTAGGTTCCTAAACAATGTGTTCTAATGATGTACAGTAAAGGGGTATTCCGGGCAAAAACATTTTATCCCCTATCCAAAGGATAGAGGATAAGATGTCTGATCGCGGGTGGCCCGCTGCTGGGGACCCCCGCAATCTTGTGTTCGCCACCCACCTGTTTGAGCTGCACGCCGCGGTGCCAGCTCACAAACAGCCAGGTGGTGACCACGGGGGCGGAGTATGGTGGCATCACAACTCCGCCCCCGTGTGACGTCACCCCCCGCCCCTGCTATGCAAGTCTATGGGAGGGGGCGTGACGGCTGTCACGCCCCCTCCCATAGACTTGCATAGCGGGGGCGGGAGGTGACGTCACAAGGGGGCGGAGTCGTGACATCACCATACTCCGTCCCCTTTAAAGTTGAGGATGTGGGAATATGCCATACTGAATTGTTCTCATCTCTAAAGAATTATCTGATAAATATTTGCCCCTGGTCACAAGTTGAAGCTATCACTTATTCAATGCATTCAATGCAGGTGCTGAATCTCCAGTTTCGTAAACCTCCGGGTTTCCAGGACTGGGGACGTGATGTCACGCCACGCCCCCTCCATTCATGTCTATGGGAGGGGGCGTGGCGGCCGTCACGCCCCCTCCCATAGACATGAATGGAGGGGGCGTGGCGTGACGTCACGTCCCCAGTCCCGGAAACCCGGAGGTTTACGAAACTGGAGATTCAGCACCCGCATTGGGGGGGTTCTCAGCAGCAGGCCCCCCTTGATCAGACATCTTATCCCCTATCCTTTGGATAGTGGATAAAATGTTTTTGCCCGGAATACCCCTTTAATCCTTACTTTTGTATTGCATTTCTTTAAGTATTTGAAGGTCATTACCTCTTCAGATCTTTACTAGCAAAGACAAAGATTACTTAAAAAGATGATTTAATAGGAAGCATATTAGCAAAGCAGATTGTAAGGAACCATTTTTTCCAAGCTTGACATAATGCATCCGACAGATATTTACTTACACATGAACAGATTGTCCCAGTGTAAGGGAGTGGCTGAAAGTATAAGCCAATATCATTTGCATATATATTTGCATACGTTACACATTCAACTAACAAGTGACTTAGAGACACTCATGTTATGTAATTTTTATAATGTGCTCTTTAAGCTGCAACAGTGTATTGCAACATTGGCCCTGACTTACTAAGAGTGGAGTGGAGTTTTCTTTATTGTGTTTTTTCCCCAACAGATATTTTTCCACGGTATTTACTAAGGTTTCCCTACGTTTTTCACTTTTCCCTACGCTTTGCTTTTTTTACACGTGCTCTGATCTGTGGGTTTTTCCGGAGCTCAAATTTGTGTTTCTAATGAATGTTAATAATTGATACTTTGCATAACTGCTCTAAGATTTCATTTCATCCCTTTGTTGTCACGGGCATTTCTCTGCTATTTGTCAGCTTACTCTTCTCGCTCCATACATTATTGTGCGTTACTTAAAGGGTACCTCTCATCAAATAAACTTTTGATATATTTTAGATTAATGAATGTTGAATAACTTTCCAATAGCATGTTAATGAAAAATATGCTTCTTTCTATTGTATTTTTCCCGATCAGTCCTGTCAGCAAGCATTTCTGACTCATGCTGGAGTCCTAAACACTCAGAGCTGCCAGCCTGCTTCGTTCACAGCCAAACAGGCTGCGAACAAAGCAGGCTGGCAGCTCTGAGTGTTCTCCTTTGTGAACAAAGCAGACTGGCAGCTCGTAGTGTTTAGGACTCCAGCATGAGTCTGAAATGCTTGCTGCCAGGACTGGTAGGGAGACCTCTAGTGGTCATTTCTTCAAAGTGGAAAATTAAATAGAAAGAAGCATATTTTTTAATAACATGCAATTGTAAAGTTATTCTGCATACATTAATCTATAATATATCAAAAGTTTTTTTGATGAGAGGTACCCTTTAAGCACTCATTACAGGTTCTTATTAGCATGGTTACACATACAGAAGCTTTCCAAGAGAACATCCTTGCTTTTTAACCATGTGAAGGCTTTTCTAGCATCACTTGGCCATCCTACAGTACAAAAAGGATAGAAAATTTGGGTTGCCCAGAAATAAAAACATGGGTCAGTTTTGTTTTAAAACCTTGCCACACCTGTCTATGTGTTGCATCTGATATTTTTGCTCACACCCCATTCACTTAAAAGGGTACTCTGGCCTAATTTTTTATTTATCCTATATTTATCCTTTAACTTACCTTCTGTCACTCCCCGGTGCACTTGATATCGCTCTTCCATCCTCCTCCCCTGGTTTTCTTCCTGGTTTTGGGGCCCGACATGTGACACTACGTTCATTTAATCACCGTCTGCAGTGATGTCCAGCCTTGACCAGCAATATGCTAAACGGGAGTATCATGTGACAGGCCTAGGCCCAGCCTTCTTCCTGGTGCCCAAGCTGTTACATCACACTGTCGCTCAGTCTATGACTGGCTAAGGCTGGGTTCACACCACGTTTTTCAAATACAATAACCGTATACGGTTTTCCGCAAAAAAACGTATATGACCGTATCCGAAACCGTATGCATAGAGAATGCATTGTAAACCGTATTCCAAATGTTGTGTACGGTTGCATCCGTTTTGCCTCGGATACGGTTTTGCCGATTTTTCAATCGTAGGCTAAAACGCTGTCGACCGCGTTTTTGCCTCCAGTTGGAAAACCGTATGCGAATCGTATGCGGTTCTTTTAACATTGTTGTCTATGAGAACCGTACACAGAATTTCAGAATACGGTTGCACACGGTTTTTCTAATCCGTTTTTGGAGTTGACACATGCGCAGATTGGAATTTCAATAGGACAATAGTAACTATTAAATTGCTGGAAAACTAATTCCAACAAAATAGAAAAACCGTTGGCAAAAACTGATGCAAATGGATAGAACCGTACAGGGAAAAACCGTATACGTTTTAATTTGGAGTCATACGGTTGCATACGGTTTGTGCCATACGTTTTTTAGCGGAAAACCGTATACGGTAACCATATTTGAAAAACGTGTTGTGAACCCAGCCTAAGGGGGATATCACATAAGTTGAGCCACAGTGTGACATGTTAAACAGCTGTGAATGAGAGAAACAGGCGCTCCACAGAGTAGTAACGTAAGAACCCGTGGTGAAATAATTATTATACAAAATACTTGCTCACCCTGGATGGTTGTGCAAATTCATACACAACAATGATGTAAGCGTAAGATAATAGTAGGTCGACTGCTGCCCTCCGGTAGGTATTTGCAGTGTAGAATAAGGCTTCAAAGGAACTCTGCCTAATTGGCGCTGAACGACCACAACAGGTGAATGGTTAAAAGGAATTTATTTGACCAGAATGCAACGCGTTTCGCTGCGCATGCACAGCGAAACGCGTTGCATTCTGGTCAAATAAATTCCTTTTAACCATTCACCTGTGGTGGTCGTTCAGCGCCGATTGAGCCGGGTTCCTTTGAAGCCTTATCCTACAATGTTAAAGGAGTAGTCCAGTAGTGACCAAGTGGTGAACAACTTATCCCCTATCCTAAGGATAGGGGATAAGTTGCAGATCGCGGGGGGTCCGACCGCTGGGGCCCCCCGCGATCTCCTGTACGGGGCCCCGGCAGCCCGCGCGAAGGGGGCGTGTCGACCCCGCACAAAGCGGCGGCCGACACGCCCCCTCAATACAACTCTATGGCTTCGGCAATCTCCGGCTCTGCCATAGCGATGTATTGAGGGGGCGTGTCAGCCACCGCTTCGTGCGGGGGGTCGACACCCGATATCTGGCCGGAGAGCCTGGCCCCCGTACAGAGAGATCACAGGGGGCCCCAGCGGTCGGACCCCCCCGCAATCTCAAACTTATCCCCTATCCTTAGGATAGGGGATAAGTTTTTTACCACTGGACTACCCCTTAAAACAGCTGGTCAGTGGGGATGCCGGAAGTTGGACCCCTGCTAATCTTATATTGAGAGAGAGGATAGGCCATCAATTTTATAATGCTGAAGTACCACTTTAAAAGGGGCTGAGTGGCAATACTAGACACACACAATGGACAGGAAGAAAGCAACAACAAAAAAAAAACATCTTTTTAACCTTAAACACAATATTGTTGTAATTATCCGTGTTTTCCATCTTGAGCAGCATGTTGTTTAAAACCTATAAATGGCTCTTTTATAGTACACTGAATGAATTGATAATGGATGATGTTAACACTGTCATTGAAAAGAATAGGTCAGTGCCCAATGGAGAATAATAACACTTTTCTAATGGGAAAATGTGGCAGGATGGATGCGTGCCTGCCTCCGGTTACAAATAGAAAATCGGTCAGCATTGGCAAGCAGAATTATTTGCATGTATCATACTCCAGATTTACGTGTAAGTATATAATAACTCTGGTTGATTATGCAGTCAGAATATATTTGACGGTATCAGATCGGTATATGGTTTTGTCATCTGTTTTATTAAAGGGGTAGTGCAGAATTATTTGTGGGGGTTCTGCAGAAGCATTGTAGTTTTCTTTTTAGAAACTGCAACACAATGGCCCTTATTTACTAAGAGCGGAGTGTAGGTTTCTTTGTGGATTTTCATTCCCTACAATTTATTTTCCATGGTATTTACTAAGGTTTCCCTACATTTTCCACTTTCCCTACATTTTACTTTTTTTTTTTTACACATACTCTGATCTGTCGGGTTTTCCTCAGCTCAAATCCACCACATTTTATGTGGAAACCTTAGTAAATATGTAGTTTTTTTGTGAAAATGTCGGGAACACGCCTCTTTCCAGAGACCACGCCCTCTTTTCCTGGCGGCCACAGCCCCTTTTCGGGTTTTCTTAGCCAAATGGAGAGTTAGTCAGGTTTTTTCAATTCTGGCGCAAAATCTGGCGCAGACAGAATTCCTGGCGCTCAACAAAACATGTCGGGTTTGCAATAGTAAATGAGGGCCAATGTGTAAATGTTTGTATTGTTCACTTTATTAATCCTTTAGTGACCAGCCATATGGTGGGAGCTCCGCTGTCATCATGACAAACCTCTAATCTTGTTAGGTTGACCTCCTACATGGCGTGATCAGATCATGACTGCAGTATGGTTTGGAATTGTGAGGCACTGTTAGCCAGGTGCCGATGGGTTTTCATGGGAGCCAGGGGGCTTCTGTAGGCGCCTGTAAATAGCCATGCCAGAGTCTGACAGGCATAAAACAATGCACTACAATAGCAATGCAGTGTGTTATAGGAGAGATATCAGAAAATTTCATGTAAAAAGTTAAAAAGTAAAAAAAAAAAAAGTTTAAAGGGGTGTTCCAGGAAAAAACTTTTGTTTTTATATCAACTGGCTCCAGAAAGTTAAACAGATTTGTAAATTACTTCTATTAAAAAATCATATTCCTTCCAATAATTATCAGCTGCTCAAGTTGTTCTTTTCTGTCTGGCAACAGTTCTCTCTGCTGACATCTCTGCTTGTCTCAGGAACTGCACAGAGTAGAAGAGGTTTGCTATGGGGATTTTCTTCTACTCTGGACAGTTCCCGAGACAGGTGTCATCAGAGAGCACTTAGACAGAAAAGAACAACTCAACTTCAGCAGCCCATAAGTACTGAAAGGATTAAGATTTTTTTAATAGAAGTAATTTACAAATCTGTTTAACTTTCTGGGGCCAGTTGATGTATACATTTTTTTTTCCTGGATGACCCCTTTAATGAATAAAAGTCTATTGTTTATTGTAATTCCCCCATCCTCCAAAAATACATGTATTGCCCTTAGAAAATGTATTTATATATCTTTATATATAAAATGTAAAGAATTTAAAAAACACAAAAACATATTTAGTATTGCCCCGTCCATAACTTTAAAAGTATATAATTATTTATCCCTCTCTGTCAAACAAAATAAAGAATAAATTATATAAAATAAATATGGATATTTTTAAATTGGACTTCAAAAAATGAAAGGTAATAGCAATCAAAATTAATATGTACCAATAAATCTCTTACCCCCCCCCCCAAAAAAAAAAAAAAAAAAAAGATTAAAAGTTGATCAAGTTTTACAAACCCACAAAGTGTACAACTTGTACTTTTACAAAAAAAAATTCTCCATATATTTATATTTTCCATTACTGTTCAATAAACTTCTGGCTTTGGCTTAAAAACTGCAGTGGCAGTTTTCCAAAAGTCACCAGAAAAAAAACCTGTGTGTAAACTAGGGATCGACGAATATCGATTTTTTTAGGGCCGATACGATAATCTGTGACCTTTCAGGCCGATAGCCGATAATCTATACCGATATTCCGGTATAAGTTATCGGCTATTCCCCCCCCCCGGCCCCGAAGAAGCAGCTACAGATCAATGATTTAAAGTGGGCGCTTTAAAGCGGGGGCTTTAAATCAATGAACTGCAGCGGCTTTTGCGGGCCCAGAGACCGATAATCTGTCAATCCCTAGTGGAAACCTAGCCTCACAGTATACTAGGTCTTCACAAGCCTATTCTTGGCATACCTATAGTATATTGATAAATCAGGCTGCTTTATACTTACAAATATTGCCTTTGTAATTTCTCTGGGAGTCAGGCCAACAGTGGCTGAGGCAGGGCCCGGGGTCTGCTATGCTCTGGGGCTGCACCCCCTCTCTCCGCTAATGTCGCAATGTTGATTGACATAGAGCACACACGCAAGAGAAGTACACAGGGCTGCTGCGGGCAGACGAGCCCTATGTGCCAATCTACAAAATATTGTAGCCAGAGAGAAGCGGCGACCTCAGCGCACAGCAGACACTGTTCACCGTCTCACCAACTGTTGGCCCAACTCCTGGAGGAATTACAAAGGCATTATTTGTGAGTATGAAGCAGCCTGTTTTATCAATACAGGTATGCCTAGAACAGGCCTGTGAATACCTAGTGCACTGTGTGTGCAGCTTCACAAGCCTGTTCTAGGTGACAGTGGCACTGTTATTTCATCTACTATAATATATTATGACTCTCAGACTCATGGTAGAGAGATCTCAATACAAAGATTGGATTGTTTTTCACCCATGTTCTTCAAAATTTGGGAAACTTGGGTGGTATTCTAGAAATTTACATCTGTAGCAATTTTATATTTTGTTTATCTCATTTTTACAAGTGTGAGCATTTCAATAATAGAGCACAAAAGGATTGATGTACCTATAGGGTTTACAGATGGGGCCCAAAGCCTAGGGGAGTCATCACCCGGGGTCACAGTCATTGATGACCTGAAAAGTAGATGTGGAATAGTAAAGCTTAAAGGGGTACTCCGCTGCTCGGCGTTTGGAACAAACTGTTCAGAACGATGGAGCTGGCGCCAGGAGCTTGTGATGTCATAGCCATGCCCCCTCAATGCAACTGTGGGGGTTAGACTCAGGACCCTAGGACAGGCAGGGGGAGAGAAGCGGGCGCCCGCTTTAAATCCTTGATCTGCAACGGCTTCTGCCCCGCCGGGGGGAGGTTGAAATAGCCGATGACTTATACCGGAATATCGGTATAAGTTATCGGCTATCGGTCGGAAAGGTGACAGATTATTGGTATCGGCCCTAAAAAATCGATATTGGTCGATCCCTAGTCTTAAACTTCAAAGAGGTGCAAAGCTTCCATTGTAGGTTTTCTCTATGTTTCACCCCTTGTTTTGACTTACAAATACTGATGCAAAAATATATCCTGAAATTCTGCCATGTGGAAGTGGCCCCCAAGCTACTGCTATGGTCGGCCATGAGAAAATCTAATTGCTAAGCACTCAGGCTGTCTTAGTTTACAGCAGTGTGAGTTCCCATCAAATACAATAAGATGTGGTTGGCGGTACAGTGGAAGGGTCCATAATCTTATATAGACATATTTATGTCTGCGTGTTGACAGATTTAGCTTAGATTCAAGTTTTTGCTGTATACCTTTCTCTGCCCCAACACTCGCAGGCATGTATTGCATTGTTCCTCTTATGAGATGTTGATGCTTGTAGGCTAGTACAGAAGTTACATATTGCTGTTTTGACATAAGAGCTAGAATAACATATAAAGATTGTTTATAAATTACGCACAACAGATACTGTCAAGATCAACACGACGATTGAAGCAAGTAGAGACAGGACAGGGTGGAGTACAGATGGTGGTAAGTATTTCTAAATAGTGTAGGTGATCTTGACACAACAAAAAGTGATAAATGAAAAACATGGATGAAATGAACCAATACCGAAAAAACAGAAGAAGTGATAAGATTAGTGATAGCTTCATCTTTGTGACCAGGGGCAAATATTTATCAGATAATTCTTTAGAGATGAGAACAATTCAGTATGGCGTATTGCCACATCCTCAACTTTAAAGGGGACGGAGTATGGTGACGTCACGACTCCGCCCCCTTGTGATGTCACCTCCCGCCCCCGCTATGCAAGTCTATGGGAGGGGGCGTGACAGCCGTCACGCCCCCTCCCATAGACTTGCATGGCGGGTGTGACGTCACACGGGGGCGGAGTCGTGACGTCACCATACTCCGTCCCCGTGGTCACCACCCGGCTGTTTGTGAGCCGGCACCGCGGCGTGCAGCTCAAACAGGTGGGTGGCGAACACAAGATTGCGGGGGTCCCCAGCGGCGGGACCCCTGCGGTGAGACATCTTATCCCCTATCCTTTGGATAGGGGATAAGATGTTTCAGGGCCAGAGTACCCCTTTAAGGTGTGTAGTTCCTTATTGGCTGTTGTATGGATTCCTTTAAGTAATAATGTACACATATGTTTTTTGTAAGTGGGCAGAACCAGTGACTTTGTCAGGACAAGCCTCTTATAGACTATATAGTCTTTTTTAAATACTTTACCACGCCATTTCAATAAAATTAGATTTACAAGATTATCTCACAGCAGTAAATTTTCCATATATTATCCATTCTGATGCTATAGTTGAGTTACCTGTACCTCCTGGTCTTCTGGCTGCGAGTTTCTTGTTCCCTTCTTAATATCCCATTCACTGTGCATGTTTGTTGACTTACAGCATCTATATATTGATCTGTCACTGTAAGGATGTCTCACAGAGGGTATGGGAACTAAAGTGGAAATGATGCTGTAGGTTTACATTGGACGCAGCAGTATAGGCAGAAAGAACAATCGGCAAATAAAATTTGGAAATACAACAAAGTAGTACTGATAAGAAAAGCATAACCAAAATATATTGGGGGAGATTTATCAAAACATGTCCAGAGGAAAAGTTGTTGAGTTGCCCATAGCAACCAATCAGATCGCTTCTTTCATTTTTGAAAAGGCCTCTGAAAAATTAAAGAAGATCTGATTGGTTGCTATGGGCAACTGCATCACTCTTTCTCTACACAAGTTTTGATAAATCTCCCCCCCCCATTGGATCTATATGCCATGGCCTTTATCTCAGATTCCAAAAACAAATTTTACATTTTTTTTGAGTTTCTAAACCAAAGGGGAACACTCTTAAAAGTTTCCCAACCCATTCACAGCTGTTCATAGGATTCCATTTCTAAAGCAGATCTTGTGATAATGCACCATTGAGCTTCAGAGCATAGACCCTGCAGTATACAGTATGTTCTTGGGTAAATGAGGATTTCACGGTTTATGGAAGCGTCCGGGATAGGTAGAAAGATGAACTATTTTGGTAAGGGAATAAAAGAGTTTTGCCATACACATATGAGACTCTATAGGGGGAGATTTATCAAAACCTGTCCAAAGGAAAAGTTGCCCAGTTGCCAATAGCAACCAATCAGATTCCTTCTTTCATTTTTAACAAGGCCTCTGCAAAGTGAAAGAAGCAATCTGATTGGTTGCTATGGGCAACTGGGCAACATTTCCTTTGCACAGGTTTTGATAAATCTCCCCCTATAATGTTTATCGGCTATGTTAAAAAGATATGTTTGGTTCAAGTCAATAGAACTGAGCTGTAATATGACACATAACCAGGATGCTTGATCTGTTATTGCCGTTCCCACCCAGTCAGGTCAAAGGAGAGGCGCTCCAAAACTAGACACTGCCCATGGACACGAGTGAAGCTGTTTCTGTAAAAAAAAAAAAAAAAGAAAAAAAAAAAGAGCAAATTTTTCTAACTCTTAACAACCTTTTCAACTAAAAGAGGTTTTCTGGGCTATATGATTAATTGCTATCCTTAGGATAGGTCACTACACAGTAAATGGGGCCTGTTGGCTCCGTTTGTTTGAATTGGAGGTTGAGCAGCAGTAACATGGCGTCACCACTACACAGTGAGTAGAGCTGCCTGCTTCTACACTATAGGACATCAATCATATTAGCCCAGAAAACCCCTTTAAGGGTAGGGTCACATGTTGTGCATCCGCATCACATTTATCGCTGTGGATGCGCAACTGACCATGCCTAGAGTGTGCCCCTGTATCCTGCTAGTGTATCTGCGAGTTGTTTGCGCATGCGCAGTGTACTCGGACATCGCGGTCGCTCCCTGCTTCCTGAGCTAGGTAGAGAGCGTCCGCGATGTCTGTGAGTACACTGCGCATGAGCGCAACTCGCAGATCTGCTTGCAGCGGCGGATTGCATCAGTGTCTGCTTGCAGCGGCGGATTGCAGCTACAATCAGATAAAGCGGGGACACACGGGCACATCAGGAGGTACAATCCAGGGACGGTCAGTAGCACATCCGAAGCGTCAAATATGCTGTGGATGCGCTACGTGTGACCCTACCCTAATATTACATTGTTGTCAGTAAATCCCCTGCTCCTGTGAATATGTTATCTGTTTGTATGGATGGACAGCCTATATTAGTCTTAGCCACATTTATTATACAATAAGTATGGTAAGTAGAGCATTACACAAAAACTTTCAGAATGTGTATTTGTAGTAAATTACAATTGTTTTTATACCAGTTCAGTGAGTCATTTGTCTTAATACATCAGTGTAACAAAGAGTTCATATCAGGACGCAGATTAATGTTATTACGGTTTATCAGACCAATTATTCCCATATGACATGTAGAAACAGAAGTGTCACATTTCTTCATATGACCCATCATTCCCAGATTCTTAGCCCTGTTCTGTTTGGGCTTGTAGATGCACAACAGAAATGCAGGCTCCTATGTAAAAAAAAGAAGCGACCCCTTAGCATTCAGTTTTTAAAAGGGGTTATTCGGGATTCAAAAAACGAAGCTGCTCTCTTCCGGAAACAACATCACTCCATTCCTCTGGTTGTGTGTAGTATTGAAGCTCAGCTTAATTGAAGTGTATGCAGCAGAGTGTTTATACCACATACAACCTGAGGACAGATGTGTAGCTGTTATTGTAATTAAAAAAACTATGTTTTCTAATCTGGACAACCCTCACTGCTGGTGGTTTCACATGCCCAGTTGTCTAAATCCACTTCCTGGATCCTCCTGCACACAGGCAGCAGAGTGATTCTTGTTATTGTGATGGCTAGTGGACACAGGGGTCAAGTATAAAAATGCAAAATCTAGACACAGGAGCACTTTTTTTTAATGAAAATATGTTTTGTGGTAACTGATTTAGAATTATAATAATAAATTAAGGGAAAACTCCTTTAAAAGTAGTCTTCCGATGAAAACATTTGACAAGTACTTAATACATAATACATACAGTAAGGAATATTCACCAATAAGAATATGCAAAAATTCTGACAAGAATTGTCCCAAAAATGGGAGTACTACATTACTTGTTTGGATATGCTTTGTAGTGAATAACTAACACAAAGTTGTTTACTATGAGAAACTCCCATACTTTTCTTCTGTGCTATGTGTCATGAATAAATTATATACTATACACAAATTAAGTGATGCAATTTGTGTTCAAAGGATGCCTGTCGTGAGGCCTTTGATGTTAATACATTATTTACCTTCTGATGTTTTCAGGGCAGGTCAGGTGGTTACAGTAATCCAAAATTTATATTATTTTTTAGATTTTTCTACTTTAGAGTGTATTCACATGTACACTATCCAATGCATATTTGACGTGCAGGATTTGAAGCTTCAGATTTTATGCCACAGATTTCAAAGTAAACTTAATGACTGAACACAGCATCAAATCTGAAGCTTCACATTCTGTGCAACAAATATGCGCAGGATACTGTACGTGTGAATACACCCTGAAGAAACAATAATTTTAAATTGTGTATCCATATTCTGACATTCATAGTGCTGTGTGGGGTTTACTTTTTGTAGGGTGAGCTGTAGTTTTATTGGTACCATTTTGGGTTACATAGAGGTCTTGGTATTTTTTTTGAGGGGATGACCAAAACCAGCAATCCTAACATTGGAATATTTTTTTGACTGCATTCACCATGAAGGGTAAATAAAGTTATAGTTTTACAGTTTTTTTTTGTTTTTGGTTTTTTTAAATGATTTTTTTTTTTAAGTTTTGTTTTACTTACTGTTTTAGTTCCTTTGGCCTCCATTAGACCATTGGCTGCCATGACAACCCATTGGTACCACATGATCACATTGCAGTGGGACAATCAGCTGGTGAATGGAGGTCCTATTTTCTTTATAACTGCCTAAGTGCCTTGGGGTTAAACTATCTATGTCACCAAAAAAATATACGACCATATAGGTGTGCAATAGATTAGTGTACAGGTAAATACTATACAACAAAAAAATGGTATACTAACAACACAATTGAGTATAAAATGTAACAATCTCTATTAGCAATACAGATAAAAAATAAGAGACGTATTAAAAATGGCACCAGCAAACATAGTGGAGGCATACATGAATCGGGCTCTAAACGCTGGGCATCAAACTCAATACAGTCTAAAAATAAATGCAGCATACAGGTGAGACGGGAATCAAACACTGAAAACTGACACAAACAATACTGATACCTACCCTAACACATGTTTCGCTGTGGGGCTCTTTGTCAGGGGACGCCTGACGAAGATCCTTATGGTGCAAATTACACAATCATTCTGGCATATTTCCATTATTTAAATCTGCTCCATTGTTTGGATCTAGGTTTGTTAGTAGAATTGAGCAAACTTACAGTCAATTAACTCGGCCGTTGATTACTTTACTGCATCCACCTGTTCCAGTTGCCTGGAAAAGCTGAACTGATTTATGCAGACTTAAATAATCAACACCCGAGCCGCGAGGTTCGCTACGAGCCAATTTACTGTAAGTTCGCTCAACTCTATTTATTAGGCATTTCTGTAAGTAACACCCAGATATCTTAAAGGGGTATTCCGGGCAAAAACATCTTATCCCCTATCCAAAAGGATAGGGGATAGGATGTCTGTTCCTGGGGGGCCTGCTGCTGGGACCCCCGCGATCTCCCTGCATCACCCGCATAGACATGAATGGAGGGGGCTTGGCGTGACGTCACGTCCCCAGTCCCAGAAATCTGGAGGTTTTCTAAACTGGAGACGCAGTCCCGCATAGAATGCGGGTGCTGCAGGGAGATCGCGGGGGCCCCCTGCGATCAGACATCTTATCCCCTATCCTTTGGAAAGGGGCTAAGATGTTTGTGCCCGGAATACCCCTTTAATATAAGTCAATCTCCTAACATAATGAAATAGCAAAGTAATATCACGTAGTTTAGAATAAGGGTAAAGCTATAAACATAGACCCAGAAAATCAGAACTTTTACTTATAAAAGCCCATGAACACAAAGTATGTAACAAATAATTATCCTGTATATGTTCATATATAATAGATAATTTTTAAATTGAATAATTAAAATGATAATAAAAAAATTACAGTAAAAAATTGAATGTGACATTTATTACTGGTACTCTAGATAGATAGACAGACTGATGAATAAGAAGTTACAGTTAATTCATATTTGACATTCATATGTGGTTCTTTTTTTCCAATGATTCAGATACATAGGCCCACCTTATCTATGCCTAATGAGACAACAAATTTAGCTCCGAATGTTTCGGAAAATTGTGTCTTGCAGCAATTAAGACACTTTTATTACCTTTTCCTGAAGTAAGTCAATAGTTGATATAAACTACTGTAAAACTGGACAGTGCAGACCTAGACTAGACAGTCTTTAGATTTATCAATCAGCCTGAGTTCCTGTGATAAATGGGACACATTTGAAGTCTGTCCGTCTAAGTTCGCTTTGTCAGAGAATTAGACAGTTTTAGTAAATTTCCCCCACAGTTTTTGTTGGCCTGTATTTGCTTTTTCCTGATTGTACTACGGCAGCAGACATATGGGGAAACATATTCTTGTAGACCCATCAGTAGAAGATATTATACTAGCAATAAACAAGCACAAAGATTGATTAATGAGTCCCGCCCCCCCTCCCCACCTGGGGGTGTATCCTATATAAACCCCTGAATAACAGGCAGCACATGTAATTATATTTCTCATCTTCCGGGCCGTTGTCTGCTGTGACTGTGACGTATTGAAGGCCTTCTTGCCGAGGACTTTAAAATTAGCCCGCCAACTTAGTCTAGCTGTGCTCAGTCAGAGGCAGCAGACTCCTTAGTATTGGCAGGTATGTTTGGTCCCAGCAGCGATCCTTACCAAAAGCCTGTCTCTCTCTTCCAAGCTCTTTTTGTGTATACCTCATTACTGCTTGTTTTTTTCTCCTAGTAATGGCACATGAGAGTGGCAAAAGGAAGAGAAAATCTCGCCATAATATTTGCGAGGATTACCAGACACCCTTACCGGAATTATGGGAGGATCGGAAATGCCAAAAAATGCCTTCCTTCAAAATCAAGCAGACGTATGTCTCCAGATTCCTTCCTAGGATGGTTTACAGAAGAATTATCATCAACCTTTGATGACATGAAAGCTTCTCTAGCACCGCAAAAAGCTAGTAAGAAAGCTAAGTATGTGACTGATCCTTCATCTTCTTCTAGCTCGCAGGATGATTTGGATAGTGAAGATATACAAGTTTGTGAGGTTGAAGCCATAGAGGATGTATATCTTCTAAAAAAGGAGAAGCTTCCTAAACTGGTGTCTGCAGTCAAGCAAGTTTTGGAAACATCAGAAGACATTTCTCATAAAGCTTGTAAAGAATGGCTATACTATTTTCCTCCAGGAAAACCTGGTGTTTTCCCCTCACATCCTTTGGTTAAGGACTGGATGGAGAAAGATTGGGCTAAGCCGGAGAAGAAAACGAATCCGGGAGCGAAATTTAAAACTACCTATTAATTGGATCTGGTGGTTTGTTCTAAATGGGATTTTCCTCCAAAAGTTGATCTAGCGGCTGCTATATTAGCAAGAAAATCCATGTTTCCTTCTGATGATTCCTCACTTTTGACAGAACCTGTGGAGAGAAAAAAGGACTCTCTGTGCAAGAAGTCCTACCTGTCAGCAGCCTCCTAGGCTAAGATCGCTACTTCTTCCATCCCGGTTGCCAGAGCCTTGCGTTTATGGCTTAGCCATTTGGCTTAGGACATCAAAAATGAGGTGTCTAGAGAAGATCTAGTGAGTGACATCTCAGGAATGAAAATTGTGGCGGATTTCCTTTGTGACGCCTCCCTTGATATGCTTAAGTTTTCTTCTATATTCTCAGTTTAAAGGCATTCTAAAAGATTTAAGTGAAGACAAGGTAGAGTCTCTTCCTCATCAAAAGAAGAAGCCAGTGAGGCCTTTTCACATCAAAAGGGGCTATTCTCTAGAATTCAGGAAGATTCCACCAGAGAGATACCTCATCAGCAGGAACGACAGTCCGATTGTCTCCAACCTGGTGCATCAGTTTATCAAGAAGAATGTTCTGGAGCAAGTTCCTCTTCAGGAAAGGAAGAGGGGTCATTATTCTCGAGTATTTGCCATTCCCAAAGTTGGGAGAAATTTGGAAGCTCATCATAGATCTCTCCTTCCTAAATCTTTTTTCCACAAGAAAAGCTTCAGAATGGAATCCATTCAATCGGCCTGTCTGAATCTTCAGGAGGGAGATTTCATGGCTTCAATCGAATTGCAGGACGCCTATCTGCATATCCTGATTCTTTAAAATCACAGGAACTTTTTGAGGATAGCAGTGGAGGATCCGAAGGGGATTCAACATCTTCAGTTCAAGTGCCTGCCTGCCTAACGTCGGCTCCTCAAATTTTTACAAAGGTTATAGTTGTCCTAACGGCGACCCTCAGGGCATTTGTGTCACTCCATATCTGGATGACTGGCTCCATATCTGGACAACTGGCTCATAAAAGCTCAGTCCCAGATTCTGCTCAAGAAACATCTAGAAGTAGTGATACTGTTTATTCAGCAACATGGCTTCCTAATAAATTTCAAGAAATTTCACTTATCTCCTTCACAATGTATCAACTATCTTGGATTCACAATAGACTCTCAGAAGATGTGTAATAAGGTTCAGGTTGTAATAAAGATAAGGTTCACCATGAAAGTTCTAGGTCTCTTGACATCAGCGATCCAAGCAGTCCCATGGGTCAAGGCCCATATCAGAATACTTCAGGATCATATTCTGGAGAACTGGGACAGAGATCAAGAATCTCTGGATTTGCAGATTCAAGTCCCGGATTGGTGGCTGAAAGACAATTGTATCCTGAAAGGCAAGTCTCTTCTCTCTCCTCTCATGACAGTCCTCACGACAGATGCGTCAGGCTCAGGCTGAGGGGGGCCCATGTGGGGGACGTATGGGTTCAGAACAAATGGAGCCTGAGAGAATTAACCTTCTCCTCAAGCCTGAAAGAGTTGAGAGCCATGAGGAAAACTCTGATCCACTTCCAGGACCAGCTTCTGGGGCATGCAGTGTTAGTGCTATCAGACAACCTCCCTTAGGTTTATTATGTCAACAAGCAGGGAGGGACGAGGAGCAAAACTTTTCAACAGGAGTGTGCCCCGTTAATGCCTTCAGTCCTTATCAGCAGTTCATATAAAAGGCTCTGCCAACACGAGGGCAGACTGGCTGAGCAGAAACAAAGTCTCCCCGGGGAGAATAGGAACTCAACTGGGAAGTTTTCCAGCAGTTAACAGCGAAGTGGGGAACTCCATAGATAGACGCAGTGACAACCACACGGGAAGTGACACTTCCGGAGGTTTGCTCCCTTACAAGAGGGGACCGACCAACAGTAGTGGATGGTCTTTCAATCAGATGGAGCAAAATCTTCATTTATGTCTTTCCTCCAATTCAATTGATCCTGTCAGTCCTGAGGAAGATCAGGGACGAGTGAGTGAGAGCCATAGCCATCCTCCCATCTTCTGCATCAAGGCGGGATGTTCCACCAGAGTCTCAGCAGATTACATCTAACTGCCTGGAACTTGAATGCTCAGCATTAATCTCTCAGGGTCTCTCCAGTGAAGTGGTCAATACACTTCTTGACTCTAGAAAACCTACTACTCTGAAGACATATGCTAGAGTATGGAACCTGTACTCCTTGTGGTGCAACAAAAATGTCCTCAATCCGAAAGCAGTTGCTTCCTTACTCCAGTTCCTACAAGAGGGATTCAACAAGGGTCTAAAGCCTAACATACTGAAGATTCAGGTCACAGCGATCAATGCTCATCTGAATGGTCTTTTTTCTGGTTCAGCACTAGTGTCCAGATTCTTCAGAGCAATTAAAAAGATGCGGTCTATTTTTTATGACCCTATACCATCCTAGGATCTTCCATTAGTGCTTCAAAGATTTTGTGAGTCTCCTTTTGAACCAGTCTCTTCAGCATCCTTGAAGTTTCTCTCCTTCAAAACTTTGTTTTTTTATTGCCATTACGTCAGCCAGAAGGGTGAGTGAAATTAAGGCTTTGTCATGTAAAGAGCCTTATCTGAAGATCTTGCCAGAATCTGTAGTCTTCAGGACCATGCCAGGCTTCCTTCCTAAAGTTCCAACATCTTCTAATATTAATCAGGAGATTGTTCTGCCAGCTATTTCAGATAACAGCGAACCACAGCTTCTTCTTTTAGATGTCAAAAGAATGGTGTTGGAGTATGTCCGCAGATTTGCTCAATTTAGGAAATCAGAAAGCTTCTTTCTTCAATTCCAGGGTCCAAATAAGGGTAACAAAGCGAGTAAATCCTCTCTGGCTCGGTGGATAAGGGATACTATCCGACTGTGTTATGAAGCAGAAGGGGTACAGTCTCCTTTACTACTAAAGGCACATTCAACACGGTCTACAGCTGCATCTTGGGCAGAGAAATACCATATACCTATGGACCTGATTTGTAAAGTGGCAACTTGGGCGTCTCCATCTACATTTGTAAAACATTACAGATTGGATGTGTCTGCAATTTCCTGGAGTCCATAGGCGGCACAAGTGTCCCTCCCAATGAATTTTTATTTTATTATATTGCTGCATTATGTTACGTGTGCTGCCTGTTATTCAGGGGGGAATATAGGGTACTTCCAGGTGTCTGTGTGTGTGTGGGGGGGCTAATTAATCACTCTTTGTGATTGTTAATTGCTAGTATAATATCTTCTACTGATGGGTCTACAGAAATATGTATCCCCATATGTGTGCCGCCTATGGACTCCAGGAAATGGAAATTTCAGGTAAGATACATTTTCCACTTACTAAGTTATGACTTATCCAATTCTATGAAAACATTCTATTATATGAGGATTTAAAAGAAAAAATTTCCAGCAATGCAACAGGTTCTTTATTCCGGATCACATGGAATGCACAGATAACACCAACGCGTTTCAGGTCAAGCTGGACCCTTAGTCATGGCATGTCAAATATACAATATTTATGTATGCACATGTAATGCAATGATTGTGTCCACACTTCCATGTGCCAGGATAGTGTAACCACGTATGTGTGCTTGGTGTTCTTGATTCTGTCATGAACAAACTGGGTGATATGAGGATTTGTTATAAAGTTATCAGTAACACTGGTGCCTCAGTTGATTTGAATTGTATTCTCCATCTGTGCTTGTTTCCAGTTCTGAGCAGAAAGGTATCTGTATGATTCCTATAATCCTTATTTTTATTACCACAATTACCAGCTATATAAAAAGCTCTTCTGCAATAAAATAAAGATTACAGCCATTTAAACATCCGAGATCCAGAAATTATTCTTGCTCTTCTTCATTTCCTGAGAGAAAATTGTGTCTAGATGACACATTTGTTAAAGAAATTGCATTGATCTTCATCCTTTATTAGCTTGTATGCTTATCAAATCACTAGTCTCTCTGCATTTCTAGTTGTAAGGTGTACAAAACGCATCTGTAGGCAGGGCTGTATATACATCTCTTGCTGCCGTAGGCACTAAGCCTGAGTTGCTGTCCATAAAACCCTACAACACCACATTACCCAATCCCTTTACTTCTGACCCTTTGAAATGTTTTAGGTTTGTTTTGTTTGAGTGATTTTTGTTGGCACTAGGTTCCCTTCTTATAACGTGTGTACAATCATTTATTTGTAGTGTGCCACAAAAGCCAACATGTGCCTATATTGCGCCAATAAACTACACAAAAACTCACAGTAATAAATAAATGAGGAGAAAAAAACACATGGATTATTAAACCTATATTAAATTCAACCCTACTCTCTTAGTAAATGAGGACAACTGTGTCTAAATAACACCACAATACTGCGACTGGATATTACCACCATACTGGCCCTCATTTACTAAGAGTGGAGTGGAGTTTTCTTTTTGGGTATTTTTTCTCCTAACAGGTACTTTTACATGGTATTTACTAGTTTTTCTTATGTTTTGCTTTTTTTTAATTAATTTTTTTACACACGCTCTGAGCTGTCAGGTTTTCCAGAGCTCAAAACCACCACATTTTATGTGGGAACATTAGTAAATATGTTGGGATTTTTCAAAACTGTCAAGGACATACCCCTTTTCATTGCTCAGGCCCCCTTTCCAGTGGCCCCACCCCTTTTTCTGCTTTTTCTGGTTTTCTGAGTAAAGTAGAGAGTTAGTAGGGATTTTTGGATTTTATGTCAGAAATTCTGCCACATGACACATGCAACAACAACAAAAAAAAAAAAACTACAAAATCTACTTGGAAAAGCCTTAGTAAATAAGGCCCACAGTGTCTAAATTACACCAAAATACTGTGACAGGATTACAGCTTTTATACCATGACGGGACAGCGCCAATATAACTAAAACAAATAATCTACTGATCGCACCCTGTCAAAGCCAGAAAACAGAGTTTGGCTATGTCCTTAGGACCGCTCATAAGTGCGCCATCTACATAGACAGCACTGTATTTCTGAGTGAATTTTGCAGAAAAAATAGATAATTCTATTCTTTCTGCAGACGCCTGAATCGGGATTTCCGCGACAGAAAAATCTATTGCGAAAATTCTGGTATGCATAGTGCATCAGAATCCCAATGACAGCAGTGGAATTTCCCAGCAGAATTTTTCCTGTGGAATTCCGCCCCGAAATTCCGCAGTGTGAACCCGGCCTTAGGGTGCTTGCACACCACGATATGTCCATTCAGCAGCCAGATCTGGCGGCAGAATTTCAGAACTGCCTGCTGCTGAATTCCTGCTGGATTTGTGCCATATCCCATTCATTTTAATGAGCGGAATGGAGTCAGCTAGTGGCTCTGGATGGCTCATTTTTAGACCATATCTGGCTTTTGACCTCGACTGAAAACTGCAGCAGACCACAGTGTTCAATCCGGGTCAAAAGCTGAATACGGTTAAAAAAAATAGCCAACCAGAGTCACTAGCTAGTTTGTTTGGTTCATTGAAATAAATGGGGTACACCAGAAGGCAGTTTTGAAATTCTCCTATCGGATGCACAAATTGTGGTGCATGCACTCTAATAGCTGAGCATTAGGTGTATTGTAGATAGCAGTAATGGGGACAATGGGCCAGACACTATTCTGTCATCAACATATCACAACCGTGCTTACAAATAAATATAGCACTATTGTGTCAGCACACCCATGGAACACAGTCTAGAAATAAATACAAACCTTAATGTGACACCACAGCTAGCACAAGAGACACAGATTCAGGAGATTTCACAAAAATAGGGCACAACCTAAGAATGAAGACAAGAAAAACTATACCAAGACATCACAGTATTAGAGCAGCATGTAATATCACCAATAAAGAACACAGAATAGGCATAAAGACAAACATTGTCATATCATCAAAACAGCCTATGAATAGCAATAGACGCTATTATGATATTACAGTATAGACCATAGCCCAGGGATAAAGACACAGAGTATGGTGACATTGTAACAATAGAACACAGCTTAGATATAAAGGCACAGCTAGTGTGACATCATTACAATAAAAATGACCTAAAAATGGCATAAAAACATTATAGTATCCACATTATAGAACACAACCTATGGATTTAGACAAACTGTGAGACAATATAGCTCACAGCCTAGTAACAAATACTATAGTGACATCATCAATGGAAAAAAAACTGCCTTTAAATAAGACACACCCAATTCTGACATTATCAATGGGAAATACAGTGGTCCCTCAACATACGATGGTAATCCGTTCCAAATGAACCATCGTTTGTTGAAACCATCGTATGTAAAGTACAGGATGTTATACTCACCTGTCCCCGCCGCTCCGGACCGTCACTTCTTGTCACCGCTGCCCTGGATGTCGCCCTCCATTGCTGTCGCCGCGTCCCCGGGATGTCCCCGATGCTCTGGACGTCTCTGCTTCCCCAGGATCCTCGCTCTCCGTCGCCGGCATCACGTCACTACACACGCCGCTCCTATTGGATGACGGGACAGCATGCGCAGCGACGTGATGACGACGAAGGAGAGCGCCAGCGATGGAGGGGACAGGTAAGAGACCATCACCGGAGCACACGGTGCACCGTAAACAACTATCCGGCGGCAGCTGAAGCAGTTGGAGTTTGTTCCCTCAAACTACACCTCCCATGATTCCTTGTTTGTTGGTGTGAGGTCACTTTTCTCCCTCCCACACATCACTCACCCCACCTACTGAAGCACACCTGTGCTCCCTTCCATGCATTAAACCATTGTTTTCTGACCAGGGTGCCTCCCACTGTTGCAAAAGTACAATTCTTGCAGAATGATCTTCCTCCCACCCTGCGGTCGCTCCACCCATTGAAGCAAAGACAGGCTCCCTATGATCGCCTGACTAATGATGTAATGTCTGGGGCCGCACTGCCACCTGGGAAAACCTGAGATGACCTTCATTTTGTATGCTTTTAAATAGAAACATTGGGAGGGAAAAAATCACAGAAGAATTATGAGATCACCATCTCAGGTGCAGACACTTATGAACTACACTAACTGTACCGCCCCTGTAGCATAGTAAAAAAAAAAAAAAATTGGAATACCCCTTTAAGCATTATGTAAACATAAAGCCACTCATTATCATGTAATATTCCAGACAAGGAGGGAAGTCGCACTAAGGCAGGGCTGAAGATTACCTAGTAGCGTAAAGCTAGAAGCGCAGGCGTGATCTGCCGTCTGATACAGGTCACAGCAAGTCTGTGTCACCACCAAGTATTCTCCCCGCAGTATGTGTACACTGGGAGTATAGTGATGACTACTGACTTCAAAGGCAACAGCTCTATATCACCTGCACTGTGGATACCCTGAACACATAAGGTAAGGGGCCCTATAATATACTACATAGAAATACATCTTTATGTGCATTTTTTAGCATGGTGTATGTCTTTATGTAGCTTCTTATCTCTTTTTGTGACTATAATATAAAGGAGAGGTCAACACGCCTGGATAGCTGCCTAGCTTTTTGTTAAACTGCTACTCCCAGCATACCCATAGACCAGTGTTTCCCAACCATTATACATCCAGCTGTTGCAAAACTACAACTCCCAGCATGCCCGGACAGCCTTTGGCTGTCCGGGCATGCAGGGAGTTGTAGTTTTGCAACAGCTGGAGGCACACTCGTTGACAAACACTGCCATTCAGAGAGTGTGTTCGTATTTTCAATACAGTCTCTGCTTATATACTTGTTAAATGATTATTGCTTTGGTGAGGTATTTTGGGAGTTGTTTGTTCCTGAGATAGGTGCAGGTCCCAGAGGAAGGACATGCATCTATTAAACAATGTCATATCAGTATAGTCTAGAGAGAGGCAAGAAGGCGCCTCATGTGCGGGATCAGCAGATCTTGTGAGTGGGGGAAAGGGAGGTAATCCCAAGCCGCTTACCAAAGTTGGTTGTGCGCCCACACACAGCAAGGTCTAGCGTGAAGTGTATAAATCGGTTCACTGCAGCCCTCCTTAGTAGAGTACAAACAAGGATGAGATGACCATAAAATCAGGAGTTTGTCCGACGCAGAAAGGAACCGTCAGGCTGCAGAATAAAATCAAGGGATTTACTGAATGCAACGTGTTTCGCTGCGCATGCGCAGCTTCTTCAGGCCTGAAGAAGCTGCGCATGCACAGCGAAACGCGTTGCATTCAATAAATCCCTTGATTTTATCCTGCATCCTGGCGGTTCCTTTCTGCACCGGACAAACTCCTGATTTTATGGTCATCTCATCCTTGTATCAGTATAGTCTGTGAAAGACAGTGGCCCAGATTTACTATGATTGTCGCATTTTCAAAATTCCTATGCATTAGGGTTTTTCTTTTACATTCCCTCAGATTTACAAACAATTTGCTTGTTATTTAGTGTATTTGGTTAGTTATTGATATACACTTCTCCGCTTTCCATTGCACCATTATGTAAGTGACAGAGCTAATTTTATAGCCCCCTGTACAGTTTGTTGTTGGAGAGACATAAGGGGCATGCTTTTGAAGGATGCTCTCTGATTGGGGAGCAAGGGGGCCCTATGCTGTTGTCTCATTTATGTCCGCCCCTTCCTCTTGTAGACCATTACTGTTTTTGCTCAGTCTATAGATGTGAGATATATCTATAGAGATAATAAGCACTAGCAGGCTCAGCTTAAAGGGGTACTCCGGTGAAAAACTTTTTTTTTTAAATCAACTGGTGCCAGAAAGTTAAACAGATTTGTAAATTACTTCTGTTAAAAAATCTTAATCCTTCCTGTACTTATTAGCTGCTGAATACTACAGTGGAAATTCTTTTCCGTTTGAAACACAGAACTCTCTGCTGACATCATGACCACAGTGCTGTCTGTTGACATCTCTGTCCATTTTTAGGAACTGTCCAGGGTAAAAGGAAATCCCCATAGCAAACATATGCTGTTCTGGACGGTTCATAAAGTGGACAGAGATGTCAGCAGAGAGCACTGTGGTCATGATGTCAGCAGACAGCTCTGTGGTTCAAAAAGAATAGAATTTCCGCTGTAGTATTCAGCAGCTGATAAGTACAGGAAGGATTAAGATTTTTTTAATAGAAATAATTTACAAATCTGTTTAACTTTCTGGCACCAGTTGATTTAAAAAAAAGTTTTTCACTGGAGTACCCCTTTAAATATATATCAATAAAAAGAAGGGGTGCTGCTGCGTGTCCAACTTAGCAAATCAACAAACAGAAAAGAAAAGTACACCATATAGCGTACACCCAATCAATTACAAAGAATCTTTATTAGAAAATACAAAAAACACATACAATAATCCAATAGGACAAAAAAACTAAACATAAAAACATTTAAAAAGGCATAAACATGCCCGCCCACAACAGTCCAAGGGGCTCCCTGTGGGAGATCATGTTTATGCCTTTTTAAATGTTTTTTTTTTTTTTTTTTGTCCTATTGGATTATTGTACGGTATGTGGTTTTTGTATTTTCTAATAAAGATTCTTTGTAATTGATTGGGTGTACGCTATATGGTGTACTTTTCTTGTGTGTTTGTTTATATCTATAGAGATCTCTGTGCATATAAAATCCATGTGCATTCATAAAAAAAAAATATTGCTGATGTAGTAACTTTTGTTTCTTACAAATACTTGTACACTTCGGAAAGAAAAATATTATTCGCGTTAGCTATGACTGGGTCAGATATACAGTATTTACCTGGTAGTTTTTGAAGAGTTCTGCCATGGTTTTTAAATTGATTGTCTTGTCTGGTGAAGAACACCATGTCAATATAGGTAGAACCAAGTCCCATTTTTACTAGACGCTCATCATACTTAAATGGGCACTCTCGTTCAAACAAATTTTTGCTATTGCACTCCTTATGGTAAATAAAAAATGTACTTGGTAAAAAAAAAGAAAAAAAAAATAAGTTTTCTATGTTTTATTTGTGTTTAAAAAAGTGGCCACTAGGTGTCTCCCTATTTGTCCCGAGCACATCTCCCCCCATCTCTTACATAGACTTTGGACTCCTGCTGGCCTGGCAGAAATCCAAAATCAGGAAATGCAGTCTGGAGTTCTAAGGGGTGTTCTGTGCAGCCTTAACCAATCATAGCTCATCTCATAATGAACTGCTCTGGGCTGAGGGAGGACATTCTCCCCTGTATGGCTTCAGATGATGTCACGCCTGCTGGGGAACGCCCTTTCCTGGTCAGTGAATCTGATTGAGACTGAGCAGAAAATACAGAGCAATATCAAGGTAGTAAACTAAAAAATAATAAAAAAATAAAGGCAGAGGGTGGTTTATTATGATGAGGGCAGTGAACTGGGAGGACTATAAAATGTAACAAGATCATGACAGGTTGTTTTCAACTAGTACACTAGTGTAATGGTTACAGTCTCAAAAAGAGGTGGGCACAGTCTTTTTATAGCAGACCTGTCGGCAGGTTTTTAGGTTAAAAGGTCATGGCTGTATAAAGCTTTTGATCCTGAATCCGTATATAGCCCAATACAGCCATACCCTTACGTTATGCACTAAAAACCTGCCGGCTGATTAGCTTTAACAGCAGAACAGAGGAATAGTTGCAAATGCCTGTAAAGCCTCTATCAAAAGCCTTAGGTCAAGTTGAACCCCAAGATGGCTGAAGGCTTTTGCTTGAACTTTCCATGTTACTATGGGTCTAAGGAGACTACTGCTACCATTGCAGGCCCTGCGTAGGAGTTGTTTGTAAGTTTGCCTAAGGTTCTTTTATTAGGCAATGGCACCTCTAAGGGGTCTGTAACAACTAAGTCACCACCTTTTCCAGAACCACATTGACCAGCCCAGTTGTGTGCCTGAAGCATGTTAGGCAACTATTCTTGCTGATAGACAGAGAGTGGCTCCTTTAATACAGACCAAGTCCTCAGTCTCTGTTTAGGATACTGTCTGTTTAGAAAAAAAGGATGGCGTCTACAGGTGGTCATGTCTGTAGTCAACCTCCTCCTTCTACAAGTAAGGTATGGTGCAAGTGGCACCACAGACGCTGAGTGTAAATATGATCTTGTAAGAAGAAAGAATCACAGCGCAGCACTCACCCTTCCAGTGGTTTATTTCAGATCCATAGACGATCCATCTAGTGATCCAGGTACAGTGGGGTTCGTGGGGAGGACAGGAAAGTGGGCTCCTCGGAGCTCTCTTTCCTGTCCTCCCCACGAACCCCACTGTACCTAGATCACTATATAGATTGTCTATGGATCTAAAATAAACCACTGGAAGGGTGAGTGCTGCGCTGTGATTCTTTCTTCTTACATTGTCGCATCTCTGTCTAAGTGCTACTGCACCGCCCAAGTGTAAGGTACAGTTAACCCCCAACAACACAAACTCACATTTTGCATCACATTTTCTTTGCATCATAATACATAAGTAAATATGATCTTACTGTCAAGTTGAATTGCTCCATGTTAGGCAGGTTGAATGAGTACTCTTAGGGTGTATTCACACGGGAGCGCATCCGCAGCGTATCTGACGCAGTGGATGCGCTGCCGGCACACACAGAGTTACAACAGAGTGAGCTCCCTGCTGCAGCCGTAGCTCTGTGTGTGTCTGCTCGAGACTGCGGATTTCCTGCCAGCAGTCACAAGCAGACACACAGAGCTACGGCTGCAGCAGCAGGGAGCTCGCATAGGTGAACTTAGCCTATATCTCTACGCAACTGATGCCACAACTGATGACAAGTTGTCATTAGTTGTATGGCATCCAGTGTCCATAGTTTCTGGACGGCAGGCAGGGTAATGCAGCAAGCTGTCCGGTGCCCTCCGGCGTGTCCAACCATCTGGCATCAAAACTGAGACACTGTATGATTGTGAACTGTCCCATTGAAGTGAATGGGATCCGCTCTAGCATTAGTTTCCATCCGGTGCACGCCAGAGGGAAACTATGCCGGACGCCTGATATATGTGAACCCAGCCTTATTTGTATATATGACATCTTTACATTCATCAAACAATAGAAAGCTGTCTGTGAGAAGACTGGTAGAATTCCATGGGTGTGGGGGAATTGAGAAAAGGAAAAGTTCTGCAAGGTTTTTTTTATCATTTTACACTCTACAAGGGAAATACACCTTAAAAGCATCAAACTCTGAGTGTGGACCAGTGATATTTCTGAATAATAGGGACAGTAATGATCTCTAAAGGAATTAAAGCCCTATAGACTTACCGTATTTTTCACCGTATAAGATGCACTTTTTCTTCCCCAGGGGGGGGGGGGGGGGGGGGGAAAGTTGGTGCGTCTTATACGGCGAATACACACCTATCGCGGCCGCCCTGCGGCCATCAATGGCCGGGACCCGCGGCTAATACAGGACATCACCGATCGCGATGATGCCGTGTATTAACCCTTCAGAAGCGGCGATCCAAACTGACCGCCGTGTCTGAAGCGAAAGTGACACTAACCCGGCTGCTCAGTCGGGCTGTTCGGGACCGCTGCGGTGAAATCGCGGCATCCCAAACTGCTTACAGGACACCGAGAGGGACCTTACCTGCCTCCTCGGTGTCTGCTCCGTGCCGTGATCCCCTGCATGGCCGGCACTCTCCTTCGACGTCATCACGACGTGACGTGACGAGCGACGTGATGACGGCGACGGAGAGCGTGGATCCCGGGGAAGAAGACGTCCGGAGCGTCGGGGACACCACGGGGACGCGGAAACAGCGATGGAGCGACATCCAGGGCAGCGGTGACGGGTCCGGAGCGGCAGGGACACGTGAGTATTACCTCCTATACCAGTGGTCTTCAACCTGCGGACCTCCAGATGTTGCAAAACTACAACTCCCAGCATGCCCGGACAGCCAACGGCTGTCCGGGCATGCTGGGAGTTGTAGTTTTGCAACATCTGGAGGTCCGCAGGTTGAAGATCACTGTTAGGTTCAGAATCTTTTTTTTCTAGATTTTGCACCTTTAAAATTGGGTGCGTCTTATATGCCGGTGCGTCCTATAGGGCACAAAATACGGTACATATTGATTTATATCACTGCATTCTTGCCCTTCTGCAGCATTATGCTGTTTTTAACCACGAAGACTCAGATAAACACTAGTAATACAACATTTTACTCATTTTACTAGTGTGCTGCCCGGCCCCATAGCTTTAGCATTGCCTGTTTATATGGCATCCATACCACTGTGTGTGCTTCTATGCACGTTCCATGGTCTACCTAGGAGCCTTGTTTCTTTTCTTTGGAATCCAACAACAACAGATGGGTGTTACCTGCAGATGATGACTTATTTATTGATTCAAGTTGACAACACAGCCCTTCCCGCTCAGTTGCTCTGTTCATCAGAAACATATTGTGGATCACTGTTTATAGCTTTTACATAAGCACATATGAAAAATAAGGCATCTGTGTGTACAGAACTTGAGATTGCCTTGTTAAGCCAGCACTGGTATATCACGTAATGGGAGTTACAGTGTATGACTATGATGGTTGTGGCGTACATGGCAGTTATGGTATGGGTCGCTGGGAGAAAATAGATAAAAGCTGTTTAAATAGATTTCTGGAATAACTTGTGAAAATAAAATAAAGAAGCATAGGAACAGTGTACTGTCTTATATTACAAATCATTAGTGTGTTATTGGTATTGCTCAATTTTTATTTAAATAAGAATCCTCCTCTAAATGCTCCACCCTTGATGTATCTATGCTTGCATGCTACGGTATTGAACAAACATACATTTGAATACTCACAGCACCGAAAATAGAATTTTTTAAGGGAATATATACAGTCATGGCCGTAAATATTGGCACCCCTGAAATAAGTATTTCTCACAGAAAAGGATTGCAGTAACACGTTTTACTATACACATGTTTATTCCCTTTGAATGTATTGAAACTAAAGCAAAAAAGGGAGGAAAAAAAAGCAAATTGGACATAATGTCACACCAAACTCCAAAAAGGGGATGGACAAAATTATTGGCACCCTTTACTTAATATTTGGTTGCACACCCTTTGGAAAAAATAACTGAAATCAGTGGCTTCCTATAACCATCAATAAGCTTCTTACACCTCTCAGACGGAATGTTGGACCACTCTTCTTTTGCAAACTGCTCCAGGTCTCTCTTATTGGAAGGCACCTTTTCCCAACAGCAATTTATGATCTCTCAACAGGTGTTCAATGGGAATTAGATCTGGACTCATTACTGCCACTACAGAACTCTCCAGCGCTTTGTTGCCATCCATTTCTGGATGCTTTTTGATGTATGTTTGGGGTCATTGTCTTGCTGGAAGTCCCAAGATCTCTTGCTTTTTTATGTCTCTGTCAGCAGTGGGGTCCTCCTGGGTCTCCTGCCATAGCGTTTCATTTAATTTAAATGTCGACAGATAGTTCACATTGAAACACTGATGCTCCCTGAGCCTGCAGGACAGCTTGAATATCTTTGAAACTTGTTTGGGGCTGCTTATCCACCATCTGGACTATCCTGTGTTGACACCTTTCATCAATTTTTCTCTTCCGTCCACACCCAGGGAGATTAGCTACAGTGCCATGGGTTGCAAACTTCTTGATAATGTTGCGCACTGGGGACAAAGACAAATCTAGATCTCTGGACATGGACTTGTAACCTTGAGATTGCTGATATTTTTCCACAATTTTGGTTCTCAAGTCCTCAGACAGTTCTCTTCTCCTCTTTCTGTTGTCCATGCTTAGTGTGGCACACACAGACACACAATGCAAAGACTAAGTGAACTTCTCTCCTTTTTATCTGCTTTCAGGTGTGATTTTTATATTGCCCACACCTGTTACTTGCCCCAGGTGAGTTTCAAGGAGCATCACATGCTTGAAACAATCTTATTTTTCCACAATATTGAAAGGGTGCCAGTAATTTTGTCCAGCCCATTTTTGGAGTTTGGTGTGACATTATGTCCAATTTGCTTTTTTCCCTCCCTTTTTTGGTTTAGTTCCAATACACACAAAGGGAATAAACATGTGTATAGCAAAACGTGTTACTGCAATCCTTTTCTGTAAGAAATATTTCATTTTCTAGAAAAATTTCTGGGGTGCCAACATTTACGGCAATGACTGTATATATATATATATATATATATATATATATATATATGTATTCCCTGATTAAAGGTAGATACAAACATATTCTCTTTTTCTAATCAGTCTCTATTTCTAATTTATTTTGTTTTTTGGACATTATTATGAGGGCTGCCATCTTGCCTGAGTTGTTTCTAACAGCATTTAGTGATATGCTTTATGACAGGACTCATGGACATAGACAACAATAGACTGAAGCTTAGATGAAGTGAAGACACTATTGAGTCTTCTCTGTGACCTTTTTAGAGCTCATTCTACGGGAAGGCTGGTGTCTGCTGTGAATGGTGGTGGATTCAGTGTTATCTGTATACTAGTGTTACCTTTCACTGTACTCCTTGTCTGTTGTAAGAAGAAAGGCATTACTAGGAAATGATCTGTATAGAACAGGAAGTCTCGGCTTAGTTTTAACCTTAGTGGCCTGAGTGAAAACTGCAAGATTTTATGAATAGTTTGAAATTTAAATGTAAAATGCAAAATCAGTAAAAACATGTAAAAATATTAGCATATTATTATTAAATATTAATTAAAGTGGTTATCCAGGAAAAAACTTCATTTTATATATATATATATATATATATATATATATCAACTGGCTCCAGAAAGTTAAACAGATTTGTAAATTACTTCTATTAAATAATCTTAATCCCTTCAATGGGCACTGTCACCAACATTTTGTTTTTGATATGTTGCAGCACTTATGTACTACAACATATCTCTAATATAGTTTTTTTTTTTTTTATTAAAATGGTTTAATTTACATTTGAAAACTGGCCACTAGGGGTCTCCCTCCTAGTGGCCGGCTGCAGGCTGGCATGACGTCACGCTTGAATTCGGACCAATGCCGGCCGGGCAGTCGGTCCTAATTCATTCAGCCTGTGCTTGCTCCCTGCCTGTCAATCAGACAGGCGGGAGCGAGCGCTGTGAAAGCCGGGGCCTGAGCGCATTGGCTCCCTAGCCTCGCGCCGGCCCCACCTCCCGACATACGCAGAGCAGCGTGCAGTGCTGCGCTGCTGCTTCTGTCTTAGACATGTTATTTCGAGCTATAAGGGATCGGGTAGAGCAGCCGTGATTTTATAGGGAGTTTTTTGGAGGCGGGGGAGGCGGGCTGGGTGGTTGCTGACAATGGGGGGGGGATTTGCGCTGCGGCCGTGGTCTTATAAGGAACTGCGTGTTGGAGGGGGGGGGCGGGTTGCGCCTATTACAAAGATTGTTTTCAGCACAGGGTGCCTCCTAGTTGTTTCACCACTACAACTCCCAGCATGCCCTGACAGCCAATAGATGTCAGGGCAAGCTGGGAGTTATAGTGGTGAAACAGCTGGAGGCACCCTGTATATTTAAACTAAGGGCGGAAGTCGACCCCCCAGCAGGCATCAGTGACGTCACGCCTGCTGGGGAAGGCTGCCTGGTAGTGAGCACACTACCAGGCAGTCATAAAGTCATTTCTAAGATAATAAAAAAAAAAAATTAAAGGCAGGGAGTGGGTTAGGGATAGATGGACAATAGGCAAGGACAGAAAAAAATATATATAGGATGGTGGGAGCTGCTCTTAAAACAATGAGCCATTTTTTGATGACACGTTTTCTTTAAAAATTAGCTGGAACCCATACAGTTAGTAATATGTAGGGGGAAATTATAAGCAAAGGAGAAAGCTGCTTTCATATTAATAGAATATGAAATCAGTGGTTTATTGTGATACATAACAGGAGTAAAATATTTATGAAAATACATTTTTTGTTTATTTCTTCATCATTTATTTTAAAGGGGTTGTCTCATAAAGACAACCCTTGTGCATGAATGGTCATACATCATTGGCCACTATGTCCTGTTACAATGTCTGAAGCTTTCCCCAGCAGTCATATTTTGTGCTATTTCAAACTATTGCTATTTTGTTACAGAAGCAGAATGTAAATATATCCAGTCTCCTAAAGACATAGGTCAGTGGGCTTCCAACTGTGGACCTCCAATTGTTGCCAAACTAAAACTCCCAGCATGCCCGGACAGCCAACGGCTGTCCGGGCATGCTGGGAGTTGTAGTTTGGCAACAATTGAAGGTCCACATTTTGGACACTATTGACATATGTAGAAAGATAGATCCATATTAGGTACCGGAAGAAAAACAGTCCAATAATAAATTCAGCACTACTGCATGTATAGATAGATGTGAGAAAACATAGAAAATGTGACCCCGATTGTATAGGTAATGTATTGAAGTCGATCAATTTTTACATTGAACTAAATCTTCACTACGCCTCTGACTATCGCCGCTGACTCTGAACATAAATAGAGTACTGTGTATAAATTGCATAATCCAGGTCTCAATAATCAGAGCTACAAAGATTTCCGGATTACTGAAACAAAATAACAGTTGGATGTTTCAGGATTAAGTCCCGTTGGCTGGCACCAAGCGGATTAAATGCTTCTTCCAGACAAAATAAATAATGGAATGATGATACACTTAACATATAAGTGCTTCAATTTCAGAAATTAGGATTGTGTCATCTGTTTTTATTTTTTGAGTTTTACCGTTGTGTAATCTTTATTTGTTTATTTATTTATTCATTCATTTAATTTATTTATTTATTTATTTATGGTTTTCCTCTGATAATTAGATCAGTTACATACAGTACATTCTGTGTGTGTTTAGGTTATGGAATCATATATGGAGTGAACCTCGTTACTAGACAAAGGGAGATATATTTGACAGAGAAGCAGATTAGGAATGGAATTGATTGGTAGTATATAGCGTAGAAGGATATGAAGGACTGCTTTAGAGATGAGCGAATTTACAGTAAATTCGATTTGTCACGAACTTCTCGGCTCGGCAGTTGATGACTTTTCCTGCGTAAATTAGTTCAGCCTTCAGGTGCTCCGGTGGGCTGGAAAAGGTGGATACAGTCCTAGGAAAGAGTCTCCTAGGACTGTATCCACCTTTTCCAGCCCACCGGAGCACCGGAAAGCTGAACTAATTTATGCAGGATAAGTCATCAACTGCCGAGAAGTTCGTGACGAATCGAATTTACTGTAAGTTCGCTCATCTCTAGACTGCTTTATACTGCTGCCTGTATATTTTAGAATCTATTGATTTAGGTTAAAAAGGAATTCCCTCCCTTACCTGAACAGTATGAGACAGACTAGTTGCTATCCAGGGCTGAAGTCTTGCAGGAACACATGGGAACGGAGTTCCTGCACTTTTTTTGTCACAGCAGGAACACTGTTCCCATTAGCAGGACCAACCCTTTAGTGGAAATCTTGGGTGAGTTTCCACACTTTTTTTCCCCCTCTGGACTTGATCCCTAGATATAACTCATAGCTGTTATGTACTGTTTCTATAGAAACCAGTCTTCAGACTTGATGTGCAATGAGCACAATGTAGGGGCTGTGGTGCACCATAGTGCTAATCGGCAGGGATCCTGGCTAAAATATTAATTTTAGAATAAGCCAATATTGAAAAAGTCCAAAAAAAAACATTTAACTTATGTATGGTCAGCTATGAACAAGTTCCTTATCTCAGGCTACAGTGTCCTACTATTCCACAAGAACCCTGGAAGATTCACTAGTGGGGCCCAGGATCCGACACCATTATTGTCTGTAAATGTCTACCAGAAGACTGTGGAGTAAATCACTTGTTTCTAGGGTCTTTATTGATTTACAATTAAGATATTTGACCTTACTGATTATGTGTCCTGCGTGTACAATGATAACAAAGTCCAGAACGTGGCTTAAAGTAAGCAAACACATTACAAAATCAAATTGTAATAAATGTTTGGTGCCTCACTGCTCCGAACAACCCCCTTTTACTGTAGACATGTAGGTAGGAATTAAATGGGCACTCTCATTAAAACGAATTTTTGCTATTGCACTCCTTATAGTAAATAAGAAATCTTTCCAGTGTACTTTGTTTAAAAAAAAAAAAAAAAGACGTTTTCTATGTTTTATTTGTGTTTAAAAAAGCTGCCACTAGGTGTTTTCCTACTTGTCCAGAGCACATTTTCCTCCATCTTTTGCAAAGACTTTGGATTCCTGCTGGCCTGGCAGAAGTCCAAACGCAAGAAATGCTGAGGGGGCATGTGTGTGCAGCCTTATTCAATCATAGCTCATCTCACACACTGCACTGCTCTGGGCTGTGTGTAGCAGAGTGAGGGAGAAAGTTCTCCCCTGTATGGCTTCAGAGGATGTTACAGGTTGCTGCATAATGCCCCTTCCCAGTCTGTGAATCTGAGAATGAGCAGAAAATATAGCAATATCAAGGTAGAAAACTAAAAAATAATAAAAATAAAGGCAACAAAAATGAGTATTTGTTCTTAAGTACATAAACATTAATAATAAAGGTAATTGTTTACTTTATTGCTGACTCCTAATTATGTCTATTACATGTAATTCTAGCCACTTTTTTCCTCTTTGTTCAAAATCCCTTCTATTGCTAGATTTATCAAAACCTGTGCAGAGGAAGAGTGGTGCAGTTGCCCATAGCAACCAATCAGATCGCTTCTTTTATTTTTAAAGAGGCCTGAGGAAAAATGAAAGAATCATTCTGATTGGTTGCTATGGGCAACTGCACCACTGTTCCCCTAGACAGGTTTTGATAAATCTCCCCCTTACAGTATTTCTCCCTTATTAATGTCAGTCAATTTCCATCCATGCCCTAATAGTGCCAGCCACACTCGTCACTGACAAAAGTTCTCCTAATAGTGTCAGTTATGTAAGCCCATACAGCCATAGTTTGCCCTTGTACAGATTTGGCCCCCCCACAGTGCCAACAATTTTTGACGAGAAATTGCCAGGAAATTCTAAGTAAGCCCCAAATCAGTCCCTTTAATTCTCCCAAAAAGACATATAAACCTTTGTGATGGTTTTGGTTTTAGGAATATTGATAAAGTTGGGCCAGTGAGTGTCTAAATACAGTAAGTCATTGTGCTGCCTGCTTACAGTCTAAACCACCTCCACCTCTAACATAGGCTACTGTGCAGATACAGTGCGTCTGCCTCCGGCTAGGTCACATGAGGAAAGGAGATCTAGCCCTAGTAGTTTTTTTCTGATTTCAGCTTAAAGGGCTACTCCGGTCCTGACATCTTATCCCCTATACAAAGGATAGGGGATAAGATGTCTGATCGCGGGGGTCCCGGCGCTGGGGGGCGGCGGGGCATGACATCACATGGGGCAGAGTTGTGACGTCAGTCGTGAGGCTTCATGTCCGGGCATGCTGGAAGTTGTAGTTTTGCAACATCTGGAGGTCCGCAGGTTGAAGACCACTGTTAGAGGAAGTTGTACTCACCTGTCCCGCCACTCCGGACCGTCACCGCTCGTCACCGCTGCCGGGGATGTCGCCTTCCATCGCTGTCACCGCATCCCCGGGGTGTCCCCGACGCTCCGGCAAAGCCTCTGCTTCCCCGGCATCCTCTCCGTTGCCGCCATCATGTCAGTACGCACGCCGCTCCTATTGGATGACGGGACGGCGTGCGCAGCAGCGTGATGACGACGATGGAGAGCGCCAACGATGCAGGGGATCCCGAAGAGGACGTGCCGGACAGGTAAGGCACCGTAAACGGCTATCTGGTGGCAGCTGAAGCAGTCTGTGCTGTCGGATAGCCGTTTATGCGATGGCCCCAACATACAAAAGCATCGGATATTGATGCTGCCTTCAATGCTGCATCTGAGAGGCCATCATATGTTGAAATGACCGTATGTCGGGGCCATCATAGGTCGGGGGTCACTGTACCTGCATTCTCTGCTGTCCACTTGAGTTTCTGATTAAATATATTGACTTACAAGCCTCATTCCAACGTAACATGTACCCCAAATTGTCCCTATAGTCAACAGCCACCTGTGTGAATGCTGAGACAATGGTTTGAGTTATTTTTATTCAGTTTAGAGACACTCAGCTGAAATATTAATCAGTGGGTTTGACTTTTTGAAGAAGAAAAAAAAATGCGAGAAAACCAAATCTCACATTTCTAGGATTTTCTCAGTGTACTAAGAACTCCTGCTAAGTGTTACATTGTATTGCAGCTTTCAGCTGATTTGCTGATTATTGGATACTAGAGTATTTACTTCTTCAAGTCTAGAAAAGTTCCTTGATTACCCAGAAAGGCTGTCACCTAGAGAGCAATTTCCTCTCTCCCAAATGATTTGGAATGAGACCTGTAGGTGCGGAGCAAGATTTAGGCATGGCACTTCGGTTAGGTTACTCAGCGCCTACCACTTGTCTGTACTCTTGTGCAATCAACAAAAGCAAAATAATCAAGATCCTTCCGTATGAGACCAGACAGCTCATTTAAATACTGCTGGAATCTTCTGACAACAGACGGCTAATGTAATTCTGTAAAGGAGGTGTTTTATTGAAAAAAATCCCGGCTCTGCTTCATTGCACACTCTGAAAGAGAGTTAGAAGTCTATACAAAATAATAAAGCCGCACACCATGGAAAAATGCCTAACTAATAGGAACAAATGTATGAAAATGGAGAACAAAGACAGTTTATGTTTCTTTAGCATATCCTTGGCGCTTTCCATAAAATACTGGCTGCAGTTTACATTAAAAAATGTTATTGTTTTGTGGGTCTATAGTAACAATTAATATAGTTGAGAGATCTATTATGGCCTGTAGCACAAAGCTAAAGGGGTACCCCGGTGGAAAACAATTTATTTTAAATCAATTGGCGCCAGAAAGATATACAGATTTGTAAATTACTTATATTAAAAAATCTTAATCCTTCCAGTACTTATCAGCTGCAGATTATGCGTGGCAATGCCAATGCCCAGACACACTGCCCTCCGCCTCATGTGGCCCACACTAGCAGCCTCTGCAGCAGCCCCCCTCAAAGAGGAAGTAGTCCTACAATCACAAGTCTCAAGATTAAATTCCACCAAGCAATGCCAAAAAACACTGAAAATGAAAATGCGTAAGCAGAAACAAATGGCAGAAAATGCAGCAGCCAACTTGACCGGTGTCACGATTCGGCTTCCAGGTAGTGGATCCTCTGTGTCAGCGAGGGATTGGCGTGGACCGTGCTAGTGGACCGGTTCTAAGAGGCTACTGGATTTCACCAGAGCCCGCCGCAAAGCGGGATGGTCTTGCTGCGGCAGTAGCAACCAGGTCGTATCCACTAGCAACGGCTCTACCTCGCTGACTGCTGAGAAGGCGTGGGACAGAAGGACTAGGCAGAGGCAAGGTCAGACGTAGCAGAAGGTCGGGGGCAGGCGGCAAGGTTCGTAGTCAGGATGGGTAGCAGAAGTTCAGGTACACAGGCTTTGGACACACTAAACGCTTTCACTGGCACAAGGCAACAAGATCCGGCAAGGGAGTGCAAGGGAGGAGACTAGATATAGCCAGGGAACAGGTGGGAACCAATTAAGCTAATTGGGCCAGGCACCAATCATTGGTGCACTGGCCCTTTAAGTCTCAGAGAGCTGGCGCGCGCGCGCCCTAGAGAGCGGAGCCGCGCGCGCCAGCACATGACAGCAGGGGACCGGGACGGGTAAGTGACCTGGGATGCGACTCGCGAGCGGGCGCGTCCCGCTGTGCGAATCGCATCCCCAACGGCCAAGACAGTGCAGCGCTCCCGGTCAGCGGGACTGACCGGGGCGCTGCAGGGAGAAAGACGCCGTGAGCGCTCCGGGGAGGAGCGGGGACCCGGAGCGCTAGGCGTAACAGTACCCCCCCCCTTAGGTCTCCCCTTCTCTTTGTCCGGTAACTGCCTCCCCTGGGATGAGGACACCTGGAAAGAATGGAGGGTTTCCTCAACGGCAGGCAGTACAGCAGGAGTGGGAATGGGGAGGGAGGGCAGAGGGCGAGGCCTGGCACGGAGCAGTGTGACACCAGGACGGGGACCATGGGGAGGCACAGAGGCTTGCCTGACGGGACTGGGAGGGGGGGAGAGGCACTTCCTGTGGCAGGCAGAGTCCCAGTTCCTGATCTCCCCGGTGGTCCAATCAATGGTGGGGGAATGAAGCCGGAGCCAAGGCAGACCGAGGAGGACCTCAGAGGTACAGTTGGGGAGAATAAAGAACTCAATCCTCTCAAGGTGGGGTCCAATAGACATGAGGAGGGGTTCTGTGCGGTAACGCACGGTGCAGTCCAATCTGGCTCCGTTGACCGCGGAAATGTAGAGCGGTTTGGCGAGACGGGACACCGGGATGCTGAATTTATTAACAAAGGACTCCACAATAAAATTCCCGGAGGCACCAGAGTCCAAGCAGGCCACGGCTGAGAGGGAGGAGTTGGCTGTAGGAGAAATCCGCACGGGCACCGTGAGACGTGGAGAAGAAGACTTAGAACCAAGAGATGCCACACCCACGTGAGCTGGGTGTGTGCGTGCGTTTCCCAGGCGTGGAGGACGGATAGGGCAATCCACCAAGAAATGCTCGGTACTGGCACAGTACAGACAGAGATTTTCTTCTCTACGGCGATTCCTCTCTTCCTGGGTCAGGCGAGACCGATCCACTTGCATGGCCTCCTCGGCGGGAGGCCCAGGCATAGACTGCAAAGGATGCTGTGGGAGAGGTGCCCAGAGATCTAAGTCTTTTTCCTGGCGGAGCTCTTGGTGTCGCTCAGAAAAACGCATGTCAATGCGGGTAGCTAGATGGATGAGTTCTTGGAGGTTGGCAGGAATCTCTCGTGCGGCCAGCACATCCTTGATGCGACTGGATAGGCCTTTTTTAAAGGTCGCGCAGAGAGCCTCATTATTCCAGGATAGTTCAGAAGCAAAAGTACGGAATTGTATGGCGTACTCGCCAACGGAAGAATTACCCTGGACCAGGTTCAGCAGGGCAGTCTCAGCAGAAGAGGCTCGGGCAGGTTCCTCAAAGACACTTCGGACTTCAGCAAAGAAGGACTGGACTGTGGCTGTGGCAGGATCATTGCGGTCCCAGAGCGGTGTGGCCCAAGACAAGGCCTTTCCTGAAAGAAGGCTCACTACGAACGCCACCTTAGACCGTTCTGTAGGAAACAAGTCTGACAACATCTCCATATGCAGGGAACACTGAGACAAAAATCCACGACAGAGTCTGGAGTCCCCATCAAATTTGTCCGGCAGGGACAAGCGGAGGTTAGGAGCGGCCACTCGCTGCGGAGGAGGTGCAGGAGCTGGCGGAGGAGATGGTTGCTGCTGTAGCAGAGGCAGAATTTGCTGTAACATGGCGGTCAACTGCGACAGCTGCTGTCCTTGTTGGGCAATCTGCTGCGATTGCTGAGCGACCACCGTGGGAAGATCAGCGAGACTTGGCAGCGGCACCTCAGCGGGATCCATGGCCGGATCTACTGTCACGATTCGGCTTCCAGGTAGTGGATCCTCTGTGTCAGCGAGGGATTGGCGTGGACCGTGCTAGTGGACCGGTTCTAAGAGGCTACTGGATTTCACCAGAGCCCGCCGCAAAGCGGGATGGTCTTGCTGCGGCAGTAGCAACCAGGTCGTATCCACTAGCAACGGCTCTACCTCGCTGACTGCTGAGAAGGCGTGGGACAGAAGGACTAGGCAGAGGCAAGGTCAGACGTAGCAGAAGGTCGGGGGCAGGCGGCAAGGTTCGTAGTCAGGATGGGTAGCAGAAGTTCAGGTACACAGGCTTTGGACACACTAAACGCTTTCACTGGCACAAGGCAACAAGATCCGGCAAGGGAGTGCAAGGGAGGAGACTAGATATAGCCAGGGAACAGGTGGGAACCAATTAAGCTAATTGGGCCAGGCACCAATCATTGGTGCACTGGCCCTTTAAGTCTCAGAGAGCTGGCGCGCGCGCGCCCTAGAGAGCGGAGCCGCGCGCGCCAGCACATGACAGCAGGGGACCGGGACGGGTAAGTGACCTGGGATGCGACTCGCGAGCGGGCGCGTCCCGCTGTGCGAATCGCATCCCCAACGGCCAAGACAGTGCAGCGCTCCCGGTCAGCGGGACTGACCGGGGCGCTGCAGGGAGAAAGACGCCGTGAGCGCTCCGGGGAGGAGCGGGGACCCGGAGCGCTAGGCGTAACAACCGGCAAGCCTCCCTGGGACACTGTAACAAAAAACTATGTCCAAGACCCGCGGATGCACAAGCAAACAAACCATCACAAAAAAATAATCGTCCATGCACAGAACACCTGGCTCAAACTCTGAGGGTGGCAACAGCACCCTGCCTGCCAAGCCCCGAAAAAGCCGAAACAAAAACCACGAGAACAAAATGGTTCCACTACGGGAAGGGCTAACCCACAATGTGGCTGCCACTAGGCAGCACAAAGGAGAAAAAAGCCACAGTCTGCATCTGCAGAACTGACCCAAGCCCAGCCTTCGAGGGCTCGATAAACCACCAAAAACTCTGTCCCAACCACCCCGCCCCGCCCTGCATCACACAGCCAGAAAAATGAAATAAATAAATAATGAATGACTCTCCAGGGACAACAGATAGTCCAGTGTGACCGCTGGCCTATTGGCAAACCACCCCATCAAACCTGCCAAGCACCCAACGACTCCAACCATGCAGTCCACACTGTGCCTGGAAACAACCGCGTGGCCAGAGCCACCAAAGACAGGACCAAAGACATCAACCGCCTCCACCATGTTGCAGAGGAAGGTCTAGCACAGGCACCCCACCAGATTTGCCCAAAGAAAAATCACACTGAAAATCTGCCAAAGGAATCAAGGCTAAGTGTCAGCCAACCGGCTGTCCACTGGGAACACGATGGGCCCAAAATTAGGTCAAGCTCAAGGCAATGGAGCTCCAGCTGCCACAGCTAAATGCAAGTATAGCAAGTATGAAGCTGAAAAATAGGCGGCACAATACCCAACATGACCGATCAACAACAATACCCTCTATTAGATCAAAACCCGTGCCCTAGCACCCAGACGGTAGCCACAATGTGCAATGCTACCAGAAACACAAAATTCCGACACAGACTATTACCCAACAAAAGTCCAGCCAAACATCAGAACACTGTCGGAAACCCAAGCGGCACCAGAACCGGATGGACCGCCTGCATCCATGTAAAAAGTTTACACAACTTGCCGTCAAGTACCCCAGGGATCGGTGGCAAATGCGGCCCTTGCAACTATAAAAAACCCGCACTAGACAAGAAAAGCAGCATTGAAAAGCCCTGTCGCACAGATGCCCATAGGCACAACTGTACCAGCAAGATTAAGCAAACCCACATCAACTGCACCTGTGAATGTGCACGTACACATACACACACACACACACATACTGTATGTATATATAATATATATATACATATATACACACACATACTTGTGTTTTTTTATTATTTTTTTAATATACTCTTAAAGGCAACAAACACAACCTAACGGGAGGCGAGAAAACCATGCAGCATGCCTGCCAACTTATCCACATTGTCAATGGGAAGATTGAGAAGCATTACGTACCCATGTCAACCAACATGGATCATGGGAAGCAGCCGACACGTGGCTAGAGGAGCTCTGTTTTGAGCCTGTCTTCTGTGGTGACTTCAAGAATGCCCGCTGGAGGAACCAGAGGCGCTGGAGGACTCCACAGGCCCAGGCCATCCCAGGAGGACTAAAAGCGCCAGTTCAGTCTCAATAAGCAGGAAGCCTGGAAAAGCACCTGATCCACCTCCTGCAACCGTCAGTGGAGTGGTGGCTGCTACGCCTGCGCCCACTTACAGACCCAGAGGGGGTAGAAGGCCTGGCACTGAACAGAGACCGCTCCCTTTGTCCCCTGCAGACCACAGGGGGAACAAGAGGAACAGCTGCAGCAACAAGCAGTGCAGGGGGAGGGGACGGCTGGGACTGACGACTACTTCCAGACCAGGTGAGGACTAGGCACTGTAGTGAGGGTGCTCCCTGCTCACACTAGGTGCAGTAGGATGGACATAGCCACCTGCGCTAGGTGCAGCAGTGAGTCTGCAGTCAGCACAACAGGTGCTACAGGGGTCAGAAAGGGGTCCATCTCTAAACTAAAAACTGTTTTATAGCCTTTTATTTTATTTTTTATAAATGTGCCCCCATGTCTTTCTTTAGGCTCTCCCTCCCTGTGCAAATAGATTTGCAATCTCTTTCACACTGCAGTTTTTTTTTAGTTTTTTTGTCAGTTTTCTGAGCATTTAGTTCATTTTACATAATACATAAAAACAAACTGTGTGAAAGGATCTGATGTATCTTAATTAGAGGGAATGAGGAATAAATTTGTTTCTGTTTGCTTCTTTCTAGATTTTCATTCCTTAAGCAATATTTCCCTGTGATTTGGAGCCTTCTACAGGCAGAGATGTTACAGTGTTTGGTTAGGTCTCCCATGTGTCCTGATATCCCCAGAGCAATGCGCGCTGTTACTAAAAAAAAAGGATATATCTGGCTTAAGCATCTGTAGGGAAATTGGCATGAATTCAATTTTATGCCTGACTGGTTTGAGAACCTGTGCCGGATGATTTGAAGTATGTTGCAGAACACTGTTACAGTATGTTCATTGTTTTTACAGCAGAAAAATACTGGGATATACTGGTTGACATTGCTCATGTCGGCCCTATTGTAGCCATAGGAACTTTTGAAAGGATTTACACTTATACACATCCTTTAAGTATAGCTCATCAGTATGATATGCCATAAATCATTGTTAAGTGGTTTGTTGGGACTTTTACTTAATCCAAGGACCATGTTCACAGAGGTGTCATGCATGAAGTTATTGAGCATACAGCTTCTTAAAGGCGTACTCTGCCCCTAGACATCTTATCCCCTATCCAAAGGATCGGGGGTAAGATGTCTGATGGCTGCTGGGACCCTTGCCATCTCCGGGGCAGCACCCCAGTCATCCGGTGCATTGAGCGAACTCCGCTCCGTACCGGATGGCGGGCGACCACAGCCGTCACGCCCCCTCACATAGACATCAATAGAGGGGGCGTGACGTGACATCACAAACACGGAAACTCCAAGCTTCCATGTTCAGAATGCCACTGCACTGTTCCTGAGATCGTGGGGGGTCCAGCCTTTGGATAGGGGATAAGATGTCTAGGGGTTGAGTACCCCTTTAAAGTTTCCTTTCTTAAACTGTCTTTCCCTTTTTTTGCTTTTGGTAATTTATTGACCTTATCAATGGCTTGTAATGTTGCCCCATGCCCATATTACATGACCACTATAGATGGACATGTGGTGTCATCTTTATGGGCAAATCATTCTGTACCCAACCTCTAGTTTAGGAAATTATTAATTATTAATTTACAAAAAAATATTCTTAAATAATAATGGAAAAATGTGAATATCTCATTTGTACCGTGCAGATTTTTAAAGTGTTTTGAAACTTTTGTTTTATGTAAAATAGGCAATTACTATACAGAATAGATTCTTGTTTATTTTGTACATGCCTAGTAAATTGCCTTTTTATTATAGATTATAAAAGGTCTACACAGTCATGGAGGACACAAACTAGTCATTGTATTGAGTTGTGTATGGACCCATTGAAGACCTTATTATGCCATCATTGTGATAGTGTATTTGTAAGTACTAATCCCTACAGCCGTCTGTAACCTAGCACAGACTCTTTAGTGATTTACAATGGTACTCTGTATGAATTCACAGTTGTCTGTTACAGAAAAGTCAAGGTTTTTCTTTTGAAGAACTGAGTAAAACCAAGAACTTTCTATACAAATCGTAGTGTGAACCCAGCCTAAGAGGGATAAATACACTATAACAAATCACAATCCTGTTTTCTACATTTTCTTTTACAAATGGTTATATCATAACAATTCCAATGCATTGCTGAGTAAAGCCAAATACTTTTCTCCTTTTATAAACTGCATTGTTCTTTTTAACCCCTTAAGGACTGAGCCCTTTTTCGCAATTCTGATCACCGTCACTTTAAGCGTTAATAACTCGAAAACGCTTTTACCGAATATTCTAATTCTGAGAGTGTTTTTTCGTGACATATTTTACTTTATTTTGGTGGTAAATTTTCAGCGTTACTTGCATCCTTTCTTGGTGAAAAATCCCCAAATTTCATGAAAATTTAGAAAATTTTGCATTTTTCTAACTTTGAAGCTCTCTACTTGTAAGGAAAATGGATATTTCAAATAAATTTTATTTTTATTCACAAATACAATATGTCCACTTTATGTTGGCATCATAAAATGGACATATTTTTACTTATTGAAAAAACTAGAAGGCTTCAAAGTAGAGCAGCAATTTTCAAAAATTTCATGAAAATTTCAAAATCTGAAGGGACAGATGTTACAGAACTACAACTTCCTGCATGCCTGGGTGGTATAGGCATGCTGAGAGTTGTAGTTTGGCAACATCTGGAGGGCTACCATTTGGGCACCACTGTAACAGTGCTCACCAAACTGTGACCCTCCAGATGTTGCAAAACTACAACTCCCAGCAGTCTGGCCTTCCTAGTGGTTGCCACAGTATAGATCACATTACTTTCACTTTAATTTCTCCCCCCCACGACCATTCCCTACCTGAGCCGTGATCTCCATGGATGTCTGCGATGATCGCCGGGCCCCACGCATCTTCAGGTACAGGACTCCATCTTCTCCCCCCCGTTCTGCCCGACATCCAGGGGTGGGCAGAACGGGGGGTTTCCATGGCAACCCCCTGTCCTGCACTGCCATTGGTCAGAACTCAGTTCTGACTAATGGCAGGGGATAGGAGGAAATCGCAGCACTGCAACCTCACTCCTATCCCTCTCGGCTGATCGGGGCTGTCACTGACAACTCCGATCATCCCTATTTTCCGGCCGATCGGGTCACCAGAGACCCGATCAGCCCGGATTTGGAGAAAATCGCATATCTGAATTGACATGCGATTTTCTCCGATCGCCGACATCCCGATCCGGTCCCCAACCGGCTAGCGGCGGGGACCGGAATTCCCACGGGCGTATCCATACGCCCTGCGTCCTTAAGGACTCAGGATGCAGGGTGAATGGATACGCCCTGCGTCCTTAACAGGTTAAAGGGGTTTTTCTGTCTGGAAAACTTGTGTGTCAATCATTTAACTGCAGTATGATTTTTTATATACTAATGTACTGTCTGTAGGTAAAATGCCTCCTATCCCCCTCCTTGTAGTACAGGAGGTCACACATCTTGTGCCTTTTATCTTCACTGCTCTGTGGCTGCTCCCCTCCCTTCATGTTAAAGATTGTGTTTCACATCCTGGGCAGAAGAAAACCTGCAGTGTCATTAAGTATCAGAGCAGTGTTCTGTGTGAAGATGGTGAACAATTACAGCCCTAGGTTACACCTTGTAGCAGTGTAGCATCTGTACATATAGGCATGCCTGTGAGAGGTTACAGAAACTGTAGTCCTTTAAATTGGCAATCATGCCCATAGCAAGCCCTAGGAGCATGAAACCAAGTCTTATAACTCTGCAGTTATAACATCATCCCAAACAACATCCCAAACAACATATATGTCTAATATTTCCTATTGGACTAAAGATCAGCAGATTCAGCTGATAATCGAATGTGTATGATCAGCTATAGACTCACAAACCCATTTAAGATAGTTGTTTCACTGAGAAGCTCAAAAAGCATTAAACAATTTCCATCCTTTAATGATATCACTAAAGGGTATTGGTCCTGAAATGCTAAGAGCTTGGAAACTGCAGCCTCATTATTGTTTCCATCTAACATTCAATATAGAAAGACGGGAAGACTCCTGGTGTTGATAGGAATCTGCAGTTGGTGTTTATGGGCAGTTACTTTAAAATGGTCTTAATAAAGGGAAAGCTTGATGCGGCCACACTGGTGTCCTTCTCAAATGGGATAATGAATGTTTGCCGGTACTGTCACAGTAGCTGCAAATCATAACTTGATTTCATAACCTATTTGTAGTATAGGGGATAGCAAGCTGATCGTGGGGGTCCAGCCACTGGAAAACAGAGAAAAATTCCACCCAAAATGAATGGAGTACAGCTAGGTTCAGTGCTCACACCACACGCAGCATGAAATCCTGATAGCTCCCTTATCACCAACATATATAAAATTTATAATAGTATTTTTCGGTTTTAATTTCAGAATAACATGGGAAATATACTGCAGCATTTTGTGGATTTTTTATTACAGCATCTTCTTTTCGCACCAAATGATGGTATTTTGCGCATGTATAGGACAATGTTATCTTGGAGCATGTCTTGGTCATAACATGTTAACTGTAAATGCACCTTCTCTGACTGTTAACTCTGCTGCATCTGTATTTGACTACAATTGCATAAGAGCAATTGCATAAGAGATACAGCTGCAGCAGAGTTAACAGTCAGGGTTGTAGCACATTAACTAGATGCATTAACCCACCTGATACTGCTATGTCTGACTGTTAATTCTGTTATGTCTGTAGTCTGACATTACATGTTTAAAAATAGAAGGCTCTTAGCCTGTGCCTTTGATTGTGTAATTATCTCTTCTTCAACATTTCTGTCCCTTTAAATGTTTTGCTATTCCCTTTGACCTTGTAACACTCACGTTTCAGAAGACGGGAACCCCAGTGGATGTGGATCCGCTGGACCTGTGTGGCAGATGACTTGGACTGTACCAGGGAGCGAAGTCTAAGGTGCCGCTGGTTTCATCACAGCCCACCACAAAGTGGGATGGACTTGCTGCGGCAAGCGGCACCCAGGTCGCTACATCTGGCACAGCTCTTGCAAGGTCAGGTCACGGAGCAAAGGATCAGATATACAGCAAGGCAATAACAGGAATGCTTTCTCTCAGGCTCAAGGCAACAAAGATCCGGCAGGGAAGTGAGCAGGGTGGAGGGACCACGCCCTAGGTAACGGGACCATGCGCTCACAGCCAGCAGTGCAGCCGAAGCACCTAACGTAACAGACCTGACCTTATCTGACCTCTAACTGTGACCTGACCCTGCCTTTGCCTACTGATTTTGTACTGCACTGTCCTATTGGTTTGACTCCTGCTTGTCCTGACTCTGTTTTTGATTCTGATTTTGTAATATGTTCCCCCCTAGGTTTTGACTCTCTGGCTTGTTTTGGAATATCCCATTGTTTGCTGATTTGGCATCCATCTGTCCCTGTGTTGCTGACATTGCCTGTCTAACTTTCCTGTGTTAGTCCAGTGCAGGGGCCATTGTCCAGTTGGGGGCCACTTTTTAGGGCAGATTATCCAAGTAGGTAGGGAAAGTGGTTTGGGGCAAGCTCAGATTTGCATTGCTACCTACCCTGAACAGGATCAGGTGTCCACTTTAACCTCACCCAGTGGCCAGCATATGGTTGGAGCTAAACTTAAAGGCTATGTTGTAAGCCTAGGTTATGATGGAAAATGTCTTGTTGTATGACAGCAGAAACAGGCTACATATTATAGACTGTTACCTTATGGACATAAAAGCCTGCATAGGTGCCATTGGAAATGATGGGATGTTTTTACACAGCTATAATAAAGTTTCATTATTGTGCATTTTAGATACAGTCAGATGGTATGCAAAAATGGTTGTAGCCTTACAGTATCAGGATATATATAAATATATATATATATACACATATATATATATATATATATATATATATATATGTTTTTTTAAAAATATATATGTACTTCTTATAAGACATGTTTAGACATAAATAATAATATCATGTTTCTTACTTCTCAGGGAATAAATCTCAAGACAGTGGCATTGCAGAGATGGAGGAGCTGCCCGTCCCTCACAATATCAAGATAAGTAATATCACATGTGACTCCTTCAAGATTTCATGGGATATGGATTCTAAATCAAAGGATCGGATAACACACTATTTTATTGACCTAAATAAGAAGGAGAACAAGAATTCCAATAAGTTTAAACATAAGGTAATTTTTTTTTCTAAAATTGTCTACGTTATAGTATAGTCTGGTATCTGAGTGTAGCATGCAGAAGCATACTTGTCACAAAATATGAGGGAACTGTATATGAGTGACTCGTCATGAGGATGTTAGAGCTGGGTAAAATCTTTAGGCGCATGCGCTCCGCAGACAGAGCACTGCGCTCACGGGACATGTGACTCCACTAGGACGGGGAGTTGAAGGTAGTGAATATGCTAAATACTGGGGCAGGCTTAGGACGTTCAGTCCGGGAGGCAGACGTCCGGTGGGGACGCGCCTTCAAATCGCGATCCTTTGACCAAAGAGCGAAAATTTACAGGGGCATAACTCACCGGCCAGTGGGCGAAAAAATGTAAGTGACCCCTGAATGGACTCCTGTTCTCCCACACTATAACCCAGTGTATTGGATTTAGTGTGGGTGAACTGGCTGACAGTTTCCCTTTAACGGCATCAAATTGAGGTTGATACAATTTATTAACTTATTTATTAAATATTTGTAGTTTTTTTCTACAGAAAGAGGGAAAATGTATTTCTTAAAATAAAAATTTAAACAATTTCTCCTTATTTATTAGTCTCACTTGAGGATTTGACATGCAATCTTCGACTTGTTCATATAATACACTGTACTACTAACACTGACAAGCAATATACTCCACTTTGCTGGAGGCACAACCAGGAACTCACGCTTACATGGCAGATGAAGGGGTCTTTATTAGGCTCCTGTTTGGAAACTCATGGTGCCTGGTGCTTTTGTCACTGGGTTTCCAAAGGGGTGACAGCGTCTCAGAGACATGATGTGCTCGCTATTTGACTGTGATATTTAAGGGTTTAAATGCTGTAAACCCTTCTTGTGAGGCGTCAACAGTTTAGGCTGGTGAACGTGGCATAATGGTGTAGGAAATGTTTCCCTGACACAACCTGAGTCCTCTCATACCTGTGGAAGGATGTTTAGATAAGGGCACACTACACTGCGGAGTGAACGCTGAATTTCCGCTTGCAAAATTCAGAGAGCAGAGATTCAGCCTGGCAGTCGCCGTCGGCGGTAGGACCCCGCGGCACTGCGCCATCACCATTGACGGCTATGCACTGCTCGTGGAATTCCGTACAAAAAATGAACATGTTCATTCTCTGTGCGGAACAATTTCAGCAGCGGATTTGCCTAGTGTGAACGCACCCTAAGACTTTTAAGCATTGTTGCCAACCCAGTTAATCCATTTGTGGGGTTTACCCCATGACAGAAGGAGACTGTCAGCAGGACAATGCACCATGCCACAAGGCTTGTATAGTAATACAGTCATGGCAGTAAATGTTGGCACTCCTGAAATTTTTCAAGAAAATGAAATATTTCTCACAGAAAATGATTACAGTAACACATGTTTTTCTATACACGTTTATTCTCTTTGTGTGTATTGAAACTAAACCGATAAAGGGAGGAAAAAAAGCAAATTGGACATAATGTCAAACTAAACTCCAAAAATGGGCTGGACAAAATTATTGGCACCCTTAGTTTAATATTTGGTTGCACACCCTTTAGAAAAAATTACTGAAATCAGTCACTTCCTATAACCATCAATAAGCTTCTTGCACCTCTCAGCCGGAATGTTGAACCACTCTTCCTTTGCAAACTGCTCCAGGTCTCTATTATTGGAAGGGCGCCTTTTCCCAACAGCAATTTTAAGATCTCTCCACAGGTGTTCAATTGGATTTACATCTGGACTCATTGCTGGCCACATCAGAACTCTCCAGCGCTTTGTTGCCATCCATTTCTGGGTGCTTTTTGACGTATGTTTTGGGTCATTGTCTTGCTGGAAGACCCAAGATCTCGGACACAAACCCAGCTTTCTGACACTGGGCTGTACAGTGCGACCCAAAATCCTTTGGTAATCCTCAGATTTCATGATGCCTTGCACACATTCAAGGCACCCAGTGCCAGAGGCAGCAAAACAACTTCAAAACATCATTGAACCTCCACCGTATTTCACTGTAGGTACTGTGTTCTTTTCATTGTAGGCCTCATTCCTTTTTCGGTAAACAGTGGAATGATGTGCTTTGCCAAAATGCTCTATCTTGGTCTCATCTGTCAACCAAGAGATTTTCCCAGAAGGATTTAGGCTGTCAGCAGTCAGCAGTGGGGTCCTCCTGGGTCTCCTGCCATAGCGTTTCATTTCATTTAAATGTCGACAGATAGTTCACGCTGACACTGATGCTCCCTGAGCCTGCAGGACAGCTTGAGTATCTTTGGAACTTGTTTGGGGCTGCTTATCCACCATCCGGACTATCCTGCATTGACACCTTTCATCAATTTTTCTCTTCCGTCCACATCCACGGAGATTAGCTACAGTGCCATGGGTTGCAAACTTCTTGATCATTTTGCGCACTGTGGACAAAGGCAAATCTAGATTTCTGGAGATGGACTTGTAACCTTGAGATTGTTGATATTTTCCCACAATTTTGGTTCTTGTCCATGCTAAGTGTGGCACACACAGACACAAAATGCAAAGACTAACTGAGCTTCTCTCCTTTTTATCTGCTTTCAGGTGGGATTTTCATATTGCCCACACCTGTTACTTGTCCCAGGTGAGTTTAAAGGAGCATCACATGTTTGAAACAATCTTATTTTTCCACAATTTCGAAAGGGTGCCAATAATTTTGTCCAGACCATTTTTGGAGTTTGGTGTGACATTATGTCCAATTTTCTTTTTCCCCTCCCTTTTATGGTTTAGTTCCAATGCACACAAGGGGAATAAACATGTGTATAGCAAAACATGTGTTACTGCAATCCTTTTCTGTGAAAAATACTTCATTTTCTAGAAAAATTTCAGGGGTGCCAACATTTACGGCCATGACTGTAGATTGGTTCCAGGTATTGGCCTTCAAATTCTCTTAGTCTTATAAAGTATCTTTGGGAAAAGGGGACAGGCAATTCGGAGCATGTAAGGACCTCCATTTAATTTGCAGCAACTGTGAGAACCTATTCTGTCTGCCTGGGCCAGTATTCCTGCAGAACAATTTCAACATCTCAAGGAACTTATGCTGCAGTTCAAAAGGCCAAAGAAGTCCTTATTTCTTTACTTTCGAATATTTGCTATGAGGAATATTACACTTGAATGAAGATGGAGTGTATCCCCCAAGGTTGTATTATGCTCACCTTGTTTCTTTGTGTAGAGAACACAACAACGTATCAAGCCTTGTAGCATAGTCTTTATGTAGGATGCAGAAGTCACAGGGAAATCTGCTACATCAGCATTTGAAGAATGAAGAAACACCCTGGAAGCATCATTTCAAACCTGATACTGAAGGACCTTCTGAATACTTTTAATGATTAGTATTTATTTTTGGGGCGTTGCTAGGCCTCCAAAACATCCGGGGCACGGGCCATGGGTGGAGCCACAAAAGAGGAGGGGCAATGGGGCGGGCCACTCAATGGGTGGGGCCACTCTGAAGTATAATACAGGATATAACTCAGGATCAGTACAGGATAAGTAATGTAATGTATGTACACAGTGAGCTCACCAGCAGAATAATCATTACAGCTCAAGAGTTGGACTCATTGTTCTGCTGTTGGGGTCACTGTATAAAATTACATTACTTACCCTGCATGTACATGGATTTAAATTAGTGTATACACTGTATACCAGTATTCCCCAACTAGGGTGCCTCCAGCTGTTGCAAAACTACAACTCTCAGCATGCCCAGACAGCCAGACAGCCATAGTTTTGCTACATCTGGCACCCTGGTTGGGGAACACTGTCTTAGAAGTTACAGATGGATTAAATATGGTGGTGAGGAGGTATAGGTACGTGGTACTTTACACAGCAGGGCATATCTGCATCACCTCGCCACCATCTTTACTCCGTCTGTAACTTCTAAGGCAGGGTTCCCCAACCAATGTACCTCAAGCTGTTGCAAAACTACAGCTATCTGGGCATGCTGGAAGTTGTAGTTTTTTAACAGCTGGAGGCGCCCAGGCTGGTTGGGAAACTGCACTGCATATGTACTCCTTATTTGCTTTACAGACCATCAATATACAGCAGTGTTTCCCAACCAGGATGCATCCAGCTGTTGCAAAACTACAACTCCCAGCACGCCCGGACAGCCCAAGGGAGATGCAGTTTTGCCACAGCTGGAGGCACCCTGCTTGAGAAACACTGCTCTACAGCAGTGTTTCCCAACCAGGCTTCCTCCAGCTGCTTCCCGGGCATGCTGGGAGTTGTAGTTTTGCCACAGCTGGAGGCACCCTGCTTGGGAAACACTGCTCGGAGGCACCCCGGTTGGTTGGGAAACCCTGTGGGTGTAATGCACAAGGAGGCAGCTGTCCCTACACTTTGGAGGCTTTGTCCAATGGCCACTGAAGTAATGTCTGGAGCAGCCCCCGGCTCTTACCTCCACACAGTAGCGTTGGCCTCTCCTGGGTCATGGTCGCGTTCAGGGTCCTCTCCCCCGGACTCCGCCCCCTCCTCCCATCCGTGTCCAAGGCACCCTTGATTGACTGGTGAGAGAGTCAGTGCAGAGAGAGGCAGGAGGGGATGCAGCAGCCGGCACCCCGAGGACCCACACATGCGCCCGCTCCCCAGAGCGCTGTCCCACTGACACGTGACATCCATTTCCTCCTGCGCGGGTCAGCAAGCTCACGGTCTTAAAGTGGCCATGGCCGGCGCTATTAAGCAGCTCGGGCTGCGTCGGCGCTGTGGCCACTTTAGAACTGTAAGAGCAGGGGCGGCACAGGGGTAGGGACGGTCCATCAATGGACCTAGGTGGCCCTAAAAAAAAAAAAAAGGCCGTGTGCATGTTAGCTGACATTCGGGGCACCTTGGCTTGGCATTCGGGGCAGGGGCCCCGAATGATTTGACCTAGTGACGCCCCTGATTTATTTAACTGTGGTTGTGGTCATCCCATTTGGAAGTGTTGGAGATGTATTTGTGCTGCCTGATCTTCCTTTTTTACAGACCTATTAGAGATACAAATTGTTGTATTTGTTTTATGCAGAGTATCTTAAAATAGACTCCTATATACTATCTACAAGCCCTGTCTAGCTACTTCCTAGCTACAGTATAAAATGCTACAAATTTATCATATTGTCAAATGATATATGAATATATTTTTTATAAAATGTATTTCCTTGTGGATTTCTGTGCCACCCATTACGTGGAATGAGATTAAAGGGGTATTCCGAGGTTTTTTTGGTTCTTTAAATGTGAGACAGGGGCAGCTAAGAGGGTATGATGCACCATCATGGAGTGCAGTTTAAAATGTATACTGTCTTGTCACCCTCAACATGTTTCGCTGTAAGAACAGCTTTGTCAAGAAGCTGATATTTGGCAATGGTTAAATATCAGCCCATTGACAATGCTGTTTTTATGGCAAAACATGTTGGGGGTGGCAAGACAGTATACATTTTAAACTGCACTCCATGATGGTGCATCATACTGTGTACGGCAGCACCGAACACTTGATTACATAAAGGGCTGTGTACCCTTCAATTACATGGTATTCCCTATTACAGCACCATCACAGCATTAATTTTTATTTTGCACAAGGGATGTTTATTTTAATGATTGTAATAAAAGTTACATTTTAGGGCTGGGTATCAAATAGCGGTGTTAGTGATTCTGGGCTTCGGCCCAAGGGTTTTGAGTTGAGGACCCCTTAACCCCTTATTAGAGAAATAAGTTGCATCCAACCTTGAAACAAAGGATCTGAGGGAGGCCACAGGAATTGAAATAGCCAGTTCCCAAAAACAAGCCAGCAGCGTGATGAAGGACACAGGGCACTGCCATTTACCACCAATACAAGCACAGATCCTTGGTAAGCATGCCCATTAGTCTTAAATAACCCCTTTAAAACTCACCCAAAGGGAGTTTTCATATAGACAAAATAAATGTTGTGAAAGTCATGTAATCCACTCTATAGGTACGTATTGCTCCAAACTTCTGTTGCATTTACCACCAGGAAGAAGAAGGCTAAGAACATTCTGGAGTATTCAAAAAATAGTACTCCAAAAAATTATGAAAGTACAGTGGGGAGGTGCCTAAAACTTTAGATATTTTAAAATGCACCAATATAGTGCTCAAGTGAAAAATACCCCCAAATAACCAAAACTAGTTATAAAACTGACCGGGTTACTGTTATCAATTGGTGATCAAGCTAGTTCACTGAATGATATCACCCATAGTAATCGGTGGAACCGCTTCCACAACATACATTCGTGATAAGGCCAATAGCAACCAATTATACCACGTGTATATTAGAGATACGGTTATTTCATTAGATCACCGTTAGCAACCAAATCTCAATGCCCCTCATTCATGAAGTTACATCTCAATTGCCCTCACCGCGTTTCTACCACAATCACGTGGCGTCCTCAGGAGAGACCACTTGGGTAATCAAAATGCATGTATAGCATAGAAATGTATCACTCAAGGTAATCACTAGATATATGAATAGATAATATGGGTAAGTATATTTGAGCACCACACAGAACCAATGTCTGTAAAATAGGGCAGGAATCGTTGCTCCAGGTATCCTAAAAAGAAAAGATAAAAAATACCTACTAGGCTACAGCTTCTTATAGTGTAATTGTACAGTGCTGTGGACTAAGTTGCTCACTCACAGGTCCCCCGTGCATCCAGTGATGACATAAAGAAAACACATATAAATGGACCTGTGAATTACTGTCCAAATGTCCGGATACCTGCAAACAAGCCCTTCACTATGCGGTACTTATGATTCCTTTGCCCGTTCAGAATCTCACGGACGGAGCGCTAACCCGCAGTTGTGGGGAGCCGTGCAGCATCAGCGGCTACTGTGCGCTTCCGTGCCAGAGATCCCGGTGTCTGACATTATATCCGGTTGTCGAGCCGTCACGTCATAGCGCCATGCCCCTACTGTGATGTCTCAGTCGGGCAGGACTAAGTGTATGACGCGATCGCATGTATCGGCCGGAATATAGTCTCTGCATTGTGATTTCAGCTAGAGATGTATACTTAGGGCCGAGATCACCTATGGAGAAAAGTGTAGGGCTGATTATTCTCAAACACTTATAGATAATATATGCATATATAGGTTTAGCTATCAGGTGAATATTGATGCAGTATCCTTCCTAATCCTTTTTGGGGAGGAAAATAAACAAAGGAGGAAGCTTTTGACTTCATATGCAGTCCTCATATATTGTTGTCATATCCCAACCCCACATCCCGACCTCCTATCCCGTCCTCCTATCTCGACCTCCTATCCCGTCCTCCTATCCCGACCTCCTATCCCGACCTCCTATCCCGACCTCCTATCCCGTCCTCCTATCTCAGCCTCCTATCCTGTCCTCCTATCCCGTCCTCCTATCTCGACCTCCTATCCGGTCCTCCTATCCAGTCCTCCTATCCCGACCTCCTATCCCGTCCTCCTATCCCGTCCTCCTATCTCAACCTCCTATCCCGTCCTCCTATCCCGACCTCCTATCCCGTCCTCCTATCTCGACCTCCTATCCCGTCCTCCTATCCTGTCCTCCTCTCCAGTCCTCCTATCCTGACCTCCTATCCCGATCTCCTATACCGTCCTCCAATCCCGACCTCCTATCCTCACCTCCTATCCCGACCTCCTATCTCAACCTCCTATCCCGTCCTCTTATCCCGACCTCCTTTCCCATCCTCATATCTCGACCTCCTATCCCATCCTCCTATCCTGACCTCCTATCCCGACCTCCTATCCGACCTCCTTTCCCGACCTCATATCTCGTCCTCATATCCCGTCCTCCTATCCCGACATCCCATTCCGTCCTCATATTCCGACCTGTAATATGTGTACCAGGTAATGAAATATCTCCAGCCATACGGAAGTTATGTGAGAACATACATTTCCCATTGATTTGCATGGTACTTTAAAAAAAAAAAAAAAAAAACCTGACCCTCACAAATGGGGGTAGTTAAGGGTTAAATTAACTATCCTATATTTTAAGGGGACATATAAGTAACATGTGACCAAGTATTATCAAAATATCTCCAGCCGTTTGGAAGTTATGCAGTAACATATATTTCCCATTGACTTGCATGGGACTTTAAACAAAAGCCCAGCCCATGGCAAATGGGGGTGAGGAAGGGTTAAATTACCTATCCCATGTTTGTTGTTGACATATAAGTAACATGTGTGCCAAGTTTCATGTTAATATCTTTAGCCGTTTGAAATTTTTTGTGGAACATACATACATACATACATACATATATACATACATACATACATACATAAACACACACACACAATGAGTTTTATATATATCGATATACTCCAATCAGACTCCTCCCTAAAAAAATGTGGTAACCTAAGAACGGACAGATGCTATCCCACGTGCCCTTTTGAACTCAGACGGGCACTGGGTCCCTGGATGTAGGAGGCATGTCAACATCTATCCGTTATCAGGATCCCACTATTTATATGATAGATAATTAAAGGGAGAGGGGGAGGGGGATGTAAGTTTTAGAAATTAAGGCATTGACAAGTGCAGCAAAACATCGGACACATGATAATATTAGTGGCACCCTCCCAGGGCATAACCTAATAATAGATTAGAGTGGTATTATTCCTGAGAAACCCTAACACCTAGGCAGGGTGTGATGCCCTGAAAAGGGCGGTCCCACTCTCGTACCTCCTACATGCCCAACAGTCTCTTTTCTAGCCAGTGATACTTACTCAAGACTAGCTACAGTCTCCACTGTCTGCCTTACATCACCGTACCATTGTAAAAGGGGGAGTGCCACTATATATATTAAAAAGTCCATTGAGCGTGTCACACATGCGCACTCACAGAAAACAAGCAAAATTTTATTGATTATTCAAACCCCTAGGGGATACTGTGTCTAACCTATGGATCCATCAAAAGGGTTCAACCCCCTGAAGGGACGGCCTATTGTGGCTGGAATAGGAGGTTTGGGACAATCTGGGTATATATATTGATCAAGTTGTTAGAGAATTTGTGATGGCTTTGCCATTATATACTAGGGATACTACAGTCCTTATGAAAAAACTAGAAGGCCTGGTTATCGGGAAGGGGACCTTACTTACTAGCATTGATGTGGAAGCACTATAATAGGTATCTTTTATCTTTTCTTTTAAGGATACCTGGATCAACAATTCCTGCCCTATTTTACAGACATTGATTCTGTGTGGTGCTCAAATATACTTACCCATAGTATCTATTCATATATCTATTCATTACCTTGAGTGATACATTTCTATGCTATACATGCATTTTGATTACCCAAGTGGTCTCTCCTGAGGACGCCACGTGATTGTGGTAGAAACACGTTGAGAGCAATTGAGATATAACTTGATGAATGAGGGGCATTGAGATTTGGTTGCTAATGGTGATATAATGCAATAACCATATCTCTAATATACACGCAATATAATTGGTTTCTATTGGCCTCATCATGAATGTATGTTGTGGAAGTGGTTCCACCGGTTACTAAGGGTGATATCATGTAGTGAAATAGCTTGATCACCAATTGTTAACAGTAACCCGGTCAGTTTTATAACTAGTTTTGGTTATTTTGGGATATATTTCACTTGAGCACTATATTGGTGTATTTTATAATATCAAAATTAAACATTAAGTTTTAGGCACCTCCCCACTGTACTTTTATAATTTTTGGGAGTACTATTTTTTTTATATACTTTTGAAGCTGGGAGTCTACCGACCTCTTGCTTGTCGTTATGCAATATTTGGCAAGTTCATAGTTTATAAGAACATTCTGGAGCCATTAATAATAGCTTGAGGACTGCAGAAATAGGAATGTATTGTTTTTCTTTCCCTCTAAAAACTACAAGTATCTTTAGGGATGGTGCATCTCTGTGGTATTCCTTCTGAGAAACAAAAACAGCCCAATGTGATCAGTGCTTTGTCTATAACTCATTCCCGCAATCAATGCACCACATGCAAGGAATTCAATCTATATTAAAATTTATGATTGAAAATAAATAGGCTAAAGCTGCTGCATCGCCTGGAAGAACAACAATTTGCATTTCGTTTTGAATATTTCCCCTCCATGTTTTGCATAATGTTGAATGCTATAACCGGATAAAGCTTGCGTAAAGCACGTTATTCTCCAGCAGGCAGAAACTTCATAAAACATTATTACAATTGTGGTGAAAAACCTTAAATCCAGAACCTGATCATTCAAAAAGCCAGAATTCTCACAAAACCAGAAGCTCGAAGGTAAATATACTGTACACAGAGCGAAAATGCCACAAATTTTCAGTAAAGGTGTTCGCACAGCAAGCCCACAGAAAAGTCAGGCAGGTGGAGAACATAGTAACAAATCTTATCCACATAATACAGAAATTATCTGCATGGAAATTGACCTGGGATATGGATTTTATAATCTGTAACATGTTAATGTCTGTTGCTGAATGAGCATACATTTGTTTTGGACAGCAAAAATAGAGAAACAGAAACATAGCCGCACATTTGTTATTTGATCTACTTGATTCTCAGCATAATTTCAAAAACTAACAGGTTGTTATTATACATTTTGATCGAAACGTAAAAGCCCACTCACCACGTCAAGGCCACCTTGTCAGAGTGGGTCTCTAACCTAACACTAACATAGCGCCGGGCAGTGACCACTGCCTCCGCGACACCAAGTCCCCAGGGGGAATGACCCAATGGCCAGGCAGCCCCACTGCTGCTCGACCAAACCGCCGCACAGACAAAGCATCACAGCAACAACGGCCACCACAGAGCACCACACCAGTGTGACTGGATATGGGTTTCCTCCTAGCCCTCTGGCAGGGAGCACATGGTAGGTGTTCACACTGGTGTAGTGCTCTGTTGCTGCCATTTTTGCTGTGATGCTTTTTCTGTGGAGTAGTGTGGCCTGGTAGTGTGGCGGCTTGGTCGGGCAACCAGGCCACTAGGTCGTTCTCCCTATGGGCTTGGTGTCGCGGAGGCAGTGGTCACGCACAGCGCTACACCAATGTTAGGGCAGGGACCCACTCTGACTAGGTGGCCTTGGTGTGGCGAGTTGGCTTGTACTTTTTGATCAAAATGTTTACTAATATCCTTTTGAAATTTGGTGTGGATTTTTTGACCGATTGTTTGTGGATTTCCTGCAGAAATTTTCCACAGCAAATCCATCCCGTGTGCATTTAACAGTAAGCACAATGGATTTTTGCAAACTCTATTTAAATAAATGGTACAGTTCAGAATTTTTGTAGCAAATCTGCCACATGTGAATTAACCCTTTAACTCGTAGAGTTTGCAGGACCTACCTGCATGCCCTCCCTGGTTGTCTGGTGCTTGTCGTACCAGGAAGTTCATGTATGTCCTAAGTCTCCTACGGATTATGAAGCAAGCGCAGGAGCTGCGTTCCCTTTATAGACCATAACATTGCACGCTTTTTAAATACATATGTTCTGTTTGTTACTTGTCACCGTATTAAGTGTTTTTAACACCCAAAATGTTACATCAGCTGGTGAACTGTCTATTACCAGTGGTACATATGGTTAGTATATGTATCTCACTAAACAAAGCCCTTGTAAAACATAATGAACTACTGCAGTGCTGTTCCATTCCTTTTTCCTCTGGACTGATGTCTGCATGGGTTGTGCTCATCCCATTTGGAACACGCATTCCCCCAACTCACAAGGTGTTGGAGATGGAGTTGTGCTGCCTGAGCTCCCAATTTTTTACAGACCTACTGGAGATAATATTTTTTTCTATTTGTTTTATGCAGAGTATATTAAAATAGATTCTTGGGTTCTTAAACCCCCACATACTAGTTACAAGCCTAAAAACCTACCCGGCCATATTAATGGTGAAGAGAGTTACTGAAATTGCAAAAAGGGATGAAAATAATGGACGAAATAACAGATAAAAATAATGGAGTATAACGGAGTTACTTGCGTCACCATAGACATCAATCTAAAATGACTACATCCATTATTACATCCTTTATTTAAAAAGGAGAAAAACCCTTCATGCACGTCTTTTCTCTGCTGAAAAAAAGCACAAATTCAATGCAATGGTCAATAATAAAGCACACGGAGATGGAAAAAAAACATCGACATGAATGGAATCTGTTACCTTCTTTTTTCATCTCTGTTGATCATTTCTATAACGGAGATGAACAATAAATCTTTTAATGTGTCCATTATTAGCTTTTTACACAGATTGTTGTACCCTAGGTTTTTAGATAACAAAACAGACTAGTGTTCTTTACCACAATGCTAGAAGCTAGCTAGTTTACATGTTGCCCTTCTTTGAAAATGTTTTTGTTAGGTACTATCCATTACATACCAGGAATGTCCCCAACTTGTTGTTTTGAAGCTTCTCCGACCCAGTTATCTAGCCGTCATAGTTTTGCCCTTGTCAGAGTCAATTAGATCCTCACCTTTGCCCATTTTTTCTGTTTCAAACAGGAATTGACTGTTAACTTGCTGCCTAATATAGCTCAACCCTTGCCAGATGACATTGCAGCAAGGTAACGCTATTCATTTTAACCTTGGTTCACACTGTGTACTTCCCCTACGTAAGGGTTGATCATTGTGTTGCATTATATTTTTGTCACCAGTCTCTAAACATGTTAGACAATTTTTTCTTCCTTACTCCACTTCCTAGCTGGGGTACATTCTACAGGGTGGGCCATTTATATGGATACACCTTAATAAAATGGGAATGGTTGGTGATATTAACTTACTGTTTATGGCACATTAGTATATGTGAGGGGGGAAAACTATTCAAGATGGGTGGTGACCATGGCGGCCATTTTGAAGTTGGCCATTTTGAATCCAACTTTTGTTTTTTCAATAGGGTCATGTGACACATCATACTCATTGGGAATTTCGCAAGAAAAACAATGATGTGCTTGGTTTTAACGTAACTTTATTCTTTCATGAGTTATTTACAAGTTTCTGACCACTTATAAAATGTGCTCAATGTGCTGCCCATTGTGTTGGATTGTCAATGCAACCCTCTTCTCCCACTCTTCACACACTGATAGCAACACCACAGGAGAAATGCTAGCACAGGCTTCCAGTATCCGTAGTTTCAGGTGCTGCACATCTCGTATCTTCACAGCATAGACAATTGCCTTCAGATGACCCCAAAGATAAAAGTCTAAGGGGGTCAGATCAGGAGACCTTGGGGGCCATTCAAATGGCCCACGATGACCAATCCACTTTCCAGGAAACTGTTCATCTAGGAATGCTTGGACCTGGCACGTTCCCTGAGTTTTTCCAGCAAGATGGTGCACCACCACATTATGGGTGTCAGGTCCAAGCATTTCTAGATGAACAGTTTCCTGGAAAGTGGATTGGTCATCGTGGGCCAGTTGAATGGCCCCCAAGGTCTCCCGATCTGACCCCCTAAGACTTTTATCTTTGGGGTCATCTGAAGGCAATTGTCTATGCTGTGAAGATACGAGATGTGCAGCACCTGAAACTACAGATATTGGAAGCCTGTGCTAGCATTTCTCATGTGGTGTTGCTATCAGTGTGTGAAGAGTGGGAGAAGAGGGTTGCATTGACAATCCAACACAATGGGCAGCACATTGAACACATTTTATAAGTTGTTAGAAACTTGTAAATGACTAATGAAAGAATAAAGTTACGTTAAAATCAAGCACATCATTGTTTTTCTTATGAAATTCCCAATAAGTTTGATGTGTCACATGACCCTCTTGCTATTGAAAAAACTAAAGTTGGATTCAAAATGGCCGACTTCAAAATGGCCGCAATGGTCACCACCCATCTTGAAAAGTTTCCCCCCTCATATATACTAATGTGCCACAAACAGGAATTTAATATCACCAACCATTCCCATTTTATTAAGGTGTATCCATATAAATGGCCCACCCTGTACTATTTTTAACAACTCCTCTTATCCATGCCCCTTTTTATGTAAGCTTAGGGGAGATCAGACTGGCTTTGAGAATTCTAATCTCTGTTTTATTAATGCATCCAGCCTTAACAAAGTGTCATGATGCCCATAAATGTCATGAGAAGGGATGAGAGAATAGATGTCTAATTTTACATGTTAGTTTTTCACCATTTTCTCATAGTTTGAGTTTATAAGTTTTTTCATATATTGCACTATGACATTTTAACTAGTGCGGAAAGAATTTCACGTTCTTACAGACTTTCCTCTTGCCCGGGGGACTGGCAGTATAATGTGTGTGAGAACAATTATCCAGAAAGTAATAGAATTCCAATTATTACAAGCTGTAATTGACGCCTTTGGGTGTGTGGACCTGTTCATTGTAGATCTCTTGAAGTTGGTGACATCATGTGTAGCCAGTAATTGTTGGCCCATTGTGTGTTGTGTCATCTATAATTGTGGTGATTTGCAGCCATATGACTGTGTGACTGTACCTGTTCTACAGACCATACTTGCCTGTTTAAGTCATTATTTATCTTCAGATCTCACTGTTTCCTGTTTTTATATTGAAATTGAAATTTGTGTCTTTATTCCTGTATTAAAATAGGTGCTGAAATCTTTCATTTAAATAATTGATGTTATTTTCTTGTTGGTCATACAATACAAGAGTTTGTCCCATAGAGACAATCTCCTTCTTGTGCCATGACAAAGTGTATGGATATTGAGGGTGGGATATTTTGTATGAAGTCTTTTCCTGGTAGAATTATTTAAACAATTTCTAAAGCACCCTGCTGACTAAGGCCCTGTGTTTGCTGGTAACACATCCCAAAGGGAACGCAGCTTGGGGGACAGAGCTTGCACGCTTTTTGGTTGGATCATGGTCAGACAAGCTTGAGGGATCCCAAACATTATCCCAACACTTTGTGGGCTGGACCAGAGCAAAGGAGGTCACACAGGTGATGTTAGTTAGATATTCCTTGGGCACACCCTAATGTGGTATCAGTCATGATGGAAATTGGGGTGCCCTGATCTTAGGGTGCAGACACACAGTGTTAGATAATCAAACTCAGTCTTTCTTTACTTTGCTCAATATGCAGACAAGGCAGCAGTCTTTGGCAGTGTACAGTTCATACAAGTCAGCTGTCAATGAGAAGAATAATACCCTCAAAGGGGTACTCCGCCCCTAGATATCTTATCGATTGGGTCCCTTTTTTTCTTGCTATGGTCAAGCCTCTGTAGGTTTTCGTTTGAATAGTCTAAAGTCGCTGCTTCACTAAAGGAGTGTTTTGCTGGTTTACTTCCATCAGGGTTACATACTTCTTGTACTCACTCTTTCTCTCTCTACAATGTTTTTTGCAGGGTACGGGCAAATTAAATTGTAGCTTCAAAAGCCTTGTGGATAACTAGGCCCACCCTAAAGCCCTGTGGGGTCCTAGACTAATCATGGGAAACTTAAAGTGGTACTCCGGTGGAAACCTTTTTACTTTTAAATCAACTGGTGGCAGAAAGTTAAACATATTTGTAAATTACTTCTATTACAAAAATCTTAATCCTTTCTGTACTTATTAGCGGCTGAATACTACAGAGAAAATTATTTTCTTTTTGGAATGCTCTCTGATGACATCACGAGCACAGTTCTCTCTGCTGACATTAATATAATAATAATAACTCTTTATTTATTGTTGTCCTTAGTGGGATTTGAACCCAAGTCCCCAGCACTGCAAGGCAGCAGTGCTAACCACTGAGCCACCCTGCTGCCCTTAGCATACATCTGCTCTGCATGGTTGCTAAAATGGACAGAGATATCAGCAGAGAGCACTGTGCTCGTGATGTCATCAGTGTTCCAAAAAGAAAGGAATTTCCTCTGTAGCATTCAGCAGCTAATAAGTACTGGAAGGATTAAGATTTTTTAATAGAAGTAATTTACAAATATGCTTAACTTTCTGTCACCAGTTGATTTAAAAGAAAAAAAGGTTTTCACCAGAGTACCCCTTTAAAGGGGTACTCCGCTGCTCATTGTTTGGAACAAATGTCATAACCCCACCCCCTCATGACATCACGTCCCGCCCCCTCAATGGAAGTATATGGGAGGGGACTGCCACGCCCCCTCCCATAGACTTGCATTGAGGGGGTGGAGCGTAACATCATGAGGGCGGGGCTAACAGTTTGTTCCAAACGCTGAGCAGCGGAATTCCCCTTTAAGGAAATACAGATGGAGACAGATAGGAGAATTTCCTATGATTGAGGAGTTTTTCTTAGTAGTGGACAAGGGATTCAATGACCAGAGTAAGTTCAGTACTTTACACAGTATCTCCTATTCAGATATACCCAGGTGGTCCAAGATTCACTAAGGATGGAAGGAGATAAGCTGCATCTCTTAGTTCTTCACACTTATCTAGCTCTCTACTGTGGTTGTAACAAGATTTCCTCTATCTCTGGGGAGACAGAAGACTGACTTGAGCAACAACTTCCTATCTTTAAAGGCCTTCCCAATGTAGGTCTATGGGCTGGTGCAAGTGCATGAGGACTTATGTGTAATTACATACAACAACCAATGAACAATGCAAACTCCATGGAACACTATGCTCTGATTTATTCCTGTATTTAGTCATTGCACCACTTAAGCATTGGCGAGGAGGTAGGTGGCTACTCAGTGCTATATACCTGTGACCTTACAGTTATATTACAGTACTTGGCACTGAATAGAGAACATTGTAGGGTTTATGGCCCAAAACTGGAGTGATTTGCCAATCACAGTTCAGCTTTCACTTTTCCAGAGCTTGATAAGGTAAGAAAACTGAGCTGTGATTGGTTGTTGTGGGCAAATCTCTCCAGATTTTGTCCCGGGCAGATTGATAAATTTGGGCCTATGTTTATAAAATGTAACAGACTCTTCTGGATTCATTATTATAAAACCACAGTGTACATTCTTGACGGGACTCACGTTAGTGGTCTGTGTGACAGAGTGTAAATTCCACTTGTCTTTAGGTTGTCTTTGATTGGAACAAAAATCATATTTCGCGCAGATTACACAACAAATTTGATTGTTGACGAGATAGAATCTGCTTAATTTAAAGCATCTGTGCTGGTTGCATTTTGGATTAAACAGATTTACTGTATTTCCATTGCAGATTACTCTAATCAATGCGCGTACTAAGTAAAGAATATTCTCAGCATTATTTCCAGTAGAAATGATCCCTTTGTCTTCATGTTAAGTATCTGCAAAATTATTAAGAAAAAAGATCTGTGCAGCTCACACAAAAGGGAAGGGGGGCAGTATACCGAGGTTACAGGATATATACATGTAGACAGCCTGTTTCGCGTGCCTGTGACACTTCTTCCGGTCTCTTAGGCCGGAAGAAGCATCACAGGCATGTGAAACAGGCTGTTGCCTTTATAACCACCCCTGCATCATCACCCTCACCCGATGTATCATCCGAGTTAACGCTACCGTCTTGTGTGAACTGGAATCTCCAATAAACATTGTATGGAACAAGATCGTGGTGAGTGCTACACTTGGGGGTATATGCTTTATATAATACAAGTCTATGGCTTGTGCACATTAAGTTCCTATGGTATGGTTGTATTGTATGGTACCATATAATGATAGTATTCTCCCCTAAAAGTAACGCTTTAAGAAAGAATACCTCTGTAACATGACATCTGATGGAAGTGTGGCACATTATTGTCCCATAGATTCTGCATGAAGTAGGTATTATACAGAGGCACAGTATTGGTCCCTAGATCTCTTTGCATGCCATGGTACTCCGTTTAATTTGTCTGGAGGGTACTTAGATTGATCACACTTTACTGATTATATAGAAAACTCTATGGGTCAGAACAATGTGTGCTTGAGATTCTGCCATCTAGGAATTGTGACCCTATGTTCAGGCCCCAGAACCAAGTCTGTGCAGTATTCTGAGCAACCAAAATGTCTCTACCATAAAAACGAATCCAAATGTAGTGTGAATTATTGCAAGCTCTAATAAACAGGTGTTATGAACCCATAACCACAGGTTTTCCCATAGCGATCAATGATCCTTAGCTTAGCATTATGGACACTCTGTATTCTGCTCATATTGGGGGAGATTTATCAAAATCTGTGCAAAGGAAAAGTTGCTGAGTTGCCCATAGCAACCAATCAGATCGCTTCTTTCATTTTGCAGAGGCCTTGTTGAGAATGAAAGAAACAAGCTGATTGGTTGCTATGGGCAAGTGGACAGGTTTTGATAAATCTCCCCCATTATGTTTAAAGGGGTTATTCAAGGATTGAAAAACAGAGTTAATTTCTTTCAGAAATCACTCCCCATCTGTTTACAGGTTGTGTGTGGTATTACAACGTGGCTCCATTCACTTCAATGGAACTGAGCTGCAGAACCACACCCAACATGGAGACAGACGGGAAGCGGTTTTGAAAGAAATTAGCTCTGTTTTTCTATTCCCAGATAACCCTTTTAAGAGACTGTGTCACCTTGGTAGAACAGTAACTGCTAAGCTTTTATGCTTTTATTTAAAATTGCAACCACTTAGGGCCCATTCACACTATAGATACACTACATGCACAATGGGGGAGATTTATCAAGACCTGTCAAGAGGAAAAGTTGCTGAGTTGCCCATAGCAACCAATCCGATCGCTTCTTTGATTTTTGAAAAGGCCTCTGCAAAATGAAAGAAGCCATCTGATTGGTTGCTATGGGCAACTCAACCACTTTTCATCTGGACAGGTTTTGATAAATCTCCCCCAATATGATTTAATTCTCTTGCAACAGAATCCCATTGATCTAAATGGACATTTGATGCTCAGTGCCCACTACGGAAATCAATAGCGGAACTTCCAACGCGCATCCTGATGCTCCCGAATGGTTGAATGTTTCAGCGGAATCTGCCTGGAAAAGCCCATTCGCCATGGCGACTTTTATTTCCTGCACTTATTTCTGCAGTAAAAGTACAAGTTCCATGCAAAATAAGAACTGATTTGAGCGACTGATTCTGCGGGGAAATTCAGTAAGGATATTCTATTTCTGCAGGGTGCATGGGCCCCACAATTGCTGCGCTAAAATTTTTGAAAAGTTCAGTAAACTTGTTTCTTTGGGTCTTATTGGTCAGCGCTTGTCCTGAAGCAAACTCAGCATGAGAAAAATGTATTTATTTATTTCTATGTAAGAAAGAAATGGAAGTCCAACGCGGTGTAATCAAAGCAGATCGTGCGGTTTATTACAGCAAACACGCAGTACACAGTGGATGCATGATGGTGACGCGTTTCGGCCGGTGGCACCCAGCCTTACTTGAGTAACGGGAAAAAAACTATTCACCTAAAGGACCTCTCCTAACACCTGCAGTATAGGTTGAGGTTCTCCGCTGGCCTCGGGACTACAGTTCTCGAAGATAATTTATTGGTTCTTTCCCTGGGTAAGATATAACATTTCCCTAAAATAAACAGGAATAGTTTGAAGCTACAGTTACATAGAGGAATAATAACAGAGCTGAGCGAGGAGGATAGGGCAGTTATCTGGGGACACTTGAGTGAACGGAGGGTCAGTATTGTAGGTCAGGAAACGTTAGGACAGGATACCATGGAGTAAACAGGAGGTCAAGTAGAGCAGGTATGCTGTACTGTGGAGCAGTCCAATAAATAGACAAGTCAGGTCAGAACAGATCAGGTCTATATAGGTTATACATAGAAAAACTAGAAACTAATGCACAAGTAAAAACAGGGTTAGAACTCCTGGCAGTGCAAAAATAAAATAATCTAAACTGCGCCAAATTATGCTTAGCACAATACTGTGAAAATGGTATAAAGTGCAGCAAAATTTGTGCCATTGCCATTTGTGTAAGCCAGTGTTTCCCAACCATGGTGTCTCCAGCTGTTGCAAAACTACAACTCCCAGCATGCCAGGACAGCCGTTGGCTGAATACATTCACTATGCACTGTAAGATTGTTGCAAGCATGTGATGCTCCTTTAAACTCACCTGGGGCAAGTAACAGGTGTGGGCAATATAAAAATGTCACCTGAAAGCAGATAAAAAGGAGAGAGGTTCACTTAGCATTTGCATTGTGTGTCTGTGTGTGCCACACTAAGCTTGGACAACAGAAAGAGGAGAAGAGAACTGTCTGAGGACCTGAGAACCAAAATTGTGGAAAAATATCAACAATCTCAAGGTTATAAGTCCATCTCCAGAGATCTAGATTTGCCTTTGTCCACAGTGCGCAACATTATCATGAAGTTTGCAACCCATGGCACTGTAGCTAATCTCCCTGGGCTAGAAAGGGAAGAGAAAAATTGAGAAAAGGTGTCAACGCAGGATAGTCCAGATGGTGGATAAGCATATATATGACATGAAACGCTATGGCAGGAGACCCAGGAGGACCCCACTGCTTACAGAGAAACATAAAAAAGGAAACATTTTTGCAAAAATGAACTTGAGTAAGACGAAATCCTTCTGGGAAAATGTCTTGTGGACAGATGAGACCAAGATAGAGCTTTTTTGGTAAAGCACATCATTCTACTGTTTAACGAAAATGGAATGAGGCCTACAAAGAAAAGAACACAGTACCTACAGTGAAATATGGTGTAGGTTCAATTATATTTTGGGGATGTTTTGCTGCCTCTGGCACTGGGCGCCTTGAATGTGTGCAAGGCATCATGAAATCTGAGGATTACCAACGGATTTTGGGACGCACTGTACAGCTCAGTGTCAGAAGGCTAGGTTTGCGTCCGAGATCTTGGGTATTCCAGCAGGACAATGACCCCAAACATACATCAAAAAGCACCCAGAAATGGATGGCAACAAAGCACTGGAGAGTTCTGATGGGGCCAGAAATGAGTCCAGATCTAAATCCCATTGAACACCTGTGGAGAGATCTTAAAATTTCTGTTGGGAAAAGGCGCCCTTCCAATAAGAGAGACCTGGAGCAGTTTGCACAACATTCCGGCTGAGAGGTGTAAGAAGCTTATTGATGGTTATAGGAAGCAACTGATTTCAGTAATTGTTTCCAAAGGGTGTGCAATCAAATATTAAGTTAAGGGTGCCAATAGTGCTGGGCGGTATACCGGTTCATACTAAATACAGGTGTGTTTTCTGTTTACGATATCAATTTTTGCATATACTGCAATACGGGTCGGGACCCGCCCCCCCCCATTATCAGCCACAGCGCTCTGTCCCCATGTCGGGGGACTAATCATATGTTACCCCAGGGTAAAAAGAAATGTACCATGAAACCGCCTTAATCTGGAAAAATACAGTGATATCTATTTATGGTCATACCGCCCAGCACTAGGTACCAATAATTTTGTCCAGACCATTTTTGGAGGTTGGTGTGACATTATGTCCAATTTGCTTTTTTTCCTCCCTTTTTTGGTTTAGTTCCAATACACACAAAGGGAATAAACATGTGTATAGCAAAACCTGTGTTACTGCAATGCTTGTCTGTGAGAAATACTTTATTTTCTAGAAAAAATTCAGGGGTGCCAACATTTTCAGCCATAACTGCATTTAATAAATTCCAGCCTTCCGGTACTTATCAGCTCCTGTAGGCCCTGGAGTAAGTCTTGTACTTTTTTCCAGTACAACACAGTGCTCCCTTCTGCCACCTGTGTCTGTGTCAGGAACTGCCAAGGTTTGCTATGGCCATTTACTCCTGCTCTGGACAGTTCCTGACACAGACAGAGGTGGCACCAGAGACAACTGCGGTCAGACTGGAATGAACTGCATGATTTCCTTTAGGACATACAGCAGCTGATAAGTACAAGAAGGCTTTACAAATCTCTATTACTTCCCTGTACCCGTTGTCTTAAAATGTTTTATTTCCTCCAGAATAATCCTTCAAGGTAATAAGGGGGGTTGAAGTAGTAGTAATACAATACCCAAGTCATGCGGAATGTGTCATACAGCATCAGCCGACAGCCGATTGACATTATAGGAAGTCTGTCAGTTTTTTGTTGTGGTCCCCGTTATTTTATTTTTTTGGAATCAGAACTGCCAGACGAGCCACAAGATGTGAACACGGCCTTAGTACATTACGTATACTGAATACAGCTTAAATCGTTACACAAATAACCTAAGTGATATTTGTGTTACCTTTTACCTATCTATACTAATTCCTCTCTCAATTTTTCCCCTGGATTTTACAAACCACACCCTTCATTGTTATCGTACATTATTTAGCAATGCATTCAGTATACACATAGTAGGACTCCGATGAGCTCCTTTCCAGACACAAAGCATTTGTAATGCAGGGTTTTTGTATAACAACATAGCTCCCCCTGGTGGCAGTTGATCCTCGACAAAGCAAAGATTATTATGCAGAAGACAATGGATTTTGGCATTAATTTGTAAAGCTTTTATCGGAAACAAAAAGCAAGTGGGAGAGGTGAATGAGTGTCTGCCTATGTCGCTGCAGCTTCTGGAGATTGTGTCATGTGAATTGTTTTGGTAGATCTGTTCATAATCAGGTTTTTAATAGCTGTGACTATGGAGCGGCAGGGTTCTGGCAGTCTGCAGGGAAGTGGAAGGGACAAGCTGAGCAGCTTCTTTTGCTTTAATAGAACTCGCTTTAGACTTATCAGATTTGTGTCTGCAGTGTCCAGTTGTTTTAAGGAGCTGTATTTAAATCCTGTGATGAAAATCCAAACAGACCAGGAATAAAGGAAATATAATGCCATGTACACTGCTAAAAATAATAATAAAGGGAACACTTAAACAACACAATGTAACTCCAAGTCAATGACACTTCCATGAAATCACACTGTCCACTCAGGAAGCAACACTGACTGACAATCAATTTCACATGCTGTTGTGCAAATGGAACAGACAACAGGTGGACATTATAGGCAACTAGCGAGACACCCCCAATAAAAGAGTGGTTGTGCAGGTGGTAACAACAGACCACTTCTCACTTCCCATGCTTCCTGGCCGATGTTTTGGTCACTTTTGAATGCTGGCGGTGCTTTTACTCTATGGGTAGCATGAGATGGAGTCTACAACCCACACAAGTGGCTCAGGTAGAGCAGCTCATCCAGGATGGCACATGAATGCGAGCTGTGGCAAGAAGGTTTGCCGTGTTTGTCAGCGTAGTGTCCAGAGCATGGAGGCGCCACCAGGAGAGAGGCCAGTACATCAGGAGACATGGATGAGGCCGTAGGAGGGCAACAACCCAGCAGCAGGACCACTACCGCCACCTTTGTGCAAGGAGGAGCAGGAGGAGCACTGCCAGAGCACTGCAAAATGACCTCCAGCAGGCCACAAATGTGCATGTGTCCACTCAAACAATCAGAAACAGACTCCATGAGAGTGGTATGAGGGCCTAATGTCCACAGGTGGGGGTTGTGCTTACAGCCCAACACTGTGCAGGACGTTTGGCATTTGCCAGAGAACACCAAGATTGGCAAATTCGCCACTGGTGACCTGTGCTCTTCACAGATGAAGGCAGGTTCACACTGAGCACATGTGACAGACTTTACAGAGTCTGGAGACGCCATGGAGATCATTCTGCTGCCTGCAACATCCTCCAGCATGACCGGTTTGGCAGTGGGTCAGTAATGGTGTGGGGTGGCATTTCTTTGGGTGCCGCACAGCCCTCCATGTGCTTGCCAGAGGTAGCCTGACTGCCATTATAGATAAGATCCTCAGACCCCTTGTGAGACCATATGCTGGTGCGGTTGGCCCTGGGTTTCTCCTAATGCAAGGCAATGCTAGACTTCATGTGTCTGGAGTGTGTCAGCAGTTCCTGCAAGAGGAAGGCATTGATTCTATGGGCTTGCCCTCCCGTTCCCCAGACCTGAATCCGACTGAGCACATCTGGGACATCATGTCTCGCTCCATCCACCAATGCCATGTTGCACCACATACAATCCAGGAGTTGGTGGATGCTTTAGTCCAGGTCTGGGAGGACATCCCCCAGGAGACCATCTGCCACCTCATCAGGAGGATGCCCAGGCAGGCCCCACACACTACTGAGCCTCATTTTGACTTGTTTTAAGGACATTACATCAAAGTTGGATCAGCCTGTAGTGAGGTTTTCCACTTTGATTTTGAGTGTGACTCCATATCCAGACCTCCATGGGTTGATACATTTGATTTCCATTGATAATTTTTGTATGATTTTGTTGTCAGCACATTCAACTATGTAAAGACAAAAGTATTTCATACGATTAGTTCATTCATTCAGATCTAGGATGTATTATCTCAGGGTTCCCTTTATTTTTTTGAGCAGTGTTCAATACATGGGAACATCACCATTAGTAATGACAAAGCTACTGTTGTGGCATGTATCCGTATATACAGTGTAAAGCCCATTACTTATACTAATTTAAAGAGAATTAGGGGTGTTCCCAAGCCTCTGAAGTGCTGTGGGCTGGAACACCTACCTGCTCCCTCTTCCACCCCTGTCCCTGCTTGATTGACAGTCAGCTGGAAGCCGAGCTCAGATGGTCAATCAAGCAGGAGCAGGGATGGAAGGCGGAGCAAGGAGTTGTTCCAGCTTTAAGCACCTTAGGGGCTTGGGAACACCTCTTTGACTCTTTGCACCAGAGAATAAAAGCATGTTTCTATGTTATGGAAGCACAGACAGATATATAAAAGGAACCATGTAAATGTAGTAGCTATTATGGCTTTACCAACCTGCACAATTATTGCAACATTAATAAGTAAATGCAGTCAGTGAGGGGCAGCCGTAGGTTAGAGGTGTAAAAGAACTTATTCTCTATCCACAGGTCCCAGTGGTCGGACCCCCCACGATCTCCTGAACAGGACTCGGCTCTCTGAGAAAATAGGGGATAAGTTGTTTTTCACAAGACCACCCCTTTAATTTCAATGCTGTTGAAAAGGGTTGGGGGTCTGGTGTCTCAGGACTAACAGTATAATGACACATTGTACATTAGAATGGGGTCCCATGTTGTTTTTGCAATATCACTGGTTTATGTCTGCCGCCGCAGCATACAGTTCACAGTTTTTTCTGTTTCACATTGTTGCATCTTCTAGTTATATTGTAGTTTATCAGATATAATCTTTTTCTTCTTTTGCTCTGTCTGGTTACTATTGTTAGGCAGCATCAGACAACTGCACAGATCCAAACCTGGATGCTGCATCAGTTGCTCTGGTGGACCTGAGGAAGGTACATGCTAGTGCCAAAACACGTTGTATATCAAATAAAGTCGTTGTCGTCCTATGCATGTTGTCCTATGCATCCTATGTCTATGGTCGTTTTTTTGCCTGCTCTGAGCAGCGCCTTAATTCAAAAAGTAGCTTATTCCAGAGACCATTACGTTCTTATATATGTGTGTGTGTGTGTGTGTATGTGTGTGTATTAAATGTAAGTCAAATAAATGTTTTTTTTTTGTTGTGACTGTAATGTTAGTGGAATTACGGAAAGTCAAGAAAATTTTCTGCTCATATCATCATCATTGTTACAAATTACAGATTTTTGCTTCCACTTGGTTGCCTGATTAGAGACAGGTGCTGAAACATGTTTTCTATTTGGTTACTAATTTCAATTTTGTATTTTTTTTTATTTCATTTTTTTGTACATTTTGATGTTGGTCTTTTTAACAGCATTTAGGGAGATGCTTTACTTCTAGCCCTATGCACATTTTGCTTACTTGAATGGGAAAGGTGTCTGGGTGTGCTTTGTGACCTTTCAATATGAATGGGGAGGCTCAAAATGTTAAACAAACATGAAAAAGATGAAACATTGGACATCCATCCATCTTTTACTTATCTTTCACTATTTTGAATTAGTATCTTAAAAAATTGTATAATTCAAAACAAGTTAAAAGGGTATTCTCATCTAGACATTTATGGAATAATTTATGGGAACAGCATAGCTCTCGATGGTTCACTGTTTGTGCAGTGCCCATTAACATCAAAGGGAGTTACGCAAGCGGTTTCCATCTTCCCAGTGGAAGGGACAAGGGGCCCTTGATTTTAAGATAGGTGTGGGTCCTAGGGGAGGGGCCTGCATTTTTCATACATTTCCGGCAAATCCTCTGTGTTATAAATGTCCAGATGTTTCATAAGTCCAGATGGGAATACCTGTACCTGAAATATTTATATTCAATACATATGTGTGATTGAGATCAAGATCTTTTATGTAACATTGTTATAAGGTGTATTTAGATATACTGGGACATTTAGACAATCCAAAGGAGCTCTAACACATATTTCATTAAAAAGATTAATTAAAGGGATTTTTGGGGGATTAGTGTGGTGGTATTGTGAGGGGTCCCTAAGATATAAACCATGGTCCAGAACATCTGGAACTACAATACAAATTCCTAGCCACTCTGTCTAATTCCAAGGGTTTATTGTCCAGAACTTCAATGGAGACTAATACTAATGCAATGTTCACACCGGGTAATGTCCGCACGGAAAATCTCATGTGAACACTGCAGCAGAATCACATTGAAATGAATGGGACTCTGCTGCTTCAGAATCTCTGTGCAGAATTCCACGCGGAAGTGCCATCGTATGAACATAGCCTAAGGCAGTGAAAAGGAGTGGAAGGGATGCAGTTAACATAACAATGCCGATTTATTTATTTAGATTCTGTGAAAACTTTGATGAAAGAAACTGTGTCTACTAAAAGTGTGCATCCTTGAAAACAACTGTATGGGTAAAAGATTCTTTAAAATACCTACCTGAATCTTAAATTCATAATACAGATGCAGCTGAGTAAAGTGCGGCAGAGTGTAGTCGTACGCAGTCTAGGTACCAGACATGACAAAGTATATGTGCACTGTGATCCGTACATGACTGCTGTACATTTGCTGAGCCTGGCACTATACACCTGGCCCAGTGAACATTTACTGTCCCGCAAGTTCTGCATGCTTCACAATGCACAGAACTGGAGCAGGGAGTTCTTCTTTTAGCAGGCGTTTCTGCTGCTGTATGTACTTGTGTGGCCCTATACACAGGCAGTCAGTGCACAGACTCAACGTCATTTATAATTCTTATCTTTTCTTATGCTGCAATGGGCACATTGGGCCTTCCCTGGAACCAGAGCTCGGTGCAACTGCTACCTTTGCACGACCCCCTTTATTTAACATTTCCTTTTCTATATATTATTTAAATTCATAAAAGGGACACCATTGTATAGCTGTTAGGCTATAAAAGCAAACTGCACCTTTCTTGAGCTGATGGTGGTCACCAAACTTGTACAATCTATTTATTTTTCAGCCAAGTGTCAAGGAGGCAGGGCTCAGCTGATCAAGTGCCACAGCCTGAAACCCCTCCTTGCTCATTCCTCAGCCCCTTTATGAATGATGGACAGGTCTCTGTATATCAGCCAAGGAGGGCTGGCAGGTTAGGACAAGTGAGGAGGTATGCCAGGCTGTGACACTTAAACATCACAACTCCACCTCCTTGACACTTGGCAGAAATAAAAAATGTATATATTTTATAATTTTAACAACCATCATCTGCTCTAGGAAAATTATAGTTTACAACAGCTATCCAATGGTGTCTGTGGCTCTTATCAGCAAATACAGCTGACAGATTTCCAACTACGCTTGACAATATTCCCCAATATGTTTATTATAGATTATTAAATCCAGCTGAAGAAATTGTAAAATGAGTTGATTTGTCGCCTGCTCGAGGACCCTCTGTGTCCTTCATAATGGATAGCAGTGCACCTTTTAGATGTAACTATTATGATCATCCTCCAATGTTCTACATAGTGATGTGAAGTCGATTCTGACCTCCATGCTTGCTCTGCTCTTCTCACATGCATAAGGCTTCAAATGCTAGGAAATATTGAGGTCTCAGTATAAGATGTGGTGCTGTACTGGAGCAGATTTAATTGAGGCAATGCTTTTCTTTATACAGCAAAATGACAGCACAAGAAGTACTTGATTCTTCTTGAGCAATTTGCATATCATCCCCTAAAGCTCTTAAGCTTTGCTACCCATCAGCAAATAGCGTAATGACCCAGAACTGCCTCATTAACGGCACAGAATGAAGCCTACATCTCCGAATAAAAAGGCAGCCGCATTAATTGCTTGCATACAAAGTTGAAAGCAGTAAGAAAGTTTAAGAAACTATTACGTCTTAAAGGGACCCAATTCAAATGTATAAATCTAACTAAAGAAAACTATTGTACCAGTGTCCATGATTGATGTACTGTATCTAATCAGATCATGAGGACCCTCGGGACTGGAGTGTTGGAAATCTGGAAAAATATAGATGCCTTAGGGTATGAGAAATCACATGTACTGACTGAAATATAAGCCACCTACCGAGGGTTCATTTATTCCTCCTCACGTTCTATCGCGACATTTAGAAATGAGCGAATTTTTGAAAATTTCGATTCGGGCGATTCGCCAAATTTTCCCCAAAAATGTGTTTTGGTCCGAATTTATTTGTGGCAAATCGCTATTAAAAACGGATATTTCTGGGCTCCAGAGAGCCTCAATAGGGGTGTAGAACACTTTGCCTTGTCCTAACATGCATAGGGAGTATGCTGGGGTAGTGAAATAATGCTGTTATTCAGTATAACATGCAAATTATATGCAAATCACTGCCGCAGAGCATCTGGATGTGGCAGCAGGGAGACCAAATGGCATCAAAATTGAAAAGAATAAACAGATTAGTTTAATGTAATTTTTATTTAATTTAATTTGAATGTATTTACATTTTTTGAGTACCCATTCTGGTGACCATCGAGCTGGTGGTCCGCCGCGAGGCCAGCTATCGACTGTCCCAGCCCCTGACTCTCAGCGCACCCCCATACTCTGAGTGTCCACTTGAAAAGGGAGGGACTTCAGTACCAGCAACTTGGACAGGAGCACATTTAGCTTATGTGCTGTTGGATAAGTGGGTGCATAAAGCTAGAAGTGGCTGCAGTGAAAAAGCTCATACTTGTATCTTAAAATTGAGCTGGAGATCTTCTGCCAGGGGAGATACCACCTGTTCCAGCCCCTGCCTCTCAGCGCCCCCCTGACTGTGAAAGTGCGAATGTTTCATCTAATCAGTTATGGTTCATTGTTATCGCTCCAACCTGTTTCATTGGATTCTTGTTGTAATTCCACAGGTGATATATGACATTGAAGACCATAGGGCCTCAATCTTGAAAAGATTACATTGATTATTTTTTTAATTTAAATTTAAGATTTATATTAGATTCCATAGTTTAATGTCCCAGCGTTTACTTTGAACTAATACTGTATGACCACAAAACCCAATCTAACAAGGAGTCACATGGCGGCACAATGACAGAGCCTAGAGGTGGCAGCAGCCCGATGAGATCATAGGGCCTCACTATAGAAAATATTAAATATCTTTTGTAAAATTTAAATTGACGATTTTAGATACATGAACATTTTTAAAGTTTAATCTAAGGTGCCAACAGCATAAGGATACCATTTGGTGGCACAATGACAAAGCCTGGAGGTGGCAGCATCATGAGGAGACCATAATCTGGCAGAATGACACAGCCTGGAATTGGCGGCAGCAAGAGGAGACCATATAACAACCCAGTCTGGAGGTGGCAACAGCATGACAAGACCATATGGCCTCACAATTGAAAGTATTAAGATATTTTGGAAAATTTTAATTGAAGATTTAAAATAGATTATTTAAGTTTCATTTAATGTGCCAGCAGCATGAGGAGACCACATGGCCACGGTGTGTCTGGGTCCTCTGTCTTGTCTTTCTCATCACCCTGTAGCTCCACAGCCTGCTCCTGCTCCTCCTCTCCTTTCAGATGACTATACAAAGCACCCATTTCAAAAACCTTGGCTGTGCTCCACTGTCCACCTTCCCCTCCTCATCCAGTTCAGCCCCCACAGGGCTCATGTTGTCTCGAGATGTAGGCACCACGTCTCCAGTGCCCTTACCAGCCATCGTTTCCAACACGTGTTCTAGTAAATGAAGCAGGCGAATTACGTCATTCATCCCGTAATCCTGGCCACTGACTAATAATGTGGCTTCCTCAAAGGGCCTGAGCAAATGCCAGGTGTCACATATGAGCTGCCACAGGTTGATATTGAAGTTACACAGGGGAGTCCCCCTATCCGCTTGGATCATCAAGAAATCAGTGATGGCTTTTCTCTGTTCATATAGTCGGTCCAACACATGGAGGGTGGAATTCCAACGTGTGGAAACATCACAAATCAGACTATGTTGGGGATACCGTTCTGACACTGCAGCATGCATGCAAAGTTTCTTTCCCATTGTTAGGATGTCTTGCAGATGGGGGGAACACTTCAGGAACCACTTGATAACCAGATTGAACACGTGTGCCATGCAGGATGCATGGCTCAGGCTTCCTTGTGGCAGCGCAGACAAGATGTTCTTCCTGTTGTCGGTCACCAGGGTTCCCTTTTCCAGTTTTCGTGGAGTAAGCCATGATTCGATTTCTTGATGAATGACTTTTAGCAGTTCCTCCCCTGTGTGACTTCGTTCACCAAGGCAAACCATGTGAAGAACAGTGTGACATCGCCATGCCTTGCACACATAGTTTGCTGGAGGGGCATTTTTATTAAAATTATTAATTCAAATGTATTCAAATTAATGTATTCAAATTAATTCAAATTATTAATTTTTTTACATTTTTACGTAATGTGCCAGCAGCATGAGCAGACCACATGGCAGCACAATGACACAGCCTGGAGGTGGCAGGAGCATAAGGAGACCATATAGTGGCAGAATGACCAAGCCTGGAGGTGGCAGCAGCATTAGGAGACCATAGGGCCTCACAATTCCAAAGATTAAAATATATATTTTCTAATTTAAATTGAAGATTTATGGTAGCTAGTGCTACCATAACATTTTTTAGGTAATTCCCAAGCAGCATGATGAGACCATAGGGCCTCACAATTCCTAAGATTGAAAGATACATTTTCAAATTTGAATTGAAGATTTTAAATAGCTAGTGTTACCATAAAATAACCAAGAAGCCTGAGGAGACCACATGGCTGCAAAATGACACAGCCTGGAGGTGGCACCAGCATAAGGAAACCAAAATGTTGCAGAATGACCAAGCCTGGAGGTGGCAGCAGCAAGAGTAGATCATATGGTGACAGAATGACACAGCCTGGAGGTGGCGGCAGCCTGACCAGACCAAAGGGCCGCACAGTTTAAAAGATTTAAGATATTTTTTTAAATTGCATCTGGCTATGTTAACATCCTCCGGATACTTGATGAAAAACTGCCACACCGCCACAGTGTAGCTGATTTCCCCCCAACAGTCCGCACCGACTAACTGCTACTGCCGCCGACTTCATGGACCCCTGTTCCACTACCTCCCGGGCAGGTAGGCTGCCGCAAAGCAGGTGGTCTACCCTGGGCATGTATGGCTACAGACTTCCCACTGCTGCTACCATGCTGACTCCCAACCATGTTACCACATTGCTGGCTCAACTGCTGCCTCACAGGCAACCTTCTGCCCCCTTTTCCTGATGATGAAGCCCCTTCTGTACCTGGCTCCCAAGTGCGATCGGTTTCATCATGATCGAGTTGCATCAGCACGTCACTGATGTCCTCCTCAGGTTCCTCAACCGTGTGTGCTTCAGGAGCCTGAACGATCCCATCACCACCTACCAAGTCACTCTCCTCATCACTACTTGCCCGCCTAGCGAAGGAAGCGGGGAATGTCTCCTCCACTTCTTGACTGGGCTGCTGACTGTCCTCTAGTAGATTGTCCTGACTAAAAAGTGGAGCTGAACCCACAGCATAGGATACCTATGCTTCTGGGAACAGCATAGGACAGAGGCAATTGGAGGACAGGGACTGCTCCCGGGCCATGCTCACTGATGATTGTGTCTGAGGAACCCACCGACTGTTGACTGAGGGTATCAGATGTCACTTGTGAGGAAGTGGATGACCGTGTTAACCAATCGATGACACCAGATGGGTTGCTGGTCGAGACAAGACCGTTAGCTGATACCAGGAGCTCAGGCCTCTCGCTGTGACTCCTGCTGCCACTTGCCCCTAGTCCGCTTCTAGGAGGTGAATCGCTGCTGGAAAAATGCTTTTCTGGCCAACACACAGGGCTGTCTGTGTCTGTCTATCTCTCTGCAATGAAAGGCTGAAGTGACTGGCCACAATATGGCTGCTGATTATAGGGCTGTGACATCCACATTTACTGTGGAGCCTGGGCCACAGTAAATGGAGTGTAATGAAGTGATTCGCGTGATTGAATCACAGCGATATTCGCATTCGTTGTAAATCCAATTTTTCATGAAATTTGTTACGAATTCGGATTCGTCAGATTCGACTCGCTCATTCCTAGTGACAATTATTCAATTAATTTTAAAGGGGATTTGTAAATAACTTCTATAAAAAAAAATCTTAATCCTTCCAGTACTTATCAGCTGCTATATGATCCACAGGAAGTTCCTTTCTTTTTGAATTTCCTTTCTGTCTGACCACAGTGCTCTCTGCTGACACATCTGTCCATTTTAGGAACTGTCCAGAGTAGGAGCAAATCCCCATAGAAAACCTATCCTGCTCTGGAGAGTTCCTAAAATGGACAGAGATGTCAGCAGAGAGCACTGTGGTCAGGCAGAAAAGAAATTCAAAAAGAAAAAGAACTTCCTGTGGATCATAACATTAGCTGATAAGTACTGGAAGTAATTTACAAATTTGTTTAACTTTCTGGTTCCAGTTGATTTAAAATTTTTTTTCCAGTGGAGTACCCTTTTAATTCTGGCATCCATATTATCCCACAAAGAACACGGATTGGAAATACTGGTGACATCAGGGGGCAGATGTAGCCAGCCAAGTCGGTAGCTTTATATACATATTCCATATAGCATTATCCACACACAGTAATCCCAATGAAATCCTTTCAGCATACACATTTTAACTTGAGGGACATTTCACCAATGCATGCCCTGAAACACATAGAAACAACTACTAACTCTAAAGTTGTGTAACTTCTGCTGCTTAGAGGCTGCGGTTCTTAGAGGCTGCGGCTGCACATAGTGCTGTAAATATAAAGACTGCAGTGCTGGAAGATATCCCATTAAAATACACATAACAACTGTCCCTATTGTAATTCATGGAACCTCTGTACAGAACCAGCCTTTTTTCTACAGATTTTGCATTCAGAACCAGAAACATTCCACCTTTGCCCCTACAACAGTTTCCATATGTGTCTGACTTTTGGTCTCTTTGTGATGCCTCTAAGATGCCCAGAGAACCCAACCTACCAGGGATGCATAGTGCCAACTGTAAAATTTAGTAGAGAAAGCATAATGACATGGAGTTCCATTTTAGAATCTGGGCTAGGCCTGTTATTTCTAGTAAAGGAAAATTCATACAGATTTTTAAACAAACTAAACAAACTAAAACTTTTATTAGAGAAAATTTCTTGTTTCTACATTTGGGAACCACTTTTCCTTCCTCTGCATTGATTGGTCACTCTCAATGCAATGTACTTGTCTCAAAACAGACTATTAGCTCACTGAGGGATCACGTTACATGCTTATCATAGAGAAGGGAGTGGGAGGAATGAGAGTGAGCTGTTGGAGAGAGAAAGAGATAGACAGGCATATAGAGAAGGGCACTCTGATCTTACTTTAGGAGCAGACATCATTTGTTAACCACATAATCCGAATAGTGATACCAGCAGTATGGAGCGTAACCACCGAAGTCGATCGTTGACTGCAGCAATTACATTACATTTCTTCCTAAATGGAATAGGGTTTCAGAGCAGATGGGAGAGGTAAGTGTGGTAGGAGGAGGATGGAGTAATGTAAACTGGTGTACTAAGCATACTCTGTTGGCTAGAGTTGTCAGTTCGTGATGCCAGGAGTATGGTAGTTGTCCTGCTAACAGTCTCATGGTCTTTGTGGTATTTAAGTCCCAGAAAGAAATCCTTAAAAGCTGAGATTTTGGATAACCACTTTTTAAATTTACTGGACAAGTTGCAGGACCAAAGTACATAGGTAACAATTCAGATGACTGAGACAAGATGCAGTAATCTACTGTTATCCAGCATCGTGACAACAGTTTAGGTTTGGCGAGATTTTTCAAAACCTGCCCAGAGGAAAAGTTGCTGAGTTGCCCATAGCAACCAATTAGATCACTTCTTTTATGTTTCAGAGGCCTTTTGAAGAAACAATCTAATTGGTTACTATTGGTAACTTAGCAACTTTTCCTCTGGACAGGTTTTGATAAATTTCCCCCCATAGTGTCATGTTTTATGTGGAGGAACTTGACTAACTGACCTCAAGCCCATAAAGACATTTGTGAAGAATTAGAACACTTATTGTGGACGCCGTCAGTATTTGTCCTCCCCTATTCTCTATTGGCTTACTATGGTGCAGTACAACTTATCCTCTATCCAAAGGATAGAGGATAAGTTTTAGATTGCGGGAAGTCCCACTGCTGGGACTCACTACAGTCTCCTGCACTGCACCCTGGCTCCACCCAGGAAGGGAGCATACAAAGGGTTGGCTGACATGCCCCCTCCATCTATCTCTATGGGAGAGCTGGAGATACCCATACGCTGGAGATACCCATACGTATCTCCGGCTCTCCCATAGAGATACATGGGGGAGGGGCGTGTCAGCCACCTGCTTTGCGCTGGGATTGACAGGCTTCCTTCCTGGGGGAGCCGGGGTGCCACGCAGGAGATCGTGGGGGGTCCAGTGACTGGACTAGTGGATACGTTTTACTGCACCACAGTTCTCCTTTAATGGACACAAATTCCCACAGGTACACCCCAAAATCTTGTTGATGTGATTATGTCTGAAAAGCTCAGTATTAAAGCCAATGGTTTTAGAATAGGCGTTCCAGCAAGCTGATAAAGGTGTGATGTCAGGTGTCCACATACTTTTGGTCATATAGAGTTGCACATTATTGCTATGATCCCTGCCAGTGAGGCCACCTTCTAGGTAAATTATAGAACATGGCGGCAGATAAGATTCCAATTTTGCCCACTTCTCCAGCAATAGTTGTTCAGCATGAATTAGCAAAACTGACGGTATAGGTGATGTGCAGCAAGGAGAAGTATATGATGGCACTGACCCAGGTTGTGAATGAATCTATACTAGCACATTGTACTATAAATAATATTTTCATGAAACAAACTGATCATGAAAATACAAAAACAAACAACTCTGCATTATGTATTTAAGATTTCATTCTCCGCCCGGGGCAGGACTCTATGATTTATATAAACATTATGTTGTCAGGTCTGATAAACACAGTGGAAAGATTATGCATAAAATTAGATTTCTTAATTCTATTTTAACACGTCCCCGCTCACAATTAAATAAAACATTTCCCTCTTCCTGGGTTTCTTTTATTCATATGATAATGGGACATCTGCAATTTCAGATTTTAACGCTAAAAAACACCTGTTATCTACAGTGCAGGCACCATATCTTGGAGCGGCTTACAAACAAAATCACACGTTTTGTTAAGAAAAGAAAAAAATTTAATTTGACGCTATATTGTATATCTACATAACACATATAGATCCATATAAGCAAGATAAAAGAAAATAAAAATAAATGTTATACCAAGAATAACCACAAGGAGGCCTTCCATTCAAACTACATTATAGTTGCAAGAAATGAAGGGAAATCATTTCCTCTATCTATTGTACATGAGTCAATAGTTCTTAATAAGGACTAGAGATGAGCGAATTTACAGTAAATTCGATTTGTCACGAACTTCTCGGCTCGGCAGTTGATGACTTATCCGGCATAAATAAGTTCAGCTTTCCGGTGCTCCGGTGGGCTGGAAAAGGTGGATACAGTCCTAGGAAAGAGTCTCCTAGGACTGTATCCACCTTTTCCAGCCCACTGGAGCACCTGAAAGCTGAACTAATGTATGCAGGATAAGTCATCAACTGCAGTTCGTGACGAATCGAATTTACTGTAAATTCGCTCACCTCTAATATGGACCCTTTACAAAGGCCAACAATGCTAAAAAAAAGAATTTAAGTTTTCAATATCACATAATAACCAAGGTTATTAAGTACATGCCACATGCTCACCAGTTGTCAAAGGATATCATATCTATAGATAGACAACATGACACACTATATACTATTTCAGTATATATGTAGCAGGAGAATAGTCACGTCGAGGCTTCAGAGAAGTACCATATTTGTAGAACTGGTAGTATCCAATCAGATAACAATATAGCCATGACATTATGTATACACCCACAAGTTAAATACAGTGACCCCCCAACCTACGATGGCCCCGACATACGATCATTTCAACATAAGATGCTTTTGTATGTCGGGGCCATCGCATGAACGGCTATCCGGCAGCGCAGACTGCTTCAGCTGCCACCGGATAGCCATTTACGGTGCCCCGTATGGTCCGCTGACGATCACTTACCTGTCCTCGGGGCTCCGGCGCGTCCTCTTCAGGATCCTCTGCATCGTCGGCGCTCTCCATCGTCGTCATCACGTCACTGCGCACGCCGTCCCGTCATCCAATAGGAGCGGTGTGCATAGCGACGTGATGGCGGCGACGGAGAGCGACGATGCCGGGGAAGCAGAGGTTTTGCCGGGGATGCGGCGACAGCGATGGAAGGCGACATCCAGGGCAGTGGTGACGAGCGGTGACGGTCCGGAGCGGCGGGAACTCGTGAGTACAACCTCCAATACCAGTGGTCTTCAACCTGCGAACCTCTAGATGTTGCAAAACTACAACTCCCAGCATGCCTGGACAGCCGTTGGCTGTCCGGGCATGCTGGGTGTTGTAATTTTGCAACATCTGGAGGTCCGCAGGTTGTAGACCACTGTCCTATACTTTACATTGCACGGATCCCTCAACATACGATGGTTTCAACAAACGATGGTCCATTTGGAACGGATTACCATCGTATGTTGAGGGACCACTGTATATATATTCAGCCAACCCACTAGAAGGAGATATATACTTTTAATAAACCATATTTGTATATTTATGGATAGTAGACACAGGATCACTTAGGATAAACACGCCCACATTTATAAAGGACACACCTTCAATCATGATGGACACACCCATCATTTGAGCATAAGTTGCTCCAGAGAAAGCCAGGATAGGGGGAGGAACGGACAAAGGTTTCCAGGAAGTCCTGTACAGTCCTCCAGCACAAGGAGGATGACAGCTAGAGGAAGCTAACAGAGGCGGCCATATTAAAAGGACCTTTCAAGATGGATTCACCACACTGGAAGTAATGCCGGCTGGTGAGACAAGATTTATGGACATGCCTACATAACCCTCCTACATTATTTACTTATGCTAAGGACTACCTTTATACGAAGATTTCTTGTTTTATGTACGGTCTGCCATGATGTCAAGAAGATTACAATAAATGTGTGGGTTTTTTTATGCAAACAAAGAGCTCACTCTCTACATGGTCAGACCGGTTATATTTTAGTGTTTCGGTTATATTTAACAAATGCCCTGATAATGCACACCGATATGCGAGACCAGCGCTGGTCTTTACAGGGCTCAATATTCAATCATGTGTCTTGAAAATTATAGTAAAAAGTTATAGTATATTTTCTAGTATAATTTTTATAACTTTTTGCACTATATATATATATATATATATATATATATATATATATATTCTATGACCTCCTGATAATCCATTGAATCAGGCCTTATTATTGCTATATTAGAGGAATGTTATGTTCAAGAAAACAGTGTTTACCAACATCACATCTTTATGGATGAAATTTGTATATATAGGCATATTGACAAGCATTTATCAAGCGATTTAGTTCATTTTTTTTTACTAAAAATGTCACAAAAATGTCGCACCTGCGACTATGCGATTTTTCGTGCAACATTTTGACTGGAAAGCGAGAAAAGCAAGTTTTCCAAAACTGCTCACTTTACTATTGCTCCGGTCATGCTGAAGCATGGAGTATGGTAACAGAGACCAGGGGTGGACGGACATCTCAAGGGGCCCCCGGCAATGGAGGATCATGGGGCCCCTGTGCAACCACCTTTGCACTAGCCACATCTATATAGATGCCCATTCTGCATACAATATAATTTATTTCTCCTTATTTTTTGTAAATAAATCTTTTGATGAATTAAAAAATACAGAAAATGAAGATACAAAAGTACATAGGGGGGAATTTATCATTGGTTTTACCCGGGTTTTGTGGTGTACATTTGTCTCACAGTTTGTCTCAGATCCTGTTTTGAGACTTTTCATTGCGACTTTTGATTTAGAAGGTTTTTCTAAAAGAACATACCAAGTCGTGATTTCAGTTGATATTATGCAGTGGTAAGGAATTCATGATGTGTGACTTTTCAGTTTGTCGCATCTTTTGTCACAACTGTGTTAAATTAGGCTCAAAAAGACGTTCACCTACACCACTCTTGATGAATACCCCCCATAGTGTGGTATTTACAAAATGATGCCATCCTGCCCACTAAGGATGGGGCTGACTGTAGAGCAGGGAGCGTTAGGAAGGCTCGGGTTCTTCCCTTCATGCTGCTGTCCATTGTGCTGCCTGTGTCCAAAAAATGAAATGCTGCCCCAGCCCCCTGCTATAAAAATTACTGCAACCAAAATGCCCTTACATCCATTATTTTTTTTTTATCATTTAAGGGGTACTCCACCCCTAAACATCTTATGCTCTTTCAAAAGGATAGGGGAAAGATGTCTGATTGCTGGGGTCCAGTCTCTGGGATCTCTGCAATCTCTGGTGTGCCGCCCCAAACATTGAATTCTGCTCCATGTCGGATGATGGGTGACCACAACTGTCACACCCCCTCCATTCATGTCTCTGGGAGGAGGCCCCTCCTCTTCCCATATGCCTGGAACAATAAAAAATAGCGCAGTTCAGCATGGTCATGTCCATCCGCTTTCACCAGGCCGTGTTCTTTATTCTCATCAGCACCTGCGTCGGGGCAGAGTTCAGCTGTATGTGCGTGGGTGTATACACAGTTGAAAGCAGCGCTTGCTCGTCTGGGGATCTGGGACAAGCGTCCTGATCCCAATAAGGAAACGAGCGCAGGCCTATTTTAACCTAGGGGCCTAGAGCTGCAGCTCCATTCGCCCCTATGTTAATCCGGCCCTGCATCCAGAGATGCTTCTGACAAAGTGAACAATTCCTTTAACCAGTTAATTATATTTAATACCCAAATGACCAATAACATTTTATTGTGCAGAGTATGGGCCACCAGAATATGATCTCAATTAATTTTTTTTTGAGTGTATCAATGGATGTGGATTTATTTTCATCCCAACTTCCTGTAACACCATGGACCTGATGCTGTTGAGTAAAGACAGAACATTTCACCGAGGTCAAGGGAATTGGAAATTCTAAGACATATACTGCACTAAACCTTTTATCACAGGTAGATCCCATAATGAAAGTCACAAATCCGACTGTCATTTCCAGTCAATAAAGTCACGTCCAGTAGTAATGTCAAATCCGAGTAAATAAGTCATATCCGGTTAATAGGGTAAAGTCCGGTAAAAGGGTCATGTCCAATAAAATAAGTCACATCCGGTAATGTTGCTTCCAGATTTTTTTTTTACTTTCCTTGAAGGCAGCAACAGAAGAGGGACATAAAACTTGACTTCTATTCTGCCTCTTCTTGGCAGAGTTTTGCCCTCTCTTTGTTGAGATCGTCCTCGGTGGTAAAGACTTTGTCAAGCAATTTTTCCGCCTCATACAGTCGCCTTCTTTCCTTTATCTCCTCCTCCATCATAAACGGTTTCTCCTCCTTGTCCTCCTCTCTCACTTTTGTGTAGCAATTCATATTCAGAATATCACACACGGCGTTATAGATCTCCATTTTCACGATGAGAAACAAACTCCAACTTCTTATAGAATCCTGAGGGACCTTCTGCTCAGCAGCTTCTTAGATAAGGTCACATAATGTCACGATGGCTGGTGCCATAACATCATCAGCAGGTAGAAATATGTGCAGAGCTGTAGAAGGACCGGGGGGCAGGGCTACAGACTGGATGGCAACCAATTAGATAACAGCTTTATTTCATAAACCACTCTGAACAATGTAAAGCTGAGCTGTGATTGGTTCTCTAAGAAATAAATATATCAAATTTCCCATTAGGGCTTACCCCTTCATGGGACTAATTTTCCAAAACTTGGGAACCCTCTAATATTAAAACGTATATCTTTATTGTTTCTTTATTAAAACTTTTAACAATGGTGAGAAGATTAAAGGAGTTAAATTCCCTAGGCTGCTAATTAAAGCACCATATATTGACACCCCCCCCCGACGTTTTCGCCGTCCGCAACCGGCTTTATCAAGGGTCGAGGTGCTAATCATTAGCACCTCGACACTTGATAAAGCATAGACTGAAGGTTTTGCCATGGCCTTCACAATCTCCTGACCTCAACATAATTGAAAATCTATGGATAGACCTTAAAAGAGCAGTGCGTGATAGACAGCCCAGAAATCTCAAAGGACTGGAAGACTTTTGTAAGGAAGAATGGCCAAATATACCTCAAACAAGAATTGAAAGACTCTTGGCTGGCTACAAAAAGCATTTACAAGCTCTGATACTTGCCAAAGGGGGCAGTACAAGATATTAACTCTGCAGGGTGCCCAAACTTTTGCAGACGCCATTTTTTTGTTATTTTGAAAGTATAAATTATTGAAATAAAATCTAACTTTTTTTGACATATTATAAGAATGTCTAATCTGTAATTTGATGCCTTTTGGAGATTTTTCCATCTTTCCTTGGCTTCTTTATGCACATTAATACAAATTTTTACCTGTGGTGCCCAAACTTTTGATCCCCAATGTATATGCAATTACAATTACATAAAGTGACTCACAGTTAACGTTGTCTCTAAGTGAATCACAGGGGGAGATTTCTGTTATCTCCTTTTATTCACATTACTTGGCCAGGCCATCATAAAGAATTCTCCTACCCAAGACTCATCTCCACAGAACCTGCCAGAGCAGCAAGACAAACATTTTAGGCTTCTTCCTTTAGCACAATGCCCACCCCTTTACAAACTCCTCATGAACTACCCCATACAGTAATAGTGTCCGCTTTGTTCCCCCATGTAGTTGTAGGCCCCTTCTCTGTGTGCCTCCATAGTTATAAGCCTCTCTCTGTGCCCCCGTAGTTGTAGGCCTATCTGTACCCCCATAGTTGTAGCCCCCCCTCTGTACCCCCATAGTTGTAGGCCCCATCTGTACCTCCATAGTTGTAGGTCCCATCTGTGCCCCCATAGTTGTAGCCCCTCTCTGTGCCCCCATAGTTGTAGCACCCCTCTGTACCCCCATAGCTTTAGGTCTCATATGTGCCCCCATAGTTGTAGCCCCTCTCTGTGCCCCCATAGTTGTAACCCCCCTCTGTACCTCCAGAGTTGTAGGCCACCTCTGTACACCCCCCATAGTTGTAGGTCCCATCTGTTCCCCCATTGTGGCCTGCCATCTCTGTGCCCTCATTGTGCTCCTATACTTTTAGGCCCCCTCTTTGCCCACATAGTTGTAGGCCCCTCCGTGTCCCCATAGTGGTAGGCTCCCTCTCTGTGCCCCCAGTTGTTGTAGGTCTTATCTGTACCCCCAGAGTTGAAGCCCCTCTTTGTGCCCCCATAGTTGTAGCCCCCCTCTTTACCCCCATAGTTGTAGGCCCCATCTGTACCCCAATAGTTGTAGGCCCCATCTGTACCTCCATAGTTGTAGGCCACCTCTGTACCCCCCATAGTTGTAGGCCCCATCTGTACCCCCATTGCGGTATGCCATCTCTGTGCTCCCATAGTGGCATGCCATCTCTGTGCCTCCATAGTTGTAGCCCCCACTGTGCTATTATACTTGTAGGCCTCCTCTGTGACCCCATAGTTGTAGGCCCCCTCTGTGTCCCCATAGTGGTAGGCCACCTCTGTTCCCCCATAGTTATAGGCCCCCATACAGGCCGTGCTCTGCTGTCCCTCCAGTATGGGGTCAGGAACCAGAGGAGCACAGAGGCTGATCAACCCATATAAGTTACCATCCTGGGGCCGGCCAGCATTCTCTCTGCTACTCCTCCGGCTTATAGGGTCCAGGAAGGCTCTCGCCTGCACCGCACGTTAGTGATGACACTTGTAACGGACGTGCAAGTGCAAGGCACATTCGCTATACTAGCTCCTGACAGCCACTATTTCCTTAAAGTGGCAGCCCCATCGGAAATGTGGGTTCTGTGTGACTGTACATTAAACCAAAAACTGTACAGTCACAATGTATATCAATAATGAAGTTTATTCTTGAGTTCCTGTAGAGGGGCGGCCTTATGGTAAAAGCCGCTGGCCCCGGCAGTGGCCCCAGTATAGGGCCAAGCTGTCAGGCCCCCTTGGGCCCCAAGCCCCTTACTGGGGTACTGGTTGTACCACCCTAAACGCCCTGACACTCTGTATATACTGTCTGTAGGTATGTGCTGTTTGCATGTGTGTATACACTGTCTATGTCTGTATATACAGTTCGTCTGTTTATGCTATCTGTATGTGGGTATATGATTAACGTGTATTGCTGCCTATGGTACTGTACATTATATAATGGTAGATCATCTTCTGTCGCCGAGTCCTGAGAAAGCTCAGTGACATCTGGTTAACTGGTCCTTTAAAGCTAGTTTGGTACATAGGTAGGGAGGCAGGTAAGTAGGCAGGTAGGCAGCAACCCCTCTTCGTTAGGTATATAGACAGACAGATAGATAGGTAGGTAGGTAGGGAAGGAGCCAGGTGAGTAGGCAGGTGGGCAGCCAGGTGGGTAAAAGACAGCCAGTTAGGTAGATAGGTAGGGAGGGAGCCAGGTGAGTAGGCAACCAGGTGGGTAGGTAGATAGGCAGGGAGGGGGCCAGGTGCATAGGCAGGCAGGTAGCCAGGTCCCCTTAAGAAGCCCCCCCCCCCCACCGCTTTATGCCTAGCATAATCAAAAATACCCAAAATAGATTCTCACCTAGTCCCACGCAGTTCAGCATGGTCATGTCCATCCACTTTCACCAGGCCGCATCCTCTGTCGGGGCAGAATTCACGGCCTGCCTGACTGACAGGAAGCTTTTAACAGTATCCGCGCAGGCATATACAGTTGAAATCAGCGCTCGTTCCTCTGTGCATTTGGGACAAGTGTCCGGGATCCCCATAAGGGAACAAGCGCAGGCAAATTTTTTATTTTTTTTTGTCCGGCTAGGCCTATTTTAACCTAGGGGCCTAGAGCTGCAGCTCCATCTGCCCCTATGTTATTCCGGCCCAGGGTTTTAGAGCATAGTAACCTATAGTATAGGGCTATAGTGGGGCACAAGAACACATGTTGCCCCTTTCCCATCTCTGTACAGTCCCCCATGAGGCTCCTGACCTACTGCAGTGTGACACCCTTAGAAGCCTGTGTGGGTAGAGTGGGTAGCCCAGGACTAAGGAATACATTATGCAAATGAGCACCAAGCAGCATGATGTAACTCAGGGCCAGTAATAAAATCAGTTCATATTAGTGGGGGGAGTGGCAGAGGCATGTTCTCCTCTGTGCTCCTCTCTGGTGAGATTACGTCACTAACGTTTTACTGCAGTCAATCTTAGTAGGTGGAGAAAAAAGAAAAAGGTGCTGGCAGCGGGTCCCTTCTCTGACTGGGCCCTTAGGCAGTGTCCGAGTGTCTGAACTGTCAATCCTCCCATGGCTGAGACCCACATGGAAGAGTGACATGGAGTAGCACATGGCTACGTTTCAGGGGATCTGCCCATTTGTCAATCTTATATGTTGTGTATGCTCAACGCCATTTATATTATCCACACAGCCATACAATAACAATATACGTATACAAATGTATTAAGAAGGCTAGTGTATATAATATAACAGACACAAGAAATCACAGACCGTGGATATGTATAAACAAACTGTGAGCTATTACATAAAATTACAAAAACACATCAAAATTAAAAGACATATTTAACACAAACCATCTTTGGTCATATCTGGTGCTAGGGCCTAATCGTCAGTGATTGGCTGAGCTGCACACTAATATATAGGGCCCAGTACTAGGAAGTGGAGCTCGGCGGTCACCGGAACAGCGATACCAGAGACTATTAGTTTTTTGGCAGCCTTGGAAAACCCGTTTATAATAAATCTTTTAATTTGGAACTAATGGTGACATTATCTATAGTAGGGTCCACTGGAAACTATTATAAACATTGTTGTTGTTGACTCCCTAATGACCCTGCTATAACTATAAAATATTTAACATTTTGGAAAGAGTACTTCCTACGACTGCAGAGTGTTTTCATGGGGTCCCCAGTAGCCCTAAGTCTGGCCAGTATTTTAATATCATCATATACTGTATGGTCCAATTTGTATGGAGTCATCCATTAAGTCAGAATATTGATACCTTGTTATGGTTTGTGCGTGATGTGTTCATACTCTTGAAAGGTGACAGAATGCAGTAAAGAGTACATTGTATATTTGAATAGATGCCATGAGTTAAAGGATACGTCTTGTGGTGATAAACTTATCCCCTATCCTGCGGATAGGGTATAAGTTTTAGATTACAGGGGGTCCGACTGCTGGGGAGGTGGAGAGGCAATCAGATGATACTGGAATAGCTTGTACAGAGTAAGGAAAGTGAATAAATAAGGAGTAGCCAGAGAGAAAGTTACACATGGCCTCTATTAACTGCTGGCAAAATGCTGCCTGCGGCCACAAGAGTGACTGACAGAGCTAGGAGCCAATGGCTATTTGCTCTGTCAAGCTGAGTGCCAAACTTAACTGTAAGCATGTCAATAGGACTAACTTACAGTTAAAAGCATCCAGCCCCCCCCCCCCCCCAAGAGCAGGGGGCACCAACATTTGCATAGCCTCTCTGGGTGCTATCACTGGCCCTGGGTCACAATTTATTCATATAATAAAGTGAGCAGTTATGTATGGCGTTTACCTACCTGGTCTGAAGGATTACTTGATATCATGCCAAGGATCCATGAATTACCTGTTTGCGTTAGAGAGCATTTTCGTCATGCACACACGTCTGGGTGGGTGACTATTATGCTTGTTTACATGTTTTTTAATGGTGTGATATTTCTGTGACAGCCAAGATAAAAGGAAACATATTGAGAAAATGACCCGCTTTGACCAGGAAGAAAGTCGGACTCGGGCATAAGGGCAAAATAACTTTTTATGTAACTAAAATAAAATGTTTTGCCTGAGTTCTTTATAAATCTATCTTTTCACATTATATGGACTCAATTTTGTTCCACCTCAAATGAATACATTTATCTGATGGGCATCTGTACATACCTATCAGGGGTGTGGAAATTAAAAAAAAAACTACTTGTCCAAAGGACTAAAACGGAGCAGTATCTACTTGTCCCTCATAACGATCCACTTGTCCTGGTACAAAATAATTTTAAACAAAATAGTATGTAAATAAGGTCTATTAATAAAAACTTGCTAGGCAGACCAGTAGGTTACCCCATTAGGTGGACAGGGCCCCTGACAAGTTAGACCTTCCCATTAAAGCATTAAAGGAATACTGCAGTGCAAAATAACTTATCCCAACCGCTGGGAAACCCCCTGCAAACCCCCCCCCCCCCCGATCCCTTGCAAGGGGCCCAGGCAGGAAGGGGGCATGTCTGCATGACGCGGCGGCCGACACTCCCCCCCCCCATGTATCCCATAGATACATGGAGGGGGCATTTAAGCCGCCATGTCATGTGGGGATGGAACATTCCCTTCATGCCGAATGCTGGGGCCTCCTACAAGAGATCGGGGGATGGGTTGCTCCAGCAGTCAGACCCCCGCGACCTATCACTTATGGGGATAAGTTATTTTGCACTACAGTATTCCTTTAAATAGGTAGTCTCCCTTTATAAGGTAGGGATCAAGTAGGGCCCCCTGTGCCATTATATCCCCCCCCCCCACTCTTTCTGATGCTTCCTGTGCCATTACACCCCTCCCCCGCTAATGACTCCTGTGTCATTATATTCTCCCCCCCCCCGATACTCCGTGTCATTATATTCCCTCCCTCTGAGGCCCCCCATGTCATTATATTTCAGCCCAACCCCCTCTCCTCTCCTGTACCACATTATTTACCAAACCTCCCCTCTTCTCTGATCCCCTGCTACCTGTCCTCTGCTCCCATGTGCGCTCCGGCAGGCTCAGGGGCTCGGCAGTCACTGATGTTACTGGACTGCATCCTCGGTCCGGACGGAGGTGCTAACGATGAGTGACGTCATCCTGCGCGGCTCGTTATAGGCAGCAGCATACAGCTGCAGTCTATGAGAGTTTAGTTACAGGGCAAAATTTATTGCCCCGTTATATGTGAATTCCTCGAAGCAGGGCTAAATGCCTGAAGAATTAATCTACCCGGCACCCGGAACTGCATGTCCCATGCGTCGGGTGATACAATTTACACATCTCTGCTTATGCAAAAAGAAGCTGTTATACATAAAAAGCTTAAAGGGCTTGTCCAGTGGGAATAAAATAAGTGGGGAAAAATAAATAAAACTTATGGGGCTTGCTATTAAAATAAAAACACCTTGTACGTACTTTTTTGGCTCCCTGCAGGTCTCTGGTGTCAGGGCGCTCTGTCCGTAGGATGGTGTCTGACGAATCTTAGTAGACACTCTTCTTCCCAGCCCTGGTGACGTGACCTCATAGGTCCACTCCGCCAATCACTGGCTGCAGTGGCACTGTGAGCTACATTCTGCAGCTCCGGCAGAAGAAGAGACACCGGCCTACGAATGGGGCACCCTGACACAGAAGACCTGTGGGAGCCATGAAGGTATGTAAAAGCTGTATTTATTTTAATAGCAAGCCTTTAGATAAAACTTTATTCCCACTGGACAACCTCTTCAAACCAGTTGCAAATAATGTTACATAATTGTCCTTATTTTCTTTTCTAGGATGTACCCACTAAACTGGTAGCTAAAGCCGTACCATTGCCAATGACAGTCCGTGGACACTGGTTCCTGAGCCCAAGGACTGAGTACACTGTGGCTGTACAGACTGCATCCAAACAGGTGGATGGAGACTATGTTGTATCTGAGTGGAGTGAGATCATTGAGTTCTGCACAGCAGGTGAGAACTGTCACTAATATTGCTAGGCCCCATTCACATCGCATTTTCTGCCACATCAGGATGCTGTTAAAGTGATTCCATCATATGCAGTGGAACATTTGGTCTATATATGTCCTCATAAAACTAGTATATGCTCACAAAGTACACTGTGGTATATGGTGGCATAACCATTAATTCATTCTTCTACGTATACCATAAGCCTAGGGTAGTTTTTAGATGTGACATTTTGGTGGAGCTCGACATGTATTGGTGGCAGAGACAGAAATATGATAAGAATGAGGCCTTACTTGGACACATGATGTCTATCATTTTATGTTTTTGACTAGATTGAACTAAAAACTAGAATGTAAATCTTTTTACATTACTTAGAAGCTGTTAGCTCTATATCATGCTCAGAGCTGCAGACATGGGTAGACAGCAGATAGAGAGATAACATAAATGATACCTGTCTCTTAGCTTAGTGTTTCCCAACCCAGTCCTCAAGGCACACCAACATTCCAGGTTTTTTCAGTTACTCCATTGGAATAAAACAGGAAAAAATTAAAATCCCGGACTGTTGGTGTGCCTTGAGGACTGGGTTGGGAAACACTGTCTTAGCTGATGGCTGTTTGTAAAGTTCTAAAATCATGTTTTTCTTCTAAGCTTTAGGGTCGTAGAGGCTGTGCTCAGCTGCAGCATCCATGCCTACTCCATCCCCCATACATTTTTGTATTTTTGTTTTAATTGTGTTTCAGATTATTCAAAGGTACACCTAACACAACTGATGGAGAAAGCTGAAGCAATTGCAGGACGTATGCTGACATTTTCAGTTTTTTACCGTAACCAACATAAAGAATATTTCGACTATACAAAGTAAGATTTTTTTCCCCACAAAAAAATGTATTGTGTAATGTCTTATTTTGAAAACTATGAATTTATGCAGCCATTATTTGAAAATACCAATAGGGGTATAGCTCCAAACCTTGCTGTGATACTAGTATCCAAATTAGAGAATTAGAATATTAATCTGATTTCATTACTGAGGTATACCTTTGGTCTTTCACCTGGGGAGAGAAACATGATATGAAGAATTTTGTAGTTATTTAGAGCTATTGCATTTCAATTGTCTTAGTGTGTTGCCTTAAAAATAAGTCATACTCATCTCCCCAGATTCCCCACAGCTGCTGTTCGAATGGCATTGGTCCCTGCTTGTCATCGCTTTTCCTTTTTCCTGTGATGCATCATACCCAAAGAAACTGCCCTGCTCAGCCAATCTCTGGCCACAGTAGTGTGCCACCTTAATCAGTGATTGACTGCGTGAGGCAGTTTTTGCGGGGACAATACGTCACAGGAACATGAAAGAAGCAGGGATCGGAGTCATCTAATAGGCACCATATCAGGGAGGTGAGTATGGCTTATTTTTTATTTTTTTTTATTTCTTTAGCACCCCTGCCCATATACAAATACTTTTTTTTCAAGTAGTCAAGGTAGTGATTTGTCTGCCAGGCCAAATAGGCATGATAACCTTGCCAGTTTCATTTTCTCTTCTCTGTTAAAGCTTAACTGTCATGATGTTTGGGCCATATAAGGTAACAACGGCATGTTTAATATGCTAAGAGTATCAGTCCAGCATTACCTGTATCTACTTTATTGCAGGTTTTATGATCTCAAAAAACACTTTTATATACAGTAACAGTCGGATAGGCATGGCCAGGGGTTCGCTATGCCCCATGCCTATCTCCTGTCCTCCAGCACTGGGACCGCTGTGTGATTGACACACAGGTCCCAGCATATGCGCCCTGAATCGCTCCTATGTGCTGCTGGTAACACCGACAAGTTCACTGAGCGAGCACTCGCTCCCGATGCCTGTCAGCTCACTGTGGTGTGTAATAATGCTGGAGGCAGAGAGCGTGCTAATTCTCTGCCTCTAGTGACCGCAGCAACCAGCGGAGAGGAAGCTCCGTGAACTCGCAGGCAGCATGCAAAAGTGATTCAGGGCGCATGCGCTGGGACCTGTGTGTCAATCACATAGCAGTCCCAGCCCTGCAGGAAAGGAGATAGGCATGGTGACTCGGGGCATAGTGAACCCCTGGCCACACCTAACCAACAGTTGCTGGCCACGCCTAACCAACAGTGTTTTTTGAGATCATAAAACCTGCAATAAAGTAGATACAGGTAATGCTGGATTGATATTCTAAGCACATTTAACATACTTATGTTACTTTATATGGCCCAAACATCATAACATCGCTTTAAAAGGAATATGGAATATGCAAATGTATTTTAAGAGATTTTTGGAAAAATTGTTTAGGTTTTTGACTCTATGGGAGGGGGTGTGGCGGCCGTCACGCCCCCTACCATAGACATGAATGGAGGGTGCATGGTGTGACGTCATGACCCCTGCTGCAGTAACCCATACTGTTTAGAAAGCCGGGTGCTGTGCGGAGATCCCCTGCGATCAGACATCTTATCCCCTATCCTTTGGATAGGGGGGTAAGATGTCTAGGGGCGGGGTACCCCTTTAAAGTTAACCCAATGCTTCTCTCTGCTTTTTGTTCTCCTGGACTTACTAGCTATGTTGCAATGACTAGTAAGCTCTGTGTTGTAATGTAATTTCTCTGGTGAAGTATACAGAAGGAAATCCAGATTCTGACAGATCACTTTTGTCTGATGCATTTTTCGATATGTGAAGGACTTTCTTCTCCTTCTTCACTTTTTGGAGATATTTTTAGAGAACCTTATCTGTTGTGATAATATTCACTGTAAAGCTAGACAATTTTATTGCACCAGTAACAAAGCGAATAATGGTTTCATATGCCTTCTTCCTATTTACCCCATTTCAGGACACATCATGGGAATGTCATGCAGCCCTCTCCAAAAGACAACAGTGGCAGCCATGGCTCTCCAATAAGTGCTAAACTGGAAGGAATCTTTTTCAGCTGCAACACTGAGTTTAACACTGGCAAGCCACCACAAGATTCACCGTATGGAAGGCACAGGGTGGAGATACCTGCTGAAAGACTCTTCAACCCGAACACTAACTTGTACTTTGGGGATTTTTACTGTATGTACACGGCTTATCACTACGTCATTGTGGTTATTGCTCCAGTGGGATCTCCAGGAGATGAGTTTTGCAAGCAGCGCCTTCCCCAACTGAGCCTGAGCGACAACAAATTTTTGACCTGCACCGAAGAGAAGGGAAGCCTTGTATTTCGCCATGCCCAAGATGTAATCTTGGAAGTCATTTACACTGACCCTGTGGATCTTTCTTGGGGCACAGTGGCAGAAATCATTGGTCATCAGCTCATGAGCTTGTCTACTGCCAACGCAAAAAAAGATCCCAGCTGCAAGACCTGCAACATCAGTGTGGGACGTTAAATGCCCTCTCGGCCAACCGTACAGCAGTTAACCCTCCCTCTTCATTCTTACCAGACATTTTGTCCGGAAGCATGCAAAAATGCAGCTGTCACCAAAAGCATACACTGAAATTAGAACTCCTTAACCCCTTCGCTGCCTGATGAAGCCTGCAAGGCATTGCTTGGCATTGCACTGTAGTTCCTCGCGCAGCAAAGGATTTAAATAGCTTTTTTAAAACTTTTTTTATTATTTGTGAAGTTGATGCTGCTCTTAACCACTACAAACCATTCTGTTCTTTGCCAACTGTTAAAATCTAGATGTTGCAAATGTTTATATATATTTTTTTTGTTGTTGTTCATTTGCTGTTTCTATTCTGTTTGTTTGCCAAACATAACAAAACTATATGTAGACTGCTTTAGCAAGGTAAAACTACCAATTATGGCTTTATTGGGGTGTCTAAATAGCAAATATTTTAAGTTACTAAAACTATTGGGAACTAAACATAAAAAAACAGCATGAAAAGTTGTAATTTCAGCATGATTGAGCTCTCCAAGCCTCGAAACGTCAGCACTTCCAATGTCGCTCGACAAATGTTAAATGTTAAGATACTAGCTAACAGGAAACAAATACTGTATTCCACCATCATGAATATGATAGAAAAATATTTTATTTGTACCGTTGTATAAAATATTTACAAATCATATAGAATATATAGAGCACATTTTATTAGCAAGTGTATACATGTCATAAACCATTTTTCCCTTATCAAAGATGTAGACTGTAAACTTCATCAAGTCGTGTATACGTTCCTGTTATTCTTGCTTCAAAGATTTTAATTAAAAACAGAACTGAAGTCATTCCGATTCATAAAGTATGTTTAAAAACAAATCAAATCGAATGCAACCATCACAAAAGGTCATGAAAATGATTTCACTTGCAAATGGTAATATATATATATATTTTTTTTTTTTCTTTTCACTCCCAATAAACAATTTTAAAATGTCTGTTTTAAAATCATGCACTTTGGATACAAGAAAAGTAGAAAGATTTTGACTTGGTAGGAATAGTTAAAAAAATGACAAGTGCGAAGCACAATAGCAAAAGACACAACAGATTTTGAGTGCGTGGGTGCCTGTGTGACACGTGTGTAGAAAAGGGAACATTAGCAGCATACTCTGATACCACATATCATTCTATATTCAGAAATAAGACTTTATGCTGATATAGATAAATAGGATCAAACATGAGTAGATTAAGGCAGCTTTGCATATATCAACATTCTTCAAAAACATCTTTTTGAAAATAAAAAAAAAAAATGATATATTTTTTTAATTAATTAATAGGAAAAAAATTTAATTTAATAAAACATATTATTTAAAAAAAAAAATTATTCTAGGAGCCAATGACTGGTTGCGGGAAGTGCTAACAAATGTTAATATATATATATCATTTGTATACCTATAGTGTAGAAGAAATCATCTACTAAGTATCAACTATGTTTTATTAGAAAGAACTCCACTAATGGAATAAAGCATTAAGAATAATATAAGTAGCAGAAATGTTTCAGGAAGTTGCAACTTTTTGAATTTCCATCTTCTATTTTTGGTTGTTACAGTCAACAGAGAATATACATTATTGAGTAATATATCATTCTACACATATTCTACTCCTTGCAGTTAAATACTTGTGTGTCAAAAAAGAAAAATATATATGTGCAAGCTTTCGGAGAATAGAGGTCACCTGTTTATTCCTATACTACTTTTGCCTTTTTTGACCGAAAACTATCTAACGACACAAAGAATTTTCTGCATACCCCCGCAGACCACAGAGTTTACAAAATAAAACTTTCATGCTCAGTCCTATTACAAATATCAACTTCCAATAGCTTATTTAGTAATAATGCCTTTCATAATAACCCAGATATTGAATTTTTGGACATGCAAGGAAATATGGACAAAAGGAGCCCTATAAAAAAAGAAATGTGGTCCCCATCCTCATGTTGGCGAATAAGCAGCACACATTGATCTTGGGCACCATGTAGGAGAAAAACGCATTGTCAAAGTTGTGCTTAGGAAAAAATAGGAGCCGCCAGCTCTCCTGACATCTCTCTGTCTGTTGTAGTAAACACTTATACACTGCTCAAAAAAATAAAGGGAACACTTAAACAACACAATGTAACTGCAAGTCAAAAATTCTTCTGTGAAATCACACTGTCCACTCAGGAAGCAACACTGATTGACAATCAATTTCACATGCTGTTGTGTAAATGGAACAGACAACAGGTGGAAATTATAGACAATTAGCAAGACACCCCCAAGTGGTTGTGCAGGTGGTGACCACAGACCACTTCTCAGTTCCTATGTTTCCTGACTGATGTTTAGGTCACTTTTAAATGCTGGCGGTGCTTTCACTCTAGAGGTAGCATGAGATGGAGTCTACAACCCACACAAGTGGCTCAGGTAGTGCAGCTCATCCAGGATCGCACATCAATGTGAGCTGTGGCAAGAAGGTTTGCTGTGTCTGTCAGAGTAGTGTCCAGAGCATGAAGGCACTACCAGGAGACAGGCCAGTGCATCAGGAGACATGGAGGAGGCCGTAGGAGGGCAACAACCCAGCAGCAGGACCGCTAACTCCGCCTTTGTGCACAGAGGAGCAGGAGAAGCACTGCCAGAGCCCTGCAAAATGACCACCAGCAGGCCACAAATGTGCATGTGTCCACTCAAACGGTCAGAAACAGACTCCATGAGGGTGGTATGAGGGCCCGACGTTCACAGGTGGGGGTTGTGCTTACAGCCCAACACTGTGCAGGACATTTGGCATTTGCCAGAGAACACCAAGATTGTCAAATTCGCCACTGGTGCCCTGTGCTCTTCACAGATGAAAGCAGGTTCACACTGAGCACATGTGACAGACGTGACAGAGTCTGGAAACGCTGTGGAGAACGTTCTGCTGCCTACAACATCATCCAGCATGACCGGTTTGGCGGTGGGTCAATAATGATGTGGGGTGGCATTTTTTTTTTGGGGGGGGGGCGCACAGCCCTCCATATGCTTGCCAGAGGTAGCCTGACTGCCAGTAGGTACCGAGATGAGATCATCAGACCCCTTGTGAGACCATGTGCTGGTGCCGTTGGCCCTGGGTTCCTCCTAATGCAAGACAATGCTAGACCTCATGTGGCTGGAGTGTGTCAGCAGTTTCTGCAAGAGGAAGGCATTGATGCTATGGACTGGTCTGCCCGTTCCCCAGACCTGAGAACATCTGGGACATCATGTCTCGCTCCATCCACCGACGCCATGTTGCACCACAGACAGTTCAGGAGTTGGCGGATGCTTTAGTCCAGGTCTGGGAGGACATCCCTCATCAGGAGCATGCCCAGGCGTTGTAGGGAGGTCATACGGGCACGTGGAGGCCAAACACACTACTGAGCCTCACTTTGACTTGTTTTAAGGACATTACATCACAGTTGGATAAGCCTGTAGTGAGGTTTTCCACTTTGATTTTGAGTGTGACTCCATATCCAGACCTCCATGGGTTGATAAATTTGATTTCCATTGATAATTTTTGTGTGATTTTGTTGTCAGCACATTCAACTATGTAAAGACAAAAGTATTTCATACTATTAGTTCATTCATTCAGATCTAGGATGTGTTATCTTAGTGTTCCCTTTATTTTTTTGAGCAGTGTATTTCTATAAAATGATAATTATGGGGCATTGTTTCTTTGAACTCTGTGTTGTATTGCCCCTTGTCTATTTCTCCAGAACATATATAAATAAATTTACAAATTTGGTTTTGCCATTTCCCTTGCCAATAGGAATACTTGTCTAACATGGCACTGTGAGGGGGACAATTTAACTACTTTGAGCCAGTTTTCTGGAAAAAGTTGCAAAGTTTGGCACATGACTATTTTATCCATAAGTTTGTTTTCTTTTTGCACCGCTCAGGCCCCTTTGAATGAAAAAAAAAAAAAGCTGGATTGGGCTTAGAGAGATACGGGACAGGGCCTCTAGTAGCCTGACAGAAACTAGCGTAAATTATAGGTGAAATGTCTGCCATCTCCTACCTTTTGTACATTCAGGTTTTTGAGAGCGTAAGTTGCGTCAAATGTATTTAAATCTGCTCCAGTGTGAGGACATACCCTATTGGTGAAGGAAATAGCAGCACTCTGTTGTAAATTTACTAAAATTTTAAGGAAGTGGATCGACAGAACATAGACTTTGAAACTTTTTTTACAGGGATTTTTATATAAACAGACAGGTCAGGAGTGTCTACAGGTCCTCTTTAACACCGGCCGTGAGGGATTACGCCAACCAGAAATAGGCCTCACCTCTCATCTGGCCAGTAAGGCTGCTACTAAGCTATATGTACCTTTTGACAATGACACATATGTGCATGAGGCATGGAGTGGTTTAAGCATTTAGCTATCTACCATAATATCTAATATAATTTAAGGAAACATTCTTATAAAATGGTTGAAGGAAAAGTAGAGATGTAAAAATAGTGACAATTACAGCAAAGACAAGTGTTAAAAAAAAGATCAATACAAACAGTAACAGTACAAAAACATACACAAATTAAGGCTGTATTTGAATGAACAATATTGTTTTAAGTGACAGACTCCATTACATATAAAAAAAAAATCTGAAATTTTCACAAAAAAACCCTTCAGCTAACATTATCCTGTACTTTTCATTGTATAACGAATAAGAGAAATTCTTGATCAATGAAAAGGTTTAATTTATTTATACAACTACATATGCAATGCTGCTTTAATTTTACAAAGATGTCCAAAAAAATAAATATTCTGAAAAATACTTTCGATCATACAATATATGAAACTAGATATGAAACACCAGACTCTGAGCCCCATAACTCTGCAAGGAACACGATGTTGGGGCTACATGTGTCCTTAAATATATATATATATATGACAGTAAAACATATCTCTTAGATCATAGATTACAATATAATGCAGTTTCAGAAAGTGCAGTCATGTTGCTTACATTGTTGGCCTTTGGTTGAAGACAAGAACATATGGTTTTAACAGAAACGGGGGGAAAAACCACAGCTCAAATATTAAAAATAGATCACTAAAGAATAAATATATACAGTCTGTACATGGCATAAATAGATTATTTTCTGGAATCTGAAATACTCTATTTAAGTTACTGTACACATTTTCACTGTGATCTCTGCTTTGTGGGTGATGCCTATAACATATCAAAGGCACTTCAGACAATGAAGCAGATTGTAGAACCGACGTAGGGGAGCTTGTTAAATATGTCATCCTTCAAAGATTAGTAAGTTTGGCAAAATAAAACAACTCAACACACAAAATGGTAAAAGCCTTATTAACCCAGCCCCATTATTGACCACTAGCCCATTACCATCATAATGCCCTTCAGCAGAACTGTATTCCAGACCGGGACAACGTCAAGTATGTCAACCGTTGGATTTCCCACTGCTGAATAACCATTCAACAGTCTATGTCCAAGGTACTACAAAAGTGAACATGCATTAACCTTCCATCATCCCTTGTCATTGCTATTGTTCTCCCTATCAGGTAGTGTATAACTATTAAAGTGCATCAGAATGTCAGTGTTATACATGAGTGTGCAGAAATACAGCAATTTTATTCTTCTTGAATACCGTTTGTGGCAGATTCACCAGCTCTATATAGTTTTAGATACATCCTGTTTGCTGATCAAGACCTCCAGTAGCCGAAGCTTAGCTTTTATTTGTTTGTATTCACAGTACTCTTCAGCCATTGGTATCCTGTCTTCTTTCTGTGCACTTCTAAAACACAGAGGACCAAAGTGACATTGAGTGTGGAAAAGAAAATGATACATATATGCACGAAATGTAATACAATATAAATGGTCCATACAAAAACAAGGAAAAAACATTCCCGGAAAAATCCACTTAAAAAGAGGGTAACAAGTCTTTTTACCAAAAGATCTGTGAATCTGTAAAACAGTCTACCTGAGGAACTGGCCACAACAAGAACAACTTAGTATTATTGTTTATGAAAAAAAGTAGAATCGCATCCCCTCCCCTTCATCAGTCCTTACCCCTTTCCGTCATACATCTCCTTCTCTTCTTGGTTGAACTTGATGCGTCTTTTTTTTTCTCATACTAACTATGTTACTGTGCAACTACATGTAAGGGTGGGTTCACGGGCCAATTTTACTCTACGGCTGCCGGATCTGGTTGGGGAGAGCGAAAGCCGGGCGCTCCAGTATCCCAACTGGACCCAGCCTGTATCTAATTCATTTCAATAAGCCGACCGGAGTCAAACGGTGACTCTGGTCAGCACATTTTTGCCCCGTATCTGGTTTTCTGACCGGACCTAAAACTGCGGCATTCCATGGTTTTAGGTCCGGTCAGAAAAAAGGATATGGAGCAAAAAGGTGCCGACCAGAGTCACCGTTTGACTCCAGCCGGCGCACTGAAATGAATTAGATACGGGCCGGGTCTGGCTGGGATACGGGAGCTCCCAGTTTTTGCTCCCCCCAACCAGATCCGGCAGCCGTAGAGTGAAATTGTGGTGTGAACCCACCCTTACGTTATCAGGCTTCAACAAATAGAAGACTCTGGCCCGGTGGCTAAGGTGGCAGTTTTTGTTGGGGGGAGCATTGCATTTTTAATTTGGATATAATTATGTATATTATTATTATCCTTTTTTAAAACGTTTGTAACTTATTTTTGTATATTATTTTTAGCATCTTGTGCCCCCCCCCCCACCATTTTTGCATCCATTGGAGCCCCTTATTTGTTATTTGTACACTCACTGAGTACTGTGTAGCTGTCAAAAGAGAGACATTCGCTAATACAAGCAGTTCTATCTTTTTAGAAAAGAAAAAAGTTCCAACGCTTCTACGGTAAGTATTAAAATATTTTGCTTTATTAAAACATGCCTAATGACATGACTAAAGGCTGAAAGCGGCTGAAATTTGCTGGTGTTACATGTTATATAAGTGTTATATGCTGATCACAAGTTGAACATAAGCTTCCCTGCACCTATGCTGCATCTCCCCGCACCTTTGCTGCATCTCCATGCACTCCCTACTTAATGTTGTGGTTTAGCTGGAGCTTGTAGCTTCTACATTGGAGCTTGTAGACCCGTGCAGTACTGTACTGAAGCTATTGTTTGCTTTGAAGTACTATTGGCAATGTAGAGTATATATGGACATTATTGAAATTATACTATTTATTCCAGCCTACCTTCCAGTTTGTTGTAAAAAGTGCTCCTCAAATTCTCTTAAAGCTTTTCTCAGTCTTTTCTTGTCTGCCCTGGTTTCACGAAGGTGATCAAGAAGCTCGGGCCTGGAAAAAAAAAAAAGGAGACTGGGTCAAAATTTGGAAAAGGCTAGTGTCCTTAACTCTCATGTAAAGCTAAGTTCTCACCATTGTTCAGCTCCATCCAGGGGAACTCTGTCACGGGTCTGTTGGGTGTCACATAACTAAGCCGAACGGGTTCTTTGCACAACGGACACAAACAGGTCACAACAGATCCCATTGACTTGAATGTGGTCATGGGTTTATGTGGGATCGATCTTGTCAAATGAATCTGATCAGCTTCTATGAGGAGATCAGTTATAGGTTGGATCTGGGTGAAGCTGTGGATGTTATATATCTGGACTTTCCTAAGGCATTTGATACCATGCCACAAAGCTTAGTACATAAAATGAGGATGCTGGGACTAGGGGAGGATATACAGTATGTAACTAGTTTATTGATAGGAAGCAGAGGGTGGATATTAATGGAACTTACTCTTATTGACTGACAGTTACGGTACCACGGGGGTCAGTACTGGGTCCTTTTGAATATGTTTATTTTTTACCTTGTAGAGGGATTACAAAGTATGATTTGAATATTTGCAGATGACACTAAGCTAGATAAGGTGATCACCACAGAGGAGGATAATGTTTTATCGGGGTTCAGGGAGCCTTGAGGCTTGGGCACAGACATGGCAAATGAAGCTTAATGTGGATAAATGTAAGGTTATGCACTTGGGCCGTAAAAACAATATGTACAATTGTGTGCTAAATAATTAAACATTAGGTTAAACTACTACCGAAAAGAACTTAGGGATACTGGTGGACACTAAGCACAACTGTAGTGACCAGTTCCAGGCAGCTGCTGCCAAAGCTAACAAATCCATGGGATATATCAGGCGAGATATAGAGGCTCATGACAAGAACATAGTTTCACATAAATCCTTAGTCAGACCACATATGGAGTATTGTGTCCAATTTGGGGCACCTGTTTATAAGGAGGACATGGCTGAACTGGAGAGGGTGCAGAGGAAGGCATCAAGGATAATTCATGGTATGGAAGGATTACAGGACCAAGACAGGTTATCAAGCTTGGGGTTGTATAGTTTGGAGAAAAAGACGTCTTTGGGGCGATCTGATTACAATGTACTGTACAGTCCTAACAAACCCAGTCACCGTGCTGTCTGCAGCAACAGAGAACCTGTACAGCCATGAGCATGAGCCTCTAGTCTTAAGGGGGTACTCCGGTGGAAAACTATTTTTTATATCAACTGGTGCCAATTTACAGATTTGTAAATTACTTCTATTTAACCCCTTAAGGACGCATGACGTAAATGTACGTCCTGGTGCGGTGGTACTTAACGCACCAGGACGTACATTTACGTCCTGTGCATAACCGCGGGCATCGGAGCGATGTCCGTGTCATGCGCGGCTGATCCTGGCTGCTGATCGCAGCCAGGGACCCGCCGGCAATGGCTGACGCCCGCGATCTCGCGGGCGTTTGCCATTAACCCCTCAGGTGCCGGGATCAATACAGATCCCGGCATCTGCGGCAGTGCGCGATTTCAATGAATGATCGGATCGCCCGCAGCGCTGCTGCGGGGATCCGATCATTCAGAACGCCGCACGGAGGTCCCCTCACCTTCCTCCTTCCGGCTCCCGGCATCTCCTGCTCTGGTCTGAGATCGAGCAGACCAGAACAGAAGATCGCCGATAACACTGATCTGTTCTATGTCCTATACATAGAACAGATCAGTATTAGCAATCATAGTATTGCTATGAATAGTCCCCTATGGGGACTATTCAAGTGTAAAAAAATTTTTTTTTAAATGTAAAAGTAAAAGTAAAAAAAAAGTGGTCAGACAGAAAGGCAATTCAAAAAGAAAATAACCTTCTGTGAATAATACAGCAGCTGATAAGCACTGGAAGGGTTAAGATTTTTAAATAGAACTTTCTGGCACCAGTTCATTTAAAATAAAATGTTTTCCAGGGGAGTACCCCTTTAATGGGTGTCTACCTATAATGGACATTAGATAATTTCACATACAAATGCACATTAATGTACTGCCTCCTCTATTGCAAACAAAACAGATGCTTACCCTTGTTACCATATGCCAAAATAAAACAACTAACACTTACATAGATGCTTCGTGAAGGTTAGACATAGACAGCGCTGGTTGCCGCATGTTTCGTTTCTCCTCCAGAGGAGAGACATATGCAGGTTCTAGGTCTTCATTGCAGTATATAAGGTGCTCCTCTGCTGCTACATCTGGTTCTTCAGTCAATACAAACTCAGTGGAGGAATTCTGGGCACTGTCGTCATCAGAGTCCTCTTCTTCATGCTAAACAGATAACATATAATACTTATCTCTACATGTCCTACAGTCTATATTTCATGACGTAATTGAAGAAACAGCACGTCACCTAACAAGCCTCAGGCAATGACAACTGAAGGTCACCGGAATACGCTTATTATTTTGGGGCCATGTTTAAAGGGGAAGTCCAAAGGATAGGGGATAAGATGTCTGATCGCGGGGGTCCCACTGCTGGGGGCCCCCACTATCTCCGTGCTGCACCCGGTGTTTGTTTAGAGCGTCGGGTTCAGCGCCGGAGGCTTTTGATGTCACGGCCGCGCCCCGCTCATGACGTCAAAGCCACGCCCCCTCAATGCAAGTCTATGGTAGAGGGCGTGACAGCCGCCACGCCCCCTCCCAGAGACTTGCACTGAGGGGGCATGGCAGTGATGTCACGGGCCTTCACACCGCATTGCCAGTCATCAGGCATGGAATGAAGTTCGCTCCATGCAACGGATGTCTGGGGTGCCGCAGCCGAGACCACGGGGGTCCCCAGTGGCGGGACCCCTGCGATCACACATCTTATCCCCTATCCTTTGGATAGGGGATAAGATGTCTAGGGGTGGAGTACCCCTTTAAATATCAGCTTCCGTGTATAAGGGAAAAGAAGAAAGCAATGAGGAAATGTGGAATAGAGAGCTGTTTACTCCTGAAGATAAATAGCAATAATACAAAATTCTCTTCTGTTTGTCTGTGTAATGTGTAGAATAAAAGTGACAGTAAAATAGACCATAATTCTAGAAGTAACCATTACTGAAAATATATAGTCCTATAAGGACGCTCCCTTATAATTGTGAAAACAACTGCACTCGGTCTATCTATTATCTCCTGACAGCTTCTGGATCTCGCAGATTGTGTAGGAGATCAAGGACACTTATTTTTAGGTACAAGGACCGGAATAAAGTAATGTCCGCCTACAAGTGTGTGTAGACAGAACAAGTCAGAAAAACAAAGGGACTCACAATTGTGGGGATCAAGGATGCGGTGGACAACAACTGCTTTATAATCCGGTATCTGTCATAGAGCGGTTTCATTAGGCTTCTCTCTTGCTTTGTAACCTAAAATAGCAAAGATATTATGTACCATGCGTTATTACAATATACTACAGATTTCACCAGGCCAACATATACATTACAACATCATTGGATTTACATGCGTAAGACCGGAAACACATAAGCAATACATGAATGACATTTATAGAACCAAATGTGACAAATCTCAACACTCAGGCATCAAATGCAAATCTTCTGCTATTCTAGTAATCGATCACTGATCATCAGTTTGGTAACTGTGTCTATCCATACTTATACAGTGATCCCTCAACTTACAATGGCCTCAACATACAATAGTTTCAACATACAATGTCTATTCTGGACCATTGTAACTTGAAACCAGACTCAACATACAATGCTACGGACTCTGCAAAACGTGTCAATGGCTGGAAGAACCGGCCAATCAGAATGGGCTTTTCAATGGTAGAACCCCGTATTCCTGAAGTGCATGCACTGACTGGTGTCTGGTGGCGCCCCCCTACAGTACAGGGAGGTATTACATGTTCTGTACGCTTTACCTCTGCCAGGGTTAGCTGCTCCTTTGGATACCAGGTTTGGGTGGCTCCATTTTACTATTTTTAGGACATTGCGTGTTCTGTACAGGACCCTGAAGAAGCTCCTGTCCTCTACATAGACCAGTGTTTCCCAAAGAGGGTGCCTCCAGCTGTTGCAAAACTACAACTCCCAGCATGCCCGGACAGCCGAAGGCTGTCCGGGCATGCTGGGAGTTGTAGTTTTGAAACAGCTGGAGGCACCCTCTTTGGGAAACACTAAAATAGACAGTGAATTACATCTCCCAGCAGATCTTTCTTACTTTTATATGTAAGGACTTGCTTTATCTATATTAGTTATCTATTATTTTTCTTTAATCCTCACTCTTTCCTATTTTTTGGATGATATTTTGGTGGCTTCAGAACCAATTACCAGGTTTCCATAGAGTTCTGGTCTCAACATACAATGGTTTCAACATACAATAGTCGTCCTGGAACCAATTAATATTGTAACTTGAGGGACCGCTGTATGCATGATGTAGAACACAATAACCACTGGTATTGATTGTTCCCATTGTAATATCTAGCAGTAACTGTGACAATTGAATTTAGGAAATGCACAGTCAGTCCACTATAGTCTTAGTCCAGCTTCACTTATGTATGGAGTGGTCTCCTCTCTGATTTCTTCTTTAGTAAATATGTAAATTCACCAGAAAAGAATTATGTTTTAGGGTCTATTCACACGGCAAGCGGAAATTCAGAAGTGTGAATGGGAGTGCGGAATCCCATAGAAGTCTATGAGGCGGAATTCGGAAAGCGGAAATTCTGTCATGTGAATAGACCCTTAAAGGGGTATTCCAGTGAAAATCTTTTTATTTATTTTTTTTCATATGAACTGGCTCCAGAAAGTTTAACAGATTTGTAAATTATTTTTATTTAAAAAAAATCTTAATCCTTCCAGTACTTATCAGCTACTGAAGATCTGTCTGTCTCAGGAACTGTCCAGAGCAGGATAGGTTTTCTATGGGGAATTGCTCCTACTCTGGACAGTTCCAAAGACAGACAGAGGTGTCAGCAGAGAGTACTGTGGTCCAACAGAACAAAACAACTCAACTTCAGCAGCTGATAAGTACTGGAAGGATTAAGATTTTTTTTATAGTAAGTAATTTACAAATCTGTTTAACTTTCTGGAGCCAGTTGATATGGAAAATAAAATGTTTTTCACTGGAATACCCTTTTAAGCTGTTGGGCTAGGAACAGATCCAGAAAAAAATGAAATGCCACAAAAAAAATGCCCCCATAAATGTTTTCTTTATGTATATTTGTACAGGCGTTCTTTGGGGGGGGGGGGGGGGAGTGTTTTATCCCCTGCGTTTTTTCATTACAAATCATGTGATTTTATTTATTTATTTATTTTTTTAAATCATGTTTCTATTAAAGAAATAAGAGGAAAAAAGGCCAGAAAAATGTCAATATCTATACACACATGCAGTGAGATTTATCAAAACCTGTGTAGATAAATAAGTTAACCAGTCTCCCATAGCAACCAATCAGATTGCTTCTTTCATTTTTGAATGGGTCTCTGAAAAATCAAAGAAGCGATCTGATTGGTTGCTATGGGCAACTGGGCCTCTACACAGGTTTTGATAAATCTCCCCCCATAGTGTTTTCTCTTGTGTTTTACACATGAATAGAAGTCTATGGGAGCAAAAATACCAAGATATCTTATATATGCCCTACCCTCAGCATGCTGAAAAACTTCTACTAAGACCCAAAAGGGGGAAAAAACAAACACCATGTGGTTATGGCATTTTATGGTTTTCAATTGACATTAAAGGGGTATTCCAGGCAAAACCTTTTTTATATATATATATACATATATCAACTGGCTCTGGAAAGTTAAACAGATTTGTAAATTACTTCTATTAAAAAATCTTAATCCTTCCAATAGTTATTAGCTTCTGAAGTTTTCTGTCTAACTGCTCAATGATGATGTCATGTCCCGGGAGCTGTGCATGATGGGCGAATATCCCCATAGGAACTGCACAGCTCCCGGGACGTGAGTCATCAAAGAGCAGTTAGACAGAAAACAACAACTCAACTTCAGAAGCTAATAACTATTGGAAAGATTAAGATTTTTTAATAGAAGTAATTTACAAATCTGTTTAACTTTCCGGAGCCAGTTGATATATACAAAAAAAAGTTTTGGCCTGGAATACCCCTTTAAGCTAACATTTTGTGGCAGCATTTTTGGTTTAGAAAAAAAAGTGTAGCTTTCTTTCGTGTTTTTTTTTTTTGTTTTTTTTTACAAAACCGCCAAGTGCGATTCCAGCCTATTTCTGCTATTCCTTCTGGAATTGTATCAATAATGTGACAATAAGGCAGTGCTTCTTTGACAAAACAGACAGACTCAATCAACATCGGTATGACAGTCCTATTGGAATAGAAGGAGTCGGCACTCGTGTCCCATGTGGTGCACCCAGACCAGAGACTAAACCGGACGATAGAAATGAAGTCTCGGCACTCACAGATAATCTTGCAAAATCTTTCGGTGTTTATTCTCACATGTGGCATACAGGACACGTTTCGGCTTCACGCCGTTATCAACCGCAACGCGGTTGATAACGGCGTGAAGCCGAAACGCGTCCTGTATGCCACTTGTATGAATAAACACCGAAAGATTTTGCAAGATTATCTGTGAGTGCCGAGACTTCATTTCTATCGCGGTTGATAACGGCGTGAAGCCGAAACGCGTCCTGTATGCCACTTGTATGAATAAACACCGAAAGATTTTGCAAGATTATCTGTGAGTGCCGAGACTTCATTTCTATCGCGGTTGATAACGGCGTGAAGCCGAAACGCGTCCTGTATGCCACTTGTATGAATAAACACCGAAAGATTTTGCAAGATTATCTGTGAGTGCCGAGACTTCATTTCTATCGCGGTTGATAACGGCGTGAAGCCGAAACGCGTCCTGTATGCCACTTGTATGAATAAACACCGAAAGATTTTGCAAGATTATCTGTGAGTGCCGAGACTTCATTTCTATCGCGGTTGATAACGGCGTGAAGCCGAAACGCGTCCTGTATGCCACTTGTATGAATAAACACCGAAAGATTTTGCAAGATTATCTGTGAGTGCCGAGACTTCATTTCTATCGCGGTTGATAACGGCGTGAAGCCGAAACGCGTCCTGTATGCCACTTGTTTGAATAAACACTGAAAGATTTTGCAAGATTATCTGTGAGTGCCGAGACTTCATTTCTATCGTCCGGTATGACAGTCCTAGACTGTGTGCACACCCCATTTAGAAGGAGAATAGTAGCACCCAGTTATTAGTTTATTCATACATTTGAAGGAGGAATGAGACACAACACAATGTAACGCTCCAAAGCATGACCATATAGAACTGTTATTTTATACAGAATGTATTAACTAAACATATGTCAAGTTCTCTTTCAAGATAAACTCTACATAAATAAAAAAATAAGGAATAATAATAACAATAATAATAATTAGTATTATTCTGTTATTTATACTACACCAACCAATTATGCAGTGCTATATAAATCTAATCATTAGTCCCATGAGTCACTCTAATTTCCAGATGAAGCTATCAATATGTTTTAATCACTCATCCCTGACCATCTAACTGCCTTATCTCACATACAATGTATTGTGCCCTCATTAGCCACTAGTTTATTTCTATTATGTTCTAGACATCCCTTCTAGAACATAGGGAAGGAGCTAGTGTTTAGTAATTGCTAGGCAGGTTTAGACCATAAGAAGATGATACATTCCTTATACATACTAAAGGGGTACTCCAGTGGAAATTTTTTTTTTCTTTCAAATCAACTGGTGACAGAAAGTTAAACAGATTTGTAAATTACTTCTATTAAAAAATATTAATCCTTCCAGTACTTATCAGCTGTTGTATGGTCCACAGGAAGTTCTTTTAATTTTTTAATTTATTTTCAGTTTGACCACAGTGCACTCTGTTGACACCTCTGTCCAAGTCAGGAACTGTCCGGAGCAGGAGAGGTTTGGTAGGGGATTTGCTTGTACTCACTACAGTTCCTGACACAGACAGAGGTGTCAGCAGAGAGCACTGTGGTCAGACAGAAAAACTCAACTTCCTCTTCGATGCCATGACTAAGGGTCCAGCTTGACCCGAAACACGTTGGTGTTTTCTGTGCTTTCCATGTGATCTTCAATAAAGTCCCTGTTTGATTTTATCCTGCGCTGGATCCTTTCTTCTTTGTGATATTATTTGGACTGGGAGCACTACCGGCTAATCCGAGCACAGGTGTGGGTGTCCAGCAGAGGTGAGCCGTCAATCCTGCTTAAGGGTATGTTCACACTGAGGAATTGGAGAGGAATTTCCACGAGTAATTCTGCTTGCTTTTTCCTCTCCAAATCATTCAGCAGTGAAAACCCCATAGAGTTGTGCAGAATTTCTGCCCCTCAGTTCACACTGAGGAATTTCCTCAAGCAGAATTCTGACGAGGAAGTCTGTTCTGCTTGAAGAAAGAACATGTTCTTTCTTTCAGGCGGAATCAGCATCTTAGGCTAGGTTCAGACTACGGAATCTCCAGGCAGAAAATTTCCGCCCGGAGATTCCGAGTGCGGCCAGCGCCGGCTGAATCAGTCGGCGCTAGGACCGCGCGGACACTGCAGTCTCAAATAGACTGCAATGTGTTCCGCGCGGATTTCCGCCTGAAGAAAGAGCACCGCCTTTCTTCAGGCGGAAATTTCTAAGCGGATTTTCAAAGCGGATTTTCCACTTCACAAATTCCGAAGTGTGAATTTGTCAACGGAAACCCATTCACTACACTAGACATTTTAGCAAGCAGAATTTCTGACGGAAATTTTACGACTGAATTTCTGTTGAAAATTCTGTAGTCTGAACCTAGCCTTACTCCCATAAAGATCATTGTAAAAAAAAAAAAATTTCAGTCAGAATCCTTTCCACGCGGAATTGGCACGGAATTGGCACGGAATTTCCGCATGAAAAAAAAAAAAGAGGATAATATATATATATATATATATATATATATATGTATATATATATATATATATTATACTCTTCTCCTCCTCCGCTTGAAATTTTCATTTCCGCGTGTGGAATTCCGCTCGAAATCTCTGTGTGTTCTTGTGGAAAAGTAACAATATTTTGAGGCAGAAAATTTCTGCTTGATTTCCGCCCCAATTCCTCAGTGTGAAGATACCCTAAGCCTAACTTCCTCTTTAGTATACTGCAACTGATAAGTACTGGAAGGATTAAGATTTTTTAATAAAAGTCATTTACAAATCTGTTTAACTTTCTGGCACCAGTTGGTTTAAAAAACAAATCGTTTTCCACTGGAGTACCCCTTTAAGATATATACCATGAGAATATGTTAAATCACTTATACATATTAAGCTATATACCATGAGAATATGTCAAATCACTTATACATATTAAGCTATATACCATGAGAAGATGATACATCCCTTATACATATTAAGCTATATACCATGAGAAGATGATACATTCCTTATACATATTAAGCTATATACCATGAGAAGACAATACATAACTTATACATATCAAGCTATTTCCCATGAGAAGATGATAAATTCCTCATACATATTAAGCTACACGTATATATATCATGAGAAGATGATAAATTCCTTATACATATTAAGCTATACGTATATACCATGAGAAGATGATACATTCCTTATACATATTAAGCTATACGTATATACCATGAGAAGATGATACATTCCTTATACATATTAAGCTATACGTATATACCATGAGAAGATGCTAAGTGCCTTAGACATATTAAACATCATACCGTTTTTTTAAATAAAGAAATGGCCTTGGGTGGTTCTTCAGGGATGTTAAATGGGTACTCCGGTGGAAAACTTTTTTTTTTTTTTTTATCAACTGGTGCTAGAAAGTTAAACAGATTTGTAAATTACTTCTATTAAAAAATCTTAATCCTTCCAGTACATATTAGCGGCTGTATACTATAGAGGAAATGCTTTTATTTTTGGATTTCTCTTCTGTCACGACCACAGTGCTCTCTGCTGACCTCTGCTGTCCATTTTTGGAACTGTCCTGAGCAGGAAAAATCCCCATAACAAACATATGTTGCTCTGGACAGTTCCTAAAATGGACAGCAGATGTCAGCAGAGAGCACTGTGGTCGTGACAGAAGAGAAATCCCCCCCCCCCCCCCCCCCCCCCCAAAAAAAAAAAAAAAGCATTTCCTCTGTAGTATACAGCCCCTAAATAGTACTGGAAGGATTACAAAATTTTAATAGAAGTAATTTACAAATCTGTTTAACTTTCTGGGACCAGTTGATTAAAAAAAAATTAAAAATAAAACATTCCACCGGAGTACCTCTTTAAATGGTAGATGTCCAAAAAGTGCCAATGTAAACAAAATAGACATTGTACTTGTTTAGTGCATAACAAGTGTTAGATGAGTTCGATAATAGGCAAACAGGCTGCTCACTAATGTGTAAAGTTGGTTTCTATTAAGGACAACTGATCAGCTGTCAAGTCAAAGTGGAAAAACCCCATGGATGATCTACAGTGCGACAGAACATAGATCAAGACAAAGTGCAGCACAAGTTCTGCATCACAGACTGACTGGGGCAGATGAAAACAATCACATCCTCAAGGTCTATTCACACTCTCTCAGGCGCTCGGCAGCCATGTTAACAATTCCCTGGACACATTTGTATAGACTTACAAATACGGAACATAAGGAGGCAGAGAGCAGCTGGACAGTCACCGGCTGAACCAATTCAAACACCAATATAATAAGAACATCAATGAACATCTTAAAGGGGTACTCCGGTGAAAACCTTTTTTCTTTTAAATCAACTGGTGGCAGAAAGTTAAACATATTTGTAAATTACTTCTATTAAAAAATCTTAATCCTTCCAGTACTTATTAGCTGCTGAATGCTACGGAGGAAATTCCTTTATTTTTGGAACACTGATGACATCACGAACACAGTGCTCTCTACTGACATCTCTGTCCATTTTAGCAACCATGCATAGCAGATGTATGCTAAGGGCAGCATGGTGGCTCAGTGGTTAGCACTGCTGCCTTGCAGTGCTGGGGACTTTGGTTCAAATCCCACTAAGGACAACAATAAATAAAGCGTTATTATTATTATAATAACGTCAGCAGAGAGAACTGTGCTCATGATGTCATCAGAGAGCATTCCAAAAAGAAAAGAATTTCCTCTGTAGTATTCAGCAGCTAATAAGTACAGGAAGGATTAAGATTTTTTAATAGAAGTAATTTACAAATATGTTTAACTTTCTGCCACCAGTTGATTTAAAAGTAAAAAGGTTTTCACCAGAGTACCCCTTTAAAGTCACACAGGGGGAGTGTTTTAGGGCTGAATGATGACCAGGTTTTGCAGGGAATAGTTACATCTGAGGTTACAAACAACTGTTCACTCTTGGCTAATATGTGAGGGCCCTCATAGGAGTTTACTCAATATGCCCTAATAGCATTGCTATGAACAGCTAAAGGGGTATTCCAATTTTTTTTTCTTCAGCCTATAAGCCCATGATGCCAAGTTATAATACTGTGTGATATGCTTCTATTATCTCTGCGTGGGGCTTTGTCCTGTTTTTCATGCACGAGACCAACCCCAGGAAGTGATGTAGTGCAAGTTTCCTGTTGTCTCTGACCTTCCCCAGCATTCCATGTAGCCAGAGAAAATGTCACAAGTCACATGATCTCCAGGGAGCGCGGCTATGCTGCAGTGGGTGGATGAATAGCAGGGTGTGAAAGGGAGATACTAAAGTAATGTTATCCACTGTAGCATAGCCATGCCCGCCGGAGACCATGTGACTTGAGATATATTGTCTGTGACTACATAGAATGCTGGGAAAGGTCAGAGACGACAGTAAAAGAAAAAGATTTGCACTACAGCTCTTCTGGGTGTGGGTCTAGTGCATGAAAACGGGACAAAGTAGCACATGGAGATAACAGAAGCAAATTACATGGCATTATAACTTGGCATCATGGGTTTAAAGGCTAAAGGAAAAAATCCTGGAATGCCCCTTTTTTATACATTAAAGGGCTTTTACTTTAAAAGCTGAAAATGCAAGGTGAAAGTTTCCACTGCTCCCTTTACTCTACCCATAATCCAAAGTAGGGCTGCACGATATGGGGAAAATGTGCGATTGGGATTATGGGCCTAAATATTGCTATTTCATTATGCAATGCGATATAATAAATGGCAAAATCTCGCCATTTCATATCCAATCTCATCACATTTTCCCCCTATGTCACATTCCCCTCTCCCCCTGCCACATTCTCCCCCATATCACATCTCACCCCCCCATGACATTCCCCCCTCCCCCTGTCACATTCCCCCTCCCCCTGCCACATCCCCCCCTCACATCCACCCGCCCACATTCTCCCCCTTGTCACATTCTCCCCTCCCTGTCACATTCTCCCCCGTCACATTCCCCACTCCGTCACACTCTCCCCCGTCACATTCCCCACTCCCCGTCACATTCCCCACTCCCCGTCACATTCTCCCCCGTCACATTCCCCACTCCCGTCACATTCCCCCTGTCACATTCTCCCCCATATCACATCTCCCCCTCTGTCACATTCTTCCCCCCTGTCAAATGCCCCCGTCACCTTCCCTCCCTCCCCCGTCATATTCCCCCCTGTCACATTATCCCCCCGTCACACCCCCCCTCATCACATTATCCCCGCCCCCCGTCACATTATCCCCCCCGTCACATTATCCCCCCCTTTGTCACATCGCCCCCCATCTGTAACATTACCACCACCCCCGTAACCTCCTCCCCTCCTGTCACATTCTCCCCCCTGTAGGTAGATTTTTGTACTGCAGCAATACACTGGGTTTTCCGGGCGGTTTTCAAATCTCCCACCGTATCCGGGAAACCCAGTTTGTTTGCAGCAGAAAAAGACCTTTCCCCATCAACCAATCACTGGCTTGACACGTGACACAGCTGCGGCCAGTGATTGGCTGAAAAGAGAAAGGTCCTACTACTCGCGATTCGATTGCTTTTGCGATATATCGTGCAGCCCTAATCCAAAGTACCCTAACAATGCATCGCCTTACTTACTGATATAACAGCTAGGTGTACATATAAAGTTGACATATAAGTAGGGCATTATTACTGACACCATCAACACTGTTCAATACAGAAATTAACAGACAAGACAAGAACTATCCCTCCTACAACAGCCAACAACAACACATTGTGAGTAGATTGGAACAAACTGTTAGGGTCACTACAGCTCCGAAACTCTGTGAAGATACTTACTGGGCGTCCATGAATATTCTCAAAATACAGTAGACATTTCTGGAGACTCATTTTTTCCAGATTCATTTGCTTTTTTGTCATATCCTATTTAAAAAAGTTATTGGTATAGTTAGGAGGAATACTACGTGATTATTTTATGTCAGAGAATTTATAGGCAAGTATTCCGATTGGCTTGTTCACACATGCACTTAAAGGGGTTCTCCACCCCTAGACATCTTATTCCTATCCATAGCATAGGGGATAAGATGTCTGATCGCAGGGGTCCCGCCACTGGGGACCCCTGCGATCTTGGCTGCGGCACCCCAGACATCTGGTGCACAGAGCGAACTTTGCTCCATGCCGGAGGATGACTGGCGATGTGGGGGCGGAGGCTCATGACAACACGGTCACGCCCCACTCGTGATGTCACAGCCATGCCCCCTCAATGCAAGTCTATGGGAGAGGGTGTGAGGGCCGTCACGCCCCCTCCCATAGACTTGCATCGAGGGGGCGTGGTTGTGACATGATGAGCCTCCGGCGCTGCACTTGACGCTCTAAACGAACGCTGGGTGCAGCAGGCAGATTGCAGGTGTCCCCAGTGGCAGGACCCCCGCAATCAGACATCTTATCCCTATCCTTTGGATAGGGGATAAGATGTCTAGGGGCGGAGTATCCCTTTAATGCTGAATATGGACAAGCATAACATAGGTCCTTATATTACAATTATCTGCCACTGGCTTTACTTTATCATGAAATTCTGTTTTAAAAGCTAGACTTGTCAACAAAGCCTAGCTCTCTAACTCACAATTCTAAAAAAACGAAAATACACTGTATTTCTTGACGCACTTTTGGCGCACAACGCACCAAAATGAAATACATGTTTTGAATAACTGTGGTGCAAGGAAGTACTAAGCTCACATCAATGGCGTATTTTTAGGTTTGTTCTATTATATAAATAATGAACCAATGTACAAAATACCGGTCCATGAATTATTTCATATGCATATTGTGCAGATTCTGTGGATGGTAAGTTTGAATTATGAATATTGTGTTGTGTAATTTTTGGTAAATTGTATTGCCATTTTTTTTTATATGATTGCTTTTATGCTGCCCTAGTGCATGTGGCATATTGAAAAGGGGGTTGGGCCTTGCCACCTTCCACATTTTCTGAAAATGTACACAATGAATTACTAGATGAGCACCCATATGCCTTTTTACAGAGGCTGAGTGGTCACTGCTAATGAAGCAGACTCGTGAACGGAGATCACCCCATATGCAGGACTTTAGTCCAATCCTGGCAGTTTAACACTCTAAATGCCACAACTGTGGCAGATAGATGACAACTTGACTGATAACACATCTGTTAGGCTCCAATTGGCGCTTCTAGAACACAATCATGAAGTGTTAATCAGTTGGAATGGCAGCCAGAGGCCTTTTGAAATTACGCTATTTTTCCGTTTTTTTATATAAAAAATATATTAAAAATAAATAAAAAATTAGGATGCTTGGTATCACCAGGTGCAAGATTATCCAAACTACTAAAAAAAAAAATATTTTTGATGCCACAAGGTGAATACTGTAAAAAAAATAATGAATAAGCCTTGGTCACATCGCACACATATATATATATATATATATATATATATATATATATATATATATATATATATATATATTAGAAAAAATATCGGTAAAAAGTCACATCTATGTAGAAATGGTAGCAATCAAAACTACAGGTAATGGTGCAAAAATTGAGCCCCCGCACAGCTCTGTGCACAAAACAAAACAAAAAAAAAGTTATGTTTCTCAATAGGGAAATGCAAAGCATTAGATTTTTTTTTAACAAATGTTAAAACATAACAAGAATTGTTTATCATTGTAATCGTAATGACCTAAGTAATCAAGATCACATCATATGGTAGGACAAAAGGGACAAACAGTGCGCTCCTGTGTAGGATCCTTTGTCAGCAATGGAACACCAAGGTCAGGAATACACTCACCTGGTGTAGTTGTGCAATTTCCAGGCACAACACTGATGATTGCTTGTGGAATTGCAACTGCTACGGCTTAACACGCTGGATCCACCAGCGTGAACAAATATGTGAAGAGCAGAGGAACACGTAAGCTTGGTATCGCGCTGTCGCAGAAATCACTGGATTCGGTGCGTATCTTAAGATATATTTATTGTCACACAACGCGTTTCTGGATATAAACTGATCCTTTCTTCAGGCGTGATCACGCCTGAAGAAAGGATCAGTTTATATCCAGAAACACGTGTGACAATAAATATAACTTAAGATACGCACCGAATCCAGTGATTTCTGCGACAGCGCGATTCCAAGCTTCCGTGTTTCTCTGCTCTTCACATCATATGGTAGGGTATTTATTTTTTTTATTGTATTTTGTTTTCATTGTGTTTTATTTTAATTTTATTGTCCCACTAGGGGACTTGACTCTGCAGTGTATTATGCCTGTCAGTGTTACAGTGATAGGCATAGCCAATCAGACTTTTTATTGCACCAAAAATGCGCCAACATTTAAAAGTGTGCACTGCTTTCAACTAGTTAATGTGCTGTGCAGGAGAAATAGACAGCCTGACATGGACACTGGAAAAGCTATCATGAAGCAGCAGTGCTTAGATAACACTATGGCGCATCCATTCTGAGGACTGTAGGGTCTTGACAGGTATGGCATTACATTAGATAAAGTTACTTATGTGCACGTTGTCCTGAACTCTTAGATTCCTAAGTATAGTAATTGTACTTTATCACTTATCTACTAGTACAAGTTTAGAATAAAGGAACCTACACCAAATAGTTTATATACACTATGTACCTTTATATTATCAGGGAGGTTGAGTAACTGTCTCTTCTCCTTTAGCCTCTTCCATACCGTTTCCACTGTCTCCTCTACAGATGACATTGATGAGCTGGTGACTTCGTGCTGCTCCACCACAATGGATGCTACTGGACTTTCTTCATAGGAGGATTTACTTTGAGTGGCTCTTATCACATTTTGGTCTTCAGACATTTTTAGCTTTAACTCTAAAATAAATAATAAATACATGACAAGATTCAGCTTAACATGAAAAAATTATGCCATTCTTTTACAATTGGGCTGGTTTCCGAGTGGCCACTAGAATGGAAATTAGTAGTTTTTTGTTTAGGGGGAGCCTGTCACATTGAAAATGCATACCAACATATCGTCAACAGCAAAAATCCACAAGGGCACGCTATAAACCCTCAAGATAAAATAAATCTATAAAGGTCAGAGTTGTACTTCTAAAACTTCTTTATTGTCCGTTAGATGACATGTTTGGGGACTTATATCCCCTCCTCAGGCTAACTAGACAAGTGCTTTTCTGTTTCACTAGAGGAAGCAGATATAAGTCCCCAAAACACGTTGTTTTAAGGACAATACAGAAGGTTCAGGAATACTATAACTCTGACATTTCAGGATTGTTTTATTCTGAGGGTTTATAGCGCGGTCTCCAGGTATTTTTGCTGTTACCGATATCCTGGTATCTTTCTTACGCTGACCTGCGATTGAGGTCTGGCATATCTATTCAGGCTGCAGCTTCCTCCACTATACCACAGAAGGATCACTTGGCCAAAAAAGCGTATATGTTGTGGTTTTACACAACCCCAAAAAGTAAGCACCTTTCTTGTTGCAACAAGCACTCAAGCAAAGTTATACAGTGTCACTCTATGAAGAACTTCTTCTCTTTCAACTACACGTATTGAATGCTGAAAATACAGTCCAATCTGCAGGCTGCATGTTATAGAGCAGAAGGAGAGAAGCAGATTGATATATATAGTTTTTTTTGGACAAGTTCCAAAAGAATTTGTCATTGATTTCTGTAAATTTGTGCTCATTCTAGGCTCAGTAGTCAAGTGGGAGGTTCTACTCAGTGACTGACACACAATTCAATGTCTGGCGATCAGACCAATGATGAGCCCATGAAGGTGTTAATAATAAGAGCTCCTCACAAGGAAGACATTTGCAATATATTTTAAATATCCCAGAATGGAAGAATCAGCATCCTGCTAAGATGCCAGTATAACCAGGACAGCTGGGGATTCAGAGAGATATTTCAGTCTTTGCAAGAAATCTAGTGCATGGGCTGCAAAGTTAAAGGGGTATTCCAGGCCAAAACTTTTTTTTATATATCAACTGGCTCCGGAAAGTTAAACAGATTTGTAAATTACTTCTATTAAAAAATCTTAATCCTTCCAAAAGTTATTAGCTTCTGAAGTTGAGTTGTTGTATTCTGTCTAACTGCTCTCTGATGACTCATGTCCCGGGAGCTGTCCAGCTCCTATGGGGATATTCTCCCATCATGCACAGCTCCCGGGACGTGACATCATCATTGAGCAGTTAGACAGAAAACTTCAGAAGCTAATAACTATTGGAAGGATTAAGATTTTTTAAAATAAGTAATTTACAAATCTGTTTAACTTTACGGAGCCAGTTGATATATATAAAAAAAGGTTTTGCCTGGAATACCCCTTTAACTGGATGTAAATATAAAAAGTACCTTTGAGCTGTTTACGGGCCTTGGAGAGGTCATTAATCCATTTCAGGACTTCAGGATTGGATGTTTTATCACTATGAGAAGGCTAAAAAACAAATAGAAAAACACATATAAAAACACTTTAAAGGGGTATTCCAGGAAAAAACTTCTTTCTATATATCAACTGGCTCCAGAAAGTTAAACAGATTTGTAAATTACTTCTATTAAAAAAATCTTAATCCTTCCAATAATTATCAGCTGCTGAAGTTGACTTGTTCTTTTCTGTCTGGCAACAGTGCTCTCTGCTGACATTTCTGTTTGTCACGGGAACTGCACAGAGTAGAATAGGTTTGCTATGGGGATTTGCTTCTACTTTGGACAGTTCCCAAAACACGTGTCATCAGAGAGCACTTAGACAGAAAAGAACAACTCAACTTCAGCAGCTAAAAAGTACTGAAAGGATTAATATTTTTTAATAGAAGTAATTTACAAATCTGTTTAACGTTCTAGAGCCAGTTGATATATATAAAAAAGTTTTTTTCCTGGATAACCCCTTTAATGAACCAATGCAAAAATAACTAATAGTCAATTTAAATGTATTCTGATGAAAATACATACATTATTGCTTTATGCATAATAATACGGCTGGACAGGATGCTGGATGGAGTGTGCATGGTAACAGTTTTTATAAGCAGCCAGTGGATACAGGAAACATTCTTTATACCTGTCATATTAAACATGCCATGTGATCTGAAGAAGCTGAACAGATTTATATACAATAAAATAGTTTTTGGGGAAAACATTCAGTCTAATATGCAACTTAGTGATTAAAATTCCTGTCAATTTTCGGCTTAGGAGGTCAGATGACATCAGGTGACGTCACGGCCACGCCCCCTCAATGCAAGTATATGGGAGGGGGCGTGACGGCAGTCACGCCCCCTCCCATAGACTTGCATTGAGGGGACGTGGCCGTGACGTCACAAGCGGGGCGTGCCCGTGGCGTCACGAGCCTCTGGTGCTGCACCCGACGCTCTATAAAAATACTGGGTGCAGCAGGGAGATCGGACATCTTATCCCCTATCCTTGTGATAGGGGATAAGATGTCTTTTTTTAAAAGAGTCACAGCAATGTGCCTTGGATTGTTCAAAAATAAAAGAGACAGAAACACTAACAGATTCTGACCTTCATTTTAAATGGGGAACACTCTATAATAAGAGCTTGTCATACAGTGCCAGGGGACATTATGTCATTTCTGGAATAACGAAGTTGCATTCCTATCCCTCTGACAGAGGTCACGGTTGTGGAGAACTTATGATACTGTCAGCTGTAGTTAGCCATTGTTTATTCTCTATTCCTAGAAAAGTGATGTACTCACACGATAGTTTTTCTCCAGCTCAAATTTATCTTCAAATTTTCTAATCTTCCTCTTCAGGTTCTGTATTTGTTTGGTGAGTTGTATCACGGTCAAGGGTTCTTTTGGATCTTCACAATTCCCTCTTGATGAACTTCTTGGCCTTTAAAGATGACAAGAGAATTAACAACGGCAGTCCTTTCAGACTGGGAAGAAGCTGACAATAGGGTTTTGTCATGGGATGACTGACAGAAATCCCCGAAGGATTGCTTTGTATTCCATATCTCTTATTCTGGGAACCTCTAAACCCAATTACATTGATATTTGTGATAATATGTGCAGCACAAGTTTAGTGGTTCTTTATTCTCTGGAAGCATTATAATAGATTACAAAAAAATTCATTATGGGGTATGTCCAGGAACTGTTTATAAATTAATAAGTAAAAATAGTGGTTTTAGATATTATGTGCCCTCATGATCTGTGTCACACATTAACAAAACTCCCAAAATATTGTTATTAAAGGGAGGTGTTCACTCTGTACAAAATAGGTAGAAGAACTCCCGTCACACACGGATGGATCCAAAATCACCTTAAGTGTTTATTAACGAATATGCATAGCAGTATAGCGACACACAGGACGCGTTTCGGGCACCTCGTGGCCTTCATCAGCTGATCAGTTGATGAAGGCCACGAGGTGGCTGAAACGTGTCTTGTATGTAGCTATACTGCTATGCATATTCGTGAATAAACACTTAAGGTGATTTTGCATCCATCCGTTTGTGCCGGGATTTCTTATACCTATTTAATGACGACTGGTCCACGTGCACCACACCACAGCTACGAGTGCAGACTCCTTCTACTTCTATCTATTCACTCTGTACAATGCTTTTTGTTAAAATGGTCCTCTTACAAGAAGCTGATGTCAAGGAGTCCAGCAACTGGGACACCAGCGATAAACTGTCTTCTGTGGAGGAACCAAACTAAGGATTAACTGGGACTGCTAAAAATAAATCTGTGTTATACATGGATGCGCCAAGTGCCCCAAAATGGGAAATGCACTTTGCAGCTTCTTTCCTCTTTTGCTAAAACATGAGGGGTGCCAAATGACAAACCCGCCCTATTAACATGGAGTATCCTAATTTATTTTATTTTTTTAAACTAGACTGCTGAGCTTTGTTAAACTATATAGGGGGACATTTATGAAAGCATTTACCCGTACTGAAAAAGCCAGTCAAACAACTGACCCCCCCCCCTACCTACTTGGACACATACTAGTCCTGCTGTGTCCATGCATCATCACCTATGTCATGGACACACTTCCTTGATTGACAGCTGTGAGTGCAGGGCTCACACCTGGAGAAAAAGTCCTCCCACTGTCAGCTTGTGTCCCGCTACTGTCAGTGAGGACAAGCTGGGAGTTGTAGTTTTGCTAATGCTAGGGGAGATGTGAGCAGACAGCATACTGAGGGAGGGGGCGGAGACCTGCCCAGTGAGGCCACGCCCCCTCCCTTTGAGAGGAATTCAGTCTAGTGAGCTAAATTAAAAGTGTAATAAAAATAAATAAAGGTGCCAGACACAAAAATTAGATGTACATGGTCAGGATTAGGTACTGAGTGATATATAAAAAAAAATTTTTTTTTGTAGGATCTGACGGGTACACTTTAACTTGAGATTTATCAAAATGCGACTTTGCTAAAAAGTCGTATGGTGGAAAACTATGCTTAAATTCACTCCAGCACATTCCTGGCTTACTAAAATGCCTTACATCCTCTAAAATGAATTGTCCTCTTTTATTAATGGTATTCTTAGTTTTTTTTGTAAAGTGTGTTATAACTACATGATTATTTTTTATTGCTTACTTTTGGGCACTGTCTGTGAATTTTTTTTTGTTTTGTCTTTTGTCTTTTTTTCACACTGATTGCCATAATCAACCTCTTCAACTCCAGCTAATTCCAAAGTTAGCTTGTCATTTAAACTTCAAATTTAAAACTAAAAAGAATAATGACAAAAAAAACGCATATGAGAACATTTTTTATTCACTTAAAACGCAAAAGAGCTTTGCCAAATTTCACAATATGAGGAAAGCAAACAACACATGTAATTATGTATTGTTTAATTGAATTGCCATTGATAAATGCAACAAACATCTTCTAGACACTATATTTATTTATACTTTAACAGGAATTGTACTATAATTCTGTCGTTATTAAAGGGGTACTACCGTGCTGACAACTTATCCCCTATCTAAAGGATAGTGGATAAGTTACCTGATCGCGCAGGGTCCCGCCGCTGCGGACCCCCGCGATCTCGCACGCAGCACCCCGCTCTCATCAGGCCCCGGAGCGATGTTCGCTCCGGGTCTGATGACTGCCGATCACGGGGCCGGAGTATTGTGATGTCACGGCTCCGCCCCCATGTGACGTCACGATCTGCCCCTCAATGTAAGTATATGGCAGGGGGCGAGACAGCTGTCTCGCCCCCTGCATTAGACTTGCATTGAGGGGCGTAGCGTGAAGTCACACGGGGGGGGCGGTGACGTCACGATCACCGGCCCCGTCATCAGACCCGGAGAGGATGTTCGTTCCGGGGCCTGATGAGAGCGGGGTGCTGCATGCGAGATCGCGGGGACCCCAGCGGCGGGACCCTGCGTGATCAGGCAACTTATCCCCTATCCTTTAGATAGGGGATAAGTTGTCAGCACGGTAGTACCCCTTTAACAATGCAATGGGACATAGGCCATTAATAGATACTTATAATAAATAATTAAATAATAAGTAATAGATAAACAAGTGAGGATAGCAAAGAACCACCTCTGTAGTCAACGAGGGAACAGCAGAGCTATCTACGGCGCTCACCTCACAGCTTTTGTTTACGTGGGGGAATTTTCCCGCTTTTGCTTACGTGCGACAAATTTATTAAGGCCGTGCGACAGAATAATAAATTTGTCACACGTAAGCAAAACAGTAGCTGAAAAAAATTACTAAAAAATAGACTATTTAAGCAAAGTTTCATATATGTCCCCCACAGTGATTTTGCTGCCTGAGATTGAACATATTAATAGAAGAATGAGGGCAGATCTGTAGGTTGTGACACAGTTGCAGCCAGGCAGGACAGCGACTCACTTTGAGCCTGTATATTATATGCTAGCTGGGAGACGACTGTCCAACATAATGGTCTTGTAGAAGTAAAGGAAAGTTAATGAATTACATTCTGCTGTTGCACTATATCTATGTGTATGTATTATACCATACCTGACACAACTGCAAGATATATAACAGCTACTTACATCATGAATTGCTGTGCACTTGGTGGGGATGGTGCAGACTCAGGGTCCAAGTTAAATCTTTGACTTTGGCTGAAGATAGAGCAACGTGGAGACAACAATGGATTATCTCCATCTGTGATGTGGAACAGAAGGCGGCTGGTCCCAAGGCTTCGATTATCTTCGGCCACATGGTCTGCATCACTCGGCAATTCTCTATGAACTGATGCTGGCTCTGAAATGAAAGATGAGCAAACAGTTATATGTTTGTTTGTTTGTTTCTTTGTATGTAAGTGCATATTCTTATATCTAATGTGTTTAAATCCTCAAGTGTCAAGTCAGGAAACCATTTGTTTACCCTATCCATACAGAATGGCACTACTAGTTAAAGGGGTACTCCACCCTTAGACATCTTATCCCCTATCTGATTGCTGGGGGTTCAGCAGCTGGGACGCCCCCCCTCCCATCTCTGGCACGACACCCCAGTAATCCGCATGAACAGGGGGAACTCTGCTCTGTGACAGATTATGGACGATTATCCCTTTGACTCTTAACATAATGTTTTAAATACAATCAGGTTGATAAATTATTTGTGGCTAATAGAAGCCAATGCCTGCTACTTCATAGTAGAAGCCAATGTCTTCTCCGTCATAGTAGAAGCCAATGCCTGCTACTTCTAAGTAGAAGCCCCAGCCTGCTCTGCCATTGTAGATATCAATGCCTTTACCCCACAGTAGAAGCCAATGCCTGCTCCCCCATAGTAAAATCCAATATCTGCTCCTCCATAGTTGAAATGAATGCCTGCTTTCCCAAAGTAAAAGACAATATCTTCTACCCCACAGCAAAGACTAATGCCTCCTTTCCCATAGCAGAAGCAATGACTTCTACCCCACACTAGAAATGAATGACTGCTCTCTCATAGTAGAAGTAAATGCCTGCTCCTCCATAACAGAAGTCAATGCCTGCTCCCTCATAACAGAAGTCAATACCTGTTCCTGCAAAGGAGAAGACATTGCCTGCTTCCCCACAGTAAAAGCCAATGCCAGCTCCTCCAAAGTAGAAGCCATTGCCTGCTTCCCTTTAGTAGAATGTAATGCCTGCACCTCTCACCAATGTCTGCTCCCCCATAGTAGAAGGCAATGCCTGATACATCTTAATAGATGCAAGTGCCTGCTCTGTCATAGTAGACATCAATGCCTGCATCCAATAGTAGAAGCCAAGGTCTGCTCCTCCATAGTAGAAGCCAATATCTGCTCCAGCAGAGTAGAAGCACCTGCCTACTTCCCCATTGTACAAGCTAATGCCTGCTTCCCCTTAGTAAAAGCCAATATTTACTCCCGCCAGGGAGCCGGGGGGGGGGGGGGGGGGCTAACAGGGCTATAGCCCTGGGTGTAACCCCAATATTCCCGGGCCTTGGCGCCACCGCTGCTCATTGTTTTAAAGCGGCTGCGGTGTGATAGCCAGTGATAGACAGTGAGCCTGCCGGCCTGGGTCTGCCGACCCACACAGGAGGACATCAGTGACATCACTTGTCAGGCCGGTGCCGGAGAAAAGAAGCTCTGCCAGGTGAGTGTGTTTGTGTGTGCATTTGCATGTGTTTGTGTGTGTCTGTGTGTGTCTGTCTATTCTACCTGATGTGGGGAAACTGCTTCCTAATGTGGGGAATCTATGCTACCTAATGTGGGGAAACTGCTACCTAATGTGGGTAATCTATGCTACCTAATGTGGGGAAACTGCTACCTAATGTGGGGAAACTGCTACCTAATGTGGGTAACTATGCTACTTAATGTGGTTGGCAAACTATGCTACCTAATGTGGGGAAACTGCTTACTAATGTGCGGAAACTGCTTCCTAATGTGGGGAAACTGCTACCTAATATGGGGAAACTGCTACCTAATGTGGAAAAATTGTGCTGCCTAATTTGGGGAAACTGTGCTACCTAATGTGGGGAAACTGTGCTACCTAATGTGGGGAAACTATGCTGCCTACCTAATGTGGGGGAACTATGCTGCCTACATTGACTCACATGGTGAAGAGGTGGGGTAGAAGTGTTGGCCACATCACGACCCCACTACCATCTTATGTCCCTCTGTAGATGTAGGAAAAGTACAACTCTCAGCATGCCCAGACTGGGCTTGCTGGGAATTGTTGTTTTGCAACATCTAGAAGCACCTTGGTTGTAAAAAAAAAACAACAACAAAAAAAAAAAACACTGCATTGAAAGGCTTCCAAGACAGTGTTCCACATCCAGAGTGCCTCCAGGTGTTGCAAATCTACAACTCCCAGCATGCCTAGACAGCCAAAGGCTGTTTGAGCATGCTAAGAGTCATAGTTTTTGGAAGAGCTGAAGGCACCCTGGTTGAGAAACACTCACCTACTGTCATACTGGGCTACCCAACTTATCTACATACATGCTTACCTAACTGCCTAGCTACATAACTGACTACCTACTTCCCTTAAAAAAAACTGTCTACCTAACTACCTGGCTAGTTATCTACCTACATACCTGACTACTTGGCTACCTACTTGCCCATTTTTACTGAGTGGGACACCAAAGGGGGGAATTTTTAGAGTGTGGAGGCCTATAGATGGAGAGATTGTGTAGAGGAGGGCTCTGGCACAGGAAGGCACTGTAAAAATGCAGAGTCTAACATGTTTGTCCTGCAGATGCTGAAGAGATGATTGTTTTGGCTGGAAGAAGACATCATGTTGGTCTGATCCGAATGGAGAAGAAAATAAAAAAGGATGCCGCTGATCAGAAAAGATGCCATCTGTGAGTCCCTAGATGTAATTTTATATTTACTTTCACACGTGCATATTTTTCTGCTGCAGATTTGCTTTAGTACATTTTGCTGCCCACTACCTCTATATGGTCCAGTATATAATCACTTATATGGTATACAGATCCTGTGTACAGCTGGTATCTACCTCTGTATGGTGAATGTATTTGGGAATATGGTCTTGTTTAGTTTATTTTATTCAGTAACAAATATAGTGTTATTAGTCAGTGGTAATGGAGGTGGTCATTGTATGGCGGTATTATTTGTTCCTACTGGTAACACACAAAACTAGTAATGTGCACCTGTGTACATGTTTCATTTGTTTGGAGATGCTGAGATTTTTGTTTTTTGTACTGGTATTATTGGTAATATTGGTCTTAGTTTTGGTTAGATACAGTGGGGCAAAAAAGTATTTAGTCAGCCACCAATTGTGCAAGTTCTCCCACTTAAAAAGATGAAAGAGGCCTGTAATTATCATCATAGGTATACCTCAACTATGAAAGACAGAATGAGAAAAGAAATCCATAAAATCACATTGTCTGATTCACGTTGCCCGGGCGGTGTGTTTGGGATCATTGTCATGCTCAAAGACCCAGCTATGTTTCATCTTCAATGCCCTTGCTGATGGAAGGAGGTTTTCACTCAAAATCTCACGATACATGGCCCCATTCATTCTTTCCTTTACACAGATCAGTTGTCCTGGTCCCTTAGCATAAAAACAGTCCCAAAGCATGATGTTTCCACCCCCATGCTTCACAGTAGATATGGTGTTCTTTGGATGCAACTCAGCATTCTTTCTCCTCCAAGCACAACGAGTTGAGTTTTTTACCAAAAGGTTCTACTTTGGTTTCATCTGACCATATGACATTCTCCCAATCCTCTTCTGGATCGTCCACATGCTCTCTAGCAAACTTCAGTCGGGCCTGGACATGTACTGGCTTAAGCAGGGGGACACGTCTAGTACTGCATGATTTGAGCCCCTGGCTGCTTAGTGTGTTACTGATGGTAGCCTTTGTTACTTTGGTCCCAGCTCTCTGCAGGTCATTCACTAGGTCCCCCCATGTGGTTCTGGGATTTTTGCTCACCGTTCTTGTGATCATTTTTACATCACGGGGGGAGATCTTGCATGGAGTCCCAGATCGAGGGAGATTATCTTGTATGTCTTCCATTTTCTAATAATTACTCCAACAGTTGATTTCTTCACACCAAGCTGCTTTCCTATTGCAGATTCAGTCTTCCCAGCCTGGTGCAGGTCTACAATTTTGTTTCTGGTGTCCTTCGACAGCTCTTTGGTCTTAGCCATAGTGGGGTTTGGAGTGTGACTGTTTGAGGTTGTGGACAGATGTATTTTATACTGATAAGTTCAAATAGGTGCCATTAATACAGCTGACAAGTGGGGGACAGAGGAGACTCTTAAAGAAGAAGTATCTGTGAGAGCCAGAAATCTTGTCTGTTTGTAGGTGACCAAATACTTATTTTCCACCATAGTTTGCAAAAAAATTATTTAAAAATCAGACAATGTGATTTTATGGATTATTTTTCTCATTATGTCTCTCATAGTTGAGATATAGCGCTGCGGAATCTGTAGGCGCAAATAAATAAGTATATCTATGATGAAAATTACAGGCCTCTCTCATCTTTTTAAGTGGTAGAACTTGCACAATTGGTGGCTGACTAAATACTTTTTTGCCCCACTGTATGGTCACTAACAGTAGGGCAGTAATATGTATGGTGATAATTATCCTTGTATACTGGTATACTGTGCGCGATTGGGTGTGAATGAGTGTGTGGTTTGGGGCATGACTTGGGTATGGTTAGGAGCGTGACTGGTTGTGGTTAGGGGCATGGCTTGGGCTATGGGTTCTAGCCCCCGATCTTTTTCAGAACATAGCAACACCCAGAGGCGTAGTGTGGGGGGTGCAGGGGGGGGGGGCGGCTGCACCGGGCGCAACATCTGGGGGAGCGCGCTCGCACTCGCAGCTCTCTGCCCCTGCCTGGCTCACTCACTCTCTCTGCAGTGCGGGCTGTGCGAATCCGATCCGAGCTGCCGGGTCGCTGCCCACTGTGGAGGCAGTGGCGGATCCAGGGGGGGGACAATTGCCCCCCCACCCCCCGAGATTGTTGCCCCTCTTCCTGAACTATCGCATGGTGGAGCGGGAGCTGTCGGCTGTCCCGCTCCACCACCCCTTTCTCATGCCCGTCACCTTGCTATCACACGCCGCGGCTGCTCCATTCCTGCAGTCAGTGAGAGCCAATCACAGCAGGCCGTGACATCATCGCGCCGGCGCTCCGGAGATCACGTCCCCGCAGCTCTCACTGACTACAGGAATGGAGCAGCCGCAGCGTGGGGGAAAGGTGACGGGCGTGAGAAAGGGGAGGGGGGAGCAAATTATAAGTGAGAGGGGCAAATGATGAGTAAGGGGCACATGCCAGGGGGGGCATTATATGTGGGGGCACATGACAGGACCCCCCCCCTGTCATGTGCCCTTCATATATAATACCCCATGTCCTGTGCCCCTCACATATAATGCCCCCCCTGACATGTGCCCTTTGCATATAATGCCCCCTGTCCTGCCCCCTCAGGGGGCATTATATGTGAGGGGCACATGTCAGGGAGGCATTATATGTGAGGGGTACAGGACAGAGGACATTATAAGTCAGGGTCACATGTTAGGGGGGCATTATATGTGGGGGCACATGACAGGGGGGCATTATATGTGAGGGGCACATGTCAGGGGGCAATATATGTGGGGGCACATGACAGGGGCCCCCTGTCATGTGCCCATATAATGCACATATAATGCCCCCCTGACATTTGCCGCTTACTTATAATACCCAAAGTCCTGTGCCTTGGATCATCTCCAGGGTATGGTTCCATTTTGATGTTTAGTTTTTGTTCTTGATATTTTTTGTCGTTTACGATGGTTGTGAGACGACATAGCATGGCCCATGCTAGGTTACTACATTTGTAGATTTGTATTCATAGACCTGCTGAAAATGTGGAGAATGTGTAATGCATGTTCGTACTCAATAAAGTGTTTGAAAATAAACTTGTATTTAGATGCATTTTACTTTAATTACATCAGTATTTTCATAGCAAACAATACATGTGCTTAGGGGGTAAGGGTTTCTTTAACTAATCTAGTGGAAGAGATTCAAGTGCTAAAATCCACGGATTAGGGGGCGCAAATTACTTGCCTTGCCCCAGGTGCTGACAACCCACGCTACGCCACTGGCAATACCCCTGGCTCCTGCACAGTAGAAGCCAATGTATAGTCCCCCCATAGTACAAGCTAATGCCTGCTTCCCCTTAGTACAAGCTAATGCCTGCTTCCCCTTAGTACAAGCTAATGCCTGCTTCCCCTTAGTACAAGCTAATGCCTGCTTCCCCTTAGTACAAGCTAATGCCTGCTTCCCCTTAGTACAAGCTAATGCCTGCTTCCCCTTAGTACAAGCTAATGCCTGCTTCCCCTTAGTACAAGCTAATGCCTGCTTCCCCTTAGTACAAGCTAATGCCTGCTTCCCCTTAGTACAAGCTAATGCCTGCTTCCTCTTAGTACAAGCTAATGCCTGCTTCCTCTTAGTACAAGCTAATGCCTGCTTCCCCTTAGAAAAAGTCAATGTCTGATCTCCCCTAAAAGAAAATGTAGGCTTTAGGGTTGAGAAAGTAGATGCATTAGCAGCCTTTGCAGCTTACTTATATTTTCTTTACCATCTTAGTAACATATTATGTATTATTGCACAGAGTGTATTAATTGGTCCTAAAACATTCTTTTTCCATTTATTATACTTATTTAATGTTCTATACAAAAAGCCTATTCCCTCATAAATCCATGAAGGAAAACGTAAGGATAAGTAAATTAAGAAGAAAGCAATTCGGGACAAGTATATGTTGCTGTGCATCTGAACCATTTCATTATCAAGACCTCTGACATACAATAAATACAGTATAACAAAAGAAAAAATTAGGTTTTCAAATGCAAGATAAAAAAATCCGATGACTGGGCACTATGAAAAATGACATCCGGAGGTGGCAGCGTCACCGTAATGTCATACGGGGCTGGAACAAAACAGCCTCTGTGTCTAAAAATGTAGTGATATAGAAGAATACGGCGGCACACTGCTTGAAGTGTATTTGCAAAAGTTATATATAATTTATTCCTCTATGTTACACAGAATTAGATATTGTTCAATGCTAAATTTTACAGAATTTTGGGATTTGTCAATGTACAAAGAGGATATGGCCTGTGTTGTGTCCCAGTCACGGATGTGGTCTACTGTGTCCCTCACCAGTATGGTAAGCCTAACAACTAAAGCAGCCCTGGTATATAGTGGTTTCCAGACCTCTACCTGTTGCAAAACTACAACTCCCAGCATGTCCGGACAGCCGTTGGCTGTCCGGGCATGCTGGGAGTTGTAGTTGTGCAACAGCTGGAGGTCCATAGTTTGCAGACCACTGCTATTATTATGTTACCTTCTGCTCTCACCATAAAGTTGTGGCTGCAGAGGCCGCACTTCTATTTCAGTGAAATGGCGTTTCTGACGTATTTTACCGGAAAAAAAAATCTTTGCTAGAATTAAAAGACACGCTAATGGTGTTTTTATCACTGTTCCCAAGACAAAAAACATACCGTATATACTCGAGTATAAGCAGAGTTTTTCAGCAGGATTTTTCGTGCTGAAAACGCCCCCCTCGGCTTATACTCGAGTGAACTCTCCGCCTGTCAATCCCTTCTCAGTGGTCTCCAACCTGTGGACCTCCAGATGTTGCAAAACTACAACTCCCAGCATGCCCCGACACACATAGACTGTCCGGGCATGCTGGGTGTTGTAGTTTTGAAAGCTCTGGAGGTCCGCATGTTGAAGACCACTGCGGCCTTAGTCATCATCCAGCCCCCCCCCTCCCCTTTTGTTTTGTACTCACCTCCCCTTGGCGTGAAGTTAGGGTGAGCTGGTCCGGGCCATCTATGCTGCAGTGGGGGGATGGTTAGTCGTTCCGGGCTGTCCCTTTTCACCGGGGGGCCCTCTTCTCCGCTCCGGCCCCGGGCTAGTGACGTTGCCTTGACGACGACGCACAGGGACGTTGCGCATGAATGTCCTTGTGTGTCGTTGTCAAGGCAACATCACTACTCCGGGGCAGGCCCGAAGCGCGGAGAAGAGGGCCCCCCGGTGAAAATGGACAGCCCGGAACGACTAATCCTCCCCACCGGATGGTCCCAGCAGCATAGATGGCCCGGACCAGCTCACCCTAACTTCACGCCGAGGGGAGGTGAGTACAAAACAAAAGGGGGGGGGGGGAGGGCTGGATGATGACTAAGGCTGCAGTGGTCTTCAACCTGCGGACATCCAGAGGTTTCAAAACACTGAAAGTTGTAGTTTTGCAACATCTGGAGGTCCGCAAGTTGAAGACCACTGATGAGGGGATTGACAGGCGGTGATGATGAAGGGAGGGGGGGGTGATGACGGGGGTCTGGATGATTACATGGGGGGATGATGTATTTCCCACCCTAGGCTTATAGTCGAGTCAATAACTTTTCCTGGGTTTTTAGGATGAAATTACGGGCCTCGGCTTATATTCGGGTCGGCTTATACTCGAGTATATACGGTAATGCACAAAATGCATCAGCCATGCCATTCTGCTAGACTAAAACATAATTTGCTATATTGGCAGCAATGTGAACAAGGCCATAGACGGACAAAATAAACATTTCATTAGTATCACACTGAATATATACAGTGTTGACTTGCATGCAAAACAAATGGGAGATACTGTGATGTTGTCATCCATTGTAGTCATTTTGTTATGAGAAGTTATTCTAGGAAGTATTCAAAAAATTGCTTCTATGCGAAAACATGGTGTGTTATGCAATAAAAATGTTATTTTCCCATGGAGAAGTCATTTGGGGAAAAAATGTATGCTTGATCTGCAGAGTATACATGTTTATTTCCATATTTTTTTTATTGTATGCTTTATCTTTTACTGTTATTTGCATGAATATAATTCCTCTCCTCTTCATATTGTGACATCACTGTGTGCACTTTTTCCTTCTATGTAATGTTTCCTTTTTTGTGGGAGGGAAGGTTTTTTTTTGTACCTTGAACATAGGCGTTGGGGTAACAAGTTGGTTTTGTTTGTGATTTTAATGTACATTTACTGTGACTTGATTCTTTTATTTCTGTTTTGTGACATCACTGTATGCATTATTCCTGTATTGTGATACACTGTGACCATGATAACTGTACTGTGACATCACTGAGTGTACAGTAATATACTATTTCCATGATTACTCTACTGTGACATCACTGTGTGCATTATTACTGCACATTAACATACTGTTTCCACGATTACTCTACTGTGACATCACTGTGTGCATTATTCCTGTACATTACCATACTGTTTCCATGATTACTCTACTGTGACATCACTTTGTGCATAATTCCTGTATTTTGATACACTGTGACCATATTTACTACACTGTCATATCACTGTGTGCATTATTCCTGTATGCACTGTTTCCATAATATACTGTTTCCATGATTACTGTACTGTGACATCACTGTGTGCGTTACTCCTGTACAGGAATATGCTGTGATCATGATTACTTTACTGTGACATGCCTGTGTGCTATATTCCTGTACAGGGATAAACTATGATCTTGATTACTGTATTGTGACATCAATGTGTGTGCATTATTCCTGTACAGTGATACACTGTGGATTATCGTACTGTGACATATTGTGTGGATTATTCCAGTACATTGATATACTGTGACCATGATTTCCATACTGTGACATCACTGGGTAAACACCTATATACTGAGACATCCATCTATCAAGACAGCTAGATGTAGCACTGAGATTCCCAAGATCATCACATATTAAATAGAGCAACCCCTTCAAGTTTACCTTTTTTTGTCATAAATTTACTTTATATTAAAAAGTAAATTGACATTCTGAATAATAACATTATGTGACTATAAAATGCTATTAGCTGGTAACAGGCAAATAGACCACTTGTCATGGCAAAATACATAACACTCTGTAATGGCAGATCAAACATATGTGTTACAAAACACAATAAATATCACATCTTCTACAAGTCCAGAACACATACAAAATCTTATTCATTGTAACCAGACAAGCAATGTAAACTAAAAACAGCTTCCGTAATCTTAAATTCAACATCGACTGAAAGATTTTTCTTTGTGAGACAATTCAGCTAATATTTGTTACATGTTGGAATGACTGAGAACAGAATACATGCAAACATACAGTATTTTATTACTGGAACTATTCTTTCTGTAATCTATTTATTTCAATTCTGGGTTGTTTGATTTGTGGGGGTTTGTGTGTCAATATCAGATCTGCCATCAGTGTCTATGGGGAGGGACACCCCCTTTTTGATGATCACTGTAACCATAACAACTAGCCACCAAGAATAATTGTAAACATGACTTATACATTTTATCCAGTGTAACAAAAACTGCACGATCACTACTAAAAATGGAAAGGTGATTGTTTACTAAATTGTGCTTGGAACATCTATACGGTGTCCATTTTAGGACGTCGTCAATCGTCAGCCGTAACTTCGTCCTCCTTCAGGTGAAACAGCATCCCGCCTCCTCCCTCACACCAATCGCCATCATCCTTCAGCCACAACTCCATCCTCACTCATCCGAAACTCCCTCGTCCAAAACGCTGTCATGCCTCAGATGATTCTCCCTCAGACGCAACTTCCTGCCACATAGCAGAGCCAACGCTGCACAGTATGTATAGCAGAATCAAAACTGTAAAACTTGCACGTGTGTACTACAGACACTGCATGTGCTACAGAGTCGGTATAGCAGAGCTGACATTGAATATTGTGTACAGCAGAACCCGTATAGCAGAGAGCCGACACTGACTCGGCTCTGCTACAGGGCAGGAAAGTTTTTTGTCTGAGGGATGACGGAGTTTTGGATGAGAGACTTTAGGATGACAAAGGAGGCAGGAGGGAGTTGTGGCTGACGCCTGACAGAGATTGGCCCGAGGGAGGAGGCGGGACACCGTTTCACCTGACGGAGGACGGAGTTACGACTGACGACTGATGACATCCTAAAACGGACACCGAACATATGAATTACCATCTCCTCTAATGATCACCTTTATTGTGAGATATACTGAATAGAATTGGTACTTTTAGCACAAACCTGGGGTGAAACCGACATAGTGACAAAATATAATGAAAACATTTGCACCTCCTTTTGTGTTTAGCGTCCACTCCTGGTTTAGTCTAAAGATACTTACAAAAATACAATAAAAGGCGTATACTGTAAGAAATATTATTCTTGGTTGACAGCAATTTACATTGATCAGCCTATATACCGTTTTTCAACACCAAACAATGTAAACATCCTATTGCTTGGATTTTGCTGTGATCAGAACTAAACTATTCAGATGGCAAAACCTGACTTAATGAGATGTGGTTCTAATACTGACTAAACATGCGGACATCAGTCCGATTCAATTAAAAGCTTTATTTGGATGTCCACTTTAACCTGAGTAAACAATGTCTACAATGAAATTTCATAGAGCTGAAAGGCAAGCTGCTCATTGTCATTTGGCGTGTAATGAATGCTGATGTAATGACAGACTCTACAGTGCATTGCACACTACACTTTCCAGAGCACAAGCCGTCTCCAGACAAGGCAATGCGTGAGCCAAAAGGAGCAGATTTCCTGCTTTCAAATAATGAGGATTAAGGCTTTTCATTAGACAATAGACACAAGTCCAGAAATGATACATGATGGAGTCATATGGCATGGTTCTACAGAATGGCTGTTCATTCTTATATAACTGGTGGTCCTTACCTGCATGGTTGGCAGCATCACTTGGTACAGTCTGGATTAGAGAAGTGGTCGCCTCTTTGCAGCCATGAGACTGTACTACAACCTCCTCCTGAGATGGTAAAAAAGCAGAGCACAGATCAGATTCTAAGGCTTGTAGCTTCAGGAAGGAATTCTGCAAACAGAAGCAGAACATCAGGCTGGCTGCAAATGGCACTGAGATGTGATAGCAATCCTGTAATACCCCAACAGCAGCCGCAGCAGAAGGCTTCCCTATAACAGGATTGCAAGCTCTTTAATGGGGGAACCACCAGGCTGAGCCTACGCAAATGTGACACGTGGGCTCTGCAGCTCCGCAAATCCTCACGCATATGGATTATTAATGACACCCGGGGATGGCGATTCCGTCAGACTGACCTCATTTTCTCTTAGATCAATGCATCTGCTGCAGGGGGGAGGGGAGATCAATGCTTACTATAGGCTCGCAGCCATTCATTCATGACTGTGACATCAGCATGTCCTGACTACAGAACACACCCCCTGCCATTGATGAAAAGAACACCATACCTTTACACACTAACAGAGGGGGTTAAAGGCGTGGGTGCCGCATGGAGAGCTGTCACAATACAATTTATCTGCTGCTTGTACTCCCTATAATATTAAAACATGAATCCATTTATTTTCCATGCACACCTTCCCGTCACATAAACAATGGCACATTTATGTGCCAGTTCTATTTATTGCCCGTCCTATCGAGTTACTAGGAAATCACATTAATAAATTACCAGCATCTGTTAAATGAGCAGCAGACCTTACTGCAGATCCCTGCCTTTGGCTAGCATACTGTGTATGTTCTGGATGAGACGTGCAATGTTTCAGGGACACCTTACTCTCTGTGATGGAAAAGAAGATGTCGTTCACCAGCAGAGCTCGGCTGGGCACCATGAGTCATTCCAGCTCCCCCCAGATCGCCCATTAACTGCACACAGGGGAGCAGCACGGATCTATGCTGCAGTGCCCACCACCGTTACTAACACTCCTGCTTATGCAAATATGTCCCCATGGTTATAATAACCAGGTTTACATCCAAACAAAGAATTGTATTCTATTCCAGGTACAACGAAAAGCTGCCGTGATTCATTCTATGGAGAAAAACAAAAGAAAACGCTCGCTATATGCACAATGTAAGGAGACATTATGTAAAATATGTCATTCACTTATTTTTATTTGGATAACCCTTATACGATGGGTATAATTTGGAGAGTTCTTACTTAAAATAGGTTTAAAAACAAATCCCTAAAATACAAAACTGAGCAGGATGACAGGAAATTCCGTGCTCAGCCTCCTCGATCACAATTCATGGAGAGATTAGAAACTTAAGGGGGTACTCCACTGGCGGAAGCAAATGTTACGAAGGCTGTTTTCACGACAGGAGACAGCCACAGCCCCTTGTGACGTGACAGCGAGGCCACCTCAATGCAAGTCTATGGGAAAGGGCATGACGCAGCGCGAAAACAGCGTTTGGAACTTTTAGCCAGTGGAGTACCCCTTTAATCCGGTCATACACTTCAGATAGTGGTTGATCATATGGTTGCTTGGTTGCTTTCAAATTTAACTTGGCTGAGCATGCATTTTTTGAGTCGTAAGAGGTGGGTAAGCCACTGTTAGTGTTATGACCACAAGGGTGCTGAGACGAATGATGGCCAAAAAGACTCAAAACATGCTAACAAAATTAGCCACCACTTTGGTTTGCAGAATCTAAGGTGCCCCTTGCAAAGCAGGATGGACCTTACTGCTAGGGACCCAGGCATACAAATGGTTGCATACAAACCCAGAGAGCCCGAGACAGGCAAGGGAATAAGTCAGAACCAGTAGGGCACGGATAAACCAAATCAGCAGGTAGGGGATATCTAGAAGACAGAGTCAGCAAACCAGAGCAATCTAAAAATACTAGGTAAGGGCCTAATGTAAATATGGTGCCTCAGTTTAGGATTGAATTGGAAACCAAGCCAGGGAACTCATTCGTTCAGCATCCTGAACAGCATTACACAGCTAGGGTGTTTGACATGGAAAACCCAATGTAATCGTTCCAAGTGCCGCCAATGGACAGAACCCACGGATGGAAAAGGAAGAACTAACAGCTTAAAAAGGCCCTTAAAGCGCAACTGTCATGAATTTGTACCCCATAAACTAATCGCAGGGTAACAAAGTTCTTTAGAATTACTCTCCAGGTATACCTTTTACGGCTTTCTAGCAGCTTTTTTCAGGCTAAAAAATGCTTTATAAGACAGCCAGCAACAGGCGGATAGGCGTGGCTATGGCCCGCGGCCGCCACGCCTATCTCCTGTATATCATCGCTAGGACAGCTGTGTGATTGGTCCCAGCACATAGGCCCCTTATTATCCTTATCTGTGGCGGCGAACAAATGTATAAGTAAAACAAGTGCCCATCTCCTACTAGGTTACAGTGCCCATTCTCCTATTAGTGGCAGAGCATTACGCTGCACACTGCGGCCGGGAGCGAGCGCTTGCTATGAAAACCAGCTGCCCGCAGCGCCGGTGATGTGAAGAAAACTCTACTGGTGCTGCGGGACGCAAGCGCTCTCTACTGATGGCCACGGCGCTGAGGCCGGCTAGTTTTCATAGCAAGCGCTCGCTCGCGGCCCCAGTGCGCAGCGTAATGCTCTGCCGCTTGCTATGCAAACTAACCCCCTGTGACGACACTGTAACCTAATAGGAGAACGGGCACTGTAACCTAATAGGAGAACAGGCACTTGTTTTACTTATACATTTGTATGTTTGCCGCCACAGATAAGGAAAATAAAGGGGCCTATGTGCTGGGACCAATCACACAGCGGTCTTAGCCATGACATACAGGAGATAGGCGTGGCTATGGTCCGCGGGCGCCACACCTGTCCGACTGTTGCTGGCTGTCTTATAAAGCATTTTTTTTGCCTGAAAAAAAGCTGCTAGAAAGCCGTAAAAGGTATACCTGGACTGGAGAGTAATTCTAAAGAGCTTTGTTACCCTGTGATTAGTTTATGAGGGTACAAATTTGTGACAGTTGCGCTTTAAATGGGCACAGTCATATCCAAAACTTTTTATATTTTGTTACTGATGAAAATTAAAGAACATCTGTAATATGGTTGTTTAAAGTTTTTGATTATTTAATAAAGAAAACCCCACCACTAGGGGTCCCCATACCTATTGGGGCACTAACCTGTCCTGCAGCAGCATCAGGCTCATGGACAAGACACACCAATCACCTCCCACCATCACAAGGGAGGGACATGCTCCCTTACCCTGAGAGGATTTATAACACTGTTAGAGTTAATAAATAGAGGTATTTTTATAAAAAAATCCAAGCTATTTGGCCGCCAAATTTGCAAGCTAAGTACCTCACTGTTTCATAATTTCATATTTTCATTTGTTGCACTACAGCTGTATAGCTTTTCATGTTTTATCTATATACTCATGTTTCATCTATATACTCATGTTTTATCTATATCTTTGTGCTAGCGGTGTGCTGCTGTATTCTCCTGTTGCTATATATATATATATATATATATATATATGTGATAGAGGCATAACAATTAGATGTCCATGGATTAGGTACTGCCCGGGCTGCAAAAATAAACTACGTGCCCTTGTCGGTCCGGTACCGGCCTCATGGTCCAGCGGAGACGTCAAAGACCCGTCGGCGTATCACCGGCCACAGCGATGTCCTGCCCTGGCCGGTGATAGGCTGAGCGCACTGTCATGTAAGGAGCTCTGGCCAGCTTCTTACATGATAGTGCGCTCAGCCTATCACCGGCCAGGGCGGAACATCGCTGCGGCCGGTGATACGCCAATGGCTCTGTGACATCTCCAGGAAGTTGAATGAGGTTCGCACCGCTGGACCGTGAATCCGGTACCGGACCGACGGGGGCACATAGGAAGGTATGTTAAAGTTTATTTTGTGTAATTTTGCAGCCTGGGCACAGCAATATTTGTGAAGTACAAAATAATCAAGTATGTTTCAATCCAACTCGTTCTCTGATGTTGGGGAAGAGTCAAGAGGCCACCATACACATAGGCAGGGATGGCCAAAATTGTCCTTTGGTGACCAAATCTCATATATCATTGACATTTGGTTCTTTTGTTTATATATTTTTCTCATCTTCCCCAGGACACATGTGGGCAGCAGGTGATCTTTCATATCCTAGGAAAACAGATTGACATTGCTGTCCATGTAATTTTATTTTTATAGCTTTTTATCATGTTTTATGGGATGTGAGGTGAGCAAAAACAGCAATTCTGGCAATTCGTTTTTTTTTATTTTTCTTGTTTATTTTATGGTTTAAATTATGTTATATTTTAGTAGTTCAAACATTTCCGCATGTGGTGATGCCGATTAAGTTAAAGGGAACCTGTCAGGTAACTTAATCACTATAAGCCCTCCCCCGCATAAGTTTTCTCTGAAGCTAGGCTATCATAAAAAACAACATCTAGCCTGTCTTCCCTTTCCCCTTTTTCTCTTTTTCGGCAATCCCATTTTATTGCCAAAAATTTTTATAAAACTTTGAATGAGAGAATAAAAAACACATATGAAAAATGTCTCAATGTTATGTCAAGGATTTCTCACCCTGTCATTTCACAGAAACAAGGCAAACTTTTTGTCAATAACGGTATACAAAAAATAGCTCTATAAACAGGACGCGGACATGTACGCGAGACATATGTACAGTACATATTTACTTTAGGACATCTCTAAGAAGTTCTTCCCAAAGGGAAATCATCCAAGTAAATGGGACAAAACATAAAAAATAAAGGTAACACTAAGATAACACATCCTAGATCTGAATAAACTATTTTTATGAAATACTTTAGTCGTTACATAGTTGAATGTGCTGATCAAAAAATCATACAAAAATGATCAATGGAAATCATATGAATCAACCAACCCATGGAGGTCTGGATATGGAGTCACACTCAAAATCAAAGTGGAAAACCACACTACAGGCTGATCCAACTTTGATGTAATGTCCTTAAAATAAGTCAAAATGAGGCTCAGCAGTGTGTGTGGCCTCCACGTGCCCGTATGACCTCCTTACAATGCCTGGGCATGCTCCTGATAAGGAGGCAATGGTATCCTGAGGGATGTCCTCACAGACTTGGACTAAAGCATCTGCCAACTCCTGCACAGTCTGTGGTGCAAGTGGCGTTGGTGGATGGAGCGAGACATGATGTCCCAGATGTGCTCAACCGGATTCATGTCTGGGGAACTGGCGGGCCAATCCACAGCATCAATGCCTTCCTCTTGCAGGAACTGCTGCCACACTCCAGACACATGAGGTCTAGCATTGTCTTGCATTAGGAGGATTGACTTGGAGTTACATTGTGTTGTTTAAGTGTTCCCTTTATTTTTACTTTTCTAATTTCTTGCCAACTTTCATGACAACAAAACCAAAGTCTAAAAATTGTATATTTTATCAATGTATAAGCCTTTTTATAAAATGAAGTATTTCTCAACAAATAACCTGGAGGTCTATCTCCTGAATAAGGCACACTGCTCCAAAACATAAGAGTATAGACATTAGATCACCAACTGCTGAAGGTTTGACACCTTTTACTCTCCACCAAATACATTCATAGAGGGCCAGTGCAAGTTTTTTTATCTATATAGGCAAATGAGCATTTTGGTGCCCCCTACCCTGCTGCATACGACCCAGTATCCCCAACGCAAATGTTTGCACATTTGTTGCCTTGGCCCTTTTGTAGGGTTTTATTTCATTTTCGTTGGTTTTGCGGATTTTTCTAGTGCATTATGTTGCATGCTGGTGCAGACATGTCACAGATAGAGCAGGCAAAATTAAATAAATAAATAAGACAGCTAAACCTGATGTTACCAGTGGGGTACCTCAGGGATCTGTACTGGGAAAAATTTTGCATCATATCTTTTTGGTTATATCACAAAAGGTCTCGATGGTAAGGTATGTCTTTTTGATGATGACACAAAGATATGTAACAGGGTTGATGTTCATGGAGGGATACACCAAATGGAAAAGGATTTGGGCAAACTAGAAGAATGGTCAGAACTCTGGCAACTGGAATTTAATGTGGATAACTGCAAGATAATGCACCTGGGGCTTAAAAACCCTCAGGCAGAATATAGAATATTTAACACAGTCCTGACATCAGTATCTGAGGAAAGGGATTTGGGAGTAATTATTTCAGAAGACTTAAAAGTAGGAAGACAACGTAATAGAGGAGTAGGAAATGCTAGCATGTATAGGGAGAGGTATAAGCAGTAGAAAGAGAGAAGTGTTCATGTCGCTGTACAGAACACTGGTGAGACCTCACTTGGAGTATTGTGAGCAGTACTGGAGGCCATATCTCCAGAAGGATATAGATACTCTAGAGAGAGTTCAGAGAAGATACTAAACTAGTACATGGATTGCAGAATAAAACTTACCAGGAAAGGTTAAAGGACCTTAACATGTATAGCTTGGAAGAAAGAAGAGACAGAGGGGATATGATAGAGACTTTTAAATACATTAAGGGAACCAACACGGTAAAAGAAGGAGAGTATATTTAAAAGATGAAAAACTACCACAAGAGGACATAGTTTTAAATTAGAGGGGCAAAGGTTTAAAAGCAATATGAGGAAGTATTACTGTATCACTTTACTGAGAGAGTAGTAGATACATGGAATAGCCTTCCTGCAGAAGTGGTCACTGCAAATACAGTGAAGGAGTTTAAACATGCATGGGATAAGCATAAGGCTATCCTTCATATAAGATAGGGCCAGGGACAATTGATAGGATTCAGATTATTGGGCAGACTAGATGGGCCAAATGGTTCTTATCTGCCGACACATTCTAGGTTTCTAAAAAGCTTAGTAAATGAAGGCCCATGATAATTAATGCAATATACCTAAAGTTATTTCCCCTTTTGTAACGAATAATTCTATGCATAAGTTTGAGATACATTCTAAAGGTGAGATACTGTTTATTCATGTCCACTACACAACTACAGGAGAATAAAAGGTTTCTCCATCAAGCAGCTAACTATCAATGACTGGTGGCAGGAAAATTATTACATGTCACTATAACCCTGAAACCACAGGTTGCTGTAAACAGCACAGAACATAATTCCTGCCTCTCGGTCAGTGCTGCTGAAAGCTCCAAATGAGAAGTTCCTATTTATGGCACTGACGCATAAGGCTATTGTTTAAAGCACAGCAAAAGACACCAAGGCTGCGGGAGAGAAGATGCAGAGAAAATTATTTTTTTCCTCCAACAAAAACAATTTAGCGTTTTTACTAAATGAAATAGAACAAGGTAGCTGTCTTTAAAGGTTTTAAGCTTTACTTTTTTGCAGGATCGATTACAGTCATGTCAGATCCATTTTGCAAGGAATTCAGACATCTTGGGGGCAGAGGCTGAACTGGAAAAAAGGGAAATTCTCATGATTATTTATATAAATGCCCACATAACGATGCCAGACTGCCCAGCACTGCCCACGGCACTTTTAGGAGACCCCTTTCTAGTCAACCTGTGCACGTCCCTGGTCTGGTGCAATGCATATCTGATAGGGTGGGACCATAGTGACAATTTAAACATAGCCTTTATGCCCAGGGATCATGGGTATTCCAATGTTTATCACAGAGATATTCTGCTGTGTATTCCTAGAACTGCCATGATTTCTAAGTGTTATGTCAGTTTTTCTGTATTTTGTATTTTTGCTTTGGGTCCTGTTCAGAAATTGTTTTTGTCTGAATAGTTTCTGTGTTAATTCTCCCTGGTTTGGGAAGAGTTAATGCTTTCAGCCTATGGGATCCCGGGAGAGGTTATTTAGACCCTAGCTCTGCTGGAACTCGCTGCTGTTAATTAGACCAGTACTCTGACCATGTCTTGTTTATGATTACACCTTAGCTATGTCTGTTTGAACACATTCATCCTGATCTTTAACCATGGTTATCTGTCCTGTTTGATAAATAGATTTTAGCCTGCTTTTTTTTTGTACATTTGTCAGGTTTTAGTATTTGTGTATGTTTGTTCTGCATTTTTCTTTGTGTTGTCTTAATCTGTATTCACACTGTGCGTTATGTCAGTCCTGTTTTGACCTTGTTATCCTGCAACTCCGAGGACAGAATCCTGTTCTGAGTCTTGTACTATTCTGTCTATCTAGGACTGAGTGAGTCTTGTGCCTGTACCATGTTTGCATGTATTTAGGATTTTTGTTTCCTCCTATCCAGTATCCTGATCACTTGGTGGAGAGTGCCCGCTGACTAGGAGCCTATTTGGCTCTGGTATTGATGTCCCTCCATGTTTGGAGTGGGGTGTCTAGTGTATTCCTTGTTCTGAGTCCAGTGTGAACAGTGCTCTTGATTTCCTGACCCATTTAGTGTTCTGACATTCAGTTAACCTGTTCATCACCTACATCTCCTGGTTTTGTCTGCTGTATACATATCCCCATATCTAGTCTTGTTCATATTATCATATCTGCCGTTAATCTTGATTCCGGTTTCTGAACTGTATGTTAGTATGCTATATCCTGCCTTGTTTGTATTTATATATCTGTTTATTGGTTCCGTTATGTGTCTGACTTGTTTCCGACTTTGTATAGTTCTGTTTGTTTTGTTGACTTAGCCACCCATGCACTTTAGCGCTAGGAAGGGACCGGCTCTAAGTCGTCGATCCGTCATTTAGGGCCGATGAGCAAGTAGGCAGGGTAAGTGGTCTTAGGGACAGCTTTAGGGCTTACTTCTCCCTGCATGACACTAAGTTTATGATTTAGGAGTTTCTGTATATATACCAGTATAATGTTATTAAAGAAGCGGACTCTATGTTCACATGATGAGAGGTACTTCATGATAAGAGGCTTCAGGGCAACACAAGGTCACCCCCAATTTGTGGTAAAGTGGAAAGCATTACTGCAACTTGCAAACAACCCCATGTTGCTCCAAGCTCACTAAAATTATTGGCCCTGATGGGCAGATTGTATAGATCTCACAGCAGAGGGCCTTAGGACCTTACCAATATACAGTCAATAGGGGATCTTGCTCCCCTAAATCTCCACAGCAGCAGTAGTAATGAAAGACATTATACAGCGTCATCATGTAGTGTAAGCTGTAAGTAAGCTGTAAATCAAGTCTTTGGATGAGACAGAAGACAAACTGCAAGCTGCAGCCATTCCGTGTGTCTTTCTCTACCTCTCCATGGATTTCTGTGGGTAGAATGCAACCAGGTCCCTCAGTGAGATGTTCTGCCTGTTCAAGTGTACCATGCCAGGAGTGCTATAATGACATCCCATACATCATGCATATGATGGTACAGCCAGTCACTGACACTATCAGTCAGAAATGAATTATGACATGTCAGATTTTTTTTTAAAAGGCTGAGAGTGACATACAAAAAAAACTAAAAAACTAAAAAAAAACTAAAAAACACTTTACTCACCCCTGAAGTAGCTATCATTCTAGCATCACTACCACTCCAGTATCCCCTGCCGGAAGTGGTATGATGATATCCCATACATACATATGGCGCTGCAGCCAATCATTGGCCTCATCGCTCATATATAAAAGAAAAGACTGCTGAGAGCAGTGATTGGTACATGACATCTTTACGTGACAAAAACAACTCTGCATGCAATATTTTTTGTCCCGCTAGAATTCTGAAAAATGACAAACACCTGATTGAAACCTGATGGACCCCTTTAAGGTCAATAAGGTTTCTAGGAATCTGGTGGTGTTTGCAATGCAGCGGACCACCTGCTTTATTCCCTTTTCCTGAATGAAACATGTGATGAAGGCTCTGAACTGAACCTCTGAGGCAGATGTGAACCTAGCCTTAGTCTATGAGACATTCTATAAATATGTCTCCGCCTGGTGCTGCTCTACAGATTTGGCCAATGCAGAGCAGAAAGAAATAAGCACAAAATACCATGTTCTGGCTATAGATACTTCAGAGGTTAGCGGATCCAGTGTGTCCCTTTAAAACACCAACCAAAGACTGTATACCTTATGACAACCTATATCTATGCCCTGGTTATATTTTTGATAACTGCTTCACAAAGTTAAACAAGGAACTGCCTTCATATGACTTATCACTTAAGGACATTTAGTTGTTATTATTCGCTGTTAGACCACAGTGGTCAGAGGTGATCAGCATGAGGCAGTCCCAGCGTTCATATTAATATACTTACAGTAGTTATCCTATATGTTTGTTCTCTCTATATAATACAAGATAAAACAGACTGTGATCAGGGCGAGCAGGAGGCCACAGCAGGAGCCAGCAAAATGCTGTTTACCACAGAGCAGCATAAAACCTCACTATAATGCATTATGCAAAAGCACTGACATATACAGAGCAACCACAGTGGTAAATTGTAGTCTTCATCGTACGTTCTGTCTACCCTTAATATCCTGCAGTTTACACTGGCAAATACAAGAGACATTGAAGATCAATGGGCAAACCCTTCAGACATTGAATTCTTCATAGATCCTATTTAAAGGGGTAAAAGAAATAAAAAAGCTACAGAAGCATATAGCAATGCATACATGTCTACCCCAGTTTTGAAATAGCCACAAATTGTTTTGTTTAGTAGATTTGTAATCCTCATTACTACCATGTCCTCTTGCTACTTCCTGGTTGAGCATTTGCTCAGTACTAGAATTCCCAGAATGCACTACTTTTCCTCTGCTCTTCATTACTGCACTCCCAACCTGCCTACTCTCCTCCCACTCCACTTCCATCAGTTCCCCATCCAGAGCTGTTGCAGAACATTTCAGTACACGACAGACTATTGCTCTGCAGTCAGTAAATCTGCTGCACCTGCTGCATTCATTCTCTGTCTGCTCTTCTGCCTGTGACATCACTCAGTACAAGGCAGCATGGTATAAAACACACCTCATTCATCCCTAAATATTCCAATTAAGATATATATGTATATGTGTATATGATAACAGGCAGATGGTATATAGCTGTAGGGGCTGGCCAGAGGTGGTGACAGAGTGGGGAAGGGTGAGACAGCAGAAGATGATGTGCCATTTCGGAAGAGAGGAAGAAGCCAGGCAGCAGGAGATAACACCACAGTGAATATGAAAGGACTACACAACTTCCTGTTAGGGGTATTTCAAATAAAAGCATGCTGAAGCCAGTACAATTCGTGATAACACTATATTAGTAAATTGTAAATTTTGGTCTGATAGTCTTATTTCAATAACATTTTGTGATACAGCATTACCCCTTTAAACTTTCTATGATAATCTCATGCAACCTCAATATTTTCAGAAGGAGGAGACCTGAAAGTGTGGCAATAATCTGCTGCCTAATGGCCCCTCTACATCTGTAATACACAAACTGCCTTCTAGCTGAATAGTTATTTGTCCACATAGCTTACTCCAAAAAACAAGGTCTGTCATGTAGACCTAAGGCGGTAGCCCTTATTGGCATCATTGCTGTATTACATATAAAAAATCATTCAATTGAAAATACTGCAACAGCTTTCATTGCAAAAACTAATATCCAGGTTGGACCCTTAAAAATAGTTGCCCTCCCTTGCAGAGCTGCCCTTAGATACATGTTTTGTGTGTCTAATGGAAAATCTGCTCCTAGTGAAGGACAACAGATTAAATTATAGGGAGAAGGAAAGAAATAAAGACATTTTAACAATGGTGAGCAATGCATCTGGGTAAAAATATTGCTTTAAAAGTACATCTGATGGCGTGTGCCACAATTCCTTCAGAATCTGGCAGAATGAATGTACACCTCTGTATGAAAGAGAAGACATATGGAAGTACAGAAATGCCCCTTTATAGCACCCTTATAAAGGCTCTGTACAGAAATATAACTGATAACTATCAGGGACATTTATCATTGTTGCTTTGGTAAGCGAGTTCTGTAGGCATTTTTTTCTTGCTTTTGGTTTTGCTTATGTGTGACATTTATTATACTATCACAGGGGGTTGATAAATTTGGCTTACATAAGCAAAAACCAATAAATCACTTTTGAATACCATTTTTTTAGCACTGATAAGCAAAAACCAATAAATGACTTCAGAACACAAATTTGCTGCTTTGAAAAAAATGTGTGATATATATATATATATATATATATATATATGTTTTTTTTACATTTTTTGCCACTTTTTTTTCCCTAAATTTACTAACTCATTTTTTTTCTTCTCATTTTCAGATCTGTGTATCTTGTGGATTACTTTAGATTCAGGGGAGTACAGTGATCAGTATTTTTTTTGGTTTAATGTTAATAAAATGGTTAATGAGGACTTTTGGGGGAGTGTTTTTTTGGAATACATTTTTTTTAAACGTGTTTTTTTTTAAATTTACTTGACAGGCTTAGTAGTGGAAGCTGTATTATAGACAGAGTCCATTACTAAGCTGAGGCTTAGCGTTAGCCCCCAAAACAGCTAGCGCTAACCCCCAATTATTACCCGGTACCCACGGCCACAGGGTTGCTGGTACCAACAGGCCCGGGGCGTCAAATAGGCTGGGGAGGGCCGATAACAATGGTCCTCACCCACCCTGGTAACGTCAGGCTGTTGCTGCTTGGTTGGTATTTGGCTAAAAATAAAAATAGGGGGAATCTTATCTTTTTTTTTTTGCATAAATAATTATTTTAAAAAAAACGCATAGGGTTCCCCCTATTTTTATTTTCAGCCAAATATCAACCAAGCAACAACAGCCTGACGTTACCAGGGTGGGCGAGGACCATTGTTATTGGCCTAAATAACACCAGTCTGTTACTGTTGGTACCGGCTCTCCCCGGCACCCCTGTGGCGGTGAGTACCGGGGTAATAATTGGGGGTTAGTGCTAGCTGTTCCGGCGGCTAACACTAAGCCCTTGCTTAGTAATGGATTCCGTCTATTAGACAACTTCCACTACTAAGCCTGTAAAGTAAATTTAAAAAAACACAACACGTTTCAAAAAAATTTATTCCAAAAAACACTCCCTCACAAGCCCTCGTTAACCATTTTATTAACATTAAACAGATAAAAAAAAATCTGATCATTGACGCATTCCACCGAATCCGAAGTAGTCCACAGGATACACGGATCTGAAATGAGAAAAAAAAATAAAGAAAAATAGGTTAATACATTTATTGACACCCGCCCGCGCATGACTACAACTCTCAGCATGCCCTTACAGTAAGGATATGCTGGGAGTTGTAGGGGGGCGGGTGACAAGCGGGGCAGGTAACAAGATTTGAGTTGTGGGGGGGGGGGCGGGGGGAGTTGTAGGCGGGGGGGTTGACAATCTCCCGCACCACCTGACTACAACTCCCAGCATGCCCTTACTGTAAGGACATGCTGGGAGTTGTAGTTGTGCGGCAGGTAACAAGCTTGTCACCCACCCCCACTACAACTCTCCCAGCATGCCCTTACTGTAAGGACATGCTGGGAGTTGTAGTCGTGCCAGCCAGGGAAGCAGGTGGTAATGCGCTCCGCTCCCTGGCTGCAGTGATCAGAAAACCACTGTAATTTCATATTTCCCGCCGGGGCATGTGACACGGGACCCAGCGGGAAATTTGAAATTGCCCTAAACTCCGCGGCGCTGTGGTAAGGAGCCCCGGCTGACATAATACTGCAGCCACCCGGGACTCCCGCGACTGGGCAGGGAGATGTGCAGAAGCCGTCCCGGTCATCTCTCGGCATGTACCGCAGTGCTGAGGGATGGCAGGGACGGCACCTACACATCTCCCTGCCCGGCTGTGGGAGTCCTTGGTGGCTGCAGAGTTAGTTCAGCACGGGCTCCTTACCAGGCGCTGCGGAGATAATAGTTGACGGAGCCTGGGCGGCTGAAGACTGATGCCAGCGTGGGCTCCTTTTAACATCTAGCGGAGCCACAGAGCTTTTTGCCCCTACTGTAAGATCAAATTTCCCACAGGGTCCCGTGATTGGCTGCTCTGTCCTGGCCAATCACGGGACCCAGCGGGAAATATGAAATTACAGTAGGGACTAAAAACTCTGCGGCGCCGAGGTATGTTAAAAGGAGCCTGGGCTGGCCTCACTCTGCAGTCGCTCGGGTTCCTCTGATTCTATCCCCGCTACCCTAATATAATGGTGGGGATGGGGACACTGCTTTACATAACCCCACCCCCTCTTGTCTTCCGCCCGCGCCGCACATTGTCCGCCCGCTACAATACTACAACTCCCAGCATGCCCTCACTGTATGGACATGCTGGGAGTTGTAGTCTTGCAATGGGTAGCAGACAGTTGGGAGATGTGCGGCGCAGGCGGGTGGGAGACAAGGGGGGATGTCATTATGCTAGGGTAGCGGGGATAGAATCAGACAGAGCCGGGCGGCTGCAGAGTGAGGCCAGCCCGGGCTCCTTTGTACAGTTGCAATATATTTCCCGCTGGAGCTGTGATCTCGGCTGCCAGCGGGAAATATAAAATTTGCTCTCCAAAGCCGTTTTGTATGCCACCTCCGGGCTGGCTTACATTTCAGTAGATTTTGAGGGTTTGCGACTTTTTGTGCGACTTTCGCACTTGATACATCCCTGAGAACTGCAAAGTAAAGAATAATATTTACTTTCGTACGCTCTTTTGTAGCTTTTTGCTTACAGCCAAAAGTCGCACAAAAAATTGCTTAAAGTGCTAATGCGACTTTTTGTGCGACTTTTGTAAGCAAAAAAAGAGCTCTGAATCCCTTGATAAATGTCCCCCTATGAGTCCATTATTTTGTTTGAAACTCTTATTAGTCAAACAGTATCATTTGTGTCATTTGGATTAATAATAAATTTGTCCCATCCCTATACTATGTTGCCCTTCCCTAATGATGCATATACAAGACAGGTATTTTTTCGGATTTTCTAAATTGCATCACATTCATAATTATAAAAATTCAAGGCAAAGGATATTTCTGAGATTTAAATCAGTTACATAGTATTAATATGAACAGACTTTAAAATAACTATGACTCATCTGGCTGCAGTTTTTGTCCTCACCACGTCCTTTGGCATCATGTTGCCAGGCAGCTGGCCCCTGCCAATAACGTCAGGTCTGGGGGACTTTAAAAGCAATTAGGCACTAAAATTAGGTACATACAGTACGTAGTCTTGGCTACTGACCGTTGGCTCTGTTCTTGCCTATGCTCCATTGTCATGCTCTGGCCAGTTGCATCCTGACTACTCTCCTAATAACAACCCTTGCCTCAGTTCCTGACTATACAAGTGCTTCATTGGCACTACTGCCATCATCTGGGGACTGCATCCAGGAACTCCAACCAAGAAACGTCATACCTTCTTGATGGGGTATAAGGAGTTAGCCAATGTTTTGCTAAAATTCTGAGGCAGGAAAAATAGAAAAAAAAAATGATACTTAGCTAGCCCTGGTCCTCTGCTAGTCCTTCACAGCTCCCATTCAGCTCTGTCCAGTCCCCAGATCTTCTCTCTTTTAAAAGTGCTTGGTGCAGGACCTGCTCGCTTAGCCAATTACTGTCTCGCCCTGACCAGTAATTGCATGAGCAGGCAGGTTCTGCACCAAACACTTGTCTCGGAAGCAGGAACAAAAGAGAAGATTGAGAGACAAGATAGACCCCAACGGGAGCTGCCAGGAGACAGTAGGGGGCTGGGATTTTTCTTTATATTTTTTCCACCCCCAGAAGGGTAAGGGATAGTAAAATTCTTTACTATTGAGGCATCTAGATCTCCAGTATGAAATGTTGCAATAACTACTTATCAGAAATAAGGTTGCATATAAGGACAACAATAAAGCTGCATTTAGGGGTTTATTTTTAAGCATATGACACATTTTAGCAATAGTTTCAATAAAAGGTGTTTATATGTGCAAAATAGTTACTATTTATATCCAAAACAGGGAAATAATCTCTTTGGTGTTTGCTGAGAAGACTCCAACATATGGAACAGGAATTTTGAGGTATAATCCTGCTAATCCTGCTAACTTTTAGGCCATTGCTCTTACAGAGATCAGAATCATCATGTGTAAACTTCCAATCCTCAGACAATACTACAGTCTCTATGAGAAGCACTCTGTCAAATGAATAATATATAAGGAATGGTCGCAGTAATTTTTAATAAATTCTAAAGGGAAAATGTATGATGCTTAGCCAAGGTTTCATCTCATCAATCATGCACAATCAGTACGAGGAGATGGGCTTTGTATGCAGTTTAATGTGCCTTACCTCACTTGAATGCTGCAGCTGCTCAGCAAAATCCCTTGTCTGAATCCGCATTATGGGACTGTTCCTAAAAAGCAAATAAAAATCAGTGATCAACACAATGTTCTAAATATTAGAATGAAAGTGATCAGCGTTAGTTTCAATAAATGCAACCAGCTACTTGTTGAAGAATCAGTTACCTTGAAACTGAAGAAAATATATCAGGAACAAGGCTGCCCATGTTTATTTTATTTCAAGAAGATTTGAAAAGATGAAAATGTAACTTTGTTTAGAAAGATCTTAGACCTCCAATATATTCGGACTTGAATATAGATCTGCAAGTTGCTTTTCACACAAATTCTATGAAGCTCCGCTATTTATCCCCTTGACCTGTCTTAACATTTCTTTGATGGTGTTTGGTAACAAAAATATACATATTGTCGACTGCACTTCTAAATGGTGCCATAAAAAGTACATTTTTGCAATATTTTGCCCTCAAATGTCAGCCCACAGACACTTTTAGCCTGGAATTCCAAAATTGTTGTGTGCTTTCTCAGACACAATTGCTGCTGATCAGACAGTGAATGTATCAGAAGAATACTCTGTAAAATAATGTCAATAACATTCAGTGACTACTGTTTTACTTTACATATACTGCAGATAGACTACACAGCCAAACTGATAGATAAACCTTCAACAAAAATCAATAAATGGAAATAACAATAATAAAAAACATGAAACCATGACAGTCCGTGTGCAGCCGTTGAGCCATTTGGAAGCATTCTATTAGTCACCTGCAGCTATATCTTCTAGGGGCTTTCTTTAATGAGAAGAACTCTTCATCAGTAGCAGGCGGGAAGCATTGTGCAGCCAGGTGACATAACACGGGAGTCAAGCACAGATCTCCACAGATACAACACTTATTTGCCTGAGCTTAGTCACATGCTGTTTTGTGTCAACACATTTGTTGATAGTGGTGATTGACTATGTGTTTACCGTAATAAAAAGTGAAGAGCTCTCGACAAAGACTTATTTTGTATAGAATCTTAGGTTGGGTTAACATTACGGAATCTCAGGCTGGAATTTCCAGGGAGAACACAAGGGCTAGGACCTCAAAGACTGCATTGCCATCCCCATAGACGGAAATGCATTTCTGAGCAGATCTGCCGAAAGAATGTGTGTGCAATAAACATTCTTTTAGCGGATCCGCTCAGAAATGCATTGCTATGGGGACGGCTATGTAGTCCACATGGTCATAGCATTGTCCTTGGGCCGCCCTTTGGATCTATGTGGAAATTCCGGCTGGACATATTCATTCATTTAAGGGAAAGAAAAAGCTGCTATCATGTGCTAGGTCAGAAGCTAAAGAACTTTCCGATTTAAAAATATAAACCCACTAGTAAGGTCAGTAACCTTTCAACAAACTTTCAGGAAAAGCTGTTGTGTGTGTACATAAGGGGTGGCACTATTTCTGGCCATTGTATTTTGGCATTTTACAACAGTTTTTCCCTCTGAAGACTCCATCTCTAATTTACACTTGTCCCTAAGCTAGTGGGTGTAGACTGACCTCTATAATGTCTACCATGCACTGCACATGCGCACACACACAACAACACACAAAAGAGACAGAACATCATATCTTATACAGTGGGGCAAAAAAGTATTTATTCAGCCACCAATTGTGCAAGTTCTCCTACTTAAAAACATGAGAGTGGCCTGTAATTTCCATCATAGGTATACCTCAACTAAGAGAGACATAATGAGAAAAAAATCCATAAAATCCCATTGTCTGATTTTTAAAGAATTTATTTGCAAATGATGGTGAAAAATAAGTATTTGGTCAATAACAAAAGTTAATCTCAATACTTTTTTTATACCCTTTGTTGGCAATGACAGAGGTCAAACATTTTCTGTAAGGCTTCACAAGGTTTTCACACACTGTTGCTGGTATTTTGGCCCATTCCTCCATGCAGATCTCCTCTAGAGCAGTGATGTTTTGGGGCTGTTGCTGGGCAACACGGACTTTCAACTCCCTCCAAAGGTTTTCTATGGGGTTGAGATCTGGAGACTGGCTAGGCCACTTCAGGACCTTGAAATGCTTCTTACGAAGCCACTCCTTCATTGCCCAGGCAGTGTGTTTGGGATAATTGTCATGCTGAAAGACCCGGCCACATTTCATCTTTAATGCCCATGCTGATGGAAGGAGGTTTTTATTCAAAATCTCACGATACATGGCCCCATTCATTCTTTCTTTTACATGGATCAGTCGTCCTGGTCCCTTTGCAGAAAAACAGCCCCAAAGCATGATGTTTCCACCCCCATGCTTCACTGTAGTTATGGTGTTCTTTGGATGCAACTCAGCATTCTTTCTCCTCCAAACACAACGAGTTGAGTTGTTACCAAAAAGTTCTACTTTGGTTTCATCTGACCATATGACATTCTCCCAATCCTCTTCTGGATCATCCAAATACTCTCTAGCAAACTTCAGATGGGCCCAGATATGTACTGGCTTAAGCAGGGGGACACATCTGGCACTGCATGTTTTGAGTCCATGGCGACGTAGTGTTTTACTGATGGTAACCTTTGTTACTTTGGTCCCAGGTCTCTGCAGGTCATTCTCTAGGTTCTTGTGATCATTTTTACATCACGGGGTGAGATCTAGCATGGAGCCCCAGATCGAGGGAGATTATCAGTGGTCTTGTATGTCTTCCATTTTCTAATAATTGCTCCCACAGTTGATTTCTTCATACCAAGCTACTTGCCAATTGCAGATTCAGTCTTCCCAGCCTGGTGCAGGTCTACAATTTTGTTTCTGGTGTCCTTCAACTGCTCTTTGGTCTTGGCCATAGTGGAGTTTGGAGTGTGACTGTTTGAGGTTGTGAACAGGTGTCTTTTATACTGATAAGTTCAAACAGGTGCCATCAATACAGGTAACGAGTGGAGGACAGAGGAGACTCTTAAAGAAGTTACAGGTCTGTGAGAGCCAGAAATCTTGCTTGTTTGTAGGTGACCAAATACTTATTTTCCACCATAATTTGCACATAAATTCTTTAAAAATCAGACAATGGGATTTTATGGATTTTTTTTCTCATTCTGTCTCTCATAGTTGAGGTATACCTATAATGAAAATTACAGGCCTCTCTCGTCTTTTTAAGTGGGAGAACTTGCACAATTGGTGGCTAACTATATATTTTTTTTGCCCCCACTGTATCTGTATAACACATTCTAAGCAGCAGCATGGAGGCCATTATAGAGCCATACTGAGTAGTGTAAGGTTACATTGACATTTATGAATTAGCCTACATTTGGGGTATGCTGCAGTATACATTGTGGTGTGGACCTCTATGGGCAACTTGTAACAAGATCTCTCAGTGAGCTAATGGTTTCCCCTCTGTGGAGATGGATTTTATGCAGTTTTTCAAAGTGAATCATGAATTGGGGGGGGGGGGGGGGGGCTGATAAGTGGAGAAAAGGTCAGTTTCTCTAATAACATAAGTTGCATTTTAATTTTCCTTAGAGCAGAGGGTTCCCTGGTAACCAACATAAACATGACACTTATAATTATTACTTGTATTTACTTAGATTTCCTTGTTTGCTCAAATAATAACCAACTATTTTTTCTACAGCTTGCAGATCAACAAATAGAGACAGTGACCCAGATTTAAAAAACTGTGTGAGAGAAAAAATTAAGTGATTTTCCCACAGTGACCAATCATAGCTTTCACTTTACCAGAGTCTGTTGGCTGAGCTGTGATTGGTTGCTCTGAGAAAATCACTCCAATTTTTCTCTCACACAGTTTGATCAATCTGGGCCAGTAATTTTTAACTAGATTTTTTCTCATTCATTTCCAGGTTGAAAAAGGACCAATGCACAGGGTGCAACTATATTTGAGTACCCACACCACTTGTAGTGAACTGGAGGATCAATAGGAATGTGATACTTTGCTTGAATATATATTGGTCTAGATTTTTTAAGATACTTGGTATTCACAATGATGGTAGGCACTGAAGTGTTTTGGGATACTTTATGGGTCTTTCCATTGATCATTTCTACCCTGCATTATGAGGAATGACTATCCTGTAGACCCTAAACACGTGTGTAGACCTGCAATACTTGTTTCTAAGAACTTCTAATACTGACATGCTGGACGTTTTGATTAATGGGAGTCATAGCCAAATGCTGTGCTTTATTGGATGGCATCCGCTCTTCTCAACTCTTTTTCAATACAGGCTAATATATATTAACTTCATCCCCTTTGTTTTATTTAATTTCATTCCAAACATTAGTTACCCTTTAATGATGCATTGGGCACAGATTACGCATTTCTTGTTTGGTAATAAAATAAGATATCTCTATTGGTCATAAAGAAACTTTGTACATGGTACATGTTTTGACAGTGACTAAAACTTTAATCGCAGCTAAGTGGAAAGGCACATTAGTCCCGGATGTCCAACAAATTTTAAATGCCACCCAGCATAATTATACAATGGAACGTTCCATTGCTTCCGCCTCTAATAGTCAAGATTGATTCAATAGAATATGGGCAAAATGGAAGGTATATAGATCACGCTAAATCAAAGTCCCCCTCTCTGCCCAGTATTTTCAAGATAGGTGCCCATTTCTTTCTTTTCTCTCCTTTTTTTCTTTTTTCTTTTCTATTTCAATTTTTTGTTCCCCTTTCTTATTGTATTTTTATTCTAAGTTAGGTGCTTTTCATAGCAGGATAGCTCTAGCTAGGATTAGCCTGTGTGGTACTTTACAATGTTAACGTGTACCGGTATATGGTATTTGATTTGTACTGTTTTTGTAAAAATAAAAATGTTAAAAAAATTTAAAAAAATAACAAAATAAAGCAAAAACTTTGAAATAGCATTAGTATAAAGAGCAATTCCCATTTTACCAGCATCAAATTTTATCAAATCATATGTTATATTCTCAGGGGGGTAATTGGGCTTAAAGAGGAAAGATGTGACGATTTTCCTGTGTTGTTACAAGGTGAATGACGGGTGCAAATGATCTACATGACATCTTGTTTATTGTAAATTTATTTCTATGTTCTAGCTGGAGTCTGACATAGTTGTTTTTACTGCAATGATAATATTTACTGTTTATATATAGTAAAGCAATGTCAGACACTAAAGAGATTCATGCCACATTTGCTGTCACTTGATCATCTCTGAGGCTGCTTTTACACTGTGCTTTGCAGCGTCTATCAAAGTTATACTTCAGGATACCCATATATATATATATATATATATATATATATATATATAGTATATAACTATCTCATTCATGTCACCAATAGATCCTACTGGATATACCTGCTTTGGTTATCAGTGGTCAATGGTGTTCTATGTTGAAAATATGTATACCACAGGCAGGGGCATAGCTATAGAGGTGGCAGAGATAGCAGTCGCACCGGGGCTCTGGTGCCTAAGGGGGCCCCAAAGCACATCTGCCCCATGAGAGACCAGTATTATTATTGGCATATGTGGCCCTGTTGCAGATTTTGCATCAGGCCCAGAAGCTAAAAGCTACGCCTCTGCCACGAGGTATAGTTGTTTTGTATTGGATGCCTCTGTCTCAAAAAAAAAAAAACAACAAGCTGCTTCATGAATACATTATTTGGAGTACCCCTTTAACCCTCATAGTACTCTTGAACCTTTATCCCAGTTTTTTTCCACTGATTTATATGGGAATAAATGATGGCATGCAAAGCCATGTGTAAACACTTTGTGTGATACTGACCTCTAGGAACATGTGGAAAACTGCTTTTGTGAAAGAAAAGATAAAAGCACTCATAAAAAAACTGTAAAACGGGAATGAATTGAACAAATAGTTTTAGTCAAAGTTTTTCCAATGTAAGCATACTCTTATTGAGTGTTGCTGTATAAGAGGGGGCGTGAAAGAGGAGTTACAAAAACAGAAGTTTGAAAGCAGGAGGTTGAGATCGCTGTGAGTGTTAATTTCTGAACCCACAAGGTCTACAAAAAATTTTAAGTGTAATTTTGACTGTCTGTTTTTTCCTATACATTTGTGAAATCCCCATAACTAGATGGCCTCCATGTTGGAAAATGCAGTCCAATGTACATCCTGTTCAATGTATGCAATCCTTGAACAGCAGTTTGAGGGTGCATATTGTTGTGCGAGATGTGTGCTAGTTGTCCGTTTGGAAGCCCAGATCCTGCATCTAGAGGGGCGACTGGCAACAATGAGAAGCATTAACAACATGGAGAAGAGTCTCGTGCTCACTGAGCAGGCACTCTCGGGAATAGAGGTGGGGGAGGACAGTGGGACGGAGTTGCAGGACAGTCAGGCAGTTAGCTGGGTTACAGTTAGAAAGAGGGGTAGGGGAAAAAGTGTCAGGGAGGCTAGTCCTGAACTGGCACACCCCAACAAGTTTGCCCGCTTGGCAGATGAGGGGGATGCCATTACAGAGCTAGCAGAACTGCAGCAGGATACCGCCTCTGACCGCCAGGGGGGTGTCTGCTCCAGTAAGGAGGGAGGGAAGAGTACAGGGCAGGCCAGACAGGTACTAGTGGTGGGGGACTCAATTATTAGGGGGACAGACAGGGCAATCTGTCACAAAGACCGGGATCGCCGAACAGTGTGTTGTCTGCCTGGCGCACGAGTTCGGCATATCGCGGATCGGGTTGACAGGTTGCTGGGTGGGGCTGGAGAGGACCCAGCAGTCATGGTACATATTGGCACCAATGATAAAGTAAGAGGTAGGTGGAGTGTCCTTAAAAATGATTTCAGGGACTTAGGCCGCAAGCTTAAGGCAAGGACCTCCAAGGTAGTATTTTCTGAAATACTACCAGTACCACGAGCCACACCAGAGAGGCAGCGGGAGATCAGGGAGGTAAACAAGTGGCTCAGAAGCTGGTGTAGGAAGGAAGGGTTTGGGTTCATGGAGAACTGGGCTGACTTCGCTGTCGGTTACCGGCTCTACCGTAGGGACGGGCTGCACCTCAATGGGGAGGGTGCAGCTTTGCTTGGGGAGAAGATGGCTAGAAGGGTGGAGGAGTGTTTAAACTAGGGACTTGGGGGGAGGGAACCTACAGCAAAGAGGGGGAAGATAGTGTAGATAGAGAGGTGGGAATTATAAATGTACCTGGGGGTGGAGCGGAGGGAGGGGTTAGAATAGTTAATAGGAATAGGCTTCATAGGAAAATAAAACTTACACCCTTGAATCCCATTAACCCCAATAACATAAAGGATGGAAATGTAAAGTGTATGTTCACAAATGCCAGAAGCCTAGCAAATAAAATGGGGGAGCTTGAGGCCTTGATACTGGAGGAACATATTGATATAGTTGGGGTCACTGAGACATGGCTGGACTCATCGCATGACTGGGCTGTCAATCTGCAGGGGTTTACATTGTTTCGCAAGGATAGAATGAACAGAAAAGGTGGTGGAGTCTGTCTGTATGTAAGAAGTGGTATGAAAGTCAGTGTGAACGATGCCATAGTGTGTGATGATTTTGAGGAGGTGGAGTCACTGTGGGTAGAATTACAAAAGGATGGAAATACTGAAAAAATAATATTTGGGGTAATCTACAGACCCCCTAATATCACTGAAGAGATAGAAGTTCGGCTTCATAAACAAATAGAGAGGGCCGCCGGGGCAGGTACAGTGGTAATAATTGGACATTTTAACTATCCAGATATAGATTGGGGTCCGGGGTTGGCTAAAACTACAAAGGGGCGACAATTCCTAAATTTATTGCAGGATCATTTTATGGGCCAGTTTGTGGAGGACCCAACAAGAAATTATGCCTTGTTGGATCTGATCATTTCCAACAACGCAGAGCTGGTTGGTAATGTAACTGTGCGGGAAAACCTTGGTAATAGCGACCACAATATAGTTACTTTTGACTTAAAATGTAGAAAACAAAGACAGGCGGGGAAGGCAAAAACATATAACTTTAAAAAGGCAAACTTCCCTGGGCTGAGGGCTGCACTACAGGACATAGACTGGGGGGAGGTGTTGTCAAATACTGATACAGAAGGTAAATGGGACATCTTTAAATCAACTCTAAATAACTATACAGCTAAATATATACCAAAGGGGAACAAATATAAACGATTAAAACTAAATCCTACATGGCTGACAAATGATGTTAATAGATCAATAAACAACAAAAAAATAGCCTTCAAAAAATACAAATCTGATGGGTCAGCGATAACATTTAAACAGCACAAAGAGCTTAATAAAATCTGTAAAAATGTAATAAAAACAGCAAAAATTCAAAACGAGAGACAGGTGGCCAAAGAAAGCAAAACTAATCCTAAATATTTTTTTAGATATATAAATGCAAAAAAAACCAAGGACAGAGCATGTAGGACCCCTTAATAATGATAATGGGGAGGTTGTCACAGGCGATCAAGAGAAAGCGGAGCTACTGAATGGGTTCTTTAGTTCTGTATACACTATGGAAAAAGGAGCTGACATTGGCCAGGTCAGTGCTGGTAACACATCATGTAATGTACTGAACTGGCTTAATGTAGAGATGGTACAAGGTAAGTTAAGTGATATAAATGTAAGCAAATCTCCAGGGCCAGATGGATTGCAGACAAGAGTTCTTAGAGAGGTAAGTTCAGTAATATCTGTACCCCTGTTCATGATATTTAGAGATTCTATGGTGTCTGGTATTGTGCCAAGGGACTGGCGCAAGGCGAATGTGGTGCCAATCTTCAAAAAGGGCTCTAGGTCTTCCCCAGGAAACTATAGACCGGTAAGTTTAACGTGCATTGTGGGTAAATTGTTTGAAGGACTTATAAGGGATTACATACAGGAATACATAGGGGATAATTGTATTATAAGTGATAGCCAGCATGGGTTTACTATGGATAGAAGTTGTCAAACCAATCTAATTTGCTTTTATGAAGAGGTGAGTAGAAGCCTTGACAGAGGAATGGTTGTGGATATAGTGTTTCTGGATTTTGCTAAAGCGTTTGATACTGTCCCTCATAGACGTCTGACAGGTAAGTTGAGGTCTTTGGGTTTGGAAATTTTAGTTTGTAACTGGATTGAACACTGGCTCATGGATCGTACCCAGAGAGTGGTGGTCAATGATTCGTACTCTGATTGGTCCCTGGTTATTAGTGGTGTACCCCAAGGTTCAGTACTGGGACCGCTGTTGTTTAATTTATTTATCAATGATATAGAGGATGGTATTAACAGCTCTGTTTCTATCTTTGCAGATGACACCAAGCTTTGTAGCACGGTAAAGTCTATAGAGGAGGTGTATAAGTTACAAGATGACTTGGATAGACTAAGTGTCTGGGCATCCACTTGGCAAATGAGGTTCAATGTGGATAAATGTAAAGTTATGCATCTGGGTACTAATAACCTGCATGCATCATATGTCTTAGGGGGGATTAAACTGTCAGAGTCACTGGTAGAGAAGGATCTGGGTGTACTTGTAGATCACAGACTACAGAATAGCATGCAATGTCAGGCTGCTGCTTCCAAAGCCAGCAGGATATTGTCATGTATCAAAAGAGGCATGGACTCAAGGGACAGGGACATAATACTCCCCCTTTATAAAGCATTGGTACGGCCTCACCTGGAATATGCTGTTCAGTTTTGGTCGCCTGTTCATAAAAGGGACACTGCGGAGTTGGAAAGGGTGCAGAGACGCGCGACTAAACTAATATGGGGCATGGAACATCTTAGCTATGAGGAGCGATTAAAGGAGTTACAATTGTTTAGTCTTGAGAGGAGACGTTTAAGGGGGGATATGATAAACGTATATAAGTATATTAATGGCCCATACAAAAAATATGGAGAAAAACTGTTCCAGGTTAAACCCCCCCCAAAGGACGAGGGTGCACTCCCTCCGTCTGGAGAAGAAAAAGTTTAGTCTCAAGGGGCGACACGCCTTCTTTACCGTGAGGACTGTGAATTTATGGAACGGTCTACCTCAGGAACTGGTCACAGCAGGAACAATTAACAGCTTTAAAACAGGATTAGATACATTCCTGGAACAAAATAACATTAATGCTTATGAAGAAATAGAAAATCCCATCCCTTCCCCAATATCGCGCCACACCCCCTACCCCTTAATTCCCTGGTTGAACTTGATGGACATATGTCTTTTTTCGACCGTACTAACTATGTAACTATGTAAGCATAATATATCACCTGAGGATGACACCTGATCACATCACGATGTTTATCTCATGAGGTTTCTCATATAGTACATATAGCTATTGGAATAGCTAGGGGAATGAATATAGTATAGAACATCACAATGATGTATATTACATACCATATATACTCGAGAATAAGCCAACCCGAATATAAGCCGAGGCCCCTAATTTTACCCCAAAAAACCTGGAAAAGTTATTGACTCGACTATAAGCCTAAAGTGGGAAATACATCATCCCCCCATGTAATCATCCAGACCCCCGTCATCATCCCCCCCCCTCATCATCACTGCCTGTCAATCCCTTCATCAGTGGTCTTCAACCTGCGGACCTCCAGATGTTGCAAAACTACAACTCCCAGCATGCCCGGACAACCATCGGCTGTCCGGGCATGCTGGGCATTGTAGTTTTGAAACCTCTGGAGGTCTGCAGGTCGAAGACCACTGCGGCCTTCGTCATCATCCAGCCCCCCCCCCCTTTTGTTTTGTACACACCTCCCCTCGGCGGGAAGTTAGGGTGAGCTGGTCGGGGCCACCTATGCTGCAGGGACCGTCCGGTGGGGATGTTAAGTTGTTGCGGGCTGTCCATTTTCACGGGGGGGGGGGGGGGCTCTTCTCTGCGCTTAGGGCCCGGACTAGTGAAGTTGCCTTGACAATGACGCACAGGGAAGTTGCACATGAACGGCCCTGTGCGTCGTCGTCAAGGCAACGTCACTACTCCGGGGCCGGGTCCGAAGCGCGGAGAAGAGGCCCCCCCCCCCGGTGAAAATGGACAGCCTGCAACAACTAAACATCCCCACCAGACGGTCCCTGCAGCATAGATGGCCCGGACCAGCTCACCCTAACGTCCCGCTGAGGGGAGGTGAGTACAAAACAAAAGGGGGGAGGGGGCTGGATGATGACGAAGGCCGCAGTGGTCTTCAACCTGCGGACCTCCAGAGGTTTCAAAACTACAACACCCAGCTTCCAACATCCGGGCTTGCTGGGAATTACTGCGGCCTTTCGGAAGTACTGCGTGCTTTCGGAAGTACTGCGGGTTTCCTTCATTGGATCCGATGAAAGAAGCCCGCAGTACTTCTGAAACGCGTCATCACTAAGCCCTGTGGACCTCACACGCTCCTATAGTGACGTCAATATCTACGGCCTACTCCATCTAGCCAGAGTGCGGCGTGGACGCGGTCTGGTTGAGACGCTACTGGCCGGAGCGTTCTCCCACTACCGGAACAGATCATGGACATCATAAGACTACAGGTACCCTTTGGAAACAGAACCAGGTATTTTTACACCATTCACGCTCAATAGTAACCCGCTAAAGAGCATTGTCTGTTACTAGCTGCAGCGCTGCAGCACCTGAAAAGTCAGCCCACTCAATCAGGGAAAGAATCGTTTTTTTTCCACACGTGTAACATCATTATCCTATATATTCCTTAGGACATCGTACTGGTTGCATAATCCGTTATCCAGGTATTATATTGCATCACTACCATTATTTATACACCTTGAATGTTTTTCATTTGGATATTTTAATTAGCTTATTTTCATTAATATTTATTTTCAGAAGTTCACATCAGATTTTCATTCTATAATAGCATCAACAACACATCACAATTACAAGGTAGGTTCATACACCTACTAATATTTTCACCATTTATTTCCATTGCTTCCTCAGCGCACACTCCTACTTGTATTTCATTTACAAATCTGTTTCTTTCTGAAGCCAGTTGATATAAGTTTTTTTTTTTCCTGAAATACCCCTTTAAAGGAGTTGTCCGGGGAGCAGATAAGGTCATATGTGTGCTTACTTATGCACTCTGTACATCTCCGAAGTACAACCTTCCGAGACAACAGGCAGCAGATGCCAGTTACATCCTGAAGCAATTGGTCATTGTGACTGGCACTTACCCTACTCTACTTGGAAAGTATACTTCTGAGATGTGCAGAGGGTGAAAGTGCTGGACAACCCCAGTAATAATAGCCTATGTTTGACAATATAGGGAAAAAAAACAGGGTGCTTCTTTATAGTTTGTCATAATCATATTTTCCATGATGCCCGTTTACCAGATTATTGATTACAGTATCTTGGACACTTTCATTTGCTGATATAAAATATTCACATCTGTGACTGAAGATCTTACAATATAGTTTCTGCCCTCTAGGACTTCAATCCAGATGGGTTTTAATATCCTGTCGAGGTAACAAATGGGTTTTCTACGCAGCAGCAATTTTCAAGGATTTTATATTAAGCTGACAAATCTTTGTATAACATCTCCTAATTAACAAAAACTGGACTGAGAATTTCCATTTACCTTGATAAAAACGGGTGCGAAATTCCCAACATTGTAGCTGCAGACATACAGTATGAGTGCAGGCCGGTATGACAATAATGGATTATTTGTTAAATCTACTTTTAAATCCCTTTTACTATAAATTCCTCAAGATGAAAATGCATATGAACAGAAGTCTTAAAGGAGAACTCCAGCCAAAACTAACTTATCCCCTATGCACAGGATAGGGGATAAGAAGCTGATTGCAGGGGTCCGGGCCAAGGTATTCCGGGCCAAAACATTTTATCCCCTATCCAAAGGATAGGGGATAAGATGTCTGATTGCAGGGGGCCCGCTGCTGAGACCCCCTGCGATCTCCCTGCAGCACCCGCATTCTATGCGGGTGCTGAATCTCCAGTTTCGGAAACCTCCGGGTTTCCGGGACTGGGGACATGACATCATGCCACACCCCCTCCCATAGACATGAATGGAGGGGGAGTGGCGTGACATCACGTCCCCAGTCTCGGAAACCCGGAGGTTTTTGAAACTGGAGATTCAGCACCCGCATAGAATGCGGGTGCTGCAGGGAGATCGCAGGGGGTCTCAGCAGCGGGCCCCCTGCAATCAGACATCTTATCTCCTATCCTTTGGATAGGGGATAAAATGTTTTTGGCCAGAATACCCCTTTAACGATTGGAAGAATCATATGGCTTCAACTATATTTTGCCACACACTAGAAATAAAGTACTTCTCATATATATTTCTAAGGCTGATTGTCTCAATGGGTCCCCCAAATTCCCCCTGTATGGCCACTTTAAGCTTGTGCACATGGCAACTTCATCATGTCTATTCATAAAAATGCCTGCCCAAAAGTAATTTTTAGGAAAGAATTTCATTATTACACATGACAGATCCTACTTCATTCTTGACATTTCAGATATGACCTGAACACAGACCCACATTACAGTGTGCATGACCCCTATCAATGAACTTTACTTAGTCATCTAAATATATCTGTGACTAACAGGAGATATGATGCCACCTGTAACCTTTGCTTAGGTAGGTGCAGACATCATCACATGATCTAGGACCCCACAATAATACCAGGTCTACTTAGTTTTCTGTTTACTTTATATTTTCAGTGTAGTCATTGGGCAGTACGGCTTACACACATAGTTAAAGGGGTATTTTAGGATTCTTTTTTATATTTGACTGCGCTACAGGGGCTGTAAAGTTAGTGTAGTATAGTATCTGTACCTGTGTATGATGGCTGGCCTCGCAATTCTTAAAGGGGTAGTCCAGTGGTGAAAAAATTATCTCCTATCTTAAGGATAGGGGATAAGTTTGAGATTGCGGGGGTCCGACCACGGGGGCCCCCTGCAATCTCTCTGTACGGGGGCCAGGCTCTCCGGCCAGATAGCGGGTGTCGACCACCGCACGAAGCGGCGGCCAACACGCCCCCTCAATACATCTTTATGGCAGAGCCGGAGATTGCCGCCCCCTTCCCGCGGGCTTTCGGAGCTCCGTACAGGAGACCACAGGGGGCCCCAGCGGTCGGACCCCCCGCGATCTGCAACTTATCCCCTATCCTTAGGATAGGGGATAAGTTGCTCACCACTGGGTTCACCACTGGATATCTCCTTTAAGTGATCTTTTCCTTGATGTTCATTTTTAGCAGCAAACAAAATAAATGTTGTCTCAGATTATCCCAGGTTGCAATGCGGCCCGAGACATTACATCACTAGTCCGGTGTTGAAAGGGAGCCTGTCTGAGCTTTAATGGGTGCAGGGACCACTGGGTGAGAGATAGACCATTCTCCACAGGGCTGCAGGGAATTGTAGTTTCAAGCACAACACAGCATGCAAGACAGCTCAGCTGTAATGGGTGGGTTATGTGTGGGAGGGACAAAAGTGACCTCAAACTTATGGGGATCCTGGGACTTGTAGTTGGAGGGAAGGAACTCCAACATGAAATAGCCATTTAACAAAAAGAAAGTAGAGTTACGGTGGACTCACAACACAGCCATTTAGCCTTCAGACAAGCACGGATCCTTCCTAAGCACTTCCATTACTGTCTGGCAGGTAAGTACTAAAGTCACCTCTGTTTTGCATTGAAGGGTAATTTTCTGCAAAATGCTTTGTGTAAAACATAACTGTTATATCATTAAAAAAAAATATGTTACTGACTAGGTCATCTAGGTCATGCAGATTATATGTCTATTCTATGTGTCTAGCTTCTGTATTTAGCTCACAAATCCCTCTGTTCTGCTGCTCAGTCATCCCACCCTCACTCACTATGCATACACTTCCTACCTGAGGCTGCTGTGCTGGGTCTCTTCATCCAATCACTGCAGGCTGCTCTGTAACCCCCCCCCCCTCTTTTATGTTTTTATGCGGCAGTCTGACAGACAAGACAGGAGTGACCACAGAGGAGTGCTTCTCCCTCCCTCACTTACTGGACATTTTCCCAGCCTGTGCTTTAGCTGGGACAAAGATTATGCTGCAGCCAGAGAGGGTTATGTTTTGGATGGTATGGAGATCCTTAGTCAGGTTTTGATAAGCCATTATTTATATAAAAGGAGATAAAATGTTTTTATGAAGTATATTATTAAGCTTAATGTATTGCCGAGATGTACAAGATATAGTTTTTGACTCTGACTGTGCTCATTTAAAGAGAATCTGTCAGTGACACCATTGGATAGCTGTTATGATATAAAAGTCGATTGTACCTTTCCAGGAGCTGTTGGTTGTTGCCAAACTTATAAAATTGCCTTTTTTACATCTTAGCCAAGTGTCAAGAAAGCAGGGCTGGGCTTCCCAAATACCACAGCCGGAGAAGCTCAGCCCCACCTCCTTGACACTGAAAAAATAAAAAAAAGGTGATTTTATTAGTTTGGTGACCACCATCAGCTCTGGGGAAAGTATAGTTTGCTTTTATATCCGAACAGCCTCATATTAAAAGTCAGAATAGTAGGTTATAGATTGTTTACCTATAAAAAAAACATATATACAGTAACTTGTTTGCTATGAAAACCTTTCACAAAAGTGACCAGTCACTGTTCTGATTTAGCACTGCTCTCAGAACATCATACTTGTCTACAATGCAGTATTACAAAATGGGGGATTTGGCAGCCATCCGGTGCCCAAGGCACTCAGGTTGCCTGTGGTCACCCAAACCCACCCACCATCTAAAAAGACTGCACATTCTTTATTTTAGTGCATTGGTATATATGAGGTGGATTTATTGGAGGGGGCACATAGTATAAACAGGGCATCATAACATAGGGGCAGACAGTGTTTTCAGCAGTCTGTGTCCAATTCTGTACCATGCTGCAGTTCCAAGGCACTTCTGTCTCAAAGCAGCCGAGCCCCGTGAAAGATGACCCTGCTGATGATTGACAGGTGTTTTTCCATGCTCTGTGCATAGGAAAACAGCTGTCTGTCATCAGAGGGTGGGGGGAGTCTGCAACAGCAGACTCATCTCTCGCAACGCATGGCTGCTTACACGAAATATTTTATTTCAACATAAGTCAATATATACAAGAATCAAAAGAGTAGAAAAGTACAAGAACTTGTAATTTTAGGGAAAACAGGAGTCTTTCACACTACCGGTATGCCCCGTCAAATACGGCTGTCAAACTCCCTTTTTTTTTTTTTGCAGTTTGACGGCCGGCTCATAACGGGCAATAATGGGTCCCGATGGACCCCATTATCGTCAATTATAGTCATTATAGTCCGTCTGGCACCGTTATGTTCAGAGAGAATAGCAGGAGAAAAAGATGGTGCAAGCACTATTTTTTCTCTTGCTATTCTCGATCCTAAAATAATGGGCTTCACACTGCCGGAGACAGCCGGCAGTGTGAATGTAGGCTTATAGTGTGAAGTATAGATTGACCGTCTGAAGACATATCACTTACTCCTTTTGCTATTCAAATCTTCCAATGCATAATTGCTATCCAACAGATTTGGATTCATGCAAAGACTGTGTAGAAAACTTTCAGAGCAAAGGAATAATTCATAAAGCTATAATTAACTAATTCTACAATTAATTTCTCCTTTATATTGTGAATTTCATAAAGGAAAGAAGATCAGTGTGGGATGAATATTTGCTGCCAGTTCAGGCAGCACAGTCAACACAATTGGAAGCGGAGTAATCAGCCTATTATTTACACCGGGCAGATTACAAATATTCCTAGTGCATGGAATAGCTATTTCACAGTGTCCAAGAACAATAGAAGACAGTAAGAAAAGAAAATCACTAGGTGTGCTGTTATGTGATAAACTATTGGTGGAAAAATTGTTAAAGGGGTACTCTAGTGGAAAACAAATGTTTTTAAATCAACTGGTACTAGAAAGTTAAACAGATTTCACTACTTCTAAGCTGCTGTATGCTCCAGCGGAAGTTGTATAGTTCTTTTCAGTCTGACCACAGTGCTCTCTGCTGACGCCTCTGTACATGTCAGGAACTGTCAAGAGCAGAAGCAAATCCCCATAGCAAACCTCTCCTGCAAACCTAGTAAACTTAATTGTAAATGTTACCTGACTGGCAGAATGACCTGAATTTCCCATGGATACCCTGGAGTGGCCATCAGCAGGATACAGGGCCTGTTTACGATGCTTGTTTACAGTTAGTACAGGGGATATTGCAATGTGCTGACTGACATTTAGACAGCGCTTGTGCTCGTATCATTCATGGAATAAAGGCTGCCTTCAATGAGGTCCATGGTCATCTGACAGTGCTAAAAGAAATCCTTAGCCTAAGTCTGCCCTTCTCTCTGTCACACAAAGCAGTCCAGTTGTAAGGGAATTGTTTTTATTATTGAACAGCTAATATTACTATTTTATCGGTGGCATAATTTGAAGCTGCTGGGCCTCAATGCAAAAACTGTTCCAGGGCCAACTGCTATTGTGGTGGCCCAGTACGGGAGGTGTTACCCCGTACCCTTGTTGTCCTGTCAGGCAGCCTCCTTTCAGTGTCCCCTGGGCCCCCCTTGCATCTGTCCCCCCATGTAAATATGTTTATTATGTATTATACTGTGTAATGTGTGGAGAAAGTGTTGTCACTTTAAGACTGTTTACCATGTGAGTTGTCATGTGATTGTTATCCAGGAGGTATCAGTGACAAGATGACTTAAGGGTGACCAATGGGATCCCCCAGAGCCTCCCCCATAAAAGCCCTGGGTGGAGCCTCTGCTCCCTCTCTTGCTTCCTGCTGAGGTCCAGTTAAGTCGAGCCTAAGTGTGTATCCAGAGTCATAGGAGGCCTCAAGTCCAGTCTGCAGCCACAAGCTACAAGTAAGCCACAGTCACAGTCTTGTCAGTCACAAGTCAGTCAAGTCACAGTCATCATCTGTCTAGTCAACATGGCCTGCACTAAATTGTCCACATCTACTTCAAGTCCCAGCAAGCCCTTAAGGTCTCGAGTCACTGGTCACCTCCGTGGGCCCTGGCTGAACTGTACAGACTTTTCCACCTGTAACCTCAGTAAAACTAACGTTGTCCGCAGTGGCATACCAAGAGGGTGGGGGGGGGGGGGCCCACCCCGGGTGCCACTCACAAGGGGGGTGCCAGGGGCAGACTGACCTGCCGCCACCGCTACTGAGGTCCGGGACACAGAAGGCGTCCCCTCTGTGTGAGCCGCATCTGCAGCTACACAGAGGAGACATGACCTTCGCCCCCACGCAGCACGCAGTACAGGTGCTGGTGACGTCACTCATCGGCGTCTGTACTGTGGAGGGGAGAAGACGGGGGCCCCTGCTGCTGAGGAGATCGCTGCATGGGATATCAGGTGAGCATCCTTTTTTTATTTTTTTCCCCCTCAACTCTGCATATACCTATGGGGGAGGGATACTCTGCACATACCTATGGGGGAGGGGGGGTTACGCTGCATATACCTATGGGGAAGAGGGGGGTTACTCTGCATATACCTATGGGGAAGAGGGGGAGGGGGGTTACTCTGCATATACCTATGGGGAAAAGGGGGGAGGGGGGGTTACTTTGCATATACCTATGGGGAACAGGGGGAGGGGGGGTTACTTTGCATATACCTATGGGGAACAGGGGGGAGGGGGGTGTTACTCTGCATATACCTATGGGGAAGAGGGGGAGGGGGGGTTACTCTGCATATACCTATGGGGAACAGGGGGGAGGGGGGTTACTCTGAATATACCTATGGGGGAGGGGGTTACTCTGCATATACCTATGGGGAACAGGGGGGAGGGGGGTTACTCTGCATATACCTATGGGGAAGATGGGGGGGGTGTTACTCTGCATACACCTATGGGGAAGAGGGGGGAGGGGGGGTTACTCTGCATATACCTAGGGGGGAGGGGGGGTTACTCTGCATATACCTATGGGGAAAAGGGTGGAGGGGGGTTACTCTGCATATACCTATGGGGAACGGGGGGAGGGGTTACTCTGCATATACCTATGGGGAAGAGGTGGGCGGTTACTCTGCATATACCTATGGGGAAGAGGGGGGGTTACTCTGCATATACCTATGGGGAAGAGGGTGGGGGGGGTGTAACACTGCATATACCTATGGGAAAGAGGGGGGATGTAACTGCATATACCTATGGGAAAGAGGGGGGGTAACTGCATATACCTATGGGAAAGAGGGGGGGGTAACTGCATATACCTATGGGAAAGAGGGTGGTGTAACTGCATATACATATGGGAAAGAGGGGGGGTGTATCTACATATACCTATGGGAAAGAGGGGGGAGGGGGTTACTCTGCATATACCTATGGGGAAGAGGGGGGGTTCCTCTGCATATACCTATGGGGAAGAGGGGAGGGGGGTTTACTCTGCATATACCTACGGGGAAGGGGGGGTGTAACACTGCATATGCCTATGGAGAAGAGGGGGATGTAACTCTGCATATACCTATGGGAAAGAGGGGGGGATGTGACTGCATATACCTATGGGAAAGAGGGGGGGTATAACTACATATACCTATGGGAAAGAGGGGGGAGGGGGGGTTACTCTGCATATACCTATGGGGAAGAGGGGGGGTTTACTCTGCATATACCTATGGGGAAGGGTGTGTGTAACACTGAATATGCCTCTGAAGAAGAGAGGTGATGTAACTCTGCATATACCTATGGGAAAGAGGGGGGATGTAACTGGATATACCTATGGGAAAGAGGGGGGATGTAACTGCATATACCCATGGGAAAGAGGGGGGGTGTAACTACATATACCTATGGGAAAGAGGGGGGAGGGGGGGTTACTCTGCATATACCTATGGGGAAGAGGGGGGGTTTACTCTGCATATACCTATGGGGAAGGGAGGGTGTAACACTGAATATGCCTCTGAAGAAGAGGGGTGATGTAACTCTGCATATACCTATGGGAAAGAGGGGAAGGTAACTGCATATACTCATGGGAAAGAGGGGGGGTGTAACTACATATACCTATGGGAAAGAGGGGGGATGGGGGGGTTACTCTGCATATACCTATGGGGAAGAGGGGAGGTGTAACTCTGCATTTACCTATGGGGAAGAGGGGGGTGTAACTCTGCATATACCTATAGGAAAGAGGGGGGATGTAACTGTATATACCTATGGGAAAGAGGGGAGGGGGTAACTGCATATACCTATGGGAAAGATGGGGGTGGTGGTAACTCTGCCTGTACCAATGGGGAAGGGGGGGGGAACTCTGCCTATACCTATGGGGAAAGGAGGAGGGGGGTGTAATCTTGCCTATACGTACGGGGAAAGGAGGTGGGCGGTGGGGGGACTCTGCTGCCTATACCTAAAAAGAAAGGGGGTTAACTCTGTTCCTATACCTATTGGGAAGGGGGTTTAACTCTGCTGCCTATACCTACGGAGAAGGGTGGGGGGCTAACTCTGATGCCTATACCTTTGGGGGAGAGGTTAACTCTGCTGCCTATACCTACAGGGAAGGGGAGGGGTTAACTCTGCTGCCTATACCTACAGGGAAGGGGGGGCTACCTAACTTTATAACTGGATGCCTAACTACTTACCTACATACCCAGCTACCTAACTATGTACATACCTGGCCTTCATACATGGCTGCCTAACTACCTAGCTAGCCCCATACCTACCTAACATGTCACCTACCTACATATCTGGCTTCCTGATCTACCTACTTATTTACCTGGCTACCTAACTACATTCCCTTTTACTGTGCAGGACACCAAGGAGGGCATTATTACAGTTTGCGGGTCTTTAGATTGAAAGATTGTGTAGAGGAGAGCACTGGAAAAATGCAGAGTCTGACATGTTTTTCCTGCAGATGTTAAGTGATCCACATGGTGGTCTTATCCGGACGGAGAAGAAAAGGAAAGAGGACACCGCTGATCGGAAAAGACGTAATTGTGAGTCCCAAAATGTAACTGTAATCGCTTATATGGTGTACACATCCTGTGTATAGCTGATATCTATCGCCATATGGTCCTGTATATAATCACTTATATTGTATACAGATCCTTTATAGTATATTGGTCTGTGTATAGTGGTTTTATTCAGTACATTATGGCGGTATTATCCAGTTATTGTGTGGTGGTATATATTTACTCCTTGTATACCAGTATTATTGGTCATGGAAATTTACCTATGTTACAGTGTTTCTTACATATATAAATTTTAGATTATTGTGTGTGTGGGATTTGGGTGGAATAGGGCGTGGCAGAAGATTGACGAGCTGCAAAGCCCTTGCTTTTTTTTGGTCCGAGGGCCCCGAGTGTTGTCAGTCCGCCTCTGGGGGGAGGGGAGGGAGGGGGTGTAATTAAGGGGGGGGAGGAAGGGGTGTAATTAAAGGGGGGAAGGGTGGGGGTGTAATTAAGGGGGGTGGGGGTGTAATTAAAGGGGGGTTGCGAGTGGGGGGGGGGTGCCAAACAAAGGGTCCGCCCCGGGTGCCAAATGCTCTAGGTACGCCCCTGGTTGTCCGTAACTTGGCGTCAGAGTCATTATTGCCCTGGGGTCAACATTTTCCAAGTGTGGGAGAAAACTGGAATACCTAGAAAGTACCCAGAGGCAACATACAATTCATTAAAGCAAAAGTTATCGACCAGGAAAGTACAACATGACTGACTTATGGGTGTGACAAACTTCAATAAACAACTGAAGTCTCATTCAAAATTATTCTCTGTCTTTGCTCATTAAACATTACATATGCTTCCATGTATACAGAGAAACAATTCTGATTGTTCAATATATCTTACAGTGTATGTCCTTGAACAATCACTGTTTTGGCACCATGGTCAGGTGGCAGATCTATCAATGGAAGACCAGGTTGAAACATTATACCACATAAGGGGGCTCTACTGTGTTGTTATCTATTCTTTTAAATGGGCATTCTGGGCTTAAATGATTGATTGGCACTGATCAGCGCATTGCCAACATTCGGTACCTCCAACTATCAGCTGTTCAGCAGGGCTATCACAGCCAGATCTAGGCAGTGAATGGGGCCAGAAGCAGGGTGTTGTCATACCACCGATCATTTTAGCCCAAATATCCCTTTAACTACATTTTAACAAGCACATCCAAATAATATAAGCACAGAGTATGCCTCAGTAAACGTGAACCCTGTATCCTCCACACTACATCCAACTCAGTTACAGGCTTTAGCGATACCCTTGAATAGAAGTTTCTAATAAAAAGGACACGATTAGGAGATTGGAAGCACACCGAGGTTCCTGTTCAAATAGAAACCCAATGCCCGGGCTGGAGAACCCTTTGTTTTATGTACACGATTGCAGGCTGGTTTGTTTTATTGTCATTTACATGGTCAAACAGAGCTATCTAGCCACTTTATCACAGCCAGTACTTGGCATTGTTAAGTTCTCCTGGACATCATATAAAGAGTAGTACCTTGACTGAAAATCGGTGGTTCCTCTCAAGGATACATGAGGACTATGGTCGTGAGACGTCATCCCTTTTGTAGTCCAGATTTCGGGGAGGCATTGACTTACAGTCTCGATTTCCTGGAGGAAACAAAAATAAAACAAGCAAAGTGAGTTATTCTGTTGCAGCTTTTGTAGCAAATAGAATAAAAAGAGAGAATGAGAAAAAGAGAATTATTATTTGTCTGTTGAGGGAAAGTGATCTCTCTGGAAATGAGCTCAAATGCTCAAATGATAATCTGGAAACAGAAAGTGATCACCACCTGAGCCGGGGACGTCCAACAAAGCAGCTTTGCTACCACAATACAAAAGAACAAACACATTTGTACAGACAGAATATGACACCAGACACTGTCAGCCGTAAACAGCAGCACATTTTGGGAACATTGCTTTAAAATAGTGTTCAAGTATTGTTCCAGACCCCTCTATAAACACATTTGTCCCAATTTCATCACAGCAATGATTTATGCTGACATTGAAGAGTTTTCTGTGATAATATAGAATCTGCATGATCATGTAAAAGATGGGACTATGAAGTAAAAGGCTTCAATTTATTAGTGGCTCCCCCATCCTTAAAGGGGTACTCCACCCCTAGACATCTTATCCCCTACCAAAGGATAAGATGTCTGATCGTGGGGGTCCAGCCTCTCCACCCCGTATCGCCAGTCATCAGGCATGGAGGAAGTTGGCTCTTTGCACTAGATGTCTGGGGTGCTGCAGCCGAGAATGCAGGGGTCCCCTGCGATCAGATATCTTATCCCCTATCCAAAGGATAAGATGTCTGATCGTGGGGGTCCAGCCACTGGGGACCCCCTAGATCTCCCTGCTGTACCCGGCATTCATTTAGAGCGTTGCGTGCAGTACTGGAGGCCTGTGATGTCACGGCCACGCCCCGCTCGTGACATCATGGCCACGCCCCATTAATGCAAGTCTATGGGAGGGGGCATTGAGGGGCGTGGTCATGATGTCACAAGTCTCCACCCCGTATCGCCAGTCATCAGGCATGGAGGAAGTTGGCTCTGTGCACTAGATGTCTGAGGTGCTCCAGCCGAGATTGTGGGGGTCCCCTGCGATCAGACATCTTATCCCTATCCTTTGGATAGGGGATAAGATGTCTAGGGGCAGAGTACCCCTTTAAAGGGAATCTGTCAGCAGCATGAACCACACTGTAATATATAAGAAGTATGCTAATTAACTCATCACACCACCTTCTCAGGTAGCCTGCCCTAAGATCAGCAGAAGCTGATTGGGATTTATGCCAAGCCAGAATTCTCCACAGAAGAGAAGAAGACCCATCTGCAGACAGCTGTTTCAGGGTGCTTGCTGAGAAGGTGGTGCGATGAGTTACTTTGCATACTTCTTACCCAGAAAGCCCACGGAGTGCCAATAGCCTTTTTTAATCTCCGTTTTACACCAGAAGTGGTGCTCCTCCCTGAGGAAAATGCTTGGAATTTTTTCCATGATCTGCAATGTGGATGTTAAAGGGGTACTCCACTGCAGAACATTTTGTTCCAGAAGCTGGGTGCCGGCCGTATATCTCATGACGTCACGGCCACGCTCTTTAGACACCACGCCATGCCCCCTCAATGCAAGTCTATAGACTTGCATTGTGGGGGCAGGGCGTGATGTCACATGGGGCATGGCCATGACGTCACGACCCCCACAGCCCGCACCCAGCGTTCGAAACAAAATGTTTCGAGCAGTGGAGTACTCCTTTAAAATCCCTTTGTTTCACTGCAGATTTCACCCTTTTCAATGAGAAATCCAAAGTGAATCGGCAACAAGCCTTTCAAGGATTTGTTGTGGTAAAATCTGTCACATGTGAACCAACCCTAAGGCAGCTTTTGTTTATGCCAAGGATTTGTCTATATCCTCTGCTACAAAATCAGCATGAGGCAGCAATTTTTAATGGTGGATTAACTGTGTATAGTTCTAGGGCATAAAATTACACCATTTGTAAATTCCCCAAAATGTTCAAGAGAGAGTCCAAAAGTTTGCTGCAAGTTTTACCATTTTTTAGTTACGCCTCTGTCTACCATCACTTATTTCCTATCATTCCTTGCAGGAGAAAAGGGTACAGTCATTCCCTCCCTGCAGTTGTACCCCTGGGAAGAATTATTGCAGTCAATAGGAAGGAGAGGTTTGGTCCCATGGCAGATACATAGTTTATCATGTTATATATATGTCATTAGTTATAGGAACATACACTTCTCAAAAAAATAAAGGGAACCCTTAGACAACACAATGTAACTCCAAGTCAATCACACTTCTGTGAAATCACACTGTCCACTCAGGAAGCAACACTGATTGACAATCAATTTCACATGCTGTTGTGCAAATGGAACAGACAACTGGTGGAAATTATAGGCAATTAGTAAGAGACACCCCCAATAAAGGAGTAATTATGCAGGTGGTGACCACAGACCACTTCTCAGTTCCTATGCTTCCTGACTGATGTTTTGGTCACTTTTGAATGCTGGCGTGCTTTCACTCTAGTGGTAGCATGAGACAGAGTCTACAACTCACACAAATGGCTCAGGTAGTGCAGCTCATCCAGGATGGCACATCAATGCGAGCTGTGGCAAGAAGGTTTGCTGTGTCTGTCAGGTCAGCGTAGTGTCCAGAGCATGGAGGCGCTACCAGGAGACAGGCCAGTACATTGAGGAGGCTGTAGGAGGGCAACAACCCAGCAGCAGGACTGCTACCTCCGCCTTTGTGCAAGGAGGAGCACTGCCAGAGCCCAGCAAAATGACCTCCAGCAGGCCACAAATGTGCATGTGTCCACACGGTCAGAAACAGACTCCATGAGGGTGGTATGAGGGCCCGACGTCCACAGGTGGGGGTCGTGCTTACAGCCCAACACCGTGCAGGATGTTTGGCATTTGCCAGAGAACACCAAGATTGGCAAATTCACCACTGCCACCCTGTTCTCTTCACAGATGAAAGCAGGTTTACACTGAGCACATGTGACAGACGTGACAGACAAACGTTCTGCTGCCAGCAACATCCTCCAGCTTGACCGGTTTGGCGGTGGGTTCAGTAATGATGTGGGGTGGCATTTCTTTGGGTGGCCGCACAGCCCTCCATGTGCTTGCCAGAGGTAGCCTGACTGCCATTAGGTACCGAGATGAGATCCTGAGACCCCTTGTGAGAACATATGCTGGTGCGGTTGGCCCTGGGTTCCTCCTAATGCAAGACAATGCTAGACCTCATGTGGCTGGAGTGTGTCAGCAGTTCCTGCAAGAGGAAGGCATTGATGCTATGGACTGGCCCGTCTGTTCCCCAGACCTGAATCCAATTGAACACATCTGGGACATCATGTCTCACTCCATCCACCAACACCACGTTGCACCACAGACTGTCCACCTCATCAGGAGCATGCCCAGGCATTGTAGGGAGGTCATAGGGGCACGTGGAGGCCACACACACTACTGAGCCTCATTTTGACTTGTTTTAAGGACATTACATAAAGTTGGACCAGCCTGTAATGGGGTTTTCCACTTTGTTTTTGAGTGTGACTCCATATCCAGACCTCCATGGGTTGATAAATTTGATTTCCATTGATAATTTGTGTGTGATTTTGTTGTCAGCACATTCAACTATGTAAAGACGAAAGTATTTCATACGATTAGTTCATTCATTGAGATCTAGGATGTGTTATCTTAGTGTTCCCTTTATTTTATTGAGCAGTGTTTTATTATACAAAAATAGACACAAACAGAGCCAGATAAAACAGTATAATCCTGTTACATTTCCATTTTGGACTTTAACAAAAGAAAAAAAAAAAAGCAGCTAAAACATATTAATATAGTATTAGATGACACTGCATTTCCATCGGGTGTCTGGTTACTTCTCGTCAAATGTTTTCTCGTAGATAGTAAATTAAAACAATTATAGAATCTATATATATCTATAACTCAATGTGTGTGTATGTATGTATGTGTGTATGTTCCAGCATCATGTCCAAACGGCTAAAGACATTAACATGAAACTTGGCGCACACGTTACTTATATGTCAACTACAAACATAGGATAGGTAATTTAACCCTTACTCACCCCCATTTGCCAGGGTCGGGGTTTTTGTTTAAAGTCCCATACAAGTCAATGGGAAATATATGTTACTGCATAACTTCCAAACAGCTGGAGATATTTCGATAATACTTGGTGACATGTTACTTATATGTCCACTTAAAATATAGGATAGTTAATTTAACCCTTATCTACCCCCATTTGTGAGGGTCAGCGTTTTTGTTTAAAGTCTTATGCAAATCAATGGGAAATGTATGTTCCCACGTAACTTCCGTACGGGAGATATTTCAATAATACCTGGTGCACATATTACTTATATGTCAAATAAAAAGATATGATAATTAAATTAACCCTTACCTACACCCTTATATAAAAGATGGGTTTTTGTTTCAAGTCCCATGCAAGTATATGGGACATCCAGTACCTTACTCCACAAGCTCCGCTCTGCCTCTCCTGGTGAATGTGTCAGTCCGGCTTGCAAGCCACACCCCATGCCACAAAGACACGCCCACAGTTTAAGCCCCACCCCTTTATTATATACCCTTTTTGTGCATCGGTCTGGCTTGCAAAATCACGACCAGTCCCACAAAGCCATGTCCCCTTCTATTTTCAGCTTACAATATCTTCATCACAAATCAGTCCCACCTGAGGACAGGATATGAGGATAGGATATGAGGTTGGGATATGAGAACGGAATATGAGGTCGGGATATGAAGACAGGATGTGAGGTCGGGATAGAAGGTCGGGATATGAGGCCGGAATATAGGGTCGGAATATGGGGTCGGGATATGGGGTCGGGAAAGGAGGTCGGGACAGGAGGTCAGGATAGGAGGTCGGGATAGGAGGTCGGGATATGAGGTCAAGACAAGAAGACAGGATATGAGGTCAGGATAGGAGGTCAGGATAGGAGGTCGGGACAGGAGGTCGGGACAGGAGGTTAGGATATGAGGACAGGATAGGAGGATGGGAAAGGAAGTTAAGATATGAGGACAGGATATGGGGTTGGGATATGACAATATATGAGGATTGGATATGAAGTCAAAAGCTTCCTCCTTTGTTGATTTTCCTCCCCAACAAGGATTAGGAAGGAAAAACCGGGCAACGCCAGGTAATCAGCTAGTCTATCTATATACATAAAACTCAACGTGTGTGTGTGTGTGTGTGTGTGTATGTATGTATGTTCCACAAAAACTTCCAAACGGCTAAAGATACTAACATGAAACTTGGCACACATGTTACTTATATGTCAACAACAAACATAGAATAGGGGATTTAACCCTTACTCACCCCCATTTGCCAGGGGCGGGGTTTATGTTTAAAGTCCTATACAAGTCTATGGGAAATATATGTTACTGCATAACTTCCAAACGGCTGGAGATATTTCGATAATACTTGGTCACATGTTACTTAAATGTCCACTTAAAATATAGGATAGTTAATTTAACCCTTAACTACCCCCATTTGTGAGGGTCGGGGGTTTTGTTTAAAGTCCCATGCAAATCAATGGGAAATATATGTTCCCACATAACTTCTGTACGGCTGGAGGTATTTCAATACCTGGTACACATATTACAGGTCGCAATAGGAGGACGGGATAGGAGGTCAAGATAGGAGGACGGGATTGGAGGTCGAGTTAGGAGGTCGGGATATGAGGTCGGGATATGAGGACGGGATAGGAGGACTGGATATGAGGTCGGGATATGAGGTCAGGATAGGAGGTTGGGATAGGAGGTCGGGTTAGGAGGTGGAGATAGGAGGTGGAGATAGGAGGACGGGATAGGGGGTTGAGATAGGAGGACGGGATAGGAGGTCGAGATAGGAGGACGGGATAGGAGGTCGAGATAGGAGGACGGGATAGGAGGTTGAGATAGGAGGACGGGATAGGAGGTAGAGATAGGAGGTTGAGATAGGAGGACGGGATAGGAGGATGGGATAGGAGGTTGAGATTGGAGGTCGAGATAGGAGGAAAGGGATAGGAGGTTGAGATAGGAGGACGGGATAGGAGGACGTGATAGGAGGATGGGATAGGAGGACGGGAGAGGAGGTCAGGATAGGAGGTCGGGATAAGAGTTCGGGATAGGAGGTCGGGATATAAGGACAGGATATGGGGTTGGGATATGACAACAATATATGAGGACGGGATATGAAGTCTAAAGCTTCCTCCTTTGTTTATTTTCCTCCCCAACAAGGATTAGGAAGGAAAAACTGGGCAACACCGGGTATTCAGCTAGTATATATATATATATATATATATATATAAAAAGCAAAATCATCGGTAGTTGCAGTATCTTGTAATACCTTTTTTATTGGACTAACAAGATTTTGTAGAGACAAGCTTTCGGGATTCCTCCCTTTATCAGGTCATAAGCATTTCTGAGCTCACAAGGAGAAAACACAGGTTCTATCTCACAAAATATGCAGGGGTTAAAACAACATTAGTGGAGAATGGACATTAAGTTGGGCCATAAATTGTATAGCAATAGGACGATAGATACAGATAAGGATGAGGAGGGGGGGGGGGGGCTGGAGAGCAGAGGTGAGAATAGTGGTTACGCTGGACAGACAATTTTCCTACAGAACCATAGACTGAAGATAAGACTAGACAGGGGAGGGGGAGCAGGGGTGTGATGGTGTTAGAGCAGGGTGCTCTAACACCATCACACCCCTGCTCCCCCTCCCCTGTCTAGTCTTATCTTCAGTCTATGGTTCTGTAGTAAAATTGTCTGTCCAGCGTAACCACTATTCTCACCTCTGCTCTCCAGCCCCCCCCCCCCCTCCTCATCCTTATCTGTATCTATCGTCCTATTGCTATACAATTTATGGCCCAACTTAATGTCCATTCTCCACTAATGTTGTTTTAACCCCTGCATATTTTGTGAGATAGAACCTGTGTTTTCTCCTTGTGAGCTCAGAAATGCTTATGACCTGATAAAGGGAGGAATCCCGAAAGCTTGTCTCTACAAAATCTTGTTAGTCCAATAAAAAAGGTATTACAAGATACTGCAACTACCGATGATTTTGCTTTTTGCATCACTGGACTAATACGGCTACTCCTAACTAATATATATATATATATATATATATATAAAACTCAATGGGTGAGAGAAAAAGTGGTTTGATTTCCCCACAGCAACCAATCACAGCTCAGCTAACAAGCTGTGGTAAAGTGAAAGTTCAGCTGTGATTGGTTGCTGTGGGGAAATCATTCCACTTTTTCTCTCGCACAGTTTAATAAATCTCCCCCAATGTGTGTGTGTGTGTATGTATGTACTGTATGTGTGTATGTTCCAGCATCACGTCCAAACGGCTAAAGATACTAACATGAAACTTGGCACACATGTTACTTATATGTCAACAACAAACATAGGATAGGTAATTTAACCCTTACTCACCCCCAATTTCCAGGGTCGGGGTTTTTGTTTAAAGTCCCATACAAGTCTGTGGGAAATATATGTTACTGCATAACTTACAAACGGCTGGAGATATTTTGATAAAACTTGGTCACATGTTACTTATATGTCCACTTAAAGGAAAGGATAGTTAATTTAACCCTTAACTACCCCCATTTGTGAGGGTCAGGGTTTTTGTTTAAAGTCCCATGCAAATCTATGGGAAATGTATGTTCTCACATAACTTCCGTACGGTTGGAGATATTTCAATAATACCTGGTACACATATTTCTTATATGTCAAATAAAAATATATGATAGCTAAATGAACCCTTCCCTACATCCTTACATAAAATATGGGTTTTTGTTTCAAGTCTCATGCAAGTATATGGGACTTCCAGTACCTTACTCCACAAGCACTGCTCTGGCATCTCCTGGTGTATGTGTCAGTCCGGCTTGCAAGCCACACCCCATGTCACAAAGACCCACACACCCACTGTTTAAGCCCCACCCCTTTATTATCTACCCTTTTTGTGCATCGGTATGGCTTGCAAATCACGCACAGTCCTACAAAGCCACGTCCCCTTCTATTTTCAGCTCACAATATCTTCATCCCAAATCAGTCCCACCTGAGGACAGGATAGGACATAAGGACAGGATATGAGGTTGGGATATGAGGACGGGATATGAGGTCAGGATATGAGGACAGCATATGAGGTTGGAATATGAGGATGGGGTATGAGGTCGGGATATGAGGACAGGATATGGAGAAAGGATATGAGGATGGGATATGAAGTCAAAAACTTCCTCCTTTGTTGATTTTCCTCCCAAACAAGGATTAGGAAGGAAAAAACGGGCAATGCCAGGTACACAGCTAGTGAGTATATAATATCATGTAAAACACAATGAATTCCTTACATTGACATTGTCTTGCCTACTCCTATTATTTTGCCTAAAGACCTGCTGTAGCTCTTTAGTATTGATGTAGATTGGTTGTATTAATAAACTAGGATACAATGCTGGGAAATTATTTACGTTTACAGCATCAATAAACTTTTAGAGATATATGAAGAATATCAGAATATGTATGAAACCAACAGGAAAAAAAATTGCATTATCTATAGAGGTACTCTAGGGGAGAATAATACCCTGATGGTATTCGGACCCCTGCCCATCAAATATGGTCTATTCTGAGAATAACCCCTTTAATAAATTGCCAATGTAAGTTTTGTGCTCTGTGAAAGCGCAGGTCTGTCAATCATCTTTACAAAGGGTTATGGGTAATCATAGAGGAATTAACATAGTCACATGACCGAAGGTCCTGCGACGCTACAAAGGTAAGCATACTAATATACATTATATTAGCTGTAGCCAATGATCGCTCTCTTGGGTTGCTGCTCTCGTGGATGCCGGACTCAGGACGGATCTGCGCAACTTACAAAGACGCGCTAGGCCTGAAGCATGCCGGCCTCAGCCTGAAACTAAACCGTGAGTCCTAAACTAAATCCCCGCTAAAGCTAGCGTGACTGCTGGACCTCAACTAAATGCAGTAAATCCAGCCAAACAACGCATATCCGTCTACGGACTCTAAAACGCTTAAGGTCCCAACACTGTCAATCTCTAAGAGACTTTGCCTGTATAGAGACTGTTCCGGTTATGAAGCTTGCATAAAATCTTCAGTAAAAGTTCCGACTGTTTTCAGTAAACTCTCCCGTTGTGGACATTCAATTATTCCATACCTCCCTATCGCTCTTGGGAAAGGTGACGGTAGGACAAGCATTGCAGAGGAGCCCTCACCCTGGTGTCACGAATAGAAAGGGTTAATCAGACACCCTTAAATTACTGCACAGCTACACTCCATATACCCTACACCCCAGGCTATCACAACTAGTCATCAAATAGAGGAGTAAAACATCCTGGTAACTCTCATATAGATGCCACCTATGTCTAACCCATGTAACAAACAAATCATCATATAAATACTAAATGTTACTCTATATACAGTATATATAATTCAATAACCCACAGATATGGTTGCTTTCCACATGCAACCATAGAGGAACCAAATTTAGATCTTAATATGCCAGTAAATCACAATGTTCATGGAGGAAATCTTAATATTTCTGGTAGTCGCTGTTCTACACTCAACCGGAATAAGAAAGATTTAGCTGAGCTAATGATGACATCTGAACTAAACACATATATGACACCATTGACTCCAACAGGTGTACTCAGATGTTCCTTTCACACAGAAACCTGATCATGGCTGCATACGCTGGATGCTGACATATGCAGTTTGTAAGCAATAGTCTGCGGAAGAGATAGGTGAGCTTAGATAACTTACCAAGGGATCAGACTAAAGACACATTTAATATTTACATAGTAGCTAGACAAAGCTAAAGCTAGCGATAGACTGTAGACAGATTATTCCTTGATCCTTCCCTTCCCCCATACACGCTCATGGAGGGGAGTAAACTGCTGTCAGACTGCTCTGGGGTGGCTTATCTCCCAGGGACAAATGGATTGGGCATGCTGAAAACGGTGTATGACTATATGATGGAATACAGTATGCCACAGATTTCTATGCAACACCAGAGGGAATAGCAAAAGAAGCCGGCACTGCCTCCGATATGTAAGTCCATAGGTGCGCTACAGGTGCACAGCATACAGGTGCGATAACATTAATATTCCAGATGGCGCTACACGCTGAAGCAATAAATATGTAAACCAAACAAGAGAAAAATGTAGCGGAGCACTCACCGTTCTGTAATCAGGCAGGCATAGGAAGCGTTATCCATAGACCGAGTAGGTCCTGAGCAAGGAGGCGGCAGATGAATCCGGGGGAGTTCAGACGTCGGGTCACGGACCATATCACGCCCCTAGGCACTTCGTCAGGCCGCTAATCAGGCAGGCATAGGAAGCTAATCCATAGGCCGAGTAGGTCCCGGGCAGGGAGGCGACAGATGGATCCGGGGGAGTTCAGACATCGGGCCATGGACTGTATCACGCCCCTAGGCGCTAAGCGGCCTGACAAAGCGCCTAGGGGCGTGATACGGTCTGTGGCCCGACGTCTGAACTCCCCCTGATCCATCTGCCGCCTCCCTGCTCGGGACCTACTCGGTCTATGGATTAGCTTCCTATGCCTGCCTGATTACAGAACGGTGAGTGCTCCGCTACTTTTTTCTCTTGTGTGGTTTACATGCCACAGATTTCTGTTGAAGGTGTATATCTAGAAAATGGGTGACGGACAGTGAAGTTCATGCATTACACCTGTTCTAATCAATATGATCTTAATAAAAATATTGAACAGTAACTGTTCACTAGTAAAAGAGGGAGACTATAGGTTTATTTCTTTTATAATCCCCAAAAGTAACATTTCCCTAAGGGTGGAGGGAAAACTATACAACATACCCCATGTTTCCCCATGTACCCCCTGTTTCCCACACTCCTTTAGTTCAACACTACGGAAATTCAGCAAGGAATCTCCTCACTGAATTTGGACAGCAGATCGGCGCTGCCCAGACTCTGAGCTTGTTTCTAGTTGAATTGTGGATTTCTGGAGGGGCGCAGCTTGCAAGCTGGACCAACACACTCACCAGAAGATGTAGAGCGGAGCTTGTGGTATAAAGTGCTGGAAGACCCATAGACTTGCATGGGACTTTAGAAAAAAACTTCTGTGCACATACCTATCTATTAGCAATACAGCAGTCTGGTGTCTAGTAAATAAATGGTATAGCCCCAGGATACTTCATACTAATGCATCCCAGGGGCTAACTAAATAGTCTAATATGGTGTCAGTCATGTGACCCACCCTGTCTGTTATGTTGTCAGGTAACTAATAGTAGTGAACAGTGATGTAATAAGGAGCAGAACTTACACAATATTATACTTGCAGCACCAAGTCTGTATAAGGCAGCTACAGTCTTCTCTTCTCTGTCTGCTTTGTTGTTTTTTTGTTAAGTTAACTTTATTAGCAACATAACAAAATCACCTAGAAACAGTTCTGTGTAGTGTGTTTTTTTTTTATAGATACCTTTATTTAAACATGACACATGGCCTAGATACAGGCAACTGTATATAATACAATACACACAGTAAAGAAGTTGTTGCAATAACAATAATAACATAATATGATAATTACTAATTACTGTACATATGTGAATTATACGACCAATATGTACACTAGGGGGCCCCATACCAACCAGAACTTAGTTCTGTCCGGCTGCAGCATCATCTTTGTCCCAGATGAAGCACAGGCAGGGAGGGACAAAGTCCTGGAAGTGAGGGCGGGGCTAGCTAAGGGCTTCCACTAAGAGGAGGGGGGTTCCAGAGCAGCCTGAAGTGATTGGATGAAGAGACCCAGACAACACAGAGACCCAGCACAACAATGACTTTAAAGCACAAGACAACGTTGACAATTCAGTGGTTACAACAGAAAAAGGTGAAGATTCTGCAGTGGCCATCACAGTCCAAAGGATAGGGGATAAGTTGCCTGATCGTGGGGGTCCTGCCACTGTGGATCCCCGTGATCTTGCACGCAGCACCAGAGTTAAAATGAGTCCCTGGAGCATGTTCACTCCGGGTATGATTACCGGCGATCCATAGGACCGGTGGCGTGTGACGTCACGCCTCCGCCCCTGTGTGACATCACGCTCCGCCCCTCAATGCAAGCCTATGGGAGGGGGTGTGACAGCTGTTTCCACGCCCCCTCTCATAGGCTTGCATTGAGGGTTGGAGCGTGACGTCACACGCCACCGGCCCTGTGGTTGCCGGTAATCAGACCCGGAGCGAACATGCTCCAGGGACTGATTTTAACTGGGGTGCTGCATGCAAAATCATGGGGGTCTCCAGCAGCGAGACCCCTGCAATCAGGCATCTTATCCCCTATCCTTTGGATAAGGGATAAGATGTCTAAGCGCCGGAGTACCCCTTTAATGTTATAGAGCCACTCTGGGGCAACCACAAGTGTGTGAGTGCAAGACGACCAGAGGCTTTGCATGACCTAGAGGCATTTTGCTCAGGCAATAGGCATACCACTTGCAAGTTGGGGCCCCATAGACAACCATTAGAAAAGACTGCACACTGTCACTAATGCTAAAGAGGGCAATATATCATATAAAGTGTATGCAGACCTTTGGACAGGGGTACATTTTTTTTATTTTTTTATTTTTTGTTACCATGCTTTGTTATACGATTGTGCTATTATGTAACCTACAGTTGCATATAAATCCCATAAGAAATAAAATAATGTGTTTTACTTGCTCACTCAGATTTTCTTTAAAATGGTATATATATGACCAATTCTCTAAGGGTATGGATACTTTTGAGCTCAACTGCAGCAGCAAATCCTGTCCCTATAATAACATCAATAAATCTTTGCCTCTGTGCTGTTCCTCCTAAACAATAATAAACATCTTTCTAACATACGTGTCACTTGTCAGCTGTCCTCACTTCTATATACCGGATCTATCAGTGTTTATGGTAAATATCAGGACAATGTTCCTCATAGTAGAACAATCAACACAAAATACAGTAAAACTGCTAATGTTCATGCACGTAGACATATTATGGGTCTGTTTTGCTAAGTTTATGTGCAATGCAGGGCTCAAGTCCTGCAGGAACATGTGGGGACTGAGTTCCAGCACTTTTTTCACAGCAGGAACACCGTTCCTATTAGCATGAATTTTGCAGGACCAGCCCTTGAGTGGAAGATTTTACACACTTTTTTTCCCTCAGGACATGACCCCTGGTGCAATGACTCAGTGTAACATTTCTTAAAGTGTCCCTGTCATTTGGTAAAACTTTTGGCTTGTCAAAGGTTTTTCACAGTTGGGGTGACAGCTTTTCACCGATCATTAGAACAAGCAGGGTTAAGCAGGGTCTTCTTTTACTATCTACTAAGACCTATAAAGAACCTCTAATAAAAAACACCACACTTAGAGAAGACCAGGTAAAAGGAAGAAAATTTAATCCCAAAATGAAACGCGTTTCACGGCAATCATGCAGCTTCATCAGGCATGACACAGACAAGTAAGGTGCCTCGTGGAGCCAGCGTTCTCACTGAAGCCTAATCTTTCTTTGGAACTATACCGGCCGGAGGGCAGCGGATTACTCACTATTCTCACGTGCCTACCATTGTTGTGTATGCTGTTACACAACTTTTTGGGGTGAGCGGCTTTCATGCCTAGCCTTTTAATTTATATATATTTATTTTAATGCACCATGGAGCGCTCTCTTATTTCCCTTCACACTGAGAGAATGCTGTGTTTTAGGAAAAAAAACATTAGAGGTGGCTCTAAATGTAGAACATTATACATTTCACCATAGAGTTTACAGTAATATCTGGTCACTGTTCAAAAAGGCCATGAAAGATGTGGCATTTTTCAGACAAAAGCTGCGGTAATACCAGCCTAATGTAAAGTCTCATTTTTGTAGCCAGTTAATTGACAATATCAAGTTATTATGGTCCTAGTTAAAGGGGTACTCCGCTGCTCAGCATTTGAAACAAACTGTTCCGAACGCTGGAGTCAGCGCCGGGAGCTCGTGACGTCATAGCCCCACCCCCTCATGATGTCACATCCCGCCCCCTCAATGCAAGTCTATTGGAGGGGGCGTGACGGCTGTCACGCCCCCTCCCACAGACTTGCATTGAGGGGGCGGGGTATGACATCATGAGGGGGCTATGACGTCACGAGCTCCCGGCGCTGACTCCAGCGTTCGGAGCAGTTTGTTCCAAACGCTGGGCAGCGGAGTATCCCTTTAATGATGCAGTCCCCTCATATAATCCTGACCAGTCTCCAGGAGAAGAGCTTTAATTAATGTGAATATCCAATCCGGACTATTAGCACCCGTGCTTGGATAGGCCGGTTCCGCCCCTGGCCGCACAACGAAGGAACAGAGAAGAACTATCCAGCATCCAGGTAAGTTTCAATGGTATACTTTATTGGAGGTAGCAAATACACATATAAACTGACGCGTTTCGTGCGTTACCACTTAGTCACAGAGTCACTCTAACGCGCGAAACGTGTCAGAGTTTATACGTGTATTTGCTACCTCCAATAAAGTATACCCTTGGAACTTACCTGGATGCTGGATATTTCTTCTCTGTTCCTTTAATTAATGTGCATCCACTGACCTCAGCAGAGGAACTCTATCTGACCAATAGGACGTGTCCATCTGTAGTACAATATGTCTACTAACTAAAAATGCAAGCTGAGCTAAACTAACATTCTTGAATGAAAATTCACATTAAACAATCAGCAGCAGTCAGAAAAAAATTGTGATCTCCTTTGTCGCCCTGGGATGCAAATAAGAACTATGGGTTTATTGTGATCAACTAATGCATAAGTAGAATACCAAAATGTGCACAAGAGCCACCCAATTGGAAAACTCTAAGGACTAGACCAGAGAAACAGGAGATGGATAAATGTAGAGTATAACATAAAATGTCAATTGCTGAATGTATAAGCAAGAATAAATAGATGGGTGAACAGGGAGGACGCAGCTACAAAGAAGCTGCTATCCACATCTCACCAGAACGCCCTCGTTCCATAGAAATCAAGTAAGCACTGCCACATTGTTGCACTTGACATAATGTTGTACTCACATGTATGGGATCCGTGACTACCCGTACACCATCTCGCTACTGGCTTCTTCAGGGCGGGTCTATATTCTCATTAATGTCCTTACAGTAATGAGTCAAACACTCTATTCCTCACAGGAAATGTTAGCCATGGCAATGTGTTTCATTGCCTGAACATGTTGGTGTAGAGGTTTGCTATGGTATTTAGTAATTGATCATTAAAATCTAAATATACATATAAATTATTTAAAGGACTCGCTATATGCTTGTGTCCTAATCTCATTATTATATTGTATCTTGTACTTAATAAAGATTTCTTCATTATATTTCTTGTATGTTTGGTGCTTTTGGATAGGTTCTCATATTGTGGGTTATACACTGAACATTTTTTGTTCTTCAAAATAAAATGGCCTATCTAATGGATTCTATGGAATAAAGACCCTGTAAAAATCAAATAAATACCCTTTAATAACTTTATGGAAGGGAGGGGGCGAGGTCAAGGAGTATCTGTCAGTCTGTCAGCTAAAAGCAACCAAATGGGCTTTTTCATGCTGTTTGCATTGCACTGCAAGCTATATTGGCTTTTAAAAAAGACTTTTGAGTTACAGAAACAGTGTAGCTCACTGTAAAATTATAAGAGTCAAGTGACAATACAGGGGCATATAGGTTTTGTTCCTCAGTATCCAACTTGACTTCAATCAGTGGATTAACTGAAGGAAACTATGGATGGCTAAGTACCGTATTTTTCGCCGTATAAGACGCACTTTTTCTTCCCCAAAACTGGGGGGAAAAAGTCGGTGCGTCTTATACGGCGAATACACCCCAATCGCGGCGGTCCCTGCGGCCATCAACGGTCGGGACCCGCAGCTAATACAGGACATCACCAATCGCGGTGATGCCCTGTATTAACCCTTCAGACGCGGCGATCAAAGTTGCCTGCCGCGTCTGAAGGGAAAGTGACACTAACCCAGCTGTTCAGTCGGGCTGTTCGGGATCGCCGCAATTTCACCGCGGCGGTCCCGAACAGCCCGACTGAATAGCCGGTTAGTGCTTACAGGACACCGGGAGGGACCTTACCTGCCTCCTCGGTGTCTTCTCCGTTCAGGGATCCCCTGTATGGCCGGCGCTCTCCTTCCTCGTCATCACGTCGTCGCGTACGTGCGTCGGCGTGCGTAACGACGTGATGACGGCGATGGAGAGCGAGGATACCCGGCCAGCAGGAGACACGTTCCAGAGCGACTGGGAAACCAGCGACAGCGATGGAGCGACATCAGGGACAGCGGTGACGGGTCCGGAGCGGCGGGGACACGTGAGTATTACCTCCTATGCAGTGGTCTTCAATCTGCGGACCTCCAGATGTTGCAAAACTGCAACTCCCAGCATTCCCGGACAGCCAACGGCTGTCCGGGCATGCTGGAAGTTGTAGTTTTGCAACATCTGGAGGTCCGCAGGTTGAAGACCACTATTGGGTTCAAAATCTTTAATTTTTTAGATTTTGCACCTAAAAATAGGGTGCGTCTTATACGCCGGTGCGTCCTATAGGGCAAAAAATACGGTAATATTTGGTATGCAATAATGGCATACTGGTATAATATCCAGAAAAAAGAAGTGTGTCTCATATGCTGAGTATTACGCTAACTATATTATACAGGATAAGTCATTTTGACAAGACCAGTTCCCTACTTTGTAAGGTGTGGCCCTATGACATTATTAATAAAAACGATCGATATGTTGTAAAGCATGTACAACCAATATAGCTTTCATTAGAAAATGTTCAGTATTTCATACTGAAAAAGCCATACAACTGCCCCCCCCTGCCTGCTTGGACACATACTAGTCCTGCTGTGTCCATGCATCATCACCTATGTCATGGACACACTTCCTTGATTGACAGCTGTGAGTGCAGGGCTCAGAGCTGGAGGAAAAATCCTCCCACTATCAGATTGTGTCCCACTACTGTCAGTGAGGACAAGATGGGAGTTGTAGTTTTGCTAATGCTAGGGGAGATGTGAGCAGACAGCATACTGAGGGAGGGGTGGAGACCTGCACAGTGAGGCGACGCCCCCTCTCTTTGAGAGGAATTCAGACTAGTGAGCTAAATTAAAAGTGTAATAAATAAATAAATAAATAAAGGTGCTAGACACATAAAAATTAGATTTACATGGTCAGGAGTGATATATTTAAAAAAAAATTTTTTAAAGGGGTACTCCGTTGAAAAACTTTTTTTTTTTTTTTAAATCAACTGGTGCCAGAAAGTTAAACAGATTTGTAAATTACTTCTATAAAAAAAATCTTAATCCTTCCTGTACTTATTAGCTGCTGAATACTACAGTGGAAATTCTTTTCCGTTTGAAACACAGTCTGCTGACATCATGAGCACAGTGCTCTCTGCTGACATCTCTGTCAATTTTTAGGAACTGTCCAGGGTAAAAGGAAATCCCCATATCAAACAAATGCTGTTCTGGACAGTTCATAAAATGGACAGAGATGTCAGCAGAGAGCACTGTGCTCGTGATGTCAGCAGACAGTTCTGTGTTTCAAAAAGAAAAGAATTTCCGCTGTAGAATTCAGCAGCTAATAAGTACCGGAAGGATTAAGATTTTTTAATAGAAGTAATTTACAAATCTGTTTAACTTTCTGGCACCAGTTGATTAAAAAAAAAAAAGTTTTTCACTGGAGTACCCCTTTAAGTTCAAGAAAGGAAGTGAAGGGAAGGGGTATGCAGGAGATTCTATATTTCTACATATGAATTAATGTTATTTTGTTCTAGGAATGTATCTAACCCTATTTTGAAGGCCACAACTGTTACTGCTGTGACCAGTTCCTGAGGTAGAATGTTCCATAAATTCACAGTTCTTATGGTAAAGAAGGATTGTTGCCCCTGGAGACTAAACCTTGTTTTTGGCAGTCTAAGAGAGTGCCCCTTGACTTTTAAGGGGGTTGAACTTGGAAGAGTTTTTACCCCATATTTTGTTTGGTCCATTTATGTACTTTAATACAGATTATTCAACTTTGTGGAGAACATTGCTTTTGTGGACTTAGTGCACCCTGACCTTTAAGATTCTATTGAAATGTTTACAGACTGTGCAGTGACACCAGCTATAATTAGCCTGTAATATGTAAATGTAGGAATAAAGCACTTTATATTATCACCTCGGTATAAAGGAAATGGACAAGAGCCAATGCTAACTCTGATAAGATGAAACTAATCTAAAGAAGCTTTTGGTGGCCTCAGTTAAACCCAGGTTAAATGTTTGGACAGAACACAATAATTTGTTCTGTGTACTACGACTAGACTTAGTACTGATACATGTGTCCCCTGAGCAGAGCTGTAGCTAGCTCCTTTTTCGCCCGGGGCAAGAACAGAATATTGTGCCCCCTCCCCCATTTGGGCTCAGGGCACCCCTCAGAAATATTCTTTTTCGCGGGCCACCCCTACCAAACAATTTTTTTATATGTTTTTTTTATGTAGATTACAGTACTGCTCATATCAGAGTCATTCTCTTTTTTTTTATTCCCTATCTGGCCCAGGGCATTATGAGGATCTCTTCCAGCCAAAACTCTTCAGGAAAGAAGAACCTGCAACACAAACATATTAGGCTCTGCACTTTTCCAGCATTATCCTCCCCTTTTCCCCACAAATTCCTCCAGCCTCCTCTAAACACAATGCCACCAGCCCCATCCCACAAGTACACACAATGCCTCCTGCCTTTCCCATATACCTCCAGCCTTTCCCAAACACAATGCCTCCAGCCTCACCCCACACAGTGACAGAGGGGTATACATGGGAGACAGGGGTTTAAAGGGGTGTACATGGGTGAAAGAGGGGTGTAGAGGGGGTAACAGTGGGGTGTACATGGGTAAAAGTGGGGTGTACAGGGGTGACAGAAGGGTGTAGAGGGGTGACAGAGGGGTGAAAAGGAAAACAGAGGGGTGTCCAGGGGTGACAGAGAGGTTACGAGGGGTTACAGAGAGGTGTAGAGGAGTGAAACAAGGGTGGGGTGCACTACCTGAAGTTGAGTAGGCCTCTGCCAGTGCCAACCCTGCTCCTTCCCTTCATTCACATCATTCTGCTGAGGGACCAGGAAGAATACAGAGCTCACAGCTGCTTCACAGGAGAAGGGGGATACATGGGGATCAGAGGTGAAGCAACCGCAGTGCGCACAGACATCTCTTCCCCCGTCCTGCGAGCTTGTGACTCACTCATAGCGCTGCAGGCCCTGCAGGCAGGAATGAGTCACAGGTGCGCAGGCCGGGATGGAAAATTCAAAATTTTTGTGTCATCTTTCCCATTGGAGTATGCCAGCACCCCTGCCGGGGCACCCTGGTTGGGAATCACTGCCAAGTGTAATGTGTGCTGGACTCCCTGTGCCGGACATCCTTAGCCAATGTGCCCCCTTGCAGCAGCATGCCAGAGGCAATTGCCTCAGTCGCCTTGTGGGAGCTACTGCCCTGCCCCTAAGTGTTTCTGCTTGCTCCAAGGAGGCAGCAGATGAGTCCAAGCAGGATGAGGACAAGCAGAAAAAAAATGTTAAAAAAAAAGTAGCTGCTGGACACCTAGAAGACTAGGAACTCAATTATGGGGCTGTGAGACACCTAACTCAAAACTGTGGCCATAGCTGTGTGTTGTGAAGCTTGCCCACTTATACAGTCACCACCTTGAGAAAGACTATTTATCCCCAGACTGCTCCAGGGCACATACTTGACAATGGTTGTTAGCAATTTTACTTTTTCACAGCAATAAGATATAAGATTACTAGTATCCTCTCCCTCTATATACTGACCTCATTGTAGGTCTTTGTCATGAGGAAAATATAGAGGGAATATTAATATTCTGGCAAACCCTTCCCCATTGCAAGCTCTATTCCCCCTAGAAAAAAATTATGAAAACTATAATTGAGCAGTGTCAGACTTGTTAATGCCACTGAGAAGGGGAATTGTAACATCCAGTTGTCCATTTGTTTATGCATTTCAAGGATTAAAGAAGCACTTAGTTTTTTGAGGGGGGGTTTGTCCATATCATGCAAACTCACCATCACTAGTCCTACAGCTCCATTTGTTTCATTCCAGCACAGCTGCATCTATGTCTTTCGTTACTCTTATTTTATCATGTGATCATGAGTATGACCCAAAGTAAATTACATGGCTTAAGGTGTCAAAAGGATGTCGGACCTCGGTCAGCTGACTTCACACAACTCTTGCTGTGTTTTTTCTGACATTTTACAGAAATGTGAAAAATACAGTAACAATTCAATGTGCAAACACAGTCTAAAGACTTCAAATGTTCATAAAAACACCTCAATTGTGAGTATAGAGTAGGTCAAATCTCTTTCATCTTATGGAATAAAAACACCTTAATTGTGATCATACAGTAGGTTAAATCTCTTTCACCTCTAAAAAATGCACTTTAAAGGGGTACTCAAAAAATAAAAAATAAAAAAAGGGGTACTCCACTGGAAAAAAAAAAATCTTAAATGAACTGATGCCAGAAAGTTAAACAGATTTGTAAATTACTTCTATTAAAAAATCTTAATCCTTCCAGTAGTTATCAGCTGCCGTATGAAACACATGAAGTTGTTTTCTTTTTGAATTTCCTTTCTGCTTGACCACAGTGCTCTCTGCTGACACTTCTGTCCATTTTAGGAACTGTCCAGAGTAGGAGCAAATCCCCATAGAAAACCTCTTCTGCTCTGGACAGTTCCTAAAATGGACAGAGGTGTCAGCAGAGAGCACTGTGGTCAGGTAGAAAAGAAATTCAAAATTAAAAGAAATTTTGGCATCCCGAACAGCTGAGAGGACAGCGGGAGTCTTCTTACCTTGTCTCCTGCCGTCCAGTTGTCACTCTGCTGCTCTGTGCCTGAGATCCAGGCTGGAGCAGCAGAGCACTGATAACACTGAGCAATGCAATGTTATGGCTTTGCATTGATCAGTGTCTGCAATCAAGGTATTGCATGTTATAGTCCCCTATGGGGGATATAACACTGCAAAAAAAAAGTGTAATAAAAATTGTTAATAAATGTGATTTAACCCCTTCCCTAATAAAAGTTTGAATCACCCCCCTTTTCCCATAAAAAAAATGTAAATAAAAATAAACATATGTGATATCGCCGCGTGTGTAAGTGTCCAAAATATGAAAATATAATGTTAATTAATTAAAACGCAGGGCTAATGGCGTACACGTAAAAAAAATTCTAAAATCCGAAAATGCATATTTTTGGTCACATTGTATACCCTAAAAAAATGTATAAAAGGAGATCAAAAAGTCCCATCAAAATGAGAATTATACAATAAAAACTTCAGATCATGGCGCAAAAAATTAGCCCTCATATATAAACGTTTATGGAAAAATTAAAAAGTTATAGGGGTCAGAAGATGAAAATTTTACACATACTAATTTTGGTGCCCGTAGTTTTTTTTCAGGTTTCACCATAAATTTTGTGGTGAAATGATTGATGTCATTATAAAGTTAAATTGGTGGTTCAAAAAGTAAGCCCCATATGGGTCTGTAGGTGCAAAACTGAAAGTGTTATGATTTTTAGAAGGTGATGAAGAAACAACGAAAATGCAAAAACTGAAAAACCCTGCGTCCTTAAGGGGTTAATATACATAAAAATGCAGCCTGATTCATTTATGCCACATCTGCTTAAACAGGTAAGCACAAGGCATGCACAAGAACCTCTACATTTTTCTCTAATAATAACCCATGCTGCACTGCACAGGAATTGGGTAGCATAGTATCGGGACTGAGTTCTGAGAATTACTAGGAAATTCAGGAGAGCTGATTTGTTTCTGTAAAACTTTAAAAAAAACATGTTGTAAAACATTAGATTTACCAACCACACTTAAACTGCACAAATATGTATCAATCTGTCTGAGACAAAAATGTGTCTGATTTTGACAGATAGCAACCAAACACAGGTATTTTACACTATTTTAACATAGTCAAGAGGAATTCTTCCTGACACATCTGCCATCACCTGTAACAACCCCTTTCTTCTTTTTTCTGTTCAAAAACTTTATTACTTATGCTGTTCCAAAAATCAGTTTATTTGATGTTAGACCTGACAAAGTTCTAAAGGGGAATGATAGTTTGAGAAGGGTGTCTGTGACCCACGCTGCAGTATTTCAGTATTGGGGCAGTATTGATGGGTGTGCCGGGGTCTACTGTTTTCTTACTCTTATCTCAGTATGCAATTATGGGGAAAACATCTGCAGACGGAAGCAGCTTTGGTCAAAAGTCAAAGCTTCATGTTAGTTAAAGAAGAGTCCTCTATCGAATAATTGACAAAAAAAAAAAAAAAACAGTTAAAAAACTTAGTTAAATGATGGTGATTGTGGCCCGGGTATCATTTTTTTTTGTGTGTGGGGGAGGACAGGGGATGTTTCATAAGTCCACGCCTGCATAGCCACTATAAAAGTATGAGGCCAATGCAACCAGTGAAATTTTTTTCCTGCATTACACACATGTAAAATTGGCGTAAAACAATACCTGCATACTATTTTTTGCACTCTTTTGCATACAGGAACTCTTTTGGGTGTACTATACTGTATATATATATATATATATATATATATATATATATATATATATATCTCAGTAGGTCATGCAGATGCTTTACATGTCCTTTTATGTATCTAGCTTCAGTATTTGGCTAACAAATCCTTCTGTATTGCTGCTCACTCATTCTGACATCCACTGCGCAGGAATGGGCATGTCCGAGGCAAGCGCTGAGCCTGCCCTCACTCACCATGAATTCACTTCCTCCCTGAATCTCTGTGCTGTGCTGGATCTCTTTATTCAATCACTGCAGGCGGCTCTGTAACCCCTTCCTCTTTGTTTTCATGCTGCTGTGGAGTCCCGGTACCGTATTTCATACTGTACCTTTGTAGAGGTCGCCATAGTCAGAGTCCCTAGGAACGTAGGGGTCCCTCTTCTATAGTTATCCCCTCGTCACCCCATAGTTAGTTAATATTTATGTAAATAAATATGTAAATATGTCTATTAAGGATTCCTACCTTGGTTGCGTCCCAGGACCTGCGAGTCATGTGCCTTAGTTCAGAACTCTATGGTTTTGCTGAAGGACCTTTGGTGGTTCTCATGACATGTGATCACCCACAATGCAATGTAACGGTGAGTGACAGCTGAATGGACCAATCCAAAACGGCTCAGCCCCTGCCCATATAAGGGAGCTGCAGCCATTTTATCTCTCTCTTGTTCCTGCGCTGCCAAGCAAGCAGCATCATTGCTCTTCGGTTGCTGATTCTGGATGAGGTAGGACCTCCACAGCTTGCAAGACAATTTACTAGGCCAAAGCCTTGTAGAGGCCTCGGCCTATATCAAAGCGGTTATACTAAGCAATTCCCCGCTACTCCCCGCAAGATCATTGGACCTAAACGCACCCTTAAATCCAGCGGATCTATGCTACAAAATCTCTGAGAAGCTAAATTGAGCTTATCTGATCCCAACCAACTGTCAATCGCTGCTCAGCCATATCTGTAGAGACTCTGTTACCTGGACTGTTACTATTGCTACATGTACAGAAATTCTTCAGTAAAAGTTCCTGCAAGTTTTCAGTTAACAGTGGTTGTGGACAATCCTTTATTCTACATTCACCTATTGCTCTTGGGAAGGGTGGCAATAGGCCTATCAAGATTACAGTATTTAACCCTCACCCTGGCATCACGAGTGACAAGGGTTAACAGCGCCCTTTATTATTCTGAACAGCAACACCCTAACTACCCTACACCCCACAAGGCTTTATCCCCCAAAGTTACCACACTGCAGTCTGATAGACAGAGAGAGCACAGAGGAGTGCTAGTCCCGCCCTCACTTACTGGACTGTGTCCCTGCCTGTGCATCAGCTTGGACACAGATCATGCTGCAGATGGATGTGATTATGCTCTGGATGCTATGGGGGAACCTAGTGGTCTTTATAGGCCATTATTTTATAAGCCATGATTTCTATAAAAATAGACAATATTTTTTATGAAATGTATTAGAACGCTTAATGTTTCGTCAAGATGTACAACATATAAAAAGTTTTTGATCAGTTTTAGATTAGTTTCTTAGACTTGTGACTAGTTTCTAAGACTTGTGTCTGCCACTGCGGTCTTTGAACCATGACCAGAAGTGGATTAAAAAATATTAAAGGAAATACTTCTTATCAAATATCTTTTTTATTAATATCAAACAGCACAAGAGATACAGAGCCACATAGCATCTGAATCAGGAAATTAAGTTGGGTGTACAAACAGTAATAACAGCTCCATACTGACATAGAGGCAATATAGATGCTACACAGAAAAGGAAGTTATCATGTGTACTGTGCTGTGTGACGCCAACCTCTGTCCACGTCAGGAACTGTTCGGAGCAGCATAGGTTTGTTATGGAGACAGTTCCTGACATGGACAGAGGTGTCAGCAGAGAGCACTGTGGTCAGACAGAAAAGAACAATACAACTTCCTCTGTTGTATACAGCAGCTGATAAGTACTGGAAGGACTACGATTTTTTTTTTATAGAAGCAATTTACAAACTTTGATTAACGTTCTGGCACCAGTCGATATGAAAATAATAGTTTTTCATCGGAGTACTTCTTTAATTCTTTTTTTGACATTTCATTGGGTGTTTTTTTTAAAGTTTTACAGACATTTTATACAAATGAGGTCTTTTCTGACAGGTCTTTCCTGAATTGACTTGTCAATTCTTTCGGTGGAAGCCAGAATCGGGATTGGGATCGGGAGAAACATCTGGGGTGCGCACGGTACAGCAGAATTCCATTGAAAACCCCGGAAATCTGCTGCATGGGAGAGTCCATGCAGAATTTTCTAGCATAAATTTTGTTGTGTTAGAAAGCTGAGGGAAAGCTGGATCATTGGGGTTTTCATACTGTCACAGGTCACACAATTATGGCCTATCCATTTGATATCAATAGCAAACACTTACCAATGTAAAAGTGCGCCATGCATAAATAATGAGAAAACATCAATGGAAGTAAATAAACAGATGACTCTCAGGAATAGTTACAGTAATGTGCTGTGCATTCTCAATGCCAGGAATCAGACAGGATTATGAGTCTTTTCCATAGATGATTATCAGCCTCATTGTAAACACTGGTTGATTTTTGGCGCATCAAATTAGAAGTTCGGTGTGCTTTATACAGTGAAATAGGACGCAGCTGTGATCGTTCTTGCGAATCCTATTTATAACTGTCTGAATTGTGCAGCTGCTGAAAGTAAAATGGCTCTTGTGTTGCTGATGAGCAAATTAAAAAGCCGATAAAGAAAGTAAAGTGATTTCGGCATTCCGGGGGGCTTCCTATTTAATCAAACATCAGGATGTTACCACTTACCGTATTTTTCGCCATATCATTTTAAAGGAGGAAAATCTAGAAAAAAAAGATTCTGAACCAAATACAATGTAAAGTATAGGACAGTCATCTTCAACCTGCGGACCTCCAGATGTTGCAAAACTACAACTCCCAGCATGCCCGCATGCCAGGAGTTGTAGTTTTGCAACATCTGGAGGTCCGCAGGTTGAAGACCACTGGTATAGGAAGTAATACTCACGTGTCCCCGCCGCTCCGGACCCGTCACCACTGCCCTGGATGTCGCCCTCCATCGCTGTCGAGGCGTCCCCGGGGTGTTCCCGTCGCTCCGTAACGTCTCTGCTGCCCGGGATCCTCGCTCTCTGTTGCCGCCATCACGTCACTACGCACGCCGCTATGCACGCCGCTATGCACGCCGCTCCTATTGGATGATGGGACGGGGTGCGCGACGACGTGATGACGATGAAGGAGAGCGCCTGCCATGCAGGGGATCCTGGCACGGAGCAGTCATTCGCCGATCGGACACTGAGGAGGCAGGTAAGGTCCCTCCCGGTGTCCTGTAAGCTGTTTGGACAACTGAGCAGCCGGGTTAGTTTCACTTTCGCTTCAGACGCGGCGGTCAGCTTTGATCGCCATGTCTGAAGGGTTAATACAGGGCATCACCGTGATCGGTGATGTCCTGTATTAGCCGCGGGTCCCGTATGTTGATGGCCACAGGGACCGCCGCGATATGACAGGGTTCTAATGTGTATTTGCCGTAAAAGACGCACCAACTTTCCCCCCCCAATTTTGGGGAAGAAAAAGTGCGTCTTATACGGCGAAAAATACGGTACTTAATATATATATTTTAAATGACATTTTTTTTTAAATAAAATAAAAGTTCCCTTAAATGCATGAATACTTTAGATACATAGTGGTTCAAATTCCAGAAGCCTGCAGTACAGGTTTTTAAAGATACGCCTGCCTTGAAAGCAGCCACATGAAAGAGGCTGTAAATCATAAGATGCATGCTCTGTGTGGTCTGCAACGAAATATAAATGAACAGGATAGTTCACCACAAAGAAAGCTCATAACATCTCATGTATGTGTCTAAAGAAGTTCTCTTAATCTGGAAAACTGTCTTTATTGACTGGATACATCTCATAGAAAAACAGTTTGTGTCCCCCCCAGGACCCTCAATATTACCTTAGATCATCTGCTGGGAGGCAGAGAACTGGACGGTCATCAACTGGACGGAGTGTTGTCCTGGGGATTCAGACTACAGTGACTATTGGCACCTCATTTGACTTAATGGTTATTGCAGTCATTCAGGAGGCAAATTCTCAACACATTATAGCGGAGGCTCCAAGGTATTCATTTACCATTTAAAGAACCTACACAGATGTGTTCAATTGTGGAAACAGGCAAAAAAAGACACGTATGCAATAAAAGCATGGGAGTCCAGTAATTAGAAGCCACAGAATTATTAGCATCATTCTTTACAAGCAATAGTAGGGAGGAATGTCATTTAACCCCTTAAGGACCAAGGGCGTACAGGTACGCCTTTGCTCCCTGGTACTTAAGGACCAAGGGCATACCTGTACGCCCGTGGGAATTTCGGTCCCCACCGCGCACCGGGCGGGGACTGGACCGGGGTGAATTCTGATATCGATCAGCAGGCACGCCGCGCCAATGCCAAGTGGGGTCATCAGACCCCGCCATGTAGGCGATCGCCGAAAATCGCAAGTGAATTCACACTTGCAATTTTCGGCTACTCCGGTGATGCGGGTCACGTGTGACCCGCTGACCTGGAGATACATGACGATCGGGGGTGTAGGATACACCCCCTATCACCCACTGTATCTATGGGGAGGTGGCGATTTCGTCACCCCCCCCAGGATCGCTGCTATTGGCCGGACGATCATCCGGCAAATAGCAGCCGGCAGGGGAGGAGTTAACGACCCCTTCTCGCGGCTCTGCTTGCCCCCTGAGTTCAATCAGTGGGCAGAGCTGCGAGAAGGAGCCAGGGACCCCCCTCTGTGAAGATCGGAGCCCCTCACAGAAGAAGACCCCTTGTTAGAGCAGGGAGAGAATACAGCCCAGGGACAGGTAGGGTTAAAGTAAAGTAAAAAAAAAAAGTGAAAAAAAAAGTGAAACCCCCCCTCCCGACCCCTAATAGGACCTAAAGGGTCCGCCACAAAAATTTTTTGTGTGACCCGGGCCCTATTATTTTTTTGGGCCGCAGCGCTTTTTTTCCCCATACAGTTACAGTTACACCAATCACACACACTACATACTCCCCCCTCCCCCCCCCCGCCACCAGGGACAGTTTTGTCAATCTGATGGTGGAGCAGACGAATCTGTACGCCCAGCAGTTCATCGCCCACCACACTGATTCTGTTTTGGCAAGGTCCAATGAATGGTGCGCCATTGATGCAGCAGAAATGAGGACATTTTGGGGCCTCGTGCTGCATATGGGCCTGGTCAAAAAGCCAAGTGTCAGGCAGTACTGGAGCCAAGACCCCGCTTTACAGTATGGTCATGGCACGGAGGCAGTTCAAGGCCATTAGGAAATGCCTCCATTATGCAGATAATGAGGCATGTCCACCCCAAGGTGATCCCACCTGTGACCGGCTTTACAAAGTGAGGCCGGTCATCGATCACTTTGGGGCCAAATTTTTGGAGGCCTACGTACCCCTCAGGGACCTCTCGGTCAATGAGTCTCTTATCAGTTTTAAGGGGAGACTCATCTTCCGCCAGTATATTCCCTCGAAGCGGACGCGGTATGGCGTGAAGCTCTATAAACTTTGTGAGAGTACCTCCGGGTACACTTACAAGTTTAGTGTGTATGAGGGACGAGATTCCCATATTAAACCCCCAGATTGTTCCCCCACTCTGAGTGCTAGCAGGAAAATCGTTTGGGAGCTTGTGCACCCTATGTTGGATAAGGGTTACCACGTGTACGTGGACAACTTTTCTACCAGCATCCCTCTCTTCACATCCCTTGCCGCCAGATCCACGTCCGCTTGTGGGACCGTGCGGAAAAACCAGAGAGGCCTCCCTCTAAATTTGATCCAGACACCTATGACCAAGGCTGAGTCCCGTGCCCTTAGCCATGAAAACCTGTTGCTGGTCAGGTATAAGGATAAGAGGGATGTCCTTATGCTGACCACTATTCTTGGTAACGGCAGCTCACCCATCCCTGTGCGAGGTACCACAACAACGTTCTTCAAGCCCGATTGTATTCTGGACTACAATCGGTATATGGGGGGAGTTGATCTTTCTGATCAAGTCCTCAAGCCATCCATGGCCATGCGCAAAACACGGGTATGGCACAAAAAAGTTGCGGTCTACTTGGTACAGGTTGCCATGTACAACTCTTTTTGTACTGTCCCAGTATGCTGGCAACACAGGGACATTCCTCCAGTTCCAAGAAGAAGTCCTAAAGGTCCTGATCTTTGGTGACCGGGAAAGAGCAGGCCGGACTTCCCAAGAAACTGGAGTTATAGGTGCCAGGATCGTCCCAGGCCAACACTTTCCAGGTGAGGTCCCCCACACTGGAAAGAAGGGACGATCCCAGAAAAAATGCAGAGTGTGTTACAAGAGGGGGATTCGGAAGGATACCACTACTCAATGTGACACTTGCCCCGATCATCCGGGCCTCTGCATTAAGGATTGCTTCAGGGAGTATCACACTTCCATGCAGTACTACATTTTCCCTTTTCATTTTAATTTTCCATAATTTGACCCCAATGTACCAAGTCGAGAGTACATTCCAAATTTTAATACCATAAAACCACTAAATTGCCCAAAAAACTCATCTAAAAAAAAAAAAAATAATAAGACTGCAGGGAGTATTTTTTTCTCTGGGTCATGGGTCATTGAGTCACTATCATCGTGAACTTTTTTTTTGTTGCCTCAAATGCGCAGCGCTGTCTCTCCACCTGAGCGGGTGCGCATTTGAGGCAACAGGGTAGGGACGGCCACACACATCACATTCCCAGAATGATGATTCAGAGCATAGGGTTTGGGGTGGGCATATTTTTTTCGTTTTGGCTATGCTCTGGGTCATCATTCTGGGAACATAACCTGTTTTATAATTTTATGTCCCACTATACCCCATTTTAGTTATTTAGTGTACCCCAGTTATTTACCCCATGTAATGCCCCTTGAGGTGGGGGAGGGGGTCCCACAGGTTCTGGCTCCATATGCTGCAACGCAGAAGCTCAAGGCCCCTGAATGCAACCTGCTCCTCTGAGACCAGTGTGCAAGCTGTTTACGCCCAGACATGAGGTATGCCCTTACTCCAAAGAAATTTATTTACAAATTTACAATGACATTTTCTCTTTTTACCACTTGTGAAAATGAAAAAATTTGGGGTAACCCCAGCATTTTAGTGTAAAAAAAATTTCATTTTCATTTTCACATCCCACTTCATGAATATTTATCAAACACCTGTGGGGTGTTAAGACTCACTGTACCCCTTGTTATGTTCCTTAAGGGGTGTAGTTTACAAAATAGTATATAGTATGCCATGTGTTTTTTTTTTTTTTGCTGTCCTGACACCATAGGGGCTTCCTAAATGTGACATGGCCCCCCCCCCATTTCAGCAAAATTTGCAAATATGACTCCTTCTCTTCTGAGCATTGTAGTGCGCCCGCAGTGCATTTGACGTTCACACATGGGGTATTTCCATACTCAGAAGAGATGAGGTTACAAATTTTGGGGGCATTTTCTCCTATTACTCCTTGTAAAAATGTTAAATTTGGGGAAAAAACAGCATTTTAGTAAAAAATAAAAAAAAATAATTTACATATCCAAAGTCGCCAAAAACCTGTAGGGTGTTAAGGCTCAGCAGACCCCTTGTTACGTTACTTGAGGGGTGTAGTTTCCAAAATAGTAGGCCAAGTGTTTTTTTTTTTTTTTTTTTGCTGTTCTGGCATATAGGGGCTTCCTAAATGGGACATGCCCCCCAAAAACCATTTCAGCAAAATCTGCTTTCAAAAATCCAAATGTGACTCCTTCTCTTCTGAGCATTGTAATGCGCCCACAGTGCACTTGATGCCCACACATGGGGTACTTTCAAACTCAGAAGAGATGGGGTTACAAAGTTTGCGGGGCATTTTCTACTATTACCCATTGTAAAAAATGTAAAATTTGGTGGAAAAACAGCATTTTAGTGTAAAAAAATTAAATAAAATAATTTACACATCCAACTTTAATGAAAAGTCGTCAAACACCTGTGGGGTGTTAAGGCTCAGAAGACCCCTTGTTACATGCCTTGAGGGGTGTAGTTTCCAAAATAGTAGGCCATGTGGTTCTTTTTTTGCTGTCCTGGCACCATAGGGGCTTTCTAAATGGGACATGCCCCCTAAAACCATTTCAGAAAAACTCACTCTCCAAAATCCAATTGTCTCTCCTTCCCTTCTGAGCCCTCTACTGCACCCGCCGAACACTTTACATACACATATGAGGTATTTTCTTACTCGCGAGAAATTGGGTTACAAATTTTAGGAAGATTTATCTCCTTTTACCCCTTGTAAATATTTAAAAAACTGGGTCTACAAGAACATGTGAGTGTAAAAAATTTAGATTTTGAATTTTCTCCTTCACTTTGCTGTATTCCTGTGAAACACCTAAAGGGTTAACACACTTACTGAATGTCATTTTGAATACTTTGGGGGGTGCAGTTTTTATAATGGGGTAATTTGTGGGGTATTTCTAATATGAAGGCCCTTCAAATCCACTTCAAACTGAACTGGTCCCTGAAAAATTCCGCTTTTGAAAATTTTGTGAAAAATTTGAAAATTGATGCTGAACTTTGAAGCCCTCTGATGTCTTCCAAAAGTAAAAACATGTCAACTTTATGATGCAAACACAAAGTAGACATATTGTATAAGTGAATCAAAATATCATTTATTTGGAATGTCTATTTTCCTTACAAGCAGAGAGCTTCAAAGTTATAAAAATGCTAAATTTTCAAATTTTCCATGAAATTTTGGAATTTTTCACCAAGAAATTATGTAAGTATCGACAAAAGTTTACCACTAACATAAAGTAGAATATGTCACGAAAAAACAATCTCGGAATCAGAATGAAAGGTAAAAGCATCGCAGAGTCATTAATGCTTAAAGTGACAGTGGTCAGATGTGCAAAAAATGCTCTGGTCCTACAGTGAAAATTGGCCTGGTCCTTAAGGAGTTAAAGGGGCACTCCGGTGGAAAACATATATATTTTTTTTAATCAACTGTTGTCAGAAAGTTAAACAGATTTGTAAATTATTTCTATTAAAAAATCTTAATCCTCCCAGCACTTACAACATAGAAAGTTCTTTTCTTTTTGAATTTCCTTTTCAGTCTGACCACAGAGAGTCAGCAGAGAGTCTGCTCTCTGGTGACTCCTCTGTCCATGTCAGGAACTGTCCAGAAAAGGAATAAATCCCCAAATTAATCTCTTCTGCTCCGGACAGTTCCTGACATGGACAGAGGTGTCGGCAGAGAGCAATGTGGTCCGACAGAAAATAAATTCAAAAAGAAAATAACTTTCTGTAGAGCATAAGTTTTTAAAAAATAGAAGTAATTTACAAATTTGGAGGATTAAGATTTTTAAATAGAAGTAATTTACAAATGTGATCAGTTGATTTAAAAGAAAAAATAGTTTTCCACCAGAGTACCCCTTTAAAGATGGCAGTGGGCCCACTTGCCTATAGTGCCACCCTTATGTAATGTGTGTAAAACAGCTGAGCTTTTGCGGCTTCCTGACCACTTTTGACTGCTGCAAGCAAGATGGACCAGGCGGGGGGGAGGGGATTAGGGGGTAGCACTTGTTCTTGAGATAGGTGGAATTTATAGCAGAGTTTTCCAAACAGCGTATTTCAAGCTGTTGCAAAACTACAACTCCCAACATGCTGGGAATCGTAGTTTTGCAACAGTGAGAGACACAATGTTTGGAGAACACTGATTTATGGCATATCCACAGGATATGCCATAAATGTCAAGATTAAAATACCCATTTTATTATGACTTTATGCAAGCGAAGAGAGGAGTGTCAGCCTCGGGGGATAGTGAACCTCGAGCCCTGCCTCCAAGACTGCTCAGGACGATTACAGAGGGTTTAATGAGGTGTTATTATGCATATAGCACATCCCCTTTTATCATCAAAGGTATGCCAGGAGTAGACATGTGAAACCTTACTGCACTGTGTGTAAAGCTTTGCAAGCCTTTGCAAGTCCCATTTTATGTGACTGATGCTCTTTAAAGGGGTACTACCATGGAAAACTTTATTTATTTATTTTTTATCAACTGGTGCCAGAAAGTTAAACAGATTTGTAAATTACTTCTATTAAAAAATCTTAATCCTTCCAGCACTTTTTAGGGGCTGTATACTACAGAGGAAATGTCTGTCTTTTTGGATTTCTCTTATGTCACAACCACAGTGCTCTCTGCTGACCTCTGCTGTCCATTTTAGGAACTTTCCAGAGCAGTATATGTTTGCCATGAGGATTTTCTCCTGCTCTGGACAGTTCCTAAAATGAACAGCAGAGGTCAGCAGAGAGCACCGTGGTCGTGACATAAGAGAAACCCAAAAAGATAAATATTTCCTCTGTAGTATACAGCCCCTAAAAAGTACTGGAAGGATTAAGATTTTTTTAATAGAAGTAACTTACAAATCTGTTTAACTTTCTGGCATCAGTTGATAAAAGAAAAAAAGTTTTCCACGGTAGTACCCCTTTAAAACATTCCTCCCTATGTCTGATGAACAGTGCATGTAGGAAATGCTCCTGATATATATGATTCATATGGCGATAGAACCTCATGTGCCATAAAAGGGCCCATATACAGGAGCATAGTTATACAGTGGTCCCTCAAGTTACAATTGATTTGGTTCCAGGACAACCATTGTATGTTGAAACCATTGTATGTTGAGACCAGAACTCTATGGGAACCTGATAATTGGTTCTGAAGCCCCAAAATGTCATCCGAAAAAAAGAAAAAGTGAGGATTAAAGAAAAATAAGTAGATAACTAATACAGATAAAGCAAATCCTTACATATAAAAGTAAGAAAGATCTGCTGGGAGCTGTAACTCTTTTTATTATAAAAATGAAAAACAAATCTGATACAAAACATAAAACTAAAACAAGCTCAACCAGCTATAACAAACATAACATAAATAAAATTACAAAAACAAAATCTGCCTAACCGGCCAGCCCAAATTTACTAAAATATACTTTTACTTTTTTCCTCATACCAAAAGACAAAAAACACACACAAACACTCATTCCAAAAAAAAAAAAGAACATAAAAATAGCCCAACTTGGCTTAAAAAAAAAAAAAAAAAAAAAAAAAAAAAAAAAAAAAAAAAAAATTTATAAAACATAAAATAAAGCACGACTTGGCTATAAAACAAAAGAAAAGGAACATAAAAGTAGCACAACTTGGCTGTAACTCAAAAATTACCCTTACCCAGGGGAAAAATAAAAAAAAAAAAAAAAAAAAAAAACATTATTTTATAATATTTCGGCACAACTTGCTACTAAATAACACTCTGCCTCCCAGCCAGAGATCCACCGGTGAAAGAAGGGCAGGGAAAAACAGCGCGGAGACGCGGCCGGAGAGAGGGCCCAAAGAGCCCAGCCCCACGCACCGCCCCCGCACGGCCGCAAGGCCCGCGAAGCACGCCCAGCACGGCAAGAAGCCGAGGACGGCCAGAGAGGACCCGCGCACGGCCCAGAAACCGGCGAGCGCCGGACCCAAAAAGAGCAAGCCAGAAGCAAAGAAGAGGACAACACCGCCGAAAAGCGAGACCGCGAAGCCGGAGGCGAGGAGAGCAGAGACACCAGAGGGGAGCAGCCCCCCCAAGGAGGAAAAAATTAAATATAAAATTTTATACACAAACATGTATTTAACATGCATATACGCAAGCATACACATACACACATATATATATATATATACATACACATGTATATACACATAAACGCACACATATATATACACATAAACACATATGACACCACTTAACTACTGACCCGACTGCCACTATACACTATATAATATAAAATAATATAAAACAATATAAATACAAAACACAATATATACAAAAATCACTGAAAATACACAAAAATATACTACAGAAAATAACGGAAAGCACCTACACTAAAACTGTCCCCTCACCCACACCACCCCTCCTGTACATGGGTCAGAGTCCATACCGTCCATACCGTTCTCAAAGTCCAGTCCTTCACTGACCCATGTCAGGACCCCAAAACACCACAAAACCACCACCCACAAATACACCCTCCCCACCTAACACTCCTCCCAACCAACTTATATACAAACTTATACATTCTGAACCACCACCCCTTTTAGGCCCAAGTTTGGTTGCCTGTAAGCCCTTCATACCATGTAATTGAAAACAAAACAAAAAGCTAATGTGCACATGCATCAGCCCACCACCAGGGAGAAGGATGGCAGACCTGATACATAAATCATTTTATACTCTTTCCCTAACTCCCCCTACAATTCTCCCTAATTCTATCCCTACAAGAAATCTGACCCTGCCCTCACCCTATCTCTACCCCTATAACAACCCCTAACCAAAAATAAAAGGTACTCTACCCAAAAGGTTTAGTACCTAGGGCACATGAAATGAGAAACCTCTCCACAGGAGAGAAGCCCTACTGGTACCAAGACTGCCATACTCCAAAGACCTGATCTTCCCGAGGTCACCAGTGATGTTCCTACATACCTCCACCTCGGAGAGGATTTTCTGTTGGGTCGACACTAAGCACCGTGCGTTCCACGTGTAGTACCTAACCACTAAACTGACTAAGAATAAAGTGCCCCGATCTCGGCCACCCGGGTTCCTGAATGCCCCATAAGCCCACTCCGGATAGGCAAGGCCGGCAAGTTGACTCCAGCCGATGGAAGCGCCCACCCTGTTATAGACCCCTATGTTAAAGGGACAATGAAGCAGGAAGTGGTCCATGCTTTCCAGCGTGTCCCCGCACTCTTCTCGGGGACATCCCCGGTCATCAGAGTTCCTGTACTTCAGGTTGTCCTTTACACATAGATTCCCCTGAAAGCAGCGCCAGGCCAAGTCCCAAAACTTCTGGGGGATCCTTTTCATGTTTAAAAGATACAACCCCACCCTCAGATCCCGACCTGGGCAGTCCCTGAGCGCCAGAGGCTTCTGGAAGTGGGTCAACAGAACCCGTTTGTCAAGGAACTGCCTTGACTGGGTCCTGATCTCCCACACTCCCAGACCCCACCGACGTATCGCCTTCAGAGTCGGGGTAGCGTAAGCCGGAAGATATCCATGTGGTGTACGGAGGTCCTTCACTTGCCCTCCTGTCTCCCATTCCTGGAAGAAAGGCCGAAACCACTCCTTGCAGGAGAGTACCCACGGAGGAGCCCTCTCTTTCCAGAGGTTTGCAATGTTGGCTTTCAAGAAGGTGTTCGTTAAGAACACCACGGGGTTTACCATAGATAAACCCCCTAGTCTCCTCGTGCGGTACGTAACCTCCCTCTTGACTAGGTTCAACCTGTTCCCCCATAACAGTTGGAAAAACAGGCTGTAGACCCTAGTGTAGTAAGCCTCTGGTAAGATACATACACTGCCCAGATAGATAAACAAGGGGAGCAGGTACGATTTGATCAGGTGTACCCTTTCCCTGAGGGTCATAGACCAACCCTTCCACTGGTTCACCCTCTGAGTGGCATCCTGGAGCTTACCATCCCAGTTTTTGGTGGGATAATCATCCTGGCCGAATGTGATGCCCAGAATTTTTGCTGACTCTTGGAGCCCTGGAAGGGTGTCAGGGAGATCAAACGTGGGATCTCCCCCTCCCAGCCAGAGACTTTCACACTTATCCCGGTTGATCTTGGACCCGGATGCCTCCGAGTAGCGGTCCACCTCTGACATCACCACATCGACCTCCTCCCGTGAGGAGACGAAAATAGTGACATCATCAGCGTACGCCACCACTCTCTGGGCGACATCCGGCTCCGCCAGAGTCATCCCGACTCCCGCCAACGGCCCACAATCTACCCTCCGGACGAAGGGATCGATTGCGAACACGTATAACAGCGGGCTCAAAGGACAACCCTGACGGACCCCGGACCCCACCTCAAAAGAGCGGCCAGACCAACCGTTCACCAGCGGGAAACTCTCTGCCCCTGCATATAAGGTGACAAGCCAATTCACAAAAGTACTCGGTAAGCCATATCTCAGGAGGACGGACCAGAGGTACTCGTGGTTCACCCGATCAAATGCTTTGGCCTGATCCAAGGACAGCATGTACCCCTTCCAGAGACCCGCACTACTCCGCTCCACTGCCTCCCTGACACTGAGGACAGCACTTAAGGTGCTTCGGCCCGGAACAGAGCAGTGCTGGGCCCCCGAAAGGAGCCGGGGTGCAAACTTCACCAACCGATTAAACAGTATCTTGGCCAGAAGCTTCCTGTCCGTATTGAGAAGAGCTATGGGCCTCCAATTCTCAATCCGGCTAGGATCTTTACCCTTTGACAGAAGAATCAGGGCTGACCTCCTCATTGACTTTGGTAGAGTGCCCGAGGAGAGACACTCATTGAATACCTCAGTCAAGAGGGGAGCTAAAGACTCCTTAAAGGTCCTGTACCACTCGGATGTTAAGCCATCCGGACCTGGTGACTTCTTGGGGGCAAGCCCCTCGATCGCCAGTCTCACTTCCTCTTCCCTGATTTCTTCTGCCAAAACATCAAGAGAGGGGTCTACCCCTGGCTCAGGAATAGTTTCAGCCAGGAAAGCCGACATCCCGTCTCGATTTAGATCCTTCCTTCCCAAGAGGTGCGAGTAGAAGGATCTGACGACCTCCAGGATCCCTGATCTGGACCGATTCAGAGATCCCGTACTATCAATCAGTCCTGAGACCACTTTACTACTCACTGACATCTTACAGTTCTTGTAAGGGTCGGGCGAGCGGTACCTCCCGTAATCCCTCTCAAAAACCAAAGATGCGTGCCTATCGTACTGACACCTCATCAGCAAGGATTTCACTCTGGAGATATCCTCCCGGCTACCTCCAGTCGAGACAAGGAGCTCGAGTTTCCTCCTCAGACCCCGATACAGGCGGTACCTATTCAGGGACCTGAGGCTCGAGAGCTGGCGGAAGAACCCCGCAACCCGCTTCTTGAATATCTCCCACCACTCTGACTTACTACTACAAAAGTCCAGTAAAGGTACCTGACTCTGAAGAAAGTCCTCAAAGGACTGTCTTATCTCCGCTTCCTCCAGGAGGGACGAATTCAGCTTCCAATAACCTTTACCCATCCGGGGGGTCTCTGAAACATTCAAGGAAAACAAAATCATACAGTGATCGGAGAATTCCACCTCAACCACGGACACTGCGGAAGAGACGGCTTCCTCCTTTAAATAAAACCTGTCTATCCTAGACCTGCAGCTACCTCGATGATAGGTGAAACCCACGTGGCCTGAGGGGCTCCGGATGTGGGCATCCTCTAGGCGAGCTTCCCTAACTATATTATTGAGGGCCACGCTATCGTAAGCCAGCGGACCATTGGAACCTCTCCTATCTTGGGACCTCGTGACATTATTGAAGTCCCCTCCAAAAATCACTTGCCGGCTAGTAAAAAGGAAGGGCTTAATCCTCATAAAGAGATCTTTGCGGCCCCACTTGGTTTGTGGGGCGTAGATGTTAATGAGCCGGAGCTCTTGCCCCTTCATGAGGACATCTAAGATCAGGCACCTCCCCATTTCTAACTCAATAACCCGTCGGCATTCAACCGGAGCGGTAAAAAGGACCGCCACCCCACTATACGGCTCAGCCGCAAGAGACCAGTGGGAGGGCCCGCGCCTCCACTCTCTTCTGGCTTTTACCAGGGAGGCTAGATCTGACAACCTGGTCTCTTGCAGATACAAAATGTCGGCTTCAACACGGCCGAGAAAATCAAAGGCTGCGAATCTAGCCGTATCCGACTTTATGCTGGCACAGTTAATGGATGCCAGCGTCAATGGGGTGAGTGCCGCCATCATGGGTGATTAAGTTAGACGGCCTCACCTTTATTTCTTCTTCCCCTTCTTCTTCGTGCCCTCATCCCCAGAAGAAGAAAAAAGGGCAGGACCACTTTTAACCCTTTTTTTGGATTCGCTCTGATCCATATGGTCCCCGTCTCCGTCCGACCCCGGTCTAGCCCTGCCCTCCGAGGAAGGTGCCTCAACAGGACAGGGCCCAGTTCCCCCCAGAGGCTCTCTCTCCCTAGGCACCCCGCCCTCACCTTCCCCCTCCAAGGAGGGGGAGGAGATGTTATCAAGGACGAGGTACCGGTTTGACAGGTCAACCAGAGGGGGGGCAGTCAGGCTTCCGCTTTGGACCCGGCCCGCAGTACGAGGGAGAGAGGGCTTGGACCTCTTCTTTCTCCCTTTCCTTTTGCCCTTGTCTTTCTTTTTGGCCTTCTCTACACTCTCCTCATCCACACTTTCATAGTGGGAGGAATCGGAAGAGTCGGCCATATTGCCTTCCTCTTCGCCCAGTCTCCTGACCTCCTCATCCAGCACGTCCTCCTCCAGGGCTTCAGTCATTTCAGGGCCAGCTTCAGGAGCAGGGGCCGGAGCTACCCCCGTCACTTGGGCACTCTCCTGCTCCCTACTCCTCCTCCGATTTTCCTCCCGCCTTAGTTTGGCGGGGCCCTTCTTCCTCACTAGCCCTGGTGCGCCCCCATCCCTGCTCGTACCCTCTCCAGCCGAGGCAACCTCACAGCTCTCCCCAGCCGGAGCGGCCGCCGCACGGGCGAAGGCGCTAGGACAACGGCTGAAAGGGTGCCCGAGGACACCACACAGATGGCAGCGGATCTGCCTACAGGATGCGGCCAGATGACCCACCCCACCACACAAAGCACAGACCTGTACAGTACAGGCTGCGCTAAAATGGGTGGGGCTACCGCACCTGTGACAGACCTTAGGCTGCCCCTGGTAGAAGACCTGGATCCTGTCACGTCCAAGGAAGGCGGCTGACGGAATGTGGGCAACCGTACTCCCTGAACGCCTGAGTTTGACGGAAAACGTCCAGGCCCCGGACCAGATCCCGTGCTCATCAATGTTTTTCTTGGGCATGTCCGTCACATCCCCATACCGACCGAGCCAGGTCATGATGTCGTAACAAGAAAGTGACTCGTTACGGGTCAAAACGGTCACCTTCTTGACCGAGTTCTGACGGGAAATTGCCTTTACGGCAAAATCCCGCCAGCCGGGCTCGTTCTTCGCCACCTCGTAGTTTGACCAGAAGAGTTCGAGACCCTCTGGCCGAACGAAGCTGACGTCAAACTCGGACGTACCGTAGGGGTGGATCAGGGCAAAGATGTCACTCGCCCTGAATTCCATCTGGAGGAGGAGCTCAACCACTTTAGCGCGAGGTGGGCACGCATCCTCACCCCTCCAAATCAGACGGACCACATTCCTGCGGTTATTGTCCTGCCCGGTTGTCGGGAGGGACCAGACCACCTCCCCATTCTGCTCTCGGAAAGCCCCCAAACCGTGCCTCTCTATCCAGAAAGACAGGTCGACCTCACCCCTTCCCTCTACCTGGATCGACCTGTCTCCCCTACGCAGAGCCTCCAGGAGGCGCTGTTGCAAGTAACCCCCGGGGACGGACGGAGACGGGGACCCCCCTGGACCCCCGGCAGCGACATTAGCATAGCTCCTAGGAGCAGTCACTGCCGGGGGGGCAGCCGGGCCAGACCCAGACCCAGACCCAGAACCACCATTCACACCACCACTCACATCATCCTTTTTTCCATCCATACCACTACTCCCACCAACATTCACTCCACTGACACTCCTCTCATCCACAACACTACTACACTCAGCATTCTCACTCATACCCTGCCTGACTGATTCTGGGCTGGCTGGGAATTGTAATACCGCTGGCTTAACTACAGACTTTTTTTCTGGCTTGACTGCTGCTGACGATGGCTCCTCCTTCTGAATGGACACCGATCCCGGCACCGGGACACTCCCCCCCCTCACAGGGGAGTGCCCCGCAGTGCCCACAGAACAAACTGTACTCGGGGGACCGCCCCCCGAGCACACGGACTCAACGCTCTCTGGCGCCCGGACACTCCCCCCCCTCACAGGGGAGTGCCCCGCGGCGCCAGTAGTGCCCACAGTACTCGGGGAACCGCCCCCCGAGCACACGGCAGCGTAACTCTCCTCTGGCACTTGGACACGCCCCCTGCCACCCTGGGGCGGTTCTGCAGTGCCAGAGCTGCCCGGCATGAGCCCATCCTGCCCTTCCCTACCGACAGGATGGGTGGGCTTCACAACTATTGCGCCCTTAGCCGTTGCTGACGCCTTACTGTACTCCCCGTGCTGGCCCCGCTCCACCTCAGGAACGGGGTCTGGCAGTTTGGGGGAGCCCGCAGCCTGAACCAGCTTTGCAGCTGGCCCAGACTGCTGGAAGGGGACAAATACATATTGTACCGTCTCCTTTGTCTTCCTTTTCTTGGACCTCTGCTTTACCACCACATCTTCACACTCCTCGTCCCCAAAGGTGAAATTCTGGAGGTGGGCTGGGGACTCCTGCATCACAATTGCCCTCAGCAGACCCCCAGCCTCACCCTCCACGTCATCCTCCTCACTCTCGCTTGGCGGAAGTGCCACCTGTCCAGCCTCAATGTAGCTGTCCTGGGTCTGGGTGTCACCTGGAGTAGCTACAACTCCCACACTTTCCTCCATCTTCTCCTCTTCACCACCATCCTCACTATCTTCACCGCCACTACTCTCCCCATCATCCACCTCCACCTTACCTGGGGATTTCGTGGCGGCAAACCGATCGCTGTTGATCAGCTTCTCCTTGAAGAGACCGCTCCCCTCCAGTATCTCCACTCTCCTCGCCTCCAGCTTCACAATCTCGCCCTTCAGCGATGTTATCCTCCTCTTCAGTTCTGGCTTGCTCTTTCTGGATCCTGTACTCATCAGACTCTGGGTCGCACGCAGATCCTCTCTGGCCATCCTCAGCTCCTTGCCGCGCTGCTCGTACTCCGCAAACCTTGCGGCCATGCGGGAGCAGTACGTGGAACTGGACTCGCCGGGCCCACTCTCCGACCACATCTCCACACTGCTTTTCCGTGCCTTTCTTCCACCAGTGGATCTCTGGCTGGCACCCGTAGCCTGGGTAGCAGAGCCTGCATTGCTGCAGACTCTGCCCGATCTTCTCCCGGCCGGAACAATGGCTGTCGAAGTTTTCACTCCACTTCCCGCCAGCCTGGAACGGGGAGTGGAGCCACGAGGCTCCATTGCAGGAGCTTCTTCCCCAGGAATCTGCCACAAACCTGGGGAAAGCTTGTTGGAAAACTCTGCTTGGCTCTGCTCTGCTGGAAGTCTCAGGAGACACACCCGCACACACCCTGCTGGGAGCTGTAATCACTGTCTATGTCAGTTTTTCCCAACCAGGGTGCCTCCAGCTATTGCAAAACTACAACTCTCAGCATGCCCGGACAGCCGTTGGCTGTCCGGGCATGCTGGGAGTTGTAGTTTTGCAACAGCTGGAGAAACCCTGGTTGGGAAACAATGGTTTATGTAGAGGACAGGAGCTTCTTCAGGGTCCTATACAGTACACACAGTGTCCCAAATGGAGCCACCCTTGCTTGGTGTCCAAAGGAGCAGCTATCCCTGGCACAGGTAAGGAGTAGTGTCTTAGTGCCGGAGTACCCCTTTAATAAAAGGGCATCCTGCAAAACAAATCTATACTAATGGACATTTCTATCAGCCCCACAGAGGGTGAATGGAGCTTCAGCACAAATGTTCATCTACCTCCATTCACACAGGGGGAATAGGACCCCCATTCTCAATATCATTGGTGGTTGTACTTATCTTATATCCTGTTCCCCCAAAGCTTGTACTTTAAATATATTAAAAAGCAATAGGCTGCTGTTCATAACGTGTATACTCTATTGTAATAGGGGTCTTAGCTCAGCAGCTTTCCGGGCCCAAACCAATTATTAGAAGGGTGATATGTCACATTCATTTACATTGAAGGAGATTTATCATTCTTTTCAAACTTTTGGCTTTTATATGACAATTTTTTTTAACTTACTTTTGCTTACAAATAGTCACACGACCTTGATACATAAATTGCACGTTTGCAAAACCCATGAAACCCGCTTACAAAAGCATTTTTTAAAGCAGAAAAGTATTCCCTTATGTTAATAGCCGAAGTTCTTTATCTACCCTTTATTACCAGTAGCCTTGCTAGAGAGTGACGGTGAGAGGGGGGGGGGGGGGCGAACCGCATTGGGTGACACCCTGACTGGCCTCCCTGGCACTAAATAGCTGCACTCCAACTATCCCGCAACCACCCATCCACCCTCCTCAGAAATTAAAAAATATTAAAAACATACTATGCCGCACCATGAATATCCGTACTCCGGAGGCTTTTTCGTTACATTTTTTATAAAACATTTTTATATAAAATTTATGTAAAATTTTTTAGCCCGCATTTTGTGATGTTGGTGGGCGGAGTCTTGCGCTTAGGCCGGAGTTTATGTCAGGAAGGAAGACAGCGCAGCACCAACAGGCACATAAACAATAGTGAAGCCACAAAAAAAAAAAAAACGGCTCGGTACGTTACCCACCCCAAAATGTGCATGAAGCTGTATTACTATGGATGTTTCTTTTTTTAAGGAAACATTTTAGCGCCACATATGAGTTATTTACGTAGTCTGTAAAAACTCTTTTACTAAAATTAACAAGGTGTGCAGTGTGTATTTGCAACCTTAAAATTAATAGAGTTATTAGTTATATAATACATTTTTTCTATAATTAACATGAATGTAGTAGCTTTGTTTCATGATGAAGAACAAGAACAGTTGTTAAATTTGGTGTTAATGTCCTTTTCTGCAGACGTATGCACTTTCTGTAAGCCAGGTTGGACCTGGAATACATATGCAACTTTTTTTCTTCATAAATAGCGACTATCACATTTGATAAGTACATGATCACTGCAAAGTAAAAAAAATTACTACGTGAGCAGATTTCAGATATGTGCTTTGGAATAAGCAAAAATCTAAAAGTCGCAGCATGTACAGAAAAGTTGTACGTGCGACTTTTTTCGGCAAAAAATATCTACTACGGAGCTTGATAAATCTCCTTCATTATGGCTTTTTCCTTGTTCCACATACAGCATCGTGGATCATGTGACTTTCCCTGCTGAGATTTTGCAGCTTTTTGGTGACGTGTGATGTGATCCTGTAACCTCAGAGACTTCCGGATTTTCCATTATAAGACATGTCATCAGTCATGTGAACACAGATTGGGCCAGAGCTCAACTATTTTGCACCAGCCATGATCAAACAGCGCCTGGAGCCCTGGTTCTTCTTACTGATCAGAGCCAGATACTGTTCTTTTTCGAATATGTTTTTATTTTCTGATTTAAATTTTTTTTCTATGATTTTTTTGTATGTTATTTTGAGGGATGCCATCTTGTCTGAGCTGTTCTTAACAGCATTTAGTAATGTGCTTTACAGCAGGATCCTTGTACAACAATAGACAGGACCTATCCCATGTAGATGAATTGGAAACTTTACTGGGATTTCTCTGTGACCTTTTCAGATTTTATTTTACAGGCAGGGGAGACTGATCTGTGATCATCATCTATTATGTGTACCTCTGCTATCTATACACTGGTGTTACCTTTCACTGTACTACTGTCTGTGAAAATAAGACAGTCAGTGTTGGAAAATGATCTGTACAGAACAGAAAGTCCAAGTTTAGATTTAATGGCCGTAACAAAAACTGCAAGATTTCTGATTATTTTAAAATCCAAAAATTCTTTAAATAATATGTTTAATATAAAACTGGATTTAAACAGTTGGCCATTTTCTGATGACACATTCCATTTAAATGAATCACACTTTATGTATCCCGCTAATACAGGCTTTACTGTGGACAGCATTACCGAGAGGCTCAGCAGATGACATTACCACTCTCTGGCCTGATGCTGGAAGAGGATATTACATCACAAAAACGCACATGATGTAAACATACAAGATGCACTAAACACTTGTGGGAGAATTTACATCACTGCATTTAGTACTACAATTGAGGTTGGAAAAAGCCTTTAATACAAAGGTCATTTGTAAGCGTACATACATTAATCATGCTGGTGTATATCTAAGTGTTTTATCATAACTAAGAGGATTCAATCCCCATCATCTTACAAGCCAACATGTTAAAAATGTTCAGGCTGGGTGCACACTGGGTGTTCTTTTGGAATTTTGAACTGCTGTTTTAAAATTTAAAGGGGATATCCAGCATTAGAAAACATGAAGTGCATAGAGTCAGGTTGTTATACCAGACACAACCTGTAAACAAGAGTGATGCTGTTTTTGAAAGAAATCAGCTCTGTTCCGTTAAACCTTGATAACCCCTTGAAAGCTGCAGGGACTAGATATAGTCTACCTTGCAGCAAAGGAAGAACCAGGATCCACCAACATTACCTAAATGTCCTCTTGTTCACTATAGCCTTTTTATCAACCTGTGTTTTAGCTTAGTCTGTCTTTCGTATATGAGTGCTCCTCATTTTCTTTCTATTTGTGTTTTCATCTGCACTTTCTTCTAACACAGAAAGGACCTCAAAATGACCTTAAAGAATATTTTCCATATGTTTGTTACATGTATAAAATAGACCATAAACATCCAGTCGGCAGGGATTCAGGGACTCCTACCAAACACTAGAATGAAGGGGTAGCTTCCAAAAACTATACCCTTTTGACTTTTGCTGGTAGTGGTTTCTTAAAGGGGTACTCTGCCCCAAGACATGGAGAATTGGAGGGTTACTCTGCCTTCAATCCAAAGGATAGGAGATATGATGCCTTATTGCGTGGGAGGGTCTGGTCGCTGGGACCCCATGAAATCTCTGGGCCGATGCCGTGGCATTCTGAACACGGAAGCTTGGAGCCTCTGTGTTCATGACATCACCACGCCCCCTCCATTCATGTCTATTCATGTCCACCACGCCTTCTCCCATTGACATGAATGGTGGGGGCGCCACGGCTCTGGTCGCCCGTCATCCAGCACAGAACACAGAGATTGCTCCATGCACCGGATGACTGGGGTGCCAGTCTGCGACTCCCCATGATCAGACATCTCACCCCTATCCTTTGGATAGGGGTTAAAATGTCTAGATGCTGAGTACCCCATTAAGAAGAAACTAAGTGGACCTTTCAAAGCCAATGGGCCAATATTGTGTTTATCAACTTTCAGAAAACACAGTTGACGGAAACAGGGGAATACTTTATCAAAACCCTTTTTAGAGTTCTTAACTTTCCCTCTAGTTATTTCCGATTTATCCGATTTGCCTTGTACTCGACAACTCTCATCTTTTTCTCCAGTAGATAATTTGGAGTTCCTGCAAAAACAATCTTATCTCTCTTCCATCAGGGAATACATTGGTTCGACAGGCTGGGTTCTAACCAAACAACATGATAATGCGACAAGCAGAGGCATGAACTGGGCCCTGATGCAAAATCTTTACAGGACCTCCAGATATCAAGTGACATTTGTCATATTGATGTCATCTTATGTTACAGTTTAGAGTCTGAACATTAGAGAATGTCTGCACTGGAGACAATCCTAATAGAGATGTAGTGGTACGCCACACTGTTGGCATACTATGCTTTTCGTGTAGCATGTCACGCTCATTAAGCTGCAGGACAATTGCTCTAAAGAGCTTTGCTTTAGCTGATCTGTACTGTGTACATGAGCGGCAATGCATCCAGTACCCATTGCTGCTTACATACACAGGGGTCTGCATTGTACCCATCCAGAAACAAGAGCATCCAGAGCATCCATGCAAACAGCAATGCATACAGTACACATCACTGTTCACGGACACAGGGGTCTGCACAGTACCTGCCTGGTGGTGAGTGCTGCCGGGAAGGTGTGAGAGCTGCAATGTGCTAGCATGCTGCCTAATGTAGTACCACCATGCAAAAGATGGCAAGTACTGTACATTGTAGCCATCTCATTTAAAGCCTACATTCATTCACCAGCTCAATTTACATATTCATTGTCTGTGACTTCACTAGGATGTAGAGTCACAGGCAACGAATATATAAATTAGCGTTCTGGGAGAGGAAACAGCCGGCACTACTCAAACTAATCCCCAGAGAGGAACGGAGGGATGCAGCAAAACAGGAGCCGGACGACTAAGACCTGTAGCAGTGGTGCTCAGCACTGAGACGACAACAATCCAGCAAGAAGACAAAGTGGCACTCACCATTCATGGTAACTTTCAGGCGCACAAAACAACTTGTCCCGGTTACCCCTCCTCCATCCCACTCCCCCGCCTGGATCCCGCTTGATGTCACTGCCGAGTGATTAAAGAAGTTACCCTGAATGGTGAGTGCCACTTTGTCTTTTTGTCTTCTTGCTAAATATATAAATTGAGCTGGTGAAGCCCCGCCTCCTGTGTGCAATTCACAGAATTTAGCAGAGGATCTTCTGGGGGACATATCTCAGGATCTACTTAAGTAAGTGGCATATTTAAGGACATATTTAAGTAAGTGACCCCTTGTTGGACTCCTTTTCACCCACACTATAACCCATTGTATTGGGTTTAGTATGGATAAACAGGCAGACAGTTTTCTTTTAAAGGGATACTCTGCCCCCTAGACATCTTATCCCCTATTTGAAAGGATATGGAATAAGATGTCTGATCGAGGGGGTCCCGAAGCTGGGGACCCCCGCGATCTCAGCTGCGGCACCCCAGACATCCGGTGCACGGAGCGAACTTCGCTCTGTGTCGGATGACTGGCGATGCGAGGCGGAGGGTCGTGACGTCACAGTCACTCCCCGTTCGTGACATCACAGTCATGCCCCTTCAATGCAAGTCTATGGGAGGGGGCGTGACGGACACTCTAAAGGAACTCCGGGTGCTGCAGGGAGATCGCGGGGGTTCCCAGCGGCAGGACCCTTGCAATCAGACATCTTATCCCCTATCCTTTGGATAGGGGAATAAGATGTCTTTAAGGCTTTCTCATTTACATTGAGACAAAAATATCATATCGCAGCCACATATGCAATGTAAATACCTATATAAAATGCATATCATGTATTTCTTATACGATTTTTATTTCTCTTACTTGAGTTCCTTCATGTATCTTCCCATTATCTGATCTGCCGCCTGATCTTGGCTGCTTTGATTGTAAGATTCCAATTCCATGTCTGCTGGACCCATCAAACATCTTTTTGTCCATGTGGTGCTGAAGGTCCCAGGAACATGCAGCATTTTCCTCCAATTCTGTGGCTCTGTGAGGGTAGTTTTCTTTGTTATTGTCATCTCTGCTAATTAGAAAAATACAACAATAAACAGAATCCCCATCCACTGAACAGGCATCAACGTGATTGTATAAGGTTAAAAACATGGCTGCTTTCTTTTAGAGACTCTGGTCTTGAATAGGGCTGAGGTGCAATACTAGTCATAACCTATGGATAAGAGTGTCGCCATTGCTAGAAGAAAGTAACCATGTTTTTTGCAGGACAGTAGCATTCCAGCTTCACACTTAGGTATATGCTATGGAACTGCATACATAGAAAAAATTATAATAATCTTTGTATACAAAATGGAAACAAAATAATGTATGACAGGCAAGACTTACATAACAGATCTAATATGAAGTACCAGCATCCAGACAGGCTCATTTAGAATAATAGAAGAATAATACAACATTTTTTTTTGTACCAAGGAGGGATTACATTTTTTTATTTTTATTTTTTTTTGCATTTTTCTAACTAAGCCAATCTAATTGCTATTACTTTGTATTTGAATGGCTGTTTGGGGTCCCTTTGGATTTGGGGACCAGTGACCTGTATCTTTCTTGTCTACATGACAAGTATATAACTGCTGGGTGTGCTGTATCCAGGACTCACATGACATGGGTCATTCAGTGCTGCAAATTTAATTTTCCATAGCAAATTGATAACAAGGACTGAAGGCACAAAACCACTAGATTTTCCTAACCTCATTATAGTCGTGTTAACCTAGTAAAAAGGCCATTTATCATAGCCTTGTTCTGAGAAGACTACTTGTTACACGTGAAGAGTGAGATCATATTGAAACATATTAAAACAGTCATCTGTTACTTAATAACCCCAGTTAAACTAATCTCTGAAAAAGGTCGGGTCATCATATCGTGATCAGCATACGGAAAAGATGGTTTATCTATTTTTTTTTTCCTTTGAAAACTAGGTGACATCTAATATGCTGCCAATATAGTCTATGTGAAATGGCAGGTCTGTCTAGTGGTGCTATAAGACATTTTCCATATCTATTAGTTATCTATCTAAACAGATTTGTGATTTTGACTGTAATCTCCATTATTTTCATACCCCCCTATCATATAGTTAGCAACAGGCTGCTTATTTCAGACTTACATGTAAAAGATCCCACAGAAATAAAAAAATATCAAGTTTAACCGCTTGGCGCACACTGGCTTGCAGTAAGTGAACGATCACAGACCACGGATTAAAAAATAAAATAGAAAAAAAACATTTTATTTAGAATAACAGGAAAATGGATTTTGGAAGGCTTAATCCCTCTTTTGTCATGTTGGACCTGAAGGAGGGATTCGGCCTTCCAAAACGAGTTGTCCTGTTTTTTCTAATTAAAATGTTTATTATCTTTGATCGTTCACTTACTGCAAGCCGGTGTGGTCTGTGATCATAAAAATTGTAACAACTATGGGAAAAGCAGCAGGATAGTCAGCTAGCTGAAGGAGTTACACAAATTCAACTGCATAATGGTAAAAAAAGAACCAAGTCTATAGACATTCTGTGACACAGATTTTACAGAAATGCTTGCATTTTTGTCTAAAAATTGTTAGTAGTTGTTTAATAAAAAGTTTCAAGTGTATGGCTGATCCGACTTCAATAAATTACAGACCCCTATTTTTAAAGGGGTTATCCATGTTTAAACAAACAAAAAAAAACTAATAAAACAACAAAAATGATCACTTGCCTCTCCGATCCTGTGTCGATCCACTGTGCAAGCTCCGGTCAGCACCCCAGTCTTTCTCTATAATAGGATGACATATGACCACAGCAGCAGTCACTCGTCAGCCAAAGCTAGATCGGAGCACTGATCAGGGCTTGTATGTTAGATCACAGCAGGATAAGATAGGTGAGTGACGATTTTTGTTGTTTCACTGTGTTTGGTGTGTTTTTTTTTTCTTTTTGTAAACATAGATAACCCCTTTAAGGCCAAAATAGTTCTGGTCCTGAAGGGGTTAACTAATGTCTTCGTAACTCAAGACTAATGTACCTGAAATATAACATTCTGCAGTTTTATAACGATTAAAAAACAGACTTAGAGATGTACTAATGCATCAAAGCGAAATTATATGCAGATTTCATAAACCACCTTAAAGATTTAATTGTAACCTATTTTTGCCTCAATAAATGGAAATCCAGGTAAAAATGTCATTATTTAAAGGCACTGTATGTAATGTATCTGATATCCGAGTATGTAATGTATCTGATATCCGAGTATGTAATGTATCTGATAACTTCGGGAAACTTTCAAAAGATTTGGTGATTGATAAATCAGCCCAAAAAAAGATGATTCTTCTGACACATCTAAAGATTATGTTGATAGAAGATACGGCACTCTCTTTCTAAGTGTGGGTGCACTGTTAGGGTCCCAACCCGTGTAGATTCAAAAAAATAATAACATAGCACTCCACTTTGCGGTGAAAATAGTAGTAAATTTTATTCTTGCAATCCAAAAATATATGTTTTGGATTGCAAGAATAAAATTTACTACTATTTTCACCGCAAAGTGGAGTGCTATGTTATTATTTTTTTGATTTTACATCTAAAGATTAGTGATGAGCGGCATTGGCCATATTCGAATTCCCGATATTTTGCGAATATATATATATATATATTGTGTATTCATTATATTCGCGTATTCGAGGAAGAAAAGAGTTACGGGGTGGGCAACTCTACTATTGGTTGCTAGAGATGTTGTTGATAACCTCTGACAAGTGTATTTGCATCATTATAATTCGGCCACAAGTTAAAAGAAGGAATACGCAAAAAAAGCAAATATTCTTAATTTCGAATATAGAGCGTATATATTTGCGAATTCAAGAATTAGTGATATTCACGATAAAAATTTGAAATGCGAATATTCACGCCCAACACTACTAAAGATCATACTATGAGGGGTATTTACTAGTTTGCATGCACCACAATTTTGTCCCCTTATGCGCCAATATTTAGCACAAAAATATTACATTTCATTTACCACTATTCTACACGACTTTTTAGACATGTACATACTCTGAGTTTTCGCTCCTGTACAGGGGGCAGCAAGAGGGATTTATGTTATCCCAACTGTAGTATCCCAGTACAATCTACCATCTACTGAGGTGTATAGTCTAGTTGTGTGGCTGAGGAGTTCTCTCTCTTCATGAGTTAAACGTGGCCTGCTATTTTCTGTGTCACATCATAGCTATCTCTGTATATACTGTAGTTCAAGGGATACAATTTTACTCTTTACTGCCACCACTGGTGGATTGTGTCTGTAAGGATCCATGGAACGTTGGTCACATGATTCCCCATAGATCAGTATTTATGTAGAAACTGCTAAAAGGTCTGGGTGGAGGAGTCTCCCATGTCCAACTATCTCTGCCCAGAGTGCGTAAGGCTGTCTGCCTCCTGCCAAGTCATGTGAGAAGTAGAATTAGACCTAGTCAGTGTTCCAGCTTCACGCTCAAGTCTGCTGTGAAGCAAGTAAGTAAAAGTACACTGGGGAGGTATGTGTGAGTGAGTGTGCATTTCACATCTGGACAGGGTAATACATGAGGAGAGGCTCACATTTATTTACAAACATGGACCAGAATTTCCGGAAAAAAAATACACCATGAACAATGCAGTTGACATGTGAGACACTCAGCAAACAATAGTAAATTTCCCCCTATGTACCTAGACCACCCTCATTTAGGTTATCTAGCCATCTATATTAGGTTGTCTACCCATCTATCCTAGATTATCTAGGCTATTTATCCATCTATCCTAGATGTCTATCCATCTATCCTAGGTAGCTATTTCCATGTATCCTAAGGGGCCATTTCCATCTATCCTAGGTTGACTATCCATCTATCCTAGGTTTTCTATCCATCTATCATAGGCTGCCTATCCACCCAAGGTTGTCTATCCATACAATCTAGGTTGTCTGTCTATCTATCCTAGGCTGTTTATCCATCTGTCCTAGGTTGTCTATTTATCTACCTAGGTTGTCTATCCATCTATCTTAGGTTTCCTATCCATCCTAGGTTGTCTATCCATGTATCCTAGGGTGTCTGTCCATCTATTCTAAGTTGTCTGTCCATCTATCCTAGGTTGTCTATTCATCTATCCTTGGTTGTCTATTCATCTATTCTAGATTGTCTATCCATCTATTCTAGGTTATCTATCCATCTATTCTAGGTTATCTATCCATCTATTCTAGGTTATCCATCCAAAGTATTTTCTTTAGGTGAAAATATGCAGTGTATATATTACATGTGAATATATATATATACAGTCATGGATTGCAGTAACACATGTTTTGCTATACACATGTTTATTCCCTTTATGTGTATTGGAACTAAACCAAAAAAGGGAGGAAAAAAGCTAATTGGACATAATGTCACACCAAACTCCAAAAATGGGCTGGAAAAAAATTATTGGCACCCTTAACTTAATCTTAACTTAATATTTGGTTGCACATCCTTTGGAGAAAAAAAACTGAAATTAGTCGCTTCCTATAACCATCAATAAGCTTCTTACACCTCTCAGCTGGAATGTTGGACCACTCTTCCTTTGCAAACTGCTCCAGGTCTCTATTATTGGAAGGGCGCCTTTTCCCAACAGCAATCTTAAGATCTCTCCACAGGTGTTCAATGGGATTTAGATCTGGATCCATTGCTGGCAACTTCAGAACTCTCCAGCACTTTGTCGCCATCCATTTCTGGGTGCTTTTTGACATATGTTTGGGGTCATTGTCCTGCTGGAAGACCCAAGATCTTGGATGCAAACCCAGCTTTCTGACAATGGGCTGTACAGTGTGACCGGAAAACCATTGGTAATCCTCAGATTTCATGATGCCTTGCACACATTCAAGGCACCCAGTGCCAGAGGCAGCAAAACAACCCTAAAATATCATTGTACCTCCACCATATTTCACTGTAGGTACTGTGTTTTTTTCTTTGCAGGCCTCATTCCGTTTTCAGTAAAGAGAAGAATGATGTGCTTTACCAAAAAGCTCTATCTTGATCTTATCTGTCCATAAGATGTTTTCCCAGAGGGATTTTGGCAAAATGTGGTCTTGTTTTTTTATGTCTCTGTGTCAGCAGTGGGGTCCTCCTGGGTCTCCTGCCATAGTATTTCATTTCATTGAAATGTCGACAGATAGTTCGCGCTGACACTGATGCTCCCCGAGCCTGCAGGATGGCTTGAATATCTTTGGAACTTGTTTGAGGCTGCTTATCCACCATCCGGACTATCCTGCGTTAACACCTTTCATAAATCCTTCTCTTCCGTCCACGCCCAGGGAGATTAGCTACAGTGCCATGGGTTGCAAACTTCATGATAATGTTGCGCACTGTGGACAAAGGCACATCTAGATCTCTGGAGATGGACTTGTAACCTTGAGATTGTTGATATTTTTCCACAATTTTGGTTCTCAAGTCCTCAGACAGTTCTCTTCTCCTCTTTCTGTTGTCCATGCTTAGTGTGGCACACACAGGCACACAATGCAAAGACTAAGTGAACTTCTCTCCTTTTTATCTGCTTTCAGGTGTGATTTTTATATTGCCCACACCTGTTACTTGCCCCAGGTGAGTTTAAAGGAGCATCACATGCTTGAAACAATCTTATTTTTCCCCAATTTTGAAAGGGTGCCAATAATTTTGTCCAGCCCATTTTTGGAATTTGGTGTGACATTATGTCCAATTTGCTTTTTTCCTCCCTTTTTTGGTTTAGTTCCAATACACACAAAGGGAATAAACATGTGTATAGCAAAACATGTGTTACTGCAATCCTTTTCTGTGAAAAATACTTCATTTTCTAGAAAACTTTCAGGGGTGCCAACATTTATGGCCATGACTGTATATACCTAAAAGCTGGGTTCATATTAAGCTGTCTTATAGTAAGACTTGCTTTGTTGCCCATAGCAACAGCTCAGCTTTCATATCTTAAGAAATGAAAATGTACTTGATTGGCTGGTAAAACAAAATCTGAGCTGTGATTGGTTGCTATGGACAACAGAGAGAATGTTACCATAAGATATCTTGATAAATCTCCCTCTATGACTATTTACACACTAAGAAATCTGCACTCCAATAGGGTCTGCAGCGTATATTCTGCTGCCAAAAACACAGCCCACAGAGTCCCCGCCCCCATTCAAACTCCTAATGGGAAACATGCTGCAAGTTCACAATCAAATCCACCCATGTGAATGAGCCCTTAGGGTCCGTTCACATGGGCGGATTTTGTGCAGAATTTCCGCATCATATTTTCTGCTGAAAATCCGCAGCATATTTTACTACCACTGACTTCAATAGGTCTATTGCAGATTTTATGCTCATTCATTGAAGTCAATGGTAGCAAAATCCGCTGCTGATTTTTTTTGTAGCAAATAACAGACATAACATAACAGTTAACAGACATAAATGTTTTTTTCTTCACACATCTGCAGTTGCGGATTTTACAAGGCAATCAAAAATACAAAAGAATTTCCTTTATAACTTCAAATCCCCAGCAGATCCTGTGTGTGTGTGTATTGTGCACCCTTAGGGCTCGTTCATACGTACAAGATCTGCTGCAGATTTGATACTGTAGATTCTGTACATGTGAATATATTCTCACAAAATATCTCCAAACAAACCTAAAATTGCAGTTTGAGTTCAGTGAATCCAAATACTTACAGTGGTCTAAGCAGAGATACAGGATGCAGTATGCAGGGATCTCATACTGGAAAGGTGCTGCTTACGCTGCCATTGTGTTTGCTTAACTGGTATGACTGGAGGCAGGTAGTCACCACTAATTTTATAACACTAACATTCAGTTATGGTGGCTCTGCGGGGTCAAACATACAACTTCTCACACTCATTAACCCCGTAGAGCTAGCTCAGTAAAGAAAATAGTGGTGTGGCTTTTTTACCTCTGGGTTACAAGCATAGGGAAGCTACTTAAAGGGGTTCTCCGGTGTCTGACAACAGTGCTCTCTGCTGACACCTTTGTTCATGCCAGGAACTGCCCAGAGAAGGAGAGGTTTGTTATGGGGAATTGTTCCTGCTCTGGACAGTTCCTAACATGGACAGAGGTGTCAGCAAAGAGCACTGTTGTCAGAAAAGAAATTTAAAAAGAAAAGAACTTTCTCTGTATTATTCAGCAGCTGATAAGTACTGAAAGGATTCAGATTTTTAAATAGAAGTAATTTACACATCTGTTTAACTTTCTGGCACCTGTTGATAAAAAAAAATAAAATAAAATGTTTTCCACCGGAGTACCACTTTAGGTGCTGCAGTGCAAGAACCACACAGAAAGAAGCCTAAATTTGGACCTGTATGGCTATGACTAAAGGGGAGAAGGATATTGAGCTTTACTTCAGTAGAACCTTCATTTTTATTTGGAGGTGTGCTAAAAAGGGTGTGGTGGCTCAGTAAGGGATGGCGTTTCCCCGTACTCTCCTGCCCTGTCAGGCAGTGTCCCCAGGGCCCTCTGCAGTTGTAAATGTGTTATGCATTTTATTGTGCATTGTGACTTTAATAAATGTACCATGTGATTGTTACCCAGGAGGTAGACCAGCTGACCCCAAAGGTGAACTATGGGCTCCCTGCTAGTCGCCCCCATATAATCCCTGGGTGGAGCTAGCTTCTCTCTCTTGTTCCTGAGGTCCAGTACAGTCAAGTCGTCTTAGTGTGTGTGTCCAGAACATTGGAGGCCTTAAAGGGGTACTCTGGTGTAAAAAAAAAAAAACATTTTAAATCAACTGGTGCCAGAAAGTTAAACAGATTTGTAAATTACTTCTATTAAAACATCTTTACCCTTCCAGTACTTTTTAGCAGCTGTATGCTACAAAGGAAATTCTTTGCTTTTTGAATTTATTTTTTGTCTTGTCAACAGTGCTCTCTGCTGACACCTGATGCCCATATCAAGAACTGTCCAGAGCAGGTGAAAATCCTTATAGCAAACCTATGCTACTCTGGACAGTTCCTGACACGGACAGAGTTGTCAGCAGAGAGCACTGTGGACAAGACAAAAAAGAAATTCAAAAAGCAAAGAATTTCCTCTGTAGAATACAGCTGCTAATAAGTACTGGAAGGATAAAGATTTTTGAATAGAAGTAATTTACAAATCTGTTTAACTTTCTGGCACCAGTTCATTTAAAAAAAAAGAAAGTTTTCCACCGAAGTACCCCTTTAAGTAAAGTCCTGCAGCTACAAGTCAAGTGCAAAGTAAGCTAGATTAACAGTTCTGTCAGTCAAGTCTTCTGTCTAACTAGCGTGGCCTGCACTAAATTATCCTGTCTACTACAAGTCCCAGCAAACCTGCGAGGTCTCTGTGTCACTGGTCACCTTGGGCCCTGGCTGCACTGCATAGACTGTAACAACTGTCTACCTTCAGTAAAGCTACCGTTGTCCGTAACTTGGCGTCGGTGTCTTCATTGCCCCTGTGCCTAGCCCAGGATCCAGCGGTATACCTTTGGATGGTTAAGGATAAATCACGCTTTGGCCTCATGAACACAAGGGGTTAATACCCTCTGACCTTAGGGTGGCAACATCTACCCTGACCCCCACCACCACCACCACGACCACCCCCATTGGATGACCTCAGCAATTAAAGACTTATTTTTGTCTCTTTTTTGCTTTTGTACTTCTATTATTGCTAATCGAAATATGTGTGTTTTAAAAGGAGAGAAAGATGAAGAAATATAAAAAAAAGACTCTTTTCTGTTTTGCAAGTGTAATTGTTTCAATTGTTACTGTTGTTAGAAAAAACTTGTATACTGCTTTCGAAAAAAAAGCATTTTTACTTGTTAAATTTGTTTACAAAAGATGTGAAAAATATGTTTAGAAAAACGGCCACTAGGGGTCGATGCCTTTGTCATCAGACCCCGGTCTCCTCGTCTGGTCCATACTAACAACAGATAGGAGGGGGAGGGGGGGATTTTCTGCCTGCGCTGCTCACTCCTGGCATCACTGAACTCAGCAGTGGCCGCAAAACCATGTGAGGGAGAGACAGGGGTCAGATGTCTGCAGCATTTACAGAAGAGGACAGTGATTTCCAAGACACTGACCACCAATACAGGGTACTACATCAAATAATTGTTCATATGCACACTAATATGCTTCTCTATAGGCACAAAATAAATTAATTTATTTTGGACTGGCGCCCTATACGGTGGTCATGGTATGTTCCAGTGCAAGCCATGTGACAAGGGAGAGGATGGGGGAAGATAAAGGCACAAGTTATGCTCTTAAACAAACTCCCCAAGCTTCCACGACAATATTAAGATGTAATAATTTAAATAATATAATACTTCTTCTTCTACTATTACTAATACTAATGGTAATTTAAAAAAAAAAAAAATTGAAAGTTGTTGAACCAGAGTTATAACTTAAATAATTCAAGAAAAATCTTTGCTAAGAAACCATAAAACAATGTGATTAACTCAAGTTATGTTAAACAAGGGGACCTTGTAGAATAAAACTGCTGCAAATGGTCAGGCAACAAATTATCTGACAATAATAAACTGTAATGCATACATTTACAGGTACGGCAAAGGAAGACAAAATGTTACTAAAGATAAACTTGATTTACATTGTGCCTTTGTAACTATGAGAAATCCAATTGTTCATGGCAATGAAAAAACTCTATAAAAAATGCTATATCGAGCTGGTAGAAAAGTGCGCTTTGTTGAAGACATCGGCTTACAGTATAAGATTTCTTCTATCAATATTCCCTGCAGTGTGAGCTGTGTATGGATTTTCTATTTCCTTGTTCTGGCCTTAGATTGTAAACAATACAAGAACAATTCCCCAAAGCAGAAAGAAGAGAACAAAGGCTGAATTTAATTACACCAAAATATTTTGAATATAAAGTATCACACTTTATTGTATAAATATCCGGAACACAAGAACACAAGTGTATATAACAAGAGGAAATTTATCAAAGGTGCAAGGAAAAACTTGGGAAGTTGCCCAATGCAACAAGTCAGTGTTATGAGCGGGAGGCAGGGAGAATTGAGTCCTAAAGCTGTCCCTATAAACCATTCTCCCTGCCTACTTGCCCATCCACCCTAAATGACGGATCGACAACTTGGAGCCAGTTCTTTCCTAGCACTAAAGTGCATAAGCATCAAAGTCAACAAAACAAACGGAACTGAACATGTTGGGGAACAAGTCAGGAACATAACGGAAATACAATAACCAACAAGCAGATATATAAATACAAACAAGGCAGGATATACCATACTAACATACAGTTCAGAAACTGGAATCAAGAATAACAACAGATATGATAATATGAACAAGACTAGACATGAGGATAAGTTTACAGCAGGCAAAACCAAGAGCTGCAAGGGATGAACAGGTGAACTGAATGTCAGAACACTAAACGGGTCAGGAAATAAAAAGCACTGTTCAAACTGGACTCACAAGGAACACACTAGACACCCCACTCCAAGCATGGAGGGATATCAATACCAGAGCCAAATAGGCTCCTAGCCAGCGAGCACTTTCCACCGAGTGAACAGGATATTAGCCTTAGAGGAAACAAAAATCTTAAATACAAGCAAACACGAGTACAGGCACAAGACTCACTGACTCCTAGATAGACGGATTAGCACACGGCTCAGAACAGGATTCTATCCTCGGAGTTACAGTTTAACAAGTTCAAAACAGGACTGACATAATGCACAGTGTGAATACAGACTAAGGCAACACAAAACATAATACAGACTGAATATACACAAAGACTAAAACCTGACAAATGTACTAAAACAAAGCAGGCTAAAATCTATATATCAAACAGGACAGATAACCATGGTTAAAACTCTGGATATGTGTAGAAGATAAAGTTAACATGATGCCATCATGGCCAGAATACAGGTCTAATTACCAGCAGAAAACAGCACCTGAAGAGGTCTTATAAATCCTCGTAGTGCAGAAGTAGAAAAAGGTTAACTCTTCCTATCCCAGGGAGAATTAACACAAGAAACTGTTCAGACACAACCTAATGACTGAACAGGACCAAAAGCAAAAAATACAAAATACAGATATACGAACATTACAGTCAAATTCTGGCACTCATTTTTCAGCAAAATTATGGAGCATCCTGATGCTGGTTGGCGTTTTCCGTACATTGGTCTTAACAACTCTCTCTCAATAACTATTGAATATTTTATGATGAATTTCAAGTACAGTATATCTCCAACAGGCAGGTAATCATCATATATTGTAATATTGCATAGCTTGGTAAATTTGCCATTTAGACTTTAGTGCAACAGGATAAAAAGCTAGAAGTATGAAAATGAGCAATGGGTCAGTTGTTGACAGATGTTGGTGGTTAGTAACACCTCAACAGATCTTATATGAGCTGACATTTAATTCCAGTATCAGGAAGTCTTCAGGCAAACATATATTCTCTGCAACTCTGCTGCCTACACCTGCTGAAGGGGGGGGGAGGGAAACTCTGCAACTCTGCTGCCTACACCTACTTGGGGAGGGGAATCTCTGATGCCTACACCCACTGTGGGGGAACTCTGCTGCCAACACCCTTTTGTGGGGGAACTCTGCTGCCTACACCTAATGGGGGGACTCTGCTGCCTACACCTACAGTGGGGGAACTCTGCTGCCTACACCCATTGTGGGGAAACTCTGCTGCCTACACCTACTGTGGGGGAACTCTGCTACTTACACCTAACGGGGGGAACTCTGCTGCCTACACCCAATGGGGGAGACTCTGCTGCCTACACCTACTGTGGGGGAACTCTGCTACTTACATCTACCGGGGAAAACTCTGCTGGCTACACCCTACTGTGGGAGAACTCTGCTAACTACACCTAACTACTCTACACCTAAATACTCTGCTAACTACACCTACTACAAAACTACAAAACTAATAGGAGGGCTACCTACCACCTACATAATGGGTTTTCATTCAAGGGGCAGCTATCTGGGGGATTTACCTACAGTGGGCATGACTACCTATCTGGGGGCATGATCTACTAGGGGGCCACTACCTCCTGGGGACATTACCTACTTATAACTTCCATAAGCAACACCTTATTTTCTTTCTGCTAACACAGAATTATCCGATAGTGCCCCTCCAGAGGATAGACTCCACTGAATCCGCCACTGGGTGGATAGGGTACTGGCTACCTACTTCACTAACTACCTGGCTACTTAACGTTATACCTGGATGCCTAACTACTTACCTACGTACTACCTACATACCTGGCTGCCTAACTACCTACCTACATATCTTGCTACCTACCTACATACAGTCATTGTTGTAAATGTTGGCACCCCTGAAATTTTTCCAAAAAAATAAGTTTTTCTTACAGAAAAGGATTGCAGTAACACATGTTTTGCTATACACATGGCTATTCCCTTTGTTTGTATTGGAACTAAACAAAGAAAGGGAGGAAAAAAAGCTAATTGGACATAATTTCACACCAAACTCCAAAAATGGGCTGGATAAAATTATTGGCACCCTCAAAGGTGTACTCCGCCGGAAAATTAAACAGATTTGTAAATTACTTCTATTAAAATATATTAATCCTTCCAGTACTCATCAGTTGCTGTATGATCCACATGTTCTTTCTCTTTTTTAATTTCCTTTCTGTCTGACCACAGTGCTCTCTTCTGACACCTCTGTCCAGAGTAGGAACAAATACCCATAAAAAACCTATCCTGCTCTGGGCAGTTGCTAAAATGGACAGAGGTGTCAGCAGAGAGCACTGTGGTCTGGCAGAAAGGAAATTCAATAAGAAAAGAACTTCCTGTGGATCATAACAGCAGCTGATAAGTAATGGAAGGATTAAGATTTTTTTAATAGAAGTAATTTACAAATCTGTTTAACTTTCTGTCACCAGTTGATTTAAATAAAATGTTTTTCAGTGGAGCACTTCTTTAACTTAATATTTGGTTGCACACACTTTGGAAAAAAAACTGAAATCAGTCGTTTCCTATAACCATCAATAAGCTTCTTACACCTCTCAGCCGGAATGTTGGACCGTTCTTCCTTTGCAAACTGCTCCAGGTCTCTCTTATTGGAAGGGCGCCTTTTCCCAACAGCAAATCTCTCCACAGGTGTTCAAGGGGATTTAGATCTGGACTCATATTTCACTGTAGGTACTGTGTTCTTTTCCTTGTAGGCCTCATTCCGTTTTCGGTAAACAGTAGAATGATGTACTTTACCAAAAAGCTCTATCTTGGTCTCATCTGTCCACAAGATGTTTTCCCAGAAGGATTTTGGCTTACCCAAGTTCATTATGGCAAAATGTAGTCTTGCTTTTTTATGTCTCTGTGTAAGCAGTGGGGTCCTCCTGGGTCTCCTGCCACAGCATTTCATTTCAATTAAATGTCGACGGATAGTTCGCCCTGACACTGATGTCCCTGCAGGACAGCTTGGATATCTTTGGAACTTGTTTGGGGCTGCTTATGCACCATCCGGACTATCCTGCGTGGACACCTTTCATAAATTTTTCTCTTCTGTCCACGCCCAGGGAGATTAGCTACAGTGCCATGGGTTGCAAACTTCTTGATAATGTTGCACACTGTGGACAAATGCAAATCTAGATCTCTGGAGATGGATTTGTGACCTTGAGATTGTTGATATTTTTCCACAAGTTTGGTTCTCAAGTCCCCAGACAGTTCTCTTCTTCTCTTTCTGTTGTCCATGTTTAGTGGCACACACCGACACACAATGCAAAGACTAAGTGAACTTCTCTCCTTTTTATCTGCTTTCAGATGTGATTTTTATATTGCCCACACCTGTTACTTGCCCCAGGTGAGTTTAAAGGAGCATCACATGCTTGAAACAATCTTATTTTGCCACAATTTTGAAAGGGTGACAATAATTTTGTCCAGCCCATTTTTGGAGTTTGGTGTGACATTATGTCCAATTAGCTTTTTTTCCTCCCTTTTTTGGTTTAGTTCCAATACACACAAAGGAAATAAACATGTGTATAGCAAAATATGTGTTACTGCAATCCTTCTGTGGGAAATGCTTAATTTTCTTGAAAAATTTCAGGGGTGCCAACATTTACGACCATGACTGTACCTGGCTACCTAACTATGTACATACCTGGCCTTCAAACATGGCTACCTAACTATCTAGCTAGCAAACTACCTACCTGACTAGTCACCTACCTACATATCTGGCTTCCTGATCTATGTACCAAGTTAACTATTTACCTGCCTACCTACCAACCTGCCCTTTTACATAAGGAATTAATGCAAAAAGGGTCCAACCCAGTACTAACAAGGACTACCTAATAAAGTGACCAGTGAGTATATATTGGGGCTGAACAAATTCAAGGAAACAGGGAGACAATAAGCCTAAAAATGATTAGCGCCTATTGCAGGCTACTGTGTCTAAGTGACTTTTACACCTATAGTATTTTATGTTCAATATCTTCAAACTAAGAATATTAAAAGCTACTTTTAAAAGTATTAAAAATACTAAAATGGCTGATAACAAAAGATCTTCCAGTTTATGTATTTTAATTCCTGAACGTCTTGGTTGAAATTTACTCATTGTTATATTTTTATATCTGTCACTAGTCTACAAATCTAGGGTTATATGTAACAAGATATTTAAGATATTCATTTTACAGCACAACATACATAGTTATTGTGCATATCACATTTTTCTTCAGTCATTTCTAGTAAAAACGTCTAGTTTATTGCACAGAAAGCCATGATGTTCCCATGATACAATGTTTTGGAATGCTATTAATGTCAGACTTCAAAAGAGACAAGATGGAATAAAATAGTCTGTAGCTTATTAATGCTATTTATAAGTCTATGAATCTCACTTAATGCCTGCTTATTGCATTAGACAAAAAATGTCCCTTTGACAAACCACCACAAGGGTTGATCCCTCTGACTTCAAAGTATGGAAGGATGCCAAAGACAAGCCCAAAGAGCTCACTTTACAAAGTCAAAATAGTTTCAATAAAAGTAAACATGTTTTTCTTTGTTAGACAAATTCACCGATGTGGTCTAAAATGGCAGATAATCCTCAACCCCAAGTGCAGTTGTGCACTGTAAGCTGGGGTAGAGGTCCTGCATTTATGGACCACAATATAGGTTCACTACTGTGGTAGATGTAACAATGACATTAACTAACCCTCAAAACTGATGTTAAAATTGAGACATTAGCAAGTATATCCTTATATTAAGGACATACCTGAGCCCGCACACCAACGCCAAGGTTTCTCAGATGGTACGGGTCCTAACAACTAACCTACCTGTGCATGTTAGGCAAAACCAGGAACCAAATTACAGCAGTATTAGGCCTAGGCTTGTAGTATCTCTTGCCATCTCTTGCCATTGCAGACCACGCAATTGTAAGTTGTTTCATGTCTAAAGTTTATACTAATGCACCCTTTTCATCATACTGGGTAGCATTAAGGTTTCACCTGTGAGGCCGGCACTATATCTAGCCAACCAGGGTGGGGCTTGTAGCCTGTCCCTCCCTCTCCCATTGTATGTGTGACTAGTCACACTGGAGCTAACCTGGGAGCAGTCTACAAGCCTAGGCCTAATACTGCTGTAATTTGGTTCCTGGTTTTGCCCATCATGCACAGGTAGGTTAGTTGTTAGGGCCCGTACCATCTGACAAACCTTGGCGTGGTGTGCGGGCTCAGGTATGTCCTTAATATAAGGATATACTGGCTAATGTCTCAATTTTAACATCAGTTTTGAGGGTTAGTTAATGTCATTGTTACATCTACCACAGTAGTGAACCTATATTGTGGTCCATAAATGCAGGACCTCCACCCCAGCGTAAGAGCACAACTGCACTTGGGGTTGAGGATTGGGGTTGCCATTTTAGACCACATCGGTGAATTTGTCTAATGATTAAATTTCATGCATCCACACGTTTATCATGTGTAGGATGCCCTTGTGGTACTTGTGACCGCTTGCAGGCATCCTCCATTGTATGCATATTTTCATGCTGGGGATCGCCCATAGCAACGGACCACAAGTGCAGGAGCTCCACCCCAATATAGGTGCACAACTGCACTTGGGGTTGAATATATCTTGCCATTGCAGACCACGCAATTGTAAGTTGTTTCATGTTTTCCTTTGTGTCATATCCATTAACGAAAAAGCATTTTTACAACTTTTTTGCTATAAAATTTTCTTACATACCGTATATACTCGAGTATAAGCCGTCCTGAATATAAGCCGAGGCCCCTAATTTCACCCCAAAAACCCAGGAAAAGTTATTGACTCGACTATAAGTCTAGGGTGGGAAATACATCATCCCCCCATGTCATCATCCAGACCCCCGTCATTAACACCCCCGTCATCATCACCCCGTCATCATCCCCCCCTTCATCATCACCGCCTGTCATCATCCAGACCCCCGTCATTAACACCCCCGTCATAATCCCCCCCTTCATCATCACTCTGTCATCATCCAGACCCCCGTCATTAACACCCCCGTCATCATCACCCCGTCATCATCCCCCCCTTCATCATCACCACCTGTCATCATCCAGACCCCCGTCATTAACACCCCCATCATCATCACCCCGTCATCATCCCCCCCCTTCATCATCACCACCTGTCAATCCCTTCTCAGTGGTCTTCAACCTGCGGACCTCCAGATGTTGCAAAACTACAACTCCCAGCATGCCCGGACAGCCATCACCTGTCCGGGCATGCTGGGAGTTGTATTTTTGAAACATCTGGAGGTCCACAAGTTGAAGACCACTGCCGGGCCTTTGTCATCATCCAGACCCCCCTTTTGTTTTCTACTCACCTCCCCTCGGTGGGAAGGAAGGGTGAGCTGGTCCGGGCCATCTATGCTGCAGGGACCGTCCGGTGGGGAGGGCTAGTCGTTCCGGCCTGTCCATCTTCACAGGGAGGCTCTCTTCTCCGCTCCGGCCCCGGAGGAGTGGCGTTGCCTTGACGACGACGCGCATGTCATGTCCGTGCGCATGAACGTCCCTGCGCGGTAGCATCAATGCAGTGTCACTAGTCCGGGGCCGAGAAGAGAGCCTCCCGGTGAAGATGGACAGCCTGGAACGACTAACCCTTCCCACCGGACCGTCTCTGCAGCATGGATGGCCTGGATCAGCTCACCCTTCCTTCCCATCGAGGGGAGGTGAGTAGAAAACAAAAGGGGGGTCTGGATGATGATGAAGGCCCGGGCAGTGGTCTTCAACCTGTGGACCTCCAGATGTTTCAAAACTACAACTCCCAGCATGCCCGGACAGCCGATGGCTGTCCGGGCATGCTGGGAGTTGTAGTTTTGCAACATCTGGAGGTCTGCAAGTTGAAGACCACTGAGAAGGGATTGACAGGCCAGAAAGTTTTTTCATTCACTCAAGTATAAGCCGAGGGGGGCGTTTTCAGCACAACAAATTGTGCTGAAAAACTCGGCATTTATCCTTCCAATGACGTCGCACATAATAACAAAATTATATTCAGAATAATAAAATAATAATGGAATATGTTTAGTATTGTTAGTTTGATGCAACATGTGACATCAAGACAAAACACGGTAATGGTCAGTAATAAAACCTAGAGCATCAGCCATGGTCTTTATTGGTTCACGAACGGCATTATCTACTGATCTTTACTATCCAAAAGTGACCACAGTGAAAGCACAACAGCTTGTACATTAAATAGCGTTACCAAATAACACTGTTTGACAGCAACACTTAGGCTAAGTTTCTACTTGTTTTCTTGTGCTGCGTTTTTTTTGTTTGAAAAAAATGCAAGAAAAAACGCCTGAAAAAACACCAGTGCAATTTCCTGCATCTGGTGTTTTTTCTTGTGTTTTTTCTTCTGAGTGGAAATTGCATTTTTGGCCTCTTTGACGTTCTTTTAAAATTTGTTGGGTACCAAAAAAAAAAAAAAAAAGTAGTGATGGAAAAAAGTGTATTTAACAAAATTTATATTTTTATAACAAAGTTTTAATTAATTTTTAGTAAAGTGTGTTTCACTTTTTTTTTTCCTCTACATTTTTAAAATTTTTTAGGTAGTACTACTGCTTCCAGCATGGAACAGACTGTTCCATGCTGGGTGCTGTAGTACCTGTACTAATAGACATATCCCCCCGGGTGTCACTCGATGTGCGAGTCGCCGTGCATGCGCGGTGTACTCGCACACATCGTGGCCGCTCCCCCTGCTCCATGAGATAGGCCGAGAGCAGTGTGTCTGCTTGTAGCGGGGTATTGCTGCTCCATGCAGGCACATATGAAGGCACCATGCAGCGGTCTTTCAGCGGCGGATCCGCAGCGTAAAATACGCTGTGGATCCGCTCGTGTGAATGTACCCTTACACTGAGTGGATATACCCAGAAAATCGGCTGCATTTCCGCAACAGAATCTGAAGCAAATCCACAAATGCATTTTTTTATGTTTCTGTTTTGGTGTGGGACTGTGGGGGGGGGGGGGGGGGGGGGGGAGCTTAAAAGTCATGCAATGCTACATGGCAAGAGAGTATGAAAAGTCTTCTCCAAAAGGAAAAGCTTGCTTCTCACTGTCAGCCACTGAAGGTAGCTTCCATTTAAATCAGTGGCTGACCCTTTAAGATCCTTAAAGGGCAACTCTGGCGGTAAAAAGTGGAAAACAAATGTTTCCAAGGCAATTGGTGCCAGAAAGTTAAACAGATTCATAAATTACTTCTATTTAAAGATCTGAAGCATCCCATTACTTATCAGTACTTATCCGGTTGCCATATCCGGCTGGGGGAGGGGAAAACCGGGCGCTCAGCACCAGTCCGACTAGGGTATGGGAGCGCCCGGTTTTCCCTTCCCCCAGCCGGATTCGGCAACTGTAGGTTGAAAATGAGGTGTGAATGCAGCCTTACTTGAAATTGTGAAGAGCTGGAGGCTATAACTGGTGGTTTAAAGAGAAAGTAAAACACAGGAACACAACACATTCAGAAAGTGGTAAAGAAGAAAACTAACAAAATAGAATATCTCTAGTAGAAAAACGAAACCAGGAAATCTTACTATTTTCACAATACTCATTGAAAGTTAGCACTGGAGCAGAGGTCTCACCTGAGTTTGGAACAGACGGTTTGGTCTTCATGTAGGGAGGGAAGTTCACATTCGTTCCTTTAAAACAAACAAAAAACAAGTAGTAAAAAAAAAGGAAAATTCTACCATGAAAATAGACACGTGTGTTAATTATGGACAATAAATTGCATTTCCCTTCCATTAAGAGGCATGTTATTGTCACAATATAAGTTATATTTAGCCATTGGCAAAACTAAGATATACGGCATTCAACAGGGGGTATTATCAAGCTTTTGGGTATCTTGGAAAGTAAAAAGTTCAGTGCTAACTCTGTAGGTCATATTGGTTCACCAGCAATTACAAAGAAATAACGCAGAAGAGGCACCTTTTTTTTTTTTGTTTTTTTTTACAACTACAGTGGTCCCTCAAGTTACAATATTAATTGGTTCCAGGACGACCATTGTATGTTGAAACCATTGTATGTTGAGACTAGAACTCTATGGAAACCTGGTAATTGGTTCTGAAGCCCCCAAATGTTCTTCAAAAATAGGAAAAAGTGAGAATTAAAGAAAAATAAGTAGATAACTAATATAGATAAAGCGAATCCTTACATATAAAAGTAAGAAAGATCTGCTGGGAGCTGTAAATCACTGTCTATGTCAGTGTTTCCCAACCAGGGTGCCTCCAGCTGTTGCAAAACTATAACTCCCAGCATGCCCGGACAGCCTTCGGCTGTCCGGGCATGCTGGGAGTTGTAGTTCTGCAACAGCTGGAGGCACTCTCTTTGGGAAACACTGGTCTATGTAGAGGACAGAAGCTTCTTCAGGGTCCTGTACAGAACACAGAATGTCCTAAAAAAAAAGGAAAATGGAGCCTCCCTCACGTGATGCCCAAAGGAGCAGCAAACCCTGGTACAGGTAAAGAGTACAGAACATGTAATAACTCCCTGTACTGTAGGAGGCTCTACCAGACACCAGTCAGTGCATACACTTCAGTAATACAGGTAAAGAGTAATACAGAACATGTAGTACCTCCCTGTACTGTAGGGGGCGCTACCAGACACCAGTCAGTGCAGGCACTTTAGGAATACAGGGGTTTTACCAGTGAATGCCCATTCTGATTGGTCGGTTCTTCCAGCCATTGACACGTTTTGCAGATTCCATAGCATTGTATGTTGAGTCTGGTTTCAAGTTACAGTGGTCCAGAAAAGACCATTGTATGTTGAAACTATTGTATGTTGAGGCCATTGTAAGTTGAGGGATCACTGTATATAGATTGTAGTGTGGTGGGCCAGTGCAGGAGTTGCACCCCTGTAACCTTGCTGCCTTGTCATGCAGCCTCCATACAGTGACCCCTGGACGCCCCCTGCACCTGTACCCTATGTGCATTTTGTGTTGTATAGTGTATTGCATATAAAATGTGTTATTCCTTTAAAGCGGTACTCCCCTGGAAAAATTTTTTTTAAATCAACTGATGCCAAAACATTAAATAGATTTGTAAATTACTTCTATTAAAGAATCTTAATCCTTCCTGCACTTATCAGCTGTTATGCTCCACAGGAAGTTCTTTTCTTTTTGACTTTCCTTTCTGTCTGACCACAGCTCTCTGCTGACACCTCTGTCCATTTTAGGAACTGTCCAGAGTTGGAGCAAATCCCCATAGCAAGCCTATCCTGCACCGGACAGTTTCCAAAATGGACAGAGGTGTCAGCAGAGAGCACTGTGGTCAGATAGAAAGGAAATTCTAAAAGAAAGGAACTTCCTGCGGAGCATACAACAGCTGATAAGTATAGGACGATTAATATTTTTAAATACAAGTAATTTACAAATCTGTTTAACTTTCTGGCACCAGTTGATTAAAAACTATATTTTTTCCAGGGTAGTACCCCTTTAAGACCTGTTGTCATGTGATTGTAACCCAGTGAGGTACCAGTGACCATGTGACCTACAGGGTGACCTATGGAACCCCTCCAGAGTCTCCCCCATATAAGCCCTGGGTGGAGCCTCCTCACTCTCTTTCTGCTTAGCTGAGTTGCAGTGAAGTCCTGTAAGAGTGTGTCTGGAGTCCAGAAGAGGCCTAAAGTCTACCATGCAGCCACGGATCCTAAAGTCCAGTACCCCACAGGTCAAGTCAAAGCCTAGTGAGCTACAGAAGGGGAAAAGTCAGTCATAGTCTGCCATAGTCAAGTCAGTCCGAGTCAATCTGTCTTAGTCAGCATGGCTCTGCAGCAAATTGTCCCAGTCCACCATAAGTCCCAGCAACCCTGAGGTCTCTGAAGTCACTGGTCACCTCTGTGGACATAGCCAAGCTGTATAGACTGCTACATCTGTCTGACTCAGAAATGTGCTGTTGTTCCGTAACTTGGCGCCAGAGTCATTATTTGCCCTCGTGCCTAGCCCAGGATTAACCCCTTAAGGACACATGACGTTCTCATACGTCTCCATGTCCGAGTCCTTAAGGACACATGACGTATGAGAACGTCATGTGTTTTGCCGCCCCCCCGCAACCATCTGGAGCGGAGCCGGCGCCCGATGCCTGCTGAAATCGATCAGCAGGCATCTGGGCATATCGCCCAGGGGGGTCATGATGACCCCCCATGTCGGCGATCGCGGCGCATCGCTCGCCAATTCAGACGAGCGATGCGCTGCGATTCCGTTCCCCGCCGCTCGCCGGGCGGGGATTGGAGCCGGATGTCTGCTGATTTCTATCAGCAGACATCCCGGCAGTGTGCCGGAGGAGGTCCGGAGGACCTCCTATACCGGCGATCGCTGCAGGACGCCGGTAACTACTAACCGGCGTTCTGCAGCGGTTCCAGGTCATCAGGGTCACGTGTGACCCTGTGACCTGGATATAGATGGTGACTGGTGGTGTAGTATACACCACCAATCACCATCCATGCTGTACTGGGGGCTGGCATGGTGGCCACCCCCTCAGTACAGTTGTGATTGGGTGGCCAAAGTGGCCACACCAATCACATAGTAATGGGAGGGGATCTGGTGGGCTAGGAGCATGTTGCTCCGTTCTGCCCGCCATTTCACAGAGATCTGGTGTGCAGGACGGAGCCCCGTGCTGCCCACCATCCCCTTAGTTAAAAAAAGTGCCCCTTGCCCCCTTTCTGTGGCCCCTTGGCACAGAAATCCCAGGGATAGCTTTAGATTAGGTAGGGACAGGTTAGGGTTAAAAAAAAAAAAAAAATAGTTTTAAAATTTTTTTTTTCGGCGTACCTCAGTGGGTGTCCGTGGGTCCGTAGCACCTTTAGCTGCGTGACCCCGGCCCTGCTGGGTTGCTGCGGTCTGCCGTCAGCCTTTTTTTTTGGCGCAGATCTTTTTTTTTGTGTGTGCGGACCCTCTTAGTTATAAAAGAGCGGTCCGCCACCGTTTGTTAAAGCCCACCCGCCGCTGATCAGTCCCGTAGTACTGATCAGTGTTTTTTTTTGTGGTGCCGGCGCTTTTTTTCGGGTTTTCTAGCGTGTTTTTGCACCCATAGGCGGTCCGTGCCACCAGTAGCAGGCGTGTACTGTGTGGCCGGACCGTACCTGTGTGTGCGGCGTGCCTCACCGCTGTCAGTGATTTATCACTGATCAGCTTTTTTTTTGTGGTAAAGGCACCTTTTTCGGTTAACGCGGATTTTTTTTTGCACCCATAGGCGGTCTGTGCCACCAGTAGCAGGCGTGTACTGTGTGGACGGACCGTACCTGTGTGTGCAGGCTGTCCCACCGCTGTCGGTGATTTATCACTGATCAGCGTTTTTTTTTTTTTGGTTCAGGCGGGTGCATTTTTTTCGGGGTAAAGCGTTTTTTTATTTAATTTTTCGGGTTTTTTGTGTGGGGGTCTGTGAACAAGCCACCAGCCACTGTCCTGTGCTGAGTGGCCGGACCCCCCACTGACTTCTGCGCCCCCTGCCGCCACAAGCGCTAATCAGTGCGCACACCAGTGATTAGATAAACGCTTATTTTTTTGGTGCAGGGTTTTTTTTTGCGCTAGAAGTCCCCCTTTTTTTTAAAAGTCCCCTTTTTATTTTATATTTTTTTCTGTTAGGCGGGTTAGTTTAGTTAGGTTAGGCTAGGGCGGGTTAGGGCGGGTTAGGGAGGTAGTATCGCACCACACCACACGCAGCACACACACCAATAAAGTTTTCCCCCCCACACACACACATACCCGTATCCCCATTAGAGTAGGGAAATGGCCCGCAGAGTGTTTTCTGCGGAGGAGGCATATGACCTAATTGCCTCCGACTCTGAAAGCATCTCAGAGGACAATGAAGACCCCACCTTCCTTATTTCATCGTCCTCCTCATCATCTAGTTCAGATGATGAGCCACCAAGGCGGCGAACTCGCCGCCATGCGGTGCCGCAAACCTCCTCTGTCCTTGAGCCTGTGCCCCATGCTAGTATGCTAGTATGAGTCCCCCTGGCGCTCATACTAGTGAAGCCCCCCTGCCAAGGTCACTGGTACCTCGTACCGGAGAACTTGACTGGGCTGAGCCAGCGGACCACGAGCCCGTGATTCCTGAGTTTGTTGGCGACTCAGGAATCAAAATTAACATCGCTGGGTTCACTGAAAAGGACTTTTTCAGTTATTTTTTCAGTGACGACTTTGTTAATTTGATGGTTACACAGACGAATCTGTACGCCCAACAGTTCGTCGCCACTAACCCGGGCTCACTTTTAGCTAGACCCGGCGGCTGGACTCCAGTCGATGCAGCCGAAATGAGGACCTTTTGGGGCCTTGCGCTGCATATGGGTATAGTTAAAAAACCCTGTGTCAGGCAATATTGGAGTGGGGACGTCTTTTACCAGACACCCCTCTACAGTATGGCCATGACACGTTCCCGGTTCGAGGCCATTCGGAGATGTTTGCATTATGCTGATAATGCGGCATGTCCCCCCCGAACTGATCCTGCGTATGACCGCCTGTATAAAATCAGGCCGGTCATCAATCACTTCGGGGCCAGATTTTGGGAGGCCTATGTCCCGGGGCGGGAGGTCTCTATTGATGAGTCGCTCATCAGCTTCAAGGGGAGACTCAGCTTCCGGCAATACATCCCGACCAAGCGAGCGCGGTATGGCGTGAAGATGTATAAACTTTGCGAGAGTACCTCCGGGTAAGTGTATGAGGGACGAGATTCCCGCATTGAACCCCCAGATTGTTCCCCCACTCTGGGTGTTAGCGGGAAAATCGTTTGGGGCCTTTTGCACCCATTGCTAGATAAAGGTTACCACCTTTACGTGGATAACTTTTATACTAGTATCCCTCTCTTTTCATCCCTCGCCGCCAGATCCACGGTCGCTTGTGGGACAGTCCGGAAGAATCAAAGAGGCCTTCCGCCCCATCATTCCCTACATGCTCCTATCCCCCGGGGTGAGTCCCGTGCCTTTTCCCATGAGAACCTGTTGTTGGTCCGGTATAAGGACAAGAGGGATGTCTTTATGCTCACCACAATTCATGGGAATGGCAGCACCCCTGTCCCTGTGCGAGGTACCGCGGGACCGGTCCTCAAGCCCGATTGTATTCTGGACTACAATCGGTATATGGGGGGAGTTGATCTTTCTGATCAAGTCCTCAAGCCATATAATGCCATGCGGAAAACACGCGTATGGTATAAAAAAGTTGCGGTCTACATGGTACAGGTTGCCATGTACAACTCTTTTATACTGTACCAGAACGCTGGCAACACAGGGACATACCTGGAGTTCCAAGAGGTAGTTCTAAAGGCCCTCATCTATGGTGATCGCCAAAGAGCGGGTCAGAGCACCTCTGGAACTTTAGGTCCCCGAATCGTCCCGGGCCAACACTTTCCAGGTGTGATCCCCAACACTGGAAGGTCGGGACGAACCCAGAAAAGATGCAGAGTGTGTCACAGGAAGGGGAGACGGAGGGACACCATCACTCAGTGTGACACTTGCCCCGATCATCCGGGCCTCTGCATAGGCTTCTTCAGGGAGTATCACACTTCCATGGAGTACTAAATTTTCCATCCTTTGCCCTAAATTTCATTCCCCAGAATTCGGCTCCAATGTACCAGTCCAGGGTACATTATCTTCCAAATTTTATACCAAAATACCCTACCCCCAAAAAATCAAACCCAAAACCTCTTTCCCAATGCCCCTCATAATATCTTTGTCCCCCAAAAATGGGTCATGGGACACAGAGTCAACAGCATTGGAGGTTTGCAGTTGCCTCAAATGCGCAACGCTCTCTCTCTCCACCTGAGCGGGTTGCGCATTTGAGGTAACAGAATAGGGATGGCCCCACACATCCCCTTCCCAGAATGGTGATTCAGAGTATAGGGTTTGGGGCGGGCATCATTTTTACTTTTGGCTGTACTCTGGGTCATCATTCTGGGAAAATAATTGGCATATCAGTTCTAAAATTGCAATTTTCTTCCCCCCCATAGTACTCTTCATCCATTCCTGGAAAATAAATGAAGGGAACACCCGTCTGTTCCAAATCTCCACTTCACCCTATACACCTTCCCTAGGGGGTGTACTGTTTGTAATAGGCTCACATGTGGGTGTTCCTTTCTTGTATTTTCCTCTGAATGTATGTAACTGTTAGGTCCGTAACAAACATCCGCCTCAAATGCGAAGAGTTCTCACTGAGCTCTGTCGTATTTCCAGGCGACAATTCGGAGTCACATGATAGTTGTTCCCAGAAAAATGAAGCAGAGTATAGGTGGAAAATTGCAATTTTCAAAGCTACCCTTCATCCATTCCTGGAAAATAAATTTAGGAAACACCTGTGCATTAAAAATGTCCTTTTTACCCCTATACCCAATCCTCAGGGTGGGTACTTTCTGTAATGGTGCCACATGTGGGTGTTTCATTTTTGTATTTTCCTCGGAATGTATGTAACCGTCAGCTACTGATATGCCAAAGGTCACAAATACAAAGTGACCTCTATGACTTCTGAGCCTTGTTGTGCGCTCGTCCAGCACGTTACCCCATATGTGGATGTATTTTTATAGTCAGGGGGAAAAGCCCTCCAAAATGTGTAACCCAATTCCTCATATTACCCCTTGTGAAAATGTTAATAATTGGGTAACCCCAGCATTTTACTGTAAAAAAATCAAATTTTTCAATTTATGGCCCACTTTTCAAAAAACCTGTGAGGTGTAAGTACTCACTGTAACACTGTTACGTTCCCCAAGGGGTCTAGTTTCCAAAATGTATGCCATGTTTTTTTTTTTTTTTACTGTCCTGGCACCATAGGGGCTTCCGAAATGCGGCATGTTCCCAGAGCAAAATTTGTAACTCCTCTTCTGAGACCTGTAGTGCGCCAGCAGAGCACTTTTCACCACCATATGGGGCGTTTTCTGAATCGGGAGAAATTGGGCTTCAAATTTTGGGGGGTATTTTCTGCTTTAACCCTTTGTAAAAATGTAAAATTTTTGGGAAACCAAGCATTTTAGGTAAAATTTATTCTTTTTTTTTGCATATGCCAAAGTCGTGAAACCCCTGTAGGGTATTAAGGTTCACTTTACCCCTTGTTACATTCCCCAAGGGGTCTAGTTTCCAAAATGGTATGCCATGTGGGGTTTCTTTGCTGTCCTGGCACCATAGGGGCTTCCTAAATGCGGCATGCCCCCAGAGCAAAATTTGCTTCAAAAAAGCCAAATGTGACTCCTTCTCTTCTGGGACCTGTAGTGCGCCAGCAGAGCACTTTTCACCCCAATATGGGGTGTTTTCTGAATCGTGAGAAATTGGGCTTCAAATTTTGGGGGGTATTTTCTGCTTTAACCCTTTGTAAAAATGTTAAATTTTTGGGAAACCAAGCATTTTTGGTAAAATTTGTTCTTTTTTTTTTGCATATGCCAAAGTCGTGAAACCCCTGTGGGGTATTAAGGTTCACTTTACCCCTTGTTACGTTCCCCAAGGGGTCTAGTTTCCAAAATGGTATGCCATGTGTTTTTTTTTTTTTTGCTGTCCTGGCACCATAGGGGCTTCCTAACTGCGGCATGCCCCCAGAGCAAAATTTGCTTCAAAAAAGCCAAATGTGACTCCTTCTCTTCTGGGACCTGTAGTGCGCCAGCAGAGCACTTTCACCCCCGTATGGGGTGTTTTCTGAATCGGGAGAAATTGGGCTTCAAATTTTGGGGGGTATTTTCTGCTTTAACCCTTTGTAAAAATGTAAAATTTTTGGGAAACCAAGCATTTTAGGTAAAATTTATTCTTTTTTTTTTTGCATATGCCAAAGTCGTGAAACCCCTGTGGGGTATTAAGGTTCACTTTACCCCTTGTTACGTTCCCCGAGGGGTCTAGTTTCCAAAATGGTATGCCATGTGTTTTTTTTTTCTGTCCTGGCACCATAGGGGCTTCCTAAATGCGGCATGCCCCCAGAGCAAAATTTGCTTCAAAAAAGCCAAATGTGACTCCTTCTCTTCTGGGACCTGTAGTGTGCCAGCAGAGCACTTTTCACCCCAATATGGGGTGTTTTCTGAATCAGGAGAAATTGGGCTTCAAATTTTGGGGGGTATTTTCTGCGTTAACCCTTTGTAAAAATGTCAAATTTTTGGGAAACCAAGCATTTTAGGTAAAATTTATTATTTTTTTTTGCATATGCCAAAGTCGTGAAACCCCTGTGGGGTATTAAGGTTCACTTTACCCCTTGTTACGTTCCCCAAGGGGTCTAGTTTCCAAAATGGTATGCCATGTGTTTTTTTTTTTTTTGCTGTCCTGGCACCATAGGGGCTTCCTAACTGCGGCATGCCCCCAGAGCAAAATTTGCTTCAAAAAAGCCAAATGTGACTCCTTCTCTTCTGGGACCTGTAGTGCGCCAGCAGAGCACTTTTCACCCCAATATGGGGTGTTTTCTGAATCGGGAGAAATTGGGCTTCAAATTTTGGGGGGTATTTTCTGCTTTAACCCTTTGTAAAAATGTAAAATTTTTGGGAAACCAAGCATTTTAGGTAAAATTTATTCTTTTTTTTTTGCATATGCCAAAGTCGTGAAACCCCTGTGGGGTATTAAGGTTCACTTTACCCCTTGTTACGTTCCCCAAGGGGTCTAGTTTCCAAAATGGTATGCCATGTGTTTTTTTTTTTTTGCTGTCCTGGCACCATAGGGGCTTCCTAAAAGAGGCATGCCCCCAGAGCAAAAATTGCTTCAAAAAAGCCAAATGTGACTCCTTCTCTTCTGGGACCTGTAGTGCGCTAGCAGAGCACTTTTCACCCCCATATGGGGTGTTTTCTGAATCGGGAGAAATTGGGCTTCAAATTTTGGGAGGTATTTTCTGTTTTAACCCTTTGTAAAAAATGTAAAATTTTTGGGAAACCAAGCATTTTTGGTAAAATGTATTCTTTTTTTTTTGCATATGCCAAAGTCGTGAAACCCCTGTGGGGTATTAAGGTTCACTTTACCCCTTGTTACGTTCCCCAAGGGGTCTAGTTTCCAAAATGGTATGCCATGTGTTTTTTTTTTTGCTGTCCTGGCACCATAGGGGCTTCCTAAATGAGGCATGCCCCCAGAGCAAAATTTGCTTCAAAAAAGCCAAATGTGACTCCTTCTCTTCTGGGACCTGTAGTGCGCCAGCAGAGCACTTTTCACCCCCGTATGGGGTGTTTTCTGAATCGGGAGAAATTGGGCTTCAAATTTTGGGGGGTATTTTTGGATTTAACCCTTTGTAAAAATGTCAAATTTTTGGGAAACCAAGCATTTTAGATATTTTTTTTTTTTTTTTACATTTGCAAAAGTTGTGAAACCCCTGTGGGGTATTAAGCCTCACTTAATTCCTTGTTACGTTCCTCAAGGGGTCTAGTTTCCAAAATGGTATGGCATGTGGGCGGTTTTAGCTGTTCTGGCACCATAGGGGCTTCCTAAATGCGACATGCCCCCCAAAAACCATTTCAGAAAAATATACTCTCCAAAATCCCCTTGTCGCTCCTTCACTTCTGAGCCCTCTACTGCACCCGCCGAACAATTAACATAGACATATGAGGTATGTGCTTACTCGAGAGAAATTGGGCTACAAACACAAGTAAAAATTTTCTCCTTTTACCCCTTGCAAACATAAAAAATTGGGTCTACAAGAACATGCGAGTGTAAAAAATGAAGATTTTGAATTTTCTCCTTCACTTTGCTGCTATTCCTGTGAAACACCTAAAGGGTTAACACACTTACTGAATGTCATTTTGAATACTTTGGGGGTGTAGTTTTTATAATGGGGTCATTTATGGTGTATTTCTAATATGAAGACCCTTCAAATCCACTTCAAACCTGAACTGGTCCCTGAAAAATATTGAGTTTGAAAATTTTGTGAAAATTTGGAAAATTGCTGCTGAACTTTGAAGCCCTCTGGTGTCTTCCAAAAGTAAAAACTCGTCAATTTTATGATGCAGTCATAAAGTAGACATATTGTATATGTGAATTAAAAAAAATGTATTTTGAATATCCATTTTCCTTACAAGCAGAGAGTTTCAAAGTTAGAAAAATGCAAAATTTTCTATTTTTTCTTCAAATTTTGGGATTATTCACCAAGAAAGGATGCAAGTTACCATAAAATTTTACCACTATGTTAAAGTAGAATATGTCACGAAAAAACAATCTCGGAATCAGAATGATAACTAAAAGTATTCCAGAGTTATTAATGTTTAAAGTGACAGTGGTCAGAATTGCAAAAAACGCTCCGGTCCTTAAGGTATAAAATGGCCTGGTCCTCAAGGGGTTAAGCGGCATACCTTCAGGTGGTGAAGTGGTTAAGCCACACCCTGGCATCATGAACACAAGGGGTTAATGCCATCTGCCCCTAGGGTAATTCCATCTGCCCTCATCACACCCTCACCACAGTAGCAAAAGAGTTCATCTTAGTGGTTGTGTCACAAAGACAACAACTTTCCATAAGCATCAGTGCATATGGCCATTATAGAGATGGCTCCCCTCATCCCTATAGGGCAGTGGTTCTTAACCTTGTTGGAAGTACTGAACCCCACCAGTTTCTTATGCGCATTCACCGAACCCCTCTTAATTGGAAAAATAAAATATGATTTTTTCAAATTCAAAACATAGGAGGTATATATATAAGTATATATTTATACATAGGTGCACAAAATGAACAAAACCATGAAGAACAAAGAACAAAACCATGAAAACATGATTTTCACACAAAAACATAATGAATATTTACTGCAAATCAGTGTGACTTCTGCTGTTGTCTTTCAGAGACCACTTCAGAAATGCGCGGCTTTACCTTGGCAAGTGCCACTCTCATGTCATTTTCGCAACAATAGCATTGTTCCCCCACATTAGGCAAGCAGAGTTCCCCCACATTAGGCAGGCAGTGTTCCCCCACATTAGGCAGGCAGAGTTCCCCTACATTAGGCAGGCAGAGTTCCCCCACATTAGGCAAGCAGAGTTCCCCCACATTAGGCAGGAAGTTCCCCCACATTAGGCAGGTAGTGTTCCCCCCACATTAGGCAGGCAGTGTTCCCCCACATTAGGCTAGCAGTGTTCCCCCACATTAGGTTAGCAGTGTTCCCCCACATTAGGTTGACAGTGTTCCCCCACATTAGGCTGGCAGTGTTCCCCCACATTAGGCAGGCAGTGTTCCCCCACATTAGGCAGGCAGTGTTCCCCCCACATTAGGCAGGCAGTGTTCCCCCACATTAAGAAGGCAGTGTTCCCCCACATTAGGCAGACAGTTCCCCCACATTAGGCAGGTAGTGTCCCCACCACAATAGGTTGGCAGTGTTCCCCCACATTAGGCTGGCAGTGTTCCCCCCACATTAGGCAGTCAGTGTTCCCCACATTAGGCCGGCAGTGTTCCCCCACATTAGGCAGGCAGTGTTCCCCCACATTAGGCAGGCAGTGTTCCCCCACATTAGGTAGGCAGTGTTCCCCCACATTAGGTTGGCAGTGTTCCCCCACATTAGGTTGGCAGTGTTCCCCCACATTAGGCTGGCAGTGTTCCCCCACATTAGGCAGGCAGTGTTCCCCCACATTAGGCAGGTAGTGTCCCCCCCACATTAGGTTGGCAGTGTTCCCCCACATTAGGCTGGCAGTGTTCCCCCCCCCCACATTAGGCAGGCAGTGTTCCCCACATTCGGCAGGCAGTGTTCCCCCACATTAGGCAGGCAGTGTTCCCCCACATTAGGTTGGCAGTGTTCCCCCACATTAGGTTGGCAGTGTTCTCCCACATTAGGCTGGCAGTGTTCCCCCACATTAGGCAGGCAGTGTTCCCCCACATTAGGTTGGCAGTGTTCCCCCACATTAGGTTGGCAGTGTTCCCCCACATTAGGCAGTCAGTGTTTCCCCACATTAGGCTGGCAGTATATTCCCCCACATTAAGCTGGCAGTATGTTCCTTCACATTAGGTGCCATATAGTCCCCCACATTAGGTGCAATATAGTCCCCCACATTAGGCCTGCAGTATGTTCCCCCACCTTAGGTGCAATATAGTCCCCCCACATTAGGCTGGCAGTATGTTCCCCCACATTAGGCTGGCAGTATGTTCCCCCACATTAGGTGCAATATAGTCCCCCCACATTAGACCGGCTGTATGTTCCCCCACATTAGGTGCAATATAGTCCCCCTACATTAGGCCGGCAGTATGTTCCCCCACATTAGGTGCAATATAGTCCGCACCATTAGGCTGGCAGTATGTTCCCCCACATTAGGTGCAATATAGTCCCCCACATTAAGCTGGCAGTATGTTCCCCCACATTAGGTGCAATATAGTCCCCCCCATTAGGCTGGCAGTATGTTCCCCCACATTAGGCTGGCAGTATGCTCCCCCACATTAGGCTGGCAGTATGTTCCCCAACATTAGGTGCAATATAGTCCCCCACATTAGGCTGGCAGTATGTTCCCCCACATTAGGTGCAATATAGTCCCCCACATTAGGCCGGCAGTATGTTCCCCCACATTAGGTGCAATATAGTCCCTTACATTAGGCTGGCAGTATGTTCCCCCACATTAGGCTGGCAGTATAGTCCCCCATATTACGTTGGCAATATAGTTCCCCCACATTAGGTGCAATAAAGTCCCCCCACATTAGGCTGGCAGTATGTTCCCCCACATTAGGTGCAATATAGTCCCCCACATTAAGCTGGCAGTATTTTCCCCCACATTAGATGCAATATAGTTCCTCCACATTAGGTGCGATATAGTCCCCCACATTAGGCTGGCAGTATGTTCCCCCACATTAGGCTGGCAGTATAGTCCCCCATATTACGTTGGCAGTATGTTCCCCCACATTAGGTGCAATATAGTCCCCCCACATTAGGCCGGCAGTATGTTCCCCCACATTAGGTGCAATATAGTCCCCCACATTAAGCTGGCAGTATGTTCCCCCACATTAGGTGCAATATAGTCCCCCACATTAGGCTGGCAGTATGTTCCCCCACATTAGGCTGGCAGTATGTTCCCCCACATTCGGCCGGCAGTATGATCCCCCACATTAGGTGCAATATAGTCCCCCCACATTAGGCTGGCAGTATAGTCCCCCACATAACGTTGGCAGTATAGTTCCCCCCACATTAGGTGCAGTATGTTCTCCCACAGACATACAGCCTCCAGCCATACAGTATAGCTGGAGGCTGCATGCCTGTGTACTGCCCCACTTCAGTGTTCTGATCACCGCTCCTCGGGTCCGGCCATAGCAGGACCGGAGGATCACTGGTTGGAACATCGAAGCTGACGCGCTGCTGGTAAACACTTACCAACTGCCAGCCGCGTCCTTCTTGCTTCTTCTCCGCTCCTCCGTGCTCCGTTGCCATAGGCGCACACATGCAAGGTCAGTGACGTCCCTGCGTGTGCTAGTTCCCGGCGGTCCCCCCGTTTTTAAAAGCATGTTTCGGAACACAGGGATGTGCCGAGGCAAAAACACCCGGTGGGCCTCCCCGGCCGAACCCCAGGTTCAGAACACTGCTATAGGGTAAGAGGTAGAAATAAAAAGGATGTAATGCTGCATTTCCTATGTAGCATCTGCTGCAGATTCCACCATTGATAACAGCTGAGCACCAGGGTTTTCTACAGGCAGACTTGAGAAGATGTGTAAAGAGAAACTGGTAGACTGTTGACCTAATATACTGGGTTAAAGGGGTTCTCCGGTGCTTAGACATTTTATCCCATATCCAAAAGGATAGGGGATAAGATGCCTGATCGCGGGAGGCCCGCCGCTGGGGACCCCCGGGATCTTGCACGCGGCACCCCGTTTGTAATCAGTCCCCGGAGCGTGTTCGCTCCGGGTCTGATTACCGACGATCACAGGGCCGGCAGCGTGTGACATCACGCCTCCGCCCCCGTGTGACGTCACACTCCGCCCCTCAATGCAAGCCTATGGGAGGGGGCGTGACAGCTATCACACCCCCTCCCGTAGGCTTGCATTGAGGGGCGGAGCGTGACTGAGCGGAGCTGTCTGGGTATGCTGAGAGTGTAGTTTTGCAACATCTGGAGGGATACAGTTTAGAGACCACTGTATAGTGGTCTCCAAACTGTAGCCCTCCAGATGTTACTAGGCAACTCAACGGCTTCCGTAGTCCGCAGCATGCCGCACCAGGGAGCCAGCTGCACGTCATCGCCGTGCTCCAATCACCGCCGCCGATTGTCACCTCCGCTGATGGCAACTGACCTCCGCCGCCGGTCACATGACAGTTCCCCCATTCTGCCCACACTACTGTGGGTGGGCAGAATGGGGGAACTGAACTTATAACCCCCCCCCCCCCGCCCCCGATCTGCTATTGGTCGGTCGCTTCTGACCTACCAATAGCAGGGATAGGAGGGGTGGCACCACTGCCACCTCACTCCTATCCCTTCAGGAAGATCATAGATGTCTTGGACACTCGCGATCCCCTTTATTTTCCAGGTCACCAGAGACCCATATGACCTGGAATCGCCACAGATCGAATTTAAGTGAATGGAGCCAAGTTGTAATACCACACGCAACCTGGAGACAGACGGGGAGCTGTTTCTGAAAGAAATGTGTTTTTTTTTTTATTCCTGGATAACCCCTTAAAGGGGTACTCTGCCCCTAGACATCTTATCCCCTATCCAAAGGATAGGGGATAAGATGTCAGATCGCCGGGGTCCCGCTGCTGGAGACCCCCGGGAGATCGCTCTGCATGTAATGACGGGCAATACATGGGCCGGAGCATAGTTACGTCACGACTCCGCCCCTTGTGACTTCACGGCCCCTCAATACGAGTCTTTGGGCGGGGGCGGGGAAGTCGTCAGGCGCCTTCCATAGACCTGCATTAAGTGGGCATACCGTGATGTCACGAGGGGCGGAGCCATGACATCACGCTACTCCATCCCCTGTATCACCCGTCATTACGCACAGAGCGAACTCGCTCTGCGCAGTAATGATAGCGGGGTACTGCAGCAGTGGAGATCCCGGGGGTCCCAAGCAGCGGGACTGCGGCAATCTGACATCTTATCCCCTATCCTTTGGATAGGGGATAAGATGTCTAGGTGTGGAGTACCCCTTTAAAATAAAGCTCTGCAACTTCTAATATAATGATAAGTCTGGCTAATGTATATTTTATATCATGTATTACTTGAACTATTAAATGCTTCATTTGTGACTATGCATATATTCTTATACTTTGTTAGTGTTTATGCTTTATATAAAAATACATTTTCTCCTTGTTCTTTTGTCAAATCAAGGAGATGCCGGATGTCACCTTTATTTTCCCCTACTTGCCCTGGACAATTAATAATGACTTTCACTTCCGTAAACAGTATTCTTAACTTTGTGTTTATAGACTAAAAATAAATGTGAAAGTCTGAAGAAGCGTTTCACTGCCAAAAACAGGAAGAGTGCTGGGACACATATTAGTCGAAGTAGGTGTCACGCTAAAGGCTAGATAGAATACACATATATCTTTATACAGGCTTGCAAGTCATTATATTTCTGAAAAGTCGTTATAGACAATAGAAGAGTGGAAAGTGAATGACTACCCTTTAAAAAGGTATAACCCGTAGGTCCTAAATTCTATGCTAATTAATTTCCTAATATATCTTTACAGCGATCCGAAATAGTTTTTTTTTTTATAGATGAGAGCTCCAAATATCCTATATAGACAACACGTTACTAGTGTTGGCCGGCATAGGCCATATTTGAATTCGCGAATATTCGCGAATATATGGACGAATATTCGTCATATATTCACGAATATTCGCATATTCGTTATATTCTTGTTTTATTTTCGCATATGCGAAAATTCGCGTATGCGAAAATTAACATATGTGAATATTAGCATATACAAAATTAGCATATGTGAAAATTAGCATATGCAAATTTTCGCATATGCGAATTTTCGCACGACAGTCTCACAGTAGTATTAGAGCCTTCTTTACAGCACACAAGCTGGAAGCAGAGAGGGATGATCACTGTGATGTGTACTGTGAAAAAAAAAAAAAAAAAGAATATTTGTAATTACGAATATATAGCGCTATATTCGCGAAATTCGTGAATATGCGATATTCGCGAATAATATTCGAATTGCGAATATTCGTGAGCAACACTTCACGTTACACGAAAAGCACTTGACTACTAGTAGCCACCAAAGAACATATGTCTGGGAAGGTCCTCCAGAGTACAGCTCTGTTGTTTTGTCTTACTTTATGTGCACAACCTAAGTCACTGCCTAAGTCACAGTGCAGTTCCTAAACCATTTTTGTTCAGCCTCTCTTCTTATTGGCCTTGCCTCAAGCCACTTGGTTACTTGTCTCCTGAATATTTATTGGCTCTGCTCTTGGTCTTACTTCTGACTAATCCTGACTTTGCTCAAGCATAAACCCTCTGATACTATGCCTGGTTCCTAAACTGCTCTTTTTTGCTCCATTTTTGCTTTATTCCTTACTACATTTCCATGATGTGACCAAAGTCCATGTTCCATGACTGTTTTTCCCGGTCCTGTTTCGTCTTGTTACTCTGGTGTCAATTGGTGACAATTCTGGAGAACACAACCTGGCAGTAAGGTCCAAACATCCTTGCAAGAGGTTAAGAATGAAAACCAGGCATCCCTTAGACTCTGACCCCTAGTCTTTTAAAAGCTGGTCATGGCCACAAGGATCCACTTCTTAAATGGGCACTCCCATTGAAACAAATTTTTGCTATTCCTAATATACTTTGTTAAAAAAAAAAAATGAAGTTTTCTATGTTTTATTTGTGCTTAACCCCTTAAAGACGCAGCCCTTTTTCACCTTAAGGACTGAGCTCTTTTTCGCAATTCTGACCTCCGTCACTTTACGAATTAATAACGCGAAAATGCTTTTACCGAATATTCTGATTCAGAGATAGTTTTTTGTGACATATTCTACTTTATTTTGGTGGTAAATTTTCGGCGTTAATTGCATCCTTTTTTGGTGAAAAATCCCAAAATTTCATGAAAATTTTCAAAATGTTGCATTTTTCTAACTTTGAAACTCTCTAATTGTAAGGAAAATGGATATTCCAAAAATTTTTTATTTTCTTTACAAACACAATATGTCCACTTTATGTTGGCATCATAAAATGGACATATTTTTGCTTTTTAAAAAATTAGAGGGCTTCAAAGTAGAGCAGCAATTTTCAAAAATGTCATGAAAATTGCTAAATCTGAAGGGACAGATGTTACAGAACTACAACTCCCAGCATGCCTGGGCAGTTGAGTCATGCTGAGAGTTGTAGTTTGGCAACATCTGGAGGGCTACTGTTTGGGCACCACTGTAACAGTGGTCTCCAAACTGTGACCCTCCAGCCTTTGGCTCTCTGGGCATGCTGGGAGTTGCAGTTTGGCCCCCCTAGTGGTTGCCACAGTAAAGATCGATTTACTTTCACTTTCAATTGCAGCCTGGAGTGCTGAGGGGCGTGTGTCCAACCATCAGCATATGGCAGTAAAGTGTGAGAGGAGCTATGCTTGGATGAGGCTGGACCCCCCCCCCTCAGCACTCCAGGCTGCACTTTCTGTGTTTGGACATTTCTCCAAAGTCTGTGTATGAGTTGGGGGAAAATGTGCTCTTGAGCTTTTTTAACCACAAATAAAACATAGAAAACTTCATTTTTTTTAAACAAAGTGTATTAGAAATATTTTTTATTTACCATAAGGAGTGCAATAGCAAAAAATTGTTTTAATGAGAGTGACCCTTTAAGTCACAAACTCTATGTGGGAGATTTATCAAAACTGTCCAGAGGGAAAGTTTCTGAGTTACCCATAGCAACCAATCAGATTGCTTCTTTCATTTTCAAAGAAGCCTGTGAAAAAATGAAAGAGGCGATCTGATTGGTTGCTATGGGCAACCGCACCAATCTTTCTTTCCACTGGTTTTGATAGATCTCCCCCTATAACCCTATGTTTGTACATGCAGTTTGGAGCTCTTAAAAAAACAGAGCTCCCCTTCCTATAAAGACAAATCTTGAGAAAAAAAAAAAAATAATAAGTACAGAATAAGGGTTTAAACTATTACATATACAATATATTGGTGGAAATTCAGTATGTGGTTTAGACAACTTTTTTCCTCCCCCCTCAAAGTTATGAAACATTTGTACAAAAATGGGTGTAGCTAAGTGGTATGAAATGCATCAAATCTAATAACTGCAAAATATTGGTGTAGCATATGACAACTAAGAGGTGGTGTCAAAAAAAGAAAAGCGTTTAAGATGTCAAGTTATTTGTGCCAAACCTATACAGTGTGCACCATTGTGAATAATTTGGCAGTGTGCCTACTTTTATCCAGATAAATAATGTTTCATTACACATTGTACCATTGCATTAAAAAATATATTAGATTACATGGTCAAAAACCACTTTAACACATCTATAAAATGCCGGGGCAATCTGTGGGCCAATGTGGAAGTAAAAGATTCCCTTTATATTTACATCCTACATTTCTCTTAATTAAATTTCTGTAATTATTGACTTAACTGTATTGTTCAATGTCTAAAACCAGATCCACTATAGTATGATGTTCTTCATATGTTGTCACAGAAAAAGTCTAAATGGGTTCAATACTTTACATAGTAATATCTAACATCTCAAAAAGCATATCTAAAAGTTTCTAAATGGTTCCCAGGTATGCACATGGGGAGAAAACACTATGCCAGTTGTATATATCTTAATACTAGCTGAGTACCCGGAATTGCCTGGTTTTTCCTTCTTAATCCTTGTTGGGGAGGAAAATCAACAAAGGAGGAAGCTTTTGACTTCATACCCCATCCCCATATATTGTTGTCATATCCCGTCCTCATATCTCAACCTCATATCCCATCCTCATATCCCGTCCTCATATTTCATCATATCTCGACCTCATAACCTTACCTACTATCCCGTCCTCATATATCGACCTCATATCCCGTCCTCATTATCCCGACCTCCTATCTCAACCTCATATCCTGACCTCCTATCCCATCTTCCTATCTCAACCTTATATCCTGTCCTCATATCCCGACCTCATATCCCATCCTCATATCTCGACCTCATATCCTGTCCTCATATCCTGTCCTCATATCTCGTCCTCATATCCCGACCCCATATCCCGACCCCATATCCCGACCCCATATTCCGACCCCATATCCCGTCCCCATATTCCGACCCCATATCCCGTCCCCGTATCCCGACCCCATATCCCATACCGTCTTTGTGACATGGGGTGTGGCTTGCAAGCCGGACCAGCACATTCACCAGGAGATGCAGAGCGGAGCTTGTGGAGTAAGGTACTGGAAGTCCCATATACTCGCATGGGACTTGAAACAAAAACCCATCTTTTATATAAGGGTGTAGGTAAGGGTTAATTTAGCTATCATACATTTTTATTTGACATATAAGTAATATGTGTACCAGGTATTATTGAAATATCTCCAGCCGTACGGAAACACACACACATACATATATACATTGAGTTTTATATATATAGATGCGGCGATAGAAGTGTAACTTGCCGTGGAATGAGATTTGCCATAGAATGAGATGGTCCGCCTCCATCACATCCTATTGGCTCTCTCTTGTCACGTGACATATTTAAACGTCACGCATCGATGCGCACAGCAGTGTCAGTTTGGCTATCACAGGGAGAGGATCTCCTCTCCCTGTGATAGCTGAAGCTGTACGGAGCTCACATGGCCTCTGTGGCCCGACAGAAGTTCACACGTGCGCAGCTCATACGGCTGCCTCATATACATTTACTGTTGATCCACAGCGCTATGGGGATCCCGATGCCCGATGCCGCTGTCATCAGTGTGCCTCCCCCCAGCGCCCCACGCCCGCAGCTGTACTCCCCGTCCCGTTAACGCTCAGGGAACGGGGAACAGAAAGTAGAGCATCGGGCGCAGGTTAAGTTATTCGCGTAGTGCTGCGCATGCGCAGTACTACTTTACCTGCGCCCGATGCTCTATTTTCTGTTCCCCGCTCCCTGAGCGTTAACGGGACGGGGAGTAGAGCTGCGGGCGTGGGGCGCTCGGGGGGAGGCACACTGATGACAGCGCCATCGGGCATAGGAATCCCCATAGCGCTGTTGATCGCTCCCTGAGCGTTAACAGGGGACTGGGAATAGACCTACGGGGGACGGGGAGTAGAGCTGCGGGGGACGGGGAGTAGAGCTGCGGGGGGCGGAGGACGGGGAGTAGAGCTGCGGGCGTGGGGCGCTCGCGGGGACGCACACTGATGACAGCGCCATCGGGATCCCCATAGCGCTGTGGATCAACAGTAAATGTATATGAGGCAGCCGTATGAGCTACGTACATGTGTGAACTTCTGTCGGGCCACAGAGGCCATGTGAGCTCCGTACAGCTTCAGCTATCACAGGGTGAGGAGATCCTCTCCCTGTGATAGCCAAACTGACACTGCTGTGCGCATCGATGCGTGACGTTTAAATATGTCACGTGACAAGAGAGAGCCAATAGGATGTGATGGAGGCGGACCATCTCATTCTATGGCAAATCTCATTCCACGGCAATGCACCGGGCAAAAACATCTTATCCCCTATCGAAAGGATAGGGGATAAGATGTCTGATCGCGGGGGCCCGCCACTGGGACCCCCGCGATCTCCCTGCAGCAGCCCGCATTCTATGCGTATCCTTTCGATAGGGGATAAGATTTTTTGCACGGAATACCCCTTTAAATTGTTAGACTTGACTTTCTGCTTTGGATCTATAAGCCCTGAAGTTGTTTGTCATTTTTAGGACAAGTTATTCATACAAACAATTCCAATGAAAAACATGCATTGGCAATTACAGTAATACAAAGTGGCTTTACATGTTCTACCTCTTCAGAATATTACTGCAATCATTTAATGGAGTTGGTTTTTTTCTTAGCTTTAAATATATAAATAAATAACATAGACATATTTTTTTTTTATAATTTAAAGTTTGCACTTTACTTCTTTTCTCTGAATAATCTATAGGCAAAGTATTCAGGGTTATAAAATATTCCGGTGGAGGGGGAATTATCATTTGTATGAAAATTTGCACTGCGAAAGCTGTTCATAAACAATAAATGTTCTCACCTAGAATTTATCTGAATTTGGTCTGTACACGCTTGGCTTTCAGATGTTTTGTGCCCATTATATGTTTTTCAATCTGATTTTGTTAATTAGATAATAAGTGGACTGCTTTGTTTCCAAACAACAGACATGAAGGAGCTATCCAGGAAAAAAAAAAAAAAAAAAAAGCTAAATTCTTCTAAAAACAGGTTCTCAGGTTGTGTGCGGCATTACAACTTGTCTCCATTCACTTCAATGGAACTGAGCTGCAATATTACACACAACCTGAGGACAGAGGTGGTGCTGTTTTTGAAGAAATCAGCTCTGCTTTTCTGATCCAGGATAACCCCTTTTTAAGGGGTACTCTGGTGGAAAACAACTTTTTTCAAATCAACTGATTTCAGAAAGTTATACAGATGTGTAAATTACTTTTATTGAACAATCTTAATCCTTCCAATACTTACCAGCTGCTGTATGCTCCAGAGGAAGTTGAGTTGTTCTTTTCAGTCTGACCACAGTGCTCTCTGCTGAAACCTCTGTCCATACCGTATTAGGAACTGTCCGGAGCAGGAAAGGTTTGCTATGGGGATTTGCTCCTACTCTTGACAATTCCTGACACAGACAGAGTCAGCAGAGAGAACAGTGGTCAGACTGAAAAGAACAACTCAACTTCCTCTGGAGCATACAGCAGTTAATAAGTATTGAAAGGATTAAGTTTTTTAATAGAAGTAATTTACAAATCTGTTTAACTTTATTTGAAAAAAAAAAATACCCCTTTAAGCTATTCCTTGACTGATAGGTAACATGTATTTTGTCCATCCATAAACCCCTTTTCTGTTTTGGCTTTAATCATTTCTTTTTTTTTTTTACTCTCAAGGGTTTTGCTTGTTTATTGTAAATGTTTGTTATATTTCTCTCTTGGAAGAGTTACAATAGGAGCTATGTATTTATTCTTCATTACATGGAATTGCATAGGAAATTATTTCTTATCTCAATATTTTAAAATTACTGGTGGCAGCAAAATTGGTTATTTATGCACTTTTCTTCAATAAATACATAAAGAATTAGTTAAACATTTAGGGTACGTTCCCACACGGCGTATTTTGCTGCGTATTTGCTGCGTATTTGGTGCTGCGTATTTTCCTACCCATTGATTTCAACAGAGAAAATAAAATACGCAGCAGCAAATACGCTGTGTGGGAATGTACCCTTAGGTATATAAATGCATGAAATGCAAATTAAAAAGCGATTCCTGCCACAGTACAATTATAAAATATATTTGTTGCAGATCTGACTTCCCTACTCAGGGAGATGAGTTCTTATTACCAGGAAGGTGGCATCTGGCCATATTTATTATGAATATGGCTGAAAATAGATGGTTTTAGAATTTGGTAACCAAGCTCTGACTTCAGGGATAAAAGGTTACAGGTGCTGCGGTGACTGCACACTTGTCTACAGACATTAAAGGGGTACTCCGGCGCTAAGACATCTTCTCCCCTATACAAAGGATAGGGGATAAGATGCCTGATCGCGGGGGCCCTGCCGCTGGGGACCCCACGTGATCTTGCACGCAGCACCCACGCAGCTGTCACACCCCATAGGCTTGTATTGAGGGGGCACAAGCGTGATGTCACACGGGGGCGGAGCCTGATGGCACATGGGGGCGTAGCCATGACGTCACAACGCTCTGGCCCCGTGATCGCCAGTAATCAGACCCGGAGCGAACATGCTCCGGCAACTGATTCTAACGGACTGCGTGCAAGATCACGGGGGTCCCCAGCCTCGGGACCCTCGCAATCAGGCATCTTATCCCTATCCTTTGGATAGGGGATAAGATGTCTTAGCGCCGGAGTACCCCCTTAAATATGTTGTAGATGCTTCATTTCTATGATCATATTTTATAGGAGTGCAGTCACACTTGAATTCACATCCCCTATGGTGAGAGCTTAGACACAAACTGTCACACAGAGGGAGTGATACAAAGAAAAAAAGAATAAAAAAAATAAAAAACACCACTTATTTAAACCAATCGTGTCCCATTCTTCACATTTGCTCTGGAATATGAAATCTGATTGGCTACTTTGGTTCACTGTTCCTTGCCTATTATCTATACACGGAGGATATTATAGAATATATCAATACATTTTATTTACACAAATCTGGAAAAGCCATTTAAGTTGGAAGCTCTCTAAACTAATTTCAGTGCATGAAAATAAGATTTCATATTTACTGAGATGAACTTTGCTTTCTGACTTAAAAGCTACATGAATTTTATTTACGTACAATACTGTTTGTTCCAGAAAGAGCTATTTTTGTATTTGTAATGTTCCATCTTCACTTTCACGTCATGTCTAATACTCTAAATTTGGAAAGGAGATGAATCCAGTAATAATGAATATTTGCAAATTATTTAAAAGTGGAATCTTTCAAAATCATGCCCCTTAATAACTCTGTTGTAATAATTTGAGATGCACAAGCATTTTGCATTGCTTGCTCTGTAACATAAGGTGTATGGTTCTTAAAGAGTACCTGTCATCAAACCATATTTTCTAAACTAACTCAGATTATATTCCCTAGCTCCTCCTAACACTCCTCCTGCCCTTAATTTTTTCCCCCAGCTTTAAAAAGCTCTGTATCATACCTTTCCCCTTGCTCACAATGTGTGAGCTCCCAGCAGAAGAAAGTGGGCGCTCCCCAGCAGGCGCAATGTCCCTGAAGCCTGCGAGAGCTGTGCCTCACCATGCCCCACACGCACTTCCTGAGTTTGGTCTACTGCCCGGCCGGGAGGAGACCAAACTAACTGTTTAACTTGTGGCAGGGAACAAAACAGAGCCACCTAGTGGCTGTTTTTCAATCACATTAACACATATAAAGGTTGAGAATTTTAACAGCAGGTAATTATAATAAGGAACAATATATTAAAAGTTTAGTTTGGTGACAGGTACTCTTTAAGTATGTCCTTCTAAAAGATTGCATGATTTGTAGTGTATTTGCAAGACGTTAAAGTGTTCCTGACATTAACAAAGACTTTTGATATAATGTAGATAATACTATTATATGTATCATATGTAATATACATTGATTAAAAAATGTATATATTTTTGGGTGAACAAATGCTGTCCTTGCAGCTAGTGCCTGTGTGTCTCTGTGAGGAGTCCAAGTACAGGAAGTGAGGGCAGGACAAGCAGGGCTCTGTGCAGGCAGGCTTGTCAATCATCCTGATATGTGAGTCGGGTGCAAGTCACAGAGCCTCACTGCACAGAGCCCTGCTTTTCCTCACTGCACAGAGCCCTGCTTGTCCTCAGTGTACAGAGCTTTGATTGTCCTCTGTGTACAGAGCCCTGCTTGTCCTCAGTGTACAGAGCCCTGCTTGTCCTCACTACACAGAGCCCTGCTTGCATTGTGTGTCTGTGTGTGCCACATTAAGCATGGACAACAGAAAGAGAAGAGAACTGTCTGAGGACTTGAGAACCAAAATTGTGGAAAAGTATCAACAATCTCAAGGTTACAAGTCCATCTCCAGAGATTTAGATTTGCCTTTATCCACAGTGCGCAACATTATCAAGAAGTTTGCAACCCATGGCACTGTAGCTAATCTCCCTGGGTGTGGATGGAAGAGAACAATTGATGAAAGGTGTCAATGCAGGATAGTCCGGATGGTGGATAAGCAGCCTCAAACAAGTTCCAAAGATATTCAAGCTGTCCTGCAGGCTCAGGGAGCATCAGTGTCAAAATTAACTATCTATCAACATTTAAATGAAATGAAACATTATGGCAGGAGAACCAGGAAGACCCCACTGCTGACACAGAGACATAAAAAAGTTAGACTATATTTTGCCAAAATAAACTTGAATAAGCCTAAATCCTTATTGGAAAATGTCTTGTGGACAGATGAGACCAAGAAAGAGCTTTTTGGTAAAGCACATAATTCTACTGTTTAATGAAAATGGAATGAGGCCTTCAAAGAAAAGAACACAGTACCTACAGTGAAATATGGTGGAGGTTCAATGATGTTTTGGGGTTGATTTGCTGCCTCTGGCACTGGGTGCCTTAAATGTGTGCAAGGCATCATGAAAATTGAGGACTACTAACGGATTTTGGGTCGCACTGTACAGCCCAGTGTCAGAAAGCTGGGTTTGCGTCCGAGGTCTTGGGTCTTCCAGCAGGACAATGACCCCAAACATACGTCAAAAAGCACCCAGAAATGGAAGTCAACAAAGCGCTGGAGAGTTCTGAAGTTGCCAGCAATGAGTCATGATTTAAATGCCATTGAACACCTGTGGAAAGATCTTAAAAGTGCTGTTGGGAAAAGGCGCCCTTCCAATAAGAGAGACTTGGAGCAGTTTGCAAAGGAAGAGTGGTCCAATATTCCGGCTGAGAGGTGTAAGAAGCTTATTGATGGTTATAGGAAGCCACTGATTTCAGTTATTTTTTCCAAAGGGTGTGCAACCATATATTAAGTTAAGGGTGCCAAGAATTTTGTCCAGCCCATTTTGGGAGTTTGGTGACATTATGTCCAATTTGCTTTTTTCTGTCCCTTTTTTGGTTTAGTTCCAATACACACAAAGGGTATAAACTTGTGTATAACAAAACATGCGTTACTGCAATCCTTTTCTGTGAGAAATTCTTCATTTTCTAGAAAAAATTTAGGGGTGCCCACATTTACGGCCATGACTGTAGGTGGGCCTCATTTACTAAGGCTTTTCTGAGAAGATTTTTTACAGTTGTGTTGTCCGCCACAATTTTCAACAAAAAAATCCCCAAAACCCTACTAACTTCCCACTTTACTCATAAAAGCCTACAAAGAGGTGTGACCATCAGGTAAAAGGGGCGTGTCTAAAAACCACTATATTTTCAAAAGAAAACTTCAAATTTACTAATGTTCCAACATAACATGTGGTGAATTTGAGCTCTGCAAAAAAATCAACAGAGTGGGACTCATTTACTAAGAGTGTCAGGTTTTTACTAGTGTGAAATGTTGTTTCAGACTTGCAGGATTCCACCAAATTTACTATGCGGATTCACAGATTTACAAGTTGGGAGGGAAAATTTTCTGAACAGCTACAGTGGGGCAAAAAAGTATTTATTCAGCCACCAATTGTGCCAGTTCTTCCACTTAAAAAGATGAGAGAGGCCTGCAATTTTCATCATAGGTATACCTCAACTATGAGAGACATAATGGAAAAAAAATCCATGAAATCACATTGTCTGATTTTTTAAGAATTTATTTGGAAATTATGGTGGAAAATAAGCATTTGGTCACCTACAAACAAGCAAGATTTCTGTCTCTCCCAGACCTGTAACTACTTATTTAAGAGTATCCTCTGCCCTCCCCTCGTTACCTGTATTAATGGCACCTGTTTGAACTTGTTATCAGTATAAAAGTGGCCAAGACCAAAGAGCTGTCGAAGGACACCAGAAACAAAATTGTAGACCTGCACCAGGCTGGGAAGACTGAATCTGCAATAGGCAAGCAGCTTGGTGTGAAGAAATCAACTGTGGGAGCAATTATTAGAAAATGGAAGACATACAAGACAAATGATAATCTCCCTTGATCTGGGGCTCCATGCAAGATCTCACCCGTGGTGTCAAAATGATCACAAGAATGGTGAGCAAAAATCCCAGAACCACACACGGGGACCTAGAGAATGACCTGCAGAGAGCTGGGACCAAAGTAGTAAAGGCTACCATCAGTAACACACAACGCCACCAGGGACTCAAATCATGCAGTGCCAGACGTGTCCCCCTGCTTAAACCAGTACATGTCCGGGACCATCTGAAGTTTGCTAGAGAGCATTTGGATGATCCAGAAGAGGATAGTGAGAATGTCATATGGTCAGATGAAACCAAAGTAGAGCTTTTTGGTAAAAACTCAACTCGTGTTTGGAGGAGAAAGAATGCTGAGGTGCATCCAAAGAACACCATAAATACTGTGAAGCATGGGGGTGGACACATCATGCTTTGGGACTGTTTTTCTGCTAAGGGACCAGGACCACTGATCTGTGTAAAGGAAAGAATGAATGGGGCCATGTATCGTTTTGAGTGAAAACCTCCTTCCATCAGCAAGGTCATTGAAGATGAAACGTGGCTGGGTCTTTCAGCATGACAATTATCCCAAACACACCACCTGGGCAACAAAGGAGTGGCTTCAAAAGATTAATTTCAAGGTCCTGGAGTGGCCTAGCCAGTCTCCAGAACTCAACCCCATAGAAAACCTTTGGTGGGAGTTGAAAGTCCATGTTGCCCAGTTACAGCCCCAAAACATCACTGCTCTAGAGGAGATCTGCATGGAGGAATGGACCAAAATATCAGCAACAGTGTGTGAAAACCTTGTGAAGACTTACAGAAAACGTTTAATCTCTGTCATAAGTATCGCCATTGCCAAAAAAGGGTACTTAACAAAGTATTGAGATGAACTTTTGTTATTGAGATTAACTTTTGTTATTGAAATAAATTCTTTAAAAATCTATCAAATGTGATTGTATGGATTTTTTCTCATTATGTCTCTCATAGTTGAGGTATACCTATGATTAAAATTACAGGCCTCTCTCATCTTTTCAAGTGGGAGAACTTGCACAATTGGTGGCTGACTAAATACTTTTTTGCCCCACTGTATTTCTACATGGAAATTTTCAGCCATTTATTCACAGGATTTTCTGTGAATTCAATAGTAAATAGGTCGGGTTGGCCATGCCCCCTTAGCGACAGACCACGCCCCTTTTTAGCTTTTCACAATACAATGTTGGGTTAGTTGGATTTTTCTGGTGCACACTGTCTGAGACATGTCTAATAACTTAATAATAACCTGGAAAAACTAACTAAAATAACTTTAGTTATTGAAAAAACCTGACAAAAACTAGTGGGTTTTAGTTAAGTAAAGTAAATGAGGGCCAGTATGTGTAGGGAAAATCACCAAATACAAGATACAATAGTAAATACCATAGAAAAATACCTGTTGGAAACTAAAACCCACAAAGAAAACTATACTCCACTCTTAGTAAATGAGGCCAACTACTACTAAGACATATAGCATGAATAAATTTTCAGAAGGATAAAAAACTATTCTTACATTGTTTTACTACTACTGTGTTAATATTGTCATTGTTTTAGTCAACAACACTTTTTCAGTGGCTAAAACTAAATAAAAACTGAGCAATGATGAATGAAACTATAACTAAAATCTATGGACACGTTACTCAACTGACTACAATTAGATAAAAATGTTAGATAGAGTAGATTTGGGAAAAGATCCCAACTGATCTTTTTGTCTGTATTCGATGTTCAAACCTTAAAGGGGTATTCCAGGATTTATTTTTATTTGACTATGCTACAGGGGCTGTAAAGTCTGTGTAGATCATAATATAGTGTCTGGAGGGTTAGTCGTTCCGGGCTGTCCATCTTCACCGGGAGGCCCTCTTCTCCGGGCCGTCCCCGGACTAGTGACGTTGCCTTGACAACGACGCACAGGGACATTCATGCGCATGTACGTCTGCTGCGCACGGACGTCCCTGTGCGTCGTCGTCAAGGCAACATCACTAGTCCGCGGCCGGCCCGGAGCGGAGAAGAGGGCCTCCCGGTGAAGATGTACAGCCCAGCACCACTAACCCTCCCCACCGGACGGTCCCTGCACCATAGATGGCCCAGACCAGCTCACTCTTCCTTCCCACCGAGGGGAGGTGAGTAGAAAACTTAAAGGGGTATTCCAGGCAAAACCTTTTTATATATATATATCAACTGGCTCCGGAAAGTTAAACAGATTTGTAAATTACTTCTATTAAAAAAACGTAATCCTTCCAATAGTTATTCGCTTCTGAAGTTTTCTGTATAACTGCTCAATGATGATGTCACGTCCCGGGAGCTGTGCATGATGGGAGAATATCCCCATAGGAACTGCACAGCTCCTGGGACGTGAGTCATCAGAGAGCAGCTAGACAGAAAACAACAACAACTCAACTTCAGAAGCTAATAACTATTGGAAGGATTAAGATTTTTTAATAGAAATAATTTACAAATCTGTTTAACTTTCCAGAGCCAGTTGATATATAAAAAATAAGTTTTGGCCTGGAATACCATTTTAAAGGGGGGTCTGGATGATAATGAGGGCCGCAGTGATCTTCAACCCGCGGACCCCCAGATGTTTCAAAACTACTACTCCCAGCATGCCCGGACAGCCGATGGCAAAATTATTTTGTACATAAATCTTTCCTATAATATGATTGATCTCTCTGTTAGTCCTACTATGGGATTTGAACAAGCAATAATTTGATTGTTTGTATAATACACCACAGTGTATTCTAGTGTTTCATGTCAGTGTTTCACTGATAGGCAGTCTATTGAGCTCAGCATCATAATGATATCTTATTTGTATTATTTATACTGGAGTTATAAAACAAATAAATGCACAAATAAATAATAAACTAGCCAAACTGATACATTCCGGGATATTTCACTTTGTTTCCTAGAAAATGGGTATTAAATGTGCAATATTTTTTGAGAGTGAAAAAAACAAGGGAGCAGTAACACATATTGCAGACAGCTTCTCTGCTTTAGGCCTGAATTGAAAGTGAAGTGTATATCTGTCTACTGTTGTTATACACTTGGTTTAGTTCAGATTTCAGTTGCCATGGAAACAGTCTAGGTGTTACGGTCACATACTGAAAATGTAGCTTTTCTAAACCACATTCAGCTTGGAATTGGCTAGACTGGGGTACGGAGTCTAATGAATTTCCTTGTATTCACCTTTAACCCCAGCAAGGAGGTATGCACTTTGCTGAAGGAAGACTGTCGGGTCTCAGTTCCCATAATAGTCATAGATTGGTGGCAGTAGTTGTAATAGTAAAGAAGCATAGTCAGGAATGGAGACAAGGTTCATAACAAGTATGAACTTACATTGACTTGCATTGAGGGGGCGGGGCGTGACAACACACGGGGGCGGAGTCGTGACGTCACTTTACTCCGTCCCCGTGGTCGGGAGGCATTAGACTTGGAGTCTCCAGCGCTTCCTACAGTGCTAACAGGTGAGTGCTGCATGCTAGATTGCGGGGGTCCCCAGCGGCGGGACCCCCGCGATCAGACATCTTATCCCCTATCCTTTGAATAGGGGATAAGATGTCTTAGTGCGGGAGTACCCCTTTAAGACACTTCCCTGAAAGGAAAATCCATTCTAGTTGCTAGGTAGGTAAGCAATGGCTGAGGGAAGATCCCAACCAACCAAGTGACCTGATCTTCGGACAGAGCTGCCTCATTCTTGCAGACATAATCTGACGGCAAGGTGTGAAACTTAAAATTCGAATATTAATTTCAGATGCATGAATGTAGAGGCCGGAGAAGAGACAAGACACCAATTTAAAAAGACTTTCCAAAATGTAGTATGGAAGGAGATCAGAGATAATATAGACATATATAGGTTTGGTCTAGAGGAGGCATTAAAACTGCCACGCCCCCTCCCATAGGCTTGCATTGAGGGGGGCGGAGCGTGACGTCACATGGGGCAGAGCCTTGACATCACAACGCTCCGGCCCCGTGATCGACAGTAATCAGACCCGGAGCGAACACGCTCCGGGGACTGATTTTAGCGGGGTGCGGCGTGCAAGATCACAGTTGTCCCCAGTGGCGGGACCCCCGCAATCAGGCATCTTATACCCTAGCCTTTGGATAGGGGATAAGATGTCTAAGTGCCGGAGTACCCCTTTAAGCTTACAAATACTGATGCAAAATACAGGTAAAATGTAAAACATCTCTACATTAAAATACATAATAAACCAACAAAGTGATATTGGATTATCTATGTTGCATGGAATGAAATTTAAGGAAAATCCAGTCAAAATGATCTTCACATATGTAATAGATACATATTAGAAGATCGCATTGGTGAAATCTTTGTTCTTTTGCCGCTATTGATTTCCACATTGACAGGGTCTCATTGAGGACACTGTTCTGAGATTTCTGTTACTTGAAATCTGACCCAACATTCTACGCAAAGGACTATTCAGATGAATGTCAGGGTGCTTAGAATGTTGTATTAGATTTCCAGTAAAGTCAGTAAGATTGGAAAAAATATATCTAACAACTTTAGTGCTTTGTGATCACAATATGCATATATATATATATATATTTGTTTCTAAAGAAGTACCCTGTATACTGTGATGTCATCTATGTAATTCTAATTCTGACAGTAGTGGCTCCCTAAGACAAGGCATCTATGGGCACTAAAGATGAGCGAACGTACAGTGATTCGATTTGTCTCGCTCAATTCGCTCATCTCTAATGGGCACCATGCAAATATTAAGGGTACTGTAGTCACTCTTGTCTGAAGCTGTCAGTGGAAAATATTACTTTTGTCTGCTTTTTCATGTCATTGTGTAGGCGACCTGTAACTTCCCCTGTGCCTACATGGGTGGACGAAGATGATCTCAATCCATGTAAAATAAACAAATGGTTTAAAAAGAGATAAAAAGTGGAACACACATTAAACATTAATTCTTAGATAGGTTGACATCCTATATCCTATCCTAAGACATTTGAGCTTTATGGCTCTCTAATATTGACAGATTGAAATCACTGAAAACGGATGCATAGCCATTCAACAGGATTCCCATCAAAGGGACGAGAAGATGACTATCCTGAAAGACCCACAATCTGAGGGTAAGGGTGAATACAAAAATTCTTTTTTTTTAGTTTAGGCGTATCACCTCACATACTGTAGATGAGACCCTGGGACTTTGTGCCTATTTGGTAAATATGTTTCCATGTGAAAGGACCTCTGTAAAGACCACAGAGCAGGCAAAGACACCTTCAGGACAGCTCCTGTCTATTGTTGCCTATTTTCATGGGGCTTGCAGTAAAGCATATATCTAAATGCTGCTAGAAACAGCTCAGGCAAGATGGCAGCCCCCATAATAATGTACATAAAATGAAACCAAAAGATACAGTAACAAAATAGAAACTGACTGTATGGGCCTCATTTACTAAGAGTGTCAGGTTTTTTACCAGTGGGAAATGTCGTTTCAGACTTGTAGAATACCTCTGTATTTACTATGGGGAAAAGTCGGTAAAATTTTCTGACCAGCTTTTCTAGGTGGAGATTTCCAGCCATTTTTCCACAGGATTTTCTGTGAATTCAAAAGTAAATTGATCGGGTTGAAAAACCACGCCCCTTTTTGTGTCGGTCACGCCCCTTTGCGACATACCTCCGTGACTAGCGAAGCTGTGGAGCTTCACTGCATTCACTTCTATGAAAATCTGTGACATGACATTCAAAGAAGCGCATCCAACTGAACAGTTAAGACACAGGTTTGACCAGAGACAAAACTAGATCCAGTGTAGAAGACAATGGGGGAAATTTATCAAAACCTGTGCAGAGAAAAAGTTGACTAGTTCCCCATAGCAACCAATTAGATCGCTTCTTTCATTTTGCAGAGGCCTTGTCAAAAATATAAGAAGCGATCTGATTGGTTGCTATGGGCAACTAGTCAACTTTTCCTCTGCACAGGTTTTCGATAAATCTCCCCATATGTCCTTGAGCAAATTTGCTTTGCTAAAACCTCTTGGAGGTATGTTGAAGAGCTGAGTAATCCTTGCAGTGGGACTTTAAAACTAGTCAACAGGCTTGACTTTGATTGTAGACAGTACTAATGAAATTTGTGGCCCATTTGTGGAGGTAAGTATCACTCTAGCTATACTTTAGGTTAATTTTAATCACAGGAATATCTCCACAGGAATATGTGATGAAAGAGGAGCTGACATGCTCTCTGACCAAAGGTCAGGCTTTGACTAACCCACAAAAGAGATAACTGGGCCTGTCTCTAGGGGAGTGAAGCTGGGAAAACTCCTGCATTAATTGGCTAGGAGCTTTGCTGTGACTAAATTCTACTTTACTTTCTACACAGTGAAATGCACTTTTGCAAACACAATGTGAGACACATGATCTAACCCTTTGCACCTTGTATGACTATGTGTATTACACGACTCTACACCCTGTACGACTATGTTATGACAGAAATATGCAAGAAAATACATATGCAATGTAGTAAACAGTTACTTAGGTCTTAGACACCTGAAATACATGCTTTATTCTCCAGCAAACCTTATGTTCATTTTAGCCACTCCACTAAGTTCGGTGTAGCATCTTGGTACCCACACACTCACTTGGGAAAGCCAAAAATATGTATGATAGCTGTATATCTAATGCCAAAACTAACTTTCCTCTGAAAGGGTATGATCTTTGTCATAACTTATACAACACAGACAAAACTCATTTATATTGCCATGTCACAAAAGCTTTAGTTGCCAAACTGGAAAACGCTATGATTAAATTTTGGGGTCATCAAAACTTGTGTTTAGGAGCAATACGATTCACTTAGGCTGGGTTCACATATCTCAGGCGCCCGGCACAGTTTCCCTTCGTCGTGCACCAGAGGGAAACTGATGCTAGAACTGATCCCATTAATTTGAATGGGACAGTTCACAATCATCCAGTGTCTTAATTTTACGAAAGCAAAAAAGACAAGAGCGCTTCCATGTGCAGGATCATCTAAAGCAATATGGTGCAAACGGGTGAGTATTAAGCTCACCTTTATTTGTTGTGCAATGACGAGGCACAACACTCAAAGAGTGTAACAGAGACCGCTGGTGAGGCTTCCAGGCTGACGCAGGCTTCCCACGCCGAGAAGGCGTGTAAACGATCAAAGACGAACACAATAGGGATTTAGGGAAGTGTTCACGCGCTGCCAAATCTCCAGGTATGGAAAAATCACTGTTGTCAAATTATGATTTTTATTGAACACACACAACGCGTTTCAAGGCTGAGTTAGCTTTTTCATCGCCTGATGAAAAGGCTAACTCAGCCTTGAAACGCGTGGTGTGTGTTCAATAAAAAATCATAATTTCACAACAGTGATTTTTCCTTACCTGGAGATTTGGCAGCGCGGGAACACTTCCCTAAATCCCTATTGTGTTCGTCTTTGAGTGTCTCAATTTTGAAACTGGTTGGTTGGACATGCCGGTGGGCACCGGACAGGGGAACACAGATTGCTGCAAAAACAATGGACGCTGGATGCAATACAACTGATGACAACTTGTCATCAGTTGTGGCATCAGTTGTGTCTAGATTTAGGCTGAGTTCACCTATGCCGGACATATGTGAACCCAACATTAGAAATGGTCTGCAGGGATCGACAAGGGCATACAAACCATAGAGGTAGCCCATGCAGTTGCTATAGGGCCCTTGAAGAGAGGAGGCCCAGCCTTTGTTAATGGGGGGACAATAACCTGTGTAGGATTTTTCCTGTTCAGAGGAATTGCATAATTTATAAGACAAAACATTGGGTATAAACATTTTTATTTTAACTGTTTTGAAGAAGTACAGCAGTGGTCTCGTACTGTGGCCCTCCAAATGTTGCAAAACTTCAACTCCCAGTATGCCCAGACAGCCGTTGGCTGTCTGGGCATGCTGGGATTTGAAGTTTTGCAAAATCTGGGGGGCCACAGTTTGACATCACTGTTTTGTTTTTTGATAAGCTCCAACCACAAGTAAACAAGTTACATGCATTATATAATGACTATTCAGATATAATCTTGGAAACAGTGTTCTGAATGTCATTTTATCCGCAGATCGATGGGTGGGACTCTTCCAATTATCCATATGAGATATGTATAATGCCTAATAAGCACCGGGATAATGTCACAAAATGTGAGTACCCTGTGTCATTGCAAACACTTGCTTCTCAAGTGTCCCACACAGCCGCTCATCGCATAATGCTGGCGTGTGTTCAGACCTAATGATTAAATTAACAGACAGGCAATTAAAAACAGGATCCAGTAGTGGAGGACGGATAAACTTTAAGAGCCTGAAGTGATAAAACAGGCCAAAAGTGTGCAGATAGTGTCGGAGCAGCAACTATTTAAAAGCTTAGGAGGCAAACATGCTGAGATTGGCAGAAAGCCGAGTGATGATGGATTATTTAAAAGGTCATCTCAACTGCATCTCAACTTTTAGACAGGTGAAAACAAGCTGATGTACTTATTGGATTCCCTGTTGTTTTGCTTAACAGCTACTTTCCGTAGCTTACCTATTAGAATTCTGTTACAGATAAACAACCAGAGTATTCCATAGCTAAAATAAAGAAATGACCAGAGAGTGAAGAGGTCTTCCTATTATGTCGGATTGGTAAACACTTTAGGCTCTTCTAGTTATATCTAGTACTAAGAAAGTCAAACAGTAAACAGTATAGCTGCGCTTCCACTTCTAAAGTGACTTTTTCTCAGCTGGCATGGACACCTGAATGGCAAGTCATTCCTACATAGAGCATACATACAGGATATATAACCATACACTATGCACATTTGATATCCAAAAGTCTTAAACTATAATGGCAGCTACAGTGGGGCAAAAAAGTATTTAGTCAGCCACCAATTGTGCAAGTTCTCCCACTTAAAAAGCTGTAATTTTCATCATAGGTATACCTCAATAATGAGAGACATAATGAGAAAAAAATCCATAAAATCACATTGTCTGATTTTTTAAGAATTTATTTGCAAATTATAGTGGAAAATAAGTATTTGGTCAATAACAAAAGTTCCTCGCAATCATTTGTTATATACCCTTTGTTGGCAATGACAGAGGTCAAAAGTTTTCTGTAAGTCTTCACAAGGTTTTCACACACTGTTGCTGGTATTTTGGCCCATTCCTCCATGCATATCTCCTCTAGAGCAGTGATGTTTTTGGGGCTGTCGCTGGGCAACACGGACTTTCAACTCCCTCCAAAGGTTTTGTATGGGGTAGAGATCTGAGACTGGCTAGGCCACTCCAGGACCTTGAAATGCTTCTTACGAAGTCACTCCTTCATTGCCCGGACAGTGTGTTTGGGATCATTGTCATGCTGGAAGACCCAGCCACATTTCATCTTCAATGCCCTTGCTGATGGAAGGAGGTTTTCACGATACATGGCTATATTCATTCTTTCGTTTTCACTAATCAGTCGTCCTGGTCCCTTTGCAGAAATACAGCCCAGAAGCATGATGTCCCCCCCCCCCGTCCCCCCCCCCCCCGCTATGCTTCACAGTAGGTATGGTGTTCTTTGAATGCAACTCAGAATTCTTTCTCCTCCAAACACGACGAGTTGAGTTTTTACTAGAAAGTTCTACTTTGGTTTCATCTGACCATCTAAATGCTCTCTAGCAAACTTCAGACGGGCCCGGACATGTGCTGGCTTAAGCAGAGGGACACGTCTGGCATTGCATGAATTGAGTTCCTGGAGGCGTAGTATGTTACTGATGGTAGCCTTTGTTACTTTGTTCCCAGCTCTCTGCAGGTCATTCACTAGGTACCCCCATGTGGTTCTGGAATTTTTGCTCACCGTTCTTGTGATCATTTTGACACCACGGGGTGAGATCTTGCGTGGAGCCCCAGATCAAGGGAGATTATCAGTGGTCTTGTATGTCTTCCATTTTCTAATAAGTGCTCCCACAGTTGATTTCTTCACACCAAGCTGCTTGCCTATTGCATATTCAGTCTTCCCAGACTGTTGCAGGTCTACAATTTTGTTTCTGGTGTCCTTCAACAGCTTTTTGGTCTTGGCCATAGTGGAGTTTGGAGTGTGACTGAGGTTGTGGACAGGTGTCTTTTATACTGATAACAAGTTCAAACAGGTGCCATTAATACAGGTAACAAGTGGAGGACAAAGGAGACTCTTAAAGAAGTTGTTACAGATCTGTGAGAGCCAGAAATCTTGCTTGTTTGTAGGTGACCAAATACTTATTTTCCACCATAATTTGCAAATAAACTCTTAAAAAATCAGACAATGTGACTTTATGGAATTCTTTTTCTCATTATGTCTCTCATAGTTGAGGTATACCTATGATGAAAATTATAGGCTTCTCTCATCCTTTTAAGTGGGAGAACTTGCACAATTGGGGGCTAACTAAATACTTTTTTTTGCCCAACTGTATATTGTTTTTTATTTAGCTGTTGACAAAAGGTGTAACTAAGAAGCACCTGAAAAAAAGGTTTTGACAACTTGACTTAAAGGGGTAGTCCATGATTTTTTTTAATTTGACTATGCTAGATGGTCTGTAAAGTTAGTGTAGTTCATAATAAAGAGTCTGTACCTGTGTGGGATGATGGTCTTGCAATTCTTCTGTGATTTTTGCCCCAATATTTATTTTTAACAGCATATAAAATGTCATCTCAGGCTTTTCCAGGTTGCATTGCGGCCTGAAACATGACAACACTAGTCAGGTGATCAGCGGGAGCCGGTTATTGTGTTAATGGGTGGAGCGACCGCTGGGTGGGAGGGAGATTATTCTGCAAGAATTGTAGTTTTGCAACAGCTGGAGGCACCCTGGTCAGAAAACACTGGTCTATTGCATGCAAAGGATCACAGGTGTGTATCAATGGGAAGAGTGGCTGATGTGTGGAAGTGAGAAAAATGACCTCACACTTACAAACAAGGACTTTTTTTTTAGGAATAAATATTTTCTGAAAGAGAATCGGTTGCCATACTATACTTTATAGTTTTCCAGTTCATTAGGCTGAAAGAAGATTACCCTACTTTGTTGATCCAAAGGAAGGCAAATAACCCTTGGCCTAAATGGAAACTTAGCCTTATGGAGGCAGATGCCAATTGCCCCACACCAGGGTGTAAAATTTCTCCCCAACTCCTATTAAAGGGCAGCATATCAAAGGGATAGATCTCCTTTTAGTCCAAAGAATACAATAAAAATGCAGCCCACTGTATTCTTTGATAGCCCACTGTATCCTTTAAAAGTTCACTGTACTCTTGGATTGGATCAATGGAGTGACACTCACATATTGGTGTTAACCCTTTTGCACTACATGGCAATACAATAAAATGTTGTTAACCGGTCAGGAAAATTCATTTAAAGTGTGTTTAAATCGGATTACCTGATATGATCTGCACAGGTCGGTGCAGAGAGATATAGCTGATGCCGTGTGGTACATGTGCTGGGGCAACCGCATGATGCCCAGAGAGTTCCATGCACAAGCCCTTTTTTGGTAAATGGGACTCATGCACAGAACTTGCTGGACGCTGTATTGTACTGCCTAGCATTAACTGTGTCTCTCTGCACCAATCTGCACCAATGTGAGTAGCTTTAGATTTAAACTTTAAGTTGTTTGAAGTTGTTTAAATTGTTTAAGTTAGGCGTTGAACATAGTCCCTGGGTACCAATCATATTGGGTAACAGATCAGGACACTATGATAAGCACATACAAAAGGACATGTTTTTATTAAATAATTTGACAAAATATTTGCTGCCCTATAAATTAAGTATTTTGGATCTGCCATAGGTTTAATCCTTTTATGTGCAGATCTGTTATAAAATATGGATATTGAATATAGGAGCTATCAGGACAGAAGTAACATAAGGCAATAGTCATTTGTATATTTGGTGACAGGGGGTCGAGAAACAATACCCATGGTGGATCGTACATTGGGAGCTCGAGCTACCAAGGCATTGGAAGAACATTTAACACCTTACTCTGGAAATGTTAGGTTTGTTTTAGACACATTTTCTGTCTTATCTGTGGAAGAAAACATTATAAGGACGCCATGTATGTCCATTTGTTATATGGTTCGTGCACCTAGTCCATGTTTACTGGGTGATTTCTATTGGTTACAGTAATTCTAAGTAGGTTTTCCTAAACCAAACTTTGTTAGATGTGTGTTATTACAAGTGTGTGAATATGTTCTGTTATTGAGGATGTTACTAGTGAACAATGAAGAATTAGTCACAAATGGAAATAATTAACCCGTCACTTTGCATACCCAAATGGGGTGGGGAGAGGGGAGGTAAGCCATAGCCAGACAGCTCTGGTGACGGCTTATATCTCCCACAAAAACTGTCGGCAGATGAAAACCAACATGTCTGATTCTTCTCTCTCATCTGTCGGAGGGAGAGTTGGGAGGCCCCCCTCACAATAACTGGTCCTCTGATCCCTCCAAAGTCATCTTTTCACTAAGGTGTAAGGGGTCCTTATGTCTGCTAAAGGACAGAGGTGGAAAACCTGGGAAATTTTAGTTCTCTTTCACTTCCCTGCTCTGGTATTGGGTCATTTGCTCATAAATAAGGTCATTCTTATAACAGTATTTGAGCAAATTGCTTTATCTGCAAATTCTTAACATATATAAGGGCTATTTCCCCTCCATTATCAGCACCATGTCACTTGTATACTTCCGAATAGCAACAAAAAGTACTTCAGTGTATAAAGCAATATAGACCTAATGCAAGTTATTTCTACATCTGGCCTGCTTCTCAGTGGAATACATATCATTTGTGGGATAGAATAGCTTAGTCTACCTTCACAAAACAGGCGAAATGTAGTCATAAATAAACTATGTTTGGTCTATTTAACCATTTAGTTTATTCAGCCTGAATATCTCTTGTGTCTATATTCCAAAATATATAGTATTGGCATTGTAGCGTGGATAATAGACATGGATGAGGCTTAAAGGGGTATTACGTGCAAAAAATGTTTTATCCCCTATCCAAAGGATAAGGGATAAGATGTCTGATCGCGAGGGGCCCGCTGCTGGGACCCCCACGATCTCCCTGCAGCACCCGCATTCTATGCGGGGACTGCGTCTCTAGTTTCAGAAACCTACGGGTTTCCGGGACGTGACGTCACGCCACGCCCCCTCCATTCATGTCTATGGGAGGGGGCGTGACTGCCGTCACGCCCCCTCCCATAGACATGAATGGAGGGGGCGTGGCGTGACGTCACGTCCCCAGTCCCGGAAACTCGGAGGTTTCCAAAACTGGAGATTCAGCACCCACATAGAATGCGAGTGCTGCAAGGAGATCGCGGGGGTCCCAGCAGCAGGCCCCTCGCGATCTGACATCTTATCCCCTATCCTTTGGATAGGGGATAAAATGTTTTTGCCCGGAATACCCCTTTAAATTCACCTTCCAGGGTAACCCCATCCATTCCACAAGCTAATCCAATCCTGTAGATCAATGTAAAGCTAATAATAATGATATACCAAGTATTAATAAAGCTTATTACCTAGACAAGAGTGATTGTGTGGCCTAGTCACATATACATAACAGTGATGAATTATGTCCAGTGTGAAAACATGGACACCGCCTTCCGCTTTGGCTATCACCATTCCAAGAAAATATGTGAAAAAGATGCATAAATCTGACACTAAGTGCAGACGTTTATACTGACATGGATAAACACTACATTATTGTTTCATTACTGTAATTACATAACATTTCATCTATATTATAAGCCCACTATATCACGTCTTATGGTTTCCAGCAGATCCACATCAGTTTCCAGCAGATCCACATCAGTTTCCAGCAGATCCACATCAGTTTCCAGCAGATCCACATCATTTTCCAGCAGATACACATCAGTTTCCAGCAGATACACATCAGTTTCCAGCAGATACACATCAGTGAGTATTGTCTGAATTTTGGTCCTCCAAAGACCAAAATTTGTACAAATATAATGATTTTTTGAAAAAGTACTTTTTCCCACCCTATCATTCCACGCCTATTCTCCTAATGTATTTATAGACTATGGAGGTCATTTTTTAACATGTGCGACTTTTTTTTATTTTTTTGCCATGGCGGTGAAACTAGTGTGTGCCAGACGCAGCTGGTCAGCATTTATCAAGATTCTTGTGCCTTTTCATAAATGCCAGCTAATTTTTACGGAGCAAATGTGAAGCCCGGCGCGGATGCCTTCCCCTGGTCCCGGCTGGAGTAGCCATCACGCAAAACTGTGCGACTTCTGCAAAAGTCGCATGTCATAAAGCAATGCATAAATTGGGCATCTAGGTAACCATGCTCAAACCACGCCCAAAAAACACTCACTGGATTCGCCGGTAAAAAAAAACAATATATGCCAGTGAAAGTCACATTATAAATGCGGTGAATGCTTTATAAATATATAGACCAATTAGGGCCTTGATAAATGACCCCCTAAATATACATTTCTCATGTGTCTGTGTCTCACGTAATAATGATACATTGAAAGCAATGTACGTAAATGTAAAGGGATTACACTAGTGAGCCAGTCCCATTCATTGTGTTTGCACATCACTCTCACACAAGAACCGCCTGTCATTTTTATGCTTTATGTCACATCTAAACCCGGAATGCGTGGGTGGCGAAAACTGGTAGTTTGATCTATTAAAGTTTTGTGTCTCTGCAGCTATTAACCCATTTCACACCAGCAGCTACCAATGAATAAAAACATCTAATAATCCCGTCTTCTCACAATCTATAGGGGGGGGGGGGGGGGGGGCTTCGGGCATTAAACAATAGAGGGGCTGCAAGCATTCTGTTAATCAGCCTATAGCCTTAGTATTAAACGATTCTGAGCTGTGATCACTGAATATTACAGTGCATTCCATTGCCAGCCATAAATATTCAGACAGAATGTAATAGGTTAGGAGACATTTCGATGTCATATATATATATATGTATATGCATGGAGGGTACATATACCCATTAGTATGCTCCAGCTAGGCAGGCACAGCTAGGCACAGATGGGCACAGATAGTCATCTGTAATGTGCAGCAGGAAACACACAGCGCTGAATACATTGTTGTTTACCAGTCATATATATCAGGGTGTATGGAAAGCATTCACTTACTCGGTTACAGCTGTGCTGCTGAAGGAATTATCCTGAAGACTGAAACAGAAGCAAGAAAACATCAGATTACAGAGCAGGGCGAGCAGGCTCCCAGAATCCTGTCCAGTAGTTGGTACACATACACAAACATGGCATTGCAAAGACAAGCCTCTCTGCTAGCTCTACATGCACATACCTTGGGCTGCTCTGCACATGCTCACTGCCTCTAACCAGAGGGACTAGCCCTGCTGCAACACCCACAAGCATACAGCACATCACACAGCACATCACAGTGCCCAGACACAAGGGACACAAGGCAAGACAGGCTTCTGGTGCATGCCAGATAAATCTATATATATATATAATGTGTGTGTATTTATATTAGGTGCATGTGTGCTTAGATTTTATGATCGCTTTAGGACAGACAAAGGAAAAAAGGGTAGATCAGAATGTACTGTACATCCTATATGTATTTTTTTTATTTTTATTTTTTTGAGAAGGCAACCCATGCTTTTTCTGGTGCATAAGCTATCTATCTATCTATTTATGTATGTATATATATATATATATATATATATATATATATATATATATTAAAGTGCAGGGTGCAGGCCACTCATAAGAACCAAGTCCCTCGGTCCATAAAAGTCCATAAGCATAGAATCAAGTGCAGCACTCCAGGGATTGAAAAAATGTGAAGTTTTATTCCATCAAAAAAAGTGAAAACTGTGAGAAAAAAGTGCAGTGTTTTCACTTTTTTTGATGGAATAAAACTTGCTTGCACTTGATTCTATGCTTATATATATATATATATATATATATATATATATAGTAAATTTGAGTAGCCGTATTAGTCCAGTGATGCGGATGCTTTGGACTTGATAAAGGGAGGAATCCCGAAAGCTTGTCTCTACAAAATTCTGTTAGTCCAATAAAAAAGGTATTACAAGATACTGCAACATTTTATGATTTGCATCTATATATAAATATATATATATATATATATATATATATATACAGTGATCCCTCAACTTGCAATGGCCTCAACATACAATAGTTTCAACATACAATGGTCTTTTCTGGACCATTGTAAGTTGAAACCAGACTCAACATACAATGTTACGGACAGTCCAGATCTTTGAAATGTGTCAATGGCTGGAAGAACTGACCAATCAGAATGGGCAATTTACTGGTAAAACCCCTGTATTACTGAAGTGCATGCACTGACTGGTGTCTGGTAGCACCCCCTACAGTACAGGGAGGTACAACATGTTCTGTACTCTTTATCTGTACCAGGGTTTCCTGCTCCTTTGGACACCAGGTGAGGGCGACTCCATGTTACTTTTTTAGGACATTGCGTGTGCTGTACAGGACCCAGGAAGAAGCTCCTGTCTTCTACATGGACCAGTTTTTGGCTGTCCGGGCATGCTGTGAGTTGTAGTTTTGCAACAGCTGGAGGCTCCCTGCTTGGGAAACACTGACATAGACAGTGATTTACAGCTCCCAGCAGATCTTTCTTACTTTTATATGTAAGGATTTGCTTTATCTATATTAGTTATCTACTTATTTTTCTTTAATTTTCATTTTTTCCTATTTTTGGATGACATTTTGGTGCCTTTAGAACCAATTACCAGGTTTCCATAGAGTTCTGGTCTCAACATACAATGGTTTCAATATACAATGGTTGTCCTGGAACCAATTAATATTGTAACTTGAGGGACCACTGGATATGTGTGTGTATTTATATTATGTGCATATGTGCTTAGATTTTATGATCGCATTAGAACAAAAAAAAAAGGGTAGCTCAGAATCCACTGTACATTCTATACGTCTTTTGTTTTTGTTTGTCTCATTCTACAGATCTGCTGGGAGCTGTAAATCACTGTCTATGTCAGTGTTTCCCAAGCAGGGAGCCTCCAGCTGTTGCAAAACTACAACTCACAGCATGCCCGGACAGCCAAAAACTGGTCCATGTAGAGGACAGGAGCTTCTTCCTGGGTCCTGTACAGCACGCACAATGTCCTAAAAAAGTAACATGGAGTCGCCCTCACCTGGTGTCCAAAGGAGCAGGAAACCCTGGTACAGGTAAAGAGTACAGAACATGTACTCCGCCCCTAGACATCCTTATCCCCTATCCAAAGAATAGGGGATAAGAAGTCTGATTGCGGGGGTCCCGCCGCCGGGGACCCCCACGATCTCCCTGCTGCACCCGGCTTTCGTTTAAAGCCTCTGGGACAGCACCATAGGCATGTGACATCACGGCAACGCCCCCTCAATGCAAATCTGTGGGAGGGGACGTCACAGATGCCACACCCCCTCCCACAGACTTGCATTGAGGGGGCGTGGCCTTGATGTCACGGGCCTCCGCCCAACATTGCCAGTTATCCAGCATGAAGTGAAGTTCACTCCATGCACCGGATGTCTGGGGTGCAGCATCCGAGATTGCGGGGGTCCCCAGCGGCGGGACCCTTGCGATCAGACATCTTATCCCCTATCCTTTGGATATGTGATAAGATGTCTAGGGGCAGAATAGCCCTTTAACTCCTTGGGGACGAAGGGCGTATGCATACGCCCTCGCGTCCCGTTACTTAAGGACGGAGGGCGTATCTGCAGCTCGCCGGGCGGGGATCGGACCGGGATGACTGCTGATATCTATCAGCAGGCATCCCATGGCAATGCCTAGGGGGGTCCTGAGAGGGTCACTGGTGACGCGATCGCCTGGATCCTAAGGGATAGGAGCAAGGTGGCAGTGTTGCCACCCCTCCTATCCCCTGCCATTGGTCGGTCAGGCTGACGACCAATGAAAGGAGGGGGGCACCGGGATTAGAGTTCATTTCCCCGCTCTGCCCACCGATCGAAGTCGGGGCAGAGCGGGGGGAACACGGGCGGAGAGGGGGGAGCATGGCCGGTTTACCCGGACCTTCGGAGGCGGCAGAGGCGGCATCCCGGAGCTGTGGCTGCAGCAGGAGGAACAGCGGCTGGAAAGTGCGCGTGGAGAAGGCTGCAGCGAAGATCGCGGTAAGTGATCTTCACTGTGGCCTTCTAAAAGCTGCAAAACTACAACTCCCAGCTTGCCCACACAGCCAAAGGCTGTCTGGGCATGCTGGGAGTTGTAGTTTTGCAACATCTGGAGGGTCACAGTTTGGAGACCACTATACGGTGGTCTCCAAACTGTAGCCCTGCAGATGTTGCAAAAGTACAATTCCCAGCATGGCCAGACAGTCAGGGATGCTGGGCATGTAGTTCTGCAATATCTGGCCCTTCAGATGTTGCAGAACTACAACTCTCAGCATGCCTGGACAGTCTGGGCATGCTTGGAGTTGTAGTTTTGCAACATCTGGAGGGCTACAGTTTGGAGGCCACTACTTAGCGGTCTCCAAACTGTTCTTGCCCAGTTGTTGCATAACTAAAACTCCTAGCATGCCCAGACTGTCCTGGCATGCTGGGAGTTGTAGTTCTGCAACATCTGAAGGGCCAGATATTGCAGAACTACACTCCCAGCATCCCTGACTGTCTGGCCATGCTGGGAATTGTAGTTTTGCAACAGCTGTAGGCACACTGGTTGGAAAACACTGAGCTAGAGTCTGATTCCTTACGCAGTGATTCCAACCCGTGTGCCTCCAGCTGTTGCAAAACTACAACTCCCAGAATGCACTGACAGACCCTACATGCTGGGAGTTGTAGTCTTGCAACAGCTGGAGGCACACATGTTGGAATCACTGAGCTACTGAGCTAGAACTACTGAGCTAGAGGACTGACAACACTCGGGGCCCCCGGACCAAAAGAAAGGCAAGGGCCCCTGTTAGTCTCTGCAACTCCTCATCTTCTGCCACGCTAGTATTCCACCCAAATCCCACACACAATAAATTAAAATTTATATATGTAAGAAACACTGTAACATAGGTAAATTTCCATGACCAATAATACTGGTATACAAGGAGTAAATATATACCACCACACAATAACTGGATAATACCGCCATACTGTACTGAATAAAACCACTATATACAGACCAGTATACTATAAAGGATCTGTATACTATATAAGTGATTATATACAGGACCATATGGCGATAGATATCAGCTGTACACAGGATGTGTATACCATATAAGCGATTACAGTTACATTTTGGGACTCACAATTACATATTTTCTGATCAGCGGCGTCCTCTTTCCTTTTCTTCTCTGTCCGGATAAGACCGCCATGTGGATCTCTTAACATCTGCAGGAAAAACATGTCAGACTCTGCATATATTCAGTACCCTCCTCTACACAATCTTTCCAACTATAGGCCCACAAACTGTAATAATGCCCTCCTTGGTGTCCTGCACAGTAAAAGGGCAGGTAGGTAGGTAGCCAGGTAACCCCCTCTTTCCCATAGGTATATGCAAAGTTACACACCCCCCTCTTTCCCATAGGTATATGCAGAGTTATACTCCCCCCTCTTTCCCATAGGTATATGCAGAGCTACACCCCCCCTCTTTCCCATAGGTATATGCAGGGTTACCCCCCTCTTTCCCATAGGTATATGCAGAGCTACACTCCCCTACCCCCTCTTTCCCATAGGTATATGCAGAGCTACCCCCCCTCTTTCCCATATGTATATGTGGAGCTATACCCCCCTTCCCCATAGGTATATGCAGAGCTACACCACCCCCTCTTTCCCATAGGTATATGCAGAGCTACACCCCACCCTCTTTCCCATAGATATATGCAGAGCTACACCGCACCCTCTTTCCCATAGGTATATGCAGAGCTTAACCCCCCATCCCCATAGGTATATGCAGAGCTACACCCCCCCTCTTCCCCATAGGTATATGCAGAGCTACACCCCCCCTCTTCCCCATAGGTATATGCAGAGCTACACCCCCTCTTTCCCATAGGTATATGCAGAGCTAGACCCCCCTTCCCCATAGGTATAAGCAGAGCTACACCCCTCATCTTTCCCATAGGTATATGCAGAGCTACACCCCCCTCTTCCCCATAGGTATATGCAGAGCTACACCCCCCCCCTTCCCCATAGGTATATGCAGAGCTACACCCCCCTCTCCCTCCCTTTCCCATAGGTATATGTAGAGCACCCCCCCTCTCCCTCCCTTCCCTATAGGTATATGCAGAGCACCCCCTTTCCCTCCCTTCCCTATAGGTATATGCAGAGCACCCTCCTCTCCCCCCTTCCCTATAGTTATATGCAGAGCACCCCCCCTCTCCCTCCCTTCCCCATAGGTATATGCAGAGCACCCCCCTCTCCCCCCTTCCCTATAGGTATATGCAGAGCACCCCCCCTCCCCCCTTCCCTATAGGCAGGGTTAAAAAAATAAAATAAAAAAAGGATGCTCACCTGATATCCCACGCAGCGATCTCCTCAGCAAGGGCCCGCGTCTTCTCCCCTCCACAGTACAGGTGCCGGATGAGTGACATCACTGGCGCCTGTGCTGCGTGCTGCGTGGGGGCGGAGTTCATGTCTCCTGTGTGTAGCTGCAGATGCGGATCACAGAGAGGGGATGCCTTCTCCTGTATGTGCATGTATCGCACATACAGGGGAATGTAGCGCTGTCTGCTGGGGATCTGGGACGAGCAGCGGCGGCAGCGGCGTTAGTCCGCCCCTGGCACCCCCCTTGAGAGTGGCACCCGGGGCACCCATTACCCTTTGTAGAAATGGTAAATTTGGGAGAAAAAAAACTGCACTTTAGTGGAAATTTTTTTATTCATTTACACATCCGAATTTAACGAAAAGTCGTCAAACACCTGTGGGGTGTTAGGGTTCACTGGATCCCCTTGTTACGTGCCTTGAGGGATGTAGTTTCCAAAATAGTATGCCATGTTTTTTTTGTTTTTTTTTTTTGCTGTTCTGGCACCATAGGGGCTTCCTAAATGTGACATGCCCCCCAAAAACCATTTCAGCAAAATTCACTCTCCAAAATCCCATTGTTGCTCCTTCCCTTCTGAGCCCTCTACTGCTCCCGCCGAACACTTGACATACACATATGAAGTATTTCCATACTCAAGAGAAATTGGGTTACACATTTTGGGGGGCTTTTTCTCCTATTACCTCTTGTAAAATTTCAAAAACTGGGTCTACAAGAACATGAAAGTGTAAATAATTTAGATTTAGAATTTTCTCCTTCACTTTGCTGGTATTCCTGTGAAACACCTAAAGGGTTAACAAACTTTCTGAATGTCATTTTGAATACTTTGAGGGGTGCAGTTTTTATAATGGGGTAATTTATGGGGTGTTTCTAATATGAAGGCCCTTCAAATCCACTTCAAAACTGAACTGGTCCCTGAAAAATTCCGATTTTAAAAATTTGGGAAAATTTTTAAAATTGCTTCTGAACTTTGAAGCCCTCTGATGTTTTCCAAAAGTAAAAACATGTCAACTTTATGATGAAAATATAAAGTAGACATATTGTATATGTGAATCAATATATAATTTATTTGGAATGTCGGTTTTCCTTACAAACAGAGAGCTTCAAAGTTAGAAAAATGCAAAATTTTCAATTTTTTCATCAAATTTTGGAATTTTTCAACAAGAAATTATGCAAGTATCGACAAAAATTTACCACTAACATAAAGTAGAATATGTCATGAAAAAACTGTCTCGGAATCAAAATGAAAAGTAAAAGCATCCCAGAGTTATTAATGCTTAAAATGACAGTGGTCAGAATTGCAAAAAATGCTCCCGTCCTTAGGGTTATAATGGGCTCTGTCCCCCAAGGGGTTAAGCCTTGCGGATACGATTCAGCTTCCAGACAAAGATTCTTTTGTTGTGATAAATTACCATGTAATAAAGGGATCGAGGAATAAAGGGAAAAGACGTTTGGGCCGTTGTGCGAGATATATCATTGTTTCAGGTGAGAAATAAAATATTTTGTTCAATACGGTATAATTGTTGTTATATAATGATCTGCTTGTTGTATCATGTAACAGCATGAGGGGCACAGTAAGATACAGTAAGGGTATGGTCACATGTGGCAGATTTGTTATAATCATTTCTGTGACCGTGTTTAAAAGAAAACATGAAATAAAATAAAAACTCACATATTCAAAGTCCTTTCCACCAAAACACAATAAAATGGCACAAAGAACGCACATCATTTGCTGTACATGTGATATTTTATTATTAAATCTCATCAAAGAGATGAGACTGGCGTGCAAATTTTAGCATATGCTAAAATTTGTATATGCTATTTTTCGCATATGCGAATATATGCGAAAATAAAACGTGAATATTACGAATATGCGAATTTAGCGAATATATGACGAATATTCGTCCATATATTCGCAAAATATCGCGAATTCGAATATGGCCTATGCCGCTCAACACTACAAGGCATCATGAAATCTGAGGATTACCAACGGATTTTGGGTCGCACTATACAGCCCAGTGTCAGAAAGCTGGGTTTGCGTCTGAGATCTTGGGTCTTCCAGCAGGACAATGACCCCAAACATGTCAAAAAGCACCCAGAACTGCATGGCAACAAAGCGCTGGAGAGTTCTAAAGTGACCAGCAATGAGTCCACATCTAAATCCCATTGAACACCTGTGGAGAGATGTTAAAATTGCTGTTGGGTAAAGGCGCCCTTCCAATAAAATACACCTGGAGCAGTTTGCAAAGGAAGAGTGGTCCAACATTCCGACTGGGAGGTGTAAGAAGCTTATTGATGGTTATAGGAAGCGACTGATTTCAGTTATATTTTCCAAAGGGTGTGCAACCAAATATTAATTTAAGGGAGCCAATAATTTTGTCCAGCCCATTTTTGGAGTTTGGTGTGACATTATGTCCAATTTGCTTTTTTTCCTCCCTTTTTTGTTTTAGTTTCAATACACAAAAGGGAATAAACAAGTGTATAGCAAAACATGTTGTTACGCCGAGCGCTCCGGGTCCCCGCTCCTCCCCGGAGCGCTCCCAACATCCTCGCAATTGCAGCACCCCGGTCAGATCTGCTGACCGGGTGCGCTGCGATACCTCTCACAGCCGGGATGCGATTCGCGATGCGAGTGGCGCCCGCTCGCGATGCGCACCCCGGCTCCCGTACCTTACTCGCTCTCCGTCGGTCCTGTCCCGGCGCGCGCGGCCCCGCTCCTTAGGGCGCGCGCGCGCCGGGTCTCTGCGATTTAAAGGGCCACTGCGCCACTGATTGGCGCAGTTGGCTTAATCAGTGTGTTCACCTGTGCACTCCCTATTTATACCTCACTTCCCCTGCACTCCCTCGCCGGATCTTGTTGCCATTGTGCCAGTGAAAGCGTTTCCTTGTGTGTTCCTAGCCTGTGTTCCAGACCTCCTGCCGTTGCCCCTGACTACGATCCTTGCTGCCTGCCCCGACCTTCTGCTACGTCCGACCTTGCTCTTGTCTACTCCCTTGTACCGCGCCTATCTTCAGCAGTCAGAGAGGTTGAGCCGTTGCTAGTGGATACGACCTGGTTGCTACCGCCGCTGCAAGACCATCCCGCTTTGCGGCGGGCTCTGGTGAATACCAGTAGCAACTTAGAACCGGTCCACTAGCACGGTCCACGCCAATCCCTCTCTGGCACAGAGGATCCACCTCCTGCCAGCCGAATCGTGACAGTAGATCCGGCCATGGATCCCGCTGAAGTTCCACTGCCAGTTGTCGCCGACCTCACCACGGTGGTCGCCCAGCAGTCGCAACAGATAGCGCAACAAGGCCACCAGCTGTCTCAACTGACCGTGATGCTACAGCAGCTACTACCACAGCTTCAGCAATCATCTCCTCCGCCAGCTCCTGCACCTCCTCCGCAGCAAGTGGCCGCTTCCGGCCTACGACTATCCTTGCCGGATAAATTTGATGGGGACTCTAAGTTTTGCCGTGGCTTTCTTTCACAATGTTCCCTGCACTTGGAGATGATGTCGGACCAGTTTCCTACTGAAAGGTCTAAGGTGGCTTTCGTAGTCAGCCTTCTGTCTGGGAAAGCTCTGTCATGGGCCACACCGCTCTGGGACCGCAATGACCCCGTCACTGCCTCTGTACACTCCTTCTTCTCGGAAATTCGAAGTGTCTTTGAGGAACCTGCCCGAGCCTCTTCTGCTGAGACTGCCCTGCTGAACCTGGTCCAGGGTAATTCTTCCGTTGGCGAGTACGCCATCCAATTCCGTACTCTTGCTTCCGAATTATCCTGGAATAATGAGGCCCTCTGCGCGACCTTTAAAAAAGGCCTATCCAGCAACATTAAAGATGTTCTGGCCGCACGAGAAATTCCTGCTAACCTGCATGAACTTATTCATCTAGCCACTCGCATTGACATGCGTTTTTCCGAAAGGCGTCAGGAGCTCCGCCAGGATATGGACTTTGTTCGCACGAGGCGTTTTTTCTCCCCGGCTCCTCTCTCCTCTGGTCCTTTGCAATCCGTTCCTGTGCCTCCCGCCGTGGAGGCTATGCAAGTTGACCGGTCTCGCTTGACACCTCAAGAGAGGACACGACGCCTCATGGAGAATCTTTGCCTGTACTGTGCCGGTACCGAACACTTCCTGAAGGATTGTCCTATCCGTCCTCCCCGCCTGGAAAGACGTACGCTGACTCCGCACAAAAGTGAGACATTTCTTGATGTGAACTCTGCTTCTCCACGCCTTACTGTGCCTGTGCGGATATCTGCCTCTACCTTCTCCTTCTCTACTATGGCCTTCTTGGATTCCGGATCTGCAGGAAATTTTATTTTGGCCTCTCTCATCAACAGGTTCAACATCCCGGTGACCAGTCTCGCCAGACCCCTCTACATCAATTGTGTTAACAATGAAAGATTGGACTGTACCGTGCGTTACCGCACGGAACCCCTCCTAATGTGCATCGGACCTCATCACGAAAAAATTGAGTTTTTGGTCCTCTCCAATTGCACTTCCGAAATTCTCCTTGGATTACCGTGGCTTCAACGCCATTCCCCAACCCTTGATTGGTCCACAGGAGAGATCAAGAGCTGGGGTACTTCTTGTTTCAAGGACTGTCTTAAACCGGTTCCCAGTACTCCCTGCCGTGACCCTGTGGTTCCCCCTGTAACCGGTCTCCCTAAGGCTTATATGGACTATGCTGACGTGTTTTGCAAAAAGCAAGCTGAGACTTTACCTCCTCACAGGCCTTATGACTGTCCTATTGACCTCCTCCCGGGCACTACTCCACCCCGGGGCAGAATTTATCCTCTGTCCGCCCCAGAGACTCTTGCTATGTCTGAATACATCCAGGAAAATTTAAAAAAGGGGTTTATCCGCAAATCCTCCTCTCCTGCCGGAGCTGGATTTTTTTTTGTGTCCAAAAAAGATGGCTCCCTACGTCCTTGCATTGATTACCGCGGACTTAATAAAATCACGGTAAAAAACCGCTACCCCCTACCTCTTATCTCAGAACTCTTTGATCGCCTTCAAGGTGCCCACATCTTTACCAAACTGGACTTAAGAGGTGCTTATAATCTCATCCGCATCAGGGAGGGGGACGAATGGAAAACTGCATTTAACACCAGAGATGGACACTTTGAGTATCTGGTCATGCCCTTTGGCCTGTGCAACGCCCCTGCCGTCTTCCAAGACTTTGTTAATGAAATTTTTCGTGATCTCTTGTATTCCTGTGTTGTTGTGTATCTGGACGATATTCTGATTTTTTTGCCAACTTAGAAGAACACCGCCAGCATGTCCGCATGGTTCTTCAGAGACTTCGAGACAATCAACTTTATGCCAAAATGGAGAAATGTCTGTTTGAATGTCAATCTCTTCCTTTCCTAGGATACTTGGTCTCTGGTCAGGGATTACAAATGGACCCGGATAAACTCTCTGCCGTCTTAGATTGGCCACGCCCCTCCGGACTCCGTGCTATCCAACTTTTTTGGGGTTCGCCAATTATTACAGACAATTTATTCCACACTTTTCCACTATTGTGGCTCCTATCGTGGCTTTAACCAAGAAGAATGCCAATCCCAAGTCCTGGTCTCCCCAAGCGGAAGACGCATTTAAACGGCTCAAGTCTGCCTTTTCTTCTGCTCCCGTGCTCTCCAGACCTGACCCATCTAAACCCTTCCTATTGGAGGTAGATGCCTCCTCAGTGGGAGCTGGAGCGGTCCTTCTACAAAAAAATTCTTCCGGGCATGCTGTTACTTGTGGGTTTTTTTCTAGGACCTTCTCTCCGGCGGAGAGAAACTACTCCATCGGGGATCGAGAACTACTGGCCATTAAATTGGCACTTGAGGAATGGAGGCATCTGCTGGAGGGATCAAAATTTCCAGTTATCATTTACACCGATCACAAGAATCTCTCCTATCTCCAGTCTGCCCAACGGCTGAACCCTCGCCAGGCCAGGTGGTCGTTGTTCTTTGCCCGTTTTAACTTTGAAATTCATTTTCGCCCTGCCGACAAGAACATTAGGGCCGATGCTCTCTCTCGTTCCTCGGATGCCTCGGAAGTAGAGGTCTCTCCGCAACACATCATTCCTCCTGACTGTCTGATCTCCACTTCTCCAGCCTCCATCAGGCAAACTCCTCCAGGGAAGACCTTCGTTTCTCCACGCCAATGCCTCGGGATTCTCAAATGGGGTCACTCCTCCCACCTCGCAGGCCATGCGGGCATCAAAAAGTCCTTGCAACTCATCTCTCGTTTCTATTGGTGGCCGACTCTGGAGACGGATGTTGTTGATTTTGTGCGGGCCTGTACTGTCTGTGCCCGGGATAAGACTCCTCGCCAGAAGCCTGCTGGTCTCCTTCATTCTCTGCCTGTCCCCGAACAGCCTTGGTCTCTGATTGGTATGGACTTTATTACAGACCTACCCCCATCCCGTGGCAACACTGTTGTTTGGGTGGTCGTTGATCGATTTTCCAAGATGGCACATTTTATTCCTCTTCCTGGTCTTCCTTCAGCGCCTCAGTTGGCAAAACAATTTTTTGTACACATTTTTCGTCTTCACGGTTTGCCCACGCAGATCGTCTCGGATAGAGGCGTCCAATTCGTGTCTAAATTCTGGAGGGCTCTCTGCAAACAACTCAAGATTAAATTAAACTTCTCTTCTGCTTATCATCCTCAATCCAATGGGCAAGTAGAAAGAATTAACCAGGTCCTGGGTGACTATTTACGGCATTTTGTTTCCTCCCGCCAGGATGACTGGGCAGATCTTCTACCATGGGCCGAATTCTCATACAACTTCAGAGTCTCTGAATCTTCTGCTAAATCCCCATTTTTCGTGGTGTACGGCTGTCACCCTCTTCCCCCCCTCCCTACTCCCTTGCCCTCTGGTTTGCCCGCTGTGGATGAAGTGACTCGTGATCTTTCCACCATATGGAAAGAGACCCAAAATTCTCTTTTACAGGCTTCATCCCGCATGAAAAGGTTTGCCGATAAGAAAAGAAGAACTCCCTCCATTTTTGCTCCCGGAGACAAGGTACGGCTCTCCGCTAAATATGTCCGCTTTCGTGTCCCCAGTTACAAACTGGGACCTCGCTATCTTGGTCCTTTCAAAGTCTTGTGCCAGATTAATCCTGTCTCTTACAAACTTCTTCTTTCTCCTTCTCTTCGTATTCCCAATGCCTTCCATGTCTCTCTCCTTAAACCACTCATCATTAACCGTTTCTCTCCCAAACTTGTTTCTCCCACTCCTGTTTCCGGTTCTTCTGACATCTTCTCCGTGAAGGAGATATTGGCCTCCAAGACGGTCAAAGGAAAAAGATTTTTCTTGGTAGATTGGGAGGGCTGTGGTCCAGAAGAGAGATCCTGGGAACCTGAGGACAACATCCTAGACAAAAGTCTGGTCCTCAGGTTCTCAGGCTCCAAGAAGAGGGGGAGACCCAAGTGGGGGGGTACTGTTACGCCGAGCGCTCCGGGTCCCCGCTCCTCCCCGGAGCGCTCGCAACATCCTCGCAATTGCAGCGCCCCGGTCAGATCTGCTGACCGGGTGCGCTGCGATACCTCTCCCAGCCGGGATGCGATTCGCGATGCGAGTGGCGCCCGCTCGCGTTGCGCACCCCGGCTCCCGTACCTTACTCGCTCTCCGTCGGTCCTGTCCCGACGCGCGCGGCCCCGCTCCTTAGGGCGCGCGCGCGCCGGGTCTCTGCGATTTAAAGGGCCACTGCGCCACTGATTGGCGCAGTTGGCTTAATCAGTGTGTTCACCTGTGCACTCCCTATTTATACCTCACTTCCCCTGCACTCCCTCGCCGGATCTTGTTGCCATTGTGCCAGTGAAAGCGTTTCCTTGTGTGTTCCTAGCCTGTGTTCCAGACCTCCTGCCGTTGCCCCTGACTACGATCCTTGCTGCCTGCCCCGACCTTCTGCTACGTCCGACCTTGCTCTTGTCTACTCCCTTGTACCGCGCCTATCTTCAGCAGTCAGAGAGGTTGAGCCGTTGCTAGTGGATACGACCTGGTTGCTACCGCCGCTGCAAGACCATCCCGCTTTGCGGCGGGCTCTGGTGAATACCAGTAGCAACTTAGAACCGGTCCACTAGCACGGTCCACGCCAATCCCTCTCTGGCACAGAGGATCCACCTCCTGCCAGCCGAATCGTGACACGTGTTACTGCAATCCTTTCAACAAGTGGAAATTATAGGCAATTAGCAAGACACCCCCAACAAAGGAGTGGTTCTGCAGGTGGTGACCACAGACCACTTCTCAGTTCCTATGCTTCCTGGCTGATGTTTTGGTCACTTTTGAATGTTGGCGGTGCTTTCACTCTAGTGGTAGCATGAGACAGCGTCTACAACCCACACAAGTGGCTCAGGTAGTGCAGCTCCTCCAGGATGGCACATCAATGCGAGCTGTGGCAAGAAGGTTTGCTGTGTCTGTCAACGTAGGGTCCAGAGCATGGAGGCGCTACCAGGAGACAGGCCAGTACATCAGGAAACGTGGAGGAGGCCAACAACCCAGCAGAGGAGCACTGCCAGAGCCCTGCAAAATGACCTCCAGCAGGCCACAAACGTTCATGCGTCCACTCAAATAGTCAGAAACAGACTCCATGAGGGTGGTATGAGGACCTGACATCCACAGGTAGGGGTTGTGCTTACAGCCCAACACCATGCAGGACGTTTGGCATTTGCCAGAGAACTAAGATTGTCAAATTTGCCACTTTTTCACAGATGAAGGCAGGTTCACACTGAGAACATGTGACAGACGTGGCAGAGTCTGGAGACGCCATGGAGAACGTTCTGCTGCCTACAACATCCTCCAGCATGACCAGTTTGGCGGAGGGTCAGTAATGGTGTGGGGTGGCATTTCTTTGGGGGGCCGCACAGCCCTCCATGTGCTTGCCAGAGGTAGCCTGACTGCCATTAGGTACCGAGATGAGATCCTCAGACCCTTGTGAGACCATATGCTGGTGCGGTTGGCCCTGGGTTCCTCCGAATACAAGACAATGCTAGACCTCATGTGGCTGGAGTGTGTCAGCAGTTCCTGCAAGAGGAAGGCATTGATGCTATGGACTGGCCCGCCCGTTCCCCAGACCTTAATCCGATTGAGCACATCTGGGACATCATGTCTCGTTCCATCCACCAACGCCATATTGCACCACAGATTGTCCAGGAGTTGGACCACCACCTCATCAGGAGCATGCCCAAGCATTGTAGGGAGGTCATACAGGCATGTGGAGGCCACACACACTACTGAGCCTAATTTTGACTTGTTTTAAAGGGGTACTCTGCTGAAGAACATTTTCTTTTAAATCAACTGGTGCCAGAAAGTTAAACAGATTTATAAATTACTTCTATTAAAAAATCAGGTCACGCGGGGGGATTGGGATTGCTTAATCAATCCCAACCACTGCAGAGAGAGGTTGGATGAGAAGGCAGTTCCCACAGGTTTGGCATGTCTTTGGAAGCAGGAAGAAGTGAAAAAACACTGGGGACTGTGAGCCATTGGAGTGGTCTTGGCAAGGGATTTACTTTTTATTTTTGCAGCACTCAGGGTCCTTGAAAATAAATGGAATATATATATATATATATATATATATATATATATATATTGAGGTGAAGGCTATATGCACACTATGTTTCTTCTGTACATTGGAGATATATTGAAGATGTATCACTCAATGTATACCTCTAACTTACACCGCCAATGTATGACACTCTATGGCCTTAAAATGCAAAAATACCACAATGCAAAAATAAGTACACCATGATGATTATGTACTGCATAGGAATGCACAGTCTGTTATGCTCTCCACAGTTCAAAAAAATGAAATATGTTAGTACATACCATCCCAATGAAAGCCAAAAGGACTTTTTTTTGGCATCCATCATGCTATGTATGTGGTGTGCACTGGAAGCATATGTATTAAGCCTGTTAAGGCTGTATTTGTGCGAGGGATGGGGGGGTTTAACACCCCCGCAGCTCCAGGTGGGGCTATATAACCCCCTGTAACTGTAGGCGGAGCGTACGGTCTTTGTGGAAACAAAAACCATATGCCCCGCCTACAGGTACAGGGGGAGTTAAATAGCCCCACCTGGAGCTGCAGGGGTGTTAAACCCCACATCCCTCGCACAAATACAGCCTTAACAGGCTTAATACATATGCTATTTATATTTCATTACATAAATGACATTTTGTATAAATCCCTTTCCTCTTTATTTCACAACTCTAGTTGATACAAGTATCCTTTTGTTTTTGTGGTTGTTTAGATAACAGGTTACATTTGGCTCTTGTCCTTTAAAATGAAACACAAACAATAGTCTCAATTGTCCTCTTGAGTTTCATCTCCCCACACTGCAAATGGTGATCTTCCCACTTCTGCTGTCAAGAACGTGCATAACTTCCTTTTGTGAAACTGTAAAAATGTAACAGTTTTTTTAAAAATCAACTGGTACCAGAATGTTAAACAGATTTGTAAATTACTTCTATTTAAAAATCATAACCCTTCCAGTAGTTATCAGCTCCACAGGAAGTTCTTTTCTTGTTGAATTTCTTTTCTGTCTGACCACAGCGCTCTCTGCTGACACCTGTGTATGCCTCAGGAACTGTCAAGAGCAGGAACAAATCCCCATAGCAAACTTATCCAGCTCTTGACAGTTCCTGAGGTGTCAGCAGAGAGCACTGTGGTCAGACAGAAAAGACATTTAAAATGAAAATAACTTCCTGTGGAGAATACAGCAGCTGATAACTATTGAAAGGATAAAGATTTTTAAAAGGAAATCTGTTTAACTTTCTGGCACCAGTTGATTTAAATAAAATATTTCACCGGAGCACTATTTTTCACCACTCGACTGGATTATTGGGAGGACAAAACACAAAAACACTTGTCCTAGGGTTTCAACATGTCAAGTTCTTCAGACCTTTCAAAACATGGAAGTTTGAATGTTTTTATTACATGTACTTAATAGGTAGCCATAGAAATGAATATAAAGATTTTAGTAATATGTATTACTATATACTGCGTTAATTATCAAACATTTTATATGCTGCTGAAGGAGTGACTGGCTGCTTCATTCATGTTCCATGAACAAAACTCACGTGTTGTTATTAATTGTAGGTGTATTGGAAAGTCTATAATTGGCCCCAAAAGGGCTTCTTAAATCTATGGGATCTAAGAGGTTATCCAGAAATAAACAAAAAACAAAACAGAGCTAATTTCTTCCAAAAACAGCACCACATCTCACCTGAGATTGTTTATGATTTTTTCCTTTAGTGGAACTGAGCTGCAATATCACACACAACCTAAGGACAGGCGAGGTGCTGCTTTAACCCCTTAAGGACCCATGACGTATGCGTACGTCTCCGCACCCTGGGCTTTAACCCCTTAAGGACCGGGTTTTTTTTTTCCGTTTTTGCATTTTCGTTTTTTTCTCCTTGCCTTTAAAAAATCATAACTCTTTCAATTTTGCACCTAAAAATCCATATGATGGCTTATTTTTTGTGCCAATTCTACTTTGTAATGACGTCAGTCATTTTGCCCAAAAATCTACGGTGAAACGGAAAAAAAATCATTGTGCGATAAAATTGAAAAAAAAACGCCGTTTTGTAACTTTTGGGGGCTTCCGTTTCTATGTAGTACATTTTTCGGTAAAAATGACACCTTATCTTTATTCTGTAGGTCCATACGATTAAAATGACACCCTACTTATATAGGTCTGATTTTGTCGGACTTCTGGAAAAAATCATAACTACATGCAGGAAAATTAATACGTTTAAAATTGTCATCTTCTGACCCCTATAACTTTTTTATTTTTCCGTGTATGAAGGCTCATTTCTTGCGCCGTGATCTGAAGTTTTTAACGGTACCATTTTTGCATTGATAGGACTTATTGATCGCTTTTTATTCATTTTTAAATGATATAAAAAGTGACCAAAAATGCACTATTTTGGACTTTGGAATTTTTTTGCGCGCACGCCATTGATCGAGCGGTTTAATTAATGATATATTTTTATAATTCGGACATTTCCGCACGCGGTGATACCATATATGTTTATTTTTATTTTTATTTACACTGTATTTTTTTTTTATTGGAAAAGGGGGGTGATTCAAACTTTTAATAGGGGAGGAGTTAAATGATCTTTTTTCACTTTTTTTTTGCAATGTTATAGCTCCCATAGGGACCTATAACACTGCACACACTGATCTTCATCATTGATCACTGGTTTCTCATAGGAAACCAGTGATCTACGATTCTGCCGCATGACTGCTCATGCCTGGATCTCAGGCACTGAGCAGTCATTCGGCGATCGGACAGCGAGGAGGCAGGTAGGGGCCCTCCCGCTGTCCTGTAAGCTGTTCGGGATGCCGCGATTTCGCCGCGGCTATCCCGAACAGCCTACTGAGCTAGCTGGCAACTTTCGCTTTCGCTTTTAGCCGCGCGGCTCAGCTCTGAGTGCGCAGCTAAAGGGTTAATAGCGCGCGACTGTCTGGGCATGCTGGTAGTTGTAGTTTTGCAACATCTGGAGGGTTACAGTTTGGAGACCACTGTTACAGTGGTGCCCAAACGGTAGCCCTCCAGATGTTGCCAAACTACAACTCTCAGCATGCTTAGACTGCCCAGGCATGCTGGGAGTTGTAGTTCTGTAACATCAGTCCCTTCAGATTTAGCAATTTTCATGACATTTTTGAAAATTGCTGTTCTACTTTGAAGCCCTCTAATTTTTTCAAAAAGCCAAAATATGTCCATTTTATGATGCCAACATAAAGTGGACATATTGTATTTGGGAATAAAAATAACATTTGTTGGGAATATCCATTTTCCTTACAAGCAGAGAGCTTCAAAGTTAGAAAAATGCAAAATTTTCAAAATTTTCACCAAAAAAGGATGCAAGTAACAACGAAAATTTACCACCAAAATAAAGTAGAATATGTCACGAAAAAACTATCTCAGAATCAGAATGATAACTAAAAGCATTCCAGAGGTATTAATGTTTAAAGTGACAGTGGTCAGATGTTCAAAAAATGGCCGGGTCCTAAGGTGTAAAATGGCTGGGCCCTTAAAGGGTTAAGAAGAAATCAGCTGTGTTTTTCTAATATGGGATAATCCCTGGGATTATCTGGACACCTTTCCTCGCTCCCAGCACTTTAATTTTGCCTCCCTTTAGTCTCAGAAGTATAACTTCTGAGCCTGATCCCATTGCGATCATCTAATGCGGGCAAAAACATGCTGCAACATTGTGTGGCTATTGGTTATGCCTGCATGCATTTATCAAGGTGCAGTTCGTGCTCCCCTCCTGACTTTGAAGTTATATCCTAAAATGTCAAGGAAAAGGAATGCTGAGTGTGAGGAGATGTATTGCTTTTCCTCCTACCAGATGACTTAACCCCTTAACGACGCAGGACGTATATTTACGTTCTGCGCCGGCTCCCGCGATATGAAGCGGGATCGCGCCGCGATCCCGCATCATATCGCGTGGGTCCCGGCGCTAATCAACGGCCGGGACCCGCGGCTAATACCACACATCGCCGATCGCGGCGATGTGCGGTATTAACCCTTTAGAAGCGGCGGTCAAAGCTGACCGCCGCTTCTAAAGTGAAACTGAAAGTATCCCGGCTGCTCAGTCGGGCTGTTCGGGACCGCCGCGGTGAAATCGCGGCGTCCCGAACAGCTGATCGGACACCGGGAGCGCTCTTACCTGCCTCCTCGGTGTCCGATCGACGAATGACTGCTCCGTGCCTGAGATCCAGGCAGGAGCAGTCAAGCGCCGATAATGCTGATCACAGGCGTGTTAATGCACGCCAGTGATCAGCATAGGAGATCAGTGTGTGCAGTGTTATAGGTCCCTATGGGACCTATAACACTGCAAAAAAAAAGTTAAAAAAAAGTGTTAATAAAGGTCATTTAACCCCTTCCCTAATAAAAGTTTGAATCACCCCCCTTTTCCCATAAATAAAATAAAACAGTGTAAAAAAAATAAATAAATAAACATATGTGGTATCGCCGCGTGCGTAAATGTCCGAACTATAAAAATATATCATTAATTAAGCCGTACGGTTAATGGCGTACGCGCAAAAAAATTCCAAAGTCCAAAAAAGCGTATTTTGGTAACTTTTTATAACATTAAAAAATGAATAAAAAGTGATCAAAAAGTCATATCAAAACAAAAATCATACCGTTAAAAACTTCAGATCACGGCGCAAAAAATGAGTCCTCATACCGCCCCGTACGTGGAAAAATAAAAAAGTTATAGGGGTCAGAAGATGACATTTTTAAACGTAAAAATTTTCCTGCATGTAGTTATGATTTTTTCCAGAAGTGCGACAAAATCAAACCTATATAAGTAGGGTATCCTTTTAACCGTATGGACCTACAGAATAATGATAAGGTGTAATTTTTACCGAAATATGCACTGCGTAGAAACGGAAGCCCCCAAAAGTTACAAAATGGCGTTTTTTTTTCGATTTTGTCGCACAATGATTTTTTTTTCCGTTTCGCCGTGCATTTTTGGGTAAAATGACTAATGTCACTGCAAAGTAGAATTGGCGACGCAAAAAATAAGCCATAATATGGATTTTTAGGTGGAAAATTGAAAGGGTTATGATTTTTAAAAGGTAAGGAGGAAAAAACGAAAGTGCAAAAACGGAAAAACCCTGAGTCCTTAAGGGGTTAAAGAGGTAGTCCGGCGCTAAGATATCTTATCCCCTATCTGGTTAGTTCAGGGAGCTGTTCAGGATAGCCGTGGTGAAATCGCGGCATCCCGAACAGCTTACAGGACAGCGGGAGGGCCCCTACCTGCCTCCTCGCTGTCCGATTGCCGAATGACTGCACAGTGCCTAAGATCCAGGCATGAGCAGTCAAGCGGCAGAATCATGGATCACTGGTTTCCTATGAGAAACCAGTGATCAATGTAATAGATCAGTGTGTGCAGTGTTATAGGTCCCTATGGGAGCTATAACACTGCAAAAAAAAAAGTGAAAAAAAAGTGAATAAAGATCATTTAACCCCCTTCCCTTCTAAAAGTTTTAATCAACCCCCTTTTCCCTTAAAAAAAAAAACAGTGTAAATAAAAATAAACATATGTGGTATCGCCGCGTGCGGAAATGTCCGAATTATAAAAATATATCATTAAACCGCACGGTCAATGGCGTACGCGCAAAAAAATTCAAAAGTCCAAAATAGTGCATTTTTGGTCACTTTTTATATCAAGAAAAAATGAATAAAAAGCTATCAAAACGTCCGATCCATGCAAAAATGGTACCGTTAAAAACTTCAGATCATGGCGCAAAAAATGAGCCTTCATACTGCCCCATACGTAGAAAAATAAAAAAAGTTATAGGGTTCGGAAGAGGACAATTTTAAACGTATAAATTTTCCTGCATGTAGTTATGATTTTTTCCAGAAGTATGACAAAATCAAACCTATATAAGTAGGGTGTCATTTTAATCGTATGGACCTACAGAATAAAGATAAGTGTCATTTTTACTGAAAAATGTACTGTGTAGAAACGGAAGCCCCCAAAAGTTACAAAATGGCGTTTTGCTTTTTTCAATATGTCTCACAATGATTTTTTTTTCTGTTTTGCCATAGATTTTTGGGTAAAATGACTGATGTAATTACAAAATAGAATTGGTGGCGCAAAAAATAATCCAGGATATGGATTTTTAGGTGCAAAATTGAAAGAGTTATGAGTCCTTAACCCCTTAATAACTCTGGGTTTTTCAGTTTTTGCACTTTTGTTTTTTCCTCCTCACCTTTTAAAAATCATAACCCTCTCAATTTTCCACCTAAAAATCCATATTATGGCTTATTTTTTGCATCACCAATTCTAATTTCCAGTGACATTAGTCATTTTACCCAAAAATTCACGGTGAAACGGAAAAAAAAATCATTGTGCGACAAAATCGAAGAAAAAACGCCATTTTGTAAATTTTGGGGGCTTCCGTTTCTACGCAGTGCATATTTCGGTAAAAATGACACCTTATCATTATTCTGTAGGCCCATACGGTTAAAATTATACCTTACTTATGTAGGTTTGATTTTGTCCTACTTCTGGAAAAAATCATAATTACATGCAGGAAAATTTATACATTTAAAAATGTCATCTTCTGACCCCTATAACTTTTTTTATTTTTTCACGTACAGGGCGGTATGAGGGCTCATGTTTTGCGCAGTGATCTGAAGTTTTTAACGGTATGATTTTTGTTTTGATTGGATTTTTTGATCACTTTTTATTCATTTTTTAATGGTATAAAAAGTGACCAAAATACGCTTTTTTGGACTTTGGAATTTTTTTCGCGTACACCATTGACCGTGCAGTTTAATTAATGATATATTTTTATAGTTCGGACATTTACGCACGCGGCAATACCACATATGTTTATTTTTTATTTTTTTATTTACACTGTTATTTTTTTTATGGGAAAAGGGGGGTGATTCCAACTTTTATTAGGGAAGGGGTTAAATGACCTTTATTAACACTTTTTTTTTTAAACTTTTCTTTTGCAGTGTTATAGGTCCCATACCGGTACCGACGCGATGTGATGCGGGGTCGCTTCATATCGCGGGAGCCATATACGTCCTGCGTCGTTAAGGGGTTAAAGGAGATGTCCGGTGCTCACTTTTCTTATTGTATCCGTTCCGGGCTGCAAAAAAAAAAAGAAAATAAGCTTTCTCTTGCCTGTCTACGCTCCCCTGGTGCTCCGGTACAGGCGTTCGGTCCCCGGGCTGTATTCTTCTTACTTCCTGTTAGCCCGGCATGTCACACGGAGCTTCAGCCTATCACTGGCCGAGGCAGGACATCCCTGCGGCCGGTGATAGGTTGAAGCTCCGTGTGACATGCCAGGCTAACAGGAAGTAAGAAGAATACAGCCCCCAGGACAGAACACCTGTACTGAAGCATCGGGGGAGCCTAGGCAGGTAAGATAAAATTTGTTTTCTTTTATTTTTCAGCCCGGAACAGATAAAATAAGAAAAGTGAGCACCGAACATCTCCTTTAAGGGGTAAAGAAATGGCAGTCATCAGGAACAGTGGAAGTTTAAGCAAGATCTGGAATACCAAGAAAAATATCAGACAGAACAGCTCTCAGGATTGTGAAAAAAAATCAATTCAAAACCCAGGTTTGACTGCACAATCCCTCCAGAAAGATCTGGCAGACACCGAAGTTGTGGTACACTATTGCACTATAAAGAGATACTTGTACAAATATGGTCTTCATGGAAGTGTCATCAGAAGAAAAACCTCTTCTACGCCCTCAACATAAAAATCAGCGTTTTAACTTTGCAAATGAACACATAGACAAGCCTGATGCATTTTGGAAACAAGTTCTCTGGACCGATGAGGTGAAAATTTAAGTTTTTGGCCAGAATGAGCAAAGGTATGTTTGGAGAAGAAGGGGAATAGAATTTAATGAAAAGAACCTCTGTCCAACTTTTAAGTATGGGGGTGGATCAATCATGCTTTGGGGTTATATTACAGCCAGTGGCCCAGGGAACATTTCACAAGTAGAAGGAAAAATGGATTCAATAAAATGTCAGCACATTTTGGATGCTAACTTTATGCCATCTGTGAAAAAGCTGAAGTTAAAGAGAGGATGGCCTCTACAAATGGATAATGATCCTAAACACACCTCAAAATCCACGGGGGATTACATCAAGAGGCATAAACTGAAGGTTTTGCCATGGCCTTCACAATCTCCTGACCTCAACATACTTGAAAATCTATGGATAGACCTTAAAAGAGCAGTGCGTGACAGACAGCCCAGAAATCTCAAAGAACTGGAAGACTTTTGTAAGGAAGAATGAGCAAAGATACCTCAAACAAGACCTGAAAGACTCTTGGCTGACTACAAAAAGCGTTTACAAGCTGTGATACTTGCCAAAGGGGGCAGTACAAGATATTAACTCTGTAGGGTACCTAAACTTTTGCAGATGCCATTTTTTTGTTTTCTGTTATTTTGAAAGTGTAAATCATGGAAAAAAAAATCTAACTTTTGTTGACATATTATAAAAATGTCTAATCTGTAATTTGATGCCTTTTGGAGATATTTCAATCTTTCCTTGGCTTCTTTATGCACATTAATACACATTTTTTACCTGGAGTGCCCAAACTTTTGATCCTCACTGTAGTTAGGTAGGTAGTAGGTAGTTAGATAGCCTGGTATGTATGTAAGTAGTTAGGCATCCAGGTATAAAGTTAGGTGGCCCCTCCTTCTCCGTAGGTATAGGCAGCAGAGTTAACCCCCTCCCCTGCAAGTATAGGCAACAGAGATAACCCCCTTCCCTGCAGGTATGGGCAACATAGTTAACCTCCCTTCCCCAAAGGTATAGGCAGCAGAGTTAGCTCCCACCCTTCCCCATAAGTCTAGGCAGCAGACTTAACCTCCCCTTCCCCATAGGTATAGGCAGCAGAGTTAACCCCCCTTCCCAATAGGTATAGGAACAGAGTTAACCCCACTTTCTCCTTAGGTATAGGCAGCAGAGTCTCCCCCCTTTCCTCGTAGGTATAGGCAGAGTTAATCTCCCCCCCCCCCATTCCCCATAGGTATGGGCAGAGTTAAACCCCCTTTCCCCATAGGTATAGGCATAGTTACCCCTCTTCCCCATAGGTATAGGAAGAGTTGCCCCCCTCTCTTCCCCATAAGTATAGGCAGAGTTACCCCTCCCCTCTTCCCCATAAGTATAGGCAGAGTTACCCCCCTTCCCCATAAGTATAGGCAGAGTTACCCCCCCCTCTTCCCCATCAGTATAGGCAGAGTTACCCCCCCTCTTCCCCATAAGTATAGGCAGAGTTACCCCCTCCTTCCCTCTTCCCCATTGGTATAGGCAGAGTAAAAAAAAAATTATGCTCACCTGATGGCCCACTCAGCGATCTCCTTAGCAGAAGGGGCCCATGTCTTCTCCCCTCCACAGTACAGGTGCTGATGAGTGACATCATCAGCGCCTGTACTGTGTGCTGTGTGGGGGCGGAGGTCACGTGTCCTCTGTGCAAGCTGCAGATGTGGCTCAGACAGAAGGGACGCCTTCTCCTGTATGTGCATGTATCGCACATACCGGAGAAGTCAGCGCTGTCCGGTGGGGATCTGGGACGAGTATCCCGGATCCTCAGTAGCGGCGGCAGTGGCGATTTGACCGGCCGCTCAGTCAGCCCCTGCAGATAACCCTCTAAAGGCTGGCAATTCAAGGTAATGGACTTTAAGGGCCACAATGGATGCAGTTCTTTGGGCTAACAAAAACAGATAACTTTGAAGGATACACCAGTACTGTAATGTGTGAAATCATAAGAATTGAAAGCATAATATATAGTAATAATCATATATAATACTAATACACTATTATAATTATCTGTTGTGTTGAAAAGAAACACTGGAGCTGCAGTCTGGCCCCTGGTCACTGTATCTACAAAGTTATCTTAAAGGGGTACTCCGCCCTAGACATCTTATCCCCTGTCCAAAGCATAGTGGATAAGATGTCTGATCGCGAGGGTCCCGCTGCTGGGGACCACCGCAATCTCTCCTGCAGCACCCCAAGTCATCACTGCACGGTGCTAAGTTTGCTCTGTGCGTGATGAATCACGATCCAGGGGCCGGAGTATCATGACTCGGGGTGCTGCAGGAGAGATTGCGGTGATCCCAAGCAGCGGGACCCCCACGATCCTTTGGATTGGGGATAAGATGTCTAGAGCGGAGTACTGCTTTAAGTTACACTTGGATGTAGGGTTCACATGGGCAAAAAAGCCCCAAAACATGTTTTTTTTTTTTTTTAGCTTCCATTGTTTTTAATAAGGAATGCCCAAAACATGAAGATAGCATTGAAAATCTGGTCTGTAAATGGAAGAGAAATGTTACTTTTTAGAGTGGTTCTGCTTGAAAGCTTTCATTGAAATCAATGGGAGCTTAAAAAGCAAATGAAAAACCAATAAACAATACAACAATATATATATATAGGCAGTTAGCTTATGCTGCAGTAATCACAGGATTTTATTAGTGAACAATCTCCCTCTACAGACCCATTAATAAACTTTGTTTATTTCATTTTCTTTTCATCTTTTTCTATCTGCTTGTTGCCATTGAAGAGATCCAATACTTATGTCCCAGAGAGAATCCTAACAACTTAGCTAACCTCCTATAATGCAGTGAGATAGACTGGCATAAAGAAGACACTTCCCAAAATGCAAATGACCAGAGAAAGTACTGTGCAGTACCGGAACGAACATTTTTATGACAGTTTGTTCTTTTGTAACTTGTCCTATCGGGATGCAGTCCATAAATAGCATCAGTGACGTTGACCTAGAAATCAGACCACTAAGTTATTAAGGCTGTTGAAAATGTCACAGCAGTCACTGAGTAGGACAGTGGTGCTCTAGCTGTAACCCACATGGTGACAATGCATACAGTGCATGTCTCTGTTCATTGAGCTCTGGATATTTGTACACACAAACATGGTTTTATGGTATCAATTTAAGTCACAGCTCTATTTGCCTGAATGATGATGATTTGTGATCTCATGTCATAGCTTCGTCCTCCACAGAATACCCCCTTGTGAGATGACGTGGGTAGTTTTATTTATAACTAAGTGATTGAATTAGTTCAGATGAAATACTGCATAACTTAGCACATCTATGCTGATTATTTGCGATGCTATTAGTTTGTTGTTACATAACTTTCTATTTCTAATAGAGTGGGAAGTGAGTGTCTGTCACTGACTACAGATTGTAGATTTGTATCTATTCTTATTAATATTCAGCTTTTAAATCCTTGTGTATATTGTGCACTCTATTAGTTTACTAAGCATTTATAATACTGTATTACAGTCTAGAAAAATCCAGTTAATTCCCAGTCCCTACCTTGGTGAGGTACATAGGCCCAACCAGCTACAGTGCCTTGCATAGGTATTCACCCCTTGGACTTTTCCACATTTTGTCATGGTATAACACAAATTTAAAATTATTTCATTATAATTTTATGTAATGGATCAACACACAATAGTCCATCATTTGGAAGTGTGGTAGATATTACATGGATTTCAAAATTATTAACAAATAGAAATGAAGTGCAAATGTGTTTAACCACTTTACTGTGAAACTCCTTACAAAGATCTTGTGCAACCATTTGCCTTTACAAGCCACATTTGCAAGTCCCATAATTAGAAAATAGGGTAATAGAGAGTATTACTGAACAAACAGTAGGATGAAGACCAAGGAGCACACCAAACAGGTCAGGAATTAATTTGTAGAGAAGTACAAAGCAGGATTAGGTTATAAAAACAATATATCCCAAGCTTTGAACATCTCACAGAGCACCAGAAATTACATTGTCAGAAAATGGAAAGAATATGGCACAACCTACAATTACAAGGCTGTCCACCGAAACTAATAAGTCGGGCAAGGAGAGAATTAATCAGCAAATCAAACAAGAGGCTCATGATAACTCTGTTGGAACTGTGGGAGAATCTATACACAGGACAACTATTAGTCGTGTACTCTACTCTACTATTAGTCGTGTTTTCACACCCCAGGGGCGTATCTAGAAACCACAGTGCCCCCCTTCATAAAATTGCCATGGGCCCCCCTACATCAGGGCCAGACTGGGACCAAATAGGCACGGGCATTTTAGAAAAAGCAGCCTTTTTTTGTGGGGGCTGACTGCTGGAACCTCCACCTATTACCTTGGTTTAAGTGTCTCTTCAGCTGTTGTAAAGCTACTATTCTCATCATGCCTGGAGAGTCTAAGGCATTATGTGAGTTGTAATTTTGCAAGAGCTGTAGAGCCACAGATTGAGGTACAGTTTTACCCATCATTACTACAGAACTTATACGTGATCACAGCTTTGATGGGTGTTATGGGCAGCGCTCCGGCCATTCATTCTGGCCATGAGTGCTCCCTCTCCCCTGACATTGGTGGTCCCGGGACTTGTGGTGCAGGATACACCTGCACGCGTGTCCCGGGCGTTGCTAGGGCAACTCTCTGGCCGTTCTGTCCGGCTGTGAGCGCACCCCGTCTAGTACCTGCGGTGGCTCCGGGACTCGCTATGTGGGAAGCACCCGAATGCGAGTCCAGGGCATCTCCTCACCTCTTGCTGTCCGCGGCCTTTCTACTTCTGTGCTTCGCCGGTGTGCGCATCCCCTTTCCTTACAGTACACACGCCGGCGTTGCTAGATTTAAAGGGCCAGTACGCCCATAATTGGTCACTTGCTGGGCGGACTCTACATAAGTCCGGCACCTCCCTATCATGGTGCCGGATCTTTGTGCTTAGTGCCTTAGAGAAAGCGTTTCATTGTGTGTGCCATATTAGTGTTCCTGAAATAAAAAAAGCACAAACGGATGCGCTCCGTAGTGTAACACCAAAGGTGAGTTGGTAACGCTAAGTGTGAATTGCGCTTACCACATGAAGTTGTACTCCAACCAAGTACAACAATGGAACAGGGTGTATCATCAAAGGGTCTCTGCAGCTTCGTCCCGCTGAAATAGAATCACGATAAAAACAAGCAATCTCCAGGTAGCAGAGCGGGATCAATGGAAGCGCTGAGACCAGATAAGAAGTTAAAAGGATTTATTTCCCATAATGCAACGCGTTTCACGGTCACCCTCTTCCTCAGGCATTGCCTGAGGAAGCGGGTGACCGTGAAACGCGTTGCATTATGGGAAATAAATCCTTTTAACTTCTTTTCTGGTCTCAGCGCTTCCATTGATCCCGCTCTGCTACCTGGAGATTGCTTGTTTTTATCGTGATATTAGTGTTCCTGACTTCTATCCTGTGACCTGACCTTGCTCCTTTGCTGCCTGCCTCCTGGCCTTGTGCCTGTGAACCGACTATGCTTCTTTGCTGCCTGCCTTCTGACCTGTGCTCCATCCTGACTATGCTATATCATCTGTGCCAAGTTACATCTGGGCAACCTGTGTGGATGGATCGTGCCAGGGGTAGTGACTTGGGTGCCACCTGCTGCAGCAACTCCATCCTGCTTTGCGGTGGGCTCTGGTGAAAACCAGCAGCACCAGGACTGCTCCCTGGTACGGTTCAGTCATTGTTCACACAGGACAGCAGATCCACTACTCACCCTTTACGGTAAGATCATTACAATGGGACAGTCAGGAAAGTACACAATGATAACACTGACCTGAGTGACATCTTCTCTGTTGTCTTTCCTTTTCTCCTTGAAATGGTCCAGACGCCAGGTCTTCTTCCTGCTACATCTTCTGTGTAGAGTCTGACACCCAGACATCATAGGTAGAGATAAGTGAAGTTACAGTGATTTGATTCGTCACAAACTTCTCGGCTCGGCAGTTGCTGACTTTAGCCTGCATAAATTAGTTCAGTTTTCAGGTGCTACGGTGGGCTGGAAAAGGTGGATACGGTCCTAATACTGCTACACACTGTACCCCTGAATATAATACTGCCACACACTGTACCCCTGAATATAATACTGCCACACTGTCTCCTGAATAGAATACTGCCACACACTGTACCCTCTAAATATAACCCTGCTGTACACTGACACTGTACCCTCTATATATAACCCTACCACACACTGTTCAGTTCAGCTGGATCCCACCCCTGCACTGTCCTCCCCCAGACCCCTAAGTCTCCCTCCTGGCACCTCAGTTTCATCCCACCCCACCCAAGAACCATAAGTCCTTTCCAGAAGGCTGTCAGAACATGATAGAGGCTGTAGTTGTACATTAGCTGGAGAGCAACAATATTCCCCAACCCATCAGTGGTGTATTTTAGTTTTGTGCTGCCCTAGGCCAACCCTACCCAACTGCCCCCTACCTCTCCGCATTGACATACAGTATATGAATGTATGTATGTATGATAGATGTGTATATGACTGGAATATGTATGATAGATGTGTGTATGATAAATGATTGTATGTATCATAGATATGTATATATATGAAAGATGTATATATGCGATAGATGTATGTATGATAGATGTATGTATGCTAGATGTGTGTATGTATGATAGATTACACATCTATCATACACACATCCACCATACATGCATACATCTATCATACATACACACATCATACACACATACATCTATAATACATATAGGCATCTATCATACATACACACATCTATCATACATACACACATCATATACACATATATATCATGCATACACATCTATTATAAATCCATCCATCATACATACATACATATATCATTGATACATACACACATATATCATACATACTTCCATCCATCATACATACACACACATCATACATACATTTTTCATACACACATCATACATACACAAATATATCATACACACATTTATCATATATACATCTATCATAGATACACACATTTATCATACACACACTCATCTATCATATACACATCTATCATGCATACATAAACACACACATCATACATACATCATACATACATACCCACATTCATCATACAAACACACATCATTCATACATATACACCCCCCCAATCCTCATTCTGCTCATCTGTCTGCATCCCCTCCCCTCTGTCTTCTTACACCACCAACCCCATGCTGTTCACACAATCCCTCTCCTCATTCTCCAGAGTCTGCCAGTTCACTCACCCTCCGTAGTGCTGGAAGATGAAGGCTGCTGCTCTTGTGTACAACTGCCAGGGATATAGCGGGGCCGAAGCCTGGGACACATCAGGGGCCTGGAGACATGCCTGTGCGGGGCACGTCTGCTCCCAGCAGCCCCTTGCTGTCTGACCCTGCACTGATTTTTAAAGGGCCCAGATCAGCATAAAACTTTTAAAAGTAATGTGCTGGCAGCAAAGGGCCTTGGCCTTAGGGTGGCACTCACTGAGTGCCTGACCTGTCAGCCCAACCTGCTGCAGCAGAGTGTAGTGGCAGGGGGGATCGGCGGGCCCCCTGGCTAGGGGGCCCAGTCGCAATTGTGACCTTTGTGACCTCTATAGCTATGCCACTGATCCCCACAGTGAAACATGTTGGTGGTAACATTGTGCTGTCCTGCTGTGGGGATGCTTCTTTAGCAGGTACAGGGAAACAGGTCAGAATTGATGAAAAGATAGATGGAGCCAAATACAGGGCAATCCTTAAAGAAAATCTGATACAGTCTGCAAAAGACTTGAGACTGGGACAGAGGTTTATCTTTCAGCAGGACAATGACCCTTTTACGTTATGCGCTCCGGCCGCACACGCTGGCCGTGAGCGCATGCTCCCGTTACCTGCTGCTGCCGGTGGGGCTGGGACTTGCATCACGGGACGTGCCAGAATGCAAGCCCCCGTCCCTCACTCACCTGGTGCTTCTCCTGCCCTAGCCTCTGCCTCTCTGCTCCAGTACGTGTGTCCCCGTCCCTTAGGGCGCACGCCAGAGCTTTAAGATTTAATGGGCCAGTGCGGTCATTGGTGTAATTCACCTGTGGCTCTCCACCCTCTCCACCCTCCTCACTTCCCTGCCAGATCTTTGTTGCCTTGTGCCTGAGAGAAAGCATTCCTGAGAGCTGCCTTACCGTGTATCTGATCCTTTGCTCTGTGACTTGGCCTTGCTCCTCTGCCGCCTGCCTACTAACCTCCTGCTACATCCTGACTACGCTACTTTGCTGCCTGCCTTGACCTTCTGCTATCCTGACTACGAGCTGCCTTATCCCTCCTGTGCCTCGCATCTCCTCAGCCACCTGTGTGATCGAGCCGTACCAGGGGTAGCGACCTGGGTGCCGCCTGCCGCATAAAGTCCATCCCGCTTTGCGGTGGGCTCTGGTGAAAACCAACGGCACCTTAGACTCTGCTCCCTGGTATGGTCCTAGTCATCTGCCACACATGTCCAGCGGCTCCACGTACACCAGAGTTCCTGTCTTCTGAAACGTGAGTGTTACAGACTACAAACATACATCCAGAGCTACAATGGAATGGTTTATATCAAAGCATGTTAATGTCCTAAAATGGCCCAAATCAGAGAGAGCGGTACCGTGTTAACCTTAAAAATATAGGAGACGAGTGGAGTAGCAATAATATCTTTATTGGCTAAGCGAAAGGATATAAATTGCAATTTATATCCTCTCAGTTAGTCCTTAAAAATGGCCCAGTCAAAGTTTAGATCAGAATCCCATGAAAAATCTAAAACAAGACTTAAAAATTGGTGGTCACAGACGATCTCCATCCAATCTGAATGAGCTTTAGCTTTTGTGTCAAGAAGAATGGACAAACATTTCCATCTCTAGATATGCAAAGCCAGTAAAGACAAACCCCAAAAGACTTGTAGCTGGAATTGCAGCAAAAGGTGGTTCTAGTAAGTATTGAATGAGGGACGTCAACTATTTAAGTCTATTAGAATTTCAGTTTGAAACAGTACCAAAATGAACAGACAGTCCAAGTGGGTGATAACTGATGTAAGGTACTGTATATTTGCAATAGGGAGTGTTTAAACCCCATCAGATACTCCAAAAACAGGGCCCAAATCATGGTTTATTAGTGCATGTATTACGTGTTTATCGTACTAAAGTAAGATAATAAGGTTTAAAGGGGTACTCCGGTGAAAACCTTTTTTCTTTAAAATCAACTGGTGGCAGAAAGTTAAACATATTTGTAAGTTACTTCTATTAAAAAATCTTAATCCTTCCAGTACTTATTAGCTGTTGAATGCTACAGAGGAAATTCCTTTCTTTTTGGAACACTGATGACATCACGAGCACAGTGCTCTCTGCTGACATCTCTGTCCATTTTAGTAACCATGAATAGCAGATGTATGCTAAGGGCAGCATGGTGGCTCAGAGGTTAGCACTGCTGCCCTGCAGTGCTGGGGACTTGGGTTCAAATCCCACTAAGCGTTATTGTTATTATTCTTATAATAACATCAGCAGAGAGAACTGTGCTCATGATGTCATCAGAGAGCATTCCAAAAAGAAAAGAAATTCCTCTGTAGTATTCAGCAGCTAATAAGTACAGGAAGGATTAAGTTTTTTTAATAGAAGTAATTTACAAATATGTATCAAAAATGTGTAGCTCACTTAGGATATGGGGAAGAAGAGGGGGGTGCTAGAGGTTAAAGGTGATGCCTTCACCCAATAGGCCTAAGAAATATATGTAAAAGAGGGATGTATATATGATATATATACAAAAACCAGTCCTCAAGAGCACTGAGGGTATGGCATGAGGAAAAGAAAAGAAAGAGAAGTTTTAGGATCCAGTAAAAGTATATTTATTATAATAATGATATAAAATATGACCGATCGCCCTGCAGGGCCCTTGCAAAGGCGAAAGGTATATGTGATATTAGGTAAAATAAATGAATAAATGTTGCACTAATCAAATAAAAATATTAATATAAATATCCACTATAGTGAATTATGTTGATATAAATATATATATGGTTCACAGTTCGTCACAACCAACAATATTGCAGAAAAGCAGTAACAATATAACATAACTGTATCAGCGGTGTTTGTAAAAGCAATGTTCATAACGGAACGGTGCACAGCACCACTCACCCTCCTCGGCAGATCTCGGATGCAGGCTTGGTATGGCAGTATCTTAAGGTGGAGATGTCTGTCTGTACTTGCGGTGCCTTGTTGAGGTACAGCCTGGGTGAGTGGCTCTCCGGTGGGCTCAGAAGTTCCCGGGTCGGCACGGAATGGCGTCCGGCCTCGTGGGGTGATGTCCGGGAGTTCCGCCGCCCGGGGCTGTGATGGAAGATTGCAGGAAGCAGGTGCGAATCTGAATAGGGCGCTAGCAGTTCGCACGTCACAGTGGTCCCAGTGATAGGGGCATCCAGCAGTTGCAAATTAAAAATAGTGGATATAGTCTATTTTCAAGTGATGTACACTTAATAGAGTAGTGCTTGATAACGGGGCAGACGCGTTTCAAGGCCGCGGGCCTTTTCTTCAGTGACAAGAGATATGAATACCTGGTGAAAAGGTCTATATTTATGTAGTCTACATTTAGTGATGTCATAATGATTAAGGTAGCGAGTAAAACATGGAAAATGGAAACTCAAAGTTTATTGCAAAATAAGGGATAGATCCAGTAATAAAGTATAAAGATAAAAAGTAGATTAAAGAGAGAGAGAGAAAAAGAGAAAGAAAGGAAAAGGAGATGTATTTAATAATATTTAATTTATAATGTTCATGTATAGTTGGATATGTTCATTCATATGATATATAAATAAATTACACTAAAAATGAGAATTAAAATATGAATTAAAATATGAATAAGAAGGTATGAATAAAAAGATAGATATTCTGTGGAAAGATAAGTTACACATGTGAAGGTATGCAATGGTAAGAATTATGTAATATTATATATTATAAAGGTATGAATGGTAAGAATTATGTAATATTATATATTATAAAAATATATAAGATATAGAATCTATGTAATAGGCATATGATGAAACTATATAAATTAATGTGAACAATATGAAAATATAGTTGAATAAATATAGATATATAAGTAATATAAAAAATGGGCATATGATGAAACTATAAAAATGTGCAAATTATGAAAAAACATGAAAAAACTTTGGCGTGGTGGCGATTACATCAAGAAGATGTCCAAAGCCGAATCAAGAAAGATATTCGACTTTGATACAATCAAGCCGAGGGGACTCAATGCAGAACTCGAAATCTTCGGGTTCCTTTGATTCCATCTTGGGGTGCGGCTCACCCTCACGACCCGTCACTGGCTGGTCGTCTATCGACCCAGTGACGGCTCCTGGGTCTGAGCCTCCCCAAGAACTCTCTACAGTCAAGTCTCCTTCGGTTGTTTGTCCAGATCCTTTCCCTTCCCTCCCTTCCATATTTCCCATATTTTTTCATCTTTTTCATATTTTTTATATATTTCATTTTTACATATGTTTTCATGTTTTTTTTCATGTTTTTTCATAATTTGCACATTTTTATAGTTTCATCATATGCCCATTTTTTATATTACTTATATATCTATATTTATTAAAATATATTTTCATATTGTTCACATTAATTTATATAGTTTCATCATATGCCTATTACATATATTCTATATCTTATATATTTTTATATTTTTATAATATATAATATTACATAATTCTTACCATTGCATACCTTCACATGTGTACCTATTTAAACTTAACTTTCCACAGAATATCTATCTTTTTATTCATACCTTCTTATTCACATTTTAATTCTCATTTTTAGTGTAATTTATTTATATATCATATGAATGAACATATCCAACTATACATGAACATAAATAAATATTATTAAATACATCTCCTTTTCCTTTCTTTCTCTTTTTCTCTCTCTCTCTTTAATCTACTTTTTATCTTTATACTTTATTATTGGATCCATCCCTTATTTTGCAATAAACTTTGAGTTTCCCTTATCCATGTTTTACTTGCTACCTTAATCATTATGACATCACTAAATGTAGACTACATAAATACAGACCTTTTCACCAGGTATTCATATCTCTTGTCACTGAAGAAAAGGCCCGCGGCCTTGAAACGCGTCTGACCCGTTATCAAGCACTACTCTATTAAGTGTACATCACTTGAAAATAGACTATATCCACTATTTTTAATATGCAACTGTTGGATGCCCCTATCACTGGGACCACTGGGACGCGCGAACTGCTAGCGCCCTATTCAGATTCGCACCTGCTTCCTGTAATCTTCCATCACAGCCCCGGGCGGCGGAACTCCCGGACATCACCCCACAAGGCCGGACGCCACTCCGTGCCAACCCGGGAACTTCTGAGTCCACCCGAGAGCCACTCACCCAGGCTGTACCTCAACAAGGCACCGCAAGTACAGACAGACATCGCTACCTTAAGATACTGCCGTACCAAGCCTGCATCCGAGATCTGCCGAGGAGGGTGAGTGGTGCTGTGCACCGTTCCGTTATGAACATTGCTTTTACAAACACCGCTGATACAGTTATGTTATAACTATTCCAAAACTGCAACAAGGTTACAAACTTTACTTCTGGATTTATTGATACAACTGCGCTGTGGTTAACCAGGATCGCAACACAGTCACAAGCGGCACGATCTATTCAGTACCATTGGAATTTATTGTTACTGCTTTTCTTCAATATTGTTGGTTGTGACGAACTGTGAACCATATATATATTTATATCAACATAATTCACTATAGTGGATATATATATTTATATTTTTATTTGATTAGTGCTATATTTATTCATTTATTTTACCTAATATCACATATACCTTTCGCCTTTGCAAGGGCCCTGCAGGGCGATCGGTCATATTTTATATCATTATTATAATAAATATACTTTTACTGGATCCTAAAACTTCTCTTTCTTTTATTTTCCTCATTCCATACCCTCAGTGCTCTTGAGGACTGGTTTTTGTATATATATCATATATGCATCTCTCTTTTACATATAATTTACAAATATGTTTAACTTTCTGCCACCAGTTGATTTAAAAGAAAAAAGGTTTTCACCGGAGTACCCCTTTAATGCAGTTCAACAAATAATTCTGCAGTGTTGATCCCAAGGAAAAAAAACTCTCCATGCACTAAATGATAAAAAAGGAGGAAAGGCATTCCATCTCCTTCTTTCCTTTAATAAAATGTGTCTCATATTGCAAAGAAAAGGGGAAAACATAGAAAGCAACATTCTGTATTTGTTCCAGGAGATCATTTATGTTCCTCTTTTTCTACAGTTCTCTGACTGACAAGTTGTAATTTTACCAGAGGCCTTGCCCTGTGCCCTGTCTGTGGTGGGACACAAACATTGTTGAGGTGTACGGAAATGTCCCAGTACATCCATTCCAACTACTGTACACAAGAAGTTGTGTGGCTGAAAGTAAAAGGTTTTGCATAATGCATAAATGTGTCTGAGGTACTGAAGAGTTAATTGAAAATATATGTATATGCATTGCACCACTTTTATTGCACACACTGAGGTCTTACAGAGTGTAAAGGGTAAACCAGACTGCATTTACTATACCCAGATCAATGATGCTTTGCTCACATGATCCTCTCAACCAAAGTTGCTGAAATCTTTAGTCCATTCATCCCTATCCCAGGAGGTGTACACCTAAACCTGTTAGAACAAGTTTAGGCCTGACTTCTGCCAGAACAACGTCCCTAGTTGCTGAATTTTAGTTAGTCAGTAAAGTGTGCATATTTACGTGCATATTTCCTAGCTTTTATTATTGCTACACATACCTACACCACTTACCTAGGTAAAATCCTATCTACAATCAAGTCACTGTTCCTGTTTCTGCACTTGTCCATTGTAACGCTGCTGTTTGTAAACCACCAGTGTACCATGTGCGTTGGGTCTTACTTGCGACGAGCGACATTCTGGGTGCAATGTTCCTGTTGTATTGCCTGGTATGATGTGTGTCTTGCTGTTCTGTCCACTAGGGGTCGCATGTGAGTACTGGCTGAGACTTATAGGCCCAGTGTACACTCCCTATTGGTTTCCCAGCCCACTCCTGCCAGGCACCACCTATATAATGAGGCCACACCTGATGTTCAGCAAGATTGCGCATTCTGCTTTTGTCTGCCTGCATTGCTAGGCCTCTGCCTGATCTGTATGCTGATTCTGATCCATTGCCTGTATATTGGACTTTGTATGCACCTTGTAAATAAACACCATTATCAGCATTACGGAGTCTGGCGCTATCTCTAAGTGTCATATTAGCCCCATTCTGCCTGCTTAGCTGGCTGCCATTTGTGGCACAGTGGGTCAACACCCATGGGGCAATACATCCATGCTGTGAGAAAAGCACACTCAAGTTCTGCATCTTCAAAAGGGAGTTAATCGTCTATGCCAGAGAGGAAAAGGCTGTACAAGGATCTCTTCACAATACACTAATCTCTTAATTTGGCCTTGGAGTTAGTGCTGGTTAGCGATCATATCACAAGATGTCACACCCACGCATTGTGCCACTGGATCAGAGTTGTGTGAGTTAAGTTATCATATTGCACCACAGTAAGTTCTTACTCAGTAGTTTTACAAATTTTGGGCTGAGAACATATTCAACTGAACATATCATATCTACATTAGTTATTACACGTGCAAGTGTTAGAAAGCATAATAGTTCAGAAGAGCTGCTAAAGAAGCAATAATTAAAAGGTCAGTGATCAAATGTCCATTATTTTGGCTAAAAAATCAAATACATTCCAAGTTATTTTAATATAATTGTATTTTAAATTACATCAGAAATGTAATCTGATTATCATCCCAATATTTATTTTTAACAGCATACAAAATGACTGTTGCCTCAGATTTTTCCCAGGTTGCAATGCAGCCAAGACCTGACTCACTAGTCAGCTGATGACAGGGAGCCTGTCTGCTTCAATGGGTGGAGGAATCGCTTGGTGGGAGAGAGATCAATCTGCAACTAATGCAACAGCTGTAGGCACCCTGATTGAAAACCACAGGTCTTTTGAATGGATGCAGCTCATTTATGTTTCAATGGGTGGGGTGGCTGATGTGTGGGAGGGAGGAAAAATGGAATTGTGGGATTTGCAGGCAAAAGAAGAAAACTCAAAAAGGAAACAAATATCAATTAATGGGGTACTCTGGCGCTAAGACATCTTATTCCCTATCCAAAGGATAGAGGATAAGATGCCTGATCGCGGGGGTCCCTTGACAGCTGTCACGCCCCCTCCCATAGGGGAGGGGGCGGAGTGTGACATCACACGGGGCAGAGCCGTGATCTCATAATACTCCGGCCCCTTGATAGGCAGTCATAAGACACGGAGACCCGAACATGCGCCAGGGGCTAATGGTGACGGGGTGCTGCGTTAAAGATCACGGGGGCCCCAGTGGCGGGACCCCCACGATCAGGCATCTTATCAACAAAAAGCTAGCCACAGTGTTATGGTATTCTCACAACATAGCCATTTAGCCCCAAGACAAGTGCAGATCTTTCCTAAGCATGTCCATTACTGTCTGGTAGGTAAGTACTAAAATCACCTTATGGTGGATAACCACTTTGAATTTGTCTCAGGGAATCCTAGTGTCCAATGGTCTATTTCTGGCATTTTGCATAAAGGAACTAGTTCCTTGACAAAAGATTGTGGTTGAGTTACAGGGAATGCTGAGTTAGTTACAACACCCTGCCACTTGACATACTGTATCAGATAAAGAACTACAACTCTCAGCTAACTTCACCATAATTGTCCCTAGACACAATACAGTACCTGTCATGGAATTTTTTTTTTTTTTACATTTTACAGAGACATGTAAAAAGTTTTGAACGGTCAGGGTCTGAACATTTAGACCTTGACTGATCAAAACTTTTGCTATGTCTCTATGACATTGTGGGACTAAAAGGGAAGTCGCACATTGGGCCTCATTTACTAAGAGTGGAGAGTAGTTTTGCTTGTGGGTTTATGTTTCCAACAGGTATTTTTCCATGGTATTTACTATTGTATCTTGTATTTGGCGATTTTCCCTTTGTTTTGTTGTTTTTACACATGCTCTGAGCTGTTGGATTCTCCAAAGCCGAAATCCACTACATTTTATGTGGAAGCATTAGCAAATTTGTAGATTTCTTTTGAAAATGTAGTTTTTTTTTGGAGACACGCCACTTTCCCCTGATGGCCATACCCTTTTGTAGGGGTTTCTGAGTAAAGTGAAGAGTTAGTGGTGTTTTTTGGATTTTTTTGTCGGAAATTCTGGTGCAAGACACATGCGACACAAAAAATCTACTCGAAAAAGCCTTAGTAAATGACAAGCTCCCACACCTGTACTGTGTCTAAGTATCGCTCTGCCATGTGAGGGATTCCAGGAAGCATGTACCATTATTGGGATGAGGAAAAAAATACTTCCTCCATCTTCCATGCAGAAACTACATAGTAAGGACCTTACAACTCAGAGCACCAGTCAAAGTTAAAGGAACAGCAGCACTGTGATTGTGTTTGATACAAGTTTGCTGCAACTATTATATTGTAGTTTTGTGCCTGCCTATTGGGGAAGGTTTGTGCCACATTTCTCACCAGCATGTTATACCAAATAAAGCCTTGGATGTTGATTCAAATTGTGTTTATGTGTTTAAAGGGGTACTCTGCTGCTAGATATCTTATGCCCTATCCAAAGGACAGGGGATAAGATGTATGAGTGCGGGGGTCCAGCTACTGGGACCCCCACGATCTCTGTGCAGACACCCAGCGTTCTGAACATTATGTTCAGCGGGAGGGCTGTAAAGCCACGCCATGCCTCTTTGCAGTCACGCACCCTCCCATAGACATGAATGGAAGGGGCATGACGTGACATCATGACCACGGCCTCCCGATCCCAGCGTTCTGAACATAATGTTCAGAACACCAGGTGTCTGTACGGAGATCACGCCCATCGGCTGGACCCCTGCGATCAGACATGTCCTTTGGATAGGGCATAAGATGTCTAGCAATGGAGTACTCCTTTAAAGCAGACCTGTCAGTAGGATTTTAGTGGTATAACTAGGCCCAAGGCTATATTGGACTTTTCAACATGACACTGGGTATACCTTATTTTTTCCCTCCATTGCCTAGATATGAAGGTCTTTATTATTTTTAGGCGTAAGTGTCTTGGGAGATTGGGGGGGAACCTGTAAGAGTATTGCAAGTGCGCAAATGCCACGAGGGAACTATAGGGGGGTGCAATGCGCAGTAAAATACTCTTCTGGCAGCTTCAAATATGTCCTGCCCTTGCATGCCTTACAAGCACAGAACAAAGGTAGAGGAAGCTGGAAGAAGACCATGTTACTGCACATATGTCACTGGGCCTAAGACCATTGCTAAGCATCGACTTCCCCAACAAACAAAGAACTTACAGGGCTGCCACCTGCACAGATCATGGGTTCCCATGCAGTACTAATACCAACCATAAAATTAAGGTGAATTCTATTCCTTCAACCCCTTAATGACGAGCGCTGTGCAAATAAGGCGCTGTCGTTTGACAGGTCTATGAAGCTGAGCTCGCTTCATAGCTGTTCGGTCCTGGCTACTATCAGTAGCCAGGACCCGCAGCTAATACTGGACACCGGCGATTGGGCCAATGCCTGGCATTAACCCTTTAGATGCCTCAATCAAAGTTGATTTTGGCATCTAAAATGCCGAAAATAGAATTCCGGCAGCTCAGCAGAGCTGCTCGGGATCATCACGATATCCTGATCAGCTGAGAGGATGGCAGGAGGGCCCTTACCTACCTCCTCGCCATTCTGTCCGTCGATGCTCAAGCCAGGCTCTGCAGGCTGGAGCAATCGAACACAGATAACACTGATCAATGCTTTGCTATGGTATACCATTGAACAGTGTATGCAATCTAATCATTGCATGTAATAGTCACCTATTGGGGCTGAAAAAAAGTATATAAATAAGTTAAAAAAAATAGTTAATGAATGTGATTTAACCCCTTCCCAAATAAATGTTTTAATCACCCCCTTTTCTCATAAAAAAAAAAAAAAATATATATATGTATAAACAAAAATATAAACATAAGTGGTATTGCCGCATGTCCGAACTATAAAAATATATTGTTAATTAAACCACACAGTCAATGGCGTACACATAAAAAAATTCCAAAGTCAAAAATTTTGAATTCACTTTGTATACCCTAAAAAAATTTATAAAAATTGTACCGATAAAAACTTTAGATCATGGAGCAAAACTATCCCTCCTACAGCCCCATATACGGAAAAATAAAAAAGTTATAGGCATCAGAAAAGGACATTTTTAAACATGCAAATTTTTGTACAAATAGTAATATATTTTTTTAAAAGAAGTAAAACAAAATAAAACCTATATAAGTTGGGTTTCATTTTAATCGTATGGACCTACATAATGAAGATAAGTTGTCATTTTTACTGAAAAGTACACCGTGTAAAATCGGAAGCCCCCCAAGTAACAAAATATTTTTTTTCAATTTTGCCGCACAACATTTTTTTTGTTTTGCCGTAGATTTTGTGGTGAAATGACTGATGTCATTACAAAGTACAATTGTTGGCGCAAAAAACAAGCCCTCATATGTGTATGTAGGTGGAAAATTTTAAGTGTTATGACTTTTAAAAGGGGAGGTGGAAAAAACAAAAGTGTAAAAATGAAAAAAGCCTGCATCCTTAAGAGGCTAATTTCTAATAGAATATGCATATTTTTCTTGTCTATTTGTTTTACAGTACATTAAGGGTATATGGCATTTTTCAGCACATGAAAGCAAAGCTCAAATTTGCATGTTTTCCTGGCTTATCACGAGCAGGATCCCAGTAGAATACAAAAATCACCAATATCATCTACTATACTACAATTAATGAGTAAGTATAAAAAATATCCGACAGATTACAGAGGACTCCTGTGGTATTTCACAACTTCTATCAATATCCTGATGGTTACCACAGGCTACATTATTATTATTATGCAATGTCTCTTCTGAAGTTCCTGTTCTTAAAGGAACTCTGCAGCAAAAACAACTTATCCCCTATTTACAGGATTGGGGATAAGTGTCTGATCGCGGGGGTCCGAACACTGGAACCCCCCGCGATCTCCTGCACGGAGCGACATGCCTCCTCCATGTATTTCTATGGGAGAGGCGGGGAGGCAGCCTTCCCCCTTCTCCCATAGAGCTGTATGGGGAGGCACGAACCGTCAAACTCTGTGAGGTCAACGCCACGCTTATTAGCCTGCGCATAGCGTGGCAATTCCGGGGCCCCGTTCGGAAGATCGCGGGGGTCCCAGCTGTCGGACCCCCCCGCGATCAAACACTTACCGTATTTTTCGCCGTATAAGACGCACTGGGGGGAAAAAGTCGGTGCGTCTTATACGGCGAATACACCCCTATCGGGTCGGTCCCTGCGGCCATCAACGTCCGGGACCCGCAGCTAATACAGGACATCACCGATCGCGGTGATGCCCTGTATTAACCCTTCAGACGCGGCGATCAAAGCTGACCGCCGTGTCTGAAGAGAAAGAGACACTAACCCGGCTGTTCAGTCGGGCTGTTCGGGACCGCCGCGATTTCACTGCGGCGGTCCCGAACAGCCCGACTGAATAGCCGGGTTAGTGCCTACAGGACACCGGGAGGGACCTTACCTACCTCCTCGGTGTCTTCTCCGTTCAGGGACCCCAGTATGGCTGGCGCTCTCCTTCCTCGTCATCACGTCGTCGCGTACGTGCGTCGGCGTGCGTAACGACGTGAAGAAGGCGAAGGAGAGCGAGGATACCCGGCCGGCAGCAGAGACGTTTCGGAGCGACAGGGACACGGCGACAGCCATGAAGCGACATCCAGGGCAGGGGTGATGGGTCCGGAGTGGCGGGGACACGTGAGTATTACCTCCTATGCAGTGGTCTTCAATCTGCGGACCTCCAGATGTTGCAAAACTACAACTCCCAGCATGCCCGGACAGCCGTTGGCTGTCCGGGCATGCTGGAAGTTGTAGTTTTGCAACATCTGGAGGTCTGCAGGTTGAAGACCACTATTGGGTTCAAAATCTTTATTTTTTTAGATTTTGCACCTATAAATTGGGTGCGTCTTATACGCCGGTGCGTCCTATAGGGTGAAAAATACGGTGTGCCCTATCCTGTGGATAGGGGATAAGTTGTTATCGCTGCAGAAGTCATTTAATAGAGATGCAAAGAGAGAATGCACAAGAGATCAACACAAAATGTTGTAAACCATCTGTAGTCTACTGGATATATACAGAGATACAGCCTAGACGAAATAACAATTTGTGCATATATAACCGTAACTTCAAAGGTATATTATATATACAGGAGAACAAAAATGGAGCAAATATAAGGGTTACACTATTTTAGCACTATTTTAGAAAAATGTTAACATGAAAACTGAACAATTGTTTAGTATCTGTAGGTATAGAGTAGAAAACTGAAGGAGAAAAGTAGGTAATAATATACTTATTAAACTAAATTTGGAGTACCTGTAAGAGGGGAAGCCTAGTTATCTGGTTACATGTAAATAATGGGGGCATATTATAGAATGCTCTGAGGGGGGACATTAGGCACTTGGCACTGTGGTGAGCTTGGGGGATGTAGGTTGAACAGGGGTGTTGCAGAGTAGTGTTGCAGGGTGTAGCATTAACCCTTGATTGTCGCGATGTCAGGGTGCGGGCTTCCTCTAGATATATAAATGTCCAACCACCACCCATCCCAAGAACGATAGGGAGGAATAAAGATTGTCCACAGCAGAAGTAGTAATAAACTGGAAATAACTTCACTGCAGATTTTATGCAGGTGATGATAACAAACAGTATTTTGCAAGAGGACCGGGACTTAGGCTCCTCACAGGTTGGCTGGGACTTTGAGGTAAAATAAGCTTTGATTTTTTGCTGTACGCTGTTCCACTGAATTTAGGGGTATGTTTAGGTTCAGTAGTCACGTAGGATTGGTGAGATTTGAGGCGGATTAACTAACGGTTAAGAATGCGCTGAAGTTGAAGGCTTCAGGCCTAGCTTGTCTTGTAGCTGTGATTACAGATCTGCTTTCTCTGAGATCCGAAGGGAAAGAGAAGGGCAATTATTGGATACAGCGACCTTATATACAGAAGGGGCAGGATCAAAGCTTATTGGTTCCCAGACATGTCAGTCCTAAACCAAGGCATTATGGTTACATCACATGACCTAATCACATGACCTAAAGGTCCTTGAACCTTTGCATAACACAATTCTCCATAAATCACGTGACCAAAAATCCTGTACATAAATTACATTATGATAAAATATATTAAATATATATATACTTTTAAATAGCCCTATGAGGTGACTAGGGGTTAACCCATCAGGAAAGCTCTACCAGCATGGAGGAACTCTGACTGTGGGGACTTACAACAAAGGTACGGGACCAAGTCCAGTACCAGGACACCACAGCACTACAGTTTTGGTAGAAGCCTATCCTGTTTGAGCCTAAGGGAATGTTTACATGGGAAAAACACGCACCCATGTGAAGCACGGTTCCCCATCTCCCAGTGAAGTCAGTGGGATTAGGCCCAGATTTATCAAATGTGTGAGAGAAAAAGTGGAATGACTTTCCCACAGCAACCAATCACAGCTCAGCTAACGAGCCATGGTAAAGTGAAAGCTGAGCTGTGATTGGTTGCTATGGGAAAATCACTCAACTTTTTCCCTCTTTTCTGACACAGAAATGAACGCGGCTCCTGCATCAAAAGCCACACAGGTGTTTCCTATGTAAATGTACCCTAAGGAAGGTGAAAGGGGAAGTTATTCATGTATATCATACTTATATCATATCATTTTCTCTGATAGTAGATACATTTTGTTTAAAGGCAGCGTGGCATTTACAGAGACGATCCCTCCATGCGAGTTGGCGGAACATCATGTGATCATCCCAAAATTAAAAATGCCCTTTCCCATAACCTAGTCTGAGAATTAACTAACACTGCTTCTGCCTCAAGCTTCTTCACACTTCTTTCCAATCACTAAGCACAGTCTGAGCCATCAGATGCCAGCTTGCTCCAGACTCGGAATGCCGGAAGACATGAAATTAAATGCAGATCTGAACTGGTATTTCAGCTACCCTCATACAACTATCACGGCAGAAAAGTGTATCAGACAAATATGTGGAACACTTAAAAATGTAAATGGAGCTAAATTTTTAAGAAAAACTCCACTACATAACTATGAAGAATATGTCATAAACTTGATCATTCTGAATAATCTATAGAGTATATATTCATATAGTATGTGGATATTTCCCACATATGTAGAATGTGGGAAATATTACATCCCCTCATGGTCACGAGGATCCTGGTAATCCTGGCTGCTGGTTACAGAAACCTGTTTTCTGCCAATGGACTCTAGACTAATGGACTATAGATCTGTAAGTGTCTTATCAGAAGATTTCCATGGCTGAATGGAATGATTCCAAAAAACACTCCCATAATCATTCCCATAACTTTATTATTTTGCTGATTAATAAAGCTATGGCTCTAAAGGTTTCAGTTTTTCTTTAAAGAGGTTGTTTGGTGGTATTTATTATAATTATTATTATTATTGTTATTATTGTAAGGGATAAACAAAGAAAACAAGCCTCACTTACTTTCCTGCCTCCCTACCACTGTCATTTGACACTATCTTGGACGTCGCTAACTTCCATTCATGGTACCAGGTCTGGACAAACAAGATATGGTTGGGAACACCTGCTCGGCCAAGACCAAGTACCAGGAAGCTGAGATCAACAAGTAGCTGGGCAGTGTCAGCAAAGCACTCGTAAGCGTGTAGGAAGGTAAGTATGGTTTCTTTTATTTTTTTTCAACTAGTGCACCCTTTTTTAAATAAACAGAATTCTCCTGGACAGTAAAAAAATGTTTTTAACCCCTGAGAATGTAAATATGGGTATTTAGACTTTGTAAGCACAAAACTCTTTCGATGTAATATTCATGGGAATTACTTTCTTATATTGTACCAGTCTTCTATCCCCTGTCCTCTGTGAAGCAGCTATATGAACAGTCCTCTGTACAGATAGTAAATACAACAGTTGCTTCATTCTTAGGGTGGGTTCACACCACGATTTCACTGTATGGCTGCTGGATCTGGTTGGAGGGAGCAAAAACCAGGAGCTCCCATATCCCAGCCGGACCCGGCCCGTATCTAATTGATTTCAATGAGCTGACCGGAGTCAAATGGTGATGAATTTGCACAGAGGGTAATAACTGTTACGCCGAGCGCTCCGGGTCCCCGCTCCTCCCCGGAGCGCTCGCTACACTCCTCTCACTGCAGCGCTCCGGTCGGTTCCACGGACCCGGGGCGCTGCGATACCGCCTCTGGCCGGGATGCGATTCGCGATGCGGGTAGCGCCCGCTCGCGATGCGCACCCCGGCTCCCGTACCTGACTCGCTCTCCGTCAGTTCTGTCCCGGCGCGCGCGGCCCCGCTCCCTAGGGCGCGCGCGCGCCGGGTCTTTGCGATTTAAAGGGCCACTGCGCCGCTGATTGGCGCAGTGGTTCCAATTAGTGTTTACACCTGTGCACTTCCCTATATCACCTCACTTCCCCTTCACTCCCTCGCCGGATCTTGTTGCCTTAGTGCCAGTGAAAGCGTTTCCTTGTGTGTTCCTAGCCTGTGTTCCAGACCTCCTGCCGTTGCCCCTGACTACGATCCTTGCTGCCTGCCCCGACCTTCTGCTACGTCCGACCTTGCTTCTGTCTACTCCCTTGTACCGCGCCTATCTTCAGCAGCCAGAGAGGTTGAGCCGTTGCTAGGGGATACGACCTGGTCACTACCGCCGCAGCAAGACCATCCCGCTTTGCGGCGGGCTCTGGTGAAAACCAGTAGTGACTTAGAACCGATCCTCTAGCACGGTCCACGCCAATCCCTCTCTGGCACAGAGGATCCACTACCTGCCAGCCGGCATCGTGACAGTAGATCCGGCCATGGATCCCGCTGAAGTTCCTCTGCCAGTTGTCGCTGACCTCACCACGGTGGTCGCCCAGCAGTCACAACAGATTGCGCAACAAGGCCAACAGCTGTCTCAACTGACTGTTATGCTACAACAGTTACTACCACAGCTCCAGCAACCATCTCCTCCGCCAGCTCCTGTACCTCCTCCGCAGCGAGTGGCCGCTTCTGGACTACGACTATCCTTGCCGGATAAATTTGATGGGGACTCTAAGCTTTGCCGTGGCTTCCTTTCCCAATGTTCATTACACTTGGAGATGATGTCGGACCAGTTCCCCACTGAAAGGTCTAAGGTGGCTTTCGTAGTCAGCCTGCTGTCTGGAAAAGCCCTGGCTTGGGCCACACCGCTCTGGGACCGCAATGACCCCGTCACTGCCTCTGTACACTCCTTCTTCTCGGAAATTCGAAGTGTCTTTGAGGAACCTGCCCGAGCCTCTTCTGCTGAGACTGCCCTGTTGAACCTGGTCCAGGGTAATTCTTCCGTTGGCGAGTATGCCGTACAATTCCGTACTCTTGCTTCTGAATTATCCTGGAACAATGAGGCCCTCTGCGCGACCTTTAAAAAAGGCCTATCCAGCAACATTAAAGATGTTCTGGCCGCACGAGAAATGCCTGCTAATCTTCATGAACTTATTCACCTAGCCACTCGCATTGACATGCGTTTTTCCGAAAGGCGTCAGGAGCTCCGCCAAGATATGGACTCTGTTCGCACGAGGCGTTTCTTCTCCTCGGCTCCTCTCTCCTCTGGTTCCCTGCAATCTGTTCCTGTGCCTCCCGCCGTGGAGGCTATGCAGGTCGACCGGTCTCGCCTGACATCTCAAGAGAGGACACGACGCCGCATGGAGAACCTCTGCCTGTACTGTGCTAGTACCGAACACTTCCTGAGGGATTGTCCTATCCGCCCTCCCCGCCTGGAAAGACGTACCCTGACTCCGCACAAAGGTGAGACAATCCTTGATGTCCACTCTGCTTCTCCACGTCTTACTGTGCCTGTGCGGATGTCTGCCTCTGCCTTCTCCTTCTCTTCTGTGGCCTTCTTGGACTCTGGATCTGCAGGAAATTTTATTTTGGCCTCTCTCGTCAACAGGTTCAACATCCCAGTGACCAGTCTCACCAGACCCCTTTACATCAATTGTATAAACAATGAAAGATTGGACTGTTCCATACGTTTCCGCACGGAGCCCCTTCTAATGAGCATCGGATCTCATCACGAGAGGATTGAACTTTTGGTCCTCCCCAATTGCACCTCGGAAATTCTCCTTGGACTTCCCTGGCTTCAACTTCATTCCCCAACCCTGGATTGGTCCACTGGGGAGATCAAGAGTTGGGGGCCCTCTTGTTCCAAGGACTGTCTAAAACCGGTTCCCAGTAACCCTTGCCGTAACTCTGTGCTTCCTCCAGTAACCGGTCTCCCTAAGGCCTATATGGACTTCGCGGATGTTTTCTGCAAAAAACAAGCGGAGACTCTACCTCCTCACAGGCCTTATGATTGTCCTATCGACCTCCTCCCGGGCACTACTCCACCCCGGGGCAGAATTTATCCTCTCTCTGCCCCAGAGACTCTTGCCATGTCTGAATACGTCCAGGAGAATCTAAAAAAGGGCTTTATCCGTAAATCCTCCTCTCCTGCCGGAGCCGGATTTTTCTTTGTGTCCAAAAAAGATGGCTCTCTACGTCCTTGCATTGACTACCGCGGACTTAATAAAATCACGGTTAAGAACCGCTACCCCTTACCCCTCATCTCTGAACTCTTTGATCGCCTCCAAGGTGCCCACATCTTTACTAAATTGGACTTAAGAGGCGCCTATAACCTCATCCGCATCAGAGAGGGGGATGAGTGGAAAACAGCATTTAACACCAGAGATGGACACTTTGAGTATCTGGTCATGCCCTTTGGCCTGTGCAACGCCCCTGCTGTCTTCCAAGACTTTGTTAATGAAATTTTTCGTGATCTGTTATACTCCTGTGTTGTTGTATATCTTGATGATATCCTAATTTTTTCGGCCAATCTAGAAGAACACCGCCAGCATGTCCGTATGGTTCTTCAGAGACTTCGTGACAATCAACTCTATGCTAAAATTGAGAAATGTCTGTTTGAATGCCAATCTCTTCCTTTTCTAGGATACTTGGTCTCTGGCCAGGGACTACAAATGGATCCAGATAAACTCTCTGCCGTCTTAGATTGGCCACGCCCCTCCGGACTCCGTGCCATCCAACGTTTTTTGGGGTTCGCCAATTATTACAGGCAATTTATTCCACATTTTTCTACCATTGTGGCTCCTATTGTGGCTTTAACCAAAAAAAATGCCGATCCCAAGTCTTGGCCTCCTCAAGCGGAAGACGCCTTTAAACGACTCAAGTCCGCCTTCTCTTCGGCTCCCGTGCTCTCCAGACCTGACCCATCTAAACCCTTCCTATTGGAGGTTGATGCCTCCTCAGTGGGAGCTGGAGCTGTCCTTCTACAAAAAAACTCTTCCGGGCATGCTGTTACTTGTGGGTTTTTTTCTAGGACCTTCTCTCCGGCGGAGAGGAACTACTCCATCGGGGATCGAGAGCTTCTAGCCATTAAATTAGCACTTGAGGAATGGAGGCATCTGCTGGAGGGATCAAGATTTCCAGTTATTATTTACACCGATCACAAGAACCTCTCATACCTCGAGTCTGCCCAACGGCTGAATCCTCGTCAGGCCAGGTGGTCTCTGTTCTTTGCCCGATTTAATTTTGAAATTCACTTTCGGCCTGCTGATAAGAACATTAGGGCCGATGCTCTCTCTCGTTCCTCAGATGCTTCTGAAATTGAACTCTCTCCTCAACACATCATTCCTCCTGACTGCCTGATTTCCACTTCTCCAGCCTCCATCAGGCAAACTCCTCCAGGAAAGACCTTTGTTTCTCCACGCCAACGCCTCGGAATCCTCAAATGGGGTCACTCCTCCCACCTCGCAGGTCATGCGGGCATCAAGAAATCTGTGCAACTCATCTCTCGCTTCTATTGGTGGCCGACTCTAGAGACTGATGTGGTGGACTTTGTGCGAGCCTGCACTATCTGTGCCCGGGATAAGACTCCTCGCCAGAAGCCCGCTGGTTTTCTTCTTCCTCTGCCTGTTCCCGAACAACCTTGGTCTCTGATTGGTATGGATTTTATTACTGACTTACCCCCATCCCATGGCAACACTGTTATTTGGGTGGTCGTTGATCGATTCTCCAAAATGGCACATTTCATCCCTCTTCCTGGTCTTCCTTCAGCGCCTCAGTTGGCTAAACAATTTTTTGTACACATTTTTCGTCTTCACGGGTTGCCTACGCAGATCGTCTCGGATAGAGGCGTCCAATTTGTGTCTAAATTCTGGAGGGCTCTCTGTAAACAACTCAAGATTAAATTAAATTTTTCTTCTGCATACCATCCTCAATCCAATGGACAAGTAGAAAGAATTAACCAGATCTTGGGTGACTATTTACGACATTTTGTTTCCTCCCGCCAGGATGACTGGGCAGATCTTCTACCTTGGGCCGAATTCTCGTATAATTTCAGAATCTCTGAATCTTCCTCCAAATCCCCGTTTTTCGTGGTGTACGGCCGTCACCCTCTTCCCCCCCTCCCTACCCCCTTGCCCTCTGGTCTGCCCGCTGTGGATGAAATTTCTCGTGATCTCTCCATCATATGGAGAGAGACCCAAAATTCTCTCTTACAGGCTTCTTCACGCATGAAGAGATTCGCGGATAAGAAAAGAAGAGCTCCTCCCATTTTTTCCCCTGGAGACAAGGTATGGCTCTCCGCCAAATATGTCCGCTTCCGTGTCCCTAGCTATAAGTTGGGACCACGCTATCTTGGTCCTTTCAAGATTTTGCGCCAGATTAATCCTGTCTCTTACAAACTTCTTCTTCCTCCTTCTCTTCGTATTCCTAATGCCTTTCATGTTTCTCTTCTTAAACCACTTATCATTAACCGTTTCTCTCCCAAATCTGTTCCCCCCACTCCTGTCTCCGGCTCCTCGGACATCTTCTCCGTCAAAGAAATTTTAGCATCTAAAAAGGTCAGAGGGAAAACCTTCTTTTTAGTGGATTGGGAGGGTTGTGGTCCAGAAGAGAGGTCCTGGGAACCTGAGGACAATATCCTGGACAAAAGTCTGGTCCTCAGGTTCTCAGGCTCCAAGAAGAGGGGGAGACCCAAGGGGGGGGGTACTGTTACGCCGAGCGCTCCGGGTCCCCGCTCCTCCCCGGAGCGCTCGCTACACTCCTCTCACTGCAGCGCTCCGGTCGGTTCCACGGACCCGGGGCGCTGCGATACCGCCTCTGGCCGGGATGCGATTCGCGATGCGGGTAGCGCCCGCTCGCGATGCGCACCCCGGCTCCCGTACCTGACTCGCTCTCCGTCAGTTCTGTCCCGGCGCGCGCGGCCCCGCTCCCTAGGGCGCGCGCGCGCCGGGTCTTTGCGATTTAAAGGGCCACTGCGCCGCTGATTGGCGCAGTGGTTCCAATTAGTGTTTACACCTGTGCACTTCCCTATATCACCTCACTTCCCCTTCACTCCCTCGCCGGATCTTGTTGCCTTAGTGCCAGTGAAAGCGTTTCCTTGTGTGTTCCTAGCCTGTGTTCCAGACCTCCTGCCGTTGCCCCTGACTACGATCCTTGCTGCCTGCCCCGACCTTCTGCTACGTCCGACCTTGCTTCTGTCTACTCCCTTGTACCGCGCCTATCTTCAGCAGCCAGAGAGGTTGAGCCGTTGCTAGGGGATACGACCTGGTCACTACCGCCGCAGCAAGACCATCCCGCTTTGCGGCGGGCTCTGGTGAAAACCAGTAGTGACTTAGAACCGATCCTCTAGCACGGTCCACGCCAATCCCTCTCTGGCACAGAGGATCCACTACCTGCCAGCCGGCATCGTGACAATAAAGGAGAATGAAATAGCATGGGGGATCAAGAAGAAAAGATGTGGCATGGGGGATAAAAAAAGGGGGGATAATTTGGCACAGGGACAATAAAGTGGCACGAGGGGATCAGGAAAGAAGAGGGGTGAATGATGTGGCTGGCAGATGTACAGAAGCATGAGACCACTGTTTAAACATTTATGTTTCAATGGGTGGGGTGGCTGATGTGTGGGAAGGAGGAAGATGGAATTGTGGGATTTGTAGTAAAAAAAAAGAAAACTCAATCAGGAAATACCAGTTCACAAACAGCTAGCTACAGTGTTAAGGTAATCTCAGAACATAGCCATTAAGCCCCAAGACAAGCGCAGATCCTTCCTAAGCATGTCCATTACTGTTTGCCAGGTACGTACTAAAATCACCTTATGGTGGATAACTCCTTTAATTCTCCTGGTAAATGTATTTATTAATTGGCAACTGAGCATTGCCATTAAAAGTTTTAAAAGGGTGTGTCCCTATGCAAGTCTGATACAGCTCAATAAATGCTGATGGTGTTAAAGTATTCAGGGACTTATGTGTGAGTAAATAAATTGGATATGGAATTCTGTTCTATTCTGTAGGTCCATAGGAGTTGAACTCGGGCCAATAAAATATTGCTGGCCTCTCCTGAAGATAAATCATCAATATTTAAGTGTTATATATAGCCAACAGCGCAAAGTGGGGGAAAGTGAGGGTATAGAAAGTGTGACAAAATCGACGGTAGGAAGAGGTTAAAGCAATCAAGCTTAGAAGTAATAAGTGTAGATGGTCACTGGTATGTGTAAACAACAAGTATCCTGAATGTGGATAGTGTTCCCTGATGGAGGAAATAGTACCTGCTATTAATGTGTCATCAGAAATGGGATCCAATGTTGAATCGGCAGTTTTAAGTCCTCTGTTTGGGCAGCAAACTTTGCGTGAGACAGCCCCAGCCGGTGGCGTCTCAACCAAGCAGTGCTGTTGAAAAATCGTTCTTCAGTATGTGATGTCACTGTGGAAGCCTCCAAGGGTCAAAATTACTCCAACGCATTCCAAAAACAAATCGGTTCATCAGGGAGGTAGAAGTCCAATTCAGGCTCAATTAATATTTAAGTTCTAGTAAAATTACTTAATTTAACAAATTGGGTGCAAATAGGTCTAAATAAATTATTAGTTAATATATTTCAAACATTGCTGAAATGGGTTTATTTTCAGTTAACCTATGCCAATGACATCAATACAATTCCATATTTACATGTGTCCATCTTAATAAAGTGCCATACTGTCACATCAGGCAGGAATTCATGCAGCACTGTACTGAGTTACACCCTCTCTAACTGTCTTTTAAGGTGACCACCTTCTTAATAGGTGGCCCCAACTGCGGTGCCGATCCCTACTCTACTAATGTGCAGAATGTAGCTAAGTAAAAAACAAACAAACAACACAATACAAAGGTCAGGACACAACGGGTAAACCAAGGAACATACCAAGGAACACAAAACAGTTACCCTGCAAACTGACAATAGACAGACAGAGCAAAGGTAACAAGAGTGCTAAGACGGGTGATACAAGTGATATAGTAAAACTACAATCACAACCAGGGCTCGGACACAATGCAGGGATTTAAATATCCCACCTGCTGCTGAGGATTAGCCTATCTAGCAACAGTTTCCATTGGCCTGAAGAAGGGGCATATAAATTTGAAGAGAAACAAGTCTTACCCATATCCCGGACCACGACTTATACCAATTACTTCACAAATACTTATTTTGCCTTATAGCTTCTTCAGGGGGTGTTGTCTTGAACCAAATCTGAGGAAGTAGGCAGAACATTTGGAACCAAAGCTGTCTGTCTTCATACTTACAAACAAAGATCATTATCTCTGAGGTTCCAGAATGCTGATGCATGCTCAGGACTGCTCCATTTTCAACAGTCGAACATGATTCTAGTCATGCCCACCTTGGTTCATGCATACCTGGAATTCTCTTTCCCATGGGCAAGCACCCCCATGTTGGGGTGCCATAAGCAGGGCAGCATGATTCTTGACTACAGTCCTAAACATGCACAGGTGCTCTGGAACAACAGAGACAACCAACTCCATATGTAAGTATAAAGACGGCCAGTTTGGGGTCCAAGACAATATCCCCTGAGGAAGCAATAATGTGAAAAGAAAACTAGGGCATAGTTACATGGTTCTTAAGGTTGAAAAAAACACCAGAGTCCATAAAGTTCAACCAATAATCTTATTTAGTCTCTCCTGTGTTGATCCAGAAGAAGGCAAAAAAAAACAAAAAAAAAAACCCTTATGACCTTATGAGGCTGATGCCAATTGCCCCATACTAGGGGAAAAAAAATTCCTTCCCGACTTCAAATATGGCAATCAGAATACATTCTTGGATCAACGTTCTGTCCTGATACATTTATCATTCATAACCTAATGTTATTACTCTCCAGAAACACTTTGAACTCTTTTTTATTGTTCACTATGACCACTTCCTCTTGCAAAGAGTTCCATAGTTCAGTCATAGGTCCAGTCTGGAGCTCACCTACTCATAAAAGCTGATTAGGTTAGTTTGACAGGACTGATCCCTCATAAACCAATGGATATGGAGTCATACATTTATTTTCATTCACATACCCCAAAATGGCCTCTCTTAGAAATCCCTCAAACAGTTTACATACAACCAAGATTAAACTAACAGGCCTATAATTCCTGGGGTCACTTTTTTGTCCCCTTTTTGAATTTTGGCACCACATTTGCTACGTGCCAATCCTGGGGAACTTACCCTGTCCCTATAGAATCCTTGAATATTAGATATAGGGGTCTGTCTTTTACATTATTTAACCTTCTAAGAACATGGGGGTGAATACCATCTGGACCTAGTGATATATCTATTGTGATTATTTTTTTAGGCAGCACTGTACTTCTTCCTTGGTTGGACAGGCATCCTGTACCAGGGGATTTATCTTATCCTGCTGTATTTCACCTGACATTTCAATTTCCCCTAGAACACAGCGGAGAAGAATGTGTTTAATATGTTTGCTTTTTCCTGATCCCCATCTATAACTTCTCCCTCATCCCCTTTTAAAGGGCCAGCACTTTCATTTTTAACCTTTGGGTTGGGAGGTTTGTTTTTCGAAGGGGTGCACTATGGTTCTCCAGCTTATTTGCACATGCTTCTAGTTGTTCTTTTTTTCATATCCATGTTTTCAGTCATTTTATTATGCACATTATCTCGTGGAATGTAAAGGGTCTGAGGTCACCTCATAAAAGAAATATGGTCTTGAGACATCTAAAACGTTTTTCACCTGATGTAATTCTTTTGCAGGAAACGCATTTAGATACATCTGACTACTTCAGGATGCGTAAGTGGTGGGTTGGCGAGGTTATCGGTGGGGTGTAGTGCAGGTGTCCTCATTTTATTTCATAGATCCTTCTCCCATCAATTGATCTCCCAATATCACGATGCTGATGGTAGACTATGAAGAGTCCATGTTAGAACCCCTTCCGGGAACTTTGATATATTTAATGTATATGGCCCCAATGATCGCTCATCTGCTTTTTTTGATCTTATCGCTTTACAGGTACACCAAAGCACGGTTCGGGAAAAGGTGATCGCTGGAGACTTCAACTCGGTGATGTACCATGCTGAGGATCGGTAACGATCCACTTCTCATTTGTCCTTGCAACCTAGCAGATCTACTTTTACACTTCAACCATGGATGTCTCAGGTGGGCCTTGTAGACACCTGGCGTCTCCTACACCCCAATTCTAGAGAATTCACACATCATTCTCATACCCACAATTCTTGGTCCAGAATTGATTATGCCTTTACATCCGTCGCTTACTTCTAGAATTGTACATCACCATATTGAGGATCTAGTTATCTCTGATCACCCCCAGATCTCCCTTAACCCCTTCCTGCAAAATCAGGTACATGTATGTCATGATTAGGGATGACTTCCTGCATCCCCACGTACATGTACCAGATGAGAATAAACTGCCGCTGCGCTGCCGAGCGCTGTGACAGTTTATTGAGCTCGGCTGTACTGCACACCCAAGCCTCCCTGAAGCCGGCCAGGGACCAATTGCAGCGGTCCCCGGCCGGCGCTCACTGCTATTGGTCCATCAGTACATACGGACAATAGCAGGGATCTGGTGCGGGTCACCTCCTTCCCCTTCTCCTCCTTCGCTTCACTGTGTGAAGCGATCGGTGGTGAGGGGGGCCCCATCGGAGGAGGCCACCCGCGGGCATTCAGGATTGGAGGTGCGCTCCGATCCTCGGTTAACCCTGTAGACGCTGCAGTCACTGAGACAGCAGCATCTATTAGGGTAACAGAGGGAGGCATCGCACCTCTGTCACTGATTGGCACTCTGCAAATTGAAAGCAGAGCGCCGATGGGTGCCATGGCAACCAGATGCCTCAGGTAAGGACAGATCTATCCTATGCCTGTCAGTACTGACAGACGTAGGCATAATTCATTGGAGTACAGATGAGTACTCCATTGAATTATGTGTATAATAGTAAAAAAAAAATAGTGTGAAAAAAGTGGGAAAAAGTGAAAAAAAAGTGGAAAAAATTTATAAAAATAAAAAAAATGTGAAAAAGAAAAGAAATTTTTTTTTGAGAAAATATCAAAAAAATAATAATAGCCCCCCCAAATATATCAACATGTCCCACAAAAAAAGAGTCCTCACACAATTGCATCAGTGAAAAAATGTAATAGTTACAGCTCACAGAATGCGGCGACTTACAAACATGATTTTTTAAAAATAATTAGTTTTTATGCCATCAATGAACTAAAATATAAAAAAAGTATATAAATTTGGTATCGCCGTAATCGTATCAACCTGCAGTGTAATGTTAACATGTCATTTATACCGCATGACGAACAACCAAAAAAATTAAAAACAACCGCTGAATAGATTTTTTTAAATGTATAACACCTCATAAAAAATAAAATTAAAAAATGATCAGAGTGTCACATGTACCCCAGAATGGTACCAATGAAAGCGGCAACATTTTTTCAACCCAAGGCCCCTGTTATTATATAGGATGCCAACAATATATAGTAAACTAAAAGGATGCCCCAAAATCCACACAGCACACCTTCATGTCTGAGGCCTATGTGAGAGACACGTAGCGCACAAAGGCCACATATAGAGGATTTCTAAGTACGTCAGAATTCGGGGAATAAATCTTAAGTTTTATTTCTTTGTCAACACCTACTGTGTTACAGAAAAAAAATTTATAAAAAAATGTACCACTAATGTAAAGTACAATATGTCATGAAATAACGATCTCAGAATCGCTTTCATGAGTGAAAATGTTCTAAAGTTATTACCAAATAAGTGGACCCATGTCAGATTTTGAAAATTTGCCTTGGTCATTAACCCCTTAAGGACTTGCCCATTTGGGCCTTAAGGACTTTGGGCCTTTATTTTTACGTTTTCATTTTTTCCTCCTCGCCTTTCAAAAAATCATAACTCTTTTATATTTTCATCCACAGACTAGTATGAGGGCTTGTTTTTTGCATGACCAGTTGTCCGTTGTAATGCCATCACTCATTTTACCATAAAATGTATGGCGCAACCAAAAAAATACCATTTGTGTGAGGAAATATAAAAAAAAACGCAATTTTGCTAATTTTAGAAGGCTTCGTTTTTACGCCGTACAATTTACGGTAAAAATGACATGTGTTCTTTATTCTTTGGGTCAATACAATTAAAATGATACCCATGATAATTTTCTTTTCTATTACTGTTGCGCTTTAAAAAAATCGCAAACTTTTTAACCAAATTAGTACTTTTAAAATCCCCCTATTTTGAAGACCTATAACTTTTTCATTTTTCCATATATGCAGCGGTATGATGGCTCATTTTTTGCGCCGTGATCTGTACTTTTTATTGATACCATACTTGCTTATAAAAAACTTTTAATACATTTTTTATAAATTTTTTGAGAATAAAATGTTATAAAAAAGTACCTATTTTGGACTTTTTTTGTTTTCTACGCTCACGCCGTTCACCGTACGGTATCATTAACACTTTATTTTAATAGTTTGGATATTTACGCACGCGTCGATACCAAATATGTATATATATTTTTTTTTTTTACACTTTTTGGCGGTGAAATAGGGAAAATGGGATAATTAACGTTTTCATTGGGGGAGGGTGTTTTTCACTTTTTTTCCTTTTATTTTTATTTTAATAGTCCTCATAGGGGACTATTTATAGCAATCATTCGATTGCTAATACTGTTCAGTGCTATGCATAGGACATAGCACTGATCAGTATTATCGGTCATCTGCTCTGGTCTGCTCGATAGTGTTGGGCGCGAATATTCGCATTCCAAATTTTTATTGCGAATATTGCAAATTCATGAATATTGCGAATATATTCGTTATATATTCAAAATTACGAATATTCACTTTTTTCCGCATATTCGCATATGTGAACAGGGGTGTGGAAATTTTATAAAAAACTACTTGTCCACGGGACTAAAATGGAGCAAAATCTACTTGTCCCTCACGACGATCCACTTGTCGGGGCCAATTTTCGCTTTTACGCTCTCATTTTTTCCTCCTCGCCCTATAATAGCCATAACTACCTACTATAAGGATACCTTTTAATTTTTCAATAACGTATTCTCTGAACCAAAAAATATATATATATTTAGGGAAGTGAAATTGAAATAGTAAAAGATAATTTTGCAGACTTGGTGATTTTCTTTTCTGCGCCATTTACCTTGTGGTTGAGATAACATGTTAGTTTTATACTTTAGGCGCCTGATTACAGCAATACCAGATTTGTATTGTTTACGTCATGTTTTACTAATTCTGAACTTTTTCAAATTTTTTTAATTGCCATTTTTTAACCCCTGTAGCTTTATTTTTTTTTCCGCATACCAGGCTGTATGAGGGCTCATTTTTTGCGCCATAATCTGTTTTTTGTATCGGTACCATTTTGGCATTGATGTGACTTTTTAATCGCTTTTTAACTTTTTTTTCTGGGATATTATAAAAATTGCAAATCTGTGGTTTGATATTTTTTTTTACATTTACCGTACGGGATACATAATGTTATATTTTAATAGGTTGTACAATTACACACAAAGCGATACCAAATATGTTTATTTTTATTATGTTTGCATGTTTTTATATAGGAAAAGGGGGTGATTTGAACTTTTAACATGGAAGGGGTTAATGCAGCAGTCTTCAAACTGTGGCTCTCCAGATGTTGCAAAACTACAACTCCCAGCATGCCCGGACAGCCAACGGCTGTCGGGGCATGCTGGGAATTGTAGTTTTGTAACATCTGGAGGGGCACAGTTTGAAGACCACTGGGTGTCTTTCAAACTTTTATTAAAACTTTTTTTTTTCTTTTACACTTTATTAGACTTATGAGGAATCATTAGATTCCTCAGACAGATGAATAGATTCTATTGAACTCTATTAATCTGTGCGCTCTGTGATCCATTGATAGAGTCTGGACCAGCCAGGATCTATCAATGACAGAGCCGGGACAGGAGGAAGCAGAGGTAAGTCCTCCGGCTACCTCCATAGTGGATCGCCCCCCTGCAATCGCGCTGCGGGGGGGGGGGGGGGGGGTGATCCACCCCCCTAGCCCACCAGGGAGCATTCACATGTCCCTTTAGACCAGTGGTTCTCAACCTTTTCGGTGACCGTACCCCCCAAGGCCTAAAAGTATGTCCACGGGTACCCCCTCATGCGGAACTTGCGAGCGAGGGGTACCCGCAGACAAAAGGCGTGTTCTTACCTTTATACTAATGCATCCCATCTTAATCCCCTTGTGCTATTATTCCCCCTCCGTCTTAGTCCCCCTGTCCCACAATTCCCACCTCCCTCTGATTCCCTTTTACCATTATTCCCCCTCCATCTTTATCCCCTTGTGCCATTATTATCCAATATGGAACAAGGGGATTAAGATGGAGGAGGGGGAATAATGACACGGGGGATTAATATGGAGGGGGGGGGGGGTTTGATAATTCCCCCCTCCCTCTGATCCCCTTTTGCCATATCGGATAATAATAGCACAAGGGGATTAAGATGGAGGGGGGGGGGATAATCAACCCCCCCTCCTCCATATTAATCCCCTTGTGTCATTATTCCCCCCTCCCTCTGATCCCCTTTTGTCATTTTTCCCCCTCCATATTAATCCCCTTGTGCCATTATTATCGCATATGGCAAAAGGGGGATCAGAGGAAGGGGGGAATGGTGCAAGGGGATTAAGATGGAAGGGGAGAGGGGAGTAATAAAGCACAAGACATAAAATTTCAATGCCTTGTGCTTTATTACTTCCCCCCCCCTCCGCCATTATCCCTCTCCCCCTCCATCTTAATGCCTTGTGCTTCGTCCCATACAGTCCCCCCCCCCCCTCTGTGCCATACAGCTGTTTACCTGGCGTCCTGTGGTCCCGTTGCCTGCTGCTTCACGGGATGTTCCACAGGGCCGCACTGACGTGTGACGTCCCCCTGCGCTGTGCGGCAACTCCGCGCAACGTCAAGGGAGGCCACACGTCTCCCTGGCAACCACGCAGCTCACTCACAGTACCCCCGGCCGCATCTCTGGCCGCGCTACTGTACAGTGAGCTGCCGTGGCGATGCGCTGACAAATGCTGGCCAATGCATGGCCGGTATTTGTCAGCGTTTTCGCGTACCCCAGGTTGAGAACCCAGGTTTTAGACGCCGCTGTCAGCTTTGACAGCGGCGATCTAAAGGGTTAATAGCCAGCTGCGGCGATCGCCGCATGCTGGCTATTAGCGGCGGCCCCCGGCTACTGAGAACAGCCGGGGGTCTGCAGAGTATGGAGCGGGCAGGAATCCCGAGCCCGCTCCATACATACTGCAGAGCGCCGCATGTATCTCCCCGTGCAGACGCGCCTCCTCCCCTCAGCTCTCCGAAGCTACAGCTGGGGGGAGTGAAGGCAGAGGATGCAGGTCTGCACGGGGAGAAGTAAGCCACGCCCCCTCATCTCCCCCCCGCACGTCTGCAGAGCAGGGGAGAGAGAGACATACACAGCTTCTCATCTCCCCTACTCTGCTTCGGATCTGCAGTCTGTATGGAGCGGGCTCCCGACTCCTGCCCGCTCCATACAGACTGCAGATCCGCCGCACTTGTCAGGTCCGGCCCTGCTTGCCCGAAGCCGGGCTAAGGGCCGGACAAATTCACCTGCCCGGCGCCCAAAACTGCTAGTCCGGGGCGTCGGGCGATAGAAATTCCACATCCCTGGTGAATAGTATAACGAATACTACTGCTTGATCGCAGACCAGAGCAGAAGACCAGTGAAAGGCAGCAGAGGCAGGTGAGAGGACCTCCGTCTGCCGTTCTGGATAATCGGATCGCCGCGGCAGCGCTGCGGGCGATCCGATCCTCCATTTTAGTGACCGCGATGCTGCAGATGCCGTGATCTGCATTGATCACGGCATCTGAGAGGTTAATGGAGGACATCCGCGCAATCGCGGATGTCTGCCATTACCGGCGGGTCCCTGGCTACTATCAGCAGCCGGGACCTGCCGCTCATGACCCGAGCATCGCTCTGATGCTCGCGGTTATGCATAGGACGTAAATGTACGTCCTGGTGCGTTAAGTACCAGCTCACCAGGACATTCATTTACGTCCGGCGTCGTTAAGGGGTTAAGGTCAAAACAGGCTATTGAGTAACATAGTTCATAAGGTTGAAAGAAGACCAGAGTCCATCAAGTTCCACCTAATGAGTCCCTACTGAGTTGACGCCCCCTAAAGAAGCCAAGGGCGAAAACACGCGTTCTGGGTTGTGAGGTGAGGTATCTCTCAGCTAGGTGCGCGGCTCATTTTGTATTTCCGTATGTACCTATTGCCATATGGACAGTGTATTTTATGTAGCACATTGCCTGTACTTTTGATACTGTTGAACCATCAGTCTATTACATGTTAATTATCAGAGTTTACCCCTCCATTTCTTCTGTCTGTGTGAATTTCTGTGCATCCTATATGCTTCTTATTACATGTTCATTGTTCTTTTAAACCAATAAAGTTGTTGTTATATATTTTGGATATTTATTACCGTGTGGCCTATGAGGTTGTCAAGGTGGCCAAAGGTAAAAATCTATTAGCCTACCAGTTTTGGTGTATGTGGGTATGTGTATATGTAGTGTTTTACTCTTTATTTTATGTTAGTGTAGTGTAGTGTTTTTAGGGTACATTCGCACTGGCGGGGGTTTACACTGAGTTTCCCACTGGGAGTTTGAGCTGTAGCAGGATATTTGCAACAGTATAAACTTGTAGCGGGAAACTCAGTGTAAACCCGCCCATGTACCCTGTACATTCACATGGGGGGCAAACATCCAGCTGTTGTAAAACTACAACTCCCAACATGCATCAACAGACCATGCATGCTGGGAGTTATAGTTTTACAACAGCTGGAGGCACACTGGAGGGGATACACCTAGTTAGGGTCTGTTACCTAACTCAGTGTTTCCGCACCAGTGTGTAGTGGTCTCCAAACTGTGGCCCTACAGATGTTTCAAAACTACAAATCCCAGCATTCCCAGACTGTCCAGGCATGCTGGGAGTTGTAGTTTGGCAACATCTGAAATGCCACATGTTGCAGAACTACAACACCCAGCATGCCTGGAATGTCTGGGTATGCTGAGAATTGTAGTTTTGCAGCATCTGGAGGGTCACAGTTTGGAGACCACTGTATAGTCAGCACTGGATGGGGTCTCCTCACTGGTCTATAGATCTATGAATTATTACAGTGGCCAGTGAGTGATGAGTGGATACATTTCACTGAACATTGTATACAATGTTCAGTGAAATGTATCCACTCATCACTCACCGGCCACTGTAATAATTCATAGATCTATAGACCAGTGAGGAGACCCCATCCAGTGCTGACACATATTTAATCCATCAGCACAGAGGTCCTTCATTCATAAATAAGAAAACAACACATTTTAGAAATATTCCCTGTGAAGATTGAATCTGCTACACAACTAAAGCCGGCGGATGTGCATAATACCAGGTTTCCGCAGCGCTGCAGTCCCCTTCAGATCGGAACACGCCAACAATGAATCTGTCACACACCTTGAGCCAGCGCATGCGCACAAAAAAAATTTCCACAGCGCTGCAGTCCCCCACAGATCAGGACAAGGCTCCTGTCCACTTTTATTCACAGCAGGCGCATGCGTGAACTTTCTTGTGCCCCTGCAGTGCAACAATTCCCTGTACTATTGCTCAGAATCATGACTAGCCTTCCGCACACTAAGTGTTATGTGCGAGAGGACTAGTACCCTTTCAATATATAACTATATGACCCACTCCTTAATAAATGGATAGGAATCCCCCCATGGAAATGTCAAATCAAGCGCAAATACTGTCAGGACCCGTTCAAACACACTATAAACCCTATGGTATATATAAAACACAATTTTTCTGCTCTAAATACCCTGTGTATCTTTTAACCTGCATATGCCATTTTAAAATTGAAAAAGAGACAGTGCTAGACTTGAGACACGTTTGTTTGTTGGCTCAATAAATGCACTGTTTCACTATTTTACGTGTACTGTGAAGTCCTTGAACACGGATTGCGCTGCTGATGCCCGGAACCTTTTTGAAGTTTTTTCTACCATTGCATCCTATGATCGCCGCGGGTTTCCGCATCGCCGATACCCGGGTGGCTGCACTGTGCTTACATGCTATAAGAGGTGGTTGTGTCTAACACACAACCCCAAAAGGTGATCATAACCACCTCTCATTTTTTCATTTAGCCCCATAAGAAACACTGTCTTTTGCATAGATACAGCTCTCCATTCTTACCATCTCGATATCACCAATGGCTGGTATAGGCAGTGGTCCTGGATATGGCTTGTTTCTAATTTCTATTCTCTAGTCTTTTGTCTAGTGAAGATGGCCATTTTTGCATGAATGGACAGGCACATTTTCATCATGTGATTTCAGTTTGAAGTCTAGAAATTTCTATTTTGCTGGTGACTTGTTTTGCTAATAGGCGAAAGCAGGTACGTCCAGCACAGAAGTCGTGCAAGACCAATCTTTATTTCTTAAAAGCCAAAATCAGGATACAAATGTAACGCGTTTCAAGTGCGTTTTCTTGCACTCTTACTCATTTATAATGATCGAGATTAAGAGTGCAAGAAAATGCAGCTGGAACGTGTTACATTTTGCATTCTGATTTTGGCTTTTAAGAAATAAGGATTGGTCTTGAACGTCTTTTGCGCTGGACGTTCCTGCTTTCGTCTTTTTGACAAATTTGTGCTGCCTTGCACAGTCTGGTACTTAGGAGACTAAAGGGGTGAGCTGGAATACTCTCTTTACTTTTCTTTGTTTTGCTAATAATACACCAATGTACTGTACAGTGGTCCCTCAAGTTACAATATTAATTGGTTCCAGGACAACCATTGTATGTTGAAACCATTGTATGTTGAGACCATAACTCTATGGAAACCCGGTAATTGGTTCTAAAGGCACCAAAATGTCATCCAAAAAATAGGAAAAAGTGAGGATTAAAGAAAAATAAATAGATAACTAATACAGATAAAGCAAGTCCTTACGTATAAAAGTAAGAAAGATCTGCTGGGAGCTATAAATCACTGTCTATGTCAGTGTTTCCCAAGCAGGGAGCCTCCAGATGTTGCAAAACTACAACTCCCAGCATGCCCGGACAGCCAAAGGCTGTCCGGGCATGCTGGGAGTTGTAGTTTTGCAACAGCTGGGGGCGCCCTGCTTGAGAAACACTGGTTTATGTAGAGAACAGGAGCTTCTTCAGGGTCCTGTACTGTACAGGCAATGTCCTAAAAAAGTAATGGAGTCGTCCTCATCTGGTGACCAAAGGAGCAGGTAACCCTGGGTACAGGTAAAGTGTACAGAACATGTAATACCTCCCTGTACTGTAGGGGCACTACCAGACACCAGTCAGTGCATGCACTTCAGTAATACAGGGGTTTTACCAGTAAAATGCCCATTCTGATTGGTCAGTTCTTCCGGCCATTGACACGTTTCACAGATCTGGACTGTCTGTAACATTGTATGTTGAGTCTGGTTTCAACTTACAATGGTCCAGAAAAGACCATTGTATGTTGAAACTATTGTATGTTGAGGCCATTGTAAGTTGAGGGATCACTGTGTACATTTGTAATTGAATTGCTATTTTACATTATTTAAATAGATCCCGCGATGTTTGCCAGTAATGTTAATGTAAGTGCAGTAAGATCATAAATCATCTTTTCATAGCTCACCTTCATTAATCATTGAGGAGGAGGAGCTATAGAGCAGCAGAGGATTGGGATCCATCTTTTATCTACATGTACTAAGTATAAGCCTACACTTTAGACGGTTTTAGAGCTTCAGTCCTCGATTATACTATCGTACCTGTTCAACTACAGAGATAGAGTTACCAATGTCCATGGTTTTCAGAAGGATCCATGTAAAAGGTAGTTCACTTTTTAGTGAACTTCTATTGACTTTTATTTACTTCTTATTATTATACTTAAACTACAGAATAGCAAACAGTAAAAGTCCAATAAATCCTTTTTCAATGGCTGTGGACAACATTTGTAAAAAGTGTCACATTTGGCACATCCATATAGCAAAGGAACCATAGAAAGTGGTGCACGAAATTGTAATATAAATATTTTTTTTTTTTATCACAGAAATGTCTAGGAAACCTGTTGTGTGTAAATATTCCCTTAAGTGAAGGGTCACCTGACCATATTAAGCTGCGTATTTGCTGCTGAGCATTTTTCGGAGCATTGAGGTCAATAGATGTGTATTCACAAGAACAGTGTCCTGTGCATATTTGATGCACAGCATTTGAAGCTGCATATTTAAAGGGGTTATCCAGGAAAAAAACTTTTTTTATATATCAACTGGCTCCAGAAAGTTAAACAGATTTGTAAATTACTTCTATTAAAAAATCTTAATCCTTTCAGTACTTATGAGCTTCTGAAGTTAAGGTTGTCCTTTTCTGTCTAAGTAATCTCTGATGACACGTGTCTCGGGAACCGCCCAGTTTAGAAGAGGTTTGCTATGGGAATTTGCTTCTAAACTGGGCGTTTCCCGAGACACGTGTCATCAAAGATTACTTAGACAAAAAAGAACAACCTTAACTTCAGAAGCTCATAAGTACTGAACGGATTAACATTTTTTAATAGAAGTAATTTACAAATCTGTTTAACTTTCTGGAACCAGTTGATATATATAAAAAAAGTTTTTTCCTGGAATACCCCTTTAAAGCTGTATTCAATCATTTAGTTTACATTAAAATCTGAAGCTTTAAATCCTGCGCATCAAAAATGTAGAGGATACTGTATGTGTGAATACACCCTAAGCGTAGGGTCACACGTGCTGTATTTTGCTGCATATTTGCAGCAACCACCGGAGACCAGCAGGCGGACCAAAAGAAGTTTGACCGGGAGCTGTGGGGGACCAGGGTAAGCTAGTATCACTTATTTTAAATTTTTACCAGACATATAAAACAACATATAACATTTTTTTAAAACCTGGTATACCCTTCAAGTTGTGTCCACGCACTTTGTAAATTTTTGACAACACATCTCAGCTTAAATTTGTGGATTTTCCTGCAGGTCCAAAGTGGATTTCCCCCCATTCTTTCATGTGCAAGAAGTCCACAGCATGTAAAATCCCTTCCCTTCATCTGTTTCTTTAATGCACTGCAGATTTTACCTGTTTCTTACAGTTGCGGATTTGTGGGATGTTTATTCAAGATTCTCAACCTTTACGAGTACATTTATAATCCTTTCTAGGTCTGTCTTACAGTCTAGAACGCTCGATTGATTACCTGGCACTATCCAGGTTCTTTTGATACCAGGTACATACATTTTTCCATACCGCTTTGTGGTTTTATTAAACGCTTTATGAAAACTGTGATTTAGTGGAATGAATGAAGTCTACAGCAACTCTTATGTAACTGACAGCTGAAGGCTTCCCTTCTACAAAGTGTAGTACATTATTTATTGAGCTAATAAGGGAACAATCTGAGGGAAATGTGTATAAATCACTGCTACATAAAAAGTGCGTTCTTTGTGCACGGACAGTGGAGGTCACATATTGTCACCATAAATTACACGCTCAAGGCTTAACACGCCAAAGTAATGTCATAAACCTCCTATAAAAAAAGCTTCCATCCTTTTATTGCAATGGCCGTTTGCTATTTTTACATGGAAGATTGATGAAATTTGTTGCTAATTTTAGTTTTCTATGATACATAGTAAAGGAACTGATGATGTGTGCGAAATCTTGGAAACCCAGCTTAACTAAGTTATCAATAAGCAGCGGTCTCAAAGTGTGACCCTTTAGATATTGCAAAACTCCAACTCCCAGCATGCCCGGACAGCCAACGGCTGTCCGGGCATGCTGGGAGTTGAAGTTTTGTAACATCTGGAGGGCCACACTTGGAGACCGATGTCAATAAGGGACCCTTTCCATTGCAGTACAGTACAAGGGGAAAACACTTTAAACCACTTATGTTGATGGAAAGAAATTATATAATTTACAATACTTGAGTGTATACCTAGAAAGTGAATAAAGAAACCTAGATGACTGCTATATATGATCGGCGTGGCATACAATGCATCTACTTTGGGATTTGTCTGTCCCCAATGAAAGTGTCACCTTCAATAAAAAGTAATTAGCATTGCGAACATTTGGCTGATATTGTCTGAAGTTGGGTATTACTAAGGTTCTTATAAAATGTATGTACTTATCAGACCACTGCCACCCAGGAGTAACGGAAGGATGGTGACTTTAAAGAGGTACTTCAGGAAAGTAAACCCATAGCCCATCCTTTCCCTCTCGTAAACGTATTTAATTGTCCAAATATCATTCATTAGCTATATAGAGAAGTTTCCCCTCTTTTAGTTGTCACTTACATGCAGGAAGTGAGGAAAATAGGTCATACTGTCATCCTCTGTGTTTCTGTCCAAACCTCTCTCTGAAAGCAGCCCCCACCTTCCTGAGAGACACAGACCATGTGGTTTCTGCCCTGCACTGATGATGGTCTCTTCAGTCCTGGAAGCTGGGAGATGTGTGCAGCCTCTGCCAATCAGACACTGAACTTCTCTCTGCTGCTCAGAGCAGCGCTGTGGTCCCCGTAATTGTCTGTACCGAGCCCCAACTCTCCCACAGAGTGGCGCATCATCACCCCCACCCGGAGCCAGGGCCGCCAAGCCCTCTCAATTTATCTCTGTCGGCTATTTTCGTCTCTCCCATAGAGATATATGGAGGGGGTGTGGCGGCCCCCACTTTGGGCGGGGTCATGATTTGCCACTCAGTGGGAGAGCTGGGGCTTTGTACAGATGATTGCGGGGGGGCACAGTGCTCGGACTCCCCTCAATCTAAAACGTATCCTGCGGATAGAGGATACGTTTTTCTGTACTGATCGGCACGAGATTTCTCCTTTAATAGTAAAAGATGACCGTCACCTATATTAGGAGTCTTTGGTGCACATTGCTTGGAAGGCTTGGTCTATCTCACCCCCGCAAAGTGTCGCTAAGACGCATATGTACATTGGTAAAAGCATTATGCACATTGACATAACATAAGAAGGTTTATTTGAGTGTGACTGAACAATATAGATGCTTTAACAAAGGCCATATTGCTCAGCCGAAATGTCTCCCTTGTCAATAACCCTCTTAGAGGACCTCATTTTCCGTGGCGATGCTGCCATTTTACATATGCTTCATATTGTCATCTGTAGTCGTTCCCTCTATATCACGTTTATTTTGCAATGTGTGTATTTCTCTGTGAAGGCTTTTCAGGAATTTTTACCTTGCTTAATCCAGTTACCAGCTAATTTTAGGTACCTGGAATGCAGAAAGACAGTATTATGTCGAAATATAATGTATGGATGAGATTAGTTGAATAGTGTTATTATTATTATTTGTTGATCTCTATTTAGAACATTATAAATGACTGGCAGAGAGCTGCCTGTTTATCACAGAATAGTTCACTCTGTCACTCGCTATAAAATCACAGATCAGATTCTTTGGCTATATCTGAAGCCAGCTTTTTAACAGTAGACTTGGCTGTTGATCCTGTCTTAAAGGGAAAATAGAACTGAAATAAAAAGTGAGGGAACCTGTTACATTGGGCAGGGAAAAGTGCGGCCCTAAACTCAGCAAAACCTCCGTCCCTACCTCCCTAATAGTGTGGCCCCAACAGTAGTGTCAGTCCATATACTGTATAAGGTGCAGGGTGTAAAGGTAAAATAAAACACAGTGCAGAAGTTTGGAATCAGGTCAGGACATGAATGGTTAACTGGAGTGCAAATCAGAGAGCACAATAAGGCAAACAGACAAACATATAGATAGTAGAAGAAAGCAATGTGAGACAGGCCAAACAAAGGTAGCAACAAGGAACAAAACGATAGGCAGAAGGGACAGTCAAAGGCAAGCAAGGGTCAAACCAGACAGACTACAAGGCACAGAACAGCAAACTGAAGAATGGTCAGGAAACAGGCGGGAGGTCAGAGAAACCAGACTAAAGCTGGTATACAGGTATGAGCTGTTATCATGAGCAGGGCTGGGACACACTGCAGGGATTTAACTATCCCATCTGCTGCTATTTGGACCAGCACCTGTAACTCCTGAGTGGCCAGAACGCAGCATGTGAAGTCTAGCCAGGGGCAGTCATTATAGAACCCTTTGGAATTACCTGTATTTTGACATTAAAGGGGTACTCTGGTGAAAAAAAATGTTTTCAAATCATCTGGAGCCAGAAAGTTAAACAGATTTATAAATTACTTCTATTTAAAAATCTTAATCCGTCCAGTACTTCTTAGCTGCTGAATACTACAGTAAACTACAGAGGAAGTTGTGTAGTTCTTTTCAGTCTGACCGCAGTGCTCTCTGCTGACACCTCTGTCCATGTCAGGAACTGTCCAAAGCAGGAAAGGTTTGCTATGGGGATTTGCTCCTGCTCTGCACAGTTCTTGACATGGTCTTACAGCCCTTATAGACCCTTGTTTTGATAATTTAAAAACAGTAATTTATTCCTATGCATTAAAATATTCTCATAGCTACAAATGTAATTGAACAGTCGTGACACCTTCAAACTGATACCTAAATAACTGATGTACAGTGATCAGAAAAGTGAGCAAGTCAGGTCTAAATGCTATAGTGACTAAGGGGGAGATTTATCAAAACCTGTGCAGAGGAAAACTTGCCCAGTTGCCCATAGCAACCAATCAGATCTCTTCTTTCATTTTTCACAGGCCTTCATAAAAATGAAAGAAGCAAGCTGATTGGTTGCTATGGGCCACTGGGCAAGTTTTCCTCTGCACAGGTTTTGATAAATCTCCCCCTAAATGATCTGTTTTATAACATCGACCATCCGTCTACCAGGATATATAGGTCAACCCGTATCTATACCTTTTGGTCAAGAAAAAAGGTGACTTCACATTGGACACTTCACATTCACGACAAATCCCCCTTTTTTTAGTGAGCCAATTCCCAGATACTTATTTGACGCAAAGGTATTAACTCACCACAAAGATCAGGTATTAGCCAAAATTAGATACATCTCTTGTGAATAGTGAGTAAATTATAAATGCAACATTACAGTTTTGTGCCCTCTCGTTCCAGTGGATTTTCTTTGATAGTCAGATTTACTTTGTCCTTTGCTAGTGTATTTGGTTGGATTTCCCTGAAAACAAACTACCGTATTTTTCGCCATAAAAGACGCACTTTTTCTTCCCCAAAACTGGGGGGGAAAAGGTGGTGCGTCTTATACGGCAAATACACATTATAACCCTGTCATATCGTGGCGGTCCCTGCGGCCATCAACGGACGGGACCCGCGGTGATGCCCTGTATTAACCCTTCAGACGCGGCGATCGTGGCATCCCGAACAGCTTACAGGACACCGGGAGGGACCTTACCTGCCTCCTCGGTGTCCGATCGGCGAATGACTGCTCCGTGCCGGGATCCCTTGCATGGCCGGCGCTCTCCTTCGTCATCATCACGCTGCATAGCGGTGTGCGTAGTGACGTGATGGCGGCGACAGAGAGTTAGGATCCTGGGCAGCAGAGACGTTCCGGAGCGACGGGGACACCCCGGGGATGTGGCGACAGCGATGGAGGGCGACATCCAGGGCAGCGGTGACTAGCGGTGACGGGTCCGGAGCGGCGGGGACACGTGAGTTTTACCTCCTATACCAGTGGTCTTCAACCTGCGGACCACCAGATGTTGCAAAACTACAACCCCTGGCATACCCGGACAGCCAACAGCTGTCTGGGCATGCTGGGAGTTGTAGTTTTGCAACATCTGGAAGTCCGCAGGTTGAAGACCACTGTCCTATACTTTACATTGTATTTGGTTCAGAATCTTTTTTTTCTGATTTTTCTCCTTTAAAATTGGGTGCGTCTTATATGCCGGAGATTCTTATATGGCGAAAAATACGGTACTTTAACGTTGGTCAGGTATGTGCAAAGTAGCTGTGCCTATTTGTGCCAATTTGCACAAACTATCTAGGGACATATGGAAAAAATTAAGAACCGGCCCTCTTTTCGGGTGTCTGCACTCAGGGCCGGACTGGGTATGAAAACCAGCCCTGGAAATTATTGCATACCAGCCCCACAGCATTGCATCATTGTGCCAGCAAACGGCCACCGAGCACAGATGTATCACTTTACGTGGGGCACAGAGGAAGAGAGGTGAGGATAGGAGGGGGGCAGAGGAAGAAAGGTGAGGATAGGAGGGGGGCAGAGGAAGAAAGGTGAGGACAGGAGGGGGCAGAGGAAGAAAGTTGAGGATAGGAGGGTGCAGAGGAAGAGAGGTGAGGATAGGAGGGGGGCAGAGGAAGAAAGTCGGGGATAGGAGGGGGGCAGAGGAAGAAAGTTGAGGATAGGAGGGGGCAGAGGAAGAGAGGTGAGGATAGGAGGGGTGCAGAGGAAGAAAGGTGAGGATAGGAGGGGTGCAGAGGAAGAAAGGTGAGGATAGGAGGGGCGCAGAGGAAGAAAGGTGAGGATAGGAGGGGCGCAGAGGAAGAAAGGTGAGGATAGGAGGGATGCAGAGGAAGAAAGGTGAGGATAGGAGGGGTGCAGAACAAGAAAGGTGAGGATAGGAGGGGTGCAGAGGAAGAAAGGTGAGGATAGGAGGGGTGCAGAGGAAAAGAGGTGAGGATAGGAGGGGGGCAAAGGAAGAGAGGTGAGGATAGGAGGGGTGCAGAGGAAGAGAGGTGAGGATAGGAGGGGTGCAGAGGAAGAGATGTGAGGATAGGAGGGGCGCAGAGGAAGAAAGGTGAGGATAGGAGGGGTGCAGAGGAAGAAAGGTGAGGATAGGAGGGGTGCAGAGGAAGAAAGGTGAGGATAGGAGGGGCAGAGGAAGAGATGTGAGGATAGGAGGGGCGCAGAGGAAAAAAGGTGAGGATAGGAGGGGCGCAGAGGAAGAAAGGTGAAGATAGGAGGGGTGCAGAGGAAGAAAGGACAGGATAGGAGGGGGGCCGAGGAAGAAAGGTGAGGCTAGGAGGGGGGCAAAGGAAGAAAGGTGAGGATAGGAGGGGTGCAGAGGAAGAGATGTGAGGATAGGAGGGGTGCAGAGGAAGAGAGGTGAGGATAGGACTCTCCTTCTATTAGATATCCCCCCCTTTAGGCAGGCAGATATGTTGCAAGCAGGCTTCAGCCACCAACACCTCCCTTTCCACCCTCCATAGACAAATAGATCGCCCCCCTTTAGGCCATAGGTTGGAATGGCTTCCATAACCCCCCCCCCCCCCCCCCCCGTTAATTTTGCTGCACAAAAAACATAGCAAAAAGTTACCTTTCACCGCACCCACGCAGAGCCGTTCCGTCCGGGGCATGAACGTCCGTGTCATCGCGTAGGCGGCGTGATGACGTCATATCATTGTGCCACCCATGCCATGACATGGACGTCCTGCATGGCCTCCCGTCGGTAGATGGAGTGAGTGGCGGGGCTGGGAGCTTATAGCTCTCTGCTCTGCCACTCTGCGGCCGCAGGTCTTGATAATAGTGTGAAGCGGCGGCCAGCCCGCGCTGCTGTCGCATTGGGCAGCGAAGCACGGGCCGACCACTGCCAGCCCAAGGGGCGAGCAGCCTACCGGGGATTATCCCGGTATCCCGGTAAGTCAGTCCGGCCCTGTCTGCACTGCTTTCAAAATGGGGAAAAACCTGACAGAAGCACTTGATAAATCTGCAGGAAAAACTCAAAACATACCGAAAATGCAGAAAACCCTACAAAAAGTGCCTAATTTCTTGTTAGTAAATCTAGGCCAATAAGTTGGTAGAGTCAGGAACCTGTCTGTTATGCGTTATGAACATCATTTTTAAATAAATAAGCTGTTTTCCATGTTTGTGTTTTGCATGACTACAAGCCAGGATGTTCATTAATCATTTGACTACAATATCACTTGGATATATCAGGACTGTCTGGAGGGCTCTGATCATTGTGAGCCCCGGTTGATCACTAGTGGTATTATGGCCCTCTAGAAAAATAGCTTAGTGGAGCTGACAATTATTGGCATACCTTATAATAATATGCTACAAATGTCTTTGATAGAACAATCTCTTGAATATCTCCCATTTTCTCTCCAGTTCTATGAAATCTAAGACATAAATTCCTTGAACAATAAGCTTTCATCTTCCTTCTTGTTTTTATCAGATGTGGTATTGCGAGGATGTGAGCTTCCCTGTGTTCCTCCAGCGGTGAATCCATATAAGCAATAATGTTTATTACCATTAGTCATACCGTATTCCGCTCCATTACTCAGTGACTAATACTGTTATAGTGTTTAATAACTGAAATCCTCCCATAAGATCCTTACTAGTTTTAATGGGGTACTCCGGCGGAAACCTTTTTTTTTTTTTTTTTTTTTTTTTAAATCAACTGGTGCCAGAAAGTTAAACAGATTTGTAAATTACTTCCATTAAAAAAAATCTTAATCCTTCCATAACTTATTAGCTGCTGAATACTACAGAGGAAACTATTTTCTTTTTGGAATGCAGAGCTCTCTGCTGACATCACGAGCACAGTGCTCTCTGCTGACATCACGAGCACAGTGCTCTCTGCTGACATCTCTGTCCATTTTAGGAACTGTCCAGAGCAGCATATGTTTGCTATGGGGATTTTCTCCTACTCTGGACAGTTCTTAAAATGGAAAGAGATGTCAGCAGATGTCACGATTCCGGCTGGCAGGTAGTGGATCCTCTGTGTCAGCGAGGGATTGGCGTGGACCGTGCTAGTGGACCGGTTCTAAGAGGCTACTGGTTTTCACCAGAGCCCGCCGCAAAGCGGGATGGTCTTGCTGCGGCAGTAGCAACCAGGTCGTATCCACTAGCAACGGCTCTACCTCGCTGACTGCTGAGAAGGCGTGGGACAGAAGGACTAGGCAGAGGCAAGGTCAGACGTAGCAGAAGGTCGGGGGCAGGCGGCAAGGTTCGTAGTCAGGAAGGGTAGCAGAAGATCAGGTACACAGGCTTTGGACAACACTAAACGCTTTCACTGGCACAAGGCAACAAGATCCGGCCAGGGAGTGCAAGGGAGGAGACTAGATATAGCCAGGGAACAGGTGGGAACCAATTAAGCTAATTGGGCCAGGCACCAATCATTGGTGCACTGGCCCTTTAAGTCTCAGAGAGCTGGCGCGCGCGCGCCCTAGAGAGCGGAGCCGCGCGCGCCAGCACATGACAGCAGGGGACCGGGACGGGTAAGTGACCTGGGATGCGATTCGCGAGCGGGCGCGTCCCGCTGTGCGAATCGCATCCCCAACGGCCAAGACAGTGCAGCGCTCCCGGTCAGCGGGACCGACCGGAGCGCTGCAGGGAGAAAGACGCCGTGAGCGCTCCGGGGAGGAGCGGGGACCCGGAGCGCTAGGCGTAACAGTACCCCCCCCCTTAGGTCTCCCCTTCTCTTGGTCCAGTAACTGCCTCCCCTGGGATGAGGACACCGGGAAAGAATGGAGGGTTTCCTCAACGGCAGGCAGTACAACAGGAGTGGGAATGGGGAGGGAGGGCAGAGGGCGAGACCTGGCACGGGGCAGTGTGACACCAGGACGGGGGCCATGGGGTGGCACAGAGGCTTGCCTGACGGGACTGGGAGGGGGGGAGAGGCACTTCCTGTGGCAGGCAGAGTCCCAGTTCCTGATCTCCCCGGTGGTCCAATCAATGGTGGGGGAATGAAGCCGGAGCCAAGGCAGACCGAGGAGAACCTCAGAGGTACAGTTGGGGAGAATGAAAAATTCAATCCTCTCAAGGTGGGGTCCAATAGACATGAGGAGGGGCTCAGTGCGGTAACGCACGGTGCAGTCCAATCTGGCTCCGTTGACCGCGGAAATGTAGAGCGGCTTGACGAGACGGGTCACCGGGATGCTGAATTTATTAACAAATGACTCCAAAATAAAATTTCCTGAGGCACCGGAGTCCAAGCAGGCCACGGCTGAGAGGGAGGAGCTGGCTGAAGAAGAAATCCGCACGGGTACCGTGAGACGTGGAGGAGCAGACTTGGAACCAAGAGACGCCACACCCACGTGAGCTGGGTGCGTGCGTGCGTTTCCCAGGCGTGGAGGGCGGATAGGGCAATCCACCAAGAAATGCTCGGTACTGGCACAGTAAAGACAGAGATTTTCTTCCCTGCGGCGATTCCTCTCTTCCTGGGTCAGGCGAGACTTATCCACTTGCATGGCCTCCTCGGCGGGAGGCCCAGGCGTAGATTGCAACGGATACTGTGGGAGAGGTGCCCAGAGATCTAAGTCTTTTTCCTGGCGGAGCTCTTGGTGTCGCTCAGAAAAACGCATGTCAATGCGGGTAGCTAGATGGATGAGTTCTTGCAGATTGGCAGGAATCTCTCGTGCGGCCAGCACATCCTTGATGCGACTGGATAGGCCTTTTTTAAAGGTCGCGCAGAGAGCCTCGTTATTCCAGGATAGTTCTGAAGCAAGAGTACGGAATTGTACGGCATACTCGCCAACGGAAGAATTACCCTGGACCAGGTTCAACAGGGCAGTCTCGGCAGAAGAAGCTCGGGCTGGTTCCTCGAAGACACTCCGGAGTTCAGTGAAGAAGGCCTGGACTGTGGCTGTGGCAGGATCATTGCGGTCCCAGAGCGGTGTGGCCCAAGACAAGGCCTTTCCTGAGAGAAGGCTTACTACGAACGCCACCTTAGACCGTTCTGAAGGAAACAAGTCCGACATCATCTCCATATGCAGGGAACACTGAGACAAAAATCCACGGCAGAGTCTGGAGTCCCCATCAAATTTGTCCGGCAGGGACAAGCGGAGGCTAGGAGCGGCCACTCGCTGCGGAGGAGGTGCAGGAGCTGGCGGAGGAGATGGTTGCTGCTGTAGCAGAGGCAGAAGTTGCTGTAACGTGGCGGTCAACTGCGACAGCTGCTGTCCTTGTTGGGCAATCTGCTGCGATTGCTGAGCGACCACCGTGGTTAGGTCAGCGAGACTTGGCAGCGGCACCTCAGCGGGATCCATGGCCGGATCTACTGTCACGATTCCGGCTGGCAGGTAGTGGATCCTCTGTGTCAGCGAGGGATTGGCGTGGACCGTGCTAGTGGACCGGTTCTAAGAGGCTACTGGTTTTCACCAGAGCCCGCCGCAAAGCGGGATGGTCTTGCTGCGGCAGTAGCAACCAGGTCGTATCCACTAGCAACGGCTCTACCTCGCTGACTGCTGAGAAGGCGTGGGACAGAAGGACTAGGCAGAGGCAAGGTCAGACGTAGCAGAAGGTCGGGGGCAGGCGGCAAGGTTCGTAGTCAGGAAGGGTAGCAGAAGATCAGGTACACAGGCTTTGGACAACACTAAACGCTTTCACTGGCACAAGGCAACAAGATCCGGCCAGGGAGTGCAAGGGAGGAGACTAGATATAGCCAGGGAACAGGTGGGAACCAATTAAGCTAATTGGGCCAGGCACCAATCATTGGTGCACTGGCCCTTTAAGTCTCAGAGAGCTGGCGCGCGCGCGCCCTAGAGAGCGGAGCCGCGCGCGCCAGCACATGACAGCAGGGGACCGGGACGGGTAAGTGACCTGGGATGCGATTCGCGAGCGGGCGCGTCCCGCTGTGCGAATCGCATCCCCAACGGCCAAGACAGTGCAGCGCTCCCGGTCAGCGGGACCGACCGGAGCGCTGCAGGGAGAAAGACGCCGTGAGCGCTCCGGGGAGGAGCGGGGACCCGGAGCGCTAGGCGTAACAGCAGAGAGCACTGTGCTCGTGATGTCAGCAGAGAGCTCTGTGTTCCAAAAAGAAAATAATTTCCTCTGTAGTATTCAGCAGCTAATAAGTACAGGAAGGATTAAGATTTTTTAATAGAAGTCATTTACAAATCTGTTTAACTTTCTGGCACCAGTTGATTTAAAAAAAAAAGTTTTCAACCAGAGTACCTCTTTAAACCTAATTTATGAGGATGGCACAGCTCTCCTCATAAACTGTTTGCTAGTAGGGCGACTAACCTATGTTATGGGCTGCCAGACATCTAATGACTGCTCCTAAGCTTGACTGTACTTTCTACAAGTCTCAAGTTCCAAAGAAATTTGATCCCAAGCTGGGTCATTTATAGTTCTTTTTATCTGATCCAAATATGATACTCGCTGTAAGATTTCCATTCTCTTTTAACATAACATTTTAAATCCATGGAGATATCTCTGGGATGGGAAAAGATTAACAAGTACCAAAGTTCAATGAGTCTTGGAAGCATCACATACGTTTCAAGCATTTTATATCATGTATGAAGCTAGAAATTTATGCAGTAGATTGTTTAATGGTACCTGTCATTAGTAATAAAAATTTATAGATTATAGATTAGCATTTGAATTACTTTTCTAATATACTTCTTTATAACATTTTGAAAATGTGTGTGTTAAATTAACCCCTAATATTTTGGCCAACAAGGGGTCCTCCTTCTGGTCCTACCTGCAGTCCTGCTAGCAGATTGTCTCCTGCAGCAGCTTGGCAAAGACAAAAGTCAGGAAATGCAGGTGGGACCTCAGCTCAGCACAGTGAAATGTATAGAGCTGAATATTCCTGCTCCCTTTGCCTATGAGCTGAGCTTGACTGAAGAGTCATGATACCTTTGGTGCATAGTGCTGAATGTTGTGCTGAATATTTCTGCTCCCTTTGCAAGCTGCTGGGCAGAGCTGACACACTGTAGAGTTCAGTGCTAAGAGATGACGGCGGTGTGTGGAGTCTCAGGCAATCACTGCCCCTCTTACATTGAACTGTTCTCGGCTGTATGTAGCAGAGTGAGGGAGGAAGTTCTCCCCAGCAGGGCTTCAGATGATGTCACACTTGCTGGGGAACGCCTATTGCCAGTCTGTGGAGTTCACGGAGACTGAGCAGAAGATACTGAACAATGTCAAATAAAATAAATAAATAAAGGTAGGGGGTGGTTAATCATGATAGGGAGAGTGAACTGGGATTATTTAAAAATGTATCAAGCTCATGACAGGTACTCTTTATTACACAAACTTTTCAGGAGAAAAGGAATTATACTGGTAGCCTTGGAAGGTCTTATTCCTTTTACATGTAAAGATTCACCATGTGGTGGACCAGTGACAAACAGTATGGCTGCCAAAGTATTAAACAGGTAACCTACCATGTTAGAGGTGTTGCATATCCCCTATCCACAGTATAGGGGATTGGTATCTAATCACGGGTAGTCCCGGCCCTCAGTGAGAGCATGTGCTGTAAATGGCTTGACCTTGATGCATTTGTATGGGAATGCCGGAGATACAGACCTCCCCATAATAAGATACTTATCCCTTATTCTGTGGATAGCTGATAAGATCATTTTCACCAGACAACCCCTTTAGAGAGGACCTGTGGTCTGTACAAAAAAAGGCAAGCTTTTTTATATCATTTTGTAGCCTCAGGTTCCCAAGTGCCAACATTGTTTTCATCCTGTTCCTACTTTTTGGTTGACTTTCTGCACTATTCCCTGAATAGTCACAGGGGTGGGAACTTTATTTAAAAAAGGGGTGTGACTAGGCTGAAGGGTTGCGATTATATGGCTAGGGTGCATAAATCGGGCTCAGAGGGTGTAAATATTAGACTGAGGGGGTGTGAATCATGCTCTGAGGGTGTGATTATGAGGCAGAGGGTTCATGAATCGGACTCAGTGGTGTGACTATGAGGCTGAGGGGGTGAGGCGAATTAGGCTTAGTGGTGTGACGCCCCCTCCCATAGACTTGCATTGAGGGGACGGGCGTGACGGGGGCGGAGTCCTGGTGTCACAGACTTCCGTTCCCGTAGTCGCGACTCAGACCCTCCAGCGCTTCCGCACAAAAAACAGGTGGGTGCCGCATGCAATACTGCGAGGGTCCCCAACGGCAGGACCCGAGATCAGACATCTTATCCCCTATCCTTTGGATAGGGGATAAGATGTCTAGGGTGGGAGTACAACTTTAAATGGAGGCTATAAATATGGTCAGATTGGTATATTTTGCATGTCGATATCAGTGCACCTGATCATTCTAAGTTGATATAACATTTTGCAAGTGACATTTGGTATGAACTCAGCCTGGAAAACAGTATTTTGACACTATTATCCCACTGCAGAGGTCTTGCTGACCTTGATGGTCTTGTAGTTTCAGACACAGCTACTCAGTCAGCAATCTTTTTTTAACATTGAGTATGCTTGGCATCTCTGCTAAGCTATTTCAGCATTTGCATACAGTATAGGACATACTGAGGTCTGTTAACGTCTCCTGTTTATGTCACCACTGCTCATCTTACAGATATTGCCTTTATATTCCCAATCTGACTTTTCTTTCCAGCGTGAATTATATTTTTAATGTGGAAATTGTAGTCTGTGGGCATACAGGTTGCTTAGTAACTATGCCTTCCAGCAGTGGTTTTCCGTACCATTTACAATTTTTGGTACTGGCACTCAGTGTTTCTGCCCTTTATAGCACAATAAGCAGCAAATGGCGCCTACTACTTCTTTTTTATATTCCTTCTATCAATATCTCTTTGATGACCAGCATTAGCCCAGGAAAATGTGCAGTCACACAATGTTCTGTTCAGTAATAGACAAGGTTTCGGACACATGTTCCTATCGTTATTTCATTAACATCAATATAAAAATAGAGCAAAACAAACAGTATATGTGATAAATAAACTGAAGTATTGTGTTCCCTGGGGGATAGAAATAAGGTTCTGTTCATACCTATTTCAATCCTCACGTATGACCAATACAATGTAGTCACTAGCAAACACAATGGTGGCACACTACTCCATATCATTGACATGCTGTGCCATATGTGTGCATACAGAAGCAGGGACTTCTTTCTATAGCCAGATTTCCTGCTATTCCTATTGGCACTGCATTGTAGTGAGTAGTGATACACAGTACTCTGTGCATTGCCATTCACTGTACAATACAATCCCCAGGCTTGTGCCAGAGTGCCCAGCCTGACAATTGTAGTAAGCGATGATGCACATAGCACTGTGTGCATCGCTGCTCACTGTACATTGGTTGGGTGGAGGAGCACCTGGCCCAGTAAATGTAGTGAGTGATGATGCATACAGTACAGTGTACTGTATGCACTTTTGCTCATGTACACTTGTCTGAGTGTAAGGGCCATAGCGTGTTGGTGCCCTGCGGCATCATCAAGTCATGCTGCCACAATGTGTATTAAAAAGGCTACATTTATAGCACATTGTTTAGTAAACGCTGCATTAAAACTGCTACTGGCATCTCCCTTTGCAATTGCCAACCAATGATATCCCAGATATCTCGATGGGCGACAAGTCCAGAGATGCCTTAGGCCATGTAAGCATGTTTAAGCCATGCAGGCTGCTCAAAGTATTATCAGCAACATGCGACCTGGTGTTGTCTTGTTAAAAAATGTCTACTGGAAAACGGTGGAGAAATCAATGTTATGTCAAGATGTTATTGTAGCTAGAAAGAAGACTAGAGGGGTCAGGCTACCATACTTTATGCCACCCTGCACCATAATCCTGGGTATGTGACATTCCCTTGTGTAGGACACTTAATGGCGTTGCCTATATGGTTTCCATACCAATCTCTGGCTATAATTATGTCCTACACAAAAGCAGGACCCATTGCTGAATAAGATAGACTTCCATTCCAGCCTAAATTGCTGGTCTACTCTGCTCAATGAAGGCCTCTAAAAGCAGTGGCATGAGGTGAGCACCTATAGCTGGGTGTCTGGCTTGTAGCCCAATGTTGTGTAAGTTTTCTGATGGTTTGTGTAGACACTGGTTAACGCCCTAGGCTTGGTGTGTGATGTTGAATTTTATGCTCAGTACAGAATGGATCAGTAAACACCATTTTTTTTAAATCTGGTAATCCGTCTGTACAGATGTATACTTCTTTGCACCTCTTGTTGTCATTCCAGTTCCTATTTGGTGTCCCAAACACTGGGACATGCAATGTTAAACAGTGCTGACATCTTGGCCTACATACATAGCAATTTACTGGAGTAATAAACCAAGGTCTCTCACTTGAAGTGTTCTGTTCCTCTTGGTTTGCAACAAGTGATAATAACTGGCATGTTGGAGAACAGGAGGCATCACAGTATTGTGGTGGATGAGGTAAAATGTCTATTTCAGAATATGCTTGTTAAAATGGTCACTCACTAACTCACTCCCCCCTCCCATCATGTTTGAAACAATGTGTATAAGATGGTGCCTCCAGAGAGCTACACCCAAGATGATAAGACCCATGTGCTGGATGAGGAACACCTGCAGATGAAAGAAAGCAATCACGAGGAAAGTTATTCATGACGTATAGCTTTGCGCACGACACATTGTTCCAGACTATAAAAACCCATGTAACTGTTGTAAATACCGGAAGTATCATTTGCTGAACTTTGTATCAGAGTGATTTTCTTCTCTCATGCATGCACTGATCCTGATACCTAATTGGGAAGGGGGCAGATACTCATCTGATATGGGTCCGGTTCCGAACCATTTTAGTATCATACTGTACTGACATGATTGCACTAGCCACCGAGCTAGATTCATAAAAATGTGATCTTAGCAGCACTTGCTAAAACTTTTTGCATAAATGTATGGCTCGTCCTTCCTAGTGTTGCAATTTCAATGGTAAGCATGGCATATTCCCAATTTAATGCTACTCATGTCCATAGGTTGCAAAGAAAGCATCAACCACATTTGCTGTTAGCACATTTAGCAGGCTATATTCTGTGCCATTCTCTGCCTCTTTAGTGGATGTGCCCTATTGGGCTCTGTAATAGCTGCCATTAGTGAATGTACCCTTTGGAAATCAGACACAGAGATGCTGCATCATACGGAAAGTTTGCCATATGTATTTTTACAAGTAAATATTTGGCTCTTTCCCTTGGCTAAGGATCTGTATATCCAGTAAAATCCTGTTAGCTCGTGTTAATGATAGCAATCTCTACCTGCAGACAGACAGGATCCACAGCTTCAGGGGCAGTCATCCATTAGATACAGTACATGGTCATTACATCTGACAAACAGTACAGTACACAATCTGGTCAAACAGGAACATCAAGTGAATTACGTAATAAATAATCATCTAATGTGGTTCCTAATGATTCCTGGAACATGTAAAAGTCTTTGATGCACGACTTGACACACACATGACACAATTAAAAAAGATGTTGATCTCCAGCATTTACAAATTGTATGAACACTAACAGTGAATACACTTTAATTATCAGAATTTCTTCCAAGCTGAAAAGTCTTAGAGGGTTACTCCGCCCCTAGACATCTTATCCTCTATCCAAAGCATAGGGGATAAGATGTCTGATCACGGGGGTCTCCCTGCTGCACCTAGTCTTCATTTAGAGCATCGGGTGCAGCACCGGAGGCTCGTGATGTCACAGCCATGCCCGCTCGTGACATCATGGCCATGTCCCCTCAATGCAAGTCTATGGGAGGGGGCGTGACGGACATCACACCACCTCCCATGAACTTGCATTGAGGGGGCGTGGCCGTGACATCATGAGCCTCCGCCTTGAATTGCCAGTCATCCGGCACGTAGCAAAGTTCGCTCCATGCGCGGGATGTCTGGGGTGCCGCAGCTGAGATTGCAGGGGTCCCCATTGGCAGGACCACCACAATCAGACATCTTATGCCCTATCCTTTGGATAGGGGATACGATGTCTAGGGGCGGAGTACCCCTTTAAAAATAAGTCCACTGCCCTGAGATTCCAACAGCAGAATGCAGGCTACTGTGTGAAGCTGCGTATATTGCACCTTCGGCACTGCGGACTCCACTGTTGAGAGAAAAATCTGGTTACATATTTATAATTTAAATGGAAATTGTCCCCATGAAAATGCTTTCCAATCTATCGGCATGATCTTATAAAGCAGAAAGAGCCATTACTCTTTTATGTTTCCATCCACCCAGTCACATGAAGACTAGTTTTTTCGCAGGACCATTAGTTACAATATTATTAGTGCCAGTGCATATGTGGCCAACATTGTGGTCTGCACTATTTACAGTGGTCCAAACAATTTATCTACAGTGTAAAAGACTTTGGGGTTTCCGCAGCACTGGTCTCTGGTTTAGGGAATCAGTGTCTTAGGGTTGCTTTGGCCACTAGTCATACAGTGAGGACAGCTATTTGGTCTATTAGTGGGACAGGACAATGAGGGCTCTGACACAGCATCTAATTTTGGTGCTTGGCACCATATTTACAACAGGCAATTACCTAGACTAAGTGCTGGTGATTCTGCTGATACTCTAGCTCTCATACTCTGTGTTCTTGTGCGTATTAGCTCTTCTTGCTTCTGACTATTGGAAAGTGTACCTGTTTAACCTCTTGCCTGCCAATTGTATTCATACCTTCTCTTGTGCCTACTGACTGTTGAACTGTATACCTTTCTAACACCTGGATTGCCAATTGTGTTACTGCCCTCATGGTTTCTGGCCCCTGCTAGTCAACCACTGTAATGCCCTCCTGGGTTCCCTGGGTCAGTGTGCGGCTATTTAAATTGCACCTGTATGCTGTCACAACACTCTTCAGACACAACCTAATGTCTGCCAGCCAGGAACATCGGGTTGTGTATGAAGAGTCTTGCAGCAGGCTTTGGTAAGTCATAGGGAAAGCCTTAGATCTTGCGAACCAGAGGAGTGTTAAGCATTGTCGGCTTCTTTGAGTTCATTTGGCTGTCATTCAAGCCACAACTGTTAATATGTAAATGGTACTCAAGTACTCAGGGGGCATTACCCAGCACATTAAGATCCCAGGGTTAGCCAGCCTACATGCCCAACATATGCTTAATCCCCTTTGAGACTGCCACTAGAGTAGATAGGTTGGCCCTGGGCTCTTGCCATGATGGGGAACGCCTCCTATGCATAGCATATACAGTGTAGCAAGAGAAGGTGGAGTCAGCTCACCCAGCATTGACCCGCCGCGGCACAGGAAGGTGCGGACCTCACCAATATGTAGACAGAAAAAGAGGGAGTCCAGCGCAGCAATTTCAAGCAGATGTGCGGTTTATTATAATTTGCACACAGGACAGGCATGGAGGTGACGCATTTCGGCCCGTGGCACCCGGCCTTACTCATCCACCGGCCAAAATGCGTCACCACCATGCCTATCCTGTGTGCTGTATGCAAGTTATAATAAACCGCACATCGGCTTGAAATTGCCGCGCTGGACTCCCTCTTTTTCTGTCATATACAGTGTAGCTACATCTGTTCAGCGATCATACACATTCTTTCTCAAGGTCATACAGAATAATACTCCTATCTAATTACATAGGCTAAGAGTGAGAATAATTTCCACCAAAATTATAATAAGCTGATCTTGTTAAACATATTCACAATGTTAGATGTGATATATGGGACACCACAAGAAATTGTATTATTTGTGTAGGTAACCTATAATAAATTGTGCTGCGCAAGTCAGCAAACAGCTGCTCAGTTTTATTATCCCCTTAGAGGTTTAGTTGTTCTCTGGTTGCATCTGTTCACTCCTTGCAAGCAGGGCCACCATCAGGGCAGCACAGGTGGTACTCCTGTGTTGTATCCAGGTACACAGGGGTCAAAATTTACTTAAGCTTTTGTTACTCACCCTGCATGGGAACTATGAAGGTAAATGATAGGTTCCTTGTTGTAAACTTTGTTCCCAACATAGTAGTAACATAGAGGGGCATTTACTAAGGGGTTTAGTCATTTTTTCTGACTATTTTTGGCGCAAAATTGTCGCAATTGCGCCTACCCTATTTTTCGTGCGACTTTCTCTAGCAAGAGCTAGGAAGTCCAAATTTTTTTTACCCGCTTGATTTACGCTAGTTTTCATTTTTGACTTGCAGTGGTCAGGTATTTATTAACTGAGACAATCGCAGTTGCGCATTAAACTGTCGCAACGGCCGTAAAAATTTACTAAATTTACTCCAGCTCCAACATGGAGCAGAAAAAGCTACTGCCGCCCGGGCTCTGACATACTTTCTCCCCGCTACCCTCACTTCGCTACAGGGACACTGCAGTGATTTATATCCCCCCCTCTCACCTGCCAGCGCCACACAACTCCCATCTGTCTGCTAACTGTTGCAAGACTACAAGTCCCAGCATGCCCTTACAGTGAGGACACTCTGGGAGTTGTAGTCTTGTAGCAGCGGGAGCTGAGCGGCGCGGGCGGGAGACAAGGGGGGGGGGATATCAGTGTCCCCATAAGTGAGGGTAGCGGGGAGGCAGTTTGAGGAGCCCGGGAGGCTGCACTGTAATGTCAGCCTGGGCTCCTGCCCTGAGAGCCAAAGGCTTTGGCTGTCAGGGCATGCTGGGTGTTGTAGTTTTGCAGCAGCTGGAGGGCCACAGTTTGCAGACCACTGGTTTGTGGTCTGTAAACTATAGTCCTCCAGCTGTTGCAAAACTAAACAGCTTAAGGGGACCGGCGAAAGAGGTTCACTTACCCTTCCGAGGCTCCAGCGACGATCGGTGCGGAGATCGTCGGGCGGCACTGTCGCGCGGCAGTGTCTTGCGGCAGTGTCGTGCGGCGCTGGATCCTACGGAAGCCGGTAAGTTGCCCAAGCCCTAAAACAGTGTCTTTGGCTGTCCAGGCATGCTGGGAGTTGTAGTTTTGCAACATCTGGAGGCACCCTGGTTGGGAAACACTGGCCTAAAACAGTGTTTCCCAACCAGGGTGCCTCCAGATGTTGCAAGACTACAACTCCCAGCATCCCTGGACAGCCCTTGGCTGTCCAGGCATGCTGGGAGTTGTAGTTTTGCAACATCTGGAGGCACTCTTGTTGGGAAACACTGGCCTAAAACAGTGTTTCCAAACCAAGGTGCCTCCAGATGTTGCAAGACTACAACTCCCAGCATGCCTGGACAGCCTTTGACTGTCCAGGCATGCTATGAGTTTTAGTTTTGCAACATCTGGAGGCACCCTGGTTGGGAAACACTGGCCTAAAACAGTGTTTCCCAACCAGGGTGCCTCCAGATGTTGCAAAACTACAACTCCCAGGTTGGGAAACACTGTGCCCGGCCTCCGCCCCACCTTACTGTAAGGGCATGCTGGGAGTTGTAGTCCTGCAGCTGGCGGCAGGGGACAAGCTTGTCACTTGCCCACACATCTCTTGCACCACACAACTACAACTCCCAGCATGTCCTTACTGTAAGGGCATGCTGGCAGTTGTAGTCGTGTGGGGCGGGAGATGTGTGAGCAGGTGATAATAAATGTACTAACCCAATTTTTTTTTCTTCTCATTTCAGATCCGTGTATCCTGTGGACTCCTTCGGATTCGGTGGACTACTTCGATGACCAGCGTTTTTCTTTGTTTGATTTTAATAAAATGGTTAACGAGGGCTTGTGGGGGAGTGTTTTTTGTAATAAAAATTTTTTAAAACCTGTTTTTTCCTTACTTTACTAGACAGGCTTAGTAGTGGAAGCTGTCTTATAGACGGAGTCCATTACTAAGCTGGGCTTAGCGTTAGCCACAAAAACAGCTAGCGCTAACCCCCAAATATTACCCCGGTACCCAATGCCACAGGGGTGCCGGGAAGAGCCGGTACCAACAGGCCTGGAGCATCAAAAATGGCGCTCCTGGGCCTAGGCGGTAACAGGCTGGTGTTATTTAGGCTGGGGAGGGCCAGTAACAATGGTCCTCGTCCACCCTGGTAATGTCAGGCTGTTACTGTTTGGTTGGTATTTGGCTGAGAATGAAAATAGGGGGGACCCATGCGTTTTTTTTTAAATAAATAATTAAATATTTAAAAAAAACACATAGGGTCCCCCCTATTTTTATTCTCAGCCAAATACCAACCAAACAGTAACAGCCTGACGTTACCAGGGTGGGCGAGGACCATTGTTACTGGCCCTCCCCAGCCTAAATAATGCCAGCCTGTTACCGCCTAGGCCCAGGAGCGCAATTTTTGATGCTCCGGGCCTGTTGGTACCGGCTCTTCCCGGCACCCCTGTGGCGTTGGGTACCGGGGTAATAATTGGGGGTTAGCGCTAGCTGTTTTTGTGGCTAATGCTAAGCCCGGCTTAGTAATGGACTCCGTCTATAAGACAGCTTCCACTACTAAGCCTGTCAAGTAAAGTAAAAAACAGGTATAAAAAAAAATTATTAAAAAAAAACACTCCCCCACAAGCCCTCGTTAACCATTTTATTAACATCAAGCAAAGAAAAACGCTGGTCATCGAAGTAGCCCACCGAATCCAAAGGAGTCCACAGGATACACGGATCTGTAGAAGAAGTAACAAAAAAAAAAAAAGAGTAAGTACATTTAGGGAGAAAAAAACTGTGTTAAAAAATGTAATAAACACACACACACACACACACTAAACGCCGTTTACCACTATTCTGAGCCATGACTACAATTTAGTTATTGAATTATTTAGATGTGGTGAAAAATCTAAAAAAAAAACTCAAAAACAAAAGATCCAGAAGGAAACCTAGCAGCCAAACCTATTCAGACAGCAGGAAAAAGGAACAGACTATTTTTTCTACTACATGAAGTAAATTTCCCACTTTTGCCTATGTGTGCCAAATTTATTAACGCCATGCAACAATTTTGTAAATTTGTCGCACATAGTTAAAAATTAAGTAGAAAAAAACAGGGTAAAAACCAGACTACATAGTAAAAGATTAGTAAATGCCCCTCATAGTTCATAAGGTTGAAAAAAGACCAGAGTCCATCTGGTTCAACCTATATCCCTAATGAGTCCCTACTGAGTTGATCCAGGGGAAGGCAAAAAAAAAACCTCATACTCGAGGTAAAAATTCCTTCCCAACTCCAAATATTGCAATCAGATTAAATCTCTGGATCAACATGCTGTCCCTAAATATCTAGTATACAGAACCCTCAATGTTATTATTCTTCAAAAAAGCATCCAGACCCCTTTTGAACTCTTTTACAGAGTTCACCATGACCACCTCCTCCGGGAGAGAAATCCATAGTCTCACTGCTCTTACAGTAAAGAACCCCCGTCTGTGGTGGTGTAGAAACCTTCTTTCCTCTAGACGTAGAGGATGCCCCCTTGTTATAGATACAGTCCTGGGTATAAATAGACCATGGGAGAGATCTCTGTACTGCCCCCGATATATTTATACATAGTTATTAGGTCGCCCCTAAGCCATCTTTTTTCTAAACTAAATAACCCCAATTCTGATAATCTTTCTGGATACTGTAGTCCTCCCATTCCCTGTATTACCCTGGTTGCCCATCTTTGAACCCTCTCCAGCTCCACTTTATCTTTCTTGTACACTGGTGCCCAGTACTGTACACAGTATTCTATGTGTGGTCTGACTAGTGATTTGTACAGCGGTAGAATTATTTCCTTGTCGTGGGCATCTATGCCCCTATTGATGCACCCCATGATTTTATTTGCCTTGGCAGCAGCTGCCCGACACTGGTCACTACAGCTAAATTTACTATTAACTAAGACCCCTAAGTCCTTTTCCATGTCAGTCTCCCCAAGTGTGCTCCCATTTACTATGTAACCCTGTCCCGGATTTTTCCTCCCCATGTGCATTACCTTACATTTATCAGTGTTGAGCCTCATCTGCCACTTCTCAGCCCAAACCCCCAAACTATCCAGATCCATTTGTAACAGTGCACTGTCCTCTATTGTGTTTACCGCTTTACAGATTTTAGTATCATCTGCAAAGATTTCTACTTTACTATTCAACCCCTCTACAAGGTAATTAATGAATATATTAAATAGAACAGGACCCAAGACTGACCCCTGTGGTACCCCACTAGTAACAGTCACCCAATCAGTAAAAGTTCCATTAATAACCACCCTCTGTTTCCTATCACTGAGCCAGTTACTTACCCACTTACACACATTCTCCCCAGTCCAATCCTTCTCATTTTATGCACCAACTGTTTATGTGGCACCGTATCAAATGCTTTGGTAACTTCCATTTTAGAAAAGAGTAAATATACAACCCACAGTTAGAATTATGTTCCCACATTCCAAAATAGGGTACAAGATAGAAGCTGACTGTTTAGAAGCCCTAGAATAGCATGCTCCTAGAGCAATCACAAATTCCCCAAATAAGTATTTTAAAGGGAACCAATCATCAGATTTTACCCTATATAATGCTTGGCAAAGCGTTATATGGGGTAAAATTGTTTTTTTTATTTTCACCATTCCCGGGGGACGCTCCTGCCCCCTGGGATGGTGAAGATATGAAGTTATAAACTAGTCACCGCCACCGCCGTAAGTAGTCACCTGGGCGGGGAGCTCTTCTCACCTACTCCCGTTCTTCGGCCGGCAGCGACGCCCCCTCCGCTTGATTGATGGGCAGCGTCATCGCTCTGCTTTGTCTGTTCAGTGAGCAGAACAATGACGTGGCCCATCAATCAAGCGGAGGGGGCGTCGCTGCCTGCGGAAGAACGGGAATAGGTGAGTGGAGCTCCACGCCCAGGGGACTACTTACGGCCGTGGCGGTGACTAATTTATAACTTCATATCTTCACCATCCCTGGGGCAGGAGCGTCCCCCGGGGATGGTGAGGACAACAATTTTACCCTATATAACGCTTTGCCAAGCATTATGTAGAGTAAAATCTGATGATTGGTTCCCTTAAAATTTTAGGTCCAGGAACAATGCAATGTATCATACTACAGTATGTAACTAATGTTACTATTTTTCCATCTATGTTGTCAGGCACAGAGAACAGATGAAAAAGTGGCTTTGTAATCAAAAGATAGTGGCTGATTTCAATGGGTGCCATGAAAGGCTACCTTTAATACATGGGTGTAACTAGAATTCATCAGGACCTATAGCAAAATGATAGGAAGCGGAAACCAACTTTTTATGCCCTACAAAAATATTTCCATCAGCTTGTAATCAGTAGTGTTGAGCGGCATAGGCCATATTCGAATTCGCGAATATTCGCGAATATATGGACGAATATTCGTCATATATTCGCGAATATTCGCATATTCGTTATATTTCCGTTTTATTTTCGCATATGCGAACATTCGCGTATGCGAAATTATCATGTGAAAATTAGCATATACAAAATTTACATTCGCGAAAATTCGTATATGCGAAAATTAGCATATGCTAATTTTCGTATATGCGAATTTTTGCATGGCAGTCTCACACAGTAGTATTACAGCCTTCTTTACACCACACAAGCTGGAAGCAGAGAGGGGTGATCACTGTGATGTGTACTGTGAAGAAAAAAAAAAAAAAAAAAAAAAAAAAAAAAAAAGAATATTCGTAATTACGAATATATAGCGCTATATTCGCGAAATTCGCGAATTCGCGAATATGCGATATTCGCGAATAATATTCGAATTGCGAATATTCGCGAGCAACACTAGTAATCAGGGAACTGCAGCTTGGAAAGACCTTGTCCAAAGCAGTTGTACAAATTTTTTTGACTTTAGAAGGCTATGAGTGGATGCAGCATAATTTTTGGGGATCTCACTATGGAAACCAACCTCTGGGGTAACTTACCTTAATCTATTCTTTGCAGTATAGCATACCATCATAAAGCACCATTTTAAAGTAAACTTTGTTTTATTTGACTCATCAGTGGACATGTTCTCTTATGTTGTCCCACTTATGTAAAAACCAACCATGTACAGTGATCCCTCAACTTACAATGGCCTCAGGTTACAATATTTTTAACATACAATGTATTTTCTTGACCAATGTAACTTGAAACCATACTCAAAATAATGCAACAGGCAGTCTAGATCTGCAAAACATGTCAGTGTCTGGAAGAACTGACCAATCAGAATGGGCATTCTCTGGTAAAACCCAGTGAAGTGCACACACTGACTGACTGTCTGGTAGTGCCCCCTACAGTACAGGGAGGTACTACATGCTCTGTACTACTCTTTACTTGTGGCAGGGTCAGGGCCAGATTAAGGCTGCCTGGAAGATGGAGCACTTCATTATGATGGACCCCCCGACAGTTCCCCCACATTAGGTGCAGTATAGTTCCCCCACATTAGGTTGGCTGTATAGTTCCCCCGCATTAGGTTGCAGTTCCTCCACATTAGGTTGGCAGAATAAGTCCCCGCACATTAGGTTGGCAGTATAAGTCCCCGCAGATTAGGTTGGCAGTATACATCCCCGCACATTAGGTTGGCAGTACAGTTCCCCCACATGAGGTTGGCAGTACAGTTCACCCACATTAGGTGCAGGATAGTTCCTCCACATTAGGTGCAGTATAGTTCCCCCACATTATGTGCAGTATAGTTCCACACAGTAGGTGCAGTATAGTTCCCCCCACATTAGGTGCAGTATAGTTCCCCCCACATTAGGTGCAGTATAGTTCCCCCCATATTACGTTCAGTATAGTTCCCCCACATTAGGTGCAGTATAGTTCCCCCACATTAGGTGCAGTATAGTTCCCCCACATTAGGTGCAGTACAGTTCATCTACATTAGGTGCAGTACAGTTCCTCCACATTAGGTGCAGTACAGTTCCCCCACATTAGGTACAGTATAGTTCCCCCTCATTAGGTGCAGTATAGTTCCCCCACATTAGGTGCAGTATAGCTCCCCAAATTAGGTGCAGTATAGTTGCCCCACATTAGGTGCAGTATAGCTCCCCCAAATTAGGTGCAGTACAGTTCTCCACATTCGGTGCAGTACAGTTCCCCCACATTAGGTGCAGTACAGTTCCCCCACATTAGGTGCAGTATAGTTCCCCCACATTAGGTGCAGTATAGTTCCCCCACATTAGATGCAGTATAGTTCCCCCACATTAGGTGCAGTATAGTTCCCCCACATTGTGTGCAGTATAGTTGCCCCACATTAGGTGCAGTATAGTGCAGAATAGTTCCTTCACATTAGGTGCAGTATAATTCCCCCAGAGTAGGTGCAGTATAGCTCCTAGGGATGTAAGAAAAAATCGATTCTCGCGATAATCGCGATTTTTTCATTTGCCGATGCTGAATCGATTCAAAATATTTTTGAATTGATTCTTTAAGGGATGTGGAATTTTTATCTCCTGACGCCTGACAGCATGTCCTGGGCATCAGGAGATAAAAGTTCCACATTTGTGGAGCCGGGCAGGCCGGATCTGACACGGCGTCGCTCTGGGTGTATGGAGCGGGCTCCGACTCGTGCCCGCTCCGTGATAGGCTGAAGCTCCATGTGACGTGTCGGGCTAACAGGAAGTAAGAAGAATACAGCCCGGGGACCCAACACCTGTACCGGAGCTCCGGGGGCTCGTTGGCAGGTAAGATAAAGTGCGTTTTCTTTTATTTTGCAGCCCGGACGTGATAACATGAGAAAAGTGAGCACCGGAGTACTAGATCGCCGCTGTCAAAGCTGACAGCGGCGTCTATTGGGATCTATGAATGCTCCCAGGTGGGCGATGTATCGGGATATATCGCGATGTATCGTCACCTAGACGGTATCGCGATATATCGGGATATATCGAATCGCCACACTGGTATCGCGATTCGAATCGAATCGCCAAATTCTTGGCGATTCACACCCTTAGCTCCCCACATTAGGTGCAGTATAGCTCCCCACATTAGGTGCAGTATAGCTCCCCACATTAGGTGCAATACAGTTCCTTCACATTAGGTGCAGTATAGTTCCCCCTCATTAGGTGCAGTATAGTTCCCCCACATTAGGGGCAGTATAGTCCCCCCACATTAGGTGCAGTATAGCCCCCCACATTAGGTGCAGTATAGTTCCCCCACATTAGGTGCAGTATAGTTCCCCTATATTAGGTGCAGTGTAGTTCCCCCACATTAGGTGCAGTATAGTTCCCCCACATTAGGTGCAGTATAGTTCCCCCACATTAGGTGTAGTATAGTTCCCCCACATGAGGTGCAGTATAGTTCTCCACATCAGGTGCAGTACAGTTTTCCACATTAGGTGCAGTATAGTTCCCCCACATTAGGTGCAGTACAGTTCCCCCACATTAGGTGCAGTATAGTTCCCCCACATTAGGTGCAGTATAGCTCCCCAAATTAGGTGCAGTATAGTTGCACCACATTAGGTGCAGTATAGCTCCCCCAAATTAGGTGCAGTACAGTTCTCCACATTCGGTGCAGTACAGTTCCCCCACATTAGGTGCAGTACAGTTCCCCCACATTAGGTGCAGTATAGCTCCCCACATTAGGTGCAGTATAGTTCCCCACATTAGGTGCAGTATAGTTCCTCCACATTAGGTGCAGTATAGTCCCCCACATTAGGTGCAGTATAGTTACCCACATTAGGTGCAGTATAGTTCCCCACATTAGGTGCAGTATAGCTCCCCCCATTAGGTGCAGTATAGCTCCCCACATTAGGTGCAGTACAGTTCCCCCACAGACATACAGCTTTCAGCCATATACAGTGTATGGCTGGAGACTGTATGCCTGTTTACTGCCCCACTTCAGTATTCCAACCACAGCTCCACCGGTCCGGGGTCACAATCTACTGCTATGGCCTATGGGCCATAGCAGTAGGTCCCAGGACCGAAGGAGCGGAGGTCGGAACACTGAAGATGACGTGCTGCTGGTCACTTACCATGTGCGCGCGTCCTCCTCGATGCTCCGCTCAGCTCTGCTTTTCTCCTATGGACGCACGCTCGAGACGTTAGAGAAATCCCTGCATGTGCTACTTCCCGGCGGCCCCTGCGTTTTTAAAGTTAACGCGGGGGCCGCCACAAAGAGGTAACCTCCAGGACACCCTTGTGTCCTGAAAAGATTTTTCGGGACACAGGGATGTCCCGAATGTGACGGGGGCTCCCTGGGGGCCTGGAGCAGGCGCTCCATGAGCACCAATGATGATCCGTCCCTGGGCAGGGTAAGCTGCTCCTAGTGAGGGCGGCTCTATTTAACTTTTTTAGGACACTGTGTATTGTACAGGACCCTGAAGAAGCTCCTGTCCTCTACATAGACAGTTCTTTACATTATAGCAGTCACTGAAACAGAGATGGCGCCCATGACTACAGTCAGATCAATGCTTTTTATCTGTGACCTAAAACTAGCTTTTCATGCTAGTTTTCATGTTATTTTTCTCTCTCTTCGCCCCTCTTCCATTGTGTGTTTCGTCATGCAATAAAGCTTAAAGGGGTACTCCACTGGTCAGCATTGGGAACTAAATGTTCCGAATGCTGTTTTCGTGCTAAGGGGGTCGAACACATCCTTTGTGACATCATGGCCACACCCCCTCTATGTGAGTCAATGGGAGGGGGTGTGACTGCCTTCATGCCGCAAACCATAGACTTGCATTGAGGGGGCGTGACCATGATGTCAAGAGGGGTGGAGCGTGACATCACGAAGGGGCATGGTGACCCCCGAAGCCCACACCAGCATTCAGAACTAAATGTTCTGAATGCTGTGGAGTGGAGTACCCCTTTAAGGTCTGTGATCTACCCTCCTTACCCCTTTCTTTCCCAACTCTCATCCCTTTCACTGTCTGTAATGCTTTATTGTTTGACTTTGTTTCATAACATGTGCAGGAATGTTAGTGTAGCATGTGGTATGATGTATTGCATAGGGACATCTGTGCTGTATGTTGTACTGTCGGCCCATTGTTTTGTTTTCAGCAACCAGTGATGCTATCATGATGTTGGGTAAGTGGAAAATAATAGTGGTGATGAAGTATTAAACTGAAGGAATATTAGGCTAAATAGCTCCAGTGTATTACACAGTGTTGAAAATGATTGCGATTAATTTTACGTAAAAGGGAGAAAATGGAGTTTGCTTTGAAAAATTTGCCCCAAAAAAATAAAACCATGTTAAGTAACAGCTGTTCGGTACACTCTTCGGGAGAGAAGACAGTCTGGTGAATTAGTCTTGCCTGCATTTTTCTTCTAGTTTGAGCAGCAGCTATTTTAGTACTGTGGGCTGAATCAGCCTAGATTTGACTGCATTATGATAACCGTCTTTGTGTATGTACAGCTGTTTCACAATCTGCTACTCAGTGCTGCAGTGTCTATGTCGGGCATGTTTGTCTATGATGTGACATATTTCCCTAAGTCTATGCAACCAGCATTTCCTGCACTGACATTATTAATAAACTAAGATTAATGTTTTATGTTTTTTATGATAAAGTCTATGTGAACTCTATGGATATGTTCATCTGGCGGAATTTCCGCAATTTCGCAGAAATGCTGTTGAGCAAAGCTTGCTTAATGGACTTGTAGAATTCCGCTGGAGTGCCGCAGAAATTGTGGTGCAATTTTGGCTGAAATATGTCTTATCTAACCACAGAATTCTGCTGAAGTTTAAGCCCTATTGATTTCAATGAGATTCCGCTGTGAAATCCCGCAAAATATAAGACTAGTTTTATATTTTGACGGAATATGGAAAGTAGAATTTCAACGGCAGAATGTCCATTGCGGAAATGTTGCTGTCTGAATGGAACAGAATCCTAGCCAAATCAATTTGAAGTAAATTACGGCAGAATTTCCGTCAGAATTCTTCTCCAGAATTCCACACAGAAATTCTGTGCTGTGAACATACCCTAAGGCTATGTTCACACGGTGGAAATTCTGTGATTCTGCTCAAATTTGAGCAGAGTTTCTGTGTGTTGAAAACACAGAATTCTGCCTAAATTAAAGGGGTACTCCAGTGAAAAACTTTTCTTTTTTAAATCAACTGGTGCCAGAAAGTTAACCCCTTAAGGACGCAGCTCATTTTCACCTTAAGGACGCAGCCCTTTTTCGCAATTCTGACTACTGTCATTAATAACTCATGCTTTTTCCAATTATTCTGATTCTGAGATTGTTTTTTCGTAACATATTCTACTTTATTTTAGAGGTACATTTTTGTCGTTACTTGCATCCTTTCTTGGTGAAAAATCCCCAAATTTCATGAAAATTTTGAAAATTTTGCATTTTTTTTTACTTTGAAGCTCTCTGCTTGTAAGGAAAATGGATATTCCAAATAAATTTTATATAAATTCACAAATACAATATGTCTATGTTGGCATCATAAAATGGACATATTTTTACTTTTTGAAAAAATTAGAGAGCTTCAAATTATAGCAGCAATTTTCAAAATGTTCATGAAAATTGCTAAATCTGAAGGGACAGATGTTACAAAACTACAACTCCCAGCATGCCTGGGTAGTCTAGGCATGCTGAGAGTTGTAGTTTGGCAACATCTGGAGGGCCACTGTTTGGGCACCACTGTAATAGTTGTCTCCAAACTGTGACCCTCCATATGTTGCAAAACTGGCTGTCTGGGCATGCTGGGAGTTGCAGTTTGGCAACCACTAGAAGGGCAGCAGTAAAGATCGCTTTACTGCCCCCTTCCTTTTCGTCCCCCCACCACCATCGTTTCCCTACCTGTGCCGCTGATCTCCGCTGTCTCCACCGATGATCGCCGGGCCCCATCGCATCTTCTGCACAGCTACCGGCCGCCATCTTCTCCCCCGTTCTGCCCGACATCCAGGGCAACCCCCTGTCCTGCGCTGCCATTGGTCAGAATTCCTTTCTGACTAATGGCAGGGGATAGGAGGAGATCGCAGCACTGCAATCTCGCTCCTATCCCTCAGGATGAGCGGGGCTGTCACTAACAGCTCCAATCATCCCTATTTTCCGGGCGATCGGGTCACCAGAGACCCGATCAGCCCGGAATAGATGAAAATGGCATGTCTGAATTGACATGCGATTTTCTGTGATCGCCGACATGGGGGGGATCCCCCCTCGGCGATGTGCCGGGATGCCTGCTGAATGATTTCAGCAGGCATCCCGGTCCAGTCCCCAACCGGCTAGTGGCAGGGACCGGAATTCCCATGGGCGTATGCATATGCCCTACGTCCTTAAGGACTCGGGATGCAGGGCGTATGCATATGCCCTACGTCCTGAAAAGGTTAAACAGATTTGTAAATTACTTCTATTAAAAACAAATCTTAATCCTTCCAGTACTTATTAGCTGCTGAATACTACAGAGGAAATTATTTTCTTTTTGGAACAAAGAGCTCTCTGCTGAATCACGAGCACAGTGCTCTCTGCTAACATCTCTGTCCATTTTAAGAACTGTCCAAAATAGGAGAAAATCCCCATAGAAAACATATGCTGGTCTTGACAGTTCCTAAAATGGACAGAGATGTCAGCAGAGAGCACTGTGCTTGTGATGTCAGCAGAGAGCTCTGTGTTCCAAAAAGAAAATAATTTCCTCTGTAGTATTCAGCAGCTAATAAGTACAGGAAGGATTAAGATTTTTTTAATAGAAGTAATTTACAAATCTGTTTAACTTTCTGGCACCAGTTGATTTAAAAAAAAAAGTTTTTCACCGGACTAACACTTTAAATGCCCCATTGACTTCAATGGAAGTCGTCAAAATTTAATGACATCTTCAATGTCTTTGCAGAATCTGGAAAGGGGAAATTCCGCTGTGTGAATAGGAAAGTGGAATCCACATTCATTTATCATTCATTGCTTGCTGAACGGAATTGCGGAATAGAGGAATTTCACCAAAATTGCAGCGTCATTTTGGCGGATTTCCGTGTTAGCTAAACACAGAATTCAGCTGAAGTTCAAGCCCCATGGGTTTCTGCAAAATATAAGACTAGTCTTATATTTTGATAAAATGCAGAAAGCAAAAATTTCTGCTCTCTGAATGGGACTGGAAAATCCCATTAAAATCAATTTGTAGTAATTTATGGCAGAATTTTGGCCAGAATTCTCCTGCAGAGTTCTGCACCGAAATTCCACACTGCAAACACAAACTCACAGTAGGGTACGTTTAGACGAGCGGATCCACAGCGTATTTTACGCTGCATATCCCCTGCTGAAGGACCCCTACAGGGTGCCTTTAGATGTGCCTGCTCAGAGTGGCACTATGCTGCTATGGGCAGACACAATGCTGTGATGTGCGAGTCGCCACGCATGCGTGCTGTACTCGCACACATCGCTGCCGCTCCCCCTGTCCCTGGGCTAGGCTGAGCGCAGCCGCGATGTGCGAGTATACTGCGCATGAGCGCAGCGACTTGCACATCGCAGTGTGTCTGCTGTGTAGCAGCATATTGCCGCTCCTAGCAGGCACATCTAAAGGCACCCTGTAGCGGCAGTGGATCCACAGCGTAAACTACACTGTAGATCCGCACGTTTTGAACGTACCATTAACTGGTAAAAGGTTTATCTACCCCATTGTGCCTGGAACTATTGCATAACTACAGGTCCCAGCATGCCCGGACAGCCTTTGTTTTGCAACAGCTGGAAGCACCCTGGTTGGAAAACACTGATCTATCCAATATAATCATATTAGCCATAGAACACTTAAAGGGGTACTCCGGTGAAAACCTTTTTTCTTTTAAATCAACTGGTGGCAGAAAGTTAAACATATTTGTAAATTACTTCTATTATAAAATCTTAATCCTTCCTGTACTAATTAGCTGCTGAATACTACAGAGGAAATTCTTTTCTTTTTGGAATGCTCTCTGATGACATCACGGCCACAGTTCTCTCTGCTGACGTTATTATAATAATAACGCTTTATTTATTGTTGTCCTTAGTGGGATTTGAACACAAGTCCCCAGCACTGCAAGGCAGCAGTGCTAACCACTGAGCCACCATGCTGCCCTTAGCATACATCTGCTATGCATCTGCTATGCATGGTTGCTAAAATGGACAGAGATGTCAGCAGAGAGCACTGTGTTCGTGATGTCATCAGTGTTCCAAAAAGAAAGGAATTTCCTCTGTAGCATTCAGCAGCTAATAAGTACTGCAAGGATTAAGATTTTTTAATAGAAGTAATTTACAAATATGTTTAACTTTCTGCCAGCAGTTGATTTAAAAAAAAAAAGGTTTTCACCGGAGTACCCCTTTAAACAACAACTCCAAGTCAATCACACTTCTGTGAAATCACACTGTCCACTCACGAAGTAACACTGATTGACAATCAATTTCACATGCTGTTGTGCAAATGGAACAGATAACAGGTGGAAATTATAGGCAATTAGCAAGACACCCCCAATAAAGGAGTGGTTCTGCAGGTGGTGACCACAGACCACTTCTCAGTTTCTATACTTCCTGGCTGATGTTTTGGTCACTTTTGAATGCTGGCGGTGCTTTCTCCCTAGTGGTAGCATGAGACGGAGTCTACAACCCACACAAGTGGCTCTGGTAGTGTAGCTAATCCAGGATGGCACATCAATGTGAGCTGTGGCAAGAAGGTTTGCTGTGTCTGTCAGCGTAGTGTCCAGAGCATGGAGGTGCTACCAAGAGACGGGCCAGTACATCAGGAGACGTGGAGGAGGCCGTAGGAGGGCAACAACCCAGCAGCAGGACCGATACCTTCACCTTTGTGCTAGAAGAAGGAGCAGGAGGAGCACTGCCAGAGCCCTGCAAAATGACCTCCAGCAGGCCACAAATGTGCAGGCCACAAACGGTCAGAAACAGACTCCATGAGGGTTCCATGAGGGCCCAACGTCAACAGGTGGGGGTTGTGCTTACAGCCCAACACCGTGCAGGACATTTGCCAGAGAACACCAAGATTGGCAAATTCGCCACTGGCGCCCTGTGCTCTTCACAGATGAAAGCAGGTTCACACTGAGCACATGTAACAGAGTCTGGAGATGCTGTGGGGAACGTTCTGCTGCCTGCAACATCCTCCAGCATGAGTGGTTTGTCAGTGGTTCAGTAATGGTGTGGGGTGGCATTTCGGTGGGGGCCACACAGCTCTCCATGTGCTTGCCAGAGGTAGCCTGACTGCCATTAGGTGCCAAGATGAGATCCTCAGACCCCTTGTGAGACCATATGCTGGTGCGGTTGGCTATGGGTTCCTCCTAATGCAAGACAATGCTAGACCTCATGTGGCTAGAGTGTGTCAGCACTTCCTGCAAGAGGAAGGCATTGATGCTATGGTCTGGCCCGCCCATTCCCCAGACCTGAATCCAATTGAACACATCTGGGACATCATGTCTCGCTCCATGCACCAACGCCACATTGCACCACAGACTGTCCAGGAGTTGGCGGATGCTTTAGTCCAGGTTTGGGAGGATATCCCTCAGGAAACCATCTAGCACCTCATCAGGAGCATGCCCAGGCGTTGTAGGGAGGTCATATGGGCACGTGGAGGCCACACATTACTAAGCCTTATTTTGACTTGTTTTAAGGACATTACATCAAAGTTGGATCAGCCTGTAATGTGGTTTTCCATTTTGTTTTTGAGTGTGACTCCATATCCAGACGTCCATAGGTTGATATATTTGATTTCCATTGATAATTTTTGTGTGATTTTGTTGTCATCACATTCAACTATGTAAAGACGAAAGTATTTCTTACGATTAGTTCATTCATTTCCGATCCAGGACGTGTTATGTTAGTATTCCCTTTATTTTTTTTTTGAGCAGTGTATATATACATATATATATATATATATATATATATATATATATAGTGACAGTGCGTCAAGGATTTCCCTACCTGATCCTGGAGAAACCTCCACCTGGGGTCTAATCAATGAAGCAGCGGAGAGGGGAAGTCTATTTAAAAAGCAGAAAAACAGAATAGTGTGGGCTCTTAGAAGGGGAGACATCGTGTCCATTGTCAGGCGGGCACAGCAAGGGCTGCAAAAGGACACAAGCGTGGACTCCCAGAGTGAGAGCAGTGGCTCTGGTAACATATAGCAGGTGACTGTATGAATAGGACTTTATGTTCAAATGTGAACTGTATCTTATAAGGCTGCAGGACTTATTGTGTTTAAACTGGCAGGGAAAAGCCCCCCCCCCCCACCAGTGAATAGTCAGGGCATGCTACATGTGTAGTGAAGTGACTTTTTATGTTTTGTTTATATTTGTTTATCATGCAACCTGTTTAATAAACCTGGCGCGGAGGCAGAATTGCAGAAAGGACTTGCTGTTTGACGGTTTATTGTGAAAAAACTTGTCCATTGGCTATGGCAATGGATGATCCCAGACTGAAACCCCTACAATATATATATATATATATATATATATATATATATATGTATATACATACACTAAAATCTATTATAGTTTGTGCCCTCACTTGTGTTGCTCTTTTATACAACATAAAAAACATGAAAACCAGACTGATGGTTGCTTATTCTCTGTTTTGCTTTATTCATTTTTCTGGCTGGAATATGCACAGTTGATAACTGATTATACAACGAGTAGAAAATGCTGGTCTGGTGGTTAAAGTAATTTTTTCTGCCTTATTCAGCTCAAAACATTTCAATTCAGGTGTGACTGAAGAAACACGATTCCTCTTGACCTATACTCTGACAAATTCCCAGGAGTCCAGGAAACTAAGATTTGTGGTGCTCTTTTCCAGAGCCCTGAGACTGTAGAGCTGATTTAGCCTTTTGCGCACCTGTCTGTGACATGGAGATCAACAGAAACAAGTAATGTGGTACTGTGTTAGCCAGAAAAATGTGACGCAGTGGAAATGAGTGTTCTTTCTAGTGGACTGCTTTTCTACATGAGCAAAAACAATTTATTGTGGTTAACTCTGTATACCCCAAAGGGACAATCACATTACGTTTTTTATGGTACTAATGGCAAATTTCAGGTCAGGTACCGTTTGTATTTGTTGGCCATTTTTGGTGATCATGATATTAAAACTCTTCTCCACTGCAAATATTAATAGAGGGGTACTCTTGGAAAATGTATACCGTAGCCACAGGATAGATTTCTGATTACAAGGGGTCTGACCACTGGGGTCCCCGCAATCTCCTGCATGGGGCCCGGCTCCTCATATGTCATTGGCACGCTCCGGCCCCCACCCACAGAAACATGCTTCAGTGACCAACAACAATTTGAGCCCTCTGACGCATGTGAATGTGCTACAATGGTACAACAAGTAACACAATAAGGGTTAATGGATCCTTCTCATATCATGTGTCAAATAAAACATAGCTTTTATTATACAGTAAATAATATAGAATGAGTCAGTAATAAGGTGATTAAAACCACAGTCCCTATAGTCTATATTTTTGTATGAACTACTCTGTTTCAGGGGGCCTGCTAGTGTCACAACCTCTACAATTCACTACAATGACACACTACTTAATAACCAGATTATATTCTCAATTTGTTATTATGTCACTTTTTGTGACTATTAGCATGTCTAAAGTAGAGTTACATGTGTAATTGCCTTAATGAGGGCCATTAGATGCACCTTATATGCCTGTGAAACTGTTGTGCACCACAGTCAAGGGCCCACTTATGTGGTATCTGCCACCTATTTAAGCAACCCCAGTGTTTAAGTAGTGTATGGTATAAACTACAGATACCCAGTAACTGCAATCCAAAATCAGAAATTACCACACTCCAACATGTTTCACCACTGACACTGTGGCTTCCTCAAGAAGAACAAACTGACAGCATTTAGTATTCAGAAACTGAGTGGTACATAGAAAATTTAAGACCGTAGGGACTGTGTTTTAAATCACCTTATTACTCACCTCACCCTATATATTTAGTGTATGATAAAAGTTATGTTTTAATCTGACACATGATATAAGCTTCACTGAAATCCCGTTCAGACAATCACCAGAGACGTTGGTTCAGCCAGGGCCATCACTGTAGTTCATCTCTGAGGGTGCGGGCCAGAGCGTGCAGAGAACAGGTGAGCAGCCGAACCCCATGCAGAAGATCTCAGCAGTTTGACCCCCCACGATCAGAAATGTATCCCCTATCTTGTGGATAGGAGAAAAGTTTTATTTCCTAAGTGTACCACTTTAAGGAATAAAGTGCAAGGTGTTGATTTGGCCTCCATAGTCCACAAACTTCAGTCCAGTAAAGCATGCGGGGATGTTCTGGAAAAACAAGTCTGATACATGATAGGACCGATAGGACTTCTAGGATCTTCTGCTAATGTCTTAGTGCCAGATACCACACAATGCAAGTCACGCCCCTCCCATTGACTTGCATTCAGGAGGCGTGGCTGTGACATCACGAGGGGCATGTCCAACCCCCAGAGCTCGAAAACAGCATTCAGAACATTTACTTCCCAACGCTGGCCAGTGGAGCACCTGTTTAATATGTTAGAGCTACTTTGGCTGTACAAGGGGACCTTCAAAATATTAATGGGGTAGTGTCGTGGAAATATTAAGTTGTCACATTGCCTTCATATTGTGCGATATGGCGTAGATTCATGTGTTGTCAACTGGTCACCATAGCTGCAAATGTGGTGGTTATTGATGGCACATGGAGGTGTTTCATATCTTCTGGAGGCTGAATCATTACCTTGGAACCTAATGCCGACTGTATGTTTGGGTGTGGCTTTGTACTGTATGTGGGAATAGCTTTGTAAACCCTCCATTTTGTTAGGTTTATATAAACATAACCCACACCAGCAAGAGGGATTCTTCCTGAAGCTGGTGGAAGAACCGCGCTGCAGGATAACTGACTCTGTCTGTGTTTTTCCAACTATTGTGAATTCGCTATCCCGGGCAGGCACCACTGAAGCGGAATATTATTACAAGTCTGGATTCCTACAACAGGTAGTTTTAGTGTTTTGACTGATACCTTATTGAGATAATAAGGAAATGAATCCAACATATCCATAGATTTCCTACAGGAATCACAATTTAAATCTAGTGGAAGATCACTTGACCAGGGTCCTAACCAAATGGTAGCTACAGAGGAGCCAAGGGACAAACTAAAAATTGACTGAGGAAAACCAGGTGAAGGACAAGATGGAATCAGAACAACAAAAGAGTCCTCTGTTAGGACCAGATACCAGGAATATAAGACGAGAAGGATAATACTTGGGAAATGGATGCCCAAACTACAGTAAATGAGTTTAAACATTATTATCAGGCAAATAGGGAATCATTTGATTGTGTTTATTGCCAATGTAACATGACAGGTAAAAAATAACTAATGTTACTGGTTGATTGTTGATGGACAGAAGGACCTTAATTCCTTTTCTCCAGATTACTCAGGAGTAACCGGACTTCATCCAACAAGAAATGCAACCCACTGATACTCCGTTGCAAGGTAACACATTTATTCAAACTACATTTAAAACTGACATAAAAGAGTGTACTAGTACACAAGTGTAAAAAAAAAAAAACCACTCACCAAGTGTAAGTGACAAGTAAGTAAGTAATAGTGAAAAAGTCTACGACCGCTCCCGAAAAAGTTTTTTGTAATTTTTTTGCTGTTGATGGACAGGACACAATATGATGTCATCACTGATGTAATCGTGTGCATGTGACTGTATCAGCTTGTTGCCTTTAGCAGCAAGTGTATACAGTATATTCAAGTGTATCATAAATATTGCAGAATGTTGCCATCCTTTTCCAAAAACTGTTTAAAAAAAAATAATACATATTTGATATTTGAAACACATTTAGATTTTCGCATACTCAGCCTTTTTTTTTTTTTTTCTTTTTGCTAATACGAGCTAGCTAAATCCATCATGAAGATTCACACTCATGGAAGATTAGAGCATAAACTGTGAAATACTTTGAGACTGCAAAAAAACTGTACTCTTATTTCCCAGGCTGTGAATGACCTAATTTTTCAAACGTCTAACTTTCTTTCCTCAATCAAATTAGAAGAACTGTTTAACTTTCTACTGTGTAATGATGCATAGAACATTTACATTAATGGCAAAGCTGGTCATATAACTGATTATGACCAAATGTTGGTGACATTAAATAATTTTAAGTTTCAGACAACATTTATCAGCGGATTTTAAAGAGTTTTATTGCAAAGACAACCCCTGTTCATACGCTTTATTAGGATATACTGTATAGGTGTAAGAGGGTCCGGACATCCAAATAATTAGACTTAGTGGAGAATCTCAAGTACTTAGCCTTTACAGCCATTAACCAGACTTGCAAAATGATGTTCTATACTTTTTATTAAAATTACTTTGGTGCGGGTCTGACTCTTGGCACCACTCCAATCATCTGTTTAAAGGGGCTATGTAGCAAAAAGTAACTTATCCCCTATCCACAGGTCTGATCATGGTGGGTCCAAGCGCTGGGACCCTCAGACATCTCCTGAACCGGTTTCTCCGAGGAGCACGTGCTGGGGATGGCACACACTCCATTCATTTCTATGGGAGTGTCGGAGATGCCCAAGTACAGCACTCGAGTCTCTTCAGTGCTCCCATAGAGAATGAAAGGAGTGTGTGCTGTCCCCAGCACGTGCTCCTCGGAGAGACCGGGGACCCATTCAGGAGATCGCAAGGGATCCCAGTGGTCGGACCCACCATGATCAGACACTTATCCCCTATCCTGTGGATAGGGGATAAGTTATTTTTTGCTGTACAACCCCTTTAAAGGGGCTGAAGAACTTTGTGTAGAGCACTTCGGCCTCTTTATTGTTTGCACATGCTCAGACTAGCACATGCTGTATGTTTTGTAGCAGATGTACTAGGTACTACAGTTGGCGTCTATTTAGTAGATGACCCACACCAATCTAATAATGAGTAATATATGTTATTAATTTTGCCAGTCCATATAACTTGTTAAATGTATTACATGCATGGACATTTACTTAAACAATCATCATGTAATACTATAGTTCTCCTGCAGTGGGCATTGCAGGGGAAATGTTAAGCAAACAGAAAGTTCCTCCCCAAAAATCAGTTGTTTTTTTTAAGTGGGAGTGTGAGAATGATCCAGCATACATAGGCTTCTTTTTATGCTTAGTCTTGAGGATTTAGTAGTCCTAGATGCATCAATAAAGATAACATAATTATCTGTTTTAAAATATCATACAAAAATACCACACGTTATTTTCTGTATAATTCCCACAGAAGACACTCCCCTATGTTCATCATTGGTTTAACACTAGTCCAGCATCATGAATAGAATACCAGAATAAGTAGATCTGGGTGACAACCAATGTATAGCAATTATGTGGTGACCCAGTACAGGATGTTGTCCTGTCCGGTAACATTGCTTCAGGCACTTCCAGTGTAACTGGTCTGGGCCCACTACTCCAGGGTATATTGTGTTCTGTTATGCTGCCATTTTGTGTTATGCACATGTTTATCAGTGTTACTGTAACCTTAAGGGAAGCCATGCAGAGCAAACTAGGTGATACTGATGCCCCAACCTTAATCCTTATGTAGTGTAGGGGGAGGGTCTAGTTCAGTTCTGCGTGGGCTGAGTACAGTGTGGAGAGGAGCTGGGAGAAGTCAGTAATAATCTGAGGAGGCCTGAGGAGAAGTCTAAAATCTGCAGCCATGCAATTATAAGAACCCCATCGCACCGGTACAGTCTTAAGCCTGGTATAAGCCAGAAGCTCCAGGGGAATATTCTCCAGTCAGTCTAAAGTCAGCATGGGTTGTCACAAGTCTAAAGCTAAAGTATAAAGTCTTCAGCAACCATAATACAGTCAAGCGAAAGCAAGTACAAGTCCCAGCAAGGCAACAGGCTCTCAAGGGTTACTCTGCATCTCCCCTGCTCTGATCTGTGCTGAAAAGTAAAAGATAGTTTTCCATAATTCTGCATCTGTGGTCATTATTGTTCCCAGTGCTTGGCCCAGGAGAACTGTCTAACCTTGGAGTGTGGTGGTTAATGCTACCCTGGTGTCAGAAATGGTAGTAGTACACCTCAATAACATAGTGTAGGAATGCTTCTGCAGTGGGTTTCATAGCATCAGCACCATGCTGTAAAAGAATTACGAGTCTTAGATCTTAACCACTTATAATTTGAAGCAATTTTTTTCTTTTTTTCTTTAAAATATTTGTTGGATAAATTTTTCTGAGGCATCCTGGTGATCACATCTCGTGATATACATTTCCTCTCTCACCAACTTGAGTAAACTCTTGAGCCTATTATTTGCTCATCCTTAGAGTGCCTCCAACTCTTTTTAAGTGCAATGTAAGCACAGACCTACCCACAACTCAACAGGAAGTCAGTACTGTACACAGAGAGACAATACCTTTATAGTAAGGATAGAAAGAATTTAAACAAGCTTAGGCTTAGGGTGTTTTGTATATTTTACTGGGGACGTGTCCTGGTCTGACATCTCTCAGTCCCCCCTCGTCACTACTTCCTGGTACTTCCCGATTCTTGTTGACGCTATTTTAGCATGAGCTGAACGCTCAGCCAACCACTGCCTGAGGGGGGACACCGCTGCTCCTGCAGAGAAAACATGCCAAAAGAGACCAGGAGGCAGCTGTGACGAGTGGGAAGCGGAAAATGTCAGACTAGGAGCTGCAGGGGATCTGAGTAGGCGAGTAAAGCTTCTCTTTTATGTTCAACACACCCAGCCCCCCCCCCCCCCCCCCCAGAAAAATAAAAAAAAATTACCTGTCCCTGGACAACCCCTTTAACCAATGGAGATATAAAGTATAACACCACAGGTCAGCAACACATACACCAAAGAAAAATATTCTCAGTAAGTAAAATACAATAAAATATATTGATACAAGAAAAAATACACTTTAATACTTACAGGAGTGCCGCTTGTGATTTCAGGTTTGCGGCATTGTCTTCAGAAGTGACTATTTTCTGGCTGCTGCCTTTATAAATTGGCACTTCCTATGCACAATAAAAATACAAGTTTTTTTAATTTAATTATCTATAGTCAAATCCTATAAAGAAGCAGAACATAAGAAAATATTTAAATTTTAAATAGCATTTTGGGGAGAAAAAAAAAACAACAACTATATGAATGATTTTAATAAGACCAATACACACATATCAGGTGTTAAAGGAGTTCTGTACTGAAACATAACTTATCCCCTAAGGGATAGGGGATAGGTTATAGATTGTGGGGGGGGGGGGGGGTCCCAGCGACCTCCTGAACAGGCCCCTGGCAGTCTGCTGGAAGGGGGCATGCCGATCCCCACACAGAGCTGTGGCTGACACACGCCCTCCATGCGTCCCACAGCGATAAATAGAGGGGGGCGTGTCGGTCGCTGCTTCCTGCGGGGGTGGGAATGGCCGCTTCCGGCAGACTGCACTCAGAACTCCCCCTTCCCCCGCGATCTATAACTTATGTTTCACTGCACTACTCCTTTAACCCCTTAAGGACCAGGCCCATTTTTGTTTTAAGGACCAGGCCAATTTTACTTGATATGAGCCCATATGAGGGCTTGTTTTTTGCATCATCAATTTTACTTTGTAATGACATCACTCATTTTACCATAAAATGTATGGCGCAACCAAAAAAACATTATGTATGATGGTGAAATTGAAAATTTAGTTTTCACACTTTACAATAAAAATGACGTTTCCTTTAATCCGTGGGTCAATACGATTAAAATGATACCTATGTTATATGCTTTTCTATAACTGTACCGCTTAAAAAAAAAAAACTCTCAAACTATTTTAACAAAATTAGTATGTTTAAAATTGCCCTATTTTGACCACCTATAACGTTTACATTTTCCCGAATACGGGGCAGTATGAGAGCACATTTTTTGCGCAGTGATCTGTAGTTTTTATTGGTACGACTTTTTCTTATATTTTACTTTTTAATCACTTTTTATAAAAAAAAATTGCAATAAAATGTGACAATTAATTTTTTTTTTAATGTTTATGCCGTTCACCATACGGTATAATTAACATTATATTTTGATATTTTGATGCATGCGGCGATACCAAATATTTTTTTTCATTTCTTGTTTACGCTTTTTGGGGGTAAAATGGGAAAAAGGGACGATTTACATTTTTATTGGGGGAGGGGATTTTTCTAATTTGTTATTTTTTTTTCTTTTTTTACACTTATGTCCCCATAGGGGACTATCTATAGCAATCAGTTGATTGCTAACACTGTTCAGTGCTATGCAGAGGGCATAGCATTGATCAGTATTATCGGCGATCTTCTGCTCTTGTCTGCTCGATCTCAGACCAGAGCAGAAGCGCCCAGGGAGGCAGGTGAGGGGACCTCCGGCTGCCATGCTGGATGATTGGATCCCATCAGCAGCGCTACAGGTGATCCGATCATCCATTTTAAGTGCCGCGCTGCCACAGATGCCATGATCTGTATTGATCACAGCATCTGAGGGGTTAATGGTGGACATTAGCGCGATCGCTTATATCCGCCGTTACCGGCGGGTCCCTGGCTGCTGATAGCGGGACCTGCTGTGCATGACCCGAGCACCTGTCGGGTGCCCACGGTCATTGCAGAGCGTAAATATACGTCATGGTGCGCTAAGTACCACGACACCATGACGTACATTTATGTCCATTGTTTTTAAGGGGTTAAAGCTTGGTAGTACAGTAGTTTTTTCATTTTTTTTGCAATTTATGGCCATTTTGTAGGGTGATCCTAGCTTAGGGCTCGCAGTATTAGGGACCTATGGTCAAAGCTAATAGGGGTCAAAGCACAGGTTTTATTTATTTTTTTATATTTTCTTTTATGAATGTATTTTTGCCTGTAGATGTTCACTGCATACAGATTTATACAGGTAGGATTGAGTTGTGGCTACAGGCAAATAGAACTTTATCAATCCATTCTGGTTGAGTAAAGAGAAATAGAGGACATACTGAGCATACTGAGCTCTGACCACTGTTAAAGGGGTTATCCAGGATTACAAAAACAGAGCTAATTTTTTCCATAAACAGCACCACTACTGTCCTCAGGTTGCATGTGGTGTTAATCTTCCCCCACATTCACTTCATTAGAGCCTGAAATCAGCTCTGTTTTGCTAAACCTGGATAACCTCTTTAAAGGGGTACTCCACTGGAAAACATTTTTTTTAAATCAACTGGTGCCAGAAAGTTAAACAGATTTGTAAATTACTTCTGTTTAAAAATCTTATTTTTTTTATCTTAACTTCCGGTACTTATCAGCTGCTGAATACTACAGAGGAAGTTCTTTTCTTTTTGAATTTCCTTTCTGTTTGACCACAGTGCTCTCTGCTGACACCGCTGTCCATTTTAGGAACTATCCAAAGTTCCAAATAGTAGTAGCAAATCCTCATAGCAAACCTATCCTGCTCTGGACAGTTCCTAATATGGACAGAGGTGTCAGCAGAGAGCACTGTGGTCAGACAGAAAATTCAGGAAATTCAAAAAGAAAAGAACTTCCTCTGTAGTATACAGCAGCTGATAAGTACTGGAAGGATTAAGATTTTTAAATAGAAGTAATTTACAAATCTGTTTTCCAGTGGAGTACCCCTTTAAGATATATGGTACAGTTTCTGGTGTTGCAAAAACCCTGCTAGCCTGCACAATTACAAAATGGTACTGTTACTTTGTGCTCCAGTGCATGGAGTAGATGCAGGGACCCTTGTTCAAGATGTTTTGAAGTTCAGTGGAGTGAAGTGAGGTAAGCTGGTAGCCTATTTTTGAGGATTGTGGGTCAGGAAAGTCCAGGACTTCTGATTATGTGAAAAAGTAGCCCATAGCAAAATATAAAACAAATATTTCTATCATGGTAAGTAAAGATACACAAAATGACTATCTTTATTGGACAATGAACGATTTTGAACTTGACTGACAGTGATGTCCCATGTCTAAAGTACCTAATAGACCACCATACTGTACCTTCTAAGTCCCATATTAATGGAGAATGCTATAGTAATAATATTATAACAAGGTTGAGTTTACATCATGGCACCTGTACATGGTCTATGGCACCTGTACATTGTCATGTTCCGGATATATACATATATTGATGCAGACTCAAAAGTGGGATGTTCTTTTTTGAGCCTGAGTTAATACACATACACATTTGTTAAATGATCTTAATGTAGTCACTAGTTGACTACATTCGGGCCATTAACGTCAATGGAGCTTATCCCTGTTCTTGCATACATACCTCGGCATCCTATTTGACAATATATACATACCACAGAGTGCAAAATTGGAATGTGGAGGAGCTAACCTACTTTAAATAGAAGGAAATTATGAAGGGTCCTAGTAGTGTTAATAAATCTCCCTAGTGTATTTTATGTCCCGGCCAAACAGTAGTACGTAAATCATGGGAATAATTTATAGTCTGAAAACAATATATATATATATATATATATATATATATATATATATATATATACTGTATATATATAACTCAATGTGTGTGTATATGTGTGTGTGTGTATATGTGTGTGTGTATGTTCCAGCATCACTTCAAAACGGCTAAAGATATTAACATGAAACTTGGTACACATGTTACTTATATGTCAACAAAAAACATAGGATAGGTAATTTAACCCTACCCATGGGGGCGGGATATGAGTTTGGAATATAGGGACGGGATATGAGGTCAGGATATGGGGTCGGGATATGAGGATGAGATATGGGGACGGGATATGAGGATGAGATATGGGGACGGGATATGAGGTCAAGATATGAGGACAAAATATGAAGACAGGATATGAGGTCAGAAAATGAGGAGGGGATTTGGTGTTGGGATATGTGGAGGGGATATGGAGTCAGGATTTAAGGACAGGATATGAGGACAAAAGCTTCCTCCTTTGTTGCTTTTCCTCCCCCACAAGGATAAGGTAGAAAAAAACGGGGCAGCGCCGGGTACTCAGGTAGTATATATATATTTAACTTGTCACAAAGGTGTCATTATACATTCATAGACTTTGAATATTTAATTTTCAACACAGCAGGAGGGAAGTTTTGTTTAATCTCCTCATGGTTTACAAATCGTATTAATTTATTTTAGAGGAACAATTATGTATATAATTAAAATCAGCAGTTGTAAATATTTTAGGTTCCTTACTACGTGTCATTTACAATCAGGATGACACAGGAGCTCTACTTAAAAAAAAAAACATTAGGTCTGAGTTTGCAGGTTTGGAAACACTTGGGTATGTACACAAGCAGATAGCATTGCTGCCCAAGATAGAAGTGCGGATATGTCTGGTGGAGGACTCACAGTAACAAGATGACGGCTACTGAATTAGTACACAGAATGTATCTGTTTATTTCAGTTCACTATGGCAGGTTGCCCACGTAGTTTCTGTTTCTCAATTGACCCTATGGCTGCAATCTAGGAAAAGTGTATACTTTCCGGACTACATGTTTTCAGTGGAGTAACAAGTAGATGTTATGTCCAGCTTGGCCACATAAAGTGAGTTACCCTTCTTTAATCTCTTTGCTCATATTTTATTTTTATTTTGTACACTCAGGGTTACCCTTGTCCTGCTTTCCCTCACACTTGGAGATGATTTATCAGGAGACCCTCATCTGTTGGGCCTCATAGCAATTTGGTAGTGTTATTTATTATTAGCTTTGAATTATTTTTTTATTTAAGCACACATGAGCATACTATGATTGCATTTTTGCATCCCACAACATAAGCAAATAAGCACTATCTACTTGCTTGAATTATCTACCTACATTATACCTTACCTACCTTTTGGCACTATCTACCTACTAGCATTATCTAACTACCAGGTGGCACTCTCTACCTACCTACCAGGGGCGTTACCTGCCCACCAAGGGGATTACCTAATATCTACCATTGGATTTAATACTTATCTACTGGGGGCATCTACCCAATGGAGGAGGGGGGATAACCTATCTACCTACCTAACTGGGGAGGCATTATATACCTACCTACTGGGGGCATCTACCTAGTGGGGGCACATTACTTTGGTTCACTGCAGGGGTGAAAGAGAAGCCGTAGGGGTAAGGATGACAGTGTGAGAACCAGACAGAGGAGGAATCAGGTCTGCCAGTCACACAGAGCCAGCCCGCCTACATAGAGTTAGTAAGCAGGCAGAGCAGGATAGCAGCAGTGACCAGATACATGATACCTCATTAGAACTATTGCTGGCTTCTGCTGAGCACTGCTGGTGGGTTGTCTCTGTGTGGGACAGGGGTTTTAGAGCCACTGCCTGTATCTTCATAGCAGTGTTTCCCAGCCAAGGTGCCTTTGGCTGTTGGGGCATGCTGAGAGTTGTAGTTTTGCAACATCTGGAGGCATAATGATTGAGAAACACTGCTTTATAGTCTAAAGCAGCAGCTTAAAGGGGTACTCCGGCCTGAGACATCTTATCCCTCCCGCCGCTGGGGACCTCCGCAATCTTGAATTCGCCACCCACCTGTTTGAGCTGCACACCGCAGTGCCAGCTCACAAACAGCTGGGTGGCGACCACGGGGCCGGAGTATCGTGACGTCACTACTCCTGTGACGTCAACCCCGGGAGCGGTGGCTATGCAGGTGGGGGTCTACACCCTTCATTCCAGAGACAACTATGTCTACATTCTCAGGATCGGCATGGGTTCCAGCAGTCAGACTCCCACCTATCTGCTGGTTATCCCCTACCCCTATCATCAGGGCCAAATTAAGGCTGCCTGGAAGATGGAGCACTTCAGTATGATGGGGCCCCCAAACTATCCCACCAAGACAGTCCCCCCTCCCCTCCCACTGAGACTTGTTGCCGGCTAGCAGGGGTGGACTGACAACTCATGGGGCCCCCCATGCACCCACACCCATATAGATGCCCTGCCCACAAACAATAAATACATTTGCAACGTTTTTGGGGGGTGTGGGTTCGTTTCTATGCAATATATTTTACGGTTAAAATTACGCATTATGTTCATTCTGTAGGTCCATTTGATTACAGCGATTCCCAATTAATGTAGGTTTTGTTATATATTACTACTTTTTGTGAGAAAATGAACATGCATAAAATTTTCCCATTCTGAACCCTATAACACTTTTATTTTTCTGTATACAAGGCTATATGAGGGACCATTTTTTGTGCCATGATCTGTAGTTTTTATCAGTACCATTTTTGTTTAGATGGGAATTTTTGATTGCTTTTTCTTAATTGTTTTTATGGTATATGATGTGACCAAAAAGCAGCAATTCTAGACTTTGGTATTTTTTTTTTTACATTTACACCATTCACTGTTGTCTCCTATTCTCACCACTGATTGCTGACTGACATCAACCCCCCACAGGTAATGTAATGTATTTACACAGTGACCCCGCCAGCAGAATAGTGAGTACAGCTCTGGAGTGCTGACCAATTAGTTGCGGGTGTGGTCGTGCTTCAGCTGTGCTGTGTGTGTCTGCTGTGTCTCCTGAGCTCCAGGGAATTACCATCTGTTCCACCTGGGGCCTGCTTCCTCCTCCCCAGGGAGGGAGTGGGTTTCCAGGCATGAGTGAGGGAGGCGAGGCCCAGGCTTCTGCTCCTCGGACTAGGCCGCAGGGGAGCAGTAGAAGCCAGCAAGCGGCCTGTACATCGGAGGATTTGGGGGTGAGGCGTTCTACTAGGAGTCGCAGCAATGCTGCTCCAACTCCCCCCACAGAGGTGAGAAGCTGCAAGGCTGGATCCTCCTCGGAAAAGCTGGGTGCAGCCAGCGGAAAGCTGGGTTTGTCTGGAAGAAGGCAGAGTGCTCACGGAGGTGAAGCCGACCTCAGTGAGGAAGGCTGGGGAGTGCTGAGGACCCGGGAGTCTATTTCCACCTATACCTCCCGGGTAAAAAGTCACCTCCGTGAGTATGAAGACGCCTGTAAGGCCATCAGGAGGCTCCGAGAGGAACTGCGCTGTGCCCGTGCCAAGGCCAAGATTACTCCAAAAAGGAAAAAGACAGAGATCCAGGGGCAGATAAAGGGACTCATGTCTGAAATACAAGTTTTGGAGGAGAGGAGAGCCGAATTATTGGAGAAGAGTGGTCCATTTAAAGAGAAACTGGAAAATGAGGAGCGCTTCAGGGTGAAAGAAGAAGATAAAAATAAAAGGTTGATGGGGCTGCAACCTGACAGCCAGGTGGATGATGTGGAGGAGATGGAGGAAGAACAACAGCCAGATCCACCTGGTGGCCTGCGGCAACAGCAGCAGGCCCCGTACAGTGGGCCCCCTGCACAGCAACCAGCAGTATTACCTGCCGACTCAGGGGAGGACAGTGACAGCAGCTACCAGGGAGGGGCGCTAATGGCCCAGATCCGCATGCTGGAATCCCCAGTGTGTCCTCAGAACCTGATGTTTGGAGATGAGCTCCCAAATGAGGCACCTGGGGGTAAGAAGAAAAAGAAGACCAAGCCAAAGCAGCAAGAAGTGGTGAGTTACATCTACACCCCCCTCCCTGTATACCCTGAGTCGGCCGCAGGGTCAGCTCATTGTGCAAGCCCCGTTACCCAGCCCAGCCCGTGTTCTGTGGTGGACTCGGTGCAAAGGTGCGGGGAGAGTACAGATACTAAAAGGGCGCAGAGCTCCATGCCTGTTTGCAGTAGCAGGGATGGAGCAGAGAAGGCATCGGCCGAAAGGCCGTACAGTGAGGGCGGCCCAGCGGTGGGCAGAGAGGCAGACTCTGGTGCTGTAGTTCGCTCCCCTGTGGGAGAAGGGGGTGACTCAGTGCCGGAGGTAGTAAAGGGCATAACGGACACTCCCAAAAGTGAAGAAAAATGTTTGTTTTGTATTGGTGCCGCTGATCCCATTGATCAGCGGCGCCATGAAAAGACTGGAGATGATGCTGATGAGGCGGAGGGCACTAATAAGAACAGGGCTGGGGCCTCCTCTAGACCGGGCAAGCATGCTGCCCGGTCCCTTAAAGGGCCAGCGGAGGTTGTCCCAGCCCTAGTGCCCCGTGATGCTGAGGCAAAACGGGAAAAAATGTCATCATCGTCATCGTTTGCCGGATTATCTGTTTCTGGTCCAGCCAGTGTGAATGAGAAGGTAAATGGGGGTACGGGGTGTATGACTGGGGAGCGGATGGAGGTTAATGTTATTGGAGAAGGTGATTTTGCTGTTGCTGAAATTAGGGCTGGTGATGGGACTACAGATGATGTTATTGGAAACAATGTTGTTGGGGGAAGTGCTAATGTTGTTATTGAGGGTGGTGGGGATGTTGTCATTAGAAGTGGTGTAGGTGTAGGGTCTGGTCCGGTTGCCCCCCCAGTGGTGACAGATCATAGGAGTTATGCCAATGTCACTGCTGGGGGAAGTAGAATACTTTCCTCGTCTCCTGACTCTAGGGACGGTTTATTGCAGCGACGTCTCCTGGAAGCTCTGAAAAAGGGGGAAAGGTCGATTAATGTAGAGGGTAGAGCAGTTGATCTGTCCTTCTGGATAGAGAGACACGGTCTCTCTGCCTTCCGAGAGGAAAGAGGGGGCGATACTGTGTGGTCCCTCCCAACAGCTGGGGCAGGTAGTAACCGTAGGAATGTGGTCCGTCTTCGGTGGCAGGGCGAAGATATGTGTCCTTCAAGGACCAAAGTGGTTGAGCTCTTGCTAAAGATGGGCTTCAAGGCAGTTGATATCTTTGCCTTGATACATCCCTACGGTGCTCCTGAATTCGATATCAGTTTTGTTCGGCCAGAGGGGCTTGAGCTTTTCTGGTCGAATTATGAATTGGTAAAGAATGAGCCCGGCTGGCGAGACTTTGCCGTACAGGCATTGTCTCGTCAAAACGAAATCAAGAGAGTGACCGTTTTGACCCGTAACGAATCACTCTCTTGTGTTGACATCATCACCTGGTTAGGACGGTATGGCGAGGTAATGGGGGTCCCGCAGAAGAACAGGGACGAGTTTGGCATCTGGTCAGGAGCCTGGACGTTTTTGGTAAAACTTAAACGTTCAGGAAATACAGTTACCCATATTCCATCCTCTGCCTTTCTCGGCAGGGATCGTATCCAGATTTTCTACCGGGGTCAGCCGAAGCTCTGTCACAGATGTGGTGACCCCACACACTTCAGTGCAAACTGTACGGTGCAGAAATGTGCCTTGTGTGGGGGTGTAGGCCATCTTGCCGCATCTTGTGCAGATATTAGGTGTCACCTGTGTGGTGACTTAGGTCACCCATTCAGTCGTTGCCCTCGTTCTTTCGCTAATGCAGTCTTGTCCCCAGCGGGTGAAGATCACGAGCCGGAATCTGCTGGGGAGGGGACTAGCAGGGGTGGAGGAACTGAGGGGTCAGTGAGGAACAGCAAGAGAAAGACACCAGCCCAACTAAGACGTCTTGATAAACGCCAAAGGGATAGGGTGATGGGGAAAGCCCGGGTTACTGGGACGACCTCTCATTCTGTCCCAGAGGTCAACCTTGCTGCTGAGACCCTGAGGGATGGCGAGCTGAATGAGGAGGTCAGGAGGATCCAGAATGAGGAAGGTGCCATCTCCTCAGATAGCGTGGAGGATGATGATATGGGATGGCAGAAGGAGACACGAAAGCGGGGTACAAGTAAAAAAAAAAAGGGAGATTTGAGATCTTCTCCCACCCTGGTCCAGGTGCCAAAGGAAGGCAAAACTGACTCCCCTCTGGTTGGCCTTTCCAATCGATTCCGACCCCTCAGGGACATCTCCTCCTCTTCTTCGGAAGGGGAGGATGAGGGGGAGGTGGCAGAGGGGCTTCCAGGGGGCGCCGAGTCCTCTTCCCCTGGGGAGGTTATGTCCTCGGGGGAAGGGACTGGCCTAGAATCCGGAGACGAGGAAAGTAAAACGACGTCTGGTGAGATGGACACTTCCATTTCTCTAAAGAGGGTGAAGAGTTCTTCTGATGTGGAGGGTGAGAAGGGGAGTGGGAAAAAGAAAGCTGTCTAACTCAATCACCCTTGATGGCGGCACCCTCTCCGTTGACTCTGGCATCCATTAATGTTGCCAGCATTAAGTCAGATACAGCTCGATTTGCGGCCTATGATTTTTTTGCCCATATTAATGCTGATATTTTATTTTTGCAGGAGACCAGGCTAACAGATATGTCATCTATCTACAAGGCTAAAAGAGAGTGGAGGAATGGGCCCTCCTACTGGTCTCTTGGGGCCGAGCCGTATAGCGGAGTGGCGGTCCTTTTTACCGCAGCGGTAGAATGCCGACGGGTTATCGAGTTAGAAATGGGGAGGTGCCTGATCTTAGATGTCCTCATGAGGGGACAAGAACTTCGCCTTATTAACATCTACGGCCCACAGTCTAAGTGGGACCGGAAGTGCCTCTTTATGAGGATCAAGCCCTATCTTTTTACAAGTCGGCAGGTGGTCTTTGGAGGGGACTTTAATGCTGTCACGAGGCCCCAAGACAGGGGAGGTGCCAGAGACAAGCTGACTTATGATAGCGTCGCCCTTAATAGCATAGCGAGTGAGGCTCGCCTGGTGGATGTCCACATCCGGCACACCCCAGGCCACGCGGGATTCACCTATCATAGGGGTAGTTGTAGGTCTAGGATAGACAGGTTTTATTTAAAGGAGGAAGCCGTCTCTTCAGCAGTGTCTGTTGTTGAGGTGGAGTTCTCCGATCACTGTTTAATTTTGTTTTCTCTGAATGTCACAGAGACCCCCCGGATGGGCAGAGGCTATTGGAAGCTGAATTCGTCTCTCTTGGAAGAAGCGGAGATAAGACAGTCCTTTGAGGATTTTCTTCAGAGCCAGGTACCATTGCTGGGCCTTTGTAACAGTAAGTCAGAGTGGTGGGAGATCTTCAAGGAAAGGGTTGCGAGATTCTTCCGCCAGCTCTCGGGCCTCAGAAGCCTAAATAGGTACCGCTTGTACCAGGGCCTGAGGAAGAAACTTGAGAACCTTGCCTCGACTGGAGGTAGCCGAGAGGATATCTTCAGAGTGAAGTCCTTGCTGATGAAGTGCCAGTACGATAGGCACACATCTTTGGTTTTTGAGAGGGATTACGGGAAGTACCGCTCGCCCGACCCTTACAGAAACTGCAAGATGTCAGTGAATAGTAAAATAGTCTCAGGACTGATTGATAGTACGGGATCCTTGAAAAGGTCCAGATCAGGGATCCTGGAGGTCGTCAGATCCTTCTACTCGCACCTCTTGGGAAGGAAGGATCTAGATCAAGATAAGGTATCAGCTTTCTTGGCTGAAACCATCCCTGAACCAGGAGTAGACCCCTCTCTTGACGTTTTGACAGAGATGATCAGGGAAGAGGAAGTCAGGATGGCTTTTGATGGGCTTGCCCTCAAGAAGTCACCCGGTCCGGATGGCTTAACATCTGAGTTCTATAAGACCTTTAAGGACACTTTGGTTCCCCTCTTGACTGCGGTTTTTAATGAGTGTCTATCCTCGGGCACTCTGCCAAAGTCAATGAGGAGGTCAGCGCTGATCATCCTGTCAAAGGGTAAAGACCCGTCCCACATTGAGAATTGGCGTCCCATAGCACTTCTCAATGCGGACAGAAAGATTCTGGCAAAAGTGCTGTTTAACCGGTTGGTGGAGTTTGCACCCCGGCTCCTTTCGGGGGCTCAGCATTGCTCTGTTCCGGGCCGCAGTACATTCAGTGCTGTGCTCAGTGTCCGAGAGGCTGTGGAGCAGGGTAGGGCTGGCCACTGGAAGGGGTACTTGCTGTCCTTGGATCAGGCAAAAGCGTTTGATCGGGTTAACCATGAGTACCTCTGGTCTGTCCTTCTGAGATATGGCCTGCCAGGGGGTTTTGTTGATTGGCTTAAGACCTTGTATGTAGGGGCAGAGAGTTTCCCGCTTGTGAATGGTTGGATTGGCCGCTCTTTTGAGGTTGGGTCTGGTGTCCGTCAGGGTTGTCCTTTGAGCCCTTTGCTGTACGTGTTTGCAATCGATCCTTTCCTTAGAAGGATTGGTTGTGGACCTTTGGCGGGGGTGAGAATGGACCTGGCGGTGCCGGATTCGGCTCTGAGGGTGGTAGCGTACGCTGATGATATCACCGTGTTTGTCTCCTCACAAGAGGAGGGCAGATGGTTGATGTCAGAGGTGGACCGCTACTCGGAGGTATCCGGGTCCAAGATCAATCAGGATAAGTGTGAGAGTCTCTGGCTGGGAGGGGGAGATCCTGATTTTAATCTCCCGGACGCCCTTCCAAAGCCCCAGGAATCCGCAAAAGTCCTCGGCATCGAATTTGGTCAAGGGGATTACCCCAAACAAAACTGGGACAGCAGGCTTAAGATCGCCGCTCAGAGGGTGGATCAGTGGAAGGGTTGGTCTTTGACCCTCCGGGAAAGGGTTAACCTGATGAAAACTTTCCTGCTCCCTTTGCTGATATATCTGGGCAGTGTATGCATGTTGCCAGAACCTCTTTGGACCCGGGTCTACAGTGTGTTCTTCCAAATGTTATGGGGGAATAGACTGAACCTAGTGAAGAGGGAGGTTACTTACCATACGAGGAGACTAGGGGGGTTGTGTATGGTCAACCCTGTGGTGTTCCTAGTGAATACCTTTCTTAAGACCAATATAGCAAACCTCTGGTCAGAGAGGGCTCCTCCGTGGGTATCCTCCTGTAGGGGATGGTTTCGGCCTTTCTTCCAGGAATGGGAGACAGGAGGGCAAGTGAAGGATCTTCGCACACCACACGGGCATCTCCCGGCTTACGCTACCCCGGCTCTGAAGGTTATTCGTCGGTGGGGTCTGGGGATGTGGGAGATTGTGGAGGCATGCTGGAAAGCATGGAGCATTTTCTGCTTCATTGTCCCTTTAACACAGAGGTTTACAACAGGGTGGGCGCTTCCATTGGTTGGCCTCGGCTGGCCAGTCTCTCCTATGCGGAATGGGCCTATGGGGCATTCAGAAACCTTGGAGGCTGGGATCAGTGCACTTTATTCCTAGTCAGCTCAGTGGTCAGGTATTACACGTGGAACGCACGGTGTTTAGTGTCGACGCAGCGTAAAATCCTCCCTGTGGGTGAGGTGGTTAGGAACATTCTTGGTGACCTGGTGAAGGTGCGTTCTCTGGAGTACGAGAGGCTGGGTGCTGGCAGGGCCTCTTGTCTGTGGAGGGGCTCTGCCTTTAAAGTGCCTTAGCCTGTTGTCTCCCCCTGGTGGTGGGCTGATGCTGGCACATTAGTCTTTTTGTTTTGTGCTGTAGATATATGGTGATATAGGGCTTGCAGGCACTGAACTTGAGCTTTAGGGGATTGTGTGATTGAAAAGCCTTATTGTTGTTTGTTTTGTATAGTTTGTATTATTTTGTATATATTTGTTTTGTTTGTACATTTATGTATATGTGTATATATGTATATATATTGTTTTTTTTCTAGGGGTTGTGTTGTGTTGGGGTTTAGTGTTAGGTTGGGTGGTGGGTAGATGGGGGGAGGGGGGTTTCTGTGTGGGACCTTTTATAAAAAAAAAAAAAAAAAAAAAAAAAAAAATTTAATCCTGGACTGGTTCATGGACGTCTGGTATCATGTGCTGGGGCATGGGATGCGGGACCAGCTCAGGGCCAAAAAAATAAAAATAAATTGTATATTCTGTTTTTCTGTTTGTGGTGTTTGTTGGTGGTTTGACACATATTTATTATATTTATTATTTTGGGTGGGGAAATGCAACCGGACCAGTTTTTTGTTATTATTGTTGTTATTATTATTACTGTAAGTATTATTATTATTGTAGAGTGTTTAGTAGTTGTTGTTATTATAGCGGTGTGTTTGGTGAGAATGAGGCTGGACCAGAAGATACTTGGTTGGACATTTTTGGACTAATATGGACTCATTTTTGTATATATTATACAGGTGTATGTTGTTTGTATTATTGTTATGGTGATGTTCGTTCTTTTTGTAATGTTTTATATTTTTTAATAAAAGATCTACAGGATATAACTCAGGATCAGTACAGGATAAGTAATGTAATGTATGTACACAGTGACCTAACCAGCAGAATAGTGAGTACAGCTCTGGAGTATAATACAGGATATACCTCAGGATCAGTACAGGATAAGTAATGTAATGTATGTACACAGTGAACCCACCAGCAGAATAGTGAGTACAGCTCTGGAGTATAATAGAAGATATAACTCAGGATCAGTACAGGATAAGTAATGTAATGTATGTACACAGTGACCTTACCAGCAGAATAGTGAGTGCAGCTCTGGAGTATAATGCAATATATAACTCAGGATCAGTACAGGATAAGTAATGTAACGTATGTACACAGTGACCCCACCAGCAGAATAGTGAGTGCAGCTCTGGAGCTCACATGCATATACTGTATATTAATGTCTTCCAACCAGGGTGCCTCTAGCATGTTGGGAGTTGTAGTTTTGCAACAGCTGAAGGCACCCTGGTTAGGAAACACCATTGTATACAGTGACTTCTCCCCAACAGATTGCCGGAATAACTCACCACATACACTCTGCCTGGCTGCTCTGGTAACTCCGCCCCCAAGTCACATGATTGTGCCATCACCACAGGTCCTCAAAGAAATCATCCCCTCCCGCATTCAGAAGGTACAAATCAGGTCCTGATCGGGCAGTCACTGCCATTATGTTCTGTGTGGAGATCCCTGTTTTTAAGTGACTTCCGACTGCATGATGCAGAGGGAGCGGGCCCCCTTTCTTTCCAGGAGCATGAGCTCCAAAAGCTCCAATGATAATCCGGTCCTGCCTATCATATCATTAAAGCGTACCCGTCAGATCCAACAAAAAAACTTTTTTTTTTAAATATATCACTCAGTACCTAATCCTGACCATGTACATCTCATTTTTATGTGTCTAGCACCTTTTTTTAAATCTTTTTTTTATTACACTTTTAATTTAGCTCACTAGTCTGAATTCCTCTCAAAGGGAGTGGGCGTGGCCTCACTGTGCAGGTCTCCGCCCCCTCCCTCAGTATGCTGTCTGCTCACATCTCACCTAGCATTAGCTAAACTACAACTCCCAGCTTGTCCTCACTGACAGTAGGGGGACACAATCTGACAGTGGGAGGATTTTTCCTCCAGCTGTGAGCCCTGCGCTCACAGCTGTCAATCAAGGAAGTGTGTCCATGACTCATGGACACATCAGGACTAGTATGTGTCCAAGCAGGCAGGGGGGGTGCAGTTGTTTGACTGGCTTTTTCAGTATGAAATACTGAAAATGTTCTAATGAAAGCAATTGCAAAACCTATTGGTTATACATGCTTTACAACATATCAAAAGTTTTTGTATCTGACAGTGCCCATTTAAGGTATCCTCTATAAAGGATACCTTAATAATATGGAAATACCCCTTCAAGGGCATATTCACATATACATAATTCGCATTGAAGCCGCATTAATGTCACAGAAGCCGCATTAATTTCTGTGCCAAAAAAACACGCTGCTCTGAAAACCCTGGTCCCATTGACTTTAAGGGTAGACAGGGAACTGCAGGGAAAAGAAGGGACATGTCACTTCTTTTCCACGTGGATACATTCTGAAGCTGCCTTTGAAGTCAAGTTCCCCCCATGATGCTTGCAGCTTAGATATAATTTGCACCTGCAGTTTATAAATTTAGTGTTGTTATAATTGCCTCCCTTACTTTTATCCTGGCCCCCAGTGTGCCCCCAAAGCTGGAGACACCACTGCTGTTTAGCAGCGGTGCCTGGGTACTGCAGCCTTGCCTCTTGTTGAAGTGAATAGGGCTGCCCCTACACAGAGTAAAGAGCCAACTACTTGTAGTGTGGGCACCGAATAGTTAATCAGCAGGGTGCCAGTTGTCAACACCAACCCGGTCACATATTGATAGCTTATCCTGTGGATAGGCCATCAATAGTAGTTTTTTTTCACGTGTAAAATCTCTTTCATTTTGTCCTAGGCTATGTTCACATGGTGGAATGTCCACACAGAATATTTTTCCGTGCTGACATTTCACAGACAGCGGAGTGCCCGCAGAACATGCCGGCGCTAGGACCGCTCGGAAATGCGGCGTTTCGAAGATGGCAATGCGTTTCTTTGCTGAATCTGCAAAAACATTGAACATGCGGATGCCGGAATCAGAGCAGCACATAGCAGCGGATGCTGTGTGAACAGAGTAGTGGAAACCAAGGGGTCAATTCCTGGGGGAAAAAAAGTGTGGGAACTCAGGTCCTGCAGGACTCCTGATAATGGGAAAGGTGTGCCTGTTGTAAAAAAAAAGTGCAGGAACTCAGTTCCCATGCATTCCTGCAGGACTTGAGACCTGTGGAAACCCATTGGACTCTGCTGCTGCAAAATGTCAGTGCGGAAGATTCATGCGGAATTCCGCGCAGACATTCTGCTGCGTGAACATAGCCTTAATCTGAAAAACACTTGAGTAAGAAATGACAAATTTATCTTAATTAAAGGGTACCTCTCATCAAATAAACTTTCAATATATTTTAGATTAATGAATGTTGAATAACTTTCCAATAGCATGTTAATGAAAAATATGCTTCTTTCTATTGTATTTTTCCCGATCAGTCCTGTCAGCAAGCATTTCTGACTCATGCTGGAGTCCTAAACACTCAGAGCTGCCAGCCTGCTTTGTTCACAGCCAAACAGGCTGTGAACAAAGCAGGCTGGCAGCTCTGAGTGTTCTCCTTTGTGAACAAACCAGACTGGCAGCTCGTAGTGTTTAGGACTCCAGCATGAGTCTGAAATGCTTGCTGCCAGGACTGGTAGGGAGACCCCTAGTGGTTATTTCTTCAAAGTGGAAAACTAAATAGAAAGAAGCATATTTTTTAATAACATGCAATTGTAAAGTTATTCTGCATACATTAATCTATAATATGTCAAAAGTTTTTTTTGATGAGAGGTACCCTTTCATTTAGTGCATCTGGGATTATACATGTGTATATATACAATGAGCCTTCTTAGATTTCCACTACAATTCATGACAAGCTGTAGTGTAAAATTATAGTAAATGTACTGAGCAGGAAGCTACACTTTCTCCATAAAAAAAAAAAAGTTATTATTATTTCACAAAAATTCAAGAGTCATAAGATCTCAGCATCACATAGCACCATGTCAGCAAGTTTTGGGGGTTTTACTTAGGAAAAGTAATTTTTTTTTAAATCGTTTTTATTATTGTTATTATTATTATTAATAATAATAATTATTATTATAATAATAATCATAATAATAAAAATAATAATAACAATAAATTGCACAACAACAAAAAACTTGTAGTAAAAAACTAAAAGAAGTAAATAATCCATCATAATTGTACTTTAGAAGCTCTACAGATGTTCTAAGACAGTGTTTTCCAACCACTGTGCCTCCAGTTGTTGCAAAACTACAACTCCCAGCATGCCCGGACAGCCAAAGGCTGTCCGGGCATGCTGGGAGTTGTAGTTTTGCAACAACTGGGGGCACACTGGCTGGGAAACACTGCTCTATGATGCAAAAGAACAAAAACATAATCCCAATCATGATGCATATAAATATGGAGGAGTTTCAAATACAAAATAATTCGAATGATAAAAGAAATGATATATGGTACACACACACCAGAACTTTCACCAACAACAAGGTCATGGATTTCCAGCTGTCAGGGCAATAAGCTTGCCCTGGCATTTTTGTGTTCAAATATATTTTATTAACATGAAATAAACATAAACAGATAATTTGTATCATCCTGGTATTGGGTACAGAGTGTTCCCTTTATTAAGTAAACTCCTATGCACATTCAATCAGTGACCAAAAAGTAAGATACAGATGGAGCAAGATCAATGTTTATTTGTGGTCTGTAACCATAGAGATAACATAGGTCTGCATACTGTGGGTGCTGTATATACAAAACTAGCTTTTGCCCGCGGCATCCAAAAGTCTACAGGCATCCAAACAACCCGAATTCTTTTAACTTTGATCGCCGCGTCTAAAGAGTTAATGCCAAACATCTGCCAGAACAGCGATGTCCGGCATTAACCACAGGTCCTGGCTGCTGATAGCAGCTGGGAACGTGCGGGTTTTATGCGAGCTCAGCTCCTGCCGTTCTGCGGAAAGGGGTTAATTCATACAAATTTTGAACCTTCGTTTCACCCCTTCAGGGAGGGAATTTTAGAAGACATTAAAACATGTGTTTCTTTATCTCTAATTGTTAGCCTAAAACAAAGTTTCATTCTTCTAGCTTCAAAAATGACGGACTTTCATACAAACTTTCAACCCCTTTTTCACCCTCTTAAAGGGGTACTCCCGTGGAAAACTTTTTTTTTTTTTAAATCAACTGGTGCCAGAAAGTTAAACAAATTTGTAAATCACTTCTATTAAAAAATCTTAATCCTTCCAGTACTTTTTAGGGGCTGTATATAGAGATGAGCGAACTTACAGTAAATTCGATTCGTCACGAACTTCTCGGAGGAGAGACTCTTTCCTAGGACTGTATCCACCTTTTCCAGCCCACCAGAGCACCTGAAAGCTGAACTCATTTATGCAGGATAAGTCATCAACTGCTGAGCCGAGAAGTTCGTGACGAATCGAATTTACTGTAAGTTTGCTCATCTCTAGCTGTATACTAAAGAGAAAGCCAAAAAAGAAATGCATTTCCTCTGATGTCATGACCACAGTGCTCTCTGCTGTCCATTTTAGGTACTGTCCGGAGCAGGAGAAAATCCCCATAGCAAACATATGCTGCTCTGGACCGTTCCTAAAATAGACAGCAGAGGTCAGCAGAGAGCACTGTGGTCATGATATCAGAGGAAATTAATTTCTTTTATGGATTTCTCTAGTATACAGCCCCTAAAAAGTACTGGAAGGATTAAGATTTTTTAGAAAGTGATTTACAAATCTGTTTAACTTTCTGGCACCAGTTGATTTAAAAAAAAAAAAAGAAGTTTTCCACGGGAGTACCCCTTTAAGGGTTGAATTTTGAAAAATCCTTTGTTATTCAGAATTAAAAATTCAGCTTTCTAGGTCCAAGGGTTTAGGCTGGGTGTTGATGAGTCAATGAGTCAATGAATCAATCAGTGACGTCATGCCTCCGCCCCCCCGTGTGACGTCATGCTCCGCCCCTCAATGCAAGCCTATGGGAGGGGGCGGAGGCGTGACGTCACAAGCCGTCGGCCCTGTGGTTGCTGTAATCAGACCCGGAGCGAACACGCTCCGGGAACTGATTACAAACGGGGTGCTGCGTGCAAGATCACGGGGGTCCCCAGCGGCGAGACTCCTGCGATCAGGCATCTTTTCCCCTATCCTTTGGATAGGGGAAAATATGTCTAAGCACCGGAGAACCCCTTTAAGGCCCAAATGGGCTTCGTTCTTATGAGGTTAATACTGTTATATTCCAACCAACCACCCTCCTTTAATTTAAATTATTCTTTTAATGGTTTCCAGCTCTTAAATGTACCCTTCTCCCAAACATCCTTAATCCTCAAACATCCCTTAACTCTAAATGAGCTTAAACTTCCCAACTCACTCATTTCTTGTATATTTAAGTTATCCAGCAGTAATGCCTCATCCATAATAACTTTTATCTCCAATTCTTTCCTAAGCAACTTCCATGTTTTAATCAAACTTTTCCATTTCCATTTCCCCTCCTCTAGCTTCCCTGATTCCAATAATTGAAAGATGTCCATAGGTATCCCTCCATTATTAGATAATAGGAATTCAAAAACCCCAAATTTTTTCCATCCTATCAAAAAATAAATTTGTCCCACCAGAAAATACCTATATATGTCAGGGAGATCCAGTCCCCCATTCTCCTTCTTTTGACTTAAAGGGGTACTCCGCCCCTAGACATCTTATCGCCTATCCAAAGGATAGGGGATAAGATGTCAGATCGCCACGGTCCCGCTGCTGGGGGCCGGAGCGGGGTGCCGCAGCGGGGATCCCGGGGCTCCCCAGCAGCGGGACCACGGCGATCTGACATCTTATCCCCTATCCTTTGGATAGGGGATAAGATGTCTAGGGGCGGAGTAGCCCTTTAAGTATTCCAATTTAATTCTTGTTCTTTTCCTGCCCCATATCAACGAGTTGAAAACTGAGATAATTTTTTTTAAACAGTTTCGTCTCACACCAAATAGGTGCAGATCTGAACACATACAAACTTTTCAGCATCAAAACTGACTTAATTAATATTATCTTTTCTGCTTTTGATAAGTTTAAGTCATTCCATATGTTTGCTTTCTTTTCCATTTCCTTGATTAATCTTAATGTATTTATCTGATGATAATTCCCTATCTTGCTTGATAAATGTTCTCCTAAATATTAAAAATGTTCTCCCTTGTTTATTACCCTTAATCCAAATGTCTGCCCTATACTATCTTCTCAAAATGGCATGATTACAGATTTTGCCCAATTAGTTGCCAGTCCAGAAAATCTACCATAATTATTTATAATTTCCATCACTCTTGATAAAGATTCATTAGGGTCCTCCAAGAACAGTAAAATATCATCTGCATACATGGTGATCTTGTCCCCTCTCCCCCCTGCTCCAAATCCCTCTATTAAAGCATCTTGCCTTATCTTACCCGCCAATGGTTCTATGACCATTGCAAAAATCAGGGGGGGAGAGAGGACAACCCTGTCTAGTGCCCCTAGATAACATAAATCCTTTCGAACTCCTGCCATCCATAACCATCTTCCCCTAACTCCTGAGTACATCAACTTAATTGTTTTAATCAGATCTCCTCCCAATCAATACGTTCCTAATACCCCCCAGAGAAAATATTTAGGTACACAGCATGTAGTAGTATTGTATTGAGGGGCGCAGTCTCAGTATTATACCAGGGGCACAGTGTGTGGCAGTTGGAGAACGATTATGACTTAACAAATAATGTTTTACAACAGGCAGCACCTATTTCTGGCATGGCATTGTGGCTGCTAGATGTGATCCAGGTCTTAGCGTTTAGCTCGGACCTTCACCGGATGGCAGACCTGGATAAGCGGACCCCTACTAAAAGTAGTTGAGTACCCCTGAGATAGAGGCTGTATTTTTTGACTGGGCAGCTGCAGAAGTGGTCAGTTTATTATGGTCAACTTACTATACACATCAGATAAAAGTAATCTGATCCAACCAACTGTGATTTTCCGACAGTCTAATTTTTATGAGGCCTCTCCAGCATGTGTATAGTTACATTATTCCTGATACTTCTTCCCTTTGGAAATAAGCAATTGACAGAGATGTATGGTACTGGCTCATAATACTCTCCTCATTACAATAAACATGTATGTGATGCTGACTGTGTTTATTTCTCTGAGGAGCATTGAAGAACAGTTCTTACATGTGTATGTCCAGTTTTGGATTTTTTTTTTCTTAGAGAGCTACTGAAGAGTGTACAAGAAATATGTAGAGAAACATATGGAGCTGGAGAGGGTTCAAAGACAGGCGACCAAAGTAAGGCTGGGTTCACACTACGTTTATAACATACGGGGACCGGATCTGGCTGGGAGATGGGAAAACGGGGCGCTCCTGTATCCCAGCTTGACCCGGCCCGTGTATGTGCCGGGTCCGGCTGGGATACATGAGCGCCCCGTTTTCCCATCTCCCAACCGGTTACGGTCCCCGTATGTGATAAACTTAGTGTGAACACAGCCGAATAGGAGGAATGAGAGGACTTCAGTACCCAGAAAGATTATAAGAATTATTAATATTATTAAGAATTATAAGAGTTATTTCATTTAGAATAAGGACGACTAAGGAGCAAACTAATAACTATATATATCAGGGGGCAGCACAGAGAGCTCTCCAATTATCTATTTGTTCCCAGGACTGTGTCTATAACTAGAGGTGTCGATTCATCAAAACATGTGTAGCGGAAGAGTAATGCAGTTACCCATAGCAACCAAAAAGACCACTTCTTTATTTTTATAAAAATGGCCTCTAAAAGTGAAAGACAGGGGATATTGATAGATTGATAGATTGGAGATATTTAGTCCCAGTCTTTGCTGTCATCTTTAAAGGGGTACTCCCGTGGAAAACTTTTTCTTTTTTTAATCAACTGGTGCCAGAAAGTTAAACAGATTTGTAAATTACTTCTATTAAAAAATCTTAATCCTTCCAATACATTTTAGGGGCTGTATACTACAGAGGAAATACATTTCTTTTTGGATTTCTCTGATGTCACGACCACAGTGCTTTCTGCTGACCTTCGCTGTCCATTTTAGGAACTGTCCAGAGCAGCATATGTTTGCTATGGGGATTTTCTCCTGCTTTGTACAGTTCCAAAAATGGACAGCAGAGGTCAGCAGAGAGCGCTGTGGTCGTGACATCAGAGAAATCCAAAAAGAAAAGCATTTCTTCGGTAGTATATTGCCCCTAAAAAGTACTGGAAGGATTAAGATTTTTTTTATAGAAGTAATTTACAAATTTGTTTAACTCTCTGGCACCAGTTGATTTAAAAAAAAAAAAAAAGTTTTCCAAGGGAGTACCCCTTTAAAACACAGGACTGGCATTTGCTGTATATGGACCCTGCTCCATTCAGTGCTTTCCAAGAGTATAATGTACATGAAAATCTAAAAGAAGTTATTAATATGTATGACATATAAAAAAATAAATGTTAACATTGTTGCCAACAATACAAACGCCAAGGAAAATGTGCTGCTGGGCCTACATGTCAACCTACATGTCAACCCCATGTAATCCTGTTTTATAGAACAATACAGTAATTCGTTCTTTATCGTTCCTATCAATTTAAATGCTTTTTTTCTTTTTTGCATGTGTTGTTAATAGCTTTGCTCAGTAACTGTTTACTTAAGAAACATGGGAACTGATCTGATGATGGCAAGAACTGAACCCTTCTTAAAGAGAGAGGAATTGTCTTGTCTGTTTGGTCAGTGCTACTATACTGGGATTTTTTCCAGTCTGGTCCTATCTTCAATACATTTTCCTCTGTAATTTAGAGCCAGTGTCTTTTTATTAAGCAAAACCATATTAAAGTCTATTTCTAGCATTTATATATCTGGCTTATACTCTGCCTCTTACTTTGCCGTGTTGTTTTTGGCTCTTTTAATCTAAACTTTCAGCATACTGTAACCTTTGTCAGTGAACAGTGAATTTTGCAGTCGTTGATTAATTTCAGTTTCCGGCTTCCCACAGTGCATCATCAGCAGAGTCCTGGTAACATTACAGATGCTTTTCTAAAGAATATAAGCATAAATCCAAAAATACGTTTTTGTTTTTTGTTGTGAATGCATTTCTCTGCATGCGTCTGAATGGTGACTTTACTAAAAAGGGTCTGTCATAGAACATTAGATTGCAGTGTATGAAGGTTCACTACCTCCTACTGGTAGGTGTCCCACTCCAGAAAAATAAAAAAAAATAGGGCCTTTGAAAGAAAGGTGGTGTACTGAACTGTCCAATGTTGGCATATTAAGCAGATTTTACACATCTTAACTAAAGCAATATCTATATATATAAAACTCAACGTGTGTGTGTGTGTGTGTGTGTATGTATGTATGTGTGTATGTATGTGTGTATGTTCCAGCATCACGTCCAAACGGCTAAAGATATTAACATGAAACTTGGCACACATGTTACTTATATGTCAACAACAAACATAGGATAGGTGATTTAACCCTTACTCACCCCCATTTGCCAGGGACGGGGTTTATGTTTAAAGTCCCATACAAGTCAATGGGAAATATATGTTACTGCATAATTTCCAAACGTCTGGAGATATTTCGATAATACTAGGTCACATGTTACTTATATGTCCACTTAAAATATAGGATAGTTAATTTAACCCTTAACTACCCCCATTTGTGAGGGTCGGGGTTTTTGTTTAAAGTCCCATGCAAATCAATGGGAAATGTATGTTCCCACATAATTTCCGTACGGCTGGGGATATTTCAATAACTGGTACACATGTTACGGATCGGGATAGGAGGTCGGGATAGGAGGTCGGGATATGAGGATGGGATAGGAGGACGGGATAGGAGGACGGGATAGGAGGATGCGATAGGAGGACCGGGATAGGAGGACCGGGAAAGGAGGACAGGGATAAGAGGACCAGGATAGGAGGACGGGATAGGAGGTCGGGACAGGAGGTCGGGACAGGAGGTCGGGATAGGAGGTCGGGATAGGAGTTCGAGATAGGAGGTCGGGATAGGAGGACTGGATAGGAGGACAGGATAGGAGGACGGGATAGGAGGTCGGGATAGGAGGACGGGATAGGAGGACGGGATAGGAGGACCGGGATAGGAGGACCGGGAAAGGAGGACAGGGATAAGAGGACCAGGATAGGAGGACTCGATAGGAGGTCGGGATAGGAGGTCGGGATAGGATGACTGGATAGGAGGAAGGGAAAGGAGGACGGGATAGGAGGACGGGAAAGGAGGACGGGAAAGGAGGACGGGAAAGGAGGACGGGAATAGAGGACGGGAAAGGAGGACGGGAATAGAGGACGGGAAAGGAGGACGGGAAAGGAGGTCGAGATATGAGGACGGAAAGGAGGACTGGAAAGGAGGACGGGAAAGGAGGACGGGAAAGGAGGTCGAGGTAGGAGGTTGAGGTAGGAGGACGGGATAGGAGGACAGGATAGGAGGACGGGATAGGAGGTCGGGATAGGACGACGGGATAGGAGGTCGGAATATGACAACAATATATGAGGACGGGATATGAAGTCAAAAGCTTCCTCCTTTGTTTATATTCCTCCCCAACAAGGATTAGGAAGGAAAAACCGGGCAATGCCGGGTACTCAGCTAGTTGAATATAAAGAAGCATGGCTCAAGGCTGCTTTTAGTATAGTGGATGTTGACCCTATTTATACCAATTCTACTGTATTGTCACAGTGAAGGCATGTGGGTACTACATCCTTCAACCACAAAATCAGATTTTTTCTGTTTGAGGATTATGTATTTGGGAGTGCATTGCTTTAGTGTTTCCCCTTTTTACTTTTTGGTTGTAGGAGCTTTAAGGGGGCACTATTAAGGTGAAGAAAGCACTAAGATGCACTTTTTCTATGTAAGGGCACTTTGAGGAGGGAACTAAGGACCTTTTCTGTGTGGAAGCACTAAATAGGCACTATGTGAGGAAGGAAGGAACTAAGGGACACTTCTACTGTTTAAATGGGCACTGTTATTAAAGACAATTTTTGCTATTGCACTCCTTATGGTAAATAAAACATCTTTCTAATGTATCCGAGGTAAGAAAATCACACCTGCCCTCACCTGTAGTAATACTTCTTTATTTCATCATCAAAGTAGAAAGGTATAAGCCAGCCTAGGTGGGATTGGGAAAAAGAAAACGCAACAGCCGAGGCTGTGCGGGTGGGCGGCAACAAGCTGGTTTTGCGGGTATTCTGCTTCCTCTGGCCTCACCTGCCGTCACGTCCAGGCGTGGTTATAACCATGGTGTAGACAGTGACGTCATGGTGGAGAAGGAGTGCAGAGCGCTCACACTTAGAGGAAAAAATGCAACTTGTGAAAGCGAGAGAAGAGTCAGTATTTGGTAGATATAGTAATGGTTGCAAGGGCATAACAGGGCATAAATGACCCATTCTGGACGGCAACTAATGAATTCCTTGATCTGGATATCGGTGCCCCCGAGTCTTAGGAAAGCGCGTTTCTGCAATTGGGGGCAATGGATTCAAGAGCTGCATTTGTAGTTGTCTTTCAAGTCATTTTTAGATGGGTGTCTTCGAGGAGAAAGTGGAAGATACAAGCAGATTTTTCAAGGTGGTACTTCTTCTGAAGGTGATCAGAGGTTTGTTGACAGCAATGTCAGGAAGGATGGGATCGCGCTCAAGGACAAGCACAGCAATTCCTTCAAAAACTAGAGAAGAAATTGGTACTGGTACAAGCAGAGATTAAGGAGCGTAAAAAAGACAAATTTCTCAGAGACAAGGCAGACTATGACAACGACCGTATATTTTCCTGGCATCAGGAAAAAGAAAAAAGCATTCAACAGAAGAAACGCCAGACCTAAAAACAGAAACAAAAATAAGGACTATTGGACCTCAGACACTGACTCAAGTTCTGCAGAAGATGCCAGACCAATGGATGAACATAAGGATAAACAAAAAGAGGAGCCAAAAAACGCAGGAGCCCATCGGCAAGCGCATCCGGCGGGGCAGAGGCAACAGTTCAAAAACAAAGACCAAGACGCCAAGTCACTTGGAACAAAAGGACCTAACCCCTGCCACGGTCATAAATTTATCAGAGGCAGAATTGGATGAAGACTGCAACAACTTACTTTCCAAAGGTCTGAACTATTGCATACCGGCTAAATTCGATCCAGTTTCATTTGAAATCGATCTCTTCAAAGGCATCCGTAGGATGAACCTTCACAAATTCTTCAGTATCAACAAAAACACCACCACTGACAATCAGATCAGAAAAGAAGGCTATCAGCCACCATAGGACCTGTGGGATTTTTTGCCCCTTCCACCTTACCCCAGACCGACTTCAAATGCCTTTTAGATTTACTGGATGAAGGTGAAAATATCACTCCATCCACTGAAGACTCTACCTACATACGGGAATTTACTGGCGGCAATCCCTCCAGTTTCACGCCACAAATACAACCTGGTAGCAGCATCAAAATCTTTTCTTCTCAAGTCATTAAAGAAGTTAAATCCTTACTCTACCCCACCGCTCCCAGCAACCTCACATCTAAAGAAACAAGAGCCTTAAAATGGTTGCGATCCCGGCCAGACCTTGTACTTAAAAAGGCTGATAAAAGAGGAAGCATAGTCGTCATGTCGAGGGAATATTATGTCAAGGAAGCACACAGACAGCTCAAAAATGAGGATACATACTTCCGCCTAAAGATTGATCCCACCACGAAAATCCTGTCCAAATTGAGGAGTTTCTTACACAGCAATGTAGAAGCAGGCATCTCATCCAAGAAGAAGACTGAAAAAACTGATACCAAATTGTGCCAATAAGATACAATGGTACTTTTTGCCTAAAATTCATAAAAGCCTGGACTCTCCCCCCGGCAGGCCCATAGTGGCAGGGATAGGGGCTCCACTTGAACACCTGTCCAGCTACCTTGACTGGCTACTTCGGCCCATCCTCCATGACATACCTTACTATTTTAAATATACGGACAGCTTCCTCCTGCTACTGGAAGATTTCCACTGGGAGAGCACCTTCAAAATGGCCAATATCGATGTAGAGAGCCTTTATACCCGGATACCACAAGATCTTGGGGTCCAGGTCATCAGAGAATTTCTACTCACCGCTGACAAAAGCAAAGATTACATAGATTTTGTTGCTACAGGTTTAGAAATGGTTTTGGGCAATAATTGCTTCATGTTCGACGGTAATTGATACACACAGAAGAAGGGCACGGCGATGGGGACACCTGTCGCATGCACCTTTGCGAATTTGTACCTCGCTGCCCTCGAACAGAAAATGATATACAGTCCCAACAATCCATTCATCAGAAACCTCAAACTCTACACCCATTATGTGGACGATGTCTTCATCGTCTGGGATGGTGAAGAAGAAGTATTCGCTGATTTTCTCCTATACCTCAACAGTATAAATTACATGAATGTGTTCTTTACCAGCAAATTTGCCACTGACACCATCGATTTCCTGGATGTTGAAATTCACGTAACCAATAATTCCATTACTACCACTGGTTACAGGAAACAGGCCGCCACCAATTCATATCTTCATTTCAACAGCTACCACCCGGCGCATACCAAAAATTCTCTGCCTTACAGTCAACTACTCCGACTCAGAAAAATTAACAGCACAGAAGAAAACTTCAAGTTCCAAGCCGAAGAACTCATGACAAGGTTCATTTAGAGGGGATACCCCAAAGACTTGCTCCTCCCGTCCTCCCTTGAAAAAGTCTCCCAGATCCCACATACTGAACAGATTTATAAAACACACAAGAAAAAGAAATTAAAAGAAAGAACGGAAAAAGGCACATGTAAAGATAGAAGATTTGTCTTCTCCTTTCAGTACAACCCTCTGTCTGATATCATCAAAAGAACGTTATATAAAAATTGGCACCTTCTTGAGCGCGATCCCATCCTTCATGACATTGCTGTCAACAAACCTCTGATCACCTTCAGAAGAAGTACCACCCTGAAAAATCTGCTTGTATCTTCCACTTTGAACACCCAATGAAAAATGACTTGAAAGGCAACTACAAATTCAGCTCTTGCATCCATTGCCTACAATTGCAGAAAGGTGCTTTCCTAAGACTCGGGGGCACCGAAATCCAGATCAAGGAATTCTTAGTTGTCGTTCAGAATGGGTGATTTATGCCTTCTTATGCCCTTGCAACCATTACTATATCGGCTCTACCAAACGCTGCCTCTTCTCTCGCTTCCACGAGCATAAGAGATCTTTGATTACCGGCATCTGATCCGCAAGACTAATCGAGCATATGCGATCCCACCACAACAGTCATTCGGACTATCTTACCTTTTGTAACATTGAAAGAATGATCACTACCGGCAACATGAAGGAAACGATCCTGAGACAACGCAAAGCCGTATGGATCATGAGCACCGACATGCTCGGCATCCTCGGACTGAACGATCATAACAAACTTACCGTGTTCCTTTAATTTCTGTGTTCTCCTCGACCCATGACTTTCATACCCCATTTACTTTAGCTCAATTCTAATTTTTTTCCTTTTTTGAGCATTATCACTGTCTCTCTTTTTTCAGCTACCCCTGTGACTTGCATTTTTTCCTCTAAGTGTGAGCGCACTACGCTCCTCCTCCACCATGACGTCACGGTCTACAACATGGTTATAACCACACCTGGACGTAATGGCAGGTGAGGCCAGAGTAAGCAGAAACCAGCTTGTTGCCGCCCACCCGCACAGCCTCGGCTGTTGCGTTTTCTTTTTCGGGATCGCACCTAGGCCGGCTTGTACCTTTCTACTTTGATAATTAAATAAAGAAGTATTACTACAGGTGAGTGCAGATGTGATTTTCTTACCTCGGATTCTAGTTGGATGCCTTTCTGCTCTTTACACATCTGGCACCCATGTCCTCCGGACATTACCCTCCCCTCCTGTGACCATCACTACCTATTACCTGTACTGAATAGTGCCATCCTAACTTTCCTCTACTGCCTTGCATCTTTCTAATGTACTTTGCTTAAAACACATGACGTTTTCTATGTTTTATTTGTGTTTAAAAAAGCTGCCACTGGGTGTCTCCCTACTTGTCCAGAGCACATTTTCTCCATCTCTTGCACAGACTTTGGACTCCTGCTGGCCTGGCAGATATCCAAAATCAGGAATTACAGTCTGGAGTCTAGAGTGCTGGGGAACGCTTCTTCCCAGTCTGTGAATCTGACTGAGACAGAACAGAAAATACAGAGCAATATCAAGTAGTAGAAAACTAAAAAATGGGGCAGTGAACTGGGAGGATTATAAAATTTAACAAGATCATAACATGTACTCTATAAGGGCAGTAAGGGGGCACTATTACTGTGGGGGGGGGGGGGCACTTAAGAAGCTCTGTTGATGTAAGTGCAACCAGAATGGTGCTTTTTTGTGTGGGTTCATAATTACTGTAATGACACTATAGGGCATTATCACTGTGTAAGGACTGTAAGAGGCATCATTACTGTGTGTGAACACAAAGGAGCGCACTGTTACTGTGTGGGGTACAAGCTATTATTGTGTAGGGTACTGTTACCATTTGGGGCACTGTTTAGGATTGATTTTAGGAGCTGATTTTAATTATGAGGACATCAGTGGCAGTAGCAGACAAAATATTGGCAAAGGAGGCAGGATGGTACTGTAAAACTTCTTCATGGTGGTCTGGGCCAGACAAAGAGGATATTTGTTAAAAAGATTGGGGGATGACTGCAAACTACAAGATTTAATCAATGTATTCTCTTGGATAGCAACTGCAACTCCATAGTTAAAGAGGACCTGTGGAAAACTCCCAAAAGTGAGATTTTACAGTCATTACAATCCTTTGGGTACCTTGACCAAACACACCTTTACAGTTACTTCATGCACTCTTCTGTTCCAGAGATAGGAGGGTTTATAGTTTGTCTGACAATTCAGGAAATCAGTCAGATGGGTAAATGGCAGGTGACTACAAAAAGTGTTCATACACATATGGTAATATTGTGGTTGCTTTAAACATTGTGCACGGTATATTTTACTGACAGAGACCGTAAATGGGCACTGTCATTTGCATAAACTTTTAATATGTGAAAGAGAATGCAAAAGTAATAACTTTTGTATTGTATCTTAAATTCTGTACAGTTATATAAACAAACACATCTTAAACATATGTCCATCAGGGTCCTCGTTCTGGACAAATAGTTGTCCTGTCTCCCTGCAATGTAAAGATTGTCTCAGTCCACGGCCGGGCAAATACAAAAGTCTGGAAGTTACGGCGGAACTTGCAGACCACAGATTAGCAGCGTGTGCTGATTGGCTGCACAATCTGTATAGCAATGCAGGGGAAGGGCAGAAGTTCACTCCGGCAATGTGAGGACTACCGGGACTGTGAGCAGCAGAATAGATGTAAAAACAAACCAAAAATGGCTCAAATTTACTAAGTAAGTACATGGATATCTATCAGAGGAAGTAGGTAATTTGCTAAAAAAAAACAGTAAAATGACAGGTATGCTTTAATAATTATTTGACAATTTATTATAACATGTTGAAGCACAGCTAAACTACGGGATACACTGCTGGATTTTGGTATCTAATGCTCAGTTTCTATGACAACATAGCTCGGGATTATGATTACTGGTCTTCAGCATTGTTGTGTTTCTATGGCAACAGCGTTAGCAGACCACTGCTTGCCTGATGTGACTGACACTGGAATGCGATGCACTGTGTCTGCATTATATGAAAAGCCGGCAAAGGGTGAATATAAGATGGTAGGATTCCCAATTTTTTTTTATTTTATAACTTGAATTGCATAATACCATTTATAATATTAGAATTACCAGTCCTTCCAAGCGACATAATTCTGAGCTGCCGGCTATAGCTGGCATCATGTATCAAGATGTACACAAACTGCACAATGATAATACTCCAAAAACAAACTGATAGGTGGCTAGATTAAGAGCCCTAATGGGGACAGGGACCAATTTGAGTGTACAGCGCTTGGAATCTATTTGCGCTATATACAAATTATTATTATTATTATATTCACTGTTAAAACTGAATTGTGTCCCGCCAGCATCTACCAGTGCCACCCCACTGCTCCGAACAAAGGAACAAAGTAAAAGAAGGCATGCATGTGGTTATTGTCTCCCTTTATCGCTCTTTTGTTGTATATCCTATAGGCTAGTGCTTGGGGGATTGAACACCCGCTACATCTTGGATTCACAGTTTGTCTCGGCCACGGCTCCTCTCCATTGATTAAACTATATTTAATACGTGTCTTAGGTCAGTGCCCTCCTCTCTGCACTTTACATAGGACTTCCAGTGTTGTACTGAAATTGCAACTTGAACTTGCAAAACCTTTATTAGAAGTTACCCTTAATATTTTCCAAAATTGGAGCTGCCATGGGGATTTCTCCGTAAAAACCTGGGACCATCCAAACAACATCTCTCCATTCTGGCTCATAGAATGGGGCTTTCCAAGGAAGGGGTTTTCCAGATAGCTCCCTTCTAATGTTAACCACAAGTGACTGATTAAACAATTCCCATCTGGCATCATCCACACCCGTGACTTTGTAAACAATGAGTTACAGTTGGCATGTGATGTCACACCCAGGAGCCTTATGACCTCGATGTCTTATAGCACAGGAGGTACTGTACAAGAACATCTTCAACAAAAATATGACATATTTCAATCTGTATGCTTTTAAACATAATAGGGGAGATTTTTCAAAACGTGTGCTTATAAAAGCTGACTAGTTGCCCATAGCAACCAGTCAGATTGCTTTCTTTATTTTTTAAAAGGTCTCTGATAAAATGAAAAAAGCTATCTGATTGGTTGCTATGGGCAACTGCACTATTCCTCTACACAGATTTTGATAAATCTCCCCCTATGTTCTCAAATAAAGACACATCTAGTTAAAAATGTCAATTTAAACCAAAATTGTCTACACGGTCAAGGCTTTAATATATACTGTTAACATAAAGCATTCTTCCTAACCCCATATCCCACACACATACACAAATGACAACTCTTGAAAGCCAATTGGATCCATAAATCGGCAATACAAAATGTACCTGCAAACAATAGCACAAAGCAAGATAAATATAATTTCACATATTCACCATTATTTACAGTAAATATTAAAGCAACAAATCAAAAGGCACCGTACCCCAACATATATTTTGCCTTTTGCTTCAATTGCTTCATCAGGGTAGGAATGGGGTCAAACTTAATATTCTAGTTTTTTCCCCATCTGTGTATATATATATATATATATATATATATATATATATACACAGTATATATATACACATACATTTATTAAGCAAGATTCTTTATTTGGTATCATTAGGCTAAGTTTTTACTTTTTTGTCCTGCGTTTTTTGGTTTGAAATTTGGTGGAAATTGCATTTCCACCAAAAATGTGTGTTTCACTTTTTTTCTCTCTATTTTTTACATTTTTTAGGTAGTACTACTACTCCCAGCATGGAACAAACTGTTCCATGATGGGAGTAGTAGTACCTGTACTTATAGACATATCGCCCCGGGTGTCACTCCTGACATTCAATGCGATCCTCCATAATATAGCAGAGATGCGGAGCAGCTCTATACAGTGCTCGCATCTCTGCTCTGTACTCCGGCCAGTGATGTAAATAGAACATCAATCATTCATATTTTCTGCCCAGAGAGGGGATTGGCCATCTCCGTGCTCCATGTTGGGAGTAGCAGTACCTGCAGTTAAGGAAAGATCACAGCGGATCTCACTCCTGACACCCGCTGTTATCCTGCTGTATAATGTATAGATGCGGCCGCTCTTCTATGGTCTCCTTCACTGACCTATATACACATATTCCTATTTCCCACAGAGAGTTGTGATTGGCTGGTACCATCTGGCCAATCACAGCTCTCTGCGGGAAATATGAATAGGTATATATACGGCAGTGCAGGGGACCATAGAAGAGTGGCCGGCCACATCTATAAATTATACAGGATGATCGCAACGGGCGATCTGTCAATTAGTACAGGTACTACTACTCCCATCATGGAACAGTGTTCCATGCTGGGAGTAATAGTACTACCTAAAAAAAAAATTAAAAATAAAGAAAAAAAGGGAAAAACACACAAACACTACATTTTTATTATTGCCGGCTACATTTTTAGTGCCCTGCCTGCACACATAAATTGATCCCTGTTTAAAAATGAATAACAATTTTGTAATAAAAAATATACATTTTGTTAAATTTCATTTTTTCCATCACTACTGTATCTTTTTTATTAATGGTACTTTTATTAAAAAAGGTATCTCCATCACTTTTTTGGATCGCTAAAGTCCAAAAGAGAATAAAAACCGCCTGAGAAAACACCACATGGCATTTCTATGGGAGAAAAACACCAAGATTTCAGGCAAGAAAAAGCCAGTGGCTCAACATCCTGCGATTTTGCAAAACCTCCAAGGAGCTGAAAAACGCCAAAAAAGAGTTAAAAAACGCCAAAAGGATAAAAAAAAAACATCAAACTGAAAAACGCCAAGTGGAAAAAGAATTTTGCGATTTCTCATTGATTTACAGCCAACATCTGGCCACAGCGTTTTTTGGCCAAATAAACGCCATGCGGCTGAATTGGCGTTTAAAAAAATAAATAAATAAAAAACAAGTAGAAACTAGAAAACTTTACATCCCGTTTCCTTTTTCATAATTTCAGTTAACTTTATGCTTCCACACAGCTACATTTTTGGGTTATGTTTCTCAATCATTTTTATATTCAAGATTTACAATTGTTTAGATACCACTCAAGATGCACCTGTGTACCAATGCTTTTTAACCCCTTAAGGACCAAGCCCTAGATTTTAGGAGGAAAAAACGAAAACGCTAAAATAAAATTGGCCTGGTCCTTAAGGTTAAAATACCTTAAGGACCAGGCCAATTTTATTTTTGCGTTTTCGTTTTTTCCTCCTAAAATCTAAAATCCATAACTCTTTTATATTTCCATCTACAGACCCATATAAGGGCTTGTTTTTTGGGTGACCAATTGTACTTTGTAATGAAACTTCTCTTTTTACCATAAAATGTACGGTGAACCCCCAAAAAAATTTTAGGGAGGAAATTTAAATGAAAACCACAATTTTGCACATTTTGGAGGGTTTTGTTTTCACACTGTACATTTTACGGTAAAAATGACACGTGTTCTTTATTCTGTGGGTCAATACGCCTAAAATGATACCCATTGCTAGATACTTTTATATTTTTGTACCGCTTAAAAAAAATCTAAACTTCTTGTACAAAATCAGTAATCTAAAATCGCCCTATTCTGACCACCTATAACTTTTTCATTTCTCCATATATAGGGTGGTATGAGAGCTCATTTTTTGCGCTGTTATCTGTACTTTTTATCGATACCACAGTTGCATATATAAAAGTTTTAGATAGTTTTTTCATTACATTTTTTTTATAAAATGTGACAAAAAAGCAGCATTTTTGGACTTTTTTTTATTTTTTACGTTTACGCCATTCATCGTACGGGATCATTAACATTATATTTTGATAGTTTGGACATTTATGCACGCGGCGATACCAAATATGTTTATAAAAGAAAATGTTTACGCTTTTTGGGGGTAAAATGGGAAAAACTGACAATTTAAATTTTTATTGGGGGAGGGGATTTTTTACTTATTTTTTTACTTTTTATTTTTACATTTTTTAACTTTTTTTTAAACACTTTTTATGTCCCCATAGGGGACTATCAATAGCAATCCTTTAATTGCTAATACTGTTCAGTGCTATGTATAGGACATAGCCCTGATCAGCATTATCGGTCATCTTCTGCTCTGGTCTGCTCGATCTCAGACCAGAGCAGAAGACCCCGGGAGACGACTGGAGCCAGGTGAGGGGACCTCCGGCCGCCATGCTGGATGATCAGATTGCCGCGGCAGCGCTGCGGGTGATCCGATCATCCATTCAAAGTACCGCACTGCCACAGATGCTGTGATCTGTTTTTATCACGGCATCTGAGGGGTTAATGGCGGACATCCGCGTGATTAGCAGCCGGAAGCTGCCGTGTATGACGCGAGCATCGTTCTGATGCTCGCGGTCATCGCAGGATGTAAATGCACGTCCTGGTGCGGGAGGTACAGTAACCCCCCGACCTGCGATGGCCCCGACATATGATAAAATCGACATACGATGGCCTCTCAGAGGCCATCGCATGTCGATGTCAGCATCGACATACTATGCTTTTATATGTCGGGGCCATCGCAATAACTGCTATCCGACAGCGCAAAATGCTTAAGCTGCTGTCGGATAGCAGTTTAAGCATCCCAAGCAGGTTCGCCTACCTGTTCCCGCTGCTCCGGGTCCACTTCGCGATCCTCCGGCGTCTTCTGCATCTTCTCCAGGGTCCGGGCCTCGCTTTCTGGCGTCGTTATTACGTCACTACACACGCCGCGCCGGCCTGGACCCTGGAGAAGATGCAGAAGAAACTTAAGGATCGCGAAGAAGACACCGGAGCAGCGGGACAGCATCGGGAGCCCCTTGGACAGCATCGGGAGCGATGAGGACCTGGTCCGGAGCGGCGGGAACAGGTGAGTACAGCTTCCTAAACTTTACATTGCACGGATCCCTCAACATACGATGAATTCGACAAACGATGGGTCGTTTGGAACGAATTAACATCGTATGTTGAGGGACCACTGTACCGCCAAACCAGGACGTACATTTACATCCGTGGTCGTTAAGGGGTTAATATGTACTTTGAATTTAAATAAATATAAATTTTGTTTAGTATATGTATCTAGCTGAGGGGGAAGATCAGAAGATTTGTGAGATGTGTAAACCTGTTCAGAGGAAAAAACTGTTGCCCATAGCAACCAATCAGATGGCTTCTATTATTTTTTAGAGGCCTTTTTAAAACTGAAAGAAGTGATCTGATTGGTTGCTGAGGGCAACCACTCCATTTTTCCTCTGCAGGAACAGGAAAACAATATAGAAATCTTTTGGATTTGTTTCAAATGTATTAGGGGTGTTGCAAGAGGTAATTAAAAGGTTAAAACCACAACTTGTGCTCCTTTTCCCTTCCGTGATCTCAGGATTCAAATATAGATCAATACCATACAATGTCTGTCAAAAGCTTCCTATAGAGAATTCCATGTATGCCAATAAAGGCTTTTAAATCACATATTCAGTATATTGCAGTGATTTGAAGCTTATTTTTCACATGATTTTTCAGTGCTGGAGCATCACACAAGGTTAATGATATAATGTAAAGGTTAAATAAACAAAAACAGGCAATGAAGTATTTAAATGTTTAACACCAGATAGCGAAACTACATGGCATTTTTCTGTTAATCCAATTCATTATCTGGCAATATATATATACGGTATATATATATATATATATATATATATATATATATATATATATATATATATATCTCCTGTGGGTTCAGCCTAACAGACAGCAAGCGGTAGAAAACGCAAAATGCTATTAATTCTGAGAAGATATACCACTGAACCCTGTGTCAGTTTCCATGGCAACCAAGAGGCTTAGGAAGAGCAAAAGTAGAAAAAAAAAACTTTGCAGCAGGATATATACAAATAGCTGTCTCAGACATTTTTTTTTTTTATAGAAACAATATATGGTGGAAATTGTTCTTTTAAGAAGCTCATGGTTTTTTTTGTGGTACATTTGAAGTGCACAGATCAGTGCTCCTGACATGTCTGTATTACTAAATATTAAATAATTCTCAGTAGTTCTTGAGGGAAAACTGTTTACTGGATTGACTAAAATGGTTTTAGGCTCTGGTCACATTCCCCTCAATGCGAGCCTATGGGAGGGGGCGTGACGGCCGTCACGCCCCCTCCCATAGACTTGCATTGAGGGGACGGGCGTGACATCACACGGGGGCGGAGTCCTAGCGTCACGGACTTCCGTTCCCGTAGTCGCGACTCAGACCTTCCAGCGATTCTGGTAAAAAAAAAAACAGGTGGGTGCCGCATGCAATAATGCGGCGGGAACCCCGCGATCAGACATCTTATCCCCTATCCTTTGGATAGGGGATAAGATGTCTAGGGTGGGAGTACCCATTTAAGATCTTGTGTTCCAACTTTTGCCATATTTGATGGGAACAACAGTAATTGATGTGTTAAATGTACCTGTCACAGGACCAAAGTCAGTGGGGTTTATTGGGCACCAGTGGACACCTCAAAGCAATTGTGAATATAACCGAAGACCGTATTAGAGTAGACACTCAGTGGGGGAGTTTTATCAAAACCTGTGTAGAGGAAGAGGGATGCAGTTGTCCATAGAAACCAATCAGATCGCTTCTTTCATTTTTTTAACAGGACTCTTCGAAAATGAAAAAAGCAATCTGATTGGTTGCTATGGGCAACTGCATCACTCTACCTCTACACAAATTTTGATAAATGTCCCCCAGTGAATGTATATATGAAGACTAGCATTAGTGTTAACTATATTAACACAAAAAATGAGACAGTAGCCGGTGGACATTTGCACTGTGTCTAGTGGGTATATGACTAGAAAATGATAATTGTTTTCCGTGCACACATTCTAGATTTTTTACATTCTGTGCATTCTGGATACTTTTTCCATAGGACTCTAAATATATCCCTGGTTGCCATAGCAAGCTTTTTTGCATACTGTTTCCACGTAATGCATGGTGCGCTAAATATATCCTTTTGATTTTCCTCTGCATACAGTATTATGTGCTTAGAATGGGGCAGCAGGTTAGTACTTTAGGTTTTTGCCATAGGAAATCATTACAATGTGATTTAGGGGATGCATAATACCAACTGTACCACCATTCAAGGGTTAGAGATTTTAGGAGTTAGTTTTCTTGCAGTTTTAATTGTCATATTTGTAAAGTGACATATTTTGTATCTAGGAAAATGTTCCTAGAGCTATTTCCATGAAAAATCACAGTACTGCACATAAAGGCTCGTGCACACAGAAAATACCTGCACATGAAGCCGATAGAGCAGTACGTGGTAGCTTAATGGCTCTCGAGTATAGAAAGCTGTCATACAGGCACTGCACCTACTGAGATATATACCCCTAAAAGCAATGCTTCTAAGCCAAAATAACTTAATACATTGAAATATAATGGAGACAGCCTCTGATTTCAATTTGAAATCAGAGAGTACCCCTGAATATAATACTGCCACACGCTGTACCCCTGAATATAATACTGCCACATGCTATACGCCTGAATATAATACTGCCACACGCTGTTCCCCCTGAATATAATACTGCCACACGCTGTACCCCTGAATATAATACTGCCACATGCTGCACCTCTGAATATAATACTGCCACATGCTACACGCCTGAATATAATACTGCCACACGCTGTACCCCTGAATATAATACTGCCACCCGCTGAACCCCTGAATATAATACTTCCACACGCTGTACCCCTGAATAAAATACTGCCACACACTGTACCCCTGAAAATACTACCGCACACTGTACCCCTTAATATAATACTGCCACACGCTGTACCCCTGAATATAATGCTGCCACATGCTGAACCCCTGAATAAAATAATGCCGTACGCTGTACCCCTGAATATAATACTGCTGCACACTGTACCCCTAAATATATTACTGCCACACGCTGTACCCCCTGAATATAATACTTCCACATACTGTACCCCTGAATATATTACTGAAGAAGGTTATGCCCCCTGAATACATTACTGCAGGATGCTGTGCCCTCGAATATATTACTGCTGCACACTGTACCCCTGAATATAACACTGCCACATGCTATACCCCTGAATATATTACTGCCACACTCTGTACCCCCCGAATATAATACTGCCACATACTATACCCCTGAATATATTACTGAAGCACGCTGTGCCCCTGAATATATTACTGCAGCATGCTGTGCCCCAAAAAATATATTACTGCAGCATGCTGTGCCCCCGAATATATTACTGCAGCATGCTGTGCCCCCGAATATATTACTGCAGCATGCTGTGCCCCAAAAAATATATTACTGCAGCATGCTGTGCCCCCGAATATATTTCTGCAGCATACTGTGCCCCCGAATATATTATTGCAGCATGCTGTGCCCCGAATATATTACTGCTGCACGCTGTACCCCCTCAATATAATACTGCCACATACTATACCCCTGAATATATTACTGAAGCACGCTGTGCCCCTGAATACATTACCACAGCATGCTGTGCCCCCGAATATATTACTGCAGCATGCTGTTCCCCCAAATATATTCAGGGGTACAGTGTGCAGCAGTAATATATTTGGGGGTACAGCATAGGGCAGTATTATATTCAGGGGTACAGTGTTCAGCAGTAATATAATACTGCCATATGCTGTACCCCTGAATATATTACTGCCACACGCTGTACCCCCTGAATATAATACTGCCACATATTATACCCCTGAATATATTACTGAAGCACGCTGTGCCCCTGAATACATTACTGCAGCATGCTGTGCCTCCGCATATATTGCTGCCACACGCTGTGCCCATAAATATATTACTGCCACACGCTATGCCCTTGGTATAGTGCTGCCAAATGCTATGCCCCTAATATATTAAAGCCTAACGCTGTGCTCCAGGTATATTACTGCCACAAGCTGTGGCCCTGGTATATTTCTGCCCCTTGGTATGCCCCTGGAATAGTACTGCCACAAGCTGTATCCCTGGTATAGTACTGCCGAAAGCTGTTTCCCTGGTATAGTACTGCCACACACTATGAGGGGCATTTACTAAGGGGTTTAGTCATTTTTTTTCTGACTTTTGCGCCTACCCCATTTTTCGTGCGACTTTCTCTAGCAAGAGCTTTATTTACGCTAGTTTTCATTTTTGACTTGCAGTGGTCAGGTATTTATTAACTGCGACAGTGTGCGCAATAAACAGTCGCAACGGCCGTAAAAATTGACTAAATTTACTCCAGCTCCAACATGGAGCAGGAAAAGCTACTGCCGCCCAGGCTCCAAAATACTTTCTCCCCGCTACCCTCACTTCGCTACAGGGACACTGCAGTGATTTACATCCCCCCCCCCCTCACCTGCCAGCGCCACACAACTCCCATCTGTCTGCTAACTGTTGCAAGACTACAAGTCCCAGCATGCCCTTACAGTGAGGACACGCTGGGAGTTGTAGTCTTGTAGCAGCGGGAGCTGAGCGGCGCTGGCGGGAGACAAGGGGGGATGTATATCAGTGTCCCCATAAGTGAGGGTAGCGGGGAGGCCGTATGAGGAGCCCGGGCGGCTGCACTGTAATGTCAGCCCGGGCTCCTGCCCTGACAGCCAAAGGCTTTAGCTGTCAGGGCATGCTGGGTGTTGTAGTTTTGCAACAGCTGGAGGGCCACAGTTTGCAGACCACTGGTTTGTGGTCTGTAAACTGTAGTCCTCCAGCTGTTGCAAAACTAAACAGCTGAAGGGGACTGGCGAAGACGTTCACTTACCCTTCCGAGGCTCCAGCCACAATTGGTGATGGAGATCGTCGGGCGGCAGTGTCTTGCAGCAATGTCATGCGGCGCTGGATCCTACGGAACCCGGTAAGTTGCCCAAGCCCTAAAACAGTGTTTCCCAACCAGGGTGCCTCCAGATGTTGCAAGACTACAACTCCCAGCATGCCTGGACAGCCTTTGGCCATCCAGGCATCCTGGGAGTTGTAGTTTTGCATCATCTGGAGGCACCCTGGTTGGGAAACACTGGCCTAAAACAGTGTTTCCCAACCAGGGTGCCTCCAGAGGTTGCAAAACTACAACTCCCAGGTTAGGAAACACTGTGCCCAGCCTCCACTCCCACCTTACTGTAAGGGCATGCTGGGAGTTGTAGTCCTGCAGCTGGGGGCAGGGGACAAGCTTGTCACTTGCCCACACATCTTCTGCACCACACAACTACAACTCCCAGCATGTCCTTACTGTAAGGGCATGCTGGCAGTTGTAGTCGTGCGGGGAGGGAGATGTGTGAGCAGGTGATAATAAATGTACTAACCCATTTTTTTTGTTTTCTTCTCATTTCAGATCCGTGTATCCTGTGGACTCCTTCGGATTCGGTGGACTACTTCGATGACCAGCGTTTTTCTTTGTTTGATTTTAATAAAATGGTTAACGAGGGCTTGTGGGGGAGTGTTTTTTGTAAGAAAATTTTTTTAAAACCTGTTGTGTTTTTTCCTTACTTTACTTGACAGGCTTAGTAGTGGAAGCTGTCTTATAGACAGAGTCCATTACTAAGCTGGGCTTAGCGTTAGCCACAAAAACAGCTAGCGCTAACCCCCAGTTATTACCCCGGTAAGAGCCGGTACCAACAGGCCCAGAGCGTCAAAAATGGCGCTCCTGGGCCTAGGCGGTAACAGGCTGGCATTATTTAGGCTGAGGAGGGCCAGTAACAATGGTCCTTGCCCACCCTGGTAACATCAGGCTGTTACTGTTTGGTTGGTATTTGGCTGAGAATAAAAATTAGGGGTGACCCTATGCGTTTTTTTTTAAATAAATAATTAAATATAAAAAAAATCACATAGGGTCCCCCCTATTTTTATTCTCAGCCAAATACCAATCAAACATTAACAGCCTGATGTTACCAGGGGTGGGGGGGGGGCGAGGACCATTGTTACTGGCCCTCCCCAGCTTAAATAATGCCAGCCTGTTACCGCCTAGGCCCAGGAGCGCCATTTTTGACCTGTTGGTACCAGCTCTTCCCGGCACCCCTGTGACGTTGGGTACCGGGGTAATAATTGGGGGTTAGCGCTAGCTGTTTTTGTGGCTAACGCTAAGCCCGGCTTAGTAATGGACTCTGTCTGTAAGACAGCTTCCACTACTAAGCCTGTCCAGTAAAGTAAAAAAAAAAACACAACAGGTTTATAAAAAATTTTATTACAAAAAATCACTTCCCCACAAGCCCTCGTTAACCATTATATTAACATCAAGCAAAGAAAAATGCTGGTCGTCGAAGTAGTCCACCGAATCCGAAGGAGTCCACAGGATACACAGATCTGTAGAAGAAGTAACAAAAAAACTAAAAAGTACATTTAGGGAGAAAAAACAGTGTTAAAAAAAATGTAATAAACACACACCCACACACACTAAACGCCATTTACCACTATTCTGAGCCATGACTACAATTTAGTTATTGAATTATTTAGATGAGGTGAAAAAGCTAAAAAAAAAACCTCAAAAACAAAAGATCCAGAAGGAAACCTAGCAGCCAAACCTATTCAGACAGCAGGAAAAAGGAACAGACTATTTTTTCTACTACATGAAGTAAATTTCCCACTTTTGCCTACGTGTGCCAAATTTATTAACGCTGTGCAACAATTTAGTAAATTTGTCGCACATAGTCAAAAATGAAGTAGAAAAAAACAGGGTAAAAACCAGACTGCATAGTAAAAGATTAGTAAATGCCCCTCATTATCCCTAGTATAGTACTGCCACATGCTATGTCCTTGGTATAGTACTGCCACATGCTATGTCCCTGGTATATTACTGCCACACAATATGCCCCCAAATATAATTTTCACAAACACTGTGCCATGTACCGACTAATTGTACCATAAAACACTGAATGATGCCACCATGCCCCCAGAATAAATAATGCCACCGTGCCCCCCAGAATAAATGATGCCATCGTGCCCCCAGAATAAATAATGCCACCATGCCCCCAGAATAATTTATGCCACTGTGCCCCCAGAATAAATAATGCCACCATGCCCCCAGAATAAATAATGCCACCGTGCCCCCAGAATAAATGATACTACCGTGCCCCCAGAATAAATGGTGCTACCGTGCCCCCCAGAATAAATTATGCCACCATGCCCCAGAATAATTTATGCCACCGTGCCCCCAGAATAAATAATGCCACCATGCCCCCAGAATAAATAATGCCACCGTGCCCCCAGAATAAATGATGCTACCGTGCCCCCCAGAATAAATTATGCCACTATGCCCCCAGAATAAATAATGCCACCGTGCACCCCAGAATAAATGCTGCCACCGTGCCCCCCAGAATATATGAAGTCACTGTGCCACCACATAAACTGTGTCACTGTGACTCAAACTACAACTCCCATCATGCACAGACAGACGGTCATGATGGGAGTTATATTTCTATAACAACTGGAGAGTTATCGGTGGGGGAATGACTGCTCATCTGACAGCGTAGGCTCCCTGTCCCAGTTCCCGTGCTGCTCCGCTGCTCTGGCCTCTTCTAGTCAGTCCTGGCCAGAGCAGATGATGTAGGCAGCACTAATCGCGCCATCTGCATCACAGGAAAAGCGCCGGGTGGCCGGGCAAGGAGCACAGTGCCCCTCGCTCTGGCCGCGCTATTCATTTGTATCGGTTTCTTAAGACACATATAAAAATGAATGAGGGGAGAGCGGCGGGCTGTCCGGTTGACTGGCGGCCGTGGTCCGAATTTGGACCGCGGTCCGCCAGTTGAGTATCCCTGCTCTGTATAAACTGTATACATTTGGAAAGTCTTCAGACCCTTTCACTTTTTTCACATTTTGTTATGTTGTAGTCTTGTGCTAAACTAGTAATCGAGTTTCCCCCATCATTCTGCACTCAATACCCCACAATGACAAAGTGAAAACAGTATTTTAAAAATCGCATTTTGTAATATGTGCTGCATGTCAAGAGATCATAGCCTTTTGTCTGTGCAGAGAAAAGCATCGTAAAAGTGATACAGTAATGTCCATTAATGTGTTGCTCTTGTAATTTGTACAGCTTGATGGAAGACCATGTAACAACAGTTCTTTACAGGGGTACTCCACTGGCCAACGTTCGGAAGTAAATGTTCCGAATGCTGTTTTTCGCGCTGTGGGGGCAGCCACGCCCCTTGTGAAATCACGACCACCCCCTCAATGCAAGTCTATGGGGAGGGGGCGTTAGGGCATATGAAATTTATATTTAGAAAGCAATATTATAGTACAGTATTGTGCATCAACCCTGAAAGTGGTTACAACGCCTCCATTTAAAGCTGCCGTTGCTCTGCTAGAAGCGGTTGTCCATTGAAAAACAAATGATTCCTATTCACAGGAAAGGGAATAAGTGTCCAAACACAGGGGGTCCAACTGGTCTCAGAGAGAGAACTGCTGCAGACCACACTTGCTTTATTCATTCCTATGGGAGCACTGAAGATACCTGAGCACAGCACTCGGGTATCTCTGGTTCTCCCATAGAAATTCATGGAGCATGCGTTGTCTGCAGCACAGACATATAATAAAGCTCTCACTACTGTATGTAATAAAATCAGCTCATAACTAGTCTACAATAAATGGAATATCTGTATGATGGGCTAAATTATAATTCTTTACTGAAGCATGGACATCTGCTCTTAGATATCACTGTGATTACAGCTATGATCTAGGTATTTATAAACAATCTAATGGCGCCATCCAGTTTGTCTTTAAAAATGTCTCCAGTTTGCAGCTTGTTCACTTACCCTACTGTGCTATTGTGGATATAATACAAAGGCATGCATTGTGAAGTCATAATATTTTGTAAGTTTGAGCATTTCAGTATATCTAGATTAAGTCTAATAGCTGACATTAGACGAGAAGGTAGCCGAGGACTTTATTGTTCTCCTACACATTGCTAAAATGTTGTAAGGTTTTCTATCAATTACTTAGGACTCTAAAGATATATATATATATATATATATATATATATATAATATATACACATACATAATTACTGTTAAAACTATATATTGAAATATACTTGAGACAGTGTATCCTGTGTGCCCAATAGCTATGGCCTGGAGATTAGAGAAGACCACCTGCATCCCTGAGTCTTTCTGAATACCTGAGATGATCTACATATCCGTGACTGCCTGTACTTCTGTCCAAAATTCCTGTGACCACCACCTTCAGGGTAACTGCCAGCCTAACCACTAGCCCAAGGGAAATTAACGTAATAAATATAACAAGTAACACTGTGAATCTAAGTTTGTGCTCCTATATGAGAACCATCAAGACTGCTGATCCTTGTTGGAAAGTTAAAGGGGCTATCCAGGAAAAAAAACTTTTTTATATATATATATATCAACTGGCTCCAGAAAGTTAAACGGATTTGTAAATTACTTCTATTAAAAAATCTTAATCCTTTCAGTACTTATGAGCTTCTGAAGTTAAGGTTGTTCTTTTCTATCTAAGTTCTCTCCGATGACACGTGTTTCGGGAAACGCCCAGTTTAGAAGCAAATCCCCATAGCAAATCTCTTTTGAACTGGGCGGTTCCCGAGACACGTGTCATCAGAGAGGATTTAGACAGAAAAGAACAACCTTAACTTCAGAAGCTCATAAGTACTGAAAGGATTAAGATTTTTAAATAGAAGTAATTTACAAATCTGTTTAACTTTCTGGAGCCAGTTGATATATAAAAAAAAGTTTTTTCCTGGATAACCCCTTTAATGCAACTGCCAAGCATCAGTCCCTCTTGCAAGTAAAGCATTGGAGAGTACTGCATTTCAAAGGAATTTGGGGAAGATTTATTAAAACCTGTGTAGAGTAAGAGTGGTGTAGTTGCCCATAGTAACCAATCCGATTGCTTCTTTCTTTATTTTTAGAAAGGCCTCTGAAAAATAAAAGAAGCAATATGGGCAACTGCACCACTTTTCCTCTGCCTGGATTTTGATCAATTTCCCCGTTGTGCTTTTATTCCTGCATCGTCTTCTCAGGTGAGACTTCTCAAAGTTCTTTGAAACTTCTTGGTGGAAATTCCAACTAGTCAGACCCGACCCTTGTGATTTTCTATGACTCTTGTTTCATTGACACTTCTGCTATACTGAAGCATGCAGCTACCTTAAGACCCTACCCGTGTCATTTTCTATGACTCTTGTCTCATTGACACCTCTGCTATACCGAAGCATACAACTACCCTTAGATCCTCCTCATTGTGCTTTCCATAACTCATGTTTCATTGACACCTCATAGGATTCATTACTAGTTTATGATCTTATCCTCTTGTTTCCATCAATGACTTGGTCAAATTATGAAAATGAAGTACATTTGTGTAGGGGTTATGCTGGTTGGCAAATAGTTATCCCTAACCACTATAGATAATAGCCAAAATACTTAAAGGGGTACTCTAATGAAAAAAACATTTTCATATCAACTGGCTCCAGAAAGTAAACCGGTTTGTAAATGACTTCTATTAAAAAATCTTAATCCTCCCAGTATCTTTCAGCTGCTGTTGTTGTGTAGTCCTTTTCTGTCTGACCACAGTGCTCTCTGCTGACACCTCTGTCTGTATCAGGAACTGTCCAGAGTAGGAGCAAACCCTCATAGCAAACCTCTCCTGCTCCAGACAGTTCCTGACATGGACAGAGATGTCAGCAGAGAGCACTGTGGTCAGACAGAAAAGAACTATGCAACTTCCTCTGGAGCATACAGAAGCTGATAAGTAGTGGAAGGATGAATTTTTTTTAATAGAAGTAATTTACAAATCTGTTTAACTTTCTAGCACCAGTTGATTTAAAAAAAATAATTTCCACCAGGGTACCCCTTTAACCCCTTAACGACGCAGGATGTATATTTACGTCCTGCGCCGGCTCCCGCGATATGAAGCGGGATCGCGCCGCGATCCTGCATCATATCGCTTCGGTCCCGGCGCTCATCAACGGCCGGAACCCGCGGCTAATACCACACATCGCCGATCGCGGCGATGTGCGGTATTAACCCTTTAGAAGCGGCGGTCAAAGCTGACCGCCGCTTCTAAAGTGAAACTGAAAGTATCCCGGCTGCTCAGTCGGGCTGTTCGGGACCGCCGCGGTGAAATCGCGGCGTCCCGAACAGCTGATCGGACACCGGGAGGGCCCTTACCTGCCTCCTCGGTGTCCGATCGACGAATGACTGCTCCGTGCCTGAGATCCAGGCAGGAGCAGTCAAGCGCCGATAATGCTGATCACAGGCGTGTTAATACACGCCAGTGATCAGCATAGGAGCTCAGTGTGTGCAGTGTTATAGGTCCCTATGGGACCTATAACACTGCAAAAAAAAAAGTAAAAAAAAAGTGTTAATAAAGGTCATTTAACCCCTTCCCTAATAAAAGTTTGAATCACCCCCCTTTTCCCATAAAAAAAATAAAAGTGTAAAAAAATAAATAAATAAACATATATGGTATCGCTGCGTGCGTAAATGTCCGAACTATAAAAATATATTATTAATTAAACCGCACGGTCAATGGCGTACGCGCAAAAAAAATTCCAAAGTCCAAAAAGGCGTATTTTGGTCACTTTTTATACCATTAAAAAAAATGAATAAAAAGTGATCAAAAAGTCTGATCAAAACAAAAATCATACCAATAAAAACTTCAGATCACGGCGCAAAAAAGTCCTCATACCCCCCTGTATGTGGAAAAATAAAAAAGTTATAGGGGTCAGAAGATGACATTTTTAAACGTATAAATTTTCCTGCATGTAGTTATGATTTTTTCCAGAAGTATGACAAAATCAAACCTATATAAGTAGGGTATCATTTTAACCGTATGGACCTACAGAATAATGATAAGGTGTCATTTTTTACCGAAATATGCACTGCGTAGAAACGGAAGCCCCCAAAAGTTACAAAATGGCGTTTTTTTTCCGATTTTGTCGCACAATGATTTTTTTTTCGTTTCGCTGTGCATTTTTGGGTAAAATGACTAATGTCACTGCAAAGTAGAATTGGCGACGCAAAAAATAAGCCATAATATGGATTTTTAGGTGGAAAATTGAAAGGGTTATGATTTTTAAAAGGTAAGGAGGAAAAATGAAAGTGCAAAAATGGAAAAACCCTGAGTCCTTAAGGGGTTAAGGACCCGGGCTTTTTCCGTTTTTTTCATTTTCAATTTTTCCTCCTTAACTTTAAAAAATCATAACTCTTAAAAATTTTCACCTAAAATTATATCTAATGGCTTAATTTTTGCGTCACTAATTCTACTTTGTAATGACATTAGTCATTTTACCCAAAAATCTACGGTGAAACGGGAAAAAAAAATCAATGTGCGACAAAATTGATGAAAAACACTATTTTGTAAGTTTTGGGGGCTTCTGTTTTTACGCAGTACATTTTTTGTCAAAATGATAGCTTATCTTTATTCTGTAGGTCCATATGGTTAAAATGATACCCTACTTATATAGGTTTGAATTTGTATCACTTCCGAAAAAAATCATGAATACATGCAGGAAAATTTATACGTTTAAAATGGTCATCTTTTGACCCCTATAACTTTTTTATTTTTCTGTGTTCAGGGCGCTTTGAGGACTCATTTTTTGCGCCGTCATCTGAAGTTTTTAGCAGTACCATTTTTGTTCTGATTAGACTTTTTGATCACTTTTTATTAACTTTTTTGTGGTATAAAAAGTGATCAAAAATGCGCTATTTTGGACTTTGGAATTTTTTTGCGCGTACGCCATTGAACAAGCGGTTTAAAAAGCGATATATTTTTATAATTCGGACATTTCCACGCGCGGCGATACCACATATGTTTATTTTTATTATTATTTACATAATGTTTTTTTTATTTTTGGAAATGCCGGGTGATTCAAACTTTTATTAGGGGAAGGGATAATTGAAAGGGTTAATGATTTTTTTACACTTTTCTTATGCAATATTATAGCTCCTATAGGGGGCTATAACATGGCATTAACTGATCTTTTACACTGATTGATCCATCTCCATAGGAATGGATCAATCAGTGTTTTCGGCGATTGAATGCTCAAGCCTGGATCTCAGGCTTGAAGCATTCATTCGGCGATCAGACAGCACAGGAGAAGGTAAGAAGACCTCCTCCTGTGCTACAGCTGTTCGGAATGCCGCGATTATATCGCGGCGATCCCGAACAGCTCCCTGAGCTAACCGGCAACTTTCACTTTCGTTTTTAGCCGCGCGGCTCAGCTTTGAGCGCGCGGCTAAAGGGTTAATAGCGCGCGGCACAGCGATCAGTGCCGCGCGCTATTAGAGGCGGGTCCCGGCTTCACTATGACGCCGGGCCCCCGCGATATGATGCGGGGTCACTGTGTGACCCCGCGTTATATCGCAGGACCGGGACCCAGGACGTACCCATACGTCCTGGGTTCTTAAGAGGTTAAATGACCAAGATGTTGACCAAAATATCTTTGTCTATGCTGACAAATACAAGAAATGTGAACATGTCGGTAATGCCTTTCAAAAGCAGTCAGGCTCCATTATATGGAGGTTCATCTGCTATTCTGTCATAATGGCAGGAGTTTGGCAGAGAAAAAAAATGCACTGCAAGTAGAAAACTACTGAATCCCCGATGGATCCTATAAAGTTAATGAAATCTGTCGGGACCCAGTGGTGACCCAATTGAGTCAGAACTGGACGGAGGCCAACAGCAACATGAACATAGCCTTATAGTAAATAGTAGAGAGTCAGAATTGGAAAGAATATTTACTCCTTCAAAAACATCTATATCTATATATATTGTGGCAGTGTGGCAAGGAAAGGGTGTATTTCCTTGGCTCACCCTGCAGAAGCTCTCACCTGCTTCTTAAGTAATGAGGCAGGAAGGAAGGGAGGTGTATATGAGATGGAGACTCAGTGTAATGGGGGCTCTTCCTAGGTAACAGCATGTGGGCTGTAGGGAAGAGACAGAGCCTGCTGAGGAGTACACAGCCCGAGCTATGAGGGGCTCAAAGAGACTGCCATGAATTGTGAGTAGAAGGTTGCAGGGGACATAAGTTTAACCGCCTGAGGGAAGCTCAGCGGTTGTTAGTCAGGACAAGCTGATCTGTTTAGTCAGTGACCAGACGGTCTAGGGTTTTGTTTTTTTCCTGCTTTTTGTTTGTTTCTTTCCCTGCAACCTGTCTAACAAAACTGGCAAGGTGCCAGATTTGCATTATAAGCGTTTGTTTATTGGTTTATTGAGAAGAAACGCATCCTGTGGCGTGGTCCAGGACGGTCTCAGAGCTAATCCCCAAGACGGATCGTCACAATATATATATATATATCTAAATCATAAAATGTTGCAGTATCTTGTAATACCTTTTTATTGGACTAACAGCATTTTGTAGAGACAAGCTTTCGGGCTTCCTCCCTTTATCAAGTCCAAAGCAAATTTGGATTTGCTTTGGACTTGCTAAAGGGAGGAATCCCGAAAGCTTGTCTCTACAAAATTCTGTTAGTCCAATAAAAAAGGTATTACAAGATACTGCAACATTTTATGATTTGCATCACTGGACTAATACGGCTACTCAAATTTACTATATATATAAAACTCAATGGGGGATATTTATCAAAGGATTTAGACTGTTTTTTCCTGTCTAAATTTGTTGCACAGAAAGTTACAGTCTAAATATGTGCGACTTTTTTGTGACTTTTGCTCTAGAGGATTTTTAGAACATGATGCATTCTTGTCTATTTTAGACTGAAATGCATTGGAAAATGCATTGGTGCCGAATTGATCAAAAGCGACTTTTCAGCGACAAGTCGCATCGGCTGAAAGTACGCCGAAATGTCAGACCATGTTGGAGCAGGTTTAAATACAGTCTAAAGCATAGATCACAAAGTCCGTGCGCAGAAATTATCAAGAGCCGTGTGACTTTTGATAAATTAGGCGCACAATAGACCACCCTAACACTCTGTAGTTTGGTCTATATTGATGCAGGACATAGACAACTTTGATAAATACCCCCAATGTGTGTATATGTTCAAGCATCACTTCCAAACGGCTAGATATTAACATTAAACTTGGCACACATGTTACTTATATGTCAACAACAAACATAGGATAGGTGATTTAACCCTTACTCACCCCCATTTGCCAGGGTCGGGGTTTTTGTTTAATGTCCCATACCAGTCCATGGGAAATATATATTTCTGCATAACTTCCAAACAGCTCGTGATATTTCGATAATACTTGATCACATGTTACTTATATGTCCACTTAAAATATAGGATAGTTAATTTAACCCTTAACTACCCCCATTAGTTAGGGTCGGGGTTTTTGTTTTAAGTCCCATGCAAATCAATGGGAAATGTATGTTACCACATAACTTCCGTACGGCTGGAGATATTTCAATACCTGGTACACATATTACTTATATGTCAAATAAAAAGATATGATAGTTAAATTAACCCTTACCTACACCCTTATATAAAAGACACCTTTTTTGTTTTAAGTCCCATGCAAGTATATCGGACTTCCAGTACCTTACTTCACAAGCTCCGCTCTGCATCTCCTGGTGAATGTGTCGGTCCGGCTTGCAAGCCACACCCCATCTCACAAAGACGGGTCGGGATATGGGGTCGGGCTACGGGGACGGGAAATGAGGTCGGGATATGAGGTCGGGATATGAGGACGGGATAGGAGGACAGGATAGGAGGTCGGGATATGAGGTTGAGATAGGAGGTCAGGATATGAGGAAGGGATATGAGGATGGAATATGAGGACAGAATATGAGGTCGAGATAGGAGGATGGGATATGAGGACGGGATATGAGGATGGGATATGAGGACAGGATATGAGGTTGGGATAGGAGGTCGAGATATGAGGACGGGATAGGAGGTCGGGATATGAGGACGGGATATGAGGACGGGATATGAGGACGGGATATGAGGACAGGATATGAGGACAGGATATGAGGTCGGGATAGGAGGTCGAGATATGAGGATGGGATGGGAGGTTGGGATATGAGGATGGGACAAGAGGTCGAGATAGGAGGTCGGGATATGGAGACGGGATAGGAGGTCGAGATATGAGGACGGGATAGGAGGTCAGGATGTGAGGTCGAGATATGATGACGAGATATGAGGTCGGGATATGAGGATGGGATATGAGGTTGAGATATGAGGTCGCATATGAGGTCTCATATGAGGTCGGGATATGAGGTCGGTATATGAGGTCGGTATAGGAGGACAGGATAGGAGGTCGGGATATGAGGTTGAGATAGGAGGTCAGGATATGAGGAAGGGATATGAGGTCGAGATAGGAGGACGGGATATGAGGACAGGATATGAGGATGGGATATGAGGACAGGATATGAGGACAGGATATGAGGACGGGATATGAGGTCGGGATAGGAGGTTGAGATATGAGGATGGGATAGGAGGTCGGGATATGAGGACGGGATAGGAGGTCAGGATGTGAGGTCAAGATATGATGACGAGATATGAGGTCGGGATATGAGGATGGGATATGAGGTTGAGATATGAGGTCGCATATGAGGTCGCATATGAGGTCGGGATATGAGGTCGGTATATGAGGTCAGGATAGGAGGACAGGATAGGAGGTCGGGATAGGAGGTTGAGATAGGAGGTCAGGATATGAGGAAGGGATATGAGGTCGAGATAGGAGGACGGGATATGAGGACAGGATATGAGGACGGGATATGAGGACAGGATATGAGGACAGGATATGAGGACGGGATATGAGGTCGGGATAGGAGGTTGAGATATGAGGATGAGATAGGAGGTTGGGATATGAGGACGGGATATGAGGTCAAGATAGGAGGTCGGGATATGGAGACGGGATATGAGGACGGGATAGGAGGTCAGGATGTGAGGTCGAGATATGACGACGAGATATGAGGTCGGGATATGAGGATGGGATATGAGGTCAGTATATGAGGTCGGGATAGGAGGACAGAATAGGAGGTCGGGATATGAGGTTCAGAAAGGAAGTCAGGATATGAGGACGGGATATGAGGTCGAGATAGGAGGACGGCATATGAGGATGGGATATGAGGACGGGATATGAGGACAGGATATGAGGACGGGATATGAGGACGGGATATGAGGTCGGGATATGAGGGTCGAGATATGAGGATGGGATAGGAGGTCAGGATAGGAGGTCAGGATATGAGGTCGAGATATGAGGACGGGATAGGAGGTCAGGATGTGAGGTCGAGATATGATGACGAGATATGAGGTCGGGATATGAGGATGGGATATGAGGTTGAGATATGAGGTCGGGATATGAGGACAGGATATGAGGACGGGATATGAGGTCGGGATAGGAGGTCGAGATATGAGGATGGGATAGGAGGTCGGGATATGAGGTCGAGATAGGAGGTCGGGATATGGAGACGGGATATGAGGTCGAGATATGAGGATGGGATAGGAGGTCAGGATGTGAGGTCGAGATATGATGACAAGATATGAGGTCAGGAGATGAAGATGGGATATGAGGTTGAGATATGGGCATAAAATTTTGCCCTGTAGAAAGACTCACAAAAGCTTATTTTGGGTAGTGTACCACCCGTTGAAAGACCATTGACTTCTAGACATGCCTCACTGATGCGCACGAAGACATTCTGCCCAGTTGACAGACTGTGTGAAGGGGCTGCATCAGGGGCGTAGTTAAAGAGGTAGCAGAGGTAGCAGTCACACTGTGGCCCAGATGCCTAAGGGGGCCCTAAAGCACATATTCCCCATAAGAGATCAGTATTGTAATTGGCATATGGGGCCCTGTTGCAGATTTTGCATCAGGGCCCAGAAGCTACAAGTTACGCCTCTGGGCTGCATCATTGGAAAGAAGCAGGATGGTCGTTTCGATGAATTGCCCTCAATATAGGCTGTTCTGACCAAGCTGTTAGGAGGTTTGGGAGCCAATTAAGTGCCCTGCCATTGACAGCCTGCCACTGTCACTTTTGTTTGTAGTGGTGTTGTGAATGCAAAACCTGAACTGCAACCGACTAGAACCATATCATCTTCAGCCATGATTCCATGTTCCATCCGATGATGGTCTGATTTGAGTATGGAGGACTCGTGGTAGGCACTTCAGTCCTGTCTTTGATGTGAAGCAATACACTTTCCCAACTGCTGGTATGATGACCTGGAGAGCCATTGCATACAACAGTCAATCATTCCTAGTAGGGATCTAACAGTTCAGATATGTGCAGGACATCCGACGGCCACCGGATCCTTTTACTGTAATATTGTATTTATTTACAGATATCATCAGTACATTCACACTTTATTTCATTTGACTCCAAAATCTACTTCTTGGTGCTTTCTTTTTTAGTTAATTGGTATATTTACAGTATGCCTTCTTCTTTTGCTCCATGTTACCAAAAGTTTTAACAAAATATAAAGGTCAGTATTTCTAAATGCATTTAAAGGGGTTGTCTTCTCTGCACAGTCCCTAAAGTGTGCATCCAGGAACTGAAACCCAAGACGTGGACTACTGCACTTTTTTTCTGCTGCATTAAAATGGATGGGTAACCTTGTAATATATGGTCCTCTAAAGCAAAAGTTTCTCACTGCTTGTTCAGAATCTCTTTCTCTTTCACATGCCTTGAAGGGGTTATCCTAATGGTACTAAACCTTTTAAGGAGGCATTGAATAGCTTCTTCCCAGTCCTCTCAACTTTAGAAAATACCTGGCAGGATGATTTAGTGATATTGACAGAAGAATTATAACTTTGCTACATTTTTACTTAAATCTCAAAACTAATTCACTGTATTCAAAAAAAAAAATAATTAATAAAAAAAAAAAGTACAATGGTGAAAAAAAGAGATGACCATGCTCAATCCAGACTCCATTATAATTCCTCTGTGATCTCATCAGAGTGTTGGTTGTATGCCTACAAGAGTTATGACCCTGGGGACTAAGATAAATGTTTTGAGAAGTTGCGGAGGACATTAATGCCATTTATTTTATGATAATTGTTTCTCGTGATGATCTTACTGACTAATGTTAGTACACATAGTGTCATCACTTCTATGGTAGAGCAACATCAAGGAATAGAGGGTAAAAATACATTAGCTAGAAAGCACTGACACAAGGAAATGTCAGTTTTATGCAGTTTATCAAATGAAGTCATCTTTAGATACAGGGAGCCAAACCAGTTATTATTCATTAATGCAATGCAAACATGAATCTCATTGACCACAATGAATCACAGATAAGCCTGGATGTTCATGACCCCATTACTCTGCTCCCATTACCCTCATTTTTCATGTTGCCTACTTTATTACACAAGATCTGTGGTGGAATAAGCAAAGGGTCAATCGTCTTTTTCTGAGTCCATATTCTGTCCTGCTTGGCATTCGAAGAAAATCTGAACAAAGCAAAAGGAGCACAGAACTCAGCCGAATGCTTCTGCCCCTTTATTATAGCAATATGTGGGTCCTCAACCCCAGGCATTCACCTATAAAAACTTCTAATGTCACAAGGATAACAGAATGGGTACCTTTTTTAGACTTACTAAACTAACCATAGATCCAGTTAAGCCAAACCTACTATTTGATTAGCCACAACCCCTATTTACATGCAACACAAGTACTTGCCCAAATCTCCATTTTCTAAAGCCATATTCCTTTTAATCTGTTATATATATATTCCATATATATATATATATTCGGAGGCATGAATGCCAATATGACTCCAAGATTAATCTATACAAGTTTGTAACCATGGAAACACATTGGCCCTGATTTACTTTTGTAAACCGGACATGTTTTGTTGGCGGGTGCACCAGATTCTGGCGCATTGCACCAGAAATTCTGTCTGCGCCAGAATGTGTGCCAGAATTTGCGCCAGAATTGAAAAAAATCCGACCAACTCTCCATTTTACTGAGAAAACCCCAAAAAGGGATGCAGCCACTGGGAAAAGGGGTGTGGCCACTGAGGAAAGGGGCGTGTCCCCAACATCTTCACAAAAACCCAAAATATTTACTAAGGCTTCCACAGAAAATGTAGTGGATTTGAACTATGGAAAACCCGTCAAATCAGAGCATGTGTAAAAAAAAGCTAAATGTAGGGAAACCATAGTAAATACAGTGGGAAAAAAATTGTAGGGAATTAAAACCCACAAAGAAAACTACACTCCACTCCTAGTAAATCAGGGCCATTATTGTGCATAGAAACGCTAGACACAAAACAGAAGTATATTTGAACACTATGGGGGAAATTTTTAAAGGGGTACTCCCCTGGAAAACATTTTTTTTTAATCAACTGGTGCTAGAAAGTTTAACAGATTTGTAAGTTATTTCTATTAAAAAATCTTAGCCTTTCCAGTACTTATCAGCTGCTGTATGCTCCACGGGAAGTTGCATTTCTTTTTTAATTTCCTTTCTGTCTGACCACAGTGCTCTCTGCTGACACCTCTGTCCATTTTAGGAACTTTCCAGAATAGGAACAAATCCCCATAGCAAACCTATCCTGCTCTGGACAGCTCCAGACATAGACAGAGGTGTCAGTAGAGAGCACTGTGGTCAGACAGAAAGGAAATTTAAAAATAAAAGAACTTCCTGTGGATCATAGAGCAGCTGATAAGTACTGAAGGATTAAGATTTTTTAATATAAGTAATTTACAAATCTAAATTAAAGAAATTGGGGCTCAGAGTCTTGAATATTGGATTAAATTAAAACGTTTATTAAATATGATATAAAATTGTACATATAGGTATTATATACTGCGGATCACAGGGCCCTTGTGATGCCACAGTAAAATTAGTAAATATTTAATCCTTGGCAATTTAATATATAATGTTAAAATACAATAATTATAGTAAACAAATAAAAATGTACAACAATAAATAAGTGTCCACGTATCTATAAGGATGATCGGAATTGGTGATTTGTGAATAGCTGTAATAACAGTTTGAGTTGCTATTTTCACAAATATTTGTATCCAGTTGGAATAGAAAGTGGTTAAAGTCTTGAATAGAATACAGCAAAAAATGAATGGTGATTGTATCAATTTGTACATACTTTTGTGTCAGGTTCCAATCCTCTTTGCAGAGGGCTTGCAGCTGGAGACACTGCCGTCTTCTGATTTTATGCAGTGGTAATATGACAAATAAATAATAAAATCGCAGTGCTTATGTTCTAATCCTCTGTGCCGAGGATTCGCTGCTGGAGACACTGCCGTCTCCTATATATGCAGCGGCAATTTTGAATGTAAAACAGCGCTTATAAAATAAGTTCCGATCCTCTATGCAGAGGGCTCGCAGCTGGAGACACTGCCGTCTCCTAGTATGCAGCGGCAGTACGATGTAAGGTACAATGCTTATGTCTTATAATCAAAGTGGGTACCTTATGTGGTGAGCGCTGGTCGTCAGACGGGTCCTGGTCCCTGAATGGAGGGTGCGCTGCTGGAGGCTCAGCAGCCTCAGGTATGCAGCAGCAGAAGTGGGCTCCGTTTATGGGTACTGCAGCAGTTCTCCTGCTGGCAGTAAATGCTGGGCTGGCGGTCTCCTCGTGGTGGGAAGTAGCACGTACTGTCAGAGGTTGATTGACAGATATGGTGAATCCTTTAAAAAAGCTGTATTCTTTGATAAAGATGATGTGGCACTTAGAATAAGTGGTTAAATCTGGACGCGTTTCAGGTCCTCCGTAGGACCTTTCTTCAGCAGCAAAGATAAATGACACCAGGACCCGTCTGACGACCAGCGCTAACCACATAAGGTACCCACTTTGATTATAAGACATAAGCATAAGCATTGTACCTTACATCGTACTGCCGCTGCATACTAGGAGACGGCAGTGTCTCCAGCTGTGAGCCCTCTGCATAGAGGATCGGAACTTATCTTATAAGCGCTGTTTTACATTCAAAATTGCCGCTGCATATATAGGAGACGGCAGTGTCTCCAGCAGCGAATCCTCGGCCCAGAGGATTAGAACATATTACAAAACACTGCGATTTTATTATTCATTTGTCATATTACCGCTGCATAAATCAGGAGACGGCAGTGTCTCCAGCTGCGAGCCCTCTGCACAGAGGATTGGAACCTGACACAAAAGTATATACAAATTGATACAATCACCATTCATTTTTTGCTGTATTCTATTCAAGACTTTAACCACTTTCTCTTCCAACTTGATACAAATATTTGTGAAAATAGCAACTCAAACTGTTATATTACCGCTATTCACAAATCACCAATTCCAATCATCCTTATAGATACGTGGACACTTATTTATTGTTGTACATTTTTATTTGTTTATTATAATTATTGTATTTTAACATTATATAATAAATTGCCAAGGATTAAATATTTACTAATTTTACTGTGGGATCACAAGGGCCCTGTGATCCGCAGTATATAATACCTATATGTAAAATTTTATATCATATTTAATAAATGTTTTAATTTAATCCAATATTCAAGACTCTGAGCCCCAATTTCTTTAATTTGTATCTCCCCTCTTTCGGCACCGTGGGTATAGGTGCTATTTGGGTAGCTCGAGCCATTGGTCACTAGGTTAATACGAGCCTCTCTACCATTTTTTTCCTCTAATTTACAAATCTGTTTAACTTTCTTGCACCAGTTGATTTAAAGAATTGTTTTTTTCCCAGTGGAGTACCCCTTTTAAGGCTGCATAACAGTTTTCTGGTGTTAAATATTTTATGCACAAGCCTTAATTTGGTCAGATATGTGCAACTTCTCTGTTTTAAATACTTTTGTGCCTCATCCAAAATGGGGTGTGACTTTGGTATAAAAGGGGAGTTATGTAAGTGTAGTGAATTTTTTAGCACATTTATTATAAGCAACATTTTTTACAATTCCCTTCAATAGGTAGCAGACAAACACAAGTGCATCATATATTGCACAGTAATTTAATACATTTTACACAATTGAAAGTATCATAAAAGAAGAAGTGCAAGTTTAAAAAAAAATATTATCACAACTGTCTAAAAGAAAAACTGTTTATGTTACGCATAGCAACCAATCACAACTCAAATTTCAATTCTTAAACAGCCCTTGTAATTTGAAAGTTGAGCTGTGATTGGTCGCTATGGGTAAAAGTGACAGATTGTTTATCTTTTAAACACGTTTGATAAACCTGCCCCATCTATGCACATTTACTACATTATTGAAAGGTTGTAAAAGTGTATGTAAATAATCAATAAATAAGAGCATATTTATTTTCTTTGGTCGTTTCCTTGAGGGTAAGGCTCAATTTATTACTCCCAAGATCAGTTATTTTAGTCGTACAAACAACTGCTCATGTTTCAGTTTAGCCAGTTTACCTAAATCTCCAGTGACTCAGCAGACCCAAAAATAGCTGGGTGACATGTTGGTTAAGGCACCACATTAATCAAATTTAATATCACTGCATTTTTTTCTTGCCTTATAATGGTCATCATAGGAGAAAGTCTACTCTACATTTGTCAGAATATTTGTTTTGTTAAAAAGCTATTCCAATCCTAATCCCCTGCCCTGCAGACATTGGGGTAGAGAGATTTTACCTGATCTATCCTTACGATTTTTATTTTATTTAAAGCGCAACTGTCATGACATTTTGGTGCAATAACCTGCACACAGCCTTTGTACTGAGTGCAGGTGGTGGGTATAGCAATGTTTTTACCTGAAATTTGGCGGCTTTCATGACTGCAGAAAAGGCTTTTATTTAAAGCCACTGACGATCGGATAGGCGTGGCGCGAGGTACGCGATGTCCTGCCGCCGCCACGCCCACCCCCACGCCTACCCCGTATGTCCGTGCTGGGACCTCTGTGTGATTGACACACAGGTCCCAGCGCATGCGCCCTTCAGCTATTCTAACCTGCGCGCTGCTGTGTGTCATCCAGCAAGTGTTCGCTCCCGCCACCGTCTTCCTCCTCAGTGCGCCTGCGCAGAGCAGCAGGCAATCAGGTTAGTTCTCGATACTAGGTGAAGAGAGGAAGCGTGCTCTCTGCACCTAGCACTGCACAGGCGCACTGAGGAGGAAGACGGCGGCGGGAGTGAGCGCTTACTGGAGGACACACACCAGCGTGCAGGTTAGATCAGCGGAAGGGCGCATGCGCTGGGACCTGTTTGTCAATCACACAGAGGTCCCAGTGCGGACATATGGCTTAGGCGTGGGGGTGGGCATGACGTCGGCGGAGCATCGCGTACCTCGCGCCACGCCTATCCGACTGTCAGTGGCTTTGAATAAAAGCCTTTTTTGCAGTCATGAAAGCCGCCAAATTTCTGGTAAAAACATTGCTATACACACCATCTGCACACAGTACAAAGGCTGTGTGCAGGTTATTGCACCAAAATGTCATGACAGTTGCGCTTTAAGTCAATAGAGTGATCAACTGAATAATACAAATACATAACTGATCTAAACTTATGTTTTGTTTTATTAGTTTATCTATCAACATATATTAGTTTGACTTAGAGGGGTACTCCACTGGCCAGTGTTTCGAAAAAAACATTTGGTTCCGAACACTGTGTGTGCGCTGCGGGGGGCGGTCACGCCCCCTTGTGACATCATGCCATGCCCCCTCATGACATCAGGCCACACCCCCTCAATACAAGGCTGTGGGAGGGGCGTGGTGGCCGTCACGCTCCCTCCCATAGACTTGCATTGAGGGGGTGTGATGTTAAGAGGGGGCATGGCCGCCCCCGCAGCATGCACACTGGCCAGTGGTGTTTATTCTTAAGTTGGTGAAAGATGGCTTCCCAGCCCCCCTCCCCCCCAGCCTGTTTGATAAACCTGCCCCATCTATGCATATTTACAACATTTTTTAAAGGTTGTAAAAGTGTATGTAAATAATCAATAAATAAGAGCACATTTCTTTCCCACACTGCTTCCTACAGAAAAAATGCACTCACACTGTGCCTCCTACATAAAATATTTCCCCATACTGTGCCCTCTACATGAAATATGTCCATACACCATGTCTCATACATAAAATATGTCCTCACACAGTGCCTCCTACATAAAATATGTCCCGACACTGTGCCCTCTACATAAATTATGTCCCCAAACCTTGTCTCCTACATAAAAATATGTCCTCACACTGTGCCTCCTACATAAAATATGTCCCCATACTGTGCCCTCTATATTAAAATATGTCCCCACACTGTGCCTTCTACAAAATGTATGTCCCCATACTGTTTCTCCTAGATAAAAAAATTATCCCAATACGGTGCCTTCTACATAAAAAATTTCCCCACACTGTGCACCCTGCATAAAACATAAGTGGGCCCTTTGGTATATAAATGAGCACTATTACTTAAAAAATGTATGACATGTGCTAAGACCCTACCTGATCGTTATATATTGCGGGGACAAGCAATCAGATAAGCACCTTAATCCCAAGCTCGCTGCCATTTATGTATGTCTAAAAGAGACAGTCTCAGTCCCCTGGTCTTCACCTTTTATAATGCTCCAGGAAGCTGGACTTTACAGTAGCTGCAGAGGAAGTTTTAGGTCCTTACTGCAAGAAAAGTCCTGGAAGGCCAGAACTCCCTGGTGCCTAGCACTGGGTATACAGGCAGGAGAAGTGCTTTAGATGGTAATAACGCAGTAGTCTGAAGCAGCAGTGCTGAGTAGCACAGAAGCAGCCAGGTGATGTTTTAGCAAGTTTAAAGTTCAGAGGCGTGGTTGACAATCCGGATCATATATTGAAGAGCAATGAAGTACAGGAGAATCAGGCAGAGACGGAGTCAGGAAATAGGCTTAGGTCAGGAGCATATGAACACAGGAGACAGGTGGACCAGGATTATATAGGTGGTGCTTGGCAGGGATTGGAGGACAACAGGATGTGCACAAACCCTTAAAGCGACAGTACATGCACACTCCCTATGCACCAGAGACTGTCAACACCTGAGACAATTTAGAGAAATGAAGTCCTGATCATTCAGCAAAGAAGGAGAGCCAAGCAAGCAGCTCAGCCGAGGTAACAAGCACACCAGCAGCTACCTACCACCAGTGTTACAATATCGCTAAGCTTAGAAGTCCTCTGTATGAGTTAGCCTGTATACATGTTTACAGTTTATATATACACTGCTCAAAAAAATGAAGGGAACACTGTAACAATACAGTGTAACTCCAAGTCAATCACACTTCTGTGAAATCACACTGTCCACTCAGGAAGCAACCCTAATTGACAGTTTCACTTGTTGTGCTGTTGTGCAAATGGAACAGACAACAGGTGGAAATGATATTCAATTAGCAAGACACCCCCAATATAGGAGTGGTTCTGCAGCTGGTTACCACAGACCACGTCTCAGTTCCTTTGCTTCCTGGCTGCTGTTTAGGTCACTTTTGAATGCTGGCGGTGCTTTCACTCTAGTGGTAGCATGAGACGGAGTCTACAACCCACCAAGTGGCTCAGGTAGTGCAGCTTGTCCAGGATGGCACATCAATGCGAGCTGTGGCAAGAAGGTTTGCTGTGTCTGTCAGCGTAGTGTCCAGAGCATGGAGGCGCTACCAGGAGACAGGCCAGTACATCAGGAGACATGAAGGAGGCCATAGGAGGGCAACAACCCAGCAGCAGACTGCTACATCCACCTTTGTGCAAGGAGGAGCAGGAGGAACACTGCCAGAGTCCTGCAAAATGACCTCCAGTAGGCCACAAATGTGCATGTGTCTACTCATACAGTCAGAAACAGACTCCATGAGGGTGGTATGAGGGCCCAACGTCCACAGGTGGGGGTTGTGCTTACAGCCCAACACTGTGCAGGAGGTTTGGCATTTGCCAGAGAACCAAGATTGGCAAATTCGCCACTGTGCCCTGTGGCACAGTGAGCACGTGACAGACTTGACAGAGTCTGGAGATGCCGTGGAGAACACTCTGCCTGCAACATCCTCCAGCATGAGCGGTTTGGCAGTGGGTCAGTAATGGTGTAAGGTGGCATTTCCTTGGGGGCCACACAGCCCTCCATGTGCTTGCCAGAGGTAGCCTGACTGCCATTAGGTACCGAGATGAGATCCTCAGACCCCTTGTGAGACCATATGCTGATGCGGTTGGCCCTGGGTTCCTCCTAATGCAAGACAATGCTAAACCTCATATGGCTGGAATGTGTCAGCAGTTCCTGCAAGAGGAAGGCATTGATGCTATGGACTGGCCCACCTGTTCCCCAGACCTGAATCCGATTGAGCACATCTGGGACATCATGTCTCACTCCATCCACCAACGCCACGTTGCACCACAGACTGTCCAGGAGTTGACGGATGCTTTAGTCCAGGTCTGGAATGACATCCACCTCACCAGGAGCATGTCCAGGCATTGTAGGGAGGTCATACAGGCATGTGGAGGCCACACACGCTACTGAGCATCATTTTGACTTGTTTTAAGGACATTACATCAAAATTGGATCAGCCTGTAGTGTGGTTTTCTACTTTGATTTTGAGTGTGACTCCATATCCAGACCTCCATGGGTTGATAAATTTGATCTCGATAGATAATTATGTGTGGTTTTGTTGTCAGCACATTCAACTATGTAAAGACGAAAGTATTTCATACGATTAGTTCATTCTTTCAGATCTAGGATGTGTTTTCTTAGTGTTCCCTTAATTTTTTTGAGCAGTGTAAATAAAGTAGAAAGATAAAAAAGTAGATTCAAAATCAGCATCTTTAAACCTATTTACTGCTGCATTTAGTTTAGTGAGTTTGGAGTCCCTTTAACTATTGTTTATTTATTTTCTATTGTTTATACAGCATCATTATTTTTTCTCTGTATAAGTCTATCCAGTGAACTTGTCGGATGTGTCGGCCAGCCAGGGAGTGGAACACGCTGCGCACTTTACCGGTTTATAATTTATGTTCATGGCAGATCTCAGGAGTAAGACCTATAGCGACCTCCACTTTTGACATATCTGGGCAACATGTCAAAAATAGTTTTAAATGACAGTAATGCTTTAACCATCTAAATACAAGAGAGGTGATATATGTTAGACTGGGGGGGAGTCCTTATAGTAGATTTGCTAGGTTATAGATAGGGAACTCCAATTTATAAAATTATATCATAAATTATTCTTCTAATAATTGTCCCCAATTTGTCTCACAATTTAATATCCCTATGTGGTGTGGGGTGTTATTGTTACGCCTAGCGCTCCGGGCCCCCGCTCCTCCCCGGAGCGCTCACGGCGTCTTTCTCCCTGCAGCTCCCCGGTCAGTCCCGCTGACCGGGAGCGCTGCTCTGTCATGGCCGTTGGGGATGCGATTCGCACAGCGGGACGCGCCCGCTCGCGAATCGCATCCCAGGTCACTTACCCGTTCCCGTCCCCTGCTGTCATGTGCTGGCGCGCGCGGCTCCGCTCTCTAGGGCGCGCGCGCGCCAGCTCCCTGAGACTTAAAGGGCCAGTGCACCAATGATTGGTGCCTGGCCCAATTAGCTTAATTGGCTCCCACCTGCTCCCTGGCTATATCTGGTCTCCTCCCTTGCACTCCCTTGCCGGATCTTGTTGCCCTTGTGCCTAGTGAAAGCGTTTTGTGTGTTTAAAGCCTGTGTACCAGAACTTCTGCTATCTCCCCTGACTACGAACCTTGCCGCCTGCCCCCGACCTTCTGCTACGTCCGACTTTGCTTCTGCCTACTCCCTTGTACCTCGCCTATCTTCAGCAGTCAGAGAGGTGAGCCGTTGCTAGTGGATACGACCTGGTCACTACCGCCGCAGCAAGACCATCCCGCTTTGCGGCGGGCTCTGGTGAAAACCTGTAGTGGCTTAGAACCGGTCCACTAGCACGGTCCTCGCCATCCCTCTCTGGCACAGAGGATCCACTACCTGCCAGCCGGCATCGTGACAGTAGATCCGGCCATGGATCCCGCTGAAGTTCCTCTGCCAGTTGTCGCTGACCTCCCTACGCTGGTCGCCCAGCAAGCTCGTCAGATCGCCCAACAAGATCACCAGCTGTCGTACTTGACCACCATGACACAGCAACTCCAGTCACAACTACAGCAAGTACAGTCACAGCTACAGCAGCAACAACCATCTCCTCCGCCAGCTCCTGCACCCCTTCCGCAGCGAGTGGCCACTCCTAGCCTCCGCCTGTCCTTGCCAGACAAATTTAATGGGGACTCTAAGTTTTGCCGTGGCTTTCTTTCGCAATGTTCCCTGCACTTGGAGATGATGTCGGACCAGTTTCCTACTGAAAGGTCTAAGGTGGCTTTCGTAGTCAGCCTTCTGTCTGGAAAAGCCCTGTCATGGGCCACACCGCTCTGGGACCGCAATGACCCCGTCACTGCCTCTGTACACTCCTTCTTCTCGGAAATTCGAAGTGTCTTTGAGGAACCTGCCCGAGCCTCTTCTGCTGAGACTGCCCTGCTGAACCTGGTCCAGGGTAATTCCTCCGTTGGCGAGTACGCCATACAATTCCGTACTCTTGCTTCTGAACTATCCTGGAATAATGAGGCTCTCTGCGCGACCTTTAAAAAAGGCCTATCCAGCAACATTAAAGATGTTCTGGCCGCACGAGAGACTCCTGCTAACCTGCATGAACTCATTCATCTAGCCACTCGCATTGACATGCGTTTTTCTGAGAGGCATCAAGAACTCCGCCAGGAAAAAGACTTAGATCTCTGGACACCTCTCCCACAGTCTCCACTGCAATCTGCGCCTAGGCCTCCCGCCGAGGAGGCCATGCAAGTGGATCGGTCTCGCCTGACCCTGGAAGAGAGGAATCGCCGTAAGGAAGAGAATCTTTGTCTGTACTGTGCCAGTACTGAACATTTTTTGGTGGATTGCCCAATCCGTCCTCCACGTCTGGGAAACGCACGCTCGCACCCAGCTCTCGTGGGTGTGGCGTCTCTTGATGCTAAGTCGGCTTCTCCACGTCTCACGGTGCCTGTTCGGATTTCTACTTCAGCCAGCTCTCCCCTCTCAGCCGTGGCCTGCCTGGACTCTGGAGCTTCTGGGAATTTTATTCGGGAGTCCTTAGTGAATAAATTCCGCATTCCGGTGACCCGTCTTGTCAAGCCACTCCACATTTCCGCGGTCAACGGAGCCAGGTTGGATTGCACCGTGCGTTACCGCACGGAGCCCCTCCTAATGTGCATCGGACCTCATCACGAGGAAATTGTATTTTTTGTCCTTCCTAATTGCACTTCTGAAGTTCTCCTTGGACTACCCTGGCTTCAACACCATTCCCCAAACCTGGATTGGTCCACTGGGGAGATCAAGAGTTGGGGTCCCTCTTGTTCCAAGGACTGCCTTCAACCGGTTCCCAGTACTCCCTGCCGTGACCCTGTGGTTCCCCCTGTATCCGGTCCCCCTAAGGTCATTAAGGACTCTGCCTGCCACAGGAAATGCCTCTCCCCCCCTCCCAGTCCCATCAGGCAAGCCTCTGTGTCCCCTCATGGCCCTCGTCCTGGTGTCACACTGCCCCGTGCCAGGTCTCGCCCTCTGCCCTCTCTCCCCATTCCTACTCCTGCTGTTCTGCCTGCCGTTGAGGAATCCCTCCATCCTTTCCCGGTGTCCTCATCCCAGGGGAGGCAGTTACCCGACAAAGAGAAGGGGAGACCTAAGGGGGGGGGTACTGTTACGCCTAGCGCTCCGGGCCCCCGCTCCTCCCCGGAGCGCTCACGGCGTCTTTCTCCCTGCAGCTCCCCGGTCAGTCCCGCTGACCGGGAGCGCTGCTCTGTCATGGCCGTTGGGGATGCGATTCGCACAGCGGGACGCGCCCGCTCGCGAATCGCATCCCAGGTCACTTACCCGTTCCCGTCCCCTGCTGTCATGTGCTGGCGCGCGCGGCTCCGCTCTCTAGGGCGCGCGCGCGCCAGCTCCCTGAGACTTAAAGGGCCAGTGCACCAATGATTGGTGCCTGGCCCAATTAGCTTAATTGGCTCCCACCTGCTCCCTGGCTATATCTGGTCTCCTCCCTTGCACTCCCTTGCCGGATCTTGTTGCCCTTGTGCCTAGTGAAAGCGTTTTGTGTGTTTAAAGCCTGTGTACCAGAACTTCTGCTATCTCCCCTGACTACGAACCTTGCCGCCTGCCCCCGACCTTCTGCTACGTCCGACTTTGCTTCTGCCTACTCCCTTGTACCTCGCCTATCTTCAGCAGTCAGAGAGGTGAGCCGTTGCTAGTGGATACGACCTGGTCACTACCGCCGCAGCAAGACCATCCCGCTTTGCGGCGGGCTCTGGTGAAAACCTGTAGTGGCTTAGAACCGGTCCACTAGCACGGTCCTCGCCATCCCTCTCTGGCACAGAGGATCCACTACCTGCCAGCCGGCATCGTGACAGTTATGAAGGGCAGATGTTGTTACACTTAGGGCAGATGTTATTAACCCTTAGTATTCGTGATGCCAGCACATGGTTATCCTCTACCCCACCCAAGGTATGGCTGCTGGTTCCTGGGCCAGAAACGGGGCAAATAATCACTCCAATGCAAGGTTACAGAACAACGGCACTTTACTGAGGCAGATGTTAAAGTCTTTACCAGTGGACTTTAGGAGACTTGTGGGCTCGCTGGGACTTGTAGGGGACTTGGACTCAATTATGCATTCCCACACTGACATTAAAACTTGACAGACTTGACTATGCTGGCTAGGCTTCTCCCCTGTATTTAGGATTACCAGGCTTCGACTTTCACCTGAAGGGAGTTCCAAGGATAGTGGCTGCGTGGTTAGACCTTGGTCTCCCTCAGGAATACCAGACACTCTCAGGTCTTCACTTGACTGTACCACAGACTCATCTCAGAACTCAACTAGCTAGCTCCTCCCTGCTATATAAGGGAGCAATTTGGAGGGGTCCCATAGGCCCAAAGTCAGGCTGGGTCCACACTACGTTTTGTCCCATACGGGAGCGCATACGGCAGGGGGGAGCTAAAAGCTCGCGCTCCCGTGTGTTACCGTATGCGCTCCCGTATGTCATTCATTTCAATGAGCCGACCGGAGTGAAACGTTCGGTCCGGTCGACTCATTTTTGCGCCGTATGCGCTTTTACAACCGGACCTAAAACCGTGGTTGACCACAGTTTTAGGTCCGGTTGTAAAAGCGCATACGGCGCAAAAATGAGCCGACCGGACCGAACGTTTCACTCCGGTCGGCTCATTGAAATGAATGACATACGGGAGCGCATACGGTTACATACGGGAGAGCGAGCTTTTAGCTCCCTCCTGCCGTATGCGCTCCCGTATGGGACAAAACGTAGTGTGGACCCAGCCTCACCAGGTCACTGGCAACTTCCCTGGTTACACAGGCTTAACAACAATATTTAAAGACACGCATGCATCAAAAGATTAACCAACAGATGACATAAGAAAATATTGCATATTTAAAGGGGAACTCCAGTGGAAAAAATTTTTTTCAAATCAACTGGTGCAAGAAAGTTAAACAGATTTGTAAATCACTTCTATTTAAAAATGTTAACCCTTCTTGTACTTATCAGCTGCTGTATACTACAGATATACTACAGAGAATTTGTGAAGTTCTTTTCGGTTTGACAACAGTGCTCTCTACTGACACCTCTGTCTGTGTCAGGAACTGTCCAGAGCAGGAGAGGTTTTCTATGGGGATATGATTCTAATCTGGACAGTTTTTGACACAATAGATAAAATTATCCTCCAAATAACAGCTGGATAAAATCAAGCGCTGAGACCAGGATAAAATTAGGGCTATTTAATTACCCACAATGCAACGCGTTTTGCGTTTGGGGGTAATTAAATATCCCTCATTTTATCCTGGTCACTTTATTTTATCCTGCTGTTATTTGGAAGAGAATTTTATCTATCATGGTTATGTGAGCTTGGAGCAGCTGCAGAGACCCTCACCTTTGTCACCTTTATCCATTGTTGTACTTGGATCGAGTACAACATTATGTGATATATAATATAACATTATGCTATACTCGAAGATATTATTCTACAGAGCGCATCCTTTTTGTCTTTTTGTCTTTATAGTTTCTGACATTGACAGAGGTGTCAGCAGAGAGCACTCTCGTCAGACAGAAAAGAAATTCACAAATGTCTGTGTCACACCGAGCGCTCCGGGTATCTGCTCCCTACCGGAGCACTCGCAGCGCTTGTCTGCTCGCAGCGCCCCAGTCAGACCCGCTGACCGGAAGCGCTGCTCTACTATCACCGGTGGGGATGCGATCCGCGTGGCGGGAGGCGCCCGCCCGCGGGTCACATCCCAGTCCTCTCACCGGCCCCGTTCCCCTGCTGTCATGTCCCGGTGCGCGTGGCCCCGCTCTCTAGGGCACGCGCGCGCGCCGGCTCTCTGAAATTTAAAGGGCCGGTGCACCACTAATTGGTGCCTGGCCCAATCAGCGCTAATCATTCCCAAACATATAAAAACCCACTTCCCCTTCCTGTCCTTGCCGGATCTTGTTGCCTAGTGCCAGTGAAAGCATTCCCGTGTGTCCATTGCCTGTGTATCCAGACCCTTGCCTTTGCCCTTGACTACGAACCGCTGCCGCCTGACTTTCTGCTACGTCTGACCTTGCCTTTTACCTAGTCCTTGTGTACCGCGCCTGACTCAGCAGTCAGTGAGGTTGAGTCGCTATTGGGTGGAACGACCTGGGGGTTACCTGCCGCAGCAAGTCCATCCCGCCTTGTGGCGGGCTCTGGTGAAAACCAGTAACCCCTTAGATTCCGTTCCCCTGGTACGGCCCACGCCATCACCTCACTGACATAGAGGATCCACTACCTGTGTCATCCCTGCATACCACTCCGGATCCTGACAGTCTGTTTTATACAACAGCTAATAAGTACTGGAAGGATTAAGATTTATAAGTAGAAGTACTTTACAAATCTGTATAACTTTCAGGCACCAGTTAATTTGAAAACATTTGTTTTCTACTTGTTTCCACCAGAGTTCCCCTTTAACACTTGACAGTCCATGAGAGAGATGTGGACCCAGGGGACACTGACAGAGAATACGCCACACAGGACAGATAAGTGTACAGGAGGACAACTCCTGTACTGGGCCACCACACCTATATCAGACACAAACAACAGAGTTAAGTAGAAATATAGAAACATAGAATGTGTCGGCAGATAAGAACCATTTGGCCCATCTAGTCTGCCCAATAATCTGAATCCTATCAATAGTCCCTGGCCCTATCTTATATGAAGGATAGCCTTATGTCTATCCCATGCATGTTTAAACTCCTTCACTGTATTTGCAGCGACCACTTCTGCAGGAAGGCTATTCCATGCCTCCACTACTCTCTCAGTAAAGTAATACTTTCTCATATTACTGCAGAAACCTTTGCCCCTTTATTATAAAACTATGTCCTCTGGTGGTTTTAAGTTGTCTTATTTTATAGGAAGCCAATTAACTGATACCTGGAGGAAAAAACAGCTAAACATGATAAGAACATAGAAGCTTCATGCAGATAATGTCCTCATTCAGATATAAACCTAGGACTGTACTGCAAGGCATCAATGCTAACCCATGCAACATGAGTTTTATTTATTTATTTTTTTACTTGTGCCATCTATTTGTTCATTGTGCATTATTTGGCGTACAGCGCTGCAAAATGGAAGCACCTTGGGCAGTATACAATATAAAAAAGGTTTTGCTGACCTCTGGTGGAGTAAAATTATCAGTACAACAAAAGGAGACAGCTAAATGTAAAGCTTTTATCTGGGCAGCAAGGTTTTTATGCATTTAGTCAAAGAGTGGGTGGTTAAAAAAAAAATACATCCTTATTCTCCTTTATCTTGTGCCAATGGGATCCAGGAGATTCAGTCCCTGATGTGTGGTGCTTCCGGGTTCAGAGACACGATGTCACAGGCCCACTCAGCCAATAAGCAGTCAAAGCAGTATTGGCTCAACAGGTCCATGACATCATGACCCGGAAGCACCGCACAACAGAGACTGGTGCTCTGTAGTACCAACGATGGCATAAGAGCAAGGAGGCTAAGTGTGTGGGTTTTATTTTCTTAACTTCCCACTTCCTGAGCAAATGCATAATAAATTTGCTGCCCGACAACCCATTGAATGCAATTGGAGATGCCAAGGGCAACCAATCCTGTTGCTGCTTAAAGGGGTACTCCTGAGAAGTTCAGGAAAACAAATGCCCCAAAGCCACCACAATACCTGTTCTGTGTTCCCTGTAGTTATCCATATGATTTTGCAAGCTCCTGTGGCCCCTGTTGTCTACTGAATATTTTTGTTCTCCTTGCTTGCAGCCCAGACTACAACTCCAAGCAGTCAGTGCAGCTCTTTATAATGGCTGCCAGCCAATTGCTCTTACTATCTATGTGCATGCTGTGTTGTTGCAAACACAGTCAGCAGCACACATTGTACATGTCTTTTCTTTCAAACTATCCTTCCCCTATGCATCACCAAAATTTTTCAGCAGTAGGACAGCCCTGGACTGTCACCATTGACAGCAATGCAGGCCTCATGGACTTCAACGCAAAGAAAAAACATGTTCTTTCTTTTTGATAAGTCTCCCCTTATGGGTTTGTTCACACTGCTTAATTCTGCAGCAATTAAGCAGTGTGAACAAACCCATAAGGGGAGACTTATCGAAACCTGTGCAGAGGAAAAGTTGCCCCGTTACCCATAGCATCCAATCAGATAGTTTATTTTATTTTTCAGGGGTCTTTTAAAACATTAAATAAGTAATCGGGTTGTTATGGGTAACGGGTCAGCTTTTCTTCAGCACAGGTTATGAGAAATCTCCCCAAGAGAGAATACATTTTCTGGTACCACAAGTTAGGGAGAAGAAACCTGTACCTGCTCAATGTTTTCTTGTTGTACACGATCTGCAGTCAATGTCTGAAAATTCTTCAATATATATAATAATAGGTTGTTGCACAGATTCTGCTCCTCCTGAACATTAGGACTGAATGGGATGCTGAAAGTAAAATAGGAAGAAAACTTATCAAAATCTGACTGTATATGTAGAAGTTTCATTCCTTAAAGGGGTACTCTAGTGAAAAACATTTTCTTTTAAATCAACTGGTGCCAGAACATTAAATAGATTTGTAAATTCTTAATCCCTCAAGTACTTATGAGCTGCTGTATTTTCCACAGGAAGTTCTTTTCTTTTTGAATTTCTTTTCTGTCTGACCACAGTGCTCTCTGCTGACACCTCTGTCTATGTCAGGAACTGTCCAGAGCAGGAGAGGTTTGCTATAGGGATTTGTTCCTGCTCTGGACAGTTCCTGACAGACAGAGGTGTCAGGAGAGAGCACTGTGGTCAGAAAGAAAAGAAATTCAAAAATAAAAGAACTTCCTCTAGAGCAGACAGTGCAAAAGAATTTCAAAAATCTTTTGTGCCAACCATATAGCAAATTCTGGATGATAAGTAATCCTGTGAATAAATAGGGTAATATTCTTATTTTTTTTTTTTTGACTAGAGCAATATGAGCTGTGAGACAGTGACTGGACTAATCGTGGATTGTTATAATTCCCCAAGGTACCTGTTGTATTTGGATACCAGGTGTCAGGAAGTGCATATCTCATCCAGGGAAAGCACTGTGAGATATGGGAAATCCAAAAAGAGTTAAAATCCCCGGCGAGACATAGCTTGCTAGGGACATTGGTTAGTCCTGTTATTGGGCATGATTTTTTTTATGAGATGAAGGGCAGATAAGGTAGTGGGGCCTTTCATCCCCTTTTTGGGCCACTTCTGTTTTTTTATTTTTAGATTTGCCTAAATCAGCACAGTTGTCACAGACAGCTTGTCACTTGGCTTTAAAACTAGGTGAGAGGCAGTCTGTAAGTGAGGCTGTTTGCAACCTTCACCACTGATGAGAGTTTGAATCCAGAGGTTTCCAGCCACATGACTTGTCTGTGTAATACATTTGTTGACTGTTGTGTTGGGCGACTGTTAGTAAGCCACCTGTTCAGAGAGGGACGCTTTATATGCAATAAGTGCCCACTTTTAGAACTCCATCTTCAAGTGCAAAGAAATGTACAGAAAGAAAACAGTATTTCTGACAGGAGCAATTTGTGGCTAGATAGAAGTGGGGCTTTGATGGACACCATTAAATGATGACTTATGATATGCCCCTGGGGAAGCCAGAAAATGTGTGAGAAAAGTAAAAATAAAATGTTAATATAACTCCCCACCCCAATAAATATTTTAATCACCCCGCCCCATTTCCCTTTGCGTGCGCAATTGTCTGAACTAGTAAATTATGATGTTACTGATCCTGTACAGTGAATGATGTAAATGCCAAAATTACAGATTTTTGGTTACATCATGTCCCAGAAAAAAACATAATAAAAAAGTCACATATACACAAAAATGGTACCGTTAAAAGCTACCACTCATAGCGCAAAGAATAAACCCTAACAAAGCTCTGTAGGTTTTTTATATATATTATATATATATATATATATATATATATATATATATATATATATATATGTATATACACACACACACACACACACACAAGTTTGGTATCATTGCAATCCTACTGACCCATAGAATAAAGTTAGCATGTCAGATTTAGCGTATTGTGAACTCCGAAAAAATGATTGTCCCACAAAATTGCGCAATTCAATATTTTTTTTGCCTTACATAATTTTTTTGCTGGCTCTGTAATACATGATATGATAAAGTACATTGTGCCAATGAAAAGTACAACTTGTTGTGCAAAAAATAAGGCTCCAATGCAACTCGGTCATTGGGGAAAAAAAAGTCGTGGGTCTTAGAATGTTAGGAGGAAAAAAAAACCATGTGAGTAGAAAAAAAAATAGCTGGGTCATGAAGGGGTTAAACATTACTTCCGTACCACTATTTGACTGGTTCTACAGAGCTAATCTCCCACAGAGCATACATATATACATTTTATTGTTTAGGTGTAGTTGTACTTTAAGTTATTAGATACAAGAAACACAATACCTGAAGAAGCTCGGGCCAAGAACAATAGACAGATTTTCCATGGTCATTTTGTTTATTTCACTATAAGAAGCCACTCTAATAAAGAATGTGCATAGATAGTGGAGAATGAGGAAATGAGTCTGGCTGAGATCTTCCATCAGATGTTTTAGTTGTTTCTTGCATTCATCTTCATTTGACCTGTAATCTTTATAGAAATAAAAGGAAGTTAGCAACATATTGGGGAGATTCATCAAAACCTGTGTAGAGGAAAAGTTGACCAGTTATAGCAACCAATCAGATTGCTTCTTTCATTTTTCAGAGGCCTTGTTAAGAATGTAAGAAGTGATCTGATTGGTTGCTATGAGCAACTGGTTAACTTTGCCTCTCCACAGGTTTAAAAAAAAAAAAAAAAAAACAATATTCACATGATCAGTATTTTTAGCACACGAACCGAAGAGAGCATATGTGACACGAAGGCCCCACTTCTATCTAGCCATAAATTGCTCCTGTCAGAAATACTGTTTTCTTTCTGTACATTTCTTCTGCACTTACTGTATGCTCACATGCCACTCCCTACTGGAAATAATAGAGAATAGCATTGCACTTAAATGGGCACTGTCAGATGTAAAAGAAGAAAAATTTGTATGTTGTTACTGATGAAAATTAAATACCTTTTGAATATTAATTAAAAGAACCAGCCCTGAAAATCCCAGCACTAGGGGTCCTCATATCTACTGGGATACTAACCAGCCCTGCAGCAGCTTGTCCATGAGCCATGGACAAGAGAGGACTCGTAGACAAGGCTGAATGAGCAGAAACACCAATCACCTCCTACCACAACAAGGGAGGGACACACCCCCTTTCCCCTGAGGGGATTTCTAACACAGTGAGCTAATGAAAAGAGGCATTTTAATAATAAAGAAAGGTGACAGAGGCATACAAATTAGATGTACATGGCCAGGATTAGGTACTGAGTAAAATATTATAATTTTTTATTTTTTGTGTGTGGGATCTGACAGGTACACTTTAAGGATATTGTTATACTGAAGCTTATTACTGGGCACAATTATGGGGGGAAAGGCCTCTGTTACTGAGGCACTTTGACTTATTCTGTTATGAGGTTCAGTTGCTAGCACTGTTACGGGGACATCATTTTTAATTTGTTACAAATTCTGTGGTTAGAGGTCTAATGGAGGTAACATGTAGGAGAGACACTTAGGGGGTCTCATTTTCCCAGATGTCATTACCTTTGTAAACAGTGATGAAGGAAGACTGAGCGGATTCAGGAATAATTCCATTGGGAAGTTCCTTTAAGCAAAGTTTTAGGACACTTGCCACAGTATCTATATCACTTTCTTGTGCTAGATCCACGGACTCCCCAGCATCATACTTTGCTTTTAAAGCTGTTACTTTCTTCAGGGAACCAGAGACTCTAAACAGTCCCTTGTGTTCCAAACCTGAAAGAAAAACATTATTGTAATCCTAAATATCAAAATGGTGCCCTGGCTCGAATGCTTCACACCAAATAAATCAACAAAGTTGATATATTAGGCCAGATTTTTTGGTGCGCACATTTATTTATTTTTATCTCCCCAGTTTTTTTTTTTTTTTAAACAACAACATTTAACAGATCCAGATAAGGTAGGTTTTAATGCAACCATTTTATTCTAGGAAACAAGAGGGAATGGTTAACCATCGTTTTTAAAGGGGTACTCCACTGGAAAACATTTTCTTTTAAATCATCTGGTGCCAGAAAGTTAAACAGATATGTAAATTACCTCTATAAAAAAAATCCTGCCAGTACTTAGCTGCTGTATGCTCCACATGGAGTTCTTTTCTTTTTGAATTTCCTTTCTGCCTGACCACAAGTGCTCTCTGCTGACATCTCTTCCCATGTCAGGAGCTGTCCAGAGCAAGAGAGGTTTGCTATGGGAATTTTCCAGTGGAGTACCCCTTTAAGCATGTTCAAACCACCACACTCACCCATCCCAGGACAGAAATATATCTGGCTTCGGTGGTGACCCTGTATGGCATAGGCAACTTCCTATACTGACGCTATACGGACACCAGGTCTGCCTCTTTGCAATGATAAATAGAGGATGAATGTTTATTGAATAAGGGCAGGACTTGTGTCCCAAGAACAGTGAGCTACTTGCATAGCAATGCCTAGTCCCATTCTCTCCTAACATTGGGAATTTGTTGGAATTCTGAGCTGCACCATTTATGTGCATCCACCCTATAGCCATGGCTTGGCACTTTTAAGCTTATGATCTCAGCTTCTTATGCTTGGTTTATGCTGCTAGTCCAATGATGATGTCATAAATAAAGTCCATAAAGCTAGATGTGCAGGATTAATACAGTTGGGAACCTTACATGTTGACTCCCTTTGTGTTAGCATTGCTCTTTCTTGTTTTACACGTTTGTTTTTTTCTAAACAATTACATTACTCATCTAATCTTTTGACTTACCGAAGGTGGAGAGATATTCCACAACCTCTTTTATTAGTAAAGGAATTTCACCTTCCTCTGGTGACTTATCTTCTCCAGGGGAAACAGTATTTGTGGAGGTCTTCTTCTGCTCCGCATGTTCTGGTGTTATCCTATTGGTAATTTGTCTAACTTGCACAGAAGAAAGAGATTGCTGGAATAAAGAGAACAGCATATGTCAACTAGTAGAGGCTTTTGTACCTAGTTTAGGCTGGCTTTACATAACTTTACTTTTTCAATAGGACCCCTAAAATGTTTTCCACCATTGGCTTTTAAAACATATCAATAGTATAAAAGCTAAAAAACGGATGGGGTCAGATCGCTTCTTTCATTTTTAAAAAGGCCTCTGAAAAATGAAAGAAGTGATCTGATTGGTTGCTATTGGTGACTCAGCAACTTTTCCTCTGAACAGGTTTTGATTAGAGGTGAGTGAATCAAAGCTGATGAACCCAAATTCGTTACGATTTTCAGGAAACATTCAATTCGCAACAAATGTGAATATCGCCGTGATTGTATCCCGAGAATCGCTTCATTAAACTCCATTTACTGTGGTCCAGGCTCCAGGGCATCTAAAATAGCGGATCCACATGTCAGTACATGGGGCAAGGAACGCTGGGAAGGTGGGAAGGCAAGGCGGGAAGGGATGTAGGTAGGATGACCCTGAATCACATGCAGGATGCAGCCTATCAGCAGCCAGTCACCCCTGTGATATCACTGCCCTATATAATGGGCAGCCATATTCCGGCCAGCTATGTTATTCATTACACTGCAGAGAGATAGGAAGGAGAGCCTGTGTGTGTGTTACAGCAGAGAAAGCGCATTACAGCAGCGTTTAACATCCTCCTAGTCACATCAGTGTTCTCATGGATGGAGAGCATTGTTTTTTTCACTGAAAAGGTTTTTTACTGCAGCTGCAGACATTCACCTCCCAGTCACTTTCTTCAGCATTGTATTACAAAGAGGGGCAGATAGCTGTGTGTTGCCTCATACAAGCTGCATCAACTTCATAAACCTTAGCAGAGGAAACAGGAATCATTTTTCATTGCAATTCTGTGTCTTTGGTATAATACACAGCAGTCCATTCCTAACAGTCTTTGACAGAGTGCTATTTTGTGTTAAGTTTAGTACTTTTTTTGGCTGCAGCACTGTTGTGCACTGCTGGTGTTTTACAAAAATAGGTTTTTTAAGGGTACTGTAGAGCATTTTTTTGCCCTCATCAGTGCATACCGCATACATACATCTAAGTAGTGTACTATTTTTTACCTGTTAATCTGTCAAGGGCCTACATACTGTGAAAGGACAGACAAAAGTAATCATCGGCTGGTGTTTTACAAAAATACAGAGCTTTTAGGCGTACTGTAGCGCATTTTTCTGCCCTCAGTGGATACCGCATACGTACATTTAAGTAGTTTACTATTTTGTACCTGTTTTAGGGGTACTCTGGTGCTAAGACATCTTATCCCCTATCCAAAGTGGGATGCCTGACAGCTGCCACACCCCCTACCATAGGCTTGCATTGAGGGGGCGGAGCATCACAACACACTGGGGCGGGGCCGTGATGTCACAATACTCCGACCCTGTGATCGCCAGTAATCAGACCCGGAGCAAACATGCTCTGGGGACTGATTGTAACGGGGTGCTGTGTGCAAGATCATGGGGGGTCCCCAGTGGCAGGACCCCCGCGATCAGGCATCTTATCCCCTATCCTTTGGTTAGGGGATAAGATGTCTTAGCGCCGGAGTACCCCTTTAATCTGTCAAGGGCCTACATACTGTGAAAGGACAGACAAAAGTAATCACCGGCTGGTGTTTTTAAAAAATACTGGCGTACTGTAGCGCATTTTTCTGCCCTCATCAGTGCATACCACATACGTACATCTAAGTAGTGTACTATTTTGTACCTGTTAATCTGTTCAAGGGCATACATAATGTTAAAGGACAGACAAAAGTAATCACCGGCTGGTATTTTACAAAAATACTGAGTTTTTAGGCATACTGTAGTGCATTGTTCTGCCCTCATCAGTGCATACCGCATATGTACATCTAAGTAGTGTACTATTTTTTACCTGTTAATCTGTCAAGGGCCTAGATACTGTGAAAGTCCAGGCAAAAGTACTCACCGGCTGGTGTTGTACTCAGATCCTTTTTTTAGTGCACTGTAGAGCATTTTTCTGCCCTCATCAGTGCATACCACATATCTACATCTAAGTAGTGTACTATTTTGTACTTGTTAATCCGTCAAGGGCCTAGAAACTCTGAAAGGCCAGCCAAAAGTGCACACCTGCTGCTGTTCTAGACAAATACTGTTTTAAGCGTAGTGAAGCGTATTATACTCCCCTCATATACGCACTAAGTATGTCAGGCAGAGAAGTGCCAGGATGTGCACATAGGAATGGCAGAGGCCTAAATCCTTCAGGCAGAGGTTGCAGCAGACTAGGTGCGAGTGGCAGCAGGAGTCGCAGCACAGCGGCAGTGTCTCGACCAGCAACCCATCTGCCGTCGTTAATTGGTTAACATGGTCATCCACTTCATCACAAGTGACATCTGACACCCCCAGTCAGCAGTCGGTGGGATCCTCAGACACAACCCTCAGTTAGCATGGCCCAGGAGCAGTCCCTGTCCTCCCATTGCCTCTGTCCTATGCTGGTCCCTCCCCTACAGAAGTATCTTATGCTGTGGGTTCAGCTCCACTATTCACTGAGGACGATCTAATAGAGGACAGTCAGCAGCTACTGCCCAGCCAAGAAATGGAGGAGACATCCGCTGCTTCCTCCGCTAGGCGGGCAAGTAGTGATGAGGAGAGTGACGTGGGAGGCGGTGTTGCCAGGGTTCAGGGTCCTGAAGCAGACATTGTTGAGGAACCTGAGGAGGACATCAGTGACGTGCAGACACTTGTTGATGATGATGAAGCCGATCGCAATTGGGAGCCGGGTGCAGAAGGGGCTTCATCATCATCATCATCATCATCATCAGGAGAAGAGAGTTGCAGGTTGCCCGTGAGGCAGCAGCTGAGCCAGCAAGGCGGTAGCATGGTTGGCAGTCAGCATGGTGGCAGAAGTGGAAATTCTGGAACCAAACATGCCCGGGGGATACCACCTGCTTTGCGGCAGACTACCTTCCCGGGAGGTAGGGGAACAGGGGTTCCTGGAGACGGCAGCAGTAGCAGTCAATTAGTGCGGACTGTTGGGGGGGGAAATCAGCTACTCGGCGGCGTTGCAGTTTTTCATCAAGCATCTGGAGGAGGTTTACATAGCCACATGCAAGATATGTCGGCAGAAGGTGAAGCGTGGCCAGGGTCCCAATGTTGGCACCAGCGCCCTGCGTCAACATATGCTTCGCCACCATAAAGCGGCCTGGGAGAACGTGACTCTGATGTAGTGGTCCAGCCTGCTGCATCACCCATTGGCTATCCGCTCCCTCCTTCATCCAGCCAAGGCTCTACCACCTTAGCCGAAGGGAGCTGTGTGTCATACCCTCCTTCTGTCGCTCCAGATGCTCCTTCTCCTCCTACATTTAGTCAGCCATTCTGCCAACAATCCATTGGCAAAGCCATGTCCAAGAGACAACAGAATGTGCCCACTCATCCAACGGCGCAGAAGCTGAATGTGCTCTTGTCTAAGTTGCTGGTGCTGCAGTCCCTCCCTTTTCAAGTGGTGGACTCTGCACCTTTCAGAGAACTGATGGGTTGGGCCGAGCCGAGGTGGAGAGTGCCAAGCCGTCATTTCTTTGCGAATAAGGCAGTACCAGCACTGCACAATTTTGTGGAAGAGAAGGTGGTCCAGTCCTTGAGCCTGTCAGTGTACCAAAGTGCATGGCAGTGCCGACGTCTGGAGCTGTAACTACGGTCTGGGACAATACATGTCTTTTATTGCTCAATGGGTGTATGTGGTTCCTGCACAGCCACAACCCCAACTTGGACAGGTCACGCCGCTTCCTCCTCCACGCTCTCAGCCCGTTGGTCCTGTGACAGTGTGTGACTCAGCCTCCTCAGCCTCCACTTCCCAGACAAGTCTCAGTGGCCCTTCAGCAAACCATGTGTGCAGGGCACGGCGGTGTCACGCTGTTCTTCACATGGTTTGCCTTGGCGAAAAGAGTCACACAGGGGAGGAACTGCTAAAAGTCATTCGTAAAGAAATCAGAGCATGGCTTTCTCAAGGAAAACTGGAAATTGGAACCATGGTGACTGACAATGGGAAGAACATCTTGCATGCGCTGCGACTGGGAAGGCTGAGCCATGCACCCTGCATTGCATACGTGTTCAATCTGGTTGTGAAGCAGTTCCTGAAGTTTTCCCCCCATTTGCAAGACATTCTAACAATGGGAAGGAAACTTTGCATGAACTTTAGCCACTCATACACCACAAAGCACACCCTCCTTGAGCTGCAGCATCAGAACGGTATCCCACAACATAGTCTGATTTGTGACGTTACCACACGTTGGAATTCAACCCTCCATACGTTGGACCAACTGTACGAACAGAGAAAAGCCATCACCTATTTTTTGATGATCCAAGCGGATAGGGGTATTCCCCTGTGTAACTTCAATGTGAACCAGTGGCAGCTCATACGTGACACCTGCCATTTGCTCAGGCCCTTTGAGGAAGCCACATTATTAGTAAGTCGCGAGGATTATGGGATGAACAACGTCATTCCACGGCCACATGAGCCCTGTGGGGGCTGAATTGGAGGAGAAGGGGGAGGGGCACAGTGGAGCACAGTTTAGGTTTTGCCAAATGGGCATTTTTTCTAGTAATCTGACAGGAGAGGAGGAGCAGGAGCAGCCAGAGGAGCTAGAGGGTTATGAGGAAGTTGAGACAGAGGACCCAGACACACCGTGGCAGTATGCAGTGGAGATGGAGGCAGGTATTCCCTCCGAGTCACTGGTGCAAATGGCACGATGCATGCTCAGTTGCTTGCGTAGTGACCCCCGAATTGTCAAAATTCGTCAGCGGGATGACTTCTGGATCTCCACCTTATTGGACCCTCGCCACTAAATAGGGGCCTTTTTTACACCCACTGAGAGGGAGGACAAAATGACCTACTACAGAGGCATCCTATGTAGTCAGTTGGCCGATGCCTATCGGCGCCATCGTCCATCCTTTTGCAGGTCTGAATCGGGGGGCCCACTGCGCTCACTGCCATGACTGCTGGGAAGGGGTGGCATGGCAGGAGCAGTACCGGCTCCATCAGCAGAAGCCTGAGTCTACAGTTGCTGATGAGTAGCTTTATTCACCCGCACAGTGAAGCAACTCATCAGCAGCAGGTAGACCTGGAGCAGGACCTGAACCAGCACGGGGTGGCATACCTTGACATGCCCATGCCAACACACCTTGAAGATCCACTGGACAAACTTGGTTTGTGGCCGCAACTAGCAGAGTCTTCCCTGGAAAAGCTGTCCTGCCCGGCCAGTAGTGTGCCATCAGAGCAGGTGTTTAGTGCGGCAGGGACCATAGTCACCCCAAGGAGAACTCGTCTATCCACAAAAAATGTGGAGAGACTGACCTTTGTGAAGATGAATCAGGCATGGATCAGCCAGGATTTCCAACCACCAATGCCTGATGCATGAAAGTAGATTGACCATGGTGCCACACCAACACTTCACAAATATGAATAGTGCCAAACAGATTTAAAGCGCTGCTCCCTAATTACAAACATTCCTCCGCATCAGACCTTTTTTCACGCACCTTCGTCACCGGGTACTGGTATTGCCACCCACCGCACCACTCTGTCATCGGGTCTCCTCCTCCTGATGCCACCTCCAGGCTCTGTCATTGTGCTGCCATGTGACATGAGACTCGTTTTGGTCCTTTGTACCCACACCCCGGGGCCCGGGACACTAAAACTTGGGAGTAAAAAGTTCAATTTTAAAACCCTCAATTTCAATTTAAAAATCTTAAATTTCTATTTAAAATTCTTAAATTTCAATGGTCTCCTCATGCTTCTGCCTACTCCAGGCTGTGCCATTCAGACACTATATGGTCTCCTCATGCATCAGCCAACTCCAGGCTGTGCCATTCAGCCACTATATGGTCTCCTCCTACTTATGCCACTTCCAGGCTCTGTCATTGTGCAGCCATGTGACATGTGACTCATTGTTAGATTTGGTCCTTTGTACCCACAAGCCGGGGCCCGGGATACTAAAACTTGGGAGTTAAAAGTTCAATTTCAAAACCCTCAATTACAATTTAAAAGTCTTAAATTGAAATGTAAAAATCATAAATTTCAATGGTCTTCTCATGCTTCTGCCAACTCCAGGCTGTGCCATTCAGACACTATATGGTCTCCTCATGCTTCAGCCAACTCCAGGCTGTGTCATTCAGCCAATGTATTGTTTACTGATGCTGCTGGGCCTGGGTCATGGCCTAAAAAACATTTTATGGAAGCACTAGCTACCCCAAAATCTTCAGTTTAAATTTCAGAATTCATCTTTTAATCTTAGGGATTGTGAAGCCCTAGTGTTTACTTATGCTGCTGCCAAATCCAGGCTGTGCTTTTCAGACACTATATGGTCTCCTCATGTTTCAGCCAACTCCAGGCTGTGTCATTCAGGCAACATATGGTTTACTGATTCTGTTGGACCTGGGTCTGGGAATAAAAATGTTGTTATGGTAGCACTAGCTACACAAAATCTTCAGTTTAAATTTCAGAGTTCATCTTTTAATATTAGGGATTGTAAAGCCCTAGTGTTTACTCATGCTGCTGTCTACTACAGGCTGTGCTTTTCAGACACTATATGGTCTCCTCATGCTTCAGCCAACTCCAGGCTGTGTCATTCAGGCAATATATGGTTTACTGATGCTGCTGGGACTGGGTCTAAAATTTTTTATAGTAGCACTAGCTACCATAAATGTTCAATTTTAATTTCAAAATTATTTTTTTAATCTTAGGGATTGTGAAGCCCTAGTGTCTCAAGTTGTGTCATTCAGCCACGATATGTTCTCCTCATGCTGCCAACACCTCCACACTGTGTCATTCAGCCACTATATGGTCTCCTCATGCTGCCAACACCAAAACGCTGTGTCATTCAGCAACTATATGGTCTCCTCATACTGATGCCACCTCCAGGCTCTGTCATTGTGCCACTCTGTGGCAAGGAGTCTAAAAGCGATGCCTGTAATCTGCATGTCATACTGAATAACAGTATTATTTCACTACCCCAGCACACTCCATATGCGTGTTAGTACAAAGCAAAGTGTTCTACACCCCTATTGAGGCTCTCTGTAGGCCATAAATAGCCGTTTTTAACCCCTTAAGGACGCAGGGTTTTTCACTTTTTGCATTTTCGTTTTTTCCTCCTTACCTTTTAAAAATCATAACCCTTTCAGTTTTCCACCTAAAAATCCATATTATGGCTTATTTTTTGTGTCACCAATTATACTTTGCAGTGACATTAGTCCTTTTACCCAAAAATCCACGGCAAAACGGAAAAAATAATCATTGTGCGACAAAATCGAAGAAAAAATGCCATTTTGTACATTTTGGGGGCTTCCGTTTCTACGCAGTGCATATTTCAGTAAAAATGACACCTTATCATTATTCTGTAGGTCCATACGGTTAAAATGGTACCCTACTTATACAGGTTTAATTTTGTCGTACTTCTGGAAAAAATCATAACTACATGCAGGAAAATGTATATGTTTAAAAACGTCCTCTTCTGACCCCTATAACTTTTTTATTTTTCCATTTTTGTTTTGATCTGACTTTTTGATCACTTTTTATTAATTTTTTAATGGTATAAAAAGTGACCTAAAATACACTTTTTTGGACTTTGGAATTTTTTTACGTGTACGCCATTGACCATGCAGTTTAATTAACTACCGTATATACTCGAGTATAAGCCTAGTTTTTCAGCACGATTTTTCGTGCTGAAAACACCCCCCTCGGCTTATACTCGAGTGAACTCTCCACCCGCAGTGGTCTTCAACCTGCGGACCTCCAGAGGTTTCAAAACTACAACTCCCAGCAAGCCCGGGCAGCCATCGGCCTTCGACATCATCCAGCCCCCTCTCACCCCCCTTTAGTTCTGTACAGTACTCACCTCCGCTCGGCGCTGGTCCGGTGCTGCAGGACTGTCCGGAGAGGAGGTGGTCCGGTGGGATAGTGGTTCCGGGCTGCTATCTTCACCGGGGAGGCCTCTTCTAAGCGCTTCGGGCCCGGCCCCAGAATAGTCATGTTGCCTTGACAACGACGCAGAGGTACGTTCATTGCCAACGTACTTCTGTGTCATTGTCAAGGCAACGCCTCTATTTCTTGCTGGGAGTTGTAGTTTTGAAACCTCTGGAGGTCCGCAGGTTGAAGACCACTGAGGGCGGATGATGACAAGAGGATGATGAAGGGGGGGGGTGGGATGATGACAAGAGGATGATGAAGGGGGGGTGTGGGATGATGAAGGGGGGTGGGGATGATGACAAGGGGATGATGAAGGGGGGGGTGTGGGATGATTACAAGGGGATGATGAAGGGGGGTGGGGATGATGACAAGGGGATGATGAAGGGGGGTGGGGATGATGACAAGGGGATGATGAAGGGGGGGGATGTGTGGGATGATGACAAGGGGATGATGAAGGGGGGGGTGGGATGATTACAAGGGGATGATGAAGGGGGGATGTGTGGGATGATGACAAGGGGATGATGACAGGTGATGGTGATGAGGGTCTGGATGATGACAGGCGGTGATGATGATGAGGATGTTAATGACGGGTCTGGATGATGACAGGGGGGGATGATGTATTTCCCACCCTAGGCTTATACTCGAGTCAATAACTTTTCCTGGGATTTTGGGTTGAAATTAGGGGGTCTCGGCTTATACTCGGGTCGGCTTATACTCGAGTATATACGGTATATATTTTTATAGTTCGGACATTTACGCACACGGCGATACCACATATGTTTATTTTTATTTACACAGTTTTTTTTATGGGAAAAGGGGGGTGATTCAAACTTTTGTTAGGGAAGGGGTTAAATGAACTTTATTAACACTTTTTTTTTACTTTTATTTTGCAATGTTATAGCTCCCATAGGGACCTATAACACTGCACACACTAATCTTTTACACAGATCACTGGCGTGTATTAACCTCCTGAGCGGTAATCCCGAGCGTGACTCGGGGTTAATTTTCCCTGCCAGGATCGGTAACCCCGAGTCACGCTCGGGGTAGAATTGCAGAGTTCCCGGCCGGGCTGCACGATATATCGCAAAAGCAATGCGATATAGCGATGCGGCCCCCCGGGAAAACATGCGATTATCTGCTCTGGTCGGCTCCCTACCAGGGGGCCTCCAGCTGTTGCAAAACTACAACTCTCAGCATGCCCGAACAGCCAAAGGCTGTCCGGGCATGCTGGGAGTAGTAGTTTCACAACAGCTGGAGGCCCCCTGGTAGAAAAACACTGAGCTAAGTGTAAAAGGAAGAAGCAGTAAAATAAAAAAGCCTTTTGCTCACCTAGTCCCGGTCCCTGCAGATGCCGTTCCCCTTCGTGCGGTCCGGGGTGTCCTCTCTTCACTATTCATCTTCTAGGACCTTTCACTTTTCAGCCAATCACAGGCCGCAGTGGTGTAAAGCCTGTGATTGGCTGAAGGGGAAAGGGCTTGTTCTGCAGCAAATACACTAGGTTTGAAATCTGCCGGCAAACCTAGTGTATTTGCTGCAGGACAAGGTGACAAGGGGGGGGGGGGGGAGAATGTGACAAAGGGGGGAATGTGACAAGGGGGAATGTGACAAGGGGGAATGTGACAAGGGGGGAATGTGACAGGGGGAGGGGAATGTAACATGAAGGGGGAGAATGTGACAAGGGGGGGAATGTGACAAGGGGGAAGAATGTGACAAGGAGGGGGGAGATGTGAAATGGGCGGAGGGAGATGTGAAATTCAGTTAAAAAAAATTGTACCGCTTTTGGTTCACATTTCCAGACAGAATCATACTTCCAGGGAGGTTAACACGCCTGTGATCAGTGTTTTTGGTGCTTGACTGCTCCTGCCTGGATCTCAGGCACGGAGCAGTCATTCGCAGATTGGACACCGAGGAGGCAGGTTAGGTCCCTACCGGTGTCCTGTAAGCTGTTCGGGACGCCGTGATTTCACCGCGGCGGTCCCGAACAGCCGGACTGAGTAGCCAGGATACTTTTGCTTCAGACGCGCTGGTCAGCTTTGATCGCCATGTCTGAAGGGTTAATACAGGGCATCACCGCGATTGGTGATGTCCTGTATTAGGCGCGGGTCCCGACCGTTGATGGCCGCCGGGACCGACCCAATATGACGCGTCCTTTACGTCCTTTGTCTTTAAGGGGTTAATATAGATTTGCCGCAAATAAATTTGTGTCGAACCAAATTTTTTCTAAACATTTGGCGAATCGTCCGAATTGAATTTTTCAAAAGTTCACTCATTTCTAGTTTTGATAAATATCCCCCTATATCCAGAATCCAAAAAAATATAGCTGCTTTTTACCAGAAACATCAACTCACTTGTGTGTTGTATTGCAGTTCAATTTCATTGAAGTAAAGGGAGCCAGGTTGTAATATCACAAAAAAAAAACTAATCTATTAAGACTGAAATCAATGCCAGCTAGAGGCTACCAACATTTTCTGTAAAAATTTACGCAAATCTCTAGTGCACATTATTGTAAACCTGTTGAGCTGTGGGAAGTTACACCCCACCTTCTACATTCTACCCACACTTCGCAAAGTATTGTGAGTGATTAAAAAAAAGTGGAAAAAAAGTCCATGTATCCTCCGTGATCAAGCAATACACAGCCAGGATCCTGCCAGGAATGGAGAGGAGTCTGTTCCCAGCAGTTTTACCCTTTACATTGCGTGGTCTACCTCTGTCACTGTGTGCACCGCTCTACTGTTAGAGAAACAATACCTGCTGCTACTGAAGGGAATGGAAGTGCAGTCATAATATAATGGATATGACATTAGCACCTGCAACTGCTGCATGTCGATGGTTGCCATGGCAGCGTGGGCCTGGAAAACGCTCCCAGGACTGCCAGAGTCACACCCAAATACAGTGTTTTGCCTGTCAGTGTAAGACTGACAGGCAATAATAATGCTTTGGTGTACTAAGTATACCAAAGCATATATCAGCCATAAAGAATAAAAGAAAAAAAGAAAGAAAAATAAAATAAAGAATAAAAGACAAAAAATAAAACCATCTTTTTATTAAAAAAAAGTTTTATTTGGTAAAAGTGTAAAAGAAATACAATTAAAAGCATACACATTGCACATCATTGCAGTCATAAAGACCCAAACACATTTCTGACATCGCATCGTGAATGCTTAAAAAAAATTTGAAAAATCATTGCGGAATATCTTGTTTTCCATCCCACCCTTCCCATAAAAAATAAAAGATATTTTATATACTTCAAAACAGCCCCAATACAAACTACAGCTCATCCGGCAAAAAACAAGCCATCACACGGCTACTTTGATGGAACTATAAAAATAGCTATGGAAATTGGAACATAGCAACACAAAAATGACATTTAGTTGTAAAAGTAACAAAAATAAATAAATAAAAAATAAATAAAAAAAAACATATTTCGTAGCACTGCAGTCGAACCAACCCACAGAATAAAAATAAAATGTTATTTTTACTGCATGGTAATAAAAAGTGTGTGTGTGTGTGGGGGGGGGTTGGGGATATTGCATTTGCATTTTTCCCCAAGAAAATAATTAACTAAAATGTATTAATACAATATGTGTATCCCAAACTGGTTCCAATAAAAATACAAATTGTCCTGCAAAATACAAGGTCTCACAAACGAAAAAAGGAAAAAGTTAAGACCACTGGAAAAAAATGTTAAAAAAATTTAAGCTAAAATTAGTTGTGTTAGTAAGGGGTAAAAAATAGACTTTGGGTATGTACACATGGCAGAATTTCCATGTGGGGCTCAATGCATTATACCGCAACCCTGTCTACTGTCTGCCGAGGCAGGACATCGCTGCGCACAGGGATTTGCTAATTAGCAGTGTGAGGCATTGTCGACGGGCAACTAGGAAGTACAATGTAGCGGAGGACTGGAACCTGATACTGGGGCACAGAGGAAGCGGAGGCAAGTGAGCCCAGTTTATTGTTTTAGATGCTGGCAGCCCAACTTAAGACACACTTATAAAATCTACAGTCAAAAAATTTGAAATTTTTGGGAAGATCTTTCTAATTTTAGCGTGACTGTGAAGTGGTTACATGAGTTGTTCGTGATTAGAAAAATAGAGCTGCCATGTTTTTCTAATCTGGGGACCCCGTTATACAACAGGGTTGACAAGCCTCACTCATTTCCCTTATCTTTTATTAAAGGTGTATTCCAGGAATTTTTTTTTTATTTGACTATGCTACAGGGGCTGTAAAGTTAGTTTAGTTCATAATATAGTGTCTGTACATGTGTGTGACGGTTTTCTCACAATTCTTCTGTGATTGTCACCCCAATATTTATTTTTAACAGCATACAAAATGACTGTTGTCTCAGATTTTTCCCAGGTTGCAATGCGGCCGAGACCTGACTCACTAGTCAGCTGATGACAGGGAGCCTGTCTGCTTCAATGGGTGGAGGAATCAATCTGCAAGTATTGCAACAGCTGTAGGTAGCCTGATAGAAAACCACAGGTCTTTTGAATGGATGCAGCTCATTTATGTTTCAATGGGTGGGGTGGCTGATGTGTGGGAGGGAGGAAAATGGAATTGTGGGATTTGTAGTAAAAAAAAAAAAGAAAAGTCAAACAGGAAATACCAGTTCACAAAAAGCTAGCCACATTGTTATGGTAATATCACAACAATACATTGAGCCCCAAGACAAGCGCAGATCCTTCCTAAGCATGTCCATTACTGTCTACCAGGTACGTCCTAAAATCACCTTATGGTAGAAAACCCCTTCAAGTAAATATATAGAGAAAAGCAGATAGATATAAATTGTCTGAGAATTCTGCTCTAGTGGTATCCGCCTACCACCCAATACTAAAATCTAAAGAAAACTTAACAAACGACAGGTTCTCAAGAACTGTTTGTAGATGCTTGCGTGAATGGAAATGAGTGCATGGATGGATGATGTGGGACTATAGATGTCAGTCAGTGATATGTGTCAGATGGATATGTAATGGTGTGAAAAAAAAGATTGTGTTAGCTGAGAGGAGATGTAAGAATATATGTATTCACTTGAGGCAAATGTGTGTGTGTGAGGTGGTTGAGAATTATCTACTGATTGTATCTGATGGTTGAATAAAAGTTAGAAGGTCATGAGTGTGAAATAAAAAATGGACGTGGCGGGGAAATTAGTGAAGTGAGAGAGAGAAAAATGCAAAATGTCCAAGGTACAATGTAGTTTATTCTAAAGGGTCAAATACAATTATACAAAAACAGAGAGGACGAAGATCCTTGCATGCCTCCCTGATTAATATATAAAAATATATATATAAAATCAAAAGAGTAGTAGCTGGTTCATATCAATAGACAGTGGTTACTTAGTGGTGCAGCAACTGTTACAATTTCTCTACTACTCTTTTGATTTTATACATATTTTTTAATTCATTAATCAGGAAGGCGTGCAAGGATAGGATCCTGCATCCTCTGTTTTTGTATGTTATAATTGTATTTGACCATTTAGAATAAACTACATTGTACCTTGGACATTAAGCATTTTTCTCTCTCACTTCACTCATTCCCCCCCCCCCCCCCATTTTTTAATTCACATTCATGACCTTCTAACTTTTATTCAACCATCAGATACGATCTTTTTTTTTTTTTCACCCCATTACATATCCATCTGACACATCTCACTGACTGACATCTATAGTCCCACATCAGCCATCCATGCACTCATTTCCATTCACGGCGGCATCTACAAACAGTCCTTGAGAAGCTGCAGTTTGTTAATTTTTCTTTAGATTTGATTAAGTAAAGTTTGGGCATATTCTCACATGGTGGATTTGTTGCAGAAGTTTCTTAAACTGCTATATTTACCTGTACAGGACCTTGCAGAAATCTATACACATGCTGCATGAACAAACCCATTCAGATATATAGAATTCATTTTTAGTCACAGTTTGCAGCATGTGAACATACCTTTAAATAGGCACTGTCAGAATCTTAACTAAAAATGAACTTTTCTATACTTCATAAAAAAACTTTTCATAGACATCACAGCCTTTAAGAAAGACCACTAGGGGTCCCCATATCATCCAGATCATAATCCTGTCTAGCTGGGGAAAGCTCAGGGCTCACTTTTTCCTGCCCTACATGAGGTTATGCAAAGCGTGACACTATCATACTCCTGACTTAAAACAGAGAAAAGGGGGTTACAAAGCAGCCTGCAGTGATTGGATGAAGAGACCCAGCACAACACAGCAGACTCAGGGAGGAAGTGAATGCATGGTGAGTGAGGGTTGGCTTAGTGCTTGCCTCAGACACACCCCTTCCTAAGCAGTGGATGTCAAAATGAGTGAGCAACAGAACAATTTGCAAGCCAAATACAGAAGCTAGACACATAGAAAAAAAGTCATGTAAAGCATCTGCATGACCTAGGGAGGAACATATAGAAACATTATTTTTTTCTGTGATATGACAGGTACGGTTTAAAGAGTACCTGTCATGATCTTGTTAAATTTTATAATGCTCCCAGTTCACTGCCCCCATCATGGTAAACCACCCCTTCCTATATTTTTTTTTCTACCTTGATATTGCTCTGTATTTTCTACTCAGTCTCAGTCAGATTCACAGACTGGGAAGGGGCGTTACCCAGCAGGCTGTGACATCATCTGAAGCCATACAGGGGAGAACTTCCTTCCTCATTCTGCTACACACAGCCCAGAACAGTTCAGTGTGAGATGAGCTATGATTGGCTAAGGCTGCACACCCTCCTCGGCACTCCAGACTGCATTTCCTGATTTTGAACTTCTGCCAGGCCAGCAGGAGTCCAAAGTCTGGGAAAAAGATGGGGGAAAATGTGCTCTGGACAAGCAGGGAGACACCTAGTGACAGCTTTTTAAAACACAAATAAAACATAGAAAATTTCATTTTTTTAAACAAAGTACATTAGAATTTTTTTTTTATTTACCATAAGGAGTGCAATAGCAAAACATTATTTTAATGACAGTGCCCATTTAAGGCCAATTTGTTCAACACTTTCAAAGCATCAATTTCAAGTTTCTCCAACAAGTAGGTAAAACAGATATCAGGAGTAGTGTTGAGCGGCATAGGCCATATTCGAATTAGCGAATATTCGAGAATATATGGACGAATATTCGTCATATTCGCGAATATTCGCATATTTGCGAATATTATCATATTTGCGAATATTCGCATATCCGTAATATTCTCGTTTTATTTTCGCATATGCGAATATTCGCAAGTGCGAAAATTAACATATGCGAAAATTACCATATACAAAATCAGCATATGCGAAACTTCGCATGTGCGAAAATTAGCATATGCAAATGTTCGCATATGCGAACATTCGCACACCGGTCTCACACAGTAGTATTAGAGCCTTCTTACACCACATAAGCTGGAAGCAGAGAGGGGTGATCACTGTGATGTGTACTGTGAAAAAAAAAAAAAAAACTAATATTCGTAATTACGAATATATAGCGCTATATTCGCGAATAAAATTCGAATTGCGAATATTCGCGAGCAACACTAATCAGGAGCAGCCAAACCAGAGGAAATAAAATTCCAACCATCAGTGTACAACAATGGGTAACAGTGGGCAGCATGGAGCGACAATTTTTTTCTCCATTAATTGTGCTGCATTATATTTGGCTCTCCTTGGCACATAAGCTTAGGGTACATAAGATTATCATCTTTCACATTACCAGCAATAAAACAGGAAGCTGCAGCCAAAGCTAAAATTAAAAAACATAATATAGTACCATATATATATAAATATAAACTGTCCCAGTGAAAACCTGCAGCAATTTTAAAACACAAAGAAAAAGCCAATTTTTCTCTGTCTTCTGGATCCTGCCGACAAGCAAACGCTATACATCACACCAACACAATGGTAACCAAGAATACAAATAGAAAGTCACTACTTACACATCCGGAAATGGATACACCTGATCCCATAGTGAGAAGAAGACCTCTGAGATGGACCACTTTTCTATATAGGGTTTGTAAATTTCCATTACCTTTCCTATAGCCTTAAACTCCAAATGGAATCAGTTTTCATTCATATAGAAGAAGAGAAACAAAAGTCCATAATTACTTGTTTGTAGTGCTGAGGAATTTCTGGGAAACACTTGTTGCTATTGCAGGTCACATGACCGAGGTTCAATCAGCAGTGGCAGAACAATGGCCCGTGTCTCCATGGTGCCTCAAAGTGACACAGACACCTCAGACCAGGTGCAGCCCTGCGCTTGCAAAACTTCTCCACTTTTGTAACTTTAGCCATCAGCTATACTACAGCCTTTACGCCAGTGTTTCCCAACCAGAGGGCCTCCAGCTGTTGCAAAACTACAACTCCCAGCATGCTCGGATAGGTAAAGGCATGTGGGGAGTTGTATTTTTGCAACAGCTTTAGGCACCCTGGTTGGGAAACACTACTCCGACCTCTAAGTCACCAGCACTCCTGCCGATTTTCCAGTTATTTCTGCTTTTATTTGAAAATCCTTCCATTATTTGGCTTAAAACCTAGGAGCTCCTGCTACAGTGTGAACTAGAGCAAAGACGAGAAGCCTAGAGACTCCAGTGGTCTACTTTATCTCAAAAAGGGTAACCACTGGTACAGCCATACTTCTTATCTGTATTCTGAAGGGCCTGTGCTTCTCATATTGTGAAACAGTTACTGTTCATTACTACAGAGTCTACTATCTCCACATCCCAATACCACTGGGTCAGACACTTCGCTAGGTGTGTGGCCCAGGGGAATCCAGTGGCGTAGCAGTGGCCCCGCAGCTCCCGTGGTGCAGGGGGCCCCGTCTAGGTATGGGGCCCCCAGCAGTGGCGCTAAGGCAGGCAAGGATTAAAAAACAAGAACCAGCAACAGCACATAAAGGCGCACACAAATAGTTAAAAAGTGTATATAATTTTATTAGATCACATGAAAAAAAAACACACAGCGTATGTATCAAGATTTAAAAACAATTAAAAATGTAAGAGCCAGTAAAAACAAGGTCTCCCACCGCCACGGAGGACGACCCCCAGAAAACTGAAGAGTCCCCCCAAATGCATACAGCACAAACACTCCCTGATAACAATGTACCCTAATATAAACAGATAATGATATATCAATTGCACCAGCCCATAGCAGCAAAGTTAAGTAAACAATGAATCACAATAGTCTCAGTGCAAAGATGCTAGTACCAGTAATTTCAATTCAAATCATGTAGTCAGTCATTACCTTGCCGATAATCTGATAATGCCCCACCGCCCCGCACCGCCCCCCCCCCCCCCCCACTATATGATCTCCTCTTGCTGCAGTCAGCTCCAGGCTGTGTCATTCTGCCACATTTTGGTCTCCTCATGCTGCTGCCACCTCCAGGCTGTGTCATTGTGCCACCATGTGGTTTCCTCATGCTGCTGGCACATTAAATAAAACTTTTTTTTATGTTAATCTATTTAAAATCTTCAATTTAAATTTAAAAAAATATCTTTAATCTTTTTAATTGTGAGGCCCCATGGTCTCGTCAGGCTGCAGCCACCTCCAGGCTGTGTCATTCTGCCACTATATGGTCTCCTCTTGCTGCCGCCAACTCCATGCTGTGTCATTGTGCCACTATATGGTCTCCTCATGCTGCTGCCATCTCCAGGCTCTGACATTGTGCCGCCATGTGATCTCCTTGTTATATTGGGTTTTGTGGTCATACAATATTAGTTCAAAGTAAACACTTCGGGCACCCGAGACATTAAACTTGTGAATCTAATCAAAATCTTCAAATACAATTTAAAAAAATCTCTTCAATTTCTTCAATTGTGAGGCCCTATGGTCATCATCAAATATTACCTCTGGAATTACCACAAGAATCCAATGAAACAGGTTGGAGCAAGAGGCAGGGCCTGGAACAGGTGATGGCTCAACTCGTGGCAGGCCGCCAGCTCAATTTTAAGATGCAAGTACGAGCTTTTTCACTCTAGCAACTTATAGCAGTATGCGCCCACTTATCCAACGGCGCAGAAGCTGAATGTACTCCTGTCCAAGTTTCTGGGGCTGCAGTCCCTCCCTTATGAAGTGGACACTCAGTCATGAGCATGGGGGTGCGCTGAGAGGCAGGGGCTGGGACAGGCGGTAGCTGGCCTTGTGGCGGACTGCCAGCTCGATTTTAAGATACAAGTTTTTTCACTGCAGCAACTTATACATTGCAGCAATTATACACTATTGGAGCTGGACTTACCATGGCTGCTGGCGCCAGACTTGCCCTCCAATGGGTCCTCAATAGAGATGAGCGAATCAAATCAGACAAATCGAATTTAAAAAAAATTCACTCCTCTCTAGTTGTTGTTATACATTACTTCTGGAATTACCACAAGAATCCAAAGAAATAGGTTGGAGTGATATCAATGAACCATAACTGATTAAATGAAACATTTGCAGTTTCACAGTCGGGGGTGGGGTGGCACTGAGAGGCAGGGGCTGGAACAGGTGGTAGCTCACCTTATGGCGGTAAACCAGCTAGATGCTCACCAGAATGGGTCCTCAAAAAAGGATTTAAAAAAAATGTCACTTAAATTAAATTGAAAAATCTTGTTAATCACTTCAATTGTGACACCATATGGTATCCCGACCCTGCCACGACATCCAGACGCTCTGTGTCAGTGATTCTGATAGCAGCGCTTTTAATTTGCATGTAATACTGAATAACAGTATTATTTCACTGACCCAACACACTCCCTATGCATGTTACGGCAAGGCAAAGTGTTCTACACCCTTATCGAGGCTCTCTGTAGCCCAGAAATAGCAGTTTTGAATATATTTGGATCTAAACAAATCAATCGAATATTTCAAAAATTCGCTAATCTCTAATGAATACACATATTAGAGCCATATTTTATTCAGGGCTGATATTGTAATGTATTGTATTTTCTATGCTATTCTATGGTTAGTTTTCCTTTTAATTAATTTTAAAATATTTTGATTAAATCTTGTACTATTGATATAGTATTTTATTTTTAACAGTTTCCATTGTGCATCAGTATTCTCTGATAACCAAAAAATTGGGCATAAATGTAGAACCAAAGAACGGTGTCCAACACCAATACTGAAACCACTAATAATGGACACCAGAACACATATAGTAAATAACAATTTTTATTAGTTAACAAGACAAAAAATAAGAAGAAAAAATAAGAAAAAAATTATTAAAAGGAGCAACAACAGACAGACGAAAAGCTCGCTGCTAGGAGTTTCCACAATTCGATAAGTAAAACAGTATGAGGATAATTCATATCATATTGCACATAAGTATCCATCACATTGTAAACCAATATATAAGAGCATAAAGTGCAAAATAAGAGCAGCACATATACAAACCAAAATAAATATGAAAGTGGAAAGGAGACACATTAGCCCTCATTTACTAATGTCAACCCGACTCTTTTTGTCGGGTTGTGCGACCAAATTTGTGTCGCAGAGCCCATGCGACACAAATTTGGTCGCACAACCCGACAAAATATATCATCACTCTGAGTGTTTTTTAAACCCGTCAAAATGGGCATGGTTATCACAAAAAGGGGCGTGTTCCCATCTGAGCTGTCGGGAAGTGACTCAAAACTGACTAAATCCTACCCCCATCATGGAACAGGGTCTGTTCCATGTTGGGGGTAGTAGTACAGGGGCAAAGGGGTTGATCGCAGACCCGATTCGATCAAAAGTGATTAAGCAGGGGAGTGGGCGGCATGCTCCGCTCCCCAGCGATGTACGATGTATTTTACTTTCATTTTCCCCGCCGGGATCCCTGAATGGCCCGTACTGAGGAACCATTCAGGGATCCCGGCAGGGTTCTCAAATAGAAGAGCTGCGGTGGGGAAAGATATATAGAATTGCTGGAGAGAATGTATATGCCCATCATATGCCCCGCACAGCGCATGTTATAAATGCGATCCCTCTGGCTCTCAACGCTGTGGCTGTGCGCTGCAATGCGCAATGACAAGTGATGTCCCCAACGCGACGTCACCATCAGTGCGCACAGTGACAGCGCACAGCAATAGCACCAGAGCCAGAAGAAGCGCGGACCCTGGGAACAGGTATTTATAACACCGGGGATGGGGGGAGGCGATGGGGCAGCTGTGGTGTTTGTACTCAGGAGGATTGTGTATAGAAGCGAAGTGGGGACCAGATAACGCTATATATCCGGTCCCCACTTTGCTTCTATACACATAAGCCTCTGAAGCGCTATCACTCACAAGCGGAGCATTAGCAGAGCATCGGGCAGCGGCTTCCCGGAGAGATGCCCTGCTAATAAAATGCTTGTCAATGATAGTGCTACCGGGAGCTTATGATTGCGCTGTGCGGGGCATATGATTGCGCTGTGCGGGGGACATATATACATGCGCTGTGCGGGACATATATAACATCCGCTGTGCGGGGGACATATATACATGCGCTGTGTGGGGCATATATAACATGCGCTGTGCGAGGGACATATATACATGCACTGTGTGGGGCATATATACATGCGCTGTGTGGGGAATATATACATGCGCTGTGCAGGGGACATATATACATGCGCTGTGCGGGGCATATGATTGCGCTGTGCTGGAGACATATATAACATGCGCTATGATAGCGCTGTGCGGGGGGCATATATAACATGCGCTGTGCGGAGGGCATATATAACATGCGCTGTGCGGGGGACATATATACAATTTACCGTTCAACACAATTTTTTTTCCTGTGCAACACATTAGTAAATCAGGGAGAAAAATACACAGAGTAAATGAAGAGACACTCAGAGATAAACCCGACACTCTTAGTAAATGAGGGCCATTGAGTATGCAGGATGCACATAGAATGTCACATGTGGGAATGTATCAGACAGGATCAACAGAGTAAGGCTAGTGATGCACCAGTATATACTTATCTCCAGGTCCTCAGGATAAAATCCCAAATAAGCTGAGACAGTCTCACATGCAACATGCCAACACTAATGCGGCCAAGCTCCTTAACTATGGACAACAAGTTACCCCTATGCCGTTTCACACAGAGTGTGCTTCTTCAGGAAGTATTCATAGTTAGATAAAGCAGGGTATTTAAATAAATGTCTGTTGTTGCTCCTTTTAATAATTTTTTTTCTTATATTTTTCTTCTTATTTTTTTATCTTGTTAACTAATAAAAATGTGTGATTTACTCTACTATATGTGTTTTGGTGTCCACTGTTAAGTTAAAAACCGTATGGAACTGTACAGAAAACCGTATGCATTGACTTAACATTGTAAACCGGATGTCAAACGCATCATCAGGTTTGGTCCGTTTTGCATCCTATACGGTTTTGTACGTTTTTTTTACCCGTACTCAAAACCGTAGTCTACCACGTTTTTTGGTCCGGGGGAAAAACTGTAATAAACCGTTTTTTTAACATGGGATTCAATGGGAACTGTACAGAACTGTATGTGCGTATGGTTCCATCCGGTCTTCACCATACGGTTTTTGACTTTGCACAGTTTTTTTCTTGGAATTTCAATCAAACAAGTGAAACTTTATTCAAAATGGAGTGAAAAGTTAAAAACATATACGTTTTTTTCTTTAAAAACGGATGCAACCGGACATCATTTTTCAAACTGTATACGGTTTTCAACAGTATATGGGTTAAAATTTGTCCACACATTTTGATACAGTTTAGTCAGGTTTTGAGGAATCCGTTTTTCATCAAAAACCTGATACGGGAACTGTATTGCAAAAACGTGGTGTGCATGCACCCTTAAAGGGGTACTCCGCTGCTCAGCATTTGGAACAGACTGTTTCGAACACTGGAGCCAGCGCCGGGAGCTCGGGATGTCATAGCCTCACCCCCTCATGACGTTACGCCCTCTCCCATAGACTTGCATTGAGGGGGCGAGGCGTGATGTAATGAGGGGGCGGGGTTATGACTTCACAAGCTCCCGGCATCGGCTCCAGCGTTCGGAACTGTTTGTTCCAAATGCTTAGCAGCGGAGTACCCCTTTAAACAGTACACATTACTTACCTCTTTTTTGAGTCTTCAACAAGTACATGCTGCAATTGGAGAATTGGAGACACTGAAATGTTTCTGCATTATCTGCATTTCTTTCTATTGTCACAAGATGGCGCTACGCAACTAAAATTTTGGATAAAAAAAATTATGCTTAAGGAGAAAAGAGAAGAATGAGTTTAGAAATAAAACAACCAATGAATTCTATGGAAAATATTTAGGCTTTTTCTAATGTAGCAGAAATGTATTATTGCAACCATAGTTATTAAATGTGTCATCATGTAAATAGATTTTTACACACCACAACTGGCTTGTAGAGGAGAATCCCGAGCAAGTGACCCCCATGATGTCCACATGCCTTAATAGGGCATATAAAGAGGGGCAACCCAGATGGAACAATCGCTACAAGGGTACAGCTTCATATACCCGAAGACGCGCAGCCAAGATGCTGCCATCATATGACACAAAACACTTTGTAGCAGTTTCCTAATTGGCTGATGCTGTGTGTGCTGCAGAAAGCGCTGTGTGAGGGTAGGTTCACACTTTGTTATTACTCCCATTAGTCATATCTGTCGGTATCCTGCCAAAAATGGGATGTCAATGTACACTGTCAATGGGAGCAGCTGACCCCATTGCTTTCTTTGACCGAATGGAGTTACCTAGTGACTCTCTTCACGACATATGCGCTATTTCAAAATAACGCATATGTCCTGAAAATAGCACACCGTTCGGCCACATTAAACAATGGCGTCCGCTACTCCTGTTAACAAACAACAAAAAACGTGGTCTCAAATGGCTGGAGGTGCTCAACCCCAAATGCGGTTGTGCATTTATACTGGGGGAGCAGATCCTGCCCTTGAAGTCCATTGCTAGGGGCGATCCCCAGCATAAAAATGCATACAATGGAGGATGCCTGCAGCGGACTACAAGTGCCACAATAGAATCCTACACCAGATAAACGGTGTGGATGTTTAACAATTAGAATAATACAATACAGGAATATGGGTGCACTACTGTGGTAGATGTATACAATGACATTGGCTATCCCTCAACTCTGATGTTAAAATTGAGACATTCGCCAGTATATCCTTATGTGAAGGACATAACAGAGCCCGCACACCAACGCCAAGGTTTCTCAAATGGCGCGGGACCTAACGATAAACCTACCTGTGCGTGATAAGCAAAACAGGGGCCAGTGGGCAATTACGGCAGCATTCGGTCGACTCACAGCGTCCTCCCAGGTACCCTCCAGCGTGGCTAAACACACATACAATGGGAGGAGGGAGGCAAGCTGCAAGCCCCACCTAAGTTGGCTAATATAGGTTCATGGCCTCACAGGTGCTACCCTAATGCTGCCTGGAAGATATTCAAGGTGCACTAACATATGGAGTCTACACACCTCCAAGTGTAAAATTTAAACAAACAACAAAAAACGTGGTCTCAAATGGCTGGAGGTGCTCAACCCCAAATGCGGTTGTGCATTTATACTGGGGGAGCAGATCCTGCCCTTGAAGTCCGTTGCAAGGGGCGATCCCCAGCTTAAAAATGCATACAATGGAGGATGCCTGCAGTGTACTACAAGTGCCACAATAGAATCCTACACCAGATAGATGCATTTTTATGCTGGGGATCGCCCCTAGCAACGGACTACAAGGGCAGGATCTGCTCCCCCAGTATAAATGCACAACCGCATTTGGGGTTGAGCACCTCCAGCCATTTGAGATCATGTTTTTTGTTGTTTTTTTAAATGTTGTACTTGGAGGTGTGAGACTCCATATGTTAGTGCGCCTTGATTATCTTCCAGGCAGCATTAGGGTAGCACCTGTGAGGCCATGCACCTATATTAGCCAACTTAGGTGGGGCTTGCAGCTTGCCTCTCTCCTCCCATTGTATGTGTGTTTAGCCACGCTGGAGGGTACCTGGGAGGACGCTGTGAGTCGACCGAATGCTGCCGTAATTGCCCACTGGCCCCTGTTTTGCTTATCACGTACAGGTAGGTTTAGCGTTAGGTCCCGCGCCATTTGACAAACTTTGGCGTTGGTGTGCGGGCTCTGGTATGTCCTTCATATAAGGATATACTGGCGAATGTCTCAATTTTAAGATCAGTGTTGAGGGATAGCCAATGTCACTGTATACATCTACCACAGTAGTGCACCCATATTCCTGCAATGTATTACTCCTGTTAACAGTATATGTAGTCCTGTTTTTGAGTAACGGGAGCAAAGACATAGTGTAAACCTAACCTTATTGATTATTGCAGGCTGGACCAGGACTTGCTGCTACTTTAAGCAGAGCAAGGTGTAGCCCACAATTATTAGTAAATTGGCAGCGATGGCCACGATCATTGGCACTGGCAATTTACCAACACTTGTAACTGTCACTGCTAAAGAGGAAAATGCCCATCCAGCCTGCAATTATAATTAGTGTAGCATTAGCTATGGCTGCTTGCGTAGGCTTAAAGGGGTACTCCGTTGCTAGACATCTTAATCATTATCCAAAGGATAAGGGATAGATTGACGACACCCGGCGTTTTGAACATCATGCTCAGGACACTGGGTTCTGAAGGCCATGGTCATGACGTCACACCACTTGACGTCACACCATGCCACCTCCCATTCATGTCTGTGGGAGGGGACGTGGGAGCATGGCGTGATGTCAAGTCCGCAACCTACAGAACCCAGCGTTTTGATTATAATGTTCAGAACACTGAGTGTCTGCAGGGAGATCGTGGGGTGTCCCAGTGGCCAGACCCCCACACGATCAGACATCTCATCCCCTATCCTTTACATAGGGGAAAAAATGTCTAGCCATGGAGCATCTCTTTAAGGAAAACCCCGGTACAGAACTTCTAATTCTGTGGATAGGGGATAAGTGTCTGATCGCAGGGTCTGACTGCTGAGACCTCCACAATCTCCTTCCCAGCATCGCGGCTCTTCTTATGCACAGAGCAACCACCGCTCTGTGCACGTAGTGGTGATGGAGCGGGCGTCAACACACCCCCTACATGCATCTATGTTGGAGAGCCGGAGATATAGGCCTTGAGTATCTATGGCTTTCCCATAGAGATGCATGGAAGGGGGTGTGTTGACCAACCACCGCGATCTCCGGGCAGGAGGTCCCAGGAGTCGGACTCTCCGCAATCAAACACATCCTCTATCACACGGATAGGGAATAAGAGGTTCAGTACCGGAGTTCCCTTTCAAACAGTTTGAAGAACATTTAAACCTTGAGAAATAATATTGAAATAAAAGTCACCAGGTCCTCTTTTTAAAATTTTGTTTAGTCTATTTTCTTGGTGATGATTGTTTCTGGCAACCATGATGTCCGTCCCCATTGATTGTCAGCCTTTTTGTGCAATATCAGATAGAAATAACAAAAGAATTCTATAAATAAGTGCTGTCAGGGGTTTACCACTATATGGCTTGTGCAATAGTAACGAGACATCTAATACGTATAGTTGGAGGCCATGAAATCATTGTGACTATAATATTAGAAACATGTAAGTAAAATGTATGAAAAAAATTCATTTTAACTATTAAAACAGTGTTTTCCAAACAGTGTGCCTCCATGCTGTTGCAAAACTACAACTCCCAGCATGCCCGGACAGCCTTCAGCTGTCCGGACATGCTGGGAATTGTAGTTTTGCAACAGCTAGAGGCACACTGTTTGGAAAACACTGTATTATTAGAACCATACAAAGACTGTTGCAGCTGTCCCGCACTAATAACCCTGCTATGTCAGCTCAATCATTTCATTGTAAATGCAGCTGAGCCGGGTTTGTCAATAGGATTTATTGACCTATACAAAGAGACACGTTCACTAGAAACAATGGCAGCAGTTGTACCCTGCCTGAGCTATTGCAATCTGACAAACATTCACATTCGCAGTCGGATCCTACCAGGCATCCATATTCTAGACTGACTCATAGATAGGCTACCTTCACCAAGGGCAAAGATTCAACCCTGTACCTAAATCTTTTTGGAAGAACTTGTTGGCATCATCTCTTGCACACAGCGAATGTGGGGCAGCCCAGAAGGAACATAGGCTGTATGAGCAGCAGGGAAACCGCCGTGGTATGTCTGGTACCTTTGGTTCCACAGTCGCTCACGGTAGCTTCTGTCATACGGCATAAGGGCATCACAGGGTGATCACATGCTTCTTAGTCTGGTAAAGTGAAAGGGGGGGGGGTTACAAATAATGTTAAGGTTGTTAAAGGGGTGCTCCGGTGGAAACAATTTTTTTTAAATCAACTGGTGCCAGAACGTTAAACAAATTTGTAAATTACTTCTATTTAAAAATCTTAATCCTTCCAGTAGTTAACAGCTGTGGTATGCTCCACAGCAAGTTCTTTTCTTTTTGAATTTCTTTTCTGTCTGACCACAGTGTTCTCTGCTGACACCTCTGTCCATGTCAGGAACTGTCCAGAGCAGGAGAAAATCCGCATAGCAAACCTCTCCTGCTCTGGACAGTTCCTGACATGGACAGAGGTGTCAGCAGAGAGCACTGTGGACAGACAGAAAAGAAATTCAAAAAGAAAAGAACTTCCTTTGTAGCATACAGCATCTGATAAGTACTGGAAGGACTAAGATTTTTAAATAGAAGTAATTTACAAATCTGATTAACTTTCTGGAGCCAGTTGATTAAAGGGGTACTCCGGTGGAATTTTTTTTTAATGCTCTGAGGCACTCTCTAATAAGTAGTCAGTTTGTGGGAGTGCCCTTGATGTTATTTTCGCAAAAAGTGAGTGAAACAATGGTATGATAGAAATACAAAACAGTCTTTTAAGTGGGAAACAGTCTTCTAATACAATGAGGCACAGGCCTTCATTTACTAAGAGTGGAGTATAGTTTTCTTTTTGGGTTTATCTTTCCATGGTATTTACTATTGTTTCTTGTATTTGGTAATTTTCCTTACGTTTTGCTCTGAGCTGTCGGGTTTTCCAGAGCTGAAATCCACCACATTTTATGTGGGAACATTAGTAAATTTGTGTGTGTGTGTGTTTTTTAGACTAAACTTCAACTTGTTTTTTTTTTTTTTTTTTTTTTTTTTTTTTTTTGGGGGGGGGGGGATGCTGACAGTGTGGCAAGGAAAGGGTGTATTTCCCTACCTGATCCTGGAGAAACCTCCACCTGGGACCTAATCAATGAGACAGCAGAGAGGGGAAGTATTTTTAAAAATAAGTCAGACAGTGTTGTCTGGGCTCCCCAGAAGACAGCAAGGTGGCTTTGGGGGGAGACAGAGATCCTTTTGAGGAGCACACAGCCAGGGCTTTGAGGGACACCCACAACAGTGAAGTGGATGGTCTAGGATTTTGGTTTGTTCCTGTCTTATGTTTTTATTTATCCTGCAACCTGTCTAAAAAAGCTGGCGAGGAGCCAGACTTGCAGAAAGGACTTGCTGTTTGCTGGTTTATTGTGAAGTCCTGTGACTGTGTCAAGAACGATCCCAGAACTATCCCCAGGGTGAAATCCTTACAACACACACATATATATATATATATATATATATATATATATATATATATATATATATATATATATATATATATATATATATGTGTGTGTGTGTGTGTGTGTGTATGTGTTTATACATATTCATATATATTTTAGTAAACCTCTCTATCCATTCACACTTTTTTTTCCGTTTACCTATTTATTAATCCTGTTTACACAGTGGTTTGATACTGCAAGTGCAGAGTTAGATTGTCACCTACCAAACTATTGTCATTAACACATCCTAATAATCCACACTCCACAAGAGTATCAGTTTCCTACCACCTAGATTCTTTCCAGTTTAGGATCCATCATTGTATCCTATCTATTTATGCCCGATATTAGCTGTGGATATCAACACATTCCAATAACTGATGTCCTCCAATAACCTATTACTTGTACCCTCTATAGCTCAGGACATCAGCATATGCCAAATCCTGAGCCTCTCAAATATGACTGCATCTTATAATAACCGTGGATATGAATATATTTCAATAACTGATGCCCTTCAAGAATTAAAGAAACGGTCACACAAGCATGTGTCTAATTCACAGCGAACTGCCAGCATCGCTTCTCCATCACTCATCCATCTGTCAGATCGCTGACTCTACCTATGTTCCAGAATATAAGTAACAAACCATTAGTAATGCTGTCTTTTGAGAATCTTGTACAATATTATGTCTGTTCGACCCTCTATTCACTGCTGCAGTAAAGAACAAGCCCAGCGCATGCTGACAGCCAACATGCGCTCTTTTGCTCCATGGCCCGCAATGGAACAATCATAATTAGTATTTCCCATAGTTCACGCATGCGCACGGGATCCTGGCCGGCTTCTACCAGCCTCGTCTATGAAAACGGGGCCGATCAGGCGCCATGCACACGGGCGCAGGAAGACACTGGATTTAGGACTTTTCAAGTACACTATTGTATAAAAGTTGTAATGCTTAAAGTTCAGACCACAGTATCATTTTAATGTTTTAATTAAGAAAAGGTGGAAATGTTTTATTATTGAGATCACACATTTAGGGCCGATCAGACACAGGTTCCCCCGCCCAAGGGGCATGCCAGACTACTCTTGGCGCTATTTTCCCTCATATAAATACTGGAGAATGTTTTACATGTGTACGCAAGCTTTTATACCTGATGAAGAGGCATTGTATGTAGCTTAATAAAAAATAATTTTATACGATATTACTTCTGAGAGTGGATTGCGCCACCACCCGTTTTTTTGCTGACGACTATTTGCTCCATGGGATGTAGGTTGTCTGGATAAAGGTAGGTGGGCGGGTCCTAGTCACGCTATGGTCCATGTGTCCAACTACTCCCCTCAGTTTTTTAATTTTTCTCCCTCTATATATGTCCTATGGTATATAAGACAGTAAAAACAATTTAGAAATATCAAACAGTGCAAATATTTGCCCTTACCAACATATACCGAGGGCAAGCAGTGGAACACTGCACATAGGGATGCCCCATCAGTCAACATAGTAACATAGTCAACATGTACCTCCCAGTTCTGCCAATTAGGTTTACAACAGTATTAAAGGGGTTCTCCACCATAAGGTGATTTTAGTACATACCTGTCAGACAGTAATGGACATGCTTAGGAAGGATCAGTGCTTGTCTTGGGGCTAAATGCATATGTTGTGAGATTACCATAACGCTGAGGCTCTCTTTTTGTGAACTGGCTATTTCCTGGTTAAGTTTGTTCACTTAAACTACAAATCCCATAATCTTTTTGTTTGTAAGTGTGAGGTCACTTTTTTTCCTCCCACACCTTAGCCACCCTACCCACTGAATCATACCTGTGATTTCTTCAATGCGATAGGCTAGTGTTTTTTGACCAGGGTGCCTCCAGCTGTTACAAAAACAGAATGATCTTCTTCCCACCCAGCGGTCGCTCTACCCATTGAAGCAAAGACAGGCTCCTTCTGAACACCTGACTAGTGATGTAATGTCTAAATCCGCACTTGAACATGGAAAACAACCTGAGACTACAGTCACTTTTTATGCTTTTAAAAATAAACCTTTGGGCAAAAATATCAGAACATTGCAAGACCACCATGAAACATAGGCACACTCACTATATTATGAAATATACTAACTTTACAGCCCCTGTAGCATAGTCAACTAAAAAAAAAATCCTGGAATACCCCTTTTAATGGTTGAAGAGCAATTATTAGAGTGGTCTTTTGCCAAAGCTTGAAGGACTGTAAGGTGTGTAAGGAATCCTCTTTAGCATTTGGTTACACCCAAGATGGCTGCTGGATCATCCCCAAATCTACTGTCCCACTGTCATAGCCTACATAGACATTACCTGTATTAATTGTGCAGTAAGCCTTTATTTTTCACAGATTTTTTTCCTGGCTGCTCATGTGAAGAAACCCTTTACATCAGACGTAAAAAGGGCGAGGAGGCAGAAGGAGAAAATTAATATTTAAGTGGTGAACAAACAGCGCTGACCTAAGCATGACCGAGGAAGTCATCGTGACCCTGTCTAAGCATAATCATAAAAAGAAGAATAATGGAGCGACGGATCCCCTTGTAGGAGGCAGTATTTGAATCAGTGATACTCGCAATGCCAGCCAGTGCCAGTGGTTAATGTGGGTGACACTGGTGACAGTTTTCCTTTAAATGGTCACATGGCATGGGATAAATATGGTCCTAGTACAAATTATTTTAAAATTACATTTCAGTACACCACTTTGTATGGTTCCTTCTCTCCGACTTAGTCTGTCCCCTATCCTCAGCATTGGGGATAAATTTTATATTGCAGGAAGTCCGATCTCCTGTATGGAGCCCCGCTCTCCTCTGGAAGTGGGGGCTGCCACACCCCCTCCATATATCTCTATGGAAGAGCTGAAGATAGCCGAATGGCTCTCCCATGGAGATATATAGATACGTTTTTTTATCCATGAGACTACTCCTTTAACCCTTGCAACAATTGGCACAACTTTTTACCAATGATGTCCACATCCAGTTTTGTAAGCCATGTCAGGGCTGGTGTAGATTTGAGGTAAATTAACGGTTTTATGTGAATTTTGTGGCTATATTAGTATTATCTTTTTTGCCCAGATAGGGTCTGTTATTTTGGTTTCCATGGAATATTCTTTAAAAATTTTTTTACTCCAAAGATAATAACAAAGAATTTCAATAGAAACATGTATTGGCAGATATGAACAATTTGGCCCATCTAGTCTGCTCAATAATCTGAATACTATGAATAGTCCCTGGCCCTATCTTATAAGGAGGATAGCCTTATGCTTATCCCATGCATGTTTAAACTCCTTCACTGTATTTGCAGTGACCACTTCTACAGGAAGGCTATTCCATGCATCCACTACTCTCTCAGTAAAGTAATACTTCCTGATATTACTGCAGAAACCTTTGCCCCTGTAATATAAAACTATGTCCTCTTGTGGTAGTTTTTCTTCTTTTAAATATGCTCTCCTCCTTTACCGTGTTGATTCTCTTTATGTATTTAGAAGTCTCTATCATATCCCCTCTGTCTCTTCTTTCTTCCAAGCTATACATGTTAAGGTCCTTTAACCTTTCCTGGTAAGTTTGATCCTGCAACCTACTAGTTTGGAGAGAGTTTAAAAAGGAGTTACTATAGTACCTATATACTTCTGGACATCCGCTGTGGATGTGCTACATGTGACCCTACCCTTAAAGGGGTACTCAGCCCCTTGACATCTTATCCCCTATCCAGAGGATAGGGGATAATATGTCTGATCACAGGGGTCCCTAGCGGTGGGACCCCCGCGATCTTGCCTGCGGCACCCCAGACATTCGGTGCATGAAGCGAACTTTGCTTCTTGCCAGATGGCCATGCAGGGCAGAGGTTCGTGACTTCACGGCTACGCCCTCTCAATGTAAGTCTATGGGAACAGTAAGGTACAATGAAAGACTGATAAAAGTACACCTGACAAAATATCCTATTTCCACTGTTCTATCGTTTAATTAGAGCGTCAGGTGCAGGGTCGGAGGCTTGTGATGCCAAGGCCCTGCCCCACTAGTGACATCACGGCCACACACCCTCAATAAGTCTATGGGAGGAAGCGTGACGGACATCAAGCCCCCTCCCATAGACTTGCATTGAGGGGGCATGGCCGTGACATCACAAGCCTCCGACCCTGCACCCGACACTCTAAACGAATGCTGGGTGCAGCAGGGAGATCGCGAGGGCCCTCAGCGGTGGGCGCCCGGCGATCAGACATCTTATCCCCTAGCCTTTTGATTGGAGATAAGATGTCTAGGGGCAGAGTACTTCTTTAAAGGGGATCTTTCACCAGGTTAGCCCATGCTGACTTGCTGCTATCAGGTAACTGGTGGCACTGTTTTTTAGATCCGTTTCTCGGTGTTTGAGAAAGGTTAATAAATATGAATATATTGTCCAAGTGCACATCATTTTATCAGTAGTAGTCATACGGAGTTAATAGGAGTAGTATTAGGCTTCCTGGAACAGAGCTTGCTTTGCTTACATGAATACCCTATTCATCAAGCCATTATTTGCTGTCTGTTGGTTTTAGCCTCACCCTAATAAACCTGAGCCTCGCAGTATCTTCAGTTGGCTCACACAATGGGAAGTGTACATCCTGCTTGTTGTATTCCATCTGAGCAGAACATTGCTGTGTAAACAAGTTAAACCTACAGCATATTAAGGGCTACAAAATGGTTCATGAGTTCTTTACTTAATTTTTTTCCTTGTCTTGTGTTTTTCTCTAATATAAATCAAGAGCAACATAAAATTTCTGGGTTCCATGCAACCAAAGAGCCTTGTCACCCCCCTTCCGCCCCCCACCCCCACCCCCCGCATCACAAGGAAACTGGGGGAAGACGCAAAGCCAGGAGCTCTGAGGGGGAGATGACAGGAAGTAAAAGGGGTTGCAGGACCCTTGTAATATATCAAGTGACAAAGGTTATTTAGGGATGGTAATGGATAAAGTGCCAGCATAGGAAACCACAAGGCAAAAAGGGCTTTAAATGATAGTATCACTTAAAGGGGTACTCCACTGCCCCAAGGTTCAGAACATTTTGTTCCGAATGCTGGGTGCAGGTGGCAGGGGTCGTGACATCACAGCCATGCCCCCTCATGACGTAGTGCCATGCCCCCTCAATGCAAGTCTATGGGAGCGGGTGTGGTGGCTGCATTGAGGGGGGCGTGCATTCAGGGGGGCATGATATGACATCACGAGGGGCATGGCCATGATGTGACCACCCCCACAGTCCGCACTTAATGTTTGAAACAAAAAATTCTGAACGCTGGGGCAGTGGAGTACCCCTTTAAGCACTTCTTGCTGCTCCAGCTATGCACTAGCCACGGCTGCTGGTCTTCTGGTGGCCTCTGAGAAATTATGCAGCTACAGTCTGACTTCCACAGAAGCAAAAATTAGCTATCAATGAGTTGTATTATGTGGAAATTATAAATATAACATATTTATGTGAACCAGTCCTCAAAAGCACATGGGAGAGAAGAAGGAAAAGACTAGTGGAGATGGGATCCAAGAAATGGTCTTTATTATATAAAAAGGATATATATGACCAGTCGCCTAGCAGGGCCCTTGCTAAAGGCGAATGGCATATACTGGGTAAAAAATAGATATAATAAAAAATACAGAATATAGTAGGATTAAAATGAAAAAATATGATGGGTAAGTAGCACCAAAGAAAATTCATTAATTAAATATCTGCTGCATATATCAGGAGAAAACGTTCTCAGTCCATATAATTCATAGGGATATTTCAATGAAAAATCCACAAGAAATGTCCAGAATGAGAAGTCACAATTAGTTTGGGTGTATCCGGAGTAACGGTATATGGTAGTGAGTGTAGCGACAATAGCTACAATAGGAAATTCATGGACAGGTAATGCAGACAATGTGGCAAACACTGTCAGCGATGAAGATGTCAAGTCTCGGTGCACAGCACCACTCACCCTCCTTCGTAGTCCTCAGGTCCGGGCTGGCACTCTGGATATTATCGATGCCCGCCTGGGTGGTATGCTGAGTGGCTGAATCTCCGGGGGTCCGAGTGTCCTAGGCTGGCTCGGGAGGCGTCCGGCCTTGGGGAGGATGATGTCCAGGAGTAACTCTGCCGACCGGGGCTGTGAGTGGATGCAGGTAACAGGTGGTGCGGATTGCACGGGTGAATAAGGCGCTAACAGCGCGCGTGCAGCAGTGGTCCCGGAATCATGGGCATCCAACTGTTGCAATTGGAATATGGCAGATACAGTCTATTTGAAGTGATATACACTTATGGATAAGGTGCAGATAATGGGCTAGACGCGTTTCAAGGCCGCGGGCCTTTTCTTCAGTAGCTATAGGTGTGGATAAAGGGTGGAAATGCTGGTTTTATATAGTCTCCATACAGTGATGATGTAATACTAATTGGAAAAGAGGAAAAAGTGGAGACTGGAAGTTTCAAGTATGTTGTAAAATGGGTAATGGATCCAAATAGAAAATGGGAATAGGAAAGAAAAGAAAGAAAAGAAAACATAGGGATAAAGATGGTGAATTAGATATATAAGTGTGAGTGTCAGGAGGAAAAAAGAAAAAAGAAAGAATAAAATAATGGTCATTGGGTATGTGTAGAGATGCACTATGGATCAAGATTATAGTGGAAATCATGAGAAAAAATATGGATAGTAAAATTCCTAAAAGGTGTGTGAACAAAAAAGTGAACAACTGCAATGCAAGATATGATAAGGTATTGATAATGATGTAAATGGTACATATGTAGTTTATGGTGTGTATAGAAATTAATGTATATAAAATTATATAAAATTAAGCCACAGTGGGAATGGATTAATTGATGAAATTTAGTAAAAATTTTTATAAAAATTAATTGATAAAAGATAGAAATAATTAATAAAAAATATGAAAATGGATGAATATGATATCAAAATATAAAAATGTAAAAAAGCAGGAAGAGGGCACTTCAAAGGAGAGGTCCATAGACATGTTCTGTGGATAGTCTTGGGGAGGAGTTGTATCAATGAGTTGTATTACCATAATCTCTGCCCAAATCTTGCTTGCTTATGTCGTCATCTTATTCAACTCCCTAAGACATACAGCTGTTACGCCGAACGCTCCGGGTCCCTGCTCCTCCCCGAAGCGCTCGCGGCGTTTCTCTCCCTGCAGCGCCCCAGTCAGACCCGCTGACCGGGAGCGCTGCACTGACATGGCCGGCGGGGATGCGATTCGCATAGCGGGACGCGCCCGCCCGCGAATCGCATCCCAGGTCACTTACCTGTCCCGGTCCCCGGCTGTCATGCTCTGGCGTGCGCGGCTCCGCTCTCTAGGGCGCGCGCGCGCCAGCGCTCTGAGATTTAAAGGGCCAGTGCACCAATGATGGTGCCTGGTCCAATCACCCTGATTAGCTTGCACCTGGTCCTTGCCCTACTTATACCTCACTTCCCCTGCACTCCCTTGCCGGATCTTGTTGCCTTGTGCCTTGAGAAAGCTTTACTGTGTTACCCATACTGTGTTCCAGACCTCCTGCTATTCCACCATTGACTACGAACCTTGCTGCCTGTCCCGACCTTCTGCTACGTCTGACCTTGCTCTTGTCTACTCCCTTGTACCGCGCTTATCTCAGCAGTCAGAGAGGTTGAGCCGTTGCCAGTGGATACGACCTGGTTGCTACCGCCGCTGCAAGACCATCCCGCTTTGCGGCGGGCTCTGGTGAATACCAGTAGCAACTTAGCACCGGTCCACTGACACGGTCCACGCCAATCCCTCTCTGGCACAGAGGATCCACCTCCAGCCTGCCGAATCGTGACAACAGCTTTCTAATATAGTGTTGTTATAAATTGTACTGGCTTTAGCATTCTTTTGTTTACCCCTGACAAGAAATTGTGTAGTCCTATCAATTTTAAGTGTAGTGTTGTCTCAGCTGCATCCCAATTCCACCCTTCCACCTAAATTCATGTATCATTATCTGCTGTCTCAGAAGACTTGGCTGTCTCTGAGCTCAGACCCTGCCCCCTGAGGGATGTCCCCACCAACCCCCTACAGCCTATATCACCACCTCTGACCTGCCCACACAGCCTGGTTGTTTTCACTTGTGGGGCAACAATAAAACTTTAGGGAAATTGAGGTGTATTTAAAGCATGCTGCTTTGTGCCGAACAATGAAACAGGCAGAGGAGCAGACAGGGAATGCGTAGAGAAACAATTTCATTCATCTGAATGGGAATATTTCAGACGACTAACAAAGTTGCAGAAATTTTTGAAACTAATCTGCCATGTGTGAATTCACCCTTAGGGTATTTTTTACACATACTGGTCCTGATTTACTATTGTAAACCCAACATGTTTTGTCCGGTTGCGTGCCAGATTCTGTCTGCACTCGAATTTGCACCAGAATCGGAAAAAAAAACAACTCTCCATTTTACTGAGAAAACCCAAAAAGGGGGCCTGGCCATTGGGAAACGTGGGTGGGGCCATTGAAAAGGGCATTTTCACAAAAACCCAACATATTTACTAAGGTTTCCACAGAAAATGACGTGGATTTGAGCTGAGGAAAACCACACAGATCAGAACATGTGTAAAAACGCAAAATGTAGAGAAAAGTGCAAAAATGTAGGGAAACCTTAGTAAATACCATGGAAAAAGATTGTAGGGAATTAAAACCCACAAAGAAAACTATGCTCAAACTTAGTAAATCAGGGCCACTGTAGGGTTGTAAATTTTATGCAGCGTTCATTTCTTTATATTGATTTTTTAAAATAAAATCTACAGCATAAAATCTGCAGTGTATACAATATGTGTGAACATACCCTAAGCTACCATGCTGCAGATCTGCTGCTACCAGACACCAATGCGTGACAGACCCCCACTGACTTCAGTGGGATCCCGAGGATTACTGGCATGGTGTCCGGTATTTCCCCAGACAATATTGCGCAGTATTTTGGATGGAACCTACACCTGCAATAACCTGCATGACGATGTATCCATCTATGTATCCAAACGAGCTCCATTTATTTCAGTAGTCAGTTAGTGACTACATTAGGACCATTTTCTGCACATATTCAAGCTTTGTCTGGGACATGATAAGTACAGCAAATCACACTTCTCAGTTCAAGCCAAAACTTGTATATGCTCGTAATATGCCCCAAATAGAGTCATCCGCTGACTATTCTCAGGCTAATAAATGGAGCCAATGCCTGTTCAAGCACAGACACATCAGCTTGTCATTTTGAGAGTTTCCTGATGGATCTTTAGCTCAGAGCCAAAAATCATGATATAAACCCAGCCTAATACAGAATTAATATACATTAAAAATCATTGTAGATATATTGCATTGTTTATTGTGTAATAGCCTTTATTTCTAGCCTGTATTAGCCTTGGTTCAGAAATTTAATTTTTTTTCAAGACTGTTTCTATGGGGAACTGCAACCACAGTAGGACAAGGTAAAACCAAAGTTACATTCTTATAAAGCTTTGTTTTCCCCAGCTGAGCTTAGTAAGGAAAATCCACAGACAAACACAAACAAATTGCAACAAAACAGAGAACATATTGCAAATAAAGTGTGGTGCACACCAGTGTAACAACAATGTAACATTTCCCACTTCCCTTTTCACAGCTCAAAAATCATGAGAAAATAAAATGTTCAAACTTTGCCCTATAGTTTAAGGCTCTCTTCAAAATTCTGCAGGATTAAAATTGGGGAAATCAGATGAATCTGGTATTAACGATCAACCCTATTTAAGTGAATGGAGTAAAGCTGTATTTCTGCTGTATTATTGTGTATATTTAATGGGTCATATAATGATCTTTTATTCATCATTGATAGAATGTTTGGTTGTAGTTTATTATCTTGCAGTAAAGAAAATAAGTTTCCCATGAGCTTGTAAAGGGCTTGTGTGTATAGATGGCAGACAATATGAAAAACATAAGCTGCAGCCCTAAGGCTCATTCACAATATGGACATTTGTCAACAGAACTTCCCATAAGGAATTGGATTCTTTTCTATTTTCTGATGGTATCGGCAACAAACGTCCCCCGTCAATGGGACAGCGCTTATGTTCACATAAGATTGCTGCAGACATAAGCACCAAATTTGGATCATTTGCGCTCTGTGCCGGAAGATCACGGATCCACTGTGGAAATTCGGTAAGGAAATTTCTCACTGAATTTATGTTGTGTAAACATACCCTACATTTCTGATGTTGTTACAATATACACATCAATGAAGTTTATTTTATATTACTATGGATCAGCAGCCATTTAAGGTAATGGGCAGCAGCCATTTAAGGTAATGGGTTGTCCAGTAAAAGAAACAACCTAATAAAGCAACTTACTAATATAATGTTATTAGCCATAGTACACAGATCTTCCATTATCAGCTAAGCTGTCTGTCTTGCAGCTGGGATGTCTGGTCACATTTTCTGAAAGCACAACTCCCTCCCTGCTCCTCCCTCCCCTCTTGTCTGGTTTGAGGACCAAACTATTGATGTAAAGAGTAGGAGCTCATATTACTGCTCATCAGATTTTTAAGGCACCAGGAAGTCTTTCTCACACATGACAGCAGTGAGCCTGTTCTGACTTAAACTACTGTGACTGAGAAAGTCTTTCTGCTGCCATAAAATATTATCAGTAATATCAGCTCCCCCTTTTCACATCAATGGTATTGTCCTGAACAGAAAGAGGGAAAGGAGGATGGGGAGCAGGGACAGGAGCTCTGTGTGATTGTAATGTTACAGCTACAAGGGAGAGAACAGAGCTGATATAGAGAGATTTGTGCACTATGATAATAACAGTATATTAGTAAGTTGCTTTATTATAGTTTTTGACACCATACACAGGTTGTTTCTCTTGCTGGACAACCCCTTTATCTAAATTTACTTATTATAGTTCGGCCCTTTTTAAGAAGAGCTAAAAGTAGCAAGTATATACAGTAGGTACGCATAAGTTTTAGTAGTCTACTGTTTACAGTTTAGGCTATGGAATGAAGGAAAAACACAAATGTATAAAAAAAAAATATTTTATTTTTAATTAGAATATTAAAGGCAAAAAGTGACATAATGTCTCGAACATATAAAACAAAAATTTACATTTTACCGATTCAGGGATGAGCTACCTATCTGAAAACATTGTGCAATCAGGAATATTTCACCAAAAGTTATAGCTCCAGATTGTCAGAAATAACATACGTTTCCATACATTCACTCAAACACCGCACTGGACAGTTGAAAAAATAAAAAATGTTAATGTAAACACTACTTACACCATACAAGACTAAACTATAGGAGCGGTACAGATCTACATTTCAGCAACATTTAGAAATTAGAACACATTACTACGACAGACTGTTTATCAACTTTTGGCAAGAAATACTATTGGTATAGCAAAGTTGACACCTGGTGCATAAGAAGCAGACAATACATCCAAGTCTGTGATTTATTTGCCCTGTCCACATCTGCTGGACATGTATAGGAGATGCCACCAAGAGGTTAAAGGTTTGCAGACATTTTGTATTGCTTCAATATATGAATAAAGAATAAAGCTTATCCATATAGTCTTGATGAAAGACTATGATACAACTTTGTTTACATCAATCCTGTACAGACCTAAAATTCATTGGGAAAGTCTTCAGACCCTTTATAAAAATTACTTATTTATATAGCGCACACAGATTCCACAGTGCTGTACACTCAAATTGGTCCCTGTACCCGTTGGGGCTCACAATCTAAACCTATCAGTATGGCCCCGTTCACATTACGGAATTCTCGCCGCTGAATTCCACGAGCGGAGATTCCGCCTGGCAGCCGCCGCCGAAGGTGCTTCGGCGCTAAGTCACTGAGCCGTCACCATTGATGGCTATGGTCTGCTCGCGGATTCCGCACAAAGAATGAACATGTTCTTTCTTTGTGCGGAACACTTTCAGCGCTGGAAATGTCCGCCGCTGAAATTCCGCAGTGTGAACTGGTCTCGCGGAGACCCGCTCACACTAATGTTAAAGTTCACACCGCGGAATTGCGCCCGCAAATTCCGCGGCAATTCCGTAGTGTGAACGGGGCCCTTGTTTGGAAGAAAACACAATAAACACAGAGAGAACATCCAAACTCTTTTGGCAAATGTTGTTGAGATTTGAACCCAGGACCCCAGAGCTGTGGGGCCACAGTGCTAACCACCATGCTGCCACTTTTCCCTCACTTTGTTATGTTGCGGCCTTGGGCTTAAATAAAACACAATGACCCACTGAGCGTCCTCTACATCCTTGGACTCTAGTGTCCATGTGATTCAAAGAACAGTGCCGGACATTATTTCTCTTTTCTGTATTTAAAAAATTCTGTTTAATGATCTCATTATGAGGTATTGGATGCAAATTGATGGATAACATTTTTTAATGCTTTTGATTTTAGCACAAGGTTTTAACATAAAATGTAACACAGATTGCAAGTGTCTGAAGGCTTTCCACCTGCACTATATGTACCTCCACCTCAAAAACCCAACCTTCCATATAGCCCAACCTTCCATATAACCCAACCTTCCATATAGCCCAACCTTCCATATAGCCCAACCTTCCATATAGCCTAACCTTCCATATAGCCTAACCTTCCATATAGCCTAACCTTCCATATAGCCCAACCTTCCATATAGCCCAACCTTCCATATAGCCCAACCTTCCATATAGCCTAACCTTCCATATAGCCCAACCTTCCATATAGCCCAGCCTTCCATATAGCCCAACCTTCCATATAACCCAACCTTCCATATAGCCTAACCTTCCATATAGCCTAACCTTCCATATAGCCTAACCTTCCATATAGCCCAGCCTTCCATATAGTCTAATCCTGCAGTCATGTTTACTTTTATTTTGCTAAGCTACATACAGTAGGGTACAGTAGGGGGCACATGACAAAATATGACTACAAGGAGAAAATACACACAGGGTTTGTGTGTAGTCTGTTACCATGGAGACACATAGCTCTGTATAGAGCTCTATAGACAAAAGAGTAGGAGTTTTTTTTTATCAAAACTATTTACGAAGCTGCTTTATTTTTATATGAAAAGTAATACAATTGGTTCCAAAACAAAACATGGCTTATAAAGTGCATATTGCATGTTAGCAAAGACTGTATCATGCATTATTTTTATTGCTGCATATTAAAGAAAATAAACAGCTTACATTAACGTGGTCTGAAATGGCAAGAGATACTCAATGCCAGGTGCAGTTGTGCACCTACGCTGGGGTGGAGATCCTGCACTTGTGGTCCATTGCTATGGGCAATCCCCAGCATAATATGCGTACAATGGAGGATGCCTGCAGACGGCCACAAGTACCACAATGTCATCCTACACCTGATAAACGTGTAGATGCATGAAATTTAAACATTAAACAACTACATCGATGTGGTCTAAAATGGTAGACGATCCTCAACCCCAAGTGCAGTTGTGCACTTACGCTGGGGTGGAGGTCCTGCATTTGTGGACCACAATATAGGTTCACTACTGTGGTTGTTGTTTACAATGACATTGACTAACCCTCAAAACTGATGTAAAATTGAGACATACCTGAGACCGCGTTGGTGTGCGGATATACTGGCTAATGTCTCAATTTTACATCAGTTTTGAGGGTTAGTCAATGTCATTGTATACATCCACCACAGTAGTGAACCTATATTGTGGTCCACAAATGCAGGACCTCCACCCCAGCGTAAGTGCACAACTACACTTGGGGTTGTGGATCATCTGCCATTTTAGACCACATCGATGTAGATATTAAAGAAAAACAGCAATACAGTATATAGATTGGTCTGTTGAAATACAAATGTCCAGTCTCCATCTACCTGAGATACAATATAGTAGGAACCTAAGTGAAGTCACAAAGGATCCTGACTAAAAGCCAAATTATAATGGTGTTCACAGTAATGTTTTATGGTGACCGATGTTCAGTGCAGTTGAAATGCAAAGGTGACAGCATGGACACGCCATGTGCCCATATTGCAGCCCAGGGCTGTTTTCATAAAGTTTACATAGTTTATAAGGTTGAAAAAAAGATCCAGAGTCCATCAACTTCAACCTAAAACCTTATTGTGTTGATCCAAAGGAAGTAAAAAAAAAACCTCTATAAGGCTGATGTCAATTGCCCCATAACAAAGGAAATACACTGCCTTCCCCCTCCATATTGTAGTTTAAACCCTCCTCCACCCTCCTGGCCATCTTTTCCCTGAGCACAGCAGCACCCTGCACATTGAGGTATACTGTAGAGCCTGTAGTCAACAGAGAAGTCGGCTCAGTTCTGGATGAAACCAAATCGCTTCTTCCTACACAAGTTTTTGAGCCACATGACAAATGCACAAAAAAAAAAACAACCTGTTTCTAAACCATAATGCATGAACACAGCCTAACCAAGTTCCCCTGAAGATACACAAAATATTTTGCCTACCTACAGGGTTGTCCTGTGAAAATATTTTACAAACAAATGTGGCCAGGATGGGATGAAAACAATGTACATATCCATGGGTGAACAAAATGCTGCCCCTGCAGCTACTGCCTGTGTGTCTCTTTGAGGAGACCAAATACAGGAAGTGAAGGCAGGACAAGCAGGGCTCTGTGCAGGTTCCTGATTTGTCAATCATCCTGATGTATGAGCCAGGAGCATGTCATAGAGCAAAAGTAAAGTAAGGTATGACATGAATGATGTTTGTACTTGTATAAAAATTATAAAAATGTCTTTTATTTTTCCAATGTGTATCTAGAATGAAATCTGCTTAATGGGATGAGTCTAAAACTTCCTTGTGGAGATACCTCCTGAGATAAAGACCTATGAGAATGCAGACTAGAAAAACACTGGTTATTAAAAATATTTAAGAAAATGCTATAAAAGCTGGTATGCGTGCATTCTCATAGTACAATACCTAAAAACTACAAAACGTCATAAAGTCTGTCAAACAGCTGAAGCTACTTTATAAGAGTAACTCTTTGGAGATGGTTCCAACTTTTTTGTTTTACAGTCCTTCCAAAATGGTAGTGCCACAAGAAGCATGCCCAGAGCTCCCAGGATGACACATGTTCCACAGAAATAGAAGGCTATATCATAAGACTCTGTCCAGTCAAAAAACCAACCTAAAAAAGAAAAAAAAAATGTTAATAATGTAAACAGAAATCATGACAAATATTGTAAATATTAGCATATGTTAAAGAAACCTATAGTATCTTAGCTATAATGTATAAGCTGAATATGTGCATCTGTTGGGCTGCAGTGTAACATTTGTAACAAGGCCCATTATCTCCCATGTTCCACTTATAATAAGAATATCTCATAATGTGGCAGAGAAACATTAGGGGACCTCAGGTCCTAGGTGGGACTGCTACCTCTGCACCTCATACAGATATCCCACTGGTTAACCCAACCAAATACATCTGTGTAGTCATTGTTACACTCCGGCCGTGAGCGCAGTGTCCCTGTGTCCCCACCTGCTGGCGCAGCTGGGATTCGCATCGCGGGACGCACCCGCATGCGAATCCCAGCCCGTCACTCACCATGCTCCACTGCCGCCTCCTCCTCTGTGTCTGAGCTCTGAAATTTAAAGGGCCAGTGCGCCCATAATTAGTTGTTGCACCTGACACACTTCCCTGCTGCATCCTCAGTGCCCCTAGCCTAAGATTAAGCATTCCATATTGCCTGTTTGCCCTACCCGTGTATCCAGACCTTCCCACTATGTTAATTGACTTTGCACCTTTGCCACCTGCCTTGACCTTCTGCTACGTTTGACTACGCTATTGCCTTATCCTTCAGTACCTCACCTTGCCCAGCTACCTGTGTGGTCGAGCCGTGTCGGGGGTAGTGACCTGGGTGTCGCCTGCTGCAGCAAGCCAATCCTGCCTTGCGGCGGGCTCTGGTGAAGACCAGCGGCACCTTAGACTGCGCTCCCCGATACGGTCCGAGTCATCAGCCACACAGGTTAGAGGATCCACATCCAGCTCTGTAAGTCATTCTTAAAGGGCTACTACGGAGATAAAAAAAAAAAAAGTTTTCTGCATAATCTAGAATTAGATTGTTCTAGTATATCTGAGCCAGTGTCTACATGCTCAGAGCCTAACATCAGGTTAGATGTACTACTGCAAAAGTGCCAGAATTCTGGTACAGTTTGTGCCAAAGAAAAACTAGCTTACATGACATGTATTAAATAAATACGCTTTAGAACGTTTTTGACATGTTGGTTTCTTGCCCGGCAAAGGGGTGTGGTACATCAGGAAAGAGTATGGCTTTGTTAAAAGGGGCCATAGTCTTAATGCAATAGTGTGTGCCTACATTTTGCCAACTGGAAGTTGATCTAATCTAGACTAGACAGTTTACAGATATGCCAGATTTATTTAAAAAAAAAAAAAAAAAACATGAGCCACTGTAATAAACCGGGCATATCTGAATTCTGCTACATCTGGATGGGGTTTTGAAAATGTATTTCAATTTTCTGAGTAGAAAGCCACAAAACACTGCAATGCAATTGTAATTAATATAGGGATATAAATAAACACATGGCTAGGCAGGACTTCTCATCAGAATTCTGGTCCTCTCCATTGGTGGGATATAAGCCCTTTTGTTATTATACAAATGAGGCTCAAGTGACCAGGGGGAGTTCCCCAGCACAGCAAGAGCCCAGGCTAGTCTAACTTTTATCGTATTATCTACTGTATATCTAGTAACTGTTATTCATAAAGTTCACACAGGGTAGGTAGATGCAGGTGGGCCAGTGGACAATGATAAAAAGAAATTTAGATGGGATGTCAAGGATCTTACCCCTCATCAATGCTTGCTTTTCAGCAGACAGAAATACCTCAGCTGATACTAACGAGTGGCTTCTAAGTTCCCTGGCTAACCAGTCAGCCTCTTCCCTGCTGGGCCCTGGCTGTTCAACTGCTACAGTTCAGACTATCTCTGCCCTTGTGTTTCTGATCTCCAAGCGTTTTTCTGTTGTTCCTGATTGTGATTAGGTGTATGAACCAGGTCTGGCCTACATCCACTCTGGTTCCAGATCATCTCCATCTGGTTCCTGACATGGACTTTCCTGTGCTCTTGCCATGCTGGGTAACACCACCTGGGCACATGAGCATAATTTGCTTAATAAAAAAGGCTTATATCTCACAAATGTAGACGACTATAGAGATAAAAAAAAAAGTATGCCTAAAAACCTGATGAGAAGCCCTATCTAGTCATAGGTTTTTAACATTCCTGTTTTCCTGCCAGTAGGTCTGCTTTATTGCATATGCAGATGTGTGACGAATCTTTAGTAAACCTATGGTTTATAACAGCTATTCTCAACATTTATTTTTTATAAAATGGTGTACAATGCATTTATGGTGTACAATGCAAAATAGCACAGGCACTGCCACATGATGACAAATATGTTTACCTGGCATAGAGCTGACAGCCAGCTGGATTCAGGAAGTGCTGTATACTAGGAAGTACACAAAGTCCTCACTAAGTTAATACACTTCCAGACAATGCATACACTTAGCTGACCTTAAATAGCAACTTCCACTTAAAAAAAAAAACTAAAAAAAAAAAAAAAAAAGAAAACACCCTTTAATTCCCTTGTGATAGCAAAGGTCCTATGCCAGGTCAATAGGCAGATGTGAAATACTATACTATCAGGTAAGAACTGGCATTAAGGATGACTACATAACATCATTGGGAAAGTCTTTATCCCACTGTTAATTTACAGATCTATGTATGCCAATAGGAAAGGGCATACTCAATCTAGTATCTTACCCACAATAGGTGGTCCTAGGCAGTTTCCAGCACCAGCAAAGAACATCAGAATTCCATAGGCATGAGTGAGCTTATCCAACCCAACCGTGTTTGTTGTTACATAAGGAAATATTGACCAGTTCCCAGAAAAAAAACCTATTGTTCCAGAAATAATAGCCAAGGTGGCATATGTCTTGGCAAAAGGAACTGCAACTACTGCCAAGCCTGCAATTATTAAAGTGAATACATATAGATACAATGAATTAATCCATTTAAAATCAGCAAGGATTCCTAAAACAAGCTTTCCAACAGCCATCATGATGCCAAGGATGAACACTAGGGGCACTATCATGTCCTTTTTATCAATATTGGCACTTTTAGCTACATCTTCCATCAAAAGGCTTGGGGGAAATCCTCCAATGTCAAATAACAAAATGTTGATGAAAAGTGCAGCAAATACTTTGTTTTTGAACAGGTTTATGGTGTCTTCCCAGTAGTCTAGGTATGAATGGCACTTGTTTTTAACCAACTGTTTGCAGTTTTCTTTCTCTTTGACTTTGTTTTTACACTTGTCCTTCATTGTGTCAAATTGAACCATAATTCCATTATTACTCTGGGGGGGTTCTTCCTGAGTGCAGCAGTTCCCATTGGCTTCATTGGATTTCTCCTTTTCAAGCATCCCAATATTTTCTTCTTGTGTCTTGTCTTTTTCATGGTATATGAGGTAGGCATCAGGAACAGTCTGCAAACAAGGCTTTTCCTCTGTAGCCTCAGGTAACTGTGGTAAGGGCCTCATTACGATGCCACATGCCAATATATTTAATGCCAATGCTCCAATAATAAGCAAACAGCCATCTATTCCGTAGATGGAAATCAGCTCCTTCTGTAGACATGCATATACAAAGGTGCCAACACTGGATCCTGAAAAGGATAGACACAAATCAAAAGATCGGAGCTAAATATACATTAATAGTAAATACTTATTCATGTGTATGGTCTGTGCTCAGCGCTAGCCTATTGGATATGTTGAGCAACCAATACTTTTATAACTGTCCACTGAAAATGCATGAGGATGCCAACTGAACCTTCTAGTTTTCTAGGATTGACTGATATAACTAATCCTGCCATATAAAGTCGTCACAGTGCCACAACTAAATGGCCAAATAGTATGCAGTATTTAAATATAACCACCTAAAAGGGGTAGTCTAGGAAGTAATTAATTGTATAATTCTCTTCAGACAGGTGTAAAAAATAATTAAAAAAAGTATAATAAACGAAGAGCACGTACATGCACTCACCGCTAGGCAGAGACAGTTTGGTCTGGAAGTCCGGTAACGGGGTGCCGCGGCATAGGCACTGGTGTATGGTGCTCGGAGGCTACGCCGGCAGTTTCGCACGTAAGTGCGTCCTTCTTCCGGCCTCAGAGAGGCCGGAAGAAGCACGCACTTACGTGCGAAACTGCCGGAGTAGCCTCCAAGCGCCATATACCAGCGCCTATGCCATAACCCGGCACCCCGTTGCCGGACTTCCAGACCCAACTGTCTCTGCCTAGCAGTGAGTGCACGTATGTGCTCTTCATTTATTCTGTACTTGATGCTTTATGCTTGTGTATGTGCACCCGGCAGGAGACACTGAGACAGGTCGCTGAGGATCATTTTGCGAGTCGTAGGAGGTGATATTGCTTTCTGAGTGCTCTCCCCGTTTTCTTGCTCTATTTTGTTGTAAAAAAAAATGTATACTTATATTCCTTGACCCCCCCCCCCCCCCCCTCCTTCTCATGGAGCCTGGTGCCACTGTGTCTCACTTATAGGATTAGGGTCAGCACAAGGATTTGTCCAATTAGCCGATTAGTGGGATATCGGTACTGCTACTGATTGGCCGAACAGGCAATTGCTGGGGCCAACCTCAATTTTAAGAACTGCGGCGTATAGGTACTGGGCTCCATAAGATCAGAGGCAGCAGGGAAGTGTGGAAAGCATATATATATATATATATATATATATATATATATATATATATATACACTTTTTTTTAACCACATGCCTTAGCTGTATATACTAAAAATATACTACCCGGAATATCCCTTTAAATAGCCAACATAACACTGTCATATAGTTCTTACATAATGCACATCCTAAAAAATACCTTATGCTGCTAGAATATATAGAGAGTTCTTTTTACAATGCAAACTCTACTCTAAGGCATTGTTCACACTGGGGGGATTCTGTTATTTTGCTCAAATTCCATTTTCCAATTTTTGTTTGTGGATTTCTGCTTGTTTTCTGTTTTCCGTGCACTTTGAGGGTACGTTCCCAAAAGCGTATTTTTTAGAAGGTTTTCCGCGGCGGCATATTTGAAAGTGGGCGGGCTCTTGTTGGCTGTCCGCAGCAGATTTTCCGCGGCGGAATTTTCACAGCGGAAAATCCGCCGCAAGCCCCATTGAAGTCAGTAGGGACTGCGGCAGATTTTCCGCAGCATAAATTCCTCCGCGGAAAATCTGCTGCGTACAGCCCGCCTACTTTCAAATACGCAGCGGAAAACCCGCAAAAAAAAATCCACTCGTCTGAACGTACCCTAATACAGATTTTTTTTGTGGAATGCGCTCAACACACAGATTCTGTCCGGCATTCAGAGTCCTATTGATTTCAATGGAATTCTGCCATGGAATACCGCTAAATTTACCGACAGGTTCAATGTTTTCACACAATCTGAAATTCTGCTGTGTGAATGGGACATTGGACTCCCCATTCAACACCATGTCCCTCATTTACTAAGGCTTTTCCGAGATTTAGTAGGGTTTTTTGTGTCGCATGTGTCGTGTACCAGAATTTCCGACAAAAAAATCCAAAAAAACCCACTTTGTTCAGAAAACCTGAAAAGGGGTGTGGTCATCAGGGACAAAGGCGTGTCTCCAAAAAAAAACTACATTTTCAAAAGAAACCTACTAATTTACTAATGTTTCTACATAAAATGTGGTAGATTTGAGGTCTGGAAAACCCGACAACTTAGAGCATGTGTAAAAAGAGCAAATCATAGGGAAAGTTGCCAAATACAAAATACAATAGTAAATACCGTGGAAAAATACCTGTTGGAAACAAAAACCCATAAAGAAAACTACTCCCCACTCTTAGTAAATGAAGCCCAATGTGCAGTAAATTTTCCTGAATTTCCAAGAAGAATTTTCCGCTCAGAAATTCCGCCATGTGATGTCGCAGCCACGCCCCTTGTAATGTCACACCACAGCCCCTCAATGCAAGTCTATGGGAGGGGGAGGGGCAGCTGCCCCTCCCCCTCCCATAGACTTGCACTGAGGGGGCGTGGTGGGACATCATGAGGGGCGTGGCAGTGATGTCACGACCCTTGCAGCCCGCACCCAGCGTTCAGAACAAAATGTTCCAGACACTTGGGCAGTGGAGTACCCCTTTAAAGATTTCAGTTAAAGTCAGGGGGAAGACAGAGTGGTAAGAGGTAAGTTATACAGTTTTTAGATACACGTGTTTAAAAACAAATTTTAGAAACCTGCTTACACAGTATAAGGACACGTGTTCCCTACCTGTAGAGACAATCCCAAGAGCGAGTCCTCTCCGTTTTTCAAAGTACTGACAAGTGATGGTCACGGTGGCCGTGTACAATAAGCCACATCCAAAACCTGTCAAGAAACGTTTAATAATTAGTTAATAAGTTTATGTCGGCAAAAGTTGACTTGTTGCAAGAATTTCCTTGACTATGCAGACACTCTGCTTGGAAAACACTGTCATAGAGGTTATGGCAGATTGTACACCTATTATAGCTGTTTGCCAAGCAATGAATAAGCCAGCAGTTATGATCTATGACAGCTCTATAAACTTGAATTATGGGACATATGAGGTGGTAAAGCCAGTTATTTTATTTCTTGATACTGTACAGTGATCCCTCAACTTACAATGGCCTCAACATACAATAGTTTCAGCATACAATGGTCTTTTCTGGACCATTGTAAGTTGAAACCAGACTCAACATACAATGCTACAGACAGTCCAGATCTGTGAAACGTGTCAATGGCCGGAAGAACTGACCAATCAGAATGGGCATTCACTGGTAAAACCCCTGTATTACTGAAGCGTATGCACTGACTGATGTCTGGTAGCGCCCCCTACAGTACAGGGAGGTATTACATGTTCTGTACTCTTTACCTGTGCCAGGGTTAACTGCTCCTCTGGTCACCAGGTAAGGACGACTCCATGTTACTTTTTTAGGACATTGCCTGTACTGTACAGGACCCCGAAGAAGATCCTGTCCTCTACATAGACCAGTGTTTCCCAAGCAGGGTACCCCCAGCTGTTGCAAAACTACAACTCCCAGCATGAGCGGACAGCCTTTGGCGTTGTAGTTTTGCAACAGCTGGAGGCTCCATACTAGGGAAACCCTAACATAGACAGTGATTTACAGCTCCCAGCAGCTCTTTCTTACTTTTATATATAAGAATTTGCTTTATCTATATTAGTTATCTACTTATTTTTCTTTAATCCTCACCTTTTCCTATTTTTGGATGACATTTTGGTGCCTTTAGAACCAATTACCAGGTATCCATAGAGTTCTGGTCTCAACATACAATGGTTTCAACATACAATGGCCATCCTGGAACCAATTAATATTGTAACTTGAGGGACCACTGTATAGGGAAGGTGACCAGTTTAGGATCACATACTCCTTTACTAGCTATTTAAACAACATGTTGTTGTTTGTCCTGGCCATGATCTGGGGCTAAGTACTGCATGCCCACTGAATTGTGTCTTTTAAAGAGTTTTTTTAAATGCAATTCTTTATAGTCTAGTGTGGATATTTATGGACATTTATCAACGGGTTTAGTCAGGTTTTCTTTACTATAATTGTCGCAAAATTGTCGCAACTGCGACTACGCGATTTTTCGTGCGACTTTTTGACTGGAAAGCGAGAAAAGCAAGTTTTCCAAAAATTAACTACGTAGTAATAATTTAAAAATGGACTACGGGTAGTCAGGTATTTATTAACTGCGACAGTCGCAACTGCGCAAAAAAAAGTCGCAACAGGGTTAAAAATTGACTAAATTTACTCCAGCTCAAACATGGAGCAGAAAAAGCTACTACCAAAGTAAAAAAGGAAAAATTGCTTACGTGAAAGAAAATTATCAACAGGCTGAAACCAGTTGATAAATACGTCGCACATAAGCAAAAAAAAAGTAAGGAAAAAATTACTTAAAAAAAAGAATACATAAGCAAACATTGAGAAATGTCCCTCATTGTGGCTTTTTGCACAGTCATGTTTGCAGACTGTACATAATAGAGGATTTTTCTTGAGCAGTACAGTCTGTATGTTTTGGGTGGATTAACTAAAACCAAAATAGAGACAGTGCTCCATAGTGTTATAATGCAAGGAATACGTAGGGATAAGTAAGGTAACACTTACCCCATATAGTTACAATCCACTAAGGATAACCATGGACAAGACCGTGTAATGAAGGTGCCTGCAGCAGCTCCACGTCTGATGAAAACCACAATTTATAAATTCCTCCAAAATTGTGACGGGAGTAAGAGGCGCTGGTCACACAGCAAAGGACAGGATACGTTTATTCACCCATGATGCAACACGCTTCACAGTAAGACTGCTTCATCAAGCATACTCCCGTCGCAAGTTTGGAGGAATTTAGCATTGGGTGGACTAAGGCTTTTTTTATGATGACTAGCACCCTAGTATTAAGATCTGGGTGGCACCCGCCTACTCTTGAGGAGTTATTAGCTCCTTGAACATGTCTATTCAGATTGAATAAAAATGTTTGTTACTTTACTATAGGGAGGAAGCTGCAAGGCATCACTGACGCAACTGTATCAGCATACAAAGTATTGGATGGGTTAAAGGGGAGCTCTGTTTCCTCATTCCTTATCCCCTATCCACAGGATAGAAGATAAGTGCCTGAGCCTGGTGTCCTGGGTGTCCACATGCCCACTGAACTAACACACCCCCTCCATGTATCTCTATGGGAGAGCTGGAGATACGGCACTCCCATAGAGATGCATGGAAATGGGGAAATACACCCTTTCCTTGCCACACTGTCAGCATCCCCCCCCCCCCCAAAAAAACAAAAAAAAAACAAAAAAAAAAAACACAAGTGTAAATCTAGACTAAAAAAAAAACACACACACTAATGTTCCCACATAAAATGTGGTGGATTTCAGCTCTGGAAAAAACGACAGCTCAGAGCATATGTAAAAAGAGCAAAACGTAAGGAAAATTACCAAATACAAGAAACAATAGTAAATACCATGGAAAAATAAACCCAAAAAGAAAACTATACTCCACTCTTAGTAAATGAAGGCTTGTGCCTCCATTGTATTAGAAGACTGTTTCGTACTTAAAAGACTGATTTGTATTTCTATCATACCATTGTTTCACTCACTTTTTGCGAAAATAACATCAAGGGCACTCCCACAAACTGACTACTTATTAGAAAGTGCCTCAGAGCATTAAAAGGGGTACTCCGGTGGAATTTTTTTTTTAATCAACTGGCTCCAGAAAGTTAATCAGATTTGTAAATGACTTCTATTTAAAAATCTTAGTCCTTCCAGTACTTATCAGATGCTGTATGCTACAGAGGAAGTTCTTTTATTTTTGAATTTCTTTTCTGTCTGACCACAGTGCTCTCTGCTGACACCTCTGTCCATGTCAGGAACTGTCCAGAGCAGAAGAGGTTTGCTATGGGGATTTTCTCCTGCTCTGGACAGTTCCTAACATGGACAGATGTGTCAGCAGAGAGCTCTGTGGTCAGACAGAAAAGAAATTCAAAACTAAAAGAACCTCCTGTGGATCATACAGCAGCAGATTAGTACTGGAAGGATTAACCCCTTAAGGACCGAGGGTTTTTCCGTTTTTGCATTTTCGTTTTTTCCTACTTGCCTTTAAAAAATCATAACTCTTTCAATTTGGCACCTAAAAATCCATATGAAGCCTTATTTTTTGCGCCACCAATTCTACTTTGTAATGACATCAGTCATTTTGCCCAAAAATCTACGGCGAAATGGGAAAAAAAATCATTGTGAGACAAAATTGAAAAAAAAAAAACGCTGTTTTGTAATTTTTCGGGGCTTCCGTTTCTACATAGTAAATTTTTAGGTAAAAATGACACCTTATCATTATTCTGTAGGTCCATACGATTAAAATGATACCCTACTTATATAGGATTGATTTTGTCGCACTTCATAAATACATGCAGGAAAATTAATCCGTTTAAAATTGTCATCTTCTGACCCCTATAACTTTTTTATTTTTGCGCATATGGGGCGGTATGAGGGCTAATTTTTTGCGCCGTGATCTGAAGTTTTTAGCGGTACCATTTTTGCATTGATAGGACTTATTGACTCATATTTTCATGATATCAAAAGTGACCAAAAATGCACTATTTTGGACTTTGGAATTTTTTTGCGCGCACGGCATTGACCGAGCGATTTAATTAACTATATATTTTTATAATTCGTACATTTCCGCACACGGCGATACCATATATGTTTATTTTTATTTTTATTTACACTGTGTTTTTTTTTTATGGGAAAAGGGGGGTGATTCAAACTTTTAATACGGAAGGGGTTAAATGATCTTTATTCACTTTTTTTTTCACTTTTTTTTAGCAGTGTTATAGCTCCCATAGGGACCTATAACACTGCACACACTGATCTTTATCATTGATCACTGGTTTCTCATAAGAAACCAGTGATCAACGATTCTGCCGCATGATTGCTCATGCCTGGATCTCAGGCACTGAGCAGTCATTCGGCGATCGGACAGCGAGGAGGCAGGTAGGGGCCCTCCTGCTGTCCTGTAAGCTGTTCGGGATGCCGCGTCTAAAGGGTTAATAGCGCGCTGCACCGCGATCAATGCCGCGCGCTATTAGCCACGGGTCCTGGCCGTTGTTAGAGGCCAGGCCCGACCCGCTATGACGCGGGGCCTCGCCGTAGCCCTACGTTATAGATCGGGAGCGGACACATGACGTTCCAGTACGTCATGTGTCCTTAAGGAGTTAAGAATTTTAAATAAAAGTAATTTACAAATCTGTTTAACTTTCCGGCACCAGTTGGTTAAAAAAAAAAAAATTTCCACGGGAGTTCTCCTTTAAGTACCACCATTAGACTTGCATTCAAAATGAGCAGAATCTTAAGACAAATATGTCATCCTGAAAATGTGCAATGTTGCAAATATTCTAAAACATAATAATGTATTCTATCACTCTTTTAGAATCAGGCTCCATAAACTATAATACTTACCAACCATAAAGCCATATGAGAAATACAAGAAGTAGACATTGGGAGCAAAGCTGCTTATAATTAACCCCCCAGCCACCAAGAAGCTGCTGAAGATGGTAACCGGACGGGCACCAAAAGAAGAGACACTGGCACTGCACAAAGGACCTGGAAAGGAGAAGAGATATAGTTAACTTTTTAGTTGATTCTGAGAAAAAAATCATTCTACTATATTATAAAACCCATAAGCTTCCCTATAAGCTTCCTGACTACTTACAGTCACATACCTAGAAAGTACCTAGTTCTCCTGTAGAAATGTAAGAGATGAGCTACAGAGATGGTAGCAATATTGGGCAGGTTGGGGGCATTACGGGTAAACCATAAAGTCCTCAACACTCCCATTGTTGATACCTCCTCTGTAGCTCATCTCTTACATTTCTTCACATTAGCTCTGAACTTTTCTAGTTTTCCCTTTACACTCAGGAGGCTTTTCTCTGAACATTAATCTGATGTAGGAATTTTCATCACATGGGACTGTAAAAGGTTATCTACATATTACATCACACTGGCCAATTTAAAACAGCTTCATGGACCCCCTAGACTATGTATGGTTCTACAGAAGCTCACATAGAATTCTATGGTGATAAAGGGGTACTCCATCCCTAGACATCTTATCCCCTATCCAAAGCATAGGGGATAAGATGTCTTATCACGGCAACCAAGACATCCGATGCACGGACCAAACTTTGCTCCGTGCCAGATGACTGGTGATACAGGGCAGAGGCTCATGATGTCCCGGCCACGCCCCCTCCCATAGACTTGCATTGAGGGGGTGCTGCCATGACGTCACGAGCAGGGCGTGGCCGTGACATCACGATCTTCCGGCGCTGCACCCGACGGTCTAAATGAATTCCCGGTGCAGCAGGGAGATCGCGGGGGTCCCCAGTGGCAAGACCCCCACAATCAGACATCTTATCCCCTATTCTTTGGAAAGGGGATAATATGTCTAGGGGCGGAGTACCCCTTTAAGTCAGGGGAACCAAGTGGAGTCTGGATGTGACCACCATAATACAGACTTAGTTGACCTTAGTTTTATCATGTAAAGTGCTTTATTTATTTTCTACTTTTATATGCTATCAATATTTTTGGCAGTCCATACGAAATCCAGCTGGTCTTAAAGACACTTAATATTTTTTTAATATTGGATGGATTTCCAATGGGCTATTTCCTGTTGTTAATGTTTGTCAGCAGAATTCATGTTTCCAAGAAGTAAAGGAAAAAACGCTGAGATAACATATCACCTGGCACTTCTCAGAAGTAAATGTGTTAGACTAACAGCATAGAATGATAGGAAAAGCAATCTGTGCAACCTTTAGCATACGATGACCAGATGGCTAATAGGTATTCTGCCTTTTGATTCTTCGCTTGAGGGGACTGAGGAACACTTGAATAGGTGTATCAGGAAATATTGTGTAGCTTTAGTATGCATGATAGCATAGCACGTATTTTCTTGGTCAAGGGACTTTACATGTCAGACTTTAAAAGGGGAAATCCTGACTAAAAGGATCTGCTGACGTATGATATGTACAAAACAATTGCATTGGGGAAGTCATACGAAAAGTGATATCCAGAATGAGTAAGAGTTATTTAAAAATCCCACCACATCATTCTTAGTATAGCATCATGAAATCATTACATAGACATTTTCAGAGGTAAAAAAAAAAAATCTCTTAGCAGTTCCAAAAAGGTTGGGCACACTATAATGTTGGAAATTGGTAATGGTCCAAACCCAAAACCCAAAAAAACATAGATAGGATTTCCTGACATAGGTCTTTAACATGTTGGAAGACTGCTTTTCAGTGGTTTTCTCTTTAAGACCCGGTTGCATAGAGGTTTTCACTTGCGAAATCTAGGATTAAAGCTCACAGAAACAACGGGAAAGATGTATTAAAACCTGTGCAGAGGAAAAGTGGAGTCGTTGTCCATGGCAACCAATCAGATTACTTCTTTGTGTTTAAATGAATAATAAAAGAAACAATCTCATTGGTTGCTATGGGCAACTGCACCACTCTTCCTCTACACAGCTTTTGATAAATCAGCCCCATTAAATGTAAATGTAAAGGAAAGCTGTCATGTTGAACATGCAATCTGATCTGCTCATATCCTGTTATAGAGCAGGATTTACCTAGAAAAATGACAAATCATTTTGTAAGAAAAGTAGAACTTGTCTAAATTATCTAAATTCTTGTGTATTCTTATTTTGAGTTTGGTGGGGGTTCCTACTTAGTAAGTGACAGTTCTCTCTATATGCAAGCTGTCAATCACTTACTAGGACCACCCACTGGACTCCTATGACAGCCTTCCCTGTATATGTGCATATAAAGAACTGTCAGTCACTGACAAGGACCCCCAAGTGGACATCTAAGACTAGAATATGTTGAAATTCAAATTAATAAAGTTCCATTGAGTCTTGTCCTACAAAACTATATATATCAATATGGTTATCAAATCCTGTTCTATAGCATGATGCTGGCAGATCAAAGAACATATTCAATGTGTCATGGTCTCTCCAGGCTTTATACATATTTGTCTGTGATCAATTTCTGGTTACTTATCAAAACGGAAAAAAAATTAAACAGCCAAAGCCTCATTTCAATGGGTGGGGGTAATATTTTCCAGGTACCCTAGAAAACGTGTCCTCTTGTGAACCTAGTTATATGGTTTGTTAATAATTTGAGTAATCAGATAGCTTCTGGGGATTTAATATAAAGATTTCCATAAGCTTAACTCAACACTTTCCTTAATTCCCCTTTATTAAGATACTGAGGGCAGAGGGAAGCATAACTCTTATTTCCCACCAGTGAATACAATGGTGTGCTTGTGCAGAGATACAAACACTTTCTACAGACAAATGATTTCATTGTCTTATTAAGTGATGAAGAATAATTTATCCAAGCTTAAAAATTGTGAACTTCAGTAGCGCAATTGGAGGGATAGGGCAAGTACTTAATGTGTATTGGGGCCTGTATAAAATAAGCTCCTGCTATGAGGGTTTTGCAGTGGTTTACTCCCTTCTTCCCAGTGAAAGGGTACGTTCACATGGATGGATCCGCAGCATATTTTATGCTGCGGATCCCCCGACGATGGACCCTACGATGGATCCGCCAATACGAGCAGACACACTGTGACGTGCGAGTCGCCGTGCCCATGCGCAGTATGCTCGCACAAATCACATTCTCTTTTGGCCTAGCTCAGTGAGCTGGAGGAGCGGCCGCAATGTGTGCGAGTATACTGCGCATGAGCGCGGCGACTAGCACATCGCAATGTGTCTGCTCGGAGCAGCAGTTGCTGCATAGCTGGAGGCACAATAGTTGAAGGTAGGGTCAATCATTGGCGGATCCATAGTGTAAAATACGCTGCTGATCCGTCTGTGTGAACATACCCAAAAAATGTGCATGCTCAAATGTTTATAATGGAGCTATCTCTTTTCTCATTTTTGTTTTTTCTCCTCGTCTTTTAATAGCTATACTTTTTTTAATCTTTTACCTACAGGGCCATATAAGGATTTGATTCATGCAGGACCAACTGTACTCTGTAATGATATAACTTGTTTTACCACAAAATGTTCGGTAAAGCCAAAAAAGAATTATTTGTGTGGCGTAATAATGGGGGGTTACATTTCTATGCAGTACATTTTACAGTTAAAATGCCACGTTAACCTTTTTCTGAAGGTCAATACTAATACAATGATACTCAATTCATATAGGTTATTTGTATAGGTTGATATATGAAGTGACCAAAAATCTGCAATTCTGGATTTCTCCATGCCATTCTCCATGCGGTTTCTCCATGCGATTAACGTTATATTTTAATAGATCAGACATTTTTGCATGCTGCAATACCAAATATGTTTACGTTTAGTTTTGTCGACATCAATATTTTTTGGAAAAATGGGAAAAGCAGGGTGATTTAAACTTCTATAAGTGAAGGGGCTTTCTCACATTTACTAACATTTTTTTTCCTTATTTTTTTGTCCTTTCAAGGGACTATTACTTGCTATAGCACAGCATTGATCAGTCTTATCTCTGCTTCTGTAGCCTTCATAAGCAGGCTGGGGATGAAGAGAACAGCCTGGAGGCAGGTAGGGACCTTCCAACCATCATGCAGGCTGATCCGGACCCTGCAAATGCGATGCGGAGGTCCAGATCAGCCTGACCAAAGGAAGAACAGGCAACAGCATTTCAACCACTTTAGGTACCAAGATCAACTCAGATCTGAAAGGTTAATGCTGGACATTGTTCGGGACAGACAGTATGTCCAAGCTGCTGATATCCGCCTGTATTTACCAGGTATGTAGCATGCTTGCATGTAGCACGATTTAGATAACGCAACTAGGGCGTATATGTTATAGAGCAGGAGGGACTGAACAGATTGTTTTGCTATTCAAATGTGACAAATTGATATCCAATGATTTCATGAAAACGCTTTCATACTTGAGCAGGTTAAATATTACTCTAATAATCTCCAAGATCTAAAATCAACAATCCAGCATTAAACAACCCTGTACAATCCACATCCTGGTATAAGCTCAGTATTCAGATCCCTCCTCAATTTTCATGTTTGAATTTAGCAAATTATCGAACTTTTGTAGCCCCTGGCCGTGGCGGTTTTGAGGCCACATATGACCACCACAATTGGTTACAATGTACGTCTTTCTTCTAGCCATTTGTTTAACTAGAAATAAACTTTGAATCCATTTTAATTCCTCAGATAACCCACATTAATCTTGGCAGGAATTTCTATGGAGTAAACATCAGTTGAAAAGCTTAACTAGTGCTCTGAGCCATAACTGTGAGTATTTTGTTGTCTGGAACTTAAGAGACCATGATCAAGACTCTAGAGTGAACCCAATGCTGACAAGCATTCAATATACAGAACTTTTCTACATGAAGTACTGTATATGCAAATAGATTAAATGGACACCATCACTTGGAAAAACTTTTCATGTGTCCTAGAGACATGTCAAAATTTTTGATAAACAGGGACGGAAGAAGAAGAAGGAGTCAGGAAAAGGCTGTGCTCAACGCATTCTCTCCTGACTCTGTGTCAAATGATTGAGACACTTTCTAAATGTAAGTCTACGGAGCGTGTCTTGATCCTGTGACACAGAGCAGGGGGAAGAGCGCATGGCTAGGTGGTCTCCTTCCGACCTATTCTTCTGATTGTTGAAAATCTGACTTCCGTTGATAAAAACTTTTGACATGTCTTAAGGTTATATCAAAAGTTTCTTAAATGACAGGTACACTTTTTTTTTTAAGCACATTAAACTATCCCTTTATCCCAGGCTTCTGTAGTATGATATGTATGTAGCTTTGAGGTGTCAGTTTCCTGAAAGATTTATTTTTACCTCTGACTGTATGCTCTGTAGCAAGCAGGGAGGGAGGGGGGAGGGGGAAAGAATCAGGCAATACTAAGATTATCTTTCCTTCGAAATTGAAAACGTCTTTCTAAGAACTGGAAATGGCTAGTAGATAAATGCTAATTTGAAATTCACAACGGCATATAGAAATCCATAATGCCCAATCCTTCTTTTCCCCCAGCACTTACCTTCGAGAACCATAATGCATTAGACTGGTGGCCAATCCCAACAAAATTAATAGGCTTAGCTAAGTTTTATTAAAGCTGGGTTTAAACCTTAATTGTAAGCTCGGTTGGGTGACTCTATTCTATCAAAAATATCAGATAAAACAGAGCAGGATGATGTGCCAGACACCATCCTGGAAACCCTATAAAAATCAATATGGGCTGTTGGTACTGTTGATGTTCAGTTGGAACAAGTCTGCCGGGGCCATTTTCTTTTCCATTGTGCTGCTTTCATGATTTAGATTAGAACAATATCACCTTTATAGGTAGTTTTGGAGGCAGCTTTCCCATAAAACTTTCACATAGCTCTGTTCATACTGAAGCCATGATTATCATTTTTTTTATAGGACCATGATGGATATGACATTTAATAACATTTGATCCCTGACAAGAAAAACAGCTAACGCAAATGTGAACAGAACCAAGAAAAATGATGGGAGAATAAAAGATGTATACTTACTTGCGAGTAAACCAACTCCAGCTGCCAGAGACCCAACCCATGCGGTCTTTCCTTTTCCTTCATCAAAGACGTCTAACCATTCTACATATAGGACTCCAACGGAAAGAGGAGAACCATAGCACAAGAACTGAATAAAGAAGGAGGCCAAGACAATAATCCAGCCCCATCCTCCATCGGGTGGCTTCTGGTGCGTCATTTCTTAGCAACTATGCACCGTTCTGTGAGAATATATATAACCATAGAAAGGTCATTAGTAAATGATGTGGAATTACCATAGAGATCATTCAGTGAATACACTAATGGTATCTTAGTATTTTGTCTTTCTCATGTCCCTATATGATTTTCCTTATAATGGGACATTCCTTCATTGTCCTATAAAATTGTGTAAAGTCTTATCCTGGTCTTCTTTGAATTTAGCCAGTCAGAGATGACAACACAATATGCATGAGTAAGGGGGAGGTCCCCCGAAACATCGCGTCATGACCCTGATGGCTCCCAGCTAGTGCGTTAAGACCTCTGCTAGATTGGATGTGTGCCGACATCCCATCTGTCAAGCTGGTCATCAGAGCTGTAAGGGTATGCTCATATGTACGTATATGTTGCAATTTTCATCATGCAGATTTTAATATTGGCATACCAGAATACAATCTGCAGCATATATAACATGTAGGACCCATCTCAGCTGGTGACTGACTGAACGGGCAGTTACTCCTGCTAAACACATAAGGAGAGGACATGAGTGCTCAGGAGCATGGAAAGTTGTGCAGTGAGAGCCTGGCCCTGTACAGGAGATCTGTGATAGGGGATGAGTTGTATTTCCCAGAGTACCCCTTTAATGCATTGTTCTTCAGCTTCCTCTACAGCTGTTTAGCACAATGCATCAATGTACATCTCCAGTGGTCAGGCATTAGTTAAAATCTGCCAATCTTTCCTGAATTTACAAACAAATAGCGTCTTGAACACAGGAACCATGGGGAGATTTATCAAAACCTATCCAGAGGAAAATTTGTTAAATTGCCTATAGCGAACAATCAGATTGCTTCTTTCACTAATGAAAAGGCCTCTGAGAAATGAAATAAGCAATCTGTTTGGGTGCTATAGGCATCTCAGCAACTTTTACTCTGGACAGGTTTTGATAAATCTCCCCCCCCCCCATATGTCCTTTTTTTACTCTACTTATAGTTCCCCATACCATTGTTTGAATATTTACTGAATATTTAGTATTATTGTAAGAACCCGAAGGGTTAATCTGCACTGATGTCTTTGTTATTCTGGTTACTGTGGAAACGCCCTATTCTCTGGATGGTCAGCTGATGTCGTTGGCTTTTCACCCACTTAGCTCCCTATTTAAACCCTCAGTATTCATCCAGCTCTTGCCTGCGAAAGAGCTCATACTCCTAGCTAGTGTTTGTACTGTATTTCTGGCATATTTGACCCATTTGCTCTGCTCTTTGACTCCTCTCCTGTTTCTGCAATTTGGCTTTTCTGTTATCTCCTGGTAATGACTCAGCTTGTGGACTGTGACATATTGTGTGTGTATGTTTAGTTATTATTTCTGTTGGTGTGTGTGATTCCATACAGTATCCCAACCTCTGTCTGTATTGTAAGTTTATTTTGTTGATGTTTTACTCCCTGCACTTATATCAGGCAGGGACTTTCACCGTGGTTGTGGACCCGTTGTCTAGGGCAGGTACACAAGTAGGGAGGGCAAGTGGGAGCACCTGAGTTCAGGGCTTCACTCTTCCCTGCCCATATGTGACAATCATACTCTTCCTTTTAGTTTTAAAGGTTAGTAAAACACATCATACCAGCGCTGTCACTTACAGATTAGGACCTGGAAACCTGAAATAGGACTCATCGTATCGGAGATCTTCATCTATATCTGTCAAGACAAAACAGACAGGAAGAAAACATAATTCCGCTGTTTACCTTTTTAAGTCTACCCTAAAATTTTCCAACGTTTGAATTTGACCAAGGATATTTTGAAGGGGTATTCCGGCTTTATACATCTTATCCCCTATCCAAAGGATAGGGGATAAGATGTATGATCACATGAGTCCTGCGGGACCCCTGCGATCATCCTTTGGATAGTGGATAAGATGTATAAAGCCGGAATACCCCTTTAACATCTTAACAGAGTTATGTTCTTCCCAGGTTTGTTTTTACCTCCAAGTTCTTAGATTACTACCCACACTCCAAAAAATAATGAACGGTTAAAGGGGTACTCCAGTGGAAAACTTTTTTTTAAAATCAACTGATGCCAGAAAATTAAACAGATTTGTAAAATACTTGTATTAAAAAATCCAGTACTTATTAGTGGCTGTATACTACAGAGGAAATTCTTTTCTTTTTGGATTTCTTTTCTGTCACGACCACAGTGCTCACACCTCTATCCATGTCAGGAACTGTCCAGAGCACGAGAAAATCCCCATAGCAAACATGCACTGCTCTGGACAATTCCTATGCTGGACAGAGGTGTCAGCAGAGAGCACTGTAGTCATGACAGAAAAGAAATCCCCCCCCCAAAAAAAAATTTCCTCTGTAGTATACAGCCGCTAAGTACTGGAAGGATTAAGAATTTTTAATAGAAGTAATTTACAAATCTGTTTAACTTTCTGGCACTATATGATTTAAAAAGAAAAAGTTTTCCACCGGAGTACCCCTTTAACTACGTATAGTGTATGTCAGTAATAAAGAATTCAGATTTTGAGGCCAGGGGCTAGGTGAATAGTGACAATCTCTGTACAGTGCTCAGGAATGTGTTGGTGCTATATAAGCATTAATGTTTCAAGATGTTCTCCACACGCTAGAAGGCCACACAACACACTTTAACCTAAGCTAGTCTTAAAGGGGTACTCCGGCCCTAGACATCTTATCCCATTTTAGACATCTTATCCCCTATCCAAAGGAACCGCACAATCTCTCCTGCAGTACCCACTTGTCATCAGCCCTACGGAGCGAAGATCGCTCCGTGTCTGATGACTCACGATACAGGGGCCGGAGTACTGTGACATCACCGTTCTGCCCTCTCATGATGTCACGCCTCGCCCCCTCAATGCAAGTCTATGGGATGGGGTGTGGTGGCCATCCCAACCCCTCCCATAGGCTTGCATTGAGGGGGGCGGGGCGTGACGTCATGAGGGGGTAGAGCATGATGTCACGATAGGCTGATGACAAGTGGGTGCTGCAGGACCCCCGCGATCAGACATCTTAATCCCTATTCTTTGGATAGGGGATAAGATGTCTAGGGCCAGAGTACCGCTTTAAGCTTGATTGAAATTCATGCATGCTTATAGTTAACCCCAAAATTTCAACAAGTCACAACACATAGGGTCTAGGAAGCTGAGCAATGAGAAAAGTCCATATCCTACAAAGCTCCTAGAGCTGCCCCATATCTGCCTGTGACATGGAGTTACTGAGGTGAGTCTTTTTTCTGGTCACTCTGCCATAAAGCTCGAATTGGTGGAATGCTGCAGTGATAGTTGACCTTCTGAAAGTTTCTCTCTCCACCCAGGATCATGGAAACTCAACCTGAGTGGCCATTGGGTTCTTGGTCATCTCTCTTAGGAAGGCTTTTCTCCTCTGAGTACTTTGCATAGCAGGGATGTCAGCCCTAGGAAGAGTCCTGGTTGTCTTAAACTTCTTCCATTTAAGTATTATGTTGGCCAACATGCTCTCAGTGCAGCAGAATTTTCTTTTGTACTTTTGTTTAGATCTGTGCCTCAACACAATCCTGCCTCTGAGCTCTACAGGCAGTTATTTTTGTCCTTATAGCTTGCATTTTCCTCTGATCTGCATTGTCAGCTGTGAGACTTTATATTGACAGGGAGGGGAGATTTATCAAAACCTGTGTAGAGGAAAAGTTGACTAGTTGCCCACAGCAGCCAATCAGACCACTTTTTTTTTTTTTCAGAGCCCTCTTTAAAATGAAAGAAGCCATCTGATTGTTTGCTATGGGCAACTGGTCGACTTTTCCTCTGCCCAGGTTTTGATAAATCACCCCCAGTGTGTCTATTCAAATTAGGACCAATTAATTGAATTTACCACAGGTAGACTTGAATCAAGGTGTAGAAACATCTCAAAGATGATCAAGAGAAATTGGGAGCCCCCAGAGCTAAATTTTAAGTGTCATAGCAAAGGGTTAAGCAAAATGTTTAGCTTTTTGTTCCCCTTTTTTAAAAAATCTGCACAAATTTCTATAATTCTGTATTCAATTGAAAAGAAAAAAGAAAACCAGGGCAACTGACCAAGTACGTAAACTTCAAGCTTCTTTATTAATCCATGAAGGGTATGAACAGTGCAAGACACGGGTGGACAGAACACAGGGGGACGTTCGTTCGGGGCTACGGTGCCGTTTCGCAAGATATGCTTCAACTGGCCCACTGGGCCAGTTGAAGCATATCTTGCGAAACGGCACCGTAGCCCCGAACGAACGTCCCCCTGTGTTCTGTCCACCCGTTTCTTGCACTGTTCATACCCTTCATGGATTAATAAAGAAGCTTGAAGTTTACGTACTTGGTCAGTTGCCCTGGTTTTCTTTTCTCTTTTCAATTGAATATTTGCATTGGACTTTGCTATTACCAGTGAGCACCATCAGACGTGGTTGAGCCAGCAGAGGCAGTGGATGACAGGTGCTAATAATTAGGCGAGCTGTGCCGAGTTTGTCTCTCTACTATTGAATATTCTATAATTCTGTATTTACATTTTCATTATGGGGTATTGAGTGCAGAATGATGGGAGGAAACTTAATTTTTTATTTAGCACAGAGCCCCAGCATAACAAAAATGTAAAAATAAGTGGTAGGGTCTGGAGACTTTCCGGATACATTGTACGCAGCATAAAGATTCTGACTGAGGCTTTCCGAAATCAGCTGATGATGTGTTCAGGTTTCCTGAGCCTGAGCTGAACTTCTGTTCTTGCTCTACTTGGCAGCTCCAGAACAGACCCAGTTATAACTTGTTACATCTGTTTGTAGAGTCTTTTTGGTACACTGAAGCTCAGCTGTCGATGGAGAGACGTGCCAAAATAAGATGTAGGTAATCCCCTGTTTACATTGTATACGACTCATGAGCAGAAGCTAGAAAAATCATCAGTCAGGTCACACAATAGTTTTCCTTAAATCAACATATTCCAGTTTTTAAAGAAGTTTTGTATTCACTTCCTCTTAGTCAGTGCCTCTTAACACTTAAACAGCTGCAAAATATCCATGTGTGAACTACTGCAAATGTCATATTCGCTAACATTGTCATCTTTTCCTCATCACCTTCTAAAAATCATAACGCTTTAAATTTTGCACCTAAAATTCCATGTTATGACTTATTTTTTGCACCACCAATTCTTCTTTGCAGTGACATTAGTAATTTTACCAAAATATCCATGGCGAAGCGGAAAGAAAATTCATTGTGCGACAAAATTTTAGAAAAAATGCCATTTTGTAACTTTTGTTGGCTTCCATTTCTACACAGTGCATTTTTCGGTAAAAATGACATCTTATCTTTATTCTGTAGGTCCATAAGGTTAAAATGATACCCTACTTATATATTTTTTGGTTTTGTATAACTTCTAAAAAAAAAATCATAACTACATGCAGGAAAATGTATACGTTTAAAATTGTCATCTTCTGACCCCTATAACTTTTTTTTATTTTTCCGTGTATGGGCCAAAAATATGCTATTTTGGACTTTTGAATTTGATTTTAATTAATTATATATTTTTATAGTTTAGACATTTCCGCACGGAACGATACCACATATATTTATTTTTATTTACAGGGGGGTGATTCTTACTTTTATTAGGGAAGGTGTTAAATGATCTTTATTAACCTTTTTTTTACACTTTTTTTTGCAGTGTTATGTACCAATGGGCTTTAGTCCAGTCCCCCACTATATAAAGGGGCGGCCATTACAATTCACTCTCTTCTTTTCAAGTCTTTACTGAGACAGCAACCAACAGAGATCTCAGTGCAAGTGATCAGCATCTGGAAGACCCCAAAAGCTACAGTCATTCCAATAAGTCTCAAGTCTATATCTGCTGTCACTGAAGCTAGTCAAGTCCTGCATATAGTCAAGTCCAATCTCAAGTCATGTTAATTACAAGTATATTGGTTAATACCATCTGATTCCACCACTCACACCACTACACCAGTGGCCCCGCCATACCACCGTGGGTCACCACAATCTTGGCGTCATGAATAGGATACAGGTGTGTGCCTTAACCATTCAGCCACCCAGTCAAATCCTTCCCCACAAGTCTGAACTGTGTTTAATAGAGAATCACATCCAGTTGCGACAAAGTGTGCGCCCAACAAAGTATACGGGACTGTATGGTTAACGTTTGTATTTACTGTGGTGCGGATAAAAGTAGTGGTGAAAGTGAGAGACTGTTAATCGTCATTACTAAGTGTTCAAGTCCGTACCTGAAGGGGTTAAACAGAGTCCGGTGTTTCCCGCACGCAGGAGCGGTCGCAGCTCTGCCCAGTCAGTCCCCAGTGGTGACGCCTCTTCAGTGTGCGAGCCTGAACTAAGAATCCGCCCTGTGTTGCACAGGGGAAGCATTTACAAACTGGACCAAACAGGAAGTTCCCTGGGCGCAGCCAAGTAAAAATTCCTATAGATCTGTTCACACGGGCGGTGGAAAGAGACGTCAAAGCGTTATTATACCCCCAACCTAGAAGTAACCTATCTGGTGGCAAGAGAAGAGCACTTACTTGGCTAAGGTCCCCTCCAGACCTACGAGTCATGAAAGCGGACAAAGGCGGTAGTACCGTGCTGATGTCCAATGCTATGTATAAGGCAGAAAGGGATCACCTGTTAGGCGATACTGCAACATACAGATGACTCCTTAGCAACCCCACTATTAAAACCATAGGCTCACTTCATTCTTTTTTAAGACAGAAGTGGAAACAGGGTCTTATCACCCAAACTACTGCAGAAAAATTGATTCCACGTAATCGTCGCCATGCAAGATGGTATTTTCTCCCAAAGGTCCATAAATCGCAGAGCCGACCCCCGGGACGTCCCATCGTCGCGGGGATCGGTTCTGCGACTGAATACCTTTCCCAGTATCTAAAATGGTTATTAAAACCCATACTTCCATCCATCCCGTCCTATATTAAAGACACTGGAGACTTACTTATACATCTTGACAATTTTCACTGGACCGATACATACCATTTAGCCTCCATTGACGTAGAGAGCCTGTACACCCACATCCCACATGATGCGGGTGTACAAGCTATCCGTGAAATTTTGAGAGAGACTGACAAGACTAGTGACTTCACCAATTTTATGATTGAAGCCCTTCACTTCATATTCTCCCATAACGAGTTTAAAGAAGGTTACATTTGGTTACAGGCAGGAGACCGGGACTGCGATGGGCACCACGGTCTCCTGTTCCTATGCCAATCTGTACCTGGGGGCTTTTGAGAGCCGATATATCTTTTCATCTAAGAAGCCATACATCCCCAATATTAAACTTTATCTCAGGTTTGTCGATGACATCCTGATAGTATGGGAGGGTGCACACAATAAATTTGATTCCTTTGTCACCTACCTGAAGAAAATATGTTTTTCACTTTGGATTTTAGTGTCACCGAGCTCACTTTTTTAGAGCTTAAATTTGAAGTACGGGAAGGTACCTTTCACACACAGGGCTACCGGAAGACCCTTGCCCGTAACTCCCTCCTACATTTTAATAGTGTTGGGCGCGAATATTCGCATTTCAATTTTTTATCGTAAATTCGCGAATATTGCAAATATATTCGCTATATATTCGAAATTGCGAATATTTGCTTTTTTCCGCATATGCGCATTTGCGCATATTCGCATATATGAATATTCGCATATACGCATATTCGCATATGCGAAAATTGGCATGTTCCTTCTTTTCACTTGTGAGCCAAATAGAACGATGCAAATACACTTGTCAGAGGTTATCAACAATATCCCTACCTAGGAAAGTTGCCCACCCCTAACTGTTTTCTTCCTCAAATAGGCGAATATGCGAATATTCACATATGCGAATAATCGCATATGCGAATATAACGAATACATTAAAATTGGCGTATATAGGACGAATATTCTTATATATTCGCGAAATATCGCAAATTCGAATATGGGCAATGCCGCTGATCACTACATTTTAACAGCTCTCATCCCCACCATTTAAAAAAGAACATCCAGTTTTCCCAGTTCCTACGCCTTAGGAAAGAACTGACCTCAAGAAACGACTGAGAGTGGTTATCCCACCAATATCATACAAGACAGTTTTGACAAGTTCTAAGATTTGACGGCATCGAGAGCGTTAAATCGTTACCTAGAGGTGGATACATGTTCTATTGCAAAAAGAAGCATCCTGGATTATGGAACTCGACGCTGCCGCCATTCTTGGACTCGCGTTGAACTGGCACCATTTCTAGGATAATAAAGTCATCCAGTTTTGAATTATCCACTTAAGATTTATGCTGAGCGCTACATTCAAGCGCACCTGTATAATTTTGGCCAGCACTATGGTATTTCCATTGTTTATGTTATTAGTTTGTATCACGACATTTGTTTTGATCACATGCTCCCTTTGTTTTGACACGTGACCACAACGCCGCCCACGCTGACGCTGATAAATGTCGTCACGGAAGTGCACGGTGTTCATACATTGGCTGGAAGAAGCGCTGTGAAAGCATAAAACAGTCTGTCCCGGTTGCGTCCCCCGCCTCCACCTCTGTACCAGCTCGATATGCCTGGCATCTATCAATAAAATGTTGTTTGGATGGTGAGTGCAGTCCCTGTCTTCTTCCTATCATTGTTATAGTAGAAATTCCGGTGGCTGCGTCCAGCTCAACGGAATTCTGGCAAGAACCCGCTACAGCGTAGACTCTTCATAAACCCACGATTTGCTGTGTCAGTGTTAACCCCCGTTGCCCAGTCAAGTCTGCAGATACTCGATTCAGTCTATTGCCGGACAGCTTAAGGAAAACAGTGCACTCAATTCCTCTTAAAGACAAATCGCACTCAATTCTTCTTAAGGAGACATCATACTCAATTCTTCTTAAAGAGACATCACACTCAATTCTTCTTAAAGCAACAGTGCACTCAAGTCATCTTAAAAGCGACAGCGCACCCAAAGAGATCGGCAACATGTCAGCACCTAGCTCTCCAGATCGACCCAGTGAAAGTACCCCTCTATCACGGACAGTAGGAACATCGGCTACACCAGCAGCAGGAGTCCTGCCGGTCCCGCTAGCAGTCCATGTTAACCACATGGGTGTCTCAGCTACCGCGCCAGTACTCCTAGGAAATCCTGTCCTTCCTACCTACAACAGAGATCCTTTCACCCTGAGGGATTTCAAGGAGAATATTCAAGGCTTGTTTGTCTTTTACTCTCTCCCCCCTTATAAACAGGTGCCACTGCTCACAGGACAACTGCAAGGACCAGCACTTGAGGAAGTCCGCACCTGGCCCGCCTCCGAGAAGGCAATGGTAGAGCAGTTCTTTGAGGGGTTATACCAGGTATTTGAACCGCATTCTCCCTCAGAGGTACGCCTCCGGTAGTACGAGAGGTGACAAAAACCAGGTGAAACTCTGTGAGCTTATGCGGTAGCCTTATAAACTGCCCTAGAAATTATTCAAAAGTGTTGATGGACAGGTTCATTGAGGAGCATAACAAATGGCACAAAGTTGAGAATGTTAGCAGTACAGAACCCCAATCTGTCCTTCTCTGCCTTTAAAAGATTGGCTATTCAGGTTATAGAGCCTGGGACAGAGTTTGAAGAAGGTTATGCTCCTATGCCAGAACCACTGGGTGCGGCGGCCGGCCCCATACCACCTCCGGCTCCTGCCCCAGTGACCAATACTTTATCACCCTCCACAGCCTCAGAAATTCAGAGTGTCAAACAGGACATTGAACAATTGACTCAGGTTGTTAAGGAACCTGCCAGTCATGCCGATCAGGCCAACCAGGAGGCATCCCTACCTAAGAGACCTGTAACTGCTCCTATCCCTCATCAAAGTAATCCCCGTCATAATCCACCCAATAGGCCCACAGGGACTCAAAGGCCCTTTTGCACTTATTGTAACAAATCTAGACATTGGAAGATGCAATGTTGGGATTTAAACGGATTTCCCCTGAGGTCGAGGACCGGCCCTCAGGAAAGCAGATACCAGGTCCGAACTCAGAACAATCTAAATCAGAACTCTAACTATACATCGACCCCTGCCCCTATGTAACTGTCATGTTAGATGGTATTCAGGTAGAAACATTAATTGACACAGGGTCACAAGTGTCCACCATATCTAAAGGAATTTTCTGCAAGTTTTGGAATGTTGATTCATTGTGTGAACCTGATGATGTTGATTTCAGGTTAATGGCAGGTAATGGGAAACCAGTCCCCAGACATGGATACTGGGAGCCCACCATTCAGTTGGGGAAACATGTGCTTAACCCCTTAAAAAAAATCATAAGTCTTTAAATTTTGCACCTAAAAATCCATATGATGGCTTATTTTTTGCGCCACAAATTCTACTTTGTAATGACATCAGTCATTTTACCCAAAAAACTACGACATAATAAAAAAGAAATCATTGTGAGACAAAATTGAAAATAAAAAACACAATTTTGTAACTTTTGGGGGCTTCTGTTTCTATGCAGTACACTTTTAGCTAAAAATGACACATTCTCTTTATTCTGTAGGTCCATACAATTAAAATGATACCCTACTTTTATAGGTTTGATTTTGTCGTACTTCTGAAAAAATTCATAACTACATGCAGGAAAATGTATACAGTGGTCCCTCAACATACGATGGTAATCCATTCCAAATGAACCATCGTTTGTTGAAACCATCGTATGTTGAGGGATCCGTGTAATGTAAAGTATAGGAAGTTGTACTCACCTGTCCCCGCCACTCCGGACCATCACCGCTCATCACTGCTGCCCTGGATGTCGCCCTCCATCGCTGTCGCCACGTCCCCGTGGTGTCCCCGACGCTCCGGACGTCTCTGCTTCCCCGGGATCGTCGCTCTCGACGTGATGACGACAATGGAGAGCGCCGGCTATGCAGGGAATCCCGAAGAGGATGCTCCGGAGTCCAGAGGACAGGTAAGAGACCATCACCGGAGCACACGGGGCCCCGTAAACGGCTATCCGGCGTCAGCTGAAGCAGTCAGCGCTGCCGGATAGACGTTTATGCGATGGCCCCGACATTCAAAAGCATCGTATGTTGATGCTGCCTTCAACATGCGATGGCCTCTGAGAGGCCATCGCATGTTGAAATTATCATACGTCGGGGCCATCGTAGGTCGGGGGGTCACTGTACGTTTAAAATTTTCATCTTCTGACCCCTATAACTTTTTTATTTTTCCGCATATGGGGCAGTATGTGGGCTTTTGTGCCGTGATCTGTTTTTAGCAGTACCATTTTTGTATTGATCGGACTTGATGATCGCTTTATATTGATCTTTTTCATGGTAAAAAGTTACCAAAAATACACAATTTTGGACTTTGGAATTTTTTTGCGCGTACGCCATTGACTGTGTGGTTTAATTAATTAAATATTTTTATAATTCGGACATTTCCGCACACGGTGATACCACATATATGTTTATTTTTATTTACACTGTTTTTTTTTATGGGAAAAGGGGAATGATTCAAACTTTTATTATGGGAGGGGTTAAATTATCTTTATTCACTTTTTTTTTCCTTTTTTTTTTTTTGCAGTGTTATAGCTCTCATAGGAAACCAGTGATCAATGAGTCTGCCGCTTGACTGCTCATACCTGGATCTCAGGCACTGAGCAGTCATTCGGCAATCGGACACTAGGAGGCAAGGTAGGAGACCCTCCTCATGTCCCAGAGCTGTTCGGGATGCCGCGATTTCGCCGCGGCGATCCCGAACAGCCCCCTGAGCTAACCAGCAGTGATTTACTTTCACTTTAGACGCGGTGTTCAACTTTGAACGCCGCGTCTAAAGGGTTAATAGCGTGCGGCACCGCGATCATTGCCACGCGCTATTAGCCACGGGTACAACCCGCTATGACGTGGGGCCACGCCGTGGCCCCGCGTTATAGAAAGGGAAAGGACTCAGGACGTACCGGTACCTCCTTGGTCCTTAAGAGGTTAAAGGGCAGGGAGTAATTGTAACTAATGTGCCCGATAAGGGGTCTGTAGAATTCATACTAGGGATGAATATCATGAGACACTGCTTCACTGACAGTAGATTCTTTGCATGCCTCTCTACTTTACATGTCCCCCTCAGGCCAGCGGGCTGCACAGCACTACTTAAAGGTTCTCCAAGCAGAGCAGAAGTTTGTCAATCAATGAGGAGAAGTTTGCAAAGTCCGGATTCAAGACATCAGGTCGGTGACCTTACAACCTAATACAGAGACAGTCCTTTGGTGCTGTGCACGTCCTGGAGTGAGAAACCAGGACTATCAAGCCTTATTGGAGCCTATACAGTTTGAGGATCATCCATTAGTTCTGGCCGCAAGAAGCCTAGTCACAGTTGTCAACGGGAGAGTCCCAGTTCGTCTAGTCAATCTGTCCAGTGTGGCTACAGTCTTACCCAAGTATACGCCAGTGACCCAGTTGTATCTTCTAGAGTCAAGTGACGTTTTAACGGAGTTCAAAGTGGCTCGACAACAAGCAGCTCCAGGTTCTGCAGAACGTCCCCCTGAACCCTGGTGGGCGCAACTTCAAGTGGGAGACGAAACCACCCTGAAAGATCAAGTCAACGGGGATATCATTGTCGCAAAAAGGTACCAAGAAACATTCAGTAAACATCCTATCAACTTTGGATGTACGTCCATGATCCAGCATCAGATTTTTAACAGGTGACAAGCCACCTATCAAGGAGAGGCACCGTCCAGTTACACCAGGCATGTACCAAACTGTCAAGAAGATGCTGGTCAAAATGAAGGATGCAGATGTCATTCAGGAAAGTCAGAGTCCCTGGGCCGCATCCATGGTCCTAGTCAAAAAGAAGGATGGGACCATCCGTTTCTGTGTCGACTATAGGAAACTGAATGATATCACCCATATGGATGCTTACCCTCTTCCAAGGATCGAAGAATCACTCACCGCCCTTGGATCGGCCGTGTACTTCTCCACTTTGGACTTAACCAGTGGGTATTGGCAAGTACCTATGGCTGTGGAAGAGCGGGAAAAGACAGCCTCCGTGACCTCCATGGGATTATTCAGGTTAAAGAGTATGCAGTTTGGGCTGTGCAATGCCCCCAGTGGCGTTGCGACTGGGGTGCGGGGGGTGTGGCCTGCACCGGGTGACACCATCCTAATGGGGTGACACCAGGTACGCCCTTGGTCCTCAGTTGCGCTGTCTCCGTACTAGCAGCAACCCCCCGTCCTCACTTGCGCTGTCTCTGTACTAGCACCCCCCCTTCCTCACTTGCGCTGTCTCTGTACTAGCACCCCCCCCGTCCTCACTTTCGCTATCTCCATACCAGTAGGACCATCCCCCCCCCCCCGTCACCTGCACAGTGAACCGGCCTGCGCCCCCACATCTTCTGTTGCGCCAGCCCGACGTGCCTCCGCAGGGCCGCGCAGGAGGACGTGACTTCACTCGCAGAGCGGCCGGAGAGAAGGAGCGCTGCGCTGGATGGGTGAGTGAGTGTGTGTCTGTCTCACTCTATCTCTGTTTGTGTGTGTGTGTGTGTGTGTGAGACTCTGTGTGTGTGACTCTGTGTGTGTGTGTGTGTGTGTGTGACTCTGTGTGTGTGTGTGTGTGTGTGTGACTCTTGTGTGTGTGTGCGACTCTGTCTGTGTGTGACTCTGTGTGTGTGTGTGTGTGACTTTCTGGGTGTGTGTGTATTCTCTGTCTGTGAGTGTGTGTCTCTGTGTGTGCAATTCCCTGAAGCACTTGTTGACAGAACCACCCATCCTGGTGTATCCAAACGACACTCCATTCCGGCTGTACACTGATGCCAGCTGTGAAGGGTTAAGGGCGGCCCTATCCCAAGTCCAAGGGGGACAACAGTGGGTGATAGCCTATGCCAGTCGCAATCTGCGAAGAGCTGAGAAGAATGATGACAATTACAGTTCTTTCAAGTTGGAACTCCTAGCCCTCATATGGGCTGTGACTGACTGAGAAGTTTAAAGATTACTTGGCTGCCACACCATTCACTGTCTATACAGATAATAATCCACTGGCCCACCTGAAGACTGCCAAACTGGGTGCCAAATGTGGGCCTCGAGGCTAGCCAATTATTATTTCACCATCAAGTACAGAAGCGGCAAGTAGAATGTCAACGCCGCTGTAGGACTACCTTCTAATGAAAAAGGTGCAAACCCGTCTACGCCAAGCTCAGGGTGACTATGAATTAAAGCATCTGTGGCGACAAAGGAAATGGCTGTTTGTGCACAAATGACTGTTGTACCGAAACTCTTTGGATCTGCTGTCGGGTGAAAGACTTCATCAGATCCTGGTTCCCCGAAGGGACGCGGCGAGGGTCCTCAATGCCTATCATGATCAGTTGGGACAATTTGGGGTCCACAAGACCAAAACTACTGTTAGGCAGCGTTTCTACTGGATTGGGATGCAAAGTGATATTGAAAAATGGTGCAGTGAGTGTGCGGTCTGTAATGTCACCAAGAATGGCCAAACGGAAGCCAGAGCAACGCTTCATTCCATCCAAAGTGAAAGGCCTAACCAGTTGGTTGCTCTAGACCATGTCAAGTGGTCTCCTACCCGGTCCGGGTATTCTTATGCCCTCACCGTGGTGGATCACTACTCCAAGTGGGTTGTAGTCGTACCTTTCAAAGATCTCACAGCCAAAACCTCAGCTCAGATGTTCTACTACCATTGAGTATAAATTCTCGGATGTCCAGAGTCTGTCCTCACTGTCTGAGGAACAGCCTTTGAGGTCCAACTCTTCCAAGAGTTTTGTCAATTTCATGCCTGCAAGAAGCTCAGGACAACTGCTTATCACCCTCAAGGGAATGGGCTCTGTGAAAGGATAAACAAAGTCTTCATCCACATGCTGTGAGCAGCGTCTGTGTCCAGACATGAAGAATGGCCCCGGTTGTTACCAGAACAGTTGGAGATTTATAACAATACCATACACTGTTCCACTGGATACACTCCCTTCTATCTGATGATGGGCCGATATGGCCATCTACCCAAGGTTTGGACTCCAAGCTCCTTTCAACAATTCTCCACAAGCTTCTATGGAATGGGTCTCAGACCACCTGAAAAGGATCCAAGAAGCAAAAGATATTGTCAACTGAAAGATGGGTGAGGCTCAACAGAGGCAACAGCAAGATTACAACCGTCATTCCTCCGCTAAACCTCTCCAGATAGGTGACAATGTATGGCTGAAGAAATTCCAGAGAACCCACAAACTGGACTCCATCTGGGAAATGGAGCCCTATACGGTGACCGCAGTACCCTATCCCGATGCAGATGTCTATGCAATTCAGAAATCAGGGTACGAGCCTCAAGTCGTTCACCGCAACCGAATCCAGTTGTGTCACAAAGATTTGCCAGTGCTACCGAAACCTCCTTCGCCACCAGTCAAACCTGCGATGGAGTATGTGCCGGGAGAAGGAATTCACCCGTCCATGGATGTTCCCATGTTCCCTCCTGGCAGAGCTGCAGTGTTTGGGTTCATACCAGCCAGCGGGCCTGCGCAACCAACTCTAGTCACCACACCTGCTCAAGTTCTGTCACCGTTGGCGGAGGAATACACTCCAGTCTCCTGTCCATCTGCCTCACCCATGTCAGGAGGAGCCCAATTCCAGGTTCCAGTCCTGTCAGTCAAGAGTCCCCACCTACTCCAGCTACCGAAAGGGGGGAACCTGTCACCAGTCCAGGTAAGTCAAGAGCTCCTGAAGAGGTTGCTGTTGCTGAGTCTCAAAAAATGGTGCTGCGTAGGTCCCAACAGTGCACGCAAGGGAAGATACCCGCTAGACACAAAGACTAAAACACAATAAATGCGTAATAAATAGTACTGTATTACTCACATTGCACAGTCTACTCACAGTCATATGTCAAATGTCTCTAATGTCATATGTTCTTGTGTTCATGCGTTGGATACTTTCCTGGCCAGAGAGTACTCCTGAAACTAACCTGAAACACGTAGTCAGTAAAAGGTAATGTGAATGTTTTCTGTATTCATTGTCATTATACTAATGCACCCTTTTATCTTGCTGGGTAGCATTAGGGTTTCTACTGTGAGGCCTGCTATAAATGAACCAACCAGGGTGGGGCTTGTAGCTTGTCTACTCCCTCCCATTGTATGTGTGCTTAGATTCACACTGGAGGTGACTGAGGAGCAATCTGCAAGTCGGGCCTATGGCTGCCGTAATTTGGTTCCTGGTTTTATTTATCTGGCCAGGTAGGTTAGTGGATAGGACCCGCACCATTTGAGAAACCTTGGCGTGGTGTGCCGGCTCAAGTGTGTCCTTTATATAAGGATATACTGGCTAATGTCTCAATTTTACATCAGTTTTGAGGGTTAGCTAATGTCATTGTTTACATTAATCACAGTTGTGAAACCACATTGTGATCCATAGGTGCAGGTCCTCCACTCCAACGTAGGTGCACAACTGCACTTGGAGTTGAGCACCTTGTATCACCTTAGATCACATCAATGTAAGTGTCTGTATTCATTGTCTAGCATAAAAAATGTCTAGAATAAACTAATAATAGTGTTCTGGGGAGATGTGTTTTTATGCCAAGGGACCCCAGTAGCCAAGGCATTGGGCAGAGAGCCTCAGGCAACCCAATCCACCAATGTGTAATTCATAGTCCTAAGTCTAGTCATGTATACAATGTCTAGTATATAGTCTGGTAATGTACAGTATATCATGTACATAGTCAAAATGTCATGTTATGTCTAGTAAACTGTTATGTAAGCCAGTAAGTGCATAGTTAAAGGTCCTTACAAGTAAATTAAACTTATATGTACAAGTTGAATGTCATCACTAATCCTGTTCACCACAAGTCAGAGCGTGTATGGACAATTTATACAAATACTCTAATGTCATCCGTTATTTCACAAGCTTGAAATGGACGTTTGTGTACTAAATGCCTCAGGACTGCATCTGGCCCTGCGGCCACTTCGTTACTCAACCCTGACAGAACCTACGTCGAGGACAACTTGTAATAAGTAGGGGGGGTTTGTGATGTCACAGTACAGAACATGGTCCTGTACTTTCTTTAGGCCCTGTCAGGTTGAGACCCTCAGTGACCTGGGGGTTCCCCTGCAAGGTCTCCCCCTGTTGTTCCATAATGTTGTGTATATGACTTTAATGCCTAGACATAATCCTTATGTATAGGTAGTACAGAGGACCTGTGGGAGGTCTCAGGGACCTGTGTAAGTCTGTCACATGTTATGTTATGCAGTCACATGATTTGTTGTCACATGTTCTCCCAGAGAGCATCAGTTTAACCTATGACCCGCAGCTTGGCCAATAGTCTTTAGTCCAGCCCCCCACTATATAAAGGGGCAGCCATTACAATTCACTCTCTTCTTTTCGAGTCTTTACTGAGACAGCAACCACCAGAGATCTCAGTGCAAGTGATCAGCATCGGGAAGACCCCAAAAGCTACAGTCATTCCAGTAAGTCTCAAGTCTATATCTGCTGTCACTGAAACTAGTCAAGTCCTGCATATAGTCAAGTCATGTCCAATCTCAAGTTAAGTTAATTACAAGTATATTGGTCCAGCAAGCTGCGAGGTCCTTCCGGGTCCTGGCCACCTCTCTGGGAAATCTGGCCTTAGCTGTGAAGATAATTTCATCTGTCTTATACTCAGTAAAGCCTCCGTTTGACCATAACTGGTTGTGGACTCTAATTTCACTACTAGCAAATGGGATAGTGGAGAAACCGGGCGTGTGGTGTTACGGAACCCTAAAACCCCACTGGCGTCATGAACACTAGGGGTTAACAACATCTTGCCCCCGGGGTTAATACCATCTGATCCCATCACTCACACCCCTACACCCGTGGTCCCACCATACCACCGTGGGTCACCACAACAAGACATGAGAATGGGACATGAGGTCAGGCCATGAGGTCGGGATATGAGGACGGGATATGAGGACAGGATATGAGAATGGGATATGAGGTCGGGATATAAGGTAGGGATATGAGGACGGTATGTGAGGATGGGATATGAGGTCGGGATATGAGGACAAGTACTTCCTCCTACTGTTGTTTTCCTCCCCCACAAGGATTAGAAAGGAAAAACTGGGCAACGCCGGGTACTCAGCTAGTAATTAATAAATAATGATTTAATAGAATCTATATTTCCCTTTTCTGGTTTGTGTTCTTAATGTACAGTATTGTCATAGCTGTTGAAAGTCCAAATCCTATCCATGGATATGGTGTTCAAAAATACATTTTGACTTTTATCAGTCCCCAAACAGAAGAATCTTAGGATTTGTTTATACATCGTTCTCAATTATAAAGCTGTATGCAGTATGCAGCTGAACTCCCCCTAGTGGTGGCTGAATGCAGTGAGAATTTTATCATTTACCTTTATGTTTATGCAGGTGATTTGGACTTCTATATAAAAAAAAAAAATGCTATGACCATTAAAAAGATAGATTACAAAATGTATTATTTTTCAATCTAACATGACATGGAGTTAAAAGGTGATTATGTTAGGGAAATGTGTAATCAATAGCTTTTATTGGAATGCCACATTTACACGTAAAGAACTGAAGGGGGTGGGGGGGTCATGGAATCACTGCAAATAACTATAAGTGTTTTAATATTTATATTATTATATGGCTGTGTGTAATGAAATTATACCTTGTGTAATCTAAAATATAAAGCGTTAAAGGGGTTCTCCCTTGTTTATACTGTTTTTTGTTATTATGTTTGTGTGTTATGTGTGTATAAGTATGTGTTTTTTTATGTGTGTTGTGATTATGTATATATGTATTTTCTTACCTTTTGTGAAGATCCGGAAGCTGGCCCCTTTTTCTTCCAGCGGCTTGCTGTGTAACTTTGGCCTCCGCCATGTTGTGTTTGGTAAGTGGGATGTCGGGGGTGTGTTCTTGCTTCTGTCCTTCCTATCTTCTGACGTCCGAGGCGAATCTTTTCTTCCTGTTTCTTCCGTGGCTCAGCGATGAATCTGCGGCCTCTTCCGGCGCATGCGCAGGTAGTTTTTGTTTTTTTTTTACCAATAAAGTTTTTTTGCCTAATTAACAAACTGTCTGCGCATGCGCGAGTACGCAAGTGCTACGCTAACAGCGTAGCGTACGTTAGGTCTACGCTAATAGCGTAGCTTCGCGCAAGCACAGACAGTTTGTCAATTAGACAAAAAAAAACTTTATTGGTAAAAAAAAAAAATACCTGCGCATGTGCCGGAAGAGGTCGCAGATTCGTCGCTGAGCCACGGAAGAAACAGGAAGAAAAGATTTGCCTCGGATGTCAGAAGATAGGAAGGACAGAAGCAAGAACACACCCCCCGACATCCCACTTACCAAACACAACATGGCGGAGGCCGAGGTTACACAGCAAGCCGCTGGAAGAAAAAGGGGCCAGCTTCCGGATCTTCACAAAAGGTAAGAAAATACATATATACATAATCACAACACACATAAAAAAAACACATACTTATACACACATAACACACAAACATAATAACAAAAAACAGTATAAACAAGGGAGAACACCTTTAAGCCTATTGACAGTGATAGCTGCAGGCAGCAAGAACTGAATAATTTAAATATCTGTCTGATGGGAAGCAGTGGATTTGGAGTTCTGTGATAAATAGATGAGACCCCTATAAAATGTATAGTAATATAAATAACAAATGTATTGATTAATTTACCAGCCCAGAATTTTAGATCTATTTAGATTTTAATACAAAATTTAAAAAAAAAGGGAGAAAATGCAAGGTTCACTTGAAAGGGAAGGTGTCACAGGAATATGCCGTCTAAACTACAGACATTTGCACTCATTTACTATTGCAAACCCTACATGTTTTGTCAGGTTGTGCGCCAGATTCTGTCGCATTGTGCCAGAAATTCTGTCTGTGCCAGAATTTGCGCCAGAGTTGAAAAACCCTGATTAACTCTCCATTTTGCTTAGAAAACCCGAAAAAGGGGTGTGACCGCTGGGGAAAGGAGGTGTGGTCTCCAAAAAGGGGCGTGTTCCCAACATTTTCACAAAAACCCAACATAATTGCTAAGGTTTCCATATAAAATGTGGTGGATTTGAGCTGAGGAAAACCCTACAGATCAGAGCATGTGTAAAAAAAGCAAAATGTAGGGAAAGTGCAAAATGTAGGGAAACCTTAGTAAATACCATGGAAAATAAATTGTAGGGAATTAAAACCCACAAAGAAACCTACACAACACTCTTGTGTAGCATGAAGAGCTGAGCAGACTGATATATACTGTAGTTTTGTGAAAAAAAGATTCAAGGGAACTAGTAATTTATTCATTTACATCTCAACTCATTAGGAGTTCAGTGGGCGATCCTAATCAGTGATTGACAGCTATCTCTATTTCAGCATTCAGGGAAGGCTGTCAATCAATAAGTAGGACCACCCACTGCCACATCGGTACATATTAGTAAATTATATTACTTCTTCCTGATTTGTCTGATATAATCTGTCACCAGGCAATGAAGATGTTTCAGTAAGTCTGTTACAAACATCAAGGTTGCAGAAGTAGCTGTTGCAAGGGCCGCACTGCCACATAAGGATACACCAGTGCTATATCTGACACATGACATTGGGATCCGGGAGCTGGAGGTAGCAATGATGCAATCTTCCCTGCAGTTACATTTCTCTGTATTTATAGCTGAGTGAGATGTAAGATGACTGGCTGTTTGCTACGTATCATGCTCTATAAATTACAATGAGATGCAAATTGCATGGAAGGGATAACAATAAACCAGGAAAGAGAACATAGGAGGAAACACAGGATGACAAACTGGTTTCCATGTGTGGTATATAAGTAGTTTATACATACATGGCAGAAATGCTGTTGCTATAAAAAATGATAAGCTCCTTTGCAATAGAGCACCTTCCCCCTGTGCAGTCTCTTAAATGGGTACTCTGCCCATAGACATCTTATCCCCTATCCAAGGATAAGATGTCTGACCGCCGCTGGGGACCCCCGTGATCTCGGCTGCGGCACCCCAGACATCTGGTGCACGGAGCGAACTTCGATCCATGCCAGATAACTGGTGTTGCAGGGCGGAGGCTCATGATGTCACAGCCATGCCCCCTCAATGCCAGTCTATGGGAGGGGGCGTGACGTCTGTCACGCCCCCTCCCATAGACTTGCATTGTGGGGTCATGGCCGTGACATCACGAGCCTCCGGAGCTGCACCCGACACTCTAAACGAATGTCGGGTGCAGCAGGGAGATCGCGGGGGTCCCTTTGGATAGGGGATAAGATGTCTAAGGGCGGAGTACCCCCTTTAAACTAAAATTAACCTGAGAAAGCTAACATACATGTTGGTTATTTACAGCATACATAGGAAACTAGTACATACATAGGAAAACTAGTTTTTAATGTCCACACAGGCTTCTCTAGGGCACAGGTTAGAATCTGTGCTTGGAAAACAGAACCCAGTTTGAGGCCAGCATTTCAGGTTATAAGAATTCTAGCTTTTCACTTTCTGAAATGCCACTTGGTCCAGAGTTACTTAAGTTGAACATTTCAGAAATAGGTCTTTTGTTAGAGATGCTGATTTTGTATGTGTCAGCAATGACTGAATATCATCCATCTGAGGCGTAAAATCAAATTTTTGTGCCTTAGATGCACAGAGGGGCTTATTTACTATGTAGAGGCACAGGGTGACCTTATACTATGTAGGGGACAGGGGTCCTAACTACTATATGGGAGCACAGAGGTGACCTAATAATATATGGGGCATAGAGGGGCCTAACTACTACAGTGGGGCAAAAAAGTATTTAGACAGCCACCAATTGTGCAAGTTTTCCCACTTAAAAAGATGAGAGAGAGGCCTGTAAATTTCATGATAGGTATACCTAAAATCACATTGTCTTACTTTTAAAGAAATTATTTGCAAATTATGATGGAAAATAAGTATTTTTGTCAATAACAAAAGTTCATCTCAATACTTTATATTGTTATGTTGTTATATACCCTTTGTTGGCAATAACAGAGGTTAAACGTTTTCTGTAAGTCTTCACAAGGTTTTCACACACTGTTGGTGGTATTTTGGCCCATTCCTCCACGCAGATCTCCTCTAGAGCTGTGATGTTTTGGGGCTGTCGCTGGGCAACACAGACTTTCAACTCCCTCCAAAGGTTTTCCATGGGGTTGAGATCTGGAGACTGGCTAGGCCACTCCAGGACCTTGAAACGCTTCTTACAAAGCCACTCCTTTGTGGCCCGGGTGGTGTGTTTGGGATCATTGACATGCTGAAAGACCCAGCCATGAATCATCTTCAGTGCCCTTGCTGATGGGAGGAGGCTTTCACTCAAAATCTCATGATACATGGCCCCTTTCATGCTTTCCTTTACACGGATCAGTCGTCCTGTCCCTTAGCAGAAAAACAGCCTCAAAGTATGATGTTTCCACCCCCATGATTCAGAGTAGGTATGGTATTTTTTGGATGCAACTCAGCATTATTTCTCCTACAAACACGATGAGTTGAGTTTTTACCAAAAAGTTATTCTTTGGTCTGACCTCTGACCATATGACATGTACTGGCTTAAGCAGGGGGACACGTCTGGCACTGCATGATTTGAGCCCCTGGCGGCGTAGTGTGTTATTGATGGTAGCCTTTCTTACTTTGGTCTCAGCTCTATGCAGGTCATTCACTAGGTCCCTCCGTGTGGGTCTGGGATTTTTGCTCACCGTTCTTGTGATCATTTTGACAATTTTGTTTCTAATGTCCTTCGACAGCTCTTTGGTCTTGGCCATAGTGAAGTTTGGAGTGTGACTGTTTGAGGTTGTGGACAGGTGTCTTTTATACTGATAACAAGTTCCAACAGGTGCCATAAATAAAGGTAATGAGTGGAGGACAGTGGAGTCTCTTAGAGAAGCTACAGGTCTGTGAGAGCCAGAAATCTTGCTTGTTTGTAGGTGACCAAATACTTATTTTCCACCATAATTTGCAAATAGATTCTGTAAAAATCAGACAATGTGATTTTATGGATTTTTTTCTTATTATGTCTCTCATAGTTGAGGTATACCTATGATGAAAATTACAGGCCTCTCTCATCTTTTTAAGAGGGAGAACTTGCTGTCACGATTCGGCAGGCTGGATGTGGATCCTCTGTGCCAGAGAGGGATAGGCGTGGACCGTGCTAGTGGACCGGTTCTAAGCTGCTACTGGTTTTCACCAGAGCCCGCCGCAAAGCGGGATGGTCTTGCAGCGGCGGTAGCAACCAGGTCGTATCCACTAGCAACGGCTCAACCTCTCTGACTGCTGAAGATAGGCGCGGTACAAGGGAGTAGACAAGAGCAAGGTCGGACGTAGCAGAAGGTCGGGGCATGCAGCAAGAATCGTAGTCAATAAGGCAATAGCAGGAGGTCAAGTACACAGTAAGGACAAACACAGTAACGCTTTCACTAGGCACTAAGGCAACAAGATCTGGCAGGGGAGTGCAGGGGCAGTGATCAGATATAGCCAGGGAGCAGGTGGAAGCCAATTAAGCTAATTGGGCCAGGCACCATTCATTGGTGCACTGGCCCTTTAAGTCTCAGAGAGCTGGCGCGCGCGCGCCCTAGAGAGCGGAGCCGCGCGCGCCAGCACATGACAGCAGGGGACCGGGACGGGTAAGTGACTTGGGATGCGATTCGCGAGCGGGCGCGTCCCGCTATGCGAATCGCATCCCCGTCAGCAATGTCAGTGCAGCGCTCCCGGTCAGCGGGTCTGACCGGGGCGCTGCAGGGGGAGAAACACCGCGAGCGCTTCGGGGAGGAGCAGGGACCCGGAGCGCTCAGCGTAACAGTACCCCCCCCCCTTAGGTCTCCCCCTCTTTTTGTCGGGATGTCGCTCCACCTGGGACGAGGACATTGGGAGTGATTGTAGAGTCTCCTTCAGGGGGACAGTGAAGTCCTGGGCAGACCGGTCAGAAGGAGTGGGAATGGGGAGGGAGGGCAGAGGGTGAGGCTTGGCACAGTCCAGATAGGCCTTGGGGAGACCAGGCACAGGAGGGTGACACGGAGGCCCGACGGACGGGGCCGGGAGCAGGCGTGAGGCATTTCTTGCGGCAAGCAGGACCCCAATTCTCGATCTCCCCGGTGGTCCAGTCAAGGGTGGGAGAATGGTGCTGGAGCCATGGCAGACCGAGAAGGACTTCAGATGTGCAGCCGGGCAGAACCAAGAATTCAATCTTTTCGAGATGTGGTCCAATGCTCATAAGCAGAGGCACTGTGCGAAAACGCACAGTGCAGTTCAACTTGACTCCGTTGACTGAAGCAATGTAGAGCGGCTTGATGAGACGGATCACCGGGATGCAGTACCTATCAAGCAAAGAGGCCAGAATAAAATTTCCAGAGGAACCAGAGTCCAAGACGGCCACGGCAGAGAAGGAGGAGTCGGCAGAAGGAGAAATCCGTACGGGCACAGTGAGACATGGAGAAGCAGACTCCGTACCCAGAGACGCCAGGCCCACATGAGCAGGCTGCGTGCGAGCATTTTCCAGACGAGGAGGACGAATCGGGCAATCCACCAAGAAATGTTCGGCACTAGCGCAGTAAAGACATAGATTCCTATCCCTACGGCGAGACCTCTCTTCAATAGTCAGGCGAGACCGATCTACTTGCATAGGCTCCTCGGCGGGAGGCACAGGGGTAGACTCCAAGGGATACCGTGAGAGAGGTGCCCAGGGATTAAGGTCTTTTTCCTGGCGGATTTCCTGGTGTCTTTCCGAAAAACGCATGTCAATGCGGGTGGCCAAATGGATAAGTTCATGCAGACTGGCAGGAATCTCTTGTGCGGCCAGCACATCTTTGATGTTACTGGATAGGCCTTTTTTAAAGGTCGCGCAGAGAGCCTCGTTGTTCCAAGATAATTCGGAAGCGAGAGTACGAAATCGGATGGCGTACTCGCCTACTGAAGAATTACCCTGGACCAGGTTCAGCAGGGCAGTCTCGGCAGAAGAAGCTCGGGCTGGTTCCTCGAAGACACTGCGAACCTCAGAGAAGAAGGAGTGTACAGTGGCGGTGACAGGGTCATCGGAGTCCCAGAGCGGTGTGGCCCAAGCCAAAGCCTTTCCAGACAGGAGACTAACCACGAAAGCCACCTTCGACCGTTCAGTAGGAAATTGGTCCGACAACATCTCCAAATGTAGGGAACATTGTGACAGGAAACCTCGGCAGAGTCTAGAGTCCCCATCAAATTTGTCCGGCAGGGACAAGCGGAGGCTAGGAGCGGCCACTCGCTGCGGAAGAGGTGCAGGAGCCGGCGGAGGAGATGGTTGTTGCTGCTGTAGCTGTGACTGAAATTGTGACTGAAGCTGCTGTAGCTGCGACTGGAGTTGCTGTGTCATGGTGGTCAAGTACGACAGCTGGTGCTCTTGTTGGGCGATCTGTCGAGCTTGCTGGGCGACCAGCGTAGTGAGGTCAGAGGCAACTGGCAGGGGAACCTCAGCAGGATCCATGGCCGGATCTACTGTCACGATTCGGCAGGCTGGATGTGGATCCTCTGTGCCAGAGAGGGATAGGCGTGGACCGTGCTAGTGGACCGGTTCTAAGCTGCTACTGGTTTTCACCAGAGCCCGCCGCAAAGCGGGATGGTCTTGCAGCGGCGGTAGCAACCAGGTCGTATCCACTAGCAACGGCTCAACCTCTCTGACTGCTGAAGATAGGCGCGGTACAAGGGAGTAGACAAGAGCAAGGTCGGACGTAGCAGAAGGTCGGGGCAGGCAGCAAGAATCGTAGTCAATAAGGCAATAGCAGGAGGTCAAGTACACAGTAAGGACAAACACAGTAACGCTTTCACTAGGCACTAAGGCAACAAGATCCGGCAGGGGAGTGCAGGGGCAGTGATCAGATATAGCCAGGGAGCAGGTGGAAGCCAATTAAGCTAATTGGGCCAGGCACCATTCATTGGTGCACTGGCCCTTTAAGTCTCAGAGAGCTGGCGCGCGCGCTCCCTAGAGAGCGGAGCCGCGCGCGCCAGCACATGACAGCAGGGGACAGGGACGGGTAAGTGACTTGGGATGCGATTCGCGAGCGGGCGCGTCCCGCTATGCGAATCGCATCCCCGTCAGCAATGTCAGTGCAGCGCTCCCGGTCAGCGGGTCTGACCGGGGCGCTGCAGGGGGAGAAACACCGCGAGCGCTTCGGGGAGGAGCAGGGACCCGGAGCGCTCAGCGTAACACTTGCACAATTGGTGGCGGACTAAATACCTTTTTTGCCCCACTGTATATGGGGGCACATAAGTGACATAATACTGTATAGGGGCAGAGAGAAGGCATATTGGCTCAGTGGTAAGTACTGATCATAGATTCAAATCCCACCAAGTTTGTATAGCTGTTTGCTACGTATCCGGGTACTCCGGTTTCCTCCCACACTCCAAAGCTCACTGATAGATAAGTACTATATGGGGCACAGAGGGGGCTAACTATTATTTGAGGGCACAGATGTGTCCTAATACTGTATGGCAGCAAAGAGGAAAGTAACTACTATATAGGACACAAAAAAGCCTAAAATGTTTGTCCCTCAAATTCTATAGGGAGGAGTCATGGCTGGAGAAGCCTTCATAATGACTGAACTGAATGGAAACGAAAAGAAACTGTGAACAACTCTGATCAGAGAAGATGTCTTCTGTCAGTCACTGGATGCAGGTGTTTGTGATCACTTATATAGTGTGCAGGGCCTGAGAAGTGCTGGTTCCTACCACTATAGGATCATTGTATGGGGGAATATTGGTCTGTACGTAGTGGATTTTATTCAATAACAACATAGTGGCATTATTCAGTCACTATTTGGTGTAATGGTGGTGATCATGGTGTGACGGTATTATGTGTCTTTTCTATAGGGTATTGGTAATTCCGGTCGTGTATACTGGATTTTTTCAGTTACAGTATAATAGTAATATGTATGGTGACATTTGGTCCTTGTATAATAGTTATTTGGTCCCTCTATGACTAGTGTATATACAGTATTATGTTTAGAAAGTTATCTTATGCATGTTAACACATACAGTATATATGTAAATATTTCTTATATACCCTATTAGTTCTATTATTGAGAGGGGGTTAGGCTGGGTTCACATATAACAGGCGTCCGGCATAGTTTCCCTCTGGCGGGCACTGGAGGGAAACTGATGCTAGTTTGAATGGGATAGTTCTCAATCATCCAGCGTATCAATTTTGACGCCGGATGGTTGGACACGCCGGAGGGCAACAGACAATGGCACCCAGAAACAATGGACGCCGGATGCCATACAACTGATGACAACTTGTCATCAGTTGTGGCATCAGTTGCTTCTAGATCTAGGCTGAGTTCACCTATGCCAGATGCCGGACATATGTGAACCCAGCCTTAGTGCTGTCCAGGTTCAGCACAGGTAAGAGCTAGTACAGGAGTGTAGCTAAGTAACAGGGGATGTATATTTTTTGGGGGGGAGGAATCACTGCTACACAACACATTACAGGTTATGTACAGTTATTATAGTTATGCCTTGCACTGAGCCTGTACCTCTTTGTCACATGAACAGCACAGAGTTGTGTATCCTGGAAATATTTACTTAGGATTTATGCAGAATGATTTAAGCAGAGAAATTGATACAGAAAGTATGTTGGAAAGTTGTATAATATTTAGTTATACCATGAATAACCCTATTTGGTAAGTGCTGCTTTAAAGAAAATCTGTCAACATGAAAGTTAAGTTTATTCTAACATCAGCATTTTCTAGAGAAGCCTGATTTATAGTTTTGTGTAAAAATTAACCATAACTTGTAACCTATTGATTGAAATTCCTGCTCTTTCTGGGCTTAGAAGTCCAGTGGGTTGTCCAACTCAATTGTTAATATCCTTCCCTGCATAATTGTGTGCACACAGTGTAAACTGTCAATCACTCATTAGGACTGCTCACTAGACTCCCAAAAAACTACAAAGTCCTACTACCTTTTTCTATAACAATATATAGCAATTTATTAGCAAACAAGTTCTATTCAGCACCGCTCACACAGATGGATCTCTTGATGACATCAGCTGTATCATTCACCTTCAGACAAATCACTCCTGTTGGCTATCACTAGTAGTGCTTCACGTGTCAGGAAAATGGAGTGATTCAGCAATTCTATACTTCCATAGAAAGAAAGAAAACCGTAGCACATACCAGATGTGTTGAAAAGCCGTAGATTATTTATTGCATAGCTTCAATTTCGGGGTAAGCGGTAGAGGGAGGGTGGCCCCGCAGCGGGGAGGGGAACGTCAGGCAACGGTCCGTGTCACGCTGGAATGCGCTTCGTCAGGCCCCTGGGGCCTGACGAAGCGCATTCCAGCGTGACACGGACCGTTGCCTGACGTTCCCCTCCCCGCTGCGGGGCCACCCTCCCTCTCCCTCTACCGCTTACCCCGAATTTAAAGCTATGCAATAAAGAAGCTACGCAATAAAGAATCTATGGCTTTTCAACACATCTGGTATGTGCTCCGGTTTTCTTTCTTTCTATGGAAATATATAGCAATTGTTGTAAACTAATGCTGGCAGATCAGACTTCTTGTTCAATGTAACAGGTTTCCTTTAATCCTGTCACATAGGCACTTGTGCACTCATTGGAGCCTGAGAGTGATAGAGTATGTTCACATTATGAAATTTGGTGAGGAAAATTTCCTTGCAGAGTTCCTCTGCATCTTTTTTGCTCCATGGTAAATAGAGCAGAAATAATAATAATAATTATTATGTTCCATAGAATTATCTGCAGAAATAAGTTCTTCAATTTCGGGGTAAGCGGTAGAGGGAGGGTGGCCCCGCAGCAGGGAGGGGAACGTCAGGCAACGGTCCATGTCACGCTGGAATGCGCTTCGTCAGGCCCCTGGGGCCTGACGAAGCGCATTCCAGCGTGACACGGACCGTTGCCTGACGTTTCCTTCCCCGCTGCGGGGCCACCCTCCCTCTCCCTCTACCGCTTACCCCGAATTTAAAGCTATGCAATAAAGAATCTACGCAATAAAGAATCTACGGCTTTTCAACACATCTGGTATGTGCTCCAGTTTTCTTTCTTTCTATGGAAATATATAGCAATTGTTGTAAACTAATGCTGGCAGATCAGACTTCTTGTTCAACGCAACAGGTTTCCTTTAATCCTGTCACATAGGCATTTGTGCACTCATTGGAGCCTGAGAGTGATAGAGTATGTTCACATTATGAAATTTGGTGAGGAAAATTTCCTTGCAGAGTTCCTCTGCATCTTTTTTGCTCCATGGTAAATAGAGCAGAAATAATAATAATTATTATTATGTTCCATAGAATTATCTGCAGAAATAAGTTCTTCAATTTCGGGGTAAGCGGTAGAGGGAGGGTGGCCCCGCAGCAGGGAGGGGAACGTCAGGCAACGGTCCATGTCACGCTGGAATGCGCTTCGTCAGGCCCCTGGGGCCTGACGAAGCGCATTCCAGCGTGACACGGACCGTTGCCTGACGTTTCCTTCCCCGCTGCGGGGCCACCCTCCCTCTCCCTCTACCGCTTACCCCGAATTTAAAGCTATGCAATAAAGAATCTACGGCTTTTCAACACATCTGGTATGTGCTCCAGTTTTCTTTCTTTCTATGGAAATATATAGCAATTGTTGTAAACTAATGCTGGCAGATCAGACTTCTTGTTCAACGCAACAGGTTTCCTTTAATCCTGTCACATAGGCATTTGTGCACTCATTGGAGCCTGAGAGTGATAGAGTATGTTCACATTATGAAATTTGGTGAGGAAAATTTCCTTGCAGAGTTCCTCTGCATCTTTTTTGCTCCATGGTAAATAGAGCAGAAATAATAATAATTATTATTATGTTCCATAGAATTATCTGCAGAAATAAGTTCTTCAATTTCGGGGTAAGCGGTAGAGGGAGGGTGGCCCCGCAGCAGGGAGGGGAACGTCAGGCAACGGTCTGTGTCACGCTGGAATGCGCTTCGTCAGGCCCCTGGGGCCTGACGAAGTGCATTCCAGCGTGACACGGACCGTTGCCTGACGTTCCCCTCCCCACTGCGGGGCCACCCTCCCTCTCCCTCTACCGCTTACCCCGAATTTGAAGCTATGCAATAAAGAAGCTATGCAATAAAGAATATATGGCTTTTCAACACATCTGGTATGTGCTCCGGTTTTCTTTCTTTCTATGGAAATATATAGCAATTGTTGTAAACTAATGCTGGCAGATCAGACTTCTTGTTCAATGTAACAGGTTTCCTTTAATTCTGTCACATAGGCACTTGTGCACTCATTGGAGCCTGAGAGTGATAGAGTATGTTCACATTATGAAATTTGGTGAGGAAAATGTCCTTGCAGAGTTCCTCTGCATCTTTTTTTGCTCCATGGTAAATAGAGCAGAAATAATAATTATTATTATTATTATGTTCCATAGAATTATCTGCTGAAATAAGTTCTAAAAACCAAAGTTAAAATTGACTTATGGGCTTTTACTACCAGATGGCGGCATTTTGCTGAAATTAGAATCTTCAACAGAAGTTCCGTTGCAAAAGAGTCCGTCGGAAATTTTCTTGGACATTTTTCACAGATTCCACCTTGAATTTGTATAGTGTAAATGAGCCAAAATAACACTATACAAAGTATAGTCCAGCCATAGGAATTATACAAGTATATTGTACATAATACAGAATTGTTAGGAAATTGATCTCATTGATATGTGAACAAATGTGTGCAAAAGTTTTATTTACCATTGTTGGAGAAACACAATGGGGGAACTTATTATTGTCTTTATAAAACAAGTTCTTTTTACCCCCTTGGTCTGGTTGTACATCATATGTACTTCCCCACATTTAGCATAAAGGTGCAAATTCTTCATAAATAGCAAAGTAGCTTAGATGTAGACAAGTTTCTAAGTGTGGTCTGGGATGCCATGAGACTGCTCAAAAAATTAGTTTTTGCTGAAATTTTGCAACAATTTTTAAAAAGTCGAAGTCGATAAATCACCAACCACTGCAAAAAAGCTAACCATTCCAAAGCTAAATTCACCACCAAAAAACAGGGTATGAGCAATGATAAATTTCCCCCAATGACACCACACACAACATGGATCAATGTAAAGTTTACAAAGCTTTTGTTCTAGTTTTTTTATTCATTTGGAATTTTTAGCATTCTTTTTCTCCCATATTTATGTGTTTTTGTGAATACGGAATATGGAAAAAAAGAGTTACCTGCCTAATCCTAAGTGCAAACCTCACGTAAAATAGCATGCAACATTGGTGAGTAGAGTGAGGGAGGAAACCTTAGGAATCTAACATCAAGCACAAGGAGAAGAGACAAACTCTACGAAGATGCTGATGTGGTTGGCATCAAACTCAGGAGAACCCAAGCCAATAGTCCTGTCTAATGAGCATCCTACCATATATACAGTTTGATAATAATGGAAATATGAATTATTATTATCATTATTATTATTGTAATTTATTAAATTATTATAACCGTGTTATATTATTAATTATTATATGAATTATATTATTATTTTATAGTAATGATAGTAATATTTATTTATATAGTGCCAACAGATTCCACAGCACTTTACAATTTTGGGGATACAATAAAAGACAAGTATCCAACATTACAATATTACACACTAAATATTCAATATTCAGGAGGAGTTAAGACTCTGCTTGCGAGGGCTTACATTAATATATTATATTAAATAATATTGATAAAATAAACTGTAATACAAAACAAAGGATGAAATGGAATATCTAGTCCAGCTCATGTAGTTCAGGTTGTAGAATCCCGATCGTTTTGGGATGAGCTGTATCATCGGGAGGATTGCTCATACCTGCCTGACAGAGACCGGAGAAGGAAAAATTCAAGTTTATATTAATATAATCACTCAGAGTAAACTGGAAATATCCAGAGGCAAGGGTTTACCTAGAGGATAGTAAGCCAAGATAAATAAAGCACGTGCAGATCATTCTGCGTTACCTGTATACTGGCTGCTATGACCGGAGACCTTATTGCATCTTCAGTACCAGGCTGGAGCCCAAGTAAATAAAGGAGTAAGGCAGAGGAATCACTGCTGGAAGTGAGGAGGAATATTTTTGTTTGTGTCTCCATTATATTGGTGCTCTCCTCCTCCTCTTGCTTCTTCTCCACCCAGCTTCACCTCCTTTCCCTGGCTGACATTAGTCCAGTCTGAACCGGTTTCCATAACTGCAGAGTGTTGGAGATAATGAAACAGGAAAGAAGGGAGGGGGGTGCAGCAGAATGTAAGGACAACCTGGGATCATGCACAGCTGCTGGCACACAGATCACTAGATGGTACCTTGTCGAGAGACGTGCAAGTGACGAAGAGCTGGCAGCTGTGCAGCTTCCTGCTTCACCTCTCTCCTGCCTCTTAGTCACACCGAGTCCATGTTATTTCCCAGAAAGAATTCACATTATCATTAGATGCGATCAACAATAATGTCTGGATTTACGTGCACGTGGATGGGATTTAATCGGTTTTTAATGCAAATGAGTTAAAAGTAAAAAAAAAATGCAATGCAAAAAAATATATTTATCACACTCACTCCAATCAAGTATTTTGTTTAGTTTTTCTGACATTTTCAATGGGATCAGTCACTGCATTTATTAATTAATTACCGTATTTATCGGCGTATAACACGCACTTTTTAGGCTAAAATTGTTAGCCTAAAGTCTGTGTGCGTGTTATACGCAGATGCACCCCCAGGAAAGGCAGGGGGAGAGAGGCCGTCGCTGCCCGCTTCTCTCCCCCTGCCTTTCCTGGGGTCTAGAGCGCTGCTGTCGGCCCTTCTCACCCCCTGGTTATCGGCGCCGCTGCCCGTTCTGTCCCCCTGACTATCGGTTCCGGGGATGGGGGGAGGCAACGGGGCAGCGGCGCCGGCAATGGGTGCCGCTGCCCCTTCTCTCCCCCTGGCTCACCCTCATGGGGTGAGAAGGGCCGACAGCAGCGCTCTAGACCCCAGGAAAGGCAGGGGGAGAGAAGCGGGCAGCGACGGCCTCTCTCCCCCTGCCTTTCCTGGGGGTATATCGGGGTATACACGCGCACACACGCACCCTCATTTTACCATGGATATTTGGGTAAAAAACTTTTTTTACCCAAATATCCTTGGTAAAATGAGGGTGCGTGTTATAGGCCGGTGCGTGGTATACCCCGATAAATACGGTAATTAATTTATTTATTTATTGTTTAGTCCATGGTGAAATATTGAAAAGTCTACATACAATGATTTTGTTTTGTGGTGATCTGAAGCATTTTTGAAATTACGTTTTTCCTGGTGTTTTATGTTCTTGTGTTTTAGGAGCTTGAGAAATGCTAGAAAAATAAGACATTGAAAGTACTCCAAAATAAAAAACAAATAAATAAATAAAGTAGCACCAAAAGAGAATAAAAAAAAAGCTGTAAAAACCTGAATTTGAATTGTTTAAATAAAAAATTATGAGAAATGTTTTGTTATTAGGGAGTCCTATTGTAATGGAGCTGGATATGGATCCTCTAACCTGTGTGGCTGGTGACTCGGACCGTATCGGGGAGTGGAATCTAAGGTGCCGCTGGTCTTCACCAGAGCCCGCCGCAAGGCAGGATGGGCTTGCGGTGGCGGGCAACACCCAGGTCGCTACCCCCGACACGGTTCGACTACACAGTTAGCTGGCCAAGGCGAGGTACCGAAGGATAAGGCAGTAGCATAGTCAAGCGTAGCAGAAGGTCAAGGCAGACGGCAAAGGTGCAGAGTCTAATAGCGTAGCGGAAGGTCTGGAAACACGGGTAAGGCAAACAGGCTATAAGGGTCATGTAATCTCAGGCTAGGGGCACTGAAGATCCGGCAGGGAAGTGTGGGAGGTGCAGGGACTTATAATGTGGTGTCAGGTGCAAATTTCAGATCTCCGGCGCGCGCACGCCCTAGGAGACGGGGACGCTCGTGCCGGAGCTGAGACACAGAGGCAGCGGAGCGAGGTGACGGACAGCGGCCGTGGCGCAGAGCGTTACACCTAGAAGGCTTGCAGTGGCAGGCAACACCCAGGTCGCTACCCCCGACACGGCTCGACCACACAGTTAGCTGGCCAAGGCGAGGTACCGAAGGATAAGGCAGTAGCATAGTCAAGCATAGCAGAAGGTTAAGGCAGACGGCAAAGGTGCAGAGTCTAATAGCGTAGCGGAAGGTCTGGAAACACGGGTAAGGCAAACAGGCTATAAGGGTCACGTAATCTCAGGCTAGGGGCACTGAAGATCCGGCAGGGAAGTGTGGGAGGTGCAGGGACTTATAATGTGGTGTCAGGTGCAAATTTCAGATCTCCGGCGCGCGCACGCCCTAGGAGACGGGGACGCGCGTGCCGGAGCTGAGACACAGAGGCAGCGGAGCGAGGTGACGGACAGCGACCGTGGCGCAGAGCGTTACACCTAGAAGTATTTTAAAAGTAAAAAAGATATGGATTTTCAACAAGCATAGTAGGACATCTTCCCAGCGCGAACCTCCATATGGACCACAAAAGTATTGGCATAAGTTTATACTACTGTAATTCGTATGGAGGTTTGTGTCAGACAGATCTTGAATGTGCTTGTTGAAGATTCATATGTGGTGACTCTCTGTACTCTCATATCCATTTCACTTATGTCAGTGGCACCCTAGATTAGGGGATCAGGACATCTGCTACATCTCTCTTTATTTGATAGTGTTGTTTCTAGCAAAAGGTGAGCATCTATCATCCACCTATATATCTTTTAATCTGTGATGTACTTACCTTTACAAGCATTTCTCATGCTGGTCTTAAAGGGGTACTACGGAGGAAAAATAACATATTTTCAAATCAACTGGTGCCAGCTGCTGTATACTACAGAAGAAGTTGTGTAGTTCTTTCCAGTCTGCCCACAGTGTTCTCTGCTGCCACCTTTGTCAGGAACTGTCCAGAGCAGGAGCTGACCCCCCTAGTAAAGCTCTCCAGTTCCGGTCAGTTCCTGACATGGACAGAGTTGACAGCAGAGAACACTGTGGGCAAACTGGAAAGAACTACACAACTTCCTCTAGTCCATACAACAGGTCATAAGTACTGGAATGCTTAAGATATTTAAATAGAAGTAATTGAAAAATCTGTATAACTTTTTGACACCAGTTGATTCAAAAAAAATTTTCCTCTGGAGTGCCCCTTTAAGTAAACCCCTGCGAGTATACGCTCACACCTCTTTAAAAAAAAATCCTGAACAGCAGCCTTAACAGTCTATGCTAGCCCAGAGCTGGTATAGATTTCAACTACAATTTATGCCTGCCAGCCGGCATAAATTGTGTTAAAGTAAGTCCCACCCATTTGGCCAGCGCGGCATAGATCAGCAACATTTTTCAACTTTTTGCCGAATTGCGCAGGTGCAGACTTTACAAAATTACCACTTATGTACAAGTAAGGGAAGCAACAAATGTCTCCTTGCATTTTAAAAGGGTTTGCTTGTTTTAAAAGTGTTTTTACACCCAACCCTCTCAGGCCAGAGATGATCATGTGGCCTGGCTTTCCATTTATGGGCAAACCCTTTTAACTCTTTACTGGCTTTTATGAAGTAAGATCACAGTTGCAATAACAGGTGATATAGCAAAAACTGTTCAATATATGGGGAAGGCAAAAATTCAGATCTCAACATATTTATCAATCAGCCTACTTGTCTGGTTTTTCCCACAGCAACCAATCACAGCTCAGCTTTCACATCTTAACGAGCTCTTGTAACGAGTTCTTGGGGGATTTTCAGGCTGATTGATAAATATGGGCCATTGTCAAGTAATCTTTAGTCCTTGAATGGAATTGCAAACAGTCTATGAGCTGGTTAACAGACAGTCTTTAAATGGAATAGCAGAGAGTTTTTTTTTTTTTATGCTGCATATGATATCCAATAATTACCTTTAACCCCTTAAGGACCAGGCCATTTTATACCTTAAGGACCGGAGCGTTTTTTGCAATTCTGACCACTGTCACTTTAAACATTAATAACTCTGGAATGCTTTTAGTTATCATTCTGATTCCGAGATTGTTTTTTCGTGACATATTCTACTTTAACTTAGTGGTAAAATTTTATGGTAACTTGCAGCCTTTCTTGGTGAAAAATCCCAAAATTTGATGAAAAAAATGAAAATTTTGCATTTTTCTAACTTTGAAGCTCTCTGCTTGTAAGGAAAATGGATATTCAAAATATATTTTTTTGGGGTTCACATATACAATATTTCTACTTTATGTTTGCATCATAAAATTTATGAGTTTTTACTTTTGGAAGACACCATAGGGCTTCAAAGTTCAGTAGCAATTTTGAAATTTTTCACAAAATTTACAACTCACTATTTTTCAGGGACCAGTTCAGTTTTGAAGTGGATTTGAAGGGTCTTCATATTAGAAATACCCCATAAAAGACCCCATTATAAAAACTACACCCCCTAAAGTATTCAAAAAAACTTTCAGTAAGTGTATTAACCCTTTAGGTGTTTCACAGGAATAGCAGCAAAGTGAAGGAGAAAATTCAAAATCTTCATTTTTTACACTCGCATGTTCTTGTAGACCCAATTTTTGAATTTTTGCAAGGGATAAAAAGGAAAATTTTTTTACTTGTATTTGAAACCCAATTTCTCTCGAGTAAGCACATACCTCATATGTCTATGTTAATTGTTCGGCGGGCGCAGTAGAGGGCTCAGAAGGGAAGGAGCGACAAATGGTTTTTGGGGGGCATGCCGCATTTAGGAAGCCCCTTTGGTGCCAGGACAGCAAAAAAAAAAACATGGCATACCATTTTGGAAACTAGACCCCTCAGGGAACGTAACAAGGGGTAAAGTGAACCTTAATACCCTACAGGTATTTCACGACTTTTGCATATGTAAAAAAAATATATTTTTTTTTTACCTAAAATGCTTGGTTTCCCAAAATTTTTACAATTTTAAAAAGGGTAATAGCAGAAAATACCCCCCAAAATTTGAAGCCCAATTTCTCCCGATTCAGAAAACACCCCATATGGGTGTGAAAAGTGCTCTGCTGGCGCACTACAGGTCTCAGAAGAGAAGGAGTCACATTTGGCTTTTTGAAAGCGAATTTTGCTCTGGGGGCATGCCGCATTTAGGAAGCCCCTATGGTGCCAGGACAGCAAAAAAAAAACACATGGCATACTATTTTGGAAACTAGACCCCTCGGGGAACGTAACAAGGGGTAATTTGAACCTTAATACCCTACAGGTGTTTCACGACTTTTGCATATGTAAAAAAATATATATTTTTTTTACCTAAAATGCTTGTTTTCCCAAAAATTTTACATTTTTTAAAAGGGTAATAGCAGAAAATACCCCCCAAAATTTGAAGCCCAATTTCTCCCGAGTACGGCGATACCCCATATGTGGCCCTAAACTGTTGCCTTGAAATACGACAGGGCTCCAAAGTGAGAGCGCCATGCGCATTTGAGGCCTAAATTAGGGACTTGCATAGGGGTGGACATAGGGGTATTCTACGCCAGTGATTCCCAAACAGGGTGCCTCCAGCTGTTGTAAAACTCCCAGCATGCCTGGACAGTCAATGGCTATCTGGCAATACTGGGAGTAGTTGTTTTGCAACAGCTGGAGGCTCCGTTTTGGAAACAGTGGCGTACCAGACGTTTTTCATTTTTATTGGGGAGGGGGGTTGTATAGGGGTATGTGTATATGTAGTGTTTTTTACTTTTTATTTTATTTTGTGGTAGTGTAGTGTAGTGTTTTTAGGGTACAGTCGCACGGGCGGGGGGTTCACAGTAGTTTCTCGCTGGCAGTTTGAGCTACGGCAGAAAATTTGACGCAGCTCAAACTTGCAGCCGGATACTTACTGTAATCCTCCGCCCATGTGAGTGTACCCTGTACGTTCACATTGGGGGGGGGGGAACATCCAGCTGTTGCAAAACTACAACTCCCAGCATGTACGGTCTATCAGTGCATGCTGGGAGTTGTAGTTTTGCAACCGCTGGAGGCTCCGTTCTGGAAACAGTGGCGTACCAGACGTTTTTCATTTTTATTGGGGAGGGGAGGGGGGCTGTGTAGGGGTATGTGTATATGTAGTGTTTTTTACTTTTTATTTTATTGTGTGTTAGTGTAGTGTTTTTAGGGTACAGTCGCACGGGCGGGGGGTTCACAGTAGTTTCTCGCTGGCAGTTTGAGCTGCGGCAGAAATTTTGCCGTACCTCAAACTTGCAGCCGGATACTAACTGTAATCCTCCGCCCATGTGAGTGTACCCTGTACGTTCACATTGGGGGGGGAACATCCAGCTGTTGCAAAACTACAACTCCCAGCATGTACGGTCTATCAGTGCATGCTGGGAGTTGGTTTTGCAACAGCTGGAGGCACACTGGTTGTGAAACACCGAGTTTGGTAACAAACTCAGTGTTTTGTAACCAGTGTGCCTTCAGCTGTTGCAAAAGCTACAACCCCCAGCATGTACGGACAGCGGAAGGGCATGCTGGGTGTTGTAGTTATGCAACAGCTGGAGGCATACTACTTTGGCTGGGGATGCTGGGGATTGTAGTTATGCAACAGCTGGAGACACACTGGTTTACTACTTAACTCAGTGTGCCTTCAGCTGTTGCAAAACTACAACTCTCAGCAGTCACCGACAGCCAACGGGCATGCTGGGAGTTGTAGTTATGCAACCACCAGATGCACCACTACAACTCCCAGCATGCACTTTAGCTGATTGTGCAAGCTGGGAGTTGTAGTTACACAACAGCTGAAGGTACACTTTTCCATAGAAAGAATGTGCCTCCAGCTGTTGCAAAACTACAAGTCCCAGCATGCCCATAAGGGCATGCTGGGAGTTGTGGTGGTCTGCCTCCTGCTGTTGCATAACTACAGCTCCCAGCATGCCCTTTTTGCATGCTGGGAGCTGTTGCTAAGCAACAGCAGGAGGCTGTCCCTCACCTCCAACGATCCTCTCCGCACAGGTCAGTCCCTCGTCGTCTCCGCCGCCGCCGCTGCTCCTGGGGCCCCGCTCCCAACAGGGACGCCGGGGATCGGGGTCCCCAGCACCGGGGGTCGTCTTCCCGCACCCGCTCACGTCCTCCGGAAGAGGGGCGGAGCGGGTTGCGGGAGTGACACCCGCAGCAGGCGCCCTGATTGGTCGGCCGGTAATCCGGCCGACGAATCAGGGCGATCGTGAGGTGGCACCAGTGCCACCTCACCCCTGCTGGCTCTGGCTGATCGGGGCCGTCTCTGACGGCCCCGATCAGCCAATAATTCCGGGTCACCGGGTCACTGGAGACCCGATTGACCCGGAATCCGCCGCAGATCGCTGGACTGAATTGTCCAGCGATCTGCGGCCATCGCCGACATGGGGGGTCATAATGACCCCCCTGGGCGATATGCCCCGATGCCTGCTGAACGATTTCAGCAGGCATCGGGGACCGGCTCCGCTCCAGATGGTTGCGGGGGGCCAGTAAAACACATGACGTTCTCATACGTCATGTGTCCTTAAGGACTCGGAAATGGAGACGTATGAGAACGTCATGTGTCCTTAAGGGGTTAAAGGGGTACTCCACTGGAAAACATTTTTTTTTTTTTTTAAAGTAACTGGTGCTAGAAAGTTAAACAGATTTGTAAATTACTTCTATTTAAAAATCATAATCCTTCCAGTACTTGTCATCTGCTGTATGCTCCACATGAAGTACTTTCCTTTTTGAATTTCCTTTCTGTCTGACAACATGCTCTCTTGCTGACACTTCTGTCCATGTCAGGAACTCTCCAGAGTAGGAGCAAATCCCCAGAGAAAACCGATCCTGCTCTGGACAGTTCCTGACATGGGCAGAGGTGTCAGCAGAGAGCACTGTGTACAGACAGAAAGGAAATTCAAAAAGAAAATAACTTCCTGTGGTGCATATGGAAGCTGATAGGTACTAGAAGGATTAAGATTTTTAAATAGAAGTAATTTACAAATCTGTTTAACTTTCTGGCACCAGTTGATGTAAAAAAAAATGTTTTCCAGCGGAGTACCCCTTTAAAGGGAATTTGTCAGCTGAAATTTACATTTCAAATTGCTGGCACTGGTTGGGCCCAATAACACTGCATATTTTCTGAATGAAATTCCACTTGGAAAATAGGTTGCAGCAGCCTCCCATTATTCTAAATTGAATTCTGCTGCAACATTCACACTATGGAATTTCCGGACCCCAGACTCCGCTCTGAAATGCATTGATGTCTATCGAGACTGCGCATTTCCAAGTGGTTCTAGTGCTGTAGCCCACTTCAGACCGAATTGCTGGGCAGAGATTCCATAGTGTAAAAAAATGAGCCTTTAGTTTGCTACCAAGGCAAGGAGACACATAGGGGGAGATTTACCGAAACCTGTCCAGAGGAAAAGTTGCTGAGTTGCCGATAATAACCAATCAGATCACTTCTTTCTTGTTTCAGAGACCTTTTCAAAAATAAATGAAAGAAGCAATCTGATTGGTTTTTATCGGCAACTGCGCAACTTATCCTCTGGACAGGTTTTGATAAATCTGCCCCATAGTTCCTGTTTATATTCTCTGCTGCCAAGAGTCAAATAGGCATTCCCAAGCCCCTGAATGTCAGCAGTTTGGAACAGGAATTTCAGCTGAAAGCCTTAGAACTGAAGGTAGTGTATGTTTGTAATAGGGAAATACATTGTGAGCTGTATTGGGTACAGGGACAATCTCTGTACACCACTGCAGAATATGTCTGCACTATACTGTGTTGGCATGGGCAATGAATAAACAATACAAATAAATAATATTAATATAGAGCATGTGTTCATCACAAGCTTTATCATCATCCTAGTCATACAGTATGGTGGCCTTCACACTATAAATCTAAGAAAAAGATACATACTCTGATCTAGCTAAGTGGTTACTGAGCCACCATACCCTACTACCAATTTAACGCCTACCAACTAAATGATAAGTGAAACTGATATAATTTTTTTTTTACATTTTTCTATATAAGAACAAACCACATCTTGGCACTAGTGATGAGCAGCATAGGCCATATTCGAATTTGCGATATTTCACGAATATATGGAAAAATATTCGTCATATATTTGCGAAATTCGCATATTCAATATATATTGTTTGTTTTTTTCTACGCGCATATGCGAATATTCACGAATATTGAGCCCTCCGTTTAATGGTATAGGGAACTAATGGGCTAGTGCATTAACTCTGTGATTTTTTTGCCCATTGAAACCAATAGGCCCATTGTGGTTTATGGGGATCTCACGGTATGTAAAACTGTAAGACAAGCAGGAGGGTATTAGCAGTACAGTGGATGGGAGACCGTGCAGTGGTTCAAGTCCCAGGGTGGTACGGAGTGTTACAGTGTTGTGGTTAAACTTTACTTTCCTAGGAAAAGCTGCTGAGTTGCCCATAGCAACCGATCAGATTGCTTCTTTCATTTATCACAAGGCCTCTGCAAAATGAAAGAAGCGATCTGATTGGTTGCTATGGGCAACTGGACAACTTTTCCTTTGCACAGGTTTTGATATATCTCCCCCTATGGGGGAGATATATCAAAACATGTCCAGAGGAAAAGTTTCTGAGTTGCCCATAGCAACCAATCAGATTGCTTCTTCCATTTTTGAAAAGGCCTCTGAAAAATGAAGGAAGCAATCTGATTGGTTGCTATGGGCAACTCAGAAACTTTTCCTCTGGGCAGGTTTTGACAAATCTCCCTCTATGGGGGAGATTCATCAAAACCAGTGTAGAGGAAGAGTGGTACAGTTGCCCATAGGAACCAATCAGATTGCTTCTTTCATTTTTAACCAGGCCTTTGAAAAATGAAAGAAGCAATCTGATTGGTCGCTATGGGCAACTTCTCCTTTGCACAGGTTTTGATATATCTCCCCCTATGGGGGAGATTTATCAAAACATGTTCAGAGGAAAAGTTTCTGAATTGCCCATAGCAACCAATCAGATTGCTTCTTTCATTTTTGAAAAGGCTTATGAAAAATTAAGGAAGCAATCTGATTGGTTGCTATGGGCAACTCAGAAACTTTTCCTCTGGACAGGTTTTGATAAATCTCCCTCTATGGGGGAGATTCATCAAAACCAGTGTAGAAGAAGAGTGGTGCAGTTGCCCGTAGGAACCAATCAGATTGCTTCTTTCATTTTTTACAAGGCCTTTGAAAAATGTAAGAAGCAATCTGATTGGTTGCTATGGGCAACTGGGCAACCTTTACACTGCACAGGTATTGATAAATATCCCATTATGTTCCTCAACCACTCATTCCTTCATTCATACCCAGCCTTACACATTACATCCAGTTTCAATTAACCCCAATACCCATATTTGGTATCCCATTAACCTAGTTCCCACGGTTCAAACAATCAGTTAATTGCCAATTTACCTAGTTCCCATGGTTCAAAGGCTTTCTTAATTACCAAATGACCTACATTTGTCAATCATGAGTAAAAAAGTTAAACCACAACACTGTAACACTCTGTCCCACCCTGGGACTTGAACCACCGCACAGTCTCCAATCTACTGTACTGTCGAGACCCTCCTGCTTATCTTACAGTTTTTCATACTGTGAGATCCTCATAGACCACAATGGGCCTATTGCTTTCAAAGGGCAAAAAATCACAGAGTTAATGCACTAGTCACTAGTCCATTAGTTCCCTATACCATTTAAGAAGGGAGGGCTCAATATTCGCAAATATGCGCATATGCGAAGAGCAGAGAGGGATGATCAGTGATCACTGTGATTGGTACTGTGAACAAAAAAAAGGGAATATTCTTAATTGCGAATATATAGTGCTATGATTGCAATATTTGCAAATATGCGATATTCGCGATTAAAATTTGAATTGAGAATATTTGCGAGCAACACTACTTGGCACATCTATGACCAGTCTGTGTTGCTTTCTGATGATTTAACAATACTATTTACATGGGCACTGTCAGAATCAAAAACTTTTTATATGTTAAACATCTTGGTAAAACATTAACCTTTTTAATATACTTCATAAAAATGTTTGTTTTTACAGAATTCATGGCTTATAAAGTAAGGACTCCTCTAGCACTCCTCTGTGCTCGCTCCTGTTCTATCAGACTGAAGCATGAAAACGGAGAGGAGGGGGTTACAGAGCAGCCTGCAGTAATTGGATAAAGAGACCCAGCACTGCACAGCAGGGTCAGGGTGGAAGTGAATGCATGGTGAGTGATAGCAGGCATAGTGTTTACTTCAGACATGTTACGCCGAGCGCTCCGGGTCCCCGCTCCTCCCCGGAGCGCTCGCTTCACTCTCCCCGCGGCAGCGCTCCGGTCACGTCCTCTGACCCGGGGCGCTGCGATTCCGCTGCCAGCCGGGATGCGATTCGCGATGCGGGTAGCGCCCGCTCGCGATGCGCACCCCGGCTCCCCTACCTGACTCGCTCTCCGTCTGTTCTGTCCCGGCGCGCGCGGCCCCGCTCCCTAGGGCGCGCGCGCGCCGGGTCTCTGCGATTTAAAGGGCCACTGCGCCGCTGATTGGCGCAGTGGTCCCAATTAGTGTGTTCACCTGTGCACTTCCCTATATCACCTCACTTCCCCTGCACTCCCTTGCCGGATCTTGTTGCCTTAGTGCCAGTGAAAGCGCTCCTTGTGTGTTCCTTGCCTGTGTTTCCAGACCTTCTGCCGTTGCCCCTGACTACGATCCTTGCTGCCTGCCCCGACCTTCTGCTACGTCCGACCTTGCTTTTGCCTACTCCCTTGTACCGCGCCTATCTTCAGCAGCCAGAGAGGTGAGCCGTTGCTAGTGGATACGACCTGGTCACTACCGCCGCAGCAAGACCATCCCGCTTTGCGGCGGGCTCTGGTGAAAACCAGTAGTGGCTTAGAACCGGTCCACTAGCACGGTCCACGCCAATCCCTCTCTGGCACAGAGGATCCACTACCTGCCAGCCGGCATCGTGACAGTAGATCCGGCCATGGATCCCGCTGAAGTTCCTCTGCCAGTTGTCGCTGACCTCACCACGGTGGTCGCCCAGCAGTCACAACAGATAGCGCAACAAGGCCAACAGCTGTCTCAACTGACCGTTATGCTACAACAGTTACTACCACTGCTTCAGCAGTCATCTCCTCCGCCAGCTCCTGCACCTCCTCCGCAGCGAGTGGCCGCTCCTGGGATACGCTTATCCTTGCCGGATAAATTTGATGGGGACTCTAAGTTTTGCCGTGGCTTTCTTTCCCAATGTTCCCTGCATCTGGAGATGATGTCGGACCTGTTTCCCACTGAAAGGTCTAGGGTGGCTTTCGTAGTCAGCCTTCTGTCCGGAAAAGCCCTGTCATGGGCCACACCGCTCTGGGACCGCAATGACCCCGTCACTGCCTCTGTACACTCCTTCTTCTCGGAAATCCGAAGTGTCTTTGAGGAACCTGCCCGAGCCTCTTCTGCTGAGACTGCCCTGTTGAACCTGGTCCAGGGTAATTCTTCCGTTGGCGAGTATGCCGTACAATTCCGTACTCTTGCTTCAGAATTGTCCTGGAATAATGAGGCCCTCTGCGCGACCTTCAAAAAAGGCCTATCCAGCAACATTAAAGATGTTCTGGCCGCACGAGAAATTCCTGCTAATCTACATGAACTTATTCACCTAGCCACTCGCATTGACATGCGTTTTTCCGAAAGGCGTCAGGAACTCCGCCAAGATATGGACTCTGTTCGCACGAGGCGTTTCTTCTCCTCGGCTCCTCTCTCCTCTGGTCCCCTGCAATCTGTTCCTGTGCCTCCCGCCGTGGAGGCTATGCAGGTCGACCGGTCTCGCCTGACACCTCAAGAGAGGACACGACGCCGTATGGAGAACCTCTGCCTGTACTGTGCTAGTACCGAACACTTCCTGAGAGATTGTCCTATCCGTCCTCCTCGCCTGGAAAGACGTACGCTGACTCCGCACAATGGTGAGACAGTCCTTGATGTCTACTCTGCTTCTCCACGTCTTACTGTGCCTGTGCGGATGTCTGCCTCTGCCTTCTCCTTCTCTACAGTGGCCTTCTTGGACTCAGGATCTGCAGGAAATTTTATTTTGGCCTCTCTCGTCAACAGGTTCAACATCCCGGTGACCAGTCTCGCCAGACCCCTCTACATCAATTGTGTAAATAATGAAAGATTGGACTGTACCATACGTTTCCGCACGGAGCCCCTTCTTATGAGCATCGGATCTCATCATGAGAGGATTGAACTTTTGGTCCTCCCCAATTGCACCTCGGAAATTCTCCTTGGACTTCCCTGGCTTCAACTTCATTCCCCTACCCTGGATTGGTCCACTGGGGAGATCAAGAGTTGGGGGTCCTCTTGTTCCAAGAACTGTCTAAAACCGGTTCCCAGTAACCCTTGCCGTAACTCTGTGGTTCCTCCAGTAACCGGTCTCCCTAAGGCCTATATGGACTTCGCGGATGTTTTCTGCAAAAAACAAGCTGAGACTCTACCTCCTCACAGGCCTTATGATTGCCCTATCGACCTCCTCCCGGGCACTACTCCACCCCGGGGCAGAATTTATCCTCTCTCTGCCCCAGAGACTCTTGCCATGTCCGAATACGTCCAGGAGAATCTAAAAAAGGGCTTTATCCGTAAATCCTCCTCTCCTGCCGGAGCCGGATTTTTCTTTGTGTCCAAAAAAGATGGTTCCCTACGTCCTTGCATTGACTACCGCGGTCTTAATAAAATCACGGTTAAGAACCGCTACCCCTTACCCCTCATCTCTGAACTCTTTGATCGCCTCCAAGGTGCCCACATCTTCACTAAATTGGACTTAAGAGGCGCCTATAACCTCATCCGCATCAGAGAGGGGGACGAGTGGAAAACGGCATTTAACACCAGAGATGGACACTTTGAGTATCTGGTCATGCCCTTTGGACTGTGCAACGCCCCTGCCGTCTTCCAAGACTTTGTCAATGAAATTTTTCGTGATTTGTTATACTCCTGTGTTGTTGTATATCTGGACGATATCCTAATTTTTTCTGCCAATCTAGAAGAACACCGCCAGCATGTCCGTATGGTTCTTCAGAGACTTCGTGACAACCAACTCTATGCCAAAATTGAGAAATGTCTGTTTGAATGCCAATCTCTTCCTTTTCTAGGATATTTGGTCTCTGGCCAGGGACTACAGATGGATCCAGACAAACTCTCTGCCGTCTTAGATTGGCCACGCCCCTCCGGACTCCGTGCTATCCAACGCTTTTTGGGGTTCGCCAATTATTACAGGCAATTTATTCCACATTTTTCTACCATTGTGGCTCCTATCGTGGCTTTAACCAAAAAAAATGCTGATCCCAAGTCCTGGCCTCCTCAAGCAGAAGACGCCTTTAAACGACTCAAGTCTGCCTTTTCTTCGGCTCCCGTCCTCTCCAGACCTGACCCTTCCAAACCCTTCCTATTGGAGGTTGATGCCTCCTCAGTGGGAGCTGGAGCTGTTCTTCTACAAAAAAATTCTTCCGGGCATGCTGTCACTTGTGGTTTTTTCTCTAGGACCTTCTCTCCAGCGGAGAGGAACTACTCCATCGGGGATCGAGAGCTTCTAGCCATCAAATTAGCACTTGAGGAATGGAGGCATCTGCTGGAGGGATCAAGTTCTCCTGTTATTATCTACACCGACCACAAGAACCTCTCCTACCTCCAGTCTGCCCAACGGCTGAATCCTCGCCAGGCCCGGTGGTCTCTGTTCTTTGCCCGATTTAATTTTGAGATTCACTTTCGTCCTGCCGATAAGAACATTAGGGCCGATGCTCTCTCTCGTTCCTCGGAAGCCTCAGAAGTTGAACTCTCTCCGCAACACATCATTCCACCTGACTGCCTGATCTCCACTTCTCCTGCCTCCATCAGGCAGACTCCTCCAGGAAAGACCTTTGTTTCTCCTCGCCAACGCCTCGGAATCCTCAAATGGGGTCACTCCTCCCATCTCGCAGGTCATGCGGGTATCAAGAAATCTGTGCAACTCATCTCCCGCTTCTATTGGTGGCCGACTCTGGAGACGGATGTTGTGGACTTTGTGCGAGCCTGCACTATCTGTGCCCGGGATAAGACTCCTCGCCAGAAGCCCGCTGGTTTTCTTCATCCTCTGCCTGTCCCCGAACAGCCTTGGTCTCTGATTGGTATGGATTTTATTACTGATTTACCCCCTTCCCGTGGCAACACTGTTATTTGGGTGGTCGTTGATCGATTCTCCAAAATGGCACATTTCATCCCTCTTCCTGGTCTTCCTTCTGCGCCTCAGTTGGCTAAACAATTTTTTGTACACATTTTTCGTCTTCACGGGTTGCCTACGCAGATTGTCTCGGATAGAGGCGTCCAATTCGTGTCTAAATTCTGGAGGGCTCTCTGTAAACAACTCAAGATTAAATTAAATTTTTCTTCTGCATATCATCCCCAGTCCAATGGACAAGTAGAAAGGATTAACCAGATCTTGGGTGATTATTTGCGACATTTTGTTTCCTCCCGCCAGGATGACTGGGCAGATCTCCTCCCATGGGCCGAATTCTCGTATAACTTCAGGGTCTCTGAGTCTTCCTCCAAATCCCCATTTTTCGTGGTGTACGGCCGTCACCCTCTTCCCCCCCTCCCTACTCCCTTGCCCTCTGGTCTGCCCGCTGTGGATGAGATTTCTCGTGACCTTTCCATCATATGGAGAGAGACCCAAAATTCTCTCTTACAGGCTTCATCACGCATGAAGAAGTTCGCGGATAAGAAAAGAAGAGCTCCCCCCGTTTTTTCCCCTGGAGACAAGGTATGGCTCTCCGCTAAATACGTCCGCTTCCGTGTCCCTAGCTACAAGTTGGGACCACGCTATCTTGGTCCTTTTAAAATTTTGTGTCAAATTAATCCTGTCTCTTATAAACTTCTTCTTCCTCCCTCTCTTCGTATCCCTAATGCCTTTCACGTCTCTCTTCTCAAACCACTCATCCTCAACCGTTTTTCTCCCAAATCTGTTCCTCCCACTCCTGTTTCTGGCTCCTCGGACATCTTCTCGGTCAAAGAAATTTTAGCTGCCAAAAAGGTCAGAGGGAAAAATTTTTTTTTAGTGGACTGGGAGGGTTGTGGTCCTGAAGAGAGATCCTGGGAACCTGAGGACAACATCCTAGACAAAAGTCTGCTCCTCAGGTTCTCAGGCTCCAAGAAGAGGGGGAGACCCAAGGGGGGGGGTACTGTTACGCCGAGCGCTCCGGGTCCCCGCTCCTCCCCGGAGCGCTCGCTTCACTCTCCCCGCGGCAGCGCTCCGGTCACGTCCTCTGACCCGGGGCGCTGCGATTCCGCTGCCAGCCGGGATGCGATTCGCGATGCGGGTAGCGCCCGCTCGCGATGCGCACCCCGGCTCCCCTACCTGACTCGCTCTCCGTCTGTTCTGTCCCGGCGCGCGCGGCCCCGCTCCCTAGGGCGCGCGCGCGCCGGGTCTCTGCGATTTAAAGGGCCACTGCGCCGCTGATTGGCGCAGTGGTCCCAATTAGTGTGTTCACCTGTGCACTTCCCTATATCACCTCACTTCCCCTGCACTCCCTTGCCGGATCTTGTTGCCTTAGTGCCAGTGAAAGCGTTCCTTGTGTGTTCCTTGCCTGTGTTTCCAGACCTTCTGCCGTTGCCCCTGACTACGATCCTTGCTGCCTGCCCCGACCTTCTGCTACGTCCGACCTTGCTTTTGCCTACTCCCTTGTACCGCGCCTATCTTCAGCAGCCAGAGAGGTGAGCCGTTGCTAGTGGATACGACCTGGTCACTACCGCCGCAGCAAGACCATCCCGCTTTGCGGCGGGCTCTGGTGAAAACCAGTAGTGGCTTAGAACCGGTCCACTAGCACGGTCCACGCCAATCCCTCTCTGGCACAGAGGATCCACTACCTGCCAGCCGGCATCGTGACAAGACACACCCCTTCCTGAGCAGTGGATGTGAGAATGAGTGAGCAGCAGAACAGAGGGATTTGTGAGTCAAATGCAGAAAAAAGACATGTTAAGCATCTGCATGACCTAGTGAGTAACATACTGTATAAGCATTATTTTTTTTTCTGTAGCAGGTATGCTTTAAATAATATCTGCTTTTTGCATGTTTATTTTTTATTTTTTTATTTTTTGTAAATTATAAAACCCCTAAGAGCCTATGGAGCAAAACACTAAAAAAAATCACGACAGAGTATGTTCTGCTTTGAATAAAATGGCACTGACCACACAAAGCCAAAAAAGTGGCAAAAAGCAAACCAGTTTTCAGACCCCAGAGGAAAGGGGTCCTGGAACCCTATATGCTGATTGACACCAGCCCTGAAGCTGGCATGTATGCCATAAATGTTGGAGCTGGGGATACACTTTTAGCTGCCCTTAAACTAAAAGTGTAATAAGTTATCTATAATTTTTCATTCATATTATATACTGGTTTCACACAATGGAAATATTTTTGTATTTTAGGGTAAATATTATGGCCTGAGATTCTGTCTGATATTTCCAATCAAGAATCGTATGGAGATCAAAGCTTAATTCTCTAAGTGCAAAAGCAGAATTAGTGATTGTTAGTCTCAGCTCTGTTCACCTGCACAATAAAGCCTCTCACTGAACTCTTAGCTATGATTATTCTTACAGCTGCCTCCCCAACATGTTTCGCCAACAACATGGCATTATCAAGGGGCAAAAGGGGCAATGACCTCTTGCTGGGTTTGTAATCTTTAAAGGCTGATAGTAGACATAAAAGTTACATTTTAGAACTATTTGGTGAATGGCAAATTAGGCTGGTTAACTACCATTTGGTAATTTGAAGATAAAGTTAGATCGCTATCCTCCATTTACAAAGACTCTTGTGATAAGGTTTGGACATAATACAGACAGTAGAGGACCCGTGTGAAACCAGCATTATGGAAAATAAAAGTTTTTGCCAGCTAGTTCACTTTTCAAATAATCCCTTAGTATTTACACGTGATACAACCCATCTGATTCACACATTCCCTCATTTTTAATCTGCATTGTTTCCCATGTAGGATTTATCAGAAAGAAATGTTTTATCTTAATCTTCACAGAGGATCATAGAGAGGAGCTCAAGAGACTTATTAATGGAACATTTACTCATAAATAGCAGCATTAATGTCATTAGCAGGCACAAACAGAGCCATTAAGGAGACAGGCACATGGCCAAGACAGGCAATGAGCAGCTGAGCACAGGATTGTATAGTGTACAATAGTCAACAAGCCATACATAAAATGTGTGACCTTTATAGATGTGACAATTCCAGTATTTTAAATGATACATTTAAGTAAATAAATCAACAACATATGAAGCGGTTGTATAAACTATCACAATACAGATAAATAAATATTGTCAAAGAATAGTATAAAATATGTTTATATCTGTTTCCTGCCCACTGGCTTTACAGCCTTTACAAATGGTCCACTAATTTGTCTTAAAGTGAACCTGTCAGATCCCACACAAAAAAAAAAAACTGTTATATGTTACTCAGTACCTCATCCTGATCATGTACTTGTAATTTTTATGTATCTATCACTGATATTTCACTAAAAAATAGTATATTACAGCTGCTCAATGTCTTTTCCATCTTTTCAAATGGAGGGGGCATGTCCTTCTCTTGCCTGCACTGTGATGACCCCTCCCCCTCCCTCACTCAGTCCTGCTCTGTAACCCTTTCCTCTCTAGATTTATGATGTACACACACACACACACACACACACAATGATTATTGGAGATTGCCTGCACTCTACCACAAAGACAATATGGTGAGTGTATGATTTGGATCTTTCTATGTCATTTATGTGTGTCATCCTTAGGCAGTCCTATAATGCTGGGACCTGTAGTTTTGGAATAGTTGGAGAAACAGTGTTTGGATAACTTTTTTTTTTGCAGCAGTGTTGCCTTCAGCTGAGTGCCTACAGCTTTTGCAAAAATACAACTCACAGCATGCCCAGACATCCTTTGACTGTCCAGGCATGCTTGGAGTTGAAGTTTAGCAACAGCTGGAGGGACATGTTTGGTAAAACTCTGTGTTACAGCAGTGTTGCAGCAGGCTGAATTCCTCCTGCAGCCTTGTCAATCAACCATCTCGTGTCCATGACCCTTGGACACGCTCATGCTGCTGTGGGACTCATCAGTGTCCCAGGAAGTATTGGGACCCCTAGTGGTGGGATTTTCAAAGGAGGTTTTCTTTAATAAAATGTAAAAAAAAAAAATTAAAGAAGTATATTAGGAAAACTATTGTTTTGCTAATATGTACAACATATACAAAGTTTTTTACAGGGATCCCAAATTTTGTGCTCATTGACATACAGATTGATTAAGATTTTCTACAGTGACACCCAATTTTTTTTTTTTACCAATTCTGTACAAATTTGTGAAAAGTAATATGTGGCAATATGCTTATTAAAGGGGTTGACCCATTAGAGATAACCCCTTTCAGAAATAATATAAAAAGAGATCAGTCCTTTAGGACAGTGTTCTCCAACTCTGTCCGCAAGGCCCACCAATATTCTGTTTTTTTTTTTAGTTACTCTATTAGAAAAGACAAGAAAAAATTTGAATCCTGGACAGATCACCATATAGTGTAGAAAGAAGTTGTAATTTAATTGGTATATGAAAGTATAACAAATGGTGGCTAAATGGTGAAATTTTTGGTGATATCAGTTAGCTTAAAATTAATTAAAAAGTAGCAATTAAAAATGTTTTATAAATATGACAAATATAAAATGGAACATAAATCTACCATATGTCTGTAAAATGTATCTATGCTGTGCTTTTAGAAAAGCACATAGCACATGTTTGTATACATTCCTAATGGATTTGAGTTTAAATAGTATTAATAAATTCAATCAATCTCTGATGTTGTCAATAACATTCTAGTTGTTGAATAGTAATAAATAAATATATAACCAAATGTCCAACTTGCAGAGGTATATGGGTATCGTAGTCCAAGCTGATCCAAATGGGATAAAAAAACAAAACAACCAAATAGTATTAATCAGAGGAGTTTTGTTTAGTTCCAGTTCTGGGAAAACACAGAGTAATAGGCTATGTTCACACAAAATACTTTGCTCAGTATTTTTAACCAAAACTAAGAGTGGAAATAACACAGGAAACGGTACAATTATTTTAATTATAAATGTTATTTGTATCCGTTCTACTCATTGTTTTGGTTAAATATGCTGACCAAAATACTATTTGTAAACATAGCCATAAAGGCACCCCTCATCTATGGTTCTATGCACCCCTCATCCTCCTTCTTGTAGCCAAACTATATTATTGATCCACTGGCTTTTGCACAAGCAGCAGGAACGGCCGCTGCCAGCAGAAGTTGTCTACATCCTTGTGTTCGTCAGACATGCCACAGGGCTTCTGGGCATTAATAGATGATAGTAATTTATCTGCACTTAAAATTTTGTAAATGATAATGGGTTTGGATGGCAGCACTTCTAGGACAGCCGTTTCTACAGGCTACACACATATCAGGCTTTTTCTCTGATCCCTTTCTCTGTAGCAAGACATTCTTCTCATGTCTGATCATAGACCCTTGCTAGACTATGATTAAGCACATCCACAATGACGCTTTACAATATCACCACCATGCCTAGCACCACCAGTAAGACTAGGGAGCACCACCAGGGAGCAAAGTGCAAAGAGATGATGAAACAGACTATTTAGAATGGACATTTCCACCACGCCATGTAACTGTAGATGATAAGAAACCCACTGACATCTGGCTCAACATCCTATCATCAAACTCTTCCTCCTGAGATGACCGAGAACGAGTCAACCAGTCCATGAGGGCCATATTATCCTACAAAACCACAGAACCTCTGAAAGTCCATGACAACTTTTTCTTGCTGACGCTGTTGCTGCGATGGCAACCACCAGGCACAGAGCTTCTACTGCTACCTGTACTGGGAATGTGGCAAATGCTTACTGAGCTTCTATTGCCACCAATATGCTTATTGATAGAGGACATGGTAGGGGTGCTCTATTTTCTACCCCTTTCTCGGACAACAGTACCTTTAAGAGAATTTTTTTTTTGGGGGAAATATTTCAAGGTTATTGTTATGTTTTGAGATGATATGGCACTCACCAACAGAGAAACTGCAGACAACTTTCACTTTTGACTCTTTTTTTGGAACATGTAAAACAGATATAAATAGTGAAGTAAAATATAACTTGTAATTTACAGCTGCTGGAAAGATGTTACCTAGAGGTACGTCCACACGATCACAATGGGTTACCCACTGTAAGTTACTCAAGCATTTAATTCAACGGGTCTGTCATCAATCTGCAAATCTGCCATTATTGTAGATTTTTGAGGGACCCATTGAAGTGAATGGTAGCGTAACTTGCAGTGCATTTCTCGCAGCGGGTTACAATCAAGTGAACGTACCCTAACAAAGCAATTTTGGAAATCAAGGTATTTCACATGTAAGGTTCAAAATTCAAAATTCCAATTTGCTTGGGTTGTATTTGGCGATTTCAGGATTTCATATAGTATAGTTTAATTTCCACATCAATCCCTCATGGTATTCAAAGTCTCTGCATGCAGTCATCGAATGAAAACCTTTATTGTTTCCTTTAAGTGAAGGAGGTCCTCAGCACATTATGGGTATAATGCAGCTATTAAAGCTCTGTCCTGTAATCAGCAATGCACCTCGGTGCCCATCACATGACAAGGTTAAATTTGTATCCCCTGGAAACAAACAATGGAGTAATTCAGTGACGTCAATGTGAGATTTTGAAAACTTAAAGGATTGATCAAGTATATTGGAAAACTGTAGACCTAATCATCGTACGTTAAAACTGTAGGAAACCTTTAAAAATGATGTCTTACTTATTTCTGCTTTTCAATGTTAGTTTTAGACTGCAAAGAAATTTCTGCCATGATAAATTACTGTTAGGGCTCATTTCATATCACATCTGTATTAAAGGGGTACTCCCATGCTCCAGCGTTCTGCACATTTTGTTCAGAAAGCTCGAAGTCGGAGGCCGTGATCGTGACGTCACGGCCATGCCCCTCGTGGCTTCACAAGTATGAATAATATATATCACTCTCTTGAATATATTGGCTACTATATGATCTTGTATCCTCCTAAGTGAGTATATTGGTTACTATATGATCTTGTATCCTCATGCTGGTTCCAATATCCTTTACCCTCTCATTTCTGTATACCATGCTCTTATTTCCAAGCATACTTCAATGGCTGTGTTACGCCGAGCGCTCCGGGTCCCCGCTCCTCCCCGGAGCGCTCGCTTCACTCCCTCCGCTGCAGCGCTCCGGTCACGTCCTCTGACCCGGGGCGCTGCGATCCTGCTGCCAGCCGGGATGCGATTCGCGATGCGGGTAGCGCCCGCTCGCGATGCGCACCCCGGCTCCCCTACCTGACTCGCTCCCCGTCTGTTCTGTCCCGGCGCGCGCGGCCCCGCTCCCTAGGGCGCGCGCGCGCCGGGTCTCTGCGATTTAAAGGGCCACTGCGCCGCTGATTGGCGCAGTGGTTCCTATTAGGGTTTTCACCTGTGCACTTCCCTATATTACCTCACTTCCCTTGCACTCCCTTGCCGGATCTTGTTGCCTTAGTGCCAGTGAAAGCGTTCCTTGTGTGTTCCTTGCCAGTGTTTCCAGACCTTCTGCCGTTGCCCCTGACTACGATCCTTGCTGCCTGCCCCGACCTTCTGCTACGTCCGACCTTGCTTCTGCCTACTCCCTTGTACCGCGCCTATCTTCAGCAGCCAGAGAGGTGAGCCGTTGCTAGTGGATACGACCTGGTCACTACCGCCGCAGCAAGACCATCCCGCTTTGCGGCGGGCTCTGGTGAAAACCAGTAGTGGCTTAGAACCGGTCCACTAGCACGGTCCACGCCAATCCCTCTCTGGCACAGAGGGTCCACTACCTGCCAGCCGGCATCGTGACAGTAGATCCGGCCATGGATCCCGCTGAAGTTCCTCTGCCAGTTGTCGCTGACCTCACCACGGTGGTCGCCCAGCAGTCACAACAGATAGCGCAACAAGGCCAACAGCTGTCTCAACTGACCGTTATGCTACAACAGTTGCTACCACAGCTTCAGCAGTCATCTCCTCCGCCAGCTCCTGCACCTCCTCCGCAGCGAGTGGCCGCTCCTGGGATACGCTTATCCTTGCCGGATAAATTTGATGGGGACTCTAAGTTTTGCCGTGGCTTTCTTTCCCAATGTTCCCTGCATCTGGAGATGATGTCGGACCTGTTTCCCACTGAAAGGTCTAAGGTGGCTTTCGTAGTCAGTCTTCTGTCCGGAAAAGCCCTGTCATGGGCCACACCGCTCTGGGACCGCAATGACCCCGTCACTGCCTCTGTACACTCCTTCTTCTCGGAAATCCGAAGTGTCTTTGAGGAACCTGCCCGAGCCTCTTCTGCTGAGACTGCCCTGTTGAACCTGGTCCAGGGTAATTCTTCCGTTGGCGAGTATGCCGTACAATTCCGTACACTTGCTTCAGAATTGTCCTGGAATAATGAGGCCCTCTGCGCGACCTTCAAAAAAGGCCTATCCAGCAACATTAAAGATGTTCTGGCCGCACGAGAAATTCCTGCTAATCTACATGAACTTATTCACCTAGCCACTCGCATTGACATGCGTTTTTCTGAAAGGCGTCAGGAACTCCGCCAAGATATGGACTCTGTTCGCACGAGGCGTTTCGTCTCCTCGGCTCCTCTCTCCTCTGGTCCCCTGCAATCTGTTCCTGTGCCTCCCGCCGTGGAGGCTATGCAGGTCGACCGGTCTCGCCTGACACCTCAAGAGAGGACACGACGCCGTATGGAGAACCTCTGCCTGTACTGTGCTAGTACCGAACACTTCCTGAGGGATTGTCCTATCCGTCCTCCCCGCCTGGAAAGACGTACGCTGACTCCGCACAAGGGTGAGACAGTCCTTGATGTCTACTCTGCTTCTCCACGTCTTACTGTGCCTGTGCGGATGTCTGCCTCTGCCTTCTCCTTCTCTACAGTGGCCTTCTTGGACTCTGGATCTGCAGGAAATTTTATTTTGGCCTCTCTCGTCAACAGGTTCAACATCCCAGTGACCAGTCTCGCCAGACCCCTCTACATCAATTGTGTAAATAATGAAAGATTGGACTGTACCATACGTTTCCGCACGGAGCCCCTTCTTATGAGCATCGGATCTCATCATGAGAGGATTGAACTTTTGGTCCTTCCCAATTGCACCTCGGAGATTCTCCTTGGACTTCCCTGGCTTCAACTTCATTCCCCAACCCTGGATTGGTCCACTGGGGAGATCAAGAGTTGGGGGTCCTCTTGTTCCAAGAACTGTCTAAAACCGGTTCCCAGTAACCCTTGCCGTAACTCTGTGGTTCCTCCAGTAACCGGTCTCCCTAAGGCCTATATGGACTTCGCGGATGTTTTCTGCAAAAAACAAGCTGAGACTCTACCTCCTCACAGGCCTTATGATTGCCCTATCGACCTCCTCCCGGGTACTACTCCACCCCGGGGCAGAATTTATCCTCTCTCTGCCCCAGAGACTCTTGCCATGTCCGAATACGTCCAGGAGAATCTAAAAAAGGGCTTTATCCGTAAATCCTCCTCTCCTGCCGGAGCCGGATTTTTCTTTGTGTCCAAAAAAGATGGCTCCCTACGTCCTTGCATTGACTACCGCGGTCTTAATAAAATCACGGTTAAGAACCGCTACCCCTTACCCCTCATCTCTGAACTCTTTGATCGCCTCCAAGGTGCCCACATCTTCACTAAATTGGACTTAAGAGGCGCCTATAACCTCATCCGCATCAGAGAGGGGGACGAGTGGAAAACGGCATTTAACACCAGAGATGGACACTTTGAGTATCTGGTCATGCCCTTTGGACTGTGCAACGCCCCTGCCGTCTTCCAAGACTTTGTCAATGAAATTTTTCGTGATCTGTTATACTCCTGTGTTGTGGTATATCTGGACGATATCCTAATTTTTTCTGCCAATCTAGAAGAACACCGCCAGCATGTCCGTATGGTTCTTCAGAGACTTCGTGACAACCAACTCTATGCCAAAATTGAGAAATGTCTGTTTGAATGCCAATCTCTTCCTTTTCTAGGATATTTGGTCTCTGGCCAGGGACTACAGATGGATCCAGACAAACTCTCTGCCGTCTTAAATTGGCCACGCCCCTCCGGACTCCGTGCTATCCAACGCTTTTTGGGGTTCGCCAATTATTACAGGCAATTTATTCCACATTTTTCTACCATTGTGGCTCCTATCGTGGCTTTAACCAAAAAAAATGCTGATCCCAAGTCCTGGCCTCCTCAAGCAGAAGACTCCTTTAAACGACTCAAGTCTGCCTTTTCTTCGGCTCCCGTGCTCTCCAGACCTGACCCTTCCAAACCCTTCCTATTGGAGGTTGATGCCTCCTCAGTAGGAGCTGGAGCTGTTCTTCTACAAAAAAATTCTTCCGGGCATGCTGTCACTTGTGGTTTTTTCTCTAGGACCTTCTCTCCAGCGGAGAGGAACTACTCCATCGGGGATCGAGAGCTTCTAGCCATTAAATTAGCACTTGAGGAATGGAGGCATCTGCTGGAGGGATCAAGATTTCCTGTTATTATCTACACCGACCACAAGAACCTCTCCTACCTCCAGTCGGCCCAACGGCTGAATCCTCGCCAGGCCCGGTGGTCTCTGTTCTTTGCCCGATTTAATTTTGAGATTCACTTTCGTCCTGCCGATAAGAACATTAGGGCCGATGCTCTCTCTCGTTCCTCGGATGCCTCAGAAGTTGATCTCCCTCCGCAACACATCATTCCACCTGACTGCCTGATCTCCACTTCTCCTGCCTCCATCAGGCAGACTCCTCCAGGAAAGACCTTTGTTTCTCCACGCCAACGCCTCGGAATCCTCAAATGGGGTCACTCCTCCCATCTCGCAGGTCATGCGGGCATCAAGAAATCTGTGCAACTCATCTCCCGCTTCTATTGGTGGCCGACTCTGGAGACGGATGTTGGGGACTTTGTGCGAGCCTGCACTATCTGTGCCCGGGATAAGACTCCTCGCCTGAAGCCCGCTGGTTTTCTTCATCCTCTGCCTGTCCCCGAACAGCCTTGGTCTCTGATTGGTATGGATTTTATTACTGATTTACCCCCTTCCCGTGGCAACACTGTTATTTGGGTGGTCGTTGATCGATTCTCCAAAATGGCACATTTCATCCCTCTTCCTGGTCTTCCTTCTGCGCCTCAGTTGGCTAAACAATTTTTTGTACACATTTTTCGTCTTCACGGGTTGCCTACGCAGATTGTCTCGGATAGAGGGGTCCAATTCGTGTCTAAATTCTGGAGAGCTCTCTGTAAACAACTCAAGATTAAATTAAATTTTTCCTCTGCATATCATCCCCAGTCCAATGGACAAGTAGAAAGAATTAACCAGATCCTGGGTGATTATTTGCGACATTTTGTTTCCTCCCGCCAGGATGACTGGGCAGATCTCCTTCCATGGGCCGAATTCTCGTATAACTTCAGGGTCTCTGAATCTTCCTCCAAATCCCCATTTTTCGTGGTGTACGGCCGTCACCCTCTTCCCCCCCTCCCTACCCCCTTGCCCTCTGGTCTGCCCGCTGTGGATGAAATTTCTCGTGACCTTTCCATTATATGGAGAGAGACCCAAAATTCTCTCTTACAGGCTTCTTCACGCATGAAGAGGTTCGCGGATAAGAAAAGAAGAGCTCCCCCCGTTTTTTCCCCTGGAGACAAGGTATGGCTCTCCGCTAAATATGTCCGCTTCCGTGTCCCTAGCTACAAGTTGGGACCACGCTATCTTGGTCCTTTCAAAATTTTGTGTCAAATTAATCCTGTCTCTTATAAACTTCTTCTTCCTCCTTCTCTTCGTATCCCTAATGCCTTTCACGTCTCTCTTCTCAAACCACTCATCCTCAACCGTTTTTCTCCCAAATCTGTTCCTCCCACTCCTGTTTCCGGCTCCTCGGACGTCTTCTCGGTCAAGGAAATTTTGGCTGCCAAAAAGGTCAGAGGGAAAAATTTTTTTTTAGTAGACTGGGAGGGTTGTGGTCCTGAAGAGAGATCCTGGGAACCTGAGGACAACATCCTTGACAAAAGTCTGCTCCTCAGGTTCTCAGGCTCCAAGAAGAGGGGGAGACCCAAGGGGGGGGGTACTGTTACGCCGAGCGCTCCGGGTCCCCGCTCCTCCCCGGAGCGCTCGCTTCACTCCCTCCGCTGCAGCCCTCCGGTCACGTCCTCTGACCCGGGGCGCTGCGATCCTGCTGCCAGCCGGGATGCGATTCGCGATGCGGGTAGCGCCCGCTCGCGATGCGCACCCCGGCTCCCCTACCTGACTCGCTCCCCGTCTGTTCTGTCCCGGCGCGCGCGGCCCCGCTCCCTAGGGCGCGCGCGCGCCGGGTCTCTGCGATTTAAAGGGCCACTGCGCCGCTGATTGGCGCAGTGGTTCCTATTAGGGTTTTCACCTGTGCACTTCCCTATATTACCTCACTTCCCTTGCACTCCCTTGCCGGATCTTGTTGCCTTAGTGCCAGTGAAAGCGTTCCTTGTGTGTTCCTTGCCAGTGTTTCCAGACCTTCTGCCGTTGCCCCTGACTACGATCCTTGCTGCCTGCCCCGACCTTCTGCTACGTCCGACCTTGCTTCTGCCTACTCCCTTGTACCGCGCCTATCTTCAGCAGCCAGAGAGGTGAGCCGTTGCTAGTGGATACGACCTGGTCACTACCGCCGCAGCAAGACCATCCCGCTTTGCGGCGGGCTCTGGTGAAAACCAGTAGTGGCTTAGAACCGGTCCACTAGCACGGTCCACGCCAATCCCTCTCTGGCACAGAGGGTCCACTACCTGCCAGCCGGCATCGTGAGAGGCTGTTTCTCTCTGGGAAGTAACTGAACTATTCATATACTGCAGCAAGACTGATGGACTATTACTCTTTCTATCATGCATATCCTCTTGCAATATGATGATTTTTCCTTATGTTTTGCATATCTTTCTGCAGTATTATTGTTACCTAATTGCTTTGTATGTGTCTTTATATGGACAATTCTACTCTCACTAATAAGTTTATACTGAGATGTACCCCTGTATCTATTATGTGTATTGCACTGATAGGATTCATCATGATTTATGATTGTACAAGAATGATAGCATGCACTCACTGCTGGTACTGTGTCTAGGCGTCCGAAGGTTCGGGATCACGGGGCAGCATAATCAGTATGTGCCAAAGTGCTCAGAGCCTGGACCTTCGGACGCCTAGACAAGTCCCAGTGGTGAGTGCATGCTATTGTTCTTGTATTGTGTTGCTTACTGATACTATATCTGGTTGGCGTGCACACTGCAGATGTCATTTACAGTGTGCTGCTGGATTCACGCATAGAACGGCTTGAAGCTCCCTGTTAACCAACTCTGAAATATTTGTGTGTAGTTGGGAGTGCTATGTCCTATGTTCTTCTGCCACAGTATATTGATTTATGATTATGTTTGCTGCAATATTTACAGCCATACTGCTCCAGTTATCTGCAAACCTAGTTTTCACTTGCTATATATTATGTTCTGACACGGTATGAGGTATAGTTGAAGTAGGATGGACATTCCAATTTTCTGCATAGTGTCTTTTTAAACTGTTACCATATTACCTGATGGCCTTAATCCTAGCTTACAAAAAAATGCCCCACAGGGGGTACCAGGGTCATTAGTATTCACAACAATTTTAGGGGAAACCCCCTAAGGGGAACCCTTAAACTAAGTACCTCCTATTAAAAAAAAACTTTTAATGTTCCTATTAAAAGACTTAAAGTGTACAACACAATTGTGAGAAAATAATTCTTATGGTGTAAACTACACTACCAATAGATAAAAAATTAGCCACTGGCCTTTCCTGACGAAGCTGGGGTGCCAGCGAAACGTTGGAGGTGCTGGATAATGATTGGGGTTTTTAATCAGCACCCTTGATCAGCTCCCTATTAGCAGATCACTGTATCAGACAAACAGTGGTCGCTGTTAAACTACTCTATTACTGATTACAGTATATAGTATATACAACAATAACAAAGGGATCTATCTTGGGGCTGTGTTCTTAATCCTAGCTTCACTCCGGCACACATTTATTATTTTTTCATGTTCTTTGTCATATATTTATAATTCTTGTATTGTTTAATTTACAGATATCTGATGAAGATCCGTTCATGGATCGAAACATCATGTGATTGCTGTATTGCGGAATAAAATTACATATACATAACTACAAATGAGTGCCAATTGAGGGTGGAATTAGCAGCAGGGTGAGACAGAATCAGAGGGAGGCACATAGGACAAGCTGCTGAAAGCTCTTTAAGTGTTATATCTTATGGCAGTGTTTGATTTACAGCTTCCACTGCTCAGTGCTGCTCCATGATGTCTATGCTGCTGCTGCTGCTGCTGCTTGTGAGAGTGTGCTATGGGTTATCCAGGAGTAGAAAAACACAACTAAGTTCTTTCAAAAACAGCTCCACATCTGTCTCCAGGTTGGGTGTGGTTTTACAACTTGGCTCCATTCACTTCAATGGAACTGAGCTGTAGAACCACCCCCAACCTGCAGACAGATGAGGAGTGGTATTTGATAGAATGTAGCTCTGTTTATCTAGTCCTGGATAACCCCTTTAAAAGGGGAAAAAGTGTGAAAAATATAATATACAAGTTATAAAATTGCCATAAATAGTGATACCCCCTCATGCCCACGCATGATGTCAATTTAGTAACTGAATAAATAAATTAACATATTATGGATGAAAAACTGACAATTTAAATAACGAAACAATGCATATTATATGGAATAAATTGTAAAAAAGGATTTGTGTTCTGTGTCTGTATTTGATCTATATTTGGGAAAGTGAAGTGTTATGAGGCCTTAGGATTAATTCACACATGTGCCCATATACTAATGTATATAGGGCAGTTGGAACTATTGCTGTGACTATTGCTGTGATTATTGTTAAATGCCGATTAGGCCAACTTCTATCTAAAGTGTATGACCACCTTTAAACACGTGTAGCTGGTTGATGTTTTATGAGAAATGCTTTTCTGAAATAAGTTTATTAAGAAATAGATTAACTAGATTATAGTTTATATAGGTAAAGAATATAGAATTGCTATTACTGATAAAAATGATTCTGTTCATTTCTTTATTTTTCTTCCAAATTCTCCTTAGATTACTGAGGAGATTTATGGGAAGAAAAGAGATAGGAAAATAAATGGCTTTGTACATATTTGTGCTGTTTTGCTGCTGTTATACTTTTTCGCAACAGCACTTTTGACCAATTCTCAGGATAAGTGATAAGATGACTCCATCGATAATGAGAATGGGATCCCATGACAACCCCAGTTGAATGGACCCCTGTTTTCATAATCGATGATGTCAAGGGGTATTCTGTTGCAATGTAATTACAATATTAGACTGATGTCTGTACCTGTGTTTGATGTCTGTTTTTGTAATTCTTATTTGATCTTTGCTCAGATGTTTATTTTTAGCAGCATACAAAATGAGTGTCGTCTCAAGGTTTTTCCAGGTTGCAGTTTTGCCAGAGACATTACAGCAGTAGTCAGGTGTTGAAAGGGAACATGTTTGCTTTAATGGATGGAACAACCACTGAGTGGGGGGGGGGGGCGGATCATTCTCCACAGAGCTGCAGGGAATGGTCCAGGGTGTGCTTCCATGGGTGGGGTAGCTGATGTGTGGGAGAAGGAAAAAGAAACTCACACTTACAAACAAGGGATCTTGGGATTGTAGTTGGAGGGAGGGAACTCCAACAGGAAATAGCCATTTCACAAAAAGAAAGCAGCAATGTTATGGTGGACTCACAACATAGCCATTCAGCCCCAAGACAAGCAAATATCATTCCTAAGCATGTCCAATACTGTCTGGCAGGTAAGTACTAAAGTCACCTTATGGTGGATAACTCCTTTTATCCTTTTAAAAATATTTCAGTTGTTTGCCAAGGTAAAACATTTTCCTTATTAGTAACTTATTGTACATTTGACTCGGCTTTTCCCTAAGTATGAAGACTGATACTTAATAGTGCAGGATTTACCGCTCATTATTTGCCTGATTAGTTTAATAATAATCTCTCCTTTAATGTTGACTCTGAGAAAATACATTAATACTTTTTGAAATATTTGATGCGGCATTTAAAGTTCGGTTGTTTTCATATTGAAGGTTATCAGGTAACAATGAGTTATTATTACTATTGCAACATCACATTGCTTAGCTTTTATTTATGTTAAAGGAGTTTTATGGTTTAAGATGAATAAAACATTAAGATGAATAAAACATAATCACTGTGTATTCAATAACTTTCTAACTTTTCCATATACACATACTGACAAAAAAAAAATTTGTGCACCAAAAAGAAGTTGTTAGAATTAAATAAAACTTATATGTGTGATTACATATATATATATATATATATATATATATATATATATATATATATATATATATATATATTGGTGTGTAATTATAATACAAGAGGAAAAGGATACATTTATTGGGGAAAACTGTACAATTGAAAGAAGGCTCTAGTACCCTGTTGGGCTCATCTAGCTTGGTTAAGTTGGGCATGGAGGTACATAAGATCTATATGGTATCCTGTGGCACATATGTCCACAGATGTTGCAGCTAGGTCTGTAGATCCTGCACCCTCATAGGTTGCCAAAGCTAGAATCCCAGCTGAAGGCAACACACGTGGCTGCTGCATATCACATATCACTGAGCTGTTAGTGTCTATGGGTGACCCACTGTCACATGCAACGGCTCCCCAGATCATCACACCAGCCTGGCATCAAAACCACCTGCCTACTAATATGCAAGCTGAAACTGTTCTGACTCCCTAAAGAGTTCCGGTCACCAAATAAAACTTTTAATATAGTGTTCCTTGTGTAATTAGCAGACACTTTCCCATTCAATTGCTTTTAAAATGATCAACATAAATATGTTTAAAATGTAATAGAAAAAACGACCACCAGGTGGCTCAGTTCTGTTCCCTGCCACAATTAATAAAGTGAGTTTGGTCTCTTCCCAACCTGGCAGGAGACCAAACTGAGGAAGTGCTTCTCTGTACTGAACTTGATTGACAGCTGTGTAAAGCTTCACTAAAAGCTGCAAAGAGCCTCACAGGGCCTCACTGAAACATACACAGAGCTTGAGGTCTTCTATTCATCACAGCACTGCAACCATGTGAGGGCAGAAATTGCCCTATGTGAGCAAGAATAAAGGTATATTACACAGCTTTTTAAAGCTCTGACATTTTTTAAGGGTGGGACAAGTGTTATAAGTAGTTAGAGAACATAGCCTGAGTTAGTTTAGAAAAGTTTATTTCATGACAGGTACTTTTTAAGGCATTGTTGGAAGCCAGCATGGGCAGTATTAAGTATAAATTATGAATACATTGTGATGGACTTGAATGCTGTGGAGGGCAATGAAATGTAGAATAATGGACTTAGATGCATAATAGTCGCTAGGGTTATAGGGAGAGATTTATCAAAACATGTCCAGAGGAAAAGTTGCTGAGTTGCTCATAGCAATCAATCAGATTGCTTCTTTCATTTTGCAGAGGCCTTGTTAAAAATGAAAGAAGCGATCTGATTGGTTGCTATGGGCAACTCAGCAACTTTTCCTCTGGACAGGTTTTGGTAAATCTCCCCCATAGTGATTACAAACATTATTTAGTTTGCCTCTTGTTGTAAAGCCATTAATGGCCACTGCGGTGTTATGCTCAATGAAGTAAACATTTGTGGTTGGATGATCCTAGGTAAGGCAACAGTATGGAAACCATCATAAATGGAGTGACGAACAATATGAGTAAATCTTATACCTGGCCTGACTGTAAACCGCTCATTGTTTTTTTTCCTTCTGTTGTAAAGCCACAAAACAATCCATGGGTTGTTGGACTAAGTATGTCTGGGTAACCAGTTGTCAATACATCTTGTGACATCATAGAGTGCTACAGAGTTATGAAAAGGCTAAGGACTTATTCCAGACACAAGGGCACCATCAGCAGAAAGATTGTGACTCCTGCGGCAATATATGTAAATTGACCCATATCAGGTTACTGCAAGGTGGTTGAAAAGATTGTCATAAAGTAGGCCTGAACATACCTGAAACCAAGAAGATACCTGAGGCCAAATTATATAGAGCATTGTGAGCAATATATTTAGAATTGGGATTAACAATAGTCCAGGACTTGTGGCCTCCTCTGGCTTAAAGGGGTACTCTGCCCCTAGACATCTTATCCCCTATCCAAAGGATAGGGGATAAGATGTCTGATCACGGGGGGTCCTGACGCTGGGGGCCCCCATGATCTCGGCTGCGGCACCCCAGAAATCTAGTGCACGGAGTGAACTTCGCTCCGTGCCGGATGACTGGCGATGCAGAGTCTGTCACGCCCCCTCTTATAGACTTGTATTGAGGGGGCATGGCTGTGACATCATGAGCCTCCGGTTCTGTACCAGATTCTCTAAACAAAGGGGGAGGGGTGGTCCCCATTTGTAGCACAAGTTAACCCCTTAACGCCCACGGACATAAATGTACTTCCTGGTGTTGCAGTACTTAGCGCACCATGACGTACATTTACGTCCTGTGTATGAACGCGAGCATTGGAGCGGTGCTCGCGTCATATACAGCAGGTTCCGGTTGCTAGCAGAAGCCAGGGATCCCCCGGTAATGGCCTACATCAGCGAACGCGTGGATGTCTGCCATTAGCCCTTCAGATGCAGCAATGTGCATGTTAAAATAGATGATTGGAGTTCCCCTCACCTGCCTCCATCTGTCTTCCGATGTCTCCTGCTCTGGTCTGAGATCGAGCAGATCAGAGCAGAAGATCACAGATAATACTGATCAGTGCTATGCAATATGCATAGCACTGAACAGTATTAGCAATCAAATGATTGCCATAGATAGTCCCCTATGGGGACATAAAAAGTGTAAAAAAAATAAAAAAATTGGAAAATGTAAAAATAAAAAGTAAAAAAAAAAGTGAAAAATCCCCTCCCTCAATAAAAATTTAAATTGTCCGTTTTTCCCATTTTCCCCCCAAAAAGCGTAAACATTTTTTTTATAAGCGTATTTGGTATTGCTGCATGTGCAAATGTCCGAACTATCAAAATATAATGTTACTGATCAGGTATGGTGAACGGTGTAAACGTAAATTTTTTTTAAAAAAGTCCCACAAAATGTTGCTTTTTGTCACATTTTATTCCCCAAAAAAATTATAAAAAATTTTCTAAAAGTTTTATATATGCAAATGTGGTATCGGTAAAAAGTACAGATGATGGCCCAAAAACTAGCCCTCATATCACCCTACATACGGAAAAATGAAAACGTTATAGGTGGTCAAAATAGGGTGATTTTAGATTACTGATTTAGTAAAAAAAAAGTTTTCGATTTTTTAAGTGGTACAAAAATAGAAAAGTATCTAGCTATGGGTATCATTTTAATCGTATTGATCCACAGAATAGAGAACACGTCATTTTTACAGTAAAATGTACAGTGTGAAAACAAAACCCTCCAAAATGTGCAAAATTGCAGTTTTCATTTAAATTTCCTCCCTAAAAAATAATTTTTTGGGGGTTCGCCGTACATTTTATGGTAAAATGAGAGGTTTCATTACAAAGTACAATTGGTCACACAAAAAACAATCTATAGATTGTAGGGTCTATAGATGGAAATATAAAAGAGTTATGGATTTTAGAAGGAGAGGAGGAAAAAACGAAAAATTGGCCTGGTCCTTAAGGTTAAAATGGGCTTGGTCCTTAAGGGGTTAATTAAGCCATTTTTTTTGTTCAAATAATGCCAGAATTCTGGCCTATTTGCTGTAGCAAATACTTTTTGCACAAAAGTGGCCACGGACTCAGCTGACCAATTGTAACCTTTTTTTTGTGAAATGTAAATTACTGCAGCTATGTGGCAATATTTTATAGGGGAATTTAGATTCTCATTAAAGTTAATGATGGTTAAGAAAAGTGCGATGTTCTCCAAAGCAAGTGTTTCAACACAAGAAGAAGAGACAAAGTCCCATCTCATTTATTACTGTTACCAAAGGTTATAGTTTAACTCTGTTGATAGAAATCTGCTATAAGACATTCCGTATTGTCCAATTTGGCAAAGAATGTGACTTGGGATGATATAATAATAGGTCAAAAGTTCAGTGGGAAACTTAGGCTCCTTTCAGATGGGCGAATGGTTGCTTGAGACAAGCGCCAATCTAGTAGATTCACATTCACTACAGAAACCTATTATACTGCCTGATCGCTGGTACTGCCCTTCACTTACATAATTGCTGGGATAAGTATCTAATCGAGGGGGTCCTACAGCTGACTCCCCACCGCATAATTTCCAGAGCAGGCCCCCGGCTCTCAGTGAGAGCACATGTTGTAGATCGTATAGTAATGCCAGATTGCATCCTCCCATCTCTATGCAATGCTTTAATGAGCTTTTTGAGCTTGTATGGCCTTTGCCTTGCATCATGGTCAGCTGCACCTCCCCTCTTTGCACAGGAAGAGGTGTGACCAAACAATGATGATTCGTTCGTCCTATGATCACTGGATCTTTTACATGGGGTAATATTTGGCCTGCCTAAAAGGCCCTTCACTCACAATTATAGACAAACACAATCTTACCAAACCATTAACACGCAAACAGTTGTATGTTCTTGTCTGAGCACATTAAGAAAACATCCACACTACAGGAGAAAAAGTAAGTGAACCCTTAAATTTTATAACCTGTAGATACCCCCCTTTGGCAGCAATCACCTCCACAAAACATTTTTAGCAGCTGGAAAATACAGTTGGACAATGTTGAGGAGAAATTGACCATTCCTGCCAGGAGATGTGTTTTAGTTCTACAATATTTCTGGGATGCCTTGTGTTCACAGGTCTCTTCAGATTATACCACAGCATCTCAATAGGTTTAGGGTCAGAACTTCAAAATACAAACCACCTTTTGTATCTGCTCCTTAGTTGATTTTCTTGTGCCTTTAAAGAGTACCTGTTACCAAATAAATGTTTCTAAACTAACTCAAGCTACAATATGTTCCCTAACTACTCCTAACACTCCTCCCACCCTTAAAAAAAATCAGAGCTTTAAAAAGCTGTGTATCTTACCTTTCTTCTTGCTCACATAGTGCAATCTCCCAGCAGGATAAATTTGGCCCTTCCCAGCAGGCATGACATCACTGAAGCCTGCTGGGCGACAACTTTCGCCACTGGTTGCAGTTCTGTGATGAATAGAAGACCTCAAGCTCTGTGCAGCAGCTTTCAGTCTGTGTATCTTTCAGTGAGGCTTTTTGCAGCTGTCAATCAAGCTCAGTGCAGATAAACACTTCTGAGCTTGGTCTCCTGCCATTACAAGCAAGAGACCAAATTCTGATATTTTTACCAGACGGAATGTGTTCTGGCCATAAAGGGAGACCCCTGGTGGTCAGAGTTATACAGCAGAAAAACTAACATAAACGTTTTGTTTTTGTTTTTTTAATGGAAGCCAATTGCAAAAGTTATTTTTTTGGCACAAGGAATAAAATCTTAAAATCATGTGTAATGACAGTGCCCATTTAAGTAATTATCTTGTTTCATCATCCAGCGTCTCTTCAGCTCTACATCATGGACTGCTGCTTTTACTTCCTCCTGTAAAAGGTTTTCAGACACCATTGTTTGTCCTCCTTATATGTGAGGAGTTATAAACTGACAGCCAGCTAACCCTCCCCTCCCCCCTGCAATTTATTGACATAGGAGCAATGTCCAACTTTAACTTTTATCGCAAGAATAGGGTGAAACTGAGAAACCGAGAGATAATGGCCTTACTAATGTATACTAACATGTGGCAATGCATTATAACACATTACTGCACAAAGAAATGCAAATACAAAAACATGTGTAACATAAAATGCTGCTATATAAGTGATGTAATCAGATCAATGGTTACAGATATAGCAGCTCAAAACAAACAGCGAATTACATACATCATAGTGTTTACAAACAGCAAAGACTGCCAACCGCATGACAACTTTGAATACATTCTTCTCTTAATGATTCAGGTCCTCCAGGCCCTGCTGCAGAAAACCAGCGCTCAACCATTAGGCTCCATATACAGATTGGATGAGGTTTTGGTGTTTCCATGTACTGAACCTTTTTCTCCAAATTTAGCCATGTGCATTTGTCCTAAAATGTTCCACCTTTTTAAGTTTCCCGATATTGGATATTCCTATAATGCTTCTGGAAAATATTCTATAATCAGATAAGACAAAAGTGGAGTTTTTAGCTCCAGTAGCGCTCATGTGGCAGCAAATTTCGGGGTAAGCAGCATTTTACTTTTTTTTTTACTTTTAAAAATGATATGCTGATAAAGAACAGGGGTCCTCAGATAGTAGATCACGATCCCAACCCAGACCATGGCACTTAATGTCCAGACCAGAAAGCAGAGCCAGATTATGGGGAGGACACCCGGGGCCTCCATCGTCTCCAGCCAGTTTGTAGAAATAGCAAGAGGAGGCATCTGCTCTCCCTGCATTTGGTTATATCTGAGTGCTGGCTGCAGTGAGGGAACACTCTCCCTTCTCAGTGCTCCCCCTATTATGCGCCTGCACAATTAACACTACCTGTATCATTCTGGTCATGTTAGGCCTGACTAGAAGAGGCCAGAGCAGCAGAGGACCCATGACAGGTGAGTATTCATAGACGGAGACACTCCTCAGACTGGTTCTCCAGTTGTTGCAAAACTACAATTCCCATCAGGCTGTTTATTCAGCACATGACAGGAGTTGTAGTTTTACAACAGGTAAAGAACCACAGGTTAGAAACAATGATTAATAGTGGACATAGTGGGATTGGGACACAGTTCATTAGGGGAGAAAGGACACAGTTCATTAGTGGAGCAGGGACACAGTTCATTAGGGGAGCAAGGACACAGTTCATTAGGGGAGCAAGGACACAGTTCATTAGGGGAGCAAGGACACAGTTCATTAGGGGAGCAGGGACACAGTTCATTAGGGGAGCAGGGACACAGTTCATTAGGGGAGCAGGGACACAGTTCATTAGGGGAGCAAGGACACAGTTCATTAGGGGAGCAGGGACACAGTTCATTAGGGGAGCAGGGACACAGTTCATTAGGGGAGCAGGGACACAGTTCATTAGGGGAGCAGGGACACAGTTCATTAGGGGAGCAGGGACACAGCTCATTAGGGGAGCAAGGACACAGTTCATTAGGGGAGCAGGGACACAGTTCATTAGGGGAGCAGGGACACAGTTCATTAGGGGAGCAGGGACACAGTTCATTAGGGGAGCAGGGACACAGTTCATTAGGGGAGCAGGGACACAGTTCATTAGGGGAGCAGGGACACAGTTCATTAGGGGAGCAGGGACACAGTTCATTAGGGGAGCAAGGACACAGTTCATTAGGGGAGCAGGGACACAGTTCATTAGGGGAGCAGGGACACAGTTCATTAGGGGAGCAGGGACACAGTTCATTAGGGGAGCAGGGACACAGTTCATTAGGGGAGAAAGGACACAGTTCATTAGTGGAGCAGGGACACAGTTCATTAGGGGAGCAGGGACACAGTTCATTAGGGGAGCAAGGACACAGTTCATTAGGGGAGCAAGGACACAGTTCATTAGGGGAGCAGGGACACAGTTCATTAGGGGAGCAAGGACACAGTTCATTAGGGGAGCAGGGACACAGTTCATTAGGGGAGCAGGGACACAGTTCATTAGGAGAGCAGGGACACAGTTCATTAGGGGAGCAGGGACACAGTTCATTAGGGGAGCAGGGACACAGTTCATTAGGGGAGCAGGGACACAGTTCATTAGGGGAGCAGGGACACAGTTCATTAGGGGAGCAGGGACACAGTTCATTAGGGGAGCAGGGACACAGTTCATTAGGGGAGCAGGGACACAGTTCATTAGGGGAGCAGGGACACAGTTCATTAGGGGAGAAGAGGCACAGTTCATTAGGGTTGCAGTGGCACAGTTCATTTAGGGAACAATTACACAGTTTATTATGGGGACAGTAGTACACTTCATTATGGGAACAATTGCATAGTTTATTATGGGGACAGTAGTACACTTCATTATGGCAACAATTGCATAGTTTATTATGGGGGCAGTGTCTTAGCTCATTATGAGACACAGTGGCACACTTTGATATGGGGACAGTGGCACAGTTTATTAGAGTAGCATTAGCACACTTTAATACGGTAAGAGTGGCATATTTCATTTTGGGGCAACGTGGCACACTTTATTATGGACACAATGGTACACTTCATTGTGGGCATAGTGGCACACTTCATTTGGGAAGCAGTGGCATAGGTCATTATGGGCACATTGGCACACTTTATTACGGAGCAGTGGCACAGTTCATTATAGGAACAGTGGCACACCAAAAATGGACATGGTAGCATAATGCATTGTTGAGAGGCATAGTGAAATCATTCATTGTATTGTATCAAGGGCCACAGTGGCATAGTTACTTAGTTCAAGATACAGTGTGTGGCAATATAAAATTTAGGGGCAGAGTATGTGGCAGTATTGTATTTAGGGTACAGTAGGTGTCAATCTATTTAGGGGCGCAGTGTGTGGCAAATATTAGGTGCACAGTGTGACAATATTTGGTATTATTGTACATCCAAAGATATTTGGGCAGCAAACTCTGCATAGCTGAGACATAGCTGGAAGAAGCCTTCATGACAGTCTGGACTAAATAATAAATAATAATAAATATAATAAAGAAGAAAAAGAAAAGTGAAATTATCCAATCAGAGAAGAGGCTGCCAGTGAATCTCTGGAAGTAAATGTCTATTTTTTTGCAACAGGCAGCACCTCTTTATTGCATGGCAGTGAGGCCATTATGTGTGAACTGAGTCTTAGCCTTCAGCTCAGACCTTCACCTGACAGCAGACCTGGATTAAAGGATGTTAAAGGGGTACTCCACTGACCCAGCATCCTGAACATTTTGTTCCAAACACTGGGTACGGGCTGCGGGGGTTGTGACATCACGTGTCCCACCCCCTGGTGATGTCACACCACACCCCCTCAATGCAAGTCTGTGGGAGGGGGCGTGGTGGCTGTGGGGGTTTTGACATCACGTGTCCCACCCCCTGGTGATGTCACACCACACCCCCTCAAAGCAAGTCTGTGGGAGGGAGCGTGGTGGCTGTGGGGATTTTGACATCACAGCCACACCCCCTCATGATGTCACACCACACCCCCTCAATGCAAGTCTATGGGAGGGGGCGTGGTGGCTGCGGGGGTTTTGACATCACAGCCACAACCCCTTGTGACGTCCCACCAGGCCTCCCCAAAGCAAGTCTATGGGAGGGGGCGTGGCAGCCACCATGCCCCCTTCCATAGACTTGCATTGAGGGGGCCTGGTGGGACGTCACGAGGAGGTGGGGCCATGACGTCATTACCCCCGCAGACCACACCCAGCATTTGGAACAAAATGTTCCGAACTCTGGGGCAGTGGAGTATCCCTTTAACTAAAAGTATATGAGCCCCCCTTGATATAGCACACACTGATCGGATAATCAGAAGTACAAATCATTGGTAATTTCCAAAGTTTTTTTTATCACTTGTTGCTATAAATGTTAAGAGAATTGTTTTTTTATGTGACATATATTTACTAGATGATAGATATTACACTCATGGCACAAGCTTTATGATACATTGGGTAGGAAAAACAGACCTATCATTTTCATTGGATAAAATAAGTCAGGTTAACGTTTGTACCATCTACCTTAGAAGCCCTATGCACGTAGCACAATGTGTTCTGTATGTTTGGATATGGTATTGCTGTGTGGCCAGGATCAGGTCAGCACATTGTGACTATTTGTGTATATGTCTTGTCTCACAGATCGTTCCCCTTCAGTACCTCTCACGTTCTGTGCCTTGCCCTAGCAAAATTTTCAGACCAGGATGTCATGGATAGTTAAGCGTAAACAAATAACACAGTTACTTATAGAACTTTGGAAATATGAGTCCTGAACACTATTAACCACTGTGGTGTATACTATAGTAACATATTATGGCAGTGTTCACACTCACAACAAATACAGAACAGTATTGTAATTATATGGACTGTGTACATTATCTCTTGTTCTCTTCTCCATAGATTATAAGGAGAGTAAGAGGAGCTGGAATTTTATGGCTTTTTATTTTTTTTATATTTTTTGTTTGTTTGTTTTGTTTTTCTGGCCCTGGGACTTTGTTGCCATGAGCAATTTTAAAGGTGAATCTTTAGTTCTTTAGGAGCCCAAAGTGAATTCCATTAAATTATGGTAGCATCCTGGTGTACATTTTTAATTGGGTTCCAGAAGACTCAAAGCCCTGTTCATTTTGGATTGAGTTAACCTATGCAGCTAAACCTTCCAACAATTGCTACAATGTTAACAAACAATAATAAGTAAAACGATAATGTAAACTGTTCCCTACATAAGACAGAAGGAGGGGGTAATAATAATCATTGGGCAATCCTGTTCCAAGATGTGGTAGCTTGTTATAGAATACACCAATATAACCCATAAACCGTATACTATTTATTGTTTAACAGCATAAAATAACAATAACAACCTAGAATTGGGGTCTTTGCAGTATGTGTACCACTGGCCTTTAACAAAGTAAAACAAATTATGTTTAAGACTCTTGTGTGAACCAGATTCATTAGACCAATTATGTAAAAACACCAAGAATGGATGTAAAATTATTGTTCAAGTTTAGAAGAGAAAGTTGCAATGCACCATATGTCGTTCTGCAGCCAATGATAAAGCACACACTATCCTATGCTCACCATGGGCTGGGACACTTCCGTGCTGTGTGTAGTGTGTACATGTAACAGCTGTCAGGGCGCAAAACAGCTGTCATCTGTACACACTGCACAAAACATTGAAGTGTCCCCGCCCATTGTGAGCAGAGGATAGTCTGTGTTTTATCACTGTCTGTACTTTCATGAATAAACAATCAGAATGATAAGGTGAGCTGCCACTTTCTCTTCTACACTTAGACAATATAAGACTTCACAATATATTAGCTGAGCACCACCAATATTTGAGCAAACTGGCTGCATTTTCATTGGTATTAGCACTGGATGTTTTATAAGGTGGTTGTGCCGACTGCTTTTTCTCCGTAATTTATTGTAAACTCCATTCAATGAAAGATAGAAGAGAGTGAATCAAGTCTTTCTACATTGATGTGTAATATTCTACCATAGCTTAAACAGTCAATTCCAGAATTTTGGTAATTCCTGTTTCTGTTCCCTTGTGCTATTTCCTGTGACCTGACTTCAGCTTGTGTCCTGGCCTTACCTTTGCCTGTTGATTATCCTGGCTTGCTTCAACTCTAATTCTAGTTCTGTTTGTGTACTGTGCCGCCCTCTTGTTTCTGACTGTCTGGCTTGTTCCTGGTTAAATATTTGTCTGCTGTTTTGATGCCTTTTCTGGCAGTGTGTTGCTGATATAGCCTGTTTTACTTCCATTGACAGCCCTGTGCACTTAGATAATGGTAGGGACCGTCACCCAGTTCGGGGCCATTATTTAGGCTGGATCATTCAAGCAGGATGTGACAGGGGTGTGGGGCAGGTTCAGTGTGCCCAGTGTGTAGGGACAGTGATGTGACAATACTGTGCTAATGCTGCTGCCATTGCTACAGCTATTGCTACCCCTGATGCCACTATTAATAGCCATGCACAGTTGCACATCTTTTGCTTTGTTCATCATGTCTTATACTTTACTGCTGCTGCAAGAAATACTGACCTAAGAGAAAAGTAAAAAGGATAACCTAGGCGCTTCACAGGGGTTGCGGAGAGTATGCCTGATAAGCTGCTATCTCCTGTATAGGTCCCCATGTCCTATACACTCAGTAGTAAAAACCTTCCATAAAAATATATATAAATGAATAAACGATATAGTGGGCATTAAGTAGAACAAGTTTACAAGGTAATACAGTACTATATTATGCATTTGGAGTATCACAAACTGTATATACACACATCTGGTGCGATGTTCTGCAGATTCCAGGTGCGATATCCTGTCGAATCCACAGTAATCCGTTTATTTTTGGTCCAAGGTGCATTTGATCATAATGTTCTGTTAGAAGTTTGGATAGTACCGATCTCTGTGAAGTGCTGTAGATGGCCTCGGCCGGTGGCGTCTCTACCTTGCTACTTCCTGCCGGAGTGTACGTTTTTTGCTAAAACCTGGCAGAGTGACGTCACTACTTGGCACAGCGAGGGACAGGCAAGATCCAAAGCTTTTCGGAAGCTGAATGGCTTCCTTCCTCAGGGATACGGTGCCCCGTCCTTCACTTGTATATATACTCTCCGGGTAAGGACATCAGCACAATCTATTAGTATTGTAGATTAAAGGCCATTTGTGGCTGAAAACAACTTATCCCCCATCCACAGAACTATATGGGGAGGGGGCGGGGGCATACCGTCGACCTCTCTAGGTTGACGCTACGTGCATTAGCGCTCTCTCTGAGCACTAATGGGGGGTGCCGTTCAGGAGCTCACGGGGGTCCCAGCGGTTGGACCGCCTGCGATCAGACACTTATCCCCTATCCTGTGTATAGAGGATAAGTGTTATAATGCTGCAGATGTCCTTTAACGGTGCTTATTGTAAAAATCCATCCAGTTCAAAATATGTATTGAGTAAATAAGGTGTAATTGTGTTTAATTCAAATATCCATTTGCCCTCTATATGAGACATATGGGCACTGTAGTCCCCACATCTCCAGTTTGGAACGACTCTTTCTATCCTGAAAAAAGTGGATCCCGCAAATGAGGTTTTGTGTTTTTCTTTATAATGTTTTGATAGAGGGTGTCCTTCAAAGCCTCTCTCAATATTATAGCGGTGTTCCCCCATACGTTTGCATAAAAGTCTCTTCATGCGGCCAATATAGATCTTATCACAGGGACATTTTATCCCATATATTATGCCTTTTGATTTGCAATGCGTATGGTTTTAAATTTTTCGCTCTATGTCACTTGCTTCATCCGGTATGGAAAAAAAATGGGATTATTGTTTTTCGTATATTTACATGCTTTGCACTGTCGGCACGGAAAAAAGCTGGGTTCTGGTTTTAGTAGTGCGTTTTTTTTATTATTTATTATTTTTTTATTATTATTTTGTTCCTCAGGGTTGGGGCTATATAGTTGCCTAAATTTCGTGTTTTCTTAAACACATAAAAGGGTTTTGTGAGCAATAGTTCTCCTATTGTTTTATCTTTCCTTAAAGGGGTACTCTGCCCCTAGACATCTAAACCCCTATCCAAAGGATAGGGGATAAGATGTCTGATCGCGGGGGTCCGGCTGCAGCACCCCGCTGTCATTACTGCACAAAGCAAAGTTACTCTGTGCGTAATGACGGGCAATACAGGGGCCGGAGCATTGTGATGTCACTGCCCGCCCCCTTAATGCAAGTCTATGAGAGGGGGCGTGATGGCCACCACACCCCCTCCCAGAGACTTGAATTGAGGGGGCGGGCCGTGAAATCATGAGGGGCGGAGCTGTGAGGTCACGATGCTCCGGCCTCTGTATTGCCCGTCATTACGCACAGAGCGAGTTTGCTCTTTGCAGTAATGACAGAGGGGTGCTGCAAACAAGATCCGGATCAGACATTTTATCCCCTAATCTTTGGATAGGGGATAAGATGCGATCAGACATTGTATCCCCTATCCTTTGGATAGGGGATAAGATGTCTAGGGGCGGAGTACCCCTTTAATAGCTCTCAATGCTTTTGGACTATGCATATCCATATGGAACTATGTTTAGAAAATGTGGTAATTAATGGTATGTGGAGTGTATTTTGTTCACTGTTTTCTTGTGTATCAATACCCTGCTGGACCTTATCTTTTTTGCACACCGGTAATGTATATCTATTTACTGTTTCTTGCTTGTTGATATTAATTTGCATTTGTCAAAGCCTTTACTCACAAATTTTGTACACAGAGCCTCCACCTCCTTTTTGAAATCCTCCAGATCTGTTGCTTTTTTCAACAAGCACCATTAATCTACAATGCTAATAGATTGCGCTGATGTCCTTACCCGGAGTGTATATATACAAGTGAAGGACGGGGCGCCGTGTCCCTGAGGAAGGAAGCTGTTCAGCTTCCAAAAAGCTTTGGATCTTGCCTGTCCCTCGCTGTGCCCAGTAGTGACGTCACTCTGCCAGGTATTAGCAAAAAACTTACACTCCGGCGGGAAGTAGCAAGGTAAAGAAGCCACCGGCCGGGGCGATCTTCCAGTGCTTCTCAGACACCGCAATTGAAACATTATCACCGAATGCACCTTGGACCAAACAGAACATTATTACCAAATGCACCTTGGACCAAAAATAATCGGATTACCTTGGATTTGGCAGGACATCTAACCAGATGTGAGTAAATACAGTTTGTGATACTCCACACGTGTAATATAGTACTGTATTACCTTGAAAACGTTCTCTACTTAATGCCCAATATAGCGCTTATCCAAGAAATACTAACCTACACAAGAAAAATGCTGAAACCTAGAAGACCTCTAAGGAGGCCTCAAATAATTTTCAGAAAATGATCTATACTTATGTGCTTCCCCTACAACCTTAGTGAACTGACACAAGTGCATGAAAAGGAAATCATTGCCTAATAAACCTTTTGGACTCACACAATAATGACCGCTGATCTTTAGGACCTTGCGCACATGGCCTTATTGTTGTATGCAGGTATGGTAAAGCACCCATAAGCTTTTCTAAGTCCATAATGTCCCTCGATATGGCTTATGAACATCTTCAGTTGTCTTCCAAACCTCCCCAGTACATTATATATATATATATATATATATATATATATATATATATATATATATATATATATTATGTCTGTAATTTCTTTCTTTATTTAGTGTGATTTTTTGCTGTTGAACCTTTGAGTTACTTCTTGAAGTTCCTTAACATGAACTTTCTTATTATCACCATTATAAACCAAGAGAAATTAACTGTGTGTACTAAGCTTTAGCCTTGATAAGAAATAGATAAGAAAACTGCAAACTGGGTGTTTTGTAAGATATATGCCAGCTCTCCACATAAGTTTATTATTAATTTGTTGCATTAATACTCCTAATGTGCCCTCTGCCAAATTTTCAGGGCAATGCCCAATGGGGAAAAAGTATGCAAAATAGTTCTCCTCTGGAAGGAAAAAATGTCACCTATAGGTAACTATTATGCCACCTATAGGTAACTATGATATTAACAAAAAATTGGGGACATTTGTGAAACCCTTAACCCTTGACGCAAGGTTGTTTTGATTCTTATGACCAAGCCTAATTTTTTTAAATCTGACATGTCTCTTTATGTGGTAATAGAATGTTTTTACTGATCAAAACGATTTTTAGATTATATATATATATATATATATATATATATATATATATATGCAAAAATATTGTGAAAAATTAGCATTTTTCTAGATTTGAAATTCTCTACATGGTATTCACTGCACAGTAAAGTTGAATTTATCTTTATTATATGGGTCGGTACAATTATGGTGATACCCACAGCTTTTTTCGTTTTCATCCGACCGTATCGTGTGATGTTATTTTTTTTTGTGTGTGACGGGCTATTCTTTTTCTTGGTTCCATTTTTTGCATTACATGCTACCTTTTGATTATTTTTTATTCGAAGGTGAGGCAAGTTTTTTTTTTTAATGGCATTCACTATGTGGGATGAATAACATTATAGTTTTATAGTACAAGTCATTAGAAATGTAGCGATACCTATTATGTATAGGTTTTTAACTTTAAAAAAAAAACAATGTAGGGATTTAGTGACAAAGGCATTTATTTATTTACTTCTGATCGCTGTTATACCTCTAAACTGCTGCATAATAACTATCAGGACCTCACAGGCTTCTGTATTTGGCAGAAAGGAGGCCATCATCTGGTCACTGGCTGCCATGGAAAACATCAGGATCATTCCATTGTGGGGTTGCCGAAGGGTCGCAGGGGGAACCCTCTTCCCCTTTTGACTGGTTAACGACCATGGACGTGTATACTCGTCCATGTGCCATTAACCGGGTATGGCGCGGGCTCCCGACTTGAGCCTGCATCATACCGGCCGGCCCCTAGCTGATTCATGTAGCTGAGGGCCAGCATTAATAGCCGACATGCGGCGGCCACAGGGGCTGACTATTGTCAATAGTAACCGTAATGACCTACAAAATAAATATATAGTGTCATTTTTACTGAAAAGTGCGCTGCATAGAATCGGTAGAACCCAAAATGTACAAAATGACTTTTTTTTTTTCAAATTTTGCCCCACAAATATTTTTTTTTCTGGGTTCGCTGTAAATTTTGTGGTGAAATGATTGATGTCATTTCAAAGTACAATTCGTGGCGCAAAAAAAAAAAAAAGCCCTCATATGAGTCTGTAGGTGCAAAACTGAAATAGAAGGTTATGAGGAAAAAACGAAAGTGCAAAAACGGAAAAACCCGTGGTCCTTAAGGGGTTAAAGGGGAATTCTGTCCAAAGACATCTTATCCTCTTTCCAAAGGATAGGGGATTAGATGTCTGATTGCGTGGGGCCACGCCCCCTCCATTCATGTCTTTGGGTGGGGACATGATGGCCATCACGCCCATTCCCATAGACATGAATGGAGGGGACGTGGTGTGACGTCATGTCTCCAGTTCTGGAAACACAGAGGTTTCCAAGACTGAAGAAGCAGCCCCGCATAGAATGCGGGTGCTGCAAAGAGATCCTTTGGACAGGGGTTAAGATGTTTTTTGCAAGAATAACCCTTTAATGCTATAGATGCAATGGTCAGTACCACAGCATCTATGGGTTTGAAAATGCGGAGATTTTACTGTCAATAAGTTTTTATTGGAAAAAATGCAGAGATTTTAACATAAAATGTATGGCGCAATGAAATTTAAAAAAATATATAAAACTATCAAAATTGCGTTTTGTTTTAGTTTCTTTTTTGTTTGTTTTTATGCACTGCATTAACGGTAAAGCTGACACAGTGGCCCTCTTCTAACAGGTGTTTTTTTTAGTGCACGTTGTTTGCGACATGTCTGCAAAATGTCTGTGCCAGGGCGCACCAGTAAGCGACAATGTTCTAAAAATAATCCACAATCGTGGCAACAAATTTGCATTAGAAACCTACGTATATATTAAGGTTTCATACTTAAAAAGATAATTATGTGACCACAAAATATATGGGGCCTCATTTACTAAGGTTAAGGTAGATTTTGTAGGGTTTTTGTGTTAAAAAAGGGGCATGGCCACCATGATTTTCCCACAAAAAAAAACTTCACTTTACTTTTGGTTAATGAGGCCCATGATCTAAAAATGACCCTACAACACCACATAACCCAATTCCTTTACTTCTACCCTAGGGAATTTTCTTTTTTTTCTGTGATAAATAAAGAAAAATAAAGTTAATTATTTTTAAACCTACAAAAAATATTACCCTACTTTCTTAGTAAATGTAGGCCAAAACCTATATACTGTGGGTCAATACGATTAAACAATGCCCGTATTTACAAAGCTGTTCTATTATTGTACTACATTTTTTATAAACCCAACTTTTTTTTTTTAAGATAAAATACCTATGCTGAAAATTGCCCTATTCTGACCCCTAAAAGTTGGTATGAGGGCTTATTTATTACATTGTGATCTGCATTTTGTATCAGTACTACTGGTGTATATGCGACTTTTTGCTAAATTTTTATTCAATTTTATCTGGGATGTAATGTGACCAAAACCACATAATGTCATACCAAATATGTTTATTTTTATTTATTTTTTTTTGTAAGATGGGAAATGAGGTGTGATTAAAATGTTATGAGGGGAGGGGCTTAATGATATATATATATATATATATATATATATATATATATATATAGAAAAATTTAATGGACAGTGGCACACCAGGTGTCAGCCAAAAAAAATGTGATTTATTCCAAAGACGTGTAGGCAACGTTTCAGCTGGCTCACCCAGCCATTTTCAAGCCACCCCCAGCCATCAGTGCATCCCCCTGCAGATGAGGCAGGTATGATGGGTACACAACTACCTATGTGTCGTGATCTTGTTGCTCTGAAGACGCGTCCTTAGCAACAGAGCAATTACGCAGAGCATCCCCTGCAGACGTGGCAAGTATGACGGGTATACAACTGCTCATGTGTCGTGATGTTATTGCTCTAAAGACATGTCAGCAACAATAACTACACAGTGCATCCCGCCGCAGACGTGGCAGGCATAATGGGTATGCAACCGCCTAAACTACATGTAATCTTTCTGAAGATGTGTCAATAACAGTAAGTACGCACTTTGTGCCCCTGCAGACGTGGCAGGCATGATGAGTACCATGATGTCAACAACTACTAGGGTAGTGCATACCCTTGGAAAAATTGTATGGTAAGTGCTGAATGTGACAAGCTGAACCAAATGCTAATGAATGAGTGACTGACTTGGGTAACATATCCGCTGTAATAATAAATAGCCAGCACTTCCGCTGAAACTAACAGACATAGTAACACAACTGGAAAACATATCTGTGGTTTCAAAGATATCTAACACATGCATGGGGTGACGGCTATAGTAGTGTGAGTGTGCTAGCCAATGAATGTTATGAACCTATCAAGAGTATGCATATCAATTCTAGCATCGACGTCTGTATGTAAACCTATCTATGCCCAGTAAATGATTATGGACGTATGACTGATATGAAAACTAAGAACCTATGTACCGTATAAATGCTGTGTATGACTGCCCAGTGTAAAGAACACAAAAGGCTATCAATACTTACAGAATGCCCAGAATAATGTACCATTTGAATACTATGAGCCTATAAAACAGTCTAAAGCTATGGGCGTATATACCGTATAAAGCTATGAGCGTATGTACCGATATGCGTGAAAGTACCGTAAATGATGAGCGAATATACCGTATAGACCAGGGCTCAAGTCCTAGAGGAACGTGTGAGAACTGAGTTCCTGCACTTTTTTCACAGCAAGAACACCATTCCAATAAGAAGTGGTCCTTCGGGACCAGCTCTTGAGTGTAATTCTTGGATGAGTTCCCTCACTTTTTTTCACCAGGACTTGACCTCTGGTATAGACGATACGAGCAAAAGTACCATATAAACTATGATCGTATGTATAACGTATAGTATGTATACTATAAGCATCTGTGCTGTATAAAATCTACAAATGCCACTAGCGTCCAAACAGCACAGACACCATGGGCACACGAGCATAGATGCCACGAGCGCACATCCCGCACAAACGCCACGAGCACATGAACACCAATACCAAGAGCATATGAGAGTGTATGAAGAGTATAAATACCATAAGCGAATGAAACAGTGTAGATGCAATAAGCGTAATAACAGTATCATGTCGAGAACGTATGAACAGTATAAATGCCATGAGCATATGAGAGAATGAAAGCCATGAGCGTATGAACAGTATACAAGCCAGCTAATGGACAGAATAAATACCATGAGCGTATGGACAGTAGAGCCATAAACATATGAACAGTAAATACTATGTGTATGAACTGTATTATGAACTGTATAAATGCCATGAGCATATGACAATATAAATGGCACACGCGTATGAACTGTATAAATGCCATTATCGTATGACAATATAAATGCCATGAGTGTGTGAACAATATAAATGCTGCATGTATATGAACAGTATAAATGCCACAAGCGTAAGAACTGTATAAATGCCATGAGCGTATGAACCGTATAAATGACATGAACGTATGAAATGGTAAAAATGTAGAAAAGTATGATGAGTATAAATGCCATAAGTGTATAAACAGTATACATGCCATGAGTGTATAAACCGTATGAATGCCATGAGCGTGAATAGCATAAATGCCATGAGAGTAAGAGCAGTATAAATACCATGACCGTATAAAAAGTATAAATGCCATGAGCGTATGAACTGTATAAATGCCATGAACATATGAAATGGTATAAATGCCATGAACGTATGAAATAGTATAAATGCCATGAACGTATGAAATGGTATAAATGCCAAATCGTATGAACGGTAAAAATGCCATAAACATATGAACAGTATGAATGCCATCAGCGTATGAACAGTATGAATGTCATGAATGTGTAAATAGCATAAATGCCATGAGCGTATGAACAATATAAATGCAATGAGCGTATGAACAGTATAAATGCCATAAGCGTATTAAGAGTAAAAATGCCATGAGCGTGTGAACAATATAAATGTCATGAGTGTATGAACAGTATAAATGCCATGAGCATATGAACAGTATAAATACTATGAGCATATGAACAGTATGAATGCCATGAGCATATGAAACAGTATAAATGCAATGAGCGTATGAACAGTATAAATGCTACAAGCGTATTAACAGTATAACTGCAAGAAGATGAGCCCGGATCACCCGACATAGACTCGGGGACACGACGCTCTGATAGAGCTACAGACAGAGCTCAATTGTGGGAGATTTGAAATGCCAGAAACAGCAGCACAGTGTGACCTGCCTTCTTCCGCAAAACATCACGTACAACCTACCAGTAAGTGCAGGGACTTTATATGCCCCTGCCTCCTACACACAATTCCTTAATGCCCTGCCTAGAAGTGCAGGGGCGGAAGATACTCATGCCCCTCAAACAAATACACCCCTCGCACGATAGGCTTAACACGTTACTGAGTACCTCATCCTGATCATGCACATGTCATTTTTTTGTATCTATCACCTATAGTTCACAAAAAAGAAATTGTCACGCACCTGGATGTAGGCTGTCACGAAGCTGGAAGTGGATCCTCCTCCTAAAAGATCTCGAAAAATATCGTTGACGAACTCCTGAAAGACTGCTGGAGCATTACAGAGTCCAAATGGCATGACAAGATACTCGAAATGTCCATCGAATGGCGAAATGGCCCATTTACGAATACAAATCAAATTATATGCCCCACGAAGATCAAGTTGTGAGAAGATTCTGGAACCTCTCAGGTGATCAAATAATTCCAAGATTAGAGGTAGTGGATAGCGGTTCTTTACAGTAACATCATTCAAACCACGGTAGTCAATACAAGGTCGCAAAGAACCGTCTTTTTTCGCAACGAAGAAGAAGCCAGCACAGGCAGGAGAAGAGTACTTCCTGATAAACCCCTTCCGAAGGTTTTCTTGGATGTAGTCTGCCATGGCCTGGGTTTCTGGAACAGACAAGGGGTAAATTCTGCCTCAGGGAGGAGTGGTGCCGGGCAGTAAATATAGGGCAATCGCAGTTAGTTTCAACTTAGTTACATGTACATGGATACAATGGCTGTTACAATGTGGACCCCAGGGTAGGACTTCTCCATTTTTCCAATCCAGCTGTGGGGCATGGAGCTGTAACCAAGGTAGACCAAGCAGGAGAGGAGAAGTACAGTGTGGGAGTACGTAGAAGGACAAGTTCTCCTTATGTGACACTCCGACCTGCATCGACAGGGATTCTGTGCAGCATAGCATGGTACAGTCCGGTCTTTCTCCATTGACCGTAGAGATGTACAGGGGTTTCAGGAGGCGGAACACAGGCAGATGATACTTATGCACAAGGGAGGCATCAATAAAGTTTCCCGCAGAGCCAGAGTCCAGGAAGGCCAGAACCGAGATGATCTCTTTGGAGGGAAGAAGAAGCTGGACTGCCAAATTTAAGCGTGGAGAGGAGGACTTCACATCTAGGGAGGCCTCTCCTACAAACCCTAGGTGTGAGCGTTTGTCTGTGGCTGAGAGCGCAGAGGACAATCCTTAAGGAAGTGGTCTGCACTGGCGCAGTAAAGACAAAGATTTTCGGTTCGTCGGCGAGTCCTATCCTGCTGGGTCAAGCGAGACCGATCCATTTGCATAGCCTCCACTGCAGGAGGCATCGAAGAAGGTTGTGGTGGTTGGTGGAAGAGGTCATGCAGATTCCCTTTCTTGTCGTAGTTCCTCTCGTTGCTCGGAGAAACTGATATATATCCAGGATGCCAATTGTATAAGTTCATTCAAGGTAGATGGCAATTCCTGGGTAGCGAGGACATCCTTCATTTGACTTCATAATCCTCTCTTGAAGGTAGCACAGAGAGCTTCATTATTCCAGGACAACTCTGATGCCAGGGTTCGGAACCGGATGGTATACTCGCCAACAGTGGAGTTGCCCTGAGGAAGATTCAGCATAGCCGTCTCTGCGGAGGAGGCTTGAGCAGGTTCTTCGAAGACAGTGCAAAATTCTGTCAGGAATGCCTGGAGATTAGTAGTGACAACATCACTGCGATCCCACAGCAGGGTTGCCCAGGCCAAAGCCCTTCCAGATAGGAGACTAATGCCGAAAGCCACTTTTGCACGTTCCGTGGAGAACTGATCCATCATGAGTTCAATGTGCATGGAGCACTGCGTCACAATACCACGACAGGACTTGGGATCCCCCTCATATTTTTCTGGAAGCGACAAACAGAGCTCAGTCCCGGAGGAGACTGCAGCAGCTGGAGGCTGTACTGGAGCTAGAGGAGGAGGCAGAGGCTGCGGCAGTTGCTGCTGAGCAGAAAGCAACTGCTGCATCATCGCAGATAGCTGGTTAAGCTGCTGTGCCTGCTGGGCCAACTGCTGTGACTGGAGAACCACGATAGATGCAAGATCCGAGTTATCTGGCAGAGGAACCCCAGTTGGATCCATGGCCAGATCTTGCTGTCACGCACCTGGATGTAGGCTGTCACGAAGCTGGAAGTGGATCCTCCACCTGTGTGGCAGATGACTCGGACCATATCGGGGAGCGGAGTCTAAGGTGCGGCTGGTTTTCACCAGAGCCCACCGCAAGGCAGGATGGGCTTGCTGCTGCAGGCGACACCCAGGTCGCTACCCCCGACATGGCTCGACCACACAGGTAACTGGGCAAGGCGAGGTACCAAAGGATGAGGCTGTAGCGTAGTCAAATGTAGCAGAAGGTCAAGGCAGACGGCAAAGGATTGTAGTAAAAAAAACGTAGAAGGAAGGTCTGGCTACACTGAAATGTTAAGCTGTCAAGGTGCTCCATACCGTCAAAGTCCAAACAATAGTATTCACCGGCTGGTGTTTTACAAAAATATAGAGTTTTTTCTGCGTATAGTTACGCATATTACTGACCTCATCAGTGCATACCGCATAGGTACATCCAAGTATTGTACCATTTAGTACCTGTTAAGCTGTCAAGGTGCTCCATACCGTCAAAGTCCAAACAATAGTATCCACCGGCTGGTGTTTTACAAGAATACAGATTGTTTTCTGCCTATATTGAGGCATATTACTGCCCTCATCAGTGCATGCCGCATAGGTACATCCAAGTATTGTACCATTTAGTACCTGTTAAGCTGTCAAGGTGATCCATACCGTCAAAGTTCAAACAATAGTATCCACCGTCTGGTTTTTTACAAAAATACAGATTTTTTTCTGCGTATAGTTAGGCATATTACTGCCCTCATCAGTACATACCGCATAGGTACATCCAAGTATTGTACCATTTAGTACCTGTTAAGCTGTCAAGGTGCTCCATGCCGTCAAAGTCCAAACAATAGTATCCACAGGCTGGTTTATTAAAAAAATACAGATTTTTTTTCTGCGTATAGTTAGGCATATTACTGCCCTCATCAGTGCATGCCGCATAGGTACATCCAAGTATTGTACCATTTAGCACCTGTTAATCTGTCAAGGGCCTACATACTGTGAAAGGACTGCCGTAAGTAATCACCTGCTGCTAGAACAGCACAGACAAATACTGTTTAAAGAGTAGTGTAGCGTATTGTAATACCCTCATGAATGCACTAAGTATGTCAGGCAGAGAAGTGCCAGGATGTGCACAGAGGAGTGGCAGAGACCTAAATACTTCAGGCAGAGTTGGCAGCAGACTTGGGCCGAGTGACAGCAGGAGTCGCAGCGAGAGGCCTGAGCTCCCGTCATCAGCCAGCGGTCGTGTCTCCACCAGCAACCCATCTGCCGTCGTCGATTGGTTAACACGCTCATCTACATAATCACAAGTGACATCTGACACCCCCAGTCAACAGTCGGTGAGTTCCTCAGACACAACCCTCAGTTGGCATGGCCCGGGAGCAGTCCCTGTCCTCCCATTGCCTTTGTCCTATGCTGTTCCCTCTCCTAAAGAAGTATCTTATGCTGTGGGTTCAGCTCCCCTATTTACTGAGGACGATCTAATAGAGGACAGTCAGCAGCTACTGGACAGCCAAGAAGGGGAGGAGACATGCGCCGCTTGCTCCGCTAGGCGGCCAAGTAGTGATGCAGACAGTGACGTGGGTGGCAGTGTTGCAAGGGTTCAGGGTCCTGAAACAGACACTGTTGGGGAACCTGAGGAGGACATCAGTGACGTGCACACACCTGTGGATGATGATGAAACCGATCGCAATTGGGAGCCGGGTGCAGAAGGGGCTTCATCATCATCAGGAGAAGAGAGTTGCAGGTTGCCCTTGAGGCAGCAAGGCGGTAGCACGGTTGGCAGTCAGTGTGGTGGCAGTAGTGGAAATTCAGGAGCCAAACGTGCCCGGGGGAGACCACCTGCTTCGGGGGAGACCACCTTTCCGGGAGGTAGTGGAACAGGGAGATGGCGCCAGTAGCAGTCAATTACTGCGGACTGCGGGTAGGAAAATCAGCTACTCGGCGGTGTGGAAGTTTCTCATAAGGCATCCGGAGGAGGTTCACGTAGCCACATGCAAGATCTGTCAGCAGAAGCTTCCTGCTACACTCTGTCAGCCCGTTGGTCCAGTGACAGTGTGCTACTCCGCCTCCACATCCTCCACTGTGTCTTAAGCCTCCACTGCCCGGAAGTCTCAGTAGCCCTTCAGCATACCATGTGTGCAGGTCACGGCAGTGTCACGCTGTTCTTCACATGGTTTGCCTTGGCGAAAAAGTCTTGGAAACAATGGCCGGTCAGGGCAATGGAGACGTTGCGCCTAAATCTCATGGCCACATGAGCCCTGTGGGGGCTTGTTGGATTTGGTCCTTCGTACCCACACGCTGGGGTCCGGGACACGCAAAGGTTGTTTTAAATTTCAAATCAAAAAATGATGGCGCTGCTGGGCCTGGGTCTGGAAATTTCAAATTTTCTCATAGGTAGCACCCACTATCCAAAATCTTTTTAAAAAATTTCCAAAATTGTGGTGTTTTTTGGGGGGGATTATGAAGCCCTGCTGTGTACTCGTGCATCAGCCAACTCCAGGCTGTGTCATTCAGCCACTATATGGTGTCCTCATGCTTCAGCCTCATCCAAGCTGTGTCATTCAGCCACTATATGGTGTGCTCATGCAGCCAACACCTCCACACTGTGCCATTCAGCCACTATATGGTGTCCTCATGCTGCCAACACCTCCACGCTGTGCCATTCAGACACTATATGGTTCCTCATGCTGCCAACAGCTCCAAGCTGTGTCATTCAGCCACTATATGGTGTCCTCATGCTTCAGCCTCATCCAAGCTGTGTCATTCAGCCACTATATGGTCTCCTCATGCTTCAGCCTCATCCAAGCTGTGTCATTCAGCCACTATATGGTGTCCTCATGCTGCCAACACCTCCACACTGTGCCATTCAGCCACTAAATGGTCTCCTCATGCCACCAACACCTCCACGCTATGTCATTCAGTCACTATATGGTCTCCTGACACTGATGCCACCACCAGGCTCTGTAATTGTGCTGCTGTGTGGCAGTGATTCTAAAAGCGATGCCGGTAATCTGCATGTTATTCTGAATAACAGTATTATTTCACTAACCCAGCACACTCCATATGCGTTTTAGAACACAGCAAAGTGTTCTATACCCCTATAGATGCTGTATGTAGGCTAGAAATAGCCTTTTTTAATATAGATTGTCCGCGAAAAAATTTGTATCGAAACATACTTTTTCGGAAAATTTGGCGAATCGGCCGAATCAAATTTTTGAAAAGTTCGCTCATCTCTAGTGGCAATATCAGTACCCGGTGAGGAAAGTGGGTGAAAAAAGGAGAACTTGGCATGAGATGCATGGCATCAGGTGGGTGGCAGGATCAGAATAGTAGCTGAGGCAAGTAGGCAGGTTTTTAAAAGTGTTAGTGTGCACGAGTAAGTATTGAGGATAGCGTTCTCTGTAGTAGAACGCTGATGTGACTGGCCACAAGATGGCTGCCGATTATATAGGTCTGTGACATCACAGGGGTGGCTGGCTGCTCATAGGCTGCATGCTGCATGTGATGCAGGGTCATCCCGCCGACCCTTGTTCCCACCTTCCCAGGATTCCTTGCCCCATGTCCTCACATGTGGATCTGCCATTTTAGATGCCTGGCCCTTGGAGCCTGGACCACACTAAATGGAGTTTAATGAAGCGATTTGCGTGATCAAATCGCGGCAATATTAGCATTTGTTATGAATGGAATTTTTCTTGAAATTCGTAACGAATTTGGATTCGTCAGATTTGATTCGCTCATCCCTAATTAGTACAATCGGTGATCTACTATCCGTGAGAGCAGCACGGAAGACGGTAAAAGACTCTTTACTCATCGGGTGGTCCGATAAATGTCCCCAATATCCTGCAACTGCTTTAGATACTGTGATCAGTATCCAAAGTGTTAATGGCAGACATCAATGTGATCGCTATTGTCCAGCATTACCAGTAATTTTCTGGATTTTATGTATAAAGGGAGTGCAGCTTTATGTGCATGATGAAGAAGTATTGTATGCATATTTACGTCTTGTGTTCTTTAGGGGTCAAACTGGTATGTCACTTTTCTGGTGCACAGTACAAAAGCTGCATTTTGCACAAAGAACTGTGACTTCTCTTTGTATTTCCCTTTTGTCTCTTTTAATATAAAATATAAAATGGCCACGACTTAGCGGGAGGGGAAGTAGCCTCTCACTGTTCACAGGGCCGGATTAAGAGGATCATGGGCCTGGTGCTGAAGATTTTGATGGGCCTTTTTATCGAAATATATAAAATGAAAAAGCAACACAAAGCTATTTTGTTTAACACGAATAAAGCACATCTGTCACATGTTTTATGCACATTAAAGGGTACCTCTCATCAAAAAAACTTTTGATATATTATAGATTAATGTATGCAGAATAACTTTACAATTGCATGTTATTAAAAAATATGCTTCTTTCTATTTAATTTTCCACTTTGAAGAAATGACCACTAGGGGTCACCCTACCAGTCCTGGCAGCAAGCATTTCAGACTCATGCTGGAGTCCTAAACACTACGAGCTGCCAGTCTGCTTTGTTCACAGAGGAGAACACTCAGAGCTGCCAGCCTGCTTTGTTCGCAGCCTGTTTGGCTGTGAACAAAGCAGGCTGGCAGCTCTGAGTGTTTAGGACTCCAGCATGAGTCAGAAATGCTTGCTGACAGGACTGATCGGGAAAAATACAATAGAAAGAAGCATATTTTTCATTAACATGCTATTGGAAAGTTATTCAATATTCATTAATCTAAAATATATCAAACGTTTATTTGATGAGAGGTACCCTTTAAATTACCAGGATAGCTGAATATATGTTAGTGCCCAAAAATTGCTGAGTTGCCCACAGCAACCAATCAGATCGCTTCTTTTATCTGATGTTACTAGGAGGATGTTAAACGCTGCTGGACTGCGCTGTTCTCTGCTGTAACACACACAGGCTCTGCGTCCTATGATCCTTCTGCAGTGTAATATAATGAAGTGACTGGCCGCAATATGGCTCCTGATTATATACAGCTGTGACATCACAGGGGTGACTGGCTGCTAATAGGCTGCATGCTGTATGTGATTTATGGTCATCCCGCCTACTTCTCTTCCCGCCTTCCCAGCGTTCATTTGCCCCATATACTGACATGTGGATCCGCCATTTTAGATGCCCTGGGCCCTGCACCGCAGTAAATGGAGTTCAATGAACGATTTGCGCGATAGAATAGCGGCGATATTCGCATTCGTTGCAAATTGTATATTTTCTGAAATTCGTAATGAATTCGGGTTCGTCAGCTCCGATTCGCTCATCTCTAGACATAACTCTTATTTTTCTACCTACAGACTCAAATAAGGGCTTGTTTTTTGGGTCACCAATTATACTTTGCAATGACATCACTTATTTTACCACGAAATCTACAGTGAAACACACAAACAAATATTTGTGGGAGAAACTAGAAAATAAAAATGCAATTTTTAGGGTCTTTCTACAGAGTGCAAACAGTCCCATATTGGGATCGCTTCGTTCTTTTTTCAGAGGCCTTTAAAAAAATGAAAGAAGCGATCTGATTGGTTGCTATGGGCACCTGCACCACTACTCTACACAGGTTTTGATAAGTCTCTCCCATTAGCTTTATTCTATAGGTCCATACGATTACAACAATTCCCAAATTGGGCCATTGACCATGCAGATTACTCAACATTATAAGTGGCGATACCACTTTTTTTTTTTTTGGGAGAACATTTTTTTATTTGAAAAATTAGAAAAGGGATGTGATTCAACTTTTATTAGGGAAAGAGTTAATTAAATGTTGTTGTTTTTTTTTTCGCAGGAAGGGGTCAAGCACACTTGTCTATAACTTCTAGGCCAATCTGTCTATAATAGCTGTGCTATTATAAGCAGATATGCCATTCAGGAGCATAAAAAAGCTAGGTGAGAACTTATCACCTAGCTTTTCCGTGCTCCTGAATGCCATTGCTGCTTATAGCCTATAAGGATAACTTACTATACATTATAGGCAAATCTGTCTATATTAGCTTAACTAATATAAGCAGAAATGGCACTAAGGAGCACAGAAAAGCTGGGTGACAATTTCTCACCTAGATTTTTCATGCTTCTGAATGGCATATCTGCTTATAATAGCTCAGTTATTATATATAGATTTACCTATAACCTTTAGTCAAATCTGTCTATAATAGCTGAGCTATGATAAACGACATGCCATTCAGGAGCATGGAAAAGCTAGGTGAGAAATTGTCACCTAGTTTTTCTATGCACCTGAATGACAAGTCAGTTCATGACTGGTGGTGGTACCTTTTTGGGGGACTTCAGAGGCAGAGAACAATGACCGCCGGTGGGACCTCAGCCGCTGTCACACAGTAAAATTTTTTGATGGGCGTGGGCCAGGCAGGAAAGCAGCACATACCATCCTCTTTCTGACAGGGGGGAGGAGCGTCCTACGATTCCGTGACGTGAGTCATGCTGATCAGGTTACCCAGCCCATGTGACCACCCAGGCAGGGGCCAACTGACAACACTCAGGGCACTCGGACCAAATAAAGCAAGGGCCCCCTGTGAGGCTACGCCCATGACCATACCTCTGCCATGCCCCTATCCCACCCAAATCCCTCCTAATGCCCCAACCTACAAACAAAAGAAAAGAAAAGAAAATATATAACAAGTTAACATAGGTAAGATAATTTTCCATGACCAAGAATACCAGTATACAAGGAGGAAATATATACATCACACAATAACTTGATAATACCGCCATACTGTACTGAATAAAACCACAATACACAGACCAGTATTCCCCCACACAGTGCCCATATAGCAAAAGTTACCAGCTGTACACAGGAACTCAAGGCCTAAATCCCCCCCCCCCCCCCCCCCGTGCCTACTAACTTCCACATTATCTATGAAAAAATAGTGACAGTATATGCCCTTGCCCAGCAGGACTATCCACTATATGGGGCAGAGGAGCAGCCGGTGCCCTGGGGAAAGTATCACTGGGTACACTGGTATACTGGGTACACTGGTATATAGAGTACACTGGTATATAGGGTACACTGGTATATAGGGTACACTGGTATATTGGGTACACTGGTATATAGAGTACACTGGTATATTGGGTACACTGGTATATTGGGTACACTGTATCACTGGTATATTGGGTACACTGGTATATTGGGTACACTGGTATATTGGGTACACTGTATCACTGGATACACTGGTATATTGGGTACACTGTATCACTGGGTACACTGGTATATTGAGTACACTGTATCACTAGTATATTGGGTACACTGGTATATTGGGTACACTGGTATATAGAGTACACTGGTATACTGGGTACACTGTATCACTGGGTACACTGGTTTATTGGGTACACTGTATCACTGGTATATTGGGTACACTGGTGTATTGGGTACACTGGTATACTGGGTTCACTGTATCACTGGGTACACTGGTATATTGGGTACACTGGTATATAGAGTACACTGGTATACTGGGTACACTGTATCACTGGGTACACTGGTATATTGGGTACACTGGTATATTGGGTACACTGTATCACTGGGTACACTGGTATATTGGGTACACTTTCACTGGGTACACTGGTATACTGGGTACACTGTATCACTGTGTACACTGGTATATTGGGTACACTGGATCACTGGATACACTGGTATATTGGGTACACTGGTATATTGGGTACACTGTATCACTGATATATTGGGTACACTGGTATACTGGGTACACTGGATCACTGGGTACACTGGTATATTGGGTACACTGTATCACTGGGTACACTGGTATATTGGGTACACTGGTATATTGGGTACACTGTATCACTGGTATATTGGGTACACTGGTGTATTGTGTACACTGGTATACTGGGTTCCCTGTATCACTGGGTACACTGTATCACTGGGTACACTGGTGTATTGGGTACACTGGTATACTGGGTACACTGTATAACTGGGTACACTGGTATATTGGGTACACTGGTATATAGAGTACACTGGTATACTGGGTACACTGTATCACTGGGTACACTGGTATATTGGGTACACTGGTATATTGGGTACACTGGATCACTGGGTACACTGGTATATTGGGTACACTGGTATATTGGGTACACTGGATCACTGGGTACACTGGTATATTGGGTACACTGGTATATTGGGTACACTGGATCACTGGGTACACTGGTATATTGGGTACACTGGATCACTGGGTACACTGGTATATTGGGTACACTGGTATATTGGGTACACTGGATCACTGGGTACACTGGTATATTGGGTACACTGGTATATTGGGTACACTGGATCACTGGGTACACTGGTATATTGGGTACACTGGATCACTGGGTACACTGGATCACTGCGTACACTGGTATATTGAGTACACTGGTATATTGGGTACACTGGTATATTGGGTACACTGGATCACTGGGTACACTGGTATTTTGGAAACACTGAGATATAATATAGATATTAGATACATAGATCAGTGTTTCCTAACCCGGGTGCCTCCAGCTGTTGCTAAACTATAACTTTCAGCATGCCTGGACAGCCAAACGCATGTTGGGAGTTATAGTTTTTCAACAGCTGGAGGCACCATGGTCAGGAAACACTGAGATATAAGATAGAAATAAGATAGATATGAGATAGATAGATAGATATGAGATAGATAGATAGATATGAGATAGATAGACATGAGATAGATAGATAGGAGATAGATAGATAGATAGATAGATAGATAGATAGATAGGAGATAGATATATATGAGATAGATAGATAGATAGAGAGATAGATATGAGATAGATATGAGATAGATAGATATGAGATAGATAGATAGATAGATATGAGATAGATAGATAGATGGATAGATAGATATGAGATAGATAGAGAGATAGCTAGAGAGATAGATAGATATGAGATAGATAGATATGAGATAGATAGATAGATAGATAGATAGATATGAGATATATATGAGATAGATAGATAGATATGAGATAGATAGATATAGATATGAGATAGATAGATAGATATGAGATATATATGAGATAGATAGATATGAGATATATATGAGATAGATAGATATGAGATAGATATGAGATAGATAGATAGATAGATAGATAGATAGATAGATGAGATAGATAGATAGATAGATAGATAGATAGATAGATAGATAGATAGATAGATAGATAGATAGATACATCTGACAGGGATAGATAAATAGATAGGTAGATAGATATGAGATTAGATAGATAAAGTGTTGCAAAACTACAACTCCCAGCATGTCTGGACAGCCAAAGGCATGCTGGGAGTTGTAGTTTTAAAACTGCTGGAGGCCCCCTGGTCAGGAAACATTAAGAAATTGCCCATTTAACTCCCACTGAAAATTACCTGTTGTATAGGGGGCCGCAGCGGTGGGCAGGGGAAGTCTTCCTTTTCCCCTTCAGCGCGGGCAGGTGATGTAGTCAGCAATGGAACAGGAAGCAAAGCACCTGCCTGCTCCAATAGGGCTGCAGCCTGCACACAGAGGAGTGTGGGGGGAGGAGCATCCCTCTGCTCTCTTCCCAGATAGGCATTGCGGTCACAGCCCCTGCACTCAACTTAAAGGGCCGGAGGCTTACTATTTAAAAAAAAGAATACAGTGCTCTGCAGGCCGGCCCTGCTTCTTACTTACGGCCTTGGGTAACCCAGGGCCGTAAGTAAGAAGCAGGGCCGGCCCTCTTTTTCTGTTAACATATTTATCGTGGGTGCCGGGCGGCCTATGCGGGCCGCCGGGCCTATTTCCATGTAGGGGCCTGGAGCGGCAGCTCCATCTGCCCCTACGTTAATCCGGCCCTGACTGTTCAGCAGAGATTACATAATTTATACAGTAATTGGAGTATATTTTGCCAAAAATATACTCCTGAATAACTAAACCCCAAGGCCGAGGCCCGGGGTGTGAAACCCCTATTTCTTACCCCTAAAATGTAACTTTTATTTATTGATATTAAAAGATAAATCCCAACTGATAAAATTGATTAAAACTGACTACCAAGTGATCCTGGTATTACAATTAATTTGTTATGAAGGAGCAGTCTCCACTTAAATAACTAGGTAGGTAGCCCTGCAGTGGCTATCTCTTGTAAGGATCACACTATTGCTGCCTCTACATGTTTCGCCGCCTCCGCGGCTTTCTCAAGAGGCAATGGTGGAAATGGCAGCTGCCAAAATGGCGGAGGGGGTATTTATAACCCACCCGACCAGATGTCATCAAAATGAGCCCGGTCCTTCTCTCCAATGGAATTCACCATAACAAACGTTATCACAAAAGTTACCAATAGGATGTCATTCGTAATTAAAACCACCTGCATGAGACACACACTCACCAATAAGGAGCCAAGGAGATTTGCTATAATGGAGCCCGGCGTTCTCACGTCATGCCCCGTCATCAGGTAATGCCGATGTTTACTCTTCATATCATCAGTGCGCGCCGCGCATGTCATGTGCCGACTGCGGGGAACTTAGATCTCCGCCGACACTGTCAGATCTATTGCGCCTGCGCTGATACCTCCGCCGATAATCTCGGCAGCGGAGCAGCGCATGCGCTAGAATTTAGAAAATGTCCTTCTCCTGGTTCCCTCTCCAAACAGGCATATGGAGAATGGCTAAATATAAAAACCTAAACCACAATTATAAAGTATAATGAACTATTAACTCATTAGAAAGTAACAGTAGAAGACTGTAGAGAAATGATAATGTAAATAATTAGATAAGTGGTTAATATGTGCAAAATAAAGTAAAATAAAATAAAATATTTACTGAAAAGACCGTGAATGTGAAAGCAACTACAACACTCAGTAAGTACAAAAAAGGAGTGAATAATTAAAGGGGTACCCCGCCCCTAGACATCCTATCCCCTATCCAAAGGATAGGGGATAAGATGTCAGATCGCCAGCAGCGGGACCCCGGGGATCGCTGCTGCAGCCCCCCGCTATCATTACTGTGCAGAGCGAGATCGCTCTGCGCGTAATGACGGGCAATACAGGGGCCGGAGCATCGTTACGTCACTGCTCCGCCCCTCGTGACGTCACGGCCCGCCCCCGTCAATACAAGTCTATGGGAAGGGGGTGTGGCGGTCGTCACACCCCCTGCCATAGACTTGCATTAAGGGGATGGGCTATGATGTCATGAGGGGCGGAGCCATGATGTCACGCTGCTCCGGCCCCTGTATCGCCCGTCATTACGCACAGAGCGAACTCGCTCTGTGCAGTAATGATGGCGTGGTACCGCAGCGGCGATCCCCGGGGTCCCCAGCAGCGGGACCGCGGCGATCTAACATCTTATCCCCTATCCTTTGGATAGGGGATAAGATGCCAGGGGCGGAGTACCCCTTTAATAGTATGACCTCGAAATTAATTATTGGTGAGTGAGATACTTAATCCCCGCACACACAGTGCCGTATGCATATCTACCATATGAGATATCTAATCAATTCCCATCCAAGTGGGTGACATTATTGTCATATTGAAATAATATAAATGATTAAAAAAACGGAATATACAGTATGAAGTACTGATCAGAGTATCATAACTGATACAAAAGGAGAGAAGTTCAAGACAAGACTTTTGGATGAAAAATAAATCAAAAAATATCTTAAAGGCTGCCGCCAACAAAATGATATATATATAACTTCATACTGTGTATTCTGTTTTTTTATCATTTATATTATTTGAATATGACAATAATGTCACCCACTTGGATGGGAATTGATTAGATATCTCACTCACTAATAATTAATTTCAAGGTCAGACTGTTAATTATTCACTCCTTTTTTGTATTTACTGAGTGTTGTAGTTTCTTTCACATTCACAGTCTTTTCAGTAAATATTTTATTTAATTTTACTTTATTTTGAACATATTAACCACTTATCTAATTATTTACATTATCATTTCTCTACAGTCTTTGACTGTTACTTTCTAATGAGTTAATAGTTCATTATACTTTATAATTGTGGTTTAGGTTGTTATATTTAGCCATTCTCCATATGCCCGTTTGGAGAGGGAACCAGGAGAAGGACATTTTCTAAGTTCTAGCGCATGCTCTGCCGCGCTGCCCCGAGCTGTGTAGCTTAGTGTTAGCGCAGTTTTAGCATATTTAGTGTAGTGTTAGCGCAGTTTTAGCGTATTTAGTGTAGTGTTGTGTTGGCGCAATTTTGTGGAGCTTAGTGTTTGCGCAGTTTTAGCATATTTAGTGTAGTGTTAGCGCAGTTTTAGCGTATTTAGCGTAGCTTACTGTTAGCGCAGTTTTAGCGTATTTAGCGTAGCTTAGTGTTAGCGCAGGTTTAGCGTATTTAGTGTAGCTTAGTGTTAGCGCAGGTTTAGCGTATTTAGCGTAGCTTACTGTTAGCGCAGTTTTAGCGTATTTAGCGTAGCTTAGTGTTAGCGCAGGTTTAGCGTATTTAGGGTAGCGTAGTGTAAGTGCAGCTTTAGCATAGCTTAGTGTTAGCGCAGTTTTAGCGTATTTAGCTTAGCTTAGTGTTAGCGCAGTTTTAGCGTATTTAGTGTAGTGTAGTTTGCGCTAACACTACACTACACTAAATACGCTAAAACTGCGCTAACACTAAGCTACGCTAAATACGCTAAAACTGCGCTAACACTAAGCTACACTAAATACGCTAAAACTGCGCTAACACTAAGCTACACAGAATTGCGCTAACACAACACTACACTAAATACGCTAAAACTGCGCTATTTTGTGTAGCTTAGTGTTAGCGCAGTTTTAGCGTATTTAGTGTAGCTTAGTGTTAGCGCAGTTTTAGCGTATTTAGTGTAGCTTAGTGTTAGCGCAGTTTTTGCGTATTTAGTGTAGTGTAGTGTTAGCGCAGTTTTAGCGTATTTAGCATAGTGTTGTGTTAGCGCAATCTTGTGTAGCCTAGTGTTAGCGCAGTTTTAGCATATTTAGTGTAGTGTTAGCGCAGTTTTAGCGTATTTAGTGTAGCGTAGTGTTAGCGCAGTTTTAGCGTATTTAGTGTAGCTTAGTGTTAGCGCAGGTTTGGCGTATTTAGCGTAGCTTATTGTTAGTGCAGTTTTAGCGTGTTTAGTGTAGTGTTAGCGCAGTTTTAGTGTATTTAGCGTAGCTTACTGTTAGCGCAGTTTTAGCGTATTTAGCGTAGCTTAGTGTTAGCGCAGGTTTAGCGTATTTAGCGTAGCTTAGTGTTAGTGCAGGTTTAGCGTATTTAGCGTAGCTTAGTGTTAGTGCAGTTTTAGCGTATTTAGTGTAGCTTAGTGTTAGCGCAGTTTTAGCGTATTTAGCGTAGCTTAGTGTTAGCGCAGGTTTAGCGTATTTAGCGTAGCTTAGTGTTAGTGCAGGTTTAGCGTAGCTTAGTGTTAGTGCAGTTTTAGCGTATTTAGTGTAGCTTAGTGTTTGCGCAGTTTTAGCGTATTTAGCGTAGCTTACTGTTAGCGCAGTTTTAGCGTATTTAGCATAGCTTAGTGTTAGCGCAGGTTTAGCGTATTTAGCATAGCGTAGTGTAAGTGCAGTTTTAGCATAGCTTAGTGTTAGTGCAGTTTTAGCGTATTTAGCGTAGCTTAGTGTTAGCGCAGTAGGCCTTGGGGTTTAGTTATTCAGTTGATATACGGCCTCTTACTACCCCAGGGTAGTTTGTTTAGTTTAAAAATATATTCCAGCTCAGCTTTCTTTAAAGAATTGTCCAGTAAAAGAAAACTAAGCTATTTGTAATGATATGCATTTCTATACCAATATGACCCAGTTAAATAATTTGGGCATAGAATATAAATGAGCCTTTACCAGTCGTCACTCCCTAAAGACAAACTCATAGAAAGTCTACTTGGGGAACTAATCGTTGTTTGTGCTGGGTGCAGACTGTCAAAAGTTGTGACAAAGCAATTCTGAGATTGCTTTTATCCTGACATACAGAGGTGGCTCTAGACTTTGAAAGACCTTAGGCAAAACTCAATCATCGGACCCCCCCCCCCCATCCCCCTCGCCCCCCCAACCTGGGCCTGTGAATTTAATAGAGTGGTGGTGCATAGTATACATTGGTGCTCATACAGGAAGCATGCAGGAATTAGGCCATGTTTACTTGGTGGAATTTCCACACAGAAAATTTTGCAGCCCCATGTCTCTGCCCACTTGCCCTCCCTTTGACACGTCCTACCTAACTACTGGGGAGACAAACCTCCTTCCCATGTAATCTTACTACTGGGGTGACACATTGTAACAAACCCCCTCCTCATGTAATCTCTTTACTACTGGGGTGACAGACCGTAAGCAGGGACAAATAATTCTGCCACACCATGACTACACATTACAGTGAAATCTCTCTTAGTGAACACCTCCCAATAGGGGACAGCTCCCAATAGTGGACAGTTTTTAATTCCCCGTCAGAGTCCCATAAGACTTAATGTATTTGCACCCTCTGAATAGGGGACATTTCCAATAGTGGATGCGGACACACCCAATAGGGGAAAATAGGGGACAAAACACTCCCAATAGGGGACAAGAAGGCTTATGTTTTGGCCCTACCTTGTACACAGGGTCACCTTCTGGAGGTACAGCCAATACCCCAGTAAGGGGCCCAGACTCCCAGGGGGCCCGGGCCCCTCTGCAGCAGCCTCAGCACAGAAGATCTCAGTGGTCTCCTGCTTCTGTACATCCGCCAGCCACATAATTCACCCTCTCCTTCCCTGATCCCAAATACCACTTTATTCCCCTGTGCCAAATCATTTCCTCTTGATCCCTCCCTGTGCTATTTCATTCCCCTTTTATCCCCCTGTGCCACTTCATAAGGAGGGGTAATGAATTTACACAGGAGGTAATAATGGGGGAATTAAATGGCACAGGGGGATCAAGGTGAAATGAAGTGGCACAGGGGGTAAGGGGGGATAATTTGGCACAAGGCATAAGGTGACACAGGGTATAAAGGGTGAATAAAATGATGAGAGGGATAGGGGGTGATTAAACATCACTGGGAGATTGTACTGTAATATTGCTTTTTATCATGTTTTATAGGTAATCACACTCTGCAGTGAGTACAGTACAGTATTCAGACATTTAGAAAGTTTTTTTAGCCTTTTTTTCCCAATAGGGGACATCTCTCAATAGCGGACACTTTTTTTTATTCCCCATGAGTGTCTGCTATAGGGAGATTCTACTGTACATAAGGTGATATTAGGTGACTGCACCTCTAGCACTCCAAACAGTAATAATAACCCTCTTAGTGTCTTACACAATAGAGAGGGTAGATAAGTGGGATGGAAAAGAGTAGGTAGGGCCCCCACATTAAATAGATAGATCGCTCCAGTAGGTAGACAGCTCCTTTCAAATTTATACCCCTATTACACGAGTAGGCAGGTGCCACATAAAGATAGGTCCCCCTATAGATAGCTGCAGCCTCCCATTATATAGTGGTAGCAGTGGCCCCCTTTAGGTAGTAGCAGCAGCAGCCCACTTTAGGTAGTAGTAGCAATCAGCTTAGGTAATAGTATCAACCCTGTTTAGGTTGTAATAGCAGCCCCCTTTAGTTAGTAATAGAAGCACCCTTTAGGTGGTAGTTATAGGAGTACCCTTTATGTGGTAGTAATAGTAGCCCCCTTTAGGTAGTAAAAGCAGCAGCCGCTTTTAGGTAATTATAGTAGCCCCCCGTTAGGTGGTAGAAATAGAAGCAGCCCTCTTTAGGCCACAAGAGTGATTAACAGTGCTGCGTAAATTGTAAGCATTGCCATTCCCCCAGGGGGGTGAGTTTGGAAGCTGCAAGACCCCTCAAGTGCGAGGCCTCAGTCATCTGCCTAACTCGCCTAATGGGAGAGCTGCCTCTGCTGACACACTTTACTTTATGTCAGTGGTAAAAAAAAATTGATACATGAAAAACACCAAAATATTGTGAAAAAATTTGAAAAATGTGTATTTTTTTTACATTTGAAATTCTTTACATGGCGTTAACTGTTTGATAAAAATGATGTTATCTTTATTATGTGGGTTGGTACAATTATAGAGATACCCATAACTTTTAGTTTTTTTATCTGACCCGATTGTGTGATTTTGTGACAGGCTATTATTTTATTGGTTCCATTTTTGCGTTACATGCTACCTTTTAATCATTTTTTTTCCCACAAGGTGACCAAAATCACATTCACATTATATTCACTATGCGAGATAATTAACATAATAATTTTATAGTACAAGTCAGTAGGAATGTGTCGATACCTAGTATGATAATATAGGGATTTATTGGGAAGGACATTTATTTATATTTTTACATCTTATTTAGTTATTGAAATACATTTTATCTTGATACTTTTTACTTCTAATCGCTGTTATACCTCTGTACTGCAGCATCGTATAACTGTCAGTAACAGCCTATGGCTGGACCTCACAGGCTTCTGTATTTGGCAGACAGTAGGCTGCCATAGCAAATATCAGGACCCCGCAATTGCATTGCGGGTTCATCGAAGAGGGCAGGGGAAGTCCCCTTTTTAATCCTATAGATGCAATGGTCAGTACTACAGCATCTACAGGGGTTGAAAATGCAGGGACTGCTGTTATCCTGCCAGTTGTGGCTCCTGCCACTAATTTCCTGCAATGCGTCCTGCAGAGCAGCAAAATGTTGGGATGTACCAGCTGCAAGGATGTACCCATACGCCCTGGGGAGGGAAATGGTTAATGACACACCCCATTTACATTTTTACTAAGATTTTTATTAAGATTTCCTACTAAAAAAGAGAATTCTATGGGGAAAATTTCTCACCACAAAATAGATAGAGTCTCATTTACTAAGGCTTTTCCAAACAGATTCTGTAGGGTTTTTGGGGGATATTTATCATAACCTGTCCAGAGGAAAAGTTGCTGAGCCCATAGCAACCAATCAGATCGCTTCTTTCATTTTTCAAAGGCCTTTTCAAAAATAAAAGAAGTGATCTGATTGGTTGCTATTGTCAACTCAGCAACTTTTCCTCTGCTCGAGGTTTGATAAATCTCCACCCTTTGTGTTTCCTATGTCGTGCGCAGAATTTGCAACAAAATTCCTAAAAAAAACCCTACTAAGTTTCCTCTATACTCAGAAAACTATAGTGGGAGATTTATCAAAACCTGTCCAGAGGAAAAGTTGCGGAGTTGGCCATAGCAACCAATCAGATCGCTTCTTTCATTTTTTATTAAATTTCTTATATAAAAATTGAGCTCTGGAAAACCAGACAGCTTAGAGCAGTGGTCTTCAACCTGCGGACCTCCAGATGTTGCAAAACTACAATTCCCAGCGTGCCCGGACATCTAATTTAGAATTATATATTTTTTTCCTGTGTGCAAAAAATCGAGCACCCTTTTCCAGTGCTTTCCTGGTGCACAGTACAAAAATTGCATTTCTTTTTGTTTAAGCTGCACAATGAATTGTGACTTTTCCTCTTTGTATCTCACTTTTGCCAAAAAGTGGTCAGGACTTAGAGGGATGAGGATGAGTAGCCTCTCACTGTCCAGCGGAGTTTACACAATTTATACAGAAACTGGGTGTAATACCAAGGTGTAATACGTTCTCCATATACCAGAGTGTAACATGTAATACGTTTTCTCACCACAGAAATAATGATGATTGATGATGACTATATGCATTTCTTTACCAATATGACCCAGTTACATAATTTGGGCGTAGAATATAAATGAACCTACACCAGTCTTCTGATCCATAATAAAATGGATCAGAATATTTCTATATACAGTACATCTAGGAACATGTGCTGCATAATAGGACTGCTATAGTGCTGTCTTCCCATTACTCACTGCAGAGGGGCTGATAGAAAGTCTATGTGGGGAACTTATCATTGTTTTCCGCTAGGCACTGACTGGGAAAATTTAAAAAAAATTGTGCATGCCTCCTTTTTAGGCCAAAATTTTGCACGTTTTTAAACTTTACACTTCGCTTACTAAGTGAGGGTGAAATGAGGCATGGCCCCCCAAATCTGGATTTATCACAATTTGCGCTAGAGGGGTATGTGATCAATTTCTCACTCTAAGTCCATCTTTAGGGTGCGTTCACACGTTGGAATTCTCGCGGATGAATTCCGCGAGCGGAACATCGGCCTGGCGGCCGCCGCCGGAAGTGCTTCGACGCTAGGGCCGCGGGGCACTGAGCCGTCACCATTGACGGCTATGCAGTGCTCGCGGAATCCGCGCAAAGAATGAACATGTTCTTTCTTCGCGCGGACATTTCCGCCACTGAAATTCCGCAGTGTGAACGGGTCTCGCGGAAACCCGTTCACACTAATGTTAACGTTCACACCGCGTAATTCCGCCCGGAAATTCCACGGGAATTCCGTAGTGTGAACGGGGCCTTAGTGAGCAAGAAGAGACAATGCTGCAATGCTGAGCACTTATTGCCCATTGTTTTTGTGACCAGTGGGGGTCTTCGCTTTAAGACCCCGTCTGATCAAAACTCCTTATATTTCTTTATGACACATGAATGGTTTTCTGAAAGTACAGTTACACTTTAGCAGCTATAGAATGTGCACAACTGTATTTTATAAGTTACTTATGTTCTATAGCATTGCCCTGACCTGCTAATTCCACACAAGATTAACCCTGCAAGAAGCTACAAGCCAATAGAAAGTTTTTCCATTATATTTGTTATACTGTAGTGTTCTTTTGTTTCATAAAGGTCAAAGGGGGGAATTTATCAAAGCATTTACCTGTTTTTTATGGGTTATTTTTGGTTTATCAATGTGTGCAATGATTTGCAGTGGTAATGGATTTATCAATAGCGACATTTTGCACAATTTGTTGCAAATCTACACAAGCTCAGACCTGTCTTACAAAACAGGCTGTGGGCAGCATTTGTAAAAAGTTGCAAATGGGTTAAAAAGTCACAAAAAAAGTTGAAGAAGCGGCAACATACATAGTGGTGAACCGAAGTGTCGATTCAAAATAATGTGTACTAGAACCATATTTATCACCTGCCCTGCAGGATTTCATAAATTTAGTGCACATACACATTACTACCACACAAATTAAAGGTGTATAAAAACCGTTAACCTACACCACCATTGATACATGATACCTGTTTGCTGAAATAGGGGAACATGAGCGGAGAAATAAATACAGCAAGCAGTAACTATTTCTCTGCTCAAATAAATCTTTAAATAAACGGACATCAAATGGAATCCAGCTGGTCCCCAATTAAGTCAATAGGATCATTCAGGACTCATTGGTGTCTGTTCTGCAATGAACCGTCTGGCTCAGTTTTTTTTTTTTTTGAGTCTGTGATAGAGCTCCAAAAGAGAACTATGGCTCAGATGTGAACTTGGCCTTACAAAGGCAGCCAAGCCAGCAAATTACCCCCTCCACATTTTCTTGATTGTCAAATAGTCGGCCCAGATATATTTGACTTCCCACTTTGGCTGTATATGCCACATTCCCCCAGCAATACACCCTGCTACCAGGCCTGGTGCAAGGATTTTTGCCACCCTAGGCTAAAGCTAATTTTGCTGCCCATTGGCTCCGCCCTTTGACATGCCCCACCTTACTACTGGGGTGACATACTGTAACAAACCTCCTCCTCATTTAATTACCTTACTACTTACTACAGGGTTTTGCTGGATGGGCGGGTGCTTCAGATGTTGCCTAACTTTGTTGCTGCAGGCAGAGTGGCACTTCCATTAAGAGTGCGCTGCCTTTTTTGCCTATAGGCAGAGCTGGCCCTGACTGCTACCCTTAATAGTAAACTTTTCTAGATGCCCCTAATACAATGGCTTGTTGGCCCCTCAAAATACTGCTATATGCATAGATTCCTTAGTAATAATGCCAATCTTTATAGTTGGTGGAAGTCTTGTGTGTCCTCCCTACAATGTTCACTGGAGCTATCTGGCTTTTAGGGTTGGAGAATTAGCCGGGGGCCCTTCTCCTTTTGGAGAAGGCTTGTAATACCTTATCCTTCTTTTTGTTCTATGCTGCACTTTGTAATTCTTGAGTGAAAAATCATGCATTGAAGCTTATACTAAAAACAAAATGTACTTTGCAGGAGGCTAGCCACAAGCTGCAGCTGCCAGCTCATGGTTATTAGCAAATAAAGGATGTTCATAGCCAAATTGTACTTAAGTTTGAGGTCAAAAACAATCCAAGGTCAGGATTACAGGCAAAGGTCAGGATTACAGGCAAAGGTCAGGATGTGTGTACTAAAGCAAAACAGAAAGGTGACTCAAGTACAGGAAATGATTCAAGGCAGGCTCAGACAGAATCCAAATGCTTAACCTCTCAGAGCAACACAAAACTGACAAGTAAAAATGATAAAGCAGCTACATTGGAAAGCAGCAATGGCCAAAAATATATGTTGCTGGCAAGTAGAAACACCTATAACTAAACCACCCATAATAAAACAGGAACAGAGACAGCAAACCTACAGCAAAGAGAGGGTAAGGATGTGCAGATGAGTCAAACATGTGGATTGTGAGGGAAGCTGCGGTAGACACCAAACTAAAAGGCAATTCAAAATAATTATTACTTTGGGTTATATATTTTTTTATTTATATTACCTTTTAGAGATATGATAGAAATAAAGAAGTAGTTATATGAGTAGGCAAGGGTAGGGTGCTGACGGATTTGCAGGATAGGCTACATTTGATAAGGTACTTAAAGGGGTACTCTGCCCCTAGACATCTTATCCCCTATCCAAAAGATTGGAGATAAGATGTCTGATCGCGGGGGTCCGGCTGCTGGGGACCCCCATGATCTTGGTTGCGGAGCCCCAGACATCCGGAGCACGGAGGGAACGTCGCTACGTGCTGGATGACTGGCAATGCAGGGCGGAAGCTCGTGACATCCGTCATGCCTCCCCCATAGGCTTGCACTGAGGTGGCATGGCCATGACTAGAGATGAGCGAATCGAAGCTGATGAACCCAAATTCGTAATGAATTTCAGGAAATATTTGCAACAAATTGCGCAAATCGCTTCATTAAACTCCATTTACTGCGGTGCTGGCTCCAGCGCATCTAAAATGGCAAATCAGTACATGGGGCAAGGAAAGCTGGGGAGGCAAGTAGGCGGGATGACCCTGAATCACATGCAGGGTTCAGCCTATCAGCAGCCAGTCCCCCCTGTGATGTCACAGCCCTATATAATCGGTAGCCATAATTCCAGCTCCTCACTTCATTACAATACACTTCAGAAGGATCATAGGACGCAGAGCCTGTGTGTGTTACAGCAGAGAAAAGCGCATTCCAGTAGTGTTTAACATCCTCCTAGTCACTGTAGCATTCTCGTGGACGGAGAGCATTGTTTTTTTTCACTGAAAAGGATTTTTACTGCAGCTGCAGGCATTAACCTCCCAGTCACTTTCTTCAGCATAGTATTACAGAGAGGGGCAGATAGATGTGTGTTGCCTCATACATTTCAACAAGCTGCCTCAACTTCATAAACCTTAGCAGAGGAGGCAGGAATAATTTTTCAGCGCAATTCAGTGTCTTTGTCCAACCAAAAATCATCTGCTTGTGATATTAGTCTGTAGACGGTATAATACACAGCAGTCCATTCCTAATAGTCTTTGACAGAGTGCAATTTAGTGTTTCTTACACAGCTTTTCTTTGGCTGCAGCCCTGTTGTGTACTGCTGGTGTTTTACAAAAATATGTTTTTTTTTCAGAGTACTGTTGCGCATTTTTCTGCCCTCATAAGTGCATACCGCATATGTACAGTACATCTAAGTAGTGTACTATTTTGTACCTGTTAATCTGTCAAGGGCCTACATACTATGAAAGGACAGACAAAAGTAATCACCGGCTGGTGTTTTACAAAAATACAGAGTTTTTAGTTGCGCTGTAGTGCATTTTTCTGCCTCATAAGTGCATACCGCATACGTACATCTAAGTAGTGTACTATTTTGTACCTGTTAATCTGTCAAAGCCCTACATATTGTGAAAGGTCAGACAAAAGTACTCACCGGCTGGGGTTTTACAAAAATACAGAGTTTTTAGGCGTACTGTAGCTCATTTTTCTGCCCCCTGAAGTGCATACCGCATATGTACATCTAAGTAGTGCACTATTTTGTACCTGTTAATCTGTCAAGGGCCTACATACCGTGAAAGGACAGACAAAAGTAATCTCCGGCTGGTGTTTTACAAAAATTCTGAGTTTTTAGGCATACTGTAGTGCATTTTTCTGCACTCATAAGTGCATACCACATACCTACATCTAAGTAGTGTACTATTTTAAACCTGTTAATCTGTCAAGGGCCTAGATAATGTCAAAGTCCAGGCAAAAGTACTCACTGGCTGGTTGTGTACTTTTTTAAGTGTACTGTAGCGCATTTTTCTGCCCTCATAAGAGCATACCACATACCTACATCTAATTTTGTACTTGTTAATCTGTCAAGAGCCTATATACTGTGAAAGGACAACAGATAGTACACACCTGCTGCTGTTCTAGATAAATTCTGTTTTTAGCGTAGTGAAGCATATTGTACTCCCCTCATATATGCAATAAGTATGTCAGGCAGTGTAGTGCCAGGATGTGCACAGAGGAGTGGCAGAGGCCTAAATTCATCAGGCGCAGGCAGAGGTCACAGCAGAGTAGGGGTGTGTGGCAGTTGGAGTCGCAGCAAGAGGTCTGAGCTACCGGTGTCAGCTAGCAGTCGTGACGCGACCAGAAACCCAGCAGCCATGATTGATTGGTTCACTCGGTCATCCACTTCATCCCAAGTGACATCTGTCATTGATCTGCTCTATGGTCTCCTCATGCTAATGCTACCACCTCCAGGGTCTGTCATTGTGCCGCCATATGGTCTCCTCATGCTGATGCTGCCACCTCCGGGCTCTCTAACTGTGCTGCTCTATGGTCTCCTCATGCTGATGCTGCCACCTCCAGGCTCTCTAATTGTGCTGCTTTATGGTCTCCTCATGCTGATGCTACCACCTCCAGGCTCACTTATTGTGCTGCCATGGATACTGCAAAACGTAATTAAGGTGCTGGTCCTCAGTTTCAGAAATTCTTTGCATTAGGGTCACTTTCAGGACTCCTGATGCCACCTCCAGGCTGTGCCATTCAGCCACTATATGGTCTCCTCATGCTTCAGCCACCTCCAGGCTGTGGCATTCAGCCACTATACGGTCTCCCTATGCTGCCACAAACTCCAGTCAGTCATTCAGCCACTATATGGTCCCCTCATACTGATGCCTCCTCCAGGCTCTGTCATTGTGCTGCCATGTGACATATGACTCCTTGTTAGATTTGGTCCTTTGTACCCACACGCTAGGGCCTGGCACACTAAAACCTGGGAGTTAAAAGTTCAATTTCAAAATCCTCAATTTCAATATCTTAAATCTCTATTTAAAATTCTTAAATTTCAGTAGTCTCCTCATGCTTTTGCCAACTCCTGGCTGTGCCATTCAGACACTATATGGTCTCCTCATGCTTCAGCACCCTTCAATCTGTATCATTTAGCCACTGTATGGTCTCCATATATTGACTGTGTATTGTAGGAAACATGTGGGTATCCTTGAATTACTCTCCCAGCATTATTGCCATGTTGATACCAGACCAGTAATAAAAGGAATATTGCCAAGGACTAGCAGAAACAGGGAACTGTGGAGACTGACCACCGGCTGTTGGAATTGACTGACTATCACAGGTGGTAGATTTACCATTTTGAAGTTCCTCAGTTTCAGTAGGCTTTAAATCATTCATTCTTTGTTGTGGTTCTTCAGTTGCAGAATTAAGTTGTATCATGTTTTCCTGTTCCTCCGATTAGCTACCATATTGCATAGTGCTGTCATATTAGTGTAGCCTGATGCCTGATGAAGAAAGTGTGATTCTGTACCTTGGAAACGCGTCGCAAAAATAATAATAAAAAAAGATATGAAGATACCCAGTGGCATCTGCTTGGTATGAGCTCGGGGAACATTGTTTGAAAGTGTCCTTAACCCAGGGGGGATCTGGTTTGGGGTATTTATACCTATCTCCAGTTTTCCCCTAGTGAAGTGAGTGCTTATTGAATTGGCCTCCTTATTTCCCAAAAAGAATAATTAATGTTTTTTGCATACAGTCTTCTCTGAGCGCTGGTTTATGTTTTTTCTTTTGACTATAATCATTGCCCACACGGACCACGATCACTGGATCCGGAATACTTGGCGCCCTCCCTCTAAGTGGATAATTGAGAAGCACTGGACTCCTTGCCATTCCTTTTGAGACCTACCTGGCTCCTAGGTGTATTGTGGAGGACCCATCCAAATTGGGCGGTGTTTGCCACACACACCGAGTGAGTGTTTTAAACACTGCAATTTTTCTTGTGATATAGTAAGTAATTGGTAGTGGATTGGAGCGCTTTCCTACAATTTTTTGCTCTGACATTTATTTTTCCGATTAGCTAATGTCACAGGAACGCACAATAATCATATTGCCATCTAATGAAAGATCCTTTTATTCAGAGAACATATGTATCATTTTATTATTTTGAATGTCAGGTGGTATTCTGACAATTTCTGATTATAAAGGAATTTTGGAATCTTGGACACAGGTAAAAATAAGTATTTTTCAGCGTACTGTAGCACATTTTTCTGCCCTCATAAATGCATACCACATACCTACATCTAAGTAGTTTACTATTTTGTACCTGTTAATCTGTCAAGGGTCTATGTACTGTGAAAGGACAGCCAATAGTACACACCTGCTGCTGATCCAGACAAATACTGTTTTAAGCTAAGGGAAGCGTATTGTACTCCCCTCATATATGCAATAAGTATGTCAGGCAGAGTAGTGAAATTTCTCAAAATCCTCAATTTCAATTTCAAAATCTTAACCCATTAAGGACGCAGGGTTTTTCCATTTTTGCATTTTCATTTTTTCATCATCACCTTCTAAAAATCATAATGCTTTTAATTTTGCACCTAAAATTCCATATTATGGCTTATTTTTTGCTCCACCAATTTTACTTTGCAGTGACATTAGTAATTTTACCAAAATATCCATGGCGAAGCAGAAAAAAATTAATTGTGAGAAAAATTGTGTAACTTTTGGGGGCTTCCGTTTCTAGGTTTGATTTTGTATTACTTCAAAAAAAAAATCATAACTACATGCAGGAAAATGTATACGTTTAAAATTGTCATCTTCTGACTTCTGATTTCAACGCGATGGTAAGCTTTTACTTTCATTTTAGATGCGGCGATCAACTTTGAACACCGCATCTAAAGGGTTAATAGTGCGCCACACAACCATCAGTCCCGCACACCATTAGCCCAGGGTCCCGTCTTTCATTAGCCGCGGGGACCGACCCGGTATGACGGGGGGGCACGATGTGACCCCGCATTATATACCGGGACCGGGCACAGGGTGTACATTTATGCCCTGCACACTTAAAAGGTTAAATTTAAAAATCATATATTACAATGATCGCTTCATGCTGCTGCCAACTCTAGGCTGTGCCATTCAGGCAATATATGGTTTACTGATGCGGCTGGGCCTGGGTCTGGGAATAAAAATTTTGTTACGGTAGCACTAGCGACCCAAAATCTTCAGTTTAAATTTCAGAATTCATCTTTTAATCTTAGGGATTGTAAAACCCTAGCGTCTACTCATGCTGCTGCCAACTCCATGCTGTGCCATTCAGACACTATATGGTCTCCTCATGCTTCAGCCAACTCCAGGTTGTGTAATTCAGCCAATATATGGTTTACTGATGCTGCTGGGCCTGGGCCTAAACATTTTTATGGTAGCACTAGCTACCCTAAATCTTCAATTTAAATTTCTAAATTTGTCTTTTTCTCTTAGGGATTGTGAAGCCCTGATGACTACTCATGCTGCTGCCAACTCCAGGCTGTGCCATTCAGACATTATATGGTCTCCTCATGCTTCAGCCAACTCCAGGCTGTGTCATTCAGGTAATATATGGTTTACTGATGCTGCTTGGCCTGGGTCTGGGAATAAAAATTTTGTTATGGTAGCACTAGCTATCCAAAATCTTCAGTTTAAATTTCAGAATTGATCTTTTAATCTTAGGGATTGTGAAGCCCTAGTGTCTACTCATGCTGCTGCCGACTCCTGGCTGTGCGATTCAGGCACTGTGCAGTCTCCTCATGCTTCAGCCAACTCCAGGCTGTGTCATTCAGGCAATATATGGTTTACTGATGCTGCTGGGCCTGGTAATAAAATTTTTGTAATGGTAGCACTAGCTACCATAAATCTTCAATTTAAATTTCAAAATTCATCTTTTAATGTTAAGGATTGTGAAGCCCTAGTGTCTACTCGAGCTGCTGCCAGCTCCAGGCTGTGTCATTCAGCCACTATATGGTCTCCTCATGCTGCCAACACCTCCACACTGTTTTATTCAGCCACTATATGGTCTCCTCATGCTGCCAACACTTCCATTCTGTGTCATTCAGCCACTATATGTCTCCTCATGCTGCCAACACCTCCATGCTGTGTCATTCAGCCACTATATGTCTCCTCATGCTTCAGCCTCATCCAAGCTGTGTCATTCAGCCACTAAATTGTCTCCTCATGCTGCCAACACCTCCACGTTATATCATTCAGTCACTATATGGTCTCCTGACACTGATGCCACCACCAGGCTCTGTCATTGTGCTGCTGTGCGGCAGTGATTCTAAAAGCGATGCCGGTAATCTGCATGTTATTCTGCATAACAGTATTATTTCACTACCCCAGCACACTTCATATGCATGTTAGAACACAGCAAAGTGTTCTACACCCCTATTGAGGCTCTCTGTAGGCCAGAAATAGCAGTATTTCATATAGATTAGCTGAGAATAAATTTGAATCGAAACTCATTTTCTCGAAAAATTCGACAAATCAGCCGAATCAAATTTTTCAAACGTTTGCTCATCTCTAGCCGTGACATCACGAGCCTCCGGTGCTGCACCCGACGCTCTAAACAAATGTCAGGTGCTGCAGGGAGATTGCGGGGGTCCCCAGCGATCAGATATTTTATCCCCCTTCTTTTGGATAGGGGATAAGATGTCTAGGGGTGGAGTACCCCTTTAATGTCAGTACTAATCCTAGTTGAGGTAGGACAGTGTCACGTGGCTCAGATGTTGGGATAGTTTCCCCATGGTAACAAAAAACTCACTACTAGCCCTTCTTCCCTGCCTTGAGTATGAATGTGCAAGACAGGACTAGAAAGATGGTGAATATGCCTGGGCATGGCAAAGTTAAAGGAAGCTTACACATGAAACAGGAAAGTACTATCAGCATACTTAACTACAGCCAACATAACATCCAGTTTGGCTAAAGGTTAGCATTAGCGCTATCCCAGAAGAAAACATCCACAACCTCATCACCTGTAAAGTTGACGCATGTCTGTTGTGGAGTGGTATAATGTGAGTAAACTCCTTTAGTTCCAATTCAGTGCAGTGCAGGGAATTGATAGTTTTCTTTGGACACACTTACTCTTGCAGTAAACTGTGACGCAATCGCTGTTAAAACTAAAACTAACCTTAGCTAAAGTGTGACAAAAGTTCAAAAGTAGAGAAATAGATGGTAAAAAAAATAGCTCTACTGTTTGAAGAGCTTGTTTTTGCTGAGTATCAAAGAGAAACATTTTTGTAGAAGTGTAAACTGGACAATCAACATTTACTGAAAAATTTATACATAGATTCTGCTTGGATTCTAATCCTATTTCTAAACACTTTAAAGAACTTCAGACCATACTGGTAGAGGCCAAAACAAGACATCTAATAGATTTCTTACCCCCACGACAACCCTTTCTGGTAACTCTGAACAAAAACACCTTGGGTCTTAAATTTACGTATGAAATCAATAAAAACTCTTTTACATTCCTGGATGTCTTTCTTGAACGCAACTCCCAAGGAGGGATTGACACTAAGGTTTTTAGAAAACCCACTGCCGGTAACAACTTACTGCGGTGGGAAATTCATCATCCTAAACCGCTTAAAAAGGGTATTCCAAAAGGGCAATATTATAGAGCCCATAGAAATTGTTCATCAGATGATGCTTTCAGAAAAGGCTCAGGATATGAGGAAAAGATTCAAGGAACGGGGTTACCCTGATTGTGTTTTGAGGGAAGCTTTTAACAGCGCTAAACTCACAGAAAGAACTCAATCACTACAACCTCGGGATTGTTCTACAACAGATGCCAACTACCCACGCATCATAGCTACATATGATGCAGCGTCAAATGATTTAAGCCAGGTTATTTCAAAATACAGGCCCATGTTGAAATCTGATCCCCTAAAAGGACAACTTGTTGAGGATAGGGCTATTATCACTTACAGAAGGGCAAAAAACTTGGGTGATATCTTAGTCCACAGCCATTTTATCCCCTCCAAAAAACGGGAACTTGGCTGGACCATATATCCTGGGTACATTTAACCCCTTAGGGAAGGAGGGCGTACCCGTACGTCCCCAAATTCAGAGTCCTTAAGGACTGAGGGTGTACAGGTACACCCGTGGGAATTTCAGTCCCCGCCGATAGAGGGTGGGGGACCGGACCAAGATGTCTTCCTTTTGAAATCATTCAACAGGCATCCCAGCACATCGCACAGGGGTGTCCTGAGACTCCCCCATGTCTGTGATCTGCAGCGATTCCGGGTCATACGGGACTCCGGTGGCCCAGAAAATAAAGGGGATCGGGGCTGTCCAAGACACTCACGATCCCCCTGAAGGGATAGGAGCGAGCTGGCAGGGATGCCACCCATTCTATCGCTGCAATTGGTCGATCAGGAGTGACCAACCAATAGCAGATCGGGGGGGGGGTCGAAGTTCGATTCCCCCCGCTCTGCCCACCCACTGTAGTCCGGGCAGAAAAGGGGACCCGGCGGTGACCGTTGCCGGAGGTCACTTACCAGCAGCGGGCGGCGATGAAGTGCAGCTCCCTGGTGCGGTGATTCTATGGAAGCCGGTGAGCTGTTGCCTGGCAACATCTGGAGGGCTATAGTTTGGAGACCACTATACAATGGTCTCTAAGCTGTAGCACTCCAGATGTTGCAAAACTACAACTACCAGCATTCCCAGACAGCTGTTAGCTGTCTGGGCATGCTGGGATTTGTAGTTTTGCAACATCTTGAGGGCCACAGTTTGGAGATCACTGTGCGGTGGTTTCTAAAACGTGGCCCTCTAAATCTTGCAAAACTACAACTCCCGGCATGAATGATCAGCAAACGGCTGTCTCGCCATGCTAAGAGTTGTAGTTGCGTACCTCCAGCTGTTGCATAACTACTTCTCCCAGCATGCCCTTCGGCGATCAGTACATGCTGGGAGTTGTAGTTTTGCAACAGCTGGAGACACACTGGTTGGAAAATACTGAGTTAGGTAACAGAACCTAACTGAAGGTTTTCCAACCAGTGTGCCTCAGTTGCGAAAGTACAACTCCAGGCATGCACGGTCTGTCAGTGCATGCTTTAAGTTGTAGTTTTGCAACAGCTGGAGGTTCATTCACACGGGCAGGTTTACAGTGAGTTTCCTGCTTCTAGTTTGAGCTGCGGTAAATTTTCCGCTGCAGCTTAAACCCCCAGCGGGAAACTCATCATAATTCCCCGCCTGTGTGAATGTACCCTAAAAACAATACACTACACTACACTAACACAAACGCTACATATACATCCCCTTACACTGTCCCCTCCAATAAAAATGAAAAACGTATCGTACAGCAGTGTTTCCAAAACAGAGCCTCCAGTTTTTGCAAAACAACCACTCCCAGCAGCCACTGACTGTCCAGGCATGGTGTGAGTTTAGCAACAGCTAGAGGCACCCTGTTTGGCAATCACTGGCACAGAATACCCCTATGTCCACCCCTATGCAATCTCTAATTTAGTCCTCAAATGCGCATGGCGCTCTCTCACTTCGGAGCCCTGTCGAAGTTTAGTACAGTTTAGGGCCACATATGGGGTATTTACGTACTTGGGAGAAATAGCGTTAAAAATTTTGTGGGGCCTTTTCTCCTTTTACCCCTTATGAAAAGGAAAATTTGGGGTCTACACCAGCCTGTTAGTGTAAAAAACAAAAAATTTTACACTACCATGCTGGTGTTGCCCCATACTTTTTATTTTCACAATAGGTAAAAGAAAAAAAAAGACCCCCAAAATTTGTAAAGCAATTTCTCCTGAGTATGGAAATACCCCATATGTGGGCGTAAAATGCTCTGAAGGCGCACAGCAAGGCTCAGGAGTGAGAGTGCACCATGTACATTTGAGGCCTAAATTGGTGATTTCCACAGGGGTGGCTGATTTTACAGCAGTTCTGACATAAACGCAAAAAAATTTATACCAAGATGTGACCCCATTTTGGAAACTACACCCCTCACTGAACATAACAAGGGGTATAGTGAGCCTTAACACCGCACAGGTGTTTGATGAATTATAAAGTTGGATGGGGAAAAAAAAAATGTTTAACTAAAATGCTGGTGTTACCCTAAAGTTTTTCATTTTCACAAGCAAAAATAGGAAAAAGACCCCCAAAATTTGTAACCCCATTTCTTCTGAGTAAGAACATACCCCATATGTGGATGTAATGTGCTCTGCGGCAAACTATAATGCTCAGGAGAGAATGAGCGCCATTGGGCTTTTGGAGAGAAAATTTTTCCGCAATTGAAGGCCATGTGTGTTTACAAAGCCCCCATAGTGCCTCCACATGTGACCCCATTTTGGAAACTACACCCCTCACGGAATGTAATAAGGGATGCAGTGAGCATTTACACCCCACTGGCGTTTGACAGATCTTTGGAACAGTGGGCTGTGCAAATGAAAAATACAGTTTTTCATTTTCACGGACAACTGTTCCAAAAATCTGTCAGACACCTGTAGGGCGTAAATGCTCAATGTACCCCTTATTATATTCCGTGAGCCCTCTAAATCCGGGGGTGAAACATGTTGGCAAGTGAAGTTTTGCCACTTACACTGTACATTTGTGTCTATTTTATTATCCCCTTACCCCTTCTCCACACATAGGGATCAGGAGGTTGTTAATTTGGTAGGGTTGTTAGGTTAGGGACTCACCTGTACCCCTTTCCCTCCCAACCTTACTGGTGTACATAATTCTGGTACATCATTTTACTGGTGTTCAAGTAAAAGTTATGTTTTATAAATGAGCCTCATTGGTGATTTCTTGTTGGCTATTTGTTATTCTGTCACCAAGGGCCCTGTATATCAAGTGAGTTCTGGTTACCCCCATTAATATTAGCAGATGGGGGTTAATAGTTCAACCATAGTAACAACAAACTCCCCACTAGCCCTTGTTCCCTGCCTTGAGTATGAATGTGCAAGATAAGACTAGAAAGATGTCTTAGTGAATATGCCCGGGTAGGCAAAGTTAAAGGAAGTTTACCCATGAAACAGTAAAGTTCTATCAGCATACTCAACTACAGCCAACATAACATCCAGTTTGGCTAAAGGTTAGCATTAGCGCTATCCCAGAAGAAAACATCCACAACCTCATCACCCGTAAAGTTGACGCATGTCTGTTGTGGAGTGGTGTAATGTGAGTGAACTCCTTTAGTTCCAGTTCAGTGCAGGGAATTTATAGTTTTCTTTGGACACACTTACTCTTGCAGTAAACTGTAACGCAATCGCTGTTAAAACTAAAACTAACCTTAGCTAAAGTGTGACAAAAGTTCAAAAGTAGAGAAATAGTTGGTAAAAAAAAAAAAGAGCTCTACTGTTATTGCTGAGTATCAAAAAGAATTTTTTTTGTAGAAGTGTAAACTGGACAATCATTTACCGAAAAAATGTATGCATAGATTCTGCTTGTTTTAGGAGAATCTTGAATTAATATGGACACGACATTGAAGTGTCGGTAGATGGTATTAGTGTCTGTAAGTTTGCATGAAGGGCACTTTTAGACAGACAACTCAGGCGATTGCCGGACGTTTCTATGAACAATTTGGCTGACAACCGGCCTGTGTAAAAGCCCTTAAAATATCTTGAGGGATGAAAATCTTTTGTACATTTCCTGTCTATAGCAAACCCCCATCCTTCCCAAAATGAGATTGCATTCTATTTAGTTTAGTGTCCGGATCATGCACCTATTACAGTTTCTTGCTTTTCCCTTCCGTTCATGAGAAATGAGGGTTTATACTTTGTCTGCCAATTTAGTGAATCAGTCAGATGGGTGTGAACCTAATTTAAATAGAAGTACTATAAGGTGATGGCTGGGATTATGTATGTATGTATGTATTATGTGTGTCTGTATTCTTACAGTGGTCTAGTAACTTACAATGCCCTCAACAAACAATATTTTCAGTATACAATGATCTTTTCTGGACCACTGTAATTTAAAATTAGACTCAACATACAATGCTACAATGCAAAATGTATCAATGGCTGGAGGAACTGTCCAATCAGAATGGGCATTTTACTGGTAAAACACCTGTATTACTAAAATGCATGCACTGTCTGGCTGTCTGGTAGTGACAATACCAAAGTAGTAGTAGTAGTGACAATACAAAAGTTGACAATACATTAGATGTCTGCAGGAGCCAATTTCTGTGGACTAATTCTCTGCAATTACATAGCTCTACCATCTTAATCTCCCTTGACCATGTGTCAGCTGGATTGCTTTTCTGCCCATAAGATGGCATCCTATGGAGGAACATGTAACAATACACGCAATCCTGCCGATGCAGAGGCCCAGTTGATGGGAAAATCTACATAATTGGAAAGAATGTGGTAGTGTCAGGTACTGTTCATGAGAAAGTGCCCAATGTTATTGAATAGTACAGCTTACAAAAAAAGTTAACTAAAAATGGCCTTTAAAGGGGTACTCTGGGGAACTAAACCCATAGTCCATCCTTTCCCTCTCACCAACCTATGTATTTGTCTAAATATCATTCATTAGCTATATAGAGCAGTTTGCCTCTTTCAGATGTCACTTACATGCAGGGAGTGAGAGAAAGATGTTGTTATCTGATCCACCTTGTCTTGGTGTAAATCCCTCAGTGAGACCTAGCCCCCTCCCTTCAAGACACAACCACATGATTTCTGTCAGGTCTAGGGCTCTGGCTTCACAAGAACACCTTCCCTCCTCTCCCTGTGTGCAGAGAAGCCCAGGGAAGATTCTCAGTCTCCTCAGTACATACCTCTGCTCTTTTCCTGCTGTAGATCTAATCACTGACTGCTGCCATTCAGAGCATAGCATGATTTATTGCTGGGGGGGGGAGGATAGTCTGAAAGAAAAGACCTGTACAGTGTGTACAACAACACTTAGCATGCACACAGATAGTGAAAGCAATTGGCTGGCAGCCATTACACAGAGCTGCACTGACTGCTGGGAATTGTAGTCTGAGCTGCAAGCAAGGAAAAATAATATTTAGGAGACATATGGGGCTAAAGGAGCTGCCAAAACCACATAGATAACTACAGGGGACACAGAACAGCTATTGTGGTGAGTTTTGGGCATTTTTATTTTTCTTAATTTACCCGGAGTACCCCTTTAAACTTACATATTCGATGCCTTCTTCTAAGATTAGCTGCCACAGGGAACCTTGCACCTTCTTATATCCCTCCTTTAAAATAACATTCAATCCTGCAGAGCTGAATATGCAAAGAGGATATGACTCAACCACTGGCTCTCTTATGTGTATAGACAGCTGTAGGGATACAGACAGAAAAGTATGAGGTTTGTGGGAAAGCTGGAGCACAGCAGACCAAACCTTAGTGCCCTCCCAATCTAGATAGGTCTTTAAGGAAACCACACAGTTGTCTCGGAGCAGCACATAAGGACGACTATTTGTAAGCCTTACATTGAAAAACAACACTAAGTTCTTGCTGACTCATTAGGAAAGGAGGTCTTGTGATAATCCTGTTTTGTGTTAAGAATGTTCATTTCACTCGTAAGAACTTTCATATGTCAATAATACAGTACAAATATAGGTCAGAGTCCTATGACCTGTAGTAGCGGTGGTCTCCCCCTGGAACTACTAATGATGAATAAGCTGCAGTATGTAATCTGTAACTAACCTTCAATTTTGTTTATTAATCCCTCAAGTACCCGGCCATTTTTTTGCACATCTGACCACTGTCATTTTAAGCATTAATAACTCTGGGATGCTTATATTTTTCATTCTGATTCCGAGATAGTTTTTTCATGACATATTATACTTTATGTTAGTGGTAAAATGTTGGCATCATAAAGTTGACATGTTTTTACTTTTGGAAGACATCAGAGGGCTTCAAAGGTAAGCAGCAATTTTACAATTTTTCAAAAAAAAATTTAAATCTGAATTTTTCAGGGACCAGTCCAGTTTGAAGTGGATTTGAGGGGCCTTCATATTAGAAATACCCCATAAATGACCCCATTATAAAAACGGCACCCCTCAAAGTATTCAAAATGACATTCAGAAAGTGTGTTAACCCTTTAGGTGTTTCACAGGAATAGCAGCAAAGTGAAGGAGAAAATTTTGGGGGTCTTTTTTTTTCCTTTTACCTCTTGTGAAAAAAAAAAAGTATGGGGCAACACCAGCATGTTAGTGTAAAAAAATAAAAAAATTTACACTAACATGCTGGTGTTGCCCAATACTTTTTATGAATTGACCAGCGATTTGCCGTGATTGCCGAGATGGGGGTGTCTCAGGACCCCCCTGGGCATTTGCACGGGATGCCTGCTGATATATTCAGGTACAAGTACACCCTGTGTACCAGGGAGCCAGGGCGTACCCATACACCTGGGTCCTTAAGAGGTTAATGTTTTCAAATTATTATTAAAATGGATATACACTATATGGACAAAAAGTACGATATGTGGATAATATGTGACCATAACACTAGTCAGATATTCTATTCTGAACCATGTATGTATGTAGTTGGGCTCCATTTTGTGACAATAACAGCCTCTACTCTTGCAAAAGCCTTGGAAGATTCGTGTGTGCCCATCGGAATTTGTACCCATTAAAGGGGTTATCCCATGGAATTAATTTCTTATTGTCCCCAGGAGGCATACAAAAATAAAAACACACTTCAATGGTCCATTCACACGTACAGTATTCTGAGCAGATTTGATGCGCATATTTGATGTGCAGGATTTTCTGCTGCACATTTCAATGCAAATTGAATGACTGAACACAGCTTGAAATCCTGCACATCAAATCTTTGCATCAAATCTGCACAGCATACTGTATGTGTGAATAGACCCTAAGGGTGGGTTCACACTACATTTGTAGTGTACGGGATCCGGTTAGGAGGAGCGAAAACCGTCCGTTCCCAAATCTGGCCCGAACCCCATTCATTTCAATGATCCGACCAGAGTCAAACGCTGACTCCAATTGGTTCATTTGTGCCCTGTATATGGTTCTCTAACCAGACCAAAAACTGTGGTTTACCACAGTTTTAGGTCCTGTCAGAAAACCGTATATAGGGCTGTGGTGGACCACCGGTGTATGGCCGCTATTCCAATGGCTAGCTAAGGAAAGGAGAGTCCACAACCAGTTATGGTTTAACAGAGGCTTTACTGAGTTAAGACAGATGGAATTATCTTCACAGCTAGGCCAGATTCCCAGAGAGTTGGCCAGGAACCCAGAAGGACCTCACAGCTTGCTGGGACCAATTATACTTGTAATAGACTTGAGTCAATCATCTTAAGGCTTGACTATATGCAGGACTTGTCCTTCCTGCGGATAAAACATTGTCTTCATATTGCACAAAGGAGGGATTTATATTTTTATCCTCAGAAAATCAAAGGGGACTAAAACCACTTTATAATGCTATGGATAACCATGTAATATTTCAGCATCAGGGTCCCTTTCAAGCATGGGAGAGGGAACTGGGAGCTGAATTTACAGGAGAAGACTGGGTAGCGGCCCTTAAATGTAGTTGGGGCTCACTAACCGCAACTTCACATATAGAAGGAGCTGTGAAGTGCCAACTTCGCTGGTATTACACTCCAGAACGCCTCTCCCATATGTATCCTAGTTGCACAGATGAGTGTTGGAGGAAATGTGGGGAGAAAGGAACCCTATTGCATATTCTTTGGGCGTGTCCCCGGTTGAATAATTATTGGTTATCAATAGCGCATTTGATATCAGAGGTCATAGGTCCCTCGGTGAATTTAACTCCAAGTTTAGCTCTTTTATTTTTGGGTATAAATAATTTTACCAATTTAGAAAGATTCTTAGTATGTAAAATACTCACTATAGCAAAACTAGCTATAACAAAGAAATGGAAATCAAAAGAGATACCGAACTTAACAGAAAGAGTAACTACCATTAATCATGTATATAAATTAGAAGAAATCATTGCAATTAATAGAGGAAATTCAAACCCCTTTTATAAAGTGTGGGGGAAATTGGTAAATTTCAATAAAATTAAATATTCAGTAAATTTCCCAATGGCCTATGAGAAACTTTAAAGAACGGACTCCATAGCACATATTCATTTTTATTTATTAAAAAAAAAAAAATTTAGTTATATAAATAAAAGGAACTTCCAAGAAATAGAGAAAAACTTCGGAGGTTACATATAGAGTTACTTTCTTATATATTTTTCTTTTCCTTGTTCTTCTTCTTTATCCTTTTCTTTTATTTGTATTTTGTATCTGTTTTGAGTCTTTGTTATCTTTTGTAAATGTTTTATTTATATGATTAATATTTGTGATTTAATTGTGAGACAGATGATAATGACTCAATATTTACTTCTTTTGTCCTATACATATGTAAAAATCAATAAAATTCTTGAAACGTGAAGCTGCTAATGTGGCTTGTCTATTCTCTATATATTTTAAGGGTTTAAAGGGATATTCTGTGATTTTTGTTTCATTGACTGTACTACAGGGGCTGTAAAGTTAGTGTAGTTCATAACATAGTGTTTGATGGTTGGTCTCGCAATTCTTAAGTGATGTTTGCAACTATGTTAATTTTTAGCAACATACAAAATGAGTGTTATCTCAGCTTTTCCCAGGTTGCAGTGCAGCACGAGACATTACATCACTCGTCTGTTGTTGAAAGGGAGCCTCTCTGAGTTTCAATGGGTGAAGCCACTGCTGAGTGGGAGTGAGATAAATCTAAAATGGGCTGCAGGAAATTGTAGTTTACAGCAAAACACAGAACAGCAGGCAAGACAGCTCAGGCGTGCTGCAATTGGTGGGGAGGCTGATGTGTGAGAGGAAGAAAAGTGATCATACGCTTATAAACAAGGAATCCTGGGAATTGTATTTGGAGGGAAGGAACTCCAACAGGAAATATTAACAAAACAAAAAAAGGCAGCAGCGTTATGGTGGACTCACAACAAAGCCATTCAGCAACAAGACAAGCACAGATCCTTCCTAAGCTTGCCCATCACTGTTTGGCAGGTAAGTACTGAAATCACCTTAGGTGGATAACCCCTTTAACGCCAAGGTGGGGACATTCTCCATCCTGTATCAGGATGACAATCCCTTGACAGTAGATGCTCTGTCTATTCCATGGAGGTACAGACCAATCTACATATTCCCCTAATTTCCATGATAAAGAGATTTTTTTTTTGTACTCACCATAAAATCTTTTTCTCATAGCCTTCATTGGGGGACACCTATAATGATGATATATGCTCTTGCCACTAGGAGGCGTTGACAAAAGGGAAAAAAAAGTTGGCTCCTCCCTGGCAGGCTATACCTGCCCACCTGCATTGAGGAAATCAGTTTTGTCACAAAGCAGTAGGAAAAGCCAACAAAGAAATACTTCCGAAGGACCCTAGAAAGGAATCCCGGATAAAAAAAAAACAAGAACCGGAAAAAATAATCCAGAAAAAAGATGAAGGAAGGGTGGGTGCGGTGTCCCCCAATGAAGGCTACGAGAAAGAGATTTTTACGGGGAGTACAAAAAAATCTCCTTTTCTTGGTCACTCTTCATGGGGGGGAAGAGAGACACCTATACTGATGGGACATACCAGAGCATTCCCCCAATTTGTGAAAAACCAACCAACAGCGATAAGGGAATTAGTTCAGAGACCGAACCCACATGGACCCCGAAGGAGGAGACAGTAGGAAAAAGACCACAAAAAGGGGAGCGGAATGCCCTGAGGAGGAGCATCCCCAAACACCAGAGCGACCAACAAGGGAACTGGAGATACCCCGGTCACCTGGAAGACGTACACCTGTAGAGTAAGCAAACCCAACGTCTGCCAAACGCTCCGCGTGACAAACTTCTATGCCTAGACAGGAAAAAGGTGCAGTACAGAAAGATCTCCCCACAATGGAATCGCGGAGAAGTCGGGGCAGGAGAGCTAACCTGCTCGGGACCACAACCACAACTAAGGCCCAAAGAACCAGAAGGGCCGACCTAGAAAAGAAGGCATGCCACAGCATACTAGGATAGTGTCCAAGACAAGGAGACTAACCAGACATGGACCCCAGTGGTGTAAGCGGACTGAAGCAACATTCCGTCAGGACGGGAATGGAGGGGGAACAAAAGGGAAGGTTACTGTAGTGTCAATGAAGCGCAAAGGACACTGACAAGAGGAAGGAGGAACAAATCCTTGCAGGAAGATTGAACCGAGGGAGAAGGAGAGCAATGGCAGGACCCAACCAATGCTAGACCGGCTGTCGCCAAGCCATACATGATCGCATAAACTCCTCAAACAGAGGAAAATGCCAAGTCTGCATGAGCAGCATTAGATAACCATGAAACAGGAAGAGAGCCAGGCCGCAAAAGTGCGTAGCTCAGCTGATTGCTCCCAGCAAAAAACAAAGGCCCAGCCAGGTACCCCACCCATATAGAGGAGGGGAAAACAAGGGGAGGTTCCGATGAAACCCAGGCCCAGACCATGCCAATCTCCCTGATCCTCGTACCCACTGTGGAAGGGGGATGGTCAAAGTGTCCCAGGCACTACAGGAGCAGGGAAATGCATGCTGCCCAAGGCAAGGGGGCAAAGCACTGGGTGGACGTAGTCGCCATGAAGCCTGCAACAACATATCGAGGAATGGAAGAGCTATTGTGTGTCCCCAGGGAGATTGGAAATCTGGACACTGGTAAAGGGCAAAGATACAAAGACATGACTATGATTGGAAGTAAGTAGTACATGCACCCACAGCAACTAAAGCGTTGAGAGGAACACACCAACATGGTGAAACCCTGGACCAGAAGGGCGTCAACGGAGCCATCCTGGTCATTTTCTAAGGCAACAGGGCCGGCATCTGAACCACCCTGCACAGGAACCCAGGACAGATACCTGGAGGTATGGGGGGGGGTTGAACCGACTGTGTTGCCCCATCATGTATTGACCATTCCCTGCGGTAACCCAGAGATAGGAGACCAACAGCGATGGAGACAGTGCAGACAACAGTCTGGCGAACAAGTACACCTCCAGGTTCTGGTGAAAAGGGGGAGACAGCCAGATAAGTGATCACTGTGTCCCACTGTCGTATGTGGAAGGGAGGGGAGGCCTAGGAGCCATAGTATCCCCGCCACCTTGGGAGAACGGGGGAGGCTGATGAGCCACGGAATGCATCCCTGTACTCCGTCTAGGGTCCATAGGACATGCTGGGACACATTTTCGTGCACCTCACACAGCAGAGGGGTACTAGAACTCCAACTGCAGAGTGAGTGACAGGCAACTGAGGAGACCACTGTCTGGCTTACTGTATGGGTCCATAGTATCCAACGGGTACACCTTGCACAGCAGTGGGGTTCCGGAACTCCAGCCGCAGATACAGCAGTTGTGTGATGAATGACTGTCTGGCTTACTGTATGGGTCCATAGTAGACAAAAGGTCACTCCGTTGTACACCTTGCATCAGCAGTGGTGTACCGGAGTGCCAGCCGCGGACGCGGCAGCTGAGAGATGAGTGACAGGCGAGACTACTATCCGGCATATTAACATCAGACCCAATTCATTCCCACGCAGGGACACATCCACGGAGACCTCGCACTAGACGGGAAGATCCGGAGCACTTGTGCTTGCGGCAATCTGTGGAGGAAGGAATCATATTGTATGACACGCCAGAACACCCCATGATGGGTGACTGGCGGACCTGACAGTGACCTTAGCGTCCGCCAGGAATGCAAAAAACTTGCAACGGCACCCGACCAGTGACTTGCCTCAGTAGGGCGGGACTGAAATTCGGCAGTGGGCACGACGGGCATGACATGGCATGGCACTCAGTGATAGTCACTGAATATATCCCCGACAGTTTCCAAGAAATCCCTGGCAATAACCTGCCACGTTGGTGCGCATACGTTCCTGACAGAGTGAGAACCCTGCAGAAAATAGATACGCCAGAGGCATACCTCAACTGACAATGTAAATAACCTAAAGTAGGCCACAGTATAGGGTGACTGAAGGAATAAAGTGGTACCTGATTAGGTTCCTAGAAAAAGGACCCTGCAGATATTAAACTGATAAAAACAGATGTGACAGACTTAGGCTACAATAGCGCTCAAAAAGCGAGGAAAAATCCAGGGCACAATACAATTGATGGTCACAAGAGGGCACCAAACACCACCAAATGGTCTGAGTGACCATTTATTTTATTTTTTTAAACATTGACAGACAGCGCAGCCCCCCGAGAAGGGAGGGCGCGCTGGAAGAACACCACCCCCAGAGCCGGCCTCATACTAGAAGGCGCACCGGGGAAGGGAACTGAGGGAAGATGCAGCCACCTCCTCCATCACCCGGCCGCATGAACGGGGCACAGGCCACACGATCTGCGGCCGTTACAGGAAGGGGGCTGGGGAACAGACTGAAAGATGCGGCCGGTTCCTCCCCCACCGGGGAAGTGCCCGGCCGTATGGATCAGAGCAGTAAGCGAGGAGTGGTTGTCCACGTGGGACCGGAGACCCGCTGCCTGCAGCTGAAGGTCTCCGGTCAGCCCGTAAAGAACGCGGCCAGGACACTGTGCCTGGCCACAAAAAGATAGGCTTAAGCGTGGGACCGTAGACCCGCTGCCTGCAGCTGTAAGTCTCCGGTCAGCCTGTAAGAACGCGGCCAGGACATTGCACCTGGCCGCAGCAGATAGGAATAAGCGGGCTGGTGTGCTCACACTGAGAGCGCGGTCAGCCCAATAAGGAATTCAGCCAGGACACTGCACCTGGCTGCACAAGATAGTAAGTGGGCAGATAACGCCCCCCCAGTGGGGAAGCAGACAGCTGCATGGGACTGGAGACCCACTGCCCCAGAGACTGACACTGGGGAAGCAGCATAGAGTCTCCGGCCAGTAGTAATGATAATGTGGCCATGGCACTGTGCCTTGCCGCAATACATATTAGAAATGCGTGGCCCAAAGAGAGGGGGGGGGGGGAAGGTTCACCGGACTGTCCCTCCATGATGGCAACAGAGGCCATGAGGGGTCCTGCCTAGCACAGCCACGTGTAATGGCGGCTGAGGAGCTGGGCACATGAGAGAAAGGGGACCCCTGGATGAGCAAGAGGGAGAGGGGGAAGGGGGGGTGTAGTACATACTCACCCTTTGATGGCTTCAGCCAGCATTAGGCTACGCTGTGTCATGCCAGGCTAATATAGCGGGGCAAGCAGGGGCAAATGGGGGACCCCGACCCAGGGTACTACCTCCAGGCACTGGCCGTTGGTGATGAGGAGTTGATGGCCCATACTCTTATGTTATGTGCTGCATATGGGGGAACAGGTGGCGCCATGGTCCTAAACCCCCACCTGAAAAAGGGAAACAAAAGGGAGATAAAAAATCTAACTAAATAGCCCTTACTGGAAAATAAAAAAAAGACCAGGTCTGGGGAGCTACCTTCAGGTGGGCGGGTATATCCTGCTAGGGAGGAGCCGACTTTTTTTTCCTAGTGTCAGCACCTCCTAGTGGCAAGAGCATATACTATTAGTATAGGTGTCCCTCAATGAAGAGGGAACGAGAAACAAGGATTTTGATGAAAAGACGACAAGACCAGACTTCGGTGATCACATCATACTATTCTGTCTGAAAAGGTCATGGTTTAACCAGCTCATGCAGATGAGTTGGAGGCAGTATTGGAAACTTCCCCTAATAAAAAAAAAACAGTGTATTAGGACACAGGTCCCTCCCTAGATCTGAGGAGACAGTCTGACAACCTGGAGATTGATTGGACCCTAGTAGAATCTAGTGGGCTCTCCTGACAAGTGGTGGTCTTGACAACTATATTAAACTCGAGGATGGAGTTCACAAATAAAGCTTATACAAAAATGATGCATCTTTTTTTTTACTGTAGTGTACAAAGAAAGCAGTAGTAACCTAAGATCCTCCTGTTAGTTATTCTGCAATTTCTGCATGCAGTAATTTTTCCGCCACGATGTCCCGTCACTGTATAACGCCCGTAATGAATTACGGGCATATATACGGGTGCAAATGGGCAGTTACAAAACCCCATAGGCTGCAATGCAATTTAGTCACGGCCGTCAGGGGTTTTGCAGCTGTAGTGACGGAACATGTGACGGAAGTTTGTAAACGGAGAAATTCATAGTGTGAAAGGAGCCTTAGCCTGGCTATGCTAAGGGTTCACACTGCTGCTCTTTCTGCCTTAGGCAAATCTCTATGTCAAGACCTGTTAACCTTAAAAGACCAGAGAAACTCTATTTCTTCCAGACCAAAGGAGAGATTTATCAAAACCTGTGTAGAGGAAAAGATGACCAGTTACCTATAAAAACAAATTAGATTGCTTTTTTTAGGCAAAATAAAATCTGATTGGTTGCTATTGTCAACTGTACCGCTCTTCCTCTGCACAGGTTGATAAATCTGCCCCCCCCCCCCCCCCCCCAAGCCTCCTTTTCACTTGCAAGTCCTTTTAAAAATTTCTATTGACCTTTATCAGCAAAGTTCCAATGGTCAGAGACATCAACAAAGTCATCTCACTTCAAAGAACTGAGATTTGCAAACTACTGAACCCACTTTAGGGCACATTCACACATACAGGATCCTGCGCAGATTTGTAACTGCCAATTAAAAGCTGTGCTCAGTCATTTAGTTTACATTGAAATCTGCAGCAGAAAATCCTGTGCATCAAATCTGCATACATGTGAACACACCCGTAAGCAGATGGGTCAGAAAAGCGATAGGAGAACCCTTTTTGGGTCATGGATCAGGACTTAGTTCCACCTACGTTCGTACACTCACTGTCTATTCCCCTACATCCTGGAGAAAGACGGAGGTCCGGTGAAACATTGGGGGGCAGCTTGTGCAGATTTTAATCTCAATGCCCCATCTCTATACATCACACATGGGAAACTCTAGCGAGTACAGAATTGTACTACACTAGTTAGCCATATGGTAAAGGAATAGCCTGTCACCACTTAAACACAGTCAGACACTGAGTCATCTACACCAGCATTGAGGAGGATCGCTGTGCTGACAGCATACTGAGCCATTCAATCATCAGTTTGGCTCGATAGACTTTCACAGCTAGTTAGGTTGATTTATCAGCGCTCACTATTGCAATTAGCTTGCCTGATTTGAGGGCCTTTCACTCAGGACATTCTTAGTTTTTTCTATATTTAACCTCTTAAGGACCAAGCCAATTTTATTTTTGCATTTTCATTTTTTTCTCCTGCCTTCTAAAACCCATAACTTTTATATTTCCATCCACAGACCCATATAAGGGTTTGTTTTTTGCGTGACCAATTGTACTTTGTAATGACACCTAATTTTACCATTAACCCCTTCATGACCCAGCCCATTTTCACCTTCATGACCTGGGCATTTTTTGAAAATCTGACCACTGTCACTTTAAACATTAATAACTTTGGAATGCTTTTACTTATTATTCTGATTCCGAGATTGTTTTTTCGTGACATATTCTACTTTATGTTATTGGTAAAATTTCACTGATATTTGTATCCTTTCTTGGTAAAAAATCTAAAAATTTCATGAAAATTTTGAAAATTTAGCATTTTTCTAACTTTGAAAGTCTCTGCTTGAAAGGAAAATGGATATTCCAAATAAATTACATATTGATTCACATATACAATATGTCTACTTTGTGTTTGCATAAAAAATTGACAAGTTTTTACTTTTGGAAGACACCAGAGGGCTTCAAAGTTCCGCAGCAATTTTCCAATTTTTCTCAAGATTTTCAAAATCGTAATTTTTCAGGGCCCAGTTCAGGTTGGAAGTGGATTTTAAGGGTCTTCATATTAGAAATACCCCATAAATGACCCCATTATAAAAACTGCACCCCCCAAAGTATTCAAAATGACATTCAGTAAGTGTTTTAACCTTTTAGGTGTTTCACAGGAATAGCAGCAAAGTGAAGGAGAAAATTCAAAATCTTCATTGTTTACACTCGCATTTTCTTGTAGACCCAATTTTTGGATTTTTACAAGGGGTAAAAGGAGAGAAATCACCCTAAAATTTGTAACCCAATTTCTCTCGAGTAAGGAAATACCTCATATGTCTATGTAAAGTGTTCGGCGGGCGCAGTAGAGGGCTCAGAAGGGAAGGAGCGACAATGGGATTTTGGAGAGTGAGTTTTTCTGAAAGGGTTTTTGGGGGGCATGTCCCATTTAGGAAGCCCCTATGGTGCCAGAACAGTGGACCCCCCCCCCACATGTGACCCCATTTTGGAAACTATACCCCTCATGGAATTTAATAAGGGGTGCAGTGAGCATTTACACCCCACTGGCGTTTGACAGATATTTGAAACAGTGGACTGTGCAAATCAAAAATTTTATTTTTCATTTTCACAGACCACTGTTCCAAAAATCTGTCATACACCAGTGGGGTGTAAATGCTCACTGCACCCCTTATTAAATTCCGTGAGGGGTGTAGTTTCCAAAATGGGGTCACATATGGATATTTATTGTTTTGCGTTTGTCAGAACTGCTGTAACAATCAGCCACCCCTGTGCAAATCGCCTCAAATGTACATGACGCACTCTCCCTTCTGGGCCTTCTTGTGCGCCCCCAGAGCACTTTGCGCCCACATATGGGGTATCTCCGTACTCGGGAGAAATTGCATTACAAATTTTGGAGGTCTTTTTTCCCTTTTACCTCTTGTGAAAATGAAAAGTATAGGGCAACACCAGCATGTCAGTGTAAAAAAATTATTTTTTTACACTAACATGCTGGTGTAGACCCCAACTTCACCTTTTCATAAGGGGTTAAAGAAGAAAAAGCCCCCCAAAATTTGTAATGCAATTTCTCCCGAGTACAGAGATACCCCATATGTGTCCCAAAACTGTTGCCCTGAAATACGACAGGGCTCCAAAGTGAGAGAGCGCCATGCGCATTTGAGGCCTGAATTAGGGATTTGCATAGGGGTATTCTATGCCAATGATTCCCAAACAGGGTGCCTCCAGCTGTTGCAAAACTCCCAGCATGCCTGGACAGTCAATGGCTGTCCGGCAATACTGGGAGTTATTATTTTGCAACAGCTGGAGGCTCCGTTTTGGAAACAGTAGCGTACCAGACGTTTTTCATTTTTTTGGGGGAGGGGGGCTGTGTAGGGGTATGTGTATATGTAGTGTTTTTTACTTTTTATTTTAGGGTAGTGTAGTGTAGTGTTTTTAGGGTACAGTCACATGGGCAGAGGTTCACAGCAAGTTTGACGCTGGAAGTTTGAGCTGCAGCGCAAAATTTGCGCCATCTCAAACTTGCAGCACTCACTGTAAACCTCCACCCATGTAAGTGTACCCTGTACATTCACATTGGGGGGGCAAACATCCAGCTGTTGCAAACTCCGAGCATGCCCTTTGGCTGTCCGTGCATGCTGGGAGTTGTAGTTTTGCAACAGCTGGAGGAACGCTGGTTTGGAAACACTAAGTTAAGTAATAAACTTTCAAGTGTTTTGCAACCAAACTTAGTGTTTCCAAACCAGTGTGCCTCCAGCTGTTGCAAAACTACAACTCCCAGCATGCATGGTCTGCCAGTGCATGCTGGGAGTTATAGTTTTGCAACAATTGCAACAGCTGGAGGCACTGAGGTAGGAAACGGACAATGTTTCCCAACTAGTGTGCCTCCAGTTGTTGCAAAACTACAACTCCCAGCATGACCAGACTGCCCAGGCATGCTGGAAGTTGTAGTTCGGCAATATCTGAAGGATCAGATGTTGCCGAACTACAACTTCCAGCATGCTTGGGCAGTCTGGGCATGCTGGGAGTTGTAGTTTTGCAACATCTGGAGGTCCACAGTTTGGAGACCACTGTATCATGGTCTCCAATCTGTGCTCTTCCAGATGTTAGAGAACTACAACTCCCAGCATGCCTGGACAGACTGAGCATGCTGAGATTTGTAGTTTTGCAACATCTGGAAGAGCACAGATTGGAGACCATTATACAGTGGTCTCCAAACTGTGGACCTCCAGATGTTGCAAAACTACAACTCCCAGCATGCCCAGAAAGCCAAAGGCTGTCTGGGCATGCTGGGAGTTGCAGTTTTGAAACTCTCAGAGGCAGCAGTGAGATCGCTTTACGGCGATCTCACTGCTGCCAATGAAGATGCCGCACTGGTGCCGGAAACTCACCTCCGGGACGCAGCGCCGCCGGGACCGCATGGAGGACGCCAGGACCGCTCGGACGGGTAAGTGACGCCGGGGGACGGGTAAGGTACACTTAGTAGAGCGGTGTGTGTCCTGATCCCCGTGATCGGGACTCACACACCGCGCTGCTAAGTATTTTCATAGCGAAACGCTGCTATCAGCTAGTCAGATTTGACCAGCTGATAGCAGCGATCGCTGGGGGGGGTGGGGGATGAAACCCCCCCGTGGTTGCACGGTAAGATGGCTGGCTATCAGTGAAAGCCACCATCTTTCCGGGCGCTGCGGGGTGCCGCGAGTAGCGGCAGTAATGTTCATGACGTACCTGTATGTCATGGGTCGGGAACACCTTGCCACCCATGACGTACAGGTATGTCATAGGTCGGGAAGGGGTTAAATATATGGCAAACACACAAAAAAAATAATTTCCGTGAGGAAATTTAAATGAAAACTATTTTTTGGAGGGTTTCGCTTTCACACTGTACACTTTACGGTAAAAATTATTTTTTCTTTATTCAGTGGGTCAATAAAATTAAAATGATACCCATGATTACATACTTTATTATTGTACCACTATAAAAAAAACCTCAAACTTTTTAACCAAATTAGTAAGTTTAACCCCTTAAATGACGCAGCCCTTTTTTGCACATCTGACCACTGTCACTTTAAGCATTAATAACTCTGGGATGCTTTTTCGTTTCATTCTGATTCTGAGAATATTTTTTCGTGACATATTTTACTTTAACATAGTGGTAAATTTGTGTCGTTACGTGCATCCTTTCTTGGTGAAAAATCACAAAATTTCATGAAACTTTAGCATTTTTCTAACTTTGAAACTCTCTGCTTATAAAGAAAATGGATATTCCAAATAAATTACATATTGATTCACAAATACAATATGTCTACTTTGTTGACATAATAAAGTTGACATGTTTTTACTTTTGGAAGACATCAGAGGGCTTCAAAGTATAGCAGCAATTTTCAAAACATTTTAAAATCTGAATTTTTCAGGGACCAGTGGATTTGAGGGGCCCCATAAATGACCCCATTATAGAAACTACACCCCTCAAAGTATTCAAAATGACATTCAGAAAGTTTGTTAACCCTTTGGGTGTTTCACATGAATAGCAGCAAAGTGGTGGAGAAAAATCTAAATCTTAATTTTTTTTTACACTAACATGTTCTTGTAGCCCCATTTTTTCATTTTTAAAAGTGGTATAAGGAGTAAAAGCCCCCCAACATGTGTAGCCCAATTCCTATCCAGTATGGAAATACCTCATATGTTGACCAAGTGCTCTGCGGGCTCACAACATGGCTCAAGAGGGAAAGAACAACTGTGGGATTTAAAAAAAAAATAAAAAATTTGCTGTCATGGTTTTTGGGCGCCATGTTGCATTTCGGAAGCCCCCATGGTGCCAGAACCGCAAAAAAATAAAAAATAAACACATGGCATACTATTTTGAAAACTACACCCCTCAAGGAACGTAACAAGGGGTGTATTGAGCCTTAACACCTCACAGGTGTTTGATGACTTTGTGTTGAAGTTGGACGTGAAAATTGAAAATTAGATTTTTAACACGAAAATGATGGTGTTACCACAAATGTTTATTTTTCACAAGGGATAATAGGAGAAAATGGGCCCCAAAATTTTAAGCCCAATTTCTCCCAATTAAGAAAACACACCATATATGGAGGTTAAGTGCTCTGCTGGTGCACTACAAAGCTCAGAACACATGGCATGCTATTTTGGAAACTAAACCCCTCAAGGAACGTAACAAGGGGTATATTGAGCCTTAACACCTCACGGGTGTTTGACTGCTTTGCATTGAAGTTGGACGTGAAAATGGAAAATTTGATTTTTAACCCAAAAATGTTGGTGTTACCCTAAATTTTTCTTTTTCACAAGGGGTAATAGGAGACAATGGACCCCAAAATTTGAAGCCCAATTTCTCCCGATTAAGAAAACACCCCATATGTGGATATTAAGTGCTCTGCTGGTCGCAGAACAGAAGGAGCGCCATTGGACTTTTGGAGAGAGAATTTTGCTGGAAGTGAAGTGGGGGCCATGTGCATTTACAAACAGCACAGCAGAACAGCAGAACAGCAGAACCCCCGCCCCACATGTGACACCATTTTGGAAACTATACCCCTCCAGGAACGTAATAAGGGTTACAGTGAGTACTTACACCTCACAGTCTTTTTTTTTTTTTTTTTTCAACAGTGGGGCGTAAAAGTGATTTTTCAGACTATATTGATAATGTTACCCCAAATGTTTCATTTTCACATGGGGTGATAGGGCAAAAGGCCCCCAAAATTTGTAGTGCAATTTCGCCTGAGAAAGAAAATATCCCATATGTGGATGTAAAGTGGTCTGCGGGCGCACTGCAATGCTCAGAATAGAAGGAGCACCATTGGGCTTTTGGAGTGAAAAGTTGGTTGGAATTGAAGTCGGGGGCCATGTGCGTTTACAAAGCCCCTATCGTGCAAGAACAGCAGTAACCCCACACGTGACACCATATTAGAACCTTTACTCCTCAAGGAACGTAACAAGGTTTATTATAGTGAGTACTTACACATCACGTTTTTTGAACAGTGGGCCATAAAAGTGAAAGAATTTATTTTTTTAACACTGAATTGCTGGTATTAACCAAAAATCTTTTAGTTTCACAAGTAGTAAGAGGAAAAAAAAAAAAAGCTCCACAAAATGTGTAATTTCTCCAGAATAAGGAAATACCCCATATAAGGCGGTAAAGCACTATGTGGGTGCAAAACAGGGCTTAGGAGTGAGACAGCACCAATGAGATTTGAGGGCTAAAAAGTGATGCTTCGCACTGCAATGGTTGAGGTTCTGACATAAAATCTAAAGATAAAAAAAACACGGAAAATGACCACAATTTTGAAACTACACCCCCTCAAGGAAGGTAACAAGGGGTACAAGTGAGTACTTACACCTCACAGGTTTTTTGAAAAGTGGGCCATAAGTTGAAAAATAATATATTTTTTACACTAAAATGCTGAGGTTATCCAATTTTTTTACATTTTCACAAGGGGTAATGGGAGAAATTGGGTTACATATTTTGGAGGGCTTCCCCCCCCCCCCCCCCCACCTATGGAAATACATCTGTTTGCATATGTGGCCTAAGGCATATCAGTAGCTGACGGTTACATACATTCAAAGGAAAATACAAAAATAAAACACCCATTACAGAAAGTACCCACCCTGAGGAATGGGTATAGGGCTAAAGAGGACATTTTGAATGCACGGGTGTTTCCTAAATTATTTTCCAGGAATGGATGAAAATTGCAAATCTTTCTGGGAACAACTAACATGTGACTCCGAATTGTCGCCTGGAAATACGACAGAGCTCATAAGGGAGAACTGAAAATTGCAATTTTAATACTGATATGCCAATTCCCAGAATGATGAGCCAGAGTATTGCCGAAAGTAAAAATCATGCCCGCCCCAAACCCTATGCTCTGAATCATTCTGGGAATGTGATGTGTGTGGCCATCCCTATTCTGTTACTTCAAATGCGCACCCCACTCAGGTGGGAAGAGCGCTGCGCATTTGAGGCAACTGCAAACCCCCAATGCTGTTCACTCTGTGTCCCATGACCCATTTTTTTTGGGGGGGGGGGGGAATGAAAGTCAGATTATCGGGGGAAAGTCTCGCACTGAGTGGTGGTGTCCTTCCGAATGCCCCTCTTGCGACACACACTGCATTTTTTTCTGGGATTGTCCCTTCTTTCCAGTGTGGGGACCTCACCTGGAAAGTGTTGGCTGGGGATGATCCGGGGGCCGACAGTTCCAGAGGTGCTCCTACCCACTCTTCGGCGATCACCAAAGATGAGGGCCTTTAGAACTTCCTCTTGAAACTGCAGGAATGTCCCTGTGTTGCCAATGCGGTAATACGCCGGATCAGTTTCGGGGGGTGGGGTGGGGGGGGGGGGTGGAAATGCAGCATTATCAGTCAGCATAATGCAAACATTTCTGAATGGCCTAGAACCGGGGACGTGCCATGGCCATATTTTAGAGCGGGGTCTGGTAAAAGACGTCCCCAATCCAATATTGCCTGACACTGGGTTTTTTGAACAGGCACGAGGGCCCAAAATGTCGTAATTTTGGCTGCATCAACTAGGAACCAGCCATTGGGCCTAGCCAAAAGTGAGCCCGGGTTTGCGGCGAAAAACTGTTTGGCGTACAGGTTTGTCTGGTCAACCATCAGATTGACAAAATAGTCACTGAAAAAACTGAAATAGCCCATTCCAGTGAACCCGGCGATGTCAATCTTGATTCCTGAGTCGCCAACAAACTCAGGAATCAGACACCTACGGATGGTGCGCTGAAAAAAAAAAAATCTACGTAATGTAAAGCTTTCCCTCACTGCTTTCTGTGCCAAGGGGCCACAGAAAGAGGAAATTTTTATTTATACCGGGGCTCCATCCTGCACACCAGATCTCTCAGAAGTGGTGGGCACAACATGCTCCTACACCGTGCCCCATACTGCTGTGATTGGTGCAGTCACTATGGTCACCCAATCACAGCTGTACAGGGGGGGGGGGGGGGGGGTGGCAACACTGCCACCTCCCAGTACTTTACGGATGATTATTGATGTATGTTACACCACCGATCATCATCCTTATCCAGGTCATGGGGTCACACGTGACCCAGAGGGGCCGCAGACCACCGGTGAGCATTAACAGACCCCCTCCGGCGATGAGCCGGGATGCCTGCTGAATGATTTCAGCAGGCCTCCCGGTCCGGTCCCCGCCCGGCGAGCAGCGGAAACCGGAATTTCCGAAAAACGCTGGTATGAATTGACCGACATGGGATGTCTCAGGACCCCCCTTGGTGATGTGCCGGGATGCCTGCTGAATTTCAGCAGGCATCCCGGTCTGGTCCCCAGGGACCGAATTTCCCACGGGCGTACCCACACGCCCTACGTCCCTAAGGACTCAGGCTGCAAGGCGTATGCATACGCCCTGCGTCCTGAAGAGGTTAAAATCCCTCTACTATGAAGACCTATAACTTTTTCATTTTTACGTATAAGCGGTGGTATGAGAGCTCATTTTTTGCACTGTGATCTGTACTTTATTGATACCACATTTGCGAATATAAAACTTTTAATAAATTTTTTCGAATTTTTGGGGGGAATATTATGTGACAAAAAAGCAGCAAATTTTGCCTTTTTTTTTTTTTTTTGTAAACATTATATTTTGATAGTTCGGACATTTACACATGCAGAGATACCAAATATGTTAATTCATTTTTTTTACGTTTATTGGGGGTAAAATGGGAAAAAGAGAAAATTTAAGTTTTTATTGGGGGGTGGGGTGGATTTTTCACATTTTATTTCCTTTTTTTTTGGGACCTACATCCGCCACTTTAGATGATCGAATCCCCGCGGCGCTGTGAAAGGATCATCCATTTAAACATGCGCATCTGTATTGATCACGGCATCTAAGGGATTAATGGCAGACATCAGCGCGATTGATGAGGTCTGCCATTACCGGCGGGTCTTTGGTTGCGGACAGCCGTGCACAACTCGAGCATGGCTCCGATGCTCGCGGTCATGTACAGGACCTAAATATACGTCCTGGTGCAGTAAGTATCTCCTCACTAGGACGTACATTTACGTCCGTGATTGTTAAAAAATTTTCAGAGATAGTTTTTTCGTGACATATTCTACTTTAACATAGTGGTAACATTTTGTGGTAACTTGCATCCTTTCTTGGTGAAAAATCACAAAATTTGATGAAAAATTTGAAAATTTTGCATTTTTCTAACTTTGAAGCTCTCTGCTTGTAAAGAAAATGGATATTCCAAATCATTTTTTTTTTTTTTTATTCACATATACAATATGTCTACTTTATGTTTGCATCATAAAATTGACGTGTTTTTTCTTTTGGAAGACATCAGAGGGCTTCAAAGTTCAGCAGCAATTTTCCAATTTTTCACAAAATTTTGAAACTCGCTTTTTTTCAGGGACCAGTTCAGGTTTGAAGTGGATTTGAAGGGTCTTCATATTAGAAATACCCCATAAAAGACCCCATTATAAAAACTGCAACCCCCCCCCAAAGTATTCAAAATGACATTCAGTCAGCGTTTTAACCCTTTAGGTGTTTCACAGGAATAGCAGCAAAGTGAAGGAGAAAATTCACGATCTTCATTTTTTACACTCGCGTGTTTTTGTAGACCCAATTTTTGCAAGGGGTAAAAAAAGAGAAAATTTTTACTTGTATTTGAAACCCATATTTTTCTCGAGTAAGCACATACCTCATATGTCTATGTTAATTGTTCGGCGGGTGCAGTAGAGGGCTCAGAAGGGAAGGAGCGACAAATGGTTTTTGGGGGGCATGTCACCTTTAGGAAGCCCCTATGGTGCCAGAACAGCAAAAAAAAAAAAAAAAAACACATGGCATACCATTTTGGAAACTAGACCCCTCGGAGAACATAACAAGGGGTAAAGTAAACCTTAATACCCCACAGGTGATTCACGACTTTTGCATATGTAAAAAAAAATAAATAATTTTTCCCTAAAATGCTTGGTTTCCCAAAAGTTTTACATTTTTAAAAAGGGTAATAGCAGAAAACACCCCCCAAAATTTGAAGCCCAATTTCTCCCGATTCAGAAAACACCCCATATGGGGGTGAAAAGTGCTCTGCTGGTGCACTACAGGTCTCAGAAGAGAAGGAGTCACATTTGGCTTTTTTGAAGGAAATTTTGCTCTGGGGGCATGCCGCATTTAGGAAGCCCCTATGGTGCCAGGACAGCAAAAAAAACAAAAAAAACAAAAAAAAAAACACATTGCATACCATTTTGGAAACTAGACCCCTTGGGGAACGTAACAAGGGGTAAAGTGAACCTTAATACCCCACAGGGGTTTCACAACTTTTGCATATGTAAAAAAAAATTTTTGTTTAACCTAAAATGCCTCTTTTCCCAAAAATTTTACATTTTTAAAAAGGGTAAAAGCAGAAAATACCCCCAAAATTTGTAACACAACTTCTCCCGAGTACGGAGATACCCCATTTGTGACCCTAAACTGTTGCCTTGAAATACGACAGGGCTCCAAAGTGAGAGCGCCATGCGCATTTGAGGCCTAAATTAGGGACTTGCATAGGGGTGGATATGGGGGTATTCTACGCCAGTGATTCCCAAACAGGGGGCCTCCAGCTGTTGCAAAACTCCCAGCATGCCTGGACAGTCAGTGGCTATCTGATAATACTGGGAGTTGTTGTTTTGCAACAGCTGGAGGCTCCGTTTTGGAAACCGTGGCATACCAGACGTTTTTCATTTTTATTGGGGAGGGGGGCTGTGTAGGGGTATGTGTATATGTTGTGTTTTCTACTTTTTATTTTGTGGTAGTGTAGTATAGTGTTTTTAGGGTACAGTCGCACGGACGGGGGTTCACAGTAGTTTCTCGCTGGCAGTTTGAGCTGCAGCAGAAAATTTGCCGCAGCTCAAACTTGCAGCCGGATACTTAATGTAAACCTACGTCGATGTGAGTGTACCCTGTACGTTCACATTGGGGAGGGACATCCAGCTGTTGCAAAACTACAACTCCCAGCATGTATGGTCTATCAGTGCAGGCTGGGAGTTGTAGTTTTGCAACAGCTGGAGGCACACTGGTTGTGAAACACCGAGTTTGGTAAACTCAGTGTTTTGCAACCAGTGTGCCTTCAGCTGTTGCAAAAGATACAACCCCCAGCATGTACGGACAGTGGTAGGGCATGCTGGGTCTTGTAGTTATGCAACAGCTGGAGGCATACTACTTTGGCTGGGGATTGTAGTTATGCAACCGCTGGAGACACACTGGTTTGCTACATAACTCAGTGTGCCTTCAGCTGTTGCAAAACTACAACTCTAAGCAGTCACCGACAGCCAACGGGCATGCTGGGAGTTGTAGTTATGCAACCAGCAGATGCACCACTACAACTCCCAGCATGCACTTTAGCTGTTTGTGCAAGCTGGGAGTTGTAGTTACACAACAGCTGAAGGTACACATTTCCATAGAAAAAATGTGCCTCCAGCTGTTGCAAAACTATAAGTCCCAGCATGCCCATAAGGGCATGCTGGGAGTTGTGGTGGTCTGCCTCCTGCTGTTGCATAACTACAGCTCCCAGCATGCCCTTTTTGCATGCAGGAGGCTGTCACTCACCTCCAACGATCCAAGCCGCGCAGGTCAGTCCCTCGTCGTCGCCGCCGCTCCTGGGGCCCCGATCACAACATTGACGCCGGGGATCGGGGTCCCCAGCTCCCGGGGTGCACGTCCCGCACCCGCTCACGTCCTCCGGAAGAGGGGCGGAGCGGGTTGCGGGAGTGACACCCGCAGCAGGCGCCCTGATTGGTCACCAGTGCCACCTCACCCCTGCTGGCTGTGGCTGTTCGGGTCACCGGATCACTGGAGACCCGATTGACCCGGAATCTGCCGCAGATAGCTGGACTGAATTGTCCAGCAATCTGCGGATATCGCCGTCATGGGGGGGGGGCATAATGACCCCCCCTGGGCGATATGCCCCGATGCCTGCTGAACAATTTCAGCAGGCATCGGGCACCGGCTCCCCTCCAGCTAGCGGCAGGGGGCCGGGATTTGACAGGACGTACTCAAACGTCCTGAGTCCTTAAGGACTCGGAAAAGGGTCCGTTTGAGTACGTCCTGCGTTCTTAAGGGGTTAAAAGCACACCCAGGGACGTGTTGACATGACACAGTCCGTTGCCCGAAGACTCCCCTACCGTGCGCTCTCCCCCTCCACATGGATCCCCAGATGAAATGAATAAAGATTCCAGTTACTACATACTGGTCAGTGCTCTGTGCTTTTCTTTCCTATGTTTGTGAAGCTATTGCAAGTGTGATATGTTGTAGCACTGACCCATAGCACAGACAACAGCGTTATATCATAGTGTCTCCAGCTGCTGTGAAAGGCCTACTGAGACATGTAGAAAGGTGCTATTGTTTCTATTCTCTCCTAGACCGTCTTCCAAATTTGTAGCTTACTCCTTTCAGTACTTATCAGCTGCTGTATGCTCAAGTGGAAGGTTGATGGCAGTGCCCTCTGCTGACACCTCTAATAAAGGGAGTGATCCCTTTATTCTACAGCAGTCAAATTCTTTAATTGAGTTTTTATTGAGACACCAGATGTCAAGTTAATAAGAAATGTCCAAAAAAAATTAAATAAAAACTTTTGCTATGCATAGCTCTTAGAAAAAATGCCTCAAATGGTATTTAGTAAGAAATGTGAGTTGGAATTCATTTATTGCGTTTTTATTGAGTTCCCACAGATGTAAATAATAGTGAACGCTAGTTACATCTTATGGTGGGAACGCCACTAGTAGAATCAGAATAAAATGGATACATTTTTGGACCATAATTCTAGTATGTTCTTGCTTTGCAAATTAAAGAAAGTTTCTCTTGAATACAAAAAAAATAAAAATCCTTGAGTTAGAAACCCTATTATATAAATGAGTAGGGTTATAGGTTGAACTTGATGGGCCTTAGTTTTTGTTTTGTATGAATGCAGCTAGATATACAACAAAAGCTGCAGCCCCAAGATTTTCTCTTGAAGTTGCAGTGTAAAAGTCTAAGGCTGTAAAAAAGTGGATCAGGGTGGAAAGAGAAGTATTAATAATCCTTTTATAATATTTCCCAATTCTTTAGCATACACTTCTGACTTGGGCTCAAAAAATGCAGTGAAAACCCAGCCTAAAGGTATCATGCACCTTTTAGGTGTATGTGAACACAGACAAAATCAGTGTTTTTTCTGCATTACAGAACAAAAAAAATAATAAAATAATTCCATTTAAACGAGAGACATGGTGCTGAGCCAAAAATAAGTGGCGTCACTTCTGTCGGCTGGTGTCCCGAGATGGCTGACTAGTAGCAACTCTAGGAGGATTTAATAATAAAAACACACACTGTTCCACTGCAAAGTGAAACCCAAACAATTTATTTGTGCTAAATGAAAAAAAAAAAAAAATTGTACTCAAAATAATTCTTTATACATTGTACCGGCTTACATTATTCTTCTAAATAAGCATTCATTAGTGCCAAGCTGTGCTACTTCAATAGGTAATCTGTCCTGCTTCTATTAAGCAATACAAAATGACTGGCAGTACTGCCAAGTACATTGCTAAAATTTAAATCTCAAGGGTATTTTGATTCTTATGTGAATTTTTAAAAAATACTTTGCGAAATTGAAAAGAAAGAAAAAAAAAAAAAAAAAAAACATGCCAAGGTATATTTTACATAGCTTGTACAGCCAAATGTATACATCTTTAAAAAAAAAAAAAAAAAATCTCTACATACTCAGTCATAGAAATGGATTCGCGGACAGCTTACAGGATAAGATCACCTAAAACTGATACAATTAAATCTTAAGATCCATTTACAATACATTCCACATATTAAACAAAGATTCCCACATTTCACTATCATGTCATTATAGATGAAGATTTGGTTTTGTGATTGTTGCATCAGTTATGGTTGGTGTGCGATGGACGCCATGTCTTAAGGTCTACGTATAGCTAGCTAGAAGATGTATGTAAGTTACAGGCACTGGATAAATTGAACCTACCTCCATAAAGCCATAAACACATCCTTACTAGCACATGATTTGTACATTTAACACTGTGCTTTTATAGGCCTTTATATATAGTTTTTATTTTATTTTTTTGCAACGTAAGAAACATGCCATTATATCAGATTACTGCTCTGCTATTAGACAGCAAAACTGGCTTTGAGTTACTGGCATCCACTGCACGTGGGCTTAAGGTGTGCATATCTCCATATCTCAGCAGTTGCAGTATAAGACTACTCAAATGTAGTGATTTATGATATATACGGGATACTATATAAAATCAAAAACAAAAAAAAATCTAATAAAAAAATCAAACCATCATGCGTTAGAACGCTTATGAGGAGCGAAAAAAATAAAATAAAAAAAAGTTATCCCTTTTATTATATAATCCTAAAAAACCTCAAAGAAAAAGCATTTGAGCAGCATGAGTAAGGTTGCCCTGCTCATTACAGAGTAGCAATGTCCCAGCCAGGGTACTAACGTACATGTAGTTTCGGTAAACATGGAACGGGAACTGTGTGGGAAAGATAACGCTGTAAGACCCACAACACTGGCTGATTTCTGAGACAAACATTTACAACACAATTAGACAGTGAAGCCTATGTAACCTCAGTGCAAATAAAGTCAAATCCCAATATGACAAGTAAGCCTTTGGCTCTGAGAAAACTGTTCCATGTTATGAGTCCAACTCAAGATGCAGAGACTGCAGAGGACATGCACTAGGGCTGAGAGGGAGGATGCACTGAATTGTGGGAAGTGGCGGACTGAGATGCAGTTGACTGGACTGCGAGTTGTGCCGGAGGAGGTGGAGGGGGTGGAGGATGCACTGGAGTCTGAGTGTTTGGAGACGGAGGTGGAGTGGGACGCTTAAACTTGTCAGGGCTGTTGCTCCTTCGAGGTGAGGGTCTCTGGGGAAAAAATAAAAATATTGAAATGTAAATATTTGTACCTACGCATCAATATCTTCTAACAGCAAAACACAATTTTAGTTAGGTCTTTACAACGTCAAACCATTCTTAAAACATAATGAAGCACTTCATTATTTTGTTAACAAATCCAGTTATTAATTTGGATTTTTTTTTCTGTTTTATATATATTTTTTATTAATTTGTATTTTTTTCAGTTTTATTTCATTTCTATTTTTCGTACATGATGATGGGGGTAGCCATTTTGCACGTGCTGATGTTTACAGGACAGAACAGATTGGACATGTTGTAATTTAACTTGACTGGAACCTTTGTAAGGCAATGGGGAGGGGGGGGGGGGGGGTTATATCCTCTTACACATACTTTGCTGTATTTAAGGGGTATTCCGCACCCCTAGACATCTTATCCCCTATCCAAAGGATAGGCGATAAGATGTCAGATCACCGGGGTCCTGCTACTGGGGTCCCCCGGGATCTCGGCTGCTGCACCCACCTGGACGGCTTCCACCTCACACCGGCAACGCTGGAGGCTTCGGAGCCCGACCACAATGGTGGACGAGCGTGACGCCACGACTCCGGCCAGTGTGACGTCACGCCCTGCCCCCTCAATGCAAGTCTATGGGAGGGGGCATGACGGACCTTCCATAGACTTGCATTAAGGGGGTTGGGCGTCACACGGAGCGGAGTCGTGGCGTCACGCTCGTCCGCCATTGTGATCGGGATCCGAAGCCTCCAGCGTTACCAGTGTGAGGTGGAAGCCGTACAGGTGGGTGCAGCAGCTGAGATCCCGGGGACCTCCAGCAGTGGGACCCCGGCGATCTGACATCTTATCCCCTATCCTTTGGATAGGGGATAAGAGGTCTAGGGGCACGGAGTACTCGTTTAAATACCTCTATTCTGCACATGATTTTGGGTACGAATGAAGTGACAACTGGGTTTTGCTCTTTGATTGGTCTAATACTGTCAAATCAAATAAAGTTTAAAGAAACACATCCTCCCAACAGAGGGGGGAGGTGACATGAAGAAAGGAGGTTCAGAAATTTCCAAAAAATAAAATAAAATCTTTTGTTATGCATAGCTCTTAGAAAAAAATGCCCCAAATGGTATTTAATAAGAAATGCGAGTTGGAATTCTTTTATTGGGCATGAAAACATTGAAATAGGAAATTAGGTGGGTAATGGCTAATTCCATCGGTGCCTTTTGGAAATAAGTATTTAAATTAGGAAGAAATGCATCCACCCTACTTACTGTAATACCATGGGATGAGCCCATGTGCTGCACGTGTAAACCTGGAGAATTGAAATAAGACATTCCAGCTCTAGTGAGTGAGGTTGGAGGTGTGAAGCCAACAGTGTGACTTGCGTAGGACAAGCCTAAAACACAGAACAGAAATATGACATACATCACAAAGTTCTACAAGACACAGACATTCAACAGAAGATGATAAATGCATTTAACGTAACGCTGGCCCGTAATCCTTGAGGCAGTGTTTTCCAACCAGGGCCCCTCCAGCTGTTGCAAAACTACAACTCCCAGCATGCCCAGACAGCCTTTGGTTGTCCAGGCATGCTGGGAGTTGTAGTTTTGCAACAGCTGGAGGCACCCTGGTTGGGAAACACTGCCTTGAGAAAACAGCTGACAATATACTATATAGCTAAAAAGGGCTAATGTCCCATCAGAAAGTGTCAGGTACATGAGGATCTGTTAAAGGGGTACTCCGGTGAAAAACATTTTTTTTTTTTTTTTTAAATCAACTGGTGCCAGAAAGTTAAACAGATTTGTAAATGACTTCCATAAAAAAATCTTAATCCTTCCTGTACTTATTAGCTGCTCAATACTACAGCAGAAATTATTTTCTTTTTGAAACACAGAGCTGTCTGCTGACATCACGAGCACAGTGCTCTCTGCTGACATCTCTGTCCATTTTAGGAACTGCCCAGAGCAGCATATGTTTGCTATGGGGATTTCCTTTTACTCTGGACAGTTCCTAAAGCACTGTGCTCATGATGTCAGCAGACAGCTCTGTGTTTCAAACGGAAAATAATTTCCACTGTAGTATTCAGCAGCTAATAAGTACAGCAAATCTGTTTAACTTTCTGGCACCAGTTGATTTAAAAAAAAAAAAAAAAAAAAGTTTTTCACCGGAGTACCCCTTTTAACTTCAATGCCCCAGACTTTGTCGAGTTGAAAGATATTTAGTTGGGGCATAGGTTGCTCTCAGCTCCTGTTAGTGGCTTGTCCCCCTCTTCTCTAATAACTAAACATGTACGCTATGCCAAGCGAGAATGTATTTGGGAGAGTAATAAATGTATACCACACTACAGATAGAGACTGCCAGAGACTGGTGGCATACTGCATCACTATAACAATATAGTGTGCTGCTCTGTTCGGCTTTAACTATATTTGTTCTTTTTTGTTTGCAGTATATAGTTCTATGGAATAGAATCAGCCTGTGCTATTCTTACAGCAAACAAACAACTACATGACTCTCACAACCAAATGCCCAAATAACTCTCTCTTGTCCTCAGTCAGGCAAATGGGGTCTATAAGTACGTTTGTTGTATATGCCGGGAGTATCCCTGGCGAAAGCAGCAAATGAACACTAAAAAGCATTGTAAACTCACTACTTACTATACCATTTCATCAGAGATATTGATATAGTAAAATCCCATAAGTCTTAAAATACTTGCACACACTGAATAGGGTACACTCCCAATAGCTAACACGGACACACTCAATAGGGGGACAAAACATTTCCAATAGGGGACAACAAGGCTTATGTGCCGCCCTACCTTGTACACAGGGGGGGGGCGGGGGGGGGGGGGGGGCGCTAATAACCCAGTCAGGGGCCCGAACTCCCAGGAGGCCCTGGCCCCCGCACAGAAGCAGACGACCACTGTTCAAACATTACCCCCTGTGCCACATTACTTCCCTGTGATCCCCCCCTTGTGCCAAATCATCCCCCTTATCACCTGTGCCACGTTATTTCCCCTTGATCCCTCCCCCTGTGCCATTCTCTGGCAGAGTCCCACAAGACTTAATATTTTTGCACGCTCCGAATAGGGGACATTGCCAATAGCAGACACTGACACACCCAATAGGGGACAAAACACTTCCAATAGGAGACAACAAGGCTTATGTGCCACCCTACCTTGTACACAGGGCTGCCATCGGTGGGGTACAGCCAATAACCCAGTCAGGGGCCGGACTCCCAGGGGGCCCTGGCCCCCGCACAGAAGCAGAAGACCACTGTTTAAACATTACCCCGTGTCACATTACTTCCCTGCGAACCCCCCCGTGCCATTTCGTTCCCTCTTAATCCCCCTGTGCCAAATCATCCCCCCTTATCACCTGTGCCACGTCATTTCCCCTTGATCCCTCCCCCCTGTGCCATTCTCCGGCAGAGTCCCATAAGACTTAATATATTTGCACACTCCGAATAGGGGACATTCCCAATAGAAGACACGGACACACCCAATAGGGGACAAAACACTTCCAATAGGGGACAACCAGGTTTATATTACCTTGTACACAGGGTCGCCGTTAAGGGGGTACAGCAAATACCCTAGTAAGAGGCCCGGACTTCCAAGGGGCCCTGGCCCCCACTGCACCCCTCGCACAGAAGCAGAAGACCGACTGTCCTTTAGAAAGATTTTTGAGCCTTTTTAGTCCCAATAGGGGACATCACTCAATACCGCTTTTTTCCCCCATGAGTGTTTGCTATTGGGAGATTCTACTGCAGTTCCATATTTTGGCAGCTATTTTTGCAGAATTGGTTGCCATACTGTATCAATATTTCAATAACTGACACGCTTATCCTTGTGTTGTCAGTTTCCTCCCCCCTCAAATTCCCAGCTCTGACATGCACAAGCATTTGTCCTAAATAAAACACATCCATACAGTGATCAGTGCAAGGGTCATTCACTCCGAAAAAAGCAAGTCCTTTACCAGGAGAAATAGGTCTGCTGGAACTCGGGGATGGTGTGTAGGGTATTGGGCTGGACACAGTACGTGGCCTTAATCCTTGTGCAGACATTTCATTAAAATACCTAAAAAGAGAAAGGAAATTGGATGCATGAACTGTATATGTTACAGTAGTGTGCTGTACCTCACATAGCTACATAACATAAAAGCTATGCTGTTGGCATTCCAGGTTAATTCTTGCATAAAAAAAACAACAAAACTCAGTGGGGGAGATTTAACTAAACCTGTCCAGAGGAAAAAGTTCCTGAGCTGCTCATAGCAACCAATCAGATCGCTTCTTTCATTTTTCAGAGGCCTTTTAAAAAATGAAAGCACCGATCCAATTGGTTGCTATGGGAAACTTAGCAACTTTTCCTCTAGTCATGTTTTGATAAATCTCCCCTAGTGTGTCTTCTTGGTTACCACACCATGTTCAGTAAAATCATAAGCATCTTTCTGTGTACTGATATGATCAAAAACATACAGTGTCTTACAAATCTGTACAGTTTTATGATCAGTAATGAAAATTGTTAGGTCATACATACAACTGCTTCTGACCAAAGACCTGCTCCACTGACTGCTATACTTACAGGAGTTTTTTGGGCTAAAATGATTGACCTATCCTAAGGGTAGGCCATCAATTGCTGATCGACAGAGTGCTGACATTGCAGCTAGGCTCCTATTCACTATAGTAAACATGGCACAAGAAACTGCCCACGGCTTTGAGCCCTATTCACTGTGTAGTGTGTAGCTGATCGGTGGGGGTTCCAGGTGTTACCACCTCGCCAATCAACATATGATGGTCTATCCTAAAGATGGGGAACTGTATCAGCCTGAAAACGCTTGCAACCCTTTGGTCCTTGATTTGTCTCATAGAATCTTATCTTTCTCTACTGAGATTAAAACGCATGATTGGGCCTATTGAACATGCAATTCTATAGGGAATCAAAACCCAGCTTTGGCCAAGTGCACTAATGCTGGCAAAACAAAAGTGGAACTGGAATGGTCGTCTTTGTTCTTAAAATGTATTTTCTTTCAAAAGAATATTTCTAGCACCATTCTTTCTCATGAGGGAAACAAAAACCTCATGGACGGGACCTCATTTTAAAATTTCTACAAGGTGCTTAAAACGGAGACCTTTCAGAAAATGATCTTGGTTTTCCAAAATATCAGCATTAAAGGGAATTTAGACACTGGCCCCAAGACTCAACAGGTCGGAAAAACAGCGTTTCAACACTGCTCTTTGTCATGCCACTAAAAACTAACTTTAATGGGTGCTAGCTGTGGCAGATAATAAGCTTGTCGCACCCCTTCCCAACAATCAGACTTGACTGACCTCTTGAGTGAAGAGATTCTCTCTGCACTCAGGCTGTCAATCATCACTGTTGGGCAAGACTGTCAGGATATTTGGCTGTATCCGCTCCCCATGACTATAGGACGCGTTCCAGCCAGCACTGACTGGAGTTAATTTCCAGCAGCATCACAGAAAGCTGAGGAGAAAATCCCGACCTGACAGGTCCCAGGCCAGCATGTGGGGCCCCAGGGACCTGACATGTTGCCTTTTAATATAACAAGTGACCAATAATTTTGATGGAACTATTGAAATGGCTAAACAAAGAAAACCAACCTCTCATCATCCATTTCTAAGCTGGATTCGCTTTCTGAGAGCTGCCTGCACAGAGCCTCTCGTCTTTCCATTTCCCTCTGCAGTTTTCTTTGAAGCCTCAAATTTTCTTCTCTCATGTGGCGTTCTTCCTCTAGGTACTGGGCCATTTTCTCAGTGTCTGTATGAGATAAATGAATTAAAGAATAAACTCCCCATTGTAAAACAGTACAACTGTATTAAAAAATGCCTATTATAAAAACAGGCAGGTTCTGATAATTTGGCTTAATGCTTGACAAGAAAAACAAAAACAAAACAAAAAAAAAACATTTTGCACAGCAAGACGGTTAAACCAAATAAAGGTTCAGAGCAGGTTTGTAGAAGAGATCCCCTCAAAAAGGTATCAGGGGCAATTTGCCCTAAAATAGTAAAATTATAGGACAATACACTTACCTTTATACCAATCCACACAACTGCTCTGCTTGGTCCTGTGCCAACTTCTTGCCAATGTGAATTCGTATTTTCCATAGACAAAACATCAGTTGACTTTGCGGGCTTGCCGATGACACACCATCACGGTGGCAAGAAGATCAATGGCCCAGGACCATGTTGACTGGTGGCACGTGAATGGTATAAAAACCTCTTATATTAAAAAAGGCCCTGAAGGTTCAGGCAGCATGAAAGTGGTGACATTTCCTCTAAGCAAATTAATCAATATCTTTAAATGTAAAATTATGCACTTGGGTAGAAGAAATGTAAGTACAATATTGACATATCTGGATTAGTGAAAACTTTAGAAGAGAAGGATTTGGGGGTAGTGATTTCTGACACTCAAAAGGAGTCAATAGTGCAGCCAGCCGATAGGGAAAGAAAGTGGAATGCTTGTCTACATGGTTAAGAGGTGAAAGCAGTAGGAAGTGGGAGATTGTGATCCCACCAAATAGAGCTCTAATGAGACCTCATCTGGAATACTGGGTCTATTTCTACTTTAAGTGTACTATTCTGTAGGTCCATACGATTAAAATGATACCCAACTTATATTAGTATGTGTAAAAATATCCTCTTCTGACCCCTATATTTTTCCATATACGGGGATGTGTGAGGGCTCATTTTTAGTGTAGTGATCTGTAGTTTTTATCGGGACTTATGTGGGACTTTATGATCATTTTTCATGGTATACAAAGTGATCCAAAATATGCAATTCTGGATTTTGTTTTTTTGTTTTCTTACAAATACACCATTGACCGTGTGGTTAAAGTAACATTACATTTTTATAATAAATAATATTTTTTGCTTACATTTTTTTTAAATGGGAAAAGGGGTGTTTACACTATTTTATAGTCTCCATAGGGGACTATTACATGCAATCTTCAGATTGCATACACTGTTCAATGCTATGCCATAGTATAGCACTGATCAGTGTTATCGGTGCTCGATTGCTCCTGAGGCTTCCTGGAGCATTAGAGCACCGATCGGATGGAGTGGAAGCAGGTAAAGGTCCTCTCACAGTCCTCTCAGCTAATAGAGACTGCGGTGGTCTCGTCCAGCAGCCGGGAAATTTTTTTTTTTTTCACTTTTTTTGACAACGCAATGAACTTTATAAGGGATTAATGCCAGGCATCACCGTGATTAGCCACAGTTCGAGCTCCTGAGTGCACGTCACAGAAGGTGAGCGGGACAAGACATGTACTCTTTTGGTCTTTCAGAGGTCAAATCAAAGCGTTTAATAAAGTTCAGGAAAGGTTTTTTGTAGGAAGACAAACGGAAGAACAAGGGGGCACAATCTGATGTTAGTGGAAGGAAAAATCAGAAGCAACGCTACAAATTATTATTTTACTAAAAAGTTAGTAAATGCTTGCAAAAAGTTCCAGCAGATGTGGGTGGTACATCACAAAGTGAATTTAAACATGTCTTTAATAATATATATCCTAAGATAAAAATAAGAATAAATATAAGGGCAGAATGGATGGACCAGTGATTTTTTTTGTAGGCAATCTTTTATGGTTCTAATAACTATGTTCCTGTTTGAACAACTTTATTATGAATTAATAACACAAGCAAATAAGAAAAAAAAACACATGTCTGGAGATTAGCAGTTCACTGTTCACTGAAGCATTAAGTTACTGCTTCCCATACAAGTCTATGGAGAGAGGGAGTAGAAGAGGGAGATGAGGGGAGCTGGTAGTGATTATTAGATATTTTCTCAGTGCTGATTTTTACAGCATAGACTGCTCAGATGCTCTCTAATGACCTCCAGGCTGCTGCCTCTTAGATTGTGCTATAAAGAAACAAAAGAGCAGGTTCCCCTCTCCTGTGTGGGGAGTACATGAGAGACATCACATAGCAGTGGTCTTTACACTCTGGACCTTTAGATGTTGCAAAACTACAACTTCCAGCATGCCCAGAGTCTGCTGGGAGTTGTAGTTTTGCAACATCTCGTGTTCCACAGTCTTGATACTGTCATAGAGGCTCGTCTACATCCACTAGCTCAGGGATCACTGAAAACTAGAGATAAATCCTGCAGAGGGGACAACTGATATATCAGAACCAATTGGCACCCTACGATTAAATCACAGGTGTGGAGTTCAGGGACAGGAAAGGACCAGCATCTGTTAACTTACCAATGTTGGGGTGCTATAGACTGCAGCATCTATGGAAATATATAGCTGCCTTTAAAAGTAACCCGGAAGCAAACAGCTGCCCACAAGGTTTTATATTTTATGTAATAAATGGGAAGAGTGAAGGGGGTTTAATATTCTTCAACTTTTTATAAAAAATAATCACTGATTTTATTACAAGACTGGAGGCTACCATAATGCTAATCTTCTTTACGACTCATATATAGCAGCAAGGTAAAACGTTACAGATAAATAGAAAAAAAAATGAATATGCAAATAGGTACATCAGGTAGCCAATCAGAGGCTAGTACAGGTGACAAGAGGTGTGTGCAGGTGACATTCTTCCTCTTTACTGCTCTGCGCTGCAGATAAGTTCATTCAATTTTGCTCACACATATATACTGTATATTGTGCTATTTCCCCCCCCCCTCCTTTCTTTTGTAATAAATTTGCTATTTTTTTTTATCATCATCATCCAATTTCCCTAAACTCATTTGTCTTATTTACTTATTCTTTCTTTTCACCCCTAATTCATATATATTTAGTTGCCATTTTTTTAACGTATATATCTCCCATTCTGTGTTTATTTGAAACCCCTTACATTACTCCTATTCTTTCCTACCGGCCAATGTAGCGATTTTCTATCTGCGTCATTCGCCACCATTACAGTTTCTTCCCCTTTGCTTGTCTCAGAGGCAGTTGCTGGTCTCGCGATATCATGCGCCGGCTGATTTTCAACCATTGACGCGTCTATCTTCTTTGTGACAGGAGTTCTTCCTGTCAGCCCTTCACTGTGTGCACTCAGTTCACCATCCTGTCTTCCCCTTTAGTGATAATATACTGTTTTAACACTAGATTATCTTTTTATTGCAGCCTGTATTTTATTCCTTATCCTGTAACGCCATCTAGTGGCTATTTCAGAGGATTTCACAAATCTATTTTATGGCTATATATTTTTACCTCCATAATATATTGTGTGTATATATAATTTAACCTATACATATATTTTCTCTCTTGCCATTTTATCTATATACTCTAACACATTGGCCAATGAAGATTTTACAAAAATGCCTGAGGCTCCTACTTTTGAAATTTTAGATAAAAAGCTCATTCAAAATATATATGGTAGACCAATCTGTACGTTCTGCCATGTTTACCATCCCAGATATTGTAGCACAATCTGTTACGGTACTCTTGCTATGGCCCGCAATAACCCTCAAATACCCCCCAAAAGCCAGACCTTCTACCCAGTCAAACCAATTTTGGTCCGCTGAGGAATCCACCTCTAAAATGGCTAAAGGTTGGGTAAATCTGGCCTCCCAAAAACAACCCATTATTTCTACCAGTCCTTCTAAACAATCTCATTTAAAAAAACTAAACTGTTAAGGACCAGGTACCTCATGTCGCTTTTTCAAAAAGCAAAAATGTTGATACCCATGTATCTCATCCCATACCCTCTACCCAGGAGGAAATAAATGATGTACAGGTAAATAGAGTCCCTCACAGAGTTAAACTTCACTCCTATGATACTTCCCTTGATCAATCCTGTTCTGAGGACTGGGAAACCTCTGATGACATCTCCGAATAGGAGGAAATCTTAATTATTCCTGAGGACTCAAAATCTGTTACAGACAGTTCAGGTTTACCGTATTTTGACCCAGGATTCATTAAGCATCCCTGTTCTGGGGTGTGGATACACCATCCACATGTTTCTCAGTATTTGGGCTTATGGTTAAAAAAAAAAACCTTGGATAAAGTCTACTCGCAATAAACTGCGAGCGGAATGCCCCAGCTCCACCCTTCCCCACAAAATGTCCGCTACGCCTGAAATTGACCCCTCCCTGGACAAATATGAATAAGTCTGGAAAGAACCCAAAAAAAGGGGTTGATTGTTCTTTCCATACTATTAAAGATCGTTTTCTTGATCTTCTTGGCCTACTTACCAAGATCTTAGATCTATCCGAGGAGGCTACTGCTTCTGGTAATCCCGTAGATCTTAATATTTTGAAGGGTTGGGCTCAACTGGCCTTATGAATTTTTGGTGTAGTCAATGCTTCTATCTGCACGGAACACAAACGTTTCATCCTTATGAAGCTCGACACGCAGTTGATTCCTCTGGCTTCATTCAAACCAGAATCTCCCACTGATGGACTACTTTTTGGTGATACTTTCATCAAGGAAATTTATAAATATGTATCACTATTCTCCTCTCTAGATAAGGCCCAAACATCCCTAAGAAAAGTGTTTCAGACACGTGTTTTTCCTGGGCTGGGAAAAGAAGTGGTAAATTTCCCAGCTGTCAATTTCAACAAGGACAATTTGTCCGTGCCTCACAAAAGCCAGATAGATTCCCAATCCCTTCTACCCCATAACAGCCGAATCCTTTCTTCCCCACAAGAGGAAGGCCTTGGAAGGCCAGAGGACCACACGGCTATCCAAGATCCAGTATTCATCTAATGTCTTTTCACATTCCATTAGAAGGAAGGATAGCACATTTTTTTCCATACCTGGGCTATGATTACATCAGACTCTTGGATCCTGTATTAGGATACCAAATAGAATTTACTTGTCTTCCATCTCAACCTCTGATACCTCAACGAATTCACTTCTCAGAAGCAGACAAATCTCTCAGAGTCAGAAATCAAGGAACTATGTTCCAAAAATGCAATCATTCAAGTACCCCTTCATGCTCCGGGGTTTCTAAGCAACCTCTTCCTTGTGAAGAAAAGATGGCGGTCACAGACTTGTCATACATTTAAAAATACTGAACAATTATGTGCTTTATCAGCACTTCAAGATGGAAGGCATCCATTTGTTGAGAGATCTTTTCTTACCAAACGATTGGCTAGCCAAAATAGAACTCAAAGATGCTTACATCTTGGTACCTATGAATCATATGTCTCAAACATACCTCCAATTTTTATGGAAGGATCAGAAATGGCAATTTACCAGCCTACCTTTTGGCCTATCATCAGCCCCATGGTGCTTCACGAAGTTATTAAAACCAGGGGTAACTGTATTGAGAGCTCGGGGTGTTCGTCTCATAATTTATCTGGACGACATCCTTATCATGGCTCAATCTTTGAATTGAATTCATCTTCACATTCAGTGGACATTCTCTCTCCTACCTAGTATGGGTTTCATGGTCAACATGGAGAAGTCTGTACTTAACCCTCAAAAGGAGGTAGAGTTCGTGGGTTTCCTAGTGAATACTCAGACTACTCTCCTCAGTCTCCCTCCCAGGAGATTGAAAACTATTCGTAAAGAAATCCATTCAATCCTGAACAATATTCGTTCCATTGCTCGAATAGTGGGTCTTCTTTCAGCCTCTGTTCAAGCGATTTTCCCAGCTCCTCCACACTACAGAGCTCTTCAACATCTGAAAGCTCAACATCTGAGGAATGGTCTGGGATATTCGGAAGAAATAGCCCTAACTTCAGATACCAAAGAGGAACAGTACCACTCATTTAGTTGATTCGGCTAATGATGGGCTACTCTGTCTTGATGCCCATGAGAACAGAATTTCTGGTGGCCAAGACTGATCCTGTCTCTTCAGTTAAGTGTTGTGCCCCTGAGACTTCCTGGGTGTCTTCTGCTTTATCACTTCTAATTCTATATGATTGCACCCAAAAGTCACAGCCTAACCATTACTGCTGTAATAACAGCTGTCATCTAGCTCTGCAAGATCTCTGATGCCTTTCTAAGGCTGTATGAAGAACTGGTATTTCTCCCTGCAGGCATTAATGTTCTATAGTTTGTTTGTTTTTATCGTTGTTTGAAGTGCCACTTTTTTTTTTTTTTTTTTTTTTTAACAAAGAAAAAGAAGCAAAAAGAAAAAACTATGAATAAATGTACCTACAGTGTTTTCCTGCCTATTTGGTGCTTTTGCTAGGCTCTGCTGCCATCTAATGTCCTTTTTGGTAATGGTTTCCTTTTTGCTATATTTTACTTCTCTTCATGTACTGTGATTCATTTCTGACTGTTTTGTCCTTGTTGGGTTTTGACTACCCTGGATCTCATACGGTTCTTCATGCAAAATGGTTACTAATGTCACTTTTATTAGCTGCAATGTGAGGGAATTGGGCGATCCTCATAAGCAACGGATTGTCTGCACCCTCACTTATCGGCTGTGATTTGTCTGCAGAAAACTACTGACTGACTACTGACAAAATGCACTTGCTACACAAGGCTTGGGATGGAGCCAGCTATCGCTCATCACATACTGGCACTTGGGGAGGGAGTGTACTTGTGCATAGATCTATCCTGTACGAATGTCTGGTGTTTCGTGTGGACGCGGAGGGCAGATAGTTATTTTGGACTGTCACTTTTATTCTGTTGAATATAGTCTTATTGCTGTGTATATGCCCCCACTATACTCTGCTTTGGTTAATTGCGATATGTTGTGTGCGGACCAGTTCCCAGTAGCTCCTTTGCTGTTATTGGGGGATTTTAATATTACTCCTCATCCTTATTGGGATAATTGTGGTGCTTCTATTGCTCTACAGGATGGGGAGGGCTCTACGGTTGGGGATTTGCTGTCAGAATTGGGTCCCTGATCTGTGGAGTCCATAATCCTGGAGAAAAGCAATTTTTGTGCTATTCTCACTCTCATAAAGCACTCTCTCCTATTGATTTGGCTTTGGCTTCTGGATAGACACTGAGGGGGCCCTGCTCTAGTACCTTATCAGACTACTCTTTCCTGGTGCTTAGTTGGCGCATAATGCTCTAACTTAGCACCTTATTGAACTGGCTAAGACCAAGCACTCCTTTAACAACTAAAATATTACAATGTGGGGAAAAGGCGGGAGATGTTTTGGCCTTGACGGCTAATCCTCAGGATGGTCCTTCCACTATTGCAGTCATCAGGTCCCCTAGGGGTCAAGTGGTTTATGATACTGAGGATATTTTGTTGGTCTTCCAGTATTTTTACAGGGCTTTATATTCTCCTTATGTCTTTTATCCTCCAAAACAGTTACCAGCCTATTTGGATGGGCTTACATTGCCTAAAGTGTCTGAGGTGGATAAGACTTATGTAGATAGTCTTTTGATCTGGAGGAGTTGGTAGTAGAGGTGCAATCCATGGCTAAAAGCATGGCCCGGGAGTCAGACTGGGCCTTGAAGACCCATAGGTTTAGAACTGCAGGGGTTGGGTGTCCCACTCTTCTCCTAATGCATAAAGTGTGCTGGAAAATTTGGGGCCTTCAGGAACTCTCTGGTGCCACTCAATTTTCTTCTATATGGGATCCTTCATGGCTTCCCAACTTATTTTTTTTCTTTCTGGGTTTTGGGATAGGCAGAAAGTGGGCCTTTGGAGGGAATCACACCTTCGTCTTATGTATATGAGTTTTGATCAACTAAGATCGGTTTACTCTTCCACAACTTGTTTCAATTTATTTACCATTACGTCATGCTCACCAAGCTGACCCGAGTCTGTAGAGGTCACAAACTCACAGAATTTTGTGTTGGCTCAGATAGCTACAGTCTTTTCCTCCGTTGGAGTCATTTGGGCATTATACTTCTCTTTGATTATTAGTTCATGTAAACACCTAAAGAACAGTAAGGAGAAGTGGGAAATCTCTAGAAGTCCTATTGAGGATGGCCATTGGTGAGAGATCAACACATTTCTTTGAGTGAGGAACATCGACTTTCCCAACTTTACTTGCTCCATGGGATCTATAAGAAAACTAAATTCCTGTTTGATATAGGGACTGACTAAATGCTCTCGTTGTACGTATGATGTGGTTTTGTACTGCCCTGAAGTTCTATTAGAAGGGGTCTTATCATTTCATGGGTGTATCAGGTCTCTATAGATCTGTCCCAATTGGTTTGTGTAATGAGATGAATGTAAAAGATCCCCATAAAGTGAATTTGTTGCATTGGCTGGATGGGACCCCACCAATAACTACTTAATTTATAGCGAAAATTAAATGGCTGGTTAATAAAGAGAAAGGTGTCTACCAGTAATATAATGCCCAACACAAATTTGAGAATTTTTTTGGGGGAGGCTGAATGACTTGGGACTGCAAGCAGCCATGACAATCCATCAGCACACCATGATTTAGTCACAGGACAGAGGTGACAGCAGCCCCCTCCCTCTGTCTAACCTCTTAAATGTCATGGTTGCTATTGAAACACCAATCCCAGCCAGTGTCAGCTGTAGGCAAGCATTATTCATTTCGCTCCATCCACCAGATCTTATCTACTTTTGAACATCAATATAAATAAATTCTTGATCTAGCCCTTGGCTATAAACTGGCTGACTCACTTCCACTGGTTTATGAAATAGGACATCAGATAAAAGTGGATTGTGCAATTTGATAAGCACCAAAGGAGTAATCTTTATCGCCTGAAAATGCCAAGAAAACAAATATTCAAGGACAAAAAGAACAAATGTCACAGACAATCATCTGGTTCATTCATCATGTGACTGATTTATCACCGCTCTTGAAGGTCTATGGCATTGTTTCCCAATCAGGGTGGCCTCAAGCTGTTGCAAAACTACAACTACCAGCATGCCCGGACAGCCAACGGCTGTCCGGGCATGCTGGGAGTTGTAGTTTTGCAACAGCTGTAGGCACCCTGGTTGGGAAACACTGGTCTATGGCATTAACAGATCCAAATAAAAGACTACACATGCGTCTAACACATAAAAGTAGACTGTTAAATAAAACCTTAGTAATAATACCATGGCGACATATGCAAAAGTCATAATTCTAATTAAAATTAAAGGTAAGCCAGGTGTTACATCCAGATTACAGTTCTATATCGGCAAATACTTTGCATTATTTATTTTACACTGATTACAACCGAGTTGTCATTGGAAACAGTTGAGAAGTATCTAATTTGACACCAGGTTTGACTGGCCCACCAGGCAAAGGGTGAACCAGGGCGGACTCCTGGGCTACTGTGCGCCTCACTCTTGTAAGCTTTCCGTGTCTCTGTGGCTCAAAGCCATTTTGTATTGGCTCTTTATTCCTACAGCTACTGGCTAGTGTTGGGTCAGAGGATGGGCGAGGGAACAGTCTACAGAGCTGAAACAGCCTGTTATTACTAGGAAGCGGTTTCTGCAGGACTTCTATTACATTCTGCTATAGGTAGTGTGTAAGAGGCGATGAGGAAGAGCAAAAACGAACCCCGATACATACTGAAGGTACAGTATTAGTCTATTTAGTAAATCACATAGCAGTAAGTGATCACATGGTAAAGAGTAGAACATAAAAAAAGTCATCAAACCTAAACAAAAATTCAAAAACAGCTGTAAAAAAAAAAAAAAATAAAATAAAAAGAGTAAAAAAGCTACTTACGTTGTAGCTGCGCAGCTCGCAGTTGCTTCTTTAGTCTTTCTACTTCATTCTTAAGGAAACGTATGTGTCTCATCATGTTTTCTGGGGAATCTATCTCCATTGATATGTCGCGAGGTGAAGGTGGAGCAGACACTGGTTGGTCTAATTTTTCCTGCAAAATTCTAGAGACACAAAATACAGCTATAAGGCATAAAAAAAGAATGAGGGGAGCTTAATTTTAGAGTTATTAGTTGACAGGAAACAAAGATGCATTAAAATGGATGCACAATACTTACGCCACATTTACACTATTGCCGCCGTGGCACAGATACAATTTCTAACGCTTAAAGGGGTATTCCAGGAATTTTTTTTATTTGACTATCCTACAGGGGCTGGAAAGTTAGTGTAGTTAATAATATAGGGGGAGATTTATCAAAACCCATGCAAAGGAAAAGTTGCCCATCAGCTCGCTTCTTTCATTTCTAACAAGGCCTCTGCACAATGAAAGAAGCGATCTGATTGGTTGCTATGGGCAACTGGGCAACTTTTCCTCTGGACAGGTTTTGATAAATCTCCCCCATAGTGTCTGTACCTGTGTGTGATGGTTTTATCACAATTCTTATGTGATTTTCACTCCAATATAAATTTTTAACAGCATACAAAATGACTGTTGTCTCAGATTTTTCCCAGGTTGCAATGCCGCCGAGACCTGACTCACTAGTCAGCTGATGACAGGGAGCCTGTCTGCTTCAATGGGGGGAGGGATCGCTTGGTGGGAGAGAGATCAATCTGAAACTAATGCAACAGCTGTAGGCACCCTGATTGAAAACCACAGGTCTTTTGAATGGATGCAGCTCATTTATGTTTCAATGGGTGGGGTGGCTGATGTGTGGGATGGAGGAAAATGGAATTATGGGATTTATAGTAGTAAAATAAAAATAAAAGAAACCTGAAACAGGAAATACCAGTTCACAAAAAGCTATCCAGTGTGTTATGGTAATCTCACAACATAGCCATTTAGCCCCAAGACAAGCACAGATCCTTCCTAAGCATGTCCATTACTGTCTGCCAGGTACGTACTAAAATCACCTTATGGTGGATAACACCTTTAATTGGCTACAATTGTATCCGTGCATGGACAAAAACAGGACAGGCACGGATGCATTTACTACCATGGTCCACACAGACCTGATCATAGTCAGTCAGTGGTTATGATTGGGTTATTTTACGAGCGCCTGCGACTTTGGAATAAAAAACATGGTTGACCACAATTTTCATTATGAATCCAAAGTCAAAGGGAATAGGAAAATGACCCAATTGTAGTCATTGACTATGATGTGGTCCGTACAGGCCATAGTTATGAATGTGTACGCGCCGATACGATTGCAGTTAATTAGAGCTATAGAAATCGTATTTGTGCCACGGAGGCATTAATCATTATGGGGGGTATTTATTCATTTTGCCTGTTGAAAGTTTCTCTTTACCCTTTTTTTTCACTTTGGTTTTTGTGGACATGCACCAAATTTATCATTTGGTGCACGTTGTTAGTAATTTTGGCGCAAATGTTGAAATCAGCTGTTCACAGCGCCATTTACACAGAATTTACCACCACAGAGGACGCGTATTTTACCCTGTAGAGCAGCCATTTTGGAGTCTCTACTGCAGTATATCAGCAAGCGACATGAGTTATTTTCTTTTGTGGAGTTTATAGCCACCATGTGAAATGGATTTTATTTTTAACTTGAGGGGTTTTTTTTTTCTGAACCTGTGTGGCCATTTCCAATGCTGGCTCAACAGAGGGTGAAGGTTCCTCAGCGGCAACTATGTCGCAGGATGGTATTGCGCAGCCCCGGAGGTGTAGCAGCTTTCACAAAAAAATGTTTTTATGTATTTTGACGCCTTTACATTTTCTGACATTGCTATGTGTGTTTTCCATGTACAAAATTTCTTGGCTGTGAATTGCGCAAAAAAAACAAAACACTAAAAGGCGCAAAATTGCATCAAAGATCGATTGGCGCAAATGATGAATTACTGACCAAAGTAAAAATCACACACAGGTCGGCTCATTGAAATTAATTACATACGGGCGGCATATGACAGGGATACGGGAGCGCCCGGTTTTAGCTCCCCCCAGCCGTATGCGGTCCTGTTTGGCTGAAAACGTGATGTGAACCCAGCCTCAGTGACCTCAGCTTTAGTTTCAAGCAGTCTGACATTTCTTACCTACAGTAAAACAGTAAGTAGCTACATCTAGACTACATCAGAAAGTCTAAAGTAATAACACAAGCCAAGAAGTCATCAGCAGCTACAAGACAGCATTTGCATAAAAAAGCCAACCTTTTCTCTGCTTCAAGTTTGTCCATCCTCTTCCAGAGACGATTAACTAGTGCTTCTTGTTCTTGTTCAAGGGTGTTTTCAAGGTCAATCTTTTCACGTCTTAGCTGAGTGCATAAAAATATTTATGTTAGAAAATGAACATATGCAGAGCTGTTGAGAACGGGGCACAATATGATCGACCCTACATCCATAACAATGTGCAATAAATCTGGAAATAATTACATTCTCCTAGTTACCTGACTAAAGGTGTGGTTGGTTGCAACTAGGAATGCATTGAATATTCAGTAACCGAAAATTTTCAACCCAAAATGGTGCCATTGGCATTCTGCCGATGGGAAATATGTGCCGAAAATGGGTGTGGCTTTAGTAGGGGTGTGGTTTGCGTACGAAGCCCAGCAGCCTCGCATGTATCCTGTCTCCTCTCTATGTAACTGCCAGCAAAAATAAATTATGGCCATCCATATAGCATTGATCTGCAACATATGACTAGTGTATAACCACAACTCCCAGTATGCCGATACACAGCGGAAGGTACTCTGAATCTCCGCTCACCGAATTCAACGAGCGTAGATCCAGCCTGGCAGCCGCCGGCGGCGGTAGGACCCCGCAGCACTGCGCTGTCACCATTGAGGGCTATACACTTCTCGCGGAATTCCGTAAGAGAATGAACATGTTCATTCTCTGTGCAGAACAATTTCAGCGGCAGAATTTTTCCGCTGTTGAAATTGTTCAGTGTAAATGGGTCTCGTGGAAACCCATTCACACTGTTGCAAAAGTTCACCGCGCATAATTCCACTAGCGGAATTCTGGGTGCGGAATTCGGCGGGAATGGCGTAGTGTGAATGCACCCTTATAGTTCTGGACCAGCTACAATGCTACTGCTTGCAGATCATTGCTTAGTCCAGTGTCTCCCAACCAGGATTCCTCCAGCTGTTGCGAAACTACAACTTCCAGCATGCCCGAACAGCCAACGGCAGTCCAGGAATGCTGGGACTATAAGATTTGCAAAAGCTGGAGGCACCCTGGTTGGGAAACAATGGCTTTGTATATAGTACAGCTAACCCAGGCAAACTTCTATAACTCACGTCTCAGGTTTACTGCAGCACTCCCCTCCTCTGAACACCCCCATAGTGTCCCCTCCTCTGAACCCCCCCATAGTGTCCCCTCCTCTGAACCCCCCCATAGTGTCCCCTCCTCTGAACCCCCCCATAGGGTCCCCTCCTCTGAACCCCCCCATAGGGTCCCCTCCTCTGAACCCCCCCATAGGGTCCCCTCCTCTGTGAACACCCCCATAGAGTCCCCTCCTCTGTGAACACCCCCATAGAGTCCCCTCCTCTGTGAACACCCCCATAGAGTCCCCTCCTCTGTGAACACCCCCATAGTGTCCCCTCCTCTGTGAACACCCCCATAGTGTCCCCTCCTCTGTGAACACCCCCATAGTGTCCCCTCCTCTGTGAACACCCCCATAGTGTCCCCTCCTCTGTGAACACCCCCATAGTGTCCCCTCCTCTGTGAACACCCCCATAGTGTCTTCTCTGATTCCAGCAGTGGTGGCAGGATTGCAGCTGTGTACTACAGATGTAGTCTCTCTCCTCCCCCCCCCCCCCCCCCCGCCCGCCCACTGATCACATAGGCAGATTTGAGGTGCCTTTGCAATCACCTTGATGTAATATATCAAGTATGCCAACTACCAAGATCTCAACTTACTATTATGTAAAGTAGATAAGAGCTATTTTCTCTGCCAAAAAGACAGAAAATTCTGGGACTACAAACTTATGATTTTTTGACTCCCGGCAATATCTAATGGACAGTGTTTTTTTCTACTTGTCAAGGGACTCATAATATGCACCTGTTTAAGGCGAGCTTTCTGGACTATAACTTGTCTTGTAACATGTAACGCCCCGACGTCCACACTATCATCAATTTATAGGTAATGCAACTTTAACACTGCTTAAAGGAGTACTCCGGTGCACACTTTTTTCATGTTATCCCGTCCGGGCTGCAAAATAAAAGAAAACGCACTTTATCTTACCTGCCAACGAGCCCCCGGAGCTCCGGTACAGTCCGGTACAGGTGTTCGGCTGTATTCTTCTTACTTACTGTTAGCCCAGCACGTCACACGGAGCTTCAGCCTATCACTGGCCGCAGCGATGTCCCGCCTCGGCCAGTGATAGGCTGAAGCTCCGTGTGACGTGCCGGGCTAACCGGAAGTAAGAAGAATACAGCCCGGGGACCGAACACCTGTACCGGAGCTCCGGGGGCTCGTTGGCAGGTAAGATAAAGTGCGTTTTCTTTTATTTTGCAGCCCGGACGGGATAACATGAAAAAAGTGTGCACCGGAGTACTCCTTTAACCTGTGTTTGCCACTCTTTTGGGCTCTATGTCGCTAGTATTCTATCAAGAAGAAAAAAGTTATGCCAGCGTATACCAAGGTCGGCCCATTGACATTCATGGACCAAACAGTCTAAGGGTACGTTCACATGTACAGGATCCTGCGCAGATTGGATGCGCAGGATTTGTAACTGCCGATTAGAAGCTGTGCTCAGTCATTTAGTTTACATTGAAATCTGCAGCATCAAATCTGCGGACGTGTGAACGTACCCTAATAGTGACTGTGTTTGGACAATTCAGTCAGCAGACCGGGCTTTTAAAGGGGTACTACGGCAAAAAAACACATTATCCTGTATCCAAAGGATAGATGTCTAATCTCAGGGGGTCCCGCCGCAATCTCCGGCGCGGCACCCCAGTCATCCGCTCCATGCCGGATGACTGGGAACTACAGTCGCCACACCCCCTCCATTCATGTCTATGGGAGGAGGCGTGACTGTTATGTACTAGCCGTCGCCCCCTTGCATAGACATGAATTGAGGGGGCGTGGCGTGACATCACAAACACAGAAGCTCCAAGCTTCCATGTTCTGGACGCCACCGCTCCCGGCCCGGAGATTGCAGGGGGTCCTTTGGATAGTGGATTTTTTTCCACCGGAATACCCCTTAAAGTCCCGCAAAACAACAGAGTAAGTCTGGAAAACTGACCAAATGTGGTTACTAGGTAGTGTATATATGTTAGTATACCCTCTTATTCTGGGATTCAGCTGCACACCAGCAACCTAGAACCTGAATGAGTAGTGGACTTAGCATCATCTGTCAGCATATAAAGGATTTACTGTACAAGCTCATTCTGTTATACCATAACTAATGCAGAGGCCTAAGCTGCCCTGAAAACGTGCTGTTTAACACAATTACTTTTATTTAAGATAGTCATCAAAAAAACGGAAGGGCGAGGCTTTTCTTTCACACACAGCTCTCAGTACAGTTAGTCGAAATCCTACAAGCTAGTGCCATCTAGTGGATGCAGATTTTAGTACAATTAACCAAAAGTGAGCAAACAACTGCTGCTTCACTGTGTTGGTTGTGCTTTTCATTTAGGAAGTAAGGAATTTCTGCTCTGATACACTGCATAGATGCACGTGCATAAAACTCATTCAGCAGAACCTTAAAGGGGTATTCCAGGCCAAAACTTTATATATATATATAATATATATATATATATATATATATAATATATATATAATATATATATATATATATATATAATATATATATAATATATATATATATAATATATATATATATATAATATAATATATATATATATATATATATCTATCTATCTCAACTGTCTCCGGAAAGTTAAACAGATTTGTAAATTACTTCTATTAAAAAATCTTAATCCTTCCAATAGTTATTAGCTTCTTTATTAGCTTCTGAAGTTGAGTTGTTGTTTTCTGTCTAACTGCTCTCTGATGACTCACGTCCCGGGAGCTGTGCAGTTCCTATGGGGATATTCTCCCATCATGCACAGCTCCTGGGACGTGACATCATCATTGAGCAGTTAGACAGAAAATTTCAGAAGCTAATAACTATTGGAAGGATTAAGATTTTTTTAAAAAAAAACTACTTGTCCAAGGGACTAAAGCGGAACAAAATCTACTTGTCCCTCAAGAAAATCCACTTGTCCTGGCAGATAAAATAATTTTCACCAAAATTGTCTGATCCCCCCCCCCCCCCCCACTAGACCACCAGGGATGGATATAAGATCCCTTTAGACACTGCTGACAGCGGTGATCTAATGGTTAATAGGCGATCGCAGCATGCCAGGGTATTAGCGGGGGGAGAGCTGTAGCTCCTCTTACACCCGAGCCCAGAGAAGTCTAGATGTAACTTTTTGATCACCTTATAAAAAATTTCTAATATGAAGTGACCAAAAATGAACAATTCTGGACTATTATTTACATTTACACCGTTCCCCGTACGGTTTAATTAACATCATATTTTAATAGTCTGGACATTTCCACATGCAGCGATACCACTTATGTTTATTTTTGTACATTATTTTTATTTAAAGACAATTGGAAACTTTTATTAGGAAAGGGGCTTATTCACATGTATACGCACTTTTTAAAATATTTTAATCACTATTTTTCAGTCTCAATAGGGACTTATGTGTTACTGGGGGGGGGGGGGGGGTTCTGCTTCTCCAGTTTATGTGCTGCATTTTGTGTCAGAAAATGCTGGAAGTTGCATTTAGTTACTAGATAACTACAACACCCAGCATGCCCTGATACAGTCTATGGTTGTGTGGGTGTTGCAGCATGTTGCACTGTATAGTAGTACAGTTAAGGTTATTGTGTAACATGCTGGGAGTTGTAGTTTTGGTTTGTGTCAGCTGCAGAGCCATAGGCTGTGTCAAGGAATACTGGGAATTACAGTTAGTAACTACAACACCCAGCATGCCCTGATGCAGCCTATGGCTCTGCAGCTGACCCGAACCAAAACTACAACTCCCAGCATGTTACACTTTATAGTTCTACAGTTTAGGTTATGGTCCAACATGCTGGGAGTTGTAGTTTTGGTTCGGGCGTGTTTGTGTGCATCCGTGGGGCTCTTGGTCGTCGGGTGAGTATGAAGGGGGTGGGATTCTGGGAGTGCAATTTAGTGCGGGGGCCACTAAAAATAAATAAAATTAGATGGCACAACTGCCCTAATGCCCGTCTGCTCCTATACAAAACATTTATGCATACACATATCATACATGCACCAGCCACTGCCCCCATATACATACACACCCCCCCCCGCCACTGCCCCCCCCACATCATACATTACATACACACATACACTCACACCATACATATACACCATACATATGCACACATCATACACCCGCCACTGCCCCCCCCACATCATACATTACATACACACATACACTCACACCATACATATACACCATACATATGCACACATCATACATACACCTGCCACTGCCCCCCCCCCCACATCATACATCACATACACATCACACTTAGACATCATACACACATTATACATTACATACACATCACACACAGACAGACATCATACATACATACATTACATACACATCACACAGACAGACATCATACACACATACATTACATACACATCACACACAGACAGACATCATACATACATACATTACATACACATCACACAGACATCATACACACATACATTACATACACATCACACATAGACATCATACACACATTATCCATTACATACACATCTCACACAGACATTATACACACATTATCCATTACATACACATCACACTTAGACATCATACACACATTATACATTACATACACATCACACACAGACAGACATCATACATACATACATTCCATACACATCACACACAGACAGACATCATACATACATACATTCCATACACATCACACACAGACAGACATCATACATACATACATTACATACACATCACACATAGACATCATACACACATTATACATTACAGACACATCACACAGACATTATACACACATTATCCATTACATACACATCACACTTAGACATCATACACACATTATACATTACATACACATCACACACAGACAGACATCATACATACATACATTCCATACACATCACACACAGACAGACATCATACATACATACATTACATACACATCACACATAGACATCATACACACATTATACATTACAGACACATCACACAGACATTATACACACATTATACATTACATACACATCACACACAGACAGACATCATACATACATACATTCCATACACATCACACACACAGACAGACATCATACATACATACATTACATACACATCACACTTAGACATCATACACACATCATACATTACAGACACATCACACATAGACATCATACACACATACACTCACACCATACATATCCACCAGTGTTTCCCAACCAGGGTGCCTCCAGCTGTTGCAAAACTACAACTCCCAGCATGCCCAGGGCATGCTGGGAGTTGTAGTTTTGCAACAGCTGGAGGCACCCTGGTTGGGAAACACTGATATACACCATCCTCCCCCATCATACATTACATACACACATCACACATACACTCACACCATACATATACAACCACCCTTCCTGTCGCCGCCTGTATTCTCGGTCTCCTCATCTGAGCCAGTCCCGGCCGGTGTGAGGTGAGATTTCCGTCCTCCCCCTCACCCCTCCCCCCTGCTCTGTGTTTTCCCCGTGCAAACTAACAACCTCCCCGTGGTGGATTAGGTCCTTTCTAGACAGAGCCAGGGAGAGGGAGGGGGAGGGATAGAGCTGTGTGCGGGGGATGGAGCTGTCTACATCCTCTCTCTCACCCTGCTGTGTCTTCTGAGCTCAGTCCATCCTCCAGGAGGGGAGGAGGCCGCCGCCCCCTCCATACACTCTGAGGCCGGTGTGAGGTGTAGACTTCCATCCGCTCCTGCACCTCACACCGACATTAAAGAAAAATAAGGGGGAAGTCTGTCTGTCCCTGCCCGATACAGGGCTAAATCTATAAACAATTCACCTGCCCGACACCCAAAACTACTTGTCCCGGGCGTCGGGCTATAGGATTTCCACATCCCTGCAGTGTTCTCCAATCTGTGGCTCTCCAGCTGTTGCAAAAATACAATATGCCGTTTGCTGGTGTCGTTTTGCAGCAGGGGGAGAGGCAAAGGTTGGAAAACACTCATCTATATAGAACAGTGTTTTCCAAACAATATGCCTCCGGCTGTCCGGGCATGGTGGGAGTTGTAGTTTTGCAACAGCTGGAGACACACTGTTGGGAAAACACTGATATAGAGGTAATCACAAATGCAAAAAATAAAATAAAACATTCACCTAGATGGCGCTGGAGTCGCACTAGGCAATTTTTAAGATTCTAAAAAAAAAAATCCATTATTCGGTGTGGCTTATTCAGAACTATAATATGACTGCCCCCAGTCTCACTGCTTTCATGTCTTCTCTCACATTATCTGAAGCATCCTCCAGCCCTGAGATAACATCTGCTGGCCGCTAATCTCCATTCTCACAGGTATCCTCTGTCTTCTTCCAGCCCTTGTTTTACTAGCCATTTTAGCTAGGTGTGCAAAAAGTGTTATTTGATCTGGTGCGTAAGAAGTCCGAGCGTACCTCACCAAAAGCTTTCTGCATGTGGGTGTAACAACTTATAGAGGAAAATAAATGGAGGAGCCTGCAGTCACAGAAATCACCCATGTAAAGCTGGGTTGCACCAGGAATTTCTTCGAGGGTCTCCGTTGCAGAATACAAATAAATCCCCAGAGATCCCACTGTCTTTAATGGGATTTGCCAGTTTTCTGGTGTCCATTTATTTTGCAGGATTTGACTGGACAAAAAAAAAAAAAAAAAAAAAAAAAAACAACACTGCTTGCAAGTTTTTTCCTGCCAAGATCCGGCTAAATAAAGGGACCATGTGACAGAGCTCCCCGAAAAAAGCTCAGATGCAAGTGTGGACCTAGCCTAGATGGCATGTCTAAAAATGTAGTATTTGTAGAAGAGTCTGAACAATGCACAGCAGCAATACAGTGTTGGAGAAAACCGAAAATATCTGGAAAATAGAACAATCAGCACCAAAATATCAAGCCGCATTACACTATGGAACATTTTCCTCAGTATATATTTATATGTGGAATTTGATTTTCATGAAGACAAAAAAAAAAAAAAAAAAAGAAAAAAGGAATAAAACCTGGCATCACCCTGTGCAGAAACTAAAATACAAAAGACAGAAGCGCTCCCGTGTGTGACACCTCCAGCATAAAAAAGTAAAATAAGTGAGCCAAGGATCAACTTGCCTATAACGGTTGTGCAAATTTCAGCACAACACGTATATGCCCTAATTCAAAGGGTTACTTCACTCCCCAGTGTCCGCAAAATTCCATCTAACACCGGAACATTGAGTTCCTGGACGCTGTGTGCAGGCTTTTGTGTTTAGGCCCGCCCCCTCGTAGCGTCACGGCATGCCCCATCAATGAAAGTCTATGGGGCGGGACGTAACAAGGGGGTGGGCATGAAAACGGAAGCCCGCACACAGCTGCACATTCCTCCTCACGCTCACAAAGGAGAATAAAAGATTCCGTAACCACTCCAACCTCCACGGAGGATAAAAGGCGCTGCCAGTAAGGTGACCCAGAAGTGATAATGAAACTTATTTTATTAAAACCTGCTACGCGTTGCGAAACAGGACCGGTTTCACAACGTGTAGCAGGTTTTAATGAAATAAGTTTTATTATCACTTCTGCATCACCTTACTGGCAGCGCCAATTATCCTCCGTGGAGGTTGGAGTGGTATCGAAATCACCCTGAGCAGGACTTATGTTCTCACATTTAAACACTGCAACAACCTCTCGTCATTGTCCATTCTGGGATAGGGGGTGCAGAGATCTCCCTGCTAGACTACTGCACAGGGGTGATGCATCTTAAATGGTATATTCTGGTGGGAAACTTTTTTTTAAATCAACTGGTGCCAGAAAGGTAAACAGATTTGTAAATTACTTCTATATAAAAAAATCTTAATCCTTCCAGTGCTTATCAGCTGCTCTATGCTCCAGATGAAGTTCTTTTCTTTTTGTCTATCCACAGTGCTCTCTGCTGACACCTTTTTCCATGTCAGAACTTTCCAGAGCAGGAACAAATCCCCATAATTTACAAATGTGTTTAACTTTCTGGCACCAGTTGATAAAAAAAAAAATAAATAAATAGTTTTCTACCGAAGTACCCCTTTAAGGCGCAATTGTCACCAATAATATGCATATGAAGCTGCATGCACAGTGCACTAGGGCTTCACAAGCAAATTCTAGGCATACCGTTCTAAATAAATAAGGCTGTTTTATACTTTCCAAAAAACAGCTTTATAATTGAGCCGGGCCAACAGTCAGAGAGGCAGAGCTCTGGGTCCGCACTGCCTCTCTCTCTGTGTAAGCCGCACAGTAGACTGACTGCCAGCGTGCATGAAGCAGAGATACACAGGGCAAACCATCAACTGCGTGACTTAGCCGGCAAGAGACGGTGCAGACCCAGAGCAGAGTGGATCCCGGACTCTGCCTCTCTGACTGTTGGCCTGACTCCCAGAGGGATTAAAAAGTAGTTTTTTGGTAAGTATATTTGTAAAGGTATGCTTAGAATATGCTTGTGGAGCACTAGAGCACTGTGTGTGCAGCTTCACAAGCATATTCTTGGGGACAGTTGCGCTTTCAACATTAAGGTACTTGCTGAAATAGATAACGTACGAGATTAAACAAACATGGCAACTTTCTTCGGTGATCAGTGCCACTCTCACGTCCACTTAATGTTGTAGCTGCTGGGCCAGTGGTATTACCTGTTCTAGTGTTAGCTGTTTGGAGATGGTGTCATTTTCCAGTTTCTTTATTTTCTTCATTAATTTGTTAACTTGAAACTCTTGTTCTTGTTCCAGGTGTTGTTCGAGTTCTGCTTTCTCGTGCTGTAACTAAACATGAATAAAGGATAAAAAAAAAGGAGGAAAATGAGACATGAAAACAATCTACTTTTTAGATATAAGCCTCCATCTTCTGTGTTTGCTGAGTGACTACAGGTTATACTGCCAGAAGGTTAAACGATATGAAGTGTTGGGATATAATATGGAGATATAACACTTCTATTAATAATATTTTTAAAAAAAAAACTTTGTTCTTAGGCTGCATTCACATCTCCTTTTTGTATCCGGCTTCAGAGTAAAAAAACATATGGAACCGTATTGCAAACCGTATGTATAGACATGTAATTGAATACCGTATGCCAAACGTAACATCAGGTTGTGTATGTTTTGCATCATTTACGGTTTTATTCGTTTTTTTTTCCTGTACACAAAACCGTAGTCTACTACAGTTTTATGTCCGGGTGAAAAGCCGGATACAACCAGTCTGTTTTTTTTTTTTTTTTTAAATGGTGGTCAATGGGAACCATGCAGAACCGTATGTGCGTCCAGTTCCATCCAGTTTGCACAATACGGTTTTGCAGAAGTTACTTTAATTACCGTACTTACTTTAATTAAGGACAAACATAAAACCGTATCTTTTTCTTTATTTATTATAATTTTTTTTTCTTAAACGTATTAAACTGTATGCAACCGGACATCCGTTTTCAAACCGTATACGGTTTAAAACCGTACAGAGGTATCTACGGTTGTACACGGTTCGGTCCGGTTTTGAGACATACGTTTTTTTTGTTTTTTTTTTTACAAAAAACCTGATACAGGAACCGTATTGCAAAAACTAGATGTGAATGCAGAATTAGTGAACACATTTTATTTAATATCAGAACAGACTTAATTGTCAAATGGTTCTGCCTTTTCTTTTTGCTTTTAAAACTTGGTGAGCAATCCCATAGGAACACACTAGTCCGAAGCTTCCCCCCCCTATTTTCTCTCCTCTAGCTGGTGTTAAAGGGGAGCTGAAAGGTACCGTCTTTCGTCAGTCCCCAGCGGCTTTGTGCCATCTCAACTCTGTGACCGCCCCCCCCCCCCCACCTGAAGGGTGCAGGCTGAGATGGTGAGACAGGTACTAGGCTTCAATCGCCGCATTCAGGCCACAAAATGTTGTAAAGGGGCAGGCTGTCTGTATCAAATCGGAAGCAGCTCCCAAGGGAAAAGTGGCACAAGTGTAAACAAAACGTTCTTATAAAAGGAGAGAAAAACATATCAGCTATAGAAGCAAAGCTGTCAATCTTAAAACAAGCTGTAAAAGAAAGTCTTTACCTTACTAGTCTGACACAATTACACAGACACGAGAACCCTACAAATGTTCCTTTGGTTAGTACACCCTCTATGCCAGTGTTTACCAACCAGAGTGCCTCCAGCTGTTGCAAAACTACACTCCCAGCATGCCCGGACAGCCAAAGGCTGTCCGGACATGCTGGGAGTCGTAGTTTTGCAACAGCTGGAGGCCCCCTGGTTGGGAAACAATGCTCTATGCAACTTAAGGCATGGTGTGACATCTGCAGGAAGACCTCATACTGATCTCCAATAAAGGTCAAATGTATTATCTGCTCACAATGCTTTTAATCCCTTTAAAACCACAACCTCCATTGCGCCCATGTTTACCCAAACAATGCCATGTATGACAAGTACACTTCTGTAAGGTAACACCACCAGACCATCTGGGAATTATCAGATTCCAGTGAACTCCGCTCCATTGCCAACATATCCCACAGGAGATGGTGACACAATCCTACATCTTCAATCCCCAACAATGATAAACCACCATGTTTTTTTTACCCACAGATGGGCTCAATCGTCTACTCAGGAGGGTTTGGTCTTCAATTATCAAACTGTGTAAGGGTGCGTTCACACGCCCATCTGTTCCCGTTTTTTTTTATCCCCGTTTCCGTTCCGTTCTTGCAGGCTGTAAACTGATTAAAAACTTTTTTTTTTTTAAATCCCATTCATGTCAATGGGATTTTTTTTTTTTACAATCCGCATACATCCGTTTGTACCCGTCTGCACTCATTTCTGTTTTTTTGATGGCAGAAAAAAAAACCCGGAACATGCAGTATTTTTTTCTTCTGTCAAAAAAAACAGAAGAAAAAACAGAGACAATTTAACATGGAAGTCTATGGAAAACGGATGAGCCTTTAATGTCATTCGTTTGCATCCGTTTTTTCAATCCGTTTTCACTTCTGAGCATGCTCAGAACAAAAAAAAATTTGGGGGGTTTATTAACTCAACAATAACTGATTCAAATGGATAACATCTGTTTGCATCCGTTATTGTCCATTGTTATTTATTTATTTTTTTTTAAGTCAGTTTTTATTTTTGACGGGAGAAGAACGGGATGGGTCTAGTCAGCTATGTGAACGCAGCCAAAGAGAAAAACTAGGTAGACTTTTCCACAACAACCAATCACAGCTCAGCTAACGAGCTGTGGTAAAGTGAAAGCTGAGCTGTGATTGGTTGTAGTGGAAAAATCTGCTCAGTTTCCTCTCACACAGAAAAATCTCCCCTAAGAGCTGTTCCCAGGGATAGCACAGCCACAGGCCTAAATATGGCTTGAGAATGACCGTAGAGGACCTATAGATAATGGAAACTGTCTTGTTCAGTCGAAATATGGTGTAAAAAAAGAACTGATACAAGCATGATATTTGTTGACTACACACAAAAACATAGCTGTGATGGGATGACAAGGTGACCCTTTTATTAAAAGGGAAAATTAATGAGAATTATGGACAAAGGATTTTTCAAAGATGCCTCCAACCACTGGGTTGCTCCTCCACCATTCCATAATCCAGGATGTACTTTACCCAAAAATAAGCAATACCCAAGATGTCACTCCCTAAAGCAGACACTAAAGAAACAGACCAGAAAAGGAAGCATTTTTTTTTTAGCATTCATACACAGAATCTGAGAGCACAATCGTGCCGAAAGATTGAGGAGAATGCTCAATGTCCTTTTTTGGAGTACACCATCCAAATAGTCCGGGACAAATCAGAGCGGCAATACCATGGTTTCTCATTCCAACAATGCTGTCCTTAGGGTCTGTTCACATGTACACTATTCTGCGCAGATTTGGTGTGCAGGATTTCAAGCTGTGTTTACAGTGTGATTTCAGTTTACAGTGAAATCTGCAGCAGAAAATCCTGTGCATCAAATCTGCACAGAATACTGTACATGTGAATAGACCATTAATGGGCCCAACTTAAACAACCTTATAGTATATAGTACTGCCCCATTCATATAAATTAAATAAATAAGTCACAACTAACATTCCATTATTTTTATGTACTAGAAGACAACAGGAGTTCTTCATTAGTTCTTCTGGCATCGAGAATGAACATGGAAGAGGTTATCAAGTATTGCACAGGCGTTCACATCTACTTAATGCACAGTTCGGATACAGTAGCTGAAGCTTCCTATTTATGCAGTAAATCCATGGCAACAGATGATCACACTACTGATTTCTATACAAGAACTCAACAAATGCTACTGGAGGGTAACCTAAGACTTCAGAAAATTGCTTTAAACAGTAACAAGGCCTATTGACCATGCAAAGGAGTGAACAGACTAAAGCCTACACCGAGAACCCTTGGCCTACTTTGGAATCTAACTTCACATACATCTTCCAGGCAGCCCTTTCTGAAAAGTCACACGGAACATGTGGAGTCCTTTCTGGGGGGAAATCCCATTAGGCCTTTTAACTCCATATACAATACTAGGAAGATTGTTGCTTAGATCAGTGCTCCCCAACCTTTTTATCACCGCGGACTGGTAAACGTTTGATAATTTTTCCATGGCCCGCTTGTTAATTAAGTAGGTCTCCTTTGTTAAATAGTTAAACATGTCACCTCATTAGCTAGATAGGGCCCCTAAAAAGCAAGTTCCCATATTAAGTCGGTAGCCCCCGCACTTCAGGAAGGTATGTCCCTTTATCACATAGGGTTCCCCTAGTAAATAATGTCCCAGATAGATATGTGCCCCCAGTTGATAGAAAGGATGGGCTCCCCCAGTAGGCGGACAAAGCCCCAGATAGATATGACCCCCATTAGATAGGGCTCCCCCATATGAAGACAGGCCCCCAGATAGATATAACCCCCATCAGGTAGGGCTCCCCCATTTGAAGACAGGCCCCCCAGATAGATATGACCCCCATCAGGTAGGGCTCCCCCATATGAAGACAGGCCCCCAGATAGATATGACCCCCATCAGGTAGGGTTCCCCAGTAGGTAGACATGCCCCCAGATAAATGATAGGGGTCATATGTATCTGGGGACATGTCTACCTACTGGGGAGCCCTACCTGATGATCAGGTAGGGTTTCCTAATAGGTTTATACAGGCCCTCAGATAGATATTACCCCCCGGTATTTAAAAAATTATGCCCCCTAAGAATATAGTTTTGCCCCTGGTGATCGGGCAGGTCCTCATATTAGCCAAGTTTATCTCACTCACTCAGAATTCACACAGGTCCGCTCACACTTACTGTACTTACATCTCCCTGCAGCAGTCTATAACGAGACTTCCTTGCGGGGAAGCACGCGATAGGTGACGTCATCACAGGCGCCGCACGGGATGCCAGCGTCCCGACGTCCTGAGCTGCGTATGCGATGACGTCACGAATCGCACGCATCCCCGCAAGGAAGTCTCGTTATAGACTGCTGCAGGGAGATGTAAGTACAATAACAGTGTGAGCGGACCTGTGTGAATTCTTCAGGCACTTAGTGCTGCACTTCAGGCACTTAGGTTTGCCTTTCGGCCAATCAGGAAGCGGGAGGACCCGCTCCCTGATTGGCCAGGAGGAGGATCAGTGTAACAATAGCAAATTTTCATTCGCTATTGTCACACAATGGGTGGGCTCGGGAGGGCGCAATGCTCTGCGCCTCGGACACCACAGTAAAACTATTTAAAGTTCCTCGGGCGGCCCGGTATCGTTTAATCAACAGGGTAAAAAAATAATAATCAAAAGGCTTTGTGTTGGGGAAGTTTAACTAGAGCTTAAAGGGGTACTCTGTTGCTAGACATCTTATCCCCCATCCATAAGATAGGGGATGAGATGTGTGATCACGGGAGTCCTGCAGCGATCAGCCGCCACTCCCCCTCACATAGGCATGAATGACCAGTATCCCAAAACCTGCTCTGCCACTACTAAAGTGGTTGCAGTATTCACACGAGCACCAAGGCCCCTAAAAAGAGCTGATTGGCAGGGGTGCAAGGAGCAGAGCCCAGGCTGATCTAATATAACTGTTCACCCCTATAAATCAATCCACCAGCCAAAGAGAAGTGTTTCTCTGAGTAACCAGAGTTCCCTTTCTTGGCTTTAATGAAGCGTATTAATCTTAGTTTATCTTTTATTATTTCTCCCTTTATTCTGGCTATATGCCCATGACAACCTGTACCTTGTCTCTGGTTACACTCCTCATTGAATGACCAACATGTACCTCTCACCTATGCTTTTTAAAGTTTGTAACATTTCATGACATGTCAAAGATATTCAATAAAAATACATGTATCCTTATCTTATTTTTGCTTTAGAGGATGGGGAAAAGAGGATTCTTCATATGTTAAATTATGTTACAATTTAATAATGCTATAGCATATATTTGGAGTTTTATAGTGGTATGTAAAAATAGCAGATGGGAATGTTTTGTCACATCAGTAGGCTTTTTTGGGTGCATTTCTCCCCTCTATTTCTTACATATACATAATGTTTATGTATACTGCTGTCTAGGGGACAACCAGGCTTAAAGGGGTACTCTGCCCCTAGACATCTTATCCCCCATCTAAAGGATAGGGGATAAGATGTTTGATCGCAGGGGGCCCGCCGCTGGGGACCCGTGATCTTCCTTGCTGCACCTGGAGTTCGTTTAGAGCGTCGGGTGCAGTAGAGCGTCACAGGCACGCCTCCTCAATGCAAGTCTATGAGAGGGGGCTCTAAACTGTGTCAGGAACTGTCCAGAACAGGAGCAAATCCCCAGAGCAAACCTAGACAGTTTCTGACAAAGACAAAGGTGGCAGTAGGGAGCACCAGGTCATACAGCAGCTGATAAGAAAAACTCAAGCCTGTTAGTAGTTACATAGAAGTAATTTACACATTTGAATATCTTTCTGGCAATAATTGATTTGAAAAAAATAAAATGATCAAGAATCACAATATATACCGTGCAGTACCAGAACTTCTACATCAGATTCAGACAGAAGATTCAATATGTTTAATCTGCACAAGAATCACATTTCTGAACTGAGCAGCGGAACTCCCATCAACATCAACGGGAGGCTGCTGCAAGCGGAAACCACTCTTAATTGCCAAGTGAAAATTCCGAGCAGAATCTCTGCAGTGTGAACGGGGCCTAAGAATCTGCATGGCTAGCATTTTAGAAGGCAAAGCATTAAAGGGGTATTCCGGCTTTATACATCTTATCCCCTATCCAAAGGACAGGGGATAAGATGTATGATCATGGGGGTCCCGTCGCTGGGGACCCCTACGATCTCTGTGCAGCCCCCGGCATTCTGTACCAGGCGCTGCCTCTGAGTCAGAGACGTCACGCCACGCCCCCTCCATTCGTGTCGATGAAAGGGGGCCACGCCCCATCCCATAGACATGAATGGAGGGGGCATGACGTCACGAGGGGGTGTAGCCGTGACGGCTCGTCTTGGACACTTAGGCAGCACCCGACACAGAATGTCGGGGGCTGCACAGAGATTGCGGGGGTTCCAGCGGCAGGACCACTGCGATTATACATCTTATCCCCTGTCCTTTGAATAGGGAATAACATGTATAAAGCCAGAATACCCCTTTAAATAATAGTTGAAAAGGAACATAAATTAAAAGCAGCACAACGGGCTATATGCTAGGCTCAGCTACAGTCATGCTGGAATGTGAGGCGGATACTGCAATCTGCCCAATAAAAAGCTAATGTCATGTGTGCCAGAAGACTGTTCATTTGCATATCATTTACATGTTTACTAAGGGGATTGTTTATTCAGAACAAATTTAAAAAAATTCTGAACCCAGCGGTCATTGAAAGACTATTTTATAGGGATCGACCAATATCGTATTTTTAGGACCGATACCGATAATCGGTGGAGGTTAGGGCCGATAGCCAATAACTTATATCGATATTCCGGTATAAGTTATCGGCTATTTATCTCCCCGCGACACCGCTGCAGATCATTGATTTAAAGCGGGCGCTTTAAATCAATGCACTGCAGTGGCTTTTGCGGTGCCATAGGCCGCCGCCGCCTCCCGCTTCTCTCCCCCTACCTGTCAGGGTGGTCCGGACCATCCATCCTTCCTGTAGTGTCCAGCGGCATTCCGGGTGGAGGGTGAACTGGTCCGGGCTGTCCTTCTCCGCGGGGTCCTCTTCTCCACTCCGGGCAGGCTCCGGCCTAGTAATGCAGCACAGACGCCCCTGTGCAGTGACGCCCGTGCGCAGCGACGCACCTGACGTCACGGCGTAGCAGCGTCTATGCAGCGTACTAGGCCGGAGCCTGCCCGGAGTGGAGAAGAGGACCCCGCGGAGAAGGACAGCCCGGACCAGTTCACCCACCACCCGGAATGGGGGGGGCGGTTGCGGTGTGGGTGCGGCATTATCGGCAAGGTAATTGCCGATACCGATAATGCCCAAAATCGTGATTATCGGCCGATAATATCGGCCATACCGATAATCGGTCGATCCCTACTATTTTATGCCACTGGATGTACCCTGGAATGCTGCCACCACGTGTGAGCATCTGATCACCTGCATGAGCTTCCGGGACAGTTCATTAGTGAGAAACTCCTCTTCCTTCTCATAGTTCACGGCAAGGGTCTCCTTCTCCTTCTGCAAGGCTTGGATCTTCTTAAATAAAGTGTTGCTGATGAATTCTTCCTCTTGTTCAGCCCTCGCTTGCTGTAAGGAACAGAGAGGTTTTAACGTGGGACATAAAGAAACAATATCAGCACAAAGCAGAGTTTATCGCAATATATAGTCACAAGGTGAAAGGTTACGTGTACATCTGATTTTCCATATAGTGAAGATATTACCTTATTACAGAAAAATTGTGTGTGTGAGAGAGAGTGTTTCTAATGGGTATTATACTGTGACATACAAGCAGCAGCTTTAATGAGGACATTATACAGTAGTAATATACAGTCCTGTTCTGAATCCAGCATTAGGGTGCTCCCCTCCTCACCCACCCCCCCCCCATTCACTCTCTACAGACTTGGCAGAAGCTGTAGACCCCTCTCCTCTGACTCAGGGCTTCAGCTTTTGCCAGTGAATTCAGAGTGGCAAACCTGGGGGCCTCCATGACGCACCTAATTGGCACAGATATGCATTAGCATATTTAAAGTTTACATGGCATGCATCTTATTGTTGCACTTTAAATAAAATTTGCACGAATAGAAAAAAAAAAAAAAAAAAAAAGGTTAGGCTATGTTCCCATTAGCATTATGGAGCTCCGTTACAAATGCTGATAACAGGGCCGAGATGGAGGTTGTGACCGCGGATAACAGAACCACACAGGTCCCATTCACATTAAATTGTCCTTTGAGATTCTGTTAGATTGGCGTGAATTTGCATCATTTTAGAGGGAAAAAAAAAATCTCACGTGCAGGATTTCGTTCTCTGCTAAATTCCTGTTATTTCAACGTAATCAGTGAATGAAGCTCTGAACGCTAATGTGAACAGTCATATATATGTGTGTGTGTCTAATTTATGGCTGAATACACTTTGCTTCAGAAAGCCACAATCAACTTTTCTGTCTAGAGATCAGGAGGGAATCTGTGATGTTTATATCCTAAGTCCTGAACTACAGCGGTCCCTCAAGTTACAATATTAATTGGTTCCAGGACGACCATTGTATGTTGAAACCATTGTATGTTGAGACCATTACTCTATGGAAACCTGGTAATTGGTTCTGAAGCCACCAAAATGTCATCCGAAAATAGGAAAAGGTGAGGATTAAAGAAAAATAAATATATAACTAATACAGATAAAGCAAATCCTTACATATAAAAGTAAGAAAGATCTGCTGGGAGCTGTAAATCACTGTCTATGTCAGTGTTTCCCACCCAGGGTGCCTCCAGCTGTTACAAAACTACAACTCCCAGCATGCCCGGACAGCCGTTGGCTGTCCGGGCATGCTGGGAGTTGTAGTTTTGCAACAGCTGGAGACACTCTGGTTGGGAAACCATGTTTATGTAGAGGACAGGAGCTTCTTTAGGGTCCTATACAGTACACACAGTGTCCCAAATGGAGACGCCCTTACTTGGTGTCCAAAGGAGCAGCTAACCCTGGCACAGGTAAGGAGTAGTACAGAACTTGTAGTTCCTCCCTGTACTGTAGGGGGCGCTACCAGACAGCCAGTCAGTGCATGTACTTCAGTAATACAGGTGATTTACCAGTAAAATGTCCATTCTGATTGGTCAGTACCTCCAGTTGTGACAGGTATCACAGATCTGTACTGTCCGTAGCATTGTATGTTGAGTCTGGTTTCAAGTTACAAAGGTCCAGAAAAAAACATTGTATGTTGAAACTATTGTATGTTGAAACTATTGTAAGTTGAGGGATCACTGTACTGTGCTGAGTGACTTCTATTAGAATACCATTACCCAACAACATCCAAGCAAATAGAAGGAGTCCGCACCAAACTGCTCCAGGTTCCTGCAGGTGACCTACCGGCTAGCCAATGCTGGTTCAATAGTCCCAAGTGTAGCATGTGGTCACAGCACAGAAGACCAGAGATCCGCATTATAAGAGGCTCAGGGATTTATTATGCACCACAAAACGCTTGATAAAGGCACTTAGCTGAAAAGTTGCACTTGTAGACTTTGTGGTGCATAATAAATCCCTGAGCCTCTTCTAATCCGGACCTCTGGTCTTCTGTGCTGTGACCACATGCTACACTTGGAACATATTACCCAACAACAGTTACATATTACTGCAAAGCCTTGAAGACATGTATTACCACTCCTAATTACAACAAACCTATTAAATATTAACCGTGCCATGTCAATCCCTCCATTTCATGTCCTTCCCTCTTAATATAGTGCCAGGGCATGAGAGAAACATACAAAAACAACTAAAATTACCTAAAAGTGGTTGTTCATTCTAAAATACCTCTTGTTCTTTCTTTTCAATCTCAAAACATAAAAACACTAATCAGGGCAGAATATAAAAAGTTTGTATATTGGCCAGATTTGAAATATCACATACTGCACGTACCATTGGATGGAGCTACTACATACTGTTCAATACTGGAGAGTATTGGAAAGAGACGGCACTCACCATACTGTAGTAGACTATTTCGGCAGTCAGTGCATCATAAACATCGGCAGGCAGAGGCTGTGAGGACGGGTGGTGAGCGGGACAGACTGTTTCACGTGACAAGCGCATTTTCTCTAGCAGACATTGGCGAATGAAAGCACACTTGTCACATGAAAGTCTGTCCCGCTCACCACCCGTCCTCACAGCCTCTGCCTGCCGATGTTTATGATGCGCCGACTGCCGAAATAAAGAGTCTACTACAGTATGGTGAGTGCCGTCTCTTTCCAATAATCTCAGTATTAGTCTTCAGTCTTTCTTAGACAGTGCACCACCGCTCTTCATAGTAGGTGCTGATCCATTCAGTGGTTATTGAAGGCAAAGCCTGTCTACATACCTAGTGGTGCAAGTGCCGAAGCTACCTACTCTCTGTATATACAACATACATACTGTAACCTACTCTCTGTATACATACATACTGTAACCTACTCTCTGTATACATACATACATACTGCAACCTACTCTCTGTATACATACATACTGCAACCTACTCTCTGTATACATACATACTGCAACCTACTCTCTGTATACATACATACATACTGCAACCTACTCTCTGTATACATACATACATACTGCAACCTACTCTCTGTATACATACATACATACTGCAACCTACTCTCTGTATACATACATACTGCAACCTACTCTCTGTATACATACATACTGCAACCTACTCTCTGTATACATACATACTGCAACCTACTCTCTGTATACATACATACTGCAACCTACTCTCTGTATACATACATACTGCAACCTACTCTCTGTATACATACTGCAACCTACTCTCTGTATACATACTGCAACCTACTCTCTGTATACATACATTCTGCAACCTACTCTCTGTATACATACATACTGCAGACCTACTCTCTGTATACATACATACTGTGGACCTACTCTCTGTATACATACTGCAACCTACTCTCTGTATACATACATAGTGTAACCTACTCTCTGTATACATACATACTGCAACCTACTCTCTGTATACATACATACTGCAACCTACTCTCTGTATACATACATATTGCAACTTACTCTCTGTATACATACATACTGCAACCTACTCTCTGTATAAATACATACTGCAACCTACTCTCTGTATAAATACATACTGCAACCTACTCTCTGTATACATACTGCAACCTACTCTCTGTATACATACTGCAACCTACTCTCTGTATACATACTGCAACCTACTCTCTGTATACATACATACTGCGGCCCTACTCTCTGTATACATACATACTGCGGACCTACTCTCTGTATACATACATACTGTGGACCTACTCTGTATACATACTGCAACCTACTATCTGTATACATACTGCAACCTTCTCTCTGTCTACATACATAGTGTAACCTACTCTCTGTATACATACATATTGAAACCTACTCTCTGTATACATACATACTGCAACCTACTCTCTGTATAAATACATACTGCAACCTACTCTCTGTATACATACTGCAACCTACTCTCTGTATACATACATTCTGCGGACCTACTCTCTGTATACATACTGCAACCTACTCTCTGTATACATACATAGTGTAACCTACTCTCTGTATACATACATACTGCAACCTACTCTCTGTATACATACATACTGCAACCTACTCTCTGTATACATACATACATACTGCAACCTACTCTCTGTATACATACATACTGCAACCTACTCTCTGTATACATACATATTGCAACTTACTCTCTGTATACATACATACTGCAACCTACTCTCTGTATAAATACATACTGCAACCTACTCTCTGTATACATACTGCAACCTACTCTCTGTATACATACTGCAACCTACTCTCTGTATACATACTGCAACCTACTCTCTGTATACATACATTCTGCAACCTACTCTCTGTATACATACATTCTGCAACCTACTCTCTGTATACATACATACTGCGGCCCTACTCTCTGTATACATACATACTGCGGACCTACTCTCTGTATACATACATACTGTGGACCTACTCTGTATACATACTGCAACCTACTATCTGTATACATACTGCAACCTTCTCTCTGTATACATACATAGTGTAACCTACTCTCTGTATACATACATATTGAAACCTACTCTCTGTATACATACTGCAACCTACTCTCTGTATAAATACATACTGCAACCTACTCTCTGTATACATACTGCAACCTACTCTCTGTATACATACATTCTGCGGACCTACTCTCTGTATACATACATACTGCGGACCTACTCTCTGTATACATACTGCGGACCTACTCCCTGTATACATACTGTGGACCTACTCTCTGTATACATACTGTGGACCTACTCTCTGCATACATACTGTGGACCTACTCTCTGCATACATACTGCGGACCTACTCTCTGTATAAATACATACTGCAACCTACTCTCTGTATACATACTGCGGACCTACTCCCTGTATACATACTGTGGACCTACTCTCTGTAAACATACTGTGGACCTACTCTCTGTATACATACCGTGGACCTACTCTCTGTATACATACCGTGGACCTACTCTGTATACATACCGTGGACCTACTCTCTGTATACATACTGTGGAGTGGACCTACTCTCTGTATACATACTGTGGACCTACTCTCTGTATACATACTGTGGACCTACTCTGTATACATACTGTGGACCTACTCTGTATACATACTGTGGACCTACTCTGTATACATACTGTGGACCTACTCTGTATACATACTGTGGACCTACTCTGTATACATACTGTGGACCTACTCTGTATACATACTGTGGACCTACTCTGTATACATACTGTGGACCTACTCTGTATACATACTGTGGACCTACTCTGTATACATACTGTGGACCTACTCTGTATACATACTGTGGACCTACTCTGTATACATACTGTGGACCTACTCTGTATACATACTGTGGACCTACTCTGTATACATACTGTGGAGTGGACCTACTCTGTATACATACTGTGGACCTACTCTCTATACATACTGTGGAGTGGACCTACTCTCTGTATACATACTGTGGACCTACTCTCTGTATACATACTGTGGACCTACTCTCTGTATACATACTGTGGACCTACTCTGTATACATACTGTGGAGTGGACCTACTCTCTGTATACATACTGTGGACCTACTCTCTGTATACATACTGTGGACCTAAATTAGAAAAAAAAAATGTACAGGAAAGACAGATACACTTATTTTTATCCATTTCTTTGTTTGGCTTAGAAATATGCACCAAGAATTTGTGTGACTTCAGCCTAGACATAGCAAATGACCATGAGAGTATCTGGGAAACATGTTTACCACAAGCCCTGCTCTGAATAAGGGTGTGGAGCTTCTGTCAAATCCAATTCATGAGCTCACCACAGAAATTTATGGAAAGGCGTAGGGAATAAGAAGCAATAACAAGGTATAAACATGGTCTAACAAGATGATGCATAAAACAAGACTATAAAGTGCTTTAAGGAAATCATTTAACAAGGCAGACCTGGCAGTACTATTATGCAGAACCCACTGAAGTATAAATTTATTGCAACTGGATATCACAAAATTATATCTCAAGATGGTGCCAGCGTTGGGAAAAAGGTAAACCAGAAGGCAAGCTGTACTGAGACAAATCAGATTCCCCTGAAAAAGACAACATATCTGGAAGATATCATGACAAGCTGCCCCATGTACATAGTGCACACCCGAGTATACATAAAAAGAATGGTGATGCCGCCAAATTAAAGGGGCTGCCTTAAGGCAACACCTTTCCTGATTAAAGCTAGCCAAGCAATGAGCAGATCAGCGCAGGTCTAGCTTCGGAAACCCCTGGTGATGATGTTGTGACCCAGGGGAAACGGGAGTATTACATGCCGGCCATTAAAATATATGTAAGAAATGGTGGATCTGCTGAAGCCCATCTTTATTATAGCAACAGAGCAGGGGACCTCTACTGCATGAGGTTCATTTGTCTGAACAAGGTACATTAAAATAATTTGGGTTCATGAGACCTTTAGCCCAAAGAAAATCGAGCACTCTCCTACAGCTCACACCTGCATACTCCAAACCCCCTGCGCTTGGGCTGGCGGCAGCGTCCCCGGACCGAAATGTAGATACACAGCGCAGAGCGTGCAGTATCAGGAACTCTTTATTGATGGGTCATAGGAAATACAAAGGACATAACTCCTTTGGCATTATATCCTTTCTATTTCCTATGATCCGTCAATAAAGAGTTTCTGATTTACTGTGTGCTCTGCGCTGTACATTCTTTTCTGTGTACCCTCTCCAAAGTACAGGAAAAAAAATCCCAAAAGAATTCCAAAATTATAAAAAATAAGCACATTTCTAGAGACATATGCTGCCACACCACAGGAAAAATATGTATTTTTCCCAGTCAATTCTCATACATAGATTTTGATTATTACAATTGTTGCGATGGTTGTTACCAGCACCTATGACAATTTCACACTGCATCACTTTTGTTCTCTTTTTATTATTTTCACACTATCATACTTCAAACTGTAAAAGCAGCATGAAAGCCATCTTGACCCTTGTTGTGCATTCACACCAAGTGGTTGGATGAGCCTGGGACACCTACAGGGTGTATCTGTCAAGGATCCAGATTTTACAGCATAAAACAAGATGCAGAAGTGCTTCGATTGTGTGTACACACGAGGCAGCAGTGTCAAGTATATGCTATAAATAAACAATCCTTTTTAGTTTAGTTGCGGCACTGTTTACTGTACATCACATGAAGAGGAAGGCTGCCAGTGCCCGCTGTCACATTGCGCTTCCCAAAAAAACTGAATCCGAAGTAAATGCATGTGACCTAATTTAATCTGGAACAGGTTAGTGTGCAAAAACAAACATTACATTAAATCTCCTGGGGCAAAGTCTCACCAGGCAAGCTCCGACCAAAGTATTCTTATCAACAGGCGTAGGAGGGGGAAGGCAGAGAGAAGACTGCTTACATACATTTGGCTTGGTTCACATCATGTTAAAGGGGTACTCCGGTGGAAAACTATTTTTCATATCTACTGGTGCCAGAAAGTTAAACAGATTTGTAAATTACTTTTATAAAAAGAAAAAATCCTTGCAGTACTTACCAGCCCAGCTGATGTATTCTATACATATACATAAGAGGAGGTTGTGTAGTTCTTTTCTGGCTGACCACAGTGCTCTCTGCTGACATCTCTGTCCTGTTAGGAACTGTCCAGAGTAGGAGCAAATCCCCATAGCAAACCCATCCTGCTCCGGACAGTTCCTGAAATGGACAGAGGTGTCAGCAGAGAGGACTGTGGTCAGACTGAAAAGAACTCCACTTCCTCTGTAGCATACAGCAGCTGATAAGTACTGGAAGGATTAAGAATTTGTAAATTGGATTAGGGAGGAGGATGAAGGAGATCTCCTGCGAAAACGAACATTCTGTGGACAGGGAATAAGCAGCTGATTCGGAGGGCCGACCACTGGTCACCGCAATCAGCTACTTGTGGATAGGTGATAAGTAAATTTTCACCGGAGTTCTCCTTTTAAGGGGTACTCGCGAGGAAAAAGCCCTGCTCCCACATCAACTGGTGCGAAAAAGTTATACAGATTTGTAAATAATGTTCATATAAAAATCCTAAATCTAGAGCAGCTATATATATATATATATGCTCCAGAGGAAGTTGTGTAGTCCTTTATAGTCTGATCACAGTGCTCTCTGCTGACACCTCGGCCCCTGTCAGGATAGTCAGTTTTGTGAGTCCAGTCTGTCACATGGAGCCTGACAGCATTGGACTTCCGATAGTTGCAGGAAGGAGCCGCTAAAAGATTTTGTGATTTGGGTCACCTCTTTGCAACATCGGCTTTCGGAGACTGAAGATGCAAATATCCATCATGATAATAGATATCTATATGTATGTGAAGGTGGGAAAGTGGTTGACCAACTAGCTCATCTATTAGGAAAATTATCATAAACAATTACTTGTTTCAGTTCTACAGGACCCCAAAAGTTCTGGAACAGAAAAGAATTTTAAAGGGCAAGTATAGAGCTAAGTGTTTTTTTAGCTACTGTAAAACACCTTCACAACCAGTACAGTATAGTTGCTTCTGTGTATTCACCTATGATGGAACTAAGTGGGCAAACGGTTTGGCTCTATCCTGCCCTTTCACTTTGGTCATTAATAAGTAAGAGCCAATGCTAATTTTAGCCAACACAAAGTACTCAGACATCAGAGTCTTTACAGTGTAACTCTGGAAGCTGTAACAAAAGCATTAACATCCCAATCCTAAGTCATAGGAACACAATACAAAGTAAACTTGAAAATAAAAGTATCCCAGAGTCTTCAATGCAGATTTTCCCAGAAAATGTACAACAAATTCCAACAAATTCTGCAGATTTACTTTGAAGTAGGGATCGACCGATTATCGGTATGGCCGATATTATCGGCCGATAATCACAATTTTGGGCATTATCGGTATCGGCAATTACCTTGCCGATAAGCCGATAATGCCCCGTACCGTGACCCCCCCCCCCCCAACCCGCCGCACCGCGACCGCCCCCCCCGACCCACCACACCGCGTCGCACCCCCCACCGTAGTGCTGGGCGGTATACCGGTATAAACCGGATACCGGGTTTTTTTTCTCCCACGGTATGGAATTTTTGCCCATACCGCTATACCGGTCGGGCCCCTCCTCCACCCTCCGAGTCAATAAAAAAAAAATTAAACTTACCCGTAATGGGGGTGGTCCGGGCCATCCATCCTTCCTGTAGTTTCCGGCGGCATTCCGGGTGGAGGGTGAACCGGTCAGGGCTGTCCTTCTCCGGGGGTCCTCTTCTCCACTCCGGGCAGGCTCTGGCCTAGTACGCTGCATAGACGCGGCTACGCCGTGACGTCAGGTGCGTCGCTGCGCAGCGGCGTCTATGCAGCGTTACTAGGCCGGAGCCTGCCTGGAGTGGAGAAGAGGACCCCCGGAGAAGGGCACCCCGGACCGGTTCACCCTCCACTCGGAATGCCGCCGGACACTACAGGAAGGATGGATGGCCCGGATGACCCTCCCCAGACGGTCCCTGCAGCAACTGGGAAGGTTCTGGGATGGACAGGGGTCTGTATAATATACTATACCTACAGTAGGCCCTCCAGCTGTTGCAAAAACTACAACGGTCCCTGCAGCAACTGGGAAGGTTCTGGGATGGACAGGGGTCTGTATAATATACTATACCTACAGTAGGCCCTCCAGCTGTTGCAAAAACTACAACTCCCAGCATGCCCGGACAGCCAACGGCTGTCCGGGCATGCTGGGAGTAGTAGTTTTGCAACAGCTGGAGGCACCCCTAGGTGCGGCGGGGGGAGCGGTGGCGGTGATAGGTCTCAGGACCCCCGGACAGGTAAGGGGAGAGAAGCGGGTGGCGGCGGCAGCCTATGGCACCGCAAAAGCCACTGCAGTGCATTGATTTAAAGCGCCCGCTTTAAATCAATGATCTGCAGCGGTGTCGCAGGGGGATAAATAGCCGATAACTTATACCGGAATATCGGTATAAGTTATCGGCTATCGGCCCTAACCTCCACCGGGTATCTGTATCGGCCCTAAAAAAAACGATATCGGTCGATCCCTACTTTGAAGGGATGAAATCAGCCACAGAAACTGACTTGCTCTGGATTCTAACATCTGCACCCAAAGTCAATTTTTGTTTGGAAATCTTCTGCAGCAAGTGGGTGAGATAAGTAAAATCAATCACATGTCTGGATATGTGATCCTGTGTTGATTTTACCTGCACACAGACACTGTAACAAATCTGCAGCGAATCTGCTACATGTGAATTCATGCTTAAAGGGGTGCTCCAGTGAAAAACTTTTTTTTTTTATTTGTACATTACTTCTATTTAAAAATCTTAATCCTTCCAGTACTTAACTGCTGTATGCTACACAGGAAGTTTTTTTTATTTTTATTTTTTTTTATTTTTTTTTCCTTGTCTGACCACAGTGCTCTCTGCTGACCATTTTAGGAACTGTCCAAAGCAGGATAGGTTTTCTATGGGGATTTTCTCCTGCTCTGGACAGTTCCTGACATGGACAGAGGTGTCAGCAGAGAGCACTGTGGTCAGGCAGAAAAGAAATTAAAAAAGAAATGAACTTCCTCTGTAGTATACAGCAGATAAGTACTGTAATGATTACGATTTTTAAATAGAAGTAATATACACATCTGTTTAACTTTCTGGCACCAATTGATTAAATAAAATGTTTTTTTTTATTGTTAACCTCTTAAGGACTCAGGGCGTACGCCCTGAGCCTGGTTCCGGTGTTTAAAACGGGGTCACCCGCATCACACTGGGCTAACAGCGAGCGGCACCGATCGTTGTGCCGCGCACTTTTAACCCTTCAGACACGGTGATCAAAGTTGACCGCCGCGTCTGAAAGTGAAAGTAAACGCTTCCAGGTAGCTCAGTCGGGCTGATCGGGACATCACGATAAAATCACGATGTCCCGATCAGCTAGGACGCGAGCGGAGACCCCCTTACCTTGCTCTGTTGCGTTCAATCTGGGTTTGAATGCTACAAGCCTGAGCTACAGGCTTGAGCAATCGAGCCCCTATCTCACTGATCCATGCAAAGCTATGGCTTTGCAGGGATCAGCATAATAGATCAGTGTGTGCAGTGCTATAGGTCCCTATGGGAGCTATAGCACTGCAAAAAAAAAGTGTAAAAAAAAAGTTAAAGGTCATTTAACCCCTTCCCTAATAAAAGTTTGAATCACCCCCCCTCTTTTTCCTATAAAAAAAAAAAAAACTGTGTAAATAAAAATAAACACGTGGTATAGCCACGTGCGGAAATGTCCGAACTATAAAAATATAGCATTAATTAAATCGCATGGTCAATGGCGTACGGGCAAAAAAAAAAATTCAAAGTCCAAAATTTTTGGTCACTTTTTATATCATGAAAAAATGAATAAAAAGCGATCAAAAAATCAGATCAATATAAAAATGGTAGCGATAAAAACTTCAGAACACGGCGCAAAAAATTAGTCCTCATACCGGCCCGTACGCGGAAAAATAAAGTTATAGAGGTTAGAAGATGAGAATTTTTTACATATAAATTTTCCTGCATGTAGTGATGATTTTTTTCCCAAGTACGACAATATCCAACCTATATAAGTAGGGTATCATTTTAACCGTATGGACCTACAGAATAAAGAGAAGGTGTCATTTTTACTGAAAAATGCACTGCGTAGAAACGGAAGCCCCCAAAAGTTACAAAATGAAATTGTTTTGTCAATTTTGTCACACAATGAATTTTTTTTCCGTTTCGCCGTGGATTTTTGGGTAAAATGACTAATGTCACTGCAAAGTAGAATTGGTGGCGCAAAAAATAAGCCATCATATGGAATTTTATGTGCAAAATTGAAAGCGTTATGATTTTTAGAAGGTGATGAGGAAAAAATGAAAATGCAAAAACGAAAAACGCCGAGTCCTTAAGGGGTTATTATATAACACATATGACATTCTTCCACAGTTTCCTCCACTGCTGGCTCAGTCTTTACTTTTCAGTTATCCCTGAGCTTTCATGGGTGAAGTTTAATATCTAGGTCACCTCTCTTAGGTTGGGTTCCCATTACGTTTTCCCCCATACGGGAGCGCATATGGCAGGGGAGAGCTAAAAACTTGCGCTCCCGTATGTAATTAATTTAAATGAGCTGACTGCAGTGAAACGTTCGGTCCGGTCGGCTCATTTTTGCCCCGTATGCACTTTTACAACCGGACCTAAAACCGTGGTTGAACGTTTCACTGCAGTCGGCTCATTGAAATGAATTACATACGGGAGCAGACGCCGCTGGAGCCTGCAGGAGCACACACCAGGAAAGGTAAATATGAAAGCCGAGGATGGAGCAACTATTGCAGGGCAAGAGTTTATCTGGGTATACACCCACCCTCATTTTAGCAAGGATATTTGGATAAAAAACCTTTTTTTACCAAAATTTCCTTGGAAAAAAGAGGGTGTGTGGTATACCCTGAAAAATACGGCAATTCACATTATTATAAAAAGATAAAATAAATGTCACACTTTTTTTTCACTATTTTTAGTTCTCATTGGGAACTATGCCATAGATCAGGGTTATCGTCCCACCTTTACTACGGTTTGTCACACCTATACTGCAGCCAGTCATGGCAAACGGGAGGCACAGAGCGCGGTAAGGGACCTCTGGCCGTTCTCAGATGATCGGGACACTGCGATTTCATCAGTGATCCTTATCAGCATCCCTGAGCTACTCAGCAGCTCATTTCAGGGCTTTTAGATGCCGCAATCAACTCTGATCGGTGATGTTCGGCATCAGCCTCAGGTCCCACTATGACACCCACGCAGCTGCTGAGCGCACTGCATAGGTAGCGTGCACAGGGCACCTACGTGATACCTGCCGACGGGGTCTCACGGGCAGGTATTGGATTAGTTATTGGGGACATTTGCAAGAGAACCAGTATCGGTACATCCCTAGTGATCAGTATTGATAATGGCATCTTAAGGGTTAATGACGGACATCAGCGAGTTCACTAGGTCCTTAGCTGCTGATAGAAGCCAGGACTCCTTGTGCACGAAGCGAGCACAGCTCCTGTGCTCACTACATGTACAGGACATAAATGTACATCCTATAAATGTACAAGCCATTTTAGCAGGTATTGACCAGGTTAGTGTTGCATGGAGGTTATGTGCTAGTTTCTGTGCTTCCAAAGCCAATTAAAATGTTCTAAGAATAGAATTGCCTAAAATTAATAAATGTAGTCATAGTCACCTTACGAATCCCTAAAACTTCCATTCGGACCCTTTGCAGGTACCACTGATCTTTGCATTTCCTTGTCCACAGTAAAGTTGACATGTCAATTCTTCAGCCAATCACGGTGACCCCCTAGAGCCAATGATGGGCTGCAGAGGTCATCACATGCATATGCTGAGAGTGATCAGGATTTAGACAAAACATCAGGACCTGGAAGGGACCTAGACTTTAAAAGTTATAGAATGTAAAGAATGTAAAATAATGAAATGCAGTGTTTTATTACAAAGGTTGTTGTATGGTGTCAGTGACAAATGACAGAACATTCTTGTTTCCATCCAATGGCTGAAAACCAAAGCAGTTCTAGTCCTTCTGTCAGTCAAGAAGTCGAAACAGATGAGTAGATATACAACGCTATAGTTTAACTCGCAGAGCATTGGCTAGACTGGATACAAATATTCTGATAGTAGCTTAAAGGGCAGCTATCCATCATTTAGGAGAACATTTCATGCAGGGACGGAGGGCCTGCTCTTCATCCATTCCAATTCCATATAATTGGGTGAGCAGAGCTAATGGACTCGGTGTCCAACATTGTTCTGTGCCAAGCGAGAATGATTCATGTTTGGGAGGAAGGGAGCCAATGCACGGCAGAACCTCAGCCATTTACCTTTATAATTTATAGTGCCTGATTGTAAAAGCATTTAACAAATTACTCAACATCTTGGTGTTTAGGTATTTTAGTGACTATGTAGATCGAGCAGGTGTACTTAATGGGGAGGGGACACAATACTGGCCTAAACTGAGGTTCTGAATGAAGTTAGGCTGCGCTGTCTAACTGTATCTTAAAAGGGGTTACCCTTTAATCTGAGATCTGCCGTGGCGTTCAGGCGTACATCTAGCTCCTGAGTCCCTAGGCAGAGACCTGATTTTTGTATTACACGGCTGCATGATAGACTCAACAGCTGTCTGTCCTGGTTCATGCTGGACGGTCAGAGAAGAGGCACCCCTCTATGACAACCATAAGCCCTAATAGGCTTGTAGATGGGTTGTCATGATGGGACCCCTTTAACAATCAGGCTTGGGGCGTTAGAAACTAGCAATTTCCTTTAGTTTTTCTTTTCCTTATCAAATAGCAATGATTAATAATTTGTCAGTGTAGCTATATGTTTTTTTTTTTTTTTTTGTAGGACTAGTTTGGGAGTACATTTTTGGGAGCAAATCACCACCCAGTATAAATTACCAAGTTACCTTGATTCTATGTTTTACTTCTTTCGATAATGAAAAATATTTGTCCGAATTGTTGCATTCTAAAAGCCATAAATTTTATATTTTTCTGTCAGAGCAGTCATATGTAGTTACATCAAATATCAAAAATAATGCCAGCGTGCAAACACTGGCACGCTGGTCACTGATTGTGTTCAGGGGACCAAACTGACCTCAATTGGGTTGGTTGGGTTTTTGTCATGGAATCCAGCATCATGCTAACCATCCAACAGAGATTAACCTAAGTGGTGAGTTTAAAGGAGATCTGCAGCCATAGACACTACATGTATCTCTATGCGCCCACTACATGTATCTCTATGCGCCCACTACATGTATCTCTATGCGCCCACTACACGTATCTCTATGCGCCCACTACATGTATCTCTATGCGCCCACTACATGTATCTCTATGGGAGAGAGTGTTCGTGCATCTCTGCCTCATCCATAGAGCTGTTTACACACATTAGCCAAGCAGAGTCACAGCAATGCTGCGTCCCTGTACGGAAGATCGCTAGGGGGGGGGGTTCCCAGCAGTCCTACAGATATGGGATAAGTCATCTAAGACTGCAACTCCATTAAAAGGAGAACACAGGAGAATAGAGCCCTGAACAATATGGCCAGACGAATAAGCAACAAGAAACAAATGCAGTAAATGACCCCCTCTTTGAGACTTACCTTACATCTAGACCACAGTTCTTAAGATGTTTCCGTTCAATAAAACACTGGACTTTTCCAATGAGCGGACCAACCCTTACATTTTTAATGCAATATTGGGCAGTCATGTGAAACAGGTTTCATCATAATAAGTTAATAAAATTAACTATTTTCTTGCTTTACCAGAAAAAAAAAAAAAAAAAAAAGTCACCAACAAAACTACAAGTCTGATTACATCACTACTGTCAGGAGTATTACGGCAAAGCTTTACCGCGGCACAGTTAATAACATTACACCACAGGACTGCAGAAATACATAAAGAGGTACTCCACTAGCCAGCGTTCGGAACTAAATGTTCTGAATGCTGTTTTCGCGCTGCGGGGGTCGGCCACGCCCCCTTGTGATGTCATGTTCACACACCCTCAATGCATGTCTATGGGAGGGTGGGTGTCGGACGCCACGCCCCCTCCCATAGACTCGCATTGAGGGGGCATGGCCATTATGTCACAAGGGGGTGTGGCCGACCCCCGCAGCACAAAAAGAGCTTTCAGAACATTTAGTTCCGAATGCTGGCTAGTGTAGTACCCCTTTAAAGGGGTTGTCAGACATATGAAAAAAATGTATTATTGGTTTTGAAAGTGACAAATACAAGTATTGGTGGACCTTATCAGTTAAAACTGTACATCAAATGCCTACAGAGCTTCCACTCATATCTGTATAAAGATACTAGCAGCGACTTGCAGGGGGCTGGCAGTGTGGCTTAGTTTGATAGAATAGCCTCCTTCTGTGTCAGTAGTGAAAGAAACGGGGGCTTATCTAGTTGTTGAACTGAGCTACACAGCTGCACCCTCTAAAAAACTGTGAGGGACGAGTGGTCCCACAGATGTATGGAGCAGTAGTATGCATATCTGACAACCGTTATATACAACTATCATGCAGACATGCAGGGGGGGGGGGGCGCAAGGTCTGGGTCTAACAAGTGGCTGGAGTTTCACCGGCTAGACCAGTGTTTCCCAACCAGGGTGCATGCTTGGGAGTTGCAGTTATGAAACTGCTGGAGGCACCCTGGTTGGGAAACACTGGGCCAGACCCCTACTGATTTTATGTTATTGGCTGTAGCACCTGAAGCCATGACTGCACATACTTTTTAGGAAAACTATAGCTGGAACATCCCTTTCAAACACCAGTTTAAGAAATGTACAGCATGCACAGATGTGAATCTAACAGGTGCTTTTATCTGAAGCTTTACCTTCCAGCTTTAAGCTGCACCTTATGCTGATAATATATACTGTAGAAAGATGAAGTGAACTTAAATACCCAGGAATAGCTGAGCAAATCCATCCGCAGACTATGTGTCTCCAGAACAAGCAGCTAAACCCCCATTAAAGATTCCCCAGTAAGTCATGCATTAGGACCATTACCAATATATACAGATATGTTCCTTTATTACACAGATCTCTTGACTAAACCTGTATTCATCCAGTTATTACTCAAATAACATCTATTCATTATAATCCTATATAATTATACAGGATCGGGCCACCACAGGGAAGCCTCAACAGGTTTATCTGGGATTTCAGCAGATAAAGGAATCGCTTAGGGAGACATACAAATATAACAACGTGTCATTACAATACTTCTTTACAATGTTTTCAACAAGAAATTAAACATACTATACAATCTTCCTTCTAGCGGTGTTCCTGCGCAACTGGAGTTTTATCTTGATAAATTCAAGATCCTAACATACGTATATTAATGCAACAACACATACTTATCAATACCCTAGTGACACCTATCAGTGATACAACTAGAGATGGAAAATCTACCGAAATTTTGAAGCCGCAGAAGAAAAACTTTTTTTTTCCCCCCGGAAAAATTGAAAAGGATGCAGAGCAGAGTAGTTTTACGAATTGTAGTTTTAGGGTAGGGTCACATATTGAGCGCACACAGTGTGTTTCACGCTGCACGAAATACGCTGCGTATTTCACAGTCCTGTGTATGCAGTAATGTAAGGAGGCGGGTCGCGTGTGCGAGTGCCTCTTTAACGGGGTATTCCACCCCTAGATATCTTATCCCCTAGACAAAGGATAGGGGATAAGATGTCTGATCGTGGGGGTCCGATGCTGGGGACCACTGGGATCTCGGCTGTGGCACCCCAGAACTCCGGAGCATGGAGCGAACTTCGCTCTGTGCCGGACGACTGGCAATGAGGGGCGGAGGCTCGTGATATCACGGCCACGCCCCCTCAATGCAAGTCTAGGGGAAAGAACGTGATGGCCGTCACACCATCTCCCATAGTCTGGCATTGAATGGGCGTGGCTGTGACGTCACGAGCCTCGGGCGCTGCACCCGACGCTCTAAACGAACGCCAGGTGCAGCAGGGAAGATAGGGGATAAGATGTCTAGGGGCGGAGTACCCCTTTAACTTACTGAACACACAGGGCTGCCACCTGGAAGCCCTGTGTGTCTGCTCATAAGAGAATCCACAGTGCATTTCCCGCTGCAGAGTGAAATACGTTGCATATACACTATGTGTGACTCTACCCTTACAAATAATTTTGTTAGACTGAGAACATTAAATACTGTGTATATAAAAATGTAATGCTTGAAAAACAGAACAGCTTTATTATTTACTAAAATAACTAAATTTGCCTTTTAACTTCTTAAAGGGGGGACTCCACCTCTAGACATCTTATTCCCCATCCAAAAGGATAGGGGATAAGATGTCTGATCATGTGGGGCCCGCCTGGGAACCCCGCGATCTCTCCTGCAGCAGCCAGTGTCATCTGCTGCACAGAGCAAAGTTTGCTCCGTGTCTGATGACGGGCGATACAGGGACCAGATTATACAGGAAACAATATTGTGACATGACGTCATGACCCGCCCCCTCAATATAAATCTATGGGAGTGAGTGTGACAGCGGCCACGCCCACTCCCATAGAATTGCATTGAGGGGGCGTGTCATAATGTCACAATACTCCGGCCCTTGTATCGCCCGTCATCAGACACGGAGCAAACTTTGCTCTGTGCGGCAGATGACACAGGGTGCTGCAGGAGAGAACGCGGGGTTCCCAGCAGCGGCCCCCCCAAGATCAGACATCTTATCCCCTATCCTTTTATAGTACTTAGCTGCTGTTATGATCCACAGGAAGTTGTTTTCTTTTTGAATTTGCTTTCTGCCCGACGACAGTGCTCTCTGCTGACACCTCTCTCCATTTTACGAACTGTCCAGAGCAGGATAGGTTTTCTATGGGGATTTGCTCCTACTCTGGACAGTTCCTAAAATGGACAAAGGTGTCTGCAGAGCACTGTGGTTAGGCAGAAAGGAAATTCAAAAATAAAAGAACTTCCTGTGGATCATAACAGCAGCTGATAAGTACTGGAAGGGTCAAGATTTTTTAATAGAAGCAATTTACAAATCTGTAACTTTCTGGAACCAGTTGATTAAAAAAATTTTTTTAAAGTTTTTCAGCGGAGTACCCCTGGACCAGGCAAATTTTTGCTTTTGAACTTTAATTTTTCCTCCTTTTCCCTTTAATAGCCATAACTCTTATTGTTTCATGTACACACCCATATGTGGGCTTGTTTTGATAAATCTCCCCCATTGTGTTAAAGTCACATGTTTGGATTCTTCCCAGTGTTTCTACCCAATCCTTAGGCTTCCACATGTTTCCTGTATACAGAACTCCAAACAACCTACACCTGCTGAACAGTTCAATGATTAACAGCACCCCCTCCCTGTTCAGTCTTGGCACCAGGCTACTTTATAGTGCACTGCCTAGTGCCATAAGAAGACATGGCCCAACACAGACTGTAAACAGCGGTGACATCCAGTCTACAATTACACAGTATTTGCTTTCGTGCTTCAAGATTATGAAAATGATCTGAATAGATCAAGTACAGATTTGTTTTATTTACTAAACTGCACAAGGCAAAGTCCTACATATAGGGCAGCAACAAAAGATTAACCTTGTAGCACTTCTAGCACTATTCTAGTATGAATGGTTGGAGGAGAGTTAGAATTATGCATTTATCCCCAGTTATAAAGCTTAAATATCCTACGTAATAAAAAGAAGGTATCCAGATTTCCCCAGTTCCAGGAACCGGATTCTTCAGGTGAAGTGCCCAGATTTTGGTACACTGAGTGCCTCCCTGAACCCATCTCTATTTCTGGATGCGGCCTCCTGGCTGGTCACCAGAATTGTCTCTCACAGATGAGAGGAGAGGTTATTTGTGCACACAGCTCTAGGTTTAGCGCCTCTCTATTATGTCCTCTATATGAAACTGCTAACAGATTCCCTTTCAAAGGGGTATGCTGGCGATGCCTCCAAGACGGGGACGTGATGTCATGACTACGCCCCCTAGTGACGTCACACCACGCCCCTCCATCCATGTCTATAGACATGAATGGAGGGGGGTGGATAGCGGATAAGGTGGATGAAGCCAGAATACCCCTTTAAGTCGCCACTAAAATGTTATTTGCTAGACCACACATACATGTAGCACTAGAATTCCACTATGGATTTCGCGGCAATTCCACAGCCAAGTCTGGCAAATGCACTGCAGATTCCCTGGAGCTCATCCAAAATAAAGCTGGTAGAAATTTAGAGGAAATATAATGACAAAGATTCTGCACGGTGACAAACTTTCTCCTAATAAAGTAAAATAATAAAAACTTTAACTCGCCTTCCTACGCTCCCCTGTAGTCTCCGGTATCAGGATGCTGCGTCTTAGGCCAGTTTCCTTCCCGAAGCTGTAGAAGTGACGTCACAACGCTGCTCAGCCAATCACTGTTCACAGCAGTACCCCGCCTCGGCCAGTGATGGGCCAGCAGCACTGTCAATCCCCCTGGCTGCAGACACTATACTCTGCAGCTCCGGGGAAAGCAGTGTAACCGGCCGTGGACAGAGCACCCTGATACCAAAGGCTACAAGAGAGCAGAGGAAGACTAGCTAAAGGTTTTCTTGTTTTATTAGTCTAGCTGGGGTCATTAAAAAGAAAAAAGCCGGTAAACCTCTAATTCCAGAAAGCCCAAATACATGTCATTGTTTTTTGTTTCGTTTTTTTATATTACTGCTATGAAACATTTTCTTCTACAGCGATACGTCAATGAAAGAGCTTTACAAACAGTGAAACAACTACTCATTCAGAATGACACAAATGCTAGATTTGCAACTTTGTTTTTATTACAACTACTCCCTAAGGTGTGGGAAGTGTAGTCTGCAGATGACAGCAGATTACAACACTGTATAGGGGAATTTGTAGACAGGAATTTGGAGCAATGCGGTAGTTTAATCTGTCATGTACAGGACTTTACAGAAAGATCAAAACTAGAGCTGGGCGGTATGACCAAAAATGCGTATCATGGTATTTTTTGTAAGTTATGGTGGTTCCACGGTATTTAACAATATTTTACACCCCCCCCAATCATGTGACCCGCAAGCGCTGCTTCTCCCCCCCCAAATAATTAGCAGCCGCTGTGCTGTGCTGTACTATCCTGTGCCCGGGCTGCAAAGATAAAATAAACTTCCACTCTCCTTCCTACATTCCCCTGTTGCTCCGGTACCGGCCTCACTGTCCTCTTGCTGCTTCCTGGGGATGGAGACGTCACAGAGCCGTCAGCGTATCACCAGCTGCAGCGTTGTCCCGCCTCGGCCAGTGATAGTCTGAGCGCATTTTCATGTAAGAAGCCGGCTGGCTCCTCACATGACAGTGCACTCAGCCTATCACCGACCATGACATCGCTGCGGCCGGTGATAGGCTGAGAGCTCTGTGACGTTCCCATCCCCAGAGTCAGGCCGGTACCGGTACAACGGGGGAACGCAGGAAGGGGAGATAGTTTTTTTTTTTTTTTTTGCACCCCGGGCACAGGATAGTACAGCACAGCACAGCGGCTGCTAATTATTTGGGGGGGGGGGGGGGGGGGGGGAGAGAGAGAGAGAGAAGCAGCGCTCGCGGGTCACAACCAGTATTGTGGTAAGGGAAAAATTAATTTCGTGGAGGAAATGCATTTTGGTATTCGGTAAGAACCAGTATACCGCCCAGCTCTAATCAAAACTGCAAATCAGGAGATCCTCATAGAAAACAACAATATTTTTCAAACTAGAAACAGACCTAAACTTTAGACAAAAAAATAATAAATATAATTCAATCTAAAAATGTTCCTGGTGGCATAATGAAGAGGAGGGGTTAATGTCACTAACAGCAGGGGAACAGAATAGAGCAGCAGGAGTGGAAAAGCAACAATGACGCTCTTGTCCTCCTATCCCTTCCTCCGCTCTGCAATAATAGCAAGAAGTTGTCTACTATTTGTTTAGAAACAGGAAGACTGATGTAGAGAAAACCAGGCGAGGGAAATGGAGAAAGTGGCTATGAGTAGTAGTCTAACTCCATCAGAGAGCACTACATTAGGGGACTCCATAAGAGCACACCATAAGGCCACTAGGAAGAAAACAGGTAGGTTGGGGGGGAATTTAATATAATACATGGGGACTTATTTCTAAAAATGATTCATGCAAAAACATGGTGCGTACATCTATCGATAGTATAGAAAACTAAATAGTGACAGAACCTTCTACTATAACTATGTTTGATGAGTCACAGGACAGGCTGTTTTCTCATGTACGCCTTCTGGTTCTGGTTTAGAGAAATAGCACATTTAGCTCTGGCTGAAAATGGGAACTTTCGATGTATATTACAATTATTTTCTACATCATGGCACGTCATCCACAGTGATAACCTGTTACATACCAGAGACTGCCTGAAACAGTTAGCCTGACCATAGGACTACAAAGCTGGGAGAGACCCCTGTGGGAGCCGAGCAGTAAATAACCATAGAATTAGGACATCAGTGTCTGATAGATGCGGGTGCACCTACTCTATCCGCCGGCGTGTGGTGGCCACCATTATGTAAATACATGAGTCATTTTACACTGTTTTTGTAATTCCCACAGACATGAATGGGAGTTACAGAAACAGCTATGTTGCTTTTGTCACTCGCCTTTACTTCTGAAGTTACGGAAAATACTTCCAACAGCCCACCATATGCATGGCACCACTAGAGATGAGCGAACTAACAGTAAATTCGATTCGTCACAAACTTCTCGGCTCGGCAGTTGATTATCCTACTTAAATTAATTCAGCCTTCACGTGCTCCGGTGGGCTGGAAAAGGTGGATACAGTCCTAGGAGACTCTTTCCTAAGACTGTATCCACCTTTTCCAGCCCACCGGAGCACCTGAAAGCTGAACTCATTTATGCAGGATAAGTCATCAACTGCCGAGCCGAGAAGTTTGTGACGAATCGAATTTACTGTAAGTTCACTCATCTCTAGGCCCCACCTACAGCCACCATAACCAGGGCGGACGTGGTAAGGGAGTTATGTTTTAGAGATAAGAGTGGGTCTCAGAGATTGGACTGCATATATGAGACATTTGTGGCAAGTGGAATACCTCTATAAAAAAAAAATTATATATATATTAGGGATCGACCGATTATAGGTTTGGCCGATATTCACGATTTTGGACGTTATCGGTATCGGCAATTACCTTGCCGATAATCCGATAATGCCCTGCACCGCCCCGGCCAGAGACCGCCGCCGCCACTGCCCCATTGCCTCCCCCCCCCCCCCCCCCCCCGTTTTATAATTATCTGTTCCCGGAGCCCGTGCTATTTCTGGCTCCTGCGGCGTCCTGTGTTAGTCTCTGCGCTGCGCAGAGCAATGACAAGTGACATCCTCAACACGACGTCACCGTCAGTGCGCACAGTGACAGCTCAGGAGGACGGCGCCGGAGCCAGAAGTAGCGCAAACTCGGACCCCGGGAACAGATAGTTATAAAACCGGGAATGGGGGAGGCAATGGGGCAGCGGCGGTCTCAGGCCAGGACTGTGCAGTGAGGGGTGCAGTACGGTGGGGGGCTCGGCACTGTGGTGGGGGTTGCGGTCGCGGTGGCAGTGATAGGACTCAGGACAGGCAGGGGGAGAGAAGTGGGTGGCAGCGGCGGTCTCTGGCACCGCAAAAGTCGCTGCAGTTCATTGATCTAAAGCGCCCGCTTTAAATCAATGATCTGCAGCGGTGTCGCCGGGGGGGCTGGGATAAATTGCCGTTAACTTATACCGGAATAAGTTATCGGCTATCGGCCCTAACCTCCACAGAGTATCGGTATCGGCCCTAAAAAAAACCTACATAGGTCGATCCCTATATATTATTTATTTTTAGATTTTCGAAGTGATTTTTTCAGAGACATTGTTCATAGAACAGCAGCAAAATGATCCCTTTCTTGCCTAACTTCTGAAATAGCAGTTATCCTGTAAGTAATATAAAGAACACAGAAACACAGAAATAAGAGGCCATACAGGTTCTGCCTTTCCCTGGAGCACATTTAGCCACTTAAATAAGATATTGTGCAAAAGGTAATAATCCGTGCCAACTATCAGATTCCTGTATTCATGTTCTGAACAGCTCTGTGCCCAGAGAAGAAATACCACTCCGCTATTGGGTGATTGGGTGCCACAACAACACTGCACAGGAACCATAAGAACATCAGATTAAGGCCCAATGACTAAAGACTTGTCTGCAGTGAGGCAACTAACTTTATACAACAAAAGGATAGAGTCCACAGACCCGGAAAAGCTGATCAGCTGACACACACTGGGTCTTTACAATAAAAAGTCATGTCGAGTCCTATGGTGTGGAATGTTTGTATCTACCCCCCACTCGACATATACACCCCAAGGGGGAAATCTATTTATACCTTGGCCTGTAACCATGCCACAAGGACAGCCTCTACATGTAGAGGAATGACTGTTCCCCCTTCATCACATGTGAGGATTATTTACTGTAAGAGCAGTGAGACTATGGAACTCTATATCACATGATGTCGTGATGGCTTATTCATTAAAGGGGTACTCCGCTGCTCAGCGTTTGGAACAAACTGTTCCAAACACTGGAGCCGGCAGCTCGTGACATCATAGCTCCGCCCCCTCATGATATCACACCCCACCCCCTCAATGCAAGTCTATGGTAGGGGGCGTGAATAAGGTTTCCTTACATTTTTTTTATTTTTTTACACACACACACATGCTCTAATCTGTGAGGTTTTCCTCACCACATTTTCTGTGAAAACCTTAGTAAATATATTGGGTTTTAGTGAAAATGTCGGGGGACACGCCCCCTTATTCGCGTTCTCTCAGAAAAATGGAGTTAGTCGGGTTTTTTTCAATTCTGGAGCATGAACTGACAAAACATGTCGGCTTTACAATAGTAAATCAGGGCCAACAGGGTTGAACTTTATGACCCTTTTCATTTTTCTACCTTATGAACTATGATCTAATGTGTATGAGGGCCTCCAGACTATCCCTTGATGATCTGCTGACATTAGGACACCAGGACATTGTATTCTTATGTGCCCACACCTTTATGCATAGCGCAATTTATATCCCAAGTGCATGCAGTGGGCCCATTCTGTAACACCGTGGTCGATACTGTTTTGCAACTCCCCTGAAGAAGAAACTTCATGAACTAGCTTGATAAAGTGCCTATTCTATGGAAAGCCCAAAAAGTATATGGGAAATCATCTACAATATAAACAGGACCAAACATCTACAGCGTACTGAACAACCATTGCAAAATGGCCTTTGGGTAGTAAACAAAAACCTTAAAGGAGTACTCCGGTGGAAATTGTTTTTATCTACTCCCCACTCAACATATACACCCTAAGGGGGAAATCAAATTATTATTATTATTTTTTATAAATCAACTGGGGCCAGAAAGTTAAACAGATTTGTAAATTACTTCTATTAAAAATGTTTTATCCTTCCAGTACTTATTAGCTGCTGAATACTACAGAGGAAATTATTTTCTTTTTGGAACACAGAGCTCTCTGCTGCCATCACGAGCACAGTGCTCTCTGCTGACATCTCTGTCCATTTTAAGAACTGTCCAGAGTAGGAGAAAATCCCCATAGCAAACATATGCTGCTCTGGATAGTTCCTAAAACAGACAGATGTCAGCAGAGAGCACTGTGCTCGTGATGTCAGCAGAGAGCACTGTGCTCGTGATGTCAGCAGAGAGCACTGTGTTCCAAAAAGAAAAGAATTTCCTATGTAGTATTCAGCAGCTAATAAGGACTAGAAGGATTAAGATTTTTTTATAGAAATAATTTACAAATTTTAGAGAATAAAAAAGATCACTAGCGCTGGATGGGTTTGGTTTGATGTGTGATTGTACTGCTGCTTTACTATAAATGTGCTCCCCTATGGATGCACACTGTGTAGAAAGTAAATTACTGAAAAATTATTGAATAGTAAGCGCTGTATTATACACACAAGTTACAAACTGACCTGTAGATAGTACGGTTGCTGATAAAAATCGGTGGTTGTGGTGTAAGTGTAATGATCCCACAGCAATGCTGTTACAGCACGATCGCTGTGTATTGCAGTGAAGGAGGTACCGCTCTGCAGATACGTGGGCTCCCTGAAGTGGTGTTCCAGAGGTTGCAAGTGGTTCTTACTGAATTGACTCCCAGATGTAGCGGGTTACTTCTTTTAATGTTGTTTCCCCAGAGTGTTACTTCATGAAGGGTCCGATCTCTAGGAAGGAGCATGGATTGCAGAGGGAGCGCGCCCCGCCCACTGGCGCCTCTACGATCAGGTTAAGGTTCCGACTGAGTGTGTTGTGAGTGACGTCACATTATATGATAGACTTGTGGACTGCTGAGGATACCATAGTGATGTCACTCCCAACACACTCAGTCGGAACCTTAACCTGATCGTAGCGTGCGTGCAAGTTGCTAGAGGCTCCACCGGCCGGGGCGCGCTCCCACTGCAATCCATGCTCCTTCCTAGACACCGGACCCTTCATCAAGTAACACTGAGAAACAACATTAAAAGAAGTAACCCGCTACATCTGGGAGTCAATTCAGTAAGAACCACTTGCAACCTCTGGAACACCACTTCAGGGAGCCCACGTATCTGCAGAGTGGTACGTCCTTCACTGCAATACACAGCGGGCGCGCTGTAACAGCATTGCTGTGGGATCATTACACTTACACCGCAACCACCGATTTTTATCAACAACCGTACTATCTACAGGTCAGTTTGTAACTTGTGTGTATAAGGCTGGGTTCACACTACGTTTTCTCCCATACGGGAGCGCATACGGCAGGGGGGAGCTAAAAGCTCGCGCTCCCGTATGTCACCGTATGCGCTCCCGTATGTCATTCATTTCAATGAGCCGGCCGGAGTGAAACGTTCGGTCCGGTCGGCTCATTTTTGCGCCGTATGCGCTTTTACAACCGGACCTAAAACTGTGGTCAACCACGGTTTTAGGTCCGGTTGTAAAAGCGCATACGGCGCAAAAATGAGCCGACCGGACCGAACGTTTCACTCCGGCCGGCTCATTGAAATGAATGACATACGGGAGCGCATACGGTGACATACGGGAGCGCGAGCTTTTAGCTCCCCCTTGCCGTATGCGCTCCCGTATGGGAGAAAACGTAGTGTGAACCCAGTCTAATACAGCGCTTACTATTCAATTATTTTTCAGTAATTTACAAATCTGTTTAACTTTTTGGCACCAGTTGATTTAAAAAAATAAAAAATAAAAATAAAAAGTTTGCCACCGGAGTACCCCTTTAAAATATTAGGAAGAAAGCCATATCCATTAGGTAATAATCACGTATTTCTCAACTTATGTCATCTTGTTTCTTTAAAGCACAACTCATGAAATCTGGGTGCAATAACCTGGGTGCAACAGCCTTTGTACTGTGCAGGTGGTGGGTATAGCAATGTTTTTACCTAATATTTGCCGGCTTTCATGACCCCAAAAAATGCTATTGTTCAGAGCCACTGGCGGTCGGATAGGCGTGGTGCGAGGTACGCGATGCCCCGCCTCCGCCACCACTAACCCCTGTATGTCAGCGCTGGGACCGCTGTGTGATTGACACACAGGTCCCAGTGCATGCGCCCTTCAGCTAATCTAACGCGTGTCATCCAGCTAGCACAGCGGCGGGAGCAATCGCTTGCTGGATGACGCACGTTAGATTAGCTGAAGGGTGCCAATCATAGAGGGGGTGGGCGTGGCGGCGGCGGGGCATCCGACCGTCAGTGACTTTGATCAAAAGCATTTTTTGGGGTCATGAAAGCCTGCAAATATTAGGTAAAAACATTGCTATGCCCACCACCTGCACAGTACAAAGGCTGCGTGCAGGTTATTGCACTCAGATCTCATGACAGTTGCGCTTTAATATAATGGAGGCTGATAGGTAAGGCTATCAGGCACCACTTATCTCCAACACAGAAACCAGGTAGTAAAAAATCATAGACATTTGCTAGTGATGTCTTTGTTTTTTGTTTTTTAATGATAACATCTATTGAGGTTATTATTGCCTAGCTGAAAAAAAAATACATTATATGGCTGAACTGGCAGCTGAAGTCTACAGTAAGGACTTAGCCCAGTGTTTCTCAACCAGGGTGACTCCAGCTGTTGCAAAACTACAACTTCCAGCATGCCCGGACAGCCAAAGGCTGTCCGGGCATGCAGGGAGTTGTAGTTTTGCAACAGCTGGAGGCACCCTGGTTGAGAAACACTGACTTAGGCATTGCCTTCTGAGCAATATTAGCTTGCCGCAGTAAGAACAAGTGACCAGCAATTCAATGTTTGTGCTCCAAAAGAACTTGTGGAGACCTATGCAGCCAAGTGCAGTACAGCCCACTTGTTGGCACAACTATAGCCGAGTCAGCTGCTCTGGAGCCCAAACTGTGAAGTGACCCCCTAGACCCATTAATTCTAAAGGGTAAAAAAATGCCCAAGCTGTCAGTTCTCTGCTGCATTTACACAAATGATAATGCACTTCTATAAAGAGATCTAGGAATAACATTATAACGTGTAACCGGCCATGTAACTCCCCCTTCCCCCCCAATATGCATATGTATCCTCATGATCAGGGCTGCAGCTAACGATTATTTTAATAATCGATTAGTTGTAGAACATTTAATTGATTAATTGGAAAAAATGTCAAAAAAAAAGGGGGTTCAGCTGATTCCACTTGAAAAATGATGTACAATGGCCATATTAAAAGTTTCAAGCATGTGATGTGACAAAAAACTAGAAAATTGCTGCTGTTTGAACGCTTACGCCGGTTGCTGTCATTATTAATGATCCTGTACAGAAGTCAGCGTCAATTTTATACTGCTGCAACTGTCTGAAATATAAAATGTTAATGATTCACTAATATTTTAATAGTTCAGACAGTTAGCCATGCGGTAGTATCAAATATGTAAAAAAAAAATGTATTTTACTTTTTTTGTATAGCAATAGGAAAAGGGTGAGCTAATTTTTTATTGGGGGAGCAGTTACCGTAATAAAATTTTTTTTTTTTTACTTTACTCTTTATATAGCACTCCTATACACATGGGGATATGTGCAGACTGCAGAGCATTGAACCCGACCCATGTCTGTAGTACTACAAATACTAGGGTGCAAATGCTCTGCTCATACTACCATGTGTATAGCAGTGTATATGTACTACATACACAACACTATACCCATGGGGATATGTGCAGAGCATTGCACCATTGTGTCTGTAGTACCCCGTGGATAAAGCGGTGTGCACTGCAGACTGTACTATAGACAAGGGTGCAATGCTCTGCATATACTGCTATACACATAGGGTTATATGCAGAGCATTGCACCCTTGTATCTGTAGCACAGACTAGGGATCGACAGATTATCGGTTTGGCTGATATTATCGGCCGATAATCATGATTTTGGGCATTATTGGTATCGGCAATTACCTTGCCGATAATCCGATAAGGCCCCGCCCACTGCACCGCGACCGCCCCCCCACCGACCCGGCCTCATTGCCTCCCCCATCCCCAGTTTTATAATTACCTGTTCCCGGGGCCCAGGGTCCACGCTACTTCTGGCTCCTGCTGCGTCCTGCATTACGCTGCGCGCAATGACAAGTGACGCAACGCCACAGTCAGTGCGCACAGTGACAGCTCAGGAGGACGCCAACGGAGCCAGATGTAAAGTGGACACCGGGCCCCAAGAACAGGTAATTATAAAACCGGGGATGGGGGAGGCAATGGGGCCGGGGAGGTGCGGTGGGGGGTGCGACGCGGGGCGGTAGGGGGCGCGGAGCGTTGCGGTGGGGCAGTCGCGGTGATAGGACTCAGGAGGACCCCCGGACAGGCAGGGGGAGAGTGGCAGCGGTGGTCTATGGCACCGCAAAAGCCACTGCAGTTCATTGATTTAAAGTGCCCGCTTTAGATCAATGATCTGCAGCAGTGTCACGGGGGGGGGATAAATAGCCGATAACTTATACCGGAATATCGGTATAAGTTATCGGCTATCGGCCCTAACCTCCACAGATTATCGGTATCGGCCCTAAAAAAAACGATATTGGTTGATCCCTAGTACAGACACTAGGATGCAATGGTCTGCACATACCCCCATGTGTATAGCAGTGTGTTTACTACATACACACTGCTATACAAACGGTAGTATGTGCGGAGCATTACAGTGTTATTGCCCCCTCTAGTTACTACACACACTGATCTTTTACATAAATCTTTGTTATCTCATAGGATAACATTGATCAATGATTCTGCCGCTTGACTGCTCATTCCTGGATCTCAGGCACGGAGCTGTCATTTGGTGATCGGCATCGCAGGAGGAAGGTAAGGACCCTCTCCTTGTGTCTGCCAGCTGTTCAGGACGTCGCTCCTTGTGTCTGCCAGCTGTTCAGGACGCCGCTCCTTGTGTCTGCCAGCTGTTTGGTCCCGATGAGCTAGCCGGGAGCAGTTTACTTTCACTTTAGACGCACCGATCACCTTTGAACACCGCGTCTAAAGGGTTAATAGCGTGTAGTAGGGATCGACCGATATCGTTTTTTTAGGGCCGATACCGATAATCGGTGGAGGTTAGGGCCGATAGCTTATACCGATATTCCGGTATAAGTTATCGGCTATTTATCCCCCCTCGACACCGCTGCAGATCATTGATTTAAAGCGGGTGCTTTAAATCAATGCACTGCAGTGGCTTTTGCGGTGCCATAGGCCGCCGCCGCCACCCGCTTCTCTCCCCCTACCTGTCAGGATGGTTCGGGCCTTCCTTCCTTCCTGTAGTGTCCGGCGGCATTCCGGGTGGAGGGTGAACCGGTCCGGGCTGTCCTTCTCCGGGGGTCCTCTTCTCCACTCCGGGCAGGCTCTAGCCTAGTATGCTGCATAGACGCCGCTGCGCAGTGACGCACCTGACGTCACGGCATAGTGGCGTCTATGCAGTGTACTAGGCCGGAGCCTGCCCGGAGTGGAGAAGAGGACCCCCGGAGAAGGACAGCCCGGACCGGTTCACCCTCCACCCGGAATGCCGCCGGACACTACAGGAAGGAAGGAAGGAAGGGTGGCCCGGAACACCCCCAAGTTTAATTTTTTTTATTGACTCAGAGGGTGGGGGAGGGTCCCGAACAGTATAGTGGTATGAGCAAAAATCCATACCGGTATACCGCCCAGCAGTACGGTGGGGGGTGCGACGCGGTGGGTCGGACGCGGTGGGGGCAGTGCTGGGGGCGGGGCATTATCGGCTTATCGGCAAGGTAATTGCTGATACCGATAATGCCCAAAATCATGATTATCGGCCGATAATATCGGCCATACCCATAATCGGTCGATCCCTAGCGTGTAGCACCAGGATCAGTGCTGCTCGCTATTAGCCACAGGTCCCAGCCCTGGCCCCGCGTTATAGAAAGTGAGCGGACTTAGGGCGTACAGGTATGCTCTGCGTACTTAAGGGGTTAAAGGGGTACTCCGGTGGAAAACTTTTTTTTTTATGAACTGGTGCCAGAAAGTTAAAAAGATTTGTAAATTACTTCTATTTAAAAATATGAATCCTTCCATTATTTATTAGCGGCTGTATGCTACAGAGGAAATTCTTTTCATTTTGAATTTCTTTTTTGTCTTGTCCACAGTGCTCTCAGCTGACACCTCTGTCCGTGTCAGGAACCGTCCAGAGCATCATAGGTTTGCTATGGGGATTTTCTCCTGCTCTGGACAGTTCCTGACACAGGCATCAGGTGTCAGAGAGCACTGTGGACAAGACAAAAAAGAAATTCAAAAAGAAGAGAATTTCCTCTGTAGCATACAGGTGCCAATAAGTACTGGAAGGACATTTTTTACAAATCTGTTATACTTTCTGGCACCAGTTGATTTAAAAAAAAAAAAAAATATATATATATATATATATATATATATATATATATATATATATATATATATTTATATATATAATAATCCACCGGAGTACCCTTTTAAGTAGCAAACGTGTGTGTTATGGGATCATGTAACCCAACCCCTTACTATGCTGAGGCTGGAGCTGCTCCCTCCAGGCCTTGCTTCAATGATCGTCTGTTGTCACTGAAGAAAACTGCGATTGGCCATACATTTCTACTGCAGATAAAGAAATATGGGGAATTACACATCTACGTAGACAATCCAGGTCTATCAGCATCATCATTGCTGTTTGCAGGCTCTCAAGCAGAGAACTTGTCATTTGTCATCCAAAATTGTCGAAACACAAGAGCGCAGGGGACTGACCCTACCACTGTCTGCAGTACTGGCCATTCCTACTTTTATGAGGGGGTGGTGGTAAAAAGGTATTACCATCTCATGGAGTTATCCCCTTTTCACAGGATAGGGAAAGACAAGCTGATCATTGGGGGTCCGACTGTTGGGACCCCTACAAATCCAGACAACAAATGTCTTAAATTAATTAAATGGAAGCATGTATGCGTAGCCAGTGATCCACTGACTCTCTATTGGGCTTTCCAACATTGCTGAGCTCAGTGCTGTGGCTTTACAATTTCCCTGTATACTCAGGATTTGGGGGGGGGGGGTGTATGACCTGATCTGCTTATTACCCCATATCCCATAGGGAATAACTTCAACTTTCCTTGGAGATAAGTCATCCCTGATGAGTATGGCAGCAACTTCTTCCCCTTTTCCCACTTCAACCACATGCATGCTCCATTGAACTGAAGGTGCATATGTACGAAAAGGATAAGAGAAATAGGTTCCAGGCAAATAAGCAATAACAGGATTTTTCCATAGGTTACATAATATACCCTAAAGAAATATGAACGTGCTGTGCCCACACCCCCAGCAGCACGTAATACACTAAAGCACCATTCCTCAACTTGTGTCTCTTCAGCTATTGCAAAACAACTTCCATTAGGCCCTAACAGCCTTAGTATTTGCAATAGATGGCGAGAGACAGGTTGGGAACATGCACTAAAGCATACAAGGAATAAAAAGGACTATATGACTGTGCCAGCTGCCATAGAGGGAAGGTGTGCGCCAGCATAAATGCAGTACATCTGCTCTCACAGATGTCAGTGCTTAGTATACAGCAGTACACATTTATGTATATGGTGCTATACACAGGACTATGTATACATTCTATCCAGGACTGTGTATACATTCATGTACAGGGTGCTATACCCAGGACTATGTATACATTCGTGTACATGGTGCTATACCCAGGACTATGTATACATTCGTGTACATGGTGCTATACCCAGGACTATGTATACATTCGTGTACATGGTGCTATACCCAGGACTATGTATACATTCGTGTACATGGTGCTATACCCAGGACTATGTACACATTCATGTACATGGTGCTATACACAGGACTATGTATACATTCATGTATATGGTGCTATACACAGGACTATGTATACATTCATGTATATGGTGCTAGACCCAGGGCTATGTATACATTCATGTACAGGGTGCTATACCCAGGGCTATGTATACATTCATGTACATGGTGCTATACACAGGACTATGTATACATTCATGTATATGGTGCTATACCCAGGGCTATGTATACATTCATGTATATGGTGCTATACACAGGACTATGTATACATTCATGTATATGGTGCTATACCCAGGACTATGTATACATTCATGTACAGGGTGCTATACCCAGGACTATGTATACATTCATGTACAGGGTGCTATACCCAGGACTATGTATACATTCATGTATATGGTGCTATACACAGGACTATGTATACATTCATGTATATGGTGCTATACACAGGACTATGTATACATTCATGTATATGGTGCTATACACAGGACTATGTATACATTCATGTATATGGTGCTATACCCAGGACTATGTACACATTAATGTATATGGTGCTATACCCAGGACTATGTATACATTCATGTATATGGTGCTATACCCAGGACTATGTATACATTCATGTATATGGTGCTATACCCAGGACTATGTACACATTAATGTATATGGTGCTATACCCAGGACTATGTACACATTCATGTATATGGTGCTATACACAGGACTATGTATACATTCATGTATATGGTGCTATACACAGGACTATGTATACATTCATGTATATGGTGCTATACACAGGACTATGTATACATTCATGTATATGGTGCTATACACAGGACTATGTATACATTCATGTATATGGTGCTATACACAGGACTATGTATACATTAATGTACATGGTGCTATACACAGGACTATGTATACATTCATGTATATGGTGCTATACACAGGACTATGTATACATTCATGTATATGGTGCTATACCCAGGACTATGTATACATTCATGTACAGGGTGCTATACCCAGGACTATGTATACATTCATGTACAGGGTGCTATACCCAGGACTATGTATACATTCATGTATATGGTGCTATACACAGGACTATGTATACATTCATGTATATGGTGCTATACACAGGACTATGTATACATTCATGTATATGGTGCTATACACAGGACTATGTATACATTCATGTATATGGTGCTATACCCAGGACTATGTACACATTAATGTATATGGTGCTATACCCAGGACTATGTATACATTCATGTATATGGTGCTATACCCAGGACTATGTATACATTCATGTATATGGTGCTATACCCAGGACTATGTACACATTAATGTATATGGTGCTATACCCAGGACTATGTACACATTCATGTATATGGTGCTATACACAGGACTATGTATACATTCATGTATATGGTGCTATACACAGGACTATGTATACATTCATGTATATGGTGCTATACACAGGACTATGTATACATTCATGTATATGGTGCTATACACAGGACTATGTATACATTCATGTATATGGTGCTATACACAGGACTATGTATACATTAATGTACATGGTGCTATACACAGGACTATGTATACATTAATGTACATGGTGCTATACACAGGACTATGTATACATTCATGTACATGGTGCTATACACAGGACTATGTATACATTCATGTACATGGTGCTATACACAGGACTATGTATACATTCATGTATATGGTGCTATACACAGGACTATGTATACATTCATGTATATGGTGCTATACACAGGACTATGTATACATTCATGTATATGGTGCTATACACAGGACTATGTATACATTCATGTATATGGTGCTATACACAGGACTGTGTATACATTCATGTATATGGTGCTATACACAGGACTATGTATACATTCATGTATATGGTGCTATACACAGGACTGTGTATACATTCATGTATATGGTGCTATACACAGGACTATGTATACATTCATGTATATGGTGCTATACACTGGACTATGTATACATTCATGTATATGGTGCTATACACAGGACTATGTATACATTCATGTATATGGTGCTATACACAGGACTATATACATTCATGCAGGGATGTGGAATTCCTATCGCCCGACGCCCGGGACTAGCAGTTTTGGGCACCGGGCAGGTGAATTTGTCCGGCCCTTAGCCCGGCTTCGGGCAAGCAGGGCCGGACCTGACAAGTGCGGCGGATCTGCAGTCTGTATGGAGCGGGCTCCCGACTCCTGCCCGCTCCATACTCTGCAGCCTGTGTCCTCGGAAGCAGAGCAGGGGAGATGAGAAGCTGTGTATGTCTCTCCCTCCCCTGCTCTGCAGACGTGCGGGGGGAGATGAGGGGGCGTGGCTTCTTGCTCCCCGTGCAGACCTGCGTCCTCTGCCTTCACTCCCCCCAGCTGTAGCTTCGGAGAGCTGAGGGGAGGAGGCGCGTCTGCACGGGGAGATGCTTGCGGCGCTCACAGGGGAGTATGGAGCGGGCTCGGGATTCCTGCCCGCTCCATACTCTGCAGCCCCCGGCTGTTCTCAGTAGCCGGGGGCCGCCGCTAATAGCCAGCATGCGGCGATCGCCGCGGCTGGCTATTAACCCTTTAGATCGCCGCTGTCAAAGCTGACAGCGGCGTCTAAAGGGACATGTGAATGCTCCCTGGTGGGCTAGTGGGGTGGATCGCCCCCCCCCCCCCCCCCGCAGCGCGATCGCAGGGGGGAGATCCACTATAGAGGTAGCCGGAGGACTTACCTCTGCTTCCTCGTGTCCCGGCTCTGTCATTGATAGATCCTGGCTGGACTAGGCTCTATCAATGGATCACAGAGCACACAGATTAATAGAGTTCAATAGAATCTATTCATCTGTATGAGGAATCTAATGATTCCTCTTAAGTGTAATAAAGTGTAAAAAATAAATAAATAAATAAAAGTTTTAATAAAAGTTTGAAAGACACACATTAACCCAGTGGTCTTCAAACTGTGCCCCTCCAGATGTTACAAAACTACAATTCCCAGCATGCCAGGACAGCCGTTGGCTGTCCGGGCATGCTGGGAGTTGTAGTTTTGCAACATCTGGAGGGCCACAGTTTGAAGACCGCTGCATTAACCCCTTCCATGTTAAAAGTTCAAATCACCCCCTTTTCCTATATAAAAACATGTAAATAAAAATAAACATTTTTGGTATCGCTTCGTGCGTAATTGTACAACCTATTAAAATATAACATTATGTATCCCGTACGGTAAATGTAAAAAAATACCAAACCACAGATTTGCAATTTTTATAATATCCCAGAAAAAAAAGTTAAAAAGCGATTAAAAAGTCAGATCAATACCAAGATGGTACAGATACAAAAAACAGATTATGGCGCAAAAAATGAGCCCTCATACAGCCTGGTATGCGGAAAAAAAACAAAGCTACAGGGGTTAAAAAATAAAAATTAGAAAAAGTTCAGAATTAGTAAAACATGACGTAAACGATACAAATCTGGTATCGCTGTAATCAGGCGGCCTAAAGTATAAAACTAACATGTTATCTGACCACAAGGTAAATGGCGCAGAAAAGAAAAACCACCAAATCTGCTAAATTATCTTTTACTATTTCAATATCACTTCCCTTAATATATATATATATTTTTTTTTTTTTTGGTTCAGAGAATATGTTATTGAAAAATTAAAAAGGTATTATAGTAGGTATTTATGGCTATTATAGGGAGAGGAGGAAAAAATCAGAGCGTAAAAGCGAAAATTGGCCAGACAAGTGGATCGTCATGAGGGACAAGTAGATTTTGCTCCATTTTAGTCCCGTGGACAAGTAGTTTTTTATAAAATTTCCACATCCCTGCATTCATGTATATGGTGCTATACCCAGGACTATGTATACATTCATGTACATGGTGCTATACCCAGGACCATGTATACATTCATGTACATGGTGCTATACCCAGGACCGTGTATACATTCATGTACAGGGTGCTATACCCAGGGCTGTGTATACATTCATGTACATGGTGCTATACCCAGGGCTGTGTATACATTCATGTACAGGGTGCTATACCCAGGGCTGTGTATACATTCATGTACATGGTGCTATACCCAGGACTATGTATACATTCATGTACAGGGTGCTATACCCAGGGCTGTGTATACATTCATGTACAGGGTGCTATACCCAGGGCTGTGTATACATTCATGTACAGGGTGCTATACCCAGGGCTGTGTATACATTCATGTACAGGGTGCTATACCCAGGGCTGTGTATACATTCATGTACAGGGTGCTATACCCAGGGCTGTGTATACATTCATGTACAGGGTGCTATACCCAGGGCTGTGTATACATTCATGTACAGGGTGCTATACCCAGGGCTATGTATACATTCATGTACAGGGTGCTATACACAGGGCTGTGTATACATTCATGTACAGGGTGCTATACCCAGGGCTATGTATACATTCTATCCAGGACTATGTATACATTCATGTACAGGGTGTCATACCAAGGACCGTGTATACATTCATGTACAGGGTGTCATACCCAGGACCGTGTATACATTCATGTACAGGGTGCTATACCCAGGGCTGTGTATACATTCATGTACAGGGTGCTATACCCAGGGCTATGTATACATTCATGTACAGGGTGCTATACACAGGGCTATGTATACATTCTATCCAGGACTATGTATACATTCATGTACAGGGTGCTATACACAGGGCTATGTATACATTCTATCCAGGACTATGTATACATTCATGTACAGGGTGTCATACCAAGGACCGTGTATACATTCATGTACAGGGTGTCATACCCAGGACCGTGTATACATTCATGTACAGGGTGTCATACCCAGGACCGTGTATACATTCATGTACAGGGTGCTATACCCAGGGCTATGTATACATTCATGTAGAGGGTGCTATACCCAGGGCTATGTATACATTCATGTACAGGGTGCTATACACAGGGCTATGTATACATTCTATCCAGGACTATGTATACATTCATGTACAGGGTGTCATACCAAGGACCGTGTATACATTCATGTACAGGGTGTCATACCCAGGACCGTGTATACATTCATGTACAGGGTGTCATACCCAGGACCGTGTATACATTCATGTACAGGGTGCTATACCCAGGGCTATGTATACATTCATGTACAGGGTGCTATACCCAGGGCTATGTATACATTCATGTACAGGGTGCTATACCCAGGGCTATGTATACATTCATGTATATGGTGCTATACACAGGGCTATGTATACATTCTATCCAGGACTATGTATACATTCATGTACAGGGTGTCATACCAAGGACCGTGTATACATTCATGTACAGGGTGTCATACCCAGGACCGTGTATACATTCATGTACAGGGTGTCATACCCAGGACCGTGTATACATTCATGTACAGGGTGCTATACCCAGGGCTATGTATACATTCATGTACAGGGTGCTATACCCAGGGCTATGTATACATTCATGTACAGGGTGCTATACCCAGGGCTATGTATACATTCATGTACAGGGTGCTATACCCAGGGCTATGTATACATTCATGTACAGGGTGCTATACACAGGGCTATGTATACATTCATGTACAGGGTGCTATACACAGGGCTATGTATACATTCTATCCAGGACTATGTATACATTCATGTACAGGGTGTCATACCAAGGACCGTGTATACATTCATGTACAGGGTACTATACCCAGGGCTATGTATACATTCATGTACAGGGTGCTATACACAGGGCTATGTATACATTCTATCCAGGACTATGTATACATTCATGTACAGGGTGTCATACCAAGGACCGTGTATACATTCATGTACAGGGTGTCATACCAAGGACCGTGTATACATTCATGTACAGGGTGTCATACCCAGGACCGTGTATACATTCATGTACAGGGTGCTATACCCAGGGCTATGTATACATTCATGTACAGGGTGCTATACCCAGGGCTATGTATACATTCATGTACAGGGTGCTATACACAGGGCTATGTATACATTCTATCCAGGACTATGTATACATTCATGTACAGGGTGTCATACCAAGGACCGTGTATACATTCATGTACAGGGTGCTATACCCAGGTCTATGTATACATTCATGTACATGGTGCTATACACAGGGCTATGTATACATTCTATCCAGGACTATGTATACATTCATGTACAGGGTGTCATACCAAGGACCGTGTATACATTCATGTACAGGGTGTCATACCAAGGACCGTGTATACATTCATGTACAGGGTGTCATACCCAGGACCGTGTATACATTCATGTACAGGGTGCTATACCCAGGGCTATGTATACATTCATGTACAGGGTGCTATACACAGGGCTATGTATACATTCTATCCAGGACTATGTATACATTCATGTACAGGGTGTCATACCAAGGACCGTGTATACATTCATGTACAGGGTGTCATACCAAGGACCGTGTATACATTCATGTACAGGGTGTCATACCAAGGACCGTGTATCCATTCATGTACAGGGTGTCATACCAAGGACCGTGTATCCATTCATGTACAGGGTGTCATACCCAGGACCGTGTATACATTCTACCCAGGACCGTGTATACATTCTACCCAGGACCGTGTATACATTCTACCCAGGACCGTGTATACATTCTACCCAGGACCGTGTATACATTCTACCCAGGACCGTGTATACATTCTACCCAGGACCGTGTATACATTCTACCCAGGACCGTGTATACATTCTACCCAGGACCGTGTATACATTCTACCCAGGACCGTGTATACATTCTACCCAGGACCGTGTATACATTCTACCCAGGACCGTGTATACATTCTACCCAGGACCGTGTATACATTCTACCCAGGACCGTGTATACATTCTACCCAGGACCGTGTATACATTCTACCCAGGACCGTGTATACATTCTACCCAGGACCGTGTATACATTCTACCCAGGACCGTGTATACATTCTACCCAGGACCGTGTATACATTCTACCCAGGACCGTGTATACATTCTACCCAGGACCGTGTATACATTCTACCCAGGACCGTGTATACATTCTACCCAGGACCGTGTATACATTCTACCCAGGACCGTGTATACATTCTACCCAGGACCGTGTATACATTCTACCCAGGACCGTGTATACATTCTACCCAGGACCGTGTATACATTCTACCCAGGACCGTGTATACATTCTACCCAGGACCGTGTATACATTCTACCCAGGACCGTGTATACATTCATGTACAGGCTGTTATAATGGATGCGGCCTTCAGAATGAACCACTCTACAGACTGGAGAATTGTGCACTAGAATGACACGTGACTCCTGTGTGATGGAACTACAAGTGCCAGCATTCCATCCAGGCGCACGCTGAGCCGGCCGGGATGTGTAGCTGCAGACATGCTGGGATGTGTAGTGCTCGTGCGGTCCCGGGTGTGTACTCACTATGGTGACGCTGGCTTTCCGCAGGTCCCGGTTCTCCTCCTGCAGCGCCTTGCACTTCAGCTTGTAGGTCTCCAGCTCGATCTTCAGCACTTTGTTCTCCTGCTGCAGGGAGGCCAGGCGGTTAGTCAGCTCCTCCAGCCGGAATGGCGAGATGACGATGCCCGACTTCCCAGAGGAAGAGGCCGACGAGGACGTCTGCATGGCGGCCGAGCTGTTGCCCGCTCCGTCGGTGTCACTCTCGCTGGCGCTGTCCGCCATCACCGCGGCTTGTGGCTGGGAGGAGGGGGGGATGACACAGGACAGGCGGCAGCGGCTAGACACACTCGCCCACTGTGTGAGCGCACACTGCACTGCGCACACTCTGCCACACCACAGAGAGCAGAGCCGAGAGGGAGCTACCGCTCACCCACTAACTGAGGCACCTAGCCACAGCGACACCGTCAGGCCGTAGTGCGAACGGCATGGGTATTACACCACTTGTCACAGTATTATCTACTTCCTAATACAGAGTTACAGATTAAAACAGAACTGTGGTTACAGAAAGTCAGTATGGTTTATGCTGGGTGTAGTAGTCCTTGATGTTAATATCAGTGGCAGGGTAGTGTAACTAACCCAAGTAGGATTGCCACCTGGCCGGTATTTTATCGCCACAGCCAGTATTTTGGCCACCCTGCCAGTATCTTTATATAAAAAAAATACCTGCCATGCAATGGGCAGTATATATCCAACCAATCCTCCAATCCTGAAATGTTGCTCCATATACTATACCATTGTTTCCCAACCAAAGCGCCTCCAGATGTTGCAAAACTACAACTCCCAGCATTCCAGGACAGCCAACGGCTGGAAAATAGCTTTTTAGGTGGAAATAGGGAGAGGTTCCTGTATGGGGCTGCCCTTTTTAGGGCAAGTAACACTTGCCAAGAAGGGAATTAATAGGGCAAGGGTAGGGCCTTACAGGGGAAGTTTTTACCCCACCTGCTACAATGGACCAGGGGCGTAGCTAGAAACCCCAGGGCCTGGTGCAAACAATTGCCCTGGGCCCCCTACTAACCCTAAAGCTCCTGCGCTCCCTTTATAGCCGAGCCTTAAATGCCCGACACTGAGTGCGAAGTGACATGCTTTACATGTCCTTAAAGGGAACCAAGCAGCATATTTTAGCATATATAACGCTTGCCAATATGTTATATATGCTAAAATCATTATCCTCACCATCCCTGTGTGACATTTGTGCCCCCAGTGATTGGTAAAGTTATTAAGTTGTAAAGCAGACGGAGCAGAGCGGTGAGACGTCATTCAAGCCGCTGTGGCGGGGCCACGGCCTCAGCCAACGGAGCTGTTAAGTGAAAGTCCCTGCCCAGGGGACTTTACAACGTAATATCTTTACCATCCCTGGGGCACAAACATCCCCCGGGGATTGTGAGGATAATGATTTTAGAATATATAACGCATTGCCAAGCGTTATATATACTAAAATGTGTGGTTCCCTTTAAGGGATAAAGCGGCCATACTGGCTGCGGTAGGCTGGCCAGGATAGTGGTTTGGACGAAGAGGCATGTCAGTTGTCTTTTCAAGTGCAGGGCACACAACACACTAGAGGAGGAAGGGCAGGGGTTCCTGCATGGGGTTCGTGTGTGCCCTGCTCCTCCTCCTCTCCACTCATTTAATGTGGCAAGCAGGGCCGGACTGGGACCAAAAATAGGCTCGGGCATATTAGACTATGCAGCCCATGTCTTGTGGGTGGGGTCCCAGCAGTCGGACCCCCACCAAAATAAATCACCTTGGTTCAAGTGGCTTTTCAGCTGTTGCAAAGCTACAACTCCCATCATGCCTGGAGAGCTTCAGACATTATGGGAGTTGTAGTTTTGTAACAGATGGAGAGCCGCAGATTGGGGTATAGTTTGACCAATAACCCCTGCAAATCTTACAAGTGACTACAGCAATGATGGGAAACAGACAGAGTAAACAATGATTTGACTCACAGGAGACGTCTTCTCTGTTGTCTTTCCTTTCCTCTTCTTCTTCTTCTGTCCCAGAAGCCAGGTCTTCTTCCTGCTACATCTTCCTCTGCCGAGTCTGATGTCAGGAAATTAGTGTGTCCTCACTTTGTCAGCCGATCCTTATCCTCTGTATGACAACAATAATCATTATAACCCTGTCAAACACTTCAAACCCTAAATATAATCCTGCCTCACACTGCGCCTCCTAAATATAACCCTAATAAACCTAAATATACCTCTCCAGACTTCATAACCCTGAAAATGACCCTCTAAGTCCCCCTAGACCCATCTTTCCTCTCCTTTAGACCCCTAAGGGCTTGTCCACACTGCAGACATTGTCCACAGCAGAATGTCCACTTGCAGCAGGCACCGCCAAGGTATCAGCATTAGGACCACAGGATGTGCACCATCTCTTAGCAACGCAATCTGGCAGAATAAACATGTTCATTCTTTGGGCAGATTTCCATCGGCATAATTCCGCTGCAGTGACTCCACAGTATGCACAGTGCAGCAGAATCCCATTGAAAACAATAGGACTCTGCTGCAAGCTGATTTCCGCAGCAGAATTCCGCCAGCAGAATGTTTGCAGTGTGGACAAGCCCTAAGTCCCCCAGACTCCTTAGTCCTCCTCCAGACCCTTTAGTTTTCAGACGTCCTCCATGCTCCTTTTCCAACCCCCCCCCCCTGTCCTCCTCCATGTTACTTTACAACCCCCCCTCTGTCCTCCTCTATGTTACTTTACAACCCCCCCTCTTTCTGTCCTCCTCCATGTTACTTTACAACCCCCCCTCTGTCCTCCTCCATGTTACTTTACAACCCCCCCCTTCTCTGTCCTCCTCCATGTTACTTTACAACCCCCCTCTGTCCTCCTCCATGTTACTTTACAACCCCCCCCCCCTCTCTGTCCTCCTCCATGTTACTTTACAACCCCCAGCCCCTCTGTCCTCCTCCATGTTACTTTACAATCCCCCCTCTCTGTCCTCCTCCATGTTACTTTTACACCCCCCTCTGTCCTCCTCCATGTTACTTTACAATCCCCCCTCTGTCCTCCTCCATGTTACTTTACAACCCCCCCCCTCTGTCCTCCTCCATGTTACTTTACAACCCCCCTCTCTCTATCCTCCTCCATGTTACTTTACAACCCCCCCTCTCTGTCCTCCTCCATGTTACTTTACAACCCCCCCCTTCTGACCTCCTCCATGTTACTTTACAACCCCCGCCCCTCTCTGTCCTCCTCCATGTTACTTTACAACCCCCCTTCTGTCCTCCTCCATGTTACTTTACAACCCTTCCCCCCCCTCTGTCCTCCATGTTACTTTACAAACTACCCCCCCCCTCCCCCATCCTCCTTCTCTAGCCAGCAAATGCTCACCCCGCCGCGCCTGGCACAGCCACTCTCACCTCTGACCCTCCGACCCTCTTCAGCTCCCTTCCACCTCCTCACCTTGCAGAGAACATGCAGCAACTGTAGGCGGCGGCGGGATGTCTTCCTCCTCCTAATCAGCCGGGGCAGGGACCGTGACGTCAGGTGCGTGCCTGCGACGTCTTCTGCTCTTAAAGCGGCAGTGTCCCTGCCCGGGCTGACTTTACATGGGGCCAGGGGATCGGACTGAGAGAGGACCCCTTCAGCGCCACCAGAGAAGGGGGTCCCGTGGAGAGCAGAGCTGCAAAACAGGGGAAGGCAGAGGTGACAGTCAGGGCAATGTGCGCTGCGCTGTCCTTGCCCTGCCCTTATCTGGTCTCTGCTGCTGCTGGACGGGAATGTCTGGCAGGAGCGCTGACCCCTTAGTAATGATGGCGACAGCCAACCATCATGCAAATATGGCAAGGGGGGCCCCGTGGTGCAGGGGCCTGGTCGCCATGGCGACCTCTGTGACCTCTATAGCTACTCCACTGCAATGGACCATACGTTGTTCCCTTCCACCTTTTTGAGGTTTTTGCATCACATCAATACTTAGTGGTGTAGGTGGCACATGGTGCTTTTTGCACACCTTTCCTTTTGTTTGATTTAACACCCGCTCTGATGGCACACTACCGTCCAGGCACAACAGCTTTTCCAGGGGAAACTCTGCTAGTTGCGGCCACAAATCCAGTTTGGCTGCCCAGAAGTCCAGGGGTTCTTCAAGGTGTGTTGGCATGGGCATGTCAAGGTATGCCACAACCTGCTGGTTCAGGTCCTGCTCCAGGTGAACCTGCTGCTGATGAGTTGCTTCACTATGCAGGTGAAGAAAGGTACTCATCAGTGACTGTAGAATCAGGCTGCTGCTGATGGAGCTGGTACTGCTCCTGCCACCCCACCCCTCCTCAGCAGCCATGGCAGTGGAAGGTGAGCGCAGAGGACACCCTGAGTCAGACCTGTGCGAGGATGAACGATGGCGCCGATAGGCATCGGCCAAGTGACTTCGTAGAATGTCTCTATAGTAGGTCAGTTTGTCCTGGCTCTCAGTGGGTGTAAAAAAGGCCCCCATTTTGTGCCGGTAATGAGGGTCCAACAAGCCAGAAGTCATCCCGCTGCTGAATGGTGACAATTCGGTGGTCACTACGCAAGCAGGTGAGCATGCATAGTGCCATTTGTGCAAGTGACTCGGAGGGACTCCCTGCCTCCATCTCACTGCATACTGCCACAGTGTGTCTGGCTCCTCTGTCTTGTCTTCCTCATCACTCTGTGGCTCCACTGGCTGCTCCTGCTCCTCCTCTCCTGTCAGAAGACTATAAAAAATAAAAACCACACATTGCCTGTTCTCCACTGTCCCCCTCCACCTCCTCCTCCAATTCAGCCCCCACAGGGCTCATGTGGCCATGAGATGTAGGCGCCACATCTCCAGTGCCCTGACCAGCCATTGTTTCCACCATCTGTTGTAGGAAATGAAGCAGTGGAATGACATTGTTCATCCCATAATCCTGGCGATTGACTAATAATGTGGCTTCCTCAAAGGGCCTGAACAAACGGCAGGTGTCACGTATGAGCTGCCACTGGTTGACATTGAAGTTATTCAGGGAAGTACCCCTATCCACTTGGATCATCAAGAAATCGTTGATGGCCTTTCTCTGTTCGTATAGTCAGTTCACAAAGTTGTGCAGGGCTGGTACTGCCTTCTTCGCAAAGAAATGATGGCTTGAGACTCTCCACCTCGGCTCGGCACAAGCCATCAGTTCTCTGAAAGGTGCAGAGTCCACCACTTGAAAAGGGAGGGACTGCTGCACCAGCAACTTGGACAGGAGCACATTCAGCTTCTGCACCATTGGATGGGTGGGCGCATACAGCTGTGTCTTGGACATCACTTCTGTGATGGATTGCGCTGGAATGACTGACTAGAAGTAGGAGGAGCCGGAGCATCTGGACCAAAAGAGGATGGAAATGACAGACAGTTCCCTTCGACGGAGGTGGTGAAGCCTTGGCTGGCTGAAAAAGGGAGTAGTGTGCCACTGGGTGATGCAGCTGTTGCTGCAGCAGGCTGGACCACCACATCGGAGCCATAGTTCTCCCACGGCACATCTTGCTTGTGGCCATGTTAACATGCTCCGGATGCTTGATAAAAAACTGCCACACTGCCGAGTAACTGATCCCCCCCCAACATTCTGCACCGACTGACAGCGACTGCCAGCGACTCCGGGAAGCCCTGCTCAACTACCTCCTGGGCAGGTAGGTTGCTGTGAAGCAGGGGGTCTACTCCATTCACTTTTGGCTCCAGACTTCCCACAGGCAACCTGCCACCCTCTTCTGATGATGATGAAGCCCCTTCTGCACCCGGCACCCAAGTGCAATCGGCCAACTGAGGGTTGAGTCTGAGGAACCCACTGACTGGGGGTGTCAGATGTCACTTGGGATGAAGTGGATGTTACGTTATGTGCTCTGGCCACACACGCTGGCCGTGAGCGCATGGTCCCCTTACCTTCTGCTGCCGACTGGGCTGGGACTCGCATCACGGGACGCGCCCGCATGCAAGCCCCAGTTCGTCACTCTCCAGGTGTTTCTCCTGCCTCTGCCTCTCTGCTCCGGCGCGCGTGTCCCCTTCCCCTAGGCGCCGGAGCTTTAAGATTTAAAGGGCCAATACGCTCATTAGTGTAATCCACCTGTGGCTCATTTATAAATTCCTCCATCCTCCTCAGTTCCCTGCTGGATCTTTGTTGCCTTGTGCCTTTGAGAAAAAATTCCCCTGTATTGCCTTGCCGGGTATCAGATCTCTTGCTCTTGTGACTTGACCTTGCTCCTTTGCTGCCTGCCTACTGACCTCCTGCTTCGCTTTGACTACGCTACTGTGCCGCCTGCCCTGACCTTCTGCTATCCAGACTACGAGTTGCTTTATCCCTCCTGTTCCTCGCATCTCCTCAGCTACCTGTGTGGTCGAGCCGTGCCAGGGGTAACATAGTAACATAGTAACATAGTTCATAAGGTTGAAAAAGGACCAGAGTCCATCAAGTTCAACCTATAACCCTGATAAGTCCCTAGCGACCATGGTGCCGCCTGCAGCAGCAAGTCCATCCCGCTTTGTGGCAGGCTCTGGTGTAAACCAGCAGCACCTTAGACTCGAGACTAGAGGAGCATCGTACTCATGTTCGTCTGATTCTTCATTGACTTCAGAAGAATCATCTCTATGCCAAACTGGAGAAATGCATGTTCGAGAAATCTAGTCTTCCATTTCTTGGCTACATTGTCTCTCATCAGGGCCTGCAGATAGAGCCAGATAAGTTGTCTGCAGTATTGGTTTGGCCTCATCCGTCGGACATACATGCTATTCAACGCTTTCTGGGATTCGCTAACTATTATCGTCAGTTTATTCCACATTTTTCAACCTTGGTTGCTCCTATTGTGGCATCTAATCCTAAAGTTTGGCCTCAAGAGGCTGAAGAGGCCTTCTCCCATTTAAAGTCTGCGTTTGCCTCTTCTCCCGTGCTTACAAGACCTGATCCGGAGAGGCCCTTTGCTTTGGAGGTTGATGACTCATCTATTGGAGCGGGTGCCATTCTCACTCAGAAAAACGCCAAGGGCAAGAGTGTAACTTGTGGGTTCTTCTCCAAGACATTCTCTCCTGCTGAGAGGAATTATTCCATTGGAGATCGTGAACTCCTCGCTATCAAGCTAGCTTTGGAGGAATGGCGACATTTATTGGAAGGTTCTTCTCATCGGGTCAGCATCTACTCCGATCATAAGAATCTTCTATATCTTCAGTCTGCTCTGCGTTTGAACCTCCGCCAGGCAAGATGGTCACTGTTCTTTTCTACATTCAACTTTTTCATTCACTTCCGTCCAGCAGACAAGAACATCAGGGCTGATGCTCTCTCCAAGTCCTAGGCATATTATTCCTCCTGACCGTTTGATTCCTGCAGCTCCTGCCGAGATTCAGCAAGTTCCTCCAGGAAAATCCTTTGTGCCTGCCAGATTGAGACGCAAGGTCCTGAAATGGGGTCATTCTTCCTTGACAGCAGGACATCCTGGAATACGCAAGACTACTTCTTATTTCCCGACACTACTGGCGGCCCCATCTTGAACTTGATGTTTCTGATTTTGTTCGGTCCTGTGTAACATGTGCCCGTGACAAAAATCCCCGACAAAGACCTGCAGGACTCTTACAGCCTTTACCCATTCCAGAGATCCCTGGTTCCATATCACCATGGATTTAATCATCGATTTGCCACCTTCTCATAATAACATTGTAACCTGGGTCGTTGTAGATCGTTTTTTTCAAGATGGCCCCTTTCATTCCTCTACCAGGTCTTCCTTCTTCCCCGCAGCTGGCGCAGTACTTCTTGTTGCATGTCTTTCATTTACATGGTCTTCCTCAGCATATCATTTTGGATCGAGGTGTGCAGTTTGTCTCTAAGTTCTGGCGAGCCCTTTGTAACTGTCTGGACATCAATCTGGACTTTTCCTTGGCCTATCACCCTCAGTCCAACGATCAGGTGGAGAGGGTTAATCAAATCCTTGAGACTTATCTTCAGCATTTTGTTTCAGCTCGCCAAGATAATTGGGTCGACCTTCTCCCCTAGGCTGAATTCTCATATAATCACAAGGATTCCGAGTCCACGAGGTCATCCCCCTTTTTTTTCTACGGACTCATTCTCCCTTCTCCTCTTCCTCTCCCAGTCTCCTCCGGTGTGCCTGCTGTTGATGAGCTGGTCCGTGACTTCTCTATCATCTGGCAACAGACCCGACAGTCATTGTCCCAGGCTTCTTCAAGGCGCAAACGGATAAAGGTAGAAGAACTCCTCCGTCCTTCTCTCCTGGTGACATGGTGTGGCAAATACTGTGAGGGGTTAACAATTTTTTTTGGTAGACTGGGAGGGTTACGATCCTGAGGAGAGATCTTGGGAGCCGGAGGAGAATATCCTGGACCGTGACCTTCTCAGGAGTTTTCGTAAAAGGAGGGGGAGACCAAAGGGGGGGTACTGTTACGTTATGCGCTCCGGCCACACACGCTGACCATGAGCGTATGGTCCCCTTACCTTCTGCTGTCGACGGGGCTGGAACTCGCATTGTGGGACGTGCCCGCATGTGAGCCACAGTTTGTCACTCTCCAGGTGTTTCTCCTGCCTTTGCCTCTCTGCTCCGGCACACACGTCCCCTTCTCCTAGGGCGCGCGCGCTGGAGCTTTAGGATTTAAAGGGCCAGTACACTTTTTAGTGTAATCCACCTGTGGCTCATTTATAAATTCCTCCAGCCTCCTCAGTTCCCTGCCGGATCTTTGTTGCCTTGTGCCTTTAAGAAAGCATTCCTCTGTATTGCCATGCCGTGTATCAGATCTCTTTCTCTTGTGACTTGACCTTGCTCCTCTGCCGCCTGCCTACTGAACTCCTGCTACGCTTTGACTATGCTACTGTACCGCCTGCCCTGACCTTCTGCTATCCAGACTACGAGTTGCTTTATCCCTCCTGCGCCTCGCATCTCCTCAGCCGCCTGTGTGGTTGAGCCGAGCCAGGGGTAGCGACCTGGGTGCCGCCTGCAGCAGCAAGTCCATCCCGCTTTGCGGTGGGCTCTGGTGAAAACCAGCAGCACCTTAGACTCCGCTTCCTGGTACGGTCCGAGTCATCTGCCACACAGGTCCAGCGGATCCACATCCACCGGGGGTTCCTGCCTTCAGAAAAGTGAGTGTTACAGTGGATAACCGAGTTAACCAATCAATGACGGCAGATGGGTTGCTGGTTGAGACATAAACGTTAGCTGACCTCTCGCTGCAACTCCTGCTGCCACGGGCCCCTAATCTGCTGCGACCTCTGCCTGCGCCTGATAAATTTAGGCCTCTGCCACTCCTCTGTGCATGTCCTGGCACTTCTCTGGCTGACATACTTGTACAACAGCTGAGTGCGTATATATTACACTTATGATAGGAAAATATGACCCAGTACGGTTACACCTTAATTAGGCGTTAAAAGCAGGTGTGTATGTATTTCTGGCCTTTAACAATAAATGGCCCCTATGAGTTTAAAAGGAAAAAACGTAAAAGCGCTGAGTGCATATATACACTGCTCAAAAAAATCAAGGGAACGCTAAGATAACACATCCTAGATCTGAATGAATGAATGAACTAATCGTATGAAATACTTTCGTCTTTACATAGTTGAATGTGCTGACAAAATAAATCACTCAAAAATGATCAATGGAAATCAAATTTATCAACCCATGGAGGTCTGGATATGGAGTCACACTCAAAATCAAAGTGGAAAACCACACTACAGGCTGATCCAACTTTGATGTAATGTCCTTAAAACAAGTCAAAATGAGGCTCAGTAGTGTGTGTGGCCTCCATGTGCCCGTATGACCTTCCTACAATGCCTGGGTATGCTCCCGATGAGGTGGCAGATAAACAGTCTGGGATGTTGGTGGATGGAGCGAGACATGATGTCCCAGATGTGCTCAATCGGATTCAGGCCTGGGGAACGGGCGGGCAAGTCAATAGCATCAATGCCTTCCTCTTGCAGGAACTGCTGACACACTCTAGCCACATGAGGTCTAGCATTGTCTTGCATTAGGAGGAACCCAGGTCCAACCGCACCTGCATATGGTCTCACAAGGGTCTTTGGATCTAATCTCGGTACCTAATGGCAGCCAGACTATCTCTGGCAAGTACATGGAGGGCTGTGCGGCCCCCCCCCCCAAAGAAATACCTCCCCACACAATTACCGACCCACCGCCAAACCGGTCATGCTGGAGGATGTTGCAGGCAGCAGAACGTTCTCCATGGTGTCTCCAGACTCTGTGTCATCTGTCACGTCACATGTGTTCAGTGTGAACCTGCTTTCATCTGTGAAGAACACAGGGCGCCAGTGGCGAATTTGCCAATCTTGGTGTTCTCTGGCAAATGCCAAACGTCCTGCACGTGTTAGGGCTGTAAGGACAACTCCCACCTGTGGACGTCGGGCCCTCATACCACCCTCATAGAATCTGTTTCTGATCTTTTGAGTGGACACATGCACCTGCATATCCCTCTGCTTCTCCTTGCACAAAGGCAGAGGTAGCGGTTCTGTTGCCGGGTTGTTGCCCTCCTATGGCCTCCTCCACATCTCCTGATGTACTGGCCTGTTTCTTGGTAGCACCTCCATGCTCTGGATGCTACGCTGACAGACACGGCAAACCTTCTTGCCACAGCTCGCATTGATGTGCTATCCTGGATGAGCTGCAGTACCTGAGCCACTTGTGTGGGTTGTAGACTCCATCTCATGCAACCACTAGAGGGAAAGCAGTATATTACAGTATATTTGAGCATTATATTACACTTAGGATAGGAAAATTTGCCCCAGTACGATTACACCTGAATTAGGCGTTAAAAGCAGGTGTGTAGGTATTTCTGGACTTATAACTGGCCCCTATGAGTTTAACAGGAAAAAACATAAAAGCACTGAGTGCGTATATACAGGGCCGGCCTTTGGGGTGTACGAGCTGTGCGGCCTCACAGGGCGCCATAGCAACAGGGGCGCCCGGCGGCCGACACAGCTCGCTCTTTTTTTTTTAACTGGCTTGTCAGTGAGTGACTGCGACTGTCACTCACTGACCGCTGGCGCTGGGTGCCCGCAAAGACTATGGCCTCATAGTCCAAGGGGCCCGCACATTTCTATTAATTTACCTACTTCCTACTTCTAGGGCGCGGGCCCCTTAACAATCATTGCAGGGCCTGAATTTTTCACCTCACACCGGACAGGCCAAGGGCTGATTGGAGTAGAGACGTCACATGCCCCGCCCAGGCACGCACATCTACTCCAATCACCTGACCTTTCCCTGCCTACGTCCTGCGCGATCTTCTTCATCCTCCCCCGTGCAGTGACAGGAGCAGCAGCCTCACGCTGATGCATCGATCCCCGGCAGGCTAAGTAAACTTGCAGGGGGGGGGGAGGGTGGTGGTTGTGGAGGTGATAAGAGGTGCAGGGGGGGGGTTAAGGGGGTGATGAGAGGTGCAGAAGGGGGTGAAGAGAGGTGCAGGGGAGGTTATGGGGGTGATAAGAGGTGCAGGGGGGTTATGGGGGTGATGAGAGGTGTAGGGGGGTGATGAGAGGTGCAGGGGAGGTTATGGGGGTGATAAGAGGTGCAGGGAGGTGATGAGAGGTGCAGGGGGGTTATGGGGGTGATGAGAGGTGCAGGGGGGGTACGGGGGTGATGAGAGGTGCATGGGGGTGATGAGAGGTGCATGGGGGTTATGGGGGGTGATGAGAGGTGCATGGGGGGTTATGGGGGTGATGAGAGGTGCAGGGGGGGTTATGGTGGTGATAAGAGGTGCAGGGGGTGATGAGAGGTGCAGGGGGGTGATTAGAGATGCATGGGGGTTATGGGGGCGATGAGAGGTGCAGGGGGTTATGGGGGTGATGAGAAGTGCAGGGGGGGTGATGAGAGATGCATGGGGGTTACGGGGGTGATGAGAGGTGCATGGGGGTTATGGGGGTGATGAGAGGTACATGGGGGTTATGGGGGGTGATGAGAGGTGCAGGGGGGGTTATGGGGGTGATGAGAGGTGCAGGGGGTGATGAGAGGTGCAGGGGGGTTATGGTGGTGATAAGAGGTGCAGGGGGGTGATTAGAGGTGCAGGGGGGTGATTAGAGATGCATGGGGGTTATGGGGGCGATGAGAGGTGCAGGGGGTTATGGGGGTGATGAGAAGTGCAGGGGGGTTATTGGAGTGATGAGAGGTGCAGGGGGGGTTATGGGGGGATGAGAGGTGCATGGGGGGTTATAGTGGTGATGAGAGGTGCAGGGGAGTTATGGGGGTGATGAGAGGTGCAGGGGGGTTATGGGGGTGATGAGAGGTGCAGGGGGTCATGGGGGTGATGTACCCAAGAAGCAAGAAGAAAAGATAATACAGCAAGAAGAAAAGATAATAGAGAAGACGTCACTCAGGTCACTGATACCATTGTGTATTCTCCCGATTGTCCCAACAGAGCTGTAGTTACTTGTAAGTTCAGTGATGATGGGTAAAACTGTGTCCTATCTGTGTCTCTCCAGCTGTTACAAAACTACAACTCCCATAATGCCTGAGGCTATCCAGACATGATGGGAGTTTTAGCTTTCCAACAGCTGGAGAACCACTTCAACTGAGGTGATCGGTGGGGGTCTCACCAGCTGACGTCTTTACCCCGCAGGACGCCGCAGCCGTCACCCCCCTCCGTGTATCTCTATGGGGTACGTGGTGGGCCGTGTCGGCCGGCGCTCAGTGTGGGGTACGGCATGCCCCCCCCTTCCAGCCGTGCAGGAGATAGCAGGGGGCCCAATGCTCGGACCCCCCGCGATCTATAACTTATCCTTAAAATAATCGGCGACCATCTTGCATAACTTCATTTCATCTATGCACTCAGATGGAGAGGACGGGACTATGTGTATGTGTGAATAGCTCATACCACAGCGTTACACTGCAACTACTAGTCACATCAGCATTAGGGAAAGGCAGGAGTGCAGAGTGCTTTGCTGTTACACTGAGAAGGATCATTGATTGCTAAAACTCCTATTTACGTTATTGAGCATTGCAGCAGAGAGGGGCAGATAGCTGTCAGCTGCCTCATACAGATCTCCAAGCTGCCTGAACTTTCTGAAGTATCGTATCTCCTCATTGTTCAGCCCAATTGAGTTTATTTTTATTTGCTCCACAAAACTTCTGCTGCTCAGAATTGTGTGACAGAGTGCAATTTAGGGTTTAATCCCTGGATTTTTTTTTTGTGGTGCTGCACTGTTGGGTCCTGCTGCTGTTCAGAAAAACGGGATTGTTCAGTGGACTGTAGTGCATTTGCACCATTTTGTACCTGTTAATCTGTCAAGGGGCTGGCTACATACTGTGCAAGTCCAAACAATACTATTCACCGGCTGTTTTTTTTTTTTTTTAAGCATTTTTTTCTGCGTATAGTTACGCATATATAACTGCCCTCATCAGTGCATACCGCATAGGTACATGCAAGTATTGTACCATTTAGTACCTGTTAAGCTGTCAAGGTGCTCCATACCGTCAAAGTCGAAACAATAGGATCCACCGGCTTGTGTTTTACAAAAATACAGCGTTTTTTCTGCTAATAGGCATATTACTGCCCTCATCAGTGTATACCGCATACGTACATCCAAGTATTGTACCATTTAGTACCTGTTAAGCTGTCAAGGTGCTCCATACCGTCAAAGTCCAAACAATAGTATCCACCGGCTGGTGTATTACAAAAATACAGAGTTTTTTCTGCTAATAGTTAGGCATATTACTGCCCTCATCAGTGCATACAGCATAGGTACATCCAAGTATTGTACCATTTAGTAGCTGTCAAGGTGCTCCATACCGTCAAAGTCCAAACAATAGTATCCACCGGCAGGTGTATTACAAAAATACAGAGTTTTTTCTTCTAATAGTTAGGCAAATTACTGCCCTCATCAGTGCATACCGCATAGGTACATCCAAGTATTGTACCATTTAGTACCTGTTAAGCTGTCAAGGTGCTCCATACCGTCAAAGTCCAAACAATAGTATCCACCGGCTGGTGTTTTACAAAAATACAGAGTTTTTTCTGCCAATAGTTAGGCATATTACGGCCCTCATCAGTGCATACCGCATAGGTACATCCAAGTATTGTACCATTTAGTAGCTGTCAAGGTGCTCCAAACCGTCAAAGTCCAAACAATAGTATCCACCGGCTGGTGTTTTACAAAAATACAGATTTTTTTCTGCTAATAGTTAGCCATATTACTTCCCTCATCAGTGCATACAGCATACGTACATCCAAGTATTGTACCATTTAGTAGCTGTCAAGGTGCTCCAAACCGTCAAAGTCCAAACAATAGTATCCACCTGCTGGTGTATTACAAAAATACTGAGTTTTTTCTGCTAATAGTTAGGCATATTACTGCCCTCATCAGTGCATACTGTATAGGCACATCCAAGTATTGTACCATCTAGTACCTGTTAATCTGTCAAGGGCCTACATACTGTTCAAGGACAGCCGTAAGTAATCACCTGCTGCTGTTCTAGACAAATACTGTTTAAAGAGTAGTCTAGCGTATTGTAATACCCTCATAAACGCACTAAGTATGTCAGGCAGAGAAGTGCCAGGACGTGCACAGAGGAGTGGCAGAGGCCTAAATACTTCAGGCAGAGTTGGCAGCAGACTTGGGGTGAGTGGCAGCAGGAGTCGCAGCGAGAGGCCTGAGCTCCCGTTATCAGCCAGCGGTCGTGTCTCCACCAGCAACCCATCTGCCGTCGTCGATTGGTTAACACGCTCATCCACATCATCACAAGTGACATCTGACACCCCCAGTCAACAGTCGGTGGGTTCCTCAGACACAACCCTCATTTGGCATGGCCCGGGAGCAGTCCCTGTCCTCACATTGCCTTTGTCCTATGCTGTTCCCTCTCCTAAAGAAGTTTCTTATGCTGTGGGTTCAGCTCCATTATTTACTGAGGACGATCCAATAGAGGACAGTCAACAACTGTTACGATTCGGCAGGCTGGATGTGGATCCTCTGTGTCAGCGAGGGATTGGCGTGGACCGTGTCAGTGGACCGGTTCTAGGGTTGCTACTGGTTTTCACCAGAGCCCGCCGCAAAGCGGGATGGTCTTGCTGCGGCGGTAGCAACCAGGTCGTATCCACCGGCAATGGCTCAACCTCGCTGACTGCTGAGAAGGCGTGGGACAGAAGGACTAGGCAGAGGCAAGGTCAGACGTAAAAGAAGGTCGGGGTAGGCGGCAAGGTTCGTAGTCAATAAGGATAGCAGGAGATCTGGAACACAGGCTTTGGACAACACTAAACGCTTTCACTGGCACAAGGCAACAAGATCCGGCAAGGAAGTGCAGGGGAAGTGAGGTAATATGGACAGGGATCAGGTGGAAGCTAATTAGGCTGATTGGGCCAGGCACCAATCATTGGTGCACTGGCCCTTTAAATCTTAGAGAGCTGGCGTGCCCGCGCCCTAGAGAGCGGAGCCGCGCGCGCCAGAACATGACAGCCGGGGACCGGGACGGGTAAGTGACTTGGGATGCGATTCGCGAGCGGGCGCGTCCCGCTATGCGAATCGCATCCCCGCCGGCAATGTCAGTGCAGCGCTCCCGGTCAGCGGGTCTGACCGGGGCGCTGCAGAGAGAGAGACGCCGCGAGAGCTCCGGGGAGGAGCAGGGACCCGGAGCGCTCGGCGTAACAGTACCCCCCCTTAGGTTTCCCCCTCTTTTTGTCTCCTTGTCCCTTCAAGAGAGACGAGAACATAGGAAGCGCCTCTTGAGTCTCCTTCTGAAAAAAGAAGTCCTGGGTAGCTATACCAGCGGCAGGTAGTTCAGAAGAAATGGGAATGGGGAGGGGGGCAGAGGGTGAAGCTTGTCACGGGGCAGAGTGTCACCAGGACGGGGGCTATGAGGAGGCACGGCACAGTCCAGATAGGCCTTGGGGAGACCAGGCACAGGAGGAGACACTGAGGCCCGACAGACGGGACTGGGAGCAGATGTGAGGCATTTCTTACGGCAAGCAGAACCCCAATTCTTGATCTCCCCGGTGGTCCAGTCAAGGGTGGGAGAATGATGCTGGAGCCATGGCAGACCGAGGAGGACTTCAGAGGTGCAGTTGGGAAGGACGAAAAATTCAATCTTTTCGTGATGGGGTCCAATGCACATTAAGAGGGGTTCTGTGCGGTAACGCACAGTACAGTCCAACTTCACTCCGTTGACCGAAGAAATGTAGAGCGGCTTGACGAGACGGGTCACGGGATGCAGAACTTATTCACCAAAGAGTCCAGAATAAAATTTCCAGAAGCACCAGAGTCCAAGCAGGCCACGGCTGAGAGGGAGGAGTTGGCAGAAGGAGAAATCCGCACGGGCACAGTGAGACGTGGAGAAGCAGACTTCGTACCAAGAGACGCCACACCCACGTGAGCTTGGTGCGTGCGTGCGTTTCCTAGACGTGGAGGACGAATAGGGCAATCCACCAAGAAATGTTCGGTACTAGCGCAGTACAGACATAGATTTTTCTCCCTAAGGCGAGTCCTCTCTTCATGGGTCAGGCGAGACCGATCCACTTGCATAGCCTCCTCGGCGGGAGGCACAGGGGTAGATTGCAAAGGATACTGTGGGAGAGGTGCCCAGAGATCAAGGTCTTTTTCCTGGCGGAGCTCCTGGTGTCTTTCAGAAAACAGCATGTCAATGCGGGTGGCCAAATGGATAACTTCTTGCAGGTTGGCAGAAATCTCTCGTGCGGCCAGCACATCCTTGATGTTATTGGATAGGCCTTTTTTAAAGGTCGCGTAGAGAGCCTCGTTATTCCAAGATAATTCGGAAGCGAGAGTACGAAATCGTATGGCGTACTCGCCTACTGAAGAATTACCCTGGACCAGGTTCAGCAGGGCAGTCTCGTCAGAAGAAGCTCAGGCTGGTTCCTCGAAGACACTACGGACTTCAGCGAAGAAGGACTGGACAGTGGCTGTGGCAGGATCATTGCGGTCGCAGAGCGGTGTGGCCCAAGACAAGGCCTTTCCAGAAAGAAGACTCACTATGAACGCCACCTTAGACCGTTCTGTAGGAAATTGGTCCAACAACATCTCCATATGTAGGGAACATTGAGACAAGAAGCCACGGCAGAGTCTAGAGTCCCCATCAAATTTGTCCGGCAGGGACAAGCGGAGGCTAGGAGCGGCCACTCGCTGCGGAGGAGGTGCAGGAGCTGGCGGAGGAGATGGTTGCTGCTGTAGCAGTGGCAGAAGTTGCTATAACGTGGCGGTCAACTGCGACAGCTGCTGTCCTTGTTGGGCAATTTGCTGTGATTGCTGAGCAACCACCGTGGATAGGTCAGCGAGACTTGGCAGCGACACCTCAGCGGGATCCATGGCCGGATCTACTGTTACGATTCGGCAGGCTGGATGTGGATCCTCTGTGTCAGCGAGGGATTGGCGTGGACCGTGTCGGTGGACCGGTTCTAGGGTTGCTACTGGTTTTCACTAGAGCCCGCCGCAAAGCCGGATGGTCTTGCTGCGGCGGTAGCAACCAGGTCGTATCCGCCGGCAACGGCTCAACCTCGCTGACTGCTGAGAAGGCGTGGGACAGAGGGACTAGGCAGAGGCAAGGTCAGACGTAGCAGAAGGTTGGGGCAGGCGGCAAGGTTCGTAGTCAATAAGGATAGCAGGAGATCTGGAACACAGGCTTTGGACAACACTAAACGCTTTCACTGGCACAAGGCAACAAGATCCGGCAAGGAAGTGCAGGGGAAGTGAGGTAATATGGACAGGGATCAGGTGGAAGCTAATTAGGCTGATTGGGCCAGGCACCAATCATTGGTGCACTGGCCCTTTAAATCTTAGAGAGCTGGCGCGCGCGCGCCCTAGAGAGCGGAGCCGCGCGCGCCAGAACATGACAGCCGGGGACCGGGACGGGTAAGTGACTTGGGATGCGAATCGAATCCCCGCCGGCAATGTCAGTGCAGCGCTCCCGGTCAGCGGGTCTGACCGGGCCGCTGCAAAGAGAGTTACGCCGCGAGCGCTCCGGGGAGGAGTAGGGACCCGGAGCGCTCGGCGTAACAGCAGCTACTGAACAGCCAAGAAGGGGAGGAGACTTGCGCTGCTTGCTCTGCTAGGCGGCCAAGTAGTGATGTGGAGAGTGACGTGGGCGGCGGTGTTGCAAGTGTTCAGGGTCCTGAAGCAGACACTGTTGGGGAACCTGAGGAGGACATCAGTGACGTGCACACAACTGTTGATGATGATGAAGCCGATCGCAATTGGGAGCCGGGTGCAGAAGGGACTTCATCATCATCAGGAGAAGAGAGTTGCAGGTTGCCCTTGAGGCAGCAAGGCGGTAGCACGGTTGGCAGTCAGCATGGTGGCAGTAGTGGAAATTCAGGAGCCAAACTTTCCCGGGGGAGACCACCTGCTTCGCGGCAGCCTACCTTTCCGGGAGGTAGTGGAACAGGGGTTCCTGGAGACGGCGCCAGTACCAGTCAATTAGTGCGGACTGCGGGTGGGAAAATCAGCTACTCGGAGGTGTGGAAGTTTTTCATAAGGCATCCGGAGGAGGTTCACGTAGCCACATGCAAGATCTGTCGGCAGAAGGTGAAGCGTGGCCAGGGTCCCAATGTCGGCACCACGGCCCTGCGTCAACACATGCTTCGCCACCATAAAGCGGCCTGGGAGAACCGTGGCTCCGATGTAGTGGTCCAGCCTGCTGCATCCCCCAGTGGCCATCCGCTCCCTCCTTCATCCAGCCAAGGCTCCACCACCTCAGCAGAAGGGAGCTGTGTGTCAAACCCTCCTTCTGTCGCTCCTGCTTCTCCTACTTTTAGTCAGCCATTCCGCCAACAATCCATCGGCGAAGCCATGTCCAAGAGACAACAGTATGCACCCACTCATCCAACGGCGCAGAAGTTGAATGTGCTCCTGTCCAAGTTGCTGGTGTTGCAGTCCCTCCCTTTTCAAGTGGTGGACTCTGCACCTTTCAGAGAATTGATGGCTTGTGCCGAGCCAAGGTGGAGAGTCCCAAGCCGTCATTTCTTTGCGAAGAAGGCAGTACCAGCCCTGCATAAGTTTGTACAAGAGAAGGTGGGCCAGTCCTTGAGCCTGTCGGTGTGTTCAAAAGTGCACGGCAGCGCCGACATGTGGAGCTGTAACTACGGGCAGGGACAATACTTGTCTTTTACGGCTCACTGGGTAAATGTGGTTCCTACACAGCCACAACAGCAACTTGGACAGGTCACACCGCTTCCTCCTCCACGCTCTCGCTCCCAGGCAGTTGGTCCTGTTACAGCGTGCGACGCCGCCTCCTCATGCTCCACCATGTCCTCGGCCTCCACTGCACGTCCAAATCTCGGTGGCCATTCATCGTACCATGTGTGTAGGGCACGGCGGTGTCAAGCTGTTCTTCACATGGTTTGCCTTGGCGAACGGAGTCACACAGGGGAGGAACTGCTAAAGTTCATTCGTAAAGAAATCCGAGTATGGCTTACTCCACGAAATCTGGAAAAGGGAACCATGGTGACAGACAACGGGAAGAACATTGTGTCCGCACTGCGACAAGGAAGTGTGAAACATGCGCCCTGCATGGCACATGTGTTGAATTTGGTTGTCAAGCACTTCCTCAAGTCTTCACCCCATTTGCAAAACATCCTGAAAATGCCAAGGAAACTGTGCATGCACTTCAACCACTCGTACACCGCCAAGCACACCTTCCTTGAGCTGCAGCGTCAGAATGGTATCCCACAACATAGTCTTATTTGTGACGTTGCCACACGTTGGAATTCCACCCTCCATATGTTGGACAGACTATATGAACAAAGAAAAGCCATCACCGATTTCTTGATGATCCAAGCAGATAGGAGTACTCCCCTGTGTAACTTCAATGTGAACCAGTGGCAGCTAATACGTGACACCTGTCGTTTGCTGAGGCCCTTTGAGGAAGCCACATTATTTGTGAGTCGCCTGGATTACGCCATGAACGACGTAATTCCACTCCTACATTTCCTACAACAAATGATTGAAACCATGGCTGGTCCCGGCAATGGAGACGTTGCGCCTACATCTCAAGGCTACATGAGCCCTGTGGGGGCTGAACTGGAGGAGGAGGATGATGAGGGGCAGAGCGGAGCACAGTTTAGGTTGGATGAGATGGCCGGTGTTTCTAGTCTTCGGACAGGAGAGGAGGAGCAGGAGCAGCCAGAGGAGCTGGAGGGTTATGAGGAAGTTGAGACAGAGGACCCAGACACACCGTGGCAGTTTGCAGTGGAGATGGAGGCAGGTAGTCCCTCTGAGTCACTGGCGCAAATGGCACGATGCATGCTCAGTTGTTTGCGTAGTGACTCCCGAATTGTCAAAATTCGTCAGTGGGATGACTTCTGGATCGCCACCTTATTAGACCCTCGCTACCGTCCCAAAATGGGGGCCTTTTTTACACCCACTGAGAGGGAGGACAAACTGACCTACTACAGAGACATTCTACGTAGTCAGTTGTCTGATGCCTATCGGCCACATGTTCCATCCACTCGCAGGTCTGACTCGGGGGGGCCCTCTGCACTCACCTTCCACTGCCATGGCTGCTGTGGAGGGGAGGGGTGGGATTTGCAGTACCAGCTCAATCAGCAGCAGCCTGAGTCTACAGTCGCTGATGAGTAGCTTTCTTCACCCGCATAGTGAAGCAACTCATCAGCAGCAGGTAGACATGGAGCAGGACCTGAACCAACAGGTGGTGGCATACCTTGACATGGCCATGCCAACAACCATTGAAGATCCGCTGGACTTCTGGGCGGGCAAACTTGATGTATGGCCACAACTAGCAGAGTTTGCCCTGGAAAAGCTGTCCTGCCCGGACAGTAGTGTGCCATCAGAGCGATGTTTAGTGCGGCCGGGGCCATAATCACCCCAAGGTGAACTCGTCTGTCCACCAAAAATGTGGAGAGACTGACGTTTGTCAAGATGAATCAGGGTTGGATCAGTCAGGATTTCCAGCCACCAATGCCAGATGCCTCAGAGTAGATTGACCAAGCTGCTACACCAACATTTCCCAATTATGGTTGGTTATGAAACCCTCTTGGGTTATCAATTAGGGTTATGGAACCCTCTTTGGTACTGCGATTGCCTGCTCCTGGCTCATCCTGTGTCTTTCAGGAACTACTTGCCTCACTGATGCTTCTGGCCTTGGGCCTTTAATTTTTGGATGTTTAGCAGTAGCTAAATACATGCTTAATGCAAATTTCAACATTCATCTTTAAAGAGTACCTGTCATCAACAAAAACTTTTAATATGTTGTTCATAATCATTAATGAAGAGATATTGTAATATATCTTCATTAAAAAATATAAATATTTATACCAGTTTTTTCATTTTATACTTTTGGCCACTAGGGGGTCTCTCTTCTATGCCTGGTCTGTAGGCAGCTTCCTATGCTTTTCATAGTAAGTGTACAGCTTTTAGGATTAATGCTGAAAGGTCTCTGGTCCTTCCACCGGAAGTTCAGTACTCTCAGCTCAGGACTCGCTCCCAGCCTGTGAGCTACAAGCCTGCACATGCCTCTCATATAATAGCCAGTCACCTCCCCCTCCACCCTGCTCTGTGTTCTCCCTGCCCCTCACCACACGTTATCTTATACATTGTATTATCTCACTGCACTCCCTGCTCTGTGCCCCCCCCCCCTGACATTCATCTTAATCACTGCCTCTGTAATTGCTCCCACCGCCCCTGGTTCTCAGCATTGACTTTTTAGTGCAGAGAGACACAGGAGAGAGACAGGCTGCCGTCCCTCCCCTGTACTTAGTCTGTATGCACACTGCAGAGCAGTGTTTCCCAATCAGGGTGCCTCCAGCTGTTGCAAAACTACAACTCCCAGCATGCCCTGACAGCTGTTGGCTGTCTGGGCATGCTGTGAGTTGTAGTTTTGCAATAGCTGGAGGTACCCTGGTTGGGAAACACTGCTGCAGAGGGAGAGCAGCATACAGGAAGACTGGCAGAAGCAGAGTCCCAGCCAGGCTTCATGTGACATCATGCCTGCCGGGACCAGCCTCTTTCCACCCCTCAGAAAGACAGTGCTCCTGAGCTAATGAAGAGGGATAAAAAAAGGTATTTCCACAGCGTTTTAAACCTCAATAAACACAGGGATAAGCATAGTTAGAGTAAGGAACAGATGGGGAAAGTTTAGATGATGACAGGTACTCTTTATATGTAAGGGGTAGGTTAGGAAACCCTCTTGGGACTCCTGGCTCATCCTGTGTCTTTCAGGAACTACTTGCCTCACTGATGCTACTAGCCTTGGGCCTTTAATTTTTGGATGTTTAGCAGTAGCTAAATATATGCTTAATGCAAATGTCAACATTGATCTTTAAATGTAAGGGGTTATGAAACCCTCTTGGGTACTGCGAATGCCTGCTCCATACTCATTCTTTGTCTTTCAGGAACTACTTGCCTCCCTGCCCTCAGGCCTTGGGCCTTCAATTTTTGGATGTTTAGCAGTAGCTAAATACATGCTTTATGCAAATTTCAACATTGACTTTTAAATGTAAGGGGTTGGTTATGAAACCCTCTTGGGTACTGCGAATGACTGCCCCTGACTCATTCTGTGTCTTTCAGGAAATAATTGCCTCCCTGATGCCTCAGGCCTTGGGCCTTACATTTTTTGAAGTTTAGCAGTAGCTAATACATGCTTAATGCTAATTTCAACAATGATCTTTAAATTCTCGGTGCTCTGCTAGGGCCTTCTCCTACCCCGCCGGGGCCGATCCGAGGACCTCACTAAACCATCCAATGGGTAGAAGAGACTAGCGGTGTGTACAAAGGGCAGGGACTTAATGAACCCGAGCTTATGATTAGTTGTTTAAACAAACAAATGCCCCAGGAGTTGTGCTAGGGTACTATAAACCATAATAATATCCAAACCCCACACCTAGATGCTACTCCAGGTGGGGGTGCAAAACCCTTTTCAAAGCACCCTCCCTAAAACTTCACTTTTATTTCCATTTCATGTTAAAATGTTTTTGGGGGTAAACAGAACAGTTTAAAAACCCAGCTGATCTTGTCCAACTGATATAATGTATTACTATTTGGTATTCCAAATCATGCATCTCCTGTGCCTGCAGTGCTACAGGATCTATATTGTTGACACTCAGCTGTATCTAAAAACCAAACAACCATTGCCTCCCCTACATGTTTCGTGACGGCAGGGGGTATATGACGTCATCAGGGGTATATGAGGCATAAGACACGCGGCGGCCCTCAATTCCACCTTTTATAGTTTCCATCCCTTCATCCATCCCAAGAGTTCTCGAATCACTTCCCAGTATACTCCCCAAGTGCTGGCATCCATCCAATCCTAGTTTAGTTTCTAAGGATAATTTGCTTACCTCATATGTGCGCCACTTATCGCCATGCTCCGTATTTCCTGTCCCTCTGTAAACTCTTTCCCCTGCCTAGTATTGAAGTTCCGCTATTTCCGGTATTTGTCGGTCACGTGAGGTCTTCAGTGACGTTTCTGTTACTCATTGGATAGCCCGATCATGTGGTTCAAACGCCTCATGATTGGCTCATTATCTGTCAAAACAAACATAGTGGATGTTTTGGATGCAACCACTACTCGCGCATGCGCGCGGACTTAGAAAAAATCAATAACATACTACATTAGGTCCTTCGACTCCTCGTGCATGCGCGCGAACTTAGAATAAATGTATACCTAAACCTGAGTAAATGATATAGACTCTGAAGAGGCTTTTTTTTCTAAATGTATTTATTACCTCTATTGATGGTTTTATTTTTGGTTTTATTTACTTACGGCTATATGCATGTTACAACATAATTAAAGATTAGAGATGATACTAAAAAAATAAAAAAATAAAAAATAAAATTAAGTAATGTCAGCCACTGACCTGGAGATAAATATATGAAGGGGAGCAGACCACAGGGATAGTAGGCACTATATATGGGTATCAGAGAACTCTTTTACTATATTAGTTGGGGATATACGCTAAATCCAAAAATTACTAAGGGAAAGGATTATCTTGTTGATATCTCCATTTGGATTACTTTCTAATCAGAAACCATCTGATATAGAGATTTTAAGGCTCCACCTGTCTTCTTCATTCAACCCCCTATTATGTATCCATCTTATTATAAATCCAACCTTGGAATAAATTACAAAAATGCAGAAAACGAAAAATCTTCATTGAGTCTAAATGGACTCTTACTACCCAATCTAAAAATCCATCTGGATTCCTCTTTCAATAACTCTTTATCAATATTGCCTTTCCTTTGGCCCAAATGTTTCTGACAAATTCCCCAAAATTTGATGTTAAACATACTGTCTCTATGTACTGTCCTCATGTGCCTGGATAACGGTGTTTCACTGTTAGTCCTAATTGTGCTCAGATGTTTGGAAATGCGTCTTTTAAATTCTTGAGTCATTTTTCCTACATATAACTTCGGACATTGACACTGTGCTACATATACAATATTTCTTAACTGTTCCTCTAGAAATATTGTATATGTAGCACAGTGTCAATGTCCGAAGTTTTCTGCATTTTTGTAATTTATTCCAAGGTTGGATTTATAATAAGATGGATACATAATAGGGGGTTGAATGAAGAAGACAGGCGGAGCCTTAAAATCTCTATATCAGATGGTTTCTGATTAGAAAGTAATCCAAATGGAGATATCAACAAGATAATCCTTTCCCTTAGTAATTTTTGGATTTAGCGTATATCCCCAACTAATATAGTAAAAGAGTTCTCTGATACCCATATATAGTGCCTACTATCCCTGTGGTCTGCTCCCCTTCATATATTTATCTCCAGGTCAGTGGCTGACATTACTTAATTTTATTTTTTATTTTTTATTTTTTTAGCATCATCTCTAATCTTTAATTATGTTGTAACATGCATATAGCCGTAAGTAAATAAAACCAAAAATAAAACCATCAATAGAGGTAATAAATACATTTAGAAAAAAAAGCCTCTTCAGAGTCTATATCATTTACTCAGGTTTAGGTATACATTAATTCTAAGTTCGCGCGCATGCGCGAGGAGTCGAAGGACCTAATGTAGTATGTTATTGATTTTTTCTAAGTCCGCGCGCATGCGCGAGTAGTGGTTGCATTCAAAACATCCACTATGTTTGTTTTGACAGATAATGAGCCAATCATGAGGCGTTTGAACCACATGATCGGGCTATCCAATGAGTAACAGAAACGTCACTGAAGACCTCACGTGACCGACAAATACCGGAAATAGCGGAACTTCAATACTAGGCAGGGGAAAGAGTTTACAGAGGGACAGGAAATACGGAGCATGGCGATAAGTGGCGCACATATGAGGTAAGCAAATTATCCTTAGAAACTAAACTAGGATTGGATGGATGCCAGCACTTGGGGAGTATACTGGGAAGTGATTGGAGAACTCTTGGGATGGATGAAGGGATGGAAACTATAAAAGGTGGAATTGAGGGCCGCCGCGTGTCTTATGCCTCATATACCCCTGATGACGTGACTGCCGTCACGAAACATGTAGGGGAGGCATTGGTTGTTTTGTTTTTAGATACAGCTGAGTGTCAACAATATAGATCCTGTAGCACTGCAGGCACAGGAGATACATGATTTGGAATACCAAATAGTAATACATTATATCAGTTGGACAAGATCAGCTGGGTTTTTAAACTGTTCTGTTTACCCCCAAAAACATTTTAACATGAAATGGAAATAAAAGTGAAGTTTTAGGGAGGGTGCTTTGAAAAGGGTTTTGCACCCCCACCTGGAGTAGCATCTAGGTGTGGGGTTTGGATATTATGATTAGTTGTGACTCTTCTTTCCTGGCAAATAATTTCAATCCCTATCGCCAAGGGGGTTCAGCGGGTTACCCGCACCTGTCGGTGAAAGATAGACACACGCTGGTCCGTTCAGTGTAGCATGCGTGCAGCCCCGGACATCTGAGGGCATAACACACCTGTTATTGCTCGATCTTGCGAGTGATCGTGCAATGTAAGGGGTTATTAAAACCTCTTGGGGACTGCTGATGCCTACTCCTGATTGCTCCTGTGTCTTTCAGGAAGTACTTGACTTCCTGATGCTTCTGGGCTTGGGCCTTTAATTTTAGGATTTTTGAAATACATACGGTACATACATGCTTAAATAAAATGGAAACATTTATGGTGCAATGTATGGGGTTATTAAACACTCTTGGGTAGTGTTTGTTTCAAATTTTTAGATAATTATCACAGTAATAAACTTGAATTTTCCACAATAATAACCATTACACCATTGAAAGATTGTTGCGTGTGATTTTTTAAGTAAAATTTTCAAAAAAAATATGCAGAGGGATGAACTGTGCTTCTTTATTTCATAAAAAATTCTTTTATAGAAGAATGTCTTTTGGTGGTCCACCATCCTGCATTATAGAGTCTTCTGGACTCTTGGATAAGCGCTTGTTCTTAAACAAAGGTACAAAAAACAAAAATGGCCAGTCAGGGCTATGGAGACGTTGCGCCTACATCTTACGGCCACATGAGCCCTGTGGGTGCTTGTGAGATTAGGTCCTTTGTACCCACACGGCAGGGTCTGGGACACAAATTTTGATTTAAATTTCAAATAAAAAAATCACACATTTCAATGGTCTCCTCATGCTGCAGCCAACTCCAGGCTGCGTCCTTCTGGTAATATATAGAGAGCACTCGCTGTCCTAAATTTTCGTTAAAATTTTTCGGCAAAAATGTTTTTTTTTTTTTATTAGGAATTGTGAAGCTTTGGTGCGTACTCATGCATCAGCCAACTCCAGCCTGTGTCATTCAGGCAATATATGGTTTACTGATGGCGCTGCTGGGCCTGGGTCTGGGAATTACACATTTTCTCATAGGTAGCACCCGCTATCCATAAGTCTTCTTCATAAATTTCTACAATTGTTGTGTTTTTTTTGAGGGATTGTGAAGCCCTAGTGTGTACTCATGCATCAGCCAACTCCAGGGTGTGTCATTCATGCATCAGATAGGTAGCACCCGCCATTCTAAATATTATTAAAAATTATTTTTAAAATGGTTGCTTTTTCTTTGGGATTCTGAAGCCCTGGTGTGTACTCAATGCTGCTTCCTGCTACAATCTGTCAGCCCATTGGTCCTGCGACAGTGTGCTACTCCGCCTCCACATCCTCCTCTGTGTCTTAAGCCTCCACTGCTAGGACAAGTCTCAGTGGCCCTTCCATGTGTGCAGGTCACAGCGGTGTCACGCTGTTCTTCACATGGTTTGCTTTGGCGAGAAGTTTTGGAAACAATGGCCGGTCAGGGCAATGGAGACTTTTCACCTAAATCTCACGGTCACATGAGCCCTGTGGGGGCTTGTTGGATTTGGTCCTTCATACCCACACGCTGGGGTCCGGGACACGCAAAGGTTGTTTTAAATTTCAAATAAAAAAATTATGGCGCTGCTGGGCCTAGGTCTGTTGATTTCAAATTTTCTCATGGGTAGCACCCGCTATCCAAAATCTTTTTCAAAAATTTCTAAAACTGTGGTGTTTTTTTGGGGGGGATTGTGAAGCCCTGGTGTGAACTCGTGCATCAGCCAACTCCAGACTGTGTCATTCAGGCAATATATGGGTTACTGATGCCGCTGCTGGGCCTAGGTCTGTTGATTTCAAATTTTCTCATGGGTAGCACCCGCTATTCAAAATCTTTTTCAAAAATTTCTAAAACTGTGGTGTTTTTTTGGAGGGATTGTGAAGCCCTGGTGTGTACTCGTGCATCAGCCAACTCCAGGCTGTGTCATTCAAGCAATATATGGGTTACTGATGCCGCTGTGGGGTCTGGGTCTGGTCTGGTCATTTAAAATTTTCTCATAGGTAGCACCCGCTATCCAAAATTTTCGGTTTACATTTCTTAATTCATCTTTTAATCTTAGGGATTGTGAAGGCCTAGTGCCTACTCATGCTGCTGGCAACTCTGGGCTGTGCCATTCATCCACTATATGGTCTCCTCATGCTGCCAACACCTCCATGCTGTGTCATTCAGCCACTATATGGTGTCCTCATGCTTCAGCCTCATCCAAGCTGTGTCATTCATCCACTATATGGTGTCCTCATGCTGACAACATGTCCATGCTGTGTCATTCAGCCACTATATGGTGTCCTCATGCTGCCAACATGTCCAAGCTGTGTCATTAAGCCACTATATGGTCTCCTCATGCTGACAACACCTCCATGCTGTGTCATTCAGACACTATATGGTGTCCTCATGCTTCAGCTTCATCCAAGCTGTGTCATTCAGCCACTATATGGTGTCCTCATGCTGCCAACACCTCTACACTGTGCCATTCAGCCACTATATGGTGTCCTCATGCTGCCAACACCTCCATGCTGTGTCATTCAGCCACTATATGGTGTCCTCATGCTGCCAACATGTCCATGCTGTGTCATTAAGCCACTATATGGTCTCCTCATGCTGCCAACACCTCCACACTGTGCCATTCAGCCACTATATAGTGTCCTCATGCTGCCAACACCTCCATGCTGTGTCATTCAGCCACTATATGGTGTCCTCAGGCTTCAGCCTCATCCAAGCTGTATCATTCAGCCACTATATGGTGTCCTCATGCTGACAACATGTCCATGCTGTGTCATACAGCCACTACATGGTCTCCTCATGCTGACAACACCTCCATGCTGTGTCATTCAGCCACTATATGGTGTCCTCATGCTTCAGCCAAGCTGTGTCATTCAGCCACTATATGGTGTCCTCATGCTGCCAACACCTCCACACTGTGCCATGCAGCCACTATATGGTGTCCTCATGCTTCAGCCTCATCCAAGCTGTGCCATTCAGCCACTATATGGTGTCCTCATGCTGCCAACACCTCAACACTGTGCCATTCAGCCACTATATGGTGTCCTCATGCTGCCAACACCTCCATTCGGTGTCATTGAGCCACTATATGGTGTCCTCATGCTTCAGCCTCATCCAAGCTGTGTCATTCAGCCACTATATGGTGTCCTGATGCTGCCAACACCTACACACTGTGCCATTCAGCCACTATATGGTGTCCTCATGCTGCCAACACCTCCATTCTGTATCATTGAGCCACTATATGGTGTCCTCATGCTGCCAACACCTCCACGCTGTCATTCAGTCACTATATGGTCTCCTGACACTGATGCTACCACCAGGCTCTGTCATTGTGCTGCTGTGCGGCAGTGATTCTAAAAGTGATGCCGGTAATCTGCATGTTATTCTGAATAACAGTATTATTTCACTAACCCAGCACACTCCATATGCGTTTTAAAACACAGCAAAGTGTTCTATACCCCTATAGAGGCTTTATGTAGGCTAGAAATAGCCATTTTTAATATAGATTCGCCGCGAAAAAATTTGGATCGATGCAAATGTTCCAGAAAATTCGGCCGAATCAAATTTTTGAAAAGTTCGCTCATCTCTAGTGAAAATCACAGAAAAATTGTGAGAAAACCGTCACACACAGGTACTGACACTTTATTATGAACTACACTAACTTTACAACCCCTGTAGCATAGTCAAATAGAAAAAAATCCCGAAATACCCCTTTAATTCAAACTCATCCCTTGTGAGTCCCAGGGCAATAATTCAATATCAAAACCCTTTGGACTGTTAACCCTACACTATGAATAGCGCTATGGTGGGTCTCTCACAACCACCATACACTGTACATTCTTGGGGTCTCTCACACCCTCCACTGAATGCCTGTGGTACTTTAAGGAGTACTATGCTCCACATTGAGGTTCATACTGGCGAGTTCCCACTACTATATACCTTTCTTGTTGCTGCTATAGGAGATCTCTGTCTAAAATTGTATCACCAGCCTCCCCAATGTTTCGCCAGTGTACTGGCTATGTCAAGGGCTAAAGACTAATGGGGATCTTCTCCTGCACTCTCCTTCTTATAGATTTTTGATGTGATGTTGTCACGATTCGGCTTCCAGGTAGTGGATCCTCTGTGTCAGCGAGGGATTGGCGTGGACCGTGCTAGTGGACCGGTTCTAAGAGGCTACTGGTATTCACCAGAGCCCGCCGCAAAGCGGGATGGTCTTGCTGCGGCAGTAGCAACCAGGTCGTATCCACTAGCAACGGCTCTACCTCGCTGACTGCTGAGAAGGCGTGGAACAGAAGGACTAGGCAGAGGCAAGGTCAGACGTAGCAGAAGGTCGGGGGCAGGCGGCAAGGTTCGTAGTCAGGATGGGTAGCAGAAGTTCAGGTACACAGGCTTTGGACACACTAAACGCTTTCACTGGCACAAGGCAACAAGATCCGGCAAGGGAGTGCATGGGAGGAGGTCAGATAAAGGCAGGGAGCAGATGGAAGCCAATTAAGCTAATTGGGCCAGGCACCAATCATTGGTGCACTGGCCCTTTAAGTCTCAGAGAGCTGGCGCGCGCGCGCCCTAGAGAGCGGAGCCGCGCGCGCCAGCACATGACAGCAGGGGACCGGGACGGGTAAGTGACCTGGGATGCGATTCGCGAGCGGGCGCGTCCCGCTGTGCGAATCGCATCCCCAACGGCCATGACAGTGCAGCGCTCCCGGTCAGCGGGACTGACCGGGGCACTGCAGGGAGAAAGACGCCGTGAGCGCTCCGGGGAGGAGCGGGGACCCGGAGCGCTAGGCGTAACAGATGTCACTTCCGTTCTTCTGATTGTGTCATTTCCGGTTCCTTCTACCAATCTGTATGTGCCATGTTGTCTGTTGTTGTGATCGTGTGGTCATGTGATTGTCTCTCTCCTCAGCTGTCATATGATCTCTGATCTGTGTCACATGACCGCACTTTCGTATTCGCATCTTGCATTAGTTCTCGCGCTGTCGCGCTGCTCTCACTGTCCGTGCATGTCTGTGGACTTAATAATTCTGAGTAAATCATCTAGGAGCAGCATATTTGTCAGGATTCGGCAGGCTGGAGGTGGATCCTCTGTGTCAGAGAGGGATTGGCGTGGACCATACCGGTGGACCGGTTCTAAGTTGTTACTGGTATTCACCAGAGCCCGCGGCAAAGCAGGATGGTCTTGCAGCGGCGGTAGCAACCAGGTCGTATCCACCGGTAACGGCTCAACCTCTCTGACTGCTGAGATAGGCGCGGTACAAGGGATTAGGCAAAAGCAGGGTCGGTCGTAGCAGAAGGTCAGGGCAGGCAGCAAGGATCGTAGTCAGGGGCAACGGCAAGAGGTCTGGAACACTGGCTTGGGACATACAAGGAACGCTTTCACTGGCACAATGGCAACAAGATCCGGCAAGGAAGGGAAGGGGAAGTGAGGTTATATAGGGAAGTGCACAGGTGAAAACACTAATTAGAACCAGGCGCCAATCAGCAGCGCACTGGCCCTTTAAATCGCAGCGAGCCCGACCGGGGCTCGCAGCGAGCCCGATCCCTAGGGCTCGCGCGCCCTAGGGAGCGGGGCCGCACGTGCCGGGACAGTACAGACGGGGAACGAGTCTGGTAAGCGGGCCGGGATTCGAACTGCGAGCGGGCGCGTCCCACATCGCGGATCGCATCCCGACTAGGGACATTATCACAGCGCTCCCGGTCAGCGGGCCCGACCGGGGCGCTGCGAACAGGAAAACGCTGCAAGCGCTCTGGGGAGGAGCAGGGACCCGGAGCGCTCGGCGTAACAACATGATTGTACTACTTTATTATTTATGAGTTTTATTCTTGCAGTTGTTCTGTCATTTTAGGATTGTAGGTATCTTATACTGGATTTATGAACTTATTGTACTGATACTTGTCTATTGAGACAGATTTTTGATCTTTATCAGATATGATGTAAGTTTAATCCATTCTATAACATATTTTGTCTGGCTATAGCTGACTCGTCATTACTAGGATCTATATTGTAACTATTATATCACTAAGTCTATATGTTTTATATTTTATTTATTGTAAGATCCGTTTAGGTTATGTAATGGGAGTATATAGGTGGAGTATATATATCCTTATTATATATGGATATATAACAGGGTTATTCACATGCATATAAATTTCCAAACTGTTCATAGGGAAAACTACAAAACAATTACGCAAAAGAATTGGAAAACATCTAAGTACGATACGTACAAGAGCAGATACACCACTGGCTAGACATGTTAATATGACACACAACAACAACAACACGGATGTGATGAAATTCTGGGGATTGTGTCAATTAAAATTAGGCCCTGGGAGCGAGATGGATATTTAGGATCAATAGCAGATACCCTATGGGATTGAATGAAGGTTTTTCACATTCCACCTTTCTGGATTGAGACATTAACAATGTTTAAAGAAATTTACTGAAAGATACATGAATATAAAAAAAACAAATAGACAAAAGCACTAAATAGGAAATTAATAAACAACATCACACTGTGTCTAAAGAGGCAATAAAAGTAGAAGAGAAATAGATTTTACCATCTTTGAAATAAATGTACAACTGGAATATGACTGATTATAAACTTGAAGGACCTGATATCATATATGACATGAGATCTATAAAAGTACAGTAAGTTAGAAGGGAGTATGGATGTAGATTCAGACAGGATAAGATCAAAAACACAGTGATGGTATGCATATTTGACGATAACTATATGGAGTGAACTGTGAGAACTAATGGATCTGTTGGGAAATAACAACATAAAAGGAAATATGATTAACAAGTCCAAACAGAGGCAAAAATGTATGTAAACCGTACATGTACGTGAACATTACTACTGAATGTCACAAAAGCCAACGAAGGGCACTCGGTTCAGTAAGCCATAAAGGTGGTAATTCCATCCCATAAAGCAAGTGGGAATCAGAATGACAACTTCCCCCCCTCATATGGGAATATGCCAAACATATATAATGCATACTTATGCATGAAGAGATAACAGTATTACTGTAATTATCATATGATGTGAGGCTATGCATATGAATAACCCTGTTATATATCCATATATAATAAGGATATATATGCTCCACCTATATACTCCCATTACATAACCTAAACATATCTTACAATAAATGAAATATAAAACCTATAGACCTTAGTGATAATATAGTTACAATATAGATCCTAGTAATGATGAGTCAGCTATAGTCAGACAAAATATGTTATAGAATGGATTAAACTTACATCACATCTGATAAAGATCAAAAATCTGTCTTAATAGACAAGTATCAGTACAATAAGTTCATAAATCCAGCATAAGATACCTACAATCCTAAGATGCCAGAAAAACTGCAAGAATAAAGCACTTAAAGAATAAAGTGGCGGACATGCGCGGACAGAGGGAGCAGTGCGACAGTGCAAGATGCAAATATGAAATTGCAGTCACGTGACACAGATCAGAGAACATATGACAGCTGAGGAGAGAGACAATCACATGACCGCACAATAACAACAACAGACGACGTGGCACATACAGATTGGTAGAGGGAGCAGGAAATGACACAATCAGAAGAATGAAGGTGACTTCATATGAAAAATCTATGAGAAGGAGAGCGCAGGAGAAGATCCCCATTAACCTTTAGCCCTTGACAAAGCCAGTACTCTGGAGAAACGGTGGGGAGGCTGGTGATACAATTTTAGACAGAGATCTCCTATAGCAGCAATAAGAAAGGTAGATAGTAGTAGGAACTCGCCAGTATGAACCTCATTGTGGAGCATAGTACTCCTTACTCCGTACTCCATAGTACTCCTTTCTTTATAGGATATTGGAATCCTGAGAGGCAGAAGTTCAGCACTTAATAAATTGCACTATAAAGTGTAATTTCAACCTTAAAAATGTGTAAAAAAAATGTATATTTATGTACTGAATTGAGGAAATACTGGCTAGTTCTGGACTCACTCTATACAGAGTTAAAGCTCCTAGAAGAGCAAAACAAAGCTAGCTAATATAGTGAAATCTCTGATTATTTTAATCCACTATTATATTACACTTAGGATAGCAAAATACGCCAGAGTTACACCTGAATTAGGCGTTAAAAGAGGTTGTGTAGAGATTACTGGCCTTTAACAAAAACTGGTCCCTATAAGTTTAACAAGAAAAAATGTAAAAGCGCTGAGTGCGTATATATTACACTTAGGATATCAAAGTATGCCCCAGTACAGTTACACCTGAATTAGGCATTAAAAGCAGGTGACTAGGGCTTTTAGTGCTCACACTAACTGGCCCCTATTAGTCTTAGAGTAGTACACCCCAGTACAGTTGCAACATAAAGTGCACGCTCCCTCTCTCTCTACTGTCCCTGTCTATCTATCTGCTTGCCTGCAGTGATGTGGGCTTCAGGTGAATTGATTCGCCGCTGTAAAGCTCTTTTTTCTCAGTAACACACACAGACAGACACTGTCTGCTCTCTCAGGAAAAAATTCCAGCAATGGCTGCCGGATATATAGGGCTGTGACATCACAGGGCTGGCTGCTGATAGGCTGCATGCGGCATGGGATTCAGGGTGATCCCGCCTACCCGCCTTCCCAGAGTTCCTTGCTCCATGTCCTCACACGTGTAGCCGCCATTTTAGATCCTGAACCGCACTAAATGGAGTTTATTGAAGCAATTCCTTTTATCGAATCACGGCGATGTTCAGATTCGTTACGAACCAAATTTTTCTGGAAATTCTGAATTAATTCAGATTCGTCCGATTCGATTTGCTTATCTCTCCACAATATCATGGTAGAAAACTAATTAAAAAAAATGATTAAGGCAGATGTGGGGTGAACTGGGAGGATTAAAAAATTTATCAAGATCATGACAGGTAGTCTGTAAAATGTTTGAATAGAAGTAATTTACAAATCTGTATAACTATCTGGCACCAGATTATCTGGAAAAAAAATGTTTTCTCTGGATTACCCCTTTAACTTGTTGTCCATTACCTTTACATCTATGTGCCAGTGATTCCCAGAAAAGAAAAGCTTTCTTATCATGATCAGAGATTAATGATATCAGTTTTGTGCACCATTGCCTATTTCTCCCAGCCTTTGAGTTTTCATCATCAATTTCTGGGCAATTTGGATCCACGTATTTTGCTATAACTTTGCTAAAATAGAGCCATAAATAGAACACTGTTCTTTACTGTAATGGGTGATCTAATAGACCCTGACCACCAGCTGCTCGGTAATAACACACTGCAGTGCTAGAACTGCACAGCCATGTGGACAGCACCATCCGTTCTCATAATTGTAATGATCAACATAATAAGTGGTTATTAAGCATTGGCTTAATCTACAGCTTTATAGAGACAAATTATACATTTTATTATCCACTTACAGTGGGTGTTCTTTGTAATCTTTGGATTTATCGCATGAGAGTTAAATGACACCAACCAAACATGTATGCATACTTAAGTCATAGTAAATGCATATGAAAAATACTGACCGAACAATAAGAAGGTTAAGTCTTAATTCTATATTACTTATATTTGTTTTAGCTGTAATTATATCAGAAGCATGATAGTATAACTGTGGACTACTCAGCCAGCAGTGTCATATTTATTGTAGGCCCCAAAAATGAATCAATATGTTTAATAGAATAATAGCATGATGTCTCCGCCATGTTGTATGTTCTAAATAGACTACAGTGTATTCTGAAGTTTCATCTCTACAAAAAGTGCCAGTCTGAGAGAATACTTCTTGTCTCCTTAGATATTTATGGCTGTTTCAATAAGACAGATAAGAGGGCTTGTTAGCCAGTCTTGTGAATGTTATTCTGACTAACAATTAATTACCTAGACTAAACAAAGAGAGATGCACACGTCTGTATGAAAGAGACCTCCATGTTATTCTTATCTTTCCAATAAATTTGGATGCCTAGGTAGGCTCCAAGATGTCTATGAGAATCCATGTTTTAATTACTTATATATGTCAAAAATAATCCCTGAATTTTTAATTATGGCTCCATTCGTAAAGTGTGGAATGTAGGTTTGAGACCAGTTATTGACAGTTAACCTTTAATGGTAAAGATGCTAATTGCTTATGCAATAGCACCCCCTAGCATATAGGCAGTTGACATTACACCGGCAGGAAAGGCATTATGGGTGATATGCTCAATGCATTCTGGGTATTATAGTGATGTCATAGTCATTACCATATGTACACGCCCAACCTACATTCATTGGGGAATTCCAATTTAGGAGGGTGTGTCTAATTAAAAATTCTGCTAAACCAGATGTTAGGGGCTGTAGAGAACACACAAAGACACAGGAAAGAGGTTCAACAAGGTGGAAAAGCCATGTCAGATCCCAGAAAGCTGGACTGATCACACGGTACCAGACCAATGGCTATCCATGACAATGAGAATGAACGTTCAGCGTTCCTAAGAGCAGAAACGAGGTTCTAACATAGACTTGGTAAGAGACACAAAAATGGTGTTTCATTTAATTAACAATTTGGATAATGTGGATGGAATTATACCATTTAGATTGGCGAATAAATTTATTGAATAAAAATTTTTATTATCTCCATATTGAGATTATAGTTTTAGGATATTGTGAAACTTCATTCTATCTGCAGAAGAATCAGGACTCATAATCTATCAAAGCATTAAATAACTGCTTAGACATTGATAGAAATCCTACTTGCCAAGTTAAGTGTTATAAGTAAATTTCCCACACAGGAAGCTTGTTTCAAGTTCTTCCTTCTAAAATATAGTCTAGCGAAATCATAAAACTCTGCTATTTGACTTAATAATCTCACCAAAGTCATGTATAGAAAATAGCCCAGAATGCGGTGGAAGTATATCATAGTGCTTCCATGTTTATATCCTTGGATATGCCCATTCTTACAGTCATGTGATTTGTAGTTGGTTAGAAGGGGGCGGGTAGTGTATTTAGCATTCCATATTGAGATGTCTATGATTAGATATTGCCCATCTTGACATCATGAGGTTCCTCTGAACACAGTGATATGTAAACTTTTTTTATATTATATTCCTAACCTAGTAGCTTTTGTTTTATTGTAACAAGTTACTTACTACTCACATGTATTGTTCTACTATCTGTAGTCAATTAACAAGCCTGTAATGTTTACTAATGTATCTAATTGATAAGCATTTGCATATATCATTGTGTTTATTCCTCATTTATGTTTATAATCTTATAACCAATAAATCTGCATACTTTATACCTGTGTATTATTGTATATTGCAAAACTACATCCTTAAGCATTAATGTCATCCCGTCATAAAAAGAACTTGTTGATATCTGAGGAAATAGTCGGACTCAGATGTGAATTGTATTGATTGGCTTTGTCTACAATTCTCCAGGTCATAATTTTGATATTTTTAATAAATTTATTTTTTGGGGAGATTTACCCCCATAAGTGTAATGGACTCAGATCACAACAGTTGATTTTTATTGAGGAGAGGTTGAGTTAAGTAGCTCAGGGCGTGGCAGAAGGATAATAGAAAACTTTATGATAAAGTTTGACCCGATATATGCAAGTTGGAGTCAACATGTTTCTTGCTAAAAATTTATTGCAGGATTTTAAATGTACAATCTGCAATTGCTTCAGATATGTTAAATCCCCAAGGGGGGGATTGTATTGTTTACCTGTATCTGATTAATCTTTTCAGATTTTAAAATGTCTTTTCACATATTTGTGAGTTTCTGCCAAGAACGTACCTGGACTGAAACTGGTTTGGTGCTGGACAGCAGAAGGCTGTTTCCAAACACTTTTGCAAGCTAAGTCTGTATGTATAGTTAGTGTTACAGTAATGTTTTTAACACTTACCAGCCCTCTACAGAGGGAGAAAAAGTTGTATATAAAATCCCTCTGAAAGGTTGTGACGCTGTTGACCCCATGCTGATAGACTGCAGAAAGCGGGGGTTCTCTAAAAAGAGTAACTGCATTTAAATAATTTGATTTTGTCTCTGCTGGTAAATATTCTTTTGGGCATAGATAAATTCTTTTATTTTGGGCCATGATATACTTTGATAATGTGTAAGATTACTGTTATATTTCTTAATTCAATTGTTAGTAGAAATTATTTAGTGAAATACTGGTCTAGCATTCACTTAAATACTCGCCTAGTTGTGGATGTCAATTATAGTTTTTGTCACTGTAAAATTTCTTAATAGACAAATTCTGCAGATCTATTAAGGGATCCAGGATGAAATTTGACACAGTGCCCATCATTTTGGATGCACAATAGCTAAATTGGAAGGCTGGTTACTTGTTGTATAATTCCATATTGGGTTTATATTACCAAAGTATCATTAGATTGGGCATGGTCTTCTCACTCAAGGCTGATATCCGGTAGCCATGGTATGCATGGTAGAGATATATGTGTTTTACTTTTGTTCATGTATATCCCTGCCAGTTAGATTGCCATCTAATATTGTTTTTCTTTTTCTTTTTCTTTTTTTTTGGTTACTCGGATGCCATAGTGAGATTATAGTTAAGGCTGCCATATTGTGTTAAATTTTGGTACGGATTGCTCTTTATTGTTGCATATTTTCTGTCCACAACATTTTGGCTTATATATTCTGTAGTCATATGTATTATAATTGTCAAACATAAGATAGTGTGCACCGTCTTATGGGTTGTTTGCTGAGGCCAAGTAAAGAGAGTTTTTTTGTGCAGACACAGGACAGTGAAGTTAGAAGAAACTTAATTTATTGTATGTAATTAAAAATTTAAGTAAAGATCAGACATCTTTTATAGATGTTACCGACAATTGTTTATGAAGCATTGAAAAGTTGATACCTTTCATCAAAAATTGCCCATATAGCAGAGTACCTGAAACCAGTTAATTTGTTTTGTAGGGAAAAGTGCAAAACTGTATTTAAATCTTTCTGTTACTTAACCATAAATGCCTTAAATGTCTCCTAAGATAGGGGATGAGTGAGGAGTAAGCTCACAGTTTGTTTCCACAGGTCACAGAGCTGTGTCATATATGCAATCAGTTCTTGCAGAGGCTGTATGTCCCAGAATTTTGCCCACCATCCTAGAGATGGGAAGGGGGAATGAACACATTCCTAAGTCCTAGGTACATGTCATAAAGAGTTCAGAGATCACAGAGCTGCACTGCAAGCTGATTTCTCAAGTCAACCTGATGGAAAAAGAAAAAAAAGAGTAAATTCCTTAGCAGATTTCTTTCATAATCAATGAGATTTCTTTAATTCTTAAAGTGAATTAAAAGAAGAAAAGTTTTATAGCTGAGACAGGAGTGTCCAGTGAATTAAACAAATTGATTAATTGAATTAATTATAGCAAGTCAATCACGCTAATAATAATTAATGATTATTGATTAGTAGTCACATTTTTCCACACGATCATTAATATAATGTTTGTGTGAGTTTTATTTATTTCAGTCTTAATGACAGCAAAGAAAAGAAGCTGAGCTATGTGCCATGGACAACCCAGAGGGATCCATAAGAGCAGGAACTGGAAATAAAACAATTCCAAATTTGAAGATGGAGACACATCATAAATTCCCATGTGGTGGTGGTATTTTAAAACTGAAAATGAGCAGTTATACTAACCTATGTTGTTTTTGTCTTTCATCTGTGACTAACTTGTTGTCATTGTGTTCCATTGAACATATATAACTCTATTTAGAGGTAGTCTCAAGTATTGATTGGATTATTATCCTAAATATACGTAAAACCTAGGGCAGTAATAGCCTAACAGAGGATGAACAGTTAACTATATTCATGATCACCCTGTAGTTTGTTTTTCTTTGGTAGAAACCAAAGTATCCTCTACTTAGCTACTAGCTGATATAAGGCAAAAGTTAAAGGGCCTAAAATAGGCAGGTATATGTCTGATAAAGTCTATGTTGCATTTTTGCTCATACTGTCTGTTTTCTTTAGACGTGCCTAGGTGATAGCCCAAGATGGGATTACATGTTGATGGAAGGACAGATGGCGGAATCCTGACGTCTTTTTATCCAGAACCAAGAGATCCTGGGAACAGAGCTAACTGAGACGCAAGAGACGTCCAGTCGGAGCCAACCCAGATGTATCCAGGATGTATCCAGGAGGGACAAGTGGGCAAAGCCCCAAAGTGATTTGTCAGCTGCATCCGAAGTACATCACACCAGGTTCAACATGACGTATTGAGGTCGCAGACATGAAGACATGATGCCAAAGCACCACTCGCTAATTCGAGTTGCCAAGTGTCTGACAATCAAGGAAGCCATTACTTTAAGTTGGAGGACCAAAGAAACAGTTTAACTAGAGACACGTTTCCAGAAAGTCTATGACAAAACGATTTTTCTATCTACAGTGGTCATATAACAATATGCATTCTATGACCTGGCGGGTTTATTACTAATACAAGTAAAGTAACATACTTGAAGTGAAGTAAACTAACGATAGAGTTTGTGCGTACGTGTACGTCTACGTGTCGTAAAAGTACACACTAAGTTGTGATTCATTTATTAAAAGGTAAAACTTGCGTTCCCCAATCTACAATGATTTGTAACATTTAGCCCTTAATTGCATTTCAGCTTAATCAACCTTCTATGATGAAGTTGTTACTCTGAAAAGGGGGGATTGGTCATACTTGTTGTAGGTCCCAAAAATTAATCACTATGTTTAATAGAATGATAGCATGATGTCTCCGCCATGTTGTATGTTCTAAATAGACCACAATGTATTCTAAAGTTTCATCTCTACAAAAAGTACCAGTCTGAGAGAATAATTCTTGTCTCCTTAGATATTTATGGCTGTTAAATAAGACAGATAAGAGGGCTAGTTAGCCAGTCTTGTGAATGTTATTCTGACTAAAAATTAATTACCTAGACTAGACACAGAGAGATTCACACGTCTGTGTGAAAGAGACCTCCATGTTATTCTTATCTCTCAAATAAATTTGGATGTCTAGGTAGGCTCCAAGATGTCAATGAGAATCCAGGTTTTAATTACTTATATATGTCAAAAATAATCCCTGAATTTTTAATTATGGCTCCATATGTCAAGTGTGGAATGTAGGTCTGAGACCAGTTATTGACAGTTAACCTTTAATGGTAAAGATGCTAATTGCTTATGCAATAGCACCCCCTAGCATATGGGTAGTTAACCTTACACCGACAGGAAAGGCATTATGGGTGATATGCTCGATGCATTCTATTATAGTGATGTCATGTCATTACCATATGTACATGCACAACCTACATTCATTGGGGAATTCCAATTTAAGAGGGTGATTCTAATTAATTAAAAAGTCTGTTAAACCAGATGTTAGGGGCTGTAGAGAACACACAAAGACACAGGAAAGATGGAAACAAGGTGGAAAAGCCATGTGAGATCCCAGCAAACCGGACTGATCACACAGTACCAGACCAATGGCTATCCATGATGATGAGATTGACCGTTCAGCGATCCTAAGAGTAGAAGCGAGGTTCTTACATAGACTTGGTAAGAGACACAAAAATGGTGTTCCATTTAATTAAGAACAATTTGGATAATGTGGATGGAATTATACCATTTAGATTGGCAAATAAATAAATTAAATAAAGTAATAAATTATCTCCATATTGAGATTATAGTTTTAGGATATTGTGAGATTTCCTTTTACCTGCAGAAGAATCAGGACTCATAGGGGGACATTTACTAATCTAGTCTATTCTGGGTATGCTTATAGACCAGCGTATGTGGTAGTCTCCTGTCTATTGTGCTCCTAATTTATCAAAGGTCTCACAGCCCATATTCTGTGCTCAGACTTCAGGGTCTACAGCTTAAACTGCATTTAGACCTGCTCCAACATGGTCTGACATTTTAGCTTATTTTGGGCAGATGCGACTTGTCGCACAAAAGTTGCACTTGATAAATTCAGCACCAATGCATTTTCCAATGCATTTTTGTCTAAAATAGACTTGCATGCATCATGTTCTAAAAATCCTCTTCAGCAAAAGTCGCAGAAAAGTCGCACATATTTAGACTGCGACTTTCTGTGCGACAAATTTAGACAAGAAAAACCAGTCTAAATCCTTTGATCCTTAATAATGTTACCAAAGTCATGTATAGAAAAATAGCCCAGAATGGGGTGGAAGTATTCTTCCATGATTATATCCTTAGATGGATTTGCCCATTCTTGGAGTCATGTGATTTGTAGTTGGTTAGAAGGGGGCGGGTAGTGTATTTAGCATTCCATATTAAGATGTCTATGATTATATTGCCCATCTTGATATCATAAGGTTTCTTCTGAAAACAGTGATATGTAACCTTTTTTCTTATATGATATTCCTAACCTAGTAGCTTTTGTTTTATTGTAACAAGTTACTTACTACTCACATGCACTGTTCTACTATATATAGTCAATTAACAAGCTTGTAATGTTTACTAATATATCTAATTGATATGCATTTGCATATATCATTGTGTTTATTCCTCATTTATGTTTATAATCTTATCACCAATAAATCTGCATACTTTATAATACCTGTGTATTTTTGTATATTGCAAAACTACATCCTTAAAGGGGTACTCCGCCCTTAGACATCTTATCCCCTATCCAAAGGATAGGGGATAAGATGTCAGATCACCGCTGTCCCGCTGCTGGCGAGCCCCGGGAACGCCGCTGCGGCACTGCGCTATCATTACTGCACAGAGCGAGTTTGCTCTGCACGTAATGACGGGCAATATAGGGGCCGGAGCATCGTTACGTCACGGCTCCGCCCCTCATGACGTCATGGCCTGCCCCCCTCAATGCAAGTCTATGGGAGGGGCATGGCGGTCATCATGCCCCCTGCCATAGACTTGCATTAAGGGGACAGGCCGTGATGTCAGGAGTGGCGGAGCCATGACGTCACGCTGCTCCGTCCCCTGTATCGCCCGTCATTACGCACAGAGCGAACTCGCTCTGTGCAGCAATGATAGCGCAGTGCTGCAGTGGCAATCCTGGGGCTCGCCAGCAGTGGGACCGCAGCGATCTGACATCTTATCCCCTATCCTTTGGATAGGGGATAAGATGTCAAGGGGCGGAGTACCCTTTTAAGCGGTAATGTCATCCCGTCATAAAAAGAACTTGTTGATATCTGAGGAAATATTCGGACTCAGATGTGAATTCAAGATAGGAAAAAGGGGAGGACAGCGCCTCGTGTAATTCCGTGAGACAAATGAGTCCCTAGGTACTAGGGTGGAATTGTGCTCACCGTAGGCGAACCTTGGGTTCATGCATATAACCCCTCCGTGTTGGGGTACAGATGTGTGATCTGGAGCTGCAGCCCGCTGATCCGGCCGGTGTCCTCGGAGGGGTCGGCAATTGCAGTAGGGGTATATTGGAAGAAAAAAGGCTTGCGATGGCACTGCTCGATCAGGTAAAATTCACAGGAGTCCAGATGTAAAGGGTATCAAGTTTTATTGACACGAAATGCAAAAGGACAATATATTATGTAAAACAAGACGCGTTTTGGGAGTAAGCTCTCCCTTTGTCAATTTTGTGAAAATGGTTGTCTGATCTGGTGGGGTCAGAGGTGGGGTTAAATACAGTTAAATTTGGCGCCAGAGGCAAGGTCAAAGTTCACATGGGTGGTCGTATTGGGTGGGCATCATGAGGGTTAATGTAGATCTTTTACAGAATATTTGTAATTGAAATATACGTTTTAATGTGAGTCCGGGAGTAGGCATATATTCAGAATGAATGTATGAAAAAGATGAAGAAATGTACATAGTTGTCACGATTCGGCTTACAGGTAGTGGATCCTCTGTGTCAGCGAGGGATTGGCGTGGACCGTGCTGGTGGACCGGTTCTAAGAGGCTACTGGTGTTCACCAGAGCCCGCCGCAAAGCGGGATGGTCTTGCTGTAGCAGTAGCAACCAGGTCGTATCCACTAGGAACGGCTCAACCTCGCTGACTGCTGAGAAGGCGTGGGACAGAAGGACTAGGCAGAGGCAAGGTCAGACGTAGCAGAAGGTCGGGGCAGGCGGCAAGGTTCGTAGTCAAGATGGATAGCAGAAGTTCAGGTAACACAGGCTTGGACAACACTAAACGCTTTCACTGGCACAAGGCAACAAGATCCGGCAAGGGAGTGCAGGGGCAGTGAGCAGATATAGTCTGGGAGCAGATGGAAGCCAATTAAGCTAATTGGGCCAGGCACCAATCATTGGTGCACTGGCCCTTTAAGTCTCAGAGAGCTGGCGCGCGCGCGCCCTAGAGAGCGGAGCCGCGCGCGCCAGCACATGACAGCAGGGGACCGGGACGGGTAAGTGACTTGGGATGTGATTCGCGAGCGGGCGCGTCCCGCTGTGCGAATCGCATCCCCGACGGCCATGTCAGTGCAGCGCTCCCGGTCAGCGGGAGTGACCGGGGCGCTGCAGGGAGAGAGACGCCGTGAGCGCTCCGGGGAGGAGCAGGGACCCGGAGCGCTCGGCGTAACAGTACCCCCCCCCTTAGGTCTCCCCCTTTTTTTGTCCGACAACTGATTAACCTGGGACGAGGACACCGGGAGTGAATGGAGGGTTTCCTCAAAGGCAGGCAGTACAGCAGGAGTGGGAATGGGGAGGGAGGGCAGAGGGTGAAGCTTGGCACGGGGCAGGGTAACACAAGGACGGGGGCCATGAGGAGGCACTGAGGCTTGCCTGACGGGAGTGGGAGGGGGGGAGAGGCAGGAATCTCTCGTGCGGCCAGCACATCCTTGATGCGACTGGATAGGCCTTTTTTAAAGGTCGCGCAGAGAGCCTCGTTATTCCATGATAATTCGGAAGCAAGAGTACGAAATTGGATGGCGTACTCGCCCACTGAAGAATTACCCTGGACCAGGTTCAGCAGGGCAGTCTCGGCAGAAGAAGCTCGGGCTGGCTCCTCGAAGACACTACGGACCTCAGCGAAGAAGGACTGGACTGTGGCTGTGGCAGGATCATTGCGGTCCCAGAGCGGTGTGGCCCAAGACAAGGCCTTTCCTGAAAGAAGGCTTACTACGAACGCCACCTTAGACCGTTCTGTAGGAAACAAGTCCGACAACATCTCCATATGCAGGGAACACTGAGACAGAAATCCACGGCAGAGTCTAGAGTCCCCATCAAATTTGTCCGGCAGGGACAAGCGGAGGCTAGGAGCGGCCACTCGCTGCGGAGGAGGTGCAGGAGCTGGCGGAGGAGATGGTTGCTGCTGTAGCAGAGGCAGAAGTTGCTGTAACATGGCGGTCAACTGCGACAGCTGCTGTCCTTGTTGGGCAATCTGCTGCGATTGCTGAGCGACCACCGTGGGAAGGTCAGCAAGACTTGGCAGCGGCACCTCAGCGGGATCCATGGCCGGATCTACTGTCACGATTCGGCTTACAGGTAGTGGATCCTCTGTGTCAGCGAGGGATTGGCGTGGACCGTGCTGGTGGACCGGTTCTAAGAGGCTACTGGTGTTCACCAGAGCCCGCCGCAAAGCGGGATGGTCTTGCTGTAGCAGTAGCAACCAGGTCGTATCCACTAGGAACGGCTCAACCTCGCTGACTGCTGAGAAGGCGTGGGACAGAAGGACTAGGCAGAGGCAAGGTCAGACGTAGCAGAAGGTCGGGGCAGGCGGCAAGGTTCGTAGTCAAGATGGATAGCAGAAGTTCAGGTAACACAGGCTTGGACAACACTAAACGCTTTCACTGGCACAAGGCAACAAGATCCGGCAAGGGAGTGCAGGGGCAGTGAGCAGATATAGTCTGGGAGCAGATGGAAGCCAATTAAGCTAATTGGGCCAGGCACCAATCATTGGTGCACTGGCCCTTTAAGTCTCAGAGAGCTGGCGCGCGCGCGCCCTAGAGAGCGGAGCCGCGCGCGCCAGCACATGACAGCAGGGGACCGGGACGGGTAAGTGACTTGGGATGCGATTCGCGAGCGGGCTCGTCCCGCTGTGCGAATCGCATCCCCGACGGCCATGTCAGTGCAGCGCTCCCGGTCAGCGGGAGTGACCGGGGCGCTGCAGGGAGAGAGACGCCGTGAGCGCTCCGGGGAGGAGCAGGGACCCGGAGCGCTCGGTGTAACAATAGTGTAAAAAATTCCCACAGGGGTCCTTAATTTTTAGAGCGAGGCTTGGTTTTTCTTGGATAGCAGTGGTGGTCAAGGTTTGCATTTCAAAAGGAGCCGCCTTTCATCCCTACAGGAGGCGACCAATAGGAATACCGAGTTAAGGTGACGTATAAATCTCTCAGGTACAGAGTATGCCCGCTAGTTCAGTTCAAAAGTTCGGTAGCCAATCAGACTGAGTTGTTGAAGTGACGTCATCTAGTGCGGTATGCACTGTCTGCCTTGCGAAACGCCGACCAATCAGAGGGCTTACTGGGTGGGCATATAGCCAATCAGTAGATGTTCCAAGCCGTAATAGAGGAGATGCCCGCGGTAGCTGATGTTTTTGAATGGGGATTTAACGTTGTCACTGATAGGTTAAAAGTGCATCAACCTGTAACCAATCATGATTAGACTTTGCTTGTGATCGTAATGCATAGGATGAATAGAGGTGATGTAGGCACGTCAGTGATAGGAGATTGCTGGATAGGTATTGGGCCAATCAGGGTGTCGGAATTCCGCAGTACTATTTCTGGTCACTGGTATGTGTCACGATGCCGGCTGGCAGGTAGTGGATCCTCTGTGCCAGAGAGGGATTGGCGTGGACCGTGCTAGTGGATCGGTTCTAAGTCACTACTGGTTTTCACCAGAGCCCGCCGCAAAGCGGGATGGTCTTGCTGCGGCGGTAGTGACCAGGTCGTATCCACTAGCAACGGCTCAACCTCTCTGGCTGCTGAAGATAGGCGCGGTACAAGGGAGTAGACAGAAGCAAGGTCGGACGTAGCAGAAGGTCGGGGCAGGCAGCAAGGATCGTAGTCAGGGGCAACGGCAGGAGGTCTGGAACACAGGCTAGGAACATACAAGGAAACGCTTTCACTGGCACGATGGCAACAAGATCCGGCAAGGAAGTGCAGGGGAAGTGAGGTGATATAGGGAAGTGCACAGGTGATAACACTAATTGGAACCACTGCGCCAATCAGCGGCGCAGTGGCCCTTTAAATCGCAAAGACCCGGCGCGCGCGCGCCCTAGGGAGCGGGGCCGCGCGCGCCGGGACAGGACTGACGGAGAGCGAGTCAGGTACGGGAGCCGGGGTGCGCATCGCGAGCGGGCGCTACCCGCATCGCGAATCGCATCCCGGCTGGAGGCGGTATCGCAGCGCCCCGGGTCAGTGGATCTGACCGGAGCGCTGCAGTGAGGAGAGTGTAGCGAGCGCTCCGGGGAGGAGCGGGGACCCGGAGCGCTCGGCGTAACAGTACCCCCCCCCTTGGGTCTCCCCCTCTTCTTAGAGCCTGAGAACCTGAGGAGCAGACTTTTGTCTAGGATGTTGTCCTCAGGTTCCCAGGATCTCTCTTCTGGACCACAACCCTCCCAATCCACTAAAAAAAAGGTTTTCCCTCTGACCTTTTTAGATGCCAGAATCTCTTTGACGGAGAAGATGTCCGAGGAGCCGGAAACAGGAGTGGGAGGAACAGATTTGGGAGAGAAACGGTTAATGATAAGTGGTTTAAGAAGAGAAACGTGAAAGGCATTAGGAATACGAAGAGAAGGAGGAAGAAGAAGTTTGTAAGAGACAGGATTAATCTGGCACAAAATTTTGAAAGGACCAAGATAGCGTGGTCCCAACTTATAGCTAGGGACACGGAAGCGGACATATTTAGCGGAGAGCCATACCTTGTCTCCAGGGGAAAAAATGGGAGGAGCTCTTCTTTTCTTATCCGCGAACTTCTTCATGCGTGATGAAGCCTGTAAGAGAGAATTTTGGGTCTCTCTCCATATGATGGAAAGATCACGAGAAATTTCATCCACAGCGGGCAGACCAGAGGGCAAGGGGGTAGGGAGGGGGGGAAGAGGGTGACGGCCGTACACCACGAAAAATGGGGATTTGGAGGAAGATTCAGAAACTCTGAAGTTATACGAGAATTCGGCCCATGGTAGAAGATCTGCCCAGTCATCCTGGCGGGAGGAAACAAAATGTCGTAAATAATCACCCAAGACCTGGTTAATTCTTTCTACTTGTCCATTGGATTGAGGATGATATGCAGAAGAAAAATTTAATTTAATCTTGAGTTGTTTACAGAGAGCCCTCCAGAATTTAGACACGAATTGGACGCCTCTATCCGAGACGATCTGTGTGGGCAACCCGTGAAGACGAAAAATGTGTACAAAAAATTGTTTAGCCAACTGAGGCGCTGAAGGAAGACCAGGAAGAGGGATGAAATGTGCCATTTTGGAGAATCGATCAACGACCACCCAAATAACAGTGTTGCCATGGGATGGGGGTAAGTCAGTAATAAAATCCATACCAATCAGAGACCAAGGCTGTTCGGGGACAGGCAGAGGATGAAGAAAACCAGCGGGCTTCTGGCGAGGAGTCTTATCCCGGGCACAGATAGTGCAGGCTCGCACAAAGTCCACAACATCCGTCTCCAGAGTCGGCCACCAATAGTAGCGAGAGATGAGTTGCACAGATTTCTTGATGCCCGCATGACCTGCGAGATGGGAAGAGTGGCCCCATTTGAGGATTCCGAGGCGTTGGCGTGGAGAAACAAAGGTCTTCCCTGGAGGAGTCTGCCTGATGGAGGCTGGAGAAGTGGAAATCAGGCAGTCAGGAGGAATGATGTGTTGCGGAGAGAGTTCAACTTCAGAAGCATCCGAGGAACGAGAGAGAGCATCGGCCCTAATGTTCTTATCGGCAGGCCGAAAGTGAATTTCAAAATTAAATCGGGCAAAGAACAGAGACCACCTGGCCTGGCGAGGATTCAGCCGTTGGGCAGACTGGAGGTAGGAGAGGTTCTTGTGATCGGTGTAAATAATAACTGGAAATCTTGATCCCTCCAGCAGATGCCTCCATTCCTCAAGTGCTAATTTAATGGCTAGAAGCTCTCGATCCCCGATGGAGTAGTTTCTCTCCGCCGGAGAGAAGGTCCTAGAAAAAAAACCACAAGTAACAGCATGCCCGGAAGAATTTTTTTGTAGAAGGACAGCTCCAGCTCCCACAGAGGAGGCATCAACCTCCAATAGGAAGGGTTTAGATGGGTCAGGTCTGGAGAGCACGGGAGCCGAAGAAAAGGCAGACTTGAGCCGTTTAAAGGCGTCTTCCGCTTGAGGAGGCCAAGACTTGGGATCGGCATTTTTTTGGGTTAAAGCCACGATAGGAGCCACAACGGTAGAAAAATGTGGAATAAATTGTCTGTAATAATTGGCGAACCCCAAAAAACGTTGGATAGCACGGAGTCCGGAGGGGCGTGGCCAATCTAAGACGGCAGAGAGTTTGTCTGGATCCATTTGTAGTCCCTGGCCAGAGACCAAGTATCCTAGGAAAGGAAGAGATTGGCATTCAAACAGACATTTCTCTATTTTGGCATAGAGTTGATTGTCACGAAGTCTCTGAAGAACCATACGGACATGCTGGCGGTGTTCTTCTAGATTGGCAGAAAAAATCAGGATATCGTCCAGATATACAACAACACAGGAGTATAAAAGATCACGAAAAATTTCATTAACAAAGTCTTGGAAGACGGCAGGGGCGTTGCACAGGCCAAAGGGCATGACCAGATACTCAAAGTGTCCATCTCTGGTGTTAAATGCCGTTTTCCATTCATCCCCCTCTCTGATGCGGATGAGATTATAAGCACCTCTTAAGTCCAGTTTGGTAAAGATGTGGGCACCTTGGAGGCGATCAAAGAGTTCAGAGATGAGAGGTAGGGGGTAGCGGTTCTTAACCGTGATTTTATTAAGACCGCGGTAGTCAATGCAAGGGCGTAGAGAGCCATCTTTTTTGGACACAAAGAAAAATCCGGCTCCGGCAGGAGAGGAGGATTTACGGATAAAGCCCTTTTTTAAATTTTCCTGGACGTATTCAGACATGGCAAGAGTCTCTGGGGCGGACAGAGGATAAATTCTGCCCCGGGGTGGAGTAGTGCCCGGGAGGAGGTCGATAGGACAATCATAAGGCCTGTGAGGAGGTAGAGTCTCAGCTTGTTTTTTGCAAAAAACATCCGCAAAGTCCATATAGGCCTTAGGGAGACCGGTTACGGGAGGAACCACAGAGTCACGGCAAGGGTTACTGGGAACCGGTTTTAGGCAGTCCTTGGAACAAGAGGGCCCCCAACTCTTGATCTCCCCAGTGGACCAATCCAGGGTTGGGGAGTGAAGTTGAAGCCAGGGAAGTCCAAGGAGAATTTCAGAAGTGCAATTGGGAAGGACCAAAAGTTCAATCCTCTCGTGATGAGGTCCGATGTGCATTAGAAGGGGCTCCGTGCGGAAACGTATGGTACAGTCCAATCTTTCATTGTTTACACAATTGATGTAGAGGGGTCTGGCGAGACTGGTCACCGGGATGTTGAACCTGTTGACGAGAGAGGCCAAAATAAAATTTCCTGCAGATCCGGAGTCCAAGAAGGCCACAGCAGAGAAGGAGAAGGCAGATGCAGACATCCGCACAGGCACAGTAAGACGTGGAGAAGCAGAGTAGACATCAAGGACTGTCTCACCTTTGTGCGGAGTCAGCGTACGTCTTTCCAGGCGGGGAGGACGGATAGGACAATCCTTCAGGAAGTGTTCGGTACTAGCACAGTACAGGCAGAGATTCTCCATGCGGCGTCGTGTCCTCTCTTGAGGTGTCAGGCGAGACCGGTCGACCTGCATAGCCTCCACGGCGGGAGGCACAGGAACAGATTGCAGGGGACCAGAGGAGAGAGGAGCCGGGGAGAAGAAACGCCTCGTGCGAACAGAGTCCATATCCTGGCGGAGCTCCTGACGCCTTTCGGAAAAACGCATGTCAATGCGAGTGGCTAGGTGAATGAGTTCATGTAGATTAGCAGGGATTTCTCGTGCGGCCAGAACATCTTTAATGTTGCTGGATAGGCCTTTTTTAAAGGTCGCGCAGAGGGCCTCATTATTCCAGGATAATTCTGAAGCAAGAGTACGGAATTGTACGGCATACTCGCCAACGGAAGAATTACCCTGGACCAGGTTCAACAGGGCAGTCTCAGCAGAAGAGGCTCGGGCAGGTTCCTCAAAGACACTTCGAATTTCCGAGAAGAAGGAGTGTACAGAAGCAGTGACGGGGTCATTGCGGTCCCAGAGCGGTGTGGCCCAAGACAGGGCTTTTCCAGACAGAAGGCTGACTACGAAAGCCACCTTAGACCTTTCAGTGGGAAACTGGTCCGACATCATCTCCAGGTGCAGGGAACATTGGGAAAGAAAGCCACGGCAAAACTTAGAGTCCCCATCAAATTTATCCGGCAAGGATAGTCGTAGACCAGAAGCGGCCACTCGCTGCGGAGGAGATGCAGGAGCTGGCGGAGGAGATGATTGCTGAAGCTGTGGTAGTAACTGCTGAAGCATAACGGTCAGTTGAGACAGCTGTTGGCCTTGTTGCGCTATCTGTTGCGACTGCTGGGCGACCACCGTAGTGAGGTCAGCGACAACTGGCAGAGGAACTTCAGCGGGATCCATGGCCGGATCTACTGTCACGATGCCGGCTGGCAGGTAGTGGATCCTCTGTGCCAGAGAGGGATTGGCGTGGACCGTGCTAGTGGATCGGTTCTAAGTCACTACTGGTTTTCACCAGAGCCCGCCGCAAAGCGGGATGGTCTTGCTGCGGCGGTAGTGACCAGGTCGTATCCACTAGCAACGGCTCAACCTCTCTGGCTGCTGAAGATAGGCGCGGTACAAGGGAGTAGACAGAAGCAAGGTCGGACGTAGCAGAAGGTCGGGGCAGGCAGCAAGGATCGTAGTCAGGGGCAACGGCAGGAGGTCTGGAACACAGGCTAGGAACATACAAGGAAACGCTTTCACTGGCACGATGGCAACAAGATCCGGCAAGGAAGTGCAGGGGAAGTGAGGTGATATAGGGAAGTGCACAGGTGATAACACTAATTGGAACCACTGCGCCAATCAGCGGCGCAGTGGCCCTTTAAATCGCAAAGACCCGGCGCGCGCGCGCCCTAGGGAGCGGGGCCGCGCGCGCCGGGACAGGACTGACGGAGAGCGAGTCAGGTACGGGAGCCGGGGTGCGCATCGCGAGCGGGCGCTACCCGCATCGCGAATCGCATCCCGGCTGGAGGCGGTATCGCAGCGCCCCGGGTCAGTGGATCTGACCGGAGCGCTGCAGTGAGGAGAGTGTAGCGAGCGCTCCGGGGAGGAGCGGGGACCCGGAGCGCTCGGCGTAACAGTATGTGGTTACGTATAACGAATATGAATGGTTAAGAGGTGATGTGATACTGGCCAATCAAGTGGGCGCCTACTTGGATGGCGGCACGACTATGTAGTGTTCTCCATACATTCATTTAACCCTTGAGGGGGTTAATGTTTTGAGTTTGAAGATCCAAAAATTCTTTCTCCTACACAATTGTGTATAGCGGTGGTTTACTGTTACCGGGATCTGTTCAATGGGGGTCACTGTGAATACGGAGAAGTTGCAGTCGTGCATGATGGAAGCATGCCGTGATACACTGTGTAGCTGGTACCCCGTTTTGACGTTAAACCGATGTTTGTTTAGTCTTGTGCTTAGTGATTGGGTGGTACGTCCGATGTATTGGAGACCGCATGAACACTGGAGGAGATATATGACGAAGGATGATTTGCAGGTGAGTAGATTTTTTGTTTGGTATGATGCTCCTGTAATTCTGGAAGTGTATGTCTTGCACTGTTATTTTTAAATAGTGGAACAACATTTACAAGAGGAGCTGCCGCATTTGTATGAGCCCACCAGACCTTTGTTGTCTCTTTTTTTGGATTTTTTAGTTTGCCTGGGGCGAGGATGTTCTTTAAGGATTTGACAAAGGGAGAGCTTACTCCCCAAACGTGTCTTGTTTTATGTAATATGTTGTCCTTTTGTATTTCGTGTCAATAAAACTTGATACTCTTTACATCTGAACTCCTGTGAATTTTACCCGATCGAGCAGTGCCTTTTTTCTTCCAATATACCCCTACTGCAATTGCCAACCCCTTCGAGGACACCGGCCGGATCAGCGGGCTGCAGCTCCAGATCGCACATCTGTACCAAAACACGGAGGGGTTATATGCATGAACCCAAGGTTCACCTAAGGTGAGCACAATTCCACCCTAGTACTTAGGGACTCATTTGTCTCACGGAATTACACGAGGTGCTGTCCCCACCTTTTTCCTATCTTGTATTCCTCTAGCACTTCTGGTCCGGTTGCCACTGATGACGACCGACGGAGTCAAGTGTCAGTGTATTTCCGCGCCAACATGGATTTGAAAACAACTCGTCTCACAAAAAAAGATCTCCTCCTCAAGAATCTGGTACATCACCAGCAGGACTCTAACATAACTGTACCAACACCCCAAGGTAACCATGAAACTTATGCAAATGATTTAAAAAAATGTGGGATTTATTTTTTTAACTTGAAACCTTGTCCAAGACTGAGATACAACACCAACTCGATGCATTCTTTCTGAACACTTATTTATCCGAGAAAATCCTGCCTAGAGGTTGGAGAATAAGAACTGCTCCCTCCTTCTATGATGATACAGACATGCTTAAGCGTTGGGATGCAGCACTGCATGAATGCTCCTGCACTCTTATGAATATACTAATTGATAAAAGTTATGCTTTAGTTTCCAATGTATCTGATAAAATTGATGAATGTATTTTCACTTTGTCTGATCTGAAAAACCTGGGACAAAAACACGACCAACAAAATACACAAATATGAAAAAGAGGTGGCCACCAAAAAATGTAAAAAATTAAACAGAGATAGATCTGATTACAAAAATAACAATATCAAATACTGGCTCACAAACAACTCAAATCTGGCTGCCCCATCCCCGGGCAAATCACGTTACACCCATCCCAAAACACGGGACCCCACAACCATACGCCCCCATAAAAATACCCACGCAACTATAAACCAATACCAGCACCCAGAAGACTATTAACGAAACCTATATCACCTACAAAACAACAGAGCAAAACGCCCCCAAAAGGATCCACAACAACTGAACCCATTCCAGAGAAACTACTCGAATACATCAAGGACACAAAATCCTAGTTACCATCAGGACGGTTCCAAACACCTACTACCCCCGATGAACAATTGTTCGATGTCTCATCACAATACACAGCAGCCTGACACGCATACAGGAAACAACGAATCATGATATCTCCACAGGCAACTTCTACACAACTTGAGACTACTCGAAACCTCAGCCCGCAAATACTGAAGATTCCCTTCTCCCACAGAACAATACTATCCTAACAATCTTTTTTAGGACTTCCCCCAATCCTGAACCGTGCTCCAGATCCCCCACTATACTCAATAGAGAAAATACACATTGCAGCACCCATCTGCCCACAAAGAATAAAAAGAAAAGAAAGAGAGGAAGAAGGGGAGGAAGAAACAAGAAAGAAACCGTTCCACCACAACAAGTACAAGAAAACACCACAGAAGTAGATTCCGAGAAAGACAAAAAATCTGAGATTACGCTGGACACCATAAAAATATTCAACCTGTCAAAAAGAGTATTAAACCCGACTGAAATCAGCGTGTTAGCCAAAGGACTCTCGTTCTGCCCATCAAACAAATCAAATGATTTCGACCTCTTCCTCGACCTCAACACCTTTACACGAAAACTCACATAAAAAATATATTTTAACCTTCTGAAGATATCTTCAAATAAAGATCAGGAAGGCGAAGTCAGGAAACCCAATTACACCGTATTACTGGAACCACCACCAGTAAGCACCAGCTTAAAACCAAGATCCATCTTCTACCCAACACCGAGGAAATTTAATCGACACTTTCATGGCCGGAGTGGCCACAGATTTTGAAAAACTTACCTCCAAAAACAATAAATACAAAAAACAATCTCAGTAAAACACAACATTCAGCTACAAAAAATCTAGCGGAAGACACAAATATAATCATAAAATCAGCAGATAAAGGAGGAGGAATAGTAATCCTGGACCGTGAAGATTACATCTATACCTGTACGCCCTGCCCCCAGTCCAGGTATATAACGCAGGGTCACAACGTGACCTCGAGTCATAGTGGGTCAGTCCCGGTGGCTAATGAAAGCTGGGACCCTGGGCTAATAGCGTGCAGCACAGATCGTTGTGGCACGTGCTATTAACCCTTTAGACGCGGCGTTCAAAGTTAATGGACGTGCCTAAAGTAGAAAGTAAAAGCTTCCCGGCAGCTCACTCGGGCTGATCAGGACCATCGCGGTGAAATCGCAATGTCCCGTTCAATATTATCTTATATATTGTTGAAATCATCATCTTTCTTTGCACATCTAATAAATCTATCAATACATGATCTTGTACATTCAACCTCTCTTTTTCTTTCGTGTATTTTGTAGCGTGTTTAATTTGCATATATCTAATTTATTTTTATTTTTTGTGTACCACACTCTTTTTGTAATTCTTCAAACCTAATTAATCCCCCGTTGTGAAAAAACTGATTCACATATTTAAATCCCCTCTTAACCCAATACCCATATTCCTCCATTTTATTAAACTCAACTAAATTTCTATTCGCCCATAGTGGTTAAAATTTTACACTACCTTCTATCTCAATAATTTTTTTTTTTACCTTTTTCCAAATAATCTTTATTTGAGTGATTAATTCATCCCTTCCTGTTTCTTTATTTAATTCTAACCATTCAAATATATGTTTAGTTTTTAATTTATACCTAAATTTCAAGTGATCAAGCAATGTGTTCCCATACACCCCTGTGAGTTGTGAAATTTGAGAGGCTAAATAGTATCCCCTAAAGTTTGGCATCCACATAACCTCCCTCCTTTCTAGGGATCGTCAATACCTCTGTTACGCCGAGCGCTCCGGGTCCCCGCTCCTCCCCGGAGCGCTCGCTACACTCTCGTTTCTGCAGCGCCCCGGTCAGATCCACTGACCGGGTGCGCTGCGATACCGCCTCCAGCCGGGATGCGATTCGCGATGCGGGTGGCGCCCGCTCGCGATGCGCACCCCGGCTCCCGTACCTGACTCGCTCTCCGTCGGTCCTGTCCCGGCGCGCGCGGCCCCGCTCCCTAGGGCGCGCGCGCGTCGGGTCTCTGCGATTTAAAGGGCCACTGCGCCGCTGATTGGCGCAGTGGTTCTAATCAGTGTTTTCACCTGTGCACTCCATATTTATACCTCACTTCCCCTGCACTCCCTCGCCGGATCTTGTTGCCATTGTGCCAGTGAAAGCGTTCCCTTGTGTGTTCCTAGCCTGTGTTCCAGACCTCCTGCCGTTGCCCCTGACTACGATCCTTGCTGCCTGCCCCGACCTTCTGCTACGTCCGACCTTGCTTCTGTCTACTCCCTTGTACCGCGCCTATCTTCAGCAGCCAGAGAGGTTGAGCCGTTGCTAGTGGATACGACCTGGTCACTACCGCCGCAGCAAGACCATCCCGCTTTGCGGCGGGCTCTGGTGAAAATCAGTAGTGATTTAGAACCGGTCCACTAGCACGGTCCACGCCAATCCCTCTCTGGCACAGAGGATCCACCTCCTGCCAGCCGGCATCGTGACAGTAGATCCGGCCATGGATCCCGCTGAAGTACCTCTGCCAGATGTCGCTGACCTCACTACGGTGGTCGCCCAACACTCACAACAGATAGCGCAACAAGGCCACGAGCTGTCTCAACTGACCGTGATGCTACAGCAGCTACTACCACAGCTTCAGCAATCATCTCCTCCGCCAGCTCCTGCACCTCCTCCGCAGCGAGTGGCCGCCTCAGGCCTACGACTATCCTTGCCGGATAAATTTGATGGGGACTCTAAGTTTTGCCGTGGCTTTCTTTCACAATGTTCCCTGCACTTGGAGATGATGTCGGACCAGTTTCCTACTGAAAGGTCTAAGGTGGCTTTCGTAGTCAGCCTTCTGTCTGGAAAAGCTCTGTCATGGGCCACACCGCTCTGGGACCGCAATGACCCTGTCACTGCCTCTGTACACTCCTTCTTCTCGGAATTTCGTAGTGTCTTTGAGGAACCTGCCCGAGCCTCTTCTGCTGAGACTGCCCTGTTGAACCTGGTCCAGGGTAATTCTTCCGTTGGCGAGTACGCCGTACAATTCCGTACTCTTGCTTCAGAACTATCCTGGAATAATGAGGCCCTCTGCGCGACCTTTAAAAAAGGCCTATCCAGCAACATTAAAGATGTTCTGGCCGCACGAGAAATCCCTGCTAATCTACATGAACTCATTCATCTTGCCACTCGCATTGACATGCGTTTTTCCGAAAGGCGTCAGGAGCTCCGCCAGGATATGGACTTTGTTCGCACGAGGCGTTTTTTCTCCCCGGCTCCTCTCTCCTCTGGTCCTCTGCAATCCGTTCCTGGGCCTCCCGCTGTGGAGGCTATGCAAGTTGACCGGTCTCGCCTGACACCTCAAGAGAGGACACGACGCCGCATGGAGAATCTCTGCCTGTACTGTGCCAGTACCGAACACTTCCTGAAGGATTGTCCTATCCGTCCTCCCCGCCTGGAAAGACGTACGCTGACTCCGCACAAAGGTGAAACAGTCCTTGAAGTCAACTCCGCTTCTCCACGTCTTACTGTGCCTGTGCGGATATCTGCCTCTACCTTCTCCTTCTCCACTAAGGCCTTCTTGGACTCCGGATCTGCGGGAAACTTTATTTTGGCCTCTCTCATCAACAGGTTCAACATCCCAGTGACCAGTCTCGCCAGACCTCTCTACATCAATTGCGTTAACAATGAAAGATTGGACTGTGCCGTGCGTTACCGCACGGAACCCCTCCTAATGTGCATTGGACCTCACCGCGAAAAAATTGAGTTTTTGGTCCTCTCCAATTGCACTTCCGAAATTCTCCTTGGACTACCCTGGCTTCAACACCATTCCCCAACCCTGGATTGGTCCACTGGGGAGATCAAGAGTTGGGGCCCCTCTTGTTCCAAGGACTGCCTTAAACCGGTTCCCAGTACTCCTTGCCGTGACCCTGTGGTTCCCCCTGTAACCGGTCTTCCTAAGGCCTATATGGACTTTGCGGATGTTTTTTGCAAAAAACAAGCTGAGACTTTACCTCCTCACAGGCCTTATGACTGTCCTATTGACCTCCTCCCGGGCACTACTCCACCCCGGGGCAGAATTTATCCTCTCTCTGTCCCAGAGACTCTTGCTATGTCTGAGTATATCCAGGAAAATTTAAAGAAGGGCTTTATCCGCAAATCTTCCTCTCCTGCCGGAGCCGGATTTTTCTTTGTGTCCAAAAAAGATGGCTCCCTACGTCCTTGCATTGACTACCGCGGTCTTAATAAAATCACTGTAAAAAACCGCTACCCCCTACCTCTCATCTCTGAACTCTTTGATCGCCTCCAAGGTGCCCACATCTTTACCAAACTGGACTTAAGAGGTGCCTATAATCTCATCCGCATCAGAGAGGGGGATGAATGGAAAACGGCATTTAACACTAGAGATGGACACTTTGAGTATCTGGTCATGCCCTTTGGCCTGTGCAACGCCCCTGCCGTCTTCCAAGACTTTGTTAATGAAATCTTTCGTGATCTCTTATATTCCTGTGTTGTTGTATATCTGGACGATATCCTGATTTTTTCTGCCAACTTAGAAGAACACCGCCAGCATGTCCGCATGGTTCTTCAGAGACTTCGTGACAATCAACTTTATGCCAAAATGGAGAAATGTCTGTTTGAATGTCAATCTCTTCCTTTCCTAGGATACTTGGTCTCTGGCCAGGGACTACAAATGGATCCAGACAAACTCTCTGCCGTCTTAGATTGGCCACGCCCCTCCGGACTCCGTGCTATCCAACGTTTTTTGGGGTTCGCCAATTATTACAGACAATTTATTCCACGTTTTTCCACCATTGTGGCTCCTATTGTGGCTTTAACCAAAAAGAATGCCAATCCTAAGTCATGGCCTCCTCAAGCGGAAGACGCCTTTAAACAGCTCAAGTCTGCCTTTTCTTCGGCTCCCGTGCTCTCCAGACCTGACCCATCTAAACCCTTCCTATTGGAGGTTGATGCCTCCTCTGTAGGAGCTGGAGCGGTCCTTCTACAAAAAAATTCTTCCGGGCATGCTGTTACTTGTGGGTTTTTTTCTAGGACCTTCTCTCCGGCTGAGAGGAACTACTCCATCGGGGACCGAGAGCTTCTAGCCATTAAATTAGCACTTGAGGAATGGAGACATCTGTTGGAGGGATCAAGATTTCCCGTTATTATTTACACCGATCACAAGAACCTCTCCTATCTCCAGCCTGCCCAACGGCTGAATCCTCGCCAGGCCAGGTGGTCTCTGTTCTTTGCCCGATTTAATTTTGAAATTCACTTTCGGCCTGCCGATAAGAACATTAGGGCCGATGCTCTCTCTCGTTCCTCGGATGCCTCAGAAGTAGAGCTCTCTCCGCAACACATCATTCCCCCTGACTGCCTGATCTCCACTTCTCCAGCCTCCATCAGGCAAACCCCTCCAGGGAAGACCTTCGTTTCTCCACGCCAACGCCTCGGAATCCTCAAATGGGGTCACTCCTCCCATCTCGCAGGTCATGCGGGTATCAAGAAATCCGTGCAACTCATCTCTCGTTTCTATTGGTGGCCGACTCTGGAGACGGATGTTGTGGATTTTGTGCGAGCCTGCACTGTCTGTGCCCGGGATAAGACTCCTCGCCAGAAGCCCGCTGGCCTTCTTCATCCTCTGCTTGTCCCCGAACAGCCTTGGTCTCTGATTGGTATGGACTTTATTACAGACTTACCTCCATCCCGTGGCAACACTGTTGTTTGGGTGGTCGTTGATCGATTCTCCAAGATGGCACATTTTATTCCTCTTCCTGGTCTTCCTTCAGCGCCTCAGTTGGCAAAAAATTTTTTGTACACATTTTTCGTCTTCACGGCTTGCCCACGCAGATCGTCTCGGATAGAGGCGTCCAATTCGTGTCAAAATTCTGGAGGGCTCTCTGTAAACAACTCAAGATTAAATTAAACTTTTCCTCTGCATATCACCCTCAATCCAATGGGCAAGTGGAAAGAATTAACCAGGTCCTGGGTGATTATTTACGCCATTTTGTTTCCTCCCGCCAGGATGACTGGGCAGATCTTCTACCATGGGCCGAATTCTCGTATAACTTCAGAGTCTCTGAATCTTCCTCCAAATCCCCATTTTTCGTGGTGTACTGCCGTCACCCTCTTCCCCCCCTCCCTACTCCCTTGCCCTCTGGTTTGCCCGCTGTAGATGAAGTGACTCGTGATCTTTCCACCATATGGAAAGAGACCCAAAATTCTCTTTTACAGGCTTCATCTCGCATGAAAAAGTTTGCCGATAAGAAAAGAAGAGCTCCCCCCATTTTTGCTCCCGGAGACAAGGTATGGCTCTCCGCTAAATATGTCCGCTTTCATGTCCCCAGTTACAAACTGGGACCACGCTATCTTGGTCCTTTCAAAGTCTTGTGCCAAATTAATCCTGTCTCTTACAAACTTCTTCTTCCTCCTTCTCTTCGTGTTCCTAATGCCTTTCATGTCTCTCTTCTTAAACCACTCATCATCAACCGTTTCTCTCCCAAGTTAGTTTCTCCCACTCCTGTCTCCGGTTCTTCTGACGTCTTCTCAGTGAAAGAGATACTGGCCTCCAAGACGGTCAGAGGAAAAAGGTTCTTTTTGGTGGATTGGGAGGGCTGTGGACCTGAAGAGAGATCCTGGGAACCTGAGGACAACATCCTAGACAAAAGTCTGCTCCTCAGGTTCCCAGGCTCTAAGAAGAGGGGGAGACCCAAGGGGGGGGGTACTGTTACGCCGAGCGCTCCGGGTCCCCGCTCCTCCCCGGAGCGCTCGCTACACTCTCGTTTCTGCAGCGCCCCGGTCAGATCCACTGACCGGGTGCGCTGCGATACCGCCTCCAGCCGGGATGCGATTCGCGATGCGGGTGGCGCCCGCTCGCGATGCGCACCCCGGCTCCCGTACCTGACTCGCTCTCCGTCGGTCCTGTCCCGGCGCGCGCGGCCCCGCTCCCTAGGGCGCGCGCGCGTCGGGTCTCTGCGATTTAAAGGGCCACTGCGCCGCTGATTGGCGCAGTGGTTCTAATCAGTGTTTTCACCTGTGCACTCCCTATTTATACCTCACTTCCCCTGCACTCCCTCGCCGGATCTTGTTGCCATTGTGCCAGTGAAAGCGTTCCCTTGTGTGTTCCTACCCTGTGTTCCAGACCTCCTGCCGTTGCCCCTGACTACGATCCTTGCTGCCTGCCCCGACCTTCTGCTACGTCCGACCTTGCTTCTGTCTACTCCCTTGTACCGCGCCTATCTTCAGCAGCCAGAGAGGTTGAGCCGTTGCTAGTGGATACGACCTGGTCACTACCGCCGCAGCAAGACCATCCCGCTTTGCGGCGGGCTCTGGTGAAAACCAGTAGTGATTTAGAACTGGTCCACTAGCACGGTCCACGCCAATCCCTCTCTGGCACAGAGGATCCACCTCCTGCCAGCCGGCATCGTGACAACCTCATATTTAATTCTTGCTTTCTTTTTCCCCCAGATTAATGTATTTATCAAACTTTCTATTTTCTTGAACCATACCTCTCCTAGCAATACTGGGGATGCTGTCATGAAATACAGTAATTGCGAAAGCACTACCATTTTTACTAGGTCCAAACGGTCTGTCATCCCCAGAGGCAATCTTAACAAGATTTCTATCTTTTTCCTTACCTTTTCTAATACAGGAACTCTGTTTATTTTTATGTAGTCTGATACTCTACTACTGATCCCTATACCTAGATATTCAATTTTTACTGGGTATGATATTGTTCTTAGTTCACCAACGTCACCTTATTTTTGTTCATCTAATAACATCAATGAAGACTTGCTCCAATTTATTGATAATCCTGATATATGACCAAATTTTTGTATCTGTTCAATCACTGAAGCAAGGTGTATCTGTGGACCCCTTAAGAAAAGTAGCAGATCATCCGCGCATAACACGATTTTATCTGTTCTCCCCCTCAATCCAAATCCCGGCAACTCCATTCTTTCCCTGACATAAACTGCAAGAGGTTCTATAAATAATTTTTGTTTAAAAAGGCGATAGGGGACAACCCTGCCTGAGTGTGCCTTACCTGCCTCCGTCGTGTCTGATCGGCGATTGATTGTCTGAGATCTAGGCTTGAGCAATCGACCGCCGATAACACTGATCATCTCCATGTTAATGCATGGGGCTGATCTGTGTATAAGATCGGTATGTTCAGTGCTATAGCCACTAGAGGGGGCTATAACACTGCAAAAAAAAAAGTGTGGAAAAAAGCTAACCCATTCCCTAATCAAAGTAAGAATCAACCCCCTTTTTCCATAAAAAAACTGTGTAAATAAAAATAAACATATGTGGTATCGCTGCATACGGAAATGTCCAAACTATAAAAATATATCATTAATTAAACCGCACGGTCAATGGCGTACGCGGAAAAAAAAATCCAAAGTCAAAATTTGCATATTTTTGTAAACTTTTTATATCATGAAAAAATGAATAAAATGCGATCAAAAAGGCCGATCAATACAAATGGTACCAATAAAAACTTCAGATCACAGTGCAAAAAATGAGCCTAGATATTCACCCGTACGCGGAAAAATAAAAAAGTTATAGTGGTCAGAAGATGACAATTTTAAACGTATAAATTTTCCTGCATGTTGTTATGATTTTTTTCAGTAGTATGACTAAATCAAACCTATAAAAGTAGGGTATCATTTTAATCGTATGGACTACAGAATAAAGATAAGGTGTCATTTTTACCAAAAAATGCACTGCGTAGAAAAGGAAGCCCACAAAATTTACAAAATGGCATTTTTTCTTCAATTTTGTTGCACAATGAATTTTTTTTCGGAAGATGCATTTCTACAGAATTAGACAGTTTTCCCTATATGGAATAATGGTTTTCTTGACCCCTTGTGGTGATCAAACTAGATGACATTCAATATTTTATAGATTCTCGTCTTTTAATCTGTGATTCATAGAAAACAGATGCCGATCGGGCTGATGTCCGGTTTTAACCCTTTAGACACTGCAATCAAAGTTGATTGCGGCATCTAAACCGGGAGAAAAAACTGACGGTTAGCTCAGTGGAGCTGTTCCAGACTGCATCGGTGAAATCGCGGTGTCCCGAACAGGACAGCGGGAGGCACCTTACCTTGCTCCTTGCTGTCCGATCGTCTCTCCATTTTTCCAAGCCTGAGATCCAGGCTGGAGCAATCAGCACATATTACACTGATCAATGCTATGCTATGGCCTAGCATTGCTCAGTGTATGCAATCAAAGGATTGCATGTAATAGTCCCCTATGGGGGCTAAAAAAAAGTGTAAAAAAAAGTGTAAAAAATTAATAAAAGTGAATAAATGAGATTTAACCCCTTCCTGAATAAAAGTTTGAATCATCCCCCTTTACCCGTTAAAAAAAAAAATGTATGTAAACAAAAATGAAAATAAACATATGTGGTATCACCATGTGCGTAAATGTCCAAACTATAAAAATATAATGTTAGTTAAACTGCACGGTCAATGGCGTACACTTTAAAAAATTCCAAAGTCCAAAATGAGCCCTCAAACCACCCAGTATACGGAAAAATCAAAATGTTACAGGGGTCAGAAGATGACAATTTTAAACATGCTAATTTTGGTGCATGTAGTTATAATGTAGTAAAATTTAAAAAATATATAAATTGGGTTTCATTGTAATCATATGGACCTACATATGAACCGAAAAGTGCTCTGCGTAGAAACGGAAGTCCTCAAAATGTTCAAATAGCTTTTTTTTTTTCAATTTTTCCCCACAAATAATTTTTTTCTGGTTTTGCCATACATTTTTGGATGAAATGATTGATATCATTAAAAAGTACAATTGGTGGTGCAAAAAACAAGCCCTCATATGTGTCTGTAGGTGCAAAATTTAAAGTGTTCTGATTTTTCAAAGGTGAGGTTGAAAATACTAAAGTGCAAAAAAAATAAAAAATAAAAACTGTGTTCCTTAAGGGGTTAAACGTCTCTTCTCAAGACTAAACACATGTAATTCTTTTAATCTTTCCTCATAGCTAAGATATCCCATTCCACTTATTAGTTTAGTTCCACATCTCTGCACCCTTTCCAGCTCCACAATATCCCTTTTGTGAACTGGTGCCCAAAACTGAACAGCATATTCCAGGTGAGGCCGTACCAATGCTTTATGAAGGGGTACTATTATGTCCCTATCCCTTGAGTTCATGCCCCTTTTGATAAATGACAATATCCTGCTGGCCTTAGAAGCAGATTTTTAGTGCCCAGATGCATAACTTTACATTTATCCCCATGAACCTCATGTACCAAGTGGATACCTAAACACCTAGTTTATCCAAGTCATCTTGTAACTTATAACTATTCAAGGGATAGGGGATAAGATGTCTATTCGCGGGGGGGGGGGGGGGGGGGTCACGCCGGGTGCTGCAGTGGGACCCGTGCGATCAGACATCCTTTGGATAGGGGTAAGATGTCTAAGATGTTTAAATAGCTTATTAGAAGCAGCTGTTACGATTCGGCAGGCTGGATGTGGATCCTCTGTGTCAGCGAGGGATTGGCGTGCACCGTGTCAGTGGACCGGTTCTAGGGTTGCTACTGGTTTTCACCAGAGCTACTGGTTTTCACCAGACGTAGCAGAAGGTCGGGGCAGGCGGCAAGGTTCGTAGTCAATAAAGATAGCAGGAGATTTGGAACACAGGCTTTGGACAACACTAAACGCTTTCACTGGCACAAGGCAACAAGATCCGGCAAGGAAGTGCAGGGGAAGTGAGGTAATATGGACAGGGAGCAGGTGGAAGCTAATTAGGCTGATTGGGCCAGGCACCAATCATTGGTGCACTGGCCCTTTAAATCTTAGAGAGCGGAGCCGCGCGCACCAGGACATGACCGCCCGGGGCCGGTACAGGTGAGTGACTTGGGATGCGATTGGCGAGCGGGCGCGTCCCGCTATGCGAATCGCATCCCCGCCGGCAGTGTCAGTGCAGCGCTCCCGGTCAGCGGGTCTGACCGGGGCGCTGCAGAGAGAGAGACGCCGCGAGTGCTCCGGGGAGGAGCAGGGACCCGGAGCGCTCGGCGTAACAGTACCCCCCCCCCCCCTTAGGTCTCCCCCTTTTTTTGTCCGGTAATTGCTTCACGTGGGACGAGGACACTGGGAGTGATTGTAGGGTTTCCTCATCAAAGGCAGGCAGTTCAGAAGGAGTGGGAATGGGGAGGGAGGGCAGAGGGTGAAGCTTGGCACGGGGCAGAGTGTTACCAGGACGGGGGCTATGAGGAGGCAAAACATAGTCCTGATAGGCCTTGGGGAGACCAGGTGTGTGAGGAGGCACTGAGGCTTGCCTGACGGGACTGGGAGCAGACGTGAGGTATTTCTTGCGGCAAGCAGGGCCCCAATTCTTGATCTCCCCGGTGGTCCAGTCAAGGGTGGGAGAATGATGCTGGAGCCATGGCAGACCGAGGAGGACTTCAGAGGTGCAGTTGGGAAGGACGAACAATTCAATCTTTTCGTGATGGGATCCTATGCACATTAAGAGGGGTTCTGTGCGGTAACGCACAGTACAGTCCAACTTCACTCCGTTGACCAAAGAAATGTAGAGCGGCTTGACGAGACGGGTCACAGGGATGCAGAACTTGTTCACCAAAGAGTCCAGAATAAAATTTCCAGAAGCACCAGAGTCCAAGCAGGCCACGGCTGAGAAGGAGGAGTTGGCAGAAGGAGAAATCCGCACGGGCACAGTGAGACGTGGAGAAGCAGACTTCGTACCAAGAGACACCACACCCACGTGAGCTGGGTGCGTGCGTTTCCCAGACGTAGAGGACAAATAGGGCAATCCATCAAGAAATGTTCGGTACTGGCGCAGTACAGACATAAATTGTTATCCCTACGGCGAGTCCTCTCTTCATGGGTCAGGCGAGACCAATCCACTTGCATAGCCTCCTCGGCGGGAGGCACAGGGGTAGATTGCAAAGGATACTGTGAGAGAGGTGCCCAGAGATCAAGGTCTTTTTCCTGGCGGAGCTCCTGGTGTGTCTCAGAAAAACGCATGTCAATGCGGGTGGCCAAATGGATAAGTTCTTGCAGGTTGGCAGGAATCTCTCGTGTGGCCAGCACATCCTTGATGTTACTGGATAGGCCTTTTTTAAAGTTCACGCAGAGAGCCTCGTTATTCCAAGATAATTCGGAAGCGAGAGTACGAAATTGGATAGCGTACTCGCCTACTGAAGAATTACCCTGGACCAGGTTCAGCAGGGCAGTCTCGGCAGAAGAAGCTCGGGCTGGTTCCTCGAAGACACTACGGACTTCAGCGAAGAAGGACTGGACAGTGGCTGTGGCTGGATCATTGCGGTCCCAGAGCGGTGTGGCCCAAGACAAAGCCTTTCCAGATAGAGGACTCACTACGAACGCCAGCTTAGACCGTTCTGTAGGAAATTGGTCCGACAACATCTCCATATGCAGGGAACATTGAGACAAGACGCCACGGCAGAGTCGGGAGTCCCCATCAAATTTGTCCGGCAGGTACAAGCGGAGGCTAGGAGCGGCCACTTGCTGCAGAGGAGGTGAAGGAGCTGGCGGAGGAGATGGTTGCTGCTGTAGCAGTGGCAGAAGTTGCTGTAACGTGGCGGTCAACTGCGACAGCTGCTGTCCTTGTTGGGCAATTTGCTGTGATTGCTGGGCGACCACCGTGGGTAGGTCAGCGAGACTTGGCAGCGGCACCTCAGCGGGATCCATGGCCGGATCTACTGTTACAATTCGGCAGGCTGGATGTGGATCCTCTGTGTCAGCGAGGGATTGGCGTGGACCGTGTCGGTGGACCGGTTCTAGGGTTGCTACTGGTTTTCACCAGAGCCCGCCGCAAAGCGGGATGGTCTTGCTGCGGTGGTAGATACCAGGTCGTATCCACCGGCAACGGCTCAACCTCGCTGACTGCTGAGAAGGCATGGGACAGAAGGACTAGGCAGAGGCAAGGTCAGACGTAGCAGAAGGTCGGGGCAGGTGGCAAGGTGCGTAGTCAATAAGGATAGCAGGAGATCTGGAACACAGGCTTTGGACAACACTAAATGCTTTCACTGGCACAAGGCAACAAGATCCGGCAAGGAAGTGCAGGGGAAGTGAGGTAATATGGACAGGGAGCAGGTGGAAGCTAATTAGGCTGATTGGGCCAGGCACCAATCATTGGTGCACTGGCCCTTTAAATCTTAGAGAGCTGGCGCGCGCACGCCCTAAGGAGCGGAGCCGCGCGCGCCAGGACATGACCGCCGGGGGCCGGGACAGGTGAGTGACTTGGGATGCGATTCACAAGCGGGCGCGTCCCGCTATGCGAATCGCATCCCCGCCGGCAGTGTCAGTGCAGCGCTCCCGGTCAGCGGGTCTGTCCGGGGCGCTGCAGAGAGAGAGACGCCGCGAGTGCTCCGGGGAGGAGCAGCAGGGACCCGGAGCGCTCGGCGTAACAGGAGAAATCATCATATTGCATATTAAGAGAGCCCAGGACCATGAAAAGTAAACACTGGTTTGCTGCAACAGCCAGATTGACATAGAAACTAGGCTATGGTGTGCTGGCACTCAAGCAATGGTCTGGCAAAACTTGCCTTTTTTAAGAAGTCACTGAGATCAAGTGCCATTGTCATGGTGACCGGGAATTCTTTCCAATTACTTCCAATTAATTCTCCACACAATTGCTTTGAGGAGCAGGGAGCAGTGAATATGGCACTGATCATGACCTGTACTGTGGAGCAGTGAATATGGCACTGATCATGACCTGTATTGTGGAGCAGTGAATACGGCACTGATCATGACCTGTACTGTGGAGCAGTGAATATGACACTGATCATGACCTGTATTGTGGAGCAGTGAATACGGCACTGATCATGACCTGTACTGTTGAGCAGTGAATATGGCACTGATCATGACCTGTATTGTGGAGCAGTGAATACGGCACTAATCATGACCTGTACTGTGGCGCAGTGAATACCGCACTGATCATGACCTGTACTGTGGAGCAGTGAATACAGCACTGATCATGACCTGTACTGTGGAGCAGTGAATACAGCACTGATCATGACCTGTACTGTCTTTAGCCAAAGTGCAGATTGTCATAAATGCAATGGGCCTTAGTGGTACTGCAACATATAGTTACCAGCCTAGGCATATATGAAATCTGGACATCTACTCAATGTTATATCATTTGTAGTGGATGATCATTTTTTGTTCCTATAACAAGCATTCCATTCTCTGATATGGACCACATTAGAGACCTATTGGATCTTAGGTGCTAGACTGTTATTATATAGCGAGGCACATGGGTGCTGATGGTGATCTCAGTGGGTATTAGTGTCTAAAGGGCTTTCTCGTTGTTCTGCTTCAACAAAGAGGAAGCCCTGAGAGGACTTAGCTCTGTAAAGTGTACATGGACTGTCAAAGACACCAGTCATCGCGCTTTGAAAAAGCCTGATAATGGCGAAACGTTAGGAAGGAGGAACATTAATTTTATCTCAGCACTGTGTCATCAGCTATAAGAAGAGTATAGGGGCTGCTGTACAGCTGGCTGGCTATAAAATCAAAATTTTAGACAGATAAATATATAAATGCTGGATGCATGATATATATGAAAACAAGTGTAAATACTGCCTTACTGAAGCCAGTTAGCTGATTCAAATAATATCAGCTTACTCACTTATACATGCTAACCAGCATAATTAATAAACATCAGAGTGTATATGCACAGTGCTGTATTTTTAACATATCACTTCCACCTAGTGGCCACTGAGCACTATTTTTTCATTTTTTCTGAGAACAATAAAAGTTAAGTTTTATTATAATTTTGGGTGTCTCTAGTCAGGGTTATCCCTGAGGGGATTTTTTTCCCCAAAGAATTTTGTTGTAATATTGTTAGTTGCCCGGAGACTCCCAAGGGGACTTGTCTTGGTAGTGTTGGCCTTGTGTAATTAGTAGACACTTTCCCATTCACTTGCTTTTAAAATTATCAACATAAATATGTTTAAAATGTAATCTAAAAAAATGGCCCCTTGGCTCTGTTCTGTTCCCTGCCACAATTAATACTGTGAGTTCGGTCTCCTCCCGGCCTGGCAGGAGTCTGAACTCAAGAAGTGTTTTTCTGCACTGAGCTTGATTGTCAGCTGTACAGAAAGTGAAAGCTTCACAGATTCTCACAGAAAGCCACACAGACTGACAGCTGAAGGAGAGCCCCACTGATAGCAACACAGATTGAAACATGCACAGTGCCTGAGGTCTTCTATTCATCACAATGCTGCAACTATGTGAGGGCGGAAGTGGTCCCCCAGCAGGCTTCAGTGATTTCATGCCTGCTGGGAAATGCCCACTTTCTCCTGCTGGGGAGAAGCAAGAAGAAAGGTATGATACACGGCTTTTTAAAGCTCTGAAATTGTTTTTAAGGGAAGGAGGGTTGTTGGGTGTAGTTATGGAACGTAGCCTGAGGTAGTTGAGAACAGTTTATTTGGTGGCAGATACTTTTTAACTGACTTTTTTTTGTGGCAAAAAAATTATATATATATATTTGTTTTAATTCTCCTCTACCAATCAATATCCCTTGGGGTATAGGTAGAAATTATTTCTAAAATCAATTATAATTTAGATCTCTAGAATGGAACGTAAGGTTCTGATGTCTTGCCCAGGAGTGAAGATTACCTCCTGCAGTCTTTGTTTTGTATGCTCCAGTACATCTTTTTCCTCACTCCAGTCTTCATGATATTTGTGTGGGTGGAGAGGTTAGATGGCAGCTCAGCTATAAATGTAGTAATAACATCTTTATAGGCAGCGCATACATGTCATCCAGACATTTCCCCCTGAGATGGTGCAGTTTTATACTTTTTGTGCAGACGAAGAAGTGCTGGATAGAGGTTTCATGTTTCCACCTACTGCTTATTTTCTATTTTAGTCAATTCAGTTTTGCCTCTTATGAGTGGCCAGTCACAAGCAACATCTGACTGTCAGCAGATACCTTAACAGCCAAGTGGTTTACTACAGCAGATATGTATGATCTCAAAGGGGTATTCCAAGTCATTTCTTCATTAGTGTAATGTGTTCAGTTTGGGGGGAAACATATACTTACCTTCCTACACAGTGTTTGCCTGCAATGGTGGCCTTGCCCCGCCTCTGATTGACTGAGTGGGTAGTGTACGTACCGGTTAAAAAAACACTGCAAGCACTATGCAGCAGGACCAGATCATGAAGAACAGCAGCACAGGCAGGAGTCAAGGAAGGTAAGCATATGTGCTGTCTCCTCCCAGGATGAGCACATTAGAAATGAATATGAAAAAAAAAAAAAAATTACTTAGTATACTTTAACTTTAGATGTGCTTGTACAGTGGGGCAAAAAAGTATTTAGTTAGCCACCAATTGTGAAAGTTCTCCCACTTAAAAAGATGAGAGAGACCTGTAATTTTCATCATAGGTATACCTCAACTATGAGAGACATATTGAGAAAAAAATCCATAAAATCCCATCTGATTTTTAAAGAATTTATTTGCAAATTATGGTGGAAAATAAGTATTTGGTCACCTACCAACAAGCAAGATTTCTGGCTCTAAGGCTGGGTTCACATCATGTTTTCTCCCATACGGGAGCGCATACGTCAGGGGGGAGCTAAAACCTTGCGCTCCCGTATGCCTTTCTATGCGCTCCCGTATGTAATTAATTTCAATAAGCTGGCCAGAGTGAAACTTTCGGTTCGTTTGGCTAATTTTTGCGCTGTATGCGCTTTTTCCCCTGACCTAAAACTGTGGTCAACCACGGTTTTAGGTCCGGTTGAAAAAGCGCATAGGGCGCAAAAATTAGCCGACCGGACCGAACGCTTCACTCCGGCCGGCTCATTGAAATGAATTACATATGGGGTATGGGAGAAAACGTCATGTAAACCCAGCCTAACAGACCTGTAACTTCTTCTTTAAGAGTCTGCTCTGTCCTCCACTCGTTACCTGTATTAATGGCACCTGTTTGAACTTGTTATCAGGATAAAAGACACCTGTCCACAACCTCAAACAGTCACACTCCAAACTCCACTATGGCCAAGACCAAAGAGCTGTCGAAGGACACCAGAAACAAATTTGTAGACCTGCACCAGGCTGGGAAGACTGAATCTGCAATAGGAAAGCAGCTTGGTGGGAAGAAATCAACTGTAGGAGCAATTATTAGAAAATGTAAGACATACAAGACCACTGATAATCTACCTCGAGGCTCCATGCAAGATCTCACACCATGGTGTCAAAATGATCATAAGAACGGTGAGCAATAATCCCAGAACCACATGGGGGGACCTAGTGAATGACCTGCAGAGAGCTGTTTTTCCTTTGTTCATCTATCTTTTCCCTTACGTCCTAACCAGTAGCACAGATGGGGTATTCCACCCCCTGCGAACTGGTTAGGACAGATGGAAGTTTTATTGAACCTAATTAAACAATCAGTGAAAAAACACCCACAACACCCTGTATAAGTAAGAGGGTCACCCTCTGTCCCATTGTGTTATTTTCTGTCCTCCCGGACAGTGGGACAGATGGTGACCCCCTTACTCCTGTTATATGAGTAGGGGGGGTTCTTTCTTACTTGCAAATTTGGGCATGTTTTGCGCCCATCTGCTTCTGTACCCCGGCGCCGCGACTCCAACCGCGGCCCCGGCCGGAAGCGCGTCAGCGGCGTCTGACGTCACTTCCTGTTTCTCTCTTCGCTCCCCGGCTCGGTTTTTGCGCCGTTTTACTATCCATAATGCGGCAAAACCGAGCGGGGAGCCTCTTTCTATAACCCTCTAACTTAGGGTTCCTTTTTTTCCTGTTTTTAAGCAAAATTTCTTTATCTCTCCTGTAACTCTGCCTTGTGGGCGGAGTCTTGTTTTGGCGCCAGCAAGGGGGATATTTAAACTCCCCCTAGGCTGTCATTCAGCCTCCTAGAGCGCAGAGCTGTTGGTACTTCCACAGTCCTGTCTTTTTGAGTTTAGTAGTGCATCCTTGCGGATACTACTGTTTCCCTATCTCTATCACTTACCTGGTCTCCTGCTGAGAACTTTGGGTATTTTAAATTATATTTTAGCTAGCCGCAATTTTTTTCTTGCCGCTACATTATCTAATCCTCCTCTCATATTTATCTAGATATGTCGACCGAGGGCTCAGGGGATCGTGAAGGCTTGGCAAAAAGATCCGCCAAGCGCAAGCACCTCTCTTGCCATGACTGCAATATTCCCCTTGAGGATAATTATGAATTTTCCAGGTGCCCTCCTTGTAGGGCTAAGTCTCTACCTTCCCACCAGACTGAGCCTACAGTCCAAGATATGTATGTGTGGGTCTCCTCTAACATGTCGGCCATGCAAGCCTCTATTGAGGAGCTGAAACGCGTTGTCTCTCAGAAACGCACCAGACCTTCTTCACCTCCCAGAATGGAGACGTCTGTGGATCAAGAGAGAGAAGTTTCCAAGTCCTCCTCTTCGGATGAGGAGGTCGCTGCCTCCTATTTCTTTCCGCTGGAAAAGACCCAGCGTCTTCTGAGATCCATCCGGTCGAGGGACCAGGATGTTGATCCCGGGGAAGCCTCTACCTCCGCCTCTAAGGGACCTAGGGTCTTTAAAGCGGATGATACCCTTCTGTCCGTACTTAGAACGGAATGGAAAAAAACAGAAAAGGGTCCAGTCTTAACCAAAAGATTTAAGACCATGTTTCCTATACAGGAATCTCAGCTTTCCTCCTGGGGCCCGGTCCCTAAGGTTGATATGGCAGTTGCCAAACTGTCCAAGAGGACAGTAGTCCCTGCTGAGGATGGGTCTTCCTTGCAGGATCCAGTGGATCGGAAGGCTGACTGTGCCATGAGGCGCTCCTACTCCACTGCTTCTGCGTCTGCATCAGTGGCGATAGCTTGCTCAGAGGTAGCAAACTTTTTAAAGACCCGCCTTTCTAACATCCAGTCGGATTTGGACCAGGGGGTTCCTAGGGATGAAATTCTTTCATCTTTCAAGACTACCAATCTGGCCGTTGATTTTTTGTGCCATGCTTCCACCCAGCATCTTAAGTTGGCCTCCAAGTCTATGGCCCTGGCTTCCGCTGGACGACGTCCTCTGTGGTTAAAACCTTGGAAGGTCGACAACTCTTCCAAGAACACCTTATGTGCTATGCCTTACGAACCCGGCATTCTTTTCGGAGCTGAGTTGGACCGCATTATGGAGGGACTTTCTGACAAGAAAGGCAAGTCCCTTCCTTATTCCTCCTTTCGTGGCCGAGGGCGGCGTTCTGGGGGCGGATCAGCCCCCCAGCCTAAGCCTCAGAGAGACTGGGGTAATCAACGCCGGGGCGGAAAACGCTCCCGTGGCCCCAAAGACAACAGAAAGCTCTGACTGCGGGCTTCTACGAAGCTCTGGGTTCCTTGCCGAGGTGACCTTTCCAGTTTCCCATCCTGCCCCCCAGATTCCAGTGGGTGGTCGTCTTCACCACTTTTTAAGCGCCTGGTCCCTCCACATTCAAGACCCTTGGGTCCTGAGATTAATCTCGGATGGTTATTCGATAGACCTCGAATCAATTCCCCCATCCAATTATGTGGAGACAAGAGTTCTTTCACCAATCAAACAGGGGGCGCTAGAAACTTACATTCTGGAATACATCCAGAAGAATGCCTTAGAGGAAGTCCCTCTTGCAGAGCGGGGGTCAGGAATTTATTCTCCAGTCTTCCTAGTTCCCAAGGTAACAGGAGACTGGCGGATGATTATAGATCTGAGATATCTCGATCAGTATGTAAAGCACAAACGCTTTCGTATGGAAACTATTCAATCTGTGGTCAACCTCATCTCGCCAGGGGATTACCTGGCTACTCTGATCTAAAGGATGCTTACCTTCATATTCCTATTCATCCGGTATCCAGAAAGTATCTAAGGATCGCAGTTCAGGTAGGGGGAGTTCTAAAACACCTCCAGTTTGTAGCCCTCCCGTTTGGAATTTCTTCGGCCCCACACACATTTACCAAAGTGGTGGTAGCAGTAGTTGCCGCTCTAAGGCTCCAGGGGCTCAGCATTGTTCCCTACCTAGACGATTGGCTCCTCAGAGCTCCTTCTTCTGCGATCCTGTCCCAACATCTGCAACTAGCAGTATCCTTCCTTCACCAGTTAGGGTGGATAGTCAATTGGGCCAAATCCAATTTCCTCCCAACGACCTCAGTGAGGTTCCTCAGCTTCATAGTCGACTCAATCTCCATGACACTTTACCTCTCTCCCGAGAGGAAATCTCGGGTTCAAGAATCGGCCCTTTTTCTCTCTGTACCCCGGAGAGTATCCATTCGCACTCTCATGCGGATGTTGGGACTTATGTCCGCTACCGTGGATGCGGTTCCTTGGGCTCTTTGGCATCTACGCCCTCTTCAATCAGAGGTGCTCGCCACATGGAATCTCAGGCCCTCGGGCCTAAACAAGTGCCACTCCCTGTCTTATCGAGTCCGATCCTCTCTCAGATGGTGGTCTCACCTCGAGGACGGCAAGTCAATGATCCAACCCTCTTGGATCATGCTTACCACCGACGCGTCCCTTGTAGGTTGGGGAGCGCATCTCTTGGATCTGACAGTGCGGGGATCTTGGTCTCCACAGGAGAGAGGGTTAACCTCCAATCTCCTCGAGATTCGAGCCATCAGATTAGCACTCCTCCATTTTGCTTCTCTTCTTCAAGGGAAAGCAGTAAAGATCCAATCCGACAGCATGACGGCTGTATTGTACATCAACAAGCAGGGAGGCACTCGATCACAAAGCCTCCTCAGAGAGGTGGGTCTGATCTTGGATTGGGCAGAGAGGAACCTAACCCATCTGTCGGCAGTTCACATTCGGGGATCTCTCAATGTGATCGCCGACCGCCTGAGCAGAGGACTTTCAACTGGAGAATGGTCTCTCCATCCAGAGATATTCAAACAAATAACACTCAGGTGGGGTATGCCGGAAATAGATCTTATGGCAACGAGGTTCAACACCAAAGTGGTGAGATTTTGCTCCCTGTACAGGGAAGACAACCCAGTAGCAATCGATGCTCTCTCAATCCCATGGAGGTTCAGGCTGGCCTACATCTTCCCTCCAATTTCCTTGATCCCAAGGGTATTGATGAAAATCAGGCAGGACCAAGCCTCTGTCATAGCCATAATTCCATTTTGGCCCAAGAGAGCTTGGTTTACCCAACTCTTGCAAATGAGTCGGGGACAATTCTGGAGGCTTCCCCCAGAGCAAGCACTAGTGTCGGGGGACACTCACAGCTGCTCAAATCTTCAAATGTTCAACCTGACAGCCTGGAGGTTGACCAGTCCCTTCCACATCTAGAAGGGCTTTCTAGTGCGGTCTTGAATACCCTCTCGCATTCCAGAGCGGAGTCCACTAACAGAGCCTATAAAAGAATTTGGAGAACTTTTCAGTCTTGGTGCTCCAAGAAACAACTACCTGGACAGAATCCAGCTGTTGCCACAATCCTTAACTTTCTCCAGGAGGGATTAGACAAGAATCTATCTCCTTTCACACTCAGAGTTCAGGTATCAGCCATCTCTGCCTTTCTCAATAAACCATTGTCTCAAGACCCACTAGTCAAAACATTCTTGAGAGGATCCTCAAGGTTAAAACCTACAATTATACAACCTGTCCCAGCATGGGACTTATCGGTGGTGCTCAAGGGGTTGGCATCTCCCCCCTTTGAGCCCTTGGAGGAGGTGGACATGAAATTTGTTACCATTAAAATAACTTTTTTACTGGCAATCACATCAGCCAAGAGGATTGGGGAACTTCAAGCGCTCTCGGCACTTGAACCATATACAAAATTTTTGCCAGATCGAGTGTTACTTAGATTTATGCCATCCTTTATACCTAAAGTTCCATCATTCCAAAATATTAATCAAGTTATATCCCTGCCAGTATTTTCTCCTCCTCCATCCTCCAATGAAGATAGGGCTCTTCATTGCCTAGATATCTCGAGATGCCTCCAGATCTATATAAGAAGATCTTTGGAGTTTAGGAACGATGAAAATCTGCTAATTCTCTTTTCAGGACCCAAGAGAGGTCTTCAAGCCTCAAAGCCCTCCATCAGTAGATGGGTAAAGGATGCCATTCCTATTTCCATGGTATCCCAAGGTAAGGAGCCTCCTGAGTTTGTAAAAGCTCATTCCACCAGGTCTGTATCTACCTCCTTTGCGGAAAGGAGTCTTGTTCCCTTGGAACATATATGCAAAGCTGCATCCTGGAGTTCACTCTCCACATTTATCACCCACTACAGACTTGACAGTAGATTGGCCGATTTCTCCTCATTTGGACGGACAGTATTATCTGCCGTCAGGCATGAGAGCCCTCCCTCATAGGGTTTCTGCTTGCCATTTCCCCATCTGTGCTACTGGTTAGGACGTAAGGGAATCGTTAATTTCTAACGATAATTTGTTTTCCCTTAGTCCTAACAGTAGCACAACTTTCCCTCCCTAGTTAAGTTATTTTTTTCTATTCTTTGCTTTTAGTTCTTCTTGTTACTACACAATGGGACAGAGGGTGACCCTCTTACTTATACAGGGTGTTGTGGGTGTGTTTTCACTGATTGTTTAATTAGGTTAAATAAAACTTCCATCTGTCCTAACCAGTTCGCTGGGGGTGGAATACCCCATCTGTGCTACTGTTAGGACTAAGGGAAAACAAATTATCGTTAGAAATTAACGATTATCTGTGCTTGTCTGGCCTCTGTATGGTTGTTTTTAATGCTTTGGAATAAAAATAAATAAAATTACAGCATGCCGGCATCCATTTTGCTGTTTGTGTTCCAGTGAGTTCGGCTGTTCACCTGGCCTATGTAAGCTGACCACCTATACAGTAAAACCACCACTTTGAGAAGACCACCTCCTTATCCAGACCAGATTTTCAGTCCACCATACATTGTACATAGTGGTAACTTTTATTTTGGCTTTATCCCTAGGAATGACAAGCACCACATACTGTGTACAAAAGTCTTTAACAAAGTGGCCTTCTAAAATCTCTAATGTATGGTGAGTTATTGCAAATATGTGACCCTGTTCATGATTTGTAAGAGACAATGGCCCTGATTTACTATTGTAAACCTGACATGTTTTGTCGGGTTGTGTGCCAGAATCAGGCAGAATCAGGCCAGAAATTCAGTCTGTGCCAGAATTTGCACCAGAATTCTGTCTCGACCAACTCTCCATTTTACTGAGAAAACCCGAAAAAGGGGTGTGTCTGTCAGGAAAATGGGGCGTGGTCACATAAAAGGGTTGTGTCCCCGACATTTTCACAAAAACCCTACATATTTACTAAGGTTTCCACAGAAAATGTGGTGGATTTGATCAGAGGAAAACTCTACACATCAGAGCATGTGTAAAAAAAAAAAAAAGCAAAGTGTAGGGAAAAGTGCAAAATGTAGGGAAAGATTAGTAAATACGTTGGGGAAAAAAATTGTAGGGATCTAAAACCCACAAAGAAAACAACACTCCACTCTTAGTAAATTAGGGCAGATGAACTACAATCAAACTACAGTATGTTTCTTCTATTGTGCAAGTAAAAGAGACATTTTATATTCTGTTCACATCCCCCTCGGCACAAGTGCTGGAAAAGCTCAAAAGAAAGGTTTGGCACAGGGTTAGCCAGCTGAGAAGTAGTATTTTGCCAGTGAGAGACAGAATAGCAATCTTGCAGATATGATGCCTTTTAAGGCTAATAAAAATAGAACAAATATGTTAATTGGAGAGTTTTCGAGACAGCTCGGGTCTCTTTATCAGGCATGATATAGCTAGGTATTGTAAGTAACACATATACAAATGCGGCAGTGTAGAAATAAAATAAAAAAACAGAACTACAAATATTCTTGATAATCTTGTAGAGTAAATCCTCAATAAGTGCACAGATAAGCAAAAAAGAGTGTTTTGTCTCTAAATTGTTGTGAGGCCGGCAACATACTAGCCAACTTGGGTAGGGCTTGTAGCCTGTCTCTCCCTCCTCCAATTGTATGTGTGCCCAGCCACACTGGAGGGAACTGGGAGCAGGCTGTAAGTCGGGCCTAATGCTGCTGTAATTGCCCACTGGCCCCTGGTTTTTGCTTATCATGCACAGGTAGGTTAGTGTTAGGTCCCATGCCACTTAAGAAACCTTGGCGTTTGTGTGCAGGCTCTGGTATGTCCTTCATCTAAGGATATACTGGCGAATGTCTCAATTTTAACATCAGTGTTGAGGGATAGCCAATGTCATTGTATACATCTACCACAGTAGTGCACCTAAATTCCTGTATTGAAAGAATAGACATGTCTTTTCTTTCTGCGTATTCCGCTCGGGAATGTATTGCCGTCTATAAGATAAAAGGTTAAATATTCTAAGAAATTAACTTCTGGGGGGGTGCGATAAGAAAAGGGAATGTTGCTAGAACAGGATCTGGAATCCTTGGAATAGTTGAGTTTTTTTTTTTTTTTTTTGTGTCTGGTCCATTAAGGGTTAGGGGGGTTGTAGAGCGCGGCGGCAGGAGGGTAAGGAGGGTCAGTGGGTGGGGGGTATAAATGAAATGTGATTGTTTAACCCCTTCATGACCCAGCCCATTTTCACCTTCATGACCTGGGCATTTTTTGAAAATCTGACCACTGTCACTTTAAACATTAATAACTTTGGAATGCTTTTACTTATCATTCTGATTCCGAGATTGTTTTTTCGTGACATATTCTACTTTATGTTATTGGTAAAATTTCACTGATATTTGCATCCTTTCTTGGTAAAAAATCTAAAAATTTCATGAAAATTTAGAAAATTTAGCATTTTTCTAACTTTGAAAGTCTCTGCTTGAAAGGAAAATGGATATTCCAAATAAATTACATATTGATTCACATATACAATATGTCTACTTTGTGTTTGCATAAAAAAAATTGACAAGTTTTTACTTTTGAAAGACACCAGAGGGCTTCAAAGTTCCGCAGCAATTTTCCAATTTTTCTCAAGATTTTCAAAATCGTAATTTTTCAGGGCCCAGTTCAGGTTGGAAGTGGATTTTAAGGGTCTTCATATTAGAAATACCCCATAAATGACCCCATTATAAAAACTGCACCCCCCAAAGTATTCAAAATGACATTCAGTAAGTGTTTTAACCCTTTAGGTGTTTCACAGGAATAGCAGCAAAGTGAAGGAGAAAATTCTAAATCTTCATTTTTTACACTCGCATTTTCTTGTAGACCCAATTTTTGAATTTTTACAAGGGGTAAAAGGAGAGAAGTCAACCTCAAATTTGTAACCCAATTTCTCTCGAGTAAGGAAATACCTCATATGCGTATGTAAAGTGTTCGGCGGGCGCAGTAGAGGGCTCAGAAGGGAAGGAGCGACAATGGGATTTTGGAGAGTGAGTTTTTCTGAAAGGGTTTTTGGGGGGCATGTCCCATTTAGGAAGCCCCTATGGTGCCAGAACAGTGGACCCCCCCCCCACATGTGACCCCATTTTGGAAACTATACCCCTCATGGAATTTAATAAGGGGTGCAGTGAGCATTTACACCCCACTGGCGTTTGACAGATGTTTGAAACAGTGGACTGTGCAAATCAAAAATTTTATTTTTCATTTTCACAGACCACTGTTCCAAAAATCTGTCATACACCAGTGGGGTGTAAATGCTCACTGCACCCCTTATTACATTCCGTGAGGGGTGTAGTTTCCAAAATGGGGTCACATATGGATATTTATTGTTTTGCGTTAGTCAGAACTGCTGTAACAATCAGCCACCCCTGTGCAAATTGCCTCAAATGTACATGGTGCACTCTCCCTTCTGAGCCTTGTTGTGCGCCCCCAGAGCACTTTGCGCCCACATATGGGGTATCTCCGTACTCACGAGAAATTGCGTTACAAATTTAGAGGGTCTTTTTTCCCTTTTACCTCTTGTGAAAATGAAAAGTATAGGGCAACACCAGCATGTCAGTGTAAAAAAATTATTTTTTTACACTAACATGCTGGTGTAGACCCCAACTTCACCTTTTCATAAGGGGTTAAAGAAGAAAAAGCCCCCCAAAATTTGTAAGGCAATTTCTCCCGAGTACGGCGATACCCCATATGTGTCCCAAAACTGTTGCCCTGAAATACGACAGGGCTCCAAAATGAGAGAGAGCGCCATGCGCATTTGAGGCCTGAATTAGGGATTTGCATAGGGGTGGACATAGGGGTATTCTATGCCAATGATTCCCAAACAGGGTGCCTCCAGCTGTTGCAAAACTCCCAGCATGCCTGGGCAGTCAATGGCTGTCCGGCAATACTGGGAGTTATTATTTTGCAACAGCTGGAGGCTCCGTTTTGGAAACAGTAGCGTACCAGACGTTTTTCATTTTTTGGGGGGAGGGGGGCTGTGTAGGGGTATGTGTATATGTAGTGTTTTTTATTTTAGGTTATTTTAGGTGTTTTTAGGGTACAGTCACATGGGCAGAGGTTCACAGCAAGTTTGCCGCTGGAAGTTTGAGCTGCAGCGCAAAATTTGCGCCATCTCAAACTTGCAGCACTCACTGTAAACCTCCGCCCATGTGAGTGTACCCTGTACATTCACATTGGGGGGAGGGGGCAAACATCCAGCTGTTGCAAACTCCGAGCATGCCCTTTGGCTCTTTGTGCATGCTGGGAGTTGTAGTTTTGCAACAGCTGGAGGAACACTGGTTTGGAAACACTAAGTTAAGTAATAAACTTTCAAGTGTTTTGCAACCAAACTTAGTGTTTCCAAACCAGTGTGCCTCCAGCTGTTGCAAAACTACAACTCCCAGCATGCATGGTCTGTCAGTGCATGCTGGGAGTTATAGTTTTGCAACAATTGCAACAGCTGGAGGCACTGAGGTAGGAAACGGACAATGTTTCCCAACTAGTGTGCCTCCAGTTGTTGCAAAACTACAACTCCCAGCATGCCCAGACTGCCCAGGCATGCTGGAAGTTGTAGTTCGGCAATATCTGAAGGATCAGATGTTGCCGAACTACAACTTCCAGCATGCTTGGGCAGTCTGGGCATGCTGGGAGTTGTAGTTTTGCAACATCTGGAGGTCCACAGTTTGGAGACCACTGTATAATGGTCTCCAATCTGTGCTCTTCCAGATGTTAGAGAACTACAACTCCCAGCATGCCTGGACAGACTGAGCATGCTGAGATTTGTAGTTTTGCAACATCTGGAAGAGCACAGATTGGAGACCATTATACAGTGGTCTCCAAACTGTGGGCCTCCAGATGTTGCAAAACTACAACTCCCAGCATGCCCAGAAAGCCAAAGGCTGTCTGGGTATGCTGGGAGTTGCAGTTTTGAAACTCTCAGAGGCAGCAGTGAGATCGCTTTACGGCGATCTCACTGCTGCCAATGAAGATGCCGCACTGCTGCCGGAAACTCACCGCCGGGACGCAGCGCAGCCGGGACCGCATGGAGGACGCCGGGACCACCGGGACCGCTCGGGACACCGCTCGGACGGGTAAGTGACGCCGGGGGACGGATCAGGGACACTTAGCAGGTGGTGTGTGTCCCGATCCCCGTGATCCCGACTCACACACTCACACTGCTAAGTATTTTCATAGCGAAACGCTGCTATCAGCTAGTCAGATTTGACCAGCTGATAGCAGAGATCGCTGGGGGGGGGTGGGGGATGAAACCCCCCGTGGTCGCATGGTAAGATGGCTGGCTATCAGTGATAGCCACCATCTTTCCGGGCGCTGCGGGATGCCGCGAGTAGCGGCAGTAATGTTCATTACGTACCTGTATGTCATGGGTCGGGAACACCTTGCCACCCATGACGTACAGGTATGTCATAGGTCGGGAAGGGGTTAAATTATATTACTTTCCTATAGTCAATGTAGAGGTCATGAGGAGTTTTTTGTTGTTGTTTGTATATGTAAAATTTGAAGAAAAAGTTAAAATTTAATAAAGATTTGAAGTGAAGTAAAGTTTAAAAAAAACAAGCAAAAAAAAGCAAAAAATTTCCAAGCAGTCCTAGCAACCGCCGGATTATTCAGATGTGCGTAACGTCTGCCTGTGTTTTCCATGCAGATATTCCGCACATTTTCGCCCCGTGTGAACGCAGTCTAATTGTAATAATCCGCGACCTATATAAACAATTATAGAATAAAAAGTTATTGTGCAGCCAGCGGTCGGTGTGAACTGAACTGCACTACTATTGATACAACTTTTCCGTAATGTGTATTCTCCTCTGTTCCCAGATATTGACCCAGATTTATAAACTGTGTGAGAGAAAAACTGGAGTGATTTTACCACAGCAACCAATCACAGCTCAGCTTTACTCTCTTAACCCGATAACGACCAAGGACGAGTATAGACGTCCAGGTTGGCGGCCGTTCCCGCACCTGGACGTCTATACTCGTCCATGGTTCTCGCGGGTGCTGCCCAGTGCACCCACGAGATCGCGGCAGGGACTCGGCTGTATCACACAGCCGGGACCCTGCTGCACTGCCAGGACCGAAGTAAACTTCGGTCCCGGCAGTTTTAACTCTTACAGCCGCGGTCGGAAATGACCGCGGGCTGTAAGTGTTATGACAGAGGGAGGGAGCTCCCTCTGTCACTCCTGCAGCACCCCGCATCGCGATCGCAGGGTGCTGTGTGTAATACGCGGCTGGCCGGGACCTGCCGCACTGCCGGGAGTGAAGTTCACTTCACTCCCGACAGTTTAACCCTTACAGCCGCGGTCAGAAGTGACCGCGGCTGTAAGGAGTTCTGACAGAGGGAGGGGGCTCCCTCTGTCTCTCCTGCAGCACCCCGCATCGCGATCGTGGGGTGCTGCTGCATACCTGGGCTGCCGGGGGTCCTACAAAGACCCCCAGGTCTGCCCTGGGTATTGCCTGCCAGTGAAATATGCTGCCTGCTAGTGAAAACTGGCAGGCAGCATATAACTACAATGCTTTGGAATACTAAGTATTCCAAAGCATTAAAAAGTGTAAAAATAAATAAATAAATAAAATAAAAGTGTAAAAATAAATAAAAATGTAATAAAAGTGTAAAAAAAAATATATATTGAATATACATTTATTAAATGAATCTAATAAAAAAAAAAGCATAATGTGTAGGATCGCATTGGCGGACATCCGCAGCATGTAATATGCTGCGGATGTCCGCCACGTGATCCTACACATTATGCAGCAGTCACGGTAATGAGCTCCCTGCTGCGGCTGGGTAGCTTTGTGCGTCCACTCATAGCGGCGGATTATCCGCCAGCAGTCATGAGCGGACACACTGAGCTACCCAGCCGCAGCAGTAATGGATATATTCGCCATGAGCGGGTGCTTATTCCCACAACATGGCGGATATATCCATCAGGAGCCTTAACTGTCACAGACAGACGCGTTATACTGCCAGCCGACCAAGGACCAATCAGAGTGGTCCCTGGTGCAGCCAATAACTTGTAGGGGTGCGGTATATAAATGGGGTCACTAGTGGGGGTACTGTTCTGCCCTGAAAGCCAAATGGCGCTCCTCTCCTTCTGAGTCCTACCACGCGGCCAAGGAACCATATATGGCCAAAGCGGGGGTATTTCCGAACATGGGACAAGCAGCTAAATAAAATATAGGGTGCATTTCTTTCAATATCAGAAGTGATGTACAAAAAATATGCCCCCCAAATGATGCATTTGTGAAAAATTGCAATTTTCGAATAGTTTTTAAAATGGGGTCATTTGGGGGGTGTTCCTATGTTCTACTACCTTTTAATTTCTGCAAACCTTGCATAGCACATAAAAAAAAATTACTTTTCAAATTTTCAAAATTTTCAAAATTTCAAGTTAAATTGTTAGGGTTCTAACTAATTTAAAATGTTAATTAAAAAGTAAAAAATGACGTCAAAATAAAGTAGACATCTGAAAGTATAAGTTTCATAAACTATTTGGTCAGTATGTATAAATATATGCAACCAATTAGTGTTAAAACAGCAAAAAATCGTAATTTTTTGTAACAATTTCATGATTTTTTGCATTGTAAAAAAAAACTACAAATGATATCGGCTTACTTTTACTATGTACATGAAGGACAACTTGTGACAAAAAAACAATGTCAGAATTATCGTGATTGGCAAAACGTTACCAGAGTTATTCTCTAATAAAGACAGACATCCCCGATTTGAAAAAACAGGCCTGGTCTTTCAGGGGCGTACAGGTTTATTTGTATTGGTCCTTAAGGGGTTAAGGAGCTCTGGTAAAGTGAAAGTTGAGCTGTGATTGGTCGCTGTGGTAAAATCATTCCAGTTTTTCTCTTACACAGTGTGATAAATCTGGGCCATTGTGTCTGTCTCTCCGATTCAGTTTCACTTTCAGTTTTCATCATCCAAACAGGTTTTTTTTTATGTCTCTATAGCAGTGTTTTCCAAGCAGCGTGCCTCCAGCTGTTGCAAAACTACAACTACCAGCAGGCCTTTCTTTGGCTGTCAGGGCCTGCTGGGAGTTGTAGTTTTGCAACAGCTGGAGGAAACATTGCTCTATATTATAGGTGATAATAATTACTCCTCATTCTGCCATTGTAATAGAGGGTGTGATGCAGGGCAGATGGAATTACCCTAGGGGCAGATGGCATTAACCCCTTGTATTCGTGATGCCAGGGTGTGGTTTATCCTCAATACCACCCGAAGGTATACCGCTGGATACTGGGCTAGGCACAGGACCAATAATGACTCCGATGCTGAGTTAGACAGGTGGAACAGTCTATAAAGCTTTGCCTGGCCCACAGAGGTGACCAGTGACTTCAGAGACCTTAGGGCTTGCTGGGACTTGTAGTGGACTGGGACAATTTTGATGCAGGCCACGCTGACTGAAGACAGGTTGACTTTGACTGACTTGACTATACCCCGTTTGTAGCTTACCAGCTCTGACTTGGACCTGGGGATAGTGGACTTGTAGAGTTGTGGCTGCTTGACAGACTTTAGGCCTCCTCTGGACTCCAGACAAACACCTAGGACTTGACTGCACTGTGGTTCAGCAAAGACTTAGTCTCCAAAAGAGAAGAGACTCCTCCCAGGGCTTATATAGGGGAGACTCTGGTGGGGTCTCATAGGTCACCCTCCGGTCACATGGTTACTGACACCTCACTGGGTTACAATCCATGACAGATGTTCATAAAGCTACAACATTTTATAAACATTACATAGCATAACAATAACTGTACAAGGGGAACAGATGCAGGGGGCCCAGGGGACACTTCAGGGAGGCTGCCTGACAGGGCAACAAGGGTACAACTCCTGTATCGGGCCACCACACCGTCATGTGTATAGTATACAGATTCTGGTAGCCCACGGACAATGTGTTACGAGGGTTTATTTTTAGTCTGCATGGGGTTCAGGAGTTTATACTTGTTTGCATGCCCTGTGTCCTATTTGCAAGATTCTTTTGTGCTGTTTTATTCTATTATTGTTCGCCTAATACCACAACAATGGAATTGAGGCATCTGCAGTTGTTTAACAGAAAGCTGGCAAAGAGAAATCAGTCTGAATGTAGAGATCATGTCCCTGAAAACATCCAGAACCATGTGGACTTTTCATGTTATTCTAAAACATAATGCTCACCATCTGTTACATATGCAGTGTATTCATGCTCAGCATATTGTATCCAACCTTTCCATGTACCATGCAAGTGTTACTTAAAGGGACTGTGTCATCAGAAAAAATGGTCTTTTATTTCAGTCAAGGTTTTATGTAAAACATATTTTTTAAGCATTGTTGGTGTTTTTTTCTTCTAATTTTCCATTTTACTATCTATATTCTAAAATCTTGCAGTTTTCATTCTGACTGCTAAACCTAAAACTAAGCTGAGACTTCCTGTTCTGTACAGGTCACTTTCCAGCTGCCTCCTCCTTATCATCACAGAGAGGGAAATCTCCATGCTGACATTCTCCTGACAGCGGAGCCCCGACAGAACATGCAGACACTTGGACCGCTCGGAAATGCGCCGTCTCATAAACATCTCTATTCTTTCTGCGGATACAGGAATTTGAATTTCCGCGCCAGATGTTTCAGCCACAGTAATTCTGTTTTGTGAACAGCACAGCAGAATCCCATTGAAAACAAGCTCCATGCAGAATTCCAATGCAGAATTCCGCACAGAAATTCTGCGATGTGAACCATGGGCATGTTTAAAGGGGTACTCCGGTAGAAAACAATTATCACAATTAGTACTTATCAGCTGCTGTAATTACAGAGGAAGTTTTTTTCTTTTTGAATTTATTTTCTGTGTGACACCTCTGTCCTTACATAGGTACTGTCCAGAGCAGGAAAGGTTTGCTATGGGGATTTGCTTGTACTCTAGACAGTTCCTGAAATGGACAGAGGTGTCAGCAGAGAGCACTGTGGTCAGACAGAAAGGAAATTCAAAAGGAAAAGAATTTCCTCTGTAGTATACAGCAGCTGATAAGTACTGGAAGGATTAAGATTTTTAAATAGAAGTAATTTATAAATCTGTTAACTTTCTGGCACCAATTGATTTAAAAACATTTTTCCACCGGAGTACCCCTTTAAATCTGAGTCTAGAATGGCCTCTGCACAGGTCACAGTGCATGCCATTCTATTGGGCCTATGTCCATGGGGCTTGGTGTTAAGCATACTTAAAATAGGATAGGTAAGCCTTCCCTTTATTTTGCCCATGGCCACACCAATTCTAAAACGTGTCCTGGATAGTGGAGTCTAAGAGACCTGTCAGAGTTTCTTTAGGGTAGGGTCATACATAGCGTATATGCTGCATATTTCACGCTGCAGGAAATCCACTGGGCAGCAGGAAATTTGCAGCGTCTTTTGCTACAAGTAGACAAACAGGGATTCGCTGCTGCAGCCATGTATGTGCAGTGAGATTTGGAGGCGGGCCCATGGCTGCATATACAATTCCATACTCTCCAAATTGGCCGATTTTAGCGTTGTGTACATGGTATTGTTCACAACTATAGGGTATGTTTACACTCCGGAGATTCCACAAGGAATTCCAAACAGATTCCTTATGAAGCAACCTCCCATTGATCTCAATGGGAATTCCGTTGCTCATTTTACACGTCCGCAATGAAATCTCTGATTCCCGCTAAAGGTTGAACATAGAAGTCCTAGGACTGCGCCATATTCAATGTGATGGTACTTAAAGGGGTACTCCCACCCTAGACATCTTATCCCCTATCCAAAGGGGCGCATTATTGCATGCGGCACCCACCTGTGTTCTCACCGGAACCGCTGGAGGGTCTGAGTCGCGACTCCGGGAACGGAAGTCCGTGACGTCAGGACTCCACCCTGGGTGACGTCACGCCCGTCCCCTCAATGCAAGTCTATGGGACGCCCCCTCCAATAGACTTGCATTGAGGGGACGGGCGTGACGTCACACGGGGGCGGAGTCCTGACGTCACGGACTTCCGTTCCCGGAGTCGTGACTCAGACCCTCCAGCGGTTCCGGTGACAACACATGTGGGTGCCGCATGCAATAATGCGGGGGTCCCCAGCGGCGGGACCCCTGCGATCAGACATCTTATTCCCTATCCTTTGGATAGGGGATAAGATGTCTAGGGTGGGAGTAGCCGTTTAAAGGAACACTCCGCCCCTAGACATCTTATACCCTTATAACATAAATGTTCAGAACGCCGGGGTGCCGACCCTGAGATCCAGACCCTCCGCGATCAGACATCTTATGCCCTATTCTTTGGATAGGGAATAAGATGCCTTGAAGCGGAGTACCCCTCTAATGTCAACAGCAAGAATTTGCTGAATTTGCTAAGTATGAACATACACTTACAGTGCCTTTTATGGTTACAAGGCAACTAATGCATTACAATGTTGTAAAATTCCTTCAATAACAAATAACATAATAATTCATTACCATGCACATAAGATAGTAGATAGAGGCTCTCACTGAACAGCAAGCAGGGAAACATCCTTCCCTGCGGGTATAAATAATTGTTTTAGTCATTATTTTATTAGATGGATTTAAAAATAATAGAAATGACCCAAGACTTTCTCCTTAGGTTTCATTATTCATAGTTTCCTGAAATTTTCAGTAATGTTGTCTGAGGCACATGACAATAGAATGAATTCCTGGCATATCATTGTGGACTCAGTAGGCAGAGAAAATGCCTGCTTGTAGTTGTGCAGTCCGGAGCACTGTGGGGGACACTGGGCCATTGTTCTCAAAATCCTGTTGTAGATTTTTGCAGTGATAACAGCAGATATACCTATAATGCACCTGCTGTAATCCACTAAAGTCCCTGTCTCGCAAAATGTCGGCAAGTAGAATAAAGGTAGTCGGCAACTCACCATCTTCTTCTTCATGTTGCTTCTTTGTTAAAAATACTCACGTACAATTAGGCTGCTTTCACACCATTAAATGAATCCGTTAAAAGATCCGTCATAAACGTCCGTTAGAAAAGCTTTAAAAAAGGATGTTAACCGTCCGTTACAAAATCCCATTAATGTCTTTGGGATTTTTTGATTATCCCTTATGACCGGTTATAGTCAGTCATGACTAACGGACGTCAGTTGTGACGGAAGAATTAACGGCACATGCACTAATTTTTCTTCTTCAAGAAACGGGTAAATTAACAGACGTTATTTTTAACATTAAAGTCTATGGCAAACCGATGAGCCTTTATGTCATCCGTTTGCACCTGGTTTAAAATATCCATTATTACTTCTGAGCATGCTCAAAAGAGGGGACATCAGCAGACTCCTGCAGTGCTGAGGGACTACTACTACTCCCTTCATAGAACAGACTTGTTTCCATGATGGGAGTAGTAGTTCCCCGGCTGCAGGAGTCTGCAGACAGCTGGGGAGGCAACATTAGTGTTTGTACCACTACCCCCATCATGGAACAGTCGGGAGTCTGTTCTATGATGGGGGTTGTAGTACAGGGGCTGAAGGATTGATCACACCGGGTTTCACTTCTGAGGCTCGATGCGATCCAAAGTTATTAAGCAGGGGAGTGGGCGGCATGCTCCGCAATCCTGCGATGTATCGTGTGTTTTAACTTTCATTTTTAAATCTATATATCTATAACCTATATATCTAACCCCCCAGCGCATTTATAATATGCCCCCCGCCGCACATTAATAAAGATATATGACCCCCGCCAGTGCATTTATATATACCCCCCGCAGCGCATTAATAAACATATGACCCCCGCCAGCACATTTATACATATATATCCCCCTGCAGCGCCTTTGTCATTATATGCAACTGCAGCGCTATGAATGAAAAGTATTTCTATCACGAGCGCATCGGGCCAGCAGCCGTCTGCAGGCACTATGCGCTGCTAATAGAAATACTTTTCATTCATAGCGCTGTAGGGGTATATGTAAATAGAAGCACTGGGGGGGGCAGACATATAGCGTTATCTGCCCCCCAGCGCATCTATATACATATGCCGCACAGCGCTATGAATGACAAGTATTTCTATCAGCAGCATCGGGCCGCCGTGTGCTGGCACTATGCGCTGCTAATAGAAATACTTTTCATTCATAGCGCTGCAGGGGTATATGTAAATAGGAGCGCTGGGGGGGGCAGACATATAGCATTATCTGCCCCCCAGCGCATCTATATACATATGCCGCACAGCGCTATGAATGACAAGTATTTCTATCAGCAGCATCGGGCCGCCGTGTGCTGGCACTATGCGCTGCTAATAGAAATACTTTTCATTCATAGCGCTGCAGGGGTATATGTAAATAGGAGCGCTGGGGGGGGCAGACATATAGCATTATCTGCCCCCCAGCGCATCTATATACATATGCCGCACAGCGCTATGAATGACAAGTATTTCTATCAGCAGCATCGGGCCGCCGTGTGCTGGCACTATGCGCTGCTAATAGAAATACTTTTCATTCATAGCGCTGCAGGGGTATATCTAAATAGAAGCGCTGGGGGGGGGGGCAGACATATAGCATTATCTGCCCCCCAGCGCATCTATATACATATGCCGCACAGCGCTATGAATGACAAGTATTTCTATCAGCAGCATCGGGCCGCCGTGTGCTGGCACTATGCGCTGCTAATAGAAATACTTTTCATTCATAGCGCTGCAGGGGTATATGTAAATAGATGCGCTGGGGGGGGGGCAGACATATAGCATTATCTGCCCCCCAGCGCATCTATATACATATGCCGCACAGCGCTATGAATGACAAGTATTTCTATCAGCAGCATCGGGCCGCCGGCTGCTGGCCCGCTGCGTTCGTGATAGAAACACTTTTCATTCATAGCGCTGCAGTTTCATATAATTACAAAGCCGCTGCGGGGGGGTATATATTTGTATAAATGCGCTGGCGGGGTCACATGTTTATTAATGTGCTGCAGGGGGTATATATAAATGCGCTGGCGGGGGGTATATATAAAAATGTGCTGGCGGGGGTCATATATCTTTATTAATGCACTGGCGGGGGGCATATTATAAATGCGGTGGGGGGCTAGATATATAGGCTATATGTCTGCCCCCCCTGCAGCGCTATATATCTTGCCCCCCACAGAGCTTTTAATATACATATGGCCCCCACTGCCACCCACAATGTTCATTTTTAAATCTCCCACTGAGAGCCCTGATTGGCTCCTCAGTAACGGCCATTCAGGGCTCCCCACGGGGGATTTAAAAATGAAAGCACATGATACATCGCAGGGTTGTGGAGCATGCCGCCCACTCCCCTGCTTAATAACTTCGGATCGCTTCGGGTCTCAGAAGTGAGACCTGGTGCGATCAATCCCTCAGCCCATGTACTACAACCCCATCATGGAACAGACTCTGTTCCATGATGGGGTAGTAGTAAAAACAGTAATGTAGCCTCCCCAGCTGTCTGCAGACTCCCGCAGCCAGGGAATTACTACTCCCATCATGGAAACAAGTCTGTTCCATGATGGGAGTCAGGGGAGGACACAGACAGCATAGGGCCCCTGTGCAAAGAATGTGCCTCAGCGCTCTTCTAAATTGCTGATACACATATACAGGTAAGTGAACTGAACAGCCAATCCCTAACAGTTAACACCTATCACACAAGACATCAAAAGGGTGGGAAGTAATCAGCATCAAACACACACTGCAATATCCACTTTATCATTCACCACTTTATGTTGCATTTGTTTTAATAATCCAATGTACTTCTCTCTTAAATAGTTTTCTATCTGTTCTTTCGCCTGGTTTTGCTTACATTTTTTTCTAACCCCACAAAACGCATTACTTCAGTATTACTTTGATGGGATTCTACTATGTGGGAAATAAGACGGGGCGCTTCCTTCTTGGTTCGAATGGAGTAAAAGTGTTCTCTGACACATAGGAACATTTGTCGTGTCCTCTTCCCTACGTACTAAAAGCCGCATGGGCAAAAAATGGCATAAATTATGTTCTTTGACCGGCAAGTAATTAATTCAGTAATGTAGTATGTTCTACAAGACCTATTCTCAATATTTTAACGTACATATTATATTAGCAAAAGTTACAGTTTTTACATTGATAATTCCTATTAGGTACCAGATCTCCTAACCAGGTTTTTTTTTTTAATCTGTTGGATTATTATTAGTATTTTTAAGTACATTTCCTATAGCAGTGATGGTGAACCTTTTTAAGCCCGAGTGCCCAAACCGTAATGCACACCAACTTTTTTTTCCCTCAAAGTGCCAGCACAGCAATTAAATCATAATACTGAGGTTTAAGTTTAGAAAAAACAACTTAGGTAGGCAGTATGTTCCCCCACATTAGGTTTTAGTCCCCCCCCCATTAGGTAGGCAGTATTTTCCCCCCACATAAGGTTGTAGTTCCCCCACATTAGGTTGGAAGTATGTTCCCCACATTATGTTGTAGTTTCCCCACATTAGGTTGCAGTTCCCCCACATTAGGTTGCAGTTCCTCCACATTAGGTTGCAGTTCCCCCACATTAGATTGGCAGTATGTTCCCCCATATTAAGTTGTAGTCCCCCCACATTAGGTGCAGTATAGTTCCCTCACAGACATACAGCCTTCAGCCATATACAGTGTATGGCTGGAGGCTGTATGTCTGTGTACTGCCTCCCAGTGCTCCGTCCACCGCTCCTCCGGTCAGGGGTCACGACCTACTGCTATGGCCTATAGGCCATAGCAGTAGGTCCAGGGACCGGAGGAGTTGTGATCGGAGCACCAAAGATAAAGTGTAGCTGGTAACTTACCATGCTGGCCAGCATGCGTCCTCCTCCTCGATGCTCCGGTGCTCCGCTCCTCCGTTCCTATGAGCGCACGCATGGGACGTCAGCGATGTCCCTGCGTGCACTACCTCCTGCATACTGCGTGCCATAGGTTCGCCATCACTGTCCTATAGTTTTGTTTTTTATTTTTGTATGCTATGAGTGGTTTTCTTTTGGCTATTGCATGCTGATACATCTTCATCTGCTTCAATTATGTACCAGTTTCTTCTTACTGCTTGTTCAATAATTTTGTTCATAGGGGTATTTTCAAAGGTGAAAGCAAATCTTCTCTCTCCTATGTTATTTTTAGGTTTTAATAAACTATTTCTTTCTTGATTATCTGTTTGTTTTCTACTGCTTGTTATCAATGTTTCTGGGTAGTGTCTTTCCTCTAATTAATTTATTTGCTTGTTGGTGGTAAATTTCATTTATCATATTATTTTGTTTTGAAGGGGTACTCCAGCCCTAATACATCTTATCCCCTATCCAAAGGATAGGGGATAAGATGTATGATCGCGGGGATCCCGCCGCTGGGGACCCCCGCAATCTTAAGCTGGAGGCTCCGAGTGTGAAGCGTGACGACCACAAGGCCGGAGTATTGTGACATCACGACTCCGCCCCCGTGTGGCATCATTCCATGCCCCCTCAATGCAAGTCTATGGGAGGGGGCATGGGAAATTTTTTTCATGGTGGCAGGGTGGGAGGTATTATAGTGCAACTATGTATTTTTAGTGAATCATTTTTGGTAACCTTCACTAATGAGAGCATGTTCTTTTATTTTTAACCTTACATCTAGAAATTCCAGGGTGTCACCTCCATATTGGTGAGTAAAGGTCATGTTTACTGTGTTACATATATTTAGGTAATTGACAAAGTCAATAGTTTTTCAGTACCAGACCAGACATCCAATATATCATCGACAAACCTAACATATGTTTTAATGTATTGCAAAAAAGGATTTGTTGTAGAATAAATATTGCGGTGTTCGAACATAGTCAAGAACAAATTAGCATATATACATGACACCGGGGTCTCCATAGGGGTCCCGGTGTCCTGCCTATACCATTTGTCTTGGTGCTTGAAATATTGTTGGACAACATCTCAGACAATTTTTGTAGGAGATGTACCTACCAAAATAGGACCATTAGGTTTTCTGGTTCCACTTGAACTGTCAGAAATAGATAGGGAATGTGTAGAAATGCTTGCATGTGAATTTGGCGATCTTTGTATGATTACAGAGGAATATGGTAATCTTGAAAGTGAGAGATTTAAAAAGGGCAATAAGTCCAATTTCTCTCCACCAATTCCTCAAGGTAGCCACACAGATCTTTTTACCAAAGCGGTTATAAAGATGTTGGGGGAGATTTATCAAAGGATTTAAACTGGTTTTTCCTGTCTAAATTTGTCACACATAAAGTTGCAGTGTAAATATGTGCGACTTTTTGGGACTTTTGCATTAGAGGATTTTTAGTACATGATACATTCTAGTCTATTTTAGACGGAAAAATGCATTGGTGCTGAATTTATCAAAAGCGACTTTTCAGCAACAATTTGCATCAGCTGAAAGTATGCCGAAATGTCAGACCATACTGGAGCAGGTTTAAATACAGTCTAAAGTATAGAGCATGAAGTCTGTGTGCAGAATTTATCAAGAGCCGTGCGACTTATGATAAATTAGGCGCACAATAGACCAGCCTAACGCTCTGTAGTTTAGTCTATATTGATGCGGGACATAGACAGCTTTGATAAATCTCCCCCGTTAAATCTATTTTAGTCCCTAAAGCTATACCAAATTTGCCACTCCAAGAAATATCAGCACTCAATCAATTGAAAAACCTTAATGATATTGTGGTTACCAGAGCGGACAAGGGTGGGAGTGTAGTTGTTCTGTCTAAAACATATTATAATGAAGAAGCCGACTGGCAATTGTCAGACAGAACGACATACACTTCACTCCTTTTAAGACTACCCTACTTTTAAGATTCTGAACATTTTTAGATAGTTTCTGCATGGTTATGTATCTAAAGGTATAATTTCCAGTAAAAATGCTGAAAAATGTATTCCAGAAACACATAAACCAGCCAAATGGTATCACCTCCCTTAAGTGCATAAGAGCACTTATCACACTATGTAGATTGGTTGCTTCGTCCCCTACTACCAGCGATTCCGTCATACATTATAGACACCAGACATTTACTTCAAACTGTTAGTGAAATACACTGGCAAGAAGGTTGGAAATTATGTTCAGTGGACATAGTCAGCCTGTACACCCGCATCCCGCATGATGTGGGTGTACAGGCAGTAAGGCATTTTTTACAAATTACCAATAAATCTCACGGTTTTAAAGATTTTGTTTGCAAAGCATTACGCTTCATATTGTCCAACAGTACTTTCAAGCACCCTATGGGGACCCCGGTTTCCTGTACATAGGCTAATTTGTTCTTGGCAATGTTCGATCACCCACATATTTATTCTATGACAAATCCTTTTTTGCAATACATTAAAACATATGTTAGGTTTGTCGATGATATATTGGTTGTCTGGTCGGGTACAGAAAAACTATTTATTGAAAATTTAAGAAAAGACAGTGGCCAGCACTCACCATTCAGGGATGCTTATTTGCTTGTTCGGTGATTTAACAAGGTTTCAGCGAGCGGGGGTCAGAGACCCCTGCCTCTGACCCCCGCCCGCTGCAACCTTGTTAATGCACCGAACAAGCAAATAAACATCCCTGAATGGTGAGTGCTGGCCACTGTCTTTTCTTACATTTTCATATTTGATATTTATCTCTTGGCTATGTGCACCACCGCCATCAGGATTGACATATTGGGACTGCTTTGCATACTTATAGTAGTGTATGTGCCGGTGCCTCTGTATCTCATTGGAACTAAACTATTTATTGAGTTTGTCAATTACCTAAATGTATGTAACACAGTAAACATGACCTTTATTCACCAATATTGAGGCGAGACCCTGGAATTCCAAGATGTAAGGTTAAAAATAAAAGAACATACTCTCATTAGTGAAGGTTACCGAAAAGAAGTCGGTAAAGATACATTGTTGCACTATAATAACTCCCACCCTGCCACCGTGAAAAAAGGAATTCCCTACTGCCAATTTGTCAGATTAAAACAAAATAATATGATAGATGAAATTTACCACCAACAAGCAAATGAATTAGAGGAAACACTAAAAGAAAGACACTTCCCGGAAACATTAATAACAAGCAGTAGAAAACAAGCAGATAATCAAGAAAGAAATACTTCATTAAAACCTAAAATTTAGATAGGAGAGATTTCCTTTAACCTTTGAAAATACCCTATGGACAAAATTATTGAACAAGCAGTAAGAAGAAACTGGTACATAATTGAAGCAGATGAAGATGTAGCAGCAATAGCTAAAAGAAAACCACTCATAGCATACAAAAAAAAAATTCCAACGTAGTAAAATCCCATCAAAGTAATCCTAAAGTACTGCGTTTTGTGGGCTTCGAAAAAATTTAAGCAAAACCAGGCGAAAGAACAGATAGAAAACTATTAAAAAAAGAAGTACATTGGAATATTAAAACAAACGCAACAGGTCCTCTCAGACTGAATGATAAAGTGGATATCGCAGTGTGTTTTTGATACTGATTACTTCCCATCCACGTGTGATAGGTGTTAACTGTTGGTGATTGGCTGTTTATTTCACTTACCTGTATATGTGTATGAGAAATTTAGAAAAGCGTTGAGGCCAGATGAAGCACTAACTAGTGCAAAACGGCAGCTGCCGCATTGCTGTACCCCCCACACCTGTCCCTCTCCATGACTAATTGTATGTGAGTATTTTTAATAAAGAAGCAACATAAAGAAGATGGTGAGTTGCCAACTACCTTTATTCTACTTGCCGACGTTCTGAAGCATTCTATGCATAGTCTGAGCACCGCCACATCTAGCATTTACCTACTGTATTGCACCCGTTACAGGGCTGTCCTTTGCATATACAGTAGTGCCGAACAGAATATTCTCTATTTTGTGGTTTCAAATGATGGAAAATGCTTGTTTCTGGGTGAAGACTACACCTGCGCTTTAAAGGATTTATTTGAAAAGCAAAATTGGACTTAACCTGGACTGGACCTAATTCTTGTAGTGTATATGTACAACTTGTATATAGGCCCTTAAACTTAATAAGAGGAGATTTATCAAAACCTGTGTGGAGTGGTGCAGTTGCCCATTATGACTAATCTGATCGCTTCTTTTATTTTTAACAAGGCCTCTGAAAAATAAAAGAACAATCTGATTGGTTGCTATGGGCAACTGTTCTACTTTTTTCCTGTACAGGTTTTGATAAATCTCCCCCATAATTCCTAGAAAATTTACTAATACAGTCTGATTTAACCTATACCAGAATATACCAGAGTGAGGATTCCTCTTAGGCCAGTAGTAATGATGGCAGCTGCCAGCCACAGTTCTCCCTCCAATAAAAAAAAATTACAAAGTAATCATAGAAACTAACATAGTCAGGCTAAATTCTGCCATAAACAACCAGGGGGAGATTTATTAAAATCTGTGCAAAGGAAAAGTTACCCATAGCAACCAATCAGATTGCTTCTTTCTTTTTGCAGGGGCCTTGTTAAAAATAAAAGAAGGAGGCTGATTGGTTGCTACTGGCAACTTTTCCCCTGGACAGCTCTGGCAGCAGCTCCTCATTAACCCCTTAAGGACCATTTTGACCTTAAGGACACAGTCAATTTTATTTTTCCTTTTTTCGTTTTTTCCTCCTCGCCCAAATAATAATTCTTTCTTATTTCCACCCACAGATACATATGAGGGCTTGTTTTTTTGCATGAACAATTGTTCTTTTTAAGGAAATCACTTATTTTACTATAAAATATATGGCACAACCACAAAAATATTATTTGTGTGGCGAAATTGAAAAGAAAAACGCAATTTTACGGTAAAAATTACATGGTTTTTTTTATTCTGTGGGGTCAATATGATTAAAATGATACCCATAATTACATGCTTTCTATTACTGTACTGATTAAAAAAAAAAAATCTCAAACCTTTTAACAAAATTTGTATATTTAAAATCCCTCTATTTTGACCACCTATTCATTTCTAATTTTTCCGTATACGGGCTGTATGAGGGCTTATCTTTTGCATCGTAATCTGTAGTTTTTATCGGTACTTTTACATATATGTAACTTGTTAATCACTTTTTATAAAAAAAAATTTGGAATGTGATGTTACAAAAAAGCAGCAATTTGGGACTTTTGTTTTTACATTTATGCCGTTCACTGTACGAGATAATTAACATTATATTTTGATAGTTCGGATGTTTACGCTTGCACCAATATCTAATATGTGTATTAACCCCTTAATGACCACAGACATATATTTACGTCCGTGGCCAGCTCCTGTTCTGTGAAGCGTGCTCAGAAGCTTCGTATCTGCGGGAAACCGGTTGCTATCAGCAGCCGGGAACCGCGGCTAATACCAGACATCGCTGATTGGGCTGATGCACGGTATTAACCCTTTAGACGCTGTGATCAAAGTTGATTGTGGCATCTAAAACTAGAGAAATCCATACCGGCTAGCTCAGCGGAGCTGTTCGGGACCGCCGCGGTGAACAGCTGAGAGGACAGCAGGAGGTGCCTTACCTTCTTTCCGGCTGTCCGATCGCCATTTGATTGCTCCAAGCCTGAAATCCAGGCTTGAGCAATCAAGCGCAGAAAACACTGATCAATGCATTCCCATGGCAATGCAATGAACAGTGCCTGCAATCAGTATATGCAGTGTTACAGCCCCTAGAGGGGGCCTTCCCTAATAAAAATCAGAATCAACCCCCTTTTCCCATTTAAAAAAAGTGTGTAAATAAAAATAAAAACATATGTGGTATCGCCACGTGCGTAAATGTCCAAACTATAAAAATATATTGTTAATTAAACCGCACGGTCAATGGCGTACGCACAAAAAAATTCCAAAATAGCGTATTTTGGTCACTTTTTATACCATAAAAAATGAATAAAAAGCAATCAAAAAGACCGATCAAAAAAAAATGGTAGCGATAAAAACTTCAGATAACAGCGCAAAAAAATTAGCCCTAGTACCACCACATTTGTGGAAAAATAAAAAAGTTATAGGGGTCAAAAGAGGACAATTTTAAACGCATAAATTTTAGTGCATGTAGTTATAATTTTTTCCAGAAGTACGATAAAATCAAACCTATATAATTAGGATATCATTTTAATCGTATGGATGGACCTGCAGAATAAAGATAAGGTGTCATTTTTACCGAAAAATGTACTGCGTAAAAACAGAAGCCCCCAAACTTACAATATGGAGCTTTTTCTTCAATTTTGTTGCACAATGATTTTTTTTTCCGTTTCGCCATAGATTTTTGGATAAAATGTAATTAAAAAGTAAAATTGGTGGCGCAAAAAAAAAAAAAGCCATTATATGGATTTTTAGGTGCAAAATTGAAAGGGTTGTGATTTTTAAAATGTAAGGAGGAAAAAATGAAAGTGCAAAAACTGAAAAATGCTTGGTCCTTATGGGGTTATTTTTTTTTTTTTGTATGCTTTTTGGGATAAAATGGGAAAAAGGGTCCATTTACATTTTTATTTGGGGAGGGTTTTTTCTGCATTTTTTTTTACTTTTTTTCTACATTTTTTTTTTACACTTATGTCCCCATAGGTGACTATTTACAGCCATGCTTAGTTTGCAGATACTGAACAGTGCTATGTATATGCATAGCACAGATCAGTATTATCGTCGATCTTCTTCTCTGTGCTGCTTGATGTCAGACCAGAAAAGAAGACCCCGGGATGACGGCCTGAGCAGGTTAGAGGACCTCCGGCCGTCATATTGAATGATCGGCAACGGGCGATCCGATCATCCATTCAAATGCCTGCACTACCGCAGATGCCGTGATATGTATTCATCATGGCATCTGAGGGGTTAATGGTGGATATCAGCGCGATCCATTACCGTTGGGTCCCTCCCTGCTGATAGCAGCCGTGACCTGCCGTGCATGATGCAAGCTGTACTTACCTAGTCCGGATGTACTCAAGTACCCTCCGTGTGATTGACAGCCCGGGCACTGCCTGCATCATTGCACTGTGTGGCAGGATTATATTCATTGGACACAGTATGTGGCAAGGTTATATTAAGGGGCACAGTGTGTGGCAGGGTTTTATTTATAGGGTATAGTATGGGACAGGGTTATATTAAGGGGACACAGTGTGTGGCAGTATGATATTTGGGGGCATAGTGTGTGACAGTATTATATTCAGAGGGTACAGTGTCTAGCAGGGTTGTATTTAGGGGGCACAATGTCTGGCAGGGTTATAATCATTCATCTTAATATAGAAAATGAGGATCTGCTGACAAAGTGAGAAACCAATGATGTCCGGACACCCAACTGTGCAGAGGAAAAACTTAGCTCGAAGAAGTCATGGTGGAATGGACCAGATTGCCTTGCTGATGGAAGGAGGTTTGCTGATGGAAGGAGGTTTTCACAAAAAATCTCAAGATACATGTCACGATTCGGCTGGCTGGAGGTGGATCCTCTGTGCCAGAGAGGGATTGGCGTGGACCGTGCTGGTGGACTGGTTCTAAGTTGCTACTGGTATTCACCAGAGCCCGCCGCAAAGCGGGATGGTCTTGCAGCGGCGGTAGCAACCAGGTCGTATCCACCAGCAACGGCTCAACCTCTCTGACTGCTGAAGATAGGCGCGGTACAAGGGAGTAGACAAGAGCAAGGTCGGACGTAGCAGAAGGTCAGGGCAGGCAGCAAGGATCGTAGTCAGGGGCAACGGCAGGAGGTCTGGAACACAGGCTAGGAACACACAAGGAAACGCTTTCACTGGCAAAATGGCAACAAGATCCGGCGAGGGAGTGCAGGGGAAGTGAGGTATAAATAGGGAGTGCACAGGTGAGAATACTGATTAGGCCTGCTGCGCCAATCAGTGGCGCAGCGGCCCTTTAAATGGCAGAGACCCAGCGCGCGCGCGCCCTAAGGAGCGGGGCCGCGCGCGGCGGGACAACACAGACGGGGAACGGGTCAGGTACGGGAGCCGAGATGCGCATCGCGAGCGGGCGCGTCCCGCATCGCGAATCGCATCCCGGCTGGGAGTAATATCGCAGCGCACCCGGTCAGCAGGTCTGACCGGGGCGCTGCGAATGAGAGAACGCTGCGAGCGCTCCGGGGAGGAGCAGGGACCCGGAGCGCTCGGCGTAACAGTACCCCCCCCTTGGGTCTCCCCCTCTTTTTGGAGCCTGAGAACCTGAGGATAAGACTTTTGTCCAGGATGTTGTCCTCAGGTTCCCAGGATCTCTCTTCTGGGCCACAGCCCTCCCAATCCACCCCAAAAATTTTTTTTTCCTCTGACCGTCTTGGAGGCCAGAATCTCCTTCACGGAGAAGACGTCAGAAGAACCGGAAACAGGAGTGGGAGAAACAAGTTTGGGAGAGAAGCGGTTAATGATGAGTGGTTTAAGGAGAGAGACATGGAAGGCATTGGGAATACGAAGAGAAGGAGGAAGAAGGAGTTTGTAAGAGACAGGGTTAATCTGGCACAAGACTTTGAAAGGACCAAGATAGCGTGGTCCCAGTTTGTAACTGGGGACACGAAAGCGGACATATTTAGCGGAGAGCCATACCTTGTCTCCGGGAGCAAAAATGGGGGGAGTTCTTCTTTTCTTATCGGCAAATCTTTTCATCCGGGATGAAGCCTGTAAAAGAGAATTTTGGGTCTCTTTCCATATGGTGGAAAGATCACGAGTCACTTCATCCACAGCGGGCAAACCAGAGGGCAAGGGGGTAGGGAGGGGGGGAAGAGGGTGACGGCCGTACACCACGAAAAATGGGGACTTAGCAGAAGACTCGGAGATTCTGAAGTTGTATGAGAATTCGGCCCATGGTAGAAGATCTGCCCAGTCATCCTGGCGGGAGGAAACAAAATGCCGTAAATAGTCACCCAGGACCTGATTAATTCTTTCTACTTGCCCATTGGATTGGGGATGATAAGAAGAAGAGAAGTTTAGTTTAATCTTGAGCTGTTTACAGAGGGCCCTCCAGAATTTAGACACGAATTGGACGCCTCTATCCGAGATGATCTGCGTGGGCAAACCGTGAAGACGAAAAATGTGTACAAAAAATTGTTTTGCCAACTGAGGCGCTGAAGGAAGACCAGGAAGAGGAATAAAATGTGCCATCTTGGAAAATCGATCAACGACCACCCAAACAACTGTGTTGCCACGGGATGGGGGTAAGTCTGTGATAAAGTCCATACCAATCAGTGACCAAGGCTGTTCGGGGACAGGCAGAGGATGAAGGAGACCAGCAGGCTTCTGGCGAGGAGTCTTATCCCGGGCACAGACAGTACAGGCCCGCACAAAATCAACAACGTCCGTCTCCAGAGTCGGCCACCAATAAAAACGAGAGATGAGTTGCAAGGATTTTTTGATGCCCGCATGGCCTGCGAGGTGGGAGGAGTGTCCCCATTTGAGAATCCCGAGACGCTGGCGTGGAGAAACGAAGGTCTTCCCTGGAGGAGTTTGCCTGATGGAGGCTGGAGAAGTGGAGATCAGACAGTCAGGAGGAATGATGTGTTGCGGAGAGAGCTCTACTTCAGAGGCATCCGAGGAACGAGAGAGGGCATCGGCCCTAATGTTCTTGTCGGCAGGGCGAAAATGAATTTCAAAGTTAAAACGGGCAAAGAACAACGACCACCTGGCCTGGCGAGGGTTCAGCCGTTGGGCAGACTGGAGATAGGAGAGATTCTTGTGATCAGTGTATATGATAACTGGAAATTTTGATCCCTCCAGCAGATGCCTCCATTCCTCAAGCGCCAATTTAATGGCCAGTAGTTCTCGATCCCCGATGGAGTAGTTTCTCTCCGCCGGAGAGAAGGTCCTAGAAAAAAAACCACAAGTAACAGCATGCCCGGAAGAATTTTTTTGTAGAAGGACAGCTCCAGCTCCCACTGAGGAGGCATCTACCTCCAATAGAAAGGGTTTAGATGGGTCAGGTCTGGAGAGCACGGGAGCAGAAGAAAAGGCAGACTTGAGATGTTTAAATGCGTCTTCCGCTTGGGGAGACCAGGACTTGGGATTGGCATTTTTCTTGGTTAAAGCCACGATAGGAGCCACAATAGTGGAAAAGTGTGGAATAAATTGTCTGTAATAATTGGCGAACCCCAAAAAACGTTGGATAGCACGGAGTCCGGAGGGGCGTGGCCAATCTAATACAGCAGCTAGCTTATCTGGGTCCATTTGTAGTCCCTGGCCAGAAACCAAGTATCCTAGGAAAGGAAGAGATTGACATTCAAAGAGACATTTCTCCATTTTGGCATAAAGTTGATTGTCTCGAAGTCTCTGAAGAACCATGCGGACATGCTGGCGGTGTTCTTCTAAATTGGCAGAAAAAATCAGAATATCGTCCAGATAAACCACAACACAGGAATATAAGAGATCACGAAAAATTTCATTAACAAAGTCTTGGAAGACGGCAGGGGCGTTGCACAGGCCAAAGGGCATGACCAGATACTCAAAGTGTCCATCTCTGGTGTTAAATGCAGTCTTCCATTCGTCCCCCTCCCTGATGCGGATGAGATTATAAGCACCTCTTAAGTCCAGTTTGGTAAAGATGTGGGCACCTTGTAGGCGATCAAAGAGTTCCGAGATAAGAGGTAGGGGGTAGCGGTTCTTTACCGTGATTTTATTAAGTCCGCGGTAATCAATGCAAGGACGTAGGGAGCCATCTTTTTTGGACACAAAAAAAAATCCAGCTCCGGCAGGAGAGGAGGATTTGCGGATAAACCCCTTTTTTAAATTTTCCTGGATGTACTCTGACATGGCAAGAGTCTCTGGAGCAGACAGAGGATAGATTCTGCCCCGGGGTGGAGTAGTACCCGGGAGGAGGTCAATAGGACAGTCATAAGGCCTGTGAGGAGGTAAAGTCTCAGCTTGCTTTTTGCAGAACACGTCAGCATAGTCCATATAAGCCTTAGGAAGACCGGTTACAGGGGGAACCACAGGGTCACGGCAGGGAGTACTGGGAACCGGTTTAAGACAGTCCTTGAGACAAGAAGTACCCCAATTCTTGATTTCTCCTGTGGACCAATCAAGGGTTGGGGAATGGCGTTGAAGCCAGGGTAATCCAAGAAGAATTTCGGAAGTGCAGTTGGAGAGGACCAAAAATTAAATTTTTTCGTGATGAGGTCCGATGCACATTAGGAGAGGTTCCGTGCGGTAACGCACGGTACAGTCCAATCTTTCATTGTTAACAGAATTGATGTAGAGGGGTCTGGCGAGACTGGTCACCGGGATGTTGAACCTGTTGATGAGAGAGGCCAAAATAAAATTTCCTGCAGATCCGGAATCCAAGAAGGCCATAGTAGAGAAGGAGAAGGTAGAAGAAGATATCCGCACCGGCACAGTAAGGCGTGGAGAAGCAGAGTTGACATCAAGAACTGTCTCACCTTTGTGCGGAGTCAGCGTACGTCTTTCCAGGCGGGGAGGACGGATAGGACAATCCTTCAAGAAGTGTTCGGTACCGGCACAGTACAGGCACAGATTCTCCATGCGGCGTCGTGTCCTCTCTTGAGGTGTCAAGCGAGACCGGTCAACTTGCATAGCCTCCACGGCGGGAGGCACAGGAACGGATTGCAGAGGACCAGAGGAGAGAGGATCCGGGGAGAGAAAACGCCTCGTGCGAACAAAGTCCATATCCTGGCGGAGCTCCTGACGCCTTTCGGAAAAACGCATGTCAATGCGGGTGGCCAGATGAATAAGTTCATGCAGGTTAGCAGGAATTTCTCGTGCGGCCAGCACATCTTTAATGTTGCTGGATAGGCCTTTTTTAAAGGTCGCGCAGAGGGCCTCATTATTCCAGGATAATTCGGAGGCAAGAGTACGGAATTGGATGGCATACTCGCCAACAGAAGAATTACCCTGGACCAGGTTCAGCAGGGCAGTCTCAGCAGAAGAGGCTCGGGCAGGTTCCTCAAAGACACTTCGAATCTCCGTGAAGAAGGAGTGTACAGAGGCAGTGACGGGGTCATTGCGGTCCCAGAGCGGTGTGGCCCATGACAGAGCTTTCCCAGACAGAAGGCTGACTACGAAGGCCACCTTAGACCTTTCAGTAGGAAACTGGTCCGACATCATCTCCAAGTGCAGGGAACATTGCGAAAGAAAGCCACGGCAAAACTTAGAGTCCCCATCAAATTTATCCGGCAAGGATAATCGTAGGCCGGAAGCGGCCACTCGCTGCGGAGGAGGTGCAGGAGCTGGCGGAGGAGATTGTTGCTGGAGTTGTGGTAGTAGCTGCTGTAGCATCACGGTCAGTTGAGACAGCTGGTGGCCTTGTTGCGCTATCTGTTGCGACTGCTGGGCGACCACCGTGGTGAGGTCGGCGACAACTGGCAGTGGGACTTCAGCGGGATCCATGGCCGGATCTACTGTCACGATTCGGCTGGCTGGAGGTGGATCCTCTGTGCCAGAGAGGGATTGGCGTGGACCGTGCTGGTGGACCGGTTCTAAGTTGCTACTGGTATTCACCAGAGCCCGCCGCAAAGCGGGATGGTCTTGCAGCGGCGGTAGCAACCAGGTCATATCCACCAGCAACGGCTCAACCTCTCTGACTGCTGAAGATAGGCGCGGTACAAGGGAGTAGACAAGAGCAAGGTCGGACGTAGCAGAAGGTCAGGGCAGGCAGCAAGGATCGTAGTCAGGGGCAACGGCAGGAGGTCTGGAACACAGGCTAGGAACACACAAGGAAACGCTTTCACTGGCACAATGGCAACAAGATCCGGCGAGGGAGTGCAGGGGAAGTGAGGTATAAATAGGGAGTGCACAGGTGAGAATACTGATTAGGCCTGCTGCGCCAATCAGTGGCGCAGCGGCCCTTTAAATGGCAGAGACCCAGCGCGCGCGCGCCCTAAGGAGCGGGGCCGCGCGCGGCGGGACAACACAGACGGGGAACGGGTCAGGTACGGGAGCCGAGATGCGCATCGCGAGCGGGCGCGTCCCGCATCGCGAATCGCATCCCGGCTGGGAGTAATATCGCAGCGCACCCGGTCAGCAGGTCTGACCGGGGCTCTGCGAATGAGAGAACGCTGCGAGCGCTCCGGGGAGGAGCGGGGACCCGGAGCGCTCGGCGTAACAATACATGGCCCTATACATTCTTTCCTTTACACGTATCAGTCCTCCTGGTCCCTTAGCAGAAAAACAGCCCAAAAGAATGATGTTTACACCCCCATGCTTCACAGTAGGTATGGTGTTCTTTGGATGCAACTCAGCATTCTTTCTCCTCCAACCACGACAAGTTGCGTTTTTACCAAAAAGTTCTACTTTGGTTTCATCTGACCATATGACATTCTTCCAATTCTCTTCTGGATCATCCAAATGCTCTCTAGCAAACTTCAGATGGGCCTGGATATACTGGCTTAAGCAGGGGGACATGTCTGGCACAGCATGATGTGAGTCCCTGGCGACATAGTCTGTTACTGATGGTAGCCATAGTTACTTTGGTCCCAGCTGTCTGCAGGTCATTCACTAGGTCCTCCTGTGTGGTTGTGGGATTTTTGATCACCGTTCTTGTGATCATTTTAACACCACGGGGTGAGATCTTGCGTGGAGCCCCAGATTGAGGGAGATTATCAGTGGTCTTGTATGTCTTCCATTTTCTAATAAGTGCTCCAACAGTTGATTTCTTCACACCAAGCTGCTTGCCTATTGCAGATTCAGTCTTCCCAGCCTGGTGCAGGTCTACAATTTTGTTTCTGGTGTCCTACGACAGCTCTTTGGTCTTGGCCATAGTGGAGTTTGGAGTGTGACTGTTTTAGGTTGTGGACAGGTGTCTTTTATACTGATAAATAGTACTTTAAACAGGTGCCATTAATACAGGTAATGAGTGGAGGACAGAGGAGACTCTTAAAGAAGAAGTTACAGGTGTAACACTTAGGTTTCAGTAGACAGGACACAGGTGGCAGTGGATCCGCTGGACCTGTGTGGCAGATGACAAGGAGCATACCAGGGAGCGAAGTCTAAGTTTAAGGTGCCGCTGGTTTTCACCAGAGCCCGACGCAAATCGGGATGGACTTGTTGCAGCTGGCGGCATCCAGGTCGAAACCCCTGGCATGGCTCGACCACACAGGCAGCTGAGTAAACTCGGGGCACAGGTAGGATGATGCAACTCATGGTCAGGAAAGCAGGAGGTCAGGGCAGGCGGCACAGTAGCGAAAACTGGGACGTAGCAGGTGGTCAGCAGGCAGGCGGCAAAGGAGCAAGGTCAGGTACAGAACAAGGGTACGATACACGGCAAGGTAATACTCATACTCTGGAATGCTTTTAGGCACTAGGGCAACAAAGATCTGTCAGGGAAGTGTGGGAGGTGAAGGAATTTATTAAGTGAGCAAGGCACACTGGCCTTTTAAATTTCAGAGCACAGAAGCCGAGGAGAGTGCAGAAGGAACAGGTGGTGAGTGACGGGCTGAGATTCGCATGCAGTGTGTCCCGCGATGCGAATCCTAGCCCCGCCGGCGGCAGTAGGAGACGGGGCCATGCGCTCACAGCCAGTGTGTACGGCCGGAGCACTAAACATGACAGTATCCTCCCCTTTTGTCTCCCCCTCTTTTTACGGTTCAGAAAACTCCTGAGAAGGTCAGAGTAGAGAATATTCTCCTCTGGCTTCCAAGATCTCTCCTCAGGACCGTAACCCTCCCAGTCAACCAGAAAACATTGTTTACCTCTCACGGTCTGTGGCAAGAACTCTTTACCTTGTAGACGTCAGAAAAGCCGGAAACAGGTGTGGGGACAAGATTATTTTGGGAAAACTGGTTTATGACAAGAGGCTTGACGAGTGAGACATGGAAGGAATTGGCAATACGTAATGTAGCAGGCAGACAGAGTTTGTAGGAGACATTTTTTGCAGAACCTGAAAGGGAGCAAGGTAGCGAGGACCAAGCTTATAGCAGGGAATCTTGAAGCTGATGTACTTGGAGGAAAGCCACACCATGTCACCAGGAGAGAAGCATAGATGAGGTCTTCTACTCTTATCAGCTTGCACCTTCATGCGTGGGGGAAGCCTGAGATAACGACTGACGAGTTTGTTGCCAAATGGTGGAGAAGTCAAGGAACCGGGTCATCAACAGCAGGCACAACAGAGGAAACTGGCAGTTAAAGAGGAGAACGGGGATGGAGTCCAACAAAGAAGGGAGACGACCTTGTGGACTCGGAATCCTTATGATAATGAGAATTCTGCCCGGGGAGAGGATGACCTAATCATCTTAGCAAGCTGAAACAAAATGCCGATGATAAGTCTCGAGAATTTGATTAACCCTCTCCACCTGACCGTTGGACTGAGGGTAGTAGGCCGAGGAGAAGTCCAGATTGCTTTCAAGACGGGTACATAGGGCTCGCCAGAAGTTAGAGACAAACTGCACTCCGCGATCCGAAACGATATGCTGAGGAAGACCATGTAAGCAAAAGATATACAGCAAGAAGTACTACACCAGCTGGGGGGGGGCAGAAAGAAGATCAGGCAGGGGAATGAAATGAGTCATCTTGGAAAAGCGATCTACCACGACCCAAATGACAGTGTTATTACAAGATGGTGGCAAATCAGTGATGAAATCCATGGCGATATGGGACCAGGGAGTCTCCGGAATTGGTAAAGGCTGTAAAAGTCCTGCAGGTCTCTGCCGAGAAGTTTTGTCATGGGCACAAGTATCACAGGAACGGACAAAATCAGAAACATCACGTTCAGTAGTGCCTAGAGATTAGTAGTAGTCTTACGTATTCCAGGATGACCTGCTGTCAAGGAAGAATGACCCCATTTCAGTAGTTTGCGTCTCAGTCTGGCAGGCACATAGGATTTTCGTGGAGGAACTTGCTGAATTTCGGCAGGAGCCTCAGAAATCAAACAGTAAGGAGGAATAATATGCCTAGGCGTGGAGTCCAAACCAATGATGTCAGAGGACCTGGAGAGAGCATCTGCCCTGATGTTCTTGTCTGCTGGACGGAAGTGAATGAAGAAGTTGAACCTAGAAAAGAACAGACCACCTTGCCTGGCGGGGGTTCAAACACTGAGCAGACTGGAGGTATAGAAGATTCTTATGAACCGAGTAGATGCTGAACGGATGAGAAGATACTTCCAATAGATGTCGCTATTCCTCCAAAGCTAGCTTGATAGCGAGGAGTTCAAGATCTCCAATGGAGTAATTCCTCTCAGCAGGAGAGAAGGTCTTGGAGAAGAAACCACAAGTTACAGTCTTGCCCTTGGCATTTTTTTTAGTAAGAACAGCAAAAGCTCCAACAGATGAGGCATCAACCTCCAAAGCAAAGGGCCTCTCTGGATCAGGTCTTGTAAGCACGGGAGCAGAGGCAAACGCTGACTGTAAACATTAGAAGGCCACTTCGGCCTCATGTGGCCAAGACTTAGGATTAGAAACCTTTTTAGTGAGAGCTACAATTGGAGAAACCAAGGAAGAAAAGTGTGGGATAAATTGACAATAATAGTTAGCGAATCCCAGAAAGCGTTGAATAGCACGTAGGCCAGAAGGACGAGGCCAATCCAATACCGCAGACAATTTACCTGGATCCATCTGCAGGCCTTGATAAGAGACAATGTAGCCAAGAAACGGAAGACTAGATTTTTTGAATGGACATTTCTCCAGTTTGGCATAGAGATGATTCTTCCGTAGACGTTGTAGAACCAGACGAACATGAGTTCAGTGATCCTCTAAGTTGGAAAAGAAGATCAGGATGTCATCTAGGTAAACAACAACACAGGTGTAATGAAGATAACGGAAGATATCATTGACAAACTTTTGAAAAAAGGCTGGAGCATTGCAGAGATCAAAGGGCATTGCAAGATACTCAAAATGTTCATCACGAGTATTGAAGGCCATTTTACATTCATCTCCCTTGGGGATACAAATGAGGTTATACGATCCACGTAAGTCCAACTTGGAGAAGACCTTGGCACCACGGAGACGATCAAAAAGTTCAGAGATAAGGAGGTAATGGGTGATGATTGTTGATCGTGATTTTGTTAAGTCCCCTGTAGTCAATGCATGGACGAAGTGAGCCATCCTTCTTCCCTTCAAAGAAGAGACCAGCTTCAGCAGGAGAAGAGGACTTACAGATAAATCCCTTTTGGAGATTCTCCTGGATATACTCAACCATGGCTTTGGTCTCAGGAACCGATAGAGGGTAAATCCTTCCACGAGGAGGAGTGTTACCAGACAGAAGATCTATGGGGCAGTCGTAAGGATGATGTGGAGGCAGAGACTCAGCCTGCTTCTTGCAGAATAAGTCAGAAAAATCTTGGTTAAGAGGCGGCAAGCCAGGTTAAGAAGGAAGACTAGAAACAACTTTAGACTGAACTGATTGGAGGCAGAAATTTTGGCAGAATTGTCCCCAGCGAAGAAATTCTCCAGTTCTCCAATCCAATTAAGGAGAATGACATCATAGCCACGGAAGGTCAACAAGAAGTTCAGATGTACAGAGGGGCAGTACATACAATTCTATCCTTTCTTTATGCAAGACTCCCACTTGCATGACGAGAGATTCGGTACGGAAGTGCACCATACGGTCCAGATTTGATCCATTAACTGAGGAGATGAACAAGGGCTTGGCAAGCCGAGTAACAGGAAGGTGATATTTGTGGATCAAAGCATCAATAAAGTCACCTGCAGATCCAGAATCCAAGAAGGCTGTAGCGTTGAAGGAAGACTTGTACAGTAATCGTTAAGCGAGGAGAGGTAGTATTCACACCTAGAGACACCTCTCCCATGTACCCTAGGTGCGAGCATTTCCCGGATGCTGAGGACCTTGGAACACAGGTGCCAGTCGAGGATGTCGCCTTGTCTGGACAGGTTCTCTACTCCAAACGAAGTTCCTCCTGTCTTTCAGCAAAACGCACATCAATACGTGTAGCCAGGTGGATAAGTTCTGGCAAGGAAGACGGAGGATCACGTGCTGCGAGAGCACCTTTTATTCTGCTAGACAGTCCTTTCTTGAAAGTAGCACAGAAGGCCTCATCATTCCATGCCAGTTCAGAGGCTAGGGTGTGGAATTGAACTGCCGTCACCAACGGAGGAATTTCCCTGGCAGAAGTTCAGAAGAGCCATCTCAGCAGAAGAGGCATGTGCGGGTTCCTCAAAGACGCTGCGAAATTCCACCAGAAACATAGTCAAATTGGAGGTAAACAGGTCACCACGGTCCCAAAGAGGAGTAACCCAGGCCAAGGCTTTTCCGGATAGCAAACTGACCACAAAGGCCACCTTCGTTCTGTAGGGAATTGGTCTGACATGAGCTACAGATGCATGGAGCACTGTGTAACGAAGCCTCTACACAGCTTGGGATCACCATCATATTTAGAAGGTAGAGGTAAGCGTTACTTGAAGCCAGAAGACTCTGCAGGAACAGGTGGAGACACTGGAGCAGGTTGCGGCTGCTGCTGCATGGCTATAAGTTGTTGCATCATAGCAGACAATTGTGAAAGTTGCTGCGCTTGTTGGGCCAACTGCTGAGACTGCATCAGTCCCACAATGGAGGGAAGGTCCGAGACGTCTGGCAAAGGTACCTCAGCAGGATCCATGGCCGGATCTTACTTTAACACTTACATTTCAGTAGACAGGACACAGGTGGTAGTGGATCCGCTGGACCTATGTGGCAGATGACACGGACCGTACCAGGGAGTGGAGTCTAAGGTCGCTACACCTGGCTCGACTTGACTCGACCACACAGGTGGCTGAGGAAACTCGAGGCACAGGTAGGATGAGGCAACTCGTGGTCAGGAAAGCAGGAGGTCAGGGCAGGCGGCACAGTAGCGAAGTCAGGGACATAGCAGGTGGTCAGTAGGCAGGACGCAAAGGAGCAAGATCCGGTACAGAACAAGGGTATGATACACGGCAAGGTAATACTCTGGAATGCTTTCTTTTTGGTACTAGGGCAACAAAGATCCGGCAGGGAAGTGTGGGAGTTGGAGTAATTTATTAAGTAAGCACAGGTGTTACTTAATAAATGCGCACACTGGCCCTTTAAATTTCAGAGCTCCGGCGAACACACTAAGGGACGGGGACACATGCGCCAGAGCACAGAAGTCGAGGAGGGTGCAGGAGGAGTAGGTGGGGAGTGACAGGCTGGGATTCGCATGCGGGCGCATCCTGCGATGCGAATCCCAGCCCCACCGGCAGCAGCAGGAGATGGGGCCATGCGCTCACAGCCAGCATGTGCGGCCGGAGCGCTAAACATGACAACAGCTCTGTGAGTGCCAGAAATCTTGCTTGTTTCTAGGTGACCAAATACGTATTTTCCACCATATTTTGCAAATACATTCTTTAAAAATCAGACAATGTGATTTTATGGATTTTTTTTCTCATTATGTCTCTCATAGTTGATACCTATGATGAAAATTACAGGCCTCTCTCATCTTTTTATGTGGGAGAACTTGAACAATTGGTGGCTGACTAAATACTATTTTGCCCCACTGTATATCTTATGAGAGACATAGAGGAACATGATCTTCTCTTCTATGTGTGTGTCACGATTCGGCTTACAGGTAGTGGATCCTCTGTGTCAGCGAGGGATTGGCGTGGACCGTGCTGGTGGACCGGTTCTAAGAGGCTACTGGTGTTCACCAGAGCCCGCCGCAAAGCGGGATGGTCTTGCTGCGGCAGTAGCAACCAGGTCGTATCCACTAGCAACGGCTCAACCTCGCTGACTGCTGAGAAGGCGTGGGACAGAAGGACTAGGCAGAGGCAAGGTCAGACGTAGCAGAAGGTCGGGGCAGGCGGCAAGGTTCGTAGTCAAGATGGATAGCAGGAGTTCAGGTAACACAGGCTTTGGACAACACTAAACGCTTTCACTGGCACAAGGCAACAAGATCCGGCAAGGGAGTGCAGGGGAAGTGATGTGATATAGCCAGGGAGCAGGTGGAAGCCAATTAAGCTAATTGGGCCAGGCACCAATCATTGGTGCACTGGCCCTTTAAGTCTCAGAGAGCTGGCGCGCGCGCACCCTAGAGAGCGGAGCCGCGCGTGCCAGCACATGACAGCAGGGGACCGGGACGGGTAAGTGACTTGGGATGCGATTCGCGAGCGGGCGCGTCCCGCTGTGCGAATCGCAACCCCGACGGCCATGTCAGTGCAGAGCTCCCGGTCAGCGGGACCGACCGGGGCGCTGCAGGGAGAGAGACGCCGTGAGCGCTCCGGGGAGGAGCAGGGACCCGGAGCGCTCGGCATAACAGTACCCCCCCCCCCTTAGGTCTCCCCCTTTTTTTGTCCGACAACTGCTTTACCTGGGACGAGGACACCGGGAAAGAATGGAGGGTTTCCTCAACGGCAGGCAGTACAGCAGGAGTGGGAATGGGGAGGGAGGGCAGAGGGTGAAGCTTGGCACGGGGCAGGGTGACACCAGGACGGGGGCCATGAGGAGGCACTGAGGCTTGCCTGACGGGACTGGGAGGGGGGGAGAGGCATTTCTTGTGGCAAGCAGAGTCCCAGTTCTTGATCTCCCCGGTGGTCCAGTCAAGGGTGGGAGAATGAAGCTGGAGCCATGGCAGACCGAGGAGGACCTCGGATGTGCAGTTGGGAAGGACGAAAAATTCAATCCTTTCGTGGTGGGGTCCAATGCACATTAAGAGGGGTTTTGTGCGGTAACGCACGGTGCAATCCAATCTAACTCCGTTGACCGCGGAAATGTAGAGCGGCTTGACGAGACGGGTCACCGGGATGCAGAACTTATTCACCAAAGACTCCAAAATGAAATTCCCAGAGGCACCAGAGTCCAAGCAGGCCACGGCTGAGAGGGAGGAATTGGCTGAAGGAGAAATCCGCACGGGCACCGTGAGACGTGGAGAAGCAGACTTTGAACCCAGAGACGCCACACCCACGTGAGCTGGGTGCGTGCGTGCGTTTCCCAGACGTGGAGGACGAATAGGGCAATCCACCAAGAAATGCTCGGTACTGGCACAGTACAGACAAAGATTTTCTTCCCTACGGCGATTCCTCTCTTCCTGGGTCAGGCGAGACCGATCCACTTGCATGGCCTCCTCGGCGGAAGGCCCAGGCGTAGATTGCAAAGGATGCTGTGGGAGAGGTGCCCAGAGATCTAAGTCTTTTTCCTGGCGGAGCTCCTGATGTCTCTCAGAAAAACGCATGTCAATGCGGGTGGCCAAATGGATAAGTTCTTGCAGGTTGGCAGGAATCTCTCGTGCGGCCAGCACATCCTTGATGCTACTGGATAGGCCTTTTTTAAAGGTCGCGCAGAGAGCCTCGTTATTCCATGATAATTCGGAAGCAAGAGTACGAAATTGGATGGCGTACTCGCCCACTGAAGAATTACCCTGGACCAGGTTCAGCAGGGCAGTCTCGGCAGAAGAAGCTCGGGCTGGTTCCTCGAAGACACTACGGACTTCAGCGAAGAAGGACTGGACTGTGGCTGTGGCAGGATCATTGCGGTCCCAGAGCGGTGTGGCCCAAGACAAGGCCTTTCCTGAAAGAAGGCTCACTACGAACGCCACCTTAGACCGTTCTGTAGGAAACAAGTCCGACAACATCTCCATATGCAGGGAACATTGAGACAGAAATCCACGGCAGAGTCTAGAGTCCCCATCAAATTTGTCCGGCAGGGACAAGCGGAGGCTAGGAGCGGCCACTCGCTGCGGAGGAGGTGCAGGAGCTGGCGGAGGAGATGGTTGCTGCTGTAGCAGAGGCAGAAGTTGCTGTAACGTGGCGGTCAACTGCGACAGCTGCTGTCCTTGTTGGGCAATTTGCTGCGATTGCTGAGCGACCACCGTGGTAAGGTCAGCGAGACTTGGCAGCGGCACCTCAGCGGGATCCATGGCCGGATCTACTGTCACGATTCGGCTTACAGGTAGTGGATCCTCTGTGTCAGCGAGGGATTGGCGTGGACCGTGCTGGTGGACCGGTTCTAAGAGGCTACTAGTGTTCACCAGAGCCCGCCGCAAAGCGGGATGGTCTTGCTGCGGCAGTAGCAACCAGGTCGTATCCACTAGCAACGGCTCAACCTCGCTGACTGCTGAGAAGGCGTGGGACAGAAGGACTAGGCAGAGGCAAGGTCAGATGTAGCAGAAGGTCGGGGCAGGCGGCAAGGTTCGTAGTCAAGATGGATAGCAGGAGTTCAGGTAACACAGGCTTTGGACAACACTAAACGCTTTCACTGGCACAAGGCAACAAGATCCGGCAAGGGAGTGCAGGGGAAGTGATGTGATATAGCCAGGGAGCAGGTGGAAGCCAATTAAGCTAATTGGGCCAGGCACCAATCATTGGTGCACTGGCCCTTTAAGTCTCAGAGAGCTGGCGCGCGCGCACCCTAGAGAGCGGAGCCGCGCGTGCCAGCACATGACAGCAGGGGACCGGGACGGGTAAGTGACTTGCGATGCAATTCGCGAGCAGGCGCGTCCCGCTGTGCGAATCGCAACCCCGACGGCCATGTCAGTGCAGCGCTCCCGGTCAGCGGGACCGACCGGGGCGCTGCAGGGAGAGAGACGCCGTGAGCGCTCCGGGGAGGAGCAGGGACCCGGAGCGCTCGGCGTAACAGTGTGCAGTGTATGGGTACATTATAGAGGCTAGTCCACACCCACCAGCTCAGAGACAACTGACCATTAAAGATGGAGCCTGCAGAACAGAAATATGAAGAAAATGGCATATACAGGTTAAATAATGGCTGAAAATAGTGCAACTCCTAATATACATGTACACACACAACAGCATATTCTAAAACAATAGCTACTCTTTAAATACCCTATAAGGCTAAGTTACTCGAGTATACTAGAAACCTCCATCAATAGGCCAGAAAGTGGATATAAAGTACAGTAAATCTAAGGAGAAATTAAGACACCATGCATAAAGCAGACCATTGACGTGCTTCAGGCAACAGTATTAATTTTAAAATGTAATAATGGGCAGATCATTTTTGTGTTAGAACCTTATAAGAGCTGTTTCTCATTTCTATTGCTCCAGTTTTAGGCTATTAACATGGTATGAATTAGAAGCTGGTATAATAAAGTAATGACATATCCAACATTTGTTCAGTGGTCAGCATTGAGACCTTACAGTACTGGGGTCCTGGGTTTGAAGCAGACCAAGGGCAAAATCTGCATAGAGTTTGTATGTTTTTTTTTTTTATATGTTTTCTCTTTAGTAAACTGGATTCCAATGTGATTGTCTCTATTGTATCTGGCAGGGAGAGAAATTAGATTGTGAACCCCCATTGAGGACAGCGGCTGAGGTTGGTGACAACTTCTTGGGTACAGAATATATTGGCCCTGTATCAGTAACAGAAAATGTATAATAAATATCATTATCAAACAGAACAACCTTATTACCTAGTGATACTACTCATCTTCAGGTATGGTGTAGATATTATAGGTCTGTTGTCCACTTTTTCCCGATTACAAACAGTATATTAAAGTACAATGCATTTTTGGCTCAGAAATGATTAAAGTATATTCTACATAAATAATAGCCTGGGACAGTTTTAAACACAATTTATTTTTGTTTTAAATAATCAACTAGATCATCCAGTGTTTTGATTTCATACATTGTTATTAGAGCTATTATCAATGAATGCTGTTTTCATATGAATATAATCAACAAATGAAAAGATTTCACCAAAACCCAAAAAATAAAAATGCCCTTTTAAAACACAGCAGCATTAACAACCTAATATTACACTGCTAGAATGAATACAGATGATTGGCTTTACTGAAAAGAGTCTACATCTTTATAGCCAGTACACAATACAGTAAGGACTTTACATCGTGCTGCCTGCCTAAGATCTAATTGTTCCTTTTCCGTGTCTTTTTTGTGCCTCGCTCGAGCACAACTTCATCTCTAAAACCTCAAGCCGTTACCCCACCCTTGTAAAAGCAATACAGTGAGTGCCTGTAACTATGCACTACCGTATACAAATATTATTTTCTTCTTAAAGTTCATGAGAGGTTGGCAACAGCAATACGATTAAATAAAGGGCTTGTGTGGATAGCTCCGATGTTCTTTTGTGTTCTAGTGTAGCTTTTGCAAAGTTGAACAAAGGCTGAATCAAAGTAAAGTGAGTGATACATGCACCAAAATATGACTTAATCTGAAGAAAATGATTTGGGATTGCAGAAGTCCCTGTTTTTTGTGTACTGTTACAGTTTGCAGCAGAGTTAAAGAAATTTGTGTAAAATCTGCTTGGCTTTGTTTATTTATTTTTTCATATACAAACAATTGAATTGATAATATACAAGATTTTGTGAAGATGCACCCAGTATATACCCCATCGGTGAAGTATTGTCAGACACCTATCAGGTTATATGAATATGTGAGTGATCTTCGGTTGGTAAGTAGTTACCAGGCGGTGCATTATTAACATCAATTGTAGTCTTGTTAGAGTTTTATACAAGTGTCACTTATTTACAGCAAATCCATTGATGATTTATAAAAGAAAATCAAGAGCATCTTAGACCCCAGTTTTTGGGGTATATGTAAAATATAAGGCGAACTGTTGCTTATTTAGTGATAATTGTGTCTTTCACAAGTCCATCCAATGTCATCCTCTTCGATGGTGTTCCAGCGCCAGGAAAATCGAGATGCTTGAAGAGATGGCATTACCAGCATGGTATTTCATATGTGCACTGCATTGTAAACTATACACTCCTTGACCCCATCCGAATGAAGGTGATTCCCATGCTCTGTATAATTGGCTCATGCTAAAATAAAGGTTTCTTGCATTAAAAAAAACCCATGCGGTTAATGTGTGGAAGCGGCAAACACACACTTTTTTCAGTGTTCTTCACTAGTTTTTTTTTCTTCTGAATACTGGCAGTAACCATTCATCCTATAGGACAAAAGACAGAAGAATTAGTTTTATATTTATCCATAATGAAAGTTTAATCCTCCGTGAAAGTATTCATGGATTAACAGATTACAAATTTTGACAGGCCCCATTTGATGCAAAGCATAGTGCTGCAGAATGTACTATACTTGCCATCATACATACTTGAAAGTGTTATTTGCTAATGTGAACTGGGATTAATTCATATGTGAATATTGGTTGTGTGCATGTAGCAAAGGGTCCCAGCTATTCTATGAATAGCCCGATGCTGTATGTGTATATTGTACACTAGTGGTCTCAAACTTTCAGCATGCCTGACATCTTGGTGGTTTATTACAACACAACAGACATCAATTCTCAAAACAGACTAGGGCTAGATTTCCCCACAGGTTTTTTTCTAGTGCTTTTTTTTTCTTTCTAACACTTTCACTGCAGTTTTTGTGGATCCAGCAGGAAAGAGAAGTACAAGTCCTTCCTTTATATTTACCATTCTTCCTGAATACACTTCCGGCTTTGGCCCAAAAACTGCCATGGCAGTTTTCCAAAAAACATCAGAAACTAACCTGTGTGGAAACCTAGTCTAAGGCTGGTGTCCCACTCTGCAGTCTTGTTTTTTGTTTTTTTAAACTGCCACTGCAGTTTTTGAGCTAAAACCAGAAGTGGATCTAGCCGGAAGTATTATAAGTCCTTGCTTTGTATTTCCCATTCATTTTCAATACACTTCTGACTTTACCCCCAAAAAATTATATACATTTGTCACACCAGCCCTATATTATGATTCTCAGAGTTGCTACTGTAGAAAAGCTACTGAACGAGGTTTATAGTCCTAATTCTAAATTATGGCTGATATTTTGGCATGAGGCATCCCTATTCACCAGCTGTGTACTCCATACTACTCTTGAAATGGCTCTCCACCACACTGTCTCAACATCTCTGAAAATGAAAAAATTCAAGGCACCAGAGGTTCAGTCCACTTGCGTTATTCAAAAATCTATAAAATACAGCAATTTGAAAACTGACCTTTTTTAAGCCAAAACATTTCTGTATTATATAGCTTTTTTTTTTTTTTTTTTTTTTTTTTTAAATAAACCAAATGCTTTTATTAGACCTACTGTAAAGGCTACACTTGTTCATTCAAGATCTGAATAATTGCTTTCTACTAAAAAAAAAAAAAAAAAAAAAAAATCTTATACAGTATATGCAAACAACTCACCTGGACCACTATGGTATTAAGAGTAACTTTTTTTCTCAATGTGTCTGACTTCCTTCTTGGTCTTCACTTTATATCCATCATTCTAAAATGTAAATGGATGAGAAGTGTTAGAGATTTTTTAAAGGAGGTTGATAGTTTTATTATTCTTCAAACCTGAAAATAAAGAATTAAGAAACAACACACAGATTTATACTCTAGATCCAAGCAATGGCTCTAAGGAGGAAATCCATTCTGAGTAGCCTTGTCAGATCAATTGTAAAGTAGGCTGTCCAAGGGTTTTAAGTCAACCTTATACAAGAGGTTTAGCACTCTCTCCAGCTCACATCTATAGTAGGCCTTAAGTGGCATTATGTGTTAAATTTAGAACAGTTAGTACAACTGAAACAAAAGCAATTCTGGCAAAATTGTATTTCCTACAAAACAAAACACACAGGCCAAAAACAAGTAAAGCTCTTTCACAAGCAACTAGAATAAAAAAGAGTGCTACAAAGTCTAAAGCTAAATATAAACAAACAGTCACTGAAAAACACTACCAAGAACAAATTTCAGTTAACCTTACATTATGGTACTAATACTTACCTAATAGCTCCCGATTTCTGTTGTTACATATTATATACCCAAGTTCACTCTACCGTTAGGCTTAGTGGGGGAGATGATCAAACCTGCCTGCACCACAAATCTTAGGTATGTGTTATAGACTTTTTAGACAACTTGGCTCTGTGCTTGACTAGGGAGCATGCCTTACATGAAGGGGTGTGGTTTAAATTCTCAAGATAAAGTGGCAAATCTTTGGTGCATTTGAGCCATGTCTCCTTTTCAGCGAGGCGACGCTCTTCCCCATTGTATTTTATACCTTAGTTCATAATAAAGGGCACTTGCACAGAAACAGTTTAGGTGGGCTTGTTCTCCATCTGCTAGTGAGGAACTCCATCAGTGCTCTCTATAAAATCCATCAATAGTGAGGCAATCCACCGGTAATTGTTAGCCATTGGAACTATTAGTATAGTCCTTGTGTGGATTTGTAGAATCAAAAGTAAATCCTGATTTTATTTCTTGGTGGCAGGAGAAGGCCCCATTGCTTAGAGGGCCTTTATGCAGTTGTTGCTATGGTATCTTTGCTTTTGCAAGTGTACAGTATATTTGCAGAAGACCATAGCACTGGATGAGGTGCTATGACAAGAATTGTTTATAAAGATGGGTACACCTTTTGATCTGGTATATGTCCTGAAAGTTCAGCATAATGTGTTTTTTAGCACTACTTATTAATAAAAAGTTCTGAAAATGACTTGGGTTAGTACCGACAAAAAAACAAGACAAAAAAAAGAATAACAGAATTTGTGAATATGCCCTCCTGTTAGTTGATTAGATATTACAGACAGCAGTTCCAAACAAATAGATGGATGGAGTAAAGATCCAAAGCAAGTACAATATGACACAATGCTAAACACAAGCCAAACTGATGCTTCTCCTAACACAACAAACCTGGCACACAGCAAGGCATGTATCATCACAACACACAAAACTACTTGCCCCAACTGTTACAGTTCCACCAACATTTTTCTCTTGTGAAACCACAACCCGTCTCACGACTTTCCGTGTCACCTATGAGAGGCAGGAACATTGACTTTGTATGGCGCTCAAAATTCTAAGACTTCACACAACAAAAAGTAGGTTTTGGGAATAATTCTCAAATTCAGGTAGGATGTAAAGAAAAACAAAAATTACTTTTCTGGTGATAATGTTGCCTTCTTCATCTGTGTATTGTTCTTCAGTAACAGATTCACCGGGAATGTTTTTTACTTCCTCCCCCTAGAGAGTGTCAGATTATCACATCAATAGTACATCTTAATTCCTAAAAGAGCATGCCAGGCATGCAAGGTAGGAGGAAAACAAAACAAGCCTTCGGGAACCATGCTAGGAGTGGGTGAAACTGGCGGTAAGGAGAGTTTGATGAAAATAAAAATATTGTTAATTTCATGTGTACTGCAAATTTTAATGTCTTTCACGCAGTAAGACTTTTTTTTTTTTTTACTATAACCCCTACTTGACCAGATTGATTTTAACAAGCCCATTAGAACATGCTTGACTACTTCGTCTATGGGCATTTGGCAAGTGGTTAAATATATTGCAGCAAATGTCAAGTACCAGGCCCATTATGATAAAATGAGTCATGTAATAACCAATTATTGAACACTATTATTAGACATTTATACATGTTATTGAGAGTTAGGTGTCAGGGACATGTATCAGGCTATGTAAATAGCCATCTGTCTGTGGCACTTGCTAGCTGATAAGTGTAAAGGAGTAGGTTAACAGATCTTATCCGCCTGGTTATAAATGATATCATCAATTGGACTTTTACACAGAAAATCAATCCTCAGATCAATGGTAAATGCTCAAAATAGCTTACGGCTCATCAGTCACTTGTTGCTTTTTAAGTAACATTAGAATGAGAAAAGCATAAACAAACCTAGGCAATAATGGGGGAGGGGGGGGTGTCCCAACGGTTGGATAAGGGAAAAACTTTATTAGCTGAGAATAAAAAATGGGTTTGTCTTGTTTCCAGAAATAGCACTACTAGGGCTGAGCTTCAATACCAGATAAGCGCACGTACAAAAGTAATGCTTTTGTTTCTGTAGTAAATAAAAAGATCTTTAACCCCTTAAGGACCCAGCCAATTTTCACTGTAGGACCCAGCCATTTTTTGCACATCTGACCACTGTCACTTTAAACATTAATAACTCTGGGATGCTTTTACCTTTCATTCTGATTCCGAGATAGTTTTTTCGTGACATATTCTACTTTATGATAGTGGTAAAATGTTGTCCATACTTGCATCATTTCTTGGTGAAAAATTGAAAAATTTGATGAAAAAATTGAAAAATTTGCATTTTTTTTTACTTTGAAGCTCTCTGCTTATAAGGAAAATGAATATTCCAAATAAATTATATATTGATTCACATATACAATATGTCTACTTTATGTTTCCATCATAAAGTTGACATCTTTTTACTTTTGGAAGACATCAGAGGGCTTCAAAGTATAGCAGCAATTTTCCAATTTTTCACAATATTTTCAAAATTGAAATTTTTCAGGGACCAGTTCTGTTTGAAGTGGATTTGAAGGGCCTTCATATTAGAAATACCCCACAAATGACCCCATTATAAAAACTGCAACCCTCAAAGTATTAAAAATGACATTCAAAAGGTTTGTTAACCCTTTAGGTATTTCACAGGAATAGCCGCAAATTAAAGGAGAAAATTCAAAATCTGCATCTTTTGCACTCGCATGTTCTTGTAGACCCAGTTATTGAATTTTTACAAGGGGTAAAAGGAGAGAAATCTTCCAAAATGTGAAACCCAATTTCTCTCGAGTAAGAAAATACCTCAGAAGGGAAGGAGAAACAGTGGGATTTTGGAGAGTGAGTTTTTCTGAAATGGTTTTTGGGGGGCATGTCACATTTAGGAAGCCCCTATGGTGCCAGAACAGCAAAAAAAAAAAAAAACACATGGCATACTATTTTGGAAACTACACCCCTCAAGGCACGTAACAAGGGGTCCAGTGAGCCTTAACACCCCACAGGTGTTTGTCGACTTTTCGTTAAAGTTGGATGTGTAAATGATTTTTTTTTTTTCACTAAAATGCTAGTTTTCCCTCAAATGTAAAATTTTTACTAGGGATAATAGAAGAGATGGGGTTACAAATTTTTGGGGGCATTTTGTCCTGAGTATGGAAATACCCCATGTTAGGATGTAAAAAGCTTTGCGGGCAAACTACAATGCTCAGAAGAGAAGGAGTCACATTTGGCTTTTGAAAAGCAAATTTTGCTGAAATGGTTTTTGGGGGGCATGTCACATTTAAGAAGCCACTATGGTGCCAGGACAGCAAAAAAAACACACATGGCATACTATTTTGGAAACTCCACCCCTAAAGGCATGTAGCAAGGGGTCCAGTGAGCCTTAACACCCTACAGGTGTTTGACGACTTTTCGTTAAAGTTGGATGTGTAAATTAGAAATTTTTAATTTTTCACTAAAATGTTAGTTTTCCCCTCAAATTTTAAATTTTTACAAGGGATAATAGGACAAAATGCCCCCCAAAATTTGTAACCCCATCTCTTCTGAGTATGGAAATACCCCATATGTGGACGTCAAGCGCTCTGCTGGTGTACTACAATGCTCAGAAGAGAAGGTACGCCATTGAGCTTTTGGGAAAAAAAATTGTTTGGAATGGAAGTCAGGGGCCATGTGCGTTTACAAAGTCCCCCGTGCTGCCAGAACAGTGGACCCCCCGACATGTGACCCTATTTTGGAAACTACACCCCTCACAGAATTTAATAAGGGGTGCAGTGAGTATTTACACCCCACTGGCATTTGACAGATCTTTTGAACAGTGGGCTGTGTAAATGAAAAATTAAATTTTTCATTTTCAAGGACCACTGTTCAAAAAATCTGTCAGACACCTGTGGGGCGTAAATACTCACTGTACCCCTTATTACATTACGTAAGGGGTCTAGTTTCCAAAATGGGGTCACATGTGGGGGGGGGTCCATTGTTCTGGCACTATGGGGGCTTTGTAAACACACGTGGCCTTCAATTCCGGACAAATTTTCTCTTCAAAAGCCCAATGGCACTCCTTCTCTTCTGAGCATTGTAGTTCGCCCGCAGAGCACTTTACATCCACACATGGGGTATGTTCTTACTCAGAAGAAATGGGGTTAGAAATTTTGGGGGGCTTTTTTCCTAATTTCCCTTGTGAAAATGAAAAATTTTGGGTAACACCAGCATTTTAGCGAAATTATTTTTTTTTTTTATATCCAACTTTGAAGAATTTCCATTAAACACCTGTGGATTTTAAGGCTCACTATACCCCTTGATACGTTCTGTGAGGTGTGTAGTTTCCAAAATTGGGACACATGTGGGTATTTCTTTTTTTGCATATATGTCAGAACCGCTGTAAAATCAGCCACCCCTGTGCAAATCACCAATTTAGGCCTCAAATGTACATAGTACACTCTCACTCCTGAGCCTTGTTGTGCACCCGCAGAGCATTTTACGCCCACATTTGGGGTATTTCTGTTCTCAGGAGAAATTGCGTTACAAATTTTGGGGGTCTTTTTTTCCTTTTAACGCTTGTGAAAATAAAAAGTATGGGGCAACACCAGCATGTTAGTGTAAACATTTTTATTTTTTTACACTAACAAGCTGGTGTAGCCCACAACTTTTCCTTTTCATAAGGGGTAAAAGGAGAAAAAGCCCCCAAAAATTTGTAGTGCAATTTCTCCCGAGTACGGAAATACCCCATATGTGGCCCTAAACTGTTTCCTTGAAATACAACAGGACTCCGAAGTGAGAGAGCTCCATGCACATTTGAGGACTAAATTAGGCATGGCATAGGGGTGGACATAGGGGAATTCTACGCCAGTGATTCCCAAACAGGGTACCTCCAGCTATTGCTAAACTCCCAGCATCCTTTAAATGATGATGTGTTGCAGTACCCTACTCAGCAGCTCCGAGTGGCACTGTGCAACAAATATTTGTGTGAGAGCTCAAGTCCCTTGATTCTCTGGATCAGTAGGGGTTCCAGAGGTCAGTCCCCCTTTGATTAAAATGTTAGGGCATACCCAAGAGAAAATCCATCATCATGTAATGTTTATAGGTATCTATTACACAATCAGAGAATGACATATCTATGGGCAAACTGATAACACTCATGGTCCCCAGCCCAAAAAATGTAAGGGCCCCCTGTGATGCTCTGCCGCTGGTCACACTTCTGCCTCGATTCTACCCAAATTCCTCCACCACCCCTACATACAAAATAAACTAAATTTTATATATAAGAAACACTTTAATGTAGGTAAAATAATTTTGCATGACCAATAATACCAGTATACAAGGAGTAAATATAAACCACCACACAATAACTGGATAATACCACCATACTGGACTGAATAAAACCACTATACACAGACCAGTATACTATACAGGATCTGTATACAATATAAGGGATAATATACAGGTCCATACGGTGGTAGATATTAGAAGTACACAGGATCTGTACACCATATATAAGTGATTACAGTTACATCTAGGGACTCACAATTATGTATTTTCTGATCGGAGGTGTCCTCTTTCCTTTTCTTCTCCCTCCAGATCAGACCGCCATGTCGATCTCTAAGCATCTGCAGGTCAAACATGTTAGACTCTAAATTTTTCCAGTGCTGTCCCCTCCCCACAATCTTTCCATCTATAAGCCCCCTAACTGTTATAAAGCCCTCCTTGGTGTCATGCACAGTAAAAAGGCAGGTAGCAAGATAAATAGTTAACTAGGACGGTAGATCAGGAAGCTATATATATACAGTATGTAGGTAGGTGACTAGCCAGGTAGGTAGGTTGCTAGCTAGGTAGTTAGGCAGCCATGTATGAAGGCCAGGTATGTACATAGTTAGGTAGCCAGATATGTAGGTAGGTAGCAAGATATGTAGGTAAGTAGTTAGGCAGCCAGGTATGTAGATAGGTAGTTATGCAGGAAAACAGCAGCACTCGCAGGTTGCAGGTGAGTAGTGTGTGGCTTTATTCACAAAGCATCAAGGTAGCGACGTTTCAGCCTTCTCACAAAGCCTTTGTCAAGGCTTGACAAAGGCCTTGTGAGAAGGCTGAAACGTCGCTACCTTGATGCTTTGTGAATAAAGCCACACACTATTCACCTGCAACCTGCAAGTACTGCTGTTTTCCTGCATATTTACCTGGGACTTGGGACCGAGTCAACCAGCTAGCACCACCCTTCACTTTGTAGTGCTGCCCATTTTCTATTTACTATAGATAGGTAATTAGGTATGCAGGTAATTAGTTAGGTTTCCAGGTACAAAGTTAGGAAGCCAGGGAGTTAGTCAAGTAGGTAGCCAGCCCCCCCTCCAACCAGTGGCGGATCCAGAGTCTAGTTAGTAGGTAGCCCTCCTATTAGTTAAGTAGTTTGTCCCCATATTAGCTAGGCAGGAACATAGTAGATAGTCCCTCACATTAGGTGTAGGCCGCAGAGTTCCCCAATAGTAGGTGTAGGCAGCAGTTCCCCCATAGTAGGTGTAGGCAACAGAGTTCCCCTACAGTAGGTGTAGGCAGCAGAGTTCCCCCACAGTAGGTGTAGGCAGCAGAGTTAGAGTCCCCCCCACTAGGTGCAGGCAGCAGAGTTTTTCACCCTCCCCCAGTAGGTGCAGACAGCAGAGTTAGAGTCCCCCCGCCCCGTAGGTGTAGAGAGCAGTTAAAGGCCCTCCCCCAGTAGGTGAAGGGAGCAAAGTTAGTCCCCCCCAAGTAGGTGTAGGCAGCAGAGTTATAGTCCCCCCAAAAGGTGTAGGCAGTAGAGTTAGAGTCCCCCTATTAAGTATATGTAGCAGTTATAGTCCCCCCCCCCAAGTAGGTGTAGGCAGCAGAGTTAGGAGTTCCCCCCCCAGTAGGTGCAGACAGCAGAGTTAGAGTCCACCCCCCAGTAGGTGTAGACCACTAAGTTAGAGTCCCCCCTCCCCCAGTAGGTGTAGACAGCAGAGTTGGAGACCCCCCTTCTAGTAGATGTAGGTAGGTGTAGGCAGCAGAGTTTATTCCCCTCCCCCTTCCAGGGTTAAAAAAAAAATAATGCTCACTTGATGTCCCAGATCTTCCCCTCCGGAGCGCAGCAGTGGCCCACGTCCTTCTTCCTCCACAGTGCAGGCCAAGTCTCCTCTGTGTAAGCTGCAAATGCGGCTCACACAAAGGGGACACCTTCTACTGAATGTGCGTGTACCGAACATACATGAGAGGGCAGCGCTGTCGGCTGGGGATCCGGGATAAGTCCCCTGCATCCTCAGCAGCGGCAGCAGTGGGCCCTTCATCCAGCCAGGCCCTTGGACGATGTCCGATCGGACCAGCCGGTCAGTCCGCCCTTGGACATATCATAAGTATATGTGACATGTACTTCACAAAACGCTATCATTTCTGATATTGGAAACAGCATGTATGTTCAATGTTGATATATTGTTATATAACAACCTGGAAGTGTTAGATTTTCTTCTACTCCAATGAACATCCTACAAACCACACAAACATGCACAGAAGCAAAGGTTCAAATCCAGACAAATCCGACAAATCCGACTATAAACCAAATGAATTAAATAGAATAAAGGACGGCCCGCGCACGCTGTACCAACAGCCTTGTTATAGGTCAGAAGCAGAGCACGAAAATATTAAGTAGATCAAAGTGCAAGGAATTTCAGAACTAGGCTACAGAGTTCCAATCCCTAAATGTTTTGATCATGTATTGCCATGATCCCTCAAAGATGCAAAGCGCATGATTCTGCTCCATGCTAAAGCCAAATATTCCAATGTATTTCAGTGACCTGTCCATGCTGATAATGTCAATAAGAACAGCATGGCTTAAATTATATTCAGTATTATTTTTAAATTGCAAGATAGCGCATACCAAAATCTTTTTCTAAGGTTCTATGTAACCAAAAATCACAAGAAAATGTTTTAAATACACATATCTATTAACTGTAATACAATGGAGCAGAAAAGAAAATATATTGAATGTATATAGTCTGCATATATCATTACCAGGAGGCTTGGCCAATAATGTATGCATTGTAAAGTCGTATTCTGCGAGGGGCTAGGATAAGGGGTTGTTATAACATGCGTTTAAGAAAATTTTAAATAGCAGAAAACCATTTGAGCTGAAAACTCATGCTAGAGCCAGTGTCGGGAGCCAGCTATACCCAGTACCTTATAAATCAGCCGTCGCCGAGTTATTTTTGTAGTGATTCTTCGTTCCTCATCTGAGCTTGACCCACTGTCATATTCACTGTCACTAGAATCCTGATAAATGCATTTTAGGCATGTTTTACCAGAGGACTTTGAAAAAAAAAGAAATTTTTTATCTACGAAGTCAGGAAATGGCATTCGAGTCTTCGAGTGAATACTGATGTTTTTGCTGGTTAGTAGCTGTAGACTCATAAGCCTGAAATGCGATATGTGCCACCAGTTTTTAAGAGAAAGTTGATATACAACTGGGCCCATAATTCCGTCTACACTTTATCAAGACCCACCTTGTGGTCCACACTGATAGGAGGTGCATTGTTCAGTTGAGTGCCCATGACTGTCCATTAGAGTAAGCAACCACTAGGTCTAAATGGATAATCGTATAACTGAGTGTGTGTTGATATATTTTATACTAGGGCTCTATGTCTCTTCTCCTCTTGCTTACGTGGCATTCACATTAATAAGAATTGAATTGGAATATAGTGAGATGGAAGCATGTCACGCCAGAGTTTTTTGTGCCCCAGTGCTGCCATAATAGGGCCAAGCTACAATGGTTCTATTAAAAGTCATCAAACCTATCACTTTCACATCGCCTCCATTGCACTGCCAACCACAGTGCACATATACTGCTCAAAAAAATTAAGGGAACACTAAGATAACACATCCTAGATCTGAATGAATTAAATAATCGTATGAAATACTTTTGTCTTTCCATAGTTGAATGTGCTGACAACAAAATCACACAAAAATTATCAATGGAAATCAAATTTATCCACCCATGGAGGTCTGGATATGGAGTCACACTCAAAATCAAAGTGGAAAACCAAACTACAGGCTAGTCCAACTTTGATGTAAGGTCCTTAAAACAAGTCAAAATGAGGCTCAGTAGTGTGTGTGGTTTCCACGTGCCTGTATGACCTCCCTACAACGCCTGGGCATGCTCCTGATGAGATGGCGGATGGTCTCCTGAGGGATGTCCTCCCAGACCTGGAATAAAGCATCCACCAACTCCTGGACAGTCTGTGGTGCAATGTGGCATTGGTGGATGGAGCGAGACATGATGTCCCAGATGTGCTCAACCGGATTCAGGTCTGGTGAACGGGTGGGCTGGTCCATAGCATCAATGCCTTCCTCTTGCAGGAACTGCTGACACACTCCAGACACATGAGGTCTAGCTTTGTATTGCATTAGGAGGAACCCAGGGCCAACCGCACCAGAATATGGTCTCACAAGGGGTCTGAGGATCTCATCTCAGTACCTAATGGCAGTCCCCCCAAAGAAATGCCACCCACAATGCTCCTTGTTGCACAAAGATGGAGGTAGCGGTCCTGCTGCTGGGTTGTTGCCGTCCTACGGCCTCCTCCACGTCTCCTGATGTACTGGCCTGTCTCCTGGTGGCGCCTCCATGCTTTGGACACCTTGCTGACAGACAGAGAAAACCTTCTTGCCACAGCTCGCATTGATGTGCCATCCTGGATGAGCTGCAATACCTGAGCCACTTGTGTGGGTTGTAGACTCTGTCTCATGCTACCAGTAGAGTGAAAGCACCGCCAGCATTCAAAAGTGACCAAAACATCAGCCAGGAAGCATAGAGACTGAGAAGTGGTCTGTGGTCACCACCTGCAGAACCACTCCTATATATTGGGGGTGTCTTGCTAATTGCCTATAATTTCCACCTGTTGTCTGTTCCATTTGCAGAACAGCATGTGAAATTGATTGTCAATCAGTGTTGCTTCCTGAGTGGACAGTGTGATTTCACAGAAGTGTGATTGACTTGGAGTTACATTGTGTTGTTTAAGTGCTCCCTTTATTTTTTTGAGTAGTGTATAACAGAGCAGACTTGCAGTGGTGCACCTAGACAGCCTGCAGCAATGTCGGACACATCCCATGGCAATGCATCCAGAATAGAATAGTTGTAAAGGAAGAAAAAAAACCTGTGACCATAGTCTGAGGCATATGTAATGCAAGCTGAGAAACAAAATTTTCTGGTGAAAAGTGTTTTTCTATAAAACATGGCAAGGCTGCCTGCTTAAACAAAACAAAAAAACTATACTTACCTCCCTCAAACCTTCGTAGCCTCCGATGCTGGGCTTTTAATACATCAGTGCAACTCAGCCAATCACTGAGGTGAGACACCTCTGCTACCAGTTATAAGCTGAGCATCAATGTCTTAAGCTGACCCCAGGACCAGGTCTCCAGTGAACTTCCCTTTCTGGTGCTGGGGCCAAATACGTACATTGCCCCTCAGCCAGTCACTGGCCACAGTGGTATCCTGCCTTAGCCACTGATAGCCTTAGTGGCACACTGACATCCCAGGCCCACGCACCAGGATGTGAAGTGCTGAGGAGACATGGAGAAGCAATACCAGAGTCTTCACTAAACCAAGGAAGATAAGTATAGTGTTTGTTTGTTTTTTGTTTAAGCCGGTAGCGTGGCCTTGTTTTCAGAAAAATATTTTCTCCAGACAAATCGTTTATTTTAACCATTATATATGTTTTTTTTTCTTCACATACGAATTATCATGCTGTCTTATGGTAAGGTTCTCTTTGTAGCCCATAGCAACCAATAACAGCCCTGCTTTCATTTCTCATATTGCTGTGATAAAATAAAGGTTGAGGAGTGATGGGCTGTTGTGGGCAAAAAAGAAAATCTTACTATAAGACAGCATGATCAATTTTGTAATAAGAACTATGTTAAAGTTGGGTGAAAATGGAAAATAAAATTGCTATACTTAACCTGAGTTGCAGTATTTTAATCCACTCTCTACCGCCTCATCCTATGCAAGCCTATGATGACACTTCGTGGTCTTCAAAGTGCAACTCTCCAGATGTTCCACAACTCCAACTTCCAGCATGCTGGGAGCTGGAGTTTTGCAACATCTGAAGGGCGCAGTTTGGAGACCATTGGTCTATATAAATTGGGTTAAAGACAGGTCACAAGTGCAGTTGTATTGTGAATTTTTTTTTTTTTTTAATAAAGGTAAGAAGTATCCATGTTCATAAGACACACAATTTATACAATAGCTATTCAAAAAGAAACTTGAACTGTACCTTTTCAGATGATGTTCCTTCTTCTGCATGGGCTGAAGGCTTGGATTTTCCTTCTTCCAAGCCAGTCCGTTTTGCACTAATAGGTAAAGAGCTTCTATGCTCTCCTATTACTGACTTGCTTGTCATCTCTGTTGATTTCTGATGTCCCGTTGATGGCGTCTGTTCCACTTTGCTTTGAAGTGTTTTTGGTTTCTGTTTTTCATTTGGTTTCACACCCTCTTTCTCCGGACCACTGGAACTCGTCTTACCCTCTGTTACCGACTCAGAAGGACTAACATTCGATCCTAGTCTTCCTACTTCTCCCTTGAGATATGAGGTAATTGACGCATGGCTACAAAATGAAAAACATAATAAAAGAGATTGATTATGCAATACCACATACAATCCGTATGCCCAAAAACATAAACCTCATTGTAGTTTTTATAGAGTGGGGTCAGCTCCTTTCCGATGGCAGCAGAAACCCGCTGCTACTATAAAAAAAAAGTAAAAGTAAACACGGTCTCGAAAGGGTTAAAGAGAAACAGACAGCTGGTCCCCCAGCACTAAACCCAGTATACTGGGTTAAAGTGCGGGTGAACAGCTGTAAAACTAGGGGACACTTACTGAAATCTGTTAGTTATGTGCAGAGTTATGGTTCTAAATAGTTTTAATCCTAATGCGCTTCAGTGTGCATTGGAGGAGGGAAGCCAGCTTGCTGAGCTCCCCTACCTTATCTATATTTACTCCCCAGCCAGCCCCTGGCTTGATTATTCAAATTTTTCACTTTCACTTCACTAGGACATGAGAGCTGGTGGGGGGAGGTGAGCGCTCTGCTCTCTGAGCAGAGCATAGGCGCTGCTGGCTCGCTCGCTACACCCGGAAGTTGGGTGTAGCAGCACTTTTGTGGCACATAGAGACAAACTCCCCTCCCCTGCTGGCTCCCACGTCCTTGTGATGTGAGAGTGAAGAATTTGAATAATAAAGCAAGAGGTGGGCTGGGGAGTAAATATAAATGAGGCAGGGGAGCTTGGCCAGCCGGCTCCCCACCTCCAATGCACCCTGAAGCCCATTAGGAATAAAACTATTTACAACCATAACGCTGCACATAACCAACAGATTTCAGTAAGTAACCCCTCATTTTACAGCTGTTAGCCCACACTATAAACCAGTATACTGGGTTTACTGTGGGTGATTTAGCTGTCAGTTTCTCTTTAAGACCGGGGTTACGTGATGACTTTGCTCACACAATAGCCACATCTTATGTGACAAAAATATTTGTGCGATTTGGCTGCCATGAACTGTCCCGCGACTTTATTACAGTTCAGATTTGTTAACTTAGATTTAGGTCAATGGTGTCATGCTACTTGTGACCAAAAATTCCTCCATGGATTTTATTGCCACTGTTGCATTGCAGTTGTATTATGTCACATGTTGCACGTGTGTGATATTCCTTACCAACACTATGTATGTGTTTTGTGACCCAATTCACTGTGTAGCCCCAGCCTTAAGATCAAAAAAATAGCTGGACCATTGAACCATGATATAAAGTGGGTTAAACCGAAGGCTGTACTCACAACATTGCATTTTATTTACATTACTGTTGCAGTACAGTTGCTGTTTTGCTACATTTTACAGTCAATGACCAGAATAACTGTGTAAGTGATGTGTTTTCACAACAATTTGCATAATCTCAGCAAAATTGCACAATTTTTACACCAAATTTGGAAAACTCACTGTAAAAATGCAGTTAAAAGCCTAGGAAAACACTCAACTGTACTTTTAATTTAATTTAGTGCAATTACTACTTCGTTCTTATGCCACAATTAACTAAAACACTTGTTTTTGGTTATGATGTGTGGCAAACAAAACAAAAACTGCTGTTTTTTTTTCAATTATGTGATGGAGAGCAAAATTTTATTGGCAGGTTTGGCTTTAAAAACCAAACTGCCGGGCATGTCAGCTTTTGGCGAGTTATGGTGCAATGAGCCAAAAAAATATGGCTTGCGACAAAAAAGAAGCGGAACATATTTTTAATTTTATATACACTCCACTTTCTACAATAAATCATACAATGTATCAATGACATTATATTGTCTATAATTCATTTTTTATTTACAAGGGGTAAATTGGGACGTACCTGTCATCTAACCGCTCTAACAGTTCACTATGGAGTTTCCGCTCTGTCGTTGATTGTTCCATATGAATGCTTGATGCTTCTGTGTGCCAACCTGCAATTGAAGACATCTCTTGTTCTGCCTGTTCAACATTTTTGAGGATGGCCTGCACCTTCTCCTCAGTCATCTCCTCTGACTCAACCTCTTCAAGATGAAGATGCTTAAATAGTAATTTAAGCCTTTCTTCAGTGATCTCCACCTCAGGACCAGATGTTTCTCTCTCAAGCTGGACAGTTTCTTCTGCTCTTTCAATCAGTTTTTGTTCTTTGAATTGAACAGACTTGTCAGCTTCAATGTAGCTACCTTCATTTTCGGGTTCATCAGACAACTTAACATCTTCAAATTTCACCCGGTGAATGGGCATTTCATAAGAAGCATCAGGACTGTATAATAAATTGTCCGGTCTGCTGTCATCTAGAGATGTGTCTTCTGCCACCACCACTGGTGGTGCAGTTGAAATATCTCCATTTCCCTGTTGAACTACTACCACATCACTCAGTCTACTAGGAGTTCTAAGGGGTGATTCTACACTAGAATTATCGCTATAGAAATCATCTTGGAGTAGGGGGGTAGTAGGCACATAACGCAAACCAGTGGGAGTTTCCAGTTCCACTTGAATGGTAGGATAACCTGAGAAAAATAGTACACTGACCTGAATGAAATGGATTATGAAACAACAAAAATAAATTACAATACAAAGCATGCGTAACACTATGATATGGTATAATGATTGAGCACATGGAACATGCAATGTTATGGTAAAATTAAACATTTTGGCTGTGAATGAGGTTAACATAAGTTTGTATCTTCCCACATATTTAGATTCTTATGTAACCCTGTTACTCAACATTTATTTTGTTTTTTTTTCTCTCAATTTAATTGTGAATTGAATAGACCAGTGCATCTGGAAACTGGCATTAAAGGCTACAGTGCATTATGAAGCAAGAAGCTAAATCTAAAGGGAAGAAGGTGTGCAGGAAAGGTCTACTATAAGAATATTTCAGGTACACTAATTATAAGTGGATGAGTAGAGTGTGATGAATAAGGTGATCTCGGAGAGTGAAGAGAATTCGTTGTCATGGGTAAGATCAGAAACACTGAGAAAAAGAAAAAGAAAGAGTAACCATGGAGAACAGAGATACATTTAGAATGATCACAGTCATGTTAAACAATGAATAGACAGTACAATGGTTGCTTGCAACATATAGTGAAAAATGATCATTTGAACTAAAGCTTTAATAGAGCATCTGTCACCAAAATGCAATTTGTTATATTCTTTTCCAATAATAATGTTGGACTTATACATTTTTAGTTTTTTATTTATTTATATCAATTAAATTATAAACTTTCTGTAGTTTTAAATTAGTAGTAAATATTTATTAAAGTGTACCTTCTGTTAAAATCTCCTAGAGCTTTATGCACAGCTGCTTTGTTGATCCATGTGTGCTGCACACCTCTATGGTGGAGCTGCAGGACGGTCATTGCGTATACAAGCCTACTGGGTCACATGACTCCTGCCACTATGTCCTATGGTCTGGCTCAAAAAGTCCCTAAGGCTAGGGTCACACAATATACATTTTTCTGTTCATCTTTTATTTGACAAGTAGATATCCTGTGAAAAGCCATCACATTTTTTTCCCCTAACTTCTTTGTATTTATAAATTTATCATCCACATCACGTTAGAAAGGAGAGGTTCGAATAACTGCAGTAATTTGAACCTTATTCTTATCTACCTCAGACAGATATCTGATGCTTGTTTGCTAGAGAGAGGAGGTCATTTGCATTCTCTATACACTACTGGGTCTCTTCAGTGAGAATCAGAACCCCCCCTGAGCTGCCCCATACTGGAGTGTACAGCTTAAACTATTTAACCTATAAAAACAGAACAGATTACTCTCCTGAGTGGGTCATTTATTTATTTTTGTCACTCTGTCTATGTTTTGTGTTCCTTGTGTGTCACCAGGATGGTCCGGATGAGGTAGCCCTTCTGGTTGTCCCTTCTGCTGTTCTAGGGGAGGTGTGTGGCCGTCTGGTTCCTCACCTTCCTGCCATGCCCCGGCATCCTTGCCAAGCCAGTGACAACTTTATTTATGCCTAGTTGTTTGCAAGGAGCACATTCGGTCCCTGAGTAGCTTTGGCGAAAGGAGACATTGTACCTGGAACCTTGGAGGTGCCTTTTGGCCCAGAGACAAAGGGTTCGGTTTATTGGGGGGCCTCTCTCCTTTTGGAGAAGGGTTTGTGATGGACTGCATCCTCGTGCACGGTTTTTGTGTAAACAGGTTTTGCACTTTTTTTCTGCACTTGGGTGACTTGAGAGCATGTACCTCGGCTTTCAAAAAGAAGAGTGGGTCACTGAAGGCACACTTTAACAGTATTACTCCAACCAAACTACCCTATCAATTTGTTCTAAAATAAATCTTTACCCTTAAAATACTAAAAAGTATGAGACCATACTTAAGGGTTTATCCAGCATTTGAAAGCTTAATCGCTACTCTGGGATAAGTCTTGGGGTATCTGATCACTGTATCGCCCCCCCCCCCCCCCCCCGCCATCTCCAGAACGGTGCCTGAATCTCCTTGTGCATTTAACAGGGTCGACACATCCTCTCCACATGCCAGAGACAGCTGAGTACAGCACTCGTGTATTTCCATGCACAGGGAGATTCAGGTGTCATTCTGGAAATCATAGAGGGGTCCCACACTTATCCTCTGTCCTGTGGATGTTTTCAAATGTTGGAGTACTCCTTTAAGTGAATACTCTAAAAATATAGAAAATATAAAGTAATATTAATTCCAATGTGTGAACAGTAACAGATGCTCTTTAAGTGAATTTGTAGCAGAGGTAGAAAATATGGATCTTTAAGAAACTTTAGGTTTTTTGGAACTGGAAAAATAAATTTAAATTGATGGATGTCTATGCCATTTATAATGACTTCAGGATATGTAGTTCTCCAAAATCTCCCTATGTGGTGCTGTTTTGTTGTTTTGTTTTAAGAAAAACATATATGGCAATGTGTTTTCAATTACATCAATTTTCCAATTCATTGTAAAAAGTATGAATAAAAGAAATATTACAATGAAGCAATATATATGATCATAATAGAGGAAAATAGATCACATGTAAGAATACTACTGTATTTAGCTAATGGAAGCACCAAATATACATTTTTTTATTTTCTTAGATATCAGTAATGCGTACATATCTGAATTGTGATAAAATGAAAAATTGGTCAATTATATTGAACACATTCTTCATTTAAGGTGAATTAGCTGTTTGCTTTTATATTGAAAGAGCAGTAGCTTGTAGTCTGGTCTTGATGAGGTGTAAAAGATTCAGAGGAGAGACAGGAATAGTATATCTCAGTCTTTAAGATTTGCAGATGCAGACTCAAGCTGGTAAAATAAGAAGATGATATGAAACTGCAAAGGCTGCAAGTGCATCTCACATGCAGGCATTTAGAAAAAGCATTATGACAAACATTTCAAAATGAGAAAGTCTTCAGATACAGAAAGTAACAAAACACAGTAGGAAAACACATTGTATTACATACTTAATGGAATATTGTGTACAGTACTGGGCACCAGTACTATGGCACTTCACAGTGTTGATTCCGTTTATGTATTAAATAGTTTCTAACATATCCCCTGCCTTGTCTTCCTCTCAAGCTATGATTGTTGGTTGTAATGGTTAGTAAATTCTATATATTAGGTTACCTTTCTACTGTTCTTATGTTTTTGTTTTATTCATATGCACAAAAATAAGAAGAAAACACTGGCACTGCTCCTCACACTATTAGGCAATGTTCAGACTAGTACACTAGCAGACCAAGTACTTTCTGGTGCTTTCGGTTGCTTAGTGAGAAATTGTATGCAGTTCCAAATCTCAAGAAGAAAAGAAATCCATGGCACTCACCTCTAAAACCAACAGCCATTTCACACAGAAACATGCTTTCTCAGGTCTACCAACAAAGGTCCTGAGGAAGCATGTTCGTGCATGAAACTGCTGTTTGTTTTACTCCACAACTGATACCTGCCACGCAATAAAGGAATATTTTAAGTGCAGTGGTAAGTGCCGTGGATTCTTCTTTTCATGTGTTTTATTGTCTTATGTCAAATATTACACTTGATCCTATACCAATACTAAATTTTAGAAATTCTTAGGGCTGTCCTCAATCTACTTTTTCCTCCTTCCACAGCTAACTAAGAGGAAAGCATAAGAGGAGGAAAGTTTAGGATATGCCATTCCAAAGAGAAAATTTGAAGTGAATGTGCTTCCACATTTTTTTTATCTAAATAGGTCTAAAGTTGTCAGAGGAAAAGTTGACCAGATCAGATCGCTTCTTTCATTTTTATAAAGACCTCAGACAGATAAAAGAAGCAATCTGATTGGTTGCTATGGGCAACTGGTCAGCTTTTCCTCTGCACAGATTTTGATAAATCTCCTCCATGGTGTTTGAAGATAAATATTACCTTTACCCTGAATAACATAATAGTGGTGGCCTGTGGTACCTGCTGTAAATTGTCTTTGATATTTATGTTTTGCATAGTTTTGCATGTAATCTTTGACAATAATAGAAGCAATCCAGGAATTACTTTATTTATCTTTTTATTGCCTATATAATGAAGCATTGATCATCATTAGTAAAAAATGTGGAAACTCTTCCCTCTCTTTCCCTACATTTCCCATGATGCCTCAGGCTTTGCAGACACATATTTGTAAAATCTCAATAGTTATAATAGCTCTGCTCTGAGTGGTGTCTCAATACAGCAAGTGGTAGATTACATTGAATTTCTGTCCCCTATCTCACTTTTTAGAGTATACTGAGATGCTGTCTCCCCTTGTTAGCTCTTACAAACAGAAGGCTGGGGAGAGCAGCGTGAAGCAACATTTCATAGGAGACGCTAGAGAATCTGTACACAGCAGATAGCAGACTTAAAGGGGTTCTCCCTTGTTTATACTGTTTTTTGTTATTATGTTTGTGTGTTATGTGTGTATAAGTATGTGTTTTTTTATGTGGGTTGTGATTATGTATATATGTTTTTTCTTACCTTTTGTGAAGATCCGGAAGCTGGTCCCTTTTTCTTCCAGTGGCTTACTGTGTACCTCGGCCTCCGCCATGTTGTGTTCGGTAAGTGGGATGTCGGGGGGGTGTTCTTGCTTCTGTCCTTCCTATCTTCTGACGTCCGAGGCAAATCTTTTCTTCCTGTTTCTTCCGTGGCTCAGTGACAAATCTGCGGCCTCTTTCGGTGCATGCGCAGGTAGTTTGTTTGTTTTGTTTACCAATCAAGTTTTTTTGTCTAATTGACAAACTGTCTGCGCATGCCCCAGTACGCAAGTGCTACGCTAACAGCGTAGCGTACGTTAGGTCTACGCTAATAGCGTAGCTCTGCACAAGCGCAGACAGTTTGTCAATTAGACCAAAAAAACTTTATTGTATACAAAAAAAAAACTACCTGCGCATGCGCCGGAAGAGGCCGCAGATTCGTCGCTGAGCCACGGAAGAAACAGGAAGAAAAGATTTGCCTCGGACGTCAGAAGATAGGAAGGACAGAAGCAAGAACACCCCCCCCCCCCCCGACATCCCACATACCGAACACAACATGGCGGAAGCCGAGGTACACAGTAAGCCACCAGAAGAAAAAGGGACCAGCTTCCGGATCTTCACAAAAGGTAAGAAAAAACATATATACATAATCACAACCCACATAAAAAAAACAAATACTCACACACATACATAATACACATACATACACACATAACACACAAACATAATAACAAAAAACAGTATAAACAAGGGAGAACCCCTTTAAGAAGTGTGAATCCATTCCAGCCAATATAATATTTAGAAACATCTTCAATTGCGATTCATAATCTATTTTTACCATCAACAGCGGGGTCACCGAACACATTGTTGTCATCTGCAAAACTTCTTGTGCCACTAATGTTCCCATAGTCAAAGATTGGACCCTCGAGCAACGTCACAATGTCTATTCGATTGATTTTTGTCAGGACATTGGTTAAGGCATCAGCTAAAAGTAAACATCCATATTACATTAGTCTTGTTAAATACATAAATATGAAGATGAAAATTACATACTTTTCTCTATTGCTATTTAATCTCAAAAGCTCCACTATGTGGTTGCAGACTACAAGCAAACTCTATGTAGCCAGATTCATCCATCGGTCTCTTGTAAATTAGTGAGAAATAGGAGACAGACAGAATGTGGTATGACTGCAGGATCAGACAGACCAGTTTGTAGTCTGTAACTATGGAGACCAACATATTTGCATAGAAGCAAAATAAAAGTACATTCATTTCCCCTACGTCAATTTACTCTGATTCACTAAATATACTGATATTTATGGCCATATGTACCTGCTGCTAAAGACTAAATATAGGTATAATAAGAAAACAGCATAAAGATAATAAATGCTAGTTGTTTTTAGTTATTTCTATACAACCATCGTTACCGTATATACTCAAGTATAAGCTGAGTTTTTCAGCACAATTTTTCGTGCTGAAAACGCCCCCCTCGGCTTATACTCGAGTGAACTCTTCGCCTGTCAATCCCATCATCAGTGGTCTTCAACCTGGGTGTTGTAGTTTTGAAACCTCTGGAGGTCCGCAGGTTGAAGACCACTGGTCATCATCCAGCCCCCCCCCCCCCCCCCCCTTTTGTTTTGCACTCACCTCCCCTCGGCGGGAAGTTAGGGTGAGCTGGTCCGGGCCATCTTTGCTGCAGGGACCGACCGGTGGGGATGGTTAGTCGTTGCGGGCTGTCCATTTTCACCGGGGGGGCCTCTTCTCCGCGCTTCGGGCCCGGCCCGGAGTAGTGACGTTGTCTTGACGACGACACAGAGGGATGTTCATGCGCAACGTTCCTGTGCGTCGTCGTCAAGGCAACGCCACTAGTCCGGGCCTGAAGCGCGGAGAAGAGGCCCCCTCGGTGAAAATGGACAGCCCGCCAACGACTAACCATCCCCACCGGACGGTCCCTGCAGCATAGATGGCCTGGACCAGGTCACCCTAACTTCCCGCCCGGGATTGCTGGGAGTTGTAGTTTTGCAACATCTGGAGGTCCGCAGGTTGAAGACCATTGATGAAGGGATTGACAGGCGGTGATGATGAAGGGGGGGGGATGATGATGAATGCAGCAGTGGTCTTCAACCTGCGGACCTCCAGAGGTTTCAAAACTACAACTCCCAGCATGCCTGGACAGCTGATGGCTGTCCGGGCATGCTGGGAGTTGTAGTTTTGCAACATCTGGAGGTCCGCAGGTTGAAGACCACTGATGAAGGGATTGACAGGCGGTGATGATGAAGGGGGGGGGGGGATGATGACGAAAGCCGCAGTGGTCTTCAACCTGCAGACCTCCAGTGGTTTCAAAATTACAACTCCCAGCATGCCTAGACAGCCGATGGTTGTCCGGCCATGCTGGGAGTTGTAGTTTTGCAACATCTGGAGGTCCGCAGGTTGAAGACCACTGATTAAGGGATTGACAGGCGGTGATGATGAAGGGGGGGGGGGATGATGACGGGGGTCTGGATGATGACGGGGGGCTGGATGATTACATGGGGGGATGATGTATTTCCCACCCTAGGCTTATAGTCGAGTCAATAACTTTTCCTGGGTTTTTGGGGTAAAATTAGTGGCCTTGGCTTATATTTGGGTCGGCTTATACTCAAGTATATACGGTAATCAAAAACTGACCTTAACTTTTTTTTAACTTTTTTTCTTTTAATCACATATATAAAGAAAATTCTTTTCTTAGAATTACATTACTCACTTGTTGCATTTTTTCCATCTCTGATCACCCATTTCTTTAACAACATAAAGCTTTGTGTAGTCAGCGAATTTGGATTCTCAACACGAATTTGATTAATTTCATCCACTGAAAAGTTCAGTTCTCTTGCAAGCTCTGAAAAATAGGAATAATATTTTGTATGTCTGAAATAATGATCATTTAAATATTGCAAGGAAAAAGGTTTGTATGAGACTAGAAAATAGGGATGTGTCCGCTGCTGCAGCTCACCAATAAAGTGGCCAGTGAGTGTGTTTGTGTGTGTGTGTGTGTATATATATATATCTACACATACATATAGACGTGCAAAATATATATATATATAGTAATATAGTACTAGTGCTTTAGGACTGGGTTGCTACTACTATAGGCATTTCTCCTCTTCTCTGTCCATGGTTGGGCTGCTGTTACCCTATAACAGTGCTTTATTTTCCTTTTGTAACCTATCTTGTGTTTGTTAATTTTAAAAACTTTACTTATTTTGCAATACTTTTACATTGTTAAAATCACGTCCGATCCCCTTTAGGGCTCCCAATCTAAATTCATCAGTATGATTTTAGAGTTTGGAAGGAAACTGTAGTACCCGGAGGAAACCCATGCAAACACAAGGAGAACCTACTGTACAAACTCCTTTGCAGATGTTGTCCTTGGTGGGATTATGGTCAGTGTGTTAAAATGTCTGTCAGCAAATCGTTGGCCACAGTTATGTACCACTTTGGCCGGCGATAGGCTGAGCGTCAGTGTGGGCTGACAGTTCACAAGCGGAGCGAGATATCAGGGAAGCGACAGAAGGTGAGTCCTCTTTATTGCTTTATTCGCAGGAAGCCCAGGCATTATGGAAAAAAATGCTACATGAGATATCTCCTTTTATCTATGTAATTTATGGAATTATTTGTGGTTTTGGACAAAACCAAGTCTGGTCACTTTCACATAAATTCAAACATAAAAAGACAATCTACCGTATTTATCGGGGTATACCACGCACCGGCCTATAACACGCACCCTCATTTTACCAAGGATATTTGGGTAAAAAAAGTTGCTATACGCTGCATGGCGCGGCGCACTGACGTCATGCACCGCGATGTGCAGTGCATAGCAACGACGCAGGGGACGCACGCCGGAGGCCTGAAGCAGCGCGGACCCGACCCCGGCAACAGGTAATTATGCCACCGGGGATGGGGGGAGGCAACGGGGCAGCAGCGCTGGCAATGGGTGCCACTGCCCCTTCTCTCCCCCTGGCTGTCGGCGCCGCTTCTCTCCCCCTGGCTATCGGCGCCGGCAATGGGGCGCCGGCACCGATAGTCAGGGGGACAGAACGGGCAGCGGCGCCGATAGCCAGGGGGAGAGAAGGGCCGGCAGCAGGGCTCTAGACCCCAGGAAAGGCAGGGGGAGAGAAGCGGGCAGCGATGGCCTCTCTCCCCCTGCCTTTCCTGGGGGTGTATCGGCGTATAACACGCACATAGACTTTAGGCTAAAAATTTTTGCCTAAAAAGTGCGTGTTATACGCCGATAAATACGGTAATTTGAAACTAATTTTGATTGAGGATTATACATGACTTTGGAATGTGTGACATTGCTAACCCTAGAGCATTTTTGTACCTGTCCAGCTAAGTCCCAAATGATCAGCAACTATGGCCATCCTTATGTCCGTCCGCTCACATGGGCTTTGAGGACCTGAAATTTACAAAAAATAAATTATAACATTTTGTTGTTTTATGAGAACATGCTGGAATTTGTGAGATTGTAAACTAAAACTACTCTACAAAATAATAGGTGTGTGATCTGTGATCTAGGAACATTGGACTGTTACAGCTTGTACTTTTATGTGTGTGGGGAGTACAAGTTGAGCTTTGTGAGTACAGTTATTTCATGGAAGTAAGCATGCTGGCTGAGTGTACAAGAAGTGAGTTGCAGTGTTGGATGATGTTGGCCTGGTAGAGGCAGTTTTCATGTAAAGTGTGGTTTCTTGAATTACTGGCATGCTTTTCTATTTAACTGAAGTGTATTTTGAAAAAAAAAGAAAAAAATACAGAACGAGTAGTTTAAGACACAGACACAGATGACAATGAAAGAATGGAAACTAACATAGGTCACTCCACAAGCAATTACGACAGGTCATGCACTAAGGTCAACAAGTTGAGAGGTTTACAAACTAGGCTGGATTTCCACGATGTGAGCTATTACAGCTCCAGAAACCTGACTGCCTTTATTCTCACCAGTCCTTCTACTGCTCCTTCTCTCACTGTCGGCCTTTTCAATCTTTGATTTTAAAGATGTTGCGTCTGCTTTCATGTCTTTAGCAGACCTCGATGTTACCGAAGGCTGGGACACTTGGGTGGCTTCAGATAGTGATGTATTTCTTGATGTACTGTCTTCATCATCAGAGATGTCAGGCTGCATCTTTTTTTCTTCATCAGAAAGGCGGTCCATAAGCTTTAATGTCTCACCACTAATTCCCTTAAAATATTCAATAGAATGTTTACAAACCTCACTGAACTCATGTTTCTTTACTTTGGCTGCTGAAGTGGCAGTGGGCAAAGATCTTACCTTTACTGGTAATTTTGAAGGCGTTGATTTACTTGCCTCCTTTTCTATCTGTGCCTGTCTGGGTTTTGGTGGCACTTTTCTTGGTATAGGTGGGTTCACTCTATTGACATTTTTAACTGGGATTTTAGACTTTATTTCTGTGTTTGAAATGTTTACCTGCCTTGTTTCTTTTTCAACCTTACTAGGCAAATTTCTTCTAACAACTGATGTGTTTGTATTGCTTATTCGGTCATTAACTGGCCTAACTGATATGGCTTTCACTGGTAGTTTTGACCTTGGCCTATTCCCTGCTGGCGGATCTGGCAACTTCTGCTCATTTCTTTGGGGTTTCCTTTTATCCCTATTCATGTTTTTATTTGCTGTCCCTAGGTCTTTGTCTAGAGTGTCCTTTGTTTTAGTAAGTATTTTCGAAGACTTGGATTCACAGTCTTCAATAAGTACCAAATTAATTGTGTTGTTATTAACATTTAAAGATAATGAATCCAAGTTGTTGTTGTTATTATAATTTTCTGCTTGAAAATCATGTATCTCTATGTGCCTAATAATTGTCTCACTGGTTGTTATGTTTGTGAAAATAGCTTTGCTCTCATTATCTAAATTTTGGGAATCTGGCACAGCCTCTATTTTATCTGCCACTTCTCCAGTGCCATCTTTCTTCGTGTTCATTGTTGAGGCAGATATACCCATCTTTATAGGTGTACGCAATTTAGGATCAACTTTACAATTGGCAGTAGCGGCTGGTTTGTCCAGTGAATTATTACCGTTAGTTCCATCAAGACAATCTCCACTTGCCTGGATGATGGTAGCATGTTCAACTGTAGATGTCTCTACTTGTTTTGCTAGGATGGGATCTATCAAGATGTCCCCTGACTGTGGAAGTGTGATGGCAGTAATTTTGTCCCCTTCCCCCTTGTCCCCTGACTTCCCTTCAGAATTATGCTCACCAATCTGAAAAAATTGAAGTCTTTCTTCAACAAAATCCCTCTTGCTCATGTCAATAGCACCACTGCGAGTCATCTCAAACATCTTCCCTTCATGAAATGGGAAGGGGTTGGGCTCACTAGTTGGAGTACTTTCATCTGTAGGAGTTCTGGCTGGAGTTGTATCAGGTGTAGTTGCTTGAGAGCGATCCTCTACAGCCAGACTAAAAGGCTTTGGTTCCTCATCTTTGGATTTGGTTTCAAACACATCATCGTCTCCTGCTTTACTGGACCATGGATCAAAGTCAAGACTCTTTGTAGCTACAGTTTTAAAAGGTGTTGCAAACTCTTCATCTACTTTATAACTAAAGTATGTGTCTGGAAACACTTGTCTCTCTGGATGCCTTCCTTCCAAAGTAAAAAACTGTGCTCCTTGCTTCTTGTCACCAGATTCCGTTTTCTTATCACCATCAGATATTTTTCTACATGGCTTATACTCCTCAATAACAACTTTTTCTTCTTCTTCAATAACTTCAAGTTTACTTTGACTAAAACTACGGTCACTGTGTTTCAGCATTCCTTCTTTTGTCCATGGTTCCTTTTTAATTTCCACATCTTGACTTGGTCCAAGCTTTGAGTCACTTTCTGTCAAACCATCATCTTCGTCTTGCAAGTCGTAGCCATCTAAAGAATCAATCTCTGTTGCATCAGTATCATGTGAGAATTCTGCAGTGGTTGCTATAGAGCACTCTGTGACAGATTGGTCATTATTACCATTTTGTTCAAGGTCATTAGCATTTAAGCCCATATCTGACTCTTGAGTTTGTTTTGAAGAACAAGACTTTCCAGAATAATTCACTTTTGTACATTCTTTAATCTCTTCATCTTTAATTTTGAACATATACTTTTTAATGGCTACTGGCTGAAGAACTGATTCATCATCACTAGAATCACTGATATCAAATTCAAGGGGAACAGGAGAAGGTGGTTGTACTCGTATAACTGGTTCAGCTGAGAGATATTTGTCATGGTCATCTTGTAGGTTGACTTCAGTTAGTTCCATTTCACTGTCTGTCGAATTGTCCATATTTTTTTTACTAGAGTCACTGTGCTCAGAATCTAAGGGAGGTGGAGGTGGAAACTCAATATATGCAACTCTTTTGTCTTTTGATCTTTTGTTTAAATCTTTGCTAACAGTAACTGGTCTTGCTATATCAGAATTTTTAGCATCTGGAATGCTCTGTTTAATAGATGGAAGTTTGACTAATTCTTCCTCCTCTGACTCTTCAGAGACTTCTGGTATAGGGCTTGGCTTTCCTGGTATATATGGCATTAGGGAATCGGGGGTTTTAGAATTAAATTCATAGCTAACTTCCTCTGAACTGGGTGTTTCTGGAGTTAAAGGACTTTTCCCTGAGCTATCTATAAATGACACTTGTTCTAGGGTATCATCCTCTGGGCTGCCTTGAGGAGATGGGGGTTGTTTCTGCAGTTTAGTATTAAAGAGGGCACCTCTTGTTTCTTGAACTGTCCTACTCTCCTGGCTAACTATTTTTTTTATACCTCCTTGTTGTACTTCTTTCTCATATTGCTTTCCCACTTGTACAATACTAACATAAACGGGTAATGTTTTTATTTCCCTTAACACCTCAGTATTTCCTGTAGGACATTTGTTGTCCCCTACTACCATAGATTCATGAATATTGGCTAAGTGTTCTTTGACAGGGCTAATCTCTAAAGAATCTGGGGACCTAACAGGGGATATCTCATTTTCTTCAGTAGAAGGCGACAACCCCAGGTAATCTTGGGCTTTATCTGCACATCTATTACTTTCATCAGCTACAAGTGTGGAATGTAGCATATCAGGCTTTATCTGCTTGTTTAAATATGTTATATTAATATTGCTTTCAAGCTTTGGCTGGCTACTACGGCTGTCTGCACTATATAATACTTTCTTTTCTTCAGAGACTCGGACAGGAATATGTGATACATTTGCCCCTCCCCTTTTGTTCTCATGTTTTTCATCATTGACATATCCTATATCCTTTCGTGCAAGTTCAGTGTACAAAAGTTTTTTTGAAGGAGATTTAATAATCTCTTTTGCATCAGTAGTACAAGTTCCACTTTTGGGCAACATTTTGTCTTTATCAGTTTCACTGTTTGACTGATGGGATCCATTAATTTCTGCTTTGTCCTTAACAAAGACATGTGTTAGCTTTTCCTTCGACATATTTGGAATAGGGGCACCAGACGTCTCCCATGTTCTATAAGTTTTCTTTTCAGGGGAGTCCTTGGTACCAGATACCGAGGTCACTGTCTGCTGTGGAAATTGATCCATTAGTCCTCCAATTAATATATCGGCTTTGTGATCTAAAAATCCACCACTATTTTTAATCATCTCTTTGAATTTTAGACATTCTTCATTGATAGCTTCTGTAATTGATTCCTTCAGCAAGGGGAGCTCCCCATTCATCTCTTCAATAGTCTTTTGAGGTTTATTTTTTGCGTGAAACTGAAAAAATGGAAGCCGACTGTCCTGTGCTTTTTTAACTGGAATTTTTGATGGAGCCTCCAGTTTTTTTTCTTCTTGGTTGTTGTCCTTATTTTTGAGATTTATACTTTGCTCAAATTTTAACTTTATAGAGCTGAGTTTTGACTGTTTGAGTTGAAAACCAGATTGTGAACCTGATTGTTGACTGTCTGCCTTGTGGTCAAACATCCTTTTCTCTGGACTACAAGGCAAACTTGTTGATTTTCGGTCATCAGCTAAGGTGATACACTTTCCATCATGCAAAAATTGATGCATTTTTGTCCAGTCTTCACTGGAAGTCCTAAAATCTGTACCCTTTAGTTTTTCTGGACTGCTGTTAGTAGAATAGTGACCTGAGTTATAATCTCTACCGTTCTTTTTGTGCGGCATCTTCTCTGGTGACTGGAGCTCATCATTTAGCTTTTCAGTTTTGTCTCGAAAAAACTGTGATACTTCAGTTAGTTTTTCTTCTGCCTCTTTAACAGTCCTGTCCACCCTATCTTCATACAATAACTTTTCTCTACCTCTATCTAGCCTATCCTCTGTAAATCGCATCCACATTGCATGTTTAGGGCTTTTAGAATCTCCAGCATAATGCAACACTGTTACTTTATCAAGAGAGTCATCACTGCACATTTTACCTAAACCATTTTCGGCTACATCCTTATATACTTTGGAAATAATTTCCTTTTTAGGGGTAGTGATTGCTTTTTCTCTGCATTGTTTTTCAGGTAGATGAAAATCCGATCCAATAAGTACAGCATGGTCAGTCAGAGACTCCTGTGCGTCATCTAGTTTTTCAGAAAGGAGCATTTTCTCCGCAAATCGGTACGACTCCCCTCTTAGCTCTGATAACTCATCATCATGATATTCTACTGAATGTTGACTCAGTAACTTGAGAGTTTTGTAGGAGTCGTCTGATATAAGTTGAGCAGAACTTGGTCGGCTATCTTCTTCTTGGGAAACTGGGGTGTTTACTCTGGATGACTCCAAATAAGATTGCAAAGACTCTTCTGCAGTCAACTCCTCTTCCTCTCCCTGTCCCTGTTCATCTGAACATGGAAATATTTTATTTCTCTCTGTTACCATATCTTTGATGTTAAAATCCCCCTGACTTAAGTCCCTTTGATAAACATACATTTCCTTCTCTGGGTGTTTTTTGGTTTCTCTAATAATGACTTCTGTAGGCTCAGCTTGGTTACCTTTTTCAATATGGACCTCGATTATACGCTCCAGTTTTGGTTTCATTTTGATGTCCCTTTCAGCATGTTGTTGTGAGGTGTCAGCACACTTCTGAACATCTGAAGCTACTGAAGTTTTATGTTCAAAGAGGCCTGCAAGCTCTTTAGATGGATCACGACCTGACTGGAAAGCTTTCATTATGTCGTGAACAGACATGGTCTCCTCAATTCTTTCTGACTTTTCAGAAGTTTGAGGAGGATGATATACCATTCTTGTAGTAGTTGTTATATGAGTTTCTTCTTTTACTCGTACACCCTTTCCCAAAACCCCTGCATGGTCATCTTCATCAATTGTAGATTTCAGCTGAAATGCTTTGTTTTTGACTTTTAAAGGTCCAGATTGATTTTGTTCTAGCTCCATGAATGTTTTATCTGTTTTTAACTGTGGTGGCTCTAATTTATCAGCTTCCCCAACCTCTCCAGTCGATGGCTCATAGCTCCTTATAACATGAACCACTTCTGTTCTTGTTTCTGTAATAACAGGTGGAATAGGTACATCGTGAAAAAGTGGCTTAGGACCAGTACTCTCCGCACTCTGCGGAGCTGATGGGGTTTTTTCACTTCTTGTTTCAAATCCACTATCAGATAAAGGACTTTTATCTTGTTCATGTTGTGAAAAATCATCAGGAGACTCTAAAATCATGTCTGTTCCAAATACAGAGTCTGCAATTTTGCACAACTCTTTCTCCGATGCCGATGATCTCATTGATGATGGTGGCATTTTAAGTTTATGATCCTGCAGAGCTATACCTGGTTTGAGAACTCTTTTTTGTTTTTCTTCTCCTTCTTTTCTCCCATCATCATACTTGTACTTAAGAGTTGAAAATGTGTTCCCACCAATGTCATGTGTCAAGTAGTCAATTACTTTTGTTAAATTATAGTCTTTTTCAGATAAAGTTCTAGATTTCAAATCTACTATTTCTGGTGGGTATAAAGGTAAGTTTATGCTAGCACTTTTTCTAGCTTCTTCAATTTCTTCCATACTAAATTCTACCCAGTCGTCTTCTGGTGACTGCCCCTGGTCACAGGAAGATGTCATTTTTTCTAAGAATACATCTTTTTTTAAAATTTCACTGACTTTTACCAAGTCCTCTTTTACTTTCTCTACTATTTTAAATGGCTCCTCATCTTCAATTCTGACTTCTTTAGCTAACTCAGAATGGAAAGGTTTGTCTTCAGTAGTATCAGTTTGTAAGATTGCTGTCATTTTTATTAGGTCTTCTTTCATATCTGCAACATCTTTCAGAATCTCCTGACTTGAAGATAATGAAGAGGTTGTAGATAACTTGAGGGCAGCAGGGGAAAGAAATAAGGATGTCTTAAGTGGTGAGGAAATTCGGCTGAACTGATTAGCTTCGGTTGATGTATTTTTTGATGTTGATAACAGGGCAGCTGCAGACTTAGTCAGGGATGCAGACTCTGTCAGTTTCTTTAAGGTTGGCTCTGACAGCACATTCACCACAGAATACACTGGTACAGTTAATGTTGAAGATGTAACGGATGAGGTAGTAGAGGACAACGAGGACCTAAAGTTTGTGTAGACAGCACCAGCAGGGGGAGCTCTTATTGTCTGAAAGGCTGATGCAGTAGATGGAAAAGACTTTATTGGTGAATATGACATCTGGGTTGTTGTGGGAATCGAGAAACTTTTTTCAGCCGTATCAATGGCTGAATTAAGGGATGCAGTTGCAGATTTTGTAACGGCTGATATCTTATCTTGTAAATTTACTGCTGATCCATTGATATAATTTGAACAGAGTGGATACTTTAGTGGTGATGCAGACCCATTCATTAATCCAACCTCACTTGGCCCATTCCCAATCTTTAAGGGTGAAGAAAGAGAGGGGGCAATGTTCACTTTAGAAGTAGTGGAGACAGTGGAAGAAATCACAGATTTTAGAGGTGAAGATGAAAGTGACCCTGCAGAAGTAATGATTGATTTAAAGGGGAGGCTTGAAGAGTAAATGTTAATGTTTGATTTAGGGGATGCTGGAGGTGTCATTGTAATGGATGATCTTTCTAAAAGAGTGCCAGCAGTAGTCACTGGAGATGTTCTGGAAGTAAAAACAGAGGTGGAGGATAATCCCTTAAACGCTGGTGCTTCTGCAATTGTAGAGGCTTTGATTGGTGAGCCAGTGGAGCCTTGAATTGTATATGAAGGCTGCTGTGGGACAACAGTTTTTATTGGTGAAGCAATTGTCCGATATGATCTTATTGGAGATGCTACATCACTAACAGATTTAACTGAAGATGTAGTGGAGGCTCCTAATGTAGATTTTATTGGAGAGGCAGAGGTGACAGACCAAATTGATTTTAATGGGGATGCTGATGGAGTATTAGAAGAAGAGCTTGACAGAGAGGTAAAGCCTGATTTCGTCTGCCCAGGCACTGTGATTGGAGCAGTTGTCCATGACTGATATGGTCTTGTCGCAAAGCCTGGCTTGTATGAATATGTAGCAGGTATAATTCTTGGTGCTCCTGCATTCCGATCAATGGGTTCTTTTATGAATAAATTAAAATTAAATGCAAAATTAACAAAAAATGATTGAAAAACAGAGAGACCAGAGAAAAAAAAATTGGTCAGTAACGATCATATTATTTCAAAAGCAAATACAACTTTTTATGAGTCAGGATGATGGTTATGGTTTTAATGTATGGAAGAAAAGAAAAAAAAAAGAATTTTGTGGACATAAAATGAGCCAACACTATAAGCAACATAAAGAGAAGGATTAAAAACAGAACAGAAAACAATAAAGGGACAAAAAAGACAGCACACGTAAACAAATAAGGCTACAAAACACATATTGCTACTTAAACTTCCTATTGACTTTCTGATGTGCTAATTTTGTCCTGCGGATACAGTATATAGATGTGTAGGGTTAGTGTTCAGAATTAGTATTGTCTTTTGTGCTTTCTCTGGTTGTATCATGATGCATACATTACTGTCAATTGAAAACAATATAAATTGTGAACAATAGTTAATATTATATTTAGGCAGAACCCTTCATGCAGATTCCATGTTGAAATATGTGACAGGCAAGTACAGTGCAAAAATGTGGAGGAACTTTGATACATTCGAAAATATTTGTTTTTCCATGCAGAATTTAGATATCAGTTGCACAATCACAAAGCCAATAAGATCAAGTTTTCTCAAAATGTTCTCAATAACTGTATTTTCCTTGTATTTTCTCCATGCTGCTTTTTTGTTGTTTATTTTTTTTATTTTTTTTATAAAACCAAAGAAAACAGGAAATGAAATGAATAACAACTGTTGGGTCAGGATGATGGGTGAAACGTGATGTCTGAGAGCATAGTCAGGCAGGGGTAGCTAACAAATAATTTCTGGACTTAAGCGTGCATGAAATGTTATGTCAAAACAAGCAATGGATTATGATGATATTATTTTTTATACATTTTTGTACAAACCAATTCCAATGCCAGCCTTTCACTTCATGCAATAGTCAAGTTTTAGAATCAGTGATGTTTTACCAAAATCTTTAAATCCATCAGATTTATAAAATATGGTTTTACTTTTGAAAGGCTGGATTTGAAAAATCATTGTTCAATATATACATTCACATTTTCCTTTAAAAGAAGAGTTCTTTTACACTTTTCTGTTGTATGTTTTCTTTTTTTTAAAACAAATTGGAGACAATTTATAAACTTAGCACCTCTAGATTTTAGACTATTATACATTGCAACCTAGGATTTATTTAAAATATGGTAGTGGCACATTAACACCCTATCTGCTGTTTAGGTTTTATATTACATTACAATCCATCTTTTGGTTGATCCATAATAAAAGTAGTTATTTTAGATTTTTTCATTACTATAGCTCAGTCTAAAGTCAACAACCTTCGAGCCCAATTCCTAAATTAGCTTTTGGCTAAATTAGCATTTGTGTGTATATATATATATATATATATATATATATGAAACAAGAGATAAAACATGATGGGCTTGTATGGTCAACAATGTTATTTTTCTTTATTGAGTTCTTAAAGGAGTAGTCCAGTGGTGACTCAGTGGTTTACAACTTATCCCCTATCTTAAGGATAGGGGATAAGTTGCAGATCGCGGGGGGTCCGACCCCTGGGGCCCCCCGCGATCTCCTGTACGGAGCCCCGACAGCCCGCGGGAAGGGGGCGTGTCGACCTCCGCACGAAGCGGCGGCCGACACGCCCCCTCAATACAACTCTATGGCAGAGCCGAAGCGCTGCCTTCGGCAATCTCCAGCTCTGCCATTGAGATGTATTGAGGGGGCGTGTCGGCCGCCGCCTCGTGCGGGGGTCGACACCCGCTATCTCGGCGGAGAGCCGGGGCCCCGTACAGAGAGATCGCGGGGGGCCCCAGCGGTCGGACCCCCCGCGATCTCAAACTTATCCCCTATCCTTAGGATAGGGGATACGTTTTTCACCACTGGACTACCCCTTTAAATAAAAGAGTCCCCTATGAACTAAGAATACCCTAATGTGGCATTTAACGAAGAAAACTTCCCTAAGGCTGATTTGTTACCATAGTTTGGTGTTCTGTTTAAGGGTAGCAAATTACAGTGACAGGTTTGCTGTACTAATAGACAAAATAACACATAAAAGTCAGGCTTCCATTTGGTTAAAATGAAAGGAGAAATGCAGCAGAAAATGTTTACCTTCCCCTGTGCCCAGGCTGCAAAGAAAAAAATTTTGCTCACCTTCCTACATTCCCCCATTACGCAGTATTGGTGTCCTGTTCCTCCAGCGCTGCTTGGGTCCCTGCTTCTTAGGCTCAAAACACCATACTGCGGTCAGCGTATCACCGGCCGCAGAGATGTTTCGCCTCGCCTGCCCGAGCTCCTTACATGACAGTGTGCTCAGCCTATCACCTGCCGAGGCGGGACGATACGCTGACTGCAGTGTGACGTTGCAAGCATAAGAAGCAGGGTCCCAAGCATCGCTGGAGGAACGGGACGCCGATACGGCGTAATGGGGGAACGTAGGAAGGTGAGCAACATTTTTTTTTTCGCAGCCCGGGCACAGGGGAAAGTGAAAGTATTCTGCCACATTTCTTCTTTAATGTTAATGAAATGGAATTCAGATTTTTTTTTTTTGTGCTACTTTGTCTATTAGTACAGCGACAGAGGAACGGGATGCTGATACCAGAGCAATGATGGGGAACATAGAAAGGTGAGATAAATAATTTTTTTTGTTTTAGTTTTTGCAGCCCAGGCACAGGGGAAGGTAAAAGTTTTCCACTGCATTTCTCCTTTAAGGGGGTTATTCGACAGGAGTTTTTTTTTTTTTCAAAAACTGTGGCCATTAGGTGGGATATAAAAAAAAATTAAAAAAAACTTTTACTTATATCTAGCGCTACCGCAATGCCTCTAGTGTACTGCACGGGCCCCATGCAATTGTCTTTCTGAATTGCAGTGTGACTGTCACCCCCAGAAAGCATCTGGACTCAATGTATCATACAGCTGCTCAGCGAATTGCTGGCTGAGGTAGGACATCGCTGCGGCCCGTGATTTGCTAAGCTTCAGTATGACACATTGGGCCCAGATGCTTCTCAGGGATGACACATCACATTGCAGCTCAGGAAGATGATTGGGGCACCAGGGCAGGACACTGAAGGCACAACAGGAGCACTGAAGGTGAGTAAAGGTTTATTTTTTATATTCCAAACACAGGCTATAGCTTTAAAAATCCCCCTTCGCTGGATAACCCATTTAACAACACATTGGAAAGAATAGAGCAGGCCCTAAATAATGACTCTGCTATTTATGTGGTAGGTGATCCCATGATTTCTAAATGCCAACCACCCACTTTCCTATTGGCTCACAAATTTAGTGTCTGCATGTACACAAAATGACCATCAACCAGAGGTCAGGGGGAAACGAAGGAATTGTATTCTTGCTCAAATGCTGTTAACCAAACTAAAGTATGTTTTTGTACCACTTTGTCTAAGCAGACCTGTAAATATAATATGGTGTTATCTTAAAGTGTCATGTTGTTAACAAATTTTTTTTATTTAATGTAGAAAATACTATTATATGTATATTTGTAATATACATTGATTAAAATATTTGTATATTTTTTGGGGTGAAAAAATGCTGTTCCTGCAGCTATTGCCTGTGAGAAGACCAAATACAGGAAAAGAGGGCAGGACAAGCAGGGTTCTGTGCAGGAACCTGGCTTATCAATCATCCTGATGTCGGGGGCGTGTAACGGAGCCTCACTGCACAGAGCCTCGCTTGTCCTCAGTGTACAGAGTCCTGCTTGTCCTCAGAGTACAGAGCCCTGCTTGTCCTCAGTGCACAGAGCCTCGCTTGTCCTCAGTGTACAGAGCCCTGCTTGTCCTCAGAGTACAGAGCCCTGCTTGTCCTCAGTGCACAGAGCCTCGCTTGTCCTCAGTACACAGAGCCTCGCTTGTCCTCAGTGTACAGAGCCCTGCTTGTCCTCAGAGTACAGAGCCCTTCGTGTCTTCAGTGTACAGAGCCCTGCTTGTCCTCAGTGTACAGAGCCCTGCTTGTCCTCAGTGTACAGAGCCCTGCTTGTTCTCCCACACTTCCTATATTTGGACTCCTCACAGAGACACACAGACAAAAGCTGGGACAAAAATATACACATTTTTAACCAATGTATATTAAAAATATATATAATTGTATTATCTACATTATGTAAAAAGTTTTTGTTAAAGACAGGTACACTTTAAGTGAATTTGAACAGCCAATTTGTAAATTTGGCCTACAGTGGTATTTGTCAAATACTTGGAATGTATTATGATCTCCTTAAGACATCACTTAGGCTGCTCTCTTGCAACTATATCCCATCTGTGGGATACACACAAAAACAAATGCATTTGTCATAAAAGAAGACTCTTCTTTTAAAAGGATTAGTATTGTTAGAATGTTAATAAACTCACTCATTCCAGGCTCAGTCAGATAGCTGTATCGCTTACGCAAAGCTAAAGACACAAAGTTCTGCCGACGATCCAATTTCTCCACCTGTGAAAAATGAGTAGTAGAATAAATAAAAAAAACTTTTCTACAAAAGAAGTAACTTCCAGCACAGTTCATACACATCTAGCCATTAATACTTGATTATGGGTAACGCATAAATCACATTGAAAAGGACACCACAACATCACTCACATAACATTTAAGACAAAAATAAGCTTTATTTTACATTTAAAAAAATGTGTTTTGTTCAAAAGTAATCGAATTGTACGTGGTCAGAACGTCTACTTTTTACATATACTCTATAGTTACTGTTAATAGCACAAACAATCACCAGGGTAACATAGCATATTACAACAAACAAAAACTATTGAATGTTACTGATTTGTATGTGTATGTACGTATATACCGTAGCTACAAGCATAGCTTTCCTTTCTTTTGTAGATTTTGCTATATGATTTATGTTATGACTATTTCTTTTTATTATTTATTTATTAAAAGCTACAAATAAATGCAAATCAAAAAATGGTGCAGTATCTTGAAATACCCTTTTTATTAGACTAACAGAATTTTGTAGTGACAAGCTTTCGGGATTCCTCCCTTTATCAAGTCCAAAGCTCGATAAAGGGAGGAATTGATAAATGGAGGAATCCCGAAAGCTTGTCTCTACAAAATGTTGTTAGTCCAATAAAAAAGGTATTACAAGATACTGCAACATTTTTTGATTTGCATCTGCATTACTGGACTAATACGGCTACTCAAATTTACTTCATTAAAAGCTACAATAAATATACAGAAAAAGACAAATGCTCAGGATGTGGATTGGGTTAAGGCAACTAGGGAATTTAAAAATGTCATACACAATTTTAAAAATATAGCAGGTCAGAATTTTGAATCAGTAAAAAAATTAGGAAGCTTTTAAGTAGCAGCGTTTTCATGTAGCATTAACAAAGAAGAGCATAAGGAAACACAGACTGAATACAGAGTTGTGTGAAATTATAATTATAAGGTTTTAACACATTACAGACATGTTAGTGGATTTACACAAAATCTATTGTAAATGGAGGTCTCTCTACTAGCCAGATTCTTTGATACTGAGAGGTGTCTGGGAGCAAGTTGTCTCCTTCTCTCTACTGGAAATTTTTAAGAAAAAGTTGGGGGACACAACTGTCAGTCATATGAGTGTTCTGCCAACACATATTTTGAGCATGTAAAGCAAAAAATACCTTTTTTTTTATTTATTTATTTATTTTAAAGCCTCACTTAAGGAGCCAAACTATGCTAAATTTCTACTGGAGTGTGACTTTGCATGCTGGTTTGATACAGGCTGCAGTTATATCACTACACACTGGTCGGCACATGTTATTAATCTTGCTGTGTTCCTATGGCCTATGGCTTAGTTAGAAGTTAGGGCAATTGTCAAAGTTAAAAAATTCTGCTCCTTTTATTTATTGGGATTTTTCTTTTCAGTTATGATGGCCATTTTTGAGAAGTAGGTCATCAGAAGTGCAGCCATATAGGTTGTCATTATTATTTTTGCAAACTTTTTAAAACAAATACTGTAATGTTTAAAAAGTAAAACCTATCCCTGAAAACTGAGTCACCACCAATATTGTTGCACTTCCTATTGTCACTTTTGCAAAAATAGCCGACACAAATTTACAGAAAACTTTCTCCTGATGCTTACTACACACCTGCCTACCAATGTAGTATACATGTGATCTGCCTTCAATTAGGAACCTTTTGTACTTTTGAACCATTCTGATTTACATAGCTGATGTGGGAACCTTGACTACAGATGAATATTTTGAGAAAGGTGCATGAGTTATATTACCTCATCATCTTGGTCTGATTCTGTTTCCTTTTGGGTCCAAGATGCATTGCAGAGATAAGGTAAATTATAGTGGGCAGCAGGGAAAAGAATATTAGGATGTGATAAGGGATAGGTAAGCAGCAGCGCAAGCACAAGAACAGCAAACACAGACAAGTAAATTAAACATAAAGAAACATACAGTTTATCTGAAGAATACAAACTCACACTGTGAATTAGGCGATCCACTTTAACACAGAATTACAATGATGACGGCACAGTGGGAACGACATATATTAATCACATAATTCTGAGGACTAAGCAGGATGTGAGTAAATCTAACCAGTGTGACCATGTACTTATGATAGGAATTAAGATTTACTACTGTTAAAATAAAACAAAAACATGGAACGTGAATTATGGGATTAAGAGTTTGATCAGACCTCCTATTTATTCTGAACAGTTAACTATTGACTATTAAGGTGCGGCATCCCAGCTGTGGCACCCCAGTCATCCGGTGCATGTAGCGAAGTTCGCTCCGTGCCGCATAACTGGCATTGTGGCGCCAGAGGCTCGTGATGTCACGGCCATGCCCCCCTCGTGACGTTGCACCCCTCCTCTCAATGCAAGTCTATTAGAGAGGGCATGACGGCTGCCATGCCCCCTCACATAGACTTGCATTGAGGAGGCATGGTCATGACGTCACGAGCCTCCAGGGCCGCCCCTGGTGTTCTAAACGAACGCCGGGTGAAGGCAGGGAGACTGTGGGGGGTCCTAGAGGTGGGACCCCCGCAATCAGACATCTTATCTCCTATCCAAAGGATGTGTGCACAAAATGTCTTTGTACACACATAAGATCTTAGGATCTTTAACATTAAACATTATAACATGTTTACTATTTGATGTGATTCCTGTAGCAATAAATATTCAGGCTTACTGCTTCTTGCCATCATTACTGCACTAAAGCCTTTTATACTGAATTTAGTGGTATTTTCTAATTTTATTTGTTTTAAGAAAGCAAGTATGTACAAAAATATTATTAGTATCCAGAAAACTGTTTTAATTCTAACCAAGAAAACAATAAGCAACTAACAAATTAACAAATTGCAGGTAACTTCATTTTCATGAAAGGTCTATTCTATATTTATAGTACAGTGGTCCCTCAAGTTACAATATTAATTGCTTCCAGGAAGACCATTGTATGTTGAAACCATTGTATGTTGAGACCAAAACTCTATGGAAACCTGGTAATTGGTTCTGAAGACCCAAAATGTCATCCAAAAATAGGAAAAAGTGAAAATTAAAGAAAAATAAGTAGATAACTAATATAGATAAAGCAAATCCTTACATATAAAAGTAAGAAAGATCTGCTGGGAGCTGTAAATAACTGTCAATGTCGGTGTTTCCCAAGCAGGGAGCCTCCAGCTGTTGCAAAACTACAACTCCCAGCATGCCTGGACAGCCAAAGGCTGTACGGGCATGATGGGAGTTGTAGTTTTGCAACAGCTGGGGGCACCCTGCTTGGGAAACACTGGTCTATGTAGAGGACAGGATCTTCTTCGGGGTCCTGTACAGTACAGGCAATGTCCTAAAAAAGTAACATGGAGTCGTCCTCACCTGGTGTCCAGAGGAGCAGGTAAACCTGGTACAGGTAAAGAGTACAGAACATGTAATACCTCCCTGTACTGTAGGGGGCGCTACCAGACACCAGTCAGTGCATGCACTTCAGTAATACAGGGGTTTTACCAGTAAAATGTCCATTCTGATTGATCAGTTCTTCCAGCCATTGACATGTTTCACAGATCTGGACAGTCCATAGCATTGTATGTTGAGTCTGGTTTCAACTTACAATGGTCCAGAAAAGACCATTGTATGTTGAAACTATTGTATGTTGAGGCCATTGTAAGTTAAGGGATCACTGTATATAGTTCCAGATCTGATGTCTGTAGCAATTCTGTATTAGTCTTTTATAACCTGTATCCACCGGAGAGTTTATGTAGAATAGGGTCAAATAATGTTATGTGATTGCTATGCTAGCTGTAACCCTTATTACAATGGGTGGTGACAACCTGTGCAGGGGTCCTTGGGAAATTAAAGGAGTACTCTGTCCCCCTCCCACGTCACGCCCCCTCCCATAGACTTGCATTGAGGGGGCGTGACCATAACGTCACGAGAGTGGTGTGACGGTGATGTTGCCAGTCATCCGGCATGGAGCGAAGTTCGCTCCCCTATCCCCTATCCTTTGGAAAGAATCCCTTTAATTTAAGGAGCATGGAAAAGAGATGGAGAAGAATAAGCCAGTAGAAAAAAGTGTTTTTGCCTTTATTAAACTGCCTCTAGTGTGTGCCTTTGCATCTAAGAGTTAATTTGGGGATATCCTCATGTTTTTCTACAAGTAAGGCTGTGGATATTGATGAAGCTAAGGAGCTGAAGTCGCTGAACCCATGAGAGGAAGAGATTCAAATGATCTGTTGACATGAGGTCTGGAGTTCAGATGCTGATATTTTAATACTACACTGGGGGAGGGAACAACTAAATTAATGTGTTTAATGCACATTAAAGACCTTTTATATATTTCTTGCTAGAAATGTTATGTATAGATTAAAGTATCTTAATTATGATGTATCATCAATTATGAGTATTCTTTATGCTTCAGTTCTGCTCCAGCTAATAATGTAAGTATATTGTATGTAAGACATGCATTTAAAAAAATAATGTCATTGGCAATCTAAATAAAATTTCAGAACTTTTCCTTCTGTATGTTTTACCCATTGGGGTTTTGAAAATCTCACTATGTTACATTTGTATATTTTGTTTTCAATATAACTGTTGTAAGACAGAGGCCTGTCCAGTCAGCAGAATTCACTGTCATCTTTATTTGTCATTGTTAAACTAAGGATTTCTAGTTGTTAAACTTTTCTTGTCCCTTTAAAATTGTCTTAAAGGTTAGTGTTTTCCTGTAGGTAAGCATTACATGGCTTCAGGAGGCCTGCATGATGGGGACCAAAAGATGATTTGGGACCACAGAGTGTGGCAAATACTGTGTGGAATTCTTGTGGAGGTAACAAAAAGATCAATGTGCCACCAAACCAGTCAATAGGTAGTCTAAGCTATACAACTCTAATTCTGACTATGTTCAAGTGCTAATGGTGTAATGAATGGAAATGATCCAAATGTAAGGCCATATCACTGGAAGGCCAGTTAATCAAGTGCTCAGGCAGCAAGAATACATTATGTTTTTGCACTAGGCACTCAAGGATATCATAAAAAAAATGGTGCCAAAATATTTGAACGGAGAACCATACAAAAGGCACAGGTAGACTGAAAAACAGAGAACCTAAATCTATTCCCAACAACCAATGGTTTTGTAAACTGGAAGATTTCCTTTTCAGGAAAAGACCAATCTGAGTAGAGTCATTCTTTCAAACTGATCTGTAGGGTATTATATTAATCTGTGTTCATGCAAATGGCTATAAATAAAGTCATATTGGGTAGCCAACTTTAAGTGGTCGTCTCATTACCTTTTTCTGGGTTGGCAGAGTAATGTTGAGGTTGCAGACTGCAGTTTGTGGCAGGCCTTTTGTTGTCTTTTGCTCTTTTAGAAATGACAGTCGACCACAGGGCTCCTGACTAGGGTCTCTCACCTGAAATACACATTATAAACCAGTTTTCAAAGAATACAATATACACTGAATAAACAATAACTTCATCTTTTTTACAGATACTACAGTATTACAAAACCATACTGTAGCTGAATGTAATGTATTTTATAGTATATAGGTTTCATGCAATATTCTGTAACTTTATAAATACTTTGCTTTACATATCTAGCACGGACTCAGTTATTGCCTGTAGTTATATCTCATACACTTTGACAAATACATTAAAACATTTTTTTTACAGGAGACCAAGCTCAAATCTAGTATTTCTTGCTTGTTTGGTGTTTGTGCAGAACTTCCTTCAATTTTTCAAGTTGCAATATTTCTGGGTTGTAAAAGGTGACTGTTGTTTTCATCTGGTTTTAATAACAGAAAGCAGTTCCTCTGAGGAGAGCACAGTTTGGGGGGTATTTAAAAGGGGTACTCCACTGCCTCAGCGTTCTGAACATTATGTTCCAAACACTGGGCTCCTTACGTCACGGCCACGCCCTCTCGTGTTGTCACGCCACGCCCCCTCAATGAAAGTCTACGAGGGGTGTGGCCATGACGTCACCAGCCTCGGCACCCGCACTCAGCATTCGGAACAAAATGTTCCGATCGCTGAGGCAGTGGAGTACCCCTTTAAGCCATTTAGCATTCCACGAGAAATTTGGGTATGAAGAATATGCAAAGCAGCTTATTAATATGCCACCTAGTCAAGTGACACTCCCTGGTTGTCAGTCGAGCACTTCCTATTTAGTCTTGCTAACTGACTGGGAAATTTTGCCAAGATACACATCTCTTCAAAACAAAAGATTTCCCCCAATATACAGACAGCTTGCTGTTGTTGTTTTCTAAATTGAATTTTTTTTTTTTTTTAAATAGCTAAGGAGCTTAGAAAAAGTGTAAAGGTGTCACACAAAAAAGGGCACAAGGTTGGTAGGGCCCTGTTATATATTTTGCACTGGGGCCCAGGACTTTGAAGTTATGAACTCCTCCTTCCTGTTTCCAGAGGAATTATAAATTATAATACACATCAATGGTGTATTACCACTACTGCATAGGATGCTGGTCATATAGGAATAACTCATCTCTCCCCATCCTAGATCATTTTTGCCCCTCAGGAAGTTTCTTCTTTCTATACCAACCTCTAATGCGCACATGAAAAAAGTTACATAGGAGAATTGTGTGCCTGGCACTGTTTGGGGATATGTGAGTATGAGGCTCATACTTGTGGTATATTTGATTCTAAACATACAGTAAATATATGATAACACATCCACTTTTTTCATTTTACCTTCACAGAAAATGGCAGTCTGTTTTCTTTGAACGCATAGAAATTAAATACAAGCTGTTGCCCTCCCTTGGTTAGTGGTGCTAGGTTTCCATAGCAGTCCACATGGATCTGTTTGCCTTCTAGTACCTGTTTAGATGATTAAAAAACAACATTGTTAACTTAAGGAGGAGTGGCACACCAGATATCAATACATTCATACAGTTCCAAAAGCAATGTCCACTTTTGTTGAGTATTTATCATATGTAGTCATCACTGTAATTATATTCCTATATAAAGTGTCCACAAGTTTATAGCGGCTCCCAAGAGTGTTACCCTTCTGCATTAACAGGAAGCTTTTTCAGTCATGGATGAGAGTACTGCACAGAAGAACTTCCGTGTTCCTCCAAAGAGGGGTTGACTGGCATATGCTCTATATACCCCCTTCCCAAATACATTATCAACCCAGACTTTAATATTCTGCTGGGGACTGAGAAACTTACTTCTATGTCTTTACTTCTAGCAACCTCTTCAAAGTTCTCCTGCTGTTCCAGTGTTTTGTCCACCTTGTCATCAGTCATACAGAAACAACGTAGTCGAGCTTCCACCGGGTCATTCATTTTGGCAAAGACCACAAACTTGGCCATGTATGGTACACATATTAATTCCCTGTAGAGCTGTGTCGCCAAACTAACAGTTTCAGGAATCTGATGGCAATCACCAAGCCAAAACCTGTGCAAAAGGACACAATATAACCTCTTGTTAAAAAAAGGATACTCTAACTCTTATATTAATTCTACATATTGTATATACAATAAGTGCTTTAACAGGTTGGTGGCCTCTATAGTGGCCTTTTGTTTCAGGTATCAAATCTGGTATTAAAACAAATGGCTTGTACACATTGGGAGACATATTAAAACATTTTCACGCCCCTTTTTGGTGCAAATAATCACATTTTCAAAGTAGTTAACACCAAAAAGAACAAAAGTTTGAACAAAGCCCTTTTTCAAAAGCTCATACTTGTGTTTACATGAAAATTCTGGTGCAAGGTTTACACTACCTTTATAATGGTGTGAAAATGTTATAAAAATATGTAAAATGTTTTTTTTATTTAGTATTTTCACACTATATTGATTTAATTTTCAATGGAGTCCGAACATATTATCTGGTGTGGCTTACTCTGAACTAAAGGCCTATGATTTGTATTTTGCCACCCTGGTAAATTTGAGTAGCCATATTAGTCCAGTGATGCAGATGTAAATCAAAAAATGTTGCAGTATCTTGTAATACCTTTTTTTTATTGGACTAACAGAATTTTGTAGAGACAAGCTTTCGGGATTCCTCCCTTTATCAAGTCCAAAGCAAATCTAAGCAGAATATGTGAGGATATTAAACTGGTGCAAAAATGTTATATATCATGCAAAATGGAAAGAAGTGGTGTAAAACCGAAACATATTTTCAAAGCAACACAAGTAAGCTTTAAAAATGTGGTTATAAACAAAAAAGCATGATTAATATTGATGTAACATAGATTACACAAGTTTTTGAATATGCCCCCCATTGTTCTTATACAGTAGATACTTTTGGCAAAGCCAATGTGCAGTTTCTACTTTAGCTCCTTCTCTTTACTGTTTACCTGGCAGACACGTTGGTTGTAAAAGATACGCAGTCATTAATAAATGTCAAAGGAGTTGTTCCTGTGATGTCCTCCCATTGGGCTGGAGACGTCCCACCTATGAAAAAACATCAACATTAGTGAGAAATTTAAAATGTATTACGTTTATGAGCATAAAAAAGAGCAATACTACTTATGGAATCTGGGGTGGTATTAGGAAAGAATAAATTAATCTAAGAACTATAGCAGTCTGTCAATTAATGGGCATATGGCTGTTAGTCACATGGCTGCTGGACTAAAAATGATTCAACCATGTGTTGAACTAAGCTATGTATGAATATGATAGGGATGTATCTAAGGGTTTTGCATTGTTTTGTACATAATACTGCAGAGGTTGATGCATCTGTATTTGGACTAATCTGTGCATACTGCTGTTAAGTAGTTCATGTGTAGGACTGTGTCATACTTTTTCATTTGATGGATCTGTCATTACCATGGGATGTATAATTCTGCATATATACCTATAGTATTTCAAAGTACAACCATGCTGTGATTTGTGACCATAATGGTAAAAACACACTACAGGTTGGGCCATTTATATGGATACACCTTAATAAAATGGGAATGATTGGTGATATTAACTTCCTGTTTGTGGCACATTAGTATATGTGAGGGGGGAAACTTTTCAAGATGGATGGTGACCATGGTGGCCATTTTGAATTAGGCCATTTTGATTCCAACGTTTGTTTTTTCAATAGGAAGAGGGTCATGTGACACATTAAACTTATTGGGAATTTCACAAGAAAAACAATGATATGCTTGATTTTAACGTAACTTTATTCTTTCATGAGTTATTTACAAGTTTCTGACCACTTCTAAAATGTGTTCAATGTGCTGCCCATTGTGTTGGATTGTCAATGCAACCCTCTTCTCCCACTCTTCACACACTGATAGCAACACCGCAGGAGAAATGCTAGCACAGGCTTCCAGTATCCGTAGTTTCAGGTGCAGCACATCTCGTATCATCGCAGCATAGACAATTACCTTCAGATGACCCCAAAGATTAAAGTCTAAGGGGGTCAGATCGGGAGACCTTGGGGGCCATTCAACTGGCCCACGACGACCAACCCACTTTCCAGGAAACTGTTCATCTAGGAATGCTTGGACCTGGCATGTTCCCTGAGTTTTTCCAGCAAGATGGTGCACCACCACATTATGGGTGTCAGGTCCAAGCATTCCTAGATGAACAGTCCCCCTCACATATGTGTCACAAACAGGAAGTTAATTTCACCAACCATTCCCATTTTATTAAGGTGTATCCATATAAATGGCCCACCCTGTAGATGGATTTGCTGCAGATAACGGTAGATAGAAGTGATTCTTGAAAATCTCACCTACACACAGTGGAATTATTTTTGACTGTAACTGATCTGAGGTCTGGATTTTGAAAACGGTAGCATATCAATGTATTATTTGTCACGGGTTACCCCATATAAATCAATAGAGAAGATAAAATCTGTGCCAAATCTGCAGCATTTCTTCACCAAACCTGTGAACAATTATGTGTGGATTTGCTGCAGATTGTTATCCTCAAGTAATTTGTCAAGTGCGCATTTATTTATCAGGCAGCATTTTAGTACGGGAGTATGATGTAACAATTACTAATAGTAGGAGAGTAAACACTTTGGGACTGGGGGCATCTGCCAATGCCCGGTTTGTTTGGAATACTGAAGTATAGGGGCTATGCATAGAGATTAGTAAATAGTATTTACTAAAATGAGGACTTCTCCAATTGTCAGCAAAATTGACCTGATAATAGGTAAACTATACTGTATTCATCACTCCCATAAAGTTTAAATGCTGTAGCAATAAGCATGTTTGACCACTACTCTATTCAAAATCCTTCTTCTGGGGAGTTCTCCTGCTATAATGTTTGGCAGAGGTCCCTCTTGTCGGACCTTTGCCAATCTAATATTTTGCCTGGAACACCTCTTTAAGATGACCATATATCAGATTACAGTGTGCCAACATGTGGCTGATCGATCGCTCATCAGATTGTTAGTAGGAATGAACCTACCATCAACCTGCCATTTTGAAGTGACAGATCAGAAACATGGTTCATGTGGTTACAAATGTTATTCCATAGAATAGTAAGTAATTTATCTAGCCATACACATATAGTTTCATCCAACAAAATCCAATACATCCGACTATTAGTAAGCTGCTAGCAACTGTAAATAATCCCTTGCTTTAAATTTCAAAAATATTGAATGGCTGAAAGGGTCAAATAGGCCATTTTCAGCACATTTTATCTAATGCTTACAGGTAGCTTTATATTTAATCAAATCAATGTGGATTTCCTTATCTATAGTCACCTGTAATACTGCACAGCAGCCTGAGACTTGGAGTGGTGTCTCCTTTATAGCCATTGGTTACACCTTCACCAGATGGTGGGGGCACCGGGATTGTCATAGTTATTGGCTTGTGAAATTTCCTCCTTCTGGGTTCCACAGTTACGATGGGACTAAATGTTGCTCGATTTCCGATGACCTTTTTGACCAGCTCATCAGGTACCGGTTGTGCCTGTAATTTATTAATGTTATGAATAATAAATTGTATCCATCCAGTGCGGATCAACAGTAAACCGGCTATTGTTTCATCTTTCATTAACTGTGATAACATTTTTAGTTAATTAATTTAAAAGGTACTGAGTCACTGAGCTGAGCAGGTGCATATGCGGCCAACCAGAACAAAGCAACTAGAACCGGCCATAACAATGTTTTTCTACCTGATATTCAAGCTCCAACATCAAACAAGGAGGCAAGCATAATATATATTATCATGGTCTGCCTTTTTGTATTACATCAATACTTAAAAGGGTACTCCGCCCCTAGCATCTTATCCCCTATCCAAAGGATAGGGGATAAGATGTCATATCGAGGGGGTCCCGCCGCTGGGGACCCCCGGGATCTCCACTGCAGCACCCCGCTATCATTACTGCACAGAGCAAACTCGCTCTGTGCGTAATGACGGGCGATACAGGGGCCGGAGCATTGTTATGTCACGGATCCACCCCCTTGGGACGTCACGATGCTCCGGCCCCTGTATTGCCGGTTATTACGCACAGAGCGAGTTTCCTCTGTGCAGTAATGAAAGCGGGGTGCTGCAGTGGAGATCCCGGGGGTCCCCAGCAGCGGGACCCCCTCAATCTGACATCTTATCCCCTATCGGATAAGATGTTAGATCAAGGGGGTCCCGCTGCTGGGGACCCCCGGGATCTCCGCTGCAGCACCCCGCTTTCATTACTGCACAGAGGAAACTCGCTCTGTGCGTAATAACCGGCAATACAGGGGCCGGAGCATCGTGACGTCAGTGACGGAGCATCCTCTTGCATCTCTGCTGTAAGTAACAGAAAACAAACAGATTTTGTTTTAGCTCTTCTGTCCTCCCATTATTGGGCAGTCTAGATGGGCCAAATGGGTGTTATTGGTCAACACATTCTATGTTTCTCTAATCCATTTTACTCATAGCAGTGTATATACCGTAAATTACAAAATACAACAATGATGCATCTCATTTTTATTTCAAGGACACAGTGATTGATCATATGATATATTTCTGTATGTAGCAAGAGTTGCTGGATTTATTAAGTCACAATATGAAGTTGCTATAAAAAAGTACACACCATAATAATGTGCCTTAAAGGTATATTCCAACCTCTGAGAAACAAAGCTACAATAAATGCTTTGTCTACCTTTGCAACTATTTTCCCAAATGCATCTAAATGACAAAAATTAGGCAACTTAGCAAATATTTGTGCAAGTATCCTCCCATTTTGGGTCGAATGCAAGACCTGTGTGTCTCCATGCTAACAGACAACAAACTCTCTGTAGTCAGAACCTTTAGACTTTATTTCTATTCATGAAAACTGTGTCTGCTTTTACACTTAACAGCTTTACATTCATGCAGCAGATTTGTAGAAGACATTTCTGCAACTGAAAAATCCACTCCACATACATAGATTTTTGAAAGCCCCATTTAGATGAATAGCACAGTCACAGACATTCTGCAACAAATCTGCTTCATGTGAAATAACCCTAAGTGATACCTGTCTATTTTATATATCTTATCAAACCTATAATAAGGTCTCTCAAACATGAAATAAGATTTTTATATTGTACATGGCATGTTAGCATGAACAGCATTTTCGTACTTACCTGAAGGCCTACTCGAATTCTTTTTGTCAGAGCCCCCTCTGGGAAGGATGCCTGAACTCGCGGGACTGTTGTACTTTTCAAAATTCCACCTTCTGGTCCAATCTGGTTACTTTCTTGCTTTATTCGAGACACAACAGCAAAATATTGTGGAAAATCCTTGGTAACAATTCTACATATTCTCTTCTTTTCCAGTTCTTCTGCGCTGTCCAGTTCTTAAGTAACAAAGAAAAAAGTATACATATATCATTGTGGTCTTAAATCAGTTATTCTAATGTAAACTAGTACACTACATTTCCTTTCAATGCCATGTCATATGTTAAATATAAATTTAAAGTTTGAACTACAAGAAAAGAATAAGGAGGCACTCACGTTTCCAGTAGGCACAGGCTTCCTTTTATTCAAGGTGCATAAAACCGGAGATTTGCAGAGTGCCGAACCGGGATCAAACTGGCACCATGGCTCCTGTTTGATCCTGGACCGACACCCCACCGATGTTCAGTTTTATGCACCTTGAATAAAAGAAAGCCTGTGCCTACTGAAAACGTGAGTGCATCCTTATTCTTTCCAAATTCTACAATTTGTTTTATTTGCTTTGTATGGGAAGAGCACCGCTATCAGCAGTGTAGGTCCCCGTGAATCTGTGTATACTGCATAAGCTTTAATAGCAAGATTGATATGGCTGCAAAGGGTGTCAGTGCCGACCGCTGTGTCTAGTTTAGTTTTATAGTATATACTAGTGTTGTCAGGTTAAAACTCCTGTTCCTGGCTCTATGGTTGGATGCAGGCTGCCCCTGGCTGAAACTTTTTTAATAAGTCAGACATGGGGTTGTGCTCACAGCACAACATTTACTGGTAAGTGCAATACCTGTTCTGCCTCACTTTATCACTTAGAAAAGTATAGATCAGAATGAAATATTGGTCCATACTGTATTACTTTAACTATATTGATGTTTTTATGCCATGAGTCTATAAATAATATTTTTTATGCAGTTACATGTAATGGCCAAGCAAATTTTGTATTAAATAAACTATCAGTACAATTTTTCAGAAAATGAGAAAATGTAACTTCTTAAAATCTGTGTACAAATATACAAGACAAAATATATTTCAAAATATAAAACCATTCTGGAGCAAAAACATAAATAAGAGGTGGGTATCCCTCGATATTAATGTGGAGCCACACATGAGACTGAAATGCGCCAGCCAATGGCCTGCATCATTTCAGATGTATTATCTGGCCCCACCAATAAGAAAAATGTTGTAATAGGTAGTGCCCTGTCTAATAATGAATAGGCCTATCAAACTAGAGTATGCACCTATAACATTGTGCACAGTACAAGCTATAACTTAATACTTAAGATACAATATCTTAAACGCTATAGACACCTTTGCACTGAATTAATTTGAATTGTTAATTTGTTCCTGACTAGTCTTCATTAAAAAATGTCCTACCATTTAGCTGCTACACAGAGACAGAAACAAAAGTCTTTCAGATGAACTTTTTGCTCTCTCAGAGATAGCAGCTAATAGGGGGTTAAACATTAGCTCACAGAGTGGCGGTATGGGAGATAATCCTTGGGTAGCTCCCACTGGCTGCAGAGAGGATAAAAGCAGATACAAGATGGTTGCAGGAAAAAATCACATAGGCTGTGTACTAGTGTGGAGAGCTCATACAGGAAATTGTAGAGGTTGTTGGAGAGAAAGTAATCAAAACATTTAATGAAGACTTATGGATATTTTTTTAATCATAATAAGTACAAAGCAAGGATAAAAAATAAATGCCTTTTAAAAATTTCCAAACCTTTTAAAAGGCCATTGGTTTATAGCAGTAGCCTGGACTATGACAGGTGTCACTACCAAGCTGGAAAAAAAATCCCTAGAAATATCTAACTCAATTCCTTCATTTTTGCACTGCAGGCGAGATAAATAAAAGTCTTACCTTCATCCATGCCGTTCAGTAATTCATTCAGCTCTTCCAGTTTGCAGTCATATTGGTGCTCCTTCCATGACTCTCCATTCTCACTTCTCAGTACAATCAATTCCCGTTCCTTACTTCTCATTGATCCAAAATGAGGGATTTCTACTATGACAGGCCTGCACAGAAACAAAAAAGTTGCTTTCAAAATAAAAACCACAACAACAAAGACACAAAACCCTCCACAGCAACATGACATGAAAAAAAAAGCTGCAAAATCTATCAGAATATAAATGGTTAATTTGAAGCATTGCACCTATTCAATGTTTGAGTGCTCTTTATATTAGTATTCTTTTACAGCATAATCCCATTATTTCTGAGGTTGCACTACAGGGGACCGATTTTGCAGCTTTCTTGGTTGAGTAATAGACAGTATCTATATTCTCCTACAGAGGTTGTACATATGTCATCCAAGCTGTGAGTTTTATCTTGCGAAAGAAGCATAAAGCATTTTTTTTAAGAAGAAGCATTTAGCATCATATGGACCACATCTGTTAACTCCAAAGTTTTTGTTTTATATCCTATTTAGTGGTAAGAAATTCGGTTGTTTAGAGTAAAACTTCCATGGAATCCTGTAGACATGCATAGGAGACTAGACATACTTCAGCCAAAGAAATGAACACGGCTATGGCAAGGGCAATACAATCTTTGCAGGTTAATAGGTCAGATACTGTCTGGTTTTAGTCAGAGACCACATAATCATTGTGCATGGTGTAGAACGAGACTGTTCGGAGAGAAGGTATTTTACAGTCATTTCATCATATCAACTTTTTTTTTAATTATATGATTTGTTCAGAAGGTTTAAGTATAATTATATGTAATACTGTAGAGCAATAACTTATAGGCTTTATACTGCTACTTTCTCAGTAGAGACCTATTTTAATGAAAATGTCAGTCCTAAAACTAAAAGTACTTGAGTGCTTGTCTTTTGTCACTTTGTTAACATTTCTATTCAACTACTTTAACCTATGTTTATCTGTTTCTAGGATGATTGGGTGACAAAAATATAATATGATATGACCACCATTACATGTCACACAAGGATATACCCTTGCTTTTTTTTGTGGGGCACACCTAAAAGGATATTTAGGGGTCCAAGAGGTCAGACCCTCCTTCAATGATCAGAATACTCCTTTAATGGGTTGTCTGGTGAAAGAAACAACATGCGTATGGTGTCAAAAAAAAAAAAAAAAGTATAATAAAAATAATAATAAATAATAAAGAAACTTGCTTATAATATAATGTTACTAGCTATACTGCACAGATCTCTCCATATCATCTCTGCTATTTAGCTTTTAACATGTGAGGTCACGTCATACTCTCTGAATGCAGATCTCATGTCCCTTCTCCCCCCTACCCTCCTGTCAGCATGAGACCAGTGATGTTAAGGAGGGAAGCTGATATTACTGCTCATTAGATTTATGACTCATTAGATAAAGCAGCAGAAAGCCCATTTTGATGGAAGCTGTGACTGACAATGGATTCCCTCTTCTAATTCAAACAGCTAATGAGCAGTAATTCCAGCTTCCCCTTCTTTACATCGCTGGTCTCATATGTGCTGACAGGAAGGGAGGGGTTAGGAAGAATGGGAGCTCTCTGCATTTAGAGAGTGTGAAGGGACCTCACAGGTTTCAAGGGAAAGATCAGACCTGATATGGAGAGTAAATGTGAAAAGAGAAAAGAGGAGAGGGCAGCGCCTCGCGTAATTCTGTGGGTATATTTCCAAAAACAAACCCCAGTTAACAGTTGCACTCACCTGGGGTATGTCTTGATAAAAGCATATCACCGTATGGGGTCAGATGTTGGATCTCGGGCTGCAGCCTGCATGATCTGGCCGAATACTCTAAATGAGGTCGGCAAAGATATAGGAAGGGATACAAGGAAAAATTGTGATCTGCAGTGGTGCTGCCTTTTAAAGATCAAATTGGTTCCAGTCCAGTATATAATAAAATTTCACTTATTAATGAATAAATGTGAAATTTTATTATATACTGGACTGGAACCAATTTGATCTTTAAAAGGCAGCTCCACTGCAAATCACAATTTTTCCTTGCATCCCTTTCTGATATGGAGAGATCTCTGCACTATGGAGAATAACATTATATTAGTACGTTTTTTTTTATTATACTTATACACACCATTCACAGGTTGTTTCTTTTGCTGGACAACCCATTTAAAGGGGTAATTTATTTTTATCAACTGGTGCCAGAAAGTTTAACAGATTTGTAAATATAAAATCTTAATCCTTCCAGTACTTATTAGCTGCTGAATACTACAGTGGAAATTCTTTTCTTTTTGGAACACAGAGCTCTCTGCTGAATCACGAGCACAGTGCTCTCTGCTGACATCTCTGTCCATTTTAAGAACTGTCCAGAGTAGGAGAACATCCCCATAGCAAACCTCTCCTGCTCTGGACAGTTCCTAAAATGGACAGAGATGTCAGCAGAGAGCACTGTGCTCATGATGTCAGCAGAGAACACAGTGTTCCAAATTGAAAATAATTTCCTCTGTAGTATTCAGCAGCTAATAAGTTCTGGAAGGAAGATTTTTTAATAGAAGTCATTTACAAATCTGTTTAACTTTCTGGCACCAGTTGATTTAAAAAAAAAAAAAAAAAAAAAAAGTTTTCCACCGGTGTACCCCTTTAAGTCTGAAAAAAAATGTGTAAAAAATAACCTAGAAGTTCTAATAGTGGTCCTATTGGTTGTCTCCTATTTTCCACAGATAGGAATATATTTTTTGTTCACATTATGACAGGGAATTACAAGTTTTTTTTATTTTTATTATTTTAGGGGGAAATATACCTTAAAATTTTCGTAGTAATTCAGGATTTCTTTTAGATAAGTATATGGACAAATATTAAATATTAAACCCCTATGTGATTCAAAGTCCACACCATATAAAAATAAATACATCATCAAAAGACCTGTATTAAAACAATGATTTACACTTGAACATCATTTTACCGGTAACATAGACATTCAGTATATTCTATGTGAAAGTTGAGAAACCTGGTAATAATGTATTCACAGCTATGCCACCATTTTTAGCTATGCTAACTGGTTAAAGAGTTTTTCTGGGCATTTAACACTAATGGCCTATCAAGTCATCAATATCTGATTGTCTAGGTACTGATACCCAGCCCCCCAGGGTCGTGGATCTGGCATGTACACAATGAACAGCCAGATGCCTAAACTCTGTCCATTTTGTAGTGGTGGCCCCAGATTACAGCACCTCAACTTCCATTAAGAACTACAGTAACCCAGTGTCACCACTATATAATCTGAGTTATCAGCTGTATTCCATTCATTGTATATGTACTGGAGCTGGGCTCTCCTTAGCTCTATCTTTATTGGTAAGGCATGTTCATTTTTGCATGGTATTTTACAGATGTGTGTTTCTGCCATCTATTTAGTTCATACTTTACAAATGTTCATAAAATAACAACAACTATAGTATTTTTTGAGCATAATATTAGCCTTGGGGACCCCAGAACTCCTGCATTAAAATCCTGAAATGCTTCCCACATTTTACAACAGTACATGACTTTTCTGAATATTTAACAGAGAAACCTAAAAAATGTTGCAATGTTTTGGTGTCCTTCAATGAGTAATGATTAACTTTGTGATACCATTTGTTTAGTAAAATATATTTAGTTGCTCACAGTTCTGCCCTTTTACTGTATACATGTAACTAGTATTTTAGCTCATTATACATGAATATAGCAGCACACATTTTCAAAAATATTATTCCTTATCATGTGCTTCTTACATTGTAGGTAAATAACTAATATAAATATAATAAGTATAAAATTACATATACAAATTTGGAACAATCTTTAAGTTGATACAGTGCTAAACCCTTGTAGTTTACATATTTCTTAAGCCATAAATATGGATGTGTGCTCTGAGATCTACCTATCATTAAGAAATACAGTAATAGGTTCTTGGTTTCTGACTAAATTTATCTGTTGAGTAGGTAATACACGATGAGGAGCGATCAGCTACTTATCTTCTATCTCTTGGTTTAAAGGGTACCTCTCATCAAATAAACTTTTGACATATTTTAGATTAATGAATGTTGAATAACTTTCCAATAGCATGTTAATGAAAAATATGCTTCTTTCTATTGTATTTTTCCCGATCAGTCCTGTCAGCAAGCATTTCTGACTCATGCTGGAGTCCTAAACACTCAGAGCTGCCAGCCTGCTTTGTTCACAACCAAACAGGCTGTGAACAAAGCAGGCTGGCAGCTCTGAGTGTTCTCCTTTGTGAACAAAGCAGACTGGCAGCTCGTAGTGTTTAGGACTCCAGCATGAGTCTGAAATGCTTGCTGCCAGGACTGGTAGGGAGACCCCTAGTGGTCATTTCTTCAAAGTTGAAAATTAAATAGAAAGAAGCATATTTTTTAATAACATGCAACTATAAAGTTTTTCTGCATACATTAATCTATAATATATCAAAAGTTTTTTTGATGAGAGGTACCCTTTAATAAATTTTGCCACAAATGTTGACTTAAATGCTGTTTTCCTGAGCGACAAGACATAGGTGCTTCCTCACACTACAGTGTTTTACTCGTCCAAATGCTGAAGTTTGGGGATGTTTAACGGGTTCCTGCTAAAGCATTAGTGTGTATTACACCATAAAAATGAACATCACCAGTTTAGTAAATTAAAGAAAGTCCTAAATTGCATACATATGCAGAGGGACAAATAATCCAAACAGATTGTAGGGCATGTTGTGGGAATCAAAAGATACAAAAGATGCAACATGCTTGTACTTTCAGAAATTGGGTGAAATCTGCATAAAATCCACCTTAAAGGGGTTATCTGAAAGGAGCAAAAGTAATACTTTTACTCTCTCCCAGCATTCCACTTGTGCCCTAGTATACCTTCCAACACGGGGGAATGCATCCAGAACATCACATGTGTGTGAAACCATATTTACATACAATAAGAAATGGCTGCACAATGTTGCCGCAATATCGTGCTTTCCCCTGGTCTGGGGCAGAAGTGGAGCTCCAGGAGCGAGGAAAGGTACTGCTTTTCCTCCTCAAGTAACATGTTTTTAGAATCTGAACTTTATTTACTGTCTGTTTTGTATGTAAATGCAGTATCTGGAGTTACAGGGGCATTACACTGGAGTCATTTTTCGACATTTATTTCTACATCTGCAAGCCCGCCTCTTGTTTGATGATTGACAGGACAATTGCCAACCATCAGACCGGAGGCATGCGTGCAGCAGTAGAAGAGATGAATGCAGAAAGATGACTCTATGACTGAGCGCAGCTATGCCCCAATAATTCCTGATTCATTTACATACATCACAGGCAGTTTAACATAAAAAAACATATTACCCAGACACAAATATCCTCCACATGTAATGAATATTGATTGAACTACATCAGACTAACAGCATCTTCATTTAAAAAACAGATGCTGACAGGTTTCATTCAGTTACCAAAAGTGAAGTTTTCTTTAGGTGGATTATCACATAAATCTGGAAAAAAAATTGTGTTAAGTGAAAAAAAACCTGCACTGCAGCCAGATGTTAGCTAGAAAGCAATAGGGGAAATATAAAATACTATACCTACAATGTTTTTTTTTTTTTTTTTTTTTACTTTGTGGTGTTCTCAGTTGAGATGCGTTTTTGGGCAAGTGGCAGTTTTTTTATTTTTTTAAATGCAGTAGGTGTTGCTTATTATCCAGTTTGTATAATTGTTTTTGTCGCTACCTACAAAAAGCGTATGTGGCAATGTGTTTTTTGTTGCCTTTTATGTTGCCTATTTTTAATTACATTATTCAATAGAAATCCTTAAAACGTACCCCTCAGATCCAACAAAATTATTTTTTTAAATATATCACTCAGTAACCTAATTCTCACGATGTACATCTACTTTCAATGTGTCTAGCACCTTTATTTTTTTTTTTATTACACTTTTAATTTAGCTCACTAGTCTGAATTCCTGTCAAAGGGAGGGGGTGTGGCCTCACTGTACAGGTCTCCGCCCCCTCCCTCAATATGCTGTCTGCTCACATCTCCCCTAGCATTAGCAAAACTACAACTCCCAGCTTGTCCTCACTGACAGTAGCAGGACACAAGCTGACAGTGGGAGGATTCCTCCAGCTCTGAGCCCTGCACTCACAGCTGTCAATCAAGGAAGTGTGTCCATGACATAGGTGATGATGCATGGACACAGCAGGACTAGTATGTGTCCAAGCAGGCAGGGGGGGCAGTAGCTTGGCTTTTTCAGTATGAAATACTGAAAGCAATTGCAAAACCTATTGGTTATACATGCTTTACAACATATCAATAGTTTTTGTATCTAACAGTGCCTATTTAAATCACATGAACAAAGAATCATGTGACTTGTAATGAGAAAATATACTACTGGAAAAAAGCCACAAAAATTGTAACATGAAGAACGAGACAGCTACATTTTGTGCATTTTTTTCAAGAAAAAAATTGCTACGAAAAAACAGGGGAGGTCTATTTCAACTATAGTTACAGGAGTGAATACATTTATCAAACAGCTTCTTTCTTATTATAATGACCTTTGTACAGTTATTACTAAGGGTGAGTTCAGTGGGAATTTATCCTGTGTGAATGCATGTTCTGCACGCCCGCTGTAACAGGATCATTATTCCTATATCTATACTCACAGAATGAGCCTGTGTTTCTGCAAATATCAGGCCACATTCAAACAAGAGAGGAACATTCCTTATTGTTCACATGACTGGAATTCTTTGAAGTGCGGTTGCTGATAAGCAGCTTGGTGCTCCCACCGCCAGCTCGGACTGAAGAGCTCATTCAATGCTTTTATTCAGCTCTCCTATAATTGACCTCACAGGGGTGTCTAGGTCTCACACTGCCTATAACACCAGCAGCCATATCATAATCATATAACAGGAGGAGGAAAATACACAGATATCTAAACCATGCGTACAAAACCACTTACCGTTCCTTTGCTACAGAACACGCACATGGTATATCTCATTGAATATACACAATTGCATACAATTTTACATTAACTGCAAATACCTTCTCTTGAACATAATCAAATAAAAATACTGTATCTCCAAACTACAATGTGTCAGATGCGACATTAACATATAAAAAAAAACATACAAAAATAGAGCAATCATGAAAAAAGCAACTTAAAAGAAATAATTGTTTGCCGTGAGTTCCACATGCCTAAAAGCACAAAAAAGTCAGCAGCGATAGACAAGCCATTCTCCTTTCAACAACATGACTGTACTTAAGGTTGTCACAACTGAAAAGAACAGAATAAGGATGGGAAATAATAACAGAAAATGTACAAATCAAACCCTCTGACCATTGAGATCCTTAGTTTTTGGCTTAATAATGCAGCATCCTACCCAATAAATTTTGTCCCTTGAGGCCCAAGCTGCAGGATTCGGCTAATCAAGCTCTCTCCCTCGTTTATTGGGGGGAAATTGGTAGGAAGATGTAGTTTACTGAATAACATCCATGCAGCAAGAAGAGAAATAAGAAGGGGAAATTAGGATGGAACGGCCACTCCAGACAATGAATGCGGTTCTATACCAGATGTCTGGTGCCTGCTTTGGAAAATAACATAAAATTCTGCATGCAATCTAATGGGAATTGGGGGGGGCGCCTTCATCATGTTAGTTGTCAAAAGCATAAAGTATATGCTTTGACAGCTTGTGTGCAATTGCTGGAAGTTCTACACCTCAGCATTACAGACAGCAAGCAACCACATCACAGTGTGATATCCAGCAATTGCTGTAATGCTGTAATGTTTCAGAACAGTAGTAGCAATCTGAGTGTCAAGCCTTAATCCATACCATTAGATTTGCTGCCTGTCAGCAAGCTGGATAATACAGCAATGTCACAAGTATGATTGCTTGCAAGATAGAATATGAATATGACTTATACTACCATAATGGTTTACCATGGGCTTTACCGACTACTAATGAACTGTCTGTATTATGCACCATTCATCTAGATGTTCTTACAATGCCTCTGCTATGTCAGCAGCTATAGAACTCTTAGTATATCATTTAGGGCCGAGTATTTAACACAGTAAGTGGAAAAAAGTAAAAGGTTTTATCGAAATAGACAGCAGATTGCAGTCGGCGGGTAACATTGCCAAATCGTGCATAGTATCGGTTTATGTGGCAATCATGCCTACACAAGGAGCCACTTTAAATGGACAATATGATCAGTGAAATAGCTAGAGTTAAAGGGGTATTCTGGGCAAAAATATTTTATCCCATATCTAAAGGATAGGGGATAAGGTGTCTGATCGCGGGGGGCCCGCTGCTGAGACCCCCCGCGATCTCCCTGCAGCACCCGCATTGTATGCGGGTGCTGAATCTCCAGTTTCGGAAACCTCCAGGTTTCCGGGACTGGGGACGTGACGTCATGCCACACCCTCTCCATTCATGTCTATGGGAGGGGGCGTGACGGTCGCCACGCCCCGGAGGTTTCCAAAACTAGAGACGCAGTCCCCACATAGAATGCGGGTGCTGCAGGGAGATCGCGGAGGGTCTTAGTGGGGGGCCCCCGTGATCAGCCACCTTATCCCCTATCCTTTGGATAGGGGATAAAATGTTTTTCCCAGGAATTCCGCTTTCATATTTGTCTAGCACATTAAAATATATTATGAAAGATTGCAGTTTTCACATTGACCACTAGATGTCAATGTAACAGACTATGCTTCAGTTCAGTCAAAATAAAAGAGACTTATTTTACAGCCTGCAGTAAATCTGAATGGCACATGACAGGTCTGTTTATTACCTATGCTCATGCAATAGCACATTGCTATTGTTGCATTTTTTGTGGATTTTTTTCCCCACATTTTGTAGAAATCATTGAATGACGATTCAATAGTTGTTTATTATTAGTAGAGTCAATAAAAGAATGACAGGTCTATTTGACTACCTATTGATCTATCTCACAATAGCAAATAGAGCACTGTAGAGCAGCATAGAGCAAAGTGAGGCAGCAGGGTTATTGGAGAGGACTGAGGAGGACCATGAGCCTTTCATGCTGAACAAAGAGGTAAGGGGCCAAATCCATTAAGGAAGTAAATACAGCACAATGCATAATGATATCATACAAAATGTTAATTTAAAAACATGCACTTATCTAAACAATCTAAAAAAAAGTGTTCTGTATGTCAGAAAATGTAATTACCTAAACCAGGAGGTTACAACCTAACCAATAAAAATATTGCACATATGTATGAAAATTTGGTTTAAGTACTGTCTTAGAGAAAAAAATCTTCATATGACTGCTCTGACCTGACATAGGCCATCTGTCCACTTTATAATGTTGGAGCATACTTGCAACAAATGGCAGCCATGCTTTATATGCATTTAAAGGGGATGTCCAGCAAAAGAAACAACCTGTGTATGGAATTACAAAAAACAAAGCAACTTACTAATATAATGTTATAAGCCATGGTGCACAGATTTATCCATATCAGCTGTGCTCTCTCCCTTGTAGCTGTGATATCAGGTCACATTTAGTGCCTCCTTCCCTGCTCCCCCCTCCATTCCTGTCTGGTCAGGAAGAGATCAGTAATGTGAAGGTAGTATTCATATTAATGCTCATTAGATTTCAGCCACAGAAGTTTCAGTTAGAACAGGCTCACTTCTTATCTGAGAAAGGCTTCCTGCAGCCTTAAAATCTAATGAGGAGTTATATAAGCTCCCCCTCTTCACATAAATGGTCTGGTCCTTAGAAAACAGGGGAAGAGGGAGCAGAAAAGGAGCTGGGCATTTAGAAAGTGTGACGTAATCTCACAGCTACAAGCCAAATATCTCAGCTGATATGGAGAGATCTGTGCACTATGGTTAATAACATTATTAGTATGTTGCTTTATTTATACAAAGGTTGTTTCTTTTGCTAGACAACCCCTTTTAGTATTTCCTTTAATAAAAATAAAAAAAAATATATATATATATTTTTTTTTTTTTTCTCCAAGCCATCTCATTGAATGTCTGCAATTTATTGTTGACGATTATGTATATTTTTTAACTTCTTTCTCTGTAAGCACTAAATTATTTGCATCTGCAGGTTAGGTAACCTATGGGCTAACTTATAACAGACCCAAACTGGCCCACCAGTACATCCTTATGTGGGATCAAGCTGCAACATGACAATGGGGCCTATAAGGTTGCCCAAGAAGGCCTGGGCTGCAGGGAAAATAATAAGGTTGTATTTGTACATACAGTATCCTGAGCATATTTCATATTGAAGATTTGAAGCTGCTGTTTGGAAGCCATGTTCAGTCATTTAGTTTACATTTATATGTGCAGCAAAAAAACTGCAGCTAAAAATTTGCAGCATGAAATATGCACAGGATACTGTACATGGAAACACACCCTTAAAGGGATTATCCAGGAATCGAAAAACAGAGATAATTTCTTTAAAAGACTGTCTTTCTCCAGGTTGGGTGTGGTTCTGCAGCTCAGTTCCATTGAAATGAATGGAGCCAAGTTGGAATACCACACCCAAAGTGGAGACAGACTGGGAGCAGTCTTTGAAAGAAAATAGGTCTGTTTTTCAAATCCTGGACAAACCCTTTAAGGGAGTATTCTTACCTGTGTCAATCCCCCACCACTGGCAGTTTTACATGCAATGCAGTCCTATCCTCAATGCAGTCCTATTCTTACTAGTTCTGGCTATGTGCTGTGCAAGAAGGAATTGCCAATCACTGGGCTGAGTGGGCAGGTCTTGTATGGCACATCACTGGAACTAGTAATAATAGGATCGCAACAGGGAACGGAAGTTTGTGAAATTGGCAGTGGTAGGCATAGGGAAGGATAAGTATACCTCTTTATTATTTTCCCTCCAGCCTGGACCACATAGTAAAAGATCTTCCCTTTCCAGATAATCCCTTTAAGTAAGATAATGATAACAGAAGAGTGTACATAGATGATAAAGGGTATATGCAAATATTCTGTATAGCTGTATGGTAGGTCTACAGAATAATAGCCTCTGGTGGGCCCAATGTACCACAGTTTGAAGCTGTCTGGTAGTATAAGTGGCTCCATGGGTTAAGCTTCTTGGTCACTAACCTTGCAACAAACGTTTCGGAATAAGCTGTTATGTCTGGCCATTATATCACTGGTATATGGTATTTTTCACCAATTTGACCCCCTGCAGGCTTCATCTCTAATTGTCAGTTGTCCCTGAGCTTGTGGATGGAGACTAGGTGATCTGATATCTCCTGTACACTACAGACTGAAGGAGAGGGCCCTTTATCATTGCTGTACATTCTCGGAAGTATGGAGGACATTAAAGAGCAGTACTGAGCAGGGTAAGCTGTAAATCCGACACTGGGATTGGATATAACACTTACTACAAGGTGTTATAACTATCTAAGGGTCTGTCTGCCTCTATCTTGCTCTACAGCCAATTCCCCTAATCCCTGCTCTTTTTATAGACTTATAGGGGCAGCATTCTTTAGTATGCTGATCCATCTCCAGATGGACTTTCAGCAGTTTTGTGAAGTGAATGATGAGAGGGAGTGAGCACTTAAAGGGGTACTCCGGCGTTAAGACATTTTATCCCCTATCCAAAGGATAGGGGACAAGATGCCTGATTGCGGGGGTCCCGCCATCTTGCATGCAGCACCCTGTTACAATCAGTCCCCGGAGCATGTTCGCTCCGGGTCTGATTACTGGCGATCACAGGGCCGGAGCATTGTGATGTCATGGCCCCGCCCCCGTGTGACATCACGCTCTGCCCCTCAATGCAAGCCTATGGGAGGGGGCGTGACATCCTTTGGATAGGGGATAAGATGTCTTAGTGCCGGAGTACCCCTTTAAGATATGTTCCAATGTTTCTAATATTCATTTAGTTTATGCAAAGTTTGTTTAAAGGTTAGTGACCATTTAAATGTTAAGTGTACTATGTGTTCGGAAATGGAACTGAGTCAGTGCCTCCCCTTTCTCCATGTTTTTATTTATATCCTCTACAGTCTAACCCTACAGCAGCACAATGTATTCTGTTATTGGTTTAAAGAGAGAATCTGCAGGAAATTTGATTTCCTTGTTGCTGCTTTTCTTTTTCCTAAATCGCACCTGCTTGAAATGTGGGGTAGATATATATGTTAACTGTCCTCCTATATGGTTCTTTACTGTTTCATGTATGCTGTGTAATATGCATTTGTAATCTAATGCTCAAAGATAATATAGTCCATAATATACGGAAAAATAGAAATCTCGAATTAGGAACATAGAAATATTTATCATGTGAGCTGTCTCCTAAATTTTCACTTATGCAAAACCAAAATTGTTATTGGCTTTTGGTGGGTAGAGAGGCTGCATTTCCAAAAAGCAGGTCACTTGTCAAAGCAATGTTTGCAAGAGAGTGCACTCCTGTCACAATAGTCTTTGAAACGGATCTATTGCATAGTGAAAGGTGTAATGGTATTCTTGAAAAAAGAGTTACAGATAGAAAATGCAATACACTATGTAAATACAATACAGCCATAATACAAAGGGATAAAGATACATTTTCTGTACCCCCCCCCCAATAGAGCTGCTTCTGGTCTCCATGAAACCAGTAAAGCCCAAGAATGTTTTATTCCTTTGTTCCCACATTATATATTGGCTAAAAACTGCTGCTAGGATTTAATGTTAGTCATACTGTATGGATGTGACTATAAAAGAAGCGTGTACAGGTTACTTTATCTGATATCATGATATGGAAGCTTATTTTAAGATATAAATAACAATAGTATAGAAAAATAAAATAAAATGTATATTAAAGTAACTCACCCCAAAAACTGAGCCCCTGATGGGCCCATTTCAACCAATCGACTTGCCAATCCTTCTCCTTCTACCATTGGTGGAGGTGTTGCTAGTTTGTGCCTCTTGACAAGACGGCAGGTAATACGGGTTGGGGCTGTGCACTTTCTTGGTGGGATAATGATTCTCATGCCATTATGTCGGCTTCCTCTCATTGAGCCACCACGAGCGTCCACCATGAAGCTAACCAGGAAACTGTTAGAAACAGAACCTCAAATGTAAGGAATATTGTGATTGGAACAAATAATGGACAAATATACAATTCAGCTTTTCATGCAAATTCTCTTATTAGTTCTAATAATAGTGTAAACACTCCAGTAATGATCAAGTGTGCAAATATAATCCATTTGGAAATGTCCATCATGCAAATGCAATATTTCAAGCACAAAATTCAGTTCTGATTAGTTTCTTTAGGTATTTGTAGCAGAGTCAGGGCTCTATTTTTATATAGAGCTTTAAATTGTCTACATAGACACAGAATTAAATGTTAAAACTGATGCAGTCTTTAGCCACCACTAGAGGGAGCTTGGGAGCTACATGCATATTTTTCATAAACTGAATGATATAGTAGTAATATAGTATAGTAGATATAGTAGTAGTAAACTCCCCTTAGTGGTGGATTCAGACATCCAGAATTTTTCACATTTAATTTAAAGGGGTACTCCCCTGGAAAACATATATTTTTTTTTAAATCAACTAGTGCCAGATTAAGTTAAACAGATTTGTAAATTACTTCGATTAAAAAATCTTAATCATTCCAATACTTATCAGCTGCTGTTATAATCCATAGGAATTTCTTTTCTTTTTGAATTTCCTTTCAGTCTGACCACAGTGCTCTCTGTTAACACCTCTGTCCATTTTAGAACTGACCGGAGCAGGAGAGGTTTTTCCATGGGGATTTGCTCCTACTCTGAACAATTCCTAAAATGGACAGAGGTGTCAGCAGAGAGCACTGTGGCCAGGCAGAAAGGAAATTCAAAAAGAAAAGAACTTCCATTGGATCATAACAGCAGCTGGTAATTACTGGAAAGATTAAGATTTTTTTAATAGAAGTAATTTACAAATCTGTTTTTAACTTTCTGGCACCCGTTGATTTAAACAAAAATGTTTTCCAGTGGAGTACCCCTTTAATGGCTATTGGAGCTCTGACCAGTATAAGGATGTATTATGAAATTAATCAGTACAGATAGTAAAACAACATAGTGTTAAAGAGTGAACATTCACTTTAAGGCATACCTGATGTTTCAGCTAACTTTTCAGGACAAGCAGTCATGTGTGTACATGAGGAATAGCACTATTTCTGGCCAATATAACTTTTTTTTTACCAGTTTTTCTGTTCTCAAGATTCTTTCCTAATTTTTAGTTGTCCCTGAGCTAGTGGATGAAGCCTAACCTCTATGAGGTTCCACCAATACTACATACACACAAAGAGATCCTGCTCTGCCATATCTCTATAGTTCGCTTCAGCACGTTGGATGTATTGAACAGTATAAGCAGTGAATCAAGCTCTAGAGTAACATATAACACTTACTAAGGTATTTAGCCGGGTCTGTGTGTCTCTAACTTTGCCTCACACTGCTGCTACATCCTCTTCTCTTACCCTTTCTATAAAATTCTATGGGCAGCATAAAACCTGATGAGCTAATCTGTTAACATGATTATTATTAAGTTATTAGGATGGGGGATTGAAAATAAGTGTTTTAAGTGGAGAAATATGCATTTCTCTAATAAGATATATTATATAAGCCTATAAGTGTTTGTACTATTCATTTTTGTAAAAATTATTTAAGTGTTTGTGCCATATTTTTTAACTTTAAATGGTCAATGAGACATGGCAAAAGTTTTGACCGACCAAGGTCTGAATGTACTATATCAGACATTCTTGAATCCATTATATAAACATTTTTTAAGGGAATCTGTCAACTCCATAACAGGTACAGAGCTGCAGATCCTGTCATATAACTATACCTCTAGTTTTGCTGATCACTGTTTGTAAAGTTATAAAAGTGCCATTTCTGTTAGCAGCTGAAGAGTAAATTGTGTTGTTGAGCTTATGAATATACGCCTCCTCCCTTCCCCTCCCACCTTGTTTTGACTGACATACAGGGCAGGAATCTATCATGCAGGGCAGGGTGGGGGAGGGAGGAGGCACTGCTGCAGCTCAGCACCACAAGCTTGAATCTTTAGCTGCTAACAAAAAAAGGCACTTTTATGACTTTTCAAACAATGATCATCAAAACTAAAGGTATGGGTAAATTGATCCCCATAGAATCTATCTACTGAGATCTGCCACTCTGTACCTGGTATGAAGCTGACAGATTCCCTTTAAATCTATTTCTCTTTTCTGTAGGTACGCCTTCAGAATAAGAGCAGCATAAGAAGCCTTGGGAATCGAGTACACAGTAAGTTTCAGCTGTTATCCTATTGAGTGAAACTTGGCAAGGCTTTCAGCCTGAACATATCCTTACTTTGCCCATCATTGGTTACTACAGCAGGTCTTTCCTCCTGATACAATTAAACAAGACACAGATCTTCTGGCACCAGTTGGCTACCGTGAGCACAGACAAGTGATGTCTGTATGAGGCACAGAAAGCTCCTTTGATATAAACCGGTTTATGTAGGGACAGAATGCCTTTACAGGTTATGGGATATCCTCAGGTTTTTCCAAGTATTGTGTAATGTGAATCCTGAGTGTTTCAGACCTGCCAGTGAATGACTCAGACAACTCTGCTTCATTGTGACTGCTAAATTAAGCAAGAAAAGACTTCTCTGTAGGCTTTGTGTTCAGGTCTTAAACACACCCCATAAAGTCAAGGTATACAGTATTCTGTAAGCACAATGATTGTCTTAACATCTGTTTTAGAAAATGTAACATTTCTATTCAGAATGTTTAATTGATGAAGAAAGTACTTCTGTCCACATGCCTTATAACAACTTATAGACGTCATAGACAGAGCAGGGAATCCATCTAATGGCTGCTATCTTATACAAAATTTTCCTACAGCAGGGTACATTAACCAAGCTGCAACAAGAACTTTAATAACAGTGGACAAGGATAAACACTTGCTAGTAAATAGTGCGTGGAGGCATGTAAATGATTATTCACACAGTTTAAAGCTTTCAGTTTGCACGTGTGAGGTTCTTGTTGCGCCAGGACTCTCTGCTCTGTACCAGAGGGGTAAGGAGTGGTCAGTGTTGCCAATATGCCCTAATAATGCATGTAGATATGGGTTGTTCATGAGGCAACCAACCCCTTTAAAGGGTTACAGTGGGGCAAAAAAGGATTTAGTCAGCCACCAATTGTGCAAGTTCTCCCACTTAAAAAGATGAGAGAGGCCTGTAGTTTTCATCATCAATTTTCAGCTTTTTCATCAGTTGAGTTATACCTCAACTATGAGAGACAGAATGAGAAAAAAAATATCCATAAAATCCAATTGTCTGATTTTTAAAGAATTTATTTGCAAATTATGGTAGAACGTATTTGATCATCTGCAAACAACCAAGATTTCTGGCTCTCTAAAGAGCATTTGAGTTTTCTAGAGAGCATTTGGGTGATCCAGAAGAGGATTAGGAGATGTCATGTGGTCAGATGAAACCAAAGTACAACTTTTTGGTAAAAACTCAACTCGTCATGTTTGGAGGAGAAAGAATGCTGAGTTGCATCCAAAGAACACCATACCTACTGTGAAGTATGGGGGTGGAAACATCATGCTTTGGGGCTGTTTTTCTGCTAAGGGACCAAAATGACTGATCCGTGTAAAGGAAAGAATGAATGGGGCCACGTATCGTGAGATTTTGAGTGAAAACCTCCTTCCATCAGCAAGGGCATTGAAGATGAAAGTTGGCTGGGTCTTTCAGCATGACAATGATCCCAAACACACTCCCCGGGCAATGAAGGAGTGGCTTTGTTAGAAGCATTTCAAGGTCCTGGAGTGGCCTAGCCAGTCTCCAGATCTCAACACCATAGAAAACCTTTGGAGGGAGTTGAAAGTCTGTGTTGCCCAGCAACAGCACCAAAACATCACTGCTCTAGAGGAGATCTGCATGGAGGAATGGGCCAAAATACCAGCAACAGTGTGTGAAAACCTTGTGATGACTTACAGAAAATGTTTAACCTCTGTCATTGCCAACAAAGGGTACATAACAAAGTATTGAGATGAACTTTGGTTATTGACCAAATACTTATTTTCCACCATAATTTGCAAATAAATTCTTTAAAAATCAGACAATGTGATTTTGTGGTTTTCTTTTTCTCATTAGGTCTCTCATAGTTGAGGTATACCTATGATGGAAATTACAGGCTTCTCTCATGTTTTTAGGTGTGAGAACTAGCACAATTGGTGGCTGGCTAAATACTTTTTTGCCCCACTGTATTTCAATCTTAAGATGTATAGCAAGGAAATTGGTGGGGTCCAAACACTGGTACCCTCAATGATCCTGAGAACAGGGACACAATTGTCCCTGCAAGGAATTATTCACACCATGTGTGTGTGGCCAGAACGCAAAACATTCTCTATGTGGCCACCGAACATTGCCAAGTTTAGCAATTGAAAATGTTTGCCAGCCCAACTATATGTCATGTCAACTATATGTCACGTCATTTGTACTTTTTTGTATTGCTGCCTATTCTTAGTTTGTTTGACACAGCCAATAAAGCTTTGTATAAATCCGGGTCTTAATACAATTTGTTCCACAGAAAGGAAAATAAAGTTTGCATGTCACATTAGCAAGTATCCAAAACTTTTCTCATTTTACTTTATGGCTGTCTCTATCTATATACAGAAGATATGTTATAATCTATGGCATGAAATGTAATGTATTTTGAATACACACATTACCGAACATACTGCAGAACATTTTTACATATATTTGATTATTGATGCCCGATTTGATTTTGTATTTATAATAGGACTTGCATTTTGTGTCATATTCTACAGCATCACAGAAGATGAAAGGGACACAGAAAATGTACCAGAACATGTTAACAGTGAATTTTATGGTGCTTCACCTATCTAGCACATCAATCTGGCAAGCTGTAATTCTATAGCAGCATGCTAATCCATAATCCACATTAAAGGGGTACTCCGGCCCTAAAACATCTTATCCCCTATCCAAAGGACAGGGGATAAGATGTATGATCGTGGGGGTCCCGCCGCTGGGGACCCCCGCAATCTGTCATTCCGCACCCACCGTTGTGCCCCGGTGTAACGCCATGCCCCACCCTCTCAACGCAAGTCTGTGGGAGGGGGCGTGATGGCCATCACGCCCCCTCCCATAGACTTGCATTTAGGGGGACATGATGTCACATGGGGGCGGAGTCGTGACAACACGATACTCCGGCCCCGTGGTTATCACGTTTCACACTCGGAGCCTCCAGAGCTGCGGAAAGCTCACAAAGGTGGGTGCGGAATGACAGATTGTGGGGGTCCCCACAGGGATAGTGGATATGATGCATTAGGGATGGAGTACCCATTTAAATAAATGCATTCAATACATTCTCAATCTTAGTGTCCAGGATGATTACAAGTAAAAAGAAAAACTGGAAAAAACAAACAAACAAAAAAAACAGTAGCCAGGTCTGTAGTTGGTAATCTAAATCCAGCACTGAAACCGAGTTAGTAATTTTAACATAAATAGACACAGGCACACACAGATCAGCATCATCACCTTGCATCATACAGTGGAAGTGTAGAGTAATAGCTGTAAAATAATACAGGAAAGCAAAACGGGGAAATAATCATTTAAACAGTTAAAAGCAAGCAACAAGCTGATCAGCGTAAAAAAACTGGATAGCAAAGGAGGGACACATGTGGGTCAGCATGAGTACACTGTATTCTTTCTATACCACACATAGCTAAAAGCTTTTCCCAGTACAGCTAGCACCTAGTCTGATGTCTTTCCAATAATGGCAGCACCACTGAGGATATGCTACATAGTACCTATTATCTCCCCAGATATGCTTCTATAGTACAGCAAAAGGGAAAAAGAAATAGCAGAAAATAAAAAGAGTTACGTATATATAGCTTTTAGAAGAGATGAAAGTACAACTTCACCAGCTAGAGCAATTGCCTATGTCAGAAATAGCTAAACACAGAATAAGCCCAATGCATCTTTATACTACATTGCTATACACATTCATGTTTACTTTTCTGGATTTAGGTCCAAAATTCCCTGCTTGTTCATTTTAGAATATATTTTTGTTTGATACATAAATTCTGGCTGCATGCAAACACCACTAGGGGGAGCTAACTCTATATGGATTTAGACTGCATGGAAGCTGTATACATTTGTATGCAATGAGTGCATAGGAATCACATGCACTGCTCTCATAGGTATATATCACTGATATTGCAGGGCTGTGATATTTCTATTATAGGGAGAATAACTGACAAACCAGAAAGGATGTGTATGTAGAAATGTAGACAAGTTTGTGTGTGTGCACAACAGATGGTAGGCTAAAAACGAAAAGACCCTGGGTCTGTTCTAGTAATACTCATGCCAAGCTACAGGGACCATAGTGCCAATGAGTCTTTAGTAGACTGGAGACAGCTATTAACAGCAGCAAAATGCCTGAATTCCAAATAAGAAGTAATAATAATAAAACAGCCGTATGAGTTAGACAGATTCACAGGGTGGAGGAGAGTCTGAAATTCCCCGTATCCTTACTCCCCACAAAGAAAGGGAGTAGTTCTTATATCAATATTTCAAAAACTGCTATGTATGTGAGAAATATCTATACATATCAATATAGGATTTTTATAGTGTCCTACATGAAAATACAGAATACAGCGGTCTCTCAAGTTACAATATTAATTGGTTCCAGCTCGACCATTGTTTGTTGAAACCATTGTATGTTAAGACCAGAACTCTATGGAAACCTGGTAATTGGTTCTAAAGGCACCAAAATGTCATCCAAAAATAGGAAAAAGTGAAAATTAAAGAAAAATAAGTAGATTACTAATATAGATAAAGCAAATCCTTACATATAAAAGTAAGAAAGATCTGTTGGGAGATGTAAATCACTGTCTATGTCAGTGTTTCCAAAGGCTGTCCGGGCATGATGGGAGTTGTAGTTTTGCAACAGCTGGGGGCACCCTGCTTGGGAAACACTGGTCTATGTAGAGGACAGGATCTTCTTTTTCAGGCAATGTCCTAAAAAAGTAACATGGAACCACCCTCACCTGGTGTCCAAAGGAGCAGGTAACTCTGGTACAGGTAAAGTGTACAGAACATGTAATACCTCCCTGTACTGTAGGGGGCGCTACCAGACATCAGTCAGTGCATACACTTCAGTAATACAGGGGTTTTACCAGTAAAATGCCCATTCAGATTGGTCAGTTCTTCTGGCCATTGACACGTTTCACAGATCTGGACTGTCTGTACATTGTATGTTGAGTCTGGTTTCAACTGGTTTCAAAGACCATTGTATGTTGAAACTATTGTATGCTGCGGCCATTGTAAGTTGAGGGAATCACTGTACATAGCTCACTATTTATAAAGACCGGTGATCCCTACTCCTGCTGCAACCCAGACTTACAAAAAGAACTCCTCGGATTTGACAATGCTCAATAGGTAACCTCAGCAAGAGCACAAAGTCACTGCCTTATACTATTAGATCATATCTACTGCTATGTGGATGTCTTACGTCCCAAAATATCTATGTTCCACAAAATCTAATAACCATTTGGTAATTTTATATACATATATAAAAATGTAGTTTTAACTTACCCAGAATGCACAGGGCTTGAGACAAGATTGACGTTGTCCAAAGTGTCTGCAGCCCAGCTATAGTGCCTCAACGAGTCGGAGTCGAATTCTCTTGTAAATGAAAGGTGCTGAAACACAGATAGGTAGAGCAGAGAAGGGGTTTATTGTAGTACTGGCTAAATACAGTAAGGAAATAACAACTGGGGACTGTAAGCTCCAAAACACTAAGATAGATGCTATTCCCTTACTACTGCTTACCTGGGAATTTAAAAGGGTACTCCGGTGAAAAACTTTTTTTTTTTTTATTTATTTATTTATTTTTTTTAAATCAACTGGTGCCAGCAAGTTAAACAGATTTGTAAATTACTTCTATTAAGAAATCTTAATTCTTCCTGTACTTATTAGCTGCTGAATACTACAGTGGAAATTCTTTTCCGTTTGAAACACAGAGCTGTCTGCTGAATCACGAGCACAGTGTCCTCTGCTGACATCTCTGTCCATTTTTAGGAACTGTCCAGGGTAAAAGGAAATCCCTATAGCAAACATATGCTGTTCTGGACAGTTCATAAAATGGACAGAGATGTCAGCAGAGAGCACTGTAGTATTCAGCAGCTAATAAGTACAGGAAGGATTAAGATTTTTTTAATAGAAGTAATTTACAAACCTGTTTAACTTTCTGGCACCAGTTGATTAAAAAAAGAAAAAAAAAAAAAAAAGTTTTTCACCGGAGTACCCCTTTAAAGAGAGAATAATAAAAAAAAAATGTTTCTAAAGTTTTCAAATCAGTTAAACTCCCTCGCCAAGAGGGCTTGTGGCCAATTCAGGGAGTCAGTGAAATGGGCATGAATTTAATTTTACGTGAATATCAGGTGATGGGCGGGATTATACAGTTGGTGGTGGTGAGGGGGGGGGGGGGTAATTAGGTAAACACGCCCCTCAAAGTATAACATTTACACTCCCTGACTGTAAAATCCCACCCATCACCTGATAGTCAGGCCCATTACTAAAATTAAGTTCACACTCATCTGACTGATTCTATATACCCTATCTCAGGAACAGAACAGCGTATCAAGAAACTGTAAAACTATGTGTGATCAGGACACTTTATACTATTTAATGACAATCTAATCTTTGGGGATTTTAAACAAGTCATCTTTAAGGTGCTTTTATATTACAGACCAGAGATTATCAGTAGGGTCACTTCAGCTGTTATGCTCTAAAACTGGCTGCACTCCAAGTACCGTATTTTTCGCCGTATAAGACGCACTTTTTTCTTCCCCAAAACTGGGGGGGAAAAGTTGGTGCGTCTTATACGGCGAATACAAACCTATCGGGTCGGTCCCTGCGGCCATCAACGGCCGGGACCCGCGGCTAATACAGGACATCACCGATCGCGGTGATGCCCTGTATTAACCCTTCAGATCAAAGCTGACCGCAGCGTCTGAAGCGAAAGTCGGGCTGTTCAGGACCGCTTCTGTGAAATTGCGGCATCCCGAACAGCTTACAGGACACCGGGAGGGACCTTACCTGCCTCCTCGGTGTCTGCTCTGTGCCGGGATCCCCTACATGGCGTCGCTATCCTTCGCATCATCATGTCGTCGCGCACGCCATCCCGTCATCCAAAAGGAGCGGTGTGCGTAGCGATGTGATGACGGTGACGTGATGATGGTGACGGAGAGCGTGGATCCCGGGGAAGAAGACATCCAGAGCGTCGGGGACACCCCGGGGACGCGGCGACAGCGATGGAGCGACACCCAGGGCAGCGTTGACGGGTCCGGAGCGGCGGGGACACGTGAGTATTACCTCCTATCCAGTGGTCTTCAACCTGCAGACCTCCAGATGTTGCAAAACTACAACTCCCAGCATGCCCGGACAGCCGTTGGCTGTCCGGGCATGCTGGGAGTTGTAGTTTTGCAACATCTGGAGGTCCGGAGGTTGAAGATCACTGTTGGGTGCAGAATCTTTTTTTTCTAGATTTTGCACCTTTAAAATTGGGTGCATCTTATATGGCGGTGCGTCCTATAGGGCGAAAAATACGGTAACCATTCAGGGTTATCAGTAAAGCATGACATCTTAGAATGTTTTATAGTCCAGAAATTATTCGTTAAGTTCTACGAATTCTTGAGATATATATATATATATATATATATATATATATATATATATATATATATATTTTAAATAAAGAAAGCTGTTTAATGTGTGGAATGTCATCATGGTACCACATGCAAAAAAAAAAAATGTTTTCTTCTGTGAAGTGTTAAGGGAAAAGTCTCTTTAACATATCCTTGTACCTGTGACTACAATTTTAGAACGCAAGGAATTTAGGGAACTACTTTTTGAAGCAAGTTTGTACAATAATATATTATATATTGGATAAACATATTGTATTAAATCTTTATACCAATGTTATGGGCTTTTATGCTTGAGGTATTATGCAAAACAGTGGTCATTTTTATAAATTTCTGTATGTTTAATGTAATATGTAGGTACTAAAGCTTTTCTTTTTTTGTGTGTGTGTGTTCCTCATTATTTGTATTGCATGTAAAGCAAAGCAGATGGAGTGATGTTTCAACCTTTGTTGGCCCTATCTAACACTGGAAAATGTATTGTTCTGAATATGTTGACTTATATAATACAGATAATCCTATGTGAGTGGCTCACAATTGCCTATTAGTCCAGGTGCACTGATAGACATATTCCTGCCAAATGCTTCCCTGTTCATTAATAAATGTATTATTTAAACACCTGACAGTCGCTTCTCACAGAATTGTCAGTGACCTAAAGTGAAACAGATGGCTTCCGAAAATGAGCGGGATTAAAAAGTTGACTTAATTGTAATTAGTATGTTACTTGTATACATGCAAAGAGATATCTCTTTAGAGCAGTGCAGCTGTTCCATGTCCTGAGGTCTGATAACCTCTTACAGGACCGGGGTTTAAACTTTCCACATTAAGCAAATGGCTTTAAAAAAAAAATAAAGAAAAATACTTAGAAAAAAGCTAATGAATAAGCAGGGTACAGGGTAGGTTCAGCTGACATTTTTATCATGTGTAGGGGGGATTTAATAGATGTAGACCCTGAACAGCAGACCATGCACTATATTTGCAGAATGCCTTTAAGCCATGTTTGAAAATACATTTTATACAGACATATCAAAAGTTTTCAATATCTGGGGTCTGGGTGCTGAGACCCCCACTGCAGGAGACAGGTTCCATAGACTTTTTATAGAACGCGTCTCCTTTATTAAGGATAGAGATGGGAGAGAAGTATTGCTCTCTGCCTGTTCCAGGGCCCGGCAAGGGTTTCAGCACTTAGACCATGACTGATGAAATCTTTTGACTGTCTATGACATGTCAAAAGTTTTTTGAATGGCAATGACACCTTAAAAGGGGTACTCTGACCCTAATACATCTTATCCCCTATCCAAAGGATAGGGGATAAGATGTATGATCGCGGGGGTCCCACCGCTGGGGACCCCTGCAATCTCTCATTCCGCACCCACCTTTGTGAGCGCTCTGTAGTGCTGGAGGCACCGAGTGTGAAGTGTGAAGACCATGGGGGCGGGGTGTGATGTCACATCTCCGTCCCCGTGTGACGTCACACCCTGCCCCCTGAATGCAAGTCTATGGGAGGGAGTATGCGGAGAACTCACAAAGGTGGGTGCGGAATGACATATTGTGGGGGTCCCAGCGGCAGGATACATCTTAGCCCCTATTCTTTGGCTAGGGGATAAGATGTATTAGGGCCGGAGTACCCCTTTAAGGACATCTTTAGGATGGTTGTATATAAGGCACCTGTCCATGGAATATATATAATCCAATAGAGATTATAAATTTGTATTCTCTTATTAATTTGGTTTATTGGAATATGATCACAGAAAGTAGAGATATTGTAAAGGAGGTTCAAGTTTTATATATGAAAAAGTTGTATGTAGGCCCACAAATTCTTGAATAATGTGTCATTCTGACCAACCTCTAGGTCTGTATGTGTTCCTTCTACTTGTGATATACTTATCACAATTTTCATCCAGCCTCCTTGGCCCGATGCCTGAGAGAACAGCTGAGGGTTGTTTATGAAATAAGAAGCATGTGTGGCTAATGGCGGATGAATAAAAGGTCATCAGGACAGTATACAATGCAAATAAACAAGGATATAAACTCATGTGCATTGTGGGCTAGAAGAACATATGTTCTACTGGACGTTCACATGTATACAATTTGGACATTTGCCCTACAACAAATGAACTAAGAATTTGAAGACAGTATACAGAAGGTCATCAGTATTAACATCTGCTCATTTCTGAATCCCAATGTTTATGTGTTTGAGATGACAATGTAATCATCAATTTCTTCTAGTAACATAGTAGCATCGGTGACCTTCGAACTCAGAGATGTTTATTAAGCTGTTGACCGGGTGGTTGTTTACATTTTTTTTTTATAAATCACAATAAAATATTCTGGTAATGAATGGGAAAGGGGCGTGATCATGGGCAGAATGTTGGGCAGCAGGGGATGCTGGGATCTGGAGGATCAAGCCACAGTACTCCAACCCTATAACCCTAGGCATCCTTTTTCCAAAGGATAGGGGATAAGATGTCTGATCGCGGGGGTGGGATGGGTTCAGGCCACAGCCGTGTTCAGAGCACTGCGGTGCTGGCTTGGAAATGGCAAGGGGGGGGGGGCCCAGTGGCCGGACCCCCCCGAGATCAGACATCTTATGCCTTATCTTTTGGATAGGGGATAAGAAGTCTAGAGGCGGAGTAACCTCATGGAAGCCAAGATGTTCAAGTTTTACAGAGCCCAAAATGGATGATAATATAGTGCAATAATCTGTACCTCTAGTTCACCGATTATGGGTGCAAGTTTCTATTTTTGGTTGTGCCTGCTCTATGTCTGCTTTGTACAATCACTTTTTAATAGAAGAGTCCTTGGACAATAAGCCACTCCCTACTCTACTCTCTACAAGTGTTTCTCATGGTGGACCCCCACTTTAATCACTATTCCATAACTGAATATTTGCAAAACATATATAGAGGCAAACCCGTTATTGCAGATCTTTAATATCTGGCATAAGAAAGCATTATTCTACTGACAATGGTCATTATTGCAATTAAACATCATTTATATGTTTTCAGCAGGAAACATGAACATACCTGATCCTTTGAAGGTGCAAGTAGTTCTTCAATCATCATACTGTCCCGGGCAAAAGAACTCCTGTTCAGTGTGTAGGACCTATCCGAACTGAAGGAGCGGAGGCTGTTGTTGCATTTACAATTTACCACAGTACACGTAGATGACAATGAGATGGATGGAAAAAAAAGGAAACAATGAATGCAGCTTCCAGGGCAAAACAAAATATGATAAAAAATGATCAGAGCAGCAATGAATTTAGAAAATTGTACGAATGAGATAAAAACTGTATTCGTCACAAATGATTTGGATAATATGGCATTTGGGGAAAAAAATGTATTGGAAAGAAAAATGTTTATAATCATAAACTATTTATAGTTCAGCAAACATGGCTGAGCAGCTCATTGTGGACACTGTCAACTTTACAGTCAAGTTTATGTGTCATATGAGAATGAAACCCTGGAAGATACATGATAGGCAGACTACAAGCCAAACCCTACTGCTAATAGACAAAGCAAAAACATAAAACTAAACATTAAGTAACTCACTCACTTCACTCCATTATACTCAATATGGCATGCACTTCACAGTTAATTGCATCATCAGAACAGTGGGTTAAATGGGTTGGTGGAAAAATAACTTCAGGATTTCCAAACGTTCATGTGTTTTTGCATCCAGTTAAAAAGTGGTTTGTTTGATTTTTGTTTTTTTTGTAAAGTCAGAAAAATGTATTTTTAAAACATGATGCCTATCCTGTAGCATACTGTTGCTATTGACTTCTAGGTCAATGACTTCTGGATATTGTTCAGTATACGGGACAAAAAAATTGACCCTGCATATTTTATGTGTCTTTTTGCGTCCTTTGTAATGGTAGATTTGGTCAAAAAACTAAACAGGACCTTTCAATGGGTTGCAAAAACACCATAAAAGGTCACTGGCTCACATTAACTGTGCAGTTTATGCCAAGTTTTGCCATAAACGGAACCATTAAAACGTTTCCGCAATAACATTTTATGAATTTTCATGTTGCTTGCCTACTGTGGTAAGTGACCAGCATTGATAAGGTCACATTTATTATATATATATATAATATATATGCTGACATGAGATATTAAATCACTTATTTTGTTGGAGTGCTGCGCCTGTATCTGGTTCTTATATATATATATATATATATATATATATATATTTATATGTATTATTAAGTAAATGGCCTGAAATATGACAGACGACAATACAGCAGACATGTTTTTCTGTTCAATTCTACCTGCTCAAAACGTATTAAAATGCTTGGGGTAAATATCTGGTGCAGATCACTCCAACTGTTTCTTTTACTTAGACTTACTTAAAAAAACTAGTAAATGTGATCCTATAAATCTTAAAACCTACACTAGCTCTATGGTAGTGGTATCCAACAAGGAATATAGTAAACCTATTACTGGAAGGCATCTAGACCTCTCTTTCCACGCAAGTATGCTTTAGTTAAAGGGCTCCCTTGCCGGAAAACATCTTATCCCGTATTCAAAGGATAGGGGATAAGATGTCTTATCACGAGGGTCCCGAAGCTGGTCCCGCGATCTCTGCTGCGGCAGCCCAGTCATCCAGTGCACAGAGCGAACTAAAGCCGCCACGTCCCTTTCATTCATGTCTATGTGAGGAGGCATGACGGCTACGTAGTAGCCGTCATGCCCCCTCCCATAGACATGAATGGAGGAGAAGTGAAGAAGCTTCCATGTTTTGGACACCGCCGCTGCCGGCCCAGAGATCGCGGTGGTCCCCAGCAGTGGGACCCCCCTGATCAGACATCTTATCCTTTATCTTTTGGATAGGGAATAAGATGTTTTCTGGCGGAATACCTTGTTTGCAGGTCTTTTTAAAATACTTTTTTTAACAGAAGAAACAGAAAGGAAAAGCATAAAAAAATCTTAATCTTTCAGTCCTCTCTCAATGGTATCCAGTCCTGTTATTTTTTTTTTTTTTTTACATAAAAACCTGCATTAAACTACTGATCCATGTTAAAGGGGTTATCCAGGAAAAACATTTTTTTTATATATCAACTGGCTCCAGAAAGTTAAACAGATTTGTAAATTACTTCTATTAAAAAATCCTTTCAGTACTTATGAGCTGCTGAAGTTGAGTTTTTTCTTTCTGTCTTAGTGCTCTCTGATGACACGTGTCTCGGGAACCGCCCAGTTTAGAAGCAAATCCCCATAGCAAACCTCTTATACTCTGCGCAGTTCCCAAGACAAGCAGAGATGTCAGCAGAGAGCACTGTTGCCAGACAGAAAACAACAACTCTTCAGCAGCTGATAATTATTAAAAGGATTAAGATTTTATAATAGAAGTAATTTACTAATTTGTTTAACTTTCTGGAGCCAGTTGATATAAAAAAGAAAAAAGTTTTTTTCCTGGAATACCCCTTTAATGTCTATATGGCTAGCCTATGTTTCTAAAGCAAAAACCAGGGTTGGATTTATAGGAGACAAAAATATTGTTTCCTCAGATAATCATATCGTGGCTCTGCATAGTATGGGGACAAAATAGGGAAGCTATTTTCCTTTTCATACATAGACATATAGGAGGTTTTTATGCATCAGGTACTGTTTAAAATCTATTGCATGCCATTTTTACAGAGGAATATCTCCAAAAATGGCACCCCATAGAATCATAAGGAGGCACGTGGACATCTTGTGGCTCTATACCATGGGGCTGATCTGATTACAAAACATGCCTTGTTGACATAAGCATTGCATCCCTGCTCATTATATATAAAACGGGTATATTTACCCTGATTTAACCCTGATCATGCCATTAGGGAAAAAATATGTCATGGATACAATATTAAATAAAATTAAAAAAATGTCTTTCTTGTTAAATTTTAAATACATTGGGGCCCTTGACTAGGTTGTGAAGAAGTGAACTTGGGCACCGCCACAATTCTGATTTAGAAGTCTCATGGACAGATGTAGGTTATTGCACACATTAGTCTCCAATATTAATATTCCTTACACATACACTCTTTGAGGCACACATTAGAAGACTATGTTTTATATGAGCAGCATTTCATGTATTAATAACCATTTTTCTTATTTATTTTCTTAGACTATGCATGATATTTATGGGTTTGGCCATTTTATGGTGGAAGAAATAATGCCTTTAAAAACAGAAGCCGCAACACAAAGCAACCACTTGGGGTTTGACGCTTTCTGCTTTGCTTTCTGCTTCTACTGGTAAAGGCAGTCATTTCTGGCCACTGTCTATATAGATGGGTGCAGTTTATCAGACCATTGGGTACCAGTAATACTTAAAGTGTACCTGTCGTCAACAAAAACTTGTTATATAATGTAGATAATACAATTATATGTAGATTTGTACTATACAATGATTAAACAATGTGTATATTTTTGGGTGATAAAACTCTGTCCCTGCAGCTATTGTCTGTGTGTCTCTATGATGAGTCCAAAAACAGGAAGTGAGGGTAGGACAAGCAGGGATCTGTGCAGGCTCCTGGCTTGTCAATCATCCTGATGTATGAGCCAGGAGCATGTTACAGAGTCTCAGTGTACACTGTCCTGCTTTTTCTTACTGCACAGAGCCCTGCTTGTCCACTCTCACTTCCTGTATTTGGACTCCTCATAGAGACACACAGAAAATAGCTGCAGGGACAAAAATATACACATTTTTTAACCAATGTATATTACAAATATACATGTAATGGTATTATCTACATGGTATAAAAAGCTTTTGTTGACGACAGATACACTTTAAAAAAGGAAAACTTCAAAAAGCCCCTTTGGGTGTAATCTTCAAATGTGGTAAAAATGTTCTATTAATCAAGGTCCAAGAAAACAATGTTATAACCTCCTTTCAACCACTGCTATTTCTTACGATAATTTTAATGCCCAAAGTTTTGGGGAATAAAGATACAGAGGTGCATATGCGAGAACTTGTGGCATTACCTTTACTTACTGTAGAGTTTGTTATATCATGGCTATTTTTGAATCCAACCAGTCAGAGAGGCAGGCCAAGTAACAGCTGCTGGCCTCCTCCCTGCCCTGACCCATTCCCTGCCCTGACTTCCCCAAAATGCTGTGTGGGAATAAAGTCCTACTTAAATGTGGGTATGTTGGAGAAGCTCAAAATATTGTTTTGTTACACCAGTCTAAACCTTGCAAGTATTACTATATCACTGGTCCTTAATAATATGGCAAACTGCAATAAATCAGATACAGAACCAACCCTCAAAAGATTACATATAAAATGGCCTCTACCCAAATCTTTACATTAGTATTGGTTTTCCAAAAAGTTAAAATGTTAATAAACAGGAAAAGCTGCTTTAAACCAATGCATGATGTATAAAAAAAAAACTTTCCTAAAGCAATGGAGAAATTGTAAAGGACATAAAAACCACAACTTTCCAAACATAGAAATAAAGAAAAGAATTGCTACTACACAGCACAATAATGACATGATATGAATGACAGTGAGCAAAAGTTAAAGCAACAGTCTGAAACGATGGATCACATGCCTTCTTACCTGATTTTAGGACTAGTATAAAGAAATTTATTTTGAACAAGGAAAAAAAAAAGTAAAATAAAAAAAATCAGATGCAGCAAATGTAAAAACTATAAATGAATAAGCAGTTGGATCACTGACTTCTCTGTACATGTTATACACAAATATCTGTATAGTTTACTGGTAATGGAACATCTTGTCAGCAATGTACAGACTTTTATAAAGGACATTATGTGTATAACATAAAATTTGTGATTTGATATGTTAAAAAAATTTCAAACAAGAATAAAATGTTGATGAATGAAAGCTTTTTCCAGGCAACAATACAGTACATTAAATATAAAGTAACGTGCATCTTGATCTGATGTATGCAATATCCAGGGTCAGAGTACCTATAGGCACATGGTTAGATAGGACTAGTCATCAGGATTCTAGGCTGACCCTTTTCAGCGTCTGGTTATAAACCTTTCTTTTATTATAAAAATAAGCCTCAGAAACCCCCAGATAGTAAGAGCCCAACCCATGTCCTCTATTTAACTGCCTATTTACCTTTTTTTTCAGCCATCAAAACCTGTTTGACTGATAGCCACAAGAAAATGTGGACATAGTCTGACCTACCCTAGGCTCCTACTTTGCTGGGGAACACCCCTTGGGCTTTTTAGGCACATTGCATATAAACAAAAAGGCTTATATCTGGGCCCTGGAAATGAGTATGAAGGTAAAAAACTAATAAAAATTGCCTGTAATCTTGATGACTAACCTATCTAGCCATGCTTTGTTTTTTTTTTTTTTTTTTTTACACCCCTGTTTTCCTGCTCACAGGTCTGCTTTAAGAGTGTGTAGGTATATACAAAGTAGGTGTTTTATATGTTACTAAGGGTTTTAAAGAGATGTAGGTGTTAGTACAGGACACCCGGGGGGCTGATGTAAAAGATGTAGAAAGTGTGGAGCAGAAAAGTCATACTTGATAAGGCGCGGCATAGTTAATGGGCCAATTTTAAGGTTGGGTTCACACATACTATTTTCATAAGAGTTTTTTGTCAAAACCAGAAGAGAGTCCAAAACACAAGGAAAGGTGCAAATCTTTTCATTGTAGTTTTCTGTTTTTGGTTACGCTTCTGGTTTTGGCTAAAAATACTGTCACGATGCCGGCTGGCGGGTAGTGGATCCTCTGTGCCAGAGAGGGATTGGCGTGGACCGTGCTAGTGGATCGGTTCTAAGTCACTACTGGTTTTCACCAGAGCCCGCCGCAAAGCGGGATGGTCTTGCTGCGGCGGTAGTGACCAGGTCGTATCCACTAGCAACGGCTCAACCTCTCTGGCTGCTGAAGATAGGCGCGGTACAAGGGAGTAGACAGAAGCAAGGTCGGACGTAGCAGAAGGTCGGGGCAGGCAGCAAGGATCGTAGTCAGGGGCAACGGCAGGAGGTCTGGAACACAGGCTAGGAACATACAAGGAACGCTTTCACTGGCACAATGGCAACAAGATCCGGCAGGGAAGTGCAGGGGAAGTGAGGTGATATAGGGAAGTGCACAGGTGAAGACACTAATTGGAATCACTGCGCCAATCAGCGGCGCAGTGGCCCTTTAAATCGCAAAGACCCGGCGCGCGCGCGCCCTAGGGAGCGGGGCCGCGCGCGCCGGGACAGGACCGAGGGAGAGCGAGTCAGGTACAGGACCGAGGGAGAGCGAGTCAGGTACGGGAGCCGGGGTGCGCATCGCGAGCGGGCGCTACCCGCATCGCGAATCGCATCCCGGCTGGAAGCAGAATCGCAGCGCCCCGGGTCAGTGGATCTGACCGGAGCGCTGCAGCGGAGAGAGTGTAGCGAGCGCTCCGGGGAGGAGCGGGGACCCGGAGCGCTCGGCGTAACAGTACCCCCCCCCCTTGGGTCTCCCCCTCTTTTTAGGGCCTGAGAACCTGAGGAGCAGACTTTTATCTAGGATGTTGTCCTCAGGTTCCCAGGATCTCTCTTCAGGACCACAACCCTCCCAGTCCACTAGAAAAAAAGTTTTCCCTCTGACCTTTTTAGAGGCTAAGATCTCTTTGACAGAGAAGATGTCCGAGGAGCCGGAAACAGGAGTGGGAGGAACAGATTTGGGAGAAAAACGGTTGAGGATGAGTGGTTTAAGAAGAGAGACGTGAAAGGCATTAGGGATACGAAGAGAAGGAGGAAGAAGAAGTTTGTAAGAGACAGGATTAATTTGACACAAAATTTTGAAAGGGCCAAGATAGCGTGGTCCCAACTTGTAGCTAGGGACACGGAAGCGGACATATTTAGCGGAGAGCCATACCTTGTCTCCAGGGGAAAAAACGGGAGGAGCTCTTCTTTTCTTATCCGCGAACCTCTTCATGCGTGATGAAGCCTGTAGGAGAGAATTTTGGGTCTCTCTCCATATAATGGAAAGGTCACGAGAAATTTCATCCACAGCGGGCAGACCAGAGGGCAAGGGGGTAGGGAGGGGGGGAAGAGGGTGACGGCCGTACACCACGAAAAATGGGGATTTGGAGGAAGATTCAGAGACTCTGAAGTTATACGAGAATTCGGCCCATGGAAGGAGATCTGCCCAGTCATCCTGGCGGGAGGAAACAAAATGTCGCAAATAATCACTCAAGACTTGGTTAATTCTTTCTACTTGTCCATTGGACTGGGGATGATATGCAGAAGAAAAATTTAATTTAATCTTGAGTTGTTTACAGAGAGCCCTCCAGAATTTAGACACGAATTGGACGCCTCTATCCGAGACGATCTGCGTAGGCAATCCGTGAAGACGAAAAATGTGTACAAAAAATTGTTTAGCCAACTGAGGCGCTGAAGGAAGACCAGGAAGAGGGATGAAATGTGCCATTTTGGAGAATCGATCAACGACCACCCAAATAACAGTGTTGCCACGGGAAGGGGGTAAATCAGTAATAAAATCCATACCAATCAGAGACCAAGGCTGTTCGGGGACAGGCAGGGGATGAAGAAAACCAGCGGGCTTCTGGCGAGGAGTCTTATCCCGGGCACAGATAGTGCAGGCTCGCACAAAGTCCACAACATCCGTCTCCAGAGTCGGCCACCAATAGAAGCGGGAGATGAGTTGCACAGATTTCTTGATGCCCACATGACCAGCGAGATGGGAGGAGTGACCCCATTTGAGGATTCCGAGGCGTTGGCGTGGAGAAACAAAGGTCTTTCCTGGAGGAGTTTGCCTGATGGAGGCTGGAGAAGTGGAGATCAGGCAGTCAGGTGGAATGATGTGTTGCGGAGAGAGTTCAACTTCTGAGGCATCCGAGGAACGAGAGAGAGCATCGGCCCTAATGTTCTTATCGGCAGGACGAAAGTGAATCTCAAAATTAAATCGGGCAAAGAACAGAGACCACCGGGCCTGGCGAGGATTCAGCCGTTGGGCAGACTGGAGGTAGGAGAGGTTCTTGTGGTCGGTGTAAATAATAACTGGAAATCTTGATCCCTCCAGCAGATGCCTCCATTCCTCAAGTGCTAATTTAATGGCTAGAAGCTCTCGATCCCCGATGGAGTAGTTCCTCTCCGCCGGAGAGAAGGTCCTAGAAAAAAAACCACAAGTGACAGCATGCCCGGAAGAATTTTTTTGTAAAAGAACAGCTCCAGCTCCCACTGAGGAGGCATCAACCTCCAATAGGAAGGGTTTGGAAGGGTCAGGTCTGGAGAGCACGGGAGCCGAAGAAAAGGCAGACTTGAGTCGTTTAAAGGCGTCTTCCGCTTGAGGAGGCCACGACTTGGGATCGGCATTTTTTTTGGTTAAAGCCACGATAGGAGCCACAACGGTAGAAAAATGTGGAATAAATTGCCTGTAATAATTGGCGAACCCCAAAAAGCGTTGGATAGCACGGAGTCCGGAGGGGCGTGGCCAATCTAAGACGGCAGAGAGTTTGTCTGGATCCATTTGTAGTCCCTGGCCAGAGACCAAATATCCTAGAAAAGGAAGAGATTGGCATTCAAACAGGCATTTCTCAATTTTGGCATAGAGTTGATTGTCACGAAGTCTCTGAAGAACCATACGGACATGCTGGCGGTGTTCTTCTAGATTGGCAGAAAAAATTAGGATATCGTCCAGATATACAACAACACAGGAGTATAGCAGATCACGAAAAATTTCATTGACAAAGTCTTGGAAGACAGCAGGGGCGTTGCACAGGCCAAAGGGCATGACCAGATACTCAAAGTGTCCATCTCTGGTGTTAAACGCCGTTTTCCACTCATCCCCCTCTCTGATGCGGATGAGGTTATAGGCGCCTCTTAAGTCCAATTTAGTAAAGATGTGGGCACCTTGGAGGCGATCAAAGAGTTCAGAGATGAGGGGTAGGGGGTAGCGGTTCTTAACCGTGATTTTATTAAGACCGCGGTAGTCAATGCAAAGACGTAGGGAGCCATCTTTTTTGGACACAAAGAAAAATCCAGCTCCGGCAGGAGAGGAGGATTTACGGATAAAGCCCTTTTTTAAATTTTCCTGGACATACTCAGACATGGCAAGAGTCTCTGGGGCAGAGAGAGGATAAATTCTGCCCCGGGGTGGAGTAGTACCCGGGAGGAGGTCGATAGGGCAATCATAAGGCCTGTGAGGAGGTAGAGTCTCAGCTTGTTTTTTGCAGAAAACATCCGCGAAGTCCATATAGGCCTTAGGGAGACCGGTTACTGAGGGAACCACAGAGTCACGGCAAGGGTTACTGGGAACCGGTCTTAGACAGTCCTTGGAACAAGAGGGCCCCCAACTCTTGATCTCCCCAGTGGACCAATCCAGGGTTGGGGAATGAAGTTGAAGCCAGGGAAGTCCAAGGAGAATTTCCGAGGTGCAATTGGGGAGGACCAAAAGTTCAATCCTCTCGTGATGAGATCCGATGCTCATTAGAAGGGGCTCCGTGCGGAAGCGTATGGTACAGTCCAATCTTTCATTGTTTACACAATTGATGTAAAGGGGTCTGGCGAGACTGGTCACTGGGATGTTGAACCTGTTGACGAGAGAGGCCAAAATAAAATTTCCTGCAGATCCAGAGTCCAAGAAGGCCACGGTAGAGAAGGAGAAGGCAGAGGCAGACATCCGCACAGGCACAGTAAGACGTGGAGAAGCAGAGTAGACATCAAGGACTGTCTCACCTTTGTGCGGAGTCAGCGTACGTCTTTCCAGGCGGGGAGGACGGATAGGACAATCCCTCAGGAAGTGTTCGGTACTAGCACAGTACAGGCAGAGGTTCTCCATGCGGCGTCGTGTCCTCTCTTGAGGTGTCAGGCGAGACCGGTCGACCTGCATAGCCTCCACGGCGGGAGGCACAGGAACAGATTGCAGGGGACCAGAGGAGAGAGGAGCCGAGGAGAAGAAACGCCTCGTGCGAACAGAGTCCATATCTTGGCGGAGCTCCTGACGCCTTTCGGAAAAACGCATGTCAATGCGAGTGGCTAGGTGAATAAGTTCATGTAGATTAGCAGGAATTTCTCGTGCGGCCAGAACATCTTTAATGTTGCTGGATAGGCCTTTTTTAAAGGTCGCGCAGAGGGCCTCATTATTCCAGGACAATTCTGAAGCAAGAGTACGGAATTGTACGGCATACTCGCCAACGGAAGAATTACCCTGGACCAGGTTCAACAGGGCAGTCTCAGCAGAAGAGGCTCGGGCAGGTTCCTCAAAGACACTTCGGATTTCCGAGAAGAAGGAGTGTACAGAGGCAGTGACGGGGTCATTGCGGTCCCAGAGCGGTGTGGCCCATGACAGGGCTTTTCCGGACAGAAGGCTGACTACGAAAGCCACCTTAGACCTTTCAGTGGGAAACAGGTCCGACATCATCTCCAGATGCAGGGAACATTGGGAAAGAAAGCCACGGCAAAACTTAGAGTCCCCATCAAATTTATCCGGCAAGGATAGGCGTAGCCCAGGAGCGGCCACTCGCTGCGGAGGAGGTGCAGGAGCTGGCGGAGGAGATGACTGCTGAAGCTGTGGTAGTAACTGTTGTAGCATAACGGTCAGTTGAGACAGCTGTTGGCCTTGTTGCGCTATCTGTTGTGACTGCTGGGCGACCACCGTGGTGAGGTCAGCGACAACTGGCAGAGGAACTTCAGCGGGATCCATGGCCGGATCTACTGTCACGATGCCGGCTGGCGGGTAGTGGATCCTCTGTGCCAGAGAGGGATTGGCGTGGACCGTGCTAGTGGATCGGTTCTAAGTCACTACTGGTTTTCACCAGAGCCCGCCGCAAAGCGGGATGGTCTTGCTGCGGCGGTAGTGACCAGGTCGTATCCACTAGCAACGGCTCAACCTCTCTGGCTGCTGAAGATAGGCGCGGTACAAGGGAGTAGACAGAAGCAAGGTCGGACGTAGCAGAAGGTCGGGGCAGGCAGCAAGGATCGTAGTCAGGGGCAACGGCAGGAGGTCTGGAACACAGGCTAGGAACATACAAGGAACGCTTTCACTGGCACAATGGCAACAAGATCCGGCAGGGAAGTGCAGGGGAAGTGAGGTGATATAGGGAAGTGCACAGGTGAAGACACTAATTGGAATCACTGCGCCAATCAGCGGCGCAGTGGCCCTTTAAATCGCAAAGACCCGGCGCGCGCGCGCCCTAGGGAGCGGGGCCGCGCGCGCCGGGACAGGACCGAGGGAGAGCGAGTCAGGTACGGGAGCCGGGGTGCGCATCGCGAGCGGGCGCTACCCGCATCGCGAATCGCATCCCGGCTGGAAGCAGAATCGCAGCGCCCCGGGTCAGTGGATCTGACCGGAGCGCTGCAGCGGAGAGAGTGTAGCGAGCGCTCCGGGGAGGAGCGGGGACCCGGAGCGCTCGGCGTAACAAATACTGACCAAAATACTACCTGTGAACCCAATGTTAGGTGTGAGACAATCTATGGCTACAGACTACTGAAATGTACAGTCATTACCTGGTGGAGCAATTAAAATTATTCAACTTTTATTCCTACTTGTCTACATCTTCTACGCTGAAATGTTTTTCAGATGCCCTGAAATTTTCAGTATTTAAGGGAAACGTCTGTACAGCTTTCACTGTGAAAGAGGGCATTTTTGGCTTAAACATTGGAACACCAGCAAACACACCGCTGTAATCCAAAACACTTGCAGTAATCTCCTTCACCAACACAGTGCCCGGTTGTGTTGTGGGCTTTGAATAAGCTTCACAGAGAACGTATGGCTATGTCTCTGGCACTCACGGAACTCCAGAGAATACAGAGCTCTATATCTACAACAGCAGAGCTTTAACAGGCCTGGATTCCACATGCAAAGTGTAATATCCTGATAAACTGGTGGTAGTATGGGTTCTTCAGAAACCAAGGCAAAGAAAAAGTGAGCAGTGTTATAGTTAGATTATCTCTTAATTATTTGTATTCTTATAAGGAACATACTAAAATAATGCTAAAATACTTAGGTGGCACATCTGCACAAGAAATATAAGAGTATGTGCAAGTTAATAGCAGATAATGATGATGGTCTAATAGTTTTACTGGAGAATTTTCTAACTGTAGTGTTTTCTAACCTTTACATGTGTATTGTTAAAGGGGATGTGAGGGATTTAAAGAGAAAGGAAAAATATATTTTCCTCTGGATTGGCAGCTCATCCTCAAGTGAATGGAGCTGAGCTGCAATGACAAACAATGTCCATGTGCTAGAAAGGAGCTGTTAGTGGTGCAGAGTTAGTAGCATCAGGGAAATGGTGCCTTAAAGAGGCACTGTCATTGTTAAAAACTTTTCATATATTGCATTGACATATGACATTTCATAATATACACCTGTTAAAAAATGTTTACATTTTCACCTGAAATTCAAGCTTAAAATAGCCACCACTAGGGGTCGCCTGTCTTTTAGCCAGACAGACTAGTCTGGATTTTACAGCATACTGGACACCGGCCGTAAAGCATACCGGTATCCAGTATAGGAGATTTCTATTGTGTATGCAAAACTACAGATAAAGGATGTGTGGACATGCTGGGAGCTGTAGTTTTACAACAGCTGGAGGCAAAACTGCTCTAACACAGTTATTTGCAAAGATTGCAGCTTCAGTTGTTACTAAACAACAACTCCCAGCATTCTGAAATAGTCAAAGCTTTCTCGGACTCCTGAATAACAAAGAAGTTGATCAGACATTCAGGAGTCTGTGAAAGATGAATGACACACATAGTGACAGCTATGCTGATTAGCATCCAGCTTTACTAGGAGAAGATAAAACAGATAGAACATGTATTCATAAAAATGCTGTACTTTTATCTAAAAAATCCTTGCACTAATTTTATAAAGATCTATTCTTATATTTATACATTTTATCCTGTTATGAATTCACTAGAATGTCTTCTGATCACTGCAGGCAAGCTCCAAGTATCTTCCTCTGACACATGACACAGCATAAAACCAGAGAGGAAAGGGTTACAGAGTAGAGAGTACTGATTGGCTGACTGCCCAGGCTTGCTCCTGTGAGGGAGACAGACTGACACGCCCCCTCCAGCCTGCACAATGAAAAGTAACTCACCAGCAGATAAATGCTTATATCTGTGGATATATAGGTCCGAGACACATAAAAATTATATGCACATGATCAGGATTAGGTCCTGAGTAACATATCACTTTTTTTTCTTTTTTTTGCACTATGACAGGTACGCTTTAAGGGCCAGTATTATAAATGGCACAAGGAAGGTGCAGTGACCTGTTATTGATATTTTTTGGTGCTGCACCATGGGGTCTCATGGAAGGCAGAACTTTATTATAGGAAAATGAGTTAGGGGTCAGAAAGGTCCAGAGGACCAGATAAAGATACCAATCTGCCCCCAAAAAGCGTTTTCCTATAATAAAATTGTGTCCTATATAAGACTGCGTGGTACAGCAGTCCTTCAAACAACCCTATAGGATTCAACCTACAACCTATATAATCTCAAAGATTAAACATGGCTGCAGAAATTACAATGCCTTCTCCATTGGGACGGGTATCCGTTTAAGCCGACCAACCAGGTGAGCAGGTTTCCAATAACCCCTACCCCCTTTTCCTGGTCATACTGTTTTATCCTGTTTGCAAAGTAAAAAAGAAAAGGACTTTCATTATTTTATTATTTGTCTGCTGCTAAACATTGTTCTTTATGCCATTGACTCCAGCTAAAACAATCCAGAGATTAGGATATGCACCTCACAGGGTTTACTCTCATTATACTTTTCAACGCACCATGGCATTGTATACACATATTAGATTTACAGGTACTTTTAACAGCATTTGTGACTTTCCATGATTATGAAGTAAAAGCTCAAACTGAAAAGAGATGGAGAAATGTCAGACAATGGTGTATTGTGGAATACAGTGCCACCACACTGGGATTTACCTGGCTGATCTGGCTCCTAGGCTGAAGCCCATGTATCCTTCTTGGGGTAAAGAGTCATCCCCCAGTTCTTTCAGATCTTGTGGTCCAAGGTATTTGTCTGTGTCGCCTGTCATTGCATCTTCACCTAAGAAGAAAAACTGGCTGTAACTACGAGCAGTGCCTAATACAGGCCCTAATGATGATAGTGATACATTGGTAAATCCTCATTGTATACACTTCAACATCAAATCAATGACATGACAGCTGGGACATATTCCATACGTAAATCTCAATAATGCACACCACCACCAGAACGACACATAGATAACTGTGTCCCTGGATGATATATTAAGTGTTAGGAGGTTGTATGCTCAAAAACTGGTGTTACTATGCAGTAATTTGTGATATTAAATATGCACTGATATTATACAATGATTACTGCTTTGTAGTCATTTTGTAATGTTTTATACGCATGCTGTGAATACAATGCAAGTGAATGAGGTTTTGCAAAACTCCTTTCACGTGCATCACGCATGGATTTTAGGGAATGCCTCAGATTTTCAATTCCACAGCGTGCACTATATGTCACTGTCAGTTCTTCTGGATTTTTGCTGGGGGTACAACCCTTTGCAATACAAAGAAAATATTTGCAGATGTTACAGATTATTTGTAGTTATATGTATGTGCAGCACACCATGTTGGCATTATACCAAAATAGCTGATTCTTATTAAATGCATAGCATTCTGCATATTAATTCAGTTTTTGGGCATAGTTCTCTTCAATACATGTTATGATGTTAATTTCAAACATTAGAAAACCCAGAACAATGAGAAGTTGTTAGCTTATTTATTTAAGGTGGTTTATGTACCAACATATTCTGCAGCACAGTACAGAGATGGTCACTCTTCACATCTTTCCCTGTCACCAATGAATGGGGTTCACAATCTAAAATACCTTTCTAAAACATGCACATACTGTAGAGCTATTGTGTCACCCCATTTTTTATGGTCAAAGTATTTAAAAAAGTTCATTAACAGCTAGTAGTTCACTTTTTTACAGTGCCGAGACCTCGCCCCGCCCCGCCACCCCCCCCCCCCCCCCAATTATTACAAGAATCAGGGTAACTCATGCCTAAGCACTTCGGCACACAGCATTCTCCATCCAGTTTCACTAAAAAGCCCCATTATAAATCTACAAAGTAATCCTTAAAGCACAAAAGCCATCACTTTTTAACCCCCAGAATATTACCACCATGTTATTGCTGATGACCAGAAATAATTGTAGCCATTTCATTGTTGGCGCTTTCCATCTTTTATAACTTTTATATCTTTTTGTTCTGTGGTCAGCCACAGTCGTTTGTTATATGAACCCTGACTACGCCTATCCAACTGTGGCTGACCGCAGAATAAAAAGATTTTAAAAGATTGGAAAAGCACAGACAAAGGCATGGTTGCATTACATTTTTGGTCATCAGTAACAACATGGCAGTAGTCTGGGGGGGGGGGGTTAAAAAGTGATGACAGTTTCACTTTAAGTCTTGCAGTTTTCATTCTGACCACTAGTCCTAAGAGTAGGCTTTACCATACAAGTACATTGGGTCTGGTCTATTGTGCCTATAGCCATGGGTCCTGCTGTAAAGCATATCTCTATATGCTGCAAAAACCGATCAGACAGGGTGATTGCCCCGCTATTAATGTACAAACAAAATAAAAACAATTTACAATGAAAGAAAGAAAAAAAACTGATGAGAAATAAAAAAAATAAAAAAGTTTCAGTTTCAGTATCTAGCTCTAATTGCTTAAATTAAATTAATTTTAAGGAAGTAGTGATTCCATTTGTGAAATTTTTTACCCCCTCTCCGCATTAGTTATCTTATATATTGCATGGATAAAGTACATTAACTATACACATTAGGTAATCATTGACAGATTCCATGAATGACTATGGAAACTGATAGTAATCTAATGAATGCATAAGAAAATCCCATGTCTTGTCGCTGGACCATGATAAAATGCTCTAAATGGAAGGAACGAACTACCCCAAACCAACCCCCCCCCCCCCTACTGCTGTCCCCCGATATCTATCCCTGTGTGTGGCCAACCAGGTATTACAAATAATCTTGGAGGGACTGTGTGGAACTTTTGCCCAAAACAAAAGATTAAAAAAAACTACAAAAAAAAGAAAGAATTTAAAAATGAAAGCTAGAGCTGTAAATGAACGTCTATATAAACATAGGATGCATCACTCATCAATATTCTAAAAGCATTTTCCATATTCCTTATTTGGTTCTACAAATATTTGTATTCTGTGGTATTCAAAAAAAGGAAGGGGAGGGAGGAATCATTCAATGGAACTCAATGTGAATTACAAATATATACAAATATCTGTCTGACCTCAAGTGGATATGTTTTATATAATATATTTTGTATTTTTATATGTTTACACCATGTAGCCATAACAAAGTCCTATAGTTTAATGGCGACACAAAAAAGTTGATTTTTAGTAGTTCCACAAGCCTGGCATCACAAGCTTGTCACTTTCATGCTGCTACAACCATGTCCCAGTGGCTTCTTTCTGCCCTTCCGGCCCTGATGGATCTTTCCCTGTTTAGGTATAAAACAAAACCTATCAATCAAGGCTAGTGGGATAGGGAGAAGCCACTGGGGACCACCAAGACGAGAGGGATGGCAGGTTCCCTTTGAAATAACGCACACATGACAATGATGGGATCACAAATTGACCTCAAACTGTTACGCCGAGCGATCCGGGTCCCCGCTCCTCCCTGGAGCGCTCGCCACATCCTCGCTACTGCAGCGCCCCGGTCAGATCCACTGACCTATTGTGGCTCCTATCGTGGCTTTAACCAAGAAGAATGCCAATCCTAAGTCCTGGTCTCCTCAAGCGGAAGACGCATTTAAACGGCTCAAGTCTGCCTTTTCTTCTGCTCCCGTGCTCTCCAGACCTGACCCATCTAAACCCTTCCTATTGGAGGTTGATGCCTCCTCAGTGGGAGCTGGAGCGGTCCTTCTACAAAAAAATTCTTCCGGGCATGCTGTTACTTGTGGTTTTTTTTCTAGGACCTTCTCTCCGGCGGAGAGGAACTACTCCATCGGGGATCGAGAACTACTGCCCATTAAATTGGCACTTGAGGAATGGAGGCATCTGCTGGAGGGATCAAAATTTCCAGTTATCATTTTCACCGATCACAAGAATCTCTCCTATCTCCAGTCTGCCCAACGGCTGAATCCTCGCCAGGCCAGGTGGTCGTTGTTCTTTGCCCGTTTTAACTTTGAAATTCATTTTCGCCCTGCCGACAAGAACATTAGGGCCGATGCTCTCTCTCGTTCCTCGGATGCCTCGGAAGTAGAGGTCTCTCCGCAACACATCATTCCTCCTGACTGTCTGATCTCCTCTTCTCCAGCCTCCATCAGGCAAACTCCTCCAGGGAAGACCTTTGTTTCCCCACGCCAGCGTCTCGGGATTCTCAAATGGGGTCACTCCTCCCACCTCGCAGGCCATGCGGGCATCAAAAAGTCCTTGCAACTCATCTCTCGTTTCTATTGGTGGCCGACTCTGGAAACAGATGTTGTTGATTTTGTGCGGGCCTGTACTGTCTGTGCCCGGGATAAGACTCCTCGCCAGAAGCCTGCTGGTCTCCTTCACCCTCTGCCTGTCCCCGAACAGCCTTGGTCTCTGATTGGTATGGACTTTATTACAGACCTACCCCCATCCCGTGGCAACACTGTTGTTTGGGTGGTCGTTGATCGATTTTCCAAGATGGCACATTTTATTCCTCTTCCTGGTCTTCCTTCAGCGCCTCAGTTGGCAAAACAATTTTTTGTACACATTTTTCGTCTTCACGGTTTGCCCACGCAGATTGTCTCGGATAGAGGTGTCCAATTCGTGTCAAAATTCTGGAGGGTTCTCTGTAAACAACTCAAGATTAAATTAAACTTCTCTTCTGCTTATCATCCTCAATCCAATGGGCAAGTAGAAAGAATTAACCAGGTCCTGGGTGACTATTTACGGCATTTTGTTTCCTCCCGCCAGGATGACTGGGCAGATCTTCTACCTTGGGCCGAATTCTCGTACAACTTTAGAGTCTCTGAATCTTCTGCTAAATCCCCATTTTTCGTGGTGTACGGGCGTCACCCTCTTCCCCCCCCTCCCTATTCCCTTGTCCTCTGGTTTGCCTGCTGTAGATGAAGTGACTCGTGATCTTTCCACCATATGGAAAGAGACCCAAAATTCTCTTTTACAGGCTTCATCTCGCATGAAAAAGTTTGCCGATAAGAAAAGAAGAGCTCCCCCCATTTTTGCTCCCGGAGACAAGGTATGGCTCTCCGCTAAATATGTCCGCTTTCGTGTCCCCAGTTACAAACTGGGACCACGCTATCTTGGTCCTTTCAAAGTCTTGTGCCAAATTAATCCTGTCTCTTACAAACTTCTTCTTCCTCCTTCTCTTCGTATTCCCAATGCCTTTCATGTCTCTCTCCTTAAACCACTCATCATCAACCGTTTCTCTCCCAAACTTGTTTCTCCCACTCCTGTTTCCGGTTCCTCTGACATCTTCGCCGTAAAGGAGATACTGGCCTCCAAGACGGTCAGAGGGAAAAATTTTTTTTTGATTGATTGGGAGGGCTGTGGTCCTGAAGAGAGATCCTGGGAACCTGAGGACAACATCCTTGACAAAAGTCTGGTCCTCAGGTTCTCAGGCTCTAAGAAGAGGGGAAGACCCAAGGGGGGGGGTACTGTTACGCCGAGCGCTCCGGGTCCCCGCTCCTCCCCGGAGCGCTCGCCACATCCTCGCTACTGCAGCGCCCCGGTCAGATCCACTGACCGGGTGCGCTGCGATATCGCCTCCAGCCGGGATGCGATTCGCGATGCAGGTGGCGCCCGCTCGCGATGCGCACCCCGGCTCCCGTACCTGACTCGCTCTCCGTCGGTCCTGTCCCGGCGCGCGCGGCCCCGCTCCCTAGGGCGCGCGCGCGCCGGGTCTCTGCGATTTAAAGGGCCACTGCGCCACTGATTGGCGCAGTGGTTCTAATTAGTGTATTCACATGTGCACTTCCTATATAACCTCACTTCCCCTTCCCTTCCTTGCCGGATCTTGTTGCCATCGTGCCAGTGAAAGCGTTCCCTTGTGTGTTCCTAGCCTGTGTTCCAGACCTCCTGCCGTTGCCCCTGACTACGATCCTTACTGCCTTCCCCGACCTTCTGCTACGTCCGACCTTGCTCTTGTCTACTCCCTTGTACCGCGCCTCAAGTCAGAGAGGTTGAGCCGTTGCTAGTGGATACGACCTGGTTACTACCGCCGCTGCAAGACCATCCCGCTTTGTGGCGGGCTCTGGTGAAAACCAGTAGTAACTTAGAACCGGTCCACTAGCACGGTCCACGCCAATCCCTCTCTGGCACAGAGGATCCACCTCCTGCCAGCCGAACCGTGACACAAACCAATAAGAGTAATAATATGCTGACACTTTTTGTATTGTAAAGAAAACTTTGAACAGTTTTCTTCTTATCATCACAGACAGGAATACAGTACAAAGTGACATCAGTCTATAGATAAGACAGGATGAGACCATTCACGATAGGTGATGGCCATAGTCTCCCCCTTCCTGAAGAATTACCTCTGCACAAGTCACAGCGCATGCCTAGAAAACTCTCCTGAAGTTAACGGGTCAACTCCAGTTTGTTTCCAATATAAATGGGGCTGTTATAAAACATCTCTAACTTTAGAGCAGCAATATGGCTGCCCCCACAATAATGCACAAAATAAATGAAGTAAACAATATTACTATCAGAAAATACAACCAGATTAGAAAAAAAACAAACATGTTTCAGTAATCTAGGTGATACATTCCATATACAGAAGGTTCAGGATCTAAGCATGCTTTAGTTCAGGGACAATGACATTTTCACGTGACATATGTTGCAATTTGATCCAATTAAAACTAGTTTCTAAAAGGGATATGATAGTACTAGTGAATGGGGATCAAGGCAATAGCGCAGCCTTTCCCACATATGAAGTGAGGCTATAGAATGACTAGTGGTGTGGCTGGGATTCAGTATAGATGTAGTCCAGCCCTAGGGTGAGTCAATTCAGGGGTAAATACATGAGAGTATATAGATTAGTAGCATTCATCTTTATGAACAGCCAGTAGTAATTAATTTGTTCGTGCCAATATAATGGTTAACCACAGTTGTTTCTCAGGTCTGCTATCATTGGAGCTCAGTGCCATTTTATTATGGTATATAAAAACAATGTTGAAATGTTTACTTTGCTTTGCAAACACAAAGGTGTATTTGAGCACCTCAGGATATGTGCTCCATGCAGACAAGCTGCTAACCTTCCCTTACATTGTTACCTTGTCTGCTTAAAATATGAATTTCCTAAAAGATTTCTTGCCTGACCATTAAGTAATCTCACAAGAGTTCACTTTTATTTGTTGGAAGTCGTGTCGCAGGATTAAATGATGTAACAATGACTAACTATCTTTTGACACAGCTTGGGGTTATCCAGGAATAGAAAAGTGAAGCTTATTATTTCAAAAACAGCATCACATCTGTCCTCAGATTATATAAGGTATTACATATTGGCTCCATTCACTTAAAAGAATTGAGTTACCTTACCGCACAATCTGAGGACAGGTTTGGTGCTGTTTAACAGGTATGGTCCCTTTTAAAGGGGTACTCCACTGGCCAGCATTCGGAACATTTAGTTCCGAACGCTGTGTGTACGCTGCAGGGGTCATGCCCCCTTGTCATGTCCCCTCGTAACTTGCATTGATGGGGCGTGGTGTGACGTCATGAGGGTGTGTGGCCGCACACAGCGTTTGGAACTAAATGTTCAGAATGCTGGCCAGTGGCAGGGCCTTTGTCCAGGGCCCCCATCCCCAAAATTGCCCTGTGTCAGGACAGGAGTGGACTCCATCCTCAAAGGGGCCCCTGCTACAATGCAACACTCTAGGCCAGCCTCTGCAGCCCGGGCCGTCCGCACTGAAAGCAAGGGAGCGGCTGTGGGCACGGGTTAAACAGCAGCAGTGATAGGAGGCAGAGGTTAAAGCTCCTCCTATTCCCTTTGTTGCTGCCATTCACTTCCCATCTTTCTCCTCTCTCCCCTCCCCGTTCCCTTCTTACTGCGGCCTTCATGCAGTCTGCCACAGTGAGTGAGGCCCCTCCTCCTGATGAATACGACGTACAGATAGGGCGTGATGACATTCCCTGCGCTGTGTGCACCGCTGTCACTACATCACAACACAAGCTCAGTGGCGTAAGGAAGACGCAGTGCAGCCTCAGGGGACGTCCTGGTGCAGTAGAGCAAGTGAAGGCTGGTGGCAACCCAGCCATAGTAACTAGCGGCAGCCAGTTTATCAGGCAGGGACAGGCAGTGACAGGACATGGTAAGAGGTGATGTAAAAAAAAAGTTAAATAATACATACAGTACACTTATTCATACTGATACACCTCAGTCTATATAACCTAGGTGTTCAACCTGCAGCTTTCCAGATCTGGAAATACTACAACTCCCATCATTTCCAAATAGTTGTTTGTTGTCTGGGCATGCTGGGAATTGTAGTTTTTCAATAGCTGGAAGCCATAATGTTAGCCTAACTAGCAGCAGATTTCCTAAAACGGGAAACCCACTGCTAGTTAGGCTAATATTGATTTCAATGGGTCCACCAGCAATCTGCAAATCTGCTACTATTGCGGACTGTTCGCAGACCCATTGAATTGAATGGCAGCGTGACTTGCAGCAGATTTCTCTCAGCGTGAAACCCACTGCTAGTTACAAGCGTGTGAAAGCACCTTGATACATGTAAGAAAATGTTTACATTTCCCCTGATCATAGTTCCAATTCCACCTATTTATGGCCTATCCTCAGGATGGGCCATCAATATCTGATTGGTTGGGTACTGAAACCGATCAGATGTTTTACAGGGCTGCTGCTGCTGGATCTTCGCTGTGAACAGAACCAGAAGCAGATGGCCCCATTCACTGTGTATGCCTGTGCTGAGTTACTGCAGCTCAGCCCCTGATACAGTGATTGGGTCTCTTTGCTTCTGGCCCCGTTCACAGAGAAGATCCAGCTGCAGCAGTCCTGTAAAACATCTGATCGGTTTCAGTACCCCACCAATCAGATATTGATGGCCTATACTCAGGATGTTTTAAAATAATAAAAATTCAAAGCACCCCCCTTATTTTCAAATAAAATAATGTAAACAAATATAAACATAAGCAGTAACACTGTGTGCAGAAATTTCCAAACTATTAAAATAGAACATTATTGAAACCGGTCAATGGCATAAACATAAGAAAAATACCAAAATCCTGAAGTACGTATTTTTGGTCACTTCATATACCATAAAAAAAGAAAAAATATTCCTATGGGAGCTATAACACTGCAAAAAAAAAGCGTAAAAAAAAAAGTTTATAAATGTGATTTAATCTCTAATAAAAGTCCAAATTACCCCTCTTTTCCCATTAAAAAAACCAAAACATGTAAATAATAATAAATATATTTTGTATATATTGTGGGTACTTATAGATGCGGGCATACCCGTTGTATCTGCTGCAACATCTTGTCCCCCACATCTGCCATCACGTCATACGCGACAGGAGCTACATACAACATTAGACAATATATCAACTGTAATACCAAATACGTGGTGTATCTCCTGTCGTGTGTGACGTGCAAATTACAGTATGTGGGGTGCACTACAAATAGTCTTAAAACTCGTATTAGAAAACATTTATCAGATATACCTCACTTTAATTCTAGGAGCGTTTCATCCGTATCATTACACTGTGCTCAGCATCACAATGGAGATTTTTCCTCTATTAGTTTATCTGCCATTGAAAAAGTTTTTTTTACCTAAACACGGCGGTAACCATAGACAAAAATTGCTGAACTGTGAGGTGTTGGATCATCAAACTGGGGACCAGGACGCCTCAGGGCTTAAACAAAAGACAAGATGTTATCTTATATTATTAAATATTTTCTATTTGTTATTTTGCCCTCTACATATATACACAGATTTCTATATGTTATACTTCAGAAATCTTTGTTGCAGTTTTCTGTAGTTTTTTGTATCCCTGATTTTCTGAGCAGCCGATACCATATTTATGTATAGTTTGGTGATCCATTTTTTGCTATTTTTGCTAGATTTACAAAATAATTTTCTATATATATTGTAGACATATCATGTCTAATATAGCAGCATATTGGAGTTCAAATACCAAACTCATAACAGTGGGAGATGTATTTATGCTAATTTTTGTATTGTTATAAAAAAAAAAAGATATTTCTGCATTTAGATTTTGCTAATTTATACAAGTTGCTCTGTTTAATACATTCATATAACAGGCCATGCATACTTTTCCTAAAAATCTTTCCTTAAGTGATTGTGTTTTATTCACACAGTTTTCTCAGACATGTGTGCGTTTTTTCACACCCTAGGTTGCATACATATGAATGTATACTCGGGAATTTAATTAATTTTCTTTTCTACATTTATTAATTTCTTTACTCCCTGTAACATGTGTATGCCCCTAAGTGTGTTCCTTTGTCTTAATCATAACTTTTGTATTTTAAATTATACATATCTATGTTTGTGATTGTAAGGGGTTAATGCCTGGACTCCAGGAGGATGGTCATGTGAGCAATTCCCATTTCCTTCCACCTGCAAGAACCACGTAATTTCCCCTATATATACCCAGACAATTGTGGTTTTATTTTATGTACGATTAAGGGTGCTAACGCACCTGAAACGCATCACATTCTGACCCCTGCTATGGCGTTTTAAGCAATAAAGAACCAGTTTTGCACGTATCCTGGCGCTGGACATCCAGTTTTTCATTTTGCTAAGTGGTGCTGCCTCGCACAGTCCGTGCGCCTCGGGGCCTCTGAGGGTGAGCTGAGAATTCCATACATCTCCAATACAAAAATGGTACCGCTAAAAACTTCAGATTACAGCGCAAAAAATGAGCCTTCATACCGCCCCATATGCGGTAAAATAAAAAATGTAGGGGTCCTAGGACTGTATCCACCTTTTCCAGCCCACGGGAGCACCTGAAAGCTGAACTCATTTATGCAGGATAAGCCATCAACTGCCGAGCCGAGAAGTTCGTGACGAATCGAATTTACTGTAAATTCGCTCATCTCTAATCATAAGCATAATGCATTCTGGACAGCAGTATCTGAGAGATGATCACTTTCTAAACAACAGGAAATTACAACTTCCACATGTCATGTAAACATTAAGATTATTCAACATAAACTGATATGAAGCAGATCTTGAAAATGTGTTTCTTCCCACCTCATGACAGTCTCCTCAGGCAGATCAGCACATGAGTACATACAGTATATACAGAACATGCAGGAGATATCATTACACACATACAGCCCATTCATTCATTAAGTTATGCAACTTTTTACTATACTTTATGTTGCAACAACAGGAAGAATTTTTGTCTTGAATATGTTGAGCTGACACAGATACATATCTTATTATCATAAAGTGCTTGGATCTGTAAAGGAGCTTTGTGGATAAAACAACTTTTCCATTCACTGGTCATGGATCCGACTCCTTTTGTCACATTCCAAGTCTCTAACCACATGATAACTCTTGGCCAATCAGCCTTGGAGTCATCAAAATGAAAATACAATGCGCTTTTCATATCAGCAGCACCTGCACAGGTCATAAAAAAGAGGCAGAAAATACATTTGTATCTTTATGTGTATTTCTCTTGAAATTAACATCAAAACACATTTTCCAGTTTTATTTGATAGATTATGCACACATTTTTTGATTTGGTATTTTATTATTTTTTCAAAGCATTTTTAGAGCACAAAACACATTGAATACGTTTTTGTTTTTTTTAGTCCATTGCAGAAAAATATGCACCAAGTCAGTGTTTCCCAACCAGTGTGCCTCCACCTGTTGCACGGACAGCCAATTATATCAACAGATACAGATTATATTAACATATTGTTATTATCCTCTCTCTGTTTACATTTTCCACTTAGGAATTTTGATTGGAAATTCCGGTGCAGCAGAATCCTGTAGCTGGCAATGGGATTCTGCTGCACACTACTTAATTCTGCCACCAAAAGAATGAGCTTGTTCTTCAGGCAGAATCCGCTCTGCAGACACTGCCGAACAGCAATGTCCACGCGGTCCTACTGCTGGTCGCACTCTCAATCTTCGGACAAATTTTGTCCAGCCGAACACTTCGAAGTGTGAACCCGGTGTTACAGGTTTAGTTGACTCAACTAAACTATTGGTACATGCCCTCATCATCTCATACTTGGACTACTGAAACATCCTCCTCTTTGGCCTTCTATCAAATACTCTTGTCCCCCTCCAATCCATCCTCAACCCTGCTACTTGACTAGTAAACTTCTCACCTCGCTTTTCCTTTACCTCTCCCCTCTGCCAGTCCTTTCACCAGCTGCCCGTTGCCCAATGAATTCAGTTGAAACTGTTCAGAATGATATACAAGGCAATCCACAACCTGTCCTCTCCATACATATCCGACCTGATCACCCATTAACGCGCCCCTCACGTAATCTGCGATCGTCTCAAGATCTCTGCTTGTGCTCTCTCCTCATCTGCACCCATACAACCATCTCCAAGACTTCTCCTGTGCTTCCCCCATACACTGGAAATCCACACCCCAACACATCTGGCTCATCCAACATTCAAGACCTTCAAGAGCAACCTGAAGACTCATCTCTTTAAGCAAGCCCATGACCCACAATAAACCTACTGCCACTACCTTGGAAACGCCTACTTCCCTAACTTTTCATGGACAACCAGCTGTCCCTCTCACCTACTTGTACATTGGAAGCCCTTATGGGCAGGGCCCTCTCTCCCTTGGTATCAGTCAGCAATTTACTCTGTATCACATTCATTGTACTTAGGTTTGGTTATGTATTTTAACCCTTTTCAACTCTAAAGTGCCCTGAACAAAGCGTGAATATAAATACAGAAATAAATAATAATAGCTTAACTTGTTTCCTATAGATCTTTTAATTTATACCAAACAAAAGGTGTCACATGTTAATTTGTGTTCCTTATCCGCAGATTAATGCCCTACAACTAAATGGCCAATTAGCCATTGAACATTTTCATGAGAAAACTCAGCAGATGACAAAGGGTTACCAGGCGCAGTTGCACCTCAGCACCTCAGGTTACCAGCAGCACATTCCAGCAGTGACACAGGACTAAAGCTTTATCTGTACTTTCATTGCTAATTGTATTTTCCATTGCAGAGCAGGTAAAGCAAAGGTCAGGGCACTAGGATCTGTCTTTACAACCAGCTATTACCCCTGTACACAGACTTGTAATTAAAGCAATCTCCATCTTTCCATATAATTCAAAGCCAGAGTTTCCATTCAGGAAGCCGCAGATGGACTCTGGTTAACTGGCCAGAAACTATCTAAAATACCCGGCACACAAGTCTACTTATGAAGAATAGATCATCTTTCCGCCTCTCCCATTTTATTTTAAGAGGCAGAGGGGGGCTCCTTCCTTGCCTTTTACAGTCACAGGGAGTTTAATGCAATATGGACAAGCCGAGTATAGAAATCTTACTTGTTAGGAGAAGAGCCATTTGAGATGAGCTACAAGATGTTTTCTTCTCTTTTTCTGTAGGAAATTCCTTGTAGTCCTTAAGCGGTGAATTAAGTTTAATCCAAAACAGCACAGGAAAGAACCTAATTCCACAGGGTCATGTTAACGTCTCCATGTGACAAGCAACATGTTCCAGACATTTTCAGGGCAGCTCTGCAGCTCCAGCAGGAATAGTCCACTATGTCCCTTTAAATTTCTGTGTTACAATATAGAGTGACACAGACAACTCCCTCGTAGACAACGTTAGCTAGCAGTCATCCGAAGTGTGGCCCAGGATCTTGTGGGGTCTCCCCGCACACATCCATTGAAAGCTGCTCCTGAATGGATTACAGGACTTCTTTGACAAAACTCTGCAAGCAGTGAATGGTCTAATATTCAGCCCTTGAAGTATTTGTATGTAAATAGGTGTCTGCTGGGGAGGTGGAGTTTTTTTTTCTTCTCGTAATCCGAGCCTTAAAGGTACAGTCCCATTTCTGCAGCTGTAGTCACCAGCCAGGGACATCTGTAATGCAGTAGTTCAGGGAGCTTGTAGTGCTAGTTAGAACAATGTACTATGCTGCATACTATATCTTAGGAGACACATGTCTCTCAAAGTAGTGCACACAAATGCAACTTTGTTTCTATTTATAAAGTTGTACAGAACTGGAAATACATGTAACTTTCTAGTTGTTGTGAAACTATAATCCTCAGCATTTCCTAACAGAGGTTATTGTTTTACAACAGCTGGAACAGCCAGAGGTTGGAGACCACTGTTTTAGAGAATAGATCCTCCAGAACATCAGATGGGAAATAGCACACTGCCGGTGGCATACCTACCATTTGGCGAACCCGGCCCCTGCCAGGGGCTCACACCTGGAGAGGGCGCAGGCCACCAAATAGATCTAGCAGCAGCAGTGCAGAGCTGTCATAAGGGGCCCACCGGGATTTTCCATGAAGGCATTCACCCCTGCTGCTATCATCATAGTCTTCAGTCTTCTCCTCACAGGCCTGGCTGCTGACAGCCCCTCCCCCTCACTCCTGTTACTACAGGTACTATGTGAAATGACTTAACCAAGGATGGTCCAGAAGTGACCACGAACCCCCCTACATCATGCTGTGCCCCCCCAACTGGACTGACATGGGAAGTGTAGAATAAGAAGAATAAGGGCAATTTACTTCTCAGCCTTTAGGCCAAGATCAAGTGTAGTTTCTGTTCTTATCAGGTAGTCCACTGGTTGGAATGGATGGCTACTTGGAGGAGCAGGTGTATCGGGGCACTCCGGGCCTGGTGCCACGTAACCAGCTCAATGGCTGCCCTGATGTGACCTGTTTCTTCTGGGTCTCGCCATTAGGCCGGGAGGGTCTAGAGTCGAGGTACTTTTGTGCCTCGGGGAGTGGTGACCCTGAGGTGCTGAAACTCACTGGGTGTTATAGGTCACTGAGTGAACACACTGCACCACACACTCTTCACCTTTGGCACTCACCCTTGGTATCCTGGCCTTCTGGCTAGGATCAGGGACATTTTTATAGATCCGGCCAGATGACCGGGCAGTATATCTGCATTCTTCCACTTATTTATTTCCTTTTGTTTGTCACTGTGCCACTTTTACGTGTTTGTTTTTGTACACAGGATTTGTCAGGGTGCGGTAGCCCTTCTGGGTGTCTCTCCTGGCGGTCTAGGGGAGGTGTGTGTGACCATCAGGTTCCGCACCTCCCTGCAACCCCTGGGCATCTTGGCTTTGGCTGAGATGCAACCAGTATACGTCTCCTTGGCTGATACCTTGGTTAACGCCAAGGATGGAGCCAGGGGCATTTGTGGCCCCTTAGTAGCTTAGGCGAAAAGGGGCATCGAATCTGGATCCTTGCAGGTGCCTTCTGGCCCGGAGGTGAGGGGTAGGTTTGTTGGGGGGCCTCTCTCCTGTTGGAGAAGGTCTTAGCGATGGACTGCATCCTTTGTGCATGTTTTTTTAGTGTGACACGTTTGTACTTTTTCTTGCACTTTGGGTGCTAGAGAGCATGTTCCTCGGCTCATGGTAGAGAATAAGGGCAAATGGGGCACTATGAGTGAAGAAAAGTTGAGGTGGGTGCTGAAAATGAGCGCAGCCTAAGATTTTTGTCTATAAAGAGAAAGAAAAAGAAAAGCGCTCCATAGCGTAACACACCGGAGGAATGGTAAGAATAATCACAGATCAAATGCCGCATACCCTAGATGGTTGTGTACCGTCATACACAACAATGATGTGCGCGTATTGCTAGATTAATATTGGTCTCGTCTGCAGCATCCAGCCTCCGAACAATAGAGTAATAGAAACAACTTCAATAGACCCACGGCAGGATTGCAATCGTGCTGAGAGGGCCAAATGACACAACCGGAACAATGGAAACATACATTTTAATCACCAAGATGCACTGACGCGTTGCATCTTGGTAAATAAAACTTATCTTTCCATGGTTTTGTTGTGTCGTTTGGTCCTGTCAGCGCCATTGCAATCCTGCCGTGGGTCTATTGAAGATGATTCTATTACTCTAAGATTTCTGGCAGATTCTGCTGAGACAAGTTGTGGTTCAAGGAAGTTGTCAAGGTCATCAGGGCTTGATGGAGGGGGAAAAAAAAGGAAGGAGAACCAAGAGATTCCAAGAAGATGTCATCTGTGAGTCACTGGATGTCCCTGTAATCACAATCATGTGGGGGCTTAGGTCCAACATTGGCCCTTGGGGCCCATGGAACTCTAGTTATCCTCCTGGACTACATTCATACATGGTAGATATCTTGTGATTTTTTTGTATGGATTCTGCAGTATACTGGTTCTACGAAATAATATATGTGTAAATAGGTTTTACACATTATTCAGTAGCAGCTTTTTATGCTGTAGAGAGGAGCAGATTTGCGGAAATCTTGTATATCTATTATACATTATTTATATTATATATTTATATATTGAAGTCAGTATCTTTCAGTGGGTTCAAAGAAAAAATCCACCACGTTAATAGGGCACCGGTGGTGTGACAGACTCATGCACTCACTTTTTGTGTCTGGGGGGCAGGGAGGCTTTTTATATATAATGGTTATTGGAAATGTTATTAAAGCTATTTTTATTTCAAACTGCATTATGATCTCACATGTTAAAACCATAAATGGAAAACTACTATTGTTGTCTAGTGAATAACTCATGTTACTGCATGTAAAGAATGCATACCGTATATACTCGAGTATAGGCCGAGTTTTTCAGCACGATTTTTCGTGCTGAAAACACCCCCCTCGGCTTATACTCGAGTGAACTCCCCCACCCGCAGTGGTCTTCAACCTGCGGACCTCCAGAGGTTTCAAAACTACAACTCCCAGCAAGCCCGGGCAGCCATCGGCTGTCCGGGCTTGCTGGGAGTTGTAGTTTTGAAACCTCCGGAGGTCCGCAGGTTGAAGACCACTGCGGCCTTCAACATCATCCAACCCCCTCTCACCCCCCTTTAGTTCTGTACAGTACTCACCTCCGCTCGGCGCTGGTCCGGTCCTGCAGGACTGTCCGGTGAGGAGGTGGTCCGGTGGGATAGTGTTCCGGGCTGCTATCTTCACCGGGGAGGCCTCTTCTAAGCGCTTCGGGCCCGGCCTCAGAATAGTCACGTTGCCGTGACAACGACGCAGAGGTGCGTTCATTGCCAACGTAATTCTGCGTCATTGTCAAGGCAACGCCTCTATTCCGGGCCGGAAGCACGGAGAAGAGGCGCCCCCGGTGAAGATAGCAGCCCGGACCACCTCCTCACCGGACCACCTCCTCACCGGACAGCCCTGCAGGACCGGACCAGCGCCGAGCGGAGGTGAGTACTCAGAACTAAAGGGGGTGAGAGGGGGCTGGATGATGTTGAAGGCCGCAGTGGTCTTCAACCTGCGGACCTCCGGAGGTTTCAAAACTACAACTCCCAGCAAGCCCGGACAGCCGATGGCTGCCCGGGCTTGCTGGGAGTTGTAGTTTTGAAACCTCTGGAGGTCCGCAGGTTGAAGACCACTGAGGGCGAATGATGAGAAGAGGATGATGAAGGGGGGGTGTGGGGATGATGAAGGGGGGTGGGGATGATGAAGGGGGGGTGTGGGATGATAAGGGGATGATGAAGGGGGGATGTGTGGGATGATGACAAGGGGATGATGAAGGGGGGATGTGTGGGATGATAAGGGGATGATGAAGGGGGGATGTGCGGGATGATAAGGGGATGATGAAGGGGGGATGTGTGGGATGATGACAAGGGGATGATGAAGGGGGGATGTGTGGGATGATGACAAGGGGATGATGAAGGGGGGATGTGTGGGATGATGACAAGGGGATGATGATGAGGATGTTAATGACGGGTCTGGATGATGACAGGGGGGGATGAGGTATTTCCCACCCTAGGCTTATACTCGAGTCAATAACTTTTCCTGGGATTTTGGGTTGAAATTAGGGGTCTCGGCTTATACTCGGGTCGGCTTATACTCGAGTATATACGGTATATATTTTTCTCTATTAAAGTCAATAGGGAATTCTGGTTATAAAGCCACAGCAGGGCTTACATTGTACAGATTTATATATGAATGTTTATTGGGAAAGGATGGTTAACCATTGTAATGTTACTTAAATGCAGAGTTGATACTTTATTGGTCTACACCAGTGTTTCCCAACCAGGGCACCTCCAGATGTTGCAAAACTACAACTCCCAGCATTCCTGGACAGTCTTTGGCAGCCTTGGGCTGTCCAGGCATTCTGGGAGTTGTAGTTTTGCAACACCTGGAGGCACCCTGTTTGGGAAACACTGCTCTACACCCTAAAATCGATCTACGCTATAAAATTTAAAGGGGTACTCCACACCCCTAGACATCTTATCCCCCTTTGGATAGGGGATAAGATGTTAGATCGCCGGGGTCCCGCTGCTGGGGACCCCCGGGATCTCGGCTGCAGCACCCACCTGGACGGCTTCCACCTCACACTGGGAACGCTGGAGGCTTCGGATCCCGACCACAATGGCGGACGAGCGTGACGTCACTACTCCGCCCCGTGTGATGTCACACCCCGCCCCCTCAAAGCAAGTCTATGGGAGGGGGCGTGACGGACCTCACATAGACTTGCATTGAGGGGGCGGGGCATGACACCACACGGGGCAGAGTCGTGACGTCACGCTCGTCCGCCATTGTTGTCGGCATCTGAAGCCTCCAGCGTTCCCGGTGTGAGGTGGAAGCCGTCCAGGTGGGTGCTGTAGCCGAGATCCTGGGGGTCCCCAGCAGCGTGACCCCGGCGATCTGACATCTTATCCCCTATCCTTTGGATAGGGGATAAGATGTCTAGGGGTGCGGAGTACCCCTTTAAGGGCTGATGCAGGTATCATGATAGAGCTCATCTCTCTTCTTTATCATACAGAAATATTGTGACATACGCCATCAAATTCCATATACGTAGAGTTATTTCCTTAAAAGCATTACTACTTATAGAGACTTAGGGCAGAACACAGAGGCTGCACTTTTCTGTATTAAGTGATAAGGTCTCAATACACGGCCATACAAGCCCTGTGCACGTCTCTGCCTCAGTCCATAAACCCTTAGTACGTCATAATTAATCCTGAAGAATTCTCTAGTAATATTTGGTTGAATATTCAGCTTAAAGACCGAATATAATGATCCTTTAAATTGCCTTATACTTGTTTTTCCTGTTTTCTCTGTCTTTCCGTCTTTCCTCGCAGATTTTCATAACTTTATCCTCCAATAAAAACAATGTCAAACAAACCGGTATTGGAATTTTCCTGGGAATAAGCTGCTACAGCAACCGATAAGATTGGGTCATCATTCTACTACTTCGAAAAAGAAGCCAGTGCCAAAACTGCTAATGTTAGTATTATGTTCCACCAAAAAGATAATGATCTCTGCTGGGAACCACAAGTGATCAGAGAGGATCTGTAGGAGGATCCATGTTTTCACTTTCCCTACAGTGCCACCTCAGGCTAAACTAAATATTACACAGGGTCCATTGAACTAGATTTGTCTAAGCAATGTTAGGTCTTCCAGGTAGAATAAAGCTCTCTAAATCAGTGGTCTCCAACCTGCGGACCTCCAGATGTTGCAAAACTACAACTCCCAGCATGCCCGGACAGCCGTTGGCTGTCCGGGCATGCTGGGAGTTGTAGTTTTGCAACATCTGGAGGTCCACAGGTTGGAGACCACTTCTCTAAATAGAGTCCCTGACCATAAAAAAGATACCTGACTGTCTTCCACATTCCCTGGTGGTTGCTATGGGCAACTGCTCTACTTTTCCTCTGCACAGGTTTGGATAAATCTCCCTCAGCTTTTAACAAACTGCCTTCAAATTGAGTGTTTGTGTCAGTGATAAATGCCGCATAGATGGTGGCTGAATATAAATAATAGTGTCAGGTATCGTTCCCTGGAGCTATAGAGATCCCCTAGCTCTGTTCCCAGCAGTGTTTCCTGCTTGCACACTGTGCATTACTTCCATATTACCTTCTCGGTCCCTTCTCAAAGCACTTCAGACAAAGAAGGCTAAAGCAGTGCAGGAGTTAATTGCACTAAATTAGCCTGCTATTTATTCTGGCATGGCGCACATTTCCACATGAATACTGTCACATGAGGGGATGGTGAGTGCAAAGGGAGTAAACTAATCAGGTACAAGGGACAACTCCTGTAAAAGGGAATGTATCATCAGAAAATGACCGATTGTTTAAATTAAAGGAGAACTCTGGAATATAAAAATTGTCGCCCACACTGCCGGCAGTAAAAAAAAAAAAAGATGTACATACCTTCCTCCGCTCCCCCGGGGCCTCCGGTAACCGGCTCCGGTCTCCGCCACGATCCACTTCCTGGTTCCCGGTGGTCGGATGAATCATACTGCGCTCAGCCAATCACCAGCTGCAGCGAAGTCCGACTCGGCCAGCGATAGGCTGAGCGGCAGTGTGAGAACGCTTAAGGACACAAAATTCGGCACCTGCGCCCGGGGCCGAAAACGTCACACTGCCGCTCAGCCTATCGCCGGCCGAGTCTGACTTCGCTGCAGCTGGTGATTGGTTGAGCGCAGTATGATTCATCCGACCACCGGCAACCAGGAAGTGGATCGCGGCGGAGACCGGAGCCGGTTACCGGAGGCCCCGGGGGAGCAGAGGAAGGTATGTACATCTTTATTTTTTTACTGCCGGCACTATGGGGGACAATTTTTATATTCTGGAGTTCTCCTTTAAGTTTTATGTTAAACATATTTCTTACAGAATTTTTGGAGTTTTCATGGAATGAAAATGCAAGACAGCCCGGCACTACAAGGTAAGAAGGAAATGGATAGGTATACACTGCGGTTCTGACGTGTGGCGGTGTTCTGGTTGCAACAGTAATGCATTTATATTGTGTGGGCAAGAATGAAGAAAAAACGTCGACTCACCAATCTTACTTCTTCCAACTTCTTTATTGGATAAAATACTCACATAACTTCATAGGGAGGGGACATACACAGGGGGGGATACAGAATGGCGACAAGCTCCGTTTCGCACTGTTTAGTGCTTCATCCGGCTATTCCGGGAGTGGCCGGATGAAGCACTAAACAGTGCAAAACGGAGCATGTCACCTTTCTGTACCCCCCCCCCCCCCCCACCCCTCTGTGTATGTCCCCTCCCTATGAAGTTATGGGAGTATTTTATCCAATAAAGAAGTTGGAAGAAGTAAGATTGGTGAGTCGCCGGTTTTTCTTCGTTCTTGCCTACACAATAGCAGTTTTCATCTTAGCCACTAGTCCTCATAATAAACTGAGTATTTCTGACCTGTAGAGAAAACTTTCCAGCATTCTCCTTTTTATCATCACAGACAGAAATTGTGACAGCAATAGAGAGATAAGTTATGACCAGGCTATTCATAATATGTGATAGTTTGTGTTCAGTTTCCCTTCTTCAAAACTGCACAATATCCTATGCACAGGTCACAGAGCATGCCTAGAAAACTCTTCCACAGAAGTGACCAATGTCCCCCTCAATTTACTGTACCATTGGGCTTGTTGTAAAGCAACTCTAAATCTCTAAAAGCAGCTTAGGCAAGATGGCTGCCTCCATAATAATGTACAAAAAATGGAATGAAAGAACATTTCTAATAGTTGTAGTTGTTTAGGTTTTTATAGTTCACTCAGCTTCTACAGTTAGTATGCGAGCACTCTGCTCATTGTTGGAAAAGATATCTTGGCGAATATTGAATGGCTTGACAATTGCGCACCCCACATATCTCTACTTTTACTTCACCACCTAACAGTCTTGTACATGATTGTATTGATTTATGATTTTTGTGCATTTTCTGCATTATTGACAGGACTGTAAGATATGACACCTTTCTCATTGTTTAGTACAATTGTTATAAAAAAAAAAAAAAGACATGTTTCAGTATCTGGCTTTGATCATGAAAATCTAGGTTGGCTTCTTTCTGGATGTATATAAGGGTGTACCTATCCTCCTTAATGCAAAATAAAGGAAAACAAAGGCCAAGCATGTTAGATTTTAACACGTCCAATCCTTTGTTCCCATGAGAGATGGGCTGCAGCCAGTGGTAATCCGGCTTTGACTTATTCTCCTCTACTCTTTGAAAACATGGGAAGAGGATAGAAGTTGGCCAAACAAGTAGTCTGACGAATGCTATTAAAGGTGTATGACTTTCAATAGATGCTGTAGGCAAATGTACAGATAATGTCACCAATATGACTCATATTAAGTGTTAGGGAGGGTCAACATTCTATGATTATTCCAACCATTTGAACTAATTTGATTGTATCTAGTGATGACTGCAATGTCATAATGTGAGTGGATGTTTTCAATGCAAATCAAGGCCATTGTAATAAATCTGTCTGTTTTGACACGAGACAAGCCCTCTTACAGTATACAAGTTTTAGTGCTATATATACAAATGAATGGAATCCAGCCAATGTTTTCATGTAATTATTTGCAAAATTGTAGCATGTTCTGTAAACCCAACCTTGGTACTGATACTGATACTATGGCAGCACAATATTACTGCCCATAAGAGCTCATGTCCACAGTGGTAGCTTTAAGGGAAACTGACAGCTGGTTCATCCACACTAAATTTATAACACAGGGTTATAAAAGGGGGGGTGAACTGGATTACAACGATTTATCACTTAACTAGATCCACAATCCTGTTCAGGAGATTCCTGTTGTATCAGCCTCTACTTTTCATAGCTGGTTTGCGCAATGGAGGCAGGACCTGGCATGCTGGGTAAAAGCCGGCTATTAGCAATGAAGGCTGATAAAACAGGTATCTCCGGAACTGAACTGCAGATCCTGGTTAGGGATACTTCGCTGTAATCTGGTTCAACTACACTATAATCCGATATATTGGGTTTAGTATGGGTGAAGAGGTTGTCAGTTTCTCTTTAACAGGGTCCCCCAAGTATTAACTCTCTTTGATAGTACTGGGCATCTCATGCTGGACAGAGTAATCTTTAGGCCCCCTCACGCTGCAGCCTGCAATCTCTGTACCCATTATTGTTCTGCTGCTACAGCCTCGTCTTGATTCTTTATGCAGTATTTATAGGTAACATTTATTCTGGCTGACAACAGAGGCAGTGCAAACACAACAAACATACACGAAAACCAATGGTAAAGTTGGGATTTAGCTCTAAACAAGGGTAGTGAAGATTATGTCATAGTGCTTTTAAGAATTCTGTGCACTGGACATGCACTTTTTAGGGGGGTTTCACATGTCACATGGGCACAAAACTAAGAGTCACCCACAATTCTCTCTGACTCCTGGGCAGTGTATGGGGGGGGGAGGGGTGGAGTGGCCATAAATCTTTAGGGCTGATCTGAGCTGAAAAGAAGACAATAGAAGCAGGGTTTTGGACCATTTTGAACATGGAAATGTATCCATTTTCTGTATCCGTCCATGATAAGGCTTTATACTGCAACGCTAATCAGTCACCGCTCTCAAGAAAGTTGGGACCAGCTTTATGCAGAATCCTGTTTATCATTAATAGAGTCCAGACCTCAAACAATTCAGGTTTATCAACGCCCGAGAAAGAGCAACTAAGTTACTAATAGCTGGGATTTTTTTCATAACTCCATAACTATTCCTTCAACATAAAACGATTCAAAAAGTTTTTCATCTGGAAAAGCATAAGCTATTAATTCAAATTATTTTTATTTCTATAAGGGATGTTTAATGAAGCCAGAATGTTCAGCCATTATACATTGTGTTGTTTCACATCTGTAATTTGCAGATGGCAGAGTGACCATCCTCTAAGAGGGGTAAATCCAATTTTTGCCAGGGTTTTTAATTCCACTATTATTCACTCTTATTAGACTCTGACCCCGTGGACAATGTCACCTAAAAGCACTTAAATGGTACAGAAGAAACATTTCCAAGGACATGGAAGACATTTGCATGTTTGTGGGCTGATCACTGGCCCTTTCACACAGGCCGATGATCAGAAATGAGTGTTTCTGGGATAGTTCGGAGATCACCACTGCTAACCTTTACAGCTGGTATATTGTTAAAGTGATCTGTCATAGCATTACTGTCCGTCTCCTGGATTACAGACTTTAACCCCTAGTAGAATAAATAAGAACAGAAGCGCTCCGAATTGCTTATAAGAAGTCAAATGTAAATGATGTATCTAAACACAGAAGCTGTATCTAAACAGGAAAGGATTTGTCTTAAAGAGCCCATATAGCTTCCGTCACTGAATTCACATGTCAGGCTATTTCCTGCAATAAAACTGAGCAATATTTTGAAAGAACATTTTCCACAAAAAATTTCATATTTACAGAAAAACATCTTATTAGTAGCACTTCCACCCCGTGGTTATAAACATCACCCATTGAGGTAATACCAACCAAAGCTTTGTGCAGTTAAAGCATTAGATTGGGAATAAGACATACATCTGGACTGAGAGTTAGAGAATCACGTATGTAACTTGGAGCTCACACAACACACCTAAGACTAAGGGCTTTACATAATGATAGTGTGACTAGTAAATATTCCACTATCAACATGACAAGCACAGTTTAGAGGATTTTAGGACTCACTGTTCTTGTTCCCATGCATTTTTACTTTGAATAACTAACATAATTGCTTGGATTAATAGGGCATTTCGAAATGCAGAAAATGCTATAAAATCTCCCATGCATATACTGGACATATACTAGACTGATGATTGAATAATTCTTTATCCTGCAATATTGTCAGGGCATGGTTCAGATAATATGGTAGAGGGGCTATAATTCCTGTAGGAATCTTAATTTAAACATATGCTAAGTTTATTGTTTCAACTGAGTTTTTTGAGCTAGTTGAGTTGGGGGCGCTGTCGGATCGGTGTATTGTAAAGAGGACCTATAACTAACCCCCAAAAATTGAGATGTTACTCTCATTAAATAGTTTAAAGGGGTTATCCAGGGAAATTATTTTTTATATATCAACTGGCTCCAGAAAGTTAAAAAGATGTATAAATTATTTCTATTAAAAAAAATCTTAATCCTTTCAGTACTTATGAACTGTTGAAGTTGAGTTGTTCTTTTCTGTCTAAGTGCTCTCTGATGACACGTGTTTTGGGAACTGTCCAGAGTAGAAGCAAATCCCCATAGCGAACCTCTTCTACTCTGTGCAGTTCCCGAGACAAGCAGAGATGTCAGCAGAGAGGACTGTTGCCAGACAGAAAAGAACAACTCAACTTCAGCAGCTGATAATTAATGGAAGGATTAAGATTTTTTTAATAGAAGTAATTTACAAATCTGTTTAACTTTCTGGAGCCAGTTGATATAAAAAAAAAAACCGTTTTTTACTGGAATACCCCTTTAAGGTGTCCAGCTCACACACTTTTTAACAGTTTCTTGATACACCCTTCTGTTTCTGAGATATAAGGGTTTATACTTTCTCTGAGAATTCTGGGAATCAGTCAGATGGGCATGGGCTTAATTAAAAATGGGAGTGACTATCAGGTAATGGGTGGGATTATACAGTTGTGGGGTGTGAATGTTTTATACTGAGGGGCATGTATGCCTAATACACACTCCCTGACTGTATAATCCCACCTGTCACTACCATTATTAAAATTAAGTTCACGCCCATCTGACTGATTCCCTGAAGTCAGACCAATCTTACTGTATATAAACCCTCATATCTAAGGAACAGAAGGGTGTATCAAGAAACTGTAAAAAGCTATGTGTTCAGCCCCCCTCCCCCCCCCCCCCCCCCCCCCCCCCCGTGTGATTTAATGATACATTTTTGTTGAGTTTGACAGGTCCTTTTCAAAAGTATCTGGAACTAGAAGTGGTAAAATTTGTTTTCAAATTTGCAAGTATCAGATCTGATTCATAGACTGCAATACGATGTGAGGGTACAATTCCTTCTACATAATATATAAGACACTGACTTTCATCAGAAACCTACTTTTATTTTATTTACATTTGTAATACACAAGATCATACATATGTAGAACTAGAGATACAACATAAATACTGTATAGGCTCAAATTTGGAAAGAGAGATTGTATTTTTTTTTGGCAAACAAGAATGGATTCACTGGAAAACCATGTGGTTGACTGTTCATGGTGAGGGATCTATTGTGCATTTGTGTTAAAATCATTCAATATCTGCTCTCCAGCATATCAGTGGCCCATACTGATGCAACTTTCTCTTTGAGCTAGGCTAATTCAGACCGTCTGGATCAGGTATCTCTTCTTTTTGCTCCACATGCCCTAAATAATATGTCCTTTTAATAATTTTTTTTTTTTATAAAAAAAATTATAATTATAATTAATAGGGGAAATTCGGCTGCACTATTACTGCCTGTAGTCTCACAAATTTCTGATTTTAGAGCCATGATAAAAGGGATTTTCCTGTCAGGAAGGGGGGGGGGGGTTCTTAACTATACTCATTGGTCCTGATTTATTATTGTTATCCCGAACTGTTTTGTCAGATTGTGCGCCAGAAATTCTGTCTGCGCCAGAATTTGTGCCAGAATTAAAAAAAACCTGACTAACTCTACATTTTACTGAGAAAATCTGAAAAGGGGGCGTGGCCATTAGTGAAATGAGTGTGGTCACTGAACAGGGGGCGTGTCCCCGACATTTTCTAAAAACAAACAGAAAACATATTTACCAAAGTTTCCACAGAAAATGTGGTGGATTTGAGCTGAGGAAAACCCCACAGATCAGAGCATGTGTGAAAAATGCAAAACGTAGGGAAAATTGTAAAATGTAGGGAAACCTTAGTAAATACGGTGAAAAAATACTTGTAGGGAACTAAAACCCATAAACATTGTGGGGAACTAAAACCCACAAAGAATACTACACCCCACTCTTATAAAACAGGGCCATTGTGTGGAATATAAAACCATAAACCTGTACTCACCTCCAGCGCTCCTGCACAGGGATGTTCTGCTCCGGTCCCCTAATGCAATAGTCTTCCTGAGCTGCAGTGTGACCGATGCCGGACATCTGAGTGGCAGTATGACATATTGGGCTAGGATGCTTCCCAGGCCACACCTCACACTGCAGTTTAGGAACACGATATGGAGCAGGACACTATAGGCACTACAGGAGCGCTGGAGGTAAGAACAGGTTTATTTTTTTAGATCACACTTAATATGAATATTTAGGGACCCCCTTCCTGCTGGATAACCCCTTTAATAAGGTTTTCTATTCTGTTAGGCTAAATTCAGCTCCGTCCAGGGTAGCTTAGTTCCTTTTGACTGTTAAATATATGGTACTTGAGCAAAAGAAAAATACTGCAGGCCACTTGTTTTTTTCCACTCAACTCCTCCAAAACAATGGACACCAGATGGACAACCAGATGGACTCCATTCAAGCCAAATGGATCTGTTGGGACCCTTTAATGTCTGTTATGTAAATGACCCATTCAAATCTGTTTTGTGGCTCCAAACTGATCCTATCACAGAGCTCTCCTGGACGAAGATGAACGGTGGTGTGGCAGGTCTGTTGCGGGAATATCTGTTCCATATCTCAAATGAGTTGATTCTGAAAATGTCTACAAAAAATTATCTGCCTGTATCTATATCCTAACACTGGTTTAGGACAGCCAGAAAGCAGCCTTGTTTTATTGTCTATATTATGGCCAAAATACACAGACCATCCCCATGTCCTCTCTTACTATGGTTTTATAGAAGTAAACATACCGTATATACTCGAGTATAGGCCGAGTTTTTCAGCACGATTTTTCGTGCTGAAAACACCCCCCTCGGCTTATACTCGAGTGAACTCCCCCACCCGCAGTGGTCTTCAACCTGCGGACCTCCAGAGGTTTCAAAACTACAACTCCCAGCAAGCCCGGGCAGCCATCGGCTGTCCGGGCTTGCTGGGAGTTGTAGTTTTGAAACCTCCGGAGGTCCGCAGGTTGAAGACCACTGCGGCCTTCAACATCATCCAGCCCCCTCTCACCCCCTTTAGTTCTGAGTACTCACCTCCGCTCGGCGCTGGTCCGGTCCTGCAGGGCTGTCCGGTGAGGAGGTGGTCCGGTGAGGAGGTGGTCCGGGCTGCTATCTTCACTGGGGAGGCCTCTTCTAAGCGCTTCGGGCCCGGCCTCAGAATAGTCACGTTGCCTTGACAACGACGCAGATACGTCGTTGTCAAGGCAACGGCTCTATTCCGGGCCGGAAGCGCGGAGAAGAGGCGCCCCCGGTGAAGATAGCAGCCCGGACCACCTCCTTACCGGACAGCCCTGCAGGACCGGACCAGCGCCGAGCGGAGGTGAGTACTCAGAACTAAAGGGGGTGAGAGGGGGCTGGATGATGTTGAAGGCCGCAGTGGTCTTCAACCTGCGGACCTCCGGAGGTTTCAAAACTACAACTCCCAGCAAGCCCGGACAGCCGATGGCTGCCCGGGCTTGCTGGGAGTTGTAGTTTTGAAACCTCTGGAGGTCCGCAGGTTGAAGGCCGCAGTGGTCTTCAACCTGCGGACCTCCGGAGGTTTCAAAACTACAACTCCCAGCAAGCCCGGACAGCCGATGGCTGCCCGGGCTTGCTGGGAGTTGTAGTTTTGAAACCTCTGGAGGTCCGCAGGTTGAAGACCACTGAGGGCGAATGATGAGAAGAGGATGATGAAGGGGGGGGGGGGGGGGGGATGATGAAGGGGGGGGGGATGATGAAGGGGGGGGGTGTGGGATGATTACAAGGGGATGATGAAGGGGGGATGTGTGGGATGATAAGGGGATGTGTGGGATGATGACAAGGGGATGATAAAGGGGGGATGTGTGGGATGATGACAAGGGGATGATGAAGGGGGGATGTGTGGGATAAGGGGATGTGTGGGATGATGACAAGGGGATGATGAAGGGGGGATGTGTGGGATGATGACAAGGGGATGATGAAGGGGGGATGTGTGGGATAAGGGGATGTGTGGGATAAGGGGATGTGTGGGATGATGACAAGGGGATGATGAAGGGGGGATGTGTGGGATAAGGGGATGTGTGGGATGATGACAAGGGGATGATGAAGGGGGGATGTGTGGGATAAGGGGATGTGTGGGATGATGACAAGGGGATGATGAAGGGGGGATGTGTGGGATGATGACAAGGGGATGATGAAGGGGGGATGTGTGGGATGATAAGGGGATGTGTGGGATGATGACAAGGGGATGATGAAGGGGGGATGTGTGGGATGATGACAAGGGGATGATGAGGATGTTAATGACGGGTCTGGATGATGACAGGGGGGGATGAGGTATTTCCCACCCTAGGCTTATACTCGAGTCAATAACTTTTCCTGGGATTTTGGGTTGAAATTAGGGGTCTCGGCTTATACTCGGGTCGGCTTATACTCGAGTATATACGGTAGATTAATGTAGGCTTTCTGTAGTCATTTTTGGTGCGAGCTTGAGGGATTTGGACTGTAATACGAACGCTATAATGGACCTTCAGTAAAAATAGTTCCTAGTGTCAGTAAGATCAGAATTCCTATTAGACATATATTGAATGGGATTGAGGGATAGGTTTGTGACAATTAGACAGCTCTGTAAATGCTTCTATTTTATATGAGAACACTTGGCTATTTATTCATGGTTGTTACAGAGTAAACCCTGTTGTTAAGCCTTAATCTTGTTGTTGTGAGAGCCTCAAATTACTTGTAAATGTTAGTTGAATCCATTGTGGATGAATAAAGCATTGTACCTTCATCCCCCTCTGATAGATACTCTGCATCACTCAGAATCTCAGGTATATTGGCTTTACGTACTGTGTAATTCACGTAAACACAAGAAGTGAATGGGAGGTAAATATGGGATGTACAAAATGGAACACAACTATACACATGTCATTTGCAAAACATACAGAGATAGCGAATGCTTGTTTATTCACCAGTGCTGATTTCTGTACAGTATGCAGTAAGAAAGGACAAAGCCCATCACTAGAATTGGCTGTATAATGAATTCATGCTGCAGTTTTTACCCCGAACACGCCTCATTGATGTGCATTCTGTAATTGTTATTTTGATGGGCGAGGGGCTTCCCCTTTGATACCTTGTCGATTTCTTGATGCCCTAGTGCAGTGGCCTCCAAACTGTGGATCTTCCGATTTGACAAAACTACAACTCCCAGCATGCTGGGAGTTGTAGCTTTGCCAAATGAGAAGGTATGCTGGGAGTTGTAGTTTTGCCAAATCAGAAGGTCCACAGTTTGGAGACCACTGAACTAGTGGTAGCCATCTAAGGACATGAAACTAAGCACTATCCATTAAGTAAAGTCTTCTGTCTGTGACCTGCTTTGTCTTCATGTCATTGATATTCTCGGGGAAATTATAATGTTTCATATGAATTAAATGTTTTTAAAAGAAAGCATTCAGAGGGAGAATGTGCTAGAGATCTATATATACTTTGAGCGACTTAAAAACAATAGAACAATTCAGTTGTCGGAATGGAACCCTATAAATGGACTATCATTCAAGGCTTCCAACCACCAGGAACTGTATATCACTACTATTAGTTTAGTTTATGTATGTACTACTATTAGTTTAGTTTAGTTTCATTTGGCTGCTACAGTGGGGGTCAAAAGTTTGGGCACCCCAGGAAAAAAATGGTATTAATGTGCATAAAGAAGCCAAGGAAAGATGGAAAAATCTCCAAAATTACAGATTAGACATTCTTATAATATGTCAACAAAAGTTAGATTTTATTTCCATCATTTACACTTTCAAAATAAAAGAAAACAAAAAGATGGTGTCTGCAAAAGTTTGGGCACCCTGCAGAATTAATATCTTGTACTGCCCCCTTTGGCAAGTATCACAGCTTGTAAACGCTTTTTGTAGCCAGCCAAGAGTCTTTCAATTCTTGTTTGAGGTATCTTTGCCCATTCTTCCTTACAAAAGTCTTCCAGTTCTTTGAGATTTCTGGTCTGTCTGTCACGCACTGCTCTTTTACGGGCTATCCATAGATTTTCGATTATGTTGAGGTCAGGAGATTGTGAAGGCCATGGCAAAACCTTCAGTTTACGCCTCTTGATGTAATCCCCCGTGGATTTCGAGGTGTGTTTAGGATTATTATCCATTTGTAGGAGCCATCCACTCTTTAACTTCAGCTTTTTCACAGATGGCATCAAGTTATCATCCAAAATTTGCTGAAATTTTATTGAATCCATTTTTTCTTCTACTCGTGAGATGTTCCCTGTGCCACTGGTTGCAATACAACCGCAAAGCATGATTGATCCACCCCCATGCTTAACAGTTGGACAGAGGTTCTTTTCATTAAATTCTGTTCCCCTTCTTCTCCAAACGTACCTTTGCTCATTCCGGCCAAAAAGTTCAATTTCAACCTCATCGGTCCACAGGACTTGTTTCCAAAATGCATCAAGCTTGTTTTTTGTTTTCTGTTATTTTGAAAGTGTAAATGATGGAAGTAAAATCTAACTTTTGTTGACATATTATAAGAATGTTTAATCTGTAATTTGATGCCTTTTGGAGATTTTTCCATCTTTCCTTGGCTTCTTTATGCACATAATACAAATTTTTACCTGGGGTGCCCAAACTTTTGATCCCCACTGTATATATACTATATGGGAGCTGTATTTAGGTTGCATGGCATTAACACTGCACATATATATATATATATATATATTTTGTTATTTGGCTGCTATATATGCTATATGGCGATATTTAGGTTGCATGACATTGACACTGCACCATATATAATTTTTATTTGGCTGCTTTATATACTGTATGGTGGTATTTAGGTTGCATAGGATTGACACTGCACCATATATAATTTGTATTTGGCTGCTTTATATACTATATGGTGGTATTTAGGTTGCATAGGATTGACATTGCACCATATATTATTTTTTATTTGATGTCTTTATATGCTATTTGGGGGTATCTAGGTTGCATGGCATTGACACTGAACCATATATTATTTTTTATTTAACGTCTATATATGCTATTTGAGGGTATCTAGGTTGCATGTCATTGACACTGCACCATATATTATTTTTTATTTCACGTCTATATATGCTATTTGAGGGTATCTAGGTTGCATGGCATTGACACTGCACCATATATTATTTTTTATTTGATGTCTATATATGCTATTTGGGGGTATCTAGGTTGCATGGCATTGACACTGCACCGTATATTATTTTTTATTTGATGTCTTTATATGCTATTTGGGGGTATCTAGGTTGCATGGCATTGACACTGCACCGTATATTATTTTTGGTGATGGTACAACTTGGAAGTGTTATCTGAAATGGAAGGCACTTCACGTAGCCTCATCCAAAATTAGACGGGCCCCGCTGCTACTACTACGCGGAACACCTTTAACTATACCCTTCAATCACAAGTCCTATGCTCTCTGCTCTGTTCTTTTAATTCTGCTCTTTTGAGCTACATGTTTATTTATTCCTGCTTTGCTAACATTTCGGGAATATTAGATGCATATGTTTTATGAAGGCAAAAGAAGCCAAATGCTTCAACTCCTCATAGTGTAGCAATGGTGATGACACGGATAAAAGGAAGGATATATGTTGTTCCCATACCTTCATCATCTGACATGTCCAGGACCTCGTTCATCGTTTCCGGAACATTCATTTTATGCTTTTCTGTCACCATCTGTGGGATATAAAATTAAAATAAAGGAGAAATGATCACTTCCTATGTTAGGTTTTGGATGCACCAAGCCAAACATGACTACATAGTTGGAAAAAAGCAGCAAGATGATGTGTGTGATGGTCGTCATGCCAAGAGAAGAACAACCCTTGGATCTTACAAGAGATTTATGATGCTTATAACATGTGTGCTCCAAACATCTACATATGGAGTACAAGCGGATGTCTCCATTATTGCATGTCGGCCTAATGGAAATTTACTGTATTGAATGACGCTTTCCCATAATCAACATTTATTCCTTATCCACAGGAAAGTAGATAACTGCTAGATAGCGGAGGGCCCCACAGACTAGTGTGTAGTAAGAAGCCGTCTATTCTTCCTCTTGAGAAAGACCACGATGGGAAGGAGTTTGTATGAAGTGCCAGTAATAACTAAATAATTGAGAGATCTGGATTTCCTTTTTCTTTCTTATCACATTCCAAGACCCATAATGTTTTTATTTATCCCCTGACAGAGTTATACAGTGGTCCCTCAAGTTACAATATTAATTGGTTCCAGGATGATAATTGTATGTTGAAACCATAACTCTATGGAAACCTGGTAATTGGTTCTGAAGCCCCAAAATGTCATCCAAAAAATAGGAAAAAAAAGTGAGGATTAAAGAGAAATAAGTAGATAACTAATAAAGATAAAGCAAGTCCTTACATATAAAAGTAAGAAAGATCTGCTGGGAGCTGTAAATCACTGTCTATGTCAGTGTTTCCCAACCAGGGTGCCTCCAGCTGTTGCAAAACTACAACTCCCAGCATGCCCGGACAGCCGTTGGCTGTCCGAGCATGCTGGGAGTTGTAGTTTTGCAACAGCTGGAGGCACCCTAGTTGGGAAACAATGGTTTATGTAGAGGACAGGAGCTTCTTCAGGGTCCTATACAGTACACACAGTGTCCCAAATGGAGCCGCCCTTACTTGGTGTTCAAAAGGAGCAGCTATCCCTGGCACAGGTAAGGAGTAGTACAGAACTTGTAGTTCCTCCCTGTACTGTAGGGGGCGCTACCAGACAGCCAGTCAGTGCTTGCACCTCAGTAATAGAGGTGATTTACCAGTGAATGCCCATTCTGATTGGTCAGTTCCTCCAGATCTGGACTGTCTGTACATTGTATGTTGAGTCTGGTTTCAAGTTACAATGGTCCAGAAAAGACCATTGTATGTTGAAACTATTGTATGTTGAGGCCATTGTAAGTTGAGGGATCACTGTATACGGGATAATTTTTTGCAGTACAAGTTTTACTGGTACCCTTCATTTTACATAATAATGTATTACAAAGCCAGATAAAAAGATATTTCTGGGGCAAAATTTAAAATTTAATGGGACAATATAACTGACATGCTACATTTATTCTTAGTGACGGAACACTTAGAGTAATTTTTTTGACACTGGATAGCACCCCACTTTCACTGGATAGGTAGCTGAGCCCTCCATACCTTGTTGTTTACATTTATTCTATGGGTCAGTATGACTCAAACTTGGATATTTTTATTACAATAATAGAAATGCAAAAAAAACTAAAACATTTGCTTATGACCATGTTCTGACCCCTATAACTTTTTCTTTTCTTTTTACACCTACAGAGCTGTGTGATGATGGCTCATTTGCATAGATAGGACTTTGTAAACAGTTTGTGATGTGACCAAAAGTCAGCAATTTTACATTAAGAACAATAAAAATGGTTGCAATATGCTTTATTTGTAATAAGTGTCCTAAATCTTACATATGAAAAAAAATTATAATATATATATATATATATAGTGATCCCTCAACTTACAATGGCCTCAACATACAATAGTTTCAACATACAATGGTCTTTTCTGAACCATTGTAAGTTGAAACAAGACTCAGCATACAATGTTACAGACAGTCCAGATCTGGGAAAAGTGTCAATGGCTGGAAGAACCGACCAATCAGAATGGGCATTTACTGGTAATACCCCTGTATTCCTGAAGCGTATGCACTGACTGGTGTCTGGTAGCGCCCCCCATAGTACAGGGAGGTATTACATGTTCTGTACTCTTTACCTGTACCAGGGTTACCTCCTCCTTTGGACACCAAGTGAGGGCGACTCCATCTTATTTTTTTAGGACACAGCATGTACTGTGCAGGACCCAGAAGAAGCTCCTGTCCTCTACATAGACCAGTGTTTCCCAAGCAGGGTGCCCCCAGCTGTTGCAAAACTACAACTCACATCATGCCCGGACATCCTTTGGCTGTCCGGGCATGCTGGGAGATGTAGTTTTGCAACAGCTGGAGGCTCCCTGCTTGGGAAACACTGACATAGACAGTGATTTACAGCTCTTAGCAGATCTTTCTTACTTTTATATGCTATGATTTGCTTAATCTATATTAGTAATCTACTTATTTTTCTTTAATTTCCACTTTTTTCTATTTTTGCATGACATTTTGGTGCCTTTAGAACCAATTACCAGGTTTCCATAGAGTTCAACATACAATGGTCGTCCTGGAACCAATTAATATTGTAACTTAAGGGACCACTGTATATATACACACTGTATTAACATGAAAATAAGTTAGTATTTGTCATAAATGCTGCATACTACACATGTTATACATATTATCACATTAGAAAGTATAGACATGCAGATTTACTGCACTGTGCAGGGTCAGATTTATATTGCCCAAGCACTACCCACACATTATCAACATTTCTTTCCATAGAACACTTTATATCCCTGTATATCCTAACTTAGCAAAGATGTTTTATTTGTATCACTGCGGTACATTGTAAAACCTATGTTAGGGGTTGCTGTGCATAGTGATGAATGTGGTCATAAATCTATTTATAGGAACCACCCACTCCCATTCAGTTAGGAGGCTTTAGCCTTGATAGACTTGACTGTAAGATTTCTCCCTATTTGTATATGGGGGAAGATCTATCCGTCAAGCCTGACATGGTGGGAAGAAGCCGCCTGGGTCCACCCAGTGACTCAGAGCCCTGTTCCCATCTATATATGTGAAACATTGCAGCGTATTAGTTGTAATAAAGAAGCCTGTCCCTGCTGTCGTGCAAGAGAGGTGCAGTTGCCTATAGCAACCAATCGGATCTCTCCTTTCATTTTTAAAAATGTCTCTAAAATCTGATTGGTTGCTATGGGCAACTAGTCAACTTTACCTCTGCACAAGTTTTGATAAATCTCCCTCAGAATCAATTTAAATTAAAGGAGAACTCCGGCGAAAGTAAACTTATCCTCTATTCACTATCGCGAAGGGTCCGACTGCTGGGACCCCCTGCAATCTCCGGGACAGTACCCTGTCTCTCTCATTTCTATGAGAGCACCGATGATTCCCGAGTGCTGTACTCGGGTCTTTTAAGTATTCCCATAGAAATGAATGAAGCACGCGCCGTCTGAACTGAGGTTTTTCAATATATTACCATATATACTCGAGTATAAGCAGTTTTTCAGCACGATTTTTCGTGCTGAAAACGCCCCCCCTCGGCTTATACTCGAGTGAACTCTCCGCTTGTCAATCCCTTCTCAGTGGTCTTCAACCTGCGGACCTCCAGATGTTGCAAAACTATAACTCCCAGCATGCCCATCGGCTGTCCGGGCATGCTGGAAGTTGTAGTTTTGAAACCTCTGGAGGTCCGCAGGATGAAGACCACTGCGGCCTTAGTCATCATCCTGCCCCCCCCATTTGTTTTGTACTCACCTCCCCTTGGTGTTAAGTTACGGTGAGCTAGTCCGGGTCATCTTTGCTGCAGGGACCGCCCGGTGGGGAGGATTAGTCATTGTGGGCTGTCCATTTTCACCAGGGGGGGCCTCTTCTCCGCGCTTCGGGCAGGGCCCCGGAGTAGTGACGTTGCCTTGATGACGACGCACAGGGACGTTGCGCATGAACGTCCCTGTGCGTCGTCGTCAAGGCAACGTCACTAGTCCGGGGCAGGCCCGAAGCACGGAGAAGAGGGCCCCCCGGTGAAAATGGACAGCCCGCAATGACTAATCCTCCCCACCGGACGGTCACTGCAGCAGAGATGGCCTGGACCAGCTCCCCCTAACTTCCTGCTGAGGGGAGGTGAGTACAAAACAAAAGGGGGGGTGGGCTGGATGATGACTAAGGCCGCAGTGGTCTTCAACCTGCGGACCTCCAGAGGTTTCAAAACTACAACTCCCAGCATGCCCGGACAGCCGATGGTTGTCCGGGCATGCTGGGAGTTGTAGTGTTGCAACATCTGGAGGTCCGCAGGTTGAAGACCACTGATGAAGGGATTGACAGGCGGTGATGATGAAGGGGGGGGGATGATGACGGGGGTCTGGATGATTACATGGGGGGGATGATGTATTTCCCACCCTAGGCTTATAGTCGAGTCAATAACTTTTCCTGGGTTTTTGGGGTGAAATTAGGGGCCTTGGCTTTTATTCGGGTCGGCTTATACTCGAGTATATAGGGTATATAGTGATCGCAAAGATATACCATCACTTTATGGGCGGTGGGGACCTCCATTGATCTTGAAAATGAATGAGCCTCAGCACCAGTTTAGTGCTGGCCCTAGTTGCTTGAATGACCACCTCATTACGTGAATATTGGTGGTCTCTGACGGCAGACCCCAACCACAGCCACTGGACCCCAACTAAAGCAACCATCTGCAAAAGTGTTGGCAGTAAGTAGTGATGACATACCACCAGCACTTCCATACTGGGATTCTAGTTAGGGAGATGGCAGCTGGTTCAAAGTCCTTAGGGAAAATGACAGCAAGTTTACTGCACTGAACTCAATACATGAGGTTATTGTGCGGTGAACCGGATTACAATGAGGTATCACTTACCCGGATCTGCAGCCTGGTTCCGAAGAAACTTGTTGTATTAACCTCCACTGCAAATCGGGAAATGGCTGGCTTCACGCAATGGAAGCAGGACCTGGCATACCAAGCATCTATGGTCCGGCCTCCACTGTGCAAAGCTGGCAATTTACATATAAGCAACAGAGACTAATCCAGCGGGTATCTGGGTAAGTGATACCTCATTGTAATCCGGTTCACCGTACTATAACTCTGTGTATTAGGTTACATGCGGGTGAATCCGCTGTTAGTTTCCCTTTAATACAGGAATATAGGGTGTTTTTTATTTGGCAGTTCAAACATGAATATCAAAGGTTTTAACTATCTGTAAGCGTTTTAGCCCAATCCTGCAGGTCTGATACAGTATAGTCACATACTAGGCCACTGAAGAGCTGCCAGATCCTTGGGTTAGCTGTATTATTTGGCAGCCAGCATGACTGAGAGCTGAGTTAATGACATTGGCATTTCTGGCCCATGAGTCTGAGTTACTGTCATTTTGAATGTGTATGTTTGTACAGTATATCCAGCACATAAACCAATGTAATAGTCTGGACAACAATAGGTTTCTATGCAGATCAAAACTTTAACATGGTTATCTAGTAGAATATGTCCTCAATGTTGTGCAGAAACATAATAATACACAAAATTCAAATAAAAAAATGTATGATAACAAAAAAAAGTTTTTTTTAACCCCTTAAGGACTCAGCCCATTTGGACATTAAGGACTCAGACAATTTTATTTTTACGTTTCCTTTTTTCCTCCTCCCCTTCAAAAAATCATAACTCTTTTATATTTTCATCCACAGACTAGTATGAGGGCTTGTTTTTTGCGCGACCAGTTGTCCGTTGTAATGCCATCACTCGATTTACCATTCAATGTATGGCGCAACCAAAAAAATACTATTTGTGTGGGGAAATTAAAAAGAAAACAGAAATTTTGCAAATTTTGGAAGGTTTTGTTTTCACGCCGTACAATTTATGGTAAAAATGACATGTTCTTTATTCTTTGGGTCAATACGTTTAAAATGATACCCATGATTATCCACTTTTCTATTACTGTTGCGGTTAAAAAAAATCACAAACTTTTTAACCAAATTAGTACGTTTAAAATCCCCCTATTTTGAAGACCTATAACTTTTTCATTTTTCCGTATAAGCGGCGGTATGAGGGCTCATTTTTGGTGCCGTGATCTGTACTTTTTATTAATACCATATTTGCTTACACAAAACTTTTATTACATTTTTTATTAATTTTTTGGGGAATAAAATGTTCACGCCATTCACCGTACGGGATCATTTACATTTTATTTTAATAGTACGGATATTTACACACGCGGCAATACCAAATATGTATATAAAATATTTTTTTTTTACACTTTTTGGGGGTAAAATAGGGAAAATGGGACAATTTATGTTTTTATTGGGGGAGGGGGTTTTTCACATTTTTTTTACTTTATTTTTTTACTTTTATTTTAACACTCTTATAGTCCCCATAGGGGACTATTTATAGCAGCCATTCGATTGCTTATCCTGTTCAGTGCTATGTATAGGACATAGCACTGATCAGGATTATCGGTCATCTTCTGCTCTGGTCTGCGGGAAGGCAGATCAGAGCAGAAGACTCCCGGAAGGCAGCGGAGGCAGGTGAGGGGACCTCCGTCTGTCGTGCAGGATGATCGGATCGCCGCTGCGGGCGATCCGATCATCCTGTTAAGTGATCGCGATGCTGCTGATGCCGTGATCTGTATTGATCAAGGCATCTGAGGGGTTAATGGCGGACATCCGCGGGATCGCGGGTGTCCGCCATTACTGGCGGGTCCCTGGCTGCGATCCACAGCCGGGACCTGCCGCGCATGATGCCGGCATCGCTCCGATGCCCGCGGTTATGCTCAGGACGTAAATGTACGTCCTGGTGCGTTAAGTACCCCATCACCAGGACGTACATTTACGTCCTGTGTCGTTAAGGGGTTAAGTAACCCAATATGAATCAATACCATCTAAGTAGCCTGTAAGCCTTTGTCAGCAGGGCCCTCAGTCCTCCTGTTTGAATATTTAAATGGGCACTGTCAGATCCAAAAACTTTTGATATGTTGCATAGCATCCAAAACTAATAGGTTTTGCAATTGCTTTCATTAGAAAAATTTCAGTATTTCATACTGAAAAAGCCAGTCAAACAACTGTCCCCCCCTCCCCCTGCCTGCTTGGACACATACTAGTCCTGCTGTGTCAATGCGTCATCACCTATGTCATGGACACACTTCCTTGATTGACAGCTGTGAGCGCAGGGCTCACACCTGGAGAAAAAGTCCTCCCACTGTCAGCTTGTGTCCCGCTACTGTCAGTGAGGACAAGCTGGGAGTTGTAGTTTTGCTAATGCTAAGGGAGATGTGAGCAGACAGCATACTGAGGGAGGGGGCGTGGACATGCACTGTGAGGCCACGCCCCCTCCATTTGAGAGGAATTCAGACTAGTGAGCTAAATTAAAAGTGTAATAAAAAAATAAATAAAGGTGCTAGACACATAAAAATTACTGTCACGATTCGGCTTCCAGGTAGTGGATCCTCTGTGTCAGCGAGGGATTGGCGTGGACCGTGCTAGTGGACCGGTTCTAAGAGGCTACTGGTTTTCACCAGAGCCCGCCGCAAAGCGGGATGGTCTTGCTGCGGCAGTAGCAACCAGGTCGTATCCACTAGCAACGGCTCAACCTCACTGACTGCTGAGAAGGCGTGGGACAGAAGGACTAGGCAGAGGCAAGGTCAGACGTAGCAGAAGGTCGGGGGCAGGCGGCAAGGTTCGTAGTCAGGATGGATAGCAGAAGTTCAGGTACACAGGCTTTGGACACACTAAACGCTTTCACTGGCACAAGGCAACAAGATCCGGCAAGGGAGTGCATGGGAGGAGATCAGATATAGCCAGGGAGCAGGTGGAAGCCAATTAAGCTAATTGGGCCAGGCACCAATCATTGGTGCACTGGCCCTTTAAGTCTCAGAGAGCTGGCGCGCGCGCGCCCTAGAGAGCGGAGCCGCGCGCGCCAGCACATGACAGCAGGGGACCGGGACGGGTAAGTGACCTGGGATGCGATTCGCGAGCGGGCGCGTCCCGCTGTGCGAATCGCATCCCCAACGGCCATGACAGTGCAGCGCTCCCGGTCAGCGGGACTGACCGGGGCGCTGCAGGGAGAAAGACGCCGTGAGCGCTCCGGGGAGGAGCGGGGACCCGGAGCGCTAGGCGTAACAATTACATGGTCAGGATTAGGTACTGAGTGATATATAAAAAAAAAATATTTTTTGTTGGATCCGACGAGTACACTTTAATGTCTGATACTTGTCTTTATCTGTACTCACGACTTTGTAAAATGCTACGGAATCAGTTTAAATATAAATTATAACAATAATCATAATTTTTATTAGTGATAATAAGAATAAGAATAATTAGAGATTTTTCCTGCAAACCAGCAGCAAGAAGCAGAATAAATCGGTATCAAATACTGTCCAGAGAATAAGAAATTTGCTATGGGGATTTGCTCTCTGCTCTGGACAGTTCCTGACATAGACAGAGGGGGGTATCAGTGAGCACGGTGTCTGACTGGAAAGACTACATGATTTCCTTCAGGGCATACAGCAGCTGATAAGTACTAGAAGGCTTGTGTTTTTTAAATTGAAGTATTTTACAAACATATAAAGCTTTCCAGCAGCATTTGATTGGAAGAAAAAAAAAAAAAAAAGATTTTTCTCCAGAATACCCCTTTAAAAGAAAGTACTGACACATTATTGCCACCAGTATCCAGTATCAGAAGCACTATAATATGAATTCACTCACAACTGTAGTCAGGGTCTCTTCCGTCACCACCTTTAAAGTATCGACCACTGAAATATAACCAAGTCTTCTAGCAATGGCGAGAGCAGTGTTACCATTCTAAAAAAAAGGGACAACAATGGGTTGTGTTAGTGTTAAAGATTAGACACAGGCAGCCTGAATATGGCTGTAATTAATTTTACATCAATGTTTCCCAACCAGGGTGCCTATAGCTGTTGCAAAACTACAACTTCCAGCATGCCCGGACAGCCTTCGGCTGTCCGGGCATGCTGGGAGTTGTAGTTTTGCATAGCTGGAGACTCCTTGGTTGGGAAACACTGTTCTACATCCTTGCACCAACATCAGATGTCTCCAAATCATCTCTCTGCTTTACAACTTTCCATGTGAAGTGTCTGCACAGATGACTATTTCCTGGCACTCATCCATACATGAAATCAGCATTGAGAGACAACATCCTGCATATAATAATCATAGAACGTGTACAAAGTTGTACTAATGAAGCAGTCACATGCTGGATCCATGCCGTCATAAAGACACGCAGACAAACCATGACTTCTTATGAAACCTACGTTTAATAAGGTTTAGGCTAGGGCTGCACAGTATCAGGTTGCCGGGTTGCGCTGCTAGAATTAATGGTAAAGATTGTGGTCACATTTGCACATTTGGTGTAGGGAGTCACACACAGCACATATGGAGAGTATTTGAAGCTGCAAGAAATCTGCCAGGCAGCAGGAAATATGCTGCATATGCGCTAGGAGCAGACACACAGGGCTTTCCCCGCTCCAGCCCTGTGTGTGCGATAAGGTTTGGTGACGGCACGCGCGTCACAGTTTTGTTGGTGCACTCAGCCCGCCTCTGAACCGCACTGCACACACAGGGCTGGGGAGGGAATATCCCTGTGTGTGTCTGCTCCTAGCACATACGCAGCATATTTCGTACTGTCCGGCAGATTTCTCACAGCGCCAAATACGTTGCGTACGCACTGTGTGTGACCCTACCTTTAGGCTGTGTTTTCACTTGGCAGTTCTTGTTTTTGGAAAACTGTTACTGACAGAAGTGTATTTAAAAGGAAAGGGAAATATAAAAGAAGGACTCCTTCCTTACGGATCCACTTCTGACTTTGGTTCAAAAACTGCAGCTGTATTCCAAATCAAACTGCAAAGTGGAAACACAGATTAATCCAGCAGGTTTGAATGTCTGCGGATTGTCATATCCTGGTCACAGTAATTTGTGGGTCTCAGTGGGACCTCATCCAGTATCATTAGTTACAATGTAGCTGTGGAACAATGTAATGTTATGTCATGTGGCCACAAGTCCAAGTTAAAAGGGTTGTGTGCTGCCCTGCAGTTCGGAGCTCCGCTCACAGCATCCAGAAGTTCATTATTCCGAACGCTGTGTGCGGGCTTCCGTGTTCGCAGCCGCCCCCTTCGTGACGTCTCGCCCGCCCCCTCGTGACGTCACGCCCGCCCCCTCTACCAAAGTCTATGGGAAGGGGCTGTGACAGAGGTCGCGCCCCCTTCCCATAGACTTTCGTTGAGGGGGCGGGCGAGACGTCACGAAGGGGCCGGGCGTGACGTCACGCACGGCGGCTGCGAACACGGAAGCCCACACACAGCGTTCGGAGTAATGAACTTCCAGACGCTGTGAACGGAGCTCCGAACTGCGCACAACCCCTTTAACGGGTACCCCAAGCCTTATGTTACTTTGAGACACACATTTAATTCTGTACATATTATTTCTTATAATATATTTTACCATATTCTGTCCAATGAATAAATAAATAAATTAATGAATAAATATAATACAGATCAACCACTTTCAGTACCCTAAAAAGGCTTTCTTGTTATCCACGTGAAACTGTTTTATATGTCTAATGTTTGTCAAATAAAATCCAGGCTTAAAAGTATGAAACTGGGACAAGTTTTGGTATATTGTGATATGCACTTCTGAATAAACACCAATTTAACATTTCTGGCGCTATGTCAGATTGTTCTAGCATTGTCCTGTAGCTGACTTAACAGAAAGGAACAGCGCAATGAGCATTTATGGGAAGAGGAGACATCCAGGGAAGAATACAGAGAAAGTAAAAGTAAAGCAGTTGTACTACATGACAACCTTCAAGGGAATCTGTCAGCTGTATATGCTGCAGACACCATTGGATAGCTGTTAGGGTATTAAAGCAAACTCTGTCTTTACGGGAGCTGATGGGGTTACCAAACATAATACATTTCCTTTTTATTTCTCTGCCAAGTGTCAAGGAGGCGGTGTCAAACTGCTCAAGTGCCAAAGCCTGGCACTCCTCCTTGCTCACCGTCATCTTCCAGCCCCTACTTGACTAACATGTACATGCAGGGCTCTGTACATCAGTCTACAAGGGGCTGGGAGAAGAAGGTGAGCGACATTTGGGTGACACGCCTCCTTGACAATTGGCTGAAAAATAGAAAGGAAATTCTGATGACCACCATCACTTTCGGGAGAGGTACATTAGTTTTTATACCCTAACAGTTATCCATTGGGGTCTGCAGCACTCAGTAGCAAATAAATCTGAGAGATTACCTTTTAGGACAACTTAAATGGGAACTGACATATGATAAATCAGGTAAAATAAATAAGATTTGTAATTGTATTTCAATATACAAAATATATATATTTTTATGCCACATTCATGGCCTTATAAATCTGGCCACTAGGGGGCTTCATTCTGGTCCAGACCACATTCCGTCTGCTGAAAAGCACAGACTTTGGTCTCCTGCTGGACTGGCAGGAGACCAAACTCAGGTTGTACAGTCTGGCCATAGGCAGTGAACAGCACTCGCTCTCCCTGTTTCATACACAGGCAGAGAGCGAGTGCTATTCACTGCCTATGGCCAGACCGCATGTCCTGAGTTTAATCTCCTGCCAGTCAAGCAGGAGACCAAATTATGGGCTTTTGAGCAGATGGAATGCAGTCTGGACCAGAAGGGAGACCCCTAGTGGCCAGATTTATAAGGCCATGAAAGTGACATAAAAATACTTTTATTTACAGGGAGTAAATTACAGATCTTATTATTTTACTTGCTGCATCATATGAAAAAACATAATTTTAATGATAGTGCCCATATAAGTACTGTATTTGAGAAGGCATGACAATTTGATGACTCCACACTCAGGATAGGCCATCAATTCCAGTTGGGGTGTCGACACCGGGCACCCCTGTTTCCCAGAGCTTTGGCACTAGCATATGGAATAGAGCCAGAAGCAGACAGCTCCATACGTTGTGTAATGTCCAAGTAGTGTTACGTCAGCGGAAGCAGTAAAAGCATGGTCATTACACAACGCATGGAGCTGTCTGCTTCTGACTCGTTCACTGTAAATGTTGGTGCCAAGGCTCTGCCAAACAACTGATTGGTGAGTCGCCAGGGGTCAGCACCTCACTGGTCTGGTATTGATGACTTATCCTGAAGATAGGTCAACAATATATTTTCCAGGAAAACTCTTAAAGTTTAATGAATTTATCAGTAGGCTTTGAGTTCCCCAGACTGATAACTGTAGGCAGTCAGAATTTTTTTTTTTTTTTTTTTGGTTATATTTATGAAAAGGATTTGGAGCTCTGGATAGGAAAAAGGATATATAAAGAAATTAAACAACATTAAATGTTGCATCTACTTAGGTATAAAAAAAAACACAAAATGGTGTTCAAAGGTAGGCATTTGTTTTACCCGATATAACATGGAAAACAAGAAAAAACTAAACAAAATAAGTAATGTGTATAATGTGTAAAAAGCTACTTATGTGGATTGTAAAAGATTCCACTTACCACAGTGACTTCATTGGGGGAGGCACCATGCTGAAGCAATACGTTGATGATATGGGTATGTCCCTGCTGAGCAGCCTGATGTAAAGGAGTGTATCCGTTCTGGTGAAAGAACATAACATGAATCATCTAAAAAGGAAAAATACTCCAAAAGAAAGGAATGCAAACAGAACAGAGGGGGTAATGTGTAAAGATCATAATCTTCATAGGATGAGGTCGAATGTTATAAATATTACGGATGTAATAAATGTGAGTGATGTTATAAGATACAGTAAGTATCTCAAATGCTACGCAATATTATAAAATAGGTTCTTAAAGGGAATGTATCACTTAACTGTTGATAACAGGGAGATACTGAAACACTTAGGCCCGGATTTATCAAACTGTGTGAGAGAAAAAATAGACTGATTTTCCCACAGCAACCAATCACAACTCAGCTAAGGAGCTCTGGTAAAGTGAAAGCTGAGCTGTGATTGGTCGCTGTGGGGAAATCACTCTATTTTTTCTCTCACACAGTTTGATAAATCTGGGACATTCTTTTTTTCTAATCTGTTTCTATAATTTTTTTTTTTTTACTGTAATGCTTTTTATTTATTTTATCATGTACATTATTGTGGGGGCAGCCATCTTGCCTTAACTGTGTTTAACAGCATTTAGAGATATGTTTTATAGCAAGCCCCAAATGACAATAGACTGAAGTTGTGCTTGACATCAATGGCAAAGATGTCTGTGTGTGTGTTCAGTGACCTTTTTTTGCAAAAGGACATTCTAGATTGAGGGGGAGGCTGATCTGTGAGCAATAGCTATTGCCTGTACCTCTGTTATCTATATACCCGGGGTCACCTTTCACTGTACTCCTGTCTGTGATGATAAGGAGGAAGCTGCTTGGAAATTCGGGAGGCAGGAAATGAATTAGTGCGACCGAATACACATCCTAAACTAAAGCCTAATCCGCAGCATAGAAGGTAAAAATCTTCGGTAGAAATCTGAAGGTATGCTTTTAATTTCTGCCATGGATTGTGCTTTGACATTCCGAACAGAAAAGTCCAGTGTGTGAACATATTCTTAGACAAAGCCTTGTAAACTCTGCAGTCCGGGGCTTCTTCTCCACAAAGTACTTTACTGTATTAAATATAGAACCCACCTTGGTTTTGGCATTGACTTTGGCACCATGCTGCAGCAGGAAGTTCACCATTTTAATGTTCCCATAGTGGCTGGCTACATGAAGAGGAGTGTATAACATCTGTAGAAAATCATTACAGAAAAGATCAGGGATTATTCGAACCTCCATTCATATCTGCATTCTGGATTATATTTCTTCTTGGTTTTCCTTTTCCATGTGTTCCTTGGGCATATATACTTTGTTTTTAACACTATTGTATTTCTTACCCCCTCCCACCATTGTACTCTTTTCTGTAATGTTGTGTGGTAGTTATTAGGAAAAGACAAATATAAGGCTGTTTAATTATTAACCATGTAAACTTATACCCATTGTCTTCCGACAAATCAATAGTATACCATTCATGGTAACAGGGACTTTATCTACTACTGAAACTGCTGTTTGTACAAGTGAGAGCTGTATTAGATGGGTGAATATTGGCCAAACTGATAATAATAATTACTTTGTGTAATAGCCCCAGAATTATGCGTGATTGAAAATCATTGTTTGACAGAAGCATCAATCTCCCAGTCAAAGTGAATGGCTACCAAAGTGATCCAGCGATGGTACGGGCAGTATATCACTACCAATTATTGGTCCACTAAAGGACTCTTTAAACGAGTGGCCGTCGACTTGTACATTGGCGACTGGTGCTGTATCAGGCAATGACCTGCTGGTCTAATACAGCTCTAACGCTAGGTGAACTCTGTATTTGTGCACTACATTTAGTCTACATGCAAAGAAATACTCCCTATGTATATGTTTAACGCAACCATACGTCACTATAGACCTGAAAAAGGGCAAAAAAGTGTCCCTTTACCCTCTGTCAGGCAGGTATATGTTAGCATACTTTCTAAAAACTGTATAGGGCAGCACAGCAGATGGTGCTTTTCTATACAGAGGACCACCAGGTATAAAACATATGCCACCAGGTATGACATCCATTGCAGGCCTACTTCAGATGTATTTATCATTAACGTATACCTGTGATGCATCCAAGGCAAGGTATACACAGCCTAATGTTGTTAATCCATATAATGCATCTTGTTACACCTTGATTTAATAATGCATGGATTGGTAATTACCCTTGTCAAGGCAATAAGTTAGGGTAAGTATTGACTAGGAAGCCTTGACATGGTTAGTGGTCAAGCCCCAGGGGGTTTGGAACACCAGATTTTTACAGTATCTGCAATATCTAGACATGAATAACTGACATGTTGTAAGATGTTGATCATTGTCTTCACTGTATAAAGTATAACCGGAAGGTAAAAATAGCAACACATCCATGTTGTTCAACCCATTTTCCTGCAAAGTTGATCAAGAAGAAGGCAAAAACCCTCATGAGGCAAAAGCCAATTCTTCCCCACCCATAACTATTAACAATGAGACCAGGTGCTCTCCTTTACTTTAAAGGTCATCATGTAACTAGGCAGTGGCAACAATGAAAGAAGATATTTACATGAATATTTAGCATTTTCCATGAACATTTTTGTTAATATTCATCACAATTATATGAATATATTCAAACAACAACAAGCTAACCTTTTTCTGGAAAATTAGTTGCTTTACATTTCCATGATGCAAAGGATATTATAGCCTACTTTACATGAAAACTAAAACTAAACAATATTTTATGGAACTGTCATTATATTGAAATGTTCCCTTCCCACAGAAACTTCTTATAAACAAGGTCAGACATATATAATCTTTTCTAGTATACAGAACACAAATCATAGATACTTTAAGCAAATACCTTAGTTGTAGAGTCGGTGACTGTTCCATTGTTGAGGAGAACTTGGGCAACACCGACTCTATCCTCCTGAGCTGCCAAGTGTATCGGTGTCAGTCCACTCTATAAATCATCCAAAATATCAGATTTTAGTATGTAGTTTTGCAGTGAGAGGGTGTGGCATTTGATCACTGTACTTGGTCATCTAATTAGACTGATGGTAATGGAGTTTAGCCCGGTAAATTAATTAGACTCATAAGTGTATCGAGGTCAGTTCACATTTTGTGAAGTTTTGATGCATTTTACTATTTAAAGTGCATTTTATATAGATATCTTTTAAGACTTCAAAAGACTGACCAGGGTTACAATCTTTCAGTAAGGAACTTTCTGTTGAGAATATCTTACTTCCCAAGCTCAAAAGTAAAAAAAATCCAAATGTCTTTCCTATAGTAGTACAGTCAGGTGTGTCAGTGTTTTTTTGGGTGACATAAACTGGAGGTCTAAATAAAAATTGAGGCTAGGGCTACATAGAAATCGCAATGTCGTAATGCAACTGATGACTCTTTATATGGTCCTGTTGCAACCAGTAACATGATGTGACTGTAATACAACAGTAACCCAAAATCACAGGTCGCAAGTTGCACCCAACATTGCCAACACTGACCTCAATGTAAATTGCAAAAAAAACAAAGTCACACAACAGCAGAGTTTCAGACAATTTTTACATTTGATGCAAAGTGCTGTTACCCTAGCCTTGGGGCTAAAATATGCTACAAAATATGTAAGCGCATATAAAAAATCATACATCAGAGAATATACAATATATATATATATATATATATATATATATATAAACATATATATATATATATATATATATATATATATAAAGTCCGTTAGCACTCGGGGGTCTTTCTGGGTAAGGAATATGCAAAGCAGCTAATCACACCACCTTCTCAGGTAGCATGCCCTAAGATCAGCTCTGGCTCCAGTTACAAAGTCTCAGAAACTGATTGCCATAAATCAGTTTCTGAGACTTCGTAAGTGGAGCCAGAGCTGATCTTAGAGCATGCTACCTGAGAAGGTGGTGTGATGAGCTGCTTTGCATATTCCTTACCCAGAAAGCCAGCGGAGTGCTAATGGACTTTTTGAATCTCCGTTCTTCCATGGAAGCAGTGCTCCTCCCTAAGGGTGCGTTCACACGCTAGTAACTAGCAATGGGTTTCCCGCTGCGGGAAACCCACTGAGAGTTACGCTACCACTCACTTGAATGGGTCCGCAGACAGTCCGCAAATCTGACACTATTGTGGACTGTCTGTGGACCCATTTAAATCAATGGTAGCGTAACTCGCAGCGGGATTCCCACAGCGGGAAACCCGCTGCTAGTAATAGCGTGTGAATGCACCCTTAAGAGAATCCTTGCCCCTTTTAGCTAGTCACAGGCCTCTTCCCACAGCCAAGCCAGAACACCCTGCTCTGTACAGACGGGGGGGGGGCAAGCACTGTCTGCAGATGGGTCTTCTTCCCTTCTGTGGAGAATTCTGGCTTGGCATAAATCCCAACCAGTTTCTGAGACTTTGTAACTGGAGCCAGAGCGGATGTTAGGGCACGCTACCCGAGAAGGTGGTGTGATGAGTTACTTTGCATATATATATATATATATATATATATATATATATATATATATATATTTCCGATAATATTTCAACAATATATATATGAAAATATAAATTCAGCATTGCCTGAAGTTACTGTAGTTCTCTACAACTGAAACAAATGCTATCTGGCACTTTTTAAGCAGTGGCAGCCATTTCAGCATCATTACCATTCTCTGACAGGAAAACATATGTAAGGCCCCTTTCACACTGCCGGTATGACCCGTCAAATACGGCCGGCAAACTCCCTTTTTTATGTTTCTTGCAGTTTGATGGCAGTAATTTTGATGGGTCATAACGGCCAATAACTCATTTTAGAGATGGATGCAGAGGATAGGTGAAACACCAACCTTTTATGTTCAATAATTATCCAACGCTGTGAAACATTGAGTCAGAACTGGATACAATTTTCTTAGTATACCTTTTATGATTCTGTTTTTTATTCTATCTATTTATATTGATAGTATTATTTGTTACCTTTCTATGTTGTAAATTTGAAAACCCAATAAAAATATTTGAAATATATAACAGCCAATAACAAGTCCCGATGGACCCCATTATAGTCAATGGGGTCCATCGGGTGCCGTTATTTTTGGAGAGAAAATCCGGAGAAAAAGACGGTGCAAGCACTATTTTTTCTCCTGCTTTTGTCGATACTAAAATAACTGGCTTCACATTGCCAGAGACAACCGGTAGTGTGAATGTAGCCTTAGGGTACGTTCTCACGGGCGGATTTTCACAGCGTATTTAGCTGCGGATCCGCTGGTGAAGGCCCCGCTGTATGCTGGCTTTATATGTGCCTGCTGGTAGCGGCAATAGGCCGCTACGAGCAGACACAGTGCAGCGATGTGCGTAGCTTACTCGCACATCGTGGCCGCTCTCCCTGCACTAAGCTAGGCAGAGAGCTCCCACCCTGTTTCCCTGAAAATAAACCCTACCCCGAAAGTAAGCCCTAGCAGGATTATCAGGGTGGGCTGCAATATAAGCCCTACCCCAAAAATAAGACCTAGGCCAGGGGCAATCAACTGGCAGACCGCGGTCCAGATAATGCCTGCAGACTTCCCAACGCCCCCCCCCCCACCCTTTGGCTGGTCCCACGGCAAGTTACCGTAATTGACGCTGTCGCTTTAATACGTCCGCTCGTATGCACGGCCGACGTCATGGACGTGTCCCTGCCCCCAGCTGCTAAGCAACAGAGAGCTGCAGCTTCCGTACAGTACAAGTTGCGGATGCTACCGTATGAAGGTAGGGAAGTGCTGGTCTCCGCCAAAATGTGTACCATAGTTTATTATGGCAGAGGGGTGAGGGGCACTGTAGGAGTGTGGAGGATGATGGGGGAAGGGGTGGATGGGGGGCTGTAGCAGTGTGGAGGATGGGGGGCTGTAGGAGTGTGGAGGATGGGGGGGCTGCAGGAATGTGGAGGATGGGGGGCTGCGGGAGTGTGGAGATGGGGGGCTGTGGGAGGATGGGGGTACATACCGTAAATAAATAAATCCTACCCTGAAAATAAGCCCTAGTGTGTTTTTTGGGACTAAAATTAATATAAGACCCGGTCTTATTTTCGGAGAAACACGGTAGTATACTGTGAGTCGCACATCGCAGTGTATCTGCTGGTAGCAGCGTATTGCCGCTATGAGCAGGCACATGTAAAGCCAGCATAGAGCGGGCCTTCACCAGCGGATTTACGCTGAAAATCCGCGCATGTGAACGTACCCTTACATTTTATACTACATAGAGTTTATGAAGTGCTGCCAGACAACATGTATCCAAAATACCTGCACATAGATTATAATATTTTTCTAATATAAATGAGTATAAAGCAGCTTGAAATAGATTTAAATGAAAAACTATAGACTTAGCATGCTTAGGGGCATGGAAAGAAAAAAAAATGTAAATGTTTTGTCTGAGAAGACTTTCTTATACAGGGTTTGGAAAAGCACCAAGAACATAACATCTAGCAATGGAGAGGTTTAAGAGGTATTAATACCTGTTTAATCTGGATCATGACAATTGTGCCATGATCTTCCCCACTTAGTATATAGATGCTCTCCATTGCATGTGTTCCACAATCCTACAGTAGGACTATATTTGCTGATATAGCACAGGGGTCTCCAAACTGCAGACCTCCAGCTGTAGCAAAACTATTTTAGAGAGAACTGATATAGTGTATTAGGTGGGTGATGATGCTACTAGTCAGCTTTACTTGCTGCTGTATTGGAAAGAAATATGCTTGCATTATAGGGAAGCTTTTGTCATGCAGGGGTTTTTCCTGTCTAGGTTAAAATCTGGATATTTCTATTTTAAACTTGCAAAACACTAAGTTGGATTTTATATTGGCAGCTCTGCTATTCTGAGCTTAAGATGATGTCATGCTTTAAGTGTCACAATTGTTGCCTAAAGCGCAGGAGGATATTATTTGCCCAAGGTCTGAAGAAAGAAGCCAAACCAGAATTCTTACGGAAGGATTTCACAGGGTAATTGGAAGGTCTCCCTGCTCTTGCCGGTATTGTAGGTATTGTATTAATTAATTATAATAAACTTTTATCCAAAGCGTCGGATTCCAATATTCTTCTCACTGTGTTGATCGTAAACGCGTATAAACGTGCAACCAGCTCGCTAGTGAAGGAAGGTGATTGTGTCGCTGTGGATATTCCTGTTATGAGAACTGGACACACGGACCGAGTTCTGGCAGCAGCAGAAACCAATCTACGCCTGCGAAAGGGACCGAAAAATCATGCAACAGAAGTGGAACCGGGAACGGAGTAAACCTTCCGATCGGAAATGGTACATCCTGTAACACCGTGAGCGCGGCCTGGAGTGCAGTCCTGAAACCAGAATTCTTGGCCTCTCTGAAGACTTAAAGGAGTATTCTGGTGAAAAACATTATTTTTTTTTTTTTCATATCAACTGGCTCCAGAAAGTTAAACAGATTTGTCAATTACTTCTATTATAAAATCTTAGTCCTTCTAGTACTTATCAGCTACTGAATTTGAGTTGCTATTCTCTGTCTGACCACAGTGCTCTCTGCTGACACCATTGTCTGTCTCAGGAACTCTCCAGAGCAGGAGAGGTTTGCTATGGGGATTTGCTCCTACTCTGAGTAGGAGCAAATCCCCATAGCAAACCTCTCCTGCTCTGGACAGTTCCTGAGACAGACAGAGGTGTCAGCAGAGAGCACTGTGGTCAGACAGAAAATAACAACTCAAATTCAGTAGCTGATAAGTACTGGTAAGATTTAGATTTTTAATATAAGTAATTTACAAATCTGTTTAACTTTCTGGAGCAAGTTGATATGAAAAAAATGTTTTTTCACCGGAATACCCCTTTAAGTCTTCAGAGATTTCTTCACCACCTTCAGCCTCATTTGATAGCATTTCAGAATACCTTCCCACTAAATACAGTAAATAAATATCATCTTCTCTATTAAAGAATATTTTAGCTGTATCTTTAATACCTTGTTGCTAACATTGACGTTAGCATTTCTGGTGAGAAGCAAAGACACCATGTCCACGTGGCCCTCCTGAGCAGCTAGATGGACAGGGGCTATTCCTTGCTTGGTAATAGCGTTGGCATCAGCACCATATTCCAGTAGGGTGGTAGCTATGTCCATCTGGTTTTTCTTTGCAGCAATGTGTAGAGGAGTGTAACCATTCTACAGGGAAACAAACAATGAGTGGTGTTCATTTTGACTGTAGAGCTGAACATTAGTTAGCTAGACTATACGCATCCCAGCAGAATATTATAACATGTAACACACAACAGATTGCCCACCGCTGTTCAACATCTGCAGTACCAGCTGGCATGCCCCTGCTTTTATCCATTATCACATCAGATAAAAATACACAAATACTGATCTATAAGAACATGCTCTGTTCACATTATGGCTTGTGTTTATAACGGCCATGAAAGCCCTACAGCAGCGGTCTTCAACCTGCGGACCTCCAGATGTTGCAAAACTACAACTCCCAGCATGCCCGGACAGCCAACGGCTGTCCGGGCATGCCGGGAGTTGTAGTTTTCCAACATCTGGAGGTCCGCAGGTTGAAGACCACTGCCCTACAGGATAATTTTAAAAGGGGTACTCAGGTGGAATTTTTTTTTTTCAAAAAACAGATTTGTAAATTACTTCTATTTAAAAATCTTAATCCTTCCAGTACTTATCAGCTGCTCTATACTACAGAGAAAGTTGTATTTCCTTCTGGAGTTCTTTTAAAGGGGTATTCCAGGCAAAAACGTTTTTTTCATATATCAACTGGCTCCGGAAAGTTAAACAGATTTGTAAATTACTTCTATTAAAAAATCTTAATCCTTTCAATAGTTATTAGCTTCGGAAGTTGAGTTGCTGTTTTCTGTCTAACTGCTTTCTGATGACTCACATCCCGGGAGCTGTCCAGCTCCTATGGGGATATTCTCCCATCATGCAAGGGATATTCTCCCATCATGCACAGCTCCCGGGACGTGACATCATCATTGAGCAGTTAGACAGAAAACTTCAGAAGCTAATAACTATTGGAAGGATTAAGATTTTTTAATAGAAGTAATTTACAAATCTGTTTAACTTTCCGGAGCCAGTTGATATATATATAAAAAAGTTTTTGCCTGGAATACCCCTTTAAGTCTGACCACAGTGCTCTCTGCTGACACCTCTGTTTGTATCAGGAACTGTCCAAAGCAGCAGAGGTTTGTTATGGGGAGCACTGTGGTCAGACTGGAAAGAACTCCAGAAGGAAATACACCTTCCTCTGTAGTATACAGCAACTGATAAGTACTGGAAGGAATAAGATATTAAAATAGAAGTAATTTACAAATCTGTTGCACCAGTTCATTTGAAAAAAAAATAATTGTTTTACACTGGAGTACCTCTTTAAGGGTGTATTTACATGTACAGTATCCCATGCATATTTGATGCACAGGATATGAAGCTGCAAATGTAATTCTGTGTTTAGTCATTTAGTTTACATTAAAATCTGCAGCATAAAATCCACAACTTCAAATAGTGCACATCAAATATGTGCAGGGTACTTTATGTGTGAATACACCCTAAATTGGATCCTACTTATATTAGGGTTCTGTTATTTTTATGCTAAATACAATGCCACAAGCTACAATATTTTGGCAATTTTAAATACCCAACCTAATAATAACGATGTATACAAATAGTATAATGGTGGTTGATTATTATTATAATTTTTTTAATTTTTTTTTTACAATAGGTAATTTGTAATCCAACAAAAATTTCTTTGCAGTCTCAATATATAAGAAATGGCCTTGTGTTGTATATAGTGCCTTTTCTATCTCTTAGTATATCTGTTTTTATGTGAGTGATAACCAATACGGTTATGGTTTTACCATTTTCAAATTAAGGTGACGCAGATCATTTTTATTTAGGCTTTTTGTAGCAAATCCAGAATGAGTCCACATCGGCATGTGTTACATGTGGATTCTGTAGTGGATTTGGCTGCGGAAATACCACTGATTCCAAGCAATGTGTGAAAATCTCCTGGTTTACTGCACAAGTATGAGCTTATTACAGAATAGAAAATCCTCAGGGTACTCTCCTTTTTCACTTGCATTGTCTTGCATTGTACTATACAGATATTTGCTGTGCATCTGCAATGTGAAAAATGTCATAACTGAACCCATACAAGCTGTTTTAAAGCAACAAGACTACAAGGCCACAACTATCAACGGAAGCTATAAATAAGGCCAGTTTTTTTTTTTTTTTTTTTTTTTTTTTTTTTTAAGGGGTTATCCAGGAATAGAAAAACAGAGCTAATTTCTTTAATGTCTTCAAAAAAATAGCACCACCTCTGTCCTCAGGTTGTGTGTGATATTATATCTTGGCTCCATTCACTTCAATGGAACTGAGCTGCAATACCTCACACATCCTGAGGAAGGTGTGGTGCTGTTTATTGCAGAAATCAGCTCTGTTTCTCTCATCCTAAAAATCCCTTTTAGCAGAAAATAATCTGCTTTTTCTAAAATAACACCATTACACTTGTAGGTGGGCTATATTTGCTTGTGCAGTTTATCCCCATTTACTTGAATAGGCATGAGCTCCCATACTGCTTTAGGACAAGGGTGGAATGATTTTTGGAAATATAGCAGACAAATTTTTTTACCACGAAAAAACTTCTTTAACTTTAGAAGACGGTGGTCATAAAGTGTTAAAATTAAAGTACAAGTCTCCTGTCCTTCTGCCTGTACCCAATACATATCTGCACTCTATATATAACACTTTGTTATCATGCTGTCTATTTACTCCTTCCATTTAAAGGTCAGCATGGACACTCTCTTCCCTTGAGCAGATATCAGATTTGCATGCTACAGCCCACAGACCATGTTTTACAGATGTCTAATGCCAAATGGATTCCTGTTTTATTAGTCACCACCTACTGTCCATAAGGGTATGATGGCTTAATTGGATGTCTTAGTATAATGACACATTGCGTTGCTCACAAAGAGTCCGTTTACTGGTACAGAATCCTAAAACTGGGAACTAGGATGGGAAAGTCCATCTATATCAGGTATATAAATAGCTTTACACATAGAGCAATACACATAATACACTTCCTTCAATGTGCTTTATGAGAGTAGATAATAAGGGGTCTTCTTTATGGCAGAAACAGCACCAGTCTTGTTTGCTATTGCAGCTCAGTGCTATTCATCTGAATGGGGCTTAGGTAACATAGCCCTTAGCTAAGACAAGCACTGTTTCTGTGAAAAAATAATTTTTTTTGCCTGATATCAAAAATTGTTTTTGGAGTATATGAGGTTACCTTCCAAATATGACAATGGGTTGCTTTAGGCTAGTGGTCTGGACTAAGCAGAACTACATTTTCTTCAACGACAGTCATTTTAAAGGACCAACACAGAACTATTGAGTAACATGAATATATCCTAGTAAAAACTCTTTAGGGTTCCCACGGGTGAATTACCCACGAGTTTCCTGCTGCAGGGATGAGCTACAGCGAGTGTTCTGTGCCTGGTTTTCCGAACGCTGTGTTAGATAATTCTGAACGTTGTTTGAGCGCTGCTGGGTCGGCCAAGCCCCCCACCCCCCAATGATGTCAGGCCACGTTCCCTCAATGCAAGTCTATGGGAGGGGGCATGACGCCCCCTCCCATAGACTTGCATTGAGGGGGCATAGCCTGATGTCACGAGGGGGCGTGGCCGACCTCCGCAGCATGCGCCCAGCGTACGGAACTAAATGTTCCAAACGCAGCTGGAATACTGGCCAGTGGAGAATCCCTTTAAGTGCATGCAGCAGCTTCCCATTGTCTTTATTAGGATTCTGCTCCACTGTGCACACTGCTGAATTTTGCAGAAGAAATTAAAATTCTGGACTCCACCAAATGAATGAACATGTTCATTCTTTCGATCAGCATTCCGCTTGGACTCAGGGGGGCAATGGGGCAATTTCCCTAGTCAAATTCGGGACATCCCTGTGTCCCAAAAGATATTTTCGGGACACAAGGATGTCCCGGTTACCTTTCTGCGGCCCCGTGTTATCTTTAAAAATGCCCCATGAGGGAGGTAGCACACCCAGGGATGTCACTGACATCCCTTGCGTGCGCCCAGAGGAACAGAGCAGAGCAGCGAGGACACGCGCATGGTAAGTTTCCTGCGGCATGTCATCTTCGGTACTCCGACTGACCTATAGGCCATAGCAGTAGATCATGACCCCTGACTGGAGGAGCGGTGGTCGGAGCACTGAGGTGGGGCAGTACAAAGACATACAGCCTCCAGCCATACACTGTATATGGCTGAAGGCTGTATGTCTGTGGGGGCTACTGCCTACCTAATGTGGGGGAACTAGAACCTAATGCGGGGGAACTATACTGCCTACCTAATGTGGGGGAACTAGAACCTAATGCGGGGGAACTATACTGCCAACCTAATGTGGGGGAACTATACTGCCAGCCTAATGTGGGGGGAACTATACTGCCTACCTAATGTGGGGGAACTATACTGCCTACCTAATGTGGGGGAACTATACTGCCAACCTAATGTGGGGGTAACTATTCTGCCAGCCTAATGTGGGGGGTAACTATTCTGCCAGCCGAATGTGGGGTGGAACAATATATTGCTGCCGTGTATGATATTAGTAGACCATGGTGCATTGTTACATGTAAAACAGTCATTGTCATTTTGGTAACACAGTTTGATGAATAGTAAAACATTTAACTCATCTGATGACCTTCACAGGAATATTATACTCTATCATGCATATATGATGTAAGGAGGTTTTACCTTTGCAGCTCCGTGAGGTGATGCACCTTTATCCAACAGTAACAACGCCACTTTCTGGTTATCATAATGTGCCGCAACATGCAGTGGAGTTAGTCCGCTCTAAAGACATGCAGAAATAACCAAGATCACACAACATGTCATTGAGGAAATCAGTGATAAGTATACTTCCTATTCTGCCCAATTGGAGGATAATGGAATGTGAGTCATCTCCGTATGTTAGTTGTTAACCATAAAATCATGGAAAATTAATTTTAAATAATCCTATTATACGGATATTATGTAACATAGTTTAGAGGAAGAGTAAGACTCAGTTCGCATCTTGCTGCACCCAGCATAATCCATATTGGCATATGCTTGGTTGCCATACCTTATTGTATAGAAAGTGCACAGAGGAAAAGAAAAAGAAAAATGTAATACAATGGAAAAGGTTTTAATTTTTTTTACAATGGGATATGTCATGGTCTTCTATCGGGAAGTCCTCCCAATGTATGCCTTTAGCATACCCTCAAAATAAAATGTGAACAGAGTCTGAGTCTTTTTAGCATACATGCTACATGAGCATGTGTCCATATGGGTAAAGAGTAGAGGATGGTGTTGGATTATTCATACCATAGTGCAAAGCAATGGCAACAAACATGACTTAAAATGGTTGTTCAGGATTAGAAAAGATAGCTGCTATCTTCCAAAAACAGCATCCTAAGGCTGTGTTCACAAAAAATGTCACAAAATGAATATGTACTTAGTTTAGTATTTTACTGTAGACTGTACTGTAACATCTGATAGAAGTGTTTTTGGCCAATAAAAATTCACACAAAAAAGGCCCCAAAAAAGTAAGTTGTGTGAAACCTGTTTAATGTGAATTCTGGGTATGTTTGACTTGCGTTCTTTATTCAAATATTGGTCAACAATTGCTTTTATTGGGACTATCAGTAAGGATGCTTTTATTCGTACCATTGTGATGCAGTTTTGAAGGCCAGATGTAGGAGTGGGTTAAAAAAAAAAAAGATCAAAGTGTAAAAAATAAAAAAACTGCACAAAATGAATGCTAATAGTTATAGTTACTAGAGCTTGCGGAACCCTGGTTGGGAGACACTGACATAAAAGGAGAGTTAATAACTGCTCCACTGTTCCTCTGCACAAGGTTTGAGTATTTAGAAGCCGTCCATCAGAGGTTGTCTACAGTCAGGTCACATGCTGGTGGTGGTCTATCACTTTTAGAGTAATTCATAAATATACAATTGGTCTTTACTTATGACTTGGTTTGTGCGCAATAATAAAAGGTGAATTTACAATTCCAATAAAGGAGACATGTTCTGCATATCAAAAGTGTGGTCCTTCATTGTCATACTGTCATGTCCAAGGAAGCACATGGCAGCACTGGATGTCCGGCAATCTTTAAACGGGTTCTCCACTGCTCAGCGTTTGGAACAAACTGTTGCGAACGCTGGAGCCGGTGCCGGGAGCTTGTTACAACATAGCCCCCCCCCCCCCCTCATGTTGTCACACCCCGCCCCCTCAATGCAAGTCTATGCATTGAGGGGGTGGGGCATGATGTCATGAGGGGTTGGGGCTATGACATCACAAGCTCCCGGCACCGGCTCCAGCGTTCGCAACAGTTCCAAACGCTGAGCAGCGGAGTACCCCTTTAAGGCTTATAAAATGTCCTTCACTAGTTAAGCTAGGTTCACACTTAAAAAGTTTCGGATAGAAAAAATCCGCTGCTGAGATTCCATAGTGCGCACTATGCAGTGGCCTCTCATTGCCTCCAATAGGATTCTGTTGCACCACTTTTACTAAGTGGAAGTGGAATTCCGGTCAGAAATTCCGTAGTGTGAACTCAGCCTTATTATTGCAGATATTGTCTACACTTGTAATTCTATTGGCTGGTAACTATTTTAATTACTGTGCAACTGACTTAGTCATGTAAACTACCCTTTGCCCTTACTTACCTTTCCAGCTGCATCTGGGGATGCATTTTTCTCCAAAAGCAACTTGGCTACTTCAAGCTTTCCATATTTTGCAGCAACGTGAAGAGGAGTAAATCCTTTCTGTAAATATAGATTTACAAGCAGTCAGACAGGTTTTGCTTCTTCATCCACTGTATCTTCTTTTTTCCATTTAATATTTTCCCGTAGTTTATTTACCTTTATAATGACTGAGTTACAGACAGTTTACTTCTCCAAATAGTGTTCTTTAATACAACATAACATAACCCACTGGAACCCTAACAGTGGCTCATAAACCTGCTGGTAGCATATATGCAGTATTCATAAGACATCATATGAAACAATACACTAATGGTTAAATAAGGTTTAAAGGGGTACTCCGGTGGAAAACTATTTGTATTTAAAACAACTGGTGCCAGAAAGTTACACAGATTTATAAATGACTTCAATTAAAAAATCAGCTGACACCTCTGTCCATGTCAGGAACCTTCCAGAGCTGGAGAGGTTTGCTATAGGGAATTGTTCCTGCTCTGGACAGCTCCTGACATGGACAGAGGTGTCAGCAGAGGGCACTGTGGTCAAACAGAAAAGAACTATACAACTTCATGTGGATCATACAGCAGCTAATAAGTACTGGAATTTTTTTTTTTTTAATAGAAGTCATTTACAAATCTGTTTAGCTTTCTGTCACCAGCTGATTAGAGAGTACCCCTTTAAAAGCCATCAGCCATAACACTATCTAGCAATAGGGAAAACTATACCAATCAATGAATGGGGTGCCTGATTTTAAATCAATAGATACTCATAATTTCCATGTTGCTGGGAAATCATTGGGAATTTTTTTTTTACCATTCACACCAGGTGATTATATCATTGGTGACTTGTAGATCGGATTGAAGGGAATATCTGTATGCATAAATGTGCTATTATGTATCTGGAGGACAGAACAACTGGCTACCTGTTGGTTGACCATTCCAGTTTTTTTTTTAATATCGAGCGACTTGTCTGATATTTATCAATATGGCTATATAGTACATTAAAAGATGTGTGGTTTCTCAGCAACCACGAGAGTTGATTTCTATGAAAATCTATTAAAACTGTACAGCACATTTAAAAAAAAAAAATAAGTATCACATAGTATAAGACGTCCATTAACTTACCTTTGTGACTATTGCATATGTTGCCCCATGATCTAGTAGCACAGAGGCTACATCATCATGCCCTTCTCTGGCAGCCAGGTGAAGTGGAGTGTAACCAGATGTTGTAGAGGCATCTGGGCATGCCCCTTGCTTGAGTAACTGCTGAACTATGTCTGCCTTTCCAAGACGGGCTGCTATGTGCAGAGGTGTTTGGTCATCCTAGGAACAAATACAGACAATGGTTTTTTTTAAACATTTTGGGATATACCTTGGGGGAAAAAAAAGAAATGTTTTAACGTGTTGGGGTATACCTTGGAACCGTGTGCCCATTGCCTGCATATAGTAAAAACTAGATTGGGTTAAGTTCCACTTAAAGGGGTTTTCCCATCTCATAAGGTCATGGCATATCTCTAGGATGGTGGCCAATAGAGATGAGCGAATTTACAGTAAATTCGATTCGTCACAAACTTCTCCACTCGGCAGTTGATGACTTTTCCTGCATAAATTAGTTCAGCTTTCCGGGGCCCTGGTGGGCTGGAAAAGGTGGATACAGTCCTAGGAGACTCTTTCCTAGGACTGTATCCACCTTTTCCAGCCCACCGGAGCACCTGAAGTCTGAACTAATTTACGCAGGAAAAGTCATCAACTACCGAGCGGAGAAGTTCGTGACGAATCGAATTTACTGTAAGTTCGCTCATCTCTAGTGGCCAACTACTGATATAAAAAGGTAAAACAATGAAGGAGATATAGATTTACAACAGTTCTGTAACCCCTTATTCGCCTGATCATTGTGCAGGAAGGAGGTGAGCTGTAACCATCACCAATTGTGAACGGTGGGATCTTCTGTTATCTGTATATAGAAGTCTCCTTGTATTGTTTAATTTAAAAAAAATTGAGATTACAATCAAGGAATTGTTTAAAAAAAAAAATCACCAATAGGACACACCCCCTTTAAAAAAGTGGCATAGATTCTATTCTTCTTCCCTCTATTCCTTGATTCCACTTTACGTATTAGCCCATTGTTTTATTTCATATCTGTCATTATATAAGCATTTAACTTTAAAAAAAACTATTACAGTTTACAGTATATATTTTTGACAGTCCCGCATCAATGTATAATTATGTACATTTATATATATTTCCCCTTAGTATGAATCTCATGCTTACTTTACTAACCCAACACATATAAAGGCATCCTTGTGATCAATCAGAAATACTCATATATATTACTAAACTGCTTACCTTTGCTTTAGCTTCTACCTGAGCTCCATTTTGCAAAAGGTATCGGACAACTTCAGACTGACCAGCTCTGGCGGCCATATGGAGCGCCGTTTCCCCCCTCTAGAATATTGAAGAAATAAAGCGAGTTACTGCCACAAGCAACTAACATTAAACTTTACACACATGCTCAGCAAGGAACAGATATCATGTTCAACACGACAAACCACTGCGCATATGTTAAATAACAGGTTTAACTTTTAAGCACTTAAAAAAAAAAAAACTCATTTAGCTCTTATACTACACATGTAAAATATATTTGGATATTTATATATAGAAACTTAGGAGGGAATTTATGATTAGTGCAGATTTTTTCGCAAAACAAAATCTGTTGTGCAACTGTGTCGTTTTTCCAGTTGTACATAATTTACTACGTTGCACGTCACCTAAAAATTGGCACAAAAATTATTTTTGAGAAACTGATAAATTCAGCACACCAACCAGTGCATCTGCTAAACATGCCCCCTGGAAGCACAACAAGAAAAATTATGAAGCCAGCGCAGACAACAAATATAATAGTGCAAAGTCAGATGATAATTTTGGTGCAAGTCAAAGCGCAAAATAAAAATAAGCTTCAAATGCAATTTTGCAGTTGCACGCTAGTTGATAAATTCCCCCTTTAGTTTCTATTACATGATGAAACAACACTTGTGATAAGAAATAGGATATATGTATACTAAACCAAAACCAAGGTGAAAAATTTTAATGTGCAAAAACGTTAGAAGCAAAAAACCTGCAGTACCAGCTATGGCCACCAGAGACTTTGATTTGAACTATATAACAAGAAAACAATACTACTACTACTACTACTACTACTAATAATAATAATAATAGTAATACATTATTATTATCATTATTATTATTATAAATAACAATAATGATAACAATTCCACATCACTGTGCGTAATACATTCTTAGGGTATGTTCACACATCTGCAGATTTGATGCGCAGGATTTTCTGCTGCAGATTTCAATGTAAACTAAATGACTGAGCACAGCTTCTAATCTGCAGTTACAAATCCTGCACATCAAATCTGCGCAGGATCCTGTATGTGTGAACGTACTCTTACACAGTAAATGCAATATTATTATGCATATGTTAAAATGAGGTTTTGCATTTAACATCTTCGAAAGCATTGATTTGCCGATGATAAATTTCCAAATCTTTTTTGCTTAAGAATAAAAATTTATCAAGAGCCTGGGAACTAACTTTAATCATGGAAGAAATCTGTTCCCAGCAATTTGTTAGTCACACAGACCATATTTATGTATCTTGGAAAATAAGCAACAGCAAGGCCAATAAGTAGATTATCTTTGGTTTAACTAAGTTCTAAAATTATCCCAGGTGCATAGGACACACGAGAACACTGGGAGACACTGGGCTCTATGCAATTGGTACAATTCTTGTTGGCAAAAAAAAAAAAAAAAGATTTTAAGGGAATTTATCCCTAGATATATTCTTTTTGATAAAAGCCAGATACTGAAACTTGTTATTTTATAAGGAGATATGCTTTACAGAAAGCTCCATTGACAAAGGCAACAACAGACAGAAGCTGTCCTGTTCATATCAATGGGAAACATGTCTGGACATGCTCTGTGATCTTTAGAGAGGTCATTCCACAAGGAGGGGGAGGCTTTACTCTGAGCTTCAGCTGTTGTGAAGATCCTGTCTCATCTGTACACTAGTATCACCTTTCACTGTAATACTGCTGTAATACAGTACTGATTACTCTCAGAAGCCCCCTTCTTATCACCACAGACAAAACAGGAAGTCTCAGCTTAGTTTTAAGGTTTAATGTCCAACATTAAAACTGCAAATAGATCATTTGCTTTAAATATTGGCTTTAAAAAAATAAAATGATCCCTGATCCCTGTGTTTACCATTCCAGCCAAAAACATAAGGAACAGGTCTTTTAAAAATGATGAACTCCTTTGAAAGATTGCTATCAAATATATCTTAGGAGTTGTACAACAGGACATCATCAGGATTAAACTTGGAAATATTAATACTTAACTTTGAGTAACTCCATACAGACTCTGTGATGGAGAACAGAAGGATATTTCCCCGTGGATTCATTAGGAATCGATGATCAATGAAAAATACCTCAGTGTCTCCCTGTATTATCAGATTCACAAGGAGGTACAATATATGCCCATAGCAGGCTATGGACTCCATCACAGATTGAACACTGATCTATAATGGGGTTGTGTGAAAAATAGTTGCCTCCTAAAGTTTCCTCTACTGGTCAGAGCTGTAATAAAAAAAACTGTGTCGCAGTAGAGACGTAGAGAAACGAGTAAGGAGTGGAAAACCAAGAATTTATTTTGCTTTGTTAAATGGGATCTTTTAATTGCAAAAACCTATTCAAAGAAGGAATTGGTAAACATCATAGACCTTTCCATAATACTACATGGTAATTAGAGTCAGACGTAAAAACTTTTCATATGTTGTACATCTTGGAAAAACAAAAGTTTTTCTAATATACTTCTGTAAAAAAATCTTCACATTTTATTAAACTGCCTTTGAAAATCCCCCCACTAGGGGTCCCCATACCTCCTGGGACACTGATGAGTCCCACGGCAGTATGAGCATGTCCAAGGACTGATTGAGAAGGCTGCAGGAGGAACACAGCCTGCAATAACACTCCTGTAACAAATAGTTTTACCAATCACGTTCCTCCAGCTATTGTAAAACTACAACTACAAGCATGCCTGGACAGCGAAAGGATGTTTGGGCATGCTGGGAGTTGTAGTTTTGCAAAAGCTGTAGGCACACAGCAGAAGGCAACACTGCAGTAAAAAGTGTTATCTAAACACTGTACCTCCAACTATTCCAAAACTACAAGTCCCAGCATTACAGGACTGCCTAAGAATGACACACATGAATGACATAGAAAGATCTAAGTTATGGAGGCACCATATTGTCTCTGGTGGTATAGTACAGGCAATATCCAATAATCATTGTGTGTGTACAGCATTACATTAGAGAGGAAAGGGTTACAGAGCAGGTCTGCCAGGCTCCCAAGAGCAGTGAGTTAGCAGAGTGAGGGAGGGGGAGGAGTCAGCACAGTGCAGGCAAGCCCCCTCCCTGTGACAACATGGAAAAGACATTGAGCAGCTGTAATATGCAATTTTTTTTTAAATATCAGTGATAGAGACATAAAAAAATACATTTACATGATCAGGATGAGGTACTGAGTAACATATAATAGTTTATTTTTTGTGGGATCTAGCAGGTACGCTTTAAGCAGTGTATTGGGCATTTTTATATTCCTCAGTGTTATGATATTGCACAACCACAGGTTACTTAGTATACCATTTTGTGTAAAGGCGCATTGGAGCAGTTGATCAGGGTTAATAGTATTAACAGCCGGTTCCCTTATCTCCTTCACATCTTTTAGCCTTTTGAGTTTTAAGGGCCACTTCAGAGTATTGATGCTACATATCCCCTCTGGCGAAGGTCAAGATTATGAAACATCATACAGAGGACCTTTTGACTGTTAAAGCTCATGATTGTGACTACTTTTCCATGTTTGTGGACTCTCTTTTAGATGTTCTTCTTGCCATGGTTATGTTTCTTGAACTTACTCAAAAGAGTGCAGCAACTTTATAGTTCCTTGTTTATAAGCAAAGTATATAAAAATATGTTGTAAAAAAAAAAAACTGCAAATATAAACATCAAAATACCAGATTTTTTTTTGAGTGACTTCCAATAAAATAATAATTATTTTTGTATATAGCACACCAAAACTCTGCAGTGTTGTACACTATACAGTAACTCACCACATTGGTAGTGTTAGGTGACGCTCCATGGTGCGTTAACTGAGAAACAATATTGACATGTCCCATGAAGGCAGCAACGTGGATCGGTGTCAGGCCGGACTGTGAATGAGACATACATTCAATACAATGGGAATTTAACATTTACTAACTGTGTTATTGACAGAAGAGATTCTTGCACAAAATGTAACTGTAAAACTGAGCTACAGATGTAGCAGCCACAAAGCAATCCTTAATGGCATGTATTACCACTAATGCAGTTTACAGTCTATGTACTTAGAACGGCATTCATATACTTATTATAGAATAGTGGTGCTGCCTAAATAGTAAAATAAAAGCGTAGCTGTCAACCTAGGATGCCCACCCACCCCCAAGGACCTATGGTCTGTCTCTGTGGTACGTATGCTTTTGCTCTGAAATTCTGAAAACATAGCAAATCCAATAACAACTAAAATGTCCTCTACAACACTTTATGCTTCTCAGTAAAATTTCTGTTTCATCTGTGCCGACATAATTCTTACTTCAGTGACTGCTTGAATAGACGCCCCATGTTTCAGGAGAAGTTCCATTACTTTAATCCGGTTTTTCTTGCAGGCAATATGAAGTGGTGTGAAGCCATTCTGTTGGGCGGGAAAAGAGACCCATTAGTCACATCATATTTATAGAAACCTGTTCTTAAAACAGATACAAATCTAGACTGTTACTCTGCTTTACCAAAAAACTCAACTTTCTATAGACATCCATAGAAACGTGCAAAATTTTTATACAAACGCATCACCAAAAAATACCTATACCCTGATTTATTGATCCAAAAAGAGAAACGAATCTCTGTAAGGAAATAGCTTTTCTCATCTGATAGAAAGAAATCCTTCCTGACTCCAAATCCGGCACTCAAAATAAATCCTGTTATCAATAGCCTTTCTCTTTAAAGGGGTACTCCACTGGCCAGCGTTCGGAAGTAAATGTTCTGAAGGCTGTTTTTTGCGCTGTGGGGTCGGCCGTGCCCCTTGTGACATCCCGGCCACGCCCCCCCTCAATGCAGTGAACGCTGGCCAGTGGAGTGCCCTTTTAATCTACAGCAGCAACTATAACCTGTAATATTTTTACTCTCCAGAAATGCATCAAGCCCCCTGTTGATCTCTGTGTTCACCATGACCACTTCCTCTGGCAGACAGTTCAATTGTCTCACTGCTCTTACAGTTAAGAAACCCCATCTGTGTGGTGTAAAAACATACTTTTCTCTAAACATTCCCTTGTTAAAGATATGATCTACATTATCCTGTGATAGATTTAACATACGGTAGTTATTAGGTTGCCCTAAAACCGTAAACTTGATAATCTTTCTGGGTACTGTATTCCACACATTCCATTTAGGTTGCATTTACATCTAGGATTTGTGTATTCAACAGCTGGAACATGGCCTAAAAGTTGATTTTACAGGTTGTTCTGTATCTGCAAATATCTTTGGAAATGTGGACCCATAATATATTACTGAATGGTGGCAGTTAAAGGGGTACCCCCAGAATCTTGCACGGGGCACCCCATTTGTAATCAGTCCCTGCAGCGTGTTTGCTCTGGGTCTGATTACCGGCGACCACCGGGCCAGAGGCGTGTGACGTCACGCCTCTGCCCCCGTGTGATGTCATGCTCCACCCTTCAATGCAAGCCTACGGGAGGGGCGTGATTGCAGTCACGCCCCCTCCCGTAGGCTTGCATTGAGGGGCGGATAGTGACGGTTGTTGCCCGTAATCAGATCCGAAGCGAACACGCTCCGGGGACTGATTACAAACGGGGTAATGCATGCAAGATCCTGGACGTCCCCAGCGGCGGGACTCCTGCGATGTGTAAGCACCGGAGAACCCCTTTAAGGGGACTGAAATGTACAAGGTTTTTGTTTGGATATTTGTGGTGGGCACTATTAAGGCTCAAAAGACCACCTTAAAATGATAAAGAAAACCACTACAATATTCAAACTCATGAGATTTCTTGAACAATTGTTGACTTATGGATAACTTATTGTCACTGACCTCTAGTTGATGTACCAGAAAATGTCTACCTCTTTTGCTCTAGGCCATAGGTGCTTTAATAAGTCCAAATTAAAACAACCTATAATTTTTCATATTGTTTCTAGAGAAAACTTTTGATGCTTTTGGACTTTCCTTTGGTTTTTAAAGCTCGCATTAAGTGCTCCCAGTAGGATCACATATATAACCTCTAAAGCACGGCACTGCTTGCCTTTCTGTCACATAGTGATTTTTTTCAGTGTTTCAAGGGCAAGGATTCCCCAAGCTCAGCAAAAATAGAAATGTATAATGCTGCACGCCACTGAACTGTGCTGATGACTTGGCATGATGGCGTTGTACTCTGATCGAACTTTAATAAAAGCTTGTTGGTGAGGTAGCACGGTGTGAGGCACAAACATTTCCAAGGGTTATTTTTATACAAAATGTTTTGACAAATTCTATTGAAGTTTTAATACTTTAATTCATGAAATTAGAACCTTCAGCAAAGAGCTAATCCCCTGCAGAGCTACACATAGAGAGGTAACTGAAACACAAGTATAGCTTAAATAATGCTTTACCAACCACGTTAGTTATTTAGATGCATCTTAAAGTGAACCACCTTTTAATATCATTTGTCCTAGGTCCAATATTCTGCTCTGACTGATGTCTTAAAATATCTTTATAGTGGCTGAAGCTTTGTTATAATTTTTTTTTAATTAATTATTCTTATTCTTATTATTAATATTTTTTTATATAGAACTCCAAATCCCCTATTGTATAATTCTTAGACAGTGTAAACTTAGACTAGATAGTCTAAGAATGCACAAGGTTATAACAGTAACTCATGTTATTAAAAAATGTGGTGCATCTCTAGACTATCAAGAATAAATTTGAACCATCTACTAGTTTTTTATTGCATCTAAGCCACGTCCCCTTCCCACTTTTCGGTAAGCCACAACTCCTTGTCAAGCTAAGTGCCAATGGCCGGCATTTATCATTGTAGGTGTTAGTGGAGCATTTTTCTACACCTTTTTTTGTGTGCTGGTAATATGTAGGAGCACCAAATATATTATATGGTCACAGAGAATTTGATAAATTTTGTGCAGGTCAAATTTTCAGAAATTTCTCTATTCACATACACCAAAAAGCTAAGTCTGGGCTGGTGTAATTTTAGAGACTTTTCACAAAAAGGCACAGTTCATAAATCTCTTCCATATCATGTGTATTGCCAAAATCAGTGGATTGCAACTCAAAATCAGCAGGAATGTGTAAACCAAAAGGCACAAAAAAGGCGCAAATAAACCCTGCTTGCGCCTTTTTTGCGCTTTTGGAGACACAGAAAACAGTCTAAAGACAATGATAAATGTCGGCCAATGGGGGATATTTATCAAAGGATTTAGACTGGTTTTTCCTGTCTTAATTTGTCGCACACAAAGTCGCAGTCTAAATATGTGCGACTTTTTTGAAACTTTTGCTCTAGAGGATTTTTAGATCATGATGCATTCTAGTCTATTTTAGACAGAAATGCATTGGAAAATGCATTGGTGCTAAATTTATCAAAAGCGACTTTTCAGCGACAAGTCGCATCGGCTGAAAGTACGCCGAAATGTCAGACCATGTTGGAGCAGGTTTAAATACAGTCTAAAGCATAGATCACAAAGTCTGTGTGCAGAATTTATCAAGAGACGTGCGACTTTTGATAAATTAGGCGCACAATAGACCGGCCTAACACTCTGTAGTTTGGTCTATATTGACGCGGGACATAGACAGCTTTGATAAATACCCCCAATGTGTCTAAAAAGTGTCTATAACCCATTGAAAATGCGGTGCAATGCATGTAAGCCATTATTTAGGCTAAATTTGCACCAGATTTATGACACAGGGGCCGACATTTATCATTGTCTTTAGACTGTTTTTTGAGTCTAGAAAAGGCGCCTTTTGGTTTACACGTATCTGCTGATTTTGAGTTGCAAGCCACTGATTTTGGCAGTACACATGGTATGGAGGGGTTTTATGAACTGCACCTTTTTGTGAAAAGGTGCAAAAAAGGTGCAAAGCCACTGAAAAGTCTCTAAAAATACACCAGCCCAGACTTAGCTTAGCTTTTTGGTGTATATGAAGAGAGAAATTTCAGAAAATGTGACCTGCACTAAATTTATCAACTGCTTTGTGACCATTTAATACATTTGGTGCTCCTACACATTACCAGCACACAAAAAAATGTGTAGAAAAATGCTTCACTTACACCTACAATGATAAATGCTTCACTTACACCTACAATGATAAATGTCGGCCAAGCAGTTTTGATTATCTCCACCATAGATCTAAGAAAACATGCTGCCTACCTGCAGCCTCCACTAGAACGAGCAGAAGAGATTATAACATACTCGGCTATTATTGAGGTCAATGTATAGACAGTATGCAGTAAGCTTTCTCTAGTGGTGGCTGCAGGTAGCCAGTATAGTATCTTTTACATTTACCTTCAAGGTATTTAGAGCTCTGCATCAAAAAAGCAAACTCATACCCCTATAGAGATATAGATGGGGATTCACTATTGTGAAACCCACACTACTGATAAAGGAAACAGCATCATTTTTTTACCAAGTTATGTATTAACCCCTTAAGGACTCAGCCCATTTTGGCCTTAAGGACTCAGACAATTTAATTTTTACGTTTTCATTTTTTCCTCCTCGCCTTTTTATTTTTTGCGTGACCAGTTGTCCTTTGTAATGACATCACTCATTATATCATAAAATGTATGGCGCAACCAAAAAACACTATTTTTGTGGGGAAATTAAAACGAAAAACGCAATTTTGCTAATTTTGGAAGGTTTTGTTTTCACGCCGTACAATTTATGGTAAAAATGACGTGTGTTCTTTATTCTTAGGGTCAATACGATTAAAATGATACCCATTATTATATACTTTTATATTATTGTTGTGCTTAAAAAAAATCACAAACTTTTTAACCAAATTAGTACGTTTATAATCCCTTTATTTTGATGACCTCTAACTTTTTTATTTTTCCGTATAAGTGGCGGTATGAGGGCTCATTTTTTGCGCCATGATCTGTACTTTTTTTTTATACCACATTTGCATATAAAAAACTTTTAATACACTTTTTATAATTTTTTTTTTAATAAAATGTATTAAAAAAGTAGGAATTTGGGACTTTTTTTTTTTTTTCGTTCACGCCGTTCACCGTACGGGATCATTAACATTTTATTTTAATAGTTCGGACATTTACGCACGCGGCGATACCAAATATGTCTATAAAAAATGTTTTTTACGCTTTTTGGGGGTAAAATAGGGTGGGGGGAGGGGATTTTTCACTTTTCTTTTACTTTTACATTTTTTTACATTTTTTTTTACACTTGAATAGTCCCCATAGGGGACTATTCATAGCAATACCATGATTGCTAATACTGATCTGTTCTATGTATAGGACATAGAACAGATCAGTATTATCGGTCATCTCCTGCTCTGGTCTGCTCGATCACAGACCAGAGCAGGAGACGCCGGGAGCCGCACGGAGGAAGGAGAGGGGACCTCCGTGCGGCGTTATGAATGATCGGATCCCCGCAGCAGCGCTGCGGGCGATCCGATCGTTCATTTAAATCGCGAACTCCCGCAGATGCCGGGATCTGTATTGATCCCGGCACCTGAGGGGTTAATGGCGGACGCCCGCGAGATCCCGGGCGTCGGCCATTGTCGGCGGGTCCCTGGCTGCGATCAGCAGCCGGGATCAGCCGCGCATGACACGGGCATCGCTCCGATGTCCGCGGTTATGCTTAGGACGTAAATGTACGTCCTGGTGCGTTAAGTACCACCTCACCAGGACGTACATTTACGTCCTGCCTCCTTAAGGGGTTAAAGACGGTATTCAAGGTTGGAAATTCACTTAGGCCCCTTTCACACTACAGGTATTGTCCTATACAATTCATGTCAATGGGATTTTTTGACCATCCTTTTGCATCAGGTTTGTAATTTTTTACTAATCTCCATTATTTTTGCTGGCACAAAGGACCGTGCATGCACTAATTTTTGTTCCTGAAAAAATAAAGGTGAAATAACACCTGTTAAAATGTAACATTGAAGTCTATGGGAAATGGATGTTCACCAAAAAAATCTGTTATCAGTTACTGTCTGTTTTTTTTTATCATTCCTTTTTTGTACTGATCATGCTCAGTACAGCATTTCAACCAGGAAGTAACAGGGAAATAAAATAACGGACATAAAATAAAGGACTATAACGGGTGATAACAGATGCCACATGTACATTATTTTGACAGAATGTCCGTTAAAATTGGTCATCAGTTGTTATCCGTTGTATTCAGTTATTTTTTTATCCATTTTTTCATGACCCGTTATTGCTGAATAACGGATATCAGAATGCAGGAACATAACTGTAGTGTGAAAGGGGCCTTAAAGAGGCCTGTGGTGTCTAAAAATCATCATTCACATCTAGACCCAGCTCCACTGGTTTGGGTAAATTTTTTTTACTAGCTCTGCCCCTTTTCACTGGTTTAATAAACTCTAGACTGTCATCTAGGTGGTCCCCTTAGACTAGACTATCAAGGTGGAGGTCATGACTGCTTTATTCTCAAAAAGGTATGAACCTGAACATTTTCCCTGTTGCAAACTAAGTAGTATTGACCTACCATTTTATAGTCTTCACCTTCCTTGTTGTACCAAGTGATAAAACTAACAGCACTGATGGTTTGGGGATGTGTGGCTAGAAAAGTGCTAGAGCATCACCAAATCATAGACCTGCTGATTTCATGCTTGTAAATCAGTCAAATAATCTAAAGCATGAAATCCAGATTATATATTGTATGTGTGAACATACCCTAAAGGCAACTTTGGGATTATCTGTACTATTTGAAAAGAGATCCAGTAAGGAGTTGTGATTATATTGCTATTCTAAGCCAAAATACTGTACATACCGAATGGAAATTGTTAAGCTAGGAATTATAGCAAAACTATACCGAAACCCAGCAATTTTAATACTAATGTGACCCAGGGTGTGTCATTGCTGAATGCTTAGTAATGACGGCGTACAGACCATCACATGATTTCTCCATAATTCCACTTGCTTTGTGGTTTCAATTACTGTAATCAAGATCACTCGTTTACAATAAGTAAAATATTGAATAAATCAGACGCAGAATTACAATCAGAGATAAGTCTCTTAAACATCTATGTAACTATACAAAAACATGGTAATATCTCTTGTAATAACAAATTTAGCAGAAAACAAACTTCACTTGTTGGTAAAACCAAGGGAATAAAAGCGAGTTTACTGCATCACAGCAGAAAGTCAATAAAAACCCTCAAAAGTGGTTAAATAATTCAGGGACAGTCACATATGCACGCTGAAGCACTGGCTCTCTGGGCGAGTGTAACGTTGCAAAGTGATGTTGTGCCTAGCAAACTGGTGCCCAACAGACATCATGTGTGCTAAGAAATACTGGACTTCCTGCTTGGAGGAAAAGCTGAAAGAAACAGGGTTTGTGCTCAACAAAGTTATACATTGCAAAGTTATATAACTTCAACAAGTGGCACTATATAAAGGTAATTTCATTTGGTTTGAGTTCTTCTTTCCATATGCCCTTTTAATGAATGTAAATATGAGAGAGGGGTCCCCCTCTATTACCTATCTTGCGCTAATGGACTTGGTGAGGCCAAGTCATCTACTTAATTGATGGCCAACCTTCCATGGTAGTTCCTAGATTCAGAACACTATGACAGTATTGTCTTCTGGTCAAAAAATGTTTTGCATCCCTGTTTTATATGTTACTCTGTATTTTGACATATAAATCAGATTGTATTGGCATTATAGGTGTAAACACCCTGCAATGCTTGAGTGTACTTTTGATTAGTACATAACTGTTATGACTTCAACGGCAATATTAAAGTGGAATGGTGACCAATGCCAGGTATCACAGCTCGGCACCAGAGGAATATATGTAATCGTGATTCCCTACCAGGTGATATATTTTTTTTCATTATCTGGGCTGTAAACTGACATTAATGTGACAGACAGAGGTGATTTCTGAGTAAGATGTAGTATAGTCTTCTAAGTCTAGTTCCCACGAGGTCTACATGTCCTGTTCCTGTCTGGTGATTTAACAACCATGGAAAAAAATACAGGTTCTATTTAGACAAATTCTTATCTCCTGAATTACATAAACTCTACAGTTCCTATGACATAAATTAGCGAGCTGTACAAGATGCAATATACATCCTGCAATACAACACCACTTACAACTTTTTGTTAAAAATTATAACCTTGATCTAAAGAACTAAATACATTAAAAGAAACAGAAAATGTATTTTTTTATGTAATGACAATAAATTGATCTGGATATATTAGAGTTCAGGTCTGGAAGTAAACATCTCTGAACTTTTTATTATAGACTATAATTATATTGCCTTTAAGAAACATCCAGAATTCTGCAAAACTATAGGGGATATAGCAACACGCTTGGGCTAGGTCACACAACCACTTTTATATCAGAATTTGGCCTGGAAAGGGGGAGCCTTACATGCCTAGTTGGGCTCTTCTAAGCATAGGTGCATCTTCCACTACGCTTTGTAAAAAAATAAAAATAAAAAGCCCATATGACATGCACAATTCCTGAAACTCTCCAGAATCAATAAACATATACAGTCATAGTCACAAAGTTGCAGAGAGAGTAATCATTGCCTATAAATAGTGTCCACCTTTTTTGAAAATTACTTGACATTATTGGAAACTATCAACAGCATTGATCCCATTGTGCAATGCCATTTAATATAGATATGGAAAATGTTTGGTAAATGTCTACTTACTCAATACTCCAACGTGAAAAAATGATCTTTACATACTGTATAAAAATAGGGTCAACAATTCAAAAATTGTGATCCTGGTTTATCTTTAAAGTGAACCATAAGTCATCCAGGCGGTCCCCATTAGTTTTGTTTCGCCACCGGTCTTAATTGATGTTTCCCTGTTTGGGTATCTTGAGAGATCTGTCAATCAAGGCTTGTGGGACATCTTGGAGCCATTAGAAACCATCCCATTGACTTGTGGTTCATGCAGCATGAAAGTAATGACAGGCTCCCTTCAAGGTCCAATTTTCATTGAAGATACAATAGATAGTTAAATGAATTGACTCACTGGTTCCTACTGAATCAAAAGACTTTTGAGGGCATTCACCATTGTCTTTAGAGCTGTTTTTGTGTGTAGATTTGTCTTTATTTAGGCGCAGCGCTGTGCCTCAGGCTATTTTTTGCGCCTTTTCGATTTACACCTTTTTAAAAAAAGATCGTACAGGCCCGATGTTAAGGGTTAGTCTTGTGCAGTAGTAATAAATTTATCAACTGCGACTTGCAAGACCCCACAATAAAGCGCAATTCTACACCAGCCCAGACCTAGCGTAGCTTTTTGGTGTATGTGAAGAGCAAAATTTCTGAAAATGTGTATCCTCCACAAAATCATGAGTCATGCAAAAAAACATGCAAAAAAAAAAAAGAACAAGAAAAAATTAACTAAATCACACACATCTTAGTAAATGCCCCCCTTTGTTATTTTCTTATAACATTAATAGAAGCACACAAAAAGTGTCAGATCAGTTTTCTTCTGAAACTTTATTTATCAAAATAAAATAATGGTAGAGGTCCATGAGCTTGAAGAACATCAATTTCAATACCTAACTGCCCAATGTGCTCTTAAGATCATCCAACCAGCCTTTGGCACTGCTTGAAAACTTCAAACAATGAAAATTTCCAACACACTTTAGACAGGACACCATAAAATAAAGGTTGTGCCCGAGTATACAAGTCACAAAAATGTTTAATCCCTTTTGAAGGTGTCTTGATACTCTACAAAGAACCACTGCCAGATGATTTTTTGGAAGCCTACTGTGTGGTGTTATACAACGCAACACAAATTACACATATAGTACTCAAGAGCACAGCCGCATTAAAAGGGGCATAGAGGCAATAGAGAAAATTATTCTACCACTGTACAATGCACTAGTCACACGACACATGGCATACTGTACTGTACAGTACTGGGCACCAGGGTCCACAAAAGATTTAGTGGAAGACTACAATGTCCAGAAAGATTATCAGAATTGGAGTTATTTAGTTTAAAAAAAAAAAGTCAATTTAGGGGCGACCTAATAACTATGTATAAATATATCAGGGGACAGTACAGAGATCTTTCCCATGATCTATTTATACCCAGGACTATATCTATAACGAGGGGGCATCCTCTAAGTTTAGAGGAAAGAAGGTTTCTACACCAGCACAGACGGGAGTTCTTTACTGTAAGAGCAGTGAGACTATGGAACTCTCTGTCGAGGAAGTGGTCATGGGGAACACAATAAAAGAGTTCAAAAGGGGACTAAATGCTTTTTTAGAGTACGAATACTAAAGGTTATAGATGTTAGATTTATAGTGACAGAACATTTATCCAGAGAGTTATTAAGATAGATTGTCATATTTAGAGTCCCCTGGTATGGGGCAATTGGAATCATCCTCATAAGGGGTTTCTTTGCCTTCCTCTGGGCCAACACAGTAGAGACATTGTAGGGATATAGGTAGAACATGCTCTGGATGTTTGTCTTTTTTCAACCTTGTGAACTAGGTTACTGCTATGTGTAGAGCCAAAATGCTTCTGATTTCATAGGGAAACGCTTGTTTCTGCTGGATTTTGTAAGAATCTAAATGAAATATTGATCATTGCTTTTAAGGGAGAATGGCCCTCATTTACTATTGCAAACCCAACATGTTTTGTCGGGTTGTGCGCCAGATTCTGTCACATTGTGCCAGAAATTCTGCCTGCGCCAGATTTTGTGCCAGAATTGAAAAGAAACGACTAACTCTCCATTTTGCTACGAAAACCTGAAAAATGGGCGTGGCCATCGTGAAAGGGGGCGTGGTCTCAGAAAAGGTTCCAGACATTTTCACAAGAACCCAACATATTTACTAAGGTTTACACATAAAATGTGGTGGATTTGAACTGAGGAAAACCCTACAGATCAGAGCATGTGTAAAAAAAGCAAAGTGTAGGGAAAGTGGAAAATGTAGGGAAACCTTAGTAAATACCGTTGAAAATAAATTGTAGGGAATTAAAATCCACAAAGAAACCTACACTCCACTCTTTGTAAATAAGGGCCACTATCTCTGTACACACAATGCAACAAAGCTTGTATGGCAGTGCATAGTGTGTATATGGCTCCATTCTAAAGAAGCTATGTAGGCCAGACACAAGTTGGTATGAACCCTATTTCAGAATTAAAGACCACTACACATGGTAGAAGCAGTGGTGTACCAAGGGGGGTGCGGGGGGGCGGCCCGCCCCGGGTGCCACTCTCAAGGGGGGTGCCAGGGGCGGACTGACCCGCCGCCGCAACTACTGAGGATCTGGGACACTCGTCCCAGATCCCCAGCAGACAGCGGTGCCTTCTCCTGTATGCGCGATACACGCACATACAGGAGAAGACGTCCCCTCTGTGTGAGCCGCATCTGCAGCTACACAGAGATGTGACCTCTGCCCCCATGCAGCACAGGCACCGGTGACGTCACTCATCCGGCGCTTGTACTGTGGAGGGGAGAAGACGCGGGCCCTGCAGCTGAGGAGATCGCTGCGTGGAATATCAGGTGAGCATCCCTTTTATTTATTTTTTAACCCTGGGAAGGGGGGGGGGGGTGCTCTGTATATATCTATGGGGAAGGGTGCTCTGTATATACCTATGGGGAAGGGAGGGAGTGGGGGGGCTCTGTATATACCTATGGGAAAGGGAGGGAGAGGGGGTGCTCTGTATATACCTATGGGAAAGGGAGGGAGAGGGGGGTGCTCTGTATATACCTATGGGAAAGGGAGGGAGAGGGGGGGTGCTCTGTATATACCTATTGGAAAGGAAGGGAGAGGGGGGTGTTCTGTATATACCTATGGGAAAGGGAGGGAGGGGGGGTGCTCTGTATATACCTATGGGAGAGGGGGAGTGCTCTGTATATACCTATGGGAAAGGGAGGGAGAGGGGGGGTGCTCTGTATATACCTATGGGAAAGGAAGGGAGAGGGAGGGTGCTCTGTATATACCTATGTGAAAGGGAGGGAGAGGGGGGGTGCTCTGTATATACCTATGGGAGAGGGGGGTGCTTTGTATATACCTATGGGAAAGGGAGGGAGAGGGGGGTGCTCTGTATATACCTATGGGAAAGGAAGGGAGAGGGGGGGTGCTCTGTATATACCTATGGGAAAGGGAGGGAGAGAGGGGTGCTCTGTATATACCTATGGGAAAGGGAGGGAGAGGGGGGGTGCTCTGTATATACCTATGGGAAAGGGAGGGAGAGGGGGGTGCTCTGTATAAGCCTATAGGAAAGGGAGGGAGAGTGCTCTGTATATACCTATGGGAAAGGGAGGGAGAGGGGGGGTGCTCTGCATATACCTATGGGAAAGGGAGGGTGCTCTGTATATACCTATGGGAAAGGGAGGGTACTCTGCATATACCTATGGGAAAGGGAGGGGGTGTGCTCTGCATATACCTATGGGAAAGGGAGGGAGGGGGGGTGCTCTGTATATACTTATGGGAAAGGGAGGGAGAGAGAGGGTGCTCTGTATATAACTATGGGAAAGGGAGGGAGAGGGGGGTGCTCTGCATATACCTATGGGAAAGGGAGGGAGAGAGGGGGTGCTCTGTATAAGCCTATAGGAAAGGGAGGGAGAGTGCTCTGTATATACCTATGGGAAAGGGAGGGAGAGGGGGGTGCTCTGCATATACCTATGGGAAAGGGAGGGAAATGGGGGGGTGTAGCTCTGCATATACCTATGGGGAAGAGGGGGTGTGTGTAGCTCTGCATATACCTATGGGGAAGAGGGGGGGGGGTAGCTCTGCATATACCTATGGGGAAGAGGGGGGGTGTAGCTCTGCATATACCTATGAGGAAGAGGGGGTGTAGCTCTGAATATACCTATGGGAAAGAGGGGGGTGTAACTCTGCATATACCTATGGGAAAGAGGGGGGGTGTAGCGTAGCTCTGCAAATACCTATGGGAAAGAGAGGGGGGTGTAACTCTGCATATACCTATGGGAAAGAGGGGGGGTGTAACTCTGCATATACCTATGAGAAAGAGGGGGTTACCTGGCTACTTACCTACCTGCCCTTTTACTGTTCAGGACATCAAGGAGGGCAATATTACAGTTTGTGGGCCTATAGATGGGCAGATTGTGTATAGGAGGGGAGGGCACTAAAAAATGCAGAGTCTGACATGTTTTTCCTGCAGATGTTAAGAGATCCACATGGCGGTCATATCCGGACGGAGAAGAAAAGGAAAAAGGACGCCGCTGATCAGAAAAGACGTAATTGTGAGTCCCAAAATGTAACTGTAATTGCTTATATGGTATACACATCCTGTGTACAGCTGATATCTACCGCCATATGGTCCTGTATATAATCACTTATATTGTATAAAGATTCTTTATAGTATACTGGTCTGTGTATAGTGGTTTTATTCAGTACAGTATGGCGGTATTATTCAGTTATTGTGTGGTGGTATATATTTACTCCTTGTATACCAGTATTATTGGTCATTGAAATTTACCTACTTTAAAGTGTTTCTTACATATCGTATTTATTGGCATATAACACACACTTAAATTTAAGGCAAAGTCTGCCTGCGTGTTATACGCCGAGAAATCTTCTGGTCACTTTAAATCAGTGACCAGCGGCGTCTCCTCCCCGCTCTGTCACTTGTTTTCTCCTACACAATCCACAGTTACTGGATAGTGCGGGAGACGCTGATTAAAATGAGCCCTACCTTGTCCGGATCTGCCCTACCTTTTAATCAGCGTCTCCCCCCTCCCTCATCATTCCCCCTTTTCCTGCTTTTTATAGTTTTGTTTATTTTCCTTACCTGGCTGTGCTTCGGCAGGTCAGGTCAGGCGGAGGGTATTGCGGGGTCAGTGAAGCAGATGAGTTACGTCCTCTGCCGGCTTCTCTGTGCGGCATCACTGACGTCACTTTTCATTTCCTGTAGTCGCCGCCGAAAAGTGACATCCCTGATGCCGCACAGAGAAGCCGGGAGAGGACGTAACTCAACTGCTTCACTGACCCCGCAAGACAGCCGAAGCGCAGACAAGGAAAGGGGAAGAGTGGTCTTCAACCTGCGGACCTACAGATGTTGCAAAACTACAACTCCCAGCATGCCCGGACAGCAGCTGGCTGACCGGGCATGCTGGGAGTTAAAGTTTTGCAACATCTGGAGGTCCACAGGTTGAAGACCACTGGATGCCATAGGAGGAACATGATGGGGGGATGATGAGACGGGGAAATAAGGTGGGGGAATGATGGGGGATGAGACAGGGGGAAGATGAGGCAGGGTGGGGGGGATGATGAGGGGGGAATGATGAGGGACATGATGAGACAGGGTGGGGGGATGATGAGGGGGAATGATGGGGGACATGATGAGACAGGGTGGGGGGATGATGAGGGACATGATGAGACAAGGTGGGAGACGATGAGACAGGGTGGGGGGATGATGAGAGGGGAATGATGGGGAGATGATGAGACAGGGTGGGGGGATGATGAGGGGGGAATGATGAGGGACATGATGAGACAGGGTGGGGGGATGATGAGGGGGGAATGATGAGGGACATGATGAGACAGGGTGGGGGGATGATGAGGGGGAATGATAGGGAGATGATGAGACAGGGTGGGGGGATGATGAGGGGGGGAATGATGAGGGACATGATGAGACAGGGTGGGGGGATGATGAGGGGGAATGATGAGGGAGATGATGAGACAAGGTGGGGGATGATGAGAGGGGAATGATGAGGGACATGATGAGACAGGGTGGGGGGATGATGAGGGGGGAATGATGGGGGACATGATGAGACAGGGGGAAATGATGGTGGGGGAGGCACTAAATGCTTAATGTCTGTATGGCTAGTGGTGGTCTATGACAGGGGGAAATGATGAGACATGGGGGGATGATGAGACATGGGGGGTGGCGATGAGAGGGGTTAAATGTGGCACAGGGACTGATAAAAGGGAAGGAATGATGTGGCACTGGAGGGGACAGGACCAAACAGGTGCAGAAGAAAACAAAGTTGGGGGGATGATGTGGCATTTAGTCAAAGTCATTTATTTTACATTTTATTTTTTTTAACTTAAATTTCCCTGTTAAAATGTGTTATACGCCGATGCGTGTTATACGCCGATAAATACGGTATATAAATTTAAATTTATTGTGTGTGGGATTTGGGTGGAATAGGAGCGTGGCAGAAGATTGTCGAGCTGCAGAGCCTAGCAGGGGCCCTTGCCTTTTTTTTGGTCCGGGGGCCCCGAGTGTTGTCAGTCCGCCCCTGGGGGGAGGGGGTGTAATTTAGGGGGTGGGGGTGTGTGTGTGTGTGTGGGTGGGGGGGCCAAACAAAGGGTCCGCCCCGGGTGCCAAATGCTCTAGGTACGCCCCTGGGTAGAAGTATGCAACATCAATAACAGCAGCATTACAGTTACAGGTGTTCCATTTTTATATTAAACAGGAAGCCAGATTGCTTTACATGCAAAGTTATGCAACCAGAAAGTTACAGGATATGCTGTAATGTGCTGGAGTTAAAAAGAGATCACAGTAGACAGACATAAATAATAAATCACACCCAGTGAAGTGACTACCAGCCACCGAGAAATAAACCTGACAAGATGCAATGAATCGGAGAATTTTACATTAATGAAGTTTTCATTAACTCCAATGGTGTCAAAACTTTTCATGATTTTTAAATGTTCTACTTATTTCTGAGCGTTCCAAGAATATTTTCCAAAATGTAACTCATGAGTCGTGTATTTAGGTTTCCGCTTAGCTGACTGCATGCTGTGTTCCTCACATGGTAAGTGCAGCTAAGACCTTATCATTTCTAGTGAACTTGATGTTAATACAGACTGACATCCCTGCAAGTGCTGACTCAATAAAAAATATAACAAGGAGCATCCCTCATGTAGCCAATGGTCACTGATGTGTCAGTCCGTGCTAACAACATCCTTACCATAGTAACAATCCAGTGTCAAGGTCATGTCAGAATCATTAAACAGATAAGGAATTATGAACCGGATGCACTTTTACATCTACCTAGAGTATGAAGTCCTAATATGATGACATCCAATTGCCACTCCAGTGTTAAAGTGTACCTGTCATTTACAAAAACTTTTTATATAATGTAGATAATACCACTATATGTATATTTGTAAGATACATTGGTTAATACATTTTTATATTTTTTGTGTGAAAAAAATGCTGTCCCTGCAGCTATTGCCTGTGAGTCTTTATGAGGAGACCAAATACAGGAAGTGAGGGCAGGAGAAAAAAATTTCTAAAACACATAAAAGATGTGTTCCACTTTTTTGTTTTTTTTTTGAGAAGGGGGAGTTTGGGCATGAATTGTGACAGAAACTACAAAGGTTACTGACTACTGTCTCAGTGTGTCCACATTTATACTTAGCTCAAAGTACAGTTCTAGTTCCTGTTACTTTAGGTCAGGGCTATTCTTTAACATGTAAAGCAATGTTTTTTTCAGTAAATAACACAGAAAAATTATTCATGTATCTCTAGGCTAAAGCTGTAAAGAAGTTGTTTGCAGCATTTTCAGTGGAATTACTTGACAGAAGGGTTTTCACCTTGCTAGAAGTGCCATAACTTTTACCGAAGAAGTGGAACTGAGCAGCAAACCCTATAGGCAGATGCATTACCACCTATTGGGAGACAGCACTGTAGAATGGTAAGCATTAGCATAGACCACTATAAATGCTAGTGCAATTTTTAGCTACATTTTTAATATTTACAAGTATATTTTCTAATATTCCTAATAATAATGTCCAATGCATTTAACTTCAGGGTTTTGGCTGTAAAGTAATTTTTCAGCTTTGCAAACCAACCACCTATTTAAAGAGAACAGTAAATATAAAGCAAGCTGTAATGTAGTGTACTTACCAATGCTTTGGCGTTAGGATTGGCTTTTTTATCCAGTAGGACTTTAGCAACTTTGTAATGGCCACAGTGTGCGGCAACGTGTAGTGCAGTTAAATAGTCATTGGTGACATCATCTACAGGTACATTATGCATCAGCAAGAGCTGGACACAGTTCAGGTGATCTCCTTGGGTTGCCATGTGCAGTGGTGACAGTCCGTTCTGTAAACAAACAAGCAGGGTGAGTTACAGGTGGAGCAGGCAGGTACAAAGGATTATCCAATACTCTTCTCCAACTGCTTTTAGATTTACTTGTCAAAAAAGATCTGTATAAAACATGTCCATCTATGTGCCATCTCCTTGCACATGAAGGTTTCGAGTAACAACTAATGATGGTCACTAATTGTGTGTATTTTGCTCTAATTCATGTTTCCTGTTGTCAGTCTTCACTGTAATATTAACATTCTATTCATAACTCAGGAAGATAACCATAGAAAAAAAGTATCCAAGCCAGGTGAGGAACTTTATTGTGGTCTTGGTAGAAGCACACAGGTACGCTGTCATATAGTGTACCCGTGTGCTTCTGCAAAGCTTCTTGAAAAAGTTCTTCACCTGGCTGGATACTTTCTGGTTGTCGAGAGTGGCACTGTCCTGAGAAAATGCTGTAATGATGGTCAGACATTGTTGCCATACGTAACCTATATATTATAGATACATCTGGTACTACAACCCCCATTCAAGTAAAGATAACGGATCTGTAGTACCAGACACATCCTTGTCAACAAGAGTGGTGCTGGGGATGACAGAACTCAAACAAACAACACAGATGTTTCTTTTGCCTGATGAGTGGGGATATTAGGGTCAGACTTCACAGATCACATATTGGTGGCTTATCATGGGTTTTGTTGTGGGTTCTTATACTGATTTTGTATTGGAATGTGTCACAGCTAAGGAAAAAGAAAAATAGAGGAGTGGACACACCTACCCACACAGCAGCTGTAAGATAACATCAATCAGTAAGCTTTTACACTTACTTCACCGAGGGAAGCGAGTGTCAGTCACGCTCCCCTCGTGCCGGCATGCATTCCTGTCCCACTTTCATTCCTCCAGCTGTTCTTTTGGAGTTTTACCTTTTTATTCCCTTTCTCTTGTATTCTTTTGTACCTCTTGGAAAAAGTTTGCCCGGGGACTTTTATAGTATTAATAGCATTTATTGCACATGACATAAAAAAACAAAAGAAACAAAACATAAAATGACATAAAAGTTCCAGAAACAAAACATAAAATGACATAAAAGTTCCGAAGCGTTGCAGAGTTACCTCCTTCCTCAGGGAATGATATACTACAAAACAATGCTCCTATTTGAACTCCAGTTCACCTCTTTCACCGGAAATGACATCAAAACAAAAAAAGGGACCACCTCTAAAATACTATACTCTGAATTAAAATGATAAATAGCTCATACAAGTTCCAACACTTCTTTAAAACCTCTATGGGATAAAGTGTCCTTGGTCGTTAAGGGCTTAAAACCTTTAGGGGATAAAGTGTCCAGTTTAAATATAAAAAAAAAAAACTCTCTTTTACATAATGTAGAAAACCTCTTTAGACTGTTTTGAACTTGCTCTATCGGAATCACTGTTAGAAACTCAGGGTCTGCATTATGGGCTGTAGCAAAATGCTGGGACACACTGTGTTTAGGGTAACGTTGTCTAATATTAAATCTATGTGATGTAATCCTTTTTCTAAGGGACTGAGATGTCCTCCCCACATATTGAATCCTGCAGGGACATTCTAAGACATAACTAACATATTCACAACTACAATCTAAGTGCGATTTTATTTCTATTGTTTCACCTGTAGATTTACTAATAACTGATTTTATGCCATGTTTAATATTTTTACACATCCCACATTTTTTATTTCCACATTTTAAAAACTCCCTTATCCTGATTTTTATTATCTTTTACTTTTTTACTGGATTTTTATATGCATGGATAGGATGGATCTGTTGAGCAATAGTTCTAGCTTTTCTATAAATAAATCTTGGTTTATTGCCATTATCCTCCAATGCATCCTTTAAAAACGGGTAATTTTCTAATATATTCCAGTGTTTATAAAAAATCTTTTCTATTTGTTTCGCACTCAGCGAAAACCGTGAAATGAAAGCTGTGAAATGAAAGCTATACTTGCTAGCTGTCCAAATGGAATGGTCACCTTCCAACTTTTCAGGTGTCCACTAGAAAAATGAAGATATCCATTTGCATCCACTGATATAAAAATGTGTTTTTCTGTGTAATACATTGTTTTCGATATAGATCTCGAGATCTAAAAAAGTAATTTTTTCTTTGTTAATAGTTTCAGTAAATAGCATACCCCAGTCATTTGCATTTAAAACTTTTAAAAATTCATTAAAACACTCCATGCTTTCCTGACAAATTATTATAAGATCATCTATATATCTTTTAAAAAACGTTATACACAATTTAAAATGACTCTCCTCAATAAAATAAACTTTATACACTATTTAAAATGATTCAATATATTAAGGAGACTAATTTTAAATTGAGTTTAAAGTTTTTTAAAAAGATATATAGATGGATTTTTTAAGTTTTAAATGCAAATGACTGCGTTATATAACTTACTGAAACTATTAACAAAGGAAAAATTACTTTTTTAGATTTAGAGATTTATGTAAAAAAATACAATGAATTACACAGAAAAACACATTTTAAATTAGTGGATGCAAATGGGTATCTTCATTTTTCTAGTGGTCACCTGAAAAGTTGGAAGGTGACCATTCCATTTGGACAGCTAGCAAGGATAAGAAAAAACTTTTCAGAACCGAAAAATTATGAAACACAAGCAAAAATAATAGAGAAAAGATTTATAGAAAATAAATACCCAGTGGAAGTGATTAAAGGAGCGAGACAAAAAGCAGAAAATATAAAAAGGAATGAACAGATAGAAAACCAAAGATTGGAACAAAAAGAAAAAATTATGGGACAGCTTTAATTTCACGGTTTTCGCAGAATGAGAAAAAAATAGAAAAGATTTTTTATAAACACTGGAATATATTAGAAAATGACCCTTTTTAAAGGATGCATTGCAGGATAATGGCAATAAACCAAGATTTATTTATAAAAGAGCTAGAACTATTGCTCAACAAATAGCTCCATCCGATCCATGCATCTAAAAATCCAGTAAAAAAGGAGAAGATAATAAAAATCAGGATAAGGGAGTTTTTAAATGTGGAAATAAAAAAAATTTGGGATTTGTAAAAATATTAAACATGGCACAAAATCAGTTATTAGTAAATCCACAGGGGAAACTATAGAAATAAAATCGCACTTAGATTGTAGTTGTGAATATGTTATTTATGTCTTTGAATGTCCCTGCAGGATTCAATGTGTGGGGAGGACATCTCAGTCCCTTAGAAAAAGGATTGCATCACATAGATTTAATATTAAACACCGTTACCCTAAACACAGTGTGTCCCAGCATTTTGCTACAGCCCATAATGCAGACCCCAAGTTTCTAACAGTGATTCCAAAAGAGCAAGTTCAAAACAGTCTAAGGAGGTTTTCTACATTATGTAAAAGAGAGATTTTTTTTATATATATTTAAACTGGACACTTTATCCCCTAAAGGTTTTAAGCCCTTAACGACCAAGGACATATATTTACGTCCTTGGCCGGCCCCCGCGATATAACGCCGGGTCACGCGGTGACCCCGTGTCATATCGGGTCGGTCCTGGCATGTATCTGAAGCCGGGACCCGGGACTAATAGCACGCGGCAGCGATCGCGGTGATGCGCGCTATTAACCCTTTAGACGCGCCGTTCAAAGTTGAATGCCGCGTCTAAAACGAAAGTGAAAGCTGCACGGCTGCTCAGTGGGGCTGATCGGCACCACTGCAGTGAAAATGTGGTGTCCCGATCAGCTGGGACACAAGCAGAGGTCCTCTTACCTGCCTCCGGTGTGTCCCTTCGACGATTGATTGCTCCAAGCCTGAGATGCAGGCTTGAGAAATCGACCGCCGATAACATTGATCAATGCAAAGCTATAACACTGCAAAAAAAAAAAAAAAGAGTAAAAAAAAAAGTTCATAAATGTGATTTAACCCTTTCCTCTAATAAAAGTCCAAATCACCCCCCTTTTCCCATAAAAAAAACATGTAAATAAATATAAAAATATGTGGTATCGCCGCGTGTGCAAATGTCCGAACTATAAAAATATATAATTAATTAAACCGCACGGTCAATGGCGTGCGTGCAAAAAAATTCCAAAGTCAAAAATAACATATTTTTGGTCACTTTTTATATCATGAAAAAATTAATAAAAAGCGATCAAAAAGTCTGATCAATACAAAAATGGTACTGCTGAAAACTTCAGATCACGGCGCAAAAAATTAGCCCTCATACTGCTCCATACGCAGTAAAAAAAAGTTATAGGGGTCAGAAGATGACAATTTTAAACGTATAAATTTTTCTGCATGTAGTTATGATTTTTTACAGAAGTACGACAAAATCAAACCTATATAAGTAGGGTGTCATTTTAATTGTATGGACCTACAGAATAAATATAAGGTGTCATTATTACCGAAAAATGTACTGCGTAGAAACGGAAGCCCCCAAAATTAAAACATTGCGTTTTTTCTACAATTTCGTCACACAATGAATTTTTTTTCCGTTTCGACGTACATTTTTGCGTAAAAGGACTGATGTCACTGCAAAGTAGAATTGATGGTGCAAAAATTAAGCCATCGTATGGATTTTTATGTGCAAAATTGAAAGGGTTATGATTTTTTAAAGGTGAGGAGGAAAAAACGAAAGAGCAAAAACGGAAAAACCCAGCATCCTTAAGGGGTTAATGAAGTGTTGGAACTTGTATGAGCTATTTTTAATTCAGAGTATAGTATTTTAGAGGTGGTCCTTTTTTTTGTTTTGATGCCATTTCCAGTGAAAGAGGTGAACTGGAGTTCAAATAGAAGCATTGTTTTGTAGTATGTCATTCTCTGAGGAAGGAGGTAACTCCGCAACGCGTCAGAACTTTTTTTGTCATTTTAGGTTTTGTTTCTGGAACTTTTATGTAATTTTACGTTTTGTTTCTTTAGTTTTTGTTATGTCATGTGCAATAAATGCTATTAATACTAGAAAAGTGAAGTCCCCAGGCAAACTTTTCTAAGAGGTACAAAAGAATAAAAGAATACAAGAGAAAAGGAAGAAAAAGGAAAACTCCAAAAGAACAGCTGGAGGAATGAAAGTGGGACAGGAATGCATGCCGGCACGAGGGGAGCGCTACTGACACTCGCTTCCCTCGGTGAAGTAAGGCTGCTTTCACACTATAAAGTTCATGCGTTTAAAAGAGCGTTATAATGTTCCATTATGAAAACCCTTAAAAACGGCCGTTAAACGGCCATTACAAAATCCCATACGGCCATTACAAAATCCCATTAAAGTATATGCGATTTTTACATCATCCGTTTTAACCCATCATAGCCCGTTATTAATAACAGATGATTTTTTTTCCCGTCACAAAATAACGTCCGTGTTTAATAACGGGCTATGACTAGTGAAAACGGCTAATGTAAAAATCCCATAGACTTTAATGGGATTTTGTGACGGTTGTTTTACGAACGTTTTTAAGGGTTTTCATAGCGGAAAATTATAACGGCTCTTTAAAAAGGAAGAACTTTATAGTGTGAAAGCAGCCTAAGTATAAAAGCTTACTGATTGATGTTATCTTGCAGCTGCTGTGTGGGAAGGTGTGTCCGCTCCTCTATTTTTCTTTTTTCCTTAGCTGTGATCCATATCGGGTGAGAAGGTCTCACCAGAGAAGAGTGCAGCGGATAACAAAGAAAATTCCACACATAGAGATACATCCTGTGAAGCTAGTGAGTGATCGGTATATGGCCACTCACAAAGTGTAAGTCCTAGGAGTCTCGGCTTCTCATTTTTATTTTTTTGTATATGGAATTGAACAATTAACCGCTCCCAAAGATTTTTTCTATTTTATTTTTCTCCAGTATTGGAATTTGTGTAATATCAGCTCCATTGATTTCTATAGGAAATCTGCATCAATGTGCTTTTTGATGCAGATTATTCCAATCTAGATTAGAAATTGTGTCAAAAATTGACAGATCAATGCTGATTCTGTACTCTGAAGAATAGGAGATAAAATTTGCAAGACCCAGTCTATTCCAGCATACTGTAAATGTAGAGTATTGCATATAAGTGAATACACCACTTACATTTTAATAATGTGTTCAATGTTGGTGTCCCTTCAAAATAACACACAGCCAATAATATCTTAACCTTGGCAACAAAAGTGAGTACACCACTAAGTGGAAACATACAAAGTGGGCCCAATTAGCCATTTTCCCTTCCCGGTGTCATGTGACTCATTAGTGTAAGGCAGTGATTCCCAACCCGGAAAACCCGGGTTTCCATTGAGAACTGCCAGGGGTTCTGTGGGCTCCAGCAGGTCATTTTATTTTATAATTTTTTTTTTTTTTTTTAAATCTCCCACCTCGTCCTACGCACCTGTGAATCACACTGCGCACACAGCGTCCCCCTTCCCCTCTGTGGCGCCGTGCGCAAGTCACAGGCTTGCAGGCCCGGGAAGGGGAGAAATGCAGGAGATGGTGTGTCGGCCCCCTGGACTATCTTCCCTGAAACTGAGCTGCAGCACAGTGGGGTATCCTCAAATGGGAAGTGGGGGAGCGCCAGGTCTGTAACATCCACCATGATGTCGTCATAAAGGATTGGAAAAGGATTCCAGTGGCAACAAGTGAATCTCTGGTGAACTCCATGTCCTTAAGACAGTGCTGGAAAATATTGGTGGCCACACAAAATATTGACACTTTTTTCCCCAATTTGCACTTAGGGGTGTACTCACCCTTGTTGCCAATGTTTAAACATTAATGGCTGTGTGTTGAGCTATTTTGAGGGGGCACAACATTAAACACTGTTATACAGGCTGTGCAATCACTACTTTACTTTGTAGCAGAGGGTCATTTCTTCAGTAATGTCACGTGAAAAGATATAAAATATTTACAAAAAATGTGAAGAGTGGACTCATTTATGGGAAATACTGTATGTGCCATGGCTGGGAAGCAGTTAAGTGGAATCCATTATAGCCCAGGGCAGGTTCAACAGGTTCTACATCTAGCTGTTTCCCATTAAGACCAGTTTGGTCTGGGTTAGGAGGACTGCACAAACATGTGAACATTTACATTGGACAGGATCCATGATATGCAGAAGATATTGACACATTTCTCAAGTGATTCTTTACCCCGAACATGAATAACACTGATCTGAATCCTGTCTCTCAGATATACAATGCTGATTGTATTTGAATGAATATATCTCTCTAAACTCCAGAAGAAAGACAATCCTTAAATTAATACCATACCAATAACTAAGGACTGTCAATAGACATAGTTAAAAATAATTTGTATACCCAACCATCAGAGATGAGTGAAACAGTAAAATCTGCTTCTCTGACCATGAATCCCTGTTCGGCTCTCCTTTGCAGATGATGAACAAATGGCCAAAATGCCTACTGAATACTTAATATACATATCTGAACATGGATGATACAGATGTACTCTACTGATTGGTTAACTCCATAGAGCAGACCTAGTACCATCTTTTATAATTCATATTCACTGGAATCTATAGTACTGATCTGGTACATTTGGCTCCATTGACTTCTCTGGAGAGAGCAAGGATCAGTATCTCAGATCTATATTTGTACAGTTCATTGACTTCTGTAAGGAGAAGATGACACTGATCTAATTCCATTCTTTAAGACAGACCTCAAACGTGTTTAAAGCCGCACTTAAATCAGGCGTATGGACACTACATGGTCTAAAGACACTTTTCTAATACTGTATAGTGTGATGGGACACTTTACTGTGCTCTATGGTGCTAAGGGGCTATGCAATACTATTTATTTGAATGCTCTGTGCCCCTATTCTGTGACACATTATCCCTGTACTGTGACATCACTGTGTATATTATCCCTGTACTGTGACATCACTGTGTATATTTTCCCTGTACTGTGACATCACTGTGTACATTACCCCTGTACTGAGACATTACTGTGTATTATCCCTGTACTGTGACATCACTGTGTGTATTATCCCTGTACTGTAACATCACTGTGTGTATTATCCCTGTACTGTGACATCACTGTGTGTATTATCCCTGTACTGTGACATCACTGTGTATATTACCCCTGTACTGAGACATCACTGTGTATTATCCCTGTACTGTGACATCACTGTGTGTATTATCCCTGTACTGTGACATCACTGTGTGTACTATCCCTGTACTGTGACATCACTGTGTATTATCCCTGTACTGTGACCTCACTGTGTGTATTATCCCTGTACTGTGACATCACTGTGTATATTATCCCTGTACTGCGACATCACTGTGTGTTATCCCTGTACTGTGACATCACCATGCACATTATCCCTGTATTGTGACATCACTGTGTATTATCCCTGTACTGTGACATCATTGTTTATATTATCCCTGTACTGAGACATTACTGTGCGTATTATCCATGTACTGTGACATCACTGTGTGTATTATCCCTGTACAGTGACATCACTGTGTGTATTATCCCTGTACTGAGACATTACTGTGCGTATTATCCCTGTACTGTGACATCACTGTGTGTATTATCCCTGTACTGTGACATCACTGTGTATATTATCCCTGTACTGTGACATCACTGTGTATATTACCCCTGTACTGAGACATCACTGTGCACTGTGTATTATCCTTGTACTGTGACATCACTGTGTGTATTATCCCTGTACTGTGACATCACTGTGTATATTATCCCTGTACTGTGACATCACTGTGTATTATCCACCAAAAAACAAAGAGAGCGGCACTCCAAGTACGTGTAACCCCGTGCGGGTGTATTTATTCACACATCTGTAGAAAAGCGCAACGTTTCGGCTCCTCAATAGAGCTTGAGAAAGGCTCTATTGAGGAGCCGAAACGTTGCGCTTTTCTACAGATGTGTGAATAAATACACCCGCACGGGGTTACACGTACTTGGAGTGCCGCTCTCTTTGTTTTTTGGTGAATTACTTGGGGCCTGAGTCGGACCCTGGAGCTGAGCACCCAACAGGATCTGGAATCCTTGGCAACAGCCACGCATGGTGCTTCTTCATTTGGATTGTTACTGTGTATTATCCATGTACTGTGACATCACTGTGTGTATTATCCCTGTACTGTGACATCACTGTGTATATTATCCCTGTACTGTGACATCACTGTGTATTATCCCTGTACTGTGACATCACTGTGTATATTATCCCTGTATTGTGACATCACTGTGTGTATTACACCTGTACTGAGACATTACTGTGCGTATTATCCATGTACTGTGACATCACTGTGTGTATTATCCCTGTAATGAGACATTACTGTGCGTATTATCCCTGTACTGTGACATCACTGTGTGTATTATCCCTGTACTGTGACATCACTGTGTGTATTATCCCTGTACTGTGACATCACTGTGTATATTATCCCTGTACTGTGACATCACTGTGTGTATAATCCCTGTACTGTGACATCACTGTGTGTATTATCCATGTACTGTGACATCACTGTGTGTATTATTCCTGTACTGTGACATCATTGTGTGTATTATCCATGTACTGTGACATTACTTTGTGTATTATTCCTGTACTGTGACATCATTGTGTGTATTATCCATGTTCTGTGACAATACTTTGTGCCTTATTTCTGGACTGTGACATCACGGTGTATATTATCGTTGTAGTGAGACATCACTGTGTGTATTATCCCTGTACTGTGACATCACCATGCACATTATCCCTGTATTGTGACATCACTGTGTATTATCCCTGTACTGTGACATCACTGTGTATATTATCCCTGTATTGTGACATCACTGTGTGTATTATACCTGTACTGAGACATTACTGTGCGTATTATCCATGTACTGTGACATCACTGTGTGTATTGTCCCTGTACTGAGACATTACTGTGCGTATTATCCCTGTACTGTGACATCACTGTGTGTATTATCCCTGTACTGTGACATCACTGTGTGTATTATCCTTGTACTGTGACATCACTGTGTGTATTATCCATGTACTGTGACATCACTGTGTGTATTATCCCTGTACTGTGACATCACTGTGTGTATTATCCATGTACTGTGACATCACTGTGTGTATTATCCCTGTACTGTGACATCATTGTGTGTATTATCCATGTACTGTGACATTACTTTGTGTATTATTCCTGTACTGTGACATCATTGTGTGTATTATCCATGTACTGTGACATTAATTTGTGCCTTATTTCTGGACTGTGACATCACGGTGTATATTACCGTTGTAGTGAGACATCACTGTGTGTATTATCCCTGTACTGTGACATCACCATGCACATTATCCCTGTATTGTGACATCACTGTGTATTATCCCTGTACTGTGACATCACTGTGTATATTATCCCTGTATTGTGACATCACTGTGTGTATTATACCTGTACTGAGACATTACTGTGCGTATTATCCATGTACTGTGACATCACTGTGTATTATCCCTGTACTGAGACATTACTGTGCGTATTATCCCTGTACTGTGACATCACTGTGTGTATTATCCCTGTACTGTGACATCACTGTGTGTATTATCCCTGTACTGTGACATCACTGTGTGTATTGTCCCTGTACTGTGACATCACTGTGTGTATTATCCCTGTACTGTGACATCACTGTGTGTATTATCCATGTACTGTGACATCACTGTGTGTATTATTCCTGTACTGTGACATCATTGTGTGTATTATCCATGTACTGTGACATTACTTTGTGTATTATTCCTGTACTGTGACATCACGGTGTATATTACCGTTGTAGTGAGACATCACTGTGTGTATTATCCCTGTACTGAGACATCACTGTGTGTATTATCCCTGTACTGTGACATCACTGTGTGTATTATCCCTGTACTGTGACATCACTGTGTGTATTATCCATGTACTGTGACATCACTGTGTGTATTATCCCTGTACTGTGACATCACTGTGTGTATTATCCATGTACTGTGACATCACTGTGTGTATTATTCCTGTGCTGTGACATCATTGTGTGTATTATCCATGTACTGTGACATTACTTTGTGTATTATTCCTCTACTGTGACATCATTGTGTGTATTATCCATGTACTGTGACATTACTGTGTATATTACCATTGTAGTGAGACATCAGCGTGTGTATTATCCCTGTACTGAGACATCACTGTGTGTATTATCCCTGTACTGTGACATCACGGTATATTATCCCTGTACTGTGACATCACTGTGTGTATTTTCCCTGTACTGTGACATCACTGTGTGTATTATCCATGTACTGTGACATCACTGTGTGTATTATCCATGTACTGTGACATCCCTGTGTGTATAATCCATGTACTGTGACATCACTGTGTGTATTATTCCTGTACTGTGACATCATTGTGTGTATTATCCATGTACTGTGACATTACTTTGTGCCTTATTTCTGGACTGTGACAACACCGTGTACATTATCCCTGTACTGTGACATTCAGGAGCGCACTATCCTTGCTCTGTGCATTATTCCTGTGCAACCAAACCAAGTAAAAGTAACCAAAGTAAACAGGCTTTCAGAAGTTGCTGCTAGGTCATGATAGAGTGGGGCTCCAATCCAAGTTTTGCTATGTGGTCCTATGTTTACTTGTTACACCTCCTGGATATGTCCCTTTTATATATTCTTCAGTGGTGTATATTCCAGTGTTCCCCAAAAGTCTACAGATAATTGTGTACATAGAAAAAATGCTATGAAGCTGCACATATTGAATTTAGGCTGTAAGACTGTAGCACATGCTATTCAAAGGGTTACATGCCATGTCTTCTAGCCATGTCCTCTTGATCATAACCTTGAGAATACATTGGCGCCATGCGTTTGAATAGTGGATTCTTACCTTAGAAACACTGAAAAACACTAACGTAGGTAATCATGACACAAACCTTTGTTTTGGAAAGAATAGGGGCTCCTCTTTCCAGCAGCATTTCCACAACCTGTTCATGGCCACTTCTTGCTCCACAGTGAAGAGGCGTCAGGCCGTCCTGTGATCAGACAACACACAGTATACATATTATGTTATTTATATTTAATATATATACAGAATATTCCACATAGTTCTTATATTTAGGTATCTGAGCATTCTACCGTATTTACAATAACAATGTAATGCCTCCTTGATCCACTGTGTGGCAGCGTTGCACCAATTGATAATATTATTATTAAATAAAAAGATACTCCCCTGGGATCTGATGCAAATCATCAGAACTGAATTCACAATATTTAGGGCAGAGATTCTCTTACTGTGCCTTAAGAAAATCTGAGCAGCATCAATAATGTCTTGTTTTTCAAACACACATCTATTTTCTAGAGGTGAAAAAGAAGAATATACATGGGAATTTTTTTAAAATAATATATGTAGCCATTGATCAGTTTACAGCATTTTACAGTCTGTTGCTTTCGTCAAATCAAAGCTTCAATACTATAAACAACATAGAAAGATAGATACGGTAGATAGATACTGCAGATAGGGGATAAATCACATCTTTCAAACATTTTACATGACCTTGTGTAGAAGTAACAGACATATCTTGTTATTCTAATAATAACTAAGGGCAGTTTAACATTTGCACATATGTATTAGGACAGCTTTTGACTAATGTCCCCCCCTGGTGATGAACCTTGTTAAGTCTCTAGTCAGTGGCTGGAAGCCTCCAGGGCCAGCATGCTGCCACTATTGCAGTAAGAAGGCCGGAGGATCCCTGTGGCAGAAGGGTCTTATTAAATATATAAACGATTAACATCTGGAAAGAAATCGCTCTAAGCAAGGTATACTTTAGGTAAAGGGCCTAAAAACATGTAAGCTTCTACTCTTATCCAGCTCCAGGGATCCATTAAAGCTGCTGAGATTATTCTGGCAGCCTTGCAAAGTAACCAGACATGATAGGATCCCCTCATAAGCAGAATGATCATGACCAAATGAAGAGCGAGAACTGCTCCGTATAATAGGTAGAAGCCCATTTCATCTTAATTCTTATTGGTTTTAGAATGACCTATCATGGCAGAAGTCCAGAGGCAGAACTTAGGTCTCTCAGGTGATATCTCACCTCTCTGTATCTTATGCTGGGCAGATCATATATATTGCATGAAGCTTAAGATTGGCTTCTCTCCAAAAAAACAATACTGCCGCATCAGCTTTACATGAGATATGATGCGTGAGTTATAAGCTAAATGCAATTCAGCACCACCGTCAAAGATGTTTCTGCCTTCCGGATGTCCTCATTAAAATGTATAATATCTGGGTGGCTTTCTGAGGATCTCAAGAGCTGGAAAGACTTGAAGTTGCTTTTGATAAACAGACTTTCATGTATTTTTTTCTTCCTATAAGTAGTGTTTCTAAGTGCTGAGAAGCTAGAAGTGAAGACTTGTCAGGCTGTATACACATGTTCACCGTTCTGCATTTTGAACTTTATGGCACAAACACTGAAGACATCCATAAGGCCCCACTTAACATATGTATGCAAAAGAGCATGCTTTGACATGTTAAGGGGGAGGGGAGGCATACACTGGCAGAGACATAATGCAACAAAACATATATCTCAGAATGTATGACTGTTTTACATAGATTCCTGGAGGCAATGTTTTATACCATACAGCATTCAAGGCATATGTCAAGATGTATTTACGATGTGCACACCAAACACAGTCTTAAAGGGGTTATTCAGGAATAGAAAAACAGCTAATTTCTTTCAAAAACTGCTCCCTGTCTGTCTCCAGGTTGGGTGTGGTATTGCAAAATTGGCTCCATTCACTTCAATGGAACTGAGCTGCAGAACCACACCCAACCTGGAAACAGACGGGGAGTGGTTTTTGAAAGAAATTGGCTCTGTTTTTCTATTCCTGGATAACCCATCTAATACCTTTAGAATAGAGATAGTCTCTATGTAGACATGTCAGAACATCTTTACTTTCCTTATGTTCCAAGTCTTAAAGGAGTACTGCGCTGCCCTGCTTCGGAAGCTCCGCTCCCCAGTGTCCGGAAGTTTATTGTTCTGAACGCTGCGTGCGGGCTTCCGTGTTCAGGGTCGCCTCGTTGAGGGGGCGGGCGTGAAGTCACGAGGGGGCTGTCGTGACGTCACGCCCGCCCCCTCAACGAAAGTCTATGGGAAGGGGGCACGACGGCCGTCGCGCCCCCTTCCCATAGACTTTCGTTAAAGGGGGCGGGCGTGACGTCAGAAGGGGCAGCTTTGAACACGGAAGCCCCCATGCAGCGTTCAGAACAATAAACTTCCGGACGCTGGGGAGCGTAGCTTCCGAAGCAGGGCAGTGGAGTACCCCTTTAAGCCTGCATCTCATCCCCATACATGGACCTGAGGATTCATGTGTAAACTGACCTATAAATGCCACCCTCTTGGGTTTTAGAAATAACCATCTCTCCCAAAAGAATGTTGGCTTTCTTATATGGAAAAAGGAATCAGGGACATATCTCTAAGCTTCTAGGACAGATGCAAGATCTACATTAGCTTACTCTTACTTGAGTTTTATGATATTTCCTATACTGGTGTCATCTAATATGTCAGAAAAGCCTTTGGGTCCATCAAGCATGAGGACACTTTCCATAGATTTTCCTTAGTGATCACAAGTAAATAAGAATATAATTGTTGTATACTCATGTAGATGTTGTCTTACCCTTGTTTTGGCATCGATCTTGGATCCTCGATCAAGCAGAAGTTTCACCATGTTACCATTGCCTCTCTTGGAAGCCACATGTAAGGGAGTAATGTCATTCTATGAAAAACAAAGGCACAAAATAATTTCCATAAGTGACGGTAAAGAATGTAAGGTATAGCATATTTATCATATTATACTAAATAGCCACAGTAGAAAAGTCCACTTACTAAAAGCTACTACCATCTAACTTGGAGTAAGAAATACTATCAGACATACAGATATATTGTTGTTCTCTTTTATGAAAATATATTTTTCTATTTGGGTATAGATAAGGATCGATCAACCAGGACTGGTGGAGATAGGAGAAGCCACTGGGAACCTCCCCGATGACTCCCCCATTTCTAGCCGGTGTTAGAAGTGTAATTCCTCTGAAAGGCTGCAGCCTTTGATTGAAAGATGGAGCTTGCCAGTTTGACAGGCTTAAAGGGGTACTCCCCCCCCCCCCTAGACATCTTATCCCCTATCCAAAGGATAGGGGATAAGATGTCTGATCACAGGGGTCCCGCAGCTGGGGACCCCCACGTTCACGGCTGCGGCACCCCAAACTTCCCGTGCACATAGCGAACTTCGCTCCGTGCCGGATGACTGGCCATGAGGGGAGGAGGCTTGTGACGTCACCGTCACGCCCCACTCGCAATGTCACGCCTATGCCCCCTCAATGCAAGTCTATGGGAGGGGGCTTGATGGCCGTCATGCCCCCTCCTTTTGACTTGCATTGAGGGGGTGTGGCCATGGCGTCATGAGCCTCCGGCACTGCACCCGGCGCTCTAAACAAATGCCAGGTGCAGCAGGGAGATAGCGGGGGTCCCCAGTGGCGGGACCCCCTTGAGCAGACATCTTATCCTCTATCCTTGGGATAGAGGATAAGATGTCTAGGGGCAGAGTACCCCTTTAAAGGGTTTTTTATAGAGTTAGGAGTACAACTTATGTTACTCCCTCCAATCAGCTGGAAGGAAGGCAGGTGCCACTAAACTGGTGCAAACCATGGATAGTAACTTGCCCCGCATTGCTCAGACTGCAGTACAAGGTCACCTTGTTGTAATGTCACAATACAATAACTAGAAACGTCCCAAATGTAAAACTATACACAATGTTATAAGTGTAGCTGCTATTTCCAGAAGTAATTCTTTGTGTTTGCTGTTACACAACTTACTCCCTGAACTATACACTATTCATGAAAGTTTAATGCAGACAAATCCGCTGCAGTGCAGAATATGGTGTTAAGTTTTCCTTCAGGTATGTTACTTCTGCTCTATTTATTGCATATTGTACATTTTTCTCACCCAAACTGACCTAAAGCTAGGGAACTTGCCTCCTTGCTTCAGTGTTACTGTGACATTAATATTATTTTATTGCTCCCATAGTTTAAGTCTCTTTCCAGCTTTGGCAGATAGTTGAATAGGAAATACAGTATGTGTTACAATTGCCATAAGTCTGGTGCAGTTTATCCTCTATTAGCAATTGAGGAGTTACCGTAGCCAAGTGAGCAAATATATGTCTGAAGCCTAATGACAGCTCCTACATTTATCATTTTAGACTGATATGAAAAACCTGCAGTAAATAACAGATATGTTCAAGAAAGTTTTAAAGGGGTTCTCCGGTGCTTAAACATCTTATACCCTATCCAAAGGATAGGGGATAAGATGCCTGATCACGGGAGTCCCGCTGCTGGGGACCCCTGGGATCATGCACGCAGCACCCCGTTTGTAATCATTCCCCCTCCCGTAGGCTTGCATTGCGGGGCGGAGCGTGACGTCACACGCTGGCGCAGGCCCTGTAGTCGCCCGTAATCAGACCCGGAGCGAACACGCTCCGGGGACTGATTACAAACGGGGTGCTGCGTGCATGATCCCGGGGGTCCCCAGCGGAGGGTGTCCCCAGCAGAGGGACTCCCGCGATCAGGCATCTTATCCCCTATCCTTTGGATAGGGGATAAGATGTTTAAGCACCGGAGAACCCCTTTAAAGAGCTGTCTGACAAATAACATTTCAGCAATTAAAGGGTCTCCTGTTCAGGGCCTGTATCTATTTACAAGAATAAACTACAAACAGGCGGTCTCCCTCTCGAAGACGGAGTATTTCTATGCATTATACGGACAACCGATTTGTAATACTACATTTCTCCTGTGGTGGTGCTGTAGGAGAATTCAGCACTTTCTGCTGGGTTCCCCAATAGACTGCAGCTTACCTCTGGAGGTCCCAGCAGTGTACCATATAGCGGGATTCAAGTCCTGCAGAAACGCGTGGAAACAAAGTTCCTGCACTTTTTCCACAGCATGAGCACAGTTCCCATTAGCAGGAGTCCTGGAGGACCAACCTTTGAGTGGAAATGTTGGGTGAGTTCCCAAACTTTCTTTCCCAGGACTTAGCCCCTGCCATATTGTGATTAGCCTATTGCCCAGCAAAAAATTAAACAACTTTAAGAGGTTATCTAGTAGGGATGTAAGAAAAAATCGATTCTCGCGATAATCGCGATTTTTCATTTGCCGATACAGAATCGATTCAAAATATTTTTGAATCGATTCTTTTAGGGATGTGGAATTTTTAATAAAACGCACTTTTCTTACCTGCCAACGAGCCCGCGGAGCTCCGGTACAGTCCGGTACAGGTGTTCGGTCCCCGGGCTGTATTCTTCTTACTTCCTGTTAGTCCGGCACGTCACATGGAGCTTCAGCCTATCACCAGCGGAGGCGGGACATCGCTGCGGCTGGTGATAGGCTGAAGCTCCATGTGACGTGCCGGACTAACAGGAAGTAAGAAGAATACAGCCCGGGGACCGAACACCTGTACCGGACTGTACCGGAGCTCCGCGGGCTCGTTGGCAGGTAAGATAAAGTGCGTTTTATTTTATTTTGCAGCCCGGACGGGATAACATGAGAAAAGTGAGCACCGGAGTACTAGATCGCCGCTGTCAAAGCTGACAGCGGCGTCTATTGGGATCTATGAATGCTCCCAGGTGGGCGATATATCGCGATGTATCGTCACCTAGACGGTATCGCGATATATCGCGATATATCGAATCGCCACACTGGTATCGCGATTCGAATCGAATCGCCAAATTCTTGGCGATTCACACCCCTATTATCTAGGCTGTAAAAGGCCTATCCTCAAAGCTACTAATATTATTGCAGGGGTTCCAACTCCCAGCACACCCTTAGTGAGCTTTAAATGGGTATTCTGGCCTTAGACATCTTATCCCCTATCCTTTGGGGACCCCCGCGATCTCCGTGCATGCCCCTTTCCATAGACATGAATGGAGGGGGCGTGACGTCATGAGGGGAGTGGCTGCGATGTAACGTCACAGGAGCAGTGCCTGACAGAGAATGCTGTGGGCTTCAAGGAAATCAGGATAAAAAATTGGGACAGTCCAAATGGCGCCTTCCTTGAAAGATGGAAAAAAGGGGGCTTCAAGGAGTCAGCGAAGGTCCTAACGGCGGTACCGTGGCGATCAGACATCTTATCCCCTATCCTTTGGATAGGGGATAAGATGTCTAAGGCCAGAATACCCCTATAAAGGAGTGAAATATAACTTATCCCTTATCTCGCAGGGGTCTGACCACAGGGACCCCCCACAATCTCCTGAACGGGGGCGTGCTGACCCCCTCACAGATCGGCGGCCAACACGAACCCTCCATTTATCCCATAGAGAAACATGGAGGGGGTCAGAATGGCTGCTTTCGGCAGACTGCCGGGGCCCCATTCAGGAGATCGTGGGGGGGAGGTCCCAGTGGTCGGACCCCCGCAATATATAACTTATCCCCTATTCTTTGGATAGTGGATAAGTTATATTTCAATGTACTACTCCATTAAGAGACTGCGGTTTTACAACAGCTGGGGGCACCCTTGTAGGAAAACATTGGTCTTATCCATATGATGGGGTTAGTTCATGGCATTAGACCACACAAATGTGTCTGCTCCCTATGGACTCACTTAAGTCTATCTAATAGAAACAGACCCCCTGCTGTAAGCACTGCGGCAGTGCACAGACTGATCACAGCATTTCCACTACACTGCAGACTGACCACAGCCTTTACAGCAAATGGTGTATTACTGTGTGCACTTAATCACGTATTCTATGTGTTATTTTGTGTTAATGTTTATGTATGATGTTGCACTAAATATGTTTCAGCTCATTTACTATTAAATTGAGTTATGACAAATGATCTACTCCTCATTGGCTAGAAATACTACATAAAAATTCTAAAAGGATTACTTTTACCATTCAGAAAAAATGTAGTGCTTCCTCTGACACTAAATACAAAGACACACATGTTCTTTCACTTCTGTGACCTAAGACAGCAGATCAGTACAGGTTACTAAATGTTCCAATACCTATGAGGTGTGTGGGCACCAATCATGTTACCGGACCTCTTGCAATTGGCGATCACCTTCATCAGCTATGTAAAGCCCTGAAAATGGCGGTGTCATGAAACGCAATATACATTCTCAAGTTACATCCACTCATATGAGTTTTCGTGTCCTTGTCACGTTTTATGTTTTAGTGCAAAACATAAACCTTTATATAGAGGGTATATTATCCATGCAATTAATAAACATGGAAGTGCTTAAATATGCACATAGTTGGAGCCTGGGTCCACCGGTTCCTTAATCCAAATAGGATGCAGCACACCACAAATTGCAATTAGGAGTGTTGGTTTATTCCATAACGTGCAGAGGACAACGTTTCGCCAGCCTCACGCTGGCTTTCTTTTTCTTGAGAAAGCCAGCGTGAGGCTTGCGAAACGTTGTCCTCTGCACGTTATGGAATAAACCAACACTCCTGATTGCAATTTGTGGTGTGCTGCATCGTATTTTTCGTGTATATATATATATATATATATATATATATATATATATATATATATGCAATACAACCAAAGGCAACTTGCCATATTTTAAGGTACTAACACATCATGGAAGGCCTCTAGCTTGTAAGTGTATCTGCTGGATACTAGGTAAAGCCCCCAATACAGTAGAATATGGACTGGACAATGCTAATTTTGCTATGAAGTGTTGTTGGATGGAGGAGATGTCCATCAGTGAATGGCTGAAGTTATCCAAATCCAGTGTATGCTGTGAATAGAGATCTTAGGTTTAGCTGATAGGGTATCCTGATTGGAAGACCCCTATTTATTTTAAACCATATACCCGAAAGCTACAATACACATTTTTGACAAGTAAAAATAAAGCTGGGTTCACACCACGTTTTTGTAATACAGTTCCCGTATATGTTTCAATTTGAAAACCGTACGGAACCGTATTGAAAACCGTATGCACTGACTCTCCATTGAAAACTGTATGCCAAAAGATGCATCAGGTTGTGTCCGTTTAGCATCCTGTACAGTTTTGTCAGTTTTTTTACCGTACCCAAAACTACCACGGTTTTTGGTCCAGGTGAAAAACCGTATTGAGACGTATACATTTTTTTAACATGGGAGTCAATGAGAACTGTACAGAACCGTATGTGCGTACGGTTCCATCCGGTTTTCACCATACGGTTTTTGTTCTTGAAAGTAAAACTTTATTCATGGAATGAAAAGTTAAAAACGTATATGCTTTTTTCTTGAAAAACGGATGCAACTGGACTTCATTTTTCAAACCGTATGCGGATTAAAATTTGCACACACATTTTGATACAGTTTAGTCAGGTTTTGAGGAATCTGTTTTTCATTTAAAAAAACGGATATGGGAACTGTCTTGCAAAAACGTGGTGTGAACCCAGCATAAGACACAGTTCTCGTATCTGACATATTCTGGTGGTGAAAGAAATTCTCAATTTCTGTCAATCTGTGGGGATACATTAGGATAAAATGCTTGGGTTGTTTTTAGTCACTAATAATGCTTCTATAGCAATACAGCACACATGAGTCAGGTGATCAATAATGTTTCCCACAGGCCCAGCACAGCCCTTGTATTTCACTAAGCCCCTGCTTTCTTTCCATAGCACATTCAGTAACTATCATGAACTTGGCTTCTTATGTAAAATCCATATAGGAATTAACAAGAGGACTTGCCCTTTCCTATGATGATGTTAAAGGAGAGGAGTGTTGGTCGTATATGTTGGATTTCATCTATCTGATCCTTTTGATCTTGGAGAGTTAGGCTCCTGCCTGATGAGTCTAACAGCAATCCCCCTTCTCTCTCCACATATTCTCACAATATGTTGCCTGCAGGTGATGGGGGTTGGGAGCCCAGTCAATCATTAACCAGATGGAGGTGAATAGGAGCTGTCGGGGACCACGGTTAGGCCTTTTTTAATCCCCCTCCCTTCTCATCAGCATTTTTTTTTTTTTAATTAAAGGCCGGAATACTCCTTTAAATATATGGAATTGGGAATTGAATCCAATTTGCTGGATTGGAATCAGATTTGGTATTGGTCCTATTATCCTTCAATTGCCCATACAAAGTATGTACAGGAGGAAGGGACTACTGTCAAATGCAGGAGTCCCTGCTTCTGTACAGTACACAGTGCATGGGTGCTGATTGCCTACTACAGTGAATGTAGTAAGTGGAAGCTGCAATGCTTACACCTCTACTTACCTCAGGGCCACTCTATGTACAGAAGCAGGGGTGAATCAAATCCAAAATGAATCACAAAAAGTAGGTGTCAGCTAAGCGGGGCTTCGAATTAATGGAACTCTTATTTCAGTTATTTACAGTGGTATTGGCACTAGTACATCTAATACTGGTTAGCTTAAACCAATTGTTGGCACAGTGAACAATATCACCATGAACAATATATGCCAAGCTTATTTGTAATCTATAAGATCCCTCTTATAAAATGACAAAAATTTTCATCATAAAATGATTTAGCTTCATTTTACAAAGAATTGAAATGCATTTTTAGCATTGGCTAGCATATATGTTTTTATGTTTTTTAAACACATATATTAAAGGGATACTCTGCCCCTAGACATCTTATCCCCTATCCAAAGGATGGGGGATAAGATGTCTGACCGCGATCTCCCTGCAGCACCCAGCATTCATTTAGAACACCGGCTACAGCACCGAAGGCTCGTGATGTCACGACCACACCCCCTCATGACGTCATGGTCACACCCCCTCAATACAAGTCTATAGGAGGCGGCGTGGTGTCAGTCACGCTCCCTCACATAGACTTTGGTTGAGGGGGCTGGCATGACGTCACGAGGGGCCGGGCGTGACGTCACGAGGGGGCGGCCGCGAACATGGAAGCCCGCATACAGCATTCAGAGTAATGAACTTCCAGATGCTGCGAGCGAAGCTCCAAAAGGCTGCCCTGCCTTTTGGAGCTCCGCTCACAGCATCCGGAAGTTCATTACTGCACTTGTGTTTACCTTTAAAGGGGTTGTGCGCTGCCCTGCGCACAACCCCTTTAAAGGTAAACACAAGTGCAGCATCCACCTAGCCTAACAAAGATCTAATGGTATCATACCCTTTACTTAGGACATCCCCATTTACTGAGCCATTAGATACTAAAGAATTGTAGTATTCATTGAAGATCAAACTGTGCCCCCAAATATGCTGCCAGGTTTAGTGTGTGGTGTTTCAGACTCCACTCCCTTTTGTGGGCAATTCTCCCCTCCATTGTTCCACTAACAATGCAGTTCCTTTGGATAGTCTTCTATAGGGGCCTAATGTCACTGGCCTAGGACCAACCAGAACTGGGCCCCATTCTCTCAAAGGAATCCATAGCAACTGCAGGGGCTGTCCCTATGATAAGGACACCTTTATATTGGAGAGCAGACTGACCATTATTATAAGAAAACAATTTTGCCCATATTTCATGTGTAGTAATTTATAATGGATTAAATAGTCAATTGTTAACTTACTCTGGCAGTGAAGTCCACAGCTGCGCCCCGGCTTATCAACAAAGTTGCCACATTAATATTTCCATAATGTGCGGCTATGTGGAGGGGTGTAAAGCCACTCTGGAAAGACCAAACAAGAGCAATGAGAATTTTATGCATTGGTCAATGTAAGCAATGTTATTAAAATAAACTGCATCAAAAGCAAAGGCAATAACATTCAAAACCTATTGACACACACTAAACATTAGCAGTAACCTGATCAATAGTCTTGTCTCTTCTGCTTTGAACATTTAATGTCTCAGCATTACTGACCGCCTATAGTAACATCTACAGTTATTCTGTAGAGTAGCACAGGAAGATTATATATTACTAAATTATTGTTTAAAGGTAAATGCAATAAATTACTTAACTCGGGTATCTGTCTTTGCTGTTTGATCTAATCATACAAGGTTACACTGGCCCATTAGAGAATTAGAGGATCCTCTGATGGACTCTCAGTGTCACCCCCAAAGGTCCAGCAGTAGACAGCCTCATGGGTCAATATGGGTCAATTCATAACTAACCTATTAGAACTTCGATGATATCTTCTGTGTCTGCAAGGAAGCTTAAATGTAGACAAGCACAAGTTCAGTAGCACCCATGCTATATGCATAGAGGGCATAGGTGTTAGGACTGACTCCAGCCTTCCCTAAGCTCAGACCTTGTTTTCCCCTTTGCAGCCATTGGTCGTCACAGTACAAAGGGTGTTACCCCCTTGCCCCTACCTCTGATACCAGCCATTGTGTTTTTAGCACCCAAGGAGCACACTTAGCAACTTCAAAAGTATCACAACTTCTTCTTTTTCACAAAAAAAGCCAAAAAAATGATATGCTTGGAAGTACCACTACTTATCACACAGATGATACCCCAACAGGTTCATCTCTCAACAGGGTTATGCAGAGCCTTATGGTATTGCGGGTTGTAATTCTGATCCCCCCCGTGCTTCAGTAGGCTTTGGTGTTGTTTAATGTTTTCATATATTGTATCTTAATAAAGTTGTCGCCAGTTAGGTTCTACCCACTGCATCTTTGATTTTGACTTAAGTTGCCAGGCAGATGGGTTAAAGGGCAACAGAATGGGTTTCTTTCCTGTAAAAGAGGGCGGTATTGATACTGTTCTCTTGGTTACTGGAGGCTAGCATGTGTGGACATGTATAAATAAAGGTGGCTGCTCAGAGTCATTTCCTCTAGTGGGCCCATAGAGCCGCTGTGTTACACTGGAGATGTGTGATCATCACATAACCAGGATCGATTTCTAACCTCTGAATTTACAGAATTAAGTCTCCCATGCAAAGATTTCAAGAAAAGAACATACTGTTAGAAAAATGCCAAATGTTTTATTATGGAGTGATCAATCCTTATTTCCTTTAAAATACCGGTATGTTCTGCAGAGCAGGAAATTTGAACACCTTGTTTTTTAACCTGAAATATGCTCCTTTTTCACGCGTTATGACTGTGAAAATCCAAGAGGAACACATTTAATAGCTGTAACTTTCTCTAGCAATGTAATAAAATGTCTATGGTATAAATTAGGAGAACAGTTCTAGATCTCTGATGATCTATAATATTACAAGAACATATATATATGTCAATGCACCATGTCGTGGGCACTCTCATTTGTATACAAGGGAGTAGATATAAGGCATGCACATATAGGCTCAAGTGCCTAAAGGTAGCCTCAAACACGTCTGTCCCATTGGGACACCAGTATGCTATATGTATAATAGTATATGGTAGGTGGGGCCCCTTGACACTTTTTGCACTGGTGCCCAGTAACTGAAGGGTCACTGTCATTTAAAACAACTTTTAAGCTACTGCCTAGACATGCCAAAAGTTGAGATCACATCGAGTCTCACTCCTGGGACCTGCTGTGATCGTGAGTTATAGGCCAATGAAGTGCACAGCAATGCTCTCTGCAGAGAAAAGGTCAGATCTGGGGGCCACCAGGGAGTGGTGCACCCTACTGTGCACCTCACCAACGTATTTCTCATGTTTGTAGCAGGTCTCAGTAGTGAGACCCGATGTGATCTCAACTGTTGGCATGTCTGGGCAATATCTCTAAAGTTGTTTAACATAACAGTTACACTTAAACGGTATACTACACTTCTGTTCAGCTGGCAGAATAACAATCAGGCTGTGTTCTCACATTCAAGTTGAATTACATTTTTTTGTGTTTTCTCAATGCAGTGCCTGATGAAGTCAAAAATATGATTCAACTACAATGTACGAACACAGCTTTACTTATGCGTTTAGTGATCTGCAATCTGGGAGTTTTAGTTCCCAGCTGGAAAGTCACAGGTTGTTTTTCACACATTTACATTTTAACTGCTGACAATGCTGGGATGGTTATGGAATTTGCAGCATAAATATATAGGTTATTCAACCGCCCCATATAGCATACATGATATGATATCCACGCATGGTCTATATAGATGGGATACACATATCACATCTATTTATGAGGCATATTAAACATATTATGACTGACTTAAAATAGGTTATGTGTCATTGCCCCTACATGCTCTCCTTTAGGTTACCTTTATAGCGGTGGTTTCCAAACTGAGCCCCCCCATCTGTTGGGAAACAACAACAGGAGAGCCATAGGTCGGAGACCACTGTCTTTCATATTTAAAAATAACATTCATACTCTTTAGTTGTTCTTATTAACTTTAAGTCTTTTACTTCATTAAAAGACTTTTTCCCTACATCTCTAACCTAGGACCATATAGAAATATCATTGTAACTATGACCATTTACACTACATGATCTAGTGCTAGCAGACTTTCCAGACTAATAACATGCAGTCAGTCTTCAAGTCATCCTGCAAACAATGTCTCTAAGAAACTAGATGCAGTTTGTAAAGAGGTAGCAAACATTTTAGCCATGCTAGCCGGTAAGGGGCTAAAGAACTGAGGGTCTGCCAAATTCCAGTCGAGATAACTGGTTTGCTGACACCAGGTAAGTGCAAGTGTCATGCAGAAAAGCCTACTAGAAAAACAGTCTAGGAAGCAGTGTGTCAGGACTGTCTACAGCTCAGGACCCAGCCAATAAAATATTTACAAGGACGTCACAAGCGTTATGTGAAATGTCGATAATTTGTTTGTGCTCGGTTACAGTTCTTCACTGCAGACAGCCCAGTTTACAGTATTGCCTCCTATTGCGCATGCTACCTTATAGTCTAAAGCAAATCAATACTACATAGGAGGCAACACAAAGAAGATAAGGAGAAAGCAGCGGCAGTGCTAACGTATGAGCAAGTGACTACGTGTCCATATATACCTCTGTTGTCCTATTCACCATCACCTATGTTTACACATTGGGAGGCAAAGAAGGGGAAAAGAATGAATGGTTAGTCCACCAGTGATGATATGGATGGCAAAAGATGATGATCATAGTATGATATGTGGGTGATAACAAGACAGGTATGGGGGAAGGGGGTGTTAAGTCTTAAAGATCAGTGTTAGAAAGTAATTGTGTATGCCTTATCATGCAAATTACACAGAAATTACTATGGCGTGACATTATACTAGGTTAACAAGAAATATTCACACTCATGTCTCTATGGCGCTAGCAATATTTATTAAAATGTATTATTATTTATTATATTTATTAAAACCATTTACAGATTGGGCTATCATATTAGGACAAAAATGCATGGAACATAATGGTTTATTAATGGATGGTACATTATAGCACAAAGTTTAGGTGGCCCCAAAATTACAAATAGTTTAAAAGGGATTCTGTCACCAGTCATTGGGGTGGTCCTTGGTGGCATCTCCCCTCCCCAACAGCCTTGATTGGTAGATTTCTCCTTATATCGAAACAGGGAGAGCTCTATCAAGGCTAGTGGGGTGGAGTAAAGCCACCGGGGACCGTCACAATGACTTGTGGTTCAGGCAGCATGAAAGTGATGACAGATTAGACTTAGATTCAGCACACATTAAGGAGGTGTACATAAATAGTTCAAGGTATTTCTGGGTAATGGGACAAGCAAAGGCTGCTGTTGCCTCTTACCCCCATCTATGAGGTGAGTAACTGATGTAGCTTTGTAAGAGACAAAGGTCTGTAGAGACCCCTAGGTATAATATGTTGTGGAAGTTTACCTTTTATTAAGAAGAGATGAATAACTAAACAATAGGTCACATGAAAAGGTGAAAACTATTACTACGGTATAGTAAAATATTACAATGATACAGTGCACAAGTAACACCACTATAGAATGCCCTAATAGGACTGCCATATAGTGCTAGTAAATGTTTGCACCATCTATTAGTTCGCTTAGTTTTACATTGAAACCGTGTGTCACAAGCAATGGCCCTTTTTCACCTAAGCCACATCCCACTTTTTGGTAAGTCACACCCCATTGCATAAGTTCAAATATGGCCATGTTTTTTTATATATATTGCCATATGTTACTAATATATGCTAATTCTAGCCAAAAAAAAGGATCAATTCTGTATCTACAGAACATCTCTAAAAAAGTAGAGGCTGTTGTGCCCATCAATTTTTGCTAGTCCAACGAGTCCGTAATACCATCCCCTTGACTTCTAGGGCTGTAGTTGACTTAGGCAGTTTTTTTTTAGCTCCATATGTATAACTATAGATGTTGAGCATGTTGGCATTATTTTGTCAGGTACAATGTACTTCCCTTTACAATAATGTATGAGTCTCCCCTAATTACGTTTTTGCATTGGTGCGGCACAGACATTCCTGTAAGCAGATAGTGTTGGCACATGCATTGCACAAAGAAAAATAGATAGGAAAGGAACTTAACCTGGCAACTTAAAAACTGTGCCCATAAATTTTCAGAACAGAATGCAACAGAATGTAAACACAACTGTATGTTGGGTGGAAGCAATGGTGATAGAAGATTAATGGAAGGAAGGGCTTGCAATGCTTCTTTGGGGAGTTGCTTTGCTGTAAGATATTTAACTCTATTATTACATGCATTCTATTGTATCTATGAAGGCCACATGAAACTGACAAACCTTGGATTCCACATCAGCATTGTGGTCATTCTGCAAGAGAAGAGCTGCTGCTTTTGTGTCATCCTTCCGGGCAGCAATGTGTAGAGCCGGCAGGCGGACTTTTCCTTTCGTATCATTTTCAAGAAGAAGAGAAACCACTTGGTCATGGCCCTGTTGAAGAGCGACTGCCAGAGGTGTAAACCCATCCTGAGGGAACAAATGAGATCATTTCAACTTGAGAAGAATGGAACCCAATAGCAATGGACACTGGACAATGTCTTATGTAAAGCAGGGATGGCAAGAACAACGTTCATAACCTAAATTCATTATGGTGGTCATACTTTATCCCCTGCTTTCATTAAATGGAGAATACTTGTATACTTAGCACCTATGCTTGAACAAGCAGCCTAATCTGCCAGTATTATGTTATACAGCAAGAGGAGCTGAGCAGATTTATATGTTGATCATTTGTATGGTCTTAGCTCATCCTTGGTTGTCCAGTCCAGTGGTGGTCCTACTCGGCTATCTCTCTAAACATACTCCTACAGGGCAGGCTGAGGACCACTCACTGGACTGCTAAACCCAGAACAAGAAGGAATTGTAATCCATAAGTAATAAGTTCTACTGAATCTTTTCTGAAAAAACTGTATATCAATTTTCTCAGCTCCTTTGGCTCTATAACATGATGCCTGTATATTGGACAACATATTCATGGTGACAGGTTCCTATCAACATTCATAATTTACTATTCAGGCAACAACTCATATATAGGTGGAGATAAACTGTATTACAATAAAAACATGTTCAGGACAATGAATAATCAGAAAATGACCGATTGTTTAAATCACGTTTTTATGTAAAAGTATTTTTAAAGAATATTTGGTGATGCTTTCAAATTTTGTAGTGTCAGTTTTCTGGCGACTAGGCCTTAAAGGGGTACTCCGCCCCTAGACATGTTATCCCTTATCCAAAGGGGTCCCACCGCAGGGACTCCACTGCTGGGGACCCTTGCAATCTCGGCTGCGGCACCCCAGACATCCGGTGCACGGAGCGAAGTTTGCTCCGTGCCGGATGACTGGCAATGCGGGCGGAGGCTCGTGACAACACGGTCACAACCCGCTTGTGATGTCAAGGCCATGCCCCCTCCATCAAAGTCTATGGGAGGGAGTGTGACGCCTGTCACGCCCCCTCTCATAGACTTGCATTGAGGGGGCGTGGTCATGATGTCAAGAGTGGGGCGTGACCGTGACGTCATGAGCCTCCGCCTCTGCACATCTTGCAGAGGATAAGATGTGGATAGGGAATAAGATGTGTAGGGGCGGAGTACCCCTTTAAACTAAGCTGGGGCTTCCTGTTTTGCTTGTGATAATAAGGAGTAGGCTGCTGGAAAGTGATCTGTATAGCATTACAGTACAAGGTGACACCAGTAGATAAAGAAAACTACAGATGATGTTCAGAGTTCAGTCTCCCTGTATCTGGGGAATGACATCTGTTAATGTCGCACAGCATGCCCAGTAAGCTTTCCCCTACATGTAAACAGGACAGCTCCTGTCTATGGTTAACTATGTCCATGAGGTTTGTTGTAAAGCATAACTCTAAATACTTTTAAAACAGCTCAGGCTAGATGGCTGCCCCATAGTTATGTAAAAAAAAAAATTTACAATAAGAAAATAGAAACGGATTAGAAAAAAAACAACATGTTTTTGGCTCTAATCATTAAAAAAAAATCTAGGTGATATATTGCCTTCAAATATAATATATCCTAAGAAAAATAGAACCAATTACCAGTACATTAGGCAACATGCATAGAATGTTCACATGTAGCGTATACACTGAGGATTTTATACTGCCTATTTATTGCTGCAGATTTAATGCTGTGTTTATTATTTACAGTATATTGATTTATTCTTCTAGTGTGTTTGAACACAGTATTAAGTCTGCAGCATTAAATCAGCAGGGCATATATTATGTGGGAACATGCCCTGAACGTCCAAGTACAACTCTTACCTCTGTAGCCAGACTTTGACTTGCTCCATTGTCTAGCAAAAATTTCACGACTTCCAAGTGGTTTTCCTGTGCTGCCATATAAAGTGGAGTGAAGCCATTCTATAATAAAAAATAAATATTTTGCATATGAATCTTGGTCATTCTCTACTATTGAGGAGCTCTTTTGAACACAGGCAGGCCTCTACAATATTAATCCAACCCTTTTATTTTTGGGGATCCCATTAAAAAATGGTTTCCATTTTCACCTTAAAGAAATGTTTTGTAAGGACTGTAACACATATTTTTATATTCTGGTTAAGAATTTGTTGTCTTCTTGATTTGCCACCATCCCAAGCATGTTTAGGCTGAAACCATTATGTCACCCCTACTACCACTGTCTTCTGGGGAACTCCTGGCCAGGTTCTAATGAAGCTTTGAAACTTTGTTTCATACACCTCTTTTATATCTAATGAAACTTTGTTGTGAAAGATTGCCCTAGAGGTAGGACAAATTTCTATCCATGCATTTACATGGTGGAGTTCATGGCATATTAGTGATAATATACGTGTATAAAAATTTTTAAGACCCTGATGTCAACTTTCGGATGTCAACTTTCCAATCCCCTCTGACATTTTCAGGGACATTTTATTTTTCCTTGACCAGAACAGCTTCAACCAAGTAAGGATACATTTAATGCAATAATAATAAGGATTTCATAATCCACATGTTATACAGAACTTTAAAAAAATAATTATGATAAACATAAAGGCCCTGATTTACTATTGGAAACACAACTGTTTTGTTGGGCCAAAATGTGGCGCAGGGCACCACAATTTGGTGCATTGAGCCACAAATTGTGTCTGCACCAGAATTTGCAACCAAAAATTTCCAAAAAACAGACTAATTCTACATTTTACTTAGAAACCCCCAAAAAGGGGGGTAGCCGCTGGGAAAAGGGGGCATGGCTGCCAAAAAAGGGGGGTGTCATTTTCAAAATTCCCAACATAATTACTACAAAGGCAGAGGTAAAAAAAAAACGAAGGGGCGCTCTCTAGGAAGATAGTAGGGGGAACGAAGGGGCCCAACTCACCACCCCGTTTTGGGTTTCGTCGTGGTCCGCCAGGAGATTCCAGCAGAGCAAAACAAAAACCCTCTGCGGGGAGAAGGATGAGTGGGATCTATTATGCAGTGTGTGGCTCACTTTCCCCTCTTCCGTATCTCCAAGGGTACGGAAATATGGATGCGAAGTAGACAGGAAAAAAACAGGGGATTTTGGGTGGAGCGCTTTTGCTTGTAAAGAACAGGACTCAACAGCCGCAGTTGCACAGGACAAAAGGATTTATTGAATAGAAAATGATAGGACAATGCGTTTTGGCGCTAACAAGCGCCTTCCTCAGGTCCACAGAGATCAAATGAGTGCGTCCTGTAGGTGTTTGCTGTGCAGTGGCGGCGTGTCTATGTCTGCGTGTCTATGTATTTGATCTCTGTGGACATGAGGAAGGCGCTTGTTAGCGTCGAAACGCGTTGTCCTATCATTTTCTATTCAATAAATCCTTTTGTCCTGTGCAACCGCGCTGTTGAGTCCTGTTCTTTACAAGCAGAAGTGCTCCACCCAAAATCCCCTGTTTTTTCCTGTCTACTTCGCAACATAATTACTAAGGTTTCCACAGAAAATGTGGTGGATTAGAGCTCCGGAAAACCCCACAGATCAGAGCAGTTGTAAAAAAGGCAAAACGTAGGGAAAAGTGCAAAATACCGTGGAAAAATATCTGTCGGGAATCAAAACCCACAAAGCAAACTACTCTCCACTCTTAATAAATCAGGGCCATAGGCCTTTTTTTCCATAAGTAAAGGAGTTAACTACACCAGGTGAAGAAACATGCAAACCTTCAAGTCAGTGTTTGACTCTGATGAGAAGCCTTAGAACAGGACTTGGAATTTACAGTATGTCAAGCCAACAATCTCTTCAGATGCAATGATTACTCTGTAGCCAGTTATTTCAGGGTAATTGCCCGTCGCTAGTATAGAGCATGGTTCTAGCTGGCTGCAGAGAGGACTATTGTTGTTGGACCAAAGAGGGAATGTTTCTTTCTGAAGAGAGCGCTATAAAAACACATTAAAGGCCATCCACATTATAAACACATAAAAACACATTAAAGGCCATCCATACTCTACTGGGAACTCTAGGAATTTGGATATGCAAAGCAGCTCTACTGCTATCACACCTGGGATAGTGAAAAAACAATATTTTAGAAAATTGTAATGTATAAGTGCGAGTAACCGTTTGTCTTTTCTTGGACCACTTTTGGCAGGTAATATGCATTGTCTACTGGGAACAGCCGACAAGCCTGTTGTTTAGCCGTCACAATTTGGTCATCATGAAAGACAATTAATCTTGACAATTTTTCTTCCTTTACACACATCAACTTAAAGAACTGACTGTTCACTTGCTGCCTTTTACATCCCACCCCATGATAGGTGCCATTGTCCTGAGACAGAGAATGTTATTTGTTTCATGTCTGTGGTTTTAGGGTTATGGGAGGATGGTGTACGTCCCATACATTTTCTACAGCACTATTATTTTATGTCTTACCATACATGATATTAGTGAGAACTTAGAGGACAGTTTAATCTTTTCTAAGTGACACTGACATGTTCCTGACATTCTGCACTTGGTGTTTGCTTCTGTGATTAAAATAAGATTAACAGGGGAATACTGTGGAAAATTCCAGTACAGAGCCCTGATGTAAGGTTTCAATGAAGAGATTAACCAGGAATGCGTTTCATAGACTGTTAGGAGAAGCCATTACCTCACATTGGCTAAAACTGGGAAGATATTGAACCGACTAAATTCTGTCACCATGATTTTTATATGGGAAAAAAGCTTTATCAGTCATTACAAGTTAACACAAGATAATGGACAACATAAATAATCTAAATAGGCCTCTATTTACATTCAATTCAAAAAGAGAAGCAGATATCAAGACATAGAATAGCAAGAATAGCACATTTCATTTCTCTGGTGTCAAGACCAGGATGACTCCAAAGGAAGCTGTGCAACACATCATATCCCTTGTGGTGGGAACTAAATACTTACTTTTAGGTTCTGCTCCAGATTAAAGCCAAGTGCTGGTCACCACAGCAGCAGGACACCATGGGGGAGATTTATCAAAGGATTTAGACTGGTTTTTCATGTCTAAAATTGTCGCACAGAAAGTTGCAGTCTAAATATGTGCGACTTTTTTGTGAATGCATTCTAGTCTATTTTAGACGGAAAAATGCATTGGTGCTGAATTTATCAAAAGCGACTTTTCGGCGACAAGTCGCATCGGCTGAAGGTACGCTGAAAAATCAGACCATGTTGGAGCAGGTTTTTTTTTTTTTTTTCATAATATAAAAAAATATACAAAAATGCAGACACATATAAACATTTTCCCCAATATTCGCTCTCCCACCGTTTCCCACCCCACTATCAGCTAGGATGCCTCCCCCCCACTTCTTCCACTCGATTTCAATTTTCCGTCCCATCTTTTCCCCCCCTATAATAAATAGCCTCAAATCTTCTCATTTGTTCTATTTCCTTCTGCCACTCTGTGCAGCATGGACCCTCAGGTGCAAACCATCTCCTCAGAATGATTATTCTAGCCATTCCAAAGACCTTGATTATAACACTATTCTTATCCTGCTCCCTTAATCCTATCCCTAAAATGGCAGTTTTAATATCGAACATTATCTTTATCTTCCCAGTTTCACCTCTATGATTATATATACCTCCATCCAAGCAGGTTGGAGCATGTTTAAATAGAGTCTAAAAGCATAGATCCCGAAGTCCGTGGGCAGAATTTATCTAGAGCCGTCTGACTTTTGATAAATTAGGCACACAATAGGCCAGCATAACTTCTCACAAAGTGGACATCCCCTTTAAAAATCCCATTGAGCACTGAAGTGTTAATAAAGTCAGATAAACCCCTCAGCTGTCAAGTTGTAGGACATTTTCTCATACCACTTGAAGCAGAACATAGTTATGCAGGAGAACATTATCAGACTGCTCTTGGCATGACTGCCACCAATGATCATCTTCTAAGCAAATCCTGATGGACTCTGGATGAGTCGTACACTATAGTTTTTTATATCAATACCTACAAGGTAAGTTACTGTAGGAAGCAGAGTTAAATGCAGAAAAACTCAATTTAGGGGATGCCATGGATCAGTTGGTGGAGTCAATAACTAGATCTGTGCTTTTGATATATTGTTGCCTGATACTGTTGAGCATTTGTATTGTTTTATTTGTGGATCATCAAATAAAAGTCAAGATGCTGCCTCATTAATGATGTGATGTTTAATCACTGTGATGCCAAGAAAGCAGCTTTTATCCAGTAAAGGAACATGCAAAACTAACACCCACTAACCATTTGTTTTCATATGCTGCCACCCATGGCATAGACTCAGAATGCCACAATTCACTCATCAAATCTACCTATGTTTATTCCTAAAAATATTTATAAAAAATATGCTAGGACCCGTGGGAATGCGTCATCTCATAGATGGCTATGAATTACATGCAGATTCCGCAGAAAGTATGTACAGGTTCATGGAAATCACAGTAACATCTCGCACGGAAATTCTGCCACGTGCACATAGCAGCAGAATCCCACTGAATTTAACTGGACTCTGCTGTTGCAGAATCTGTGTGCATAATTCCAATGTGGAATTCCGCACGGAAATTCCAACGTGTGAACATAGCCATAAAGGGGCTATTCGGGATTAGAGGGATTTTTCTTTCAAAAACAGCACCATACCCATGCTCAAGTTGGGTGTGGTTCTGATGCTCAGTTCCATTGAAGTAAATAGAGCCAAGCTGTAATACCACACACAGCCTGAAGACAAGTGTGGTGTTGTTTTTAGAAATTAGCTCTGTTCTTCTTTGCCTGGATATCCCCTTTAAAGGAAATCTGTCACCAGTGTCACCTGCACTAACCTGTCAAAACCGACAGGTAGTGCAGGTGGCACTGATGACAACGGTACTCACCTTGTCCCGGTTCAAGGCGAGGATCTCCTGTAATCTCCTTCCCAGTATCTTCGCTCCGAACACCGGTTTGGGGCACGGGCGGAGCTTAATGTCGTAACCACGGCAATTCCCAGGACCAGAGACCCAGCAGAGAGCAGCAGCGGTGATGTCACTAAGCTCCGCCCATGCCTCAAGCCTCTGCTGCTTTCTGCAGGGTCCTGGGAACAGCAGTGGTGACATCATTAGGCTCTGCCCATGCCCCAAACCGGTGCCCGGAGTGAAGATACCAGAGAAGATTACAGGAGATCCCCGACACGGACCGGGACAAGGTAAGTACCGTTGTCATCATTGTCACCTGCACTGTACAGTACCGACAGGTTAGTGCAGGTGACAGATTTCCTTTAAGTAAGAGATTTGTAAAATATCAAGCTAAAACTGAACTAGTTGGTGCAATGGTAACAAAGTGTGAGTAAGAAGTTCATAATCAGTCAACCTCAGCCCTCGATCCTAAAAATCCAATCCCTTTCTCATTTGCACTTCATGGACCACTAAGATAAGCCAATAATCTACTCAAATGCCTTTGGGTGTTGCAGCTGTCATCCTCACATTTAACTCGCTTCCTCAAACAGCTGAACAAAGATCTGAAAAAAGCAACTAAACTACTTTGCATGAGTTGGAGGTCATGAAGGTTTAGATAGTGTGGGAATATCAGCAGGGCCAACCAAGTCCATAGGAAAGGTGCTGCTTACACTGTTTCACAACTTACTACATGCAACTAAATAATATTGTCTGTCTGTTCCCTTACACTAAGAAAGGAGGAAATCTAGCTGACTGTACCAGTGACGCTCTCATTATCTATTCAGACCATGTAACAATGCAGTTTGCACAAATGTACTGAAGATACCAGCTCAGAACTTGACTGTGCAGAACAGCTGCCTGCAACTTAACCCCTTAAGGACTGAGTGATTTCACATTTTTGCATTTTCGTTTTTGCCTTTAAAAAATCATAACCCTTTCAATTTTGCACCTAAAAATCCATATGATGGCTTATTTTTTGCGTCACCAATTCTACTTTGTAATAACATCAGTCATTTTACCCAAAAATCTACGGCGAAATGGAAAAAAAATCATTGTGAGACAAAATTGAAAAAAAAACAACACAATTTTGTAAGTTTTGGGGGCTTCTGTTTCTACGCAGTACATTTTTCGGTAAAAAAAATGCCACATCTTTATTCTGTAGGTCCATACGGTTAAAATGATACCCTACTTATATCGGTTTGATTTTGTCGTACTTCTGAAAAAAATCATAACTACATGCAGGAAAATGTATCCGTTTAAAATTGTCATCTTCTGATCCCTATAACTTTTTTATTTTACCGCGTATGGGGCGGTATGAGGGCTAATTTTTGTGCCGTGATCTTAAGTTTTTAGCGGTACCCTTTTTGTATTGATCGGACTTGTTGATCACTTTTTATTCATTTTTTCATGATATAAATAGTGACCAAAAATACACTATTTTGGATTTTGGAAATTTTTTGCGCACACGCCATTGACCGTCCGATTTAAATAACGATATATTTTTATAATTTGGACATTTCCGCACGCGGCGATACCACATATGTTTATTTTTATTTACAATGTTTTATTTTGTTACTAGGAAAGGCCGGGTGATTTAAACTTTTAATTCAGAAGGGAATACCTGAAAGGGTTAACTTTTTTTTTACACTTTTTTTTTGCGAGCTCATAGCTCCTATAGGGACCTATGAGCTTGCAATGGCTGATTGCATACACAGATTGTTGCCTTGCCGTTGCATGGCAACAAGCTGTGTAATCGGCGGTTGATTGCTCCAGCCTGTAATTCAGGCATGGAGCAATCAGAGCCCAGACGCCTCCGGAGGAAGGTAGGGACCTTCTTCTCTCCGGGTAGCTGATCGGGGCATCGCAATGTTATCACGATGACCCCGATCAGCCCGACTGAGCAGCCGGGAAGAATCTACTTTCACTTTCGATGCGGCGCTCAGCTTTGAGCGCCGCATCGGAAGGGTTAATAGCGCGTGGCCGAACGATCGCGGCCATCACGCTATTAGCCGCGGGTCCTGGCTGTGAATAGGCGCCGGGACCATCCTGCATTACAGACAGGGACCGGACTTAGGACATACTCATACGTCCTAAGTCCTTAAGGGGTTAAAGGGGTACTCCGATGGAAACATTTTTTTTTTAAATCAACTGATGCCAAAAAGTTAAACAGTAAATTACTTTTATTAAAAAATATTAATTCTTCCAGAACTTATCAGCTGCTGTAACTACAGAAGAAGTTCTTTTCTTTTTGAATTTCTCTTTTGTCTGACCACAGTGCTCTCTATTGACACCTCTGTCCATGTCAGGAACTGTCCAGAGCAGGAACAAATCCCCATAGCAAACATATCCTGCTCTGTTCCTGACATGGACAGAGGTGTCAGCAGAGAACACTGTGATCAGACAGAAAATAAATTCAAAAAGAACTTCCTCTGTAATATACAGCAGCTGATAAGTACTGGAAGGATTAAAGGGGTATTCCAGGCCAAAACTTTTTTTATATATCATCTGGCTCCGGAAAGTTAAACAGATTTGTAAATTACTTCTATTAAAAAATCTTAATCCTTCCAATAGTTATTAGCTTCTGAAGTTGAGTTGTTGTTTTCTGTCTAACTGCTCTCTGATGACTCACGTCCCAGGAGCTGTGCAGTTCCTATGGTGATATTCTCCCATCATGCACAGCTCCCGGGACGCGACATCATCATTGAGCAGTTAGACAGAAAACTTCAGAAGCTAATAACTATTGGAAGGATTAAGATTTTTTAATAGAAGTAATTTACAAATCTGTATAACTTTCCGGAGCCAGTTGATATATATAAAAAAAGGTTTTGCCTGGAATACCCCTTTAAGATTTTTAAATAGAAGTAATTTACATATCTGTTTAACTTTCTGGCACCAGCTCATTTAAAAAAATACTAATAATTCTGCCATAGTATCCCTTTAATAAAAGCACTATATATATATTTTTATTTTTTTTATTTTTAATCTGATGTCCACAACAAAAGATCATAGAAGCACGTCCATATAGCAAAGAAGTGAGGCTTTATTTCAACACCACAGTGCCATAGTAGCAACATTTCAGCAGTCTCTTGCAGTCTTTGTAAAGCTGTGAGAGACAGTTGAAACGTCCCTACTATGGCACTGTGGTGTTATAAAGCCTCACTTCTTTGCTATATGGGCGTTCTGCTATGTTGTGGATGTAATACAGGCATGTGGACTTAAACCCTAAACCGACCCTAGCTTCTTTGGTGCTGCTCCTCCTCTTGTCCATACAGAAAAAGGAAATAAAGCTTCAAATTAGACTGACCATACATCCGGTTTTGAATGGGGCAGTACAGTTTTCTTTTTTTTTTTTTTGGACTGTCCCATCTTTTACGATTTTGTCTTATTTTGCTAGCAGCAGCTGCTGGTCACTGTTCTTGAAGTGGCCACGATCCAATGCAGCCTGATCTTATGTGGTAGCCTGGAGTCACAGCCACCTTAAAGGGGTACTCCCGTGGAAAACTTTTTTTTTTGAAAAAAGTGAAATCCAAAAAAGAAATGCATTTCCTCTGATGTCATGACCACAATGCTCTCTGCTGACCTCTGCTGTCCATTTTAGGAACTGTCCAGAGCAGCATATGTTTGCTATGGAGAATTTCTCCTACTCTGGACAGTTCCTAAAATGGACAGCAGAGGTCAGCAGAGAGCACTGTGGTCATGACATCAGAGGAAATGCATTTCTTTTTTGGATTTCTCTTTAGTATACAGCCCCTAAAAAGAACTGGAAGGATTAAGATTTTTTAATAGAAGTGATCTACAAATCTGTTTAACTTTCTGGCACCAGTTGATAAAAAAAAATAAAAAATGAAGGGCTGGTCAATGAGCAGTGGACTGGACTGGATTGGATTTAGGATGAGTAATGCCCCTGACATTTTGCCCTGAGGAGCGGAGCAGAAGGACATTGGGCGGTCAGGAGAGCATGTCGCCAGCCTGGACTATGGCTTTGCGATAGATAGGTAACTAAGCACGGAGGAACAGTGAAGCAGCGGGGAAGTATGGCTGTGGCTTACCTACTATATTGGGGCCTATGATAGTGGGGGCATAGAGCAGGATAACAAACTATACTATATAGGGGTATATAGTCTAGAGAGGAGGCACAGAGCCACCCTGGGGTCTATAAACTATATTATATATGTACCGTATATATATCTATATACAATATATGTTATATAAATATATATATGGTGTTCTAGCACCAAAGGCGGCCGTGTGGGCTAGAGGTTGCCTTGGAAACCCTGTTTGGCTGCTTACTGGGCCCACTGCTCTATTGTTTAACCTGTGAAAATGTGATTTATTGTTATGCTGTGATATGTGCTGATTTATGTAATGTACTCTTAAGGGATTGTGGCAGAGGGATCAGGTGACCCTGTTACACAATGGGATATCCCATAATCACCCCTAATGTAGAGAAGGGAGGGGGAGGAGAGTGCAGTTCTAGTCTGGACTTGTTAGCGTGCAGTCCAGTGTGTCTAGCGGCATTTGCAGTTTAGTGCGGAGAGCAGAGTGTGTTCCAGCTTGTAAACTGATGTACTGAGAGGAGAAGCCAAGGGAGAAGAGAAGTCTACTAAATTCCACAGCCAAGCCAAATCTCAAGGAAATCTCTACTTCCGTCAGTCAGTCAAGTCCAGTCTCCCAATTCAGCATGTGCTGCTTCTAATCTTAAAGGGGTACTCCACTGGCCAATGTTCCGGCTGCATTCGGAACATTTAGTTGCCAATGCTGTGCGCGCTGTGGGGGTTGTCACGCCCCGTCCCATAGACTTGCATTGAGGGGGTATGGTCTGACGTCACAAGGGGGCGTAGCCGACCCCCGCAGCATGCACAGCATTAGGAACTAAATGTTCCAAACGCAGCCGCAACACCAGCCAGTGAAGTATCCCTTTAACCCCTTAAGGACCAGGCCAATTTCCACTGTAGGACCAGAGCGTTTTTTGCACATCTGACCACTTTCAATTTAAATGGGAACTGTCACCAACTTTATTTTTTGATATGTTGTAGTACTTATGTACTACAACATATCTCTAATATACTTTTATTATTATTTTTTTTCATTAAAAAGGTTTAATTTACATTTAAAAACCGGCTACTGAAAAAGGACTGATTTTGGAGTGGCAATCAGTCCTTTTTCAGTTAGGCTGCACTCGCTCCCTGCCTGTCAATCAGACAGGCGGGAGCGAGCGCATTGGCTCCCGGCCACTGGCTGGGAGGCCACTCCTCCCGCACTTTCCCGCCGCCGCCTCGTTGCCGTCGCTGTCCTTGCACGCCCGCTGCCGGACTCTGCAGTAACTGCAAGTGTAATGAGGGAACGGGGTATGCGGGGCAGGGGGGGGGAGGAGGGAACGGGTTAGTGCCGTAGCGGGAGGGGAACGGGCTAGCAAAAAAAAAAAAATAGGATGGTGGGAGCTACCCTTTAAGCATTAATAACTCTGGGATGCTTTTACCTTTCATTCTGATTCCGAGATTGTTTTTTCATGACATATTCTACTTTATGTTAGTGGTAAATTTTTGTCGATACTTGCATCATTTCATGGTGAAAAATTAAAAAATTTGATGAAAAAATTGAAAATTTAGCATTTTTCTAACTTTGAAGCTCTCTGCTTGTAAGGAAAATTAATATTCCAAATAAATTATATCTTAATTCACATATACAATATGTCTACAAAGTATTCAAAATGACATTCAGTAAGTGTGTTAACCCTTTAGGTGTTTCACAGGAATAGCTGCAAAGTGAAGGAGAAAATTCAAAATCTTAAATTTTCGCATGTTCTTGTAAACCCAGTTTTTGAATTTTTACAAGGGGTAAAAGGAGAAAAATCTTCCTAAAATTTGTAACCCAATTTCTCTCAAGTAAGGAAATACCTCATATGTGTATGTCAAGTGTTCGGCGGGCGCAGTTGAGGGCTCAGAAGGGAAGGAGCGACAGTGGGATTTTGGAGAGTGAGTTTTTCTGAAATGGTTTTTGGGGGGGCATATCCCATTTAGGAAGCCCCTATGGTGTCAGGACAGCAAAAAAAAAAAAAAACACATGGCATACTATTTTGGAAACTACAGCCCTCAAGGAACGTAACAAGGGGTCCGCTGAGCCTTAACACCCCACAGGTGTTTGACGTCTTTTCGTTAACGTTGGATGTGTAAATGAAAAAAAAATTGTTTCACTAATATGCTGGTTTTCCACCAATTTTTACATTTTTACAAACGGTAATAGGAGAAAATGCCCCCCAAAATTTGTAACCCCATCTCTTCTGAGTATGAAAATACCCCATGTGTGGGCGTCAAGTGCACTGCGGGCGCACTACAATGCTCAGAAGAGAAGGAGTCACATTTGGCTTTTGGAAAGCACATTTTGCTGAAATGGATTTTGGGGGGAATGTCCCATTTAGGAAGCCCCTATGGTGCCAGAACAGCAAAAAAAAAACACATGGACTACTATTTTGGAAACTACACCCCTCAAGGAACGTAACAAGGGGTCCGCTGAGCCTTAACACCCCACAGATGTTTGACGACTTTTCATTAAAGTTGGATGTGTAAATGATTTTTTTCACTAAAATGCTGGTTTTCCACCAAATTTTATATTTTTATAAGGGGTAATAGGAGAAAATGCCCCCAAAAATTTGTAACCCCATCTCTTCTGAGTATGAAAATACCCCATGTGTGGGCATCAAGTGCACTGCGGTCGCACTACAATGCTCAGAAGAGAAGGAGTCACATTTGGCTTTTGGAAAGCACATTTTGCTGAAATGGATTTTGGGGGGCATGTCCCATTTAGGAAGCCCCTGTGGTGCCAGAACAGCAAAAAAAAAAAAAAAAAAACACATGGCTTACTATTTCGGAAACTACATCCCTCAAGGAACATAAAAAGGGGTACAGTGAGTCTTAACACCCCACAGGTGTTTGATAAATATTCATGAAGTGGGATGTGAAAATGAAAAAATAAATTTTTTTACACTAAAATGTTGGGGTTACCCCAAATTTTTCATTTTCACAAGTGGTAAAAGGAGAAAATGTCATTGTAAATGTGTAAATAAATTTCTTTGGAGTAAGGACATACCTCAAGTCTGGGCGTAAACAGCATGCCCACCGGTCTCAGAGGAGCAGGTCGCATTCAGGGGCCTTGAGCTTCTGCATTGCGGCCTATGGAGCCAGAACAGTGGGACGCCCCCTCAAGGGGCATTACATGGGATAAATAACTGGGGTACATTAAATAACTAAAATGGGGTACAGTGGGACATTAAATTATAAAACAGGTTATGTTCCCAGAATGATGACCCAGAGCATAGCCAAAACTAAAAAATATGCCTGCCCCAAACCCTGTGCTCTGAATCATCATTCTGGGAATGTGACGTGTGTGGCCGTCCCTAACCTGTTACCTCAAATGCGCACCCCGCTCAGGTGGAGAGAGAGCGCTGCGCATTTGAGGCAACAAAAAAAGTCCCCGATGATAGTGACTCAGTGACCCATGACCCAGAGAAAAAAATACCCCCAGAGGTCTTATCAGTTTTTTTTTTTTAGATGAGTTTTTTACGGCAATTTAGTGGTTTATGGGGTTAACATTTGGAATGTACTCTGGACTTGATACATTGGGGTCAAATTATGGAAAATTAAAATGAAGATGGAAAATTTAGTACTGCATGGAAGTGTGATGCTCTCTGAAGCATTTTTTAATGCAGAGGCCCGGATGATCAGGGCAAGTGTCACAAACTCTGCATTTTTTCTGGGATCGTCCCTTCTTTCCAGTGTGGGGGAGCTCACCTGGAAAGTGTTGGCCTGGGATGATCCTGGCACCTATTACTCCAGATCCTTGAGAAGTCCGGCCTGCTCTTTCCCGGTCGCCAAAGATCAGGACCTTTAGGACTTCTTCTTGGAACTGGAGGAATGTCCCTGTGTTGCCAGCGTATTGGGACAGTACAAAAGCGTTGTACATGGCAACCTGTACCAAATAGACCGCAACTTTTTTGTACCATACCCGTGTTTTCCGCATGGCCATGTATGGCTTGAGGACTTGATCAGAGAGATCAACTCCCCCCATATACCGATTGTAGTCCAAAATACAACCGGGCTTGAGGACCGGTGTTGTGGTACCTCGCACAGGGACGGGTGAGCTGCCATTACCATGAATAGTGGTCAGCATAAGGACATCCCTCTTATCCTTATACCTGACCAGCAACAGGTTTTCATTGGTAAGGGCACGGGGCATAGGTGTCTGCAGAAAATTTAGAGGGAGGCCTCTCTGGTTTTTCCGCATGCTCCCACAAGCGGACGTGGATCTGGCGGCAAGGGATGTGAAGAGAGGGATGCTGGTATAAAAGTTGTCCATGTACACGTGGTAACCCTTATCCAGCAATGGGTGCACAAGCTCCCAAACGATTTTCCCGCTTACACCCAGAGTGGGGGAACAATCTGGGGGTTCAATACGGGAATCTTGTCCCTCATACACTCTAAACTTGAGAGTGTACCCGGAGGTACTCTCACAAAGTTTATAGAGCTTCACGCCATACCGCGCCCGCTTCGAGGGAATATACTGGCGCATCGACCGAGAGCTCCCTGAGGGGTACATAGGCCTCCAAAAATTTGGCCCCAAAGTGATCAATGACCGGCCTCACTTTGTAAAGCCAGTCATAGGTGGGATCACCTCGGGGTGGACATGCCTCATTATCTGCATAATGGAGGCATTTCCGATTGGCCTCAAACCGCCTCCGTGCCATGACCATACTGTAAAGCCGGGTCTGGTAGAAGATGTCCCCGATCCAGTACTGCCTGACACTTGGTTTTTTGACCAGGCCTATATGCAGCAAGAGTCCCCAAAATGTCCTCATTTCTGCTGCATCAATGGCGTACCATTCATTGGGCCTGGCCAAAACAGAATCAGGGTGGTGGGCGATGAACTGCCTGGCGTACAGATTTGTCTGCTCCACCATGTGATTGACAAAACTGTTACTGAGAAAATAACTGAAATAGTCAATTTCAGTGAATCCAGAATTGTCAATCCGGATTCCGATGTCACCAACAAACTCCGAAACCCGTGGCTGATAACCCTCTGGGGGTCTCCGGACAGGTACACCGGAAGGGGGCTCCGGTAAACTTGTCTGGGGGGTCGGACTCCTAGTACGAGCGGCATCACCAGTCGCACTAGTGCCGGCCACTGGGCCACTATCATGGGGGGTGGGTGGCCTCGCCTGGCGGCGTCTCCGCCACCGTACAGGGGACTCATCATCAGTACTAGATGATGAGGAGGACGATGAAGAACACAGGAATGTAGGATCTTCATCTTCCTCACTGACAGATTCGGAGTCGGAGGCAAGAAAAGCGTATGCCTCCGCTGCCGAAAATGCCTGGCGAGCCATCACCTTTTTTCTACGGTGGTGGGAGGGTGGCGGGGGGGGTTTGGTGGCGGGGGTGGTGGGTGTGTGTGTGTGTGGGGGGGTGAGTATGTAGTGTGTGTGATTGGTGTAACTGTAACTGTATGGGGGGAAAAAAAGCGCTGCAGCCAAAAAAATAATGGGGGGCCAAATGCAGCGCCCTGAACCCCTAATAGGGCCCGGGTCACACAAAAAAATTGTGGCGGACCCTTTAGGTCCTATTAGGGAGTCAGGGGGGGGAAAAATGTTTAACTTTTTTTACACTTTTTTTTAACTTTACTTTACTGTTTAACCCTACCTGTCCCTGGGGCTGTACTCTCTCCCTGCTCTAAGGGGGGGGTCTTCCTCTATGAGGGGCTCCGATCTTCACGTTCACCCCTCCCCTGCCGGCTGCTATTGGCTGTCCGGCCAATAGCAGCGTTCCTGGGGGGTGGGGGGTGACGAAATCACCACCTCCCCATAGATACAGAGGGTGATATATATCTCCGGGTCAGCAGGTCACACGTGACCCGCATCACCGGAATAGCCGAAAATAGCAAGTGTGAATTCACTTGCGATTTTCGGCGATCGCCTGCATGGGGGGGGTCTGATGAGCCCCCTGGGCATTGGCGCGGGGTGCCTGCTGATCGATATCAGCAGTCACCTCGTTCCGGTCCCCGCCCGGCGCGCGGCAGGGACAAAAATTCCCACTGGCATACAGGTACGCCCTTGGTCCTTAAGTACCAGGGAGCAAAGGCGTACCTGTACGCCCTTGGTCCTTAAGGGGTTAAAGCTGCATTCATCAGCCTCTACAACTCACAGCAAGGCTATAAGCTCCCGGGTTCCACTCTTCCCATCCCTCTGCACAGAAGTCTGTATTGATTAATTTCTGCTACCTCCAGCAAAGTAAAGAGACAGCTATCCGTAACAAGGCATCGGTGTATTTATTATCCCGCACCTGGCTCAGGAGAAGCTGCTGTATTCTTGGATCGTGTAGGTTAACGGTGCCCTGCGTCACGATCATATCCAAACACTCTGAACACAGTACCCCATATATATATATTTATTTATTTTTGTTTGTGTTTTTTTTTTTTTTTTTAGCTTGCAGTGTTGTATCTGTGATTCATGGGATCTTCTATTTCTATGTGAGGCTTGTAAGGTAGAGGTTTCTTTAGGTGCATACAGTCATTGCCATAAATGGTGGCACCCCTGAATTTTTTCTAGAAAATGTAGAAAATTAAGTATTTCTCACAGAAAAGCATTGCAGTAACACATGTTTTGCTATACACATCTTTATTCCAGGAGAAGCTGCTGTATTCTTGGATCGTGTAGGTTAACGGTGCCCTGCGTCACGATCATATCCAAACACTCTGAACACAGTACCCCATATATATATATTTATTTATTTTTGTTTGTGTTTTTTTTTTTTTTTTAGCTTGCAGTGTTGTATCTGTGATTCATGGGATCTTCTATTTCTATGTGAGGCTTGTAAGGTAGAGGTTTCTTTAGGTGCATACAGTCATTGCCATAAATGGTGGCACCCCTGAATTTTTTCTAGAAAATGTAGAAAATTAAGTATTTCTCACAGAAAAGCATTGCAGTAACACATGTTTTGCTATACACATCTTTATTCCCTTTGTGTGTATTGGAACTAAAAGGGAGGAAAAAAGCAAATTGGACATAATGTCACACCAAACTCCAAAAATGGGGTGGACAAAATTATTGGCACCCTTTTTAAATTGTGGAAAAATAAGATTGTTTCAAGCATATGATGCACCTTTTAAACTCATCTGGGGCAAGTGACAGGTGTGGGCAATATAAAAATCACACCTGAAAGCAGATAAAAAGGAGAGGTGTTCACTTAGTCTTTGCATTGTGTGTCTGTGTGTGCCACACTAAGCATGGACAACAGAAAGAGGAGAAGAGAACTGTCTGAGGACTTGAGAACCAAAATTGTGGAAAAATATCAACAACCTCAAGGTTACAAGTCCATCTCCAGAGATCTAGATTTGCCTTTGTCCACAGTGCGCAACATTATCAAGAAGTTTGCAACCCATGGCACTGTCGCTAATCTCCCTAGGCGTGGACGGAAGAGAAAAATTTATGAAAGGTGTCAACGCAGGATAGTCCAGATGGTGGATAAGCAGCCCCAAACAAGTTCCAAAGATACTCAAGCTGTCCTGCAGACTCAAGGAGCATAAGTGTATGCCCGAACTATCCGTCAACATTTAAATTAAATGCTATGGCAGGAGACCCAGGAGGACCCCACTGCTGAAACAGAGACATAAAAAAGCAAGACTATCCTTCATATAAGATAGGGATAGGCATAAGGCTATAATTCATATAAGATAGGGCCAGGGACTATTGATAGGATTCAGATTATTGGGCAGACTAGATGGGTCAAATGGTTCTTATCTGCCGACACATTCTATGTTTCTATGACTGCATTTTTCCAAAATGAACTTGAGTAAGCCAAAATCCTTCTGGGAAAACATCTTGTGGACAGATGAGACCAAGATAGAGCTTTTTGGTAAAGTACATCATTCTATTGTTTACAAAAAACGGAATAAGGCCTACAAAGAAAAGAACACAGTACCTACAGTAAATATGGTGGAGGTTCAATTATGTTTCGGCGTTGTTTTGCTGCCTCTGGCACTGGGTGCCTTGAATGTGTGCAAGGCATCATGAAGTCTGAGGATTACCAAGAGATCTTGGGTCTTCAAGCAGACAATGACCCAAAAAATACGTCAACAAGCACCCAAAAATGGATGGCAACAAAACACTGGAGAGTTCTAAAGCAGCCAGCAATGAGTCCAGATCTAAATCCCATTGAACACCTGTGGAGAGATCATAAATTGCTGTTGGGAAAAAGGCGCCCTTTCAATAAGAGAGACGTGGAGCAGTTTGCAAAGGAAGAGTGGTTCAACATTCCGGCTGAGAGGTGTAAGAAGCTTATTGATGGCTATGGGATGGCTATTTTTTCCAAAGCGTGTGCAACCAAATATTAAGTTAAGGGAACCAATAATTTTCTCCACACCATTTTTGGAATTTGGTGTGACATTGTGTCCAATTAGCTTTTTTCCTCCCTTTTTTGGTTTAGTTCCAATACACACAAAGGGAATAAAAAAAGTGTATAGCAAAATATGTGTTACTGCAATCCTTTTCTGTGAGAAATATTTCATTTTCTTGAAAAATTTCAGGGATGCCAACATTTACGGCCATGACTATATGTCCAAAGCGCTAAAAGTTTTGGATATCCGTAAATTATATTCAAGAACATGAAGTAAAAACACAAGAAATTTAATATGAAAATAAAAAAACTTGTAAGGGTAACGGCAGGTGGTGGATCCTCTGGGCCTGTGTGGATGATGACATGAGCCGTGCCAGAGAGCGGAGTCTAAGGTGCCGCTGGTTTTCACCAGAGCCTGCCGCAAAACAGGATGGTCTTGCTGCAGCAGGCGGCACCAAGGTCGCTACCCCTGGCATGACTCATCCACACAGGTTGCTGTGATGTGGCGTAGCACAAAAGGAAACTGGCAAGACATGGTCAAGGTAGCAGTAGGTCAGGGCAGGCGGCACAGATGCAGGTTCAGGTAACGGAACAAGGATAAGGTACACAGATATCAGGAACACAGAAACACAGTAGCTTTCTCTAGGGCACAAAGGCAACAAAGCTCTGGCAGGGAATAAAGGGAGGAGCTGATACTTAAAGTCAGGGTGCAGGTGTAGACAAATAAATGAGTACTGGCCCTTTAAATGTAAGTGCTCCGGCACCCGTGCTCCCTAGGAGGCGGGGGCATGTGCGCCGGGGCTGCGATGACAGGAACACAAGGGAGGTGAGTGACGGTCTGGGATTCGCATGCAGGCCCATCCTGCCATGTGAATCCCAGCCCCGCCGGCAGAGGGGACATGACAAGAGAGTGCTCACAGCCAGCATGTCTGGCAGGAGCGCAGATGTTACAAAACTAAATTGTAAACCTTCTATTACCATCCAGTGTTGCTATTGTAACCAAACACAGACACTTTTCGCTACCAGGGACATACTACTCTTAGGAGGTCATTCCACTAGATAGGATAATTATATTTTATTATTAGGATTGTTGTTATTTTTCTCTTATGCCATTTCTGTTGAGTTCTCCTAAAACATTTTCAAATACTGGAATATATTTCCAGACTAGTTAGCAAATCTGATGAAAGGCCATATTGAAAAAAGTCGAAGATTCAGAGAACTTGTGTCCTATTATATGATTGAATATTAATGTAGCCCACACAATAGTGGTTGGGCATCTCCCACACGGCGCCAGCTCAACTTTTCTTTCACTGCTAACTTGACAAAGATTTTCCTTTTTTCTGGTAATTTATGATATATTTCTGACATTTAGCTTGTGCATCCTATTTTGAGTGATGAGCAATAGATCCACTTTTCTACACTACACAAAGATGACTGGATTGTCTCATATATCTTAAAAGGGGTTATCCAGGAAAACACTTTTTTATATATATCAACTGGCTCCAGAAAGTTAAACAGATTTGTAAATTACTTCTATTATTTTTTTTTTAATCCTATCAGTACTTATGAGCTTCTGAAATTAAGGTTGTTCTTTTCTGTCTAAGTGCTTTCTGATGACACGTGTCTCGGGAACCGCCCAGTTTAGAAGCAAATCCCCATAGCAAACCTCTTCTAAACTGGGCGGATCCCGAGACACGTGTCATCAGAGAGCACTTAGACAGAAAAGAACAGCCCTAACTTCAGAAGCTCATAAGTACTGAAGGGATTAAGATTTTTTAATAGAAGTAATTTACAAATATGTTTAACTTTATGGAGCCAGTTGATATATATATATATATATATATATATATATATATATATATATATATAAATAAAAGTTTTTTTCCTGGATAACCCCTTTAATGTACAAAATTATTTTGACAAACTCAAATTGTTATTTTACATATGGTGGGGATAAAAAAAATATTTAGTCTGCCACCAATTGTGCAAGTTCTCCCACTTAAAAAGATGAGAGAAGCCTGTAATTTTCATCATAGGTATAACTCAACTATGAGAGACATAATGAGAAAAAAAAATCCATTAAATCACATTGTCTGATTTTTAAATACTTTATTTGCAAATGATGGTGGAAAATAAGTATTTGGTCAATAACAAAAGTTAATCTCAATATTTTGTTATACACCCTTTGTTGGCAATGACAGAGGTCAAACATTTTCTGTAAGTCTTCACAAGGTTTTCACACACTGTTGCTGGTATTTTGTCCCATTCCTTCATGTAATCTCCTCTAGAGCAGTGATGTTTTGGGGCTGTCGCTGGGCAACACAGACTTTCAACTCCCTCCAAAGGTTTTCTATGGGGTTGAGATCTGGAGATTGGCTAGGCCACTCCAGGACCTTGAAATGCTTCTTACAAAGCCACTCCTTCGTTGCCCGGGTGGTGTGTTTGGGATCATTGTCCTATTGAAAGACCCAGCCACGTTTCATCTTCAATGCCCTTGCTGATGGAAGAAGGTTTTCACTCAAAATCTCATGATACATGGCCCTATTCATTCTTTCCTTTACACGAATGAGTCGTCCTGTCCCTTAGCAAAAAAACAGTCCCAAAGCATGATGTTTCCACCCCCATGCTTCATAGTAGGTATGGTGTTCATTTGATGCAACTCAGCACTGTTTCTCTTCCAAACATGACAAATTGAGTTTTTACCACAAAGTTCAACTTTGGTTTCATCTGACCATATGACATTCTCCTAATACTCTTCTGGATCATCCAAATGCTCTCTAGCAAACTTCAGACAGGCCCAGATATGTACTGGCTTAAGCAGGAGGACACGTTTGGCACTGCATGATTCGAGTCCCTGGCGGCGTAGTGTGTTACTGATGGTAGCCTTTGTTACTTTGGTCCCAGCTCTCTGCAGGTCATTCACTAGGTCCCCCTGTGTGGTTCTGGGATTTTTGCTTATTGTTCTTGTGATCATTTTGACACCATGGGGTAAAATCTTGTGTGGAGCCCCAGATCAAGGGAGATCATCAGTGGTCTTGTATGTCTTCCATTTTCTAATAATTGCTACCACAGTTGATTTCTTCACACCAAGCTGTGCTGTTTCTTCCCAACCTGGTGCAGGTCTACAATTTTGTTTCTGGTGTCCTTCGACAGCTCTTTGGTCTTGGCCATAGTGGAGTTTGGAGTGTGACTTTTGAGGTTGTAGACAGGTGTCTTTTATACCGATAACAAGTTCAAACAGGTGCAATTAAATCAGGTAATGAGTGGAGGACAGAGGAGACTTTTAAAGAAGAAGTTACAGGTCTGTGAGAGCCAGAAATCTTGCTTGTTTGTAGGTGACCAAATACTTATTTTCCATCATAATTTGCAAATAAATTGTTTAAAATCAGACAATGTGATTTTATGGATTTTTTTTTCTCATTATGTCTCTCATAGTTGAGGTATACCTATGATGAAAATTACAGGCCTCTCTTATCATTTTAAGTGGGAGAACTTGCACAATTGGTGGCTGACAAAATACTTTTTTGCCCCACTGTATTTTCAAAGAAATGCTAAAATACAGCTGTTTGTGACAACAACACTATAATAAATGGTACTAGTAGCAGGTGGTTTTTATGTGTATACTGTTGAAGTGTCCTGAGGTATCTCTAATCTCTAAAAAAAACTATAAAGTCTGTGGTTCCATTCTTGCCTGTCCAATGCAACCTTGAGCTACATAGGTGAACATGGAACGGATTTTCCCAATAAGAATATGTTTTTTTCTATCGCTTGACTTGGCTACAAGTTATAATTTTACTGTCTACTTCAAAACAATACACAACCTAAACTTGAAAGGGTGTTAACAGAGGCAGGCTATGTAGCTGTTCTGAGGATCTTCCTGAATAGAGGCCTAGGCTTGGTTGGTCCTGTTCACTTTGTTTATTGGGTACCTGTGTAAGACTTTTCTCTACATAGAAACTACTTTCTTAGCATTCGAAAGGGTTTCGAAATGGCACACAGATCATGTAAAGAGTATGGTGAAATAAACAGATTCTCCCAAGTGGCAAAGTTCAGTACCAAAATGTCTCTCACCAGGCACCACCCACACAATATTATGCTTTCCCTATCCCCTGATTGAGACAGGACTGTCAGCTTCGTTACTAAAGTCCTGCAGTGGTGCGACTCACTAATAACAGATCTGAGTAACTGTATACAATACTTCAATGGTAGATGAAGAATAGAGTGCACTTACCCATCGGGATCTTCTTTTCATATGCTTTATTCTTAAGAAGCAAAACATGACTGAGCGGAAGCATATCCACCTGACCGTGGCTGAGGTGGCGACGCTCCTGCTGAGTTTGCCTTGCACCATACTCCACTGGGATATCGTATACTTGTCCTGTTTTAATTCTTATGAATAAAGCATATGAAAAGAAGATCCTGGTGGGTAAGTGCACCCTATTCTTCATCTACCTTTGAGGTGTTGTATTCAGTACCAAAATGTGATGTCTCCTCTAATCTTGGCTATGGAGCCCTCACCACTGCAAGAAAAATATTTGTATTATCTGTAAGAATCTAAGCTTTCATGCTAGGCATTGAAGCCCCAGTGCAATATATGCTAAAATAAATGAGATACCAAGAAGAATTAAGAAAGGATCACTCACCCGGCACGTATCCTGAGGAGGTGGCTGATCACCGAACGGGGACTTCAGCAGGGAGGCGCCAGCCACGGTCCGTATCACGCCAATTGGTGCTTCACCAGGCCTCTGAGCTCCCCCCCCCCCCCCATTTCATCTGCCTCCTCCCTGCTGAAGACCCCGTTCGGTGATCAGCCACCTCCTCAGGATACGTGCCGGGTGAGTGCTCCGTTCTTCATTCTTCTTGGTATCTCATGCATTGGAATCTTCATTCTTTTCTTGTTAAGCACCTCCTGTTATCCTACCTGGTTTATACATGCTCCATTTTCACTCAATCATAGTATATTAGCAGTGTCATATTCAGTGCCAATTCCTTATTCTCCTTTTTTCTGGTGGTCTTATGCTAAAATAAACCTGGTAATAATACTTATAGCAGAATAAACAAGTGCATACAACACATCTGAAAGCTTACCTGTGACTGTGCATTGACGTTTGCGCCATTTGTTACCAAAATTCTTACAACTTCTGTTTGTCCAGCCAATGATGCTATGTGAAGTGCTGTGTTTCCTTTCTGCAAAAAAAGAACATGATAAAAAATATAACTGTAATATATTATTCTCATATTAAAAGTAATTGTCTATTTTAAAGAATTCATTTTCATACCCCTTATTTGGGACTTTTAAGTTAGGAGAGGGGTATCCTCTGTTCAGAAGGGTAAGGGACAGGTTATAGAGAGCACCTCTTGTTTTGGAGGACCTGTCTTGCAATACATATGGGTGAAACTCAAAAAATTAGAATATCGTGCAAAAGTCCATTGTATTTCATTAATGCAACTTAAAAGGAAAGGAAGCATTTAGTGCTCCAAAATCTCCTGGTAGACGGATGCGTTGACCCTGGACTTAATGAAGCACAGTGGACCATCACCAGCAGATGACATGGCTCCCCAAATCATAGTACTTGGGGGGGGGGGGGGTGCTTTGGGGTTTTCATGAGCTGTAAGCCATAATCATCACAATTATGACAAATCACGGCTTGAACTATCTTGCTTTGCATGTAATGGGTCTCTCTCATATATTAGTTTCACCTTTTAAGTTCAAATGAACGAACAAAAATCTTCAGCTCTCCTCCAAATGGTCTTGTGCGGATCCTCAGCCTGGCCCAGCTTGATAGAAAGAAATGTGTTCTGGATCCAGCAATTCCGTAAAACATCAACTCTTATTTGTAATCCAACATGATAAAATCTTGCAAGAAGTCACTCACATCACACCACCTAGCCAGTGACACACTGCAACATGGATGCTTTTTGGAATTGCTGGATCCAGAACACATTTCTTTCACTATGACCTTTTAAGTTGCATTAATACTTTGCACAATATTCTTATTTTTCAAATTTCACCTGTAGATAACCCACTCATTTGAATACACAATGGGGGGGGGCATTTACCAAGGTATGTGTGATATACTTAATTTTTTAGTACTTTTTTTTTTTTGCATGTTTTTTTGCGTGACTACGCCAAATTTATTAAATGGCTGCAGGTACACATTTTCTGAAATTCCACTCTTCACATACACCAAAAAGCTAAGCTAAGTCTGGGCTGGTGTAGTTTAGAGACTTTTTAGTGGCTTTGTGTGTTTTTTTGCGCCTTTTCACAAAAAGTCTCAGTTGATAAATTCATTACCTCAACAGCTGGTCTGTACACATTTAAAAAAAAAAAGTGTAAATCGAAAAGGCGCAAAAAATTGCCTGAGGTGCAGCGCTGCGCCTAAATAGAGACAAATCTACATGAAAACAGCTCTAAAGACAATGAAAATGCCCCCAAAAGTGTAATGCTAATTCCCATGTGGTGCCACTGCAGGCAAACTAAACACTTACTGCAAGGTGTTACAACAAATTTTATCCGATCACAGGGGGTCCCAGCATGTAGACACTTTGTGATCAGCTTATTGTCAAGAGACCTTACTAGCAAATAATTATAGTCCAAAGTAGAGAACCCCTTTAAAAGATGTGCTAATTTCTTAAAAATCACTGTATATAATTAGCATTAGTGCATTAATCGACAAACAACTATTTATGATTATCATTGGGTCTATGAATGGCCATACACATTACATTAATGTCAGCACACCCTACTGGATCAGACCTTCTAACTAGCCCCAGAAAATAGAAAGATGATGAAAACGGAGATGGGTCAGGCATGTTGGATTTCAACATGTCCAATTCTTTTGTTGTCAGGAGAGATAAACCACCACCAGAAGTGAACTGAGCTTGCCGGTGTATGGGGGATTGGGGAAGATAGCTGTTGGCCAAGCAAGCATTTGACTGACAGGTATCTAATACATATGGTCAGACTATGGGTCCAAACAATGGTTCATATAAAAGGAATACATGTGGAGCTATGCAAGAAAACAAGCAAGCAGTGTTTACAAGCAGGAATTGGCATTATTTTTCTAAGTATATCATTTCTGTCCATATATATATATATATATATATATATATATATATATATATATATATGTCCAGTCTGTTGATCTACTTAATATTAAACAATATGGGATCAAGGAGAACTTTTAATGTACAATGGTAAAGCTGTATTGATTGTGATTGGTGCCTTAGGAAAGTTAAGGGCTTCCCTGCAACATGAAGACACCAATTTATATCAATACAGTTTTAACTTCAGGAAGAAGCATTTTACAGTTTCTAGAGATAATAAATGGCAAAAGCTATACAGTATGTAACTGAGAAAGTACATTTAAGTATATCTGAGGACAAGACGTGTTGCCTGTAACCCTACAAGAATTTATTGCACCAGCCTGCCACAGTGATGAGACATTTCACCATTGCTTTAGAATGCCCCCTTACCACTCCTTCAATGCTCATGGGAGGTAGCAGACAACCTCAACTCCAAGTGACCAAAGGGGACATTGTGCTGTACTAATTCAGCCTGAGGCATGTAACCAAATGGTGGAATTGTGTCATTAATGTGTAAACTGGGTTTATAGCATAAAATCAGATGCAAACCTTGGTAGACGCATCCACATCAACACCTCGTTGGATGAGCTCTGAGACTATTTCTACATGTCCTTCTTTGGATGCAAGATGGAGAGCGTTCAACCCATTCTGATAACAAGAAATACACATGATTATAGAACATGTACATAATAACAAATCTATGAACTGAATAATAACAAATCTGTGAACCACCTTCACTTTCTTTTATTTTGGATACCCCATATTGCTTCTCTTAAACCTATCATCAGCCTTCTACACCATCACACTCTCCTTTCCTAATACAATCCCTTTTGTTCATTGGCATTAATAATTTGGAACTCTCTAATAACTACTTATACCACCCAACCTCACCACGTTGGTGCCATCTCTCAAAGCTCTGTCCTGGACCCCTACTCTTTTCTTTCTACCCAGTAACTGAGATTTAGTATTTCATCATGCAGTAATATTTAAGAGTTGTGTACTCAGTTTTTTGAACTAGTAGCCATATGTTAACTTTTCATTTAGACATGTCAGAAGAAGTTTGGAAAGAGTTGGGGGGGCATTGATGCCACTACTTTCCCAAAATTTTTGCAGAGCTTCTTATCTTATTTGACACAGTTATTTCCCCATAATTATGGAAACAAGAAGTTACATCAATTATTTTAAATAACTAAGGTAGCCACAAACTTCAAAGGGGGTCGGTAATCTATAGATCACTGCAAAGCCTTTGTTTTTCAAAATGATTGGAAACAGGCTCATGGATCCCAACAATATGATCCTTTTTTTCATTCAGGATAATCCCTATAAGCACATAAGATGAAAACAAATACTGTATATTATAGGGGGTTGTCCTGTGAAAATCCATAGGCTAGGGGCAGGTATCTGATTGCAAAGGTCCAAATGCTGAGCCCCCCCTACGATCTCTGAAATGGGACCCTAGCTCTCAGAGAGAGTACATGCTGTAGACAGCATTCTCTCCTGTTGTTTGTATGGGAACCCCATGCACACTCACTGAACTGTAAGTCAAAACTACTTCTACAAATCAAGTGACTACTACCCAGCTAAAGTAATACTAGTAGCACAGTGGCCTGCTGCATTATCACAATAACTACAAGTCCAAGCAAGCCTGAGAGGTTCCCTGTATCCCGGTTACCTCTGTGGAAACTGCCTAATTGTGAAGACTGTTATCCACCTATTCTAAGTAAAAGTTCAAGTTGCTTCAAATCCTTGCTGTGGACCTTCATTCATTGCATGCCGATTTTGGGCTGGTTGTCAGCGGTGCCCTGTACCAAAACAACCACATCCTGGCGTCACGAACACTAGTGGTTAACAGCATCCTTCTCCCGGGGTTAATTCCATCAGATCCCGCTGCCTACACTGCAACACCCCGTGGTCACCACAAATGTCATTTCAGAATGTAAAGTACTTGCCTGGTTGCAGACATTGATATCCACACCATTTTTCAAATAGTCTAGAGCCTTTTCTAAGTTACCGGCTCTGGCAGCTCTCAGGTAACTTGCACTTGTGTCCGACTGCTGCAAAAGAGAAAAAAAAACACTACTATTAGTTTATAAAGTTCCTAAAAAAATAAAACAAACTAAACACAAACAAAAATGTATCAGTATATGGCAGTGGTGGAATTAAAGTTCATGAATCTGTATTTAGCTTAATAAATAGTGGAGGTGTGCACATGTCAGCCTCTTCCATGAGCTTCCTTGTACCACTGAGGCCTATAAAAGGTGCATGTTTTTTTCTGCTTACATTCTTGGGTTTTATCTACTAAAGAGATTGTTATTAGATCCTGATGCTCATTTTGCTTGCAAAATATACAGTCTGATGACTATATGGAGATTTTGATTCCCCTTTGCCTAAATACACCTTAGCAATAACCGAAAATATGTTACGCCAAACTGAATCATTAAAATCTCACTTTATTGAAAATATATATATAAAACAAACATATTATAAAATACATAGTACATGAAATACAAGATATGAGGTGGCTAATATAGTGAACGTACAATTAATATGCAAGTGAGGTGTAGGTAAGACACACTCACCAATGGAGTCAACATGTAAAGAGCAGAAAGGGGGGTGGCGAAAAAATAATAATGTGCACTGACCCCAGTATCAACCCCAATATGGTAGGAAAGAGTAAGTAGCAGAATGCTAAAAAAAAAATAATATACAGTGAACATGCAAGACCCCCAAAGCATAGGTAACAAAAATAAGGATACACCATACATACCCCTGACACGTTTTTCGCTGACTGCTTTATCCAAGGGAGTTTTATTTTTATTTTTACAATCAGCGAATTTAAAAGTGTACCTGTCGTCAACAAAAACTTTTTTATATAATGTAGATAATACAATTATATGTATATTTGTATTATACATTGGTTAAAAAATGTGTATATTTATGGGTGAAAATGTGCAGTCCCTGCAGCTATTGCCTGTGAGGAGTCCAAATACAGGAAGTGAGGACAGGACAGGCAGGGCTCTGTACAGGCTCCTGGCTTGTCATTCATCCTCATGTGTGAGCCTGTAGCATGTCACAGAGCCTCACTGCACAGAGCCCTGCTTGTCCTCAGTGTACAGAGCCCTGCTTGTCCTCAGTGTACAGAGCCCTGCTTGTCCTTACTGTACAGAGCCCTGCTTGTCCTCAGTGTACGGATCCCTGCTTGTCCTCAGTGTACAGAGCCCTGCTTGTCCTCAGAGTACAGAGCCCAGCTTGTCCTTACTGTACAGAGCCCTGCTTGTCCACAGTGTACAGAGCCCTGCTTGTCCACAGTGTACAGAGCCCTGCTTGTCCTCAGTGCACAGAGCCCTGCTTGTCCTCAGTGCACAGAGCCCTGCTTGTCCTCAGTGTACAGAGCCCTGCTTGTCCTCAGTGTACAGAGCCCTGCTTGTCCTCAGTGTACAGAGCCCAGCTTGTCCTTACTGTACAGAGCCCTGCTTGTCCACAGTGTACAGAGCCCTGCTTGTCCACAGTGTACAGAGCCCTGCTTGTCCACAGTGTACAGAGCCCTGCTTGTCCACAGTGTACAGAGCCCTGCTTGTCCTCAGAGCACAGAGCCCTGCTTGTCCTTACTGTACAGAGCCCTGCTTGTCCTCAGTGTACGGATCCCTGCTTGTCCTCAGTGTACAGAGCCCTGCTTGTCCTCAGAGTACAGAGCCCAGCTTGTCCTTACTGTACAGAGCCCTGCTTGTCCACAGTGTACAGAGCCCTGCTTGTCCACAGTGTACAGAGCCCTGCTTGTCCTCAGTGCACAGAGCCCTGCTTGTCCTCAGTGCACAGAGCCCTGCTTGTCCTCAGTGTACAGAGCCCTGCTTGTCCTCAGTGTACAGAGCCCAGCTTGTCCTTACTGTACAGAGCCCTGCTTGTCCACAGTGTACAGAGCCCTGCTTGTCCACAGTGTACAGAGCCCTGCTTGTCCACAGTGTACAGAGCCCTGCTTGTCCTCAGAGCACAGAGCCCTGCTTGTCCTCAGTGTACAGAGCCCTGCTTGTTCTCAGTGCACAGAGCCCTGCTTGTCCTCAGTGTACAGAGCCCTGCTTGTCCTCAGTGTACAGAGCCCTGCTCGTCCTCACTGCACAAAGCCCTGCTTGTCCTTACTGCACAAAGCCCTGCATGTCCTCAGTGTACAGAGCCCTGCTTGTCCTCAGTGCACAGAGCCCTGCTTGTCCTCACTGCACAAAGCCCTGCTTGTCCTCAGTGTACAGAGCCCTGCTTTTCCTCAGTGTGCAGAGCCCTGCTTGTCCTCAGTGTACAGAGCCAATGTATATTACATATATACATATAATGGTATTATATACATTATATAAAAAGTTTTTGTTGATGACAGGTACCCTTTAATGTCATTAATGACATATTTGCCATTCCAAATATCTATACATCCTATGTTTTCATTTTTATTCTGTAGAATAACAAACTTTCACTACAAATTGTGTTATCACAAGTAATAATAAAGTAATGTCTCATCCTAACAATTTGTTTTAATAAAGGCCTAACACGTTGTGTGACACCATCATCATAATTCTAATGACTTATGCCAGAGATTCCATGTAACAATAGGTCCCCTTTATGCTTTGCAGATAATGCATTTATTCGTATTGCTCATTCTTTTATTTCTGCCCCTTACAGAGATGACTGTGTAAACAGTGAGTGCAGGGCACCAGACATCATAGATCCACTTCACACACATCCACCCCTTCTAAGGGAGGCAAGTGTTTGAAAAACAAATGTTCAGCATCGCTGGTATCCTGCTCTGGGATGAAGGCCAATGTATTTTGTTGTTAGCACAGACAGAATATACTAGAGGTTAGCAGTCAATTTACACCCAAAGTGCACCTTAAGGCTAGGATTCCACTTGTTTTTTTTTCTGGCAGTTCTTGGAAAACTGCCACTGAAGTTTTTGAGCCAAAGTCAGAAGTGGATCCATAAGGGAGGAGAAGTATAAGTCCTTCCTTTATATGTCCTATTCCTTTTGAACACACTTCTGGCTTTGGCTCAAAAACTGCAGTGGCAGTATTCCAAAAACTGCCAGAAAAAAACCAAGTGGAATCCTAGCCTAAATCTGGATCTATTGATGCAGTATTTTATGGATGTATAAACTCCCAAGGTTTTATATAGATTATTAGATTTTAATACTAATCATTGCAATAATCTCAAATTAAGAATAGTCTTGTTATAATGCTCAAATAATCATTTTCTTTGCAAGTGACAAATTTATATAGTTATGAGGTCTCCGCTTTAAATTTTTTATCTGATTAAAATTTCACAGGTCTCTAGGAGTACATTATGAATTAGAAATTATAACTCACATTACTCCATTCCTCATATTACACATCGTCTCTTCTGTGTCAACCTTTTTTGTCAAAAATATTTATAGACAAATTTGCCAAAATGTCTTATATGTCAAATTTCTAAATGTCTACATTTCCTTAAAAACATAGCAATCAAATTACATATGAACTGTAAAATATTGAAAATTGTGATCGGAGTAACTATCACAAGCATCCCAACTTAAAAAAGAAAGAAATAAAACAAACAAATGATAATAATCTTTTAGAAGCTAACCGGAAGTCCACTATTTTTAAAGGGGTACTCCGTCGCTAAGACATCTGTCACTCCCCCTCCCATAGGCTTGCATTGAGGGGGCGGAGCCATGATGTCACAATACTCTGGCCCCGTGATCGCCAGTAATCAACGGGGTGCTGCGTGCAAAATCACGGGAGTCCCCAGCGGTGGGACCCCCGCGATCAGGCATCTTATCCCCTATCCTTTGGATAAGATGTCTTAGCACCGGAGCACCCCTTTAAGGAGTGAATTTATGGATCATCAGCAACCCTGATGCCTTAAAGGGGTACTCCGGTGGAAATCATTTTTTTTCTAAATCAACTGGTGCCAGAAAGTTAAACAGATTTGTAAATTATTTCTATTAAAAATATTAATACTTCAAGTTCTTATTAGCTGCTGAATACTACAGAGGAAATTATTTTCTTTTCGGAACAGAGTGCTCTCTGTTGACATCACGAGCACAGTGCTCTCTGCTGACATCTCTGTCCATTTTAAGAACTGTCCAGAGTAGGAGAAAATCCCCATAGCAAACATATGCTGCTCTGGACAGTTCCTAAAATGGACAGCGATGTCAGCAGAGAGCACTGTGCTCGTGATGTCAGCAGAGAGCTCTGTGTTCCAAAAAGAAAAGAATTTCCTCTGTAGTAATCAGCAGCTAATAAGTACTGGAAGAATTAAGACTTTTTAATAAAAGTAATTTACAAATCTGTTTAACTTTCTGGCACCAGTTGATTTAAAAAAGTATCCACTGGAGTACCCCTTTAAGTAAAGAATTCCCTGGTGGCCTTTACAATTTGTTACAATTCATTTGTCATTGTATTAATGCAATGGGGAAGAATTAAAGGGGTACTCCGGTGCTTAGACATCTTATCCCTTATCCAAAGGAAAGGGATAAGATGCCTGATCGCGGGGGTCCCGCCGCTGGGGACCCCCGTCATCTTGCACGCCGCACCCGTTAAAATCAGTCTCTGATTACTGTCGATCACGGGGCCGGTGCGTTGTGACGTCAAGGCTCCGCCCAGTGTGACGTCACGCTGCGCCCCCTCAATGCAAGCCTATGGGAGTGGGTGTGACTGCCGTGATTGACATTAATCAGGCCCGGAGCGAACACGCTCCGGGGACTGATTTTAACGGGGTGTGGCGTGCAAGATAATGGGGTCCCCAGCGGCGGAACCCCCGCGATCAGGCATTTTATTCCCTATCATTTGGATATATATATATATATATATATATATATATATATATATATATAAACAAATGTACTAGTACTTTTTGAGTCACGATACCCATTAACTTTGGGCGCTAAATATTTTCTTTTCTGACTTTTATTCATTTTTTAGACACTATAGGTGTGGGTGTCTGTTTTGCTTACTTGAGTGTACAGGAGTCGGTGAGCTTTCCCCCACATATTTTACACTTATAATTGTCAACCAGTTTATGTATTGAAGGGGAAGTCGCCTCCTTAGCCGAGAATTGATACATGTGCACAAGCTGAAGTTAAGGGCAGATGAGTTAAAGGGGTTATCCAGGAAAAAAAACTTTTTTTTATATATCAACTGGCTCCAGAAAGTTAAACAGATTTGTAAATTACTTCTATAAAAAAATCTTAATCCTTTCAGTACTTATGAGCTGCTGAAGTTGAGTTGTTCTTTACTGTCTAAGTGCTCTCTAATTACACGTGTCTCGGGAGCTGTCCAGAGTAGAAGCAAACTCCCATAGCAAACCTCTTCTACTCTGTGCAGTTCCCGAGACAAGCACAGATGGCAGCAGAGAGCACTGTTGCCAGACAGAAAATAACAACTCATCTTCAGCAGCTGATAATTATTGAAAGGATTAAGATTTTTTTTTATAGAAGTCATTTACAAATCTGTTTAACTTTCTGGAGCCAGTTGAAATATAAAAAAAAAAAAGTTTTTTCCTGGAATACCCCTTTAAGGCCATTTGTACAATTCCTAAGATGAATTTGTAGAAAAATCTCTACTATTCTTAAAATATCTATATTGCATATAGGGGGAAGGTTGTAGGAAAACCTCACCACCCAATATATCTGTGAGATCTGTTGTTTTCTGTATATTTATTCTGTTGATTTAACAATTTTATATGTTGTCTTACTGCACTGAAATAAAAATGCAAACTTCACTGTATTTGATGTAGTACTTGACCATGTAGAAGGAAAATCAGTCAGTAGTTTATGGAAACAGTAAACACATGGATCATTTTTCAAGGTTTTGCGAATGATCCAGGAGCTTAACATCCAGCATTTTGTTTTCCAATTTGGCTCTTGAGAATGTTCATGAAATCTCTCTTTATTGTAAACAGAAACAAAACTGGCAAATGTTGCCTAAGTAAAACCAGTTACATTTATTGTTCCTGACTGAATCGGGAAGCCTCTATTACCATAAGTATAGCTATTGATTTACATGATAAGCTATTGACAAATTTGGGTTTCATTTTCAAATGAGGTTGAATAGTAAAACTGCCTGCACCCCCACCCTGGGGCAAAAAAAACAAAACAAATTTTTTTTTACTGACAGAAAGGTCAATAAATGATGTCAATTTATAATAGCTGCTATTTAAAAAATTCCAGGAAAACATTAATGGGAACAGAACATTTTACAGATAAACGAAGAGACAGATCATGGCCCCTAAAGGGATTTTCAGACTTATTAAAGGGGTATTCCAGGCCAAAACTTTTTTTTTTTTATATATATCAACTGGTTCCGGAAAGTTAAACAGATTTGTAAATTACTTCTATTAAAAAATCTTAATCCTTCCAATAGTTATTAGCTTCTGAAGTTGAGTTGTTTTCTGTCTAACTGCTTTCTGATGAGTCATGTCCCGGGAGCAGTGCAGTTCCTATGGGGATATTCTCCCATCATGCACAGCTCCCAGGACGTGACATCATCATTGAGCAGTTAGACAGAAAAAAATATATATATATATAATATATTTATATATCATATAAAAAAAAAGGTTTTGCCTGGAATACCCCTTTAAGAAATTGGCAGCTACTATGAATTGTATACTCACTAGTTTAATCCCACAGTGACATGTCCGTATACCCACATCACTGCTGCAGGCAATCGCTGGCTTCAGGGGTCTTGTGCCATATACCGCTAAGGCCAGTGAGGTGCTGCAGCAGTGACATGGGCATATGAGCACAGGTTCCCTGCAGCCATGCAAACAAAGCCGAAGACAAGGACAAGAATGGCAATGCTGGAATTGAAAGATTAAGCTGGTAAGTATAACTTACGGTCACATTTCAGAATCAGTTTACAAAAAAACTGTATGTATATTAAAGCCCATAAATAAAGTCAGATCCCGTCATGGGAAAGCTGGCAAACCTTTCAAAAAAACTTTTAGAAAATGCTTTCCTTATCTTCTATGTTGTCATCTTATCTAACTTTTGTAACAAAATACACAGCACCCACGCTAAGTCTATGTAGGTACGGTTACCTGTGACTCCAGAATGGCCTTCAATAATAACATCCATAACTCAATGGAGTCAGAAGTTCTCCTCATCCTTGTGTCTGGCATAAGTACAAACGTTGATCTGCCAGTATAGTTCCTATCCTCTACAGCTAAATGCTAAAGTAGATGCTGAAATGTCAGTTTTGATACATTATGGTACTAATATATACTGAAGATACCTTAAAGGAGTATTCCCAGGTAATGGCATATAACTAAGATATACCAGCACTTTATGATCAATTGTAGTCTGACCTCTGGACCCTCTAATGATCATTGGGACCACCCACTGGTGAAGTGATGTGTCCTCTTCTCTGATTTGTTCCTGCCTTTAGGCCTCAGAAGGAAGACTATGGGCCCCCTTCACTGTCATGATCAACAGTGGGGTAAAAGAGGCTGGATCCTCACTAGCTATAAATTAATGGAGTGTTCTATGGATATGCCCTTATTTTTTAAGATTGGAAATTGATCTCCATTTTTAGAGTTTATGGGTGTTTGAAGGTGTCAGCAGCTCATGGACGAAACAAAAATAGAGAAAAAAAAAACATAGCTGCACATCCACAGTTTAGATTTTTATCTATTCACTTCTCAGCATAATTTCAAAAACTAACAGGTTGTTATTATACATTTTGATCACAAAGTACAAGCCCACTCCCCATGTCAAGGCCACCTAGTCAGAGTGGGTCTCTAACCTAACACCGGCGTAGCGCCGGGCGGCGACCACTGCCCACACGAAGCCCACAGGGGGAATGACCCAGTGGCCAGGCAGCCCCACTGCTGCCCGACCAAGCCCCCGGCTCTGGGTCACACCACCCCACAGACAAAGCATCACAACAACAATGGCTCGGTGGCGAGCACCACACCAGTGTGAACACCTACCATGTGCTCCCTGCCAGAGGGCTTGGAGAATGCTAGGAGAAAACCCATATGCAGTCTCCTGCTAATAAGAAATGCCTGGGCCGAATGGGTGGAGTGCTGGCCATGAAAAAGGGAACAGACTACAAATGTTAAACAAAAATAGAGAAACAGAAACATAGGCGCACATCCACGGCTGGATTGTGATCTACTTGCTACTCAGCTACTGAAGTTAGTAGATCAAAACCAAATTTTTGGATGTGCGGCTATGTTTCTCAATTTTTTTTTATGCTTATGGACATAAAGGGTATGATCCAGCTATCAATGACCACTAATATCTGAAATTTTCATATTTTCACAGAAAGTAATGCTAGGACATAGATCATGGCATCCCAGTGTCCTCCAGACCCAGACGAAGTATAAAAAAAAATCAAATACACCAAAAAATAAAAATTTATTTAAAAAACCTATATATAATATTATATATATAATTTTTTAACCTTTAACCTGTCCTTAACCTGTCCCCCAACCCAAACCATTCTGTTTGACAAAGATGCATTTTACATGTGTCATGGACATGTATATTATAGTGTCAAAAGTTTTGACCAGACAGGGTCTAACCAATCACCGAATGAAGCCTGTCGCAGCACGCTTTACTCACTGGTCCTGTCATTGGACAGGCACCATTATAGTCTATGGAGTTTGTCACTTGCAATATAAAGTACTAAGCATTGACCTGAGAAGTGAAACGTGCTGCATCTAGCAAATAGTGGGGGTCTCAGCACTGAGACACTGACCAATCAAAACTTTTGACATGTCTGAATGACAGTAACACTTTAAAGAATATATGTGCTATCAAATCTGCACAAATTCTATTTTGTCTCCCTAACGCCACCGCTATCTGCTTTTATGTCTACAGTGAAAATTTCCGATCATAAGTGCTTTGTGCTAGTTCACAGATCCCACATATAACAGCCGGAGGCATACTAGAAAAAATTGTGACCTTTGTTCTCAGGCATTATAGCACTGATGTAGGTTAAGCAAATTAAATTATATTAATTTGTGTCATTAACACATTTGGTTCACCTAAATTTGAAAAATTACTGAAGCAAGAAAAAAAGGAAACAAAAATGCTAGTTTTGTTTTGGTACCATATTAAAGCGAACAGACTAGGTAAAAAAAATAATAATAATAATAAAAGCAGCACACACTGGTCTGCTATTGCTGGCATTTTAGTGGTGACCTGGTCCCTGATGATCTCTACTTGGTCACCTTCTTGCCATAAGGAAATATCCGTTTATCAAATCACTGAGGGAGTCATTGCTGTGGTCAGTTGTAATATCCTCAGTGTTAAGATGGGGACCAGGATATAGAAATCAACAGGGACCTGGGCACTATCATAATGGCAGTGATGAGGGATCAGTAAGGTGAGTATTGTTATTTTACATTTTTTAAAGAAGTACTCCAGCACAAAATAACTTATCCCCTATCCAAAGGATAGGGGATAAGTTATAGATCGCAGGGGATCCGAGCGCTGGGGCCCCCCGAGATCTCCTGGACGGGGCCGCAGCAGTCTGCAGGAAGTGAAGTTTCATCCCCAGCAGAAAGCCGCTGCAGACACTCCCCCTCCATGTATCTCTATGGGGTACATAGTGGGGGCGTGTCGGCCGCCGCATCATGCAGGGACAGAACGCCCCCTTACCTGTATATTGCCGCGGCCCCGTACCGGAGATTGCGGGGGGCCCCAGCGCTCGGACCCCCCGCGATCTATAACTTATCCCCTATCCTTCGGAGAGGGGATAAGTTATTTTGCACTATAGATGTCCTTTAACTGTATTTTTCTTTCACATTTTTATCCCACTGTACAACCCATTTAAAGACTTATCTCCCATATATGTCCCAAAAATAATATTCACCTTTGTGACTTTACAAAAGAAGAAATTTTACAGTGAACATTCAGTCATTTTGTCTTAAAAAAAAGCCAACAAAGAGACAATTTTCCAGGGTTAATTGTGATAAGGAGAAAATAATTTCCTCTTTAAGGAAGAGTCAGCACTAACTCTTAAACAGTAAGAATGGTTTAACGAGAAGCTATTAAATGGGTTGTCCCAAAATTAACACTTATCCCGTATCCACAAGATTGGAAATATGTTTATGATCACAAAGGGTCCAGAATTCCCTGAATGAAGCAGCCATTGAGTATACCCACTGATGCTGCATCCATAGGCTATATCACTGGCAAAGATAGCGGGCACAGTACTCATCTGTTTCCCTTGGCCCTATAAACACTGAATAGAGGGGCAGAGCTCTTCCTCACTGCAGTCATGCAGTGGGGAACAAGGGGTTTGGATGGCTGTTTTACTGATCATGGTGGTACAGCAGTGTGGCCCCAACCAGTCATACATATATCACCCATCCTGAAAACGAATAGTCTTACTATAAGCCAATGATTTGTATCATATAATGGATTTGTTGTCAGGATTCGGCAGGCTGGAGGTGGATCCTCTGTGCCAGAGAGGGATTGGCGTGGACCGTGTCGGTGGACTGGTTCTAAGTTGCTACTGGTTTTCACCAGAGCCCGCCGCAAAGCGGGATGGTCTTGCAGCGGCGGTAGCAACCAGGTCGTATCCACCGGCGCCAATCAGTGGCGCCCCGGCCCTTTAAATCGCAAAGAACCGGCGCGGGGAGCGGGGCCACGCGTGCCGGGACAGCACAGATGGGGAGCGGGTCTGGTAAGCGTGTCGGGATGCGCATCGCGAGCGGGCGCGTCCCGCATCGCAAATCACATCCCGGCTAGGGACATTATCGCAAAGCACCCGGTCAGCGGGTCTGACCGGGGCGATGCGAGTAGGAGAACGCTGTGAGCGCTCCGGGGAGGAGCGGGGACCTGGAGCGCTCGGCGTAACATTTGTCATATATGTCATGGCTCCTATAAGAGAAGTCATGACACTAGTGAGAGTAGAACCTTGCACAGTAATCTATAATGTGGGTCTGCAAAAAACTTTCTGTGGTTTCTGACAAATTAGCAAATTCCATTCAGATGTATGCTCAATAATGGACAGAAGCAGCTATGCCAGTAGTTGACCTTGACAATGACTTTCTTTGTATCGTATATTCTGACCAGTCTGAACAATGTCCTGTGCATTACATAATACCGAGGAACATAAACACTAAGCCGCCATAGCACACACTATACATGGCATAGAGTAAACCAGGAAGAACAAAGCTTGATATGCACCATTTATCTGAAGATGTCACCTCAGCTATGTCAAGACTAAACGTTTACAGATGACATAGACATTATTTATAAAGTGGGTCAGAGGAAAGAAGACTGACTTTCTTTTGTTAAGAAAATTTTACTGTAATGTGGTGTCATATGGTCTAGCACAAACTGCATAGGCGAACATCTGTATTTACTCTTAAAGGGGTACTCCACAGCCCCAGCCTCCGGAACATTTTGTTCCTGAATGCTGGGTGTGGGCTGCGAGGGTTGTGATGTCATGGCCACGCCCCCTCAATGCAAGTCTGGCGTATCACCTCGAGGGGCATGGCCGTGATGTCACGACCCCCGCAGCCCACACATAGCGTCCAGAGAAGAATATGTTCCAGACGCTGGGGCAGTGGAGTACCCCTTTAACATTTGCCGAGAGTCTTTCTTCTAAATAATAGCAAAACTACACAGAATGTCTACTGAATGATGCTACGGAAAGACAAACCCATATTGTTTACATGATTAAATGACTAAATATTGACATTATTCACATTTAAGATTATATAAAAAGTAATATTTGTTATATAAAGTAAAAAGAACACTGGTAAAATAAAACTTTTTTTTTAGTTTAAAGGGGTACTCCGCTGCTCAGCCGTCACGTCCCCTCCCATAGACTTGCATTGAGGGGGCGGGTGTGACATCATGAGGGGCGGGGCTATGACATCACGAGCTCCCAGCGCCGGCTCCAGCATTCGGAACAGTTTGTTCCAAATGCTGAGCAATGGAGTACCCCTTTAATCTTTCATTAACTGACCCCCAATGCACATGGGTGTATTATAGCTCTGTGCAACTTTTAAGTTATATTGAGCTGTAATTTGGTGTCAATATAAGCCACAGAGAGTAAGTACATAAAGCTATACCATGAGCATCACATTGTAATGATAACTTGAGACTTTCAGCAGGTTATTCTTTTCCACCCGATTTCTAGAATCGCATATAATGTCATTTCTAATGTCATTAATGATAAAATGAAACAATACAAATCAAACAGTATCAAAGCCTCAAGCACCTAGTTACATCAGACATTCACCGTCATAATAATTTTGCACTGCTAAGTCTTATAGGTACAACTAAAAGCACAAATGTGTTGGCTAAACAGGCCAATTTTGCCGAACTGGCTGACCATTATACAGTATGTGTATGGATGCCTTACCTCTCCAGACAGGGAGAAGGATCAGGCATAGGGATCAGAAAAGACAGCTGTTAGCCAACAGCTATCTTATGTGTATGGCTAACTTAAAGGGGAACTCCAGTGGAAAAAAAAATATTTTCCAAACAACTGGTGCCAGAAAGTTAAACAGATTTGTTAATTATTTCTATTTCAAAATCCTGATCCTTCCAGTACTTTTAAGCTGCTGTATACTACAGAGAAAGTCATTTAGTTCTTTCCAGTCTGATCACAGCGCTCCCTGCTGCCACCTATGTCCATGATAGGAACTGTCCAGAGCAGGAGCAAATCCCCACAGAAAACCTCTTTTTAGTGGGGAATGTAAAAAATTAAATGCTAAAAAATTCATTGTATTCTATTTATCGGTAGAACTATGGTGAAACCAAATTTGTAAATCATTTTTGTAAATTTTCTTTAGTTTTCTTTATGTATTAATTCATTTTTTTGCATTTTAAGTTAATGTGTTATTTCTATCCAGAAAGTGATGCAAGCGCCATCTTGTGATCAAAGCAAAAACAAATCTAATACAATTTTTATAGCAATGGTGATGTAGCTCTATATTCTCTTTACTGTTTTCCCTTGTACACGACCATCGACAGAGAAATGCACTGTGGCCCCATTTTAGTGAAAACAATGGACCTGTTCCACTCCCATTTTTGATTGAAGATTCTCCTGAGCAACCTAACATCTTGGGTTTGTTAATTATTACGTTATTTTATTGGCTCACTCCATAGTCCCTGCTACAAGTATCTACGTACCCTATATGGGTTGCTCACCTTGTTTTGCCCACATTTGTTTTTTGTTTTTGTCCACATTTATATGATGGTTCTATTTGTTTATGTTATGTTTTGTATGTTATTTGAAAATAAAAACTTTGAATATAAAAAAAAAAAAAAAAAAAATGGACCTGAACCAGCACTGTAGCCCCCTTTTTCAGCCATCACTTTCTGGATAGAAATAACACATTAACTTAAAATGCAAAAAAAAATGAATAAATACATAAAGAAAACAAAAGAAAAATATTTAAAGCTATGTAATAGTCACATGCCGTTTTTGGAAGAACTTTTTTCTTCTTAAATGTGTACGCTCTGTGGAATATTTACTACAACAACTCAACACTATTATAAAAAAAACAACAACACATTGTTAAAGAACCAAATAAGCAAAATAGCAACAAAGCAGCGTTGTCCTTAGATTACTGTGACAAGGGATATCCTATACAGTAGACGAGCTCAGAGCTGAGTACGCATTTTATATATTGCAGACATTTTGGGAAGTGTCCAGACTGCTTTTACGGTTCGTGCTGAGTACACCATAAAGTGGGACATGTTTATGACCCATTTCCATGCACTAATCCTATGCTATGTGAAGAGACAATCTTAAGACCAAGGAGTATGGAATATGTTCTTTTATAATGATAACAAATGTTTACAACATAGTATTTAAACTATATAACATTTAGACCCTTACGAAAGAGATCTAAGAATCTTTGCAAGTTCTCCAGTCTCACCTGCAAATCCTGAAATACAATTAAAATACTGAGAATGCAATTTCTAAAGAACAGAAATCTGAATATCTGTCTCTAGGGGCATTGCAGGGAAAAAGGTTTCAGTTTAGTTTGGTTGTGGCTGGCTCCATCTTCTTGGTATTACAGTAGTGTATTGTTTCTGTCCTCTCAGATCGGCCATAATTGACATTTATCTATGTGATTCTTCTTAATTTTCTCTCCAATCCCAGATAATGTTCTCCCCATTACAGATAATGCTTTCCTCCATCACAGACAATGTTTCCACCCCCATCACAGATAATGTTCTCCCCATCATAGATGTTTCCCCCCCCCCATCACAGATAAGGTTCTCCCCATCACATAAAATGTTCTCCCCATCACAGATAATGTTCTCTCCCCATAACAGATAATGTTCTCTCCAATCACAGATAATGTTTAACCCCCATAACAGATAATGTTTTCACCCCATCACAGATAATGTTCTCCCCATCACAGATAATGTTCTCTCCAATCACAGATAATGTTTAACCACCATCACAGATAATATTTCCCCCATTACAGATAATGTTCTCCCCATTAAGACAATGTTCTCTCCAATCACAGATAATGTTTAACCCCGTCACAGATAATGTTTTCCGCCATCACAGATAATGTTCTCTCCAACACAGATAATGTTCTCTTTCCATCACAGATATTGTTCTATCCAGTCACAGATAATGTTTAACCCCCATCACAGATAATGTTTTTTCGCTATCACAGATAATGTTTTCCGCCATCACAGATAATGTTTTCCACCATCACAGATAATGTTTTCCGCCATCACAGATAATGTTTTGCGCCATCACAGATAATGTTTTGCGCATCACAGATAATGTTCTCTCCCCATCACAGATAACGTTCTCTTCAATCACAAATAATGTTTAACCCCCATCACAAATAATGTTTGATCCCCATAACAGATAATGTTCTACCCATCACAGACAATGTTCTCCTCATCACAGATGTTTTCCCCCATCACACATAATGTTCTGCCCCATCACAGATAATGTTTTCTCCATCACAAATAATGTTTTCCCCTACCACTGATAATGTTTTCCCCTACCACTGATAATGTTTTCCCCTACCACTGATAATGTTTTCCCCTACCACTGATAATGTTTTCCCCTACCACTGATAATGTTTTCCCCTACCACTGATAATGTTTTCCCCATCACAGGTAATGTTCTCCCCATCACAGATAATGTTCTCTCCATCACATATAAAGTTTATCACATAACATATGTTCTCCGCCATCACAGATAATGCTTACCCCATCACAGATAATGTACTCCCCCATCACAGATAATGTTCTCCCCTTCCATTACAGATCATTTTCTCCCCCCATCACAGATAATGTTCTCCCCTTCCATTACAGATCATTTTCTCCCCCCATCACAGATAATGTTCTCCCCTTCCATTACAGATCATTTTCTCCCCCCATCACAGATAATGTTCTCCCCTTCCATTACAGATCATTTTCTCCCCCCTCACAGATAATGTTCTCCCCTTCCATTACAGATCATTTTCTCCCCCCCTCACAGATAATGTTCTCCCCTTCCATTACAGATCATTTTCTCCCCCCTCACAAATAATGTTCTCCCCTTCCATTACAGATAATTTTCTCCCCCATCACAGATAATATTCTCCCCCTTCATTACAGAAAATTTTCTTTCCTATCACAGATGAGTCTGGCTCGTATATAAATTTCCTGAAATTTTACATCTCTGGTCCTGAAATAGATCTGGTGATCTGTTTTAAGGCAAAGGTCACTTTCTCATGACAGTATTTTAGTTTTTATTTCAATCACATCAGTATTTTTAACCTAAAACAAAGTGTGGGTACAAATCTTTTCTCTTTCTCTTTTTATGTTTCATTGCTTGTTTTGGCTTAAAAATACTGATGTAAAATACTGACCCAAATGTTGTTCTGTGAAATTAAAGTACTATTCTACATGCACGGACCTGTCCAACTGTGTATTCAGAACACTGCGGGTTTCCAATTAAGCAATCTGTGTGGTGCATACATCAGCCTTTGGCTGTCCAGGCGTGCTGGGAGTTGTAGTTTTGCAAAAGCTGGAGACACACTATTTGAAAAATAATGGACTCTGGGTGTCCCACTGCTGGTCCCAAGTCCCCCCTTCCACCTTACTGTGTGACCGCAATGGAGGAGATCAAATGTAGCAATGCTTCATTTATAAATATATATATATATATATATATATATATATATATATATATATATATATATTTCAGTGCTGGCATTTTTTCACTGGAATTCATTGACAGCCTATATATCCAACTATCCCCATGCTGAATATATAAAGCAAAATTCAAAATTGTACAAAGTTACCCATTCCTTCATCCACATCTTCCTCCCACTCTTGGTTAAACTTGATGGACATAGGCTCAGCCAAATATAGGATATTTACAAATATTACGTCCAATGATAACAGAACAAAACAATAATTTGTATCCATAGTGCGTATTGCTATAAGATAGTCGAGAGAAAAAAGTGGCACAAGTATCCTATACATGGCAAGGATGAAACAGGATCTTTGTACAGTTATTACTCTATTACATACCATCAGACTACTAGGGTTTAGCATGAATAGTACAAATACTCATATATAATGTAAAGGACCCTATGGAGCCTGTCACATCAGCAAGCCTATAATACCAGGGAGCAATGTTACATTACCAGCACGGGGCTGTTCTTTTCCATGATTTAGTCCATTGAAGCTGACAAGCTCCAGATGAAACCATCGGTAAGCAGGGTATCCAAATGAGTGTTAACAAACCCAACCAAAGCAGCGCAGTAAATACCGTCCTATTGTTGTAAGGCCAGACTTGCATGGGGTCAGCACACTCCTAAATCCACAGCAGTGAGCAAATAATGATTTCACTTCAACACTGGCGGCCTAGGAATCACAGGGCAGGCAGCTCTAGTGCCACGCTGACTGTGCTGGGATCTATAGAAAGAAATGACAGACCTTTTTTTTTTTCAGGCAATATGTAGAGGTGCCTCATGTTATAGCCTGCAATATATGTGCAACCTGTTATTATGGAGTTAGTATGATGAAGTGGTCAGCAAGCACCACAAAACGTGTTGCATTCTGAGAAAAAAAACTGCAGTTTTCTTAGCTCAGCATTGACAGAATTCTCCTACACCCGGGAGGAAAAAAACATTTTATCTAATCTATTATTATGGCATGTAAGTTGTAGACATGTCGCACATCCTGCACTTTATACCTGTCATATCACAGAAAGAAAAAAATAATGCTTATATATGTTACTCTCAAGGTCATGCAGATGCTTTACATGTCTTTTTTTATGTGGCTAGCTTTTGTATTTTGCTCATAAATGCTTCCGTTCTGCTGCTCACTCATTCTGACATCCACTGCTCAGAAGTGGCATGTCTGAGGCAAGCACTGAGCCCGCCCTCACTCACCATGCTTTCACTTCTGCCCTGAGTCTGCTGTGCTGGGTCACTTCTTCCAATCACTGCAGGCTGCTATGTGACCCCTTCCTCTCTGATAGGAGTCTGATAGACAGGGCAGGAGTTAGCACAGAGTTTTTGGACTTTGTCCCAGCCTGTACTTCACCTGGGACAAAGATAATGCTGCAACCAGACAGGATTATATTCATGATGGAATGGGGACACCAAGTGGTCTTTTTTATGAGCCATGATTTCTATAATAAAAATGCTATTTATTTATGAAGTATATTAGAAAGGTTAATGCTTTGCCAAGATGTACAACATATAAAAAGTTTTTGATTCTGACAGTGCCCATTTAAATAGTTATGTATCTCTTAGCATTGTATTGAAATGACTTACATTTCGGACAGCTCAGTGTAGTCAATGTTCCATTGTGTACTATATTAGGCTATGGTCACACAGTATATTTTCAGGCATATTTTATTGTTAAAAAAAAAAAGCATGCTTAATGCATCATTTTTCAACATTAGTGTGCTCTATGTATGTTTATAGGAAGGTTGTTATGTGTGAACATGTTTTCTGTGCACACAATGGCCCTGATTTACTAAGAGTGGAGTGTAGTTTTCTTTGTGGGATTTAATTCCTTACAAGTATTTTTCCATGGTATTTACTAAGGTTTCCCTACATTTTGCTTCTGGTACGCCCTGTATCCCCGATCCTCAAAGGGGTACTCCAGTGGAAACCTTTTTTTTATTTTAAATCAACTGGTGCCAGAAAGTTAAACAGATTTGTAAATTACTTCTATTAAAAAAATCTTAATCCTTCCAGTACTTATTAGCTGCTGAATGCTACAGAGGAAATTATTTTATTTTTGGAACACAGTGCTCTCTGCTGACATCACGAGCACAGTGCTCTCTGCTGACATCTCTGTCCATTTTAGGAACTGTCCAGGGCAGCATATGTTTGCTATGGGGATTTTCTCCTACTCAGTACAGTTCTTAAAATGGACAGAAAGGTCAGCAGAGAGCACTGTGCTCGTGATGTCACCAGAGAGCTCTGTGTACATACAAACCGGCAATCTGCAGGGATTCCGGGTCATGGGGGTCACATGTGACCCGATGACCCAGAAAAGGAGGATGCTCAGTGGTGTAATATATCATCATCCGTACTGTCCTGGGAGGTGGCAGTGTTGTCACCCCCACCCCACCCAGGACAGCTGTGATTGGGTGGTCGTGGTGACCGCACCAATCACATTGTATGGCCGGCCACCGTTAGCTACAGTGGCCGGCCACTGTTAGCTAAAGCCCACCCGCTGCTGATCAGTCCTGTAGTACTGATCAGTGTTTTTTGTGGTGCAGGTGCTTTTTCGGGTTATATCAGCTTTTTTTTATTTATTTTTTTAGTCGCTCCGTGCCACCAGTAGCAGGCCTGTGCTTTGTGGACGGACCATACCTGTGTGCTCTTATGGCTTACAACATGGCTCAAGAGGGAAAGAGCAACTGTGGGATTTTTTAAAACAAATTTTGCTATCATGGATTTGAGGGCAATGTTGCATTTAGGAAGCCCCCATGGTGCCAGAAAAGTAAAAATAAAACTCCACATGGGATACTATTTTGGAAACTACACCCCTCAAGTAACATAACAAGGGGTATAGTGAGCTTTAACACCTCACAGGTGTTTGACGACTTTGCATTGAAGTTGAACGTAAAAATGGAAATTTTGATTTTTAACACTAAAATGATGGTGTTACCCCAAATTTTTCTTTTTCACAAGGGGTTATAGGAGAAAATGCCCCCCAAAATGTAAAACCCCATAGGGACCTATAACACTGCACACACTGATCTCCTATGCTGATCTCTGCAAAGCCATAGTTTTGCACAGATCAGTGAGATAGGGGCTCAATTGCTCAAGCCTGTAGCTCAGGCTTGGAGCAATCAAACCCTGATCGGACGCGGCGGAGACAGGTAAGGAGACCTCCGCCTGCGTCGCAGCTGATCGGAACATCGCGATTTTATTGCGATGTCCCGATCAGCCCGAAAAAGCTGCTGGGAAGCATTTACTTTAGTTTTCAGACGCGGCAATCAACTTTGATCGCCGCGTCTGAAGGGTTAACAGCGTGCGGCACAACGATCGGTGCCGCACGCTGTTAACCCAGGGTTCCGGCTATCGTTAGCATCCGGGACCGACCCGGTGTTAGCATCCGGGACCGACCCGGTTTTTCACACCGGGACCGGGCTCAGGGCGTACGCCCTGAGTCCTTAAATGGGAACTCTCATAAAAAAAAAAAATAATTATTAAAAAGATTATGTTAAAAAAAAATGTTTCTTTTATGTTTGTAATCCTGGCCACTAGGTGTCACCCTATATGGCTCAGGATTACTTTTCTTCCCCCCAAGTTCAGCACATTCGGACCAATGCTGGCCGGGCAGGGTAGCCCAGCGTGGTTCGAAACGTGCGTTCACATGAATGAGGAGAGGGAGATGCAAGGCTGGCGGAGATATTTAAATTTTGCATGCCGCGCGTGCACGAGCGCTGTGCTCGTGCTCTCCCTGTTTCCTATACAGGCAGAGAGTGAGTACAGCGCTTGATTGCGCGCGGCACGCGAAATTTAAATATCTCCGCCCCCTGCATCTCCCTCTCCTCATTCATTGCAGCGCGCGAGCTGCAGGAAAGAGAGAGAAGACGGGCGGAAGCGATCCCCGGCCAGGCTTCAGATGACGTTGTGCCTGCCGGGACCGCCCACTTCCTGTCCTCGCCAGAGAGCTCAACTCTGAGCTCCTCCAGCCATTCTAGATAAGGTAATTTCATGGGGATTTGGGCAGAAATAAAGACAGGGATAGATGTAGTTAGTGTCAAGGACAGATGGGGAGGGGGAATAGGGAAATTTAGTTTAGTGATAGCTACTCTTTAAGAGTTTAAGTAAAACTTTGCCAGTTTTTCAAAGTTTTTTCAAAGTTCTAAAATCCATCATTTTGTCCTATTGGTGTTGCTAGACCATTTTTTTTAAGTGACGGATGCAGTGGTCACGAATTTATTATCTGCATGTTTTAGATTTTTGCGCAAATTGTGCCACAACTGGCGCAAAAAAAAAATGCACATTTAGACCACCTCCTGACCAGGTCTAAAAAAAGATTACTACTCCTGTCTTTTTGCCAAAAATAAAAAATCATCAGCCAGAGTGAGAGAGAGTGAGAGAGAGAGAGAGTGAGAGAGTGAGAGAGAGAGAGAGAGAGAGAGAGAGAGAGAGAGAGAGAGAGAGAGAGAATAAGGTAGAGAATAAGAACGTTTAAAGACATAAAAAGTTAAACATTTTAAAAACATGCAAAGGAAAAGTAAAGCAGTTGTCCACATGAAACAATCAGATATATTTTTTAAGGTACAAAACAGGAATGTTAAAGATGTAAGAAACAATAAGATTGTTAACAATGGCCAGTATCTCACAATTTAACGTGCCCAAGTTTAAAAAAAGATCCGACAAAGTGACGATAACATAATGAAAGAAAAGGTGAAAGGTAAAAAAAAAAAGAAAATACCTGTCCAACTAAAACCTCCGTCTCTTGAACTAAAACGCTTTTTTCCTGGCCTGCTGCAAGGTAAACCACCATTCCAATGTGAGGGAGACTCTCTTTGCAGACCTTTTTTTTAGACATTAATTTGCCTTAAAATGAAAACTAAAACAAATAAATCCAAACGCACAGACAAACAAGCTCCTCAGAAGCAGGGTAGACATGATCTGAAAGCGGAAGTAGAAAATGATCTGGGTGCAGATCTGTGCGAAATTTATCATGATCACTGCGAAAATATGATAAATTTGGAGCAGCACCGCCAAAAAAAAAAACTCATCTAGACAAACAAAAAAATTGATCTAGCCAAGACCATTATTGAGAAATAACCCCCTGTGTGCACGGACAGCCCCTTTCTATAGACTTTCATTGTGCACATTTAGAATGTAGCATAAAAATATGGCTGTATTTTATTCCTATTTTATGGACGTATTTTGTTATTCATTTTACAATCTGTGAATATAGCCTAAAAGTATAGTCATATATGTGCTAGACACACTGCAGATTTGCAGATTTTGACTTTATGTTAAGTGGGAAAATCTGCAACAAAACTTACAGAAAATCTTCAGTGTACTGTATCTGCCACTTATGTCCCTACCTTTCAGGCAGAGTTTCCAAAGCATTTTTAGCTTCAGCGTGCTGGGAGTTGTAATTTTGCAACAGCTGGAGGCACACTGCTTGGAAAACACTGCCCTAAAGGTAGGGACATAAGTGGCAGATTTATTTCTCGCCCAAAATAAAATAAAATAAAAAGTGGTGTTTTGGTGCAGATTTTTTTGTACATTTTATGCAGCAGATTTTTTTGGCAGTTGTGTCCAAATTTGCATAGAATGTTAATTTCTGTGTAGATTTTTTACCCCTCTGTCTGGTAATGTGATTTCATACATCTGATCAACATTGCTGCTTTTCTAAATGCTATAAAAAATCATGGCACATTTGAAAGTACCCTACATGCTTGGCCTCTAAACTGTGGACCTCGAGATGTTGGAAAACTACAACTCCCAGCATGCCCAGACAACGGCTGTCTGGGCAAGCTGGGATTTGTAGTTGTGCAACACCTGGAGACCTACAATTTGGAGAACATGTAAGGAGCTGTCCATTCTTAACTGGGTAGCTGACAATATCATACTAAACACTGTATATGTTATCCTACCTGGGGAAGTATATTATATACAAATACTTCCTACCTGGGGAAGTATATTATATACAAATCCTTCCTACCTGGGGAAGTATATTATATACAAATACTTCCTACCTGGGGAAGTATATTATATACAAATCCTTCCTACCTGGGGAAGTATATTATATACAAATCCTTTCTACCTGGGGAAGTATATAATATACAAATAGTTCAAACCAAGAAAAGCTATGGCACAGCAGGTGTAATGAATTACTCGGGAGATAGCCTCAGGGTCGGCGTCTGTGGGTGGCGGGGTGCTGACTCTGTATGGAAACCATGTAGTACAAGATAATATAAATCACAGGAAGAAAAGAACAGAGTCGCGACTCACCGCACTGTACTGTAAAACTTCAGGCTTTAATGCAACATGCCACGGGGTCCATGAACAAAGACGTCCGACTTCGGGAGAAAACGGGGAGGGTGCAGGGGAAAAACAGAGTAGACAACAGACTGTTTCACATCCAGTGATGCTTCATCCGGTCTCAAAAACTCAGGTGATCCTGTGTGCTTAAATCACCTGAAGTCATGTGATACAGGTAAAACAAATATACAATACAAACCTCCAAAAACACCTCAATAGTGAAAATAAGGTAAAAAATAGGATCTAACCTAGCGTACATGCTATTATATGAACGATGAAAGGTCATTCCTTTCATTGAGTCCCATTGGACCTCGTAATGCGAGCATTACGAATCGTAATGCGATTCGTAATGCTATACATAAAAACTGTTTTTTGTTAGAACATGATGTAGATTTACAAGAAGTAGCTGAGCGTAAACCTATTGTTACCTATAAAAGAAACAACACTATAGGAGGATTTATTAAAAGAAGACAAAGAAATAATGATTGGAAAAAAAAGAATTGGTTGAGCAATATAGCCCCAAATGGTAACTACCCATGCAGAAATTGTTCCCAATGTAACCTTAATTTAGCTAAAAATACATTCAATCTAGGTGGTTATAATATATATGTAAAACAGTTTATAACTTGCCGCAGCACCCACGTGGTATACTGCATAATATGCAACTGCGGATTATACTACGTGGGTAAAACAAAAAGACATTTGTTTAAACGTATTAGAGAACACTTGTACTCTTTAAAAACAGGAGTAGGAGCATCCCGTTTTATTGCACACATGCGTACTGTACACAATAATGACCCGAGAGCACTTCACTTTGCGGGCATAGAACGCATGTATGATAATATCAGCGATGTGAATAAGGAGCTACGGCTCGCACAGCGAGAAATCTACTGGATAAGTAGACTGAACGCGATAGGTCCAATGGGACTCAATGAAAGGAATGACCTTTCATCGTTCATATAATAGCATGTACGCTAGGTTAGATCCTATTTTTTACCTTATTTTCACTATTGAGGTGTTTTTGGAGGTTTGTGTTGTATATTTGTTTTACCTGTATCACGTGACTTCAGGTGATTTAAGCACACAGGATCACCTGAGTTTTTGAGACCAGATGAAGCATCACTGGATGTGAAACAGTCTGTTGTCTACTCTGTTTTTCCCCTGCACCCTCCCCGTTTTCTCCCGAAGTCGGACGTCTTTGTTCATGGACCCCGTGGCATGTTGCATTAAAGCCTGAAGTTTTACAGTACAGTGCGGTGAGTCGCGACTCTGTTCTTTTCTTCCTGTGATTTATATATAATATACAAATCCTTTCTACCTGGGGAAGTATATTATATACAAATCCTTCCTACCTGGGGAAGTATATAATATACAAATCCTTTCTACCTGGGGAAGTATATTATATACAAATCCTTTCTACCTGGGGAAGTATATTATATACAAATCCTTCCTACCTGGGGAAGTATATAATATACAAATCCTTTCTACCTGGGGAAGTATATTATATACAAATCCTTCCTACCTGGGGAAGTATATAATATACAAATCCTTTCTACCTGGGGAAGTATATAATATACAAATCCTTTCTACCTGGGGAAGTATATAATATACAAATCCTTTCTACCTGGGGAAGTATATAATATACAAATCCTTCCTACCTGGGGAAGTATATAATATACAAATCCTTTCTACCTGGGGAAGTATATAATATACAAATCCTTTCTACCTGGGGAAGTATATAATATACAAATCCTTTCTACCTGGGGAAGTATATAATATACAAATCCTTTCTACCTGGGGAAGTATATAATATACAAATCCTTTCTACCTGGGGAAGTATATTATATACAAATCCTTCCTACCTGGGGAAGTATATTATATACAAATCCTTTCTACCTGGGGAAGTATATAATATACAAATCCTTTCTACCTGGGGAAGTATATAATATACAAATCCTTTCTACCTGGGGAAGTATATAATATACAAATCCTTTCTACCTGGCGAGGTATATAATATACAAATCCTTTCTACCTGGGGAAGTATATTATATACAAATCCTTCCTACCTGGAGAAGTATATAATATACAAATCCTTTCTACCTGGGGAAGTATATAATATACAAATCCTTTCTACCTGGGGAAGTATATAATATACAAATCCTTTCTACCTGGCGAGGTATATAATATACAAATCCTTTCTACCTGGGGAAGTATATTATATACAAATCCTTTCTACCTGGGGAAGTATATTATATACAAATCCTTTCTACCTGGGGAAGTATATTATATACAAATCCTTCCTACCTGGAGAAGTATATAATATACAAATCCTTTCTACCTGGGGAAGTATATAATATACAAATCCTTCCTACCTGGGGAAGTATATAATATACAAATCCTTTCTACCTGGCGAGGTATATAATATACAAATCCTTTCTACCTGGGGAAGTATATTATATACAAATCCTTCCTACCTGGGGAAGTATATAATATACAAATCCTTTCTACCTGGGGAAGTATATTATATACAAATCCTTTCTACCTGGAGAAGTATATTATATACAAATCCTTTCTACCTGGGGAAGTATATTATATACAAATACTTTCTACCTGGGGAAGTATATAATATACAAATCCTTCCTACCTGGGGAAGTATATAATATACAAATCCTTTCTACCTGGGGAAGTATATAATATACAACTACTTTCTACCTGGGGAAGTATATAATATACAAATCCTTTCTACCTGGGGAAGTATATAATATACAAATCCTTTCTACCTGGGGAAGTATATAATATACAAATCCTTTCTACCTGGGGAAGTATATTATATACAAATCCTTCCTACCTGGGGAAGTATATAATATACAAATCCTTTCTACCTGGGGAAGTATATAATATACAACTCCTTTCTACCTGGGGAAGTATATAATATACAAATCCTTTCTACCTGGGGAAGTATATAATATACAACTCCTTTCTACCTGGGGAAGTATATAATATACAAATCCTTTCTACCTGGGGAAGTATATTATATACAAATCCTTTCTACCTGGGGAAGTATATAATATACAAATCCTTTCTACCTGGGGAAGTATATTATATACAAATCCTTTCTACCTGGAGAAGTATATTATATACAAATCCTTTCTACCTGGGGAAGTATATAATATACAAATCCTTTCTACCTGGGGAAGTATATAATATACAAATACTTTCTACCTGGGGAAGTATATTATATACAAATACTTTCTACCTGGGGAAGTATATAATATACAAATCCTTTCTACCTGGGGAAGTATATAATATACAAATCCTTTCTACCTGGGGAAGTATATTATATACAAATACTTTCTACCTGGGGAAGTATATAATATACAAATCCTTTATACCTGGGGAAGTATATTATATACAAATCCTTTATACCTGGGGAAGTATATAATATACAAATCCTTTCTACCTGGGGAAGTATATTATATACAAATCCTTTCTACCTGGGGAAGTATATAATATACAAATCCTTTTTACCTGGGGAAGTATATAATATACAAATCCTTCCTACCTGGGGAAGTATATAATATACAAATCCTTTCTACCTGGGGAAGTATATAATATACAAATACTTTCTACCTGGGGAAGTATATAATATACAAATCCTTTCTACCTGGGGAAGTATATAATATACAAATCCTTTCTACCTGGGGAAGTATATTATATACAAATCCTTTCTACCTGGGGAAGTATATAATATACAAATCCTTTCTACCTGGGGAAGTATATAATATACAAATCCTTTCTACCTGGGGAAGTATATAATATACAAATCCTTTCTACCTGGGGAAGTATACGATATTCCAGTGGTCTTCTACCTGCGGACCTCCAGATGTTGCAAAACTACAACTCCCAGCATGCCCGGACAGCCAACGGCTGTCCGGGCGTGCTGGAAGTTGTAGTTTTCCACAGGGATCAAGTCCTGGGAAAAAAAGTGTGGGAACTCACCCAAGATTTCCACTTAAAGGGGTACTCCGCCCCTAGACATCTTATCCACTATCCAAAGGTTAAAATGTTTGATTGCAGGGGGCCCGCCGCTGGGGACCCCCGCATTTTCCCTGCTGCACCCGGCATTCTTTTAGAGCGTTGGGCGCAGTGCCAGAGGCTCATGACGTCACGGCCAGATCACCTCACTGCAAGTCTATGGGAGGGGGCCGTCATGCCCCTCCCATAGACTTGCATTGAGGGCGCATGGCCATGATGTCACGAGCCTCTGCCCCCCTTTGCCAGTCATTCGGCATGGAGCGAAGCTCACTCCATGCACCGGATGTCTGAGGTGCCACAGCCGAGATCACGGGGGTCCCCAGCGGCGGGACCCCCGCGATTAGACATCTTATCCCCTATACTTTGGATAGGGGATAAGATATCTAGGGGCTGAGTACCCCTTTAAGGGCTGCAGGACTCCTGCTAATGGGAACTGTGTTCCTGCTCTGGAATAAGTGCAGGAACTCTGTTCCCATGAGTTCCTGCAGGACTTGAGCCCTGGTTGTGCAACATCTGGAGGTCCGCAGGGTGGAGACCACTGTGATATACGTTTGGAACACAACATCCTCTGAAATCAATAACCATCTATACATCGTAATGTCCTTTAAATTCGAAAGCCACTGACACCGCTCTTGACTCTTATCTAATAGAGGTGATACCACATGGGAGAATTCTATCTCAAATCTTAACATACCTAATAGGGCCAGAAAACTGAGTTATGCAAAACAGACAAGTCCTCTAATAAGTAATTGATGAGGTGGATTTGCTTTGGATGGTTGTATAGTGACCAGGACATACATTTCTCCTGTTTAGGAACATTTTTAGATGAAAAACATCACTATAGCAAATGATAACATCACTCATGGTACCAAAAAAGTTGTGGGCAAAATTGATAAAAATAAAAAAAAAAGCGGTTAAAATAACACGTTGACCCTGATTTATCAAAATGTGTGAGAGAAAAACTGGAGAGATTTTCCCCAGAGCAACCAATCACAGCTCAGCTTTCACTTTACCACAGCTTGGTAAGATAGGAAAGCTAAGCTGTGATTGGTTACTGTGGGGAAAATCTCTTCAGTTTTTTTCTCAAAAAAATTGATAAATCAGGGCCATAGGGGGAGATTCATCAAAACCTGTCCAGAGGAAAAGTTGCTGAGTTGCCCATAGCAACCAATCAGATCGCATCTTTTATTTTGCAGAGGCCTTGTTAAAAATTAAAGAAGCGATTTGATTGGTTGCTATGGGCAACTTTCAGCAACTCTCCCCCTTTATCCTTATTTTGTAGGTCAATTCAATTACATTGATACAATTACAATTCATATAGGTTTTGTCTTATTTAACTACTTAAATAAAACTACTTTCCACATACGGTAATGTATGAGGGCTAATTTTTTATACTGTGATATCTAGTTTTTAACAGTTTCACTTTTGTTTTTATGGGACTTTTTGATTATTTGTATAAAATGTTTTCTGGAATATGAAGTAATCATAAATCAGGAATTGTGGTATATTTTTACCTTTATGCAATTGATGTGCGATGTTATTAACATTATATTTTAATAGTTTGGACATTTCCACATATGGCAATACTAAATATGTTTATTTTTGTTTAAAATTTTTTAAGTTACCCCACTCTTCTCATGTTTCTAATAAAATATTGTATTCATTACTTTTTAGTCCCCATAGGGAACTATCACATGCAATTTTTTTTTATTGCAAGCACTGATCAATGCTATGTCTTAGAATAGCACTTATCAATGTTCTCGGCGCTCTGCTTCCCAGCCTGCCAAGGCAGCCTGGAAAAGCAGATGATGTGAGGGCCCTCTGGCCATCTTGTCAGCTGATTAGGAGCTCTCACTATGGAGATCCCACTCTTCTCATGTTTCTAATAAAATATTGTAAAGCCCCCTCATGCATTCGGCAACGTAATTTTGACACTTTAAGATACAGTGATTAGCTTTGATCATGGCATCTGAAGGGTTAATGTGCCCACATCTGTGACTATGCCAATGTCTGTCATTAGCGGTAGCCCCGGCTACTCACAGCCAGTACTTCCCAAGGCAAAAAAGCAGGATCGCTGTTGCCCGTCATTAGCAGTGAATGTCCAGCTACTGCTAGTAGCCAATATCTCCTGCACTCACTGCATAGTCATTTAAATGGGTACTCTGCCCCTAGACATCTTATCCCCTATCCAAAGGATAGGGATAAGATGTCTGATTGCGTGAGTCCCGCCACTGTGGACCCCCGCGATCTCCCTGCTGCATCCGGCGTTCGTTTAGAGCATCAGGTGCAGCACTGGAGACTCGTGACGTCACGGCCACGCCACCTCAATGCAAGTCTGTGACGTCACGAGCGGAGCGTGACCGTGACATCATGAGCCTGAGCCCCGCATTGCCAGTCATCCGGCACAGAGTGAAGTTCGCTCCATGCACCGGATGTCTGGGTTCATTTAGGGCTTAAACCTCCCCCTAAATATTTGGCATCAACAGCCATGACGCACTTTTTTTTTTACTACTATGCTTGCACTAACTGCAGCCTCATACATTAACTTTCTTCATAATGTAAAGACAATCATTTTTGCCCATCTCTCCTTAAAAAGTGTAGCATGCCGGCCAGGTGCACAGTTTTGTGTGCTAACAGCAACATAATGTTATATTTCACAATTACCTGGAACGTATTACAAGGAGTATAACTCATAGTAAATTCAGGTCAGCTGAAGGACAATCAAAGATGTGAACAATACATGCGCAATGTCACCCCAAAACACTGCAGATTATAAATGTTCCCCAAAAAAGTACATCAATATGGTGAATAGGATGTAGAAACCCATTTAGCAATTCTGATATTATAATGAGACACAGCTGCCTAAAATGTCTTCAAATATTTTGTTTTGCATTTTAACAGAAATATATACTAAGTATAGTGTTCTACATGTCCTCTAAAAAACAAAACAAAAAAATAAATTAAAAAAACATATCCTATGCACCATATTCACCTACTTATTCTATCCCAAATTGTATTCTGTATACACTGTATTCTGTCCAAAATGTTATGTGAAAAGCACAAATAATTGCAAATACCATGCTAACAGCCTGAAATACAGCATCACCAGCAATTCACCTGTTTGGTTATCCAAGGTCTGTTTGACACATTATGTGACCTTATACAGTAACCCCCCCGACCTGCGATGGCCCCAACATATGATAAAATGGACATACGATGCTTTTATATGTCGGGGCCATCGCATTAACTGCTATCCGACAGCGCAAAATGCTTAAGCTGCTGTCGGATAGCAGTTTAAGCATCCCGGGTAGGTTGGCCTACCTATTCCCGCTGCTTCGGGTCCACTTTGCGATCCTCCGGCGTCTTCTGCATCTTCTCCAGGGTCCGGGCCTCGCTTTCTGGCGTTGTTATTACGTCACTACGCACGCCGCGCCGGCGCAGCAGCATAATAACGTCACCAGAAAGTGAGGCCCGGACCCTGCAGAAGATGCGGAAGAAACCGGAGGATCGCGAAGAAGACACCGGAGCAGCGGGACAGTATCGGGAGCCCCTTGGACAGCATCGGGAGCGGTGAGGACCTGGTCCGGAGTGGCGGGGACAGGTGAGTACAGCTTCCTATACTTTACATTGCACGGATCCCTCAACATACGATGGATTCGACAAACGATGGGTCGTTTGGAACAAATTACCATCGTATGTTGAGGGACCACTGTACATAGGAATTGTAACTGTCCTCCAAATGTCACTAAATCACTATGTATTTGCTGAGCTCCTTACTGCTCTTAAAGGGGTACTCCGGTGAAAACCTTTTTTCTTTTAAATCAACTGGTGGCAGAAAGTTAAACATATTTGTAAATTACTTCTATTAAAAAATCTTAATCCTTCCTGTACTTATTAGCTGCTGAATACTACAGAGGAAATTCTTTTCTTTCTGGAATGCTCTCTGATGACATCACAAGCATAGTTCTCTCTGCTGACGTTATTATAATAATAATAACGCTTTAATTATTGTTGTCCTTAGTGGGATTTGAACCCAAGTCCCCTGGACTGCAAGGCAGCAGTGCTAACCACTGAGACATCATGCTGGCCTTAGCAACATCTGCTCTGCATGGTTGCTAAAATGGACAGAGATGTCAGCAGAGAGCACTGTGCTCGTGATGTCATCAGTGTTCCAAAAAGAAAGGAATTTCCTCTGTAGCAATCAGCAGCTAATAAGTACTGGAAGGATTAAGATTTTTTAATTTAAAAGATTTTTTGTAAAGTAATTTACAAATATGTTTAACTTTCTGCCACCAGTTGATTTAAAAGAAAAAAGGTTTTCACCAGAGTACCCCTTTAATGGAATAACGGGACACGTAAATCTCCTGAAAGCTGAAAATAGACTAAATGCATTTGTACAAACTATATTGACGCAATGTAATATATATACTGTAGGTATGACTTAGTACTACAGCAACCAGTAAGGTTCTTTCAGTTAACCACTATGACATTCTGAGTCTCAGCCTACATTCCTGCAGTACATACGTAGCTGGTATCAAGTGTCATAATGACCTCAGCCATATGCAGCATAGTGATGAAACATTACCTGCTATATGCATGCTATATAGAGCAAGCAAGTGCTTTAATGTCTGACTACGAGGACTAAACAAAGATATCGAAGCAGTTTTGCATGAAGCCTCCTTAATATAATCCATCCTTATAACATACTGTATTTTTCGCCGTATAAGACGCACTTTTTCCTCCCCAAAACTGGGGGGGAAGTTGGTGCGTCTTATAAGGCGAATACACACCTATCAGGTCGGTCCCTGCGGCCATCAGCGGCCGGGATTCGTGGCTAATACAGGACATCACCGATCGTGGCGATGCCCTGTATTAACCCTTCAAATCTGACCGCCGCGTCTGAAGCGAAAGTGACACTAACCCGGCTGCTTAGTCAGGCTGTTCGGAACCGCTGCGGTGAAATCACATCATCCCGAACAGCTTACTGGACACCGGGAGGGACCTTACCTGCCTCCTCGGTGTCTGCTCCGTGCCGGGATCCCCTGCATGGCGGCGCTCTCCTTCGACGTCATCACGTCATCCAATGGGAGCGGTGTGATGGAAACGTGATGACGGGGACGGAGAGCGTGGATCCCGGGGAAGAAGATGTACGGAGCGTTGGGGACACCCGGGGACGCAGCGACAGCGATGGAGCGACAACCAGGGCAGCGGTGACGGGTCCGGAGCGGTGGGGACACGTGAGTATTACCTCCTATCCAGTGGTCTTCAACCTGCGGACCTCCAGATGTTGCAAAACTACAACTCCCAGCATGTCTGGACAGCCGTTGGCTGTCCGGGTATGCTGGGAGTTGTAGTTTTGCAACATCTGGAGGTCCGCCGGTTGAAGATCACTGTTGGGTGCAGAATCTTTTTTTTCTAGATTTTGCACCTTTAATATTGGGTGCGTCTTATATGCCGGTGCGTCCTATAGGGCGAAAAATACAGTACATAGTGGATATAACATCCCTATCTGTCCTCAAGATAAATCTCAAAATGTCCCCAACCCCAACTCGTCTCCGATAGGCCTTTTGGGGGAGATTCAGGGCTTGTTCACACGGCCGTCTGCCCCCCGTAAATTCACGCCCGTTATGCAATCTGTTCGAATCTTTTGCAAACGGGTTGCAAACCGCTGTAAAAGGATCCCATACAGTCCTATTCCTTTTTTTTTGCTGGAGAAAAGACGTTGCATGCAGTATTTTTTTCTATGTCCAAAAAAAAAAAAAAACGATCAAGAACAGATATAATAAACTTAACAGCGAAATCTATGGAGAACGGATGAGCCTTTAATGCCACCCCTTTTTTTTTTTCCAATACTTTTTTGATCCGTTTTTACATCTGAGCATGCTCGGAATAAAAAAAATGTTTTTTTTTGTTTATTAACTGAACAAAAACATCCATTTACTTCAGTTTGTCTGTCTGTTTAAAGAAAGGTCGGTAAACCTCTATAGCAGAAGAAAAGCGGGACGGAAGACAACAGCTGTGTGAACCTAGCCTTATCAAAACCTGTCAAGAGGAAAAGTTGCTGAGTTGCCCATAGCAACCAATCAGATCGCTTTTTTTTTTTTTTTAACAAACCTCTTTAAAGATGAAAGAAGCAATCTGATTGGTTGCTATGGGCAACTCAGCAACTTTTCCTCTTGACAGGTTTTGATAAATCTCCCCCAATGTGTTTAAGGGTACGTTCACACATACAGGATCCTGCGCAGATTTTATGCGCAGGATTTGTAGCTGCCGACTAGAAGCTGTGCTCAGTCATTTAGTTTACATTGAAATCTGCAGCAGAAAATCCTGTGCATCAAATCTACATACCCTAAGGGTAAGGTCACACGCACCGTATTTTGCTGCATATTTGCTGCAGCGTATTTTCCTACCTGTTGACTTCAATGGGTAGGAAAATACGCAGCAAAATATGACATGTGTGACCCTACCTTAAAGGGGTATTCCAGTGAAAAACAATTTTTTTTTTCATATCAACTGGCTCCAGAAAGTTAAACTGAAGAAACTGAAGAAAAAGAACCCTTGAAGTATGGTGCTGCAGACTCTTAGTGATGGAAGAAGTGAAGTCCAAGTATAATGAATAAAAGTCCTCAGCAGGACCATTTATTAAGAAAACAATAAAATGATATAAAATAAAAAGTGGTCTTTTCCTGCACCCCATTGGCTGGACAGCGACTCACACCTGCTGGTACCCCATAGCAAACCTCTCCTGCTCTGGACAGTTCCTGAGACAGACAGAGGTGTCAGTAGAGGGCACTGTGGTCAGGCAGAAAGGAAATTCCCCAAAAAAAGAACTTCCTGTGGATCAAGATTTTTTTATAGAAGTAATTTACAAATCTGTTTAATTTTCTTGCACCGGTTGATTTTTGGAAAAGGGGGGTGAAGGGGTTAAATGACCTTTATTAACTTTTTTTTCACTTTTTTTTGCAGTGCTATAGCTCCCATAGGGGCCTATAACAATACACACACTGATCTTTTACCTTGATCCCTGCAAAGCCATAGCTTTGCATGGATCAGCGTTGTAGGGGCTCAATTGCTCAAGCCTGTAGCTCAGGCTTGGAGCAATCAAATGCCGATTGGACGCGACGGAGCAAGGTAAGGGGGCCTCCGTTCACGTCCTAGCTGATCGGGACATCGTGATTTTATTGCGATAGTCCTGATCAGCCCGACTGAGCTGCCGGGAAGCTTTTACTTTCGTTTTGGACACGACGATCAACTTTGATCGCCGCATCTGAAGGGTTAATAGCTCACGGCACAACGATCTGTGCTGCGCGCTATTAGCCCAGGGTCCCGGCTGTCATTAGCAGCCGGGATCGACCCGGTATGATGCGGGGTCACTGCGTGACCTCGTTTTAAATACCGGGACCGGGCGCAGGGCGTACAGGTATGCCCTGCGTCCTTAAGAGGTTAAACAAAAATGTTTTCCAGTGGAATACCCCTTTAATGGCTATTGGAGCTCTGACCAGTATAAGGATGTATTATGAAATGAATCAGTGCAGAACAACTCAACTCAGCTGACAGGTAATTTACAAATCTGTTTAACTTTCTGGAGCCAGTTGATATGAAAAAAAATGTTTTTCACTGGAGTACCCCTTTATACACTTTACTGCTAAAGGCAACTAGAAATGGATGTCATGATGAAGCGCCATTAAATATATAGTATAAGGCATTTAAATTACAAAAGTGTTACAGTGTCTGTAAATACAGAGCGGGAACAGGAATATCTCCAGACAGATTTCTTAGGCTTTTTTTTTACATTGAATGATCAAGTGTCTATAGGAGGTATAGTGTATAGTGCGGTAATGTATACTTCTAACCTATAGCCATAACACATGCCACTTAGTGGCATCCTTTTTACCGAAATGTCCATATTAAAAAAACAAGCCTATACCTTACAATATTCTTTTTCTGTATACGGCTCTATGTGTTATTTCATACAGCAAGTAAACATAAACCTTGAAGTCCATAATGACATTTATTTGGGCTCTGTCAGGAAGAGTCTTGGATGTAGAACATTTAGGCTTTGTTCAAATGTCAAAATTTCCAGATAAAGATGCGGAATTCCGGCCAAATGATGCGGAAGAATTCCACATCTTTCTGCATATATATGGAATTCATGCAGAATTCGTGTTTTGGTTACATTTCCGCACAAATTTGGCTGTCAGGGCATGCTGGAAGTTGTAGTTTTGCAACAGCTGGAAACATTGCTTGGAAAACTCTGATCTAAGGCAATGGCATGTTTTTCTGTGACGGACTTGATCCGTCACATGTCAAGAAGGGGTTAAACCAACGCCAGGGAATATATGCATACTCGGCAACAAATCACATTGTCTTAATCTATTACTACTGTCTGCGCATTTATAATCTCATGTAGTAAATTATGTTCATTGCAGCAGAAATTGTACTTATATTGTATGGAAATGCATTGATTGTTATGGATTATGGAGAGCTGCATTGCTTGTGTATTATTGAACAGTGAATTAATGTAATATGTAATGTAATACCGTCCTATGTCAAACCACTGCAAGGTGTGTCAAATGCCAAAAGTCAACTCTGTTACACTAATATAATGATATAACAACAAATGACATAATATAGGAAAAGTGCATTGCTATATTTATACTGCTTTCCCAGAATATAGAACGATAACCAAGTTATAAGCAAATGACCTTCAGGACCAAGACTAAATTCAACACAAATTATACTATGACAAAAGATATAAAACACCAATATAACATAGTAGTATAAACACAAGCTGTTCAGTATACGAGTATTTACAGTGCATCCTGGGAGTACATGGAAGCGTAGAATACTGTACGACATTAACCTGGAGGCAAGGGCAAACGCTGATGTCCTGTGCAGATGCATATAAACGTTTGCATCTGTTCTTTGCCTACGAGCTAAGTTACCGAAATAAGGAAAGCCATTTCAGACCTTTACGCAGCTCTCGTAAATGATCAAGGAAACCATGGAGAAATCCTTACTTGTCCGAAAAAGTGTTCTTCTTCTTCTACTGCCATATTTACAATGAAACCTGATAGTATGATGCCTTAACACCACATCCCAGGAATCACAGGGCGTAATCCCGAAAAGACACAGACTTGAATTCCAGGTGACGTCCCAGGGTCTCAACCATACACTTCACAACACTTGCAAAACAACAGTGGATGAGGATTCCTGGCTGACTTACCATACTTGTAAGCTCCAATCATTCTCTGTATATGTAACCATGATATGTGGCATACCAAAAATAGCAGCAGATTCCGCTGGCTACTTCCCTACAGTTGCTTGGAAGGGCTCAGGAGAGGCTTTTGTCATTTCGCTTATCAGCTTTCTCAGCTGTAATTGAGCCTGCATAGATTAATGAATCAAATTACAATAACTATGGAAAGCTGTACCCTGTGAAGTCAGAGGGAATCTAGTATGTGTATCTTTTGTGCGGTGGAGACATAAGCGTATTAAAAAAACAAAAAGGGTCAAAAATACTAAAAGAGGATTAAGAAATGGAAGCTGCACCAAGCCTAATAACATTAAGCAGTAAATGAAGGAATGGGAATCCTCCTTCTCCTTATACGCAACACCGAAAAAAAAAAAATATATATATATATATATATATATATATATATATATATATATATATAGTCCCTCTAGTTACAATATTAATTGGTTCCAGAATAACCCCTCTATGTTGAGACCATTGTATGTTGAAATCGGAATTCTATGAAAACCTGGTAATTGGTTCTGAAGCCCCCAAAATGTTATTGAAACACAAGTATAAGTGAGGATTAAAGAAAAATAGTTGGATAACTAATACGGATAAAGCAAGTCCTCATATATAAAAGTGAGAAAGATCATCTGGAAATTGTAAATCACTGCCTATTTGGAGGACAGAGCTTCTTCAGGGTCCTGCACAGTACAGGCAATGTCCTAAAAAGTAAAATGGAGCCGCCCTTACCTGGTGTCCAAAGGAGCAGCTAACTGTGGCACAGGTAAAGGGTACAGAACATGTAATACCTTCCTGTACTGTAGGGAGACGCTACCGGACATCAGTCAGTATGTTTAGAATGGTTTCAAGTTACAATAGTCCAGAAAAGACCACCATTGTATGTTAAAACATTTTGTAATCTGATGCAATTTTAAGTTGAGGGGCCACTGTATGTATGTATGTATATATATATATATATATATATATAATCAATCATCAGCCACAACAATAAAACCACAGGCAAAGTGAACAGCATTATCTGGTGACAGTGACAGCTGTCAACGGGTTGGATATATTAGGAAGCAGGTGAACAGTCAGTTCCCGAAGTTAATGTGTAGGAAGCACGAAACATATGCAGTGTAAGGATCTAAGTCACTATGACAAGGGCTAAATTGTGATGGCTAGATTACTGGGTCAGAGTTTTGCAATAATGGTAGGGGTTACTATTTTTGTAGTCCACTTAGGCAAGTTTTAATATGATCTAAAAAAAAAAAAAAAAAGTTGAAAGTTTTGCTTCTATACAATGCTGTATTTCAGAATAGAAGTGCTCATAGGATTGTGCTTACCACACAGAATTATCTAAAAACTGTACAAACACATAATGGTGATCATAGAATAATCACATAAAAGTGCACACCCAGTATATTATTGTCCATATGTGCCAGACGGGGTGCTCCCGAATTTAACTTTCATATCCTCCATGGTCTGCAGTGCTGTCCTCTCTAACAACAAGAAATTACAATACGCGAAGCTAGAAGCATATTGACTGTACATGCTGTATAATTTCCTCTGCCATTCTGTACAGTCAGAAACAGGAGAAGTCTATCGACCACAAGTTTCATTAATGGACGATTATTCAAAGACAGTGCCAGGAATCCTTGGCTGTCTTACTGAATATGGTTTGTCATGCGAGGAGGTTAGAGTAGCCACAGGAACGAAGCCAACACACAGAAGACAACCTGTGCTCTTTGGCATTGACCAACAAACTATTAGGGGTTCATGGAATAAGGAGAATTGGTGAGGATAAATAAATGCATGATCCAATATCCCACCATCAGTCGGCCTTTTTGAAGGGTAGGATATCACCACCACTGGCAGAGCATGTATTCTGAAAAAAATGCTGGATCTCCAAGATGAGTTATCATTATAAAGTTTTAGAACAATTATTTCATAAAAGCAACACAGCATACAAATAACTTTCCTCTAAGAGAGCATTTGTGATCTAGTGACGACTGTTTTACACACTGAGCATCAAATCCTCTTTTCCTTCTATGTTTCACTCCAATAAATCCTATGAAGATAGCAAAATTAATGTCTGCCTAATATCTTTATTGGATTAGCCAAGTGCACTATTAGCATATAAAATCTTCTAAAATGCTAATCTGGATCTACCTAGTAGGATTAATAAAACTGTAGAATAATCTTAGTTGGGAGGATGTCAGACTGCACCATGATTATGTCGCTTTTCTGCGTTTTATCACCGCGGTTTTGTTCACCACACATAGAGACGGCTCAGAAATCATGTCATGTCCCCCATGCACAGTATTTCACCCAGCCTATTGTGGACGTCTACAGGCATGTGACAGGACTCAGCTGCCCTGCTTGTTAACAGCATGTAACAGGAGACGATGACTAGAAGGCACACAAAATCAATGCCGTGGCCTCCAGACTTGGCCGTGTGAATAAAGAAGGGTATGATGGTGGGAAGCCATGTTATTACATGAATGTGTTTGAGGTCCGCTGGTATCACACAAGGCTTCCTCCTGTCTCGGCAGGTCACCTATTATGTGTGTGTATTTGCCCAGCCAGGTGACTTCACAAACAAGAGTAATAGCCCCTCAGACTATGACCCTTAAGGGTCTATTCACACGTACAGTATTCTGTGCAGATTTGACGCGCAGATTTGATGCACAGGATTTTCTGCTGCAGATTTCAATGTAAACTGTCACTATAGCAAAGTAATCACTGAAAAAAGCGCACACCACACTTTCTAGTGGTGTGCGCTTTTTTCAGTGATTACTTTGCTCTAGTGATTGTTGTGTTTTCTCTCTGCAGCAGCACCCCCATTCTATTTGTGTAGTTCAGCCACCCCTTTCTTTCTTTATTTTCAATGGAAACTGTCACTATAGCAAAGTAATCACTGAAAAAAGCGCACACAACTTTCTAGTGGTGTGCGCTTTTTTCAATGATTACTTTGCTATAGTGATTGTTGTTTTCTCACTGCAGCAGCACCCCCATTCTATTTGTGTAGTTGAGCCCCCCCCCCCCTTTCTTTATTTCTGTTCAATGGAAACTGAACACAGCTTGAAATCCTGCGCATCAAATCTGTGCAGAATACTGTACGTGTGAATAGACCCTAAGAAAGAAAATCCGCTATGTTACACATGTTCCAGGTTTAATGCACTGGTAAATAGTAAATCTATTGTATAACTGAAAAAAGATTTCTGTAAAAGGTGGCGTTCAGAATCTGAACGTTGTTTCATTCAGAAAATAGAAATATCATATCTCTTTTCCATTTTAAATCTATGCTATGTGTTTTTTTCCCACTACACACAGTAATGTCACAGAACAAGGACAACATACAGAATGATGTCACAACATGAAGAATAGTGTTCACACAGTGAAGTCATGGTACAACGGTAATCCACTATCTTTTTTTTTTACAGTACTGGGATATTGCACAAAGGGATGTCACCGCACAGGAATAATGCACAGAATGATGTGAGAAAAAAGGGATAATATTTACAGTGATCTGACCACATAGAAATAAGCACAGTGTGTGACATTGTTCATTCCAGATTATGAATTCCCCATTAACCCCTTAAGGACTCAGGGTTTTTCCGTTTTTGCACTTTCGTTTTTTCCTCCTTACCTTTTAAAAATCATAACCCTTTCAATTTTCCACCTAAAAATCCATATTATGGCTTATTTTTTGCGTCGCCAATTCTACTTTGCAGTGACATTAGTCATTTTACCCAAAAATGCACGGCGAAACGGAAAAAAAATCATTGTGCGACAAAATCGAAAAAAAACGCCATTTTGTAACTTTTGGGGGCTTTCGTTTCTACGCAGTGCATATTTCGGTAAAAATTACACCTTATCATTATTCTGTAGGTCCATACGGTTAAAATGATACCCTACTTATATAGGTTTGATTTTGTCGCACTTCTGGAAAAAATCATAACTACATGCAGGAAAATTTATACGTTTAAAAATGTCATCTTCTGACCCCTATAACTTTTTTATTTTTCCACGTATGGGGTGGTATTAGGACTCATTTTTTGCGCCGTGATCTGAAGTTTTTATCGGTATGATTTTTGTTTTAATCGGACTTTTTGATCACTTTTTATTCATTTTTTAATTATATAAAAAGTGACCAAAATACGCTTTTTTGGACTTTGGAATTTTTTTGCGCGTACGCCATTGACCGTACGGCTTAATTAATGATATATTTTTATAGTTCGGACATTTACGCACGCGGCGATACCACATATGTTTATTTTTTATTTTTTTTACACTTTTATTTTTTTTATGGGAAAAGGGGGGTGATTCAAACTTTTATTAGGGAAGGGGTTAAATGACCTTTATTAACACTTTTTTTTTACATTTTTTTTTGCAGTGTTATAGGTCCCATAGGGACCTATAACACTGCACACACTGATCTCTAATGCTGATCACTGGCGTGCATTAACACGCCTGTGATCAGCATTATCGGCGCTTGACTGCTCCTGCCTGGATTTCAGGCACGGAGCAGTCATTCGTCGATCGGACACCGGGGAGGCAGGTAAGAGCCCTCCCGGTGTCCGATCAGCTGTTCGGGACGCCGCGATATCACCGCGGCGGTCCCGAACAGCCCGACTGAGCAGCCGGGTCACTTTCACTTTCACTTTAGAAGCGGCGGTCAGCTTTGACAGCCGCTTCTAAAGGGTTAATACCGCACATCGCCGCGATCGGCGATGTGTGGTATTAGCCGCGGGTCCCGGCCGTTGATTAGCGCCGGGACCGACGCGATATGATGCGGGATCGCGGCGCGATCCCGCTTCATATCGCGGGAGCCGGCGCAGGACGTAAATATACGTCCTGCGTCGTTAAGGGGTTAAAGAGGTACTCCACCCCTAGACATCTTATCCCCTATCCAAAGGGGATAAGATGTCTGATCGCGGGGGTCCCCTGCTGCACCTGGAATTTGTGTAGAGCGTTGGGTGCAGCGCAGGAGGCTAGTGACATCACGATCCCCCCGCTTGTGACATCACGGCCATGCCTCCTCAATGCAAGTCTATGGGAGGGGCGTCACGCCCCCTCCCATAGACTTGTATTGAGGGGGGCATGGCCGTGACATCAAAAGCAGGGCGTGACCGTGACGCCACGAGCCTTGGCCCCGCATCGCCAGTCATCTGGCACGGAGCGAAGTTCCCTCCGTGTACCAGATGCCTGGGGTGCCACATCAGAGATCGCGGGGGTCCCAAGCACCCAGTGATCAGATATCTTATTCCCTATTCTTTGGATAGGGAATAAGATGTCTAGGGGCATAGTACCCCTTTAAAGCCAATTGAAGAAATCTATGGATAGCTGCCACTGCAGTTTTTGAGCCAAAGCCAGAAATGTATTCAAAAGGAATCGGACATATAAAGGAAGGACTTACACTTCTCCTCCTTTATGGATCCACTTCTGGCTTTGGCACAAAAACTGCAGTGGCAATTTTCCAAAGATTGCCAGAAAAAAAACAAGTGGAAACTTAGCCTTAGAGTCTTATTATTAGAGTCTTGCCATTCTTGGCATCCTACAGTTATCCCCATATCTGCTACCCATGATGAATAATGAAGAGCAATAAAGTCATATGTTACATATAATTTATTTATCGTTATAGCAGACCATAAACAGGAAAATTGTTGTTGCGACCTATCATCCGTCAGTTATAAATAGCGGACTGTCCCATTACCGTGCATTATCTAATGTATACGGGCAGCTTAATCACAAAAGACAACAATAACGTGTGTGCCAGAAGATTATATCCAGGAACATCAAAAGACAGGAGCGCTGGTGGAGACAATTGTTTGTTAACTATTGCCCCTGGCATTCTGAATAAATAAGCCGTTGTTAGATATTCTTGCATATATAATTTATCTTATGCGCTGAAGGATTCAGACAAGACCATAAAATACCCTCAGGGTCTATACAGATAACAAAAGTGCAGTTAGCCCTTAATTGTCCTTGTGAATATTTTTAGCATCTGGTAGGAAAGGCTGGATTAATCTGTCCTTATAGTGGCAGCCAAACTATTATATCATTTAGTAAAATGCTGGTTAAAATACAGGAGTCCTATATAACCTCAGCAACAACCAGTCCTTGCCCTGTATATGGTGCACTTGGTTGCAAGCTGTACACATTTTCACTTAAAAATGTTACAGTAGAGTTTAAATGGTCACTCATTAAAACAAATTTTTGCTATTGCACTCCTTATGGTAAATAAAAAATATTTCTAATATACTTTGTTTTAAAAAAAAATGAAGTTTTCTATGTTTTATTTGTGCTTAAAAAAGCTCAAGAGCACATTTTCCCCATCTTATACACAGACTTTGGACCTAAGCCCAAACACAGGAAGTGCAGCCTGGAGTGCTGAGAGGGGTGTGTCCAACCAACAGCATATGGCAGTTAAGTGTGAGAGGAGCTATGATTGGATGAGGCTGGACACACCCCCTTCAGCATTCAAGGCTGCAATTTCTGTATTTGGGCTTTGGTCCAAAGTCTGTGTATGAGATGGGGGAAAATGTGCTCTTGAGCTTTTTTAAGCACAAATAAAACATAGAAAACTTCATTTTTTTTTAAACAAAGTATATTACAAATATTTTTTATTTACCATTATGAGTGCAATAGCAAAACTTAGTTTTAATGAGAGTTACCCTTTAACCCCTTAACGACGAAGGACGTATATTTACGTCCTCCGACAGACTCCCGTGATATGCCGCGGGGTCACGCGGTGTCCCCACGTCATATTGGGTCGGTCCCGGCGGCTATCAACGGCCGGGACCCACAGCTAATACAGGACATCACCGATCGCGGTGATGCCCTGTATTAACCCTTCAGACGTGGCGATCAAAGCTGACCGCCGCGTCTGAAGTGAAAGTAACCCGGCTGCTCAGTCGGGCTGTTCGGGACCGCCGCGGTGAAATCGCGGCGCCCCGAACAGCTTACAGGACACCGGGAGGGCCCTTACCTGCCTCCTCGGTGTCCGATCGACGAATGACTTCTCCGTGCCTGAGATCCAGGCAGGAGCAGTCAAGCGCCAATAACACTGATCACAGGCTTGTTAATACACGGCAGTGATCAGCATGAAAGATCAGTGTGTGCAGTGTTATAGGTCTCTATGGGACCTATAACACTGAAAAAAAAAGTGAAAAAAAAGTGTTAATAAAGGTAATTTAACCCCTTTCCTAATAAAAGTTTGAATCCCCCCCCCCCTTTCCCATACAAAAAATAAAAAAGCGGAGTACCCCTTTAAGGCAAGTGAATGAGGAGGAGACAATGCCACTAGAGGTCACAATGTCTGCCCCATAATCATCAAAAAAGAAGCAATTCACACATTGACAACTAGGTGCATTTTAGTAAATGCTTTAGTAGTTTAACTTCTTAGTACAAAACAGGAGACATCTCCACTTTTTAAAAGGTACAAAAAATTATTTCACCCACAGTGCTCATTAATAACGTCGGAAGTGTCCGGCAAACACTCACCTGTCTACCCCTTCATGAGAGGAAGGAGGATCAGCTCCGTTATGCCTGCGGAAAGGTGAAGTTGTATCGGCTGCTGAATCAGTTGCCTGATGAAGCAGTTGTACTGTGAAACGCGTTGCATCATGGGTGATTAAACGTCAGTTCCCTTTTTACTACTGTGTCAGCGCCTTGTATCCTGTCGACTATTGGAGGCTACCTTTAAGATTGCATTGCATTGGACGTGGAAAGGCTGCAGTCACTTGTTATCTTCCTAACATTATCCATTGTTGCACTTGGGGGAGTGTAACCGCCTGGGGTAAGCGTGCAATTTGTCTAACCCCCCTCCCAGTGCATCTCTTGGTGAACACATTACGGAGCGATGTCTGTCCTTTTGTTTTAGGAGGTTATTAGTGAGCACTGTGGGTGAAGTCGTTTTTGCACCTTTTAAAAAGTGGAGGTCTCCTGTTTTGTACCAAGAAGTTAAACTACTAAAGCATTTACTAAAACACACCTAGTTGTTAAGTGTGAATTGCTTCTTTTCTGATGATTATTGGAGCCTCCGTTCACTCACACGAACTACCCCAGTGCTAGAAATAAGGTTTATTTGAGCTCTCTTTTTTCCTCTCTCTACAATCACTTTTCTCTGAACAATCCTAAACATTTCTCAGAGGCTGCCGTGGATGTTTCTGTGCTCCACACATTCCACCCTGACAGCCCTTGGAGAGCAGCATGCAGACTGCAACAAAGTGTTGAAAGGTATGAGGAATGCATGCAGATACCGATTTTTATCTGTGTGAGTTAGGCAAATCTATTACTGGAAGAGCCGCCAATGCTATTAATACTGCAAAAGCCAGTTATATACTATATATCTAAAGTATTATGTCCTCTATCTGTCCAATCCCTAAGTGTTATAAGAGATGAAACCATGCACGAGCATTGAGCAGGACATCAAAGGCAGAGATTCAGCATAAATAGGAATCTACAGTATTTATATATATATATATATATATATATATATATATATATATATATATATATATACATATATACAGTCATGGCCATAAATGTTGGCACCCCTGAAATTTTTCTAGAAAATGAAGTATTTCTCACAGAAAAGGATTGCAGTAACACATGTTTTGCTATACACATGTTTATTCCCTTTGTGTGTATTGAAACTAAACCAAAAAAGGGAGGAAAAAAAGCAAATTGGACATTTTCCCGCAATTTTTGATAGAACTTTACAAGTGGAATTCTAAATCATTGTGTACAGTAGAGCTGGTTACGTGGTGGGCATCGATTTATCAAATGCGTGTTTTCTCTTTACACGCACAATTTTTGCGCAAGTCCTGATTTTATTGCGCAAATACACACCATAAAGGAGGACACTTAAAATATTATAAGAATAAGTCCAGCAATATGTAATACATATTTAGATTAGACTCCAATCTGTACAGACTGTAGATCTGTAGAACTGTGGGAAATTCAAACTCCTGCTGTTCTTGATGAGTGCAGGAGATTGCACCTGTGTAGAGTGTAACCATGGTGACCATACAGCTAAGAATACCACTGTATGTACAGGGAGGGAGAAGGATGTATAGCTATTAGGTCTATGTATATGTGTGATCATGTGTATGCAGCAGAGCTGAGTGTGTGATCATGTGTATGCAGCAGAGATGAGTGTGTGATTGTATGTATGCAGCAGAGCCTAGTGTGTGCGTATTCATGCATACACATAATCACACATTCAGCTCTGTTCCATATACATGCGGCACACTAATTTCTGCTACATATACATGATCACACACTCAGCTCTGGTACATGTACACAGTGTTTACCAACCAGGGTGCCTCCAGCTGTTTCAACTTGATGGACATATGTCTTTTTTCGACCGTACTAACTATGTAACTATGCCAGCATGCCAAAATTGAAGAAAAAAACATTTTGTAACTTTTGGGGGCTTCCGTTTCTAAGCAGTAAATTTTTCAGAAAAAGTGACACCTTATCTTTATTCTGTAGGTCCATACGATTAAAATGATACCCTACTTATATAGGTTTGATTTTGTCGTACTTCTGTAAAAAATCTTAACTACATGCAGAAAAATGTATAGGTTTAAAATTGTCATCTTCTGACCCCTATAACTTTTTTATTTTACAGCGAATGGGGCAGTTTGAGGGCTCATTTTTTGCGCCATGATCTGAAGATTTTAGCGGTAACATTTTTATATTGATCAGACTTTTTGATCGCTTTTTATTCATTTTTTCATTATATAAAAAGTGAGTGACCAAAAATACATTATTTTGGACTTTGGAATTTTTTTGCGCGTACGCCATTGACCGTGTGGTTTAATTAATGATAATATTTTATAGTTTGGACATTTACACACGCGGCGATACCACATATGTTTATATTTATTTTTATTTACATGTTTTTTTTATGGGAAAAGGAAGGCGATTTGGACTTTTATTAGGGAAAGGGTTAAATCACATTTATTAACTTTTTTTTACCCTTTTTCTTTGTAGTGTTATAGCTCCCATAGGGGGGCTATAACATTACATACACTGATCTTATACACTGTTCAATGCAAAGCCATAGCTTTGCATTGATCAGTGTTATTGGCGGTCGATTGCTCAATTCTGCATCTCAGGCTTGGAGCAATCAATCGCCGAAGGGTCACGCAGGAGGCAGGTAAGAGGACCTCCGCTCGTGTCCCAGCTGATCGGGACACCGCATTTTCACTGCGGTGGTCCCGATCAGCCCCACTGAGCAGCCGGGCAGTTTTCACTTCCGTTTTAGACGCGGCGTTCAACTTTGAACGGCACGTCTAAAGGGTTAATAGCGCGTGGCACCGTGATTAGTTCCGGCTTCAGATACATGCCGGGACCAACCCGATATGACGCAAAGTCACCGCGTGACCCCGCGTTATATTGCGGGAGCCGGCCAAGGATGTAAAGAGTGACCAAAAATATGCTATTTTGGACTTTTACAGTTTTTTGCGCGTACGCCATTGATCGTGCGGTTTAATTAACAATACATTTTTATAATTCGGACATTTCCACATGCGGAAAAAGGGGGTGGATTCAAACTTTTATTAGGGAAGGGGTTAAATGATCTTTATTCACTTTTTTTTCACTTTTTTTTCGCAATGTTATAGCTCCCATAGGGGGCTATAACACTGCACACACTGATCTTTTACATTGATCAATGGTTTCTTATAGGAAACCATTGATCGATAATTCTGCCGCTTGACTGCTCATGCCTGGATCTCAGGCACTGAGCAGTCATTCGGCGATCGGACACCAGGAGGCTGGTAGGGGGTACGCCCTTGGTCCTTAACAAGTTAACTATGATGTATGTCAATTAATTGTTCACATGATGTGTGTTATATAAACCACTGGGGATCACCTGTATTCTGACTTGAAAATGGCGGTGTGAGATCACAGATACGTTGTCTTCTATAATGCTGGATTAAAGCTATACACTTTTTGAGCTTTTACACCTTGTTCACACTGGTGTGGTGCTGTGTGGCGTCTGTTGCTGCCGTGGCACTGTGTCTATGTTAGTGGCCTAGGTGCCAAGGGATTTGTTTGGCTTTGTTTTGTTTGGTTATACCTGCAACCTAATAAACCTGGCGAGAAGCCAGTTACTCCTTCATGAACACGTGTCCTGTGATGTCAGAGGGATGATCCCTTGATCCCTGAGCTGAAACCTCAGAGTATAATCTCACAATAAATATAATAGAGCTATATATGGAGGTATTAGAAGAAACAGAATATTATTGCTTCTTTGCAATTTAACATTATAAACATAATATTTTCATATTAAATGGGTCCAGCTACTTTAGATCCCATTGATTAGATGTAGCATTACATGCCCTGCTTTTACATACAGAGCTGTTAATTTTAATGTGCATGGTCTGCCAGAGGGTGGGCTCCCCAATTGACAAAACAAACTTTAAATGTCTTACCTCCTCTCACTAGCAGTAGTCACAAAGATGGCTTTATAGGCTGCAGGCTTCCAGAGTACAGGGTCCTCTCAGCCTCAATAGCAGACTCATTTCGAGCGCCTTTTAACACACTGTGACCACCTGTCTCAGCACCTGTGCTGATCTGAACTTATTTTAAAGCCTGGCATGGCCAAGGAAGCAGAATGAAAGACCCCCACAGCCAAATCTACCTTTTATTCCATTAAAATCCAGGCCTGAAAATAGGACTTCGAACACCTCTAGCAAGATAAATATTGTCAGAGATTTAACTCTCCCCTGGATTCCCTATATCTCACCCAGCTTTGCCTGGATGAGATATCTGCTTTCTGCTACTTATTGGCCCTGATTTACTAAGAGTGTTGTGTAGGTTTCTTTGTGGGTTTTAACTTCCTACAATTTTTTTCCCCACAGTATTTACTAAGGTTTCCTTACATTTTACACTTTTCCGTACATTTTGCTTTTTTGTTTTACACATGCTCATGGTTTTTGTGAAAATGTTGGGGACACAGCCCCTTTTCGGTGGCCATGCCCCTTTTTCCTGATGGCCACACCCCTTTCGCGGGTTTTCTCAGTAAAATGGAGAGCTCTGGCGCAAATTCTGGGGCAGACAGAATTTCTGGCACAATGCGCCAGAATCTGGCGCTAAACCCAACAAAACTTTTCGGGTTTGTAATAGTAAATGAGGGCCATTGTCTACATATGACAGGTACCCTGGGGAAATATAAAGATCCCGAACAACATTACTGTCATTGTCTCACAAGGGTTAAACACATATTGTGGACTGAGGGATAGAAATGCCTGACAGAAATAGCTGGGCCACTATATAGTCAAATTGTCAATGCCTTTGAGGTCCTTATAAATTAACATTTATTAGGCATTTCAGGGAAGACATAACATGGTTGTTGTGCAGCATAACCATCATTACATGGTTTAAAACCCTTTATGTCATTCTCGTCATGACCTTTAGGTTTCCAAAATTAGACCAGCTAAGGAATACACGTAAGAGCAATACAATGTCTGCAGTGTATAGATGTGCCTTACTGTGCAGACAAGACCCACCGCAGAGACTGACCATTGTGGGCTAATAAGCAGTAATGATCTGCGGCAAATTACCCGTCATCTATAATTTACATGGTGGGAGATATTCTGCAGCTGCTTACTAGGCAAATATAAAAAAAATTGGTCAAATCCATTGGTAAAAATAAATATTATTACTATTTTATATCATTGTAAATACACGCTGCATCACAGGCTGTAATTTGTGTTATTTATATGATTAGTAAAGGTAAAATTAAAAAATTTATTAAAAAAAAACAAAACAAAACATAAAATATAGAGAAAAAAGACTTTCAACATACGTTCATCAAACCCTTGAGATTTTCAATTGTCTTTTATTGTGGTTCCCTCTCTCAGTGGCACAATCCTAGAATTGAAGTGAGCCGCTTCACTTGTTATTGCCATGGTAACCAATAGTAATGTCAGATGCTGTATTGTACTCCGAACAGCTGAGCTGTGCATAAAGAGGGGGCCCTGTAAACATAGCGTATTACTCAGCATAGGCACCACTCAAAAGGGGGTGCACTACTTATATAGACTTTTTAATTTTGTTGTTAAATGTGGTGAACATGGACAGTATAACCTAAAAAAAAAAACGGTTTATTTATCCCACCGAAGCATTACATGGTATAATGGCATTTATATGTATTCCCATATCTATTGGGGTGACATGCTTAGAAAAAGATACAATTAAAGGGGTACGGCAGCCGAAATGAACTTATCCTTTATCCACATGATAGGGGATAAGTAGCTGATTGCTGGGGGTCCGACTGCTGTGATCCCCCCCCCCCCCAATCTCCAGGATGGGACCCCGGTTTGCTCAGTGAGGAGCACGTGTCGTCTACCGCTAGATGGCTCATGCACCGCTCATTTCTATGGGAGTGCCAATGATTACTGAGTGCTGGACTCCGGTCTCTTCGGAGCTTCCATAGAAATCAATGGAGCGCATGTCGTCTACCGCACGCACTCCTCAGGCAGAGCCGAGGCCCGTTTCGGAGATCGCGGGGGGCCCCAATAGTCGGACCCCCACAATCAGCTACATATCCCCCATACTGTGGATAGGGGATGTTAATTGTAATATTACCCCTTTAATATTAATTTTCTTTGCTTATATCACACAAATATATTCTGCACAGTACAGAGATGATCATTACTCACATCAGTCCCTGTTCCAAATGGCCCAAAAAATTCTTTACTATTAACCTATCAGTATGTCTATGGAGCACTGGTGGAAGCTGGAAAATCTGGAGAAAGTCCAAGTGCCTACAAGAAACCCCCTCGACATGTGTGGATCATACAAACGCCTTGTTTGAACCCAAAACCCCTTTGCTGCTAACCACTGAACCAACATAAATAAGAGAATTATTCAGAAAGTGCTCATCTTGACTGGTCATGTATTGCGAATGTCCCGCACAAGCTATATACAGGGCTACGTGAATCCTGAAATATCTATTTAAAATGATGTTGACTAAAATAAAACCCAAAAGTGAGTAAAACAGAGGAAATGAGTGCGCTCATGTAGTGCCGGGGATTTTGGCTTGTGATTTGCTGCTGCAGTTGTTTTTCAGATTCCCTTTAATTTAGCTCATCATGTGAATCAATGTTTTATGAGAGTATTAACTGTGATTGTATCACCAGAACCACTGAACTGTGAAAGAATGATTAGAGAGCACAAAAGGACAAATGTGCACCAAGCCTATCATTTCACATTGTTCTCTGCAAAGAGCAGTCCTAAAATACTCCCTTACAGAAAAATGGGAATTCGAAAATCATACACCAGATAGATTGTGTATAGGAAATTGACATATATACCTGTTATGTCCATTTTATATATTTTACTATTATGTAATTATTGTATATGGTATATATCACTATTCTAATACTGTTTTAAATATACAGGTATTCTTACTGTTACGATTATATAGTTTACTGTTATATCTCTATTTATTTTATTCATTTATATAGTGCTGACCTATTTTGCAGCATTTTACTGAGTTTGCCACATTGGTCCCTGTCCACTGTTGGGGAACAGAATCTAACATTAGTATGTTTTTGAAGTGTGGAAGAAAACCAGATATAAATATTAGCGCCTTATAGCATTGAGTCCCGAGACTCAAATCCCACCGAGGACACTATCTGCAAGGAGTTTGTATGTTCTCATGTTCACATTCTCATGATCATTGAAACCCTACAAGGTGAGATCTTGCATGGAGTCCCAAACCCAGGGAGATTGGTTATTTGGGGTTTCTTTCATTTGTGTATAATGGCACCAACTGTTGTAAACTTCTCACTAAGCTGTTATGTGATGGTATTGTAGCCCATTCCAGCCTTGTGTAGGTCTACAATCTTGTCCTAGACATCCTTGGACAGCACTTTGGTCTGGGCTATGGTGTAGAATTTGGAATCTGATTGCTTCTGTAAACAGGTATCTTTTATTCAGGTAACAAGCTGATAATAAGAGCACTCCCTTTAAAGGGGTACTCCGCCCCTAGACATCTTATCCCCTATCCAAAGGATAGGGGATAAGATGTCAGATCGCCGCGGTGCCGCTGCTGGGGATCGCCGGGATCCCCACTGCGGCACTGCGCTATCATTACAGCACAGAGCGAGTTCGCTCTGCACATAATGACTAACAATACAGGGGCCGGAGCATCGTTACGTCACGGCTCAGCCCCTCGTGATGTCACGGCCTGCCTCGTTCAATACAAGTCTATGGGAGGGGGCGCGGCGGTCGTCACACCCCCTGCCATAGACTTGCATTAAGGGGACGGGCCGTGATGTCACGAGGGGCGGAGCCATGACGTCACACGGCTCCGTCCCCTGTATCGCCCGTCATTACGCACAGAGCGAACTCACTCTGTGCTGTAATGATAGCGCGGTGCCGCAGCGGGGATCCCGGGGGTCCTCAGCAGCGGCACCGCAGCGATCTGACATCTTAAGATGTCTAGGGGCGGAGTACCCCTTTAAGAGGGTGCCCCTAATCTCAGCTTATTACCTATATCAAAGTCACCTGAGAGTCAGAAATCTTGATGATTGATAGGGGATCAAACACTTATTTTAAAATGCAAATTAATTTATAACTTATTAGAAATGTATTTTCTGGATTTGTTTCTTGTCAATAAAATTATAGAACGATCATTTCTTTGTTATTACATTGTACTATTTCTAACATTCAGATATAATTTTCTACTGTTCTGTTGCTATTATACATGTTGCTTTATATAAGTATCATTGTATGTTATTGTTATAACCACTATCCCAAATTCTTATTTCCCACACTGCAAACATAAAGAAATAGCCAGGCTACTCCTATCAGTGCCACCTGCCAAGATCAGCAGGATCGACTGACATATATCCAGTTTCCATGAATCTGATTTTTCAGTGCGGTTATTTTATCCAAGCTTACTTTTTGAATACAGTGGTCCCTCAAGTTACAATATTAATTGGTTCTGGGACGACCATTGTATGTTGAAACCATTGTATGTTGAGACCAGAACTCTATGGAAACCTGGTAATTGGTTCTAAAGGCACCAAAATGTCATCCAAAAATAGGAAAAAGTGAGAATTAAAGAAAAATAAGTAGATAACTAATATAGATAAAGCAAATCCTTACATATAAAAGTAAGAAAGATCTGCTGGGAGCTGTAATCACGGTCTATGTCAGTGTTTCCCAAGCAGGGAGCCTCCAGCGGTTGCAAAACTACAACTCCCAGCATGCCCGGACAGCCAAAGGCTGTCTGGGCATGCTGGGAGTTGTAGTTCTGCAACAGCTGGGGGCACCCTCTTTGAGAAACACTGGTCTATGTAGAGGACAGGAGCTTCTTCGGGGTCCTGTACAGTACAAACACTGTCCTAAAAAAGTAATGGAGTCGCCCCCACCTGGTGTCCAAAGGAGCAGCTAACCCTGGTACAGGTAAAGTGTACAGAACATGTAATACCTTCCTGTACTGTAGGGGGCGCTACCAGACACCAGTCAGTGCATACACTTCAGTAATACAGGGGTTTTATCAGTGAATGCCCATTCTGATTGGTCGGTTCTTCCAGTCATTGACACGTTTCACAGATCTGGACTTTCTGTACATTGTATGTTGAGTCAGGTTTCAACTTATGATAGTCCAGAAAAGACCATTGTATGTTGAAACTATTGTATGTTGAGGCCATTGTAAGTGGAGGGATCACTGTATTATGCTAAAATATATATATATTTTTTTAAAGTATCTATATTGTAACATGATGAAGAATTCCAGTATAAATCCATCTAGTTTGTAAACCTAATAACCTTCCCACACACGAACACAATTGCCTCAGATTAACAATCACTTAACAGACGGGGTCCCATCTGCAGAAGTGTGAATTATGGGGTAAAGCACAAAGCAGTGATTCCTCTATAGATACATCACGGAGATTGCACTTTGCTTTATGGAGTAATGTCGGCCTTTTTTAATATTCAGATACATGTTCCAATTCATTTAATCAAGCAGTGTCCAGCGAATACATAGGAGCTCCCTAATAAATCAATATCAAGCAAATACATCCCCAGATGCACAAGTGGCATATATCCAGCAAGGGCATCTGGTGAGTTTGTACGAGTTGCTCTGACATAGAACTTCCAAATATAGAATTATCTGCATCACTGGCATCACATGCTGCGCCACGCTCCTGCAAAACGTGACGGATGGATGGATCCAAGCCTCAAACATCCAGCACCATTGACCCAATTTGTAACACAGACCTCGTAGCTTTGAAGTGTCCTGCACCCGATTCTGATTGGTGTTCATACAAGTCTGTAGGATAAAGCTAACATCCTTAACCATCTCTTATACAAGGATAAGGGGGATTTCTCCCAGATTTTTGGCCATACATCCTGCATGATATATATCACTCTTTATTATTTCTGGGACATTGTCAATGTCATCTTGCCTGAAGAAATGTTATCATGGTCAAATAGATTGAAGTCCAAAATACTATTGGAATTCATTTATGTACAAGTAATAGTAATATATTTTAAGGACAGCATTCTACAAAAAAACATTACTTCTTTTTTGTACCAAAAAGGGTCTATGCTGGTATTATCGGGAGTGGCAGGACCAACAACAATTACAACCAGCCTTCATATTAACCATTACTATTTGGGTAGAATTTTCTTTGTGTTTGTATGCAATGGATAAACATATTGGGCTTTTTTGTTATAATGTTTACATTTTTTACATTAAAGGGGTACTCCCGTGGAAAACTTTTTTTTTTAAATCAACTGGTGCCAGAAAGTTAAACAGATTTGTATATCACTTCTATTAAAGAATCTCAATCCTTCCAATCGTTATTAGCTTCTGAAGTTGAGTTGTTGTTTTCTGTCTAACTGCTCTCTGATGACTCGCATCCCGGGAGCTGTCCAGTTCCTATAGGGATATTCTCCCATCATGCACAGCTCCCGGGACGTGACATCATCATTGAGCAGTTAGAAAGAAAACTTCAGCAGCTAATAACTATTGGGAGGATTAAGATTTTTTAATAGAAGTAATTTACAAATCTTCACAAAGGAGGTAGTGCGGCACAGCGTGAGTGTGCTGGATTAGGAATGGCAGGTGGGAGTTGGTGTAGCTGTAATGCCTCTGGTGGTGCTCAGATACTATAATAAGCAAAGTTCATGATATCCGTGAAGAGAAATGAAAATATCGGCACTCACCAGTGTGGCTGCAGGGTCTTCTTTATTGAGACATACTCGTATACGGGGTACAGAAGAGAGGGGAGTGGGGGGACAAGTGGTGGCAACCGAGCTCTAGTTTCGCACACTTGCCATGGCCGGACGAAGCACACCAAGTGTGCGAAACTAGAGCTCGGTCGCCACCACTTGTCCCCCCACTCCCCTCTCTTCTGTACCCCGTATGCGAGTATGTCTCAATAAAGAAGACCCTGCAGCCACACTGGTGAGTGCCGATATTTTCATTTCTCTTCACGGATATCATAATTTAGAAATCTGTTTAACTTTCCAGAGCCAGTTGATATATAAAAAAAAGTTTTTGCCTGGAATACCCCTTTAATCCTTCCAGTACTTTTTAGGGGCTGCATACTAAAGAGAAATCCCAAAAAGAAATGCATTTCCTCTAATGTCATGACCACAGTGTTCTCTGCTGACCTCTGCTGTCCATTTTAGGAACTGCCCAGAGCTGGAGAAAATCCCCAGAGCAAACATATGCTGCTCTGGACAGTTCCTAAAATGGACAGCAGAGGTCAGCAGAGAGCACTGTGGTCATGACATCAGAGGAAATGCATTTCTTTTTTGGATTTCTCTGTAGTATATAGCCCCTAAAAAGTACTGCAAGGATTAAGATTTTTTAATAGAAGTAATTTACAAATCTGTTTAACTTTCTGGCCCCAGTTGATATAAAAAAAAAAGTTTCCACAGGAGTACCCCTTTAACTATACAGAGATTGTCTGGTTTAAAGGGGTACTCCACTGGCCTGTGTGCTCGCTGTGGGGGTCGGCCATGCCCCTAGGGTTGTCACGCCATGCCCCTAGTGACGTCACCTCACACACCCTCAATGCAAGTCTATGGGAAGGGGCTATCACGCACAAGGGGGAGTGGCCGACACCCGCAGCAACACACAGCTTTCGGAACTAAATGTTACGAATGCTGGCCAGTGGAGATGTTATTTTTTTTTCCTATTAGAGGCAGATACCAAAACATGTTCTTTTGTTCTAATTAGTTTTTATATTCTGATAGTAATTTTTTTATTTCCAGTTTTTTTTCTTGTACATTATTATGGGGACTGCCATCTTGCTTGAGTTGTTTTTAACAGCATTTAGTGATATGCTTTACTGCAGGACCCATGGACCAGAGACAGCATGGATCCGTCCAATTCAGATTAATTGAAGATGTTACAGGACATTCTCTGTAATATTTTCAGAGGTCACTCTACAGGGAAAGGGTAAGGCTTATCTCAGCTGTGAATTGTAGTAGATCAGTGTTATCTACACTGTTCAAAAAAAATTAAGGGAACACTTAAACAACACAATGTAACTCCAAGTCAATGACAATCACACTGTCCACTCAGGAAGCAACACTGATTGACAATCAATTTCACATGCTGTTGTGCAAATGGAACAGACAACAGGTGGAAATTATAGGCAATTAGCAAGACACCCCCAATAAAGGAGAGATTCTGCAGGTGGTGACCACAGATCACTTCTCAGTTCCTATTCTTCGCGGCTGATGTGTTGGTCACTTTTGAATGCTGGCGGTGCTTTCACTCTAGTGGTAGCAAGAGACAGAGTCTACAACCCACACAAGTGGCTCAGGTAGTGCAGCTCATCCAGGATGGCACATTAATGCAAGCTGTGGCAAGAAGGTTTGTTGTGTCTATCAGGTTAGTGTCCAGAGCATGGAGGCCCTACCAGGAGACAGGCCAGTACATAAAGAGACATGGAGGAGGCCGTAGGAGGGCAACAACCCAGCAGCAGGACAGTTACCTTCATCTTTGTGCAAGGAGGAGCAGGAGAAGCACTGCCAGAGCCCTGCAAAATGACCTCCAACAGGCCACAAATGTGCATGTGTCCTCTCAAACGGTCAGGAACAGACTCCATGAGGGTGGTATGAGGGCTTACAGCACAACACCGTGCAGGACGTTTGGCATTTGCCAGAGAACCCCAAGATTGTCACATTTGCCACTGGCGCCCTGTGCTCTTCACAGATGAAAGCAGGTTCACGCTGAGCACACGTGAAAGACGGGACAGGGTCTTGAGACGCCATGGAGAATGTTCTGCTGCCTGCAACATCCTCCAGCATGACCGGTTTGACGGTGGGTCAGTAATGGTGTGGGGTGGCATTTCTTTGGGGGGGCCGCACAACCCTCCATGAGCTTGCCAGAGGTAGCCTGACTGCCATTAGGTACCATATGCTGGTGCGGTTGGCCCTGGGTTACTCCTAATGCAATACAATGCTAGACCTCATTTGGCTGGAGTGTGTCATCAGTTCCTGCAAGAGGAAGGCCACGTTGCACCACAGACTGTCCAGGAGTTGGTGGATGCTTTATTCCAGGTCTGGGAGGACATCCCTCAGGAGACCATCTGCCACCTTGTCAGGAGCATGCCCAGGCATTGTAGGGAGGTCATACGGGCACGTGGAGGCCACACACACTGCTGAGCCTCATTGTGACTTGTTTTAAGGACCTTACATCACAGTTGAATCAGCCTGTAGTTTGGTTTTCCACTTTGATTTTGAGTGTGACTCCATATCCAGACCTCCATGGGTTGATAAATTTGATTTCTATTGATAATTTTTGTGTGATTTTGTTGTCAGCACATTCAACTATGTAAAGACGAAAGTATTTCATGCGAGTAATTTATTCATTCAGATCTAGGATGTGTTATCTTAGTGTTCCCTTTATTTTTTTGAGCAGTGTATATACTGGTGTCACCTTTTACTGTACTCTTGTCTGTGCTTAGAAGAAAGGCATAACTACAAAATGATCTGTATAGAACAGGAAGTCTCAGCTGAATTTTAGTGGTCAGAATGAAAACAGCAAGATTTCATGATTATTATAAAATATAGATAGTAAAATGCAAAATTAGAAAAAAACATCAAAATTCTTTAAAAATATGGTTAACATAAAAATGTGATTTAGACAGAGGGTCATGGTTTGACATTGTTGACATTTCTCTTAAGAAACTTCTTGTAGCATATTATGTAAGGGGACGGTGGTTTAGAGGCTCAATGCTGAATTTGTATCTAATGTTGTTGGGTGCTGTGTAATAAAGTGGTGTTGCTTGCAAAAAATATACATTTATTTTTAACCTACAAAATTAAAGGGTTATTCCAGGAAAACCTTTATTTATTTATTTATTTTTTTAAATCAACTGGCTCCAAAAAGTTAAACAGATTTGTAAATTACTTCTATTAAAAAATCTTAATCCTTCCAATAATTATCAGCTACTGAAGTTGAGTTGTTCTTATCTGTCTGGAAACAATGCTCTCTGCGGATATCTCTGCTTGTCTCAGGAACTGCACAGAGTAGAATAGGTTTGCTATGGGAGTTTGCTTCTACTCTGGACAGCTCCCGAGACACGTGTCATCAGAGAGCACTTAGAAAAGAGCAACTCAACTTCAGCAGCTCATAAGTACTGAAAGAATTAAGATTTTTTAATAGAAGTAATTTACAAATCTGTTTAACTTTCTGGAGCCAGTTCATATATATATATATATATATATATATATATATATATATATATATAAAGTTTTTTCCTGGACAACCCCTATAAGACTATGGTCAATAAAGCAAAAGTATTCTGCATCAGTATTTGTAAGCTAAAAAAAACAGACGTGAAACAAAAACAGACAAAAGGTATAATGGAAAGAATTGTACCCTTTGGGTGCGTTCGCACGTTCATATTTGCTGCTGCAGATCTGCCACAGATTTGCTTCAGCAGATTTTGCTGCCCATTGAAGTCAATGAGCAGAAAAATCTGCAGCAGCAAATATGCAGCAAAAATACGCACGTGTGAACGTCCCCTTTCTCTATTTTGGACCCACTCTTGGTTTTGGCTTCTAAATACTAATAAAAAATATGGCTATAAGAAACTGGAGTGATGATGACAGCTGACGTGAACGGGAACATAGCAGCTTAGGCTGGGTTTACATGTAGTATTATGGTCAGTATTTGGTCCTTATTTTGGTCAAAACTAAGAGTGGGTTCAAAACACAGAAAAAATTTGCACATATCGGGGGAGATTTATCAAAATCTGTGTAGAGGGAGAGTGGGTCAGTTGCCCCCAGCAACCAATCAGATTGCTTCTTTCATTTCTCACAGGTCTCTTTAAAAATGGAAGAAGCAATCTGATTGGTTGCCATGGGCAACTGCACCACTCTTCCTCTACACAGGTTTTGATAAGGCTCCCCCATAGTTTTTTGTCTGTGTCAGTTTTGGCTAAAAAAATACTGACCAAAAATCCTGTGTTAGGATATGGTCTCCATATGTTTGCATGGGTCTTCTCCACATGCTCTGATGCCTTCCCAGATACATGAGACAACCCCTTCTCTGAGGACAGTCTTCCTAAACGATTTACTTCATTTTGCCATCCAGCTCCTGGGACTAGCCAACCACTGAATGTGAATCTGGTACAGTGCTCCCTCAAGTTACAATATGAATTGGTTACGGGACGACCATTGTATATTGAAACCATTGTATGTTGAGACCAGAACTTTATGGAAACCTGGTAATTGGTTCTGAAGCCCCAAAATGTCATCCAAAAATAGGAAAAAGTGTGGATTAAAGAAAAATAAGTAGATAACTAATATGGATAAAGCAAGTCCTTACATATAAAAGTAAGAAATGTACTCTTTACCTGTATTACTGAAGTGTATGCACTGACTGATGTCTGATAGCGCCCCCTACAGTACAGGGAGGGATTACATGTTCTGTACTCTTTACCTGTACCAGGGTTAGCTGCTCCTTTGGACACCAGTTAAGGGCGACTCCATGTTACTTTTTTAGGACACTGCGTGTACTGTGCAGGACCCCGAAGAAGCTCCCGTCCTCTACATAGACCAGTGTTTCCCAAGCAGGGAGCCTCCAGCTGTTGCAAAACTACAACTCCCAGCATGCCCAGACAGCCTTTGACCCAGGCAGCACAGTGTCTTGGGCCGCCTCACTGTTCTAAAGCGGCGCCGCGGCCTTTAAAACAGTGAGCCTGCGGCCGGGGCAAGTGACGTTCCTAATGTGGGGGAACACTGCTGCATACCTAACGTGGGGGTACTATGCTGTCTACCTAATGTGGGGAAACTATGCTGTCTACCTAATGCAGTGATGAGGTATTGAGATTGACTGTGTGATTGTGCGTGTGTGTGTGTGGGGGGGGGGGGGGGGATGGTAGGGAGGCAAAAAATTGCTTGCCCAGGGTCCAATCAAAATTAAAGAAGGCCCTGCTGTTATGTTTATTAACCATAGATGCATGTTATGTTTACTAACCTTTAAGGGGGTTCCCCCAGTATCAGGGCATCCCGTCAAGTCTGCCGCTCCAGCTGGCTCCAGGTAAGCAGACAGCGAAGACCAGCCAGAGATGGGGCGTCCTGATACTAGAGACTACAAGGGAGCGTAGGAAGGAGAGTTAATGTTTTTGTTGTTTTATTAGGCATGCTGGGGACAATATGAAGCATAAGAAATATCACAGGATAACCCCTTTAAGGCACCCATTTACAATAGATATAGTAAAGGATTGTCCAGTATTAGAAATGGTCTGCTTCCATGGGGTCCATGAGCTGTGTCTCATATGGCATCTTGGTGGAATTTAGTTATACAAGGATGCAATACCAGAGACAACCAATGGACAGGGATGCTGCTGTTTCCAATCCCAGACAAGCAGGATCCCACAAAGATCAATGTATAAAGGAGCAAACCCTAGGATCTGTTTTTGAGAGACAATTAGATTCTCCATGCTTAAAGGGGTACTCCACCCCTAGAAATCTTATCCCCTATTGAAAGGATAGGGGATAAAATGTCTGATCGCGGGGTTCCTGCCACTGGGGACCGTGCGATCTCCCTGCTGCACCCAGCGTTTGTTTAGAGCGTCGGGTGCAGCCTCGAAAGCTTGTGACACCCGCTCAATGCAAGTCTATGGGAGGGGTGTGAAGACCGTCACGCCCCCTCTCATAGACTTGTATTGAGGGGGCACGGCCATGACGACACGAGTGGAGCGTGACCTTGACATCACGAGCCTCAGCCCCGCATCGACAGTCATCCGGCATGGAGCGAAGTTCGCTCCATGCACTGGATGTCTGAGGTGCCGCAGCAGAGATGGCAGGGGTCCCCAGCAACAGGACCCCCACGATCAGACACCTTATCCCCTATCTTTTGGATAGGGGATCAGATGTCTAGGGCGGAGTACTTCTTTAAGTTCTTGCAGGAAGACATGTGTTTGGCTGAGCTGAATATATGTTATTCGGTGGATTTTGAACCCAATCATTTCTAATGTCAACCTGAACAATTTTTTGGTAGTTTTCAATAGCTATGGTCAACTTGGGCCACATAAAACCCTTTAGATTTGTTCCTTAAACATTGTTGTGTCTCTTTATTAGTACTGGTTCTAGAATCTGATTATTTCTAAAATTATAAAACTATAATATAAAGTTGACTTTCAAACCTCTTGACAAAATCCATTATATTATAATCTGAGAGTTTCGTCGGATGGGAATTTATTTCTCTTCAGGACTTATTATGAAGATTTTGTCCAGAGTTAGGAAAATATGGCTGGTTTCTTCCAGAAACAGTGACACACCAGTCCATGGGATGTGCTTGGTACCAGAGATCAGCCAAAATTATTTCAATGCAGCTAAACTGCATTACCAGAGGCAACTTATGGGCAGGTGTGGTGCTGTTTTTGCAAGAAAGTATTCATGTTTTTCTATTCCTTTAATGGTCTGAAGATAGACAATTGGCTTGAACAGACTGCTTAATAACAATAAAGCAGTTCAGAACGGAAATACAGTCAGACATGATGATAACGGGTGATTTTACTTTGAACAATTGTTTGCTAAATTATATATGGTAAAAACTATTATACAATAAAGGAATTTTGGAGACTGACACTTTAAGCTAATCTCTACAAGCACAGATCGTAAGCAAGATATTTTCAGTTCCATGAAGCAAGATCATCTAGTATGCACACATTAGCATATGAGTATGTGCCAGATGGTAGGAGGGTGTTACATATGTCATATGTGTTGCATTTAACAATGATATTCTGGTGAGAAAATAAAACAGATCAATTCTGATTAGAAAAACTCCAAATGTCACATGATATCCCTAACCATAATCACAATAAGCCTTAAATGACTTTGCTGGCCCAAAGTTGTGTTCCCGATGTGTTGGTGTTTCCATTCCCCTGCTCCATAGATAGTATGGTTGAAAAACTACAGACTACATTTCCTGGCAGTCATTGTTACTCCAGGGAGTTATTTGACAGTATTTCGTCACGTTACATAAGGGCTCTGATTTGTCAATGGGATGTCAGTTAGTGGCCTAGCTTGCAAGCTAATGCTAGAGCTAGCCAGGCCCCTAGCATTACATGGTCCTTGTCTCTGGCAAGAGGGGGGGGGGGGGGGGTATGAAGAGGAGATTAAAAGGACTAGTGGCCATAGCATTTACAGCACTTTCAGACATTAGTGAAATCTGTAAAATGGTACTTTCCCTTGCTGTCACAAACTCCATCATACTGTTACTTTGGGGTCATTATTGATTGACCTTCTGTTTTCTCCAGGAGACTCAATTACTCAAGTCTCCATATAAAATATTGCCTTGGTTCGCTCATTGATACCCTTCTCAATCACTGTACCATTCGACGGGCCAGTATCCTGCTAAGACAATTATCAGCAATTCATCCACAGTAACATGTCCATTGCCCTTACTCATAGAATGCTTCAGGCAGATGAATGCACTAGCTGGCTTTCTCTCTGTCACTGTGGCCTAGTTGACCTTTATAGTGCTACCTATTGATTATGGTAATGCCTCATATTCTTTTAAGTGACCAAACAAACCACTGTATCTTTCAAGGCGCCCTATACTGAACTATTCCATCAAGGACTGTACCAATTTTGCTTTGCAAAGCAATACTTATATAATGCATTGGAAGAAAGGTTATCAATTAATTTTCCAGACTATTTTCAATGAAAAAGTTGCTCCATCATACAATGTAAATATATTTTGCTCTAGAAGATCCTTCACAAAACTAAGCTAGCATAAATTTAGCTATGAATAATCCAAATGTACTTACTGGTTATCTTTTAAGAGCAATAAGCAAATAAATAATACCCACGCTACATGTTAGAACAACCGCCTCCTATATATTTCAGAGGTATGTTTAGCTTATGTAGGTGGATCTTTCCTTGGGAATGCGCTGGAGGACAGAAGAAATCTTTAACGTGAATAGTAAATGCCATGAGTTCCTTCATGCTTTGTTTTTCCCTTTAAGGGTGTGTTCACACTGAGCAAATCATGAGGAATTCACGCTGAAAAATTTACGTGCGGAAAAAAGAATTTTCTTTTCTCGCGGAATTCGCATGGAATTGCATGCGGAAATGGGGGAGAAAGAAGTGAAGGGTTTTTCAGCTATTTCCATGCAAATTCTGCGCAAATTCCGTGAAAATTCTGCGCAAATTCCGGGCTGAATTTTTTTTTACCATTGACATCTATTGACTTCTGCTAGCGGATTGCACTTGAAGAATGAACATGTTCTTTCTTCAAGCGGAAAGGAATTCAGCGTCGGAATTCTGCGAGCAGAATTTGTGTGATGTGTGAACAGGACAGCAGAAAAAACATTAAAGTCAATGGGCAGAGAAGATGTGCATTAATTTGAAGTGGAGAATTCAAGAGGAATTACTCGAGTAAATAAGGGTTGCTTGCTGTTAACAATCCTTTTTTTATTCAAATGGTTCCCAAAAATAATCTGATCACATTGTGCCCCCCCCCCCCCCCCCCGCCCAGTGACCAGCTGTGAGTGGTAACTGAGCGGCAAGAGCCCAGTATGATAATCGGACTGCTATGCTATGAACACATTGCGTGATGTAGTAACGTATACTAGTTTTTAGGTGTGCATAAATTTTCTTTTCTTTAACCAACAATTACTTTTCTACAAGAAAGAAGCAGTTTGTTTGATGGCAGCATGCATTTTAAATATATTACAGGGCATTTAAAGTCCAAATGGTCTGGTAGAGAAACACAACATCCAAAACCTTGCTTTACATCATGTATTACTATTAGGGTGGGTTCGCACCACGTTTTTGTGCAATACAGTTCCTGTATCAGGTTTTTGATAAAAAAAAATGGATTCCTCAAAACCTGACTAAACTGTATCGAAACATGTATACACATTTTTATCTGTGTACGTTTGAAAACCTTATACGGTTTGAAAAATGATGTCCGGTTGCATCCCCCTTCACCCAGTGGCGGATCGAGAGTCTAATCAGAGTACTTTGTGTTAGCGGATGTCACGATTCGGCTGGCAGGAGGTGGATCCTCTGTGCCAGAGAGGGATTGGCGTGGACCGTGCTGGTGGACCGGTTCTAAGTTGCTACTGGTATTCACCAGAGCCCGCCGCAAAGCGGGATGGTCTTGCAGCGGCGGTAGCAACCAGGTCGTATCCACCAGCAACGGCTCAACCTCTCTGACTGCTGAAGATAGGCGCGGTACAAGGGAGTAGACAAGAGCAAAGTCGGACGTAGCAGAAGGTCAGGGCAGGCAGCAAGGATCGTAGTCAGGGGCAACGGCAGGAGGTCTGGAACACAGGCTAGGAACACACAAGGGAACGCTTTCACTGGCACAATGGCAACAAGATCCGGCGAGGGAGTGCAGGGGAAGTGAGGTATAAGTAGGGAGTGCACAGGTGAGAATACTGATTAGGCCTGCTGCGCCAATCAGTGGCGCAGCGGCCCTTTAAATGGCAGAGACCCGGCGTGCGCGCGCCCTAAGGAGCGGGGCCGCGCGTGCCGGGACAACACAGACGGGGAACGGGTCAGGTACGGGAGCCGAGATGCGCATCGCGAGCGGGCGCGTCCCGCATCGCGAATCGCATCCCGGCAGGGAGTAATATCGCAGCGCACCCGGTCAGCAGGTCTGACCGGGGCGCTGCGAATGAGAGAATGCTGCGAGCACTCCGGGGAGGAGCGGGGACCCGGAGCGCTCGGCGTAACAGCGGACAGAAAATAACAGAAAATAAGGTGCTGCTTACGGAAGTTACAGGTAGGTAATGTCCCTAGGAGGTAGTGGCCCCTAGTAGATCATGCCCCCAGGTGATTAATGTACCCCAGGTAGGTAGTTATGCCTCCTGTGGGTAAATCCTCCAGATAGCTGCCCCTGTATGAAAACCCCCTATGCAGGTAGTAGGTAGCCCTACTATTAGTTGGTTAGTTTGTCCCCATATTAGCTAGGCAGGTACATAGTAGATAGCCCCTCACATTAGGTGAAGGTAACAGAGTTCCCTCACATTAAGTGTAAGCAGCGGGGTCCCCCCACAGTAGGTGTAGGCAGCGGAGTCCCGCCACAGTAGGTGTAGGCAGAGGGGTCCCCCAACAGTAGGTGTCGGCAGCAGCGATTCCCCCCCCCAATCCCAGGTTAAAAAAAATGATGCTCACCTGATGTCCCACGCAGCAATCTTCTTCTCTGGAGCGCAGCAGGAGCCCGCGTCTTCCTTCCTCCATAGTGCAGGCGCAATGAGTGACGTCACACAGTGCAGGTGCCGATGAGTGTCCTGGAGCCTCAGTAGCGGTGGGCCCTTTACCTGGCCGGGCCCTCGGACACCGTCCGATTGGACCGGCTGGTCAGTCCACCCCTGCGCATAGTAGATGTAACTTTTCTACTAGGTTAAGGCTGGGTTCACACTAGGTTTTAAGCAATACGGGACCGTGTACAGCTGGGGGGAGCAAAAAAAAGGGCCCGCTCATATCCGGCCCGTATGTAATGCATTTCAATGAGCTGACCGGAGTCCAACGCTGACTCCGTTTGAGTCATTTTTGCCCGGTGGGAAAACCCGTATACGGGGTAAAAATTAGCCGACCGGAGTCAGCGTTTGACTCTAGTCGGCTCATTGAAAAGCATTAAATACGGGCCAGATAAGGCTGGGATACTGGAGCACCCAGATTTTCACTTTCCCCAGCCGTATACAGTCCCATATTGCTTAAAACGTAGTGTGAACCCAGCCTAAGCATAACCCAGATACAGAATGAAAACTATTACAACTATGCTCTTGCACAGACTTATTAGGATCAGATTTTTTTTCTGCTGACCTGATTTCTTTAATAAATCTGGGTTTTACATAACATTTACAATAGTTTATAGAAAAGCATCTAGGAATATTTAGCTACGGGAGACTCTTTAAATTAATCAGCTAAAAGATAGATTAATGGTACAATAGTACAGGCGCTTAACTATTCAATTTTACTCTTTACAATGTCTTTATAATTCCGTGTCTAAACCAAACATGCTCACTGAGTGAGGAAAAAAGTCTGGTTATGGAGATCAACAATATTGTAAATGCAGATTAAAGCATTTTTTATAAGTCCCTTAACACCTACAAAGCTACAGGGTGATAGAGAAAGATGGAACGTACCATCATGACCCTAAGCAAAGACAGTGTTTCATTGTAATGCATCATTTATGTGTACATGAACATTCCCTCTCAACGTACAGTCAAAGTGGCCAAATGTTTTGAAACAAACACAAATTTTGGCGTTTCAAAAAGGTCACAGCTTCAGCCAAATATCTTTTATTTATTTTTTTGCAGTAAATTTTGGGGTAAAATGAGGCTGGGTTTTTGATTAAAAAAAAACAACTGATTCCTCAAAACCTGACTAAACTGTATCAAAATGTGTGTACAAATATTAATCTGTATACAGTTTGAAAAATGATGTCCGGTTGAATCTGTTTTTTTACGAAAAAACATATACGTTTTTAACTGTTCATTCCATTGTGAATAAAGTTTCACTTGTTTGATTGAAATTCCAAGAAAAAAACTGTGCAAAGTCAAAAACCGTATGGTGAAAACCGTATGGAACCGTACGCACATACGGTTCTGTACTGATCCCATTGACTCCCATGTTAAAAAAAAAAAAAGTATACGTTTCAATACGGTTTTTCACTCGAACCAAAAAGCGTGGTAGACTATAGTTTTGGGTACGGGAAAAAAATTGACAAAACCGTACAGGATGCAAAACGGACACAACTGGATGCACCTTTTGGCATAAGCTTTTCAATGGAGAGTCAATGCATATGATTTTCAATAATGTTCCATACTGTTTCCAAATTGAAATCGTATACAGGAACGGTATTGCAAAAACGTGGTATGTGAACCCAGCCTTAGTAATGTCATTACAAAGTACAATCAGTGGGTCAAACAACAAGCCTTTAGGTTTGTAGGTGGACGATTAAAAGCGTTATGGCTATTAGAAGAGGAAAAAAAGGGCAAAAATTTAAAATCCCTGCATGTTAAAAGGGATAAGGCAGGAGTCTGTACTCTAAATCTGATCTTCTATAACTGGTGGCAGAAGGTTGTAACCATTGTTAGCGATTATAAAAGCTATGGAGAGCTGTGTTTGGTTATCCAGTCACCCGAAATACATACTAGCATATGCAATCTTTTGGCTACTCCAAAAGCAAACAACTAAGGGCCCCTATGCAAAAACAGCATCTGGACCTGGAAATTTGTTTGCACCTCCACTGCCTAGACTACCAGGGATTTTTTGTTTGCCTCTCTACTGCCTAGACTACCAGGGGTTTTTCATTTGCTTCTCCACTGCCTAAACTCAGGGCAGTGGAGAAACAAACAAAAAATCCCTGGAAGTCTAGGCAGTGGAGAGGCGAACAAAAAGTATCTGGTAGTCTAGGCAGTGGAGGTGCAAACAATTAAATATCTGGTAATCTAGGCAGTGGAGGTGTAAACAATAAAATCCCTGGTAGTCTAGGCAGTGGAGGTGCAAACAATAAAATCCCTGGTAGTCTAGGCAGTGGAGGTGCAAACAATAAAATATCTGGTAATCTAGGCAGTGGAGGTGTAAACAATAAAATCCCTGGTAGTCTAGGCAGTGGAGGTGCAAACAATAAAATCCCTGGTAGTCTAGGCAGTGGAGGTGCAAACAACAAAATCCCTTGTAGTCTAGGCAGTGGAGGTGCAAACAATAAAATATCTGGTAATCTAGGCAGTGGAGGTGTAAACAATAAAATCCCTGGTAGTCTAGGCAGTGGAGGTGCAAACAATAAAATATCTGGTAATCTAGACAGTGGAGGTGTAAACAATAAAATATCTGGTAATCTAGGCAGTGGAGGTGAAAACAATAAAATCCCTGGTAGTCTAGGCAGCGGAGGTGTGAACAATAAAATCCCTTGTAGTCTAGGCAGTGGAGGTGCAAATAGCAGACTCCCTGGTGTTTTAGGACAGGAAAGCAAGTCATTCAGGAGCAAAACCTTCCAATATACCATTCCAAAAATACAAGTTAACAGGGTTGTTTGGGATAAAATAAATACATGGCTGCCTTCTTCCACAAACAGCACCACATTAATCCATGATTGTGTCTGCTATTTTAACTCATTGGAACTTTAGCAAGATAATCTATAAGGACAAGGGTCATGGGGTCAAATTCAGATAACAGAAAATAAACATTATAATCCTGACCTCCAGCAGAAGATAACCAGACTTAATCTTGTGTTTTGCTACAGAGTTGAGAGAATGGACAGTAAGATTTGCTGAACCTGAATCTAAAGAATCGCTGGTCAAGTAATTTAGGCTTTTTAAAGTCTTATTCCAGAATTCTCCAGGGAAGTGAAAAGATTGTAACACTTTTGGAAATCTATTAGGAACCACCAACTGCTGACGGGAATGAGAGACTTACAAGAGTGCTTAAAGGTTTACATGATCATAAAAACATGGCTGACTGGGTTGCATAGCAGCAATGGAATTGTACAGTGCCCCCATTGTTCCAAGCTAAAAAACAGTATACAAATTATATGGATAAGAAGAAAATTTATACAAGCAGCAACCAAATATGCAAGAATGAATTCCATAGTGACTACAGATGGAGTCCCTCCCACTGAATATATTACTGGTGTCTGGCTCATAGAAGAAATTAACATAAAACAGTCAAGGAAGCTTCGGGCTGGAGAACACGACAACCCTATGAGTATCCCAAGATCCCAAGGAGATCTCATTTATTATACAAAACCAAGCCTTTTATTTCTTATGATATGGCCACGTCAATATGCCCATTGGGCACAGTACAGCAGGAGACAATAATATCAGATCAATAAAGCAACCATTTATAAAACATTCTACTACTCAGCAATGCGTTTGAGGGAGAATACAGTGGTTGAGCAGGTACCGCACCACATGGAGTGCCTAAGAATTCTGTGCACCGCCGTGCAGGCTCCATTCCGGAAGCAATAGGCCCAGGCCTTATTCTACATATAGGAATAAAAAAGGAATAGAACATTTTCTGATGCAGAAAATCTGCAGTATTTCTGAACCATGTGTTCCCAGCCTAAATCTGCCTCAGTGTTTTTGTATGATGTAAGGTTATAAAGGCCTAACAGGAGACAGAAACCTGGGATGCCATTCTATATTCTAGATGGTATGAAAGTATCTACAAGTGTCTAAAAGTTTCTACAGATAACACAGCCAAGTCTAATATTGCAATGTCCTCTAATGCAAACAACAAACAAACAAACATACAAATGTAGAGTTTCCAGTGCTGCAAGGCAACAACTGCTCTTTTGGTTGTAGAAGTAGTTGTATTAGATCTCTTATATGATGTGAAACTTCCCATGAATTAATAGGAGATCACAAATACTAAAATACAACGTACTTTACCGTACATTGGACCCGTTAACATATTTTATGGGGGTGTATGGGCCCCCATGGTACCTCTGTGTGCTTATGATTTTTCTGGTTCCTTATGAATCCTACGCAATGTAATTTTACAGTTTGTTTGGTACTAGATGCTATATGTATGTCATTGGCACCCAACACAGCAAGTGTAACAACAAAAATGTTATACAACACGGAACATTGGTTCTGATCTAGTAAAACTGCACCAACAATATATTTGTAAGCAAATAAAAAATATGTAAAACTTCAAAGTGTAAATAAAATCCATGTGCAATCCTGTGGCACACAATACAAGGGAAATTAATCATCTCAGTGCCAGGCGCACTTTACAAGCCCTTTAGCACCTAAGCGTTTTACATTAATTTAGTAATTTTGACAGCTTGCCCAATTCCCCTCCCCCTCAAACACCACAAACAATGGGGAGCAAGTAGAAGGCTTTGTGTGGTTGCCATGAAAACCAATCCATTTCGCCTTTGAAAAGATGAAGTGAATTTTGTGCTTAAGAGGTACCCATAATATTGGGAAGTACATAAGGTATTCCCTCGCTTCTGCTGAGGCTGCAGTAATAACAATAATAATAATAACAAGGGGCGATTAACATGTGATCAAGACTAATGTTGTCATCAATTAATACATTATTAGGTGGTTAGCATAATCATTGCTTTGTTATATATTTGACAGCTGAAACAGGAAATTAACAGTAATTGCAAACGTGCATTGTGCATGCTACAAAAACAGCGCAACGTGGTCCACACCGAAATCCATGCAATGTGTGGTGGATTATCTGCTCCTGATTAGGTCAAAGATAAAGTTTGGGGAATGCAGATGCATTTACATCACATTGTGCTAAATTTGTTGAAGATTTTCTGCTGTGGATTTAACATAATGCATTGTGGGGCTGAGACCTCTACAATATTTACCAAATCTATAATGTATTTGTCTCATGTGAACATAGCCTTAAAGGGGTACTCTGGCCAAATTGTTAATTTATTCTATATGCCCAGGCTGCCATTATAAAAGTAATAAACTTTAACTTACTTCCCGCTGCCCCCCGATGCCGCTGATATCAGTCTCCTGACCTCAGTCTTCTTCCTGGTTTTTGAGCCCAACACATCACACTGTGACTCAGCTAATTACCAGCCACAGTGATGTCCCAACTCAGCCGGTCATAGGCTGAGCAGCAGTTTGATGTAATGGGTCGGGCACCTGGAAGAACGCCTTGCCTAGGCCCATTACATGAAACTGCTGCCCAGCATATTACCGGTTGGTGTGGAACATTGCTGCAGATGGCAATTTAATGAGGGTAGGGTGACGTGTCAGGTCACAAAACCAAAAAGAAAACAGGTGCTGGGAGACCAATATCGGTGGCATTGTGGGAGCAGTGGAAGGCAAGTTAAAGTTTATTATTTTAATGATGGCAGCCCAGGCATATAGGATAAATAAAAAAAACTTGGCCAGAGTTCTCCAGTGTGAAAAAATGTACCTACTATATATATCCTTGGTTACCTGCAGTATCTGCTGCATCTCCCATACAACTTCTAGTCCCTTGATGTTCTTCTCTTCCGCCTCCTTCCATGCCCAATGATCTGACCAGGACCTTCCTGTTTGGCCAATTATTAGCCAAGATGGAACAATTGCTGAGACCATTAATTGCTCCCACCCCTCAGTAGAGACTAGCATTGGGGACCAGAAGGAACCAAACATGAGCTGGGTGTCTTTTTGTCACCAGCCCCACCAGTATAGTAATTATTTTTGAACACTAGAGTACTTCCTTAGGCTATTTGCAGACTACAGTTGTGCCCCCCAGTCGAAAACGGCTGTTAAGTTCTATCTCTTTTTTTTTACTTTAACAGCCGTTATCTCGATGGGGCACAACAGGCAACAACGGGTCCTGATAGATCCCACTATATTCAATGGGGTCTGTCGGGCACAGTTGTTTTGTAGCGGGAGTAGTGGGAGAAAAAGACGGTGCTTGCAGTATTTTTTCTCCCTCTATTCTCCCTGGGTCCCTGACAGCCATCACACTGCCGTCTCATAATGGCAGTGTGAAAGTAGCCTTAGACTTGAGAAAAGTCTCAATGAGAGACTTAAACGTTGTACTTGATGAATGAATGAAGCAATTGGATCCTGTAGTGCCGCTTCTCTACTTTGGATACTTTTAGAACCCATTTTGCAGAATACATAAATGCTATAAAGATAATAGATGATAAATAGTTGAGTATAAAAAATGGTAAGTCACTACCATTATTTATATGCTTTGTTACAGCCTAATTTCAAGTAGCATATTTAATATGTTCTGGTTCATACATTTGCATTTTCTAGATTATATGGGGCAAGTTTGTGTTTTTTTTTTTTTTTCTTTTTTTTTGCTGGCATGTATTATCTGAATAGCTCAAATCTGAATCTTTTTCATTACGGCATCTCCTGGCTTCATATCCTAAGGCACATTGTGCATGTGCACTTTCAAGCTGGATTTATTGTACATGTTCAGTGGATTTAGGTCTAATTGGACTCATAGAAATGAAGATTTAGGAGCACACCAGAAGTTTATATTCTGAAACAATTACACTCAATAAATAAGTCACACATGTAGAAAAGGTAAATTTATTTATATTGGGCTTATGGACACAGGACATCAGCTGCTGCCTCAGCAATATCACACCTATTTGAATATATAATAAGTTTAATATTTATGTGGTTTGGTAATATAAGAAGGCACCACAGAACTGAAGAAGGTTCACTTCTGAATACAACGTTATGCTTTACATACATTAATATGATGAAAAAGTTGAGTCTCTTGACAAAAAGTTGAGAACCATTTTGCATCTAGCTGACGTTACAGAACAGAGCTGGTTGCTACCAGAATCTGTCAAAACATTTCTATTAACTTAGCTGGAATCTATGCAAATCAGACACTGAACCACCAGGGAATGCTGTAATACATGGGAAGATGGAAGCAGAATTCAGAATAACTACATTTGGATTTCATTTTTTATGTATAATTAATGTAGACATAAACTAGAGGAGTGAACTTTATTTTCTAGGAAGATCATCTAAGGTCAAAAGTTTCTTTGGCTCCATACAACAGATATGTATTGTAGGGAATAGGACAGCCCTGAATTCAACCCAACAACTGTCCCTACTTGGATGTTTCACCCTAAGCAGTGTCCACTACTAGGCAGCAGTTCCTACACTCATGGGGATGCTTGCGTGAGGGTCAAAACCAAGTGGTAACCCTAGTACATGCTGAAAGATAACCAGAAAATGGCCAAAGGGTCAAAACCAGAAGGACTATGCATCACAAAATCAGAATTAAAGACAAGAAGGGAAACTAGCAGGGGTCAAACCTGGAGAGACAGGGTCAGGTCCAAATCAGAAGACAGAAGTCAGGGTACTAGCAGGTAACTGGTCAGGTCCAGGCAACAGTACAATAAACAAGGACAAATGCATGTGAGGAATAGGAACTACAATGACAGGCATCTGTGGCCATCAGACACCTTTTCAAATGTCCTGCCAATCAGGAGGTGTGAAAAGCTGGAGCCGCAACTGGTTGGCCCAAATGCCTTTCCTCCTGTTGTAACAAGCAGAACTGCATTGAGCAAAGCTGGTCATTATAGTAGCATTGGGATGCACGTGGTGGCACCTCACAGGGACTGGAGATGGCATGGACGCAGGGACAGGTAACAATATAACAATATGTATTACCTGATGCCCAGGTAATACTAAAAAAAAATGGCTTATTTAACCCCTTAAGGACCGGGGGGTTTTCCATTTTTGCATTTTCGTTTTTTGCTCCTTGCCTTTAAAAAATCCTAACTCTTTCAATTTTGCACCTAAAAATCCATCTGATTGCTTATTTTTTGCGCCACCAATTCTACTTTGTAATGACATCAGTCATTTTGCCCAAAAATCTACGGTGAAACGGAAAAAAAAATCATTGTGCGACAAAATTGGAAAAAAAACGCCATTTTGTAACTTTTGGGGGCTTCCGTTTCTACGTAGTACATTTTTCGGTAAAAATTACACCTTATCTTTATTCTGTAGGTCCATACGATTAAAATAATACCCTACTTATATAGGTTTGATTTTGTCGTACTTCTGTAAAAAATCATAACTACATGCAGGAAAATGAATACGTTTAAAATTGTCATCTTCTGACCCCTATAACTTTTTTCTTTTTCCGTGTATGAGGCGGTATGAGGGCTCATTTTTTGCGCCGTGATCTGAAGTTTTTAACGGTACCATTTTTGCATTGATAGGACTTATTGATTGATTATATAAAAAGTGACCAAAAATGCACTATTTTGGACTTTGGAATTTTTTTGCGCGCACGCCATTGACCGAGCGGTTTAATTAATGATATATTTTTATAATTCGGACATTTCCGCACGCGGTGATACCATATATGTTTATTTTTATTTACACTGTGTTTTTTTTTTATGGGAAAAGGGGGGTGATACAAACTTTTAATAGGGGAGGGGTTAAATGATATTCATTCACTCTTTTTTTTCACTTTTTTTTTTTGCAGTGTTATAGCTCCCATAGGGACCTATAATACTGCACACACTGATCTTCATCATTGATCACTGGTTTCTCATAGGAAACCAGTGATCGATGATTCTGCCGCTTGACTGCTCATGCCTGGATCACAGGCACTGAGCAGTCATTCGGCGATCGGACAGCGAGGAGGCAGGTAGGGGCCCTCCCGCTGTCCTGTAAGCTGTTCAGGATGCCACGATTTCGCCGCGGCTATCCCGAACAGCCCACTGAGTTAACCGGCAGCTTTTACTTTCACTTTTAGCCGCGCGTCTCAGCTCTGAGTGAGGGTTAATAGCTATTAGCGGCGGGTCCCGGCTTCACTATGACGCCGGGCTCGCCGTGATATGATGCGGGGTTACCGTGTAACCCAGCGTTATATCACGGGAGCAGGACCAAGGACGTACCTGTACGTCCTTGGTCCTTAAGGGGTTAAGTCAAGTTTTTATGTTAAAAAATTTCCATGTTTTTTCTAATTTTCTAAATTATACAATAATCTTGAATTCTTGAAGCTTTCATTCTGGCCACTAAGCCTAAAAAGAAGGGCCCTTCTACACAGGTACTTATCAGCTAAACAGAGCGACCTTGCCCTGTGTAATAGGGCCAGGAATCAGACAACAAACCAGTAAATGCTCATTCGTTGGCTGATCAACTCATTTTGACAGGTTGAAAATATGGGTTGTCAGCCGCACATCTCCCTGTGTTATACGGATACACAACCAATAATCGTTTACAGCAGAAAATCACATGACTCAGGAATTGTTCATACAGCCCCCCTCTGAGATGTATTACCAGTTTTTTAAATAATAGACTAGTCATCTGACTGAGAATTTCAGAAAAGTAATGAAGCATCCATAGACTTTTCTCCAGTTTATACAGAGTAATATCATGGTATCATACTTAATCAGACATTGTATAAGAAAATCGTAATACAACACTATACAGCAACATACAAAATGCTCACGGCTTGGCAGAACAGTTGTCTCCATGAAGACTCCTATCCATAGCTTTACTATCTGGTTGGGGGCTGTATAGACTGAGCATACTAAATACTTTCAACAACCAGAAGCCCTTCATCTTGCTTAAGGGAGATTTACAACCTTGTATGGATCTGGATATTCAGACTTTGTCATTGAATCTGAGGATGGGAAGATGTCCCCTGAGCAGGCCAGCCTCCTTTAGATTTACAGTTACGGTAAGTTCTGAAGGGCACTTAGGTATCCCCACCATACAGTGCAGCCTGACAAATGAGCCTGTGCCATGGGGAAGACTGGCAAGGTCACAGAAGGGCAATGAATGAACCATTGGGCTGTGACAAGATATCCAAGGGCCACACTGAAATAGCTGCCAGCTGTTAAGAACTTCAGATGATTTATTTAAAACGATAAATCAGCTAAATTCAAATTAAATATAATTTATGTAATTGTCTTTATTTGCAATATGGTTGAAATTCTGTTTCTTGGTCATATCCTTTTTCATTAAAAACTGGGTACCAACCAATGTATGCAGGAATGCCATTCTCATGGGGTCCCAAATGGTAAATGTGTTGAGGTATTAAACAGTACAACGCCAATTGTTCAAGCCTCTAATGTGTCACAGAACTATGCGGCTAATGTCACAACCAATCACTTATCATTTATGGAAAAGCCTGACTGATGCAGCTCTGTTGATAAGCCCTGATGGGCAGACATCACCATACATTCCAGTTTATTTCTAATAAATCCACAGATCACCAGCCAATCCATGATTCCATTCTGACTGCTAAGAGGTGGGAACAATCTTGGATAACCTTGCACTGCGTAATAATAGGACAATTTACTTGAAAGTACCACAATCTGTTATTGTGGAACAGCATACGCTAACATCAGGCAGGCAGACCATGTCTCTGAGCTGTTCAGAATTTATAGGGTTACGGATTCTGGCTTTTTTTCTATGTGGGTTGATGTGAAATAATCTCTTACATTTATTTACTTTTTTTTTTAAAAGGTGGCAGAGACTGCAGCTATATGGTAACGCCTGTATGCACCAACTAGTGGAAGAATCCTTCGTATATATCTCTAGTATGGCATGGGGCCAAGAACGAGCACTGCAGATGTAGCCGGCACGATGCATGTTTATGTAACACACAAGTAATGCTCACTTACACTGCAGAGACACAGCAAAGGAGAGCACCAGAGAATGGGTGTTGCACTGACGGCTGTAGTTTTTCTTAACCCTTCTCAAACCACTATGCATGTTATAGGACGAATGCCTTGAGCTGATAAAAGGATAACTATATGTTTCCATACATATGCTGTTAATTCCTAAGGAACACAAGGAACCAAGCTTCTCTATCCTTCTTCTATATGCCCCTTTCTGTCACTAGTAGGAGTGGTGTAACAGTCAGGCTGATTCTCCATTCTTCGCTGATATTGCAGTGTCTTTAGAGGGCGTAGGTTCACACCGACTATGGGGAAGAGAATTTATACCTACCGGAGCTAATCTAAAACGGTCAGTATTTCCCTATCTTAGCATTAAGAGTTATTATACTATATTTTGAGATGATTAATAATTTGAGGAATTAGTATGCTAGGTTTCAATAACGTACAAAAAATAAAGGCAGAACAAGCAGTGGCTATGGGGTCCTTGGAATAAGGGCCTAACTCTTGTTGGTCCCATTTCCTTTGCTACACGGTAGCAAAATCCTGTGCAGGACCCCCCCTTTTAAATAGTTAGAAAACAATGTTTAAGTTAAGCAGACTGCTGTCTGATGCAAGTGACAATCAACTAGATTGACATTCCTTTACCAAGCCTATGACTTGGCTAGGTTATTGGGTGGGCAAGGGACACAGAAACGTTCACTGGATTGTTTTTGCAGCCCTTCACTTCTATGATTTGTAGGCTGCACATCCCGTTATACATTGCAATTTGTGGTCAATGAACGAAGGTTTTAAAACAAGTAAAAAGGACTTGATCAGCAGATGAACAAGTGTTTGCACGCTCATCGGCTGATCGCTGAGCTCGGTCGGCTAATAACTGCTCAATGTAGTAGGGCCCTTAGTCACTGGCCCAAGGGTCATAGAAGAGAAGTGGAGGGGTTACAAAAACCTTATATAGTACAATGCACTTTCCATAGTTGGATGATTTGAATAAAATAAAAAAGAGGCTATACATTTTTTTCACATATTTTTGAGTGCTGCCACTATTTTCTACTTATTGTTACATATATTGATAGATAGATAGATATAGATAGCTACCCAGGAACGCAGATCAGTCCCACCACAGTTGAAAGGAAACATTACTGTATTTATTACATTTGGATTCCTCTTTTCACAGATCTCCTTAGTACATTTTAGTGATTTTGGCAGGTGTACACCAACAAAGAACACTTTACAACGTACCATTTTAAAATGCCACTGTTGGCGGTGTTTTGATGGGCAGCCACATGGGGAACATAGTCTATTGTACTCACTACCTAAAATGAAAACCATTTAGTTCATAAGGAACACTCTCAGAAGAGGGTGGAATAGAACCCCAGCTGGCCAAAAGCCACTTACACTATTGTTGTCTGCTTTATCAAGGCCTCAGTATTATTAGAATGGTATTAAAATGTTAAATGTACTGTACAGCTATGGCTATTCAAAGAAAAGTAAAAGTACAGTGACAGTGGCTCTCCCTTCAGAAGTTCACAAGCCTCAAGGGTACAATGCTTTTAAAGGGGTTTTTCTGGTACTAAAATTTTTCATCAGCGATCCTCTCTATAAAAAATTCATACGACATAAAGAATATCCAGTTAAGGTACCCGTTGCTGTCTGCTTTAGTCCTTCTTCAATGGGTCTTAATCCTTTGTGCATTCATCTAACATAGCAGCCAGCTTCTTAGGCAAATCCTTGCACATTGTAATTTAGTAGTCTAAAACACTCCTCCTCTCCTCTTGGATGGGCCAGCATTGATAATCATCCGCTCTGCAAGAGCAGGTAGACATGTCTTTCAAGAACATCAGATTCCTCCAGAATGATGTGCATAAGTTTACTCAAGAACAATGGGGGTCATTTACTAAGATACATGTGATGTAGTTCATTTTTTAGTTTTTCTTTGCCTGTTTTTTTTTCTGCGTGACTGTGCCAAATGTATTAAATGGTTGCAGGGCATTTGAAAAATTTTGTGCAGGTCACATTTTCTGAAATTTCCCTCTTCTCATACACCAAAAAGCTAAGCTAAGTCTGGGCTGGTGTAGTTTTGCGACTTTATGGTGGTTTTTGCAACTTTAAAAAAAAAAAGTCCCAGTTGATAAACTCATTACCACTGCACAAGACTAACCTTAAGACTAGGTTCAGACTACGGAATTTCCGCCTGCAATTCCAAAGCGGAAATTCTGCTTGCTAAAATGTATAGTGTAGTGAATAGGTTTCCGTTCACAAAATCACACTTCGGAATTTGTGAAGCGGAATTTGTGAACGGAAAATCCGCTTGGAAATTTCTGCCTGAAGAATGGCGTTGCTCTTTCTTCAAGTGGAAATACTCGCGGAACACATTGCAGTCTATTGGAGACTGCAGTGTCCGCGCGGTCCTAGCGCCGACTGATTCAGTCGGCGCTGGCCGCACTCGGAATCTCCGGGTGAAAATTTTCTGCCCGGAGATTGCGAAGTCTGAACGTAGCCTAACTGAATAGGTGCAGTGCTGGGCCAAATGTGCGACAAATATACACACAAAAACAGCTCTAAAGACAATGATAAATGCCCCCAAATGTGCATAACATTACTCAAGAACAATGTGCATAAGATAATTCAAGAACAATGGGGGAGATTTATCAAAACCTGTGCAGAGTAAAAGTTGACCAGTTGCCTCTAGCAACCAATCAAATTGTGTCTTATATTTTTCAGATGCCTTTTTTTAAAATGAAAGAAGTGATCTGATTGGTTGCTATAGGCAACTGGCCAACTGTTCCTCTACACAAGTTTTAAGAAAATCTTCCTCCATTTGCATGTGGTATGGTGGGCTGTGAGGTGCAGGGCAGATGTAATTACCCTAGGGGCAGATGGCATTAACCCCTTGTGTTCGTGACACCAGGGAATGGTTTGTCCTTAACCACCCAAAGGTAATACAGCTGGATCCTGGGCTAGGCACGGGGGCAATGAAGACACTGACACTAAGTTACGGACCCTGGGCTTTAAGGACCCATGACGTATGAGTACGTCATGGTGTTTTCCGGTCTCTGCCGCTCACCAGGCGGAGATCGGAACGGCATGCCTGCTGAAATCGTTCAGCAGGCATGCCGTGCAAATGCCGAGGGGGGTCCCGGGACCGCCCCATGTCGGCGATCGCAGAAAATCGCATGTCAATTCAGACATGCGATTTTCTCCTATTCCGGGCTGATCGGGTCTCTGGTGAGCCGATCACCCGGAAAATTGTGATGATCGGAGCTGTCAGTGACAGCCCTGATCATCTTGCAGGGTAGGAGTGAAGTCGCAATGCTGCGATCTCCTCCTATCCCCTGCCATTAGTCAGAATTGATTATGACCAATCGGAGAGAACAGGACAGGGGGTTGCCATGGCAACCCCCCGTTCTGGCACCCCTGGATGTTGAGGGGATCGTGGGAAGAAGATGGAGGACGGGTACCTTACCTGAAGATGCCTGGGAACAGCTGATCATCGCTGGAGACTGCTGGATCCTTGCTCAGGTAGGGAATCAACGGTGGGGGGAATTGAAAGTGAAAGTAAATTGATCTTTACTGTGGCAACCCCTAGGAAGGCCAAACTGCAACTCCCAGCATGCCCAGACAGCCAAATGCTGTCTGCGCATGCTGGGAGTTGTAGTTTTGCAACATCTGGAGGGTCACAGTTTGGAGACCACTGTTACAGTGGTGCCCAAACGGTAGCCCTCCAGATGTTGCCAAACTACAACTCTCAGCATGCCTAGACTGCCCAGGCATGCTGGGAGTTGTAGTTCTGTAACATCTGTCCCTTCAGATTTAGCAATTTTCATGACATTTTTGAAAATTGCTGCTCTACTTTGAAGCCCTCTAATTTTTTCAATAAGTAAAAATATGTCCATTTTATGATGCCAACATAAAGTAGACATATTGTATTTGTGAATAAAAATAAAATTTATTGGGAATATCTATTTTCCTTACAAGTAAAAAGGATGCAAGTAACCCTGAAAATTTACCACCAAAATAAAGTAGAATATGTCACGAATAAACAATCTCAGAATCAGAATGATAACTAAAAGCATCCCAGAGTTATTAATGTTTAAAGTGACAGTAGTCAGATGTTCAAAAAATGGCCGGGTCCTAAGGTGTAAAATGGCTGGGTCCTTAAGGGGTTAAAGGACAACTGGAGCCATAATAACTTATCCCCTATACACAGGATAGAGGGGATAAGTGTTTGATCATGGGGGGATCCGAACACTGGGACCCCCGGGGATCTCCCAAATGGGCATCGGCATTGCCACTATGTGAGAGTGGCTAATGCGCGTAGCGTCGACCTCAGTGAGGTTGATGATACGCCCCCTCCCCATACAGCTCTATGGGAGAGGCGGGGAGGCACAAAGGCTGCCTCCCTGCCTCTCCCATAGAACTAGATGAAGGAGGCGTGACGGCCGCAGCATCATGCTGCGGCCAGCACGCCTCCTGCATGAGAGAGCTGCTGCAGAGTCGGAGCCCCATGCTGGAGATCGTGGGAGGTCCCAGCGGTTGGACCCCCCGCGATCAGACACTTATGCCCTATCCTATGGATAGGGGATAAGTGGTTATGACTGCATATTTCCTTTAAAGGGTTTTCTGGGGAGCAGTAAAGGTTCTACCTGCTCTGCTCCCTGGAGTTCCATTTAACCCCCTGGTCATTTCAGACGTAATCTGTTCCAAGATAGAAGAGGACGGGTGCTTGTCCTGATCACTGCAAGCAGGCAAAACTATGCCCACATGCAATGTCCAATAGTTGCATGATATCGCCACAGCTATTGGAAATTGTGTGTATACTTTTGAGTAGACCAGATAGAACACCTGCGCATATTAATGTTTTGCTTAGTGAAAGAAAAACTCTAGGAAACGCTAGGAAAGCCACGAAAACTAAGATTTTATCAGCTTTTATCTATGAGGATATAATTTTCTACTGGGGCCACCACTAAATTGTTATTTTCATATAGTCAGCCTGATAATATAAATTGGATTTTGTTCGCTGTTTGTGAAGAAATCTCTACTGTACTGTATATCCATAACTGTGCAGGTAATGAAGCTATACACACACCTGTGCCACGGACCCGCCGTCACCGCCACGACTTCCATGAACATATCCAAACAAAGAAAATTGCTGTCCAGCTCAAGGTGATCCGATAAAACTTGCCTTTATTGAAAATTCACATATATTCCACAAAACATAAAAACAGGAAACTTCTGACGCGTTTCACACAGTACAGCGCTTAGTCATAGAAAGATTCCAAATGCACAAACTTGTTAAAATATACACCATATTACATCACATGATTACAATAAAAGATAGCTGGAAAACATGTTCTGGATTTATACTTCAATAGACAGGGTCTGATTTTGACATAAGTTGTTAAAAACCATATTCACATCCGAAGTTGCTTGTCAGATGTGTTCGGCTCTGAATCAAAGGTTTGGAGAAACATTTAAGGCGATGTTCACACTAAGGATTTAGATTTGCTAATATACTGAAATCACATCCAACCTTTGGTTTATTCCCAAAGGATGGACTGTTTTAAGTACAAATATCCAAAATGTTTCCCTATTTAATAAAAGCCTTTTCCTATCCCCTCCTCAGGGTTTTCTATTAACCTTTTCAATGTCCCTTACTTCTAGGGAATCCATGTTACCCCCGTGTACTTCAATAAAGTGATGAGTCAGGAAGGAAACACCTACTTTTAAGCCTTTGGTGTCCGAAAGGTGCCTCCTAATTCGTACCTCCAGTTCGTTGCTAGTGGATCCCACATATTGCAAGCGACACTGTGTACAAGAGGCTAAATACACTATGTATGTAGAGCAGCAATTAATATAATTTTTAATGTAATATGTTTTATTCATAGTATATGATGTGAACTCACCTGTTTTCACCATGTACTTGCATGTTAAACATCTGGTGTGTCCACATCCTACATAACGTGTATATCTCAACCATGGTGCATTTTTACCCTCAACCTGAAAATTAGTCTTTTTGCTGCTGTACATACTAGGGGATAATATAGAACCCAATGACGGATCTTTTCTAGGAACGACATAATCACCTGATGCGGTTATTTCACTCAATGTGTTATCTACCTGTAAAATTGGTAAATATTTAAGTACAATTTATTTTATTGCTGCAAACTGTGCACTATATGCCATTACAAATGCTGGTTTTCTCCTGACATTTTCTCTAGGTGTTTTTCCACTTTTTGTACTTTTTCTATTTATATTTTTGTTGCCGTTTTTATTCCCTTCCATTACTTAGTTTCTACCTTGATTTATTAGTCTGTTCGCAGCCCTATCCAAATTCTTCTTAGTATATCCTCTTTCACTTAGCCTCTCATTTAGTTGTCTTACCTCTGTTAAAAAGGTGTCCTCCAATGTACAATTTCTCCTCAGTCTACATAATTCCCCATAGGGGATATTTTCGATAACGTGTTACGGATGGCAAGCTGTTGCCATTAAAACAGAATTGGTAGATGTCTCCTTCCTGTAAGGACTTATAATAATTCTATTACCTTGGGCAGTCAGTGTATTATATCCCAAAAATTGATGGTTTTGGGGTTAAGTTGTGACATCAATCTAAGGTTTAAGTTATTGCTATTAATATACTGTATAAATGAATCAAATTGTTGCTTTGTACCTCTCCAAATGATTAGTAGATCCTCTATGAAACGGCCTATCCATTGCATGCAGTCCAAAAAAAAATTGTCTACAGTAAAAATATATTTGATCTCCCAAAAAATCACAAAAATGTTTGCTAACAATGGGGAATATTTGGCCCCTTATGATAGCTCCCCTGGTCTGAAAAATATTCCTGATGGAACGTAAAAAAATAGAAATTCCACTGCTAACATAAGAAATTCCTTCAGACCAGGGGAGTACGTACTATAGTTTTTTAGACAAAAAAAAAATAACGCATCCAAACCAGTGGTCCTCCCATTTTTGATCTTTTAACATAGCTATAGTATGTCCTGTATCCCTGATGTACATGGGGGTAATTTTGGTTAATGGTTGAAGGTATACATCTACCCATTCTCCCAGTCTTTCCACAAGGGACCCTTTACCCACCACTATAGGTCTTAGAGGGGGCGGGAAGAGTCCATTGTGGATTTTCGGCCGTGAATGGAATATTGGTGTTACTGGATTTTCCACACATAAATATTTCTCCAATTTTTCCCTCAAGACACCCATTACTACTCCTTCTCTTAGAACTTTTTAAAGTTTAGTTCTGACCCACTCAGTCGAATTATCCAATAAGTGTTTATAAATCTGATCGTTGTTGAACATTTCCAAGTAAATTTTTTTTATAGAGGCTGGTGTCCAGAATATTTCCACCTTTATCGGCGTTCTGAATGACTATATGGGAATTTCTAGTTGTTTTAACCCATCCTTCTCTGCTTTATTCAAATTACCCGAAGTGTTGCTCTGTGCACCGGTCTCATACACTGTAAAAAGGTCTAGCTCCACCAATTCCTGGTATCTATCCAGGGTCTCCGTGCGGGAGGCCACAGGATAGAAAACAGGGTTGGTGGTGCGGAATGACGGTCCCTCCATTACATCATTCACATTTGCAGATTCTATTTCCAGGCTTTTTAACATTAGCAAGTTATTTTGAACTACAAAATTAGTACATAATACTGCATTAGTATCACTTTCTGCATTCTGTTCTACATATATATCCTCATTCTCCTTGCGTAATGTAGTATATCCATAACTACAATAAAGCCCCCCAGTTTCCTGAGCCTTATCTTTTAATTAATGTTTCAACAGCTGGACCTTTGGTGATCATATGATAATAGATGTTAATAAGGAATATTGGCAGATATTAAAGCATTGGATCCTCAATAATATATTTAAAAAAATAAAAAAAAGAAGACCAAATTAAAAGCCACATAATGAATAATAAATTTAGCCAATTACATAAATTTCTGTAATAATCTTCAGAATCCTCCAGCTGTTCAATTTGTCCCACAAAAACACCTACAGCATTAAGAACAGCAGCCAATTCACAGCGATCTTACTCTATTCTGAGCAGCAAAAAGGGGTATTCCGCATTTAAACATCTTATCCCCTATGCAAAGGATAGGGGTTAAGATGTATGATAGCAGGGGGCTGCAGAATGCCGGGGGCTGCACAGAGATCGCAGGGGTCCCCAGCAGCGGAACCCCTGCGATCATACATCTTATTCCCTATCCTTTGGATGGTGGATAAAATGTAAAAGCCCGGAACATCCCTTTAATTTTATATTTAAAGGGGTATGCCAGAAATGGTTTTATTTGGCTATGCTACAAGGGCTGTAAAGTTAGTGTAGTTCATAATATAGTGTCTGCCCTTGTTTGTGACGGTTTTCTCACAATTCTTCTGTGATTTTCACTCCAATATTTATTTTTAACCCCTTAAGGACTTAGCCCTTTTTCACCTTAAGGACTCGGAAGTTGTTTGCAATTCTGACCACTGTCACTTTAAACATTAATAATTCTGGAATGCTTTTACTTATCATTCTGATTCCAAGATTGTTTTTTTGTGACATATTCTACTTTAACATAGTGGTAAAATTTTATGGTAACTTGCATCCTTTCTTGGTGAAAAATCCCAAATTTGATGAAAAAAATTAAAATTTAGCATTTTTCTAGCTTTGAAGCTCTCTGCTTGTAAGGAAAAATGGATATTCAAAATAATTTTTTTTGGTTCACATATAAAATATGTCTACTTTATGTTTGCATCATAAAATTTATCAGTTTTTACTTTTGGAAGACACCAGAGGGCTTCAAAGTTCAGCAGCAATTTTCCAATTTTTCACAAAATTTTCAAACTCAATATTTTTCAGGGACCAGTTCAGTTTTGAAGTGGATTTGAAGGGTATTCATATTAGAAATACCCCATAAATGACCCCATTATAAAAACTACACCCCCGAAAGTATTCAAAATGACATTCAGTCAGTGTTTTAACCCTTTAGGTGTTTCACAGGAATAGCAGCAAAGTGAAGGAGAAAATTCAAAATCTTCATTTTTTACACTCGCATGTTCTTGTAGACCCAATTTTTGAATTTTTGCAAGTGGTAAATTTGTAGCCCAATTTCTCTCGAGTAAGCACATACCTCATATGTCTATGTAAAGTGTTCGGCGGGCGCAGTAGAGGGCTCAGAAGAGAAGGAGTGACAAGGGGATTTTGGAGAGAACATTCTTCTGAAATGGTTTTTGGGGGGCATGTCACCTTTAGGAAGCCCCTAGGGTGTCAAAACAGCAAAAAAAAAAACACATGGCATATCATTTTGGAAACTAGACCCCTCGGGGAATCTAACATGGGATAAAGTGAGCCTCAATACCCCATAGGTGTTTCATGACTTTTGCAAATGTAAAAAAAAAAAAAAAAATTACCTAAAATGCTTGTTTTCCCAAAAATTTTAAATTTTTTAAAAGGGTAATAGCAGAAAATACCCCACAAAATTTGAAGCCCAATTTCTCCCGATTCAGAAAACACCCCATATGGGGGTAAAAAGTGCTCTGCTGGCGCACTACAGGTCTCAGAAGAGGAGTAGTCACATTTGGCTTTTTGGAAGCAAATTTTGCTCTGGGGGCATGCCGCATTTAGGAAGCCCCTATGGTGCCAGGACAGCAAAAAAAAAAAACACATGGCATACTATTTTGGAAACTAGACCCCTCGGGGAATGTAACAAGGGGTTAAGTGAACCTTTATTCCCCACAGGTGTTTCACGACTTTTGCATATGTAAAAAAAAAATTTTTTTTTACCCAAAATGCTTGTTTTCCCAAAAATTTTACATTTAAAAAAAGGGTAAAAGCAGAAAATACCCCCAGAAATTTGTAACACAATTTCTCCCAAGTACGGCGATACCCCATATGTGACCCTAAACTGTTGCCTTGAAATACGACAGGCTCCAAAGTGAGAGCGCCATGCCCATTTGAGGCCTAAATTAGGGACTTGCATAGGGGTGGACATAGGGGTATTCTACGCTATTGATTCCCAAACAGGGTGCCTCCAGCTGTTGTAAAACTCCCAGCATGCCTGGACAGTCAGTGGCTGTCTGGTAATACTGGGAGTAGTTGTTTTGCAACAGCTGGAGGCTCCGTTTTGGAAACAGTGGCGTAATAGACGTTTTTCATTTTTAATGGGGAGGTGAGGGGGGCTGTGTAGGGGTATGTGTATATGTAGTGTTTTTTACTTTTTATTTTATTGTGTGTTAGTGTAGTGTAGTGTTTTTAGGGTACAGTCGCACGGGCGGGGGTTCACAGTAGTTTCTCGCTGGCAGTTTGAGCTACGGCAGAAAATTTGCCTCAGCTCAAACTTGCAGCCGGATACTTACTGTAAACCTCCGCCCATGTGAGTGTACCCTGTACCTTCACATTGGGGAGGGGGGAACATCCAGCTGTTGCAAAACTACAACTCCCAGCATGCGCTGACAGACTGTACATGCTGAGAGCTTTAGTTTTGCAACAGCTGTAGGCACACTAGTTATGTATCACTGAGTTTGTGACCTAACTCAGTGTTTCACAACCAGTGTGCCTTCAGCTGTTGCAAAACTACAACTCTCAGCAGTCACCGACAGCCAACGGGCATGCTGGGAGTTGTAGTTATGCAACCAGCAGATGCACCACTACAACTCCCAGCATGCACTTTAGCTGTTTGTGCAAGCTGGGAGTTGTAGTTATACGACAGCTGAAGGTACACTTTTCCATAGAAAAAATGTGCCTCCAGCTGTTGCAAAACTATAAGTCCCAGCATGCCCATAAGGGAATGCTGGGAGTTGTGGTGGTCTGCCTCCTGCTGTTGCATAACTACAGCTCCCAGCATGCCCTTTTTGCATGCTAGGAGCTGTTGCTAAGCAACAGCAGGAGGCTATCACTCAGCTCCAACTGCTGCAAGCTGCCGCTTTACGTCAGTCTCTCGCCGCCGCCGCTCCTGGGGTCCCGATCCCAACAGGGACGCCGGGGATCGGGGTCCCCAGCTGCCGGGGTCCACGTCCCGCACCCGATCACGTCCTCCGGAAGAGGAGCGGAGTGGGTTGCGGGAGTGACACCCGCAGCAGGTGCCCTGATTGGTCGGCCGGTAAACCAGACGACGAATCAGGGCGATCGTGAGGTGGCACCAGTGCCACCTCACCTTTGCTGGCTATGGCTGTTCGAGGCCGTCAGAGACGGCCCCGAACAACCTGTAATTCCGGGTCACCGGGTCACTGGAGACCCGATTGACCCGGAATCCGCCGCAGATCGCTGGGCTGAATTGTCCATTGACATGGGGGGACATAATGACCCCCCTGGGCGATATGCCGCAATGCCTGCTGAACGATTTCAGCAGGCATCCGGCTCCGGTCCCCAACCGGCTAGCGGTGGGGACCGGAATTTCCACGGGCGTATGGATACGCCCTGCATCCTTAATGACTCGGAATGCAGAGCGTATCCATACGCCCTGCGTCCTGAAGAAGTTAACAGCATACAAAATGACTGTTGTCCCAGATTTTTCCCAGGCTCCAATGTGGCCGAGACCTGACTCACTAGTGAGCTGATGACAGGGAGCCTGTCTGCTTCAATGGGTGGAGGGATCGCTTGGTGGGAGAGAGATCAATCTGCAACAAATGCAACAGCTGTAGGCACCCTGATTGAAAACCACAGGTCTTTTGAATGGATGCAGCTCATTTATGTTTCAATGGGTGGGGTGGCTGATGTGTGAGAAGGAGGAAAATGGAATTATGGAATTTGTAGTAAAAAAAAAAAAAAAAAGAAAACTGAACCAGGAAATACCAGTTCACAGAAAGCTAGCCACAGTATTATGGAAATCTCACAGCATAGCCATTTAGCCCCAAGACAAGCGCATCTCCATTACTGTCTGCCATGTTTGTACTAAAATCACCTTATGGTGGTTAACCCCTTTAAAGAACAAAACTTACAGGGGTATTCTAACTATGCACATTTACAATGTATACTTAAGATATATAGGTAAAGGTTCCCGCTCGCAGAAACACAGATATTGGGAGAACAACAAGAACCAGGAAAAAGCAGGTCAGGTATGCATGCTGCTCTTTTCATTAAAAATGATAAGTATTACAGAAACAGGCAAGTGTAATGGCTTCCCTATTGGCCCTGTTAAAAGGGGTTGTGCGCTGCCCTGAATTTCGGAGCTCTGCTCACAGCGTCCGGAAGTTCATTACTCCGAATGCTGTGATGTCACGCCCGGCCCCTCATGATGTCTCACCCGCCCCCTCGTGGTGGGCGAGACGTCACGAGGGGGCGGGCGAGACGTCGCGAGGGGCCGGGCGTGACGTCACGCCCGGAGCCCGCACACAGCGTTCGGAGTAATGAACTTCCGGACGCTGTGAGCAGAGCTCCGAAAGTCAGGGCAGCGCACAACCCCTTTAATGATCACTGTTTCAACAAACGTCACTTGTGCAGTGAATATAAGAAACTTTGCAACATATCTTATGAGGACAAATTACTATTTTCACACCTATCATGTTCTTTTCCTGCACCCCTTTCTTAAACTCATTATTCACTCTGAAAAACAGCTCAAGGCCACTGAGGAATCAGCTTACATGTTGGCCATAAAGGACTATGGAGGGGAGGGGGTAAAAAGGGAGAATAGGGGGAGTTGCTAGACAGACAGAAATATTGCTGTAAGTATTTACCCCAGTATTTAAATCACAGCTTAGGCTTTGTTCACACTGCTGGGGGCTCCATTAGATGGAGCTTCATCGGCAGTTCCATCAAGTCTAGCAGAGAAAAAAATGATGCAAGCACAATTTTTCTTCTCTGCTAACTTCCTGTCAAATTACTGGATCACCGACGGGCCCCATGCAAGTGAATAGGGACCGTCAGGACCCAGCAGTAGCCGTTTGCATCCGAGCCATTTCAGGGTCTGATCGGCTCAAGAAAAAAATTAAAAAAAGCCAATCGGACCCTTGACGGTTCGGATGCAAACGGTCTTGTAAACCTAGCCTTAGACTCTTCTGTGTTGCTCTATAATGCCCTCCATGTTGCTGCTGCTTCTGAGGGTGTACTGTACAGAAATAAGAGAGTAGGATTCCATTTTCAGTATGTGCCTTATAGAGGTTAGGCTGAGCCCACCAGCTCAGGGTCAATTGAAAATTAGAGACGCAGCCTGCAGTCCCCTGGATGATCTACAGAAGCCTCTAGTAACAGAAAGTGGACTGCGTGCAAGGCACTTGCTCAGAAGAATTTGGACAATATGTTGGCACAACCTGAAATTTTAGCAGTCCAAATTCCTCATGTGCAAGTATCCTGTATTTTAACAACACATAGGGGTCAATATACAAGACGTTATAGACACAACTATTGTTCCTAGCTTGCTGGCATATTATATAATAACCTTTGCATAGCGAAATGTGAAATCCAACATGCACTAACATTGCATTGTAATCTATTGTGGATTTTCAATGCAAATAAAATAATATATACAATAAATATACCATTGGTATGCGTTTAGAATAAAATAACCAAATATAGTGCAAAGTGAGGGTGAAAACCACCTTTCATGGATTGACTACTCTGATGATCTATGTTAAAACACTGCTGTATGCATTGCCAGCATGGGTAATTGACATACTTAAAGCTCCGTAATTGGAATCTGCAGACAGGATTCCTGCCCATTCCGCTGGTCCAATTAAAAATGAATATAGAGAAAGAAAAGTGACCTCAATAAGCAGATACTTTGGAAAGTTATCAGCTCCATCTTTTCTTCTTAGCAGTTATTTGTAGAAAACACCCACACACTATATTAGCACTCGGATGAAGTGTTTTCACACACATTACAGTCAAGCATGATATCACCAAGTATCGAGGTCCATATAGTCTGCAAAAATCTTGTCAAGCATTTTTATGATCTGTGTGATCAATATCAAAGAAGAAACACCTAGTAGAGCATTATAGCAGGGCGAACAATGACTTGAATGTCTTATAGGGATATCCAGACACGTTAAGCAAAATAAGCTGTGTATGCAACTGATGGTATTCACACGTCCATTAAAGGCAATACATGAATAACAACAATTTACAGAAGAAGTAGTGGACGGAACACTAACCATATATATTTTGCGTTAAAAAGCACTTCTTTATTGTATATTCAATGAGGCTCTAAGATGTCCTGTCGTTTCATGTATGGAGTTTTGAAGATACGATAAAGAAGTGCTTTTAACGCAACATACAATAGGGCAAATAAGTATTTAGTCAGCCACCAAATTGTGCAAGTTCTTCCAGTTAAAAAGATGAGAGAGACCTGTAATTTTCATCATAGGTATACCTCAACTATGAGAGACATAATGAGAAAAAAAATCCATAAAATCACATTGTCTGATTTTTTAAGGACTTCTTTGCAAATTATGGTGAAAAGTAAGTATTTGGTCACCTACAAACAAGCAAGATTTCTGTCTCTCACAGACTCTGACACCAGTTTGAACTCGTTATCAGTATAAAAGGCACCTGTTCAAAACCTCAAATAGTCACACTCCAAACTCCACTATGGCCAAGACCAAAGAGCTGTCAAAGGACACCAGAAACAAAACTGAAGACCTGGGAAGACTGAATCTGCAATAGGCAAGCAGCTTGGAGTGAAGAAATCATCTGTTGGAGCAATTATTAGAAAATGGAAGACATACAAGACCCCTGATAATATCCCTCGATCTGGGGCTCCACACAAGATATCACCCCGTGGTGTCAAAATGATCACAAGAACAGTGACCAAAAATCCCAGAACCACACGGGGGGACCTATTGAATGACATGCAGAGAGCTGGGACCAAAGTATCAAAGGCTACAATCAGTAACACACTACGGCGCCAGGGACTCGAATTATGCAGTGCCAGACGTGTCCTCCTGCTTAAGCCAGTACATGTCTTGGCCCATCTGAAGTTTGCTAGAGAGCATTTGCATGATCCGGAAGAGTATTGGGAGAATGTCATATGGTCATATGAAACCAAAGTAGAACTTTTTGGTAAAAACTCAACTCGTTAGGTTTGGAGGGGAAAGAATGCTGAAGCATGGGGGGGTGGAAACATCATACTTTGGGGCTGTTTTTCTGCTAATGGACCAGGACGACTGATCAGTGTAAAGGAAAGAATGAATGGGGCCATGTATCGTGAGATTTTGAGTGAAAACCTCCTTCCATCAGCAGGGGCATTGAAGATGAAACATGGCTGGGTCTTTCAGCATGACAATGATCCCAAACACACCGCCCGGGAATGAAGGAGTGGCTTCGTAAGAAGCATTTCAAGGTCCTGGAGTGGCCTAGCCAGTCTCCAGATCTCAACCCCATAGAAAACCTTTGGAAGGAGTTGAAAGTCTGTGTTGCCCAGCGACAGCCCCAAAATATCACTTCTCTTGAGAAGATCTGCATGGAGGAATGGGCCAAAATAACAGCATCAGTGTGTGAAAACCCTTGTGAAGACTTACAGAAAACAAATTCTTTAAAAATCAGACAATGTGATTTTACAGATTTTTTTTTTCTCATTATGTCTCTCATAGTTGAGGTATACCTATGATGAAAATTACAGGTCTCTCTTATCTTTTTAACTGGAAGAACTTGCACAATTGGTGGCTGACTAAATACTTATTTGCCCCACTGTATGTTGCGTTAAAAAGCACTTCTTTATTGTATCTTCAAAACTCCATACATGAAACGACAGGACATCTTAGAGCTTCATTGAAGATACAATAAAGAAGTGCTTTTTAACGCAAAATATATATGGTTAGTGTTCCGTCCACTACTTCTTCTGTAAATTGTTGTTATTCATGTATGGCCTTTAATGGACGTGTGAATACCATCAGTTGCATACACAGCTTATTTTGCTTAATGTGTCTGGATATCCCTATAAAACATTCAAGTCATTGTTTGCCCTCTCTGATCTTTTTAAGTGGGAGAACTTGCACAATTGGTGACTGACTAAATACTTTTTCCCCCCACTGTATATGGTGAGTGTTCCGTCCACTACTTCTTCTGTGAAGCGTTGTTATTTTTATAATCAAATGTGAAGAAACACATACACTCACATTTAATAATACAATTCCATAGATGAGGGATAATGTCTTCTCTGCGTGTGTATAGGTTTCTGAAAGGTTATATGGCAACTGGGACTTCCAGTGATCAGCTGTAATCTGAAGGAAAACCCAGTGTTCGATTTCTCTGCTGGACCACCATGGGAGAAATTAAGCATTACTGCCACAAACAAACCCGATAAGGAAACTGATGTGTCGATATTGGATTTCACTGTGGGCTGAACCAGTGACTGAATCTAAGGGATTTTGTAGTTTTACCTTTGCTCTGGTTAGACCCCTGGAGTAGTCTCTGTTAGAAATGGCTGATGGTGTACAGAATGAAGATGTAGAATTCAGAATGCAGATGCCTTCCTCTGGATCAACTCAACTCAATAGGGACTTATTAGGGTTATAGGTTGAACTTGATGGACTCTGGTCTTTTTTCAACCTTAAGAACTATGTTACTATGTAAGATACAGAAGTAAGAGGCATGGCTGCTCATATCCACAGTTTCCTGACTTTTTCCCAATGGATAATGTTGGGGGAAAATAAATGGTTTGGGCTGTTAATTTTTAATGTGCCGGATCCCTCTGTCCCCTAAAATAATCTGAAGACGGAGGGCTGAGCCGAGCATGCATATGTGTGTAGGGAAGTCGGGAAGAATAGCTGTTTGCTAAAGGTGAGTTCAGCTGTTATATAAATTGTATGGTCAGCTTAAACTGGAATTCCCATTTCCCAAAGTTATCCAGGGGTAACAACCTTCCCTCGTTTTAGTTACTGTATCCCGGCGGTCAGACCCCCACTGACTAACTTGTTGTTCTTTATCCTGTGTGTAAGGAATAACATTGGGAGATGAGAATATTATCGGAAGATTATTGCCCTGGTAAGGATCAGGCGATAGCGGGGCATGTTTATGTATACACTAGTACCAACCAAGAAAGCAATACATTATGGGGGTTTGGGCATTGTAGCTGTAATATGCACTGTAAAATAGGGTTGTATTGTGGCTATGTTAAACCAGCCCAATGATGATTGTAACAAAATACACTTGCAGATAAGTTGCCATCCATCTAAATCTTCAATAATAAATTGTTGATCATATATCTGCTCATTGGGAAATCTTAATATCTACACCTGCTTGAAGAGATAAGGTAAGTAGGGCTTAGCAGAGGTTGGTAAAGTAACAAAACATTACTAATAGGTAAAGCAACACATAACATTTCTATATACAATTGGCAACTTATTCTGCACTTGCTACATAAAATAAACTAACAACACATTATTTGTATTTGTAGAACATTCTGAGTTGTCCAACTGATCATTTCAAAAGAAAAACTCTAATACTCTCTGTGTCATTATATTCCCCCTCCTGATGCTCCCTGTGCCATTATACCCCTCCTTCTCTAATGACTCCTGTGTCATTATATTCCCCCCCCCTCTGATGCCCCCTCTTTCATTATATTCCCCCCATCTGATGCCCCGTGTCATTATGCCCCCCTCTGATGCCCTCTCTTTCATCATATTCCCCCCATCCCCCTCTGATGCTCCGTGTCATTATACAACTCCTGTGCGGCTCGCTATAGGCTGCAGCGCACAGCTGTAGCCTATAGGAGTTTAGTTAAAGGGCAAAACCGATTGCCCTGTTATATGTGAATTCCTCAGGCATTTGGCCCTGCTTGCCCGAAGCAGGGCTAAATGCCTGAAGAATTCACCTGCCTGGCACCCGGAACTGCATGTCCTGGGCGTCGGGCGATACATTTCCACAGTGATTCACTGTCACTGAGGCTGCTGCGGGATTTTCGGGACTTGCGCCTGACTGCAGCAGCCTCCTGGCTGCGGACAACGAATCGGGCGATTATTCGATAACGGGATTCGTCGACAACGAATCCCGTTATCAAATTTATCCGATTTTATCGATTAATCGCTGCAGCTCTAGTGTGTATGTCTTTTAATGTGTCCCCCTATCAAAATACAGGGAATACAGCAGGGCTCAAGTCCTGCAGGAACGCGAGGGAACTGAGTTCCTGCACTTTTTCCAGAGCAGGAACACCATTCCTATTAGGAGTTCTGCAAGGCCAGCCCTTGGGTGGAAATCTTGGGTTAGTTCCTGCACTTTTTTTTCCCAGGACTTGACCCCTGGAATAGAGGATAAGTGTCTGATTTTCTGATTTGCGGGGGATTTTCTGAATGTGCCCCGGCTCTCTAAGAGATGCATGTGCAGACAGACGGCACGCTCTCCATTCATTCTATATAGGAGCGCCAAAGACACCCCAGTGCTGTATTGCTTTTCTCTGGACCACCCCTTTAAGTTCACGTCCATCTGACTGATTTCCTGAGTGGTCTGTCAAACTTTAAACCCAAATAGCTTGGGCATAAAAGGGCATATCAAGAACTGCAACAAAATGTATTTGATCAGTGCACTCTATTTAACAATAGTAACATCTTTTTTTTTTTTTTTGAAACAGGTCACCTTTAAAAAGTTTGTTCAGGGTTGCAAAAAATGTATTTATTTATTTAGATTGGCTTAAAAAAAAAAAAAGTAATAATCATGTGCCTAACTACCCCCACCCCCCTCAACCCATCCCCCCCTCCTGCTGCTGCTCCAATGGTGCCATGCTCTGCTGATCAGTGCAAGAAATGTCTACTCAGCCAATTGCTGGCTGTAAATGTGACCTGCCCCCACTGGCTGACTAGTGAGCATTTCCTGTGTCTCAAAATATCACACGGAAGCACTCTGATCAGCACGAATTGGGGGCCATGGCAGCGTCAGGGCATTGGTTAGGTGTGTATCATTTTTTTAGCCCAATCTGAGCCCCTAACATTTTTTCCAGTGCTGGACAACCTATTTAAATATTAAAAACAATTTCCAGCCTATTTTTCCTACATCAAATATGCACAATATGTAAAACAAGAGCATGTTTGTTATATGCATGATACTTTGCCTCATTTCTATTCTAAGCGTTAACCACCTCCAGCAAAATGCTTGGGGAGCTATTTTTATATATTTTTCATGGGCTACTAAGTTCATTATGGCTTAAGGAGGTGATGATATACTGAACTATCAACTGGCCCTATATACATCCATAAACTAAGTATGGTACCACAATAATTATGGGGCTTGCTGAAGGGAACAAAAGCCTTTGCTGGTAGCATCTGGCCCTCTTGTCTAAATCCACATTGTAAAAATCACTTTGGAGCATTTTATCTGTCACACATAAATATTCCTTCCACTAGATTTTCAGTTAGGGGTTAATGTTATTTGACCCAAGATTTCTGTGCAGTATAGGGGAAGGCATCAGTTGAGTCGTGTGTACAATGGCATGGTCCCTAGACCTTTTATCTATCCTACAGGCCTAATGTATATTAAGTAGCCTCACAGTACGAGCTTATTTGGAAATATAACAGTGTTATAATTAAATAGAAATCAATGGTATATAAAATAAACAGTCTGTAGGACCATATGGGATTATTGTGAACTCATACTATTCGCATTGCCATATCTCTTTATTGGCAAGTCCAGATGTTCACTATTGTTTTCATGCATTGCAAAATCTATGGTTGTTCCTGGGATCAATGATACTGCAGAAAAGTCTTGATTCTTACAACCTAGCTACATTTTGCAACATTAGTTATATTGATGACTGTTCAAGATCACTTTACTGTATAGAATGCCAATAATCCTTCATTACTATCTAATAGCGTGCATATTTTCTATAAGAGCATATGCATGAAATAACTGTATTGAATAAATGGCTGTGCAGACTCTGCTCCAATGATGAAAGCCTCCTATGCTGCATTATGGATAATTCCCCACGGAAACCGATCGTATTTTTCGCCGTATCAGACGCACTTTTTCTTTGGTGCGTCTTATTAGGCGAATACACACCTATCGCGGCGGTCCCTGTGGCCATCAACGGCCGGGACCTGCGGCTAATACAGGACATAACCGATCGCGGTGATACCATGTATTAACCCTTCAGATGTGGCGTTCAAAGCTGACCGCCGCGTCTGAAGCGAAAATAACACTAACCTGGATGTTCAGTTGGGCTGTTCGGGACCACCGCGGTGAAATCGCGGCGTCCCGAACAGCTTACAGGACACCGGGAGGGACCTGCCTCCTCGATGTCCGCTCCGTGCTAGGATTCCCTGCATGGCCGGCGCTCTCCTTCATCATCATCACATCATTGCGCATGCCGTCCCGTCATCCAATAGGAGTGGCGTGCGTAGCGACGTCATGGCGGCGACGGAGAGCGAGGATACTGGGCAGCAGAGACGTTCCGGAGCGACGGGGACACCCCGGGAATGCGGCAACAGCGATGGAGGGCAACATCCAGGGCAGCGGTGATGGGTCCGGAGCAGCGGGGAAACGTGAGAACTACCTCCTATACCAGTGGTCTTCAACCTGCAGACCTCCAGATGTTGCAAAACTACAACTCCCAGCATGCTGGGAGTTGTAGTTTTGCAACATCTGAAGGTCTGCAGGTTGAAGATGACTGTCCTATACTTTACATTGTATTTGGTTCAGAATCTTTATTTTCTAGATTTTTATCCTATAAAATGAGGTGCGTTTTATATGCTGGAGCGTCTTATATGACGAAAAATACGGTACTTAGAGGTCATTCCAAGTGCCATATATTCCACAAGCTATGTAAATATTATGTTCACCTAATTAGTCACCTATATACTGTATGCTGCCACATCTTAACCTTTACATGGTCATTATAGTCTTATAGTCATTTCTGGGACATTCCTTGGTTTTATCTATTCTATAGGGTGAAGGTGCCAATTCTAACAGATTTGTATTCCAGAGGTCAATCATTTAGATAGAAGGAGCAAAAAATAAAATAAATTACAGCATATACACCTGAGAATGTAGACAATGCCACAGCAACAAGACAGATCCAGGGCCGAAGCTGTCCCCGAGCAGATAAGATGACATTTACACACGATCTCATCAGTGACTAATCCCATGAGCACATCTGAATGATCTGACATGTGGCTGGTGTTTCCCTTGTCCTTAAGAATGGGCTGACTGAAATCTACATAACCTATTCCATGTACAGTTTACTTTATTGTATTATTATATTGTTTCTGAATTGTATTCACCTGCAACCAGTGTTCTGTAGAGAAATCATGTAGACTATGCTAGACTATGACTACTATGACTACGCTATGCTAGTGAAGTTCACATTTCTAAATCTAAAATCGTGTATAACAAATAAATAAATATATATATATATATATATATATATATCATATTAGGCTCAGTTAGAAGAAGTTTTCTCATTTCAGAATGTTATTCCCATTAGTAACGGATCAGAGGGTCCAAACGATGGTATCCCCTCCTATCCAGAGAATGCAGGAAAATTGTAACCCCAAATGAATGGAGACCACTGTGCTTACACGGCCAGTGCTTTATTCATTCTTTAAAGGACTTGGGAACATAACTAAATGCAACACGTGGTGTGCCGAATTTATGGATGTGTTTGGTGTATTTCCTGGAATATTCCTATACGATGAATGCAAAGTAAAGGGCATGTAAATGAAGCCTAAGTTTTATCATGTTGCACATTCATCTTTGAATTCACAAGCATACAGTATACTGTTAAAGGGCTTCTCCAGGGGAAATCTTATTTAAAGTAAAAAACCTTACACAGCCAAAACTATAAGAAAAATAGCCGGCACAACGGACACGGGTGCACGTTGCTGTGGCAAATACAAAGTATACAAAGAAGAAGGTTGCAGCAGCACTCTTGGTCAAAACATGGAGGCTCTTAGCACACTTTTTGATCAAAATGTGCCCCCCCCCTCCACCCATATATTGCTTTATATTAATTATTACTCACTTGATTGATCCTCTTCCACTGCCATTCCAATGTCCACTGTGGCCTTGCAGATCTTAACTTCCTGGTTCCATTTCAACACACAGGAAATCAATTCACTGACCACTAGTGACCCTTTCCAGCCATTTCTTGTATGTCGCGATGGGACCAGGAGATCATTGGGAATCCAGTATGAGAAGGGGGAGATCAGTGAGGTAGTACCCTAGTCCCTATCATTCCGGACAACCCAGTAATCACTTACAGAAACATGTATTGCTATTAGTGATCGACCGATATAGTTTTTTTTTAGGGCCGATACCGATAATCGGTGGAGGTTAGGGCCGATAGCCGATAACTTATACCAATATTCCGGTATAATTTATCGGCTATTTATCCCCCCGCGACACCACTGCAGATCATTGATTTAAAGCGGGCGCTTTAAATCAACGCACTGCAGTGGCTTTTTGCGGTGCCATAGGCCGCCGCCACCCGCTTCTCTCCCCCTGCCTGTCCGGGGGTCCTGAGACCTATCACCGCCACCGTTCCCCCTGCTGTGCCGCACCGCGACCGCCGCCGCACCGCACCCACCCCGCCGCACCGCGACCGACCCCCCGCACCACACCGGCCCCACTGCCTCCCCCATCCCCGGTTTTATAATTACCTGTTCCCGGGGTCCACTCCACATCTGGCTCCGGTGGCGTCCTCCTGAACTGTCACTGTGCGCAATGACGGTGACGTCACGTCGCGCACGTCATGTCACTCGTCATTGCACACAGCGTAACGCAGGACGCAGCAGGAGCAAGAAGTAGCATGGGCTCCGGGAACAGGTAATTATAAAACCGGGGATGGGGGAGGCAATGGGGCCGGGGCGGTGGGGGGTGCGACGCGGTGCGGCGGGTCGGGGGGGCGGTCGCGGTGGGTCTGGGTGGGGGGTTTGTTAGGCGGTCGCAGTGCGGTGGGGGTGGTGTGGGGGGCGGGGCATTATCGGCTTATCGGCAAGGTAATTGCCGATACCGATAATGCCCAAAATCGTGATTATCTGCCGATAATATGGGCCATACCAATAATCGGTCGATCCCTAATTGCTATAGACTTCTGTGACTGTCCATAGGCTTCTCTTATCAACGCTCACTCACCTCCTTGGATTATGCTATATTTACCAAAAAAAAAACCCTATGTGTTCTGGTAGTATGTAAACATCGTAAATGTAGATTACACTACCCACACACCATGACATAGAGAGTTGCGGTGTCCCTGAAGGACAGTAACAAGCATAGGCAGACTACACTTCTTTGGGTTGAATTGACTTACTGCAGGAAACAGAACGGCTGACTTGTCCATTACGGCAAACCACACCCTTTGCTTTACACAAACATAAATGTCCTTGTAATGGACTTAAACTTTCCACTTTATACATTTGAAACATTAGATTGATTGCATTCCATTAGTATGACCATGAGTCTGTCTTCATTGACTCCAAAAGTCTTCAGAGAGATAAATACAGCACTGCATCATAAGATAATGTTATACATGCACTATACAGGATATCAATATAAGCCCTAAAGATTATACTGGAGGATTTAATGCACCCAAAGTCCTTTTTTCTCTTTTTTCTTTTAAAATATGCTATACCATGTTTGCATAACTTACAATTTAATGACATATATGGCTTTCTAGATTTTAACCATAACATCACTGACAAATACAATGCAAGCACCATATTGTGAAGTGACAACATTAAGAAAATGTAGATTATTGAGCATGCTAATGGGCCTCTATGACTTCGAGTAGGATGAAGTTTTATTGTGCATTGTCTGTAGGCCTCACATACAATCATTCAAGCCAGGCACATGATCAAAGCTCTGCTGGAAAGACAAAGGCAATACACAGTACAATGTATACCCTTTCAGTCCTCACTCCCCCTCTATACTGAGGAGGTGGTCTTATGGTAATAGACAGAAGCCTGAAGAATGGATGAAGACTCTTTAAATCTTAGCTGTGACCCCAACGTATGTTACTGCTATTGTCATTCGGCTTCCAAGTTTACTAATTGATAATAATGACTCAAAAGACTGACATTAGGGGGGCACAGTGTGAGCAGACCATTTACTGCAGAAGGAGGTGGCAGAAGTGCAATGAGGGTACTTTTCACTACTGCGTAGCTGAGCAATGGGAACTTTAGAATGATCAGAATGTAATAAGATACAGTACTTTTACCTGAAAGCCCAAACAGTGTCCTATATGCCAAGGTATTTGGCCAGGAGTCAGTTTCATCCCTTGGAGGTGCCCAGACAATTGCTGAAGCTTATAGTTACTCTCTGGCATATTTTTGTACTACATCCCTGTATACATCCCAAGGTATATATGATATCACATCAACAGAAACCAATATCGATCATAGTCTCCGATATTGATACGTAAAAACAGTGGTCGTCCCTGAATTTCTATTTAGTCTAGCATTTCCTTGACATCCTGATGCTATGCCAATTGTCTCTTCAATGCTATTTTCTGCCTGGTCAATAAACATCCGGATCATACACAGAAATGCTAAGGGCACTGAGAACACAATGGCCGGTCCACCACAATGATCAGCCAAGGTTGACAAGTAATGTCACATATACCCATTACTGTGATCAATGCAGTTATGTAGAATAGAGGTTATGAGGAAACCTGGGAGCATCCTCAGCAGTGACAGCACCTTGAGCCTCTCTGTTATGTCACCTACAACAATAGGCAATGGTTTCCTATGAGGGATTTGTTGATGTAATAGTGTGTAAAGACGGTAGCCAAGTGGTGTGATGCCTTATGTGCTACAACAGGGGGGATGCACACTTACTGCAGCAAATCTACATGTCATTGAAGCAGCTCATGCATCAATGCTCTGAGTAAATTAGAATTATCTGTCCTTCAGGGAATACCACAAAGGATCATAAAAAAGAAAGAAAGGAAAAACCTATAGCAGCAAAGCGGCTGGGCTTCATCTCGGGCCTCCTGGTCAATATATATTAATTACATGTGATGAGAGTGAAAACGCTGCTGGGCCTCATCTACCGAATTGGAGGACGGAGTCTCCCCTCTGCCTACACAATCCTCTATAGGAACATGCATTTTAATAGCCCTTTGTCCCAGGCAGGGATCCTGACATCAAGAGAAATGCAGAAGAAAATGCTTTATCTTATAGGAGCTGTGTGCAATTATTAATTTAGCAATAGTGTCAAACATTTTACGTCACCATATACAAGTGCGATCATATTGTCATAATGAACGATTCACAATGAGGTCCCAACAGTGGTAGAATAGCGCAGTGTTTAAGTTATGAAACCTGATCACTGATTGTATATATATATATAAATATATATATATATATATATATATATAGACAGTCATACATATATTTTGTTTTCGGAACAGAAGAGAGCGACTAATTTCATTATATCAGCCAATGCATAACATATTATAGAAAGATGTTTAAAGGCAAACAACAAGCTATAGGAGTGGGATTCAGATTCTTTCTAACCCTACGAGGAAGGCTGACATGTGTGTACAGCACACACCTCCTGCATCATCTCTGCAGTAGTCCATAACAGTGTGAAATGTGCTTTTCTCTCCATGCCATGCTAAGACTGGTTCTACACATGTGAAATCAACATACAGCCATCCATCTGTCATATACAGAAATAATACCTTTTTCTTCCGATCCCTGGAGCGTTTCCTGTGCCTCCTTTTCTCCTTAGCATCTTCCTCTGCATTGATTTCAAGATCCCTGTTTTTCTTTAACTGGGATGCTGCATGAGCCATTATGAGAGAGAATATCCCATGTAACAACGGTCCCTTGAAAAAGGTGGTATACCCTTATGCACCTTCTATCCAGCTTGACAGGGAAGACTCCAACAAATGGAGAGACAGAGCTGAAAGCCCAGTACGCAGGCTCAGGATGAGGAACCGTGCATATATCCAGTGCTCACATCCCTTCCTCTACCTGGAGCGTTCCCAGTCATTGTTATGCATAAGTACAATGAGAAAGACAGCTGAATCAGAGTGTGCTGGTTGACTGCTGTATTCCCCTGCTACCAGCTGGAAGTGTCTAAGTGATCCCAGTAAAGGGGGATTGCTCCTAATGATGCTCTATGCAGAGGAACAGTCATGTGGAGCTGCACATGCATAGACCCAGCATCACAATCTGCTTCCCAATCCAGGAGCTGGAAGCTAAAGACAGGCACTTTTGTCATCAGTTTAGGACCAAAATGTGTCCTTGTATAGGTCTCAGAACCCAAGATACAAACCAGCCCCCACTGCTATATAGCTGATGATGATACAGGCAAAATATAGGGCAAATAAAAAGAAAACAGAGTCACATATTCCCTGAGCTGCATTATGCAGAACACAATGTGACGGGAGGGTTTTATTAACACTGTGTGTATTGGATGCAGCCCCCCTCCTCCAGAATGACAAGAAATTCATAAAGGGGGGTGGAATGAAGCTGTTTTTTGTCTCGGAAGAACGTACACATAAACACCCATTGTAACTCAGTCCTGCAGAGAGAAAAAAAATATTCCGGATATGAAAGCGAGAATAGAAATCTGCAAAATTCTATAAATAATTGGGATGATCTATCCACTGATGCCTATGGATTAATGAGGTGTATTGAGGCCTCCTTTGATCACCTTAACATCTATTACCACCTGAGTCCATAGCATCTGCAGCTTCTCAATATTCATTGCGTGCACATAAATAGCAGTACGTTGGCCCCGAAGCAGGAGCTATTAATGGAATGTACACAGAAGAAAATTAAAAATCATTATAGCAAGCGCTAATACAAGAACGACATGCAAAGAATAACCTGTATCGCAATACAAGAAGCAGGGAAGGGAAAATATTTTATGGCGGTTTTGTTATTCTCCGAATAGGAATTTGTTTACAAAATCTGGAAACGTGACCTAAAAAAACATTTCATCCAACCATCACATGATATGCGGGGCTTAGACTATTCCAGTTTTCATCAAGGATGGGTATACTGTCACGATGCTGAGCCTGGTTAATCTCTGCATGGTTTATCCAGATGCCAGCATATACGTAACGCTAGACCAATAAACCCTTCTAATATGCATGGAGAGGTAACTGGTTTATCCAAAGGCTGTTAATCCAGATGAAAATTTCATTTTACCAACTGCTGTCCATCAACTAGGTCATGTTATATGGAAAAAAGAAAAAGACTACAAAAACAGTAAAAAAAAAAATGATGTACTGAAGATGTACATGTAAAGAGCTCCTCCAGCTCATTATTTTCTGATACATAAATACAACACGTCAGACATTTAGTTTGGTGGAGTTCCAAGAACTGGGATCTCCCAAACTGATGTCCTATACAAATGCATGAGCTAACATGGATTCATTTGAGATTTCCTAATGCTTATACACTTCATTCATGCCTCTTCTTTAATTCTCCCCCAAATAGGCATTCACCTGAGCAGGTTCAGGAGACCCCTATTCTTTTTTGCAGGTGTGGATCCCAGAGGTGGAACTTGCATCTATAAGACATACAGTATATGCCATACATATTGATTATCATGGTACAATGGGACCTGTCTAAGAGAAGGATATATCAGGAAGCAAGTGAATAACCAATTGATGTGTTGGAAGCAGGAAGCATAAAAATCTGAGCAACCTTGACAGGGTCCATATTGTGATGTAAGACAAATGAGATGCAGCTCTTAAATTGTAGATCTTGTGGAGTGTGGCTTATACGTAGTGGTTAGCATCAAAGTGGTCCAAGAAAGGGCAATTGGTGAATCAGTATCGGGGTCCTGAGCAGCCAAGGCTCACTGATGCGCATGGAGAGAGTAGATTAGTCTGTCTGGTCCTATCCCACCGAAGGGCTCCATTCACTTCTATGGAACGGAGCTGTTATACTATACATAACCTGGGGACAGACGTGGCACTGTTTTGGAAGAAATCAGCTCTGTTTTTACTAATACTGATAACCCCTTTAAAAGATCTGATGCTACTGTATTGTCTTAGTGCCAGATATGACTGGACACATTCAGTGGTATTGTGCAGTGTATGCCTTGAGTTGTTTTGGAAGTAGGAGAAGGGCATACACAATATTTTAATGTTATGACTGGTCTCTAAACAGAACATATAATCAGAACAATAAGTTATTATTAGGGTGAACTCCCGTTTGTTACAGAAAGTTTTGCGACTGCTCTATTTTTCTGAATAGGGCCTAAAGAAATCCATATACAATACATACTGCATAAACAACCTCATTCAAATTAATAGAAATGATTTTCAGTTGCAGAACTTTCTGCAACAAATCTGTTTCTAGTGAAGTTGTTTCTTGTGAAGTTATACTCAGAACTCACTGGTTGCAGTTGGTTTGTTTTATAGCCATTAGCCTTTATGGTGTGTCTATTTAACCCCTTAACGACGAAGGACGTAAATGTACATCCTGGTGACGTGGTACTTAACGCACCAGTACGTACATTTACGTCCTAAGCATAACTGCGGGCATCGGAGCGATGCCCGGATCATGCGCGGCAGGTCCCGGCTGTTGATCGCAGCCAGGGACCCGCCGGTAATGGCGGACACCCACGATCCCGCGGATGTCAGCCATTAACCCCTCAGATGCCGTGATCAATTCAGATCACGCCATCTGCAGCATCGCGGTCACTTAAATGGATGATCGCATTGCCCGCAGCGCTGCCGCGGTGATCCGATCATCCAGCACGACAGACGGAGGTCCCCTCACCTGCCTCCGCTGCCTTCCGGGAGTCTTCTGCTCTGATCTGCCTTCCCGCAGACCAGAGCAGAAGATGACCGATAGCACTGAACAGGATTAGCAATCGAATGATTGCTATAAATAGTCCCCTATGGGGACTATTAAAGTTTAAAAATAAAAGTAAAAAAAAGTAAAAAAATAAAGTAAAAAAAATGTGAAAAACCCCCTCCCCCAATAAAAACGTAAATTGTCCCATTTTCCATATTTCACCCCCAAAAAGTGTTAAAAAAATATTTCATATACATATTTGGTATCGCCGCGTGCGTAAATATCTGAACTATTAAAATATAATGTTAATGAGACCATACGGTGAACGGAAAAAAAAGTCCAAAATAGCTGCTTTTTTTATAACATTTTATTCCCAAAAAAATTATAAAAAATGTATTAAAAGTTTATGTAAGCAAATATGGTATCAATAAAAAAGTACAGATCACGGCGCAAAAAATGAGCCCTCATACCGCCGCTTATACGGAAAAATGAAAAATTTATGGGTCTTCAAAATAAGGGGATTTTAAACGTACTAATTTGGTTAAAAAGTTGGTGATTTTTTTTAAGCACAACAGTAATAGAAAAGTAGGTTATCATGGGTATCATTTTAATCGTATTTACCCAAAGAATAAATAACACATGTAATTTTTACCATAAATTGTACGTCGTGAAAACGAAACCTTCCAAAATTAGCAAAATTGCGGTTTTCTTTTTAATTTCCCCACACAAATACTATTTTTTTGATTGCGCCATACATTTTATGGTAAAGTGAGTGATGATTTTTTGAAGGCGAGGAGGAAAAATCAAAAACGTAAAAATGTAATTGTCTGCGTCCTTAAGGGGTTAAAGTCAGCCCACATTTACTGATGGACTTTCTGATGTCTAGCTGCTAACATATTGGCTATGCTGCTAATGGAGGCTTTGGGTGAAATACTTCTTATGTGAGCTTTTAATCTACTATCTCTCTTTTAGCATGCACTTTGTATTTTCTGGTTTTAGCCATGTTAGGTGGCATGCTCTTAGTGGATTTTAAGTTGTGATTGTTTAGTCGGTTTTACGATTTGTATATCCTTTCTGCTATGTGTCTTTTCATACTGTTTTCTCTTGTATCCGTTTATATGAAGTACTGTGTTTTATATTTCTGTTTTCCTACTGGGCCAGCATCCTGACCACACAGTGGAGTGTGCCGCTGGCCAGTAGTCTATTTGGATTTATTATTAATGGCTACTCCTATAGTGGAGTGTCCAGTTTGTGTGTCCAGTGTGAACAGTGTCCTATGCTTGCATCCCTGTTACCGTTTCATGGGGACTCCTTGTCTACTGGAGGTGTTCTAGGGATTGCTTTTCCTGTCTTGTGCTCAGTGTGAACAGTGTTCTATAAATATATCCTGTTACCGGAACAAGCAGGATGGGATGGTTTGGAAGTATTCCCGCGCTGCCAATTCTCTCACGAACCAAGTAGGAGCCACAATATTAACTTATAACAATTTATTAAGTGCATACAACGTGTTTCAGGGCCGGGTTGGCCCTTTCATCAGGCAATAAATATATCCTGTGTATCTAGGCATTCCTGTTACCGCTCCATGGGACTCCTTGTCTACTGGAGGTGTTCTGAAGGGATTGTGATTATTCCTGTCTTGTGTTCAGTGTGAACAGTGTTCTATAAATATATTCTGTGTATCTAGGCATCCCTATTACCTGTCCAAGGGAACTTTGTGTCTACTGGAGGTTTGCATAGGGAATGTGAATATTCCTGATTGGCGATAGATCCCTGTTTCTGGTCCATGGGGACTTTGTGTCCACTGGATGTTCTGGGGTATTATGCTATATTCCTGTCTGTTCCTAAAGTCTGTTGATTTATCCGTTTTCCTGTCTGGTGTTCTGAACTCTATGTTTATTAGTTCTTGATTTCAGATCTTTGGAGTTTTGTACATGACTACTGATCTATAGTGTCCTCTGTTCACGACCACGGATCTATAGTGTCCTCTGTTCATGACCACTGAGTCCTCTGTTCATGTCCGCTGATCCATAGTGTCTCCTGTGCTGCTCACTGATCTGTGTCCTCTGAGCTTCATCTGTTACAGAGTTCTATTTTCCTATTATGTTTCTGGTTTGTGACCAACTTTTTATTAGTATGTGTTTTTATTAGGCCCCTGCACTTTAGATCAGAGAGGGACCGGTGCCCAGTTGCCCATCTACTGGTTATGGTGGATGGGCAAGTAGGCAGGGAGAGTGGTTTTAGGGTCAGTTTTGGGCTCACTCTCCCTGTCCCCCGGTCGGTCCCAGACATCAATGTTTACAAATAACTCATGAATCCCATTCACAGCCTATGAAAGAACCAATAGAAATTTTACATTTTGGGTGTGTATGGTGAAGTAAATTACTAGGCAGTGTGACATACTGGGATGGGAAAGGAGGGTAGTGGTGGGATAGGGGTTTAACCCTAAATTTCCATTATTTTCAATTTCTATAACATGAAAAATTTCCTATAATTTGACCTCTGACCAGCTGCAAATTTTAAATGAACATATACAGTAACACACTATAAATGGCATCACTGTATGTGTCATGTTTGTTTCACTTAGCCCAGGCTACATTCTATTACAATGAACAGCACAAAGGGAGCTCCCCAGAACAGCTGAAAAGTGTTAGTCACCAAAAATAAATCACTACAACTGTAGCATGGCACATCTCCACCATTGGAAAAGTAACATAATTCTGATGATACACAGACCACATGGTATAATTTATGCCAAGTGATGCCCCCTGCAACAAGCATACTATGACTACCCAAAGCATGTCAGTGGCCTAAGGTGCAGTTCACCCTCAGTGTAAGGCTATGTTTACACAGTGTTTTTTGGCTGTTTTTGTAGCTGTAAAAAGAAAAACACTCATTTTAGAAAAAAATAAGCTATTTTATAGAAACTGGTAAAAAAAAAAAAATTCCAATAGTTTTACTTTTTTCAGCCAATTTTTAGTTTCATGGCCATTTTTTTTTTTGCCCTTGTTTTTAGCCAGAATCAGACTAAAATGACAGAGAAAATGCCAGTTAAAGAGTTTATCCGATGGGAACAATACCCATTCTACAGTATATACAAAAATTAAACCTCTACTTACCCCTTGCGGTGCCGCGGTGCCTCTGGTGTCCTGCTCTGGTCTGACCCTCGGATGTTATCCTCTTCCTGAGCTGCAGCGTGATGCTTGGGCCTGGAGTGATGTCGGGGCCCACTTTGTTATACTGCCACTTAGCCAATCACTGCCTATTATACACTCATGTGAAACTGACCTAAAGCAGACTATTTAGGTTTATCCAGGGCAGCCATTTTACAGCTTAGATATGATTTAGGAAACAGCTAGTTGAGAATACAATAGCACTGATATATATTAAAAAATAAATAAACAGGATAAGAGTTGGAAGCAATAATGAATTTGGAGAAGTAATGCCCTGTGTAAACCACAAAATATCGACCTGGAGAAATTCTAGGTGTATATTCCGCGTGCAGCGGCCTCCACCAGAATGAATAGCCCTATGACCGCTTGGACATGCATTATCCCCATTGACAGCATTGCCTTTCTGAGCAGATTCTGACTAAAGAACGAACATTAACATACATTTTTTAAGCGGAGTTCAGAATTTGAATTTCTGCAGTTGAATTTTTTATGTGTAAATTTAGCAGTATGCGCAGTGCAGCAGATTCTTATTTAAGACAACGAGAGGTTGCTGCATTGGAAGCTCTGATTGGAATTTCTGCAGGCAGATATTCCGTAGTGTGCAAGGGGCCTAAGTATTTACAGGAGGAAGACATTTGGAGGTGGATTTCAGAGGGAAATGCAGAAGCAAATTGATATTGGAGAAAGAAGAACGAGAAGGAAGTGGAGAAGCTGGAGAAACAATCTATAACATAAAAAAGTTATTTAAAGCATTAATATCAATAACTATTTACTAGAAATGTTTTTAGAACACACAATACATAGTTGATCATTATTACGGAAAACTTATTCTGTCTTAATGCACTATTATTCAAAAAAAGAGAGTGTATAGTATGCCTTTATAAAATCTATATTTTATATGATCTGAGGAAGGGAGGGTTCTGCCTGAAATGCGTCATCACCTGTTTTTTTTATTTTGTTTCAATAAACGGTTCTGCTGAGAACCTTTATACCATTACTTTGGTCTACTCTGATCCTTACTTTGGGAGTGTGCAGCACCATTCCACAGGTGTCTTGTTTCCAGTTTCTTCATAATTTGTAAGGAGGGTTACTTAGGGTGCAAAAAATGTATAATATGTCTTTATAAAATCTACTCCCTTATAAATCCAAGGGGCTAAAAATACAGGGACCATAATAATCTTTTCTGATATGATGCATATAAATTAGGGATGCACCGAAAGGGAAATTTTGGGTCGAAAATTTAGGCTGTGCTTGTCCGAAAACCGAAACCAAAAATGCATTGTCCGCCCCCTTTTTTAAAATCTTCGATGTCCATCATTACAGGCAGATGTCAGCTGCTGATAGCAGCAGGCATCTCCCGTTTATGACACGGACCCGACCCGCAGGCCTGCGTCATGTTCGCTCACCCGACCCATGATATACCGTTATGGCCGTAAATGTTTGCACCCCTGAAATTTTTCAAGAAAATTAAGTATTTCTCACAGAAAAGGATTGCAGTAACACGTTTTGCTATACACATGTTTATTCTCTTTGTGTGTATTGGAACTAAACCAAAAAAGGGAGGAAAAAAGCTAATTGGACATAATGTCACACCAAATTGTTTCAAGCATGTGATGCTCCTTTAAACTCACCTGTGGCAAGTAACAGGTGTGGGCAATAAAAAAAAAATCACACCTGAAAGCTGATAAAAAGGAGAGAAGTTCACTTAGTCTTAACATTGTGCGTTTGTGTGTGCCACACTAAGCATCGACAACAGAAAGAGGAAAAGAAAACTGTCTGAGCACTTGAGAACCAAAATTGTGGAAAAATATCAGCAATCTCAAGGTTACAAGTCCATCTCCAGAGATCTAGATTTGCCTTTGTCCACAGTGCGCAACATTATCAAGAAGTTTGCAACCCATGGCACTGTAGCTAATCTCTCTGGGCATGGACAGGAGAGAAAAATTGAGGGAGCATCAGTGTCAGCGCAAACTATCCGTCGACATTTAAATGAAATAAAACGCTACGGCAGGAGACCCAGGAGGACCCCACTGCTGACAGAGAGACATTAAAAAGCAAGACTACATTTTGCCAAAATGAACTTAAATAAGCCAAAATCCTTCTGGGAAAACATCTTGTGGACAGATGAGACCAAGAGAAAGCTTTTTGGTACAGCACATCATTCTACTGTTTACCGAAAACAGAATGAGGCCTACAAAGAAAAGAGCAGAGTACCTACAGTGAAGTATGGTGGAGGTTCAATGATGTTTTGGGGTTGTTTTGCTGCCTCTGGCACTGGGTGCCTTGAATGTGTGCAAGGCATCATGAAATCTGAGGATTACCAACGAATTTTGGGTCGCACTGTACAGCCCAGTGTCAGAAAACCCAGCAGGAAAATGACCCCAAACATACGTCAAGAAGCACCCAGAAATGGATGACAACAAACCGCTGGGAAGCTCTGAAGTGGCCAGCAAAGAGTCCAGATATAAATCCGAAGATCTTAAAATTGCTGTTGGAAAAATGGCGCCCTTCCAATAAGAGAGATCTGGAGCAGTTTGCAAAGGAAGAGTGGTCCAACATTCCGGCTGAGAGGTGTAAGAAGCTTATTGATGGTTATAGGAAGCGACAGATTTCAATTATTTTTTCCAAAGGATGTGCAACCAAATATTAAGTTAAGGGTACCAATAATTTTGTCCAGCCCATTTTTGGAGTTTGGTGTGATATTATGTCCAATTAGCTTTTTTTCCTCCCTTTTTTGGTTTAGTTCCAATAGACACAAAGGGAGTAAACATGTGTATAGCAAAACATGTGTTACTGCAATCCTTTTCTGTGAGAAATACTTCATTTTCTTGAAAAATTTCAGGGGTTCCAACATTTAGGGCCATGACTGGACATATATGTCATGGGTGGTCGGGAAAGGGTTAAGCCAAGCCCACCAAAATTTTCGGCTGAAAATTCGCTTGGTCAAAGAAATCAAAAGGCCATTATTGGGCGATAATTTTTTCCGCGGCCGAAATTTTGATGCACCCCTAATATAAACACCTACCTGATGATGTGTGCCCAGACAGGTATAAACCGGCACTGACATGGTCGGGGTGTGGTCTGATGAAGTAGGCATTGACCTACAAAATAGCTGTCACGCTGTCTTGCTGAATGCTCCGGCATCCGTGCCTGCTGAGCTGAGGAAGCCGTGGATTGTACTGTACCCACTCCCTGAAGCTCATGCAATAAAGACGATCTGCACATGATGGTTGTGGTGAGTGCTATCCTTGTTTTCTTCATGCATGTCTTGGACATAGCATCTTGTGCATTATTGGACTGAACACCGAAACACAGAGATGGCAATCCCAGCAGTGTGATCTGAGTAAACCACACCTGTGAGACTTAGCATTGCAGTGCCGTACATATCTGTTTTCTTGTCTGAATCAATATGATGCATACAAAACTATACGGAAAAATAAAAAAGTTACAGAGGTCAAAAGATGACAATTTTAAACATACAAATTTTAGTGCATGTATTTAGGATTTTTTTAAAGTACCGTATTTTCCGGCATATAAGACAACTGGGTGTATACAACAACCCCCAACTTTTACAGTTAAAATATAGAGTTTGGGATATACTCGCCGTATAAAACTGCCCCTCTACCGCAATGTATGGTACCTGACCAGTGATTGGCTGGTTGTTGGTTACAAAGCCTGCTTGAATTGGTCAGCTCTCCCTGCCTGCCCGCCCAGCCCTCCCTGTCTCCAAGACTATCAGAGCGGTACATGCCTCTTTCAACCGTCTGGCCCGCCCTTGTATACTATTACCGTACCTCCTTCTCTGCCTCTCAGATCTCGCACATGCGCCATTGTGGGGGACATTAGGTTGTCAGCATAGTTCCCCCAAATTAGCTTGTAAGCATAGTTTCCCCACATTAGGTTGGAAGTATAGTTCTCCCACATTAAGTTGGCAGTATAGTTCCCCCACATTGGGTTGGCAGTATAGTTCCCCCCCACATTGGGTTGGAAGTATAGTCCGCCACATTAGGTTGGCAGTATAGTTCCCCCATATTAGGTTGTCAGCATAGTTCCCCTCACATTAGGTTGGCAATATAGTTTACCCCACATTAGGTTGTCAGCATAGTTCCCCTCACATTAGGTTGGCAGTATAGTTCCCCCACATTAGGTTGGCAGTATAGTTCTCCCACATTAGGTTGTAGTTCCCCCACATTAGGTTGTAGTTCCCCACATTAGGTTGTAGTTCCCCCACATTAGGTTGGCAGTATAGTTCCCCCCACATTAGGCTGGCAGTGGCCCCCACAGACATACAGCCTTCAGCCATAAACAGTGTATGGCTTGAGGCTGTATGCCTGTGTACTGCCCCACTTTAGTGCTCCAACCACCACTCCTCCTGTCAGGGGTCACGATCTACTGCTATGGCCTATAGGCCATAGCAGTAGGTCCCGGGACTGGAGAAGCGGTGGTTGGAGCACCGAAGATGACGTGTCGCTGGTAACTTACCATGCGTGCGTCCTCCTCCTAGCTGCTCCACTACGCTCTGTTTCTATGGGTGCACGCACGGGACGTCATTGACATCCCTTCGTGTGCTACCTCCCAGCGACTCCTGCATTTTTAAAGTTAACCCTGGTCTGCAGAAAGGTAACCGGGACATCCTTGTGTCCCGAAAAGATCTTTCGGGACACAAGGATGTCCCGAATGTGATGGAGGAAATTAATCTAGGCCGGGATGCCCGGGGTATAGATAATCCATACCCAGGGCATCCCGGTCGACTGCAGAACCAGCCCTATAAGACGACACATGGCGTATAAGACGACCCCCGACTTTTGTGAACATTTTCCTGGGTTAAAAAGTCATCTCATACGCCGGAAAATACGGTAGTTAAATAAAATAAACCCTACATAAAATGGGTATCCTTGTTACTGTATGGACCTACAGAATAAAGATAAGGAGTAATTTTTATCTAAAAGTGCACTGCGTAGAAATGGAAGCCCCCAAAAGTTGCAAAATGGCGTTGTATTTTTTAAATTTCATCCCACAAATATTTTTTTTGTGTTTTGCCACAGATTATGTTATAAAAAAAAAAAGAAAAGTGATGGCATTACAATGTACAATTAGTGATGCAAAAAAACAGCCCTTGTATGGGTCTGTAGGTGCAAAATTGAACAAATTATGATTTTTAGAAGGGGAGGAAGAAAAAAACTACGTCACATGGGGGCGGAGTCATTACGTCACGATACTCCAGCCCAGTGGTTGTCACGCTTCACACTCGGAGCCTCCAGCGCTGCGGAGATCTCTCAAAGGTGGGTGCAGAATGACAGATTGCGGAGGTCCCCAGCGGTAGGACCCCTGCGATCATGCATTTGGATCCTTTGGATAGGAGATAAGATGTACCCCTGGAGTACCCCTTTAAGGTGAAAATGGACTGAGTCCTTAAGGGGTTAATAATATTATTACTATTGAATGAAAAGCTCTGGTGCTGTTGTTGTCCCTCCAATTTCTGTATTTTTTGGCCATGTTTTTGGAATAAGAAATTTACAATCAGAATGCTTGCATTTTATAATCTCAGAACTGTCATAAAAGGAATTGTTATGTCACGTTTAAATGCTATGTCAGAAAAAGTTTTTAGTTTTTTCAAACATCCTTTGATAAGTGTTAATCATATGAACATTTAAGAAGTATGAGGAAGATTTACCAAAACCTGTCCAGAGGAAAAGTTGCCCAGTTGCCCATAGCAACCAATCAGATTGCTTCTTTCATTTTTCAGAGGAATTTTCAAAAAAATGAAAGAAGAGATCTGATTGGTTGCTGTGGGTAACTGGGTAACTTTTCCTCTGGACAGGTTTTGATAAACCTCCCCCTATATTAAGAGTTGTTTCTGCTCGTTGATTTTCCAAAGAAAATAAATCCAGAAAAATAATTTCTTGGTTGTCTCCAATGTAACATTTAATAAATATAATCAGATCATCATTGTGGACTCATCTATTAACACTGAAATCTGAAATGAATTAACAGCTTTTAGTTTCATGATGATTTTAAAGGCAGTTCCATAAACAGCGTAGCACCGCAAACTACCCCAGCTCAGAACCCAGGGCCTATGTGGGTGCGTATGCTGCACCACCTTTAAACTCTCATTCATCAATTTCTTGCGCACAAAGATGTTGCATTTTATTCCACAGTACAGTGGGGGAGAAAAGTATTTAGTCTGCCACCAATTGTGCAAGTTCTCCCACTTAAAAAGATGAGAGAGACCTGTCATTTTCATCATAGGTATACCTCAACTATGAGAGACATAATGAGAGAAAAAATCCATAAAATCACATTGTCTGATTTAGAATTTATTTGCAAATTATGGTGGAAAATAAGTATTTGGTCACCTACCAACAAACAAGATTTCTGGCTCTCACAGACCTGTTACAACTTCTTTAACCCCTTAAGGACTCAGGGTTTTGCACTTTTGTTTTTTCTTCCTTACCATTAAAAAAATCATAATTCTTTAAATTTTGCACCTAAAAATCCATATGATGGCTTATTTTTTGCGCCACCAATTCTACTTTGTAATGACATCAGTCATTTTACCCAAACATCTACAGCAAAATGGAAAAAAAAAATCACTTTGCGACAAAACTGAAGAAAAAAATGCTATATTGTAACTTTTGGGGGCTTCCGTTTCTACACAGTACATTTTACAGTAAAAATGACACCTTATCTTTATTCTGTTGGTTCATACAATTAAAATGATGCCCTACTTATATAGGTTTGATTTTGTCATAATTCTGGAAAAAATCAAAACTACATGCTTCCTGCAATTAATACATTTAAGATTGTCATTTTCTGACCCCTCTTACTTTTTTATTTTTCCGCATATGGGGCGGTATGAGGCTCATTTTTTGCGCCGTGATCTGAAGTTTTTAGCGGTACCATTTTTGTATTGATCATTGGACTTTTTGATTGCTTTTTATTCCTTTTTTCATGATATAAAAAGTGACCAAAAATATGCTATTTTGGAATATTTTTGCACGTACACCATTGACTGTGCGGTTTAACTAACAATATATTTTTATAATTCCGACATTTCTGCACACGGCGATACCACATATGTTTATTTTTATTTACACCATTTTTTTTATGGGAAAAGGAGGGTGAATATTTTATTAGGGAAGTGGTTAAATGATCTTTATTAACTTTTTTTTTCCACTTTTTTTTTGCTATGCTATAGCCCCATAGGAGGCTATAACACTGCACACACTGATCTTTTACATTGATCATTGTTATCCCATAGGAAACCATTGATCAATGATTCTGCTGCTTCACTGATCATGCCTGGATCCCAGGCACTGAGCAGTCATTCGGCGATCGGACATGCAGGAGGTTGATAGGGGCCCTCCTTGTGTGTTCTAGCTGTTCAAGATGCCGCAATTTCGCCGCAGCGGTTCTGAACAGCCGCCTGAGCTAGCCGGGAGTAGTTTAGTTTCACTTTAGACGTGACAATCAACTTTGAACGCCGCGTCTAAAGGGTTAATAGCGCACGGCACTGCAATCAATGTCACTCGCTATTAGTCACAACCCGCTATGATGCGGGGCCCACGTTATAGAAAGGGAGCGGACTCAGGGCGTACAGGTAAGCCCTGAGTCCTTAAGTGGTTAAGAGTCTACTCTGTCCGCCACTTGTTACCTGTATAAAGCACCTGTTTGAACTTATCAGTATAAAAGACACCTGTCCACAACCTCAAACACTCACACTCCAAACTCCACTATGGCCAAGATTAAAGAGCTGTCGAAGGACACCAGAAACAAAATTGTGGACCTGCACTAGGCTGCGAAGACTGAATCTGCAATAGGCAAGTAGCTTGGTGTGAAGAAATCAACTCTGGGAGCAATTATTAGAAAATGGAAGACATACAAGACCACTGATAATCTCCCTCAATCTGGGGCTCCACGCAAGATCTCACCCCGTGGTGTCAAAATTATCACAAGAACGGTGAGAAGAACCAAACGAAGGGACCTAGTGAATGACCTGCAGAGAGCTAAGACCAAACTAACAAAGGCTACCATCAGTAACACACTACGCTGCTAGGGATTCAAATCATGCAGTGCCAGACGTGTTCCCGTGCTTGAGCCAGTACATATCAGGGCCCCTCTGAAGTTTACTAGAGAGCATTTGGATGATCCAGAAGAGGATTGGTAGAATGTCATATGGTCAGATGAAACCAAAGTAGATATTTTAGTAAAAACTCAACTTGTCGTGTTTGGAGGAGAAAGAATGCTGAGTTGCATTCGAAGAACACCATACCTACTGTGAAGCATGAGGGTGGAAACATCATGTTTTGGGGCTGTTTTTCAGCAAAGGGACCAGGACAACTGATCCGTGTAAAGGAAAGAATAAATGGGGCCATGTATCGTGAGATTTTGAGTGAAAACCTCCTTCCATCAGCAAGGGCATTGAAGATGAAACGTGGCTTGGTATTTCAGCATAACAATGATCTCAAACACACTGCCCGGGCAACTGTAACGCCTGCGCTCCGGCCGGACACGGTGTCCCGGCGGGGCTGGGATTCGCATCGCGGGATGCGCCCACATGCGAATCCCAGCCAGTCACTCACCTCATGTCTCTCCGTGTCCTCACAGCCCGCCTCCTAGGGTGCGCCAGAGCTCTCACTCTTAAAGGGCCAGTGCTCATTTAACCCCTTAAGGACCGGGGGTTTTTCCGTTTTTGCATTTTCGTTTTTTGCTCCTTGCCTTTAAAAAATCATAACTCTTTCAATTTTGCACCTAAAAATCCATATGATGGCTTATTTTTTGCACCACCAATTCTACTTTGTAATGACGTCAGTCATTGTGCCCAAAAATCTACGGTGAAACGGGAAAAAAAATCATTGTGAGACAAAATTGAAAAAAAAAACGCCATTTTGTAACTTTTGGGGGCTTCCGTTTCTACGTAGTACATTTTTCGGTAAAAATGACACCTTACCTTTATTCTGTAGGTCCATATGATTAAAATGATACCCTACTTATACAGGTTTGAATTTGTCGCACTTCTGGAAAAAATCATAACTTCATGCAGAAAAATTTATACGTTTAAAATTGTCATCTTCTGACCCCTATAACTTTTTTATTTTTCCGTGTATGGGGCGGTATGAGGGCTCATTTTTTGCGCCGTGATCTGAAGTTTTTAACGGTATCATTTTTGCATTGATAGGACTTATTGATCGCTTTTTATTCATTTTTTCATGATATAGAAAGTGACCAAAAATGCACTATTTTGGACTTTGGAATTTTTTTGCGCGCACGCCATTGACCGTGCGGTTTAATTAACGATATATTTTTATAATTCGGACATTTCCGCACGCGGCGATACCATTTATGTTTATTTTTATTTTTATTTACACTGTGTTTTTTCTTTTATGGGAAAAGGGGGGTGATTCAAACTTTTAATAGGGAAGGGGTTAAATGATGTTTATTCACTTTTTTTTTGCACTTTTTTTTTTGCAGTGTTATAGGTCCCATAGGGACCTATAACACTGCACACACTGATCTTTTACATTGATCACTGGTTTCTCATAAGAAACCAGTGATCGATGATTCTGCCGCATGACTGCTCATGCCTGGATCTCAGGCACTGAGCAGTCATTCGGCGATCGGACAGCGAGGAGGCAGGTAGGGGCCCTCCCGCTGTCCTGTCAGCTGTTCGGGATGCCGCGATTTCACCGCGGCTATCCCGAACAGCCCACTGAGCTAGCCGGCATGCTTTCGGTTTCACTTTAGACGCGGCGTTCAACTTTGAACTCCGCGTCTAAAGGGTTAATAGCGCGCGGCACAGCGATCAATGCCGCGCGCTATTAGCCACTGGTCCCGGCCATTGTTAGAGGCCGGGCCCGAACCGCTATGACGCGGGGCCACGCCGTGGCCCCGCGTTATAGATCGGGAGTGGACACATGACGTTCCAGTACGTCATGTGTCCTTAAGGGGTTAATTAAGTGTCTACACCTGCACCCTGATCCTTAAATATCAGCTCCTCCCTTGGTTCCCTGACTGATATTTGGTTGTCTATTGACATAGTGAAAGCTCTGTGTCTCTGTTACTGTGTACCTGTTCCTTGCTACCTTCCTACCTGCACCTGTGTTCCTGCCCTGACCTTCTGCCATCTTGCCACGTCCTGCCAGTCTCCTTCTGTGCCACGCCACCTCCCAGCTACCTGTGCGGATGAGTCGTGCCAGGGGTAGCGACCTGGGTTCCGTCTGCCACAGCAAGACCATCCCGCTTTGCAGCAGGCTCTGGTGAAGACCAGTGGCACCTTAGACTCCACTCCCTGGCATGGCTCAAGTCATCATCCACACAGGCCCAGAGGATCCACCACCTGCTGTGACCATAACAGCAACGAAGGAGTGGCTTCGTAAGAAGCATTTTAAGGTCCTCGAGTGGCCTAGCCGGTCTCCAGATCTCAACCCCATAGAAAACCTTTGGAGGGAGTTGAAAGTCCATGTAGCCCAGCGACAGCCCCAAAACATCACTGCTCTTGAGGAGATCTGCATGGAGGAATGGGCCAAAATACCAGCAACAGTGTGTGAAAGCCTTGTGAAGACTTACAGAAAACCTTTGACCTCTGTCATTGCCAACAAAGGGTATACAACAAAGTATTGAACTTTTGTTATTGACCAAATGCTTATTTTCCACCATAATTTGCAAATAAATTCTTAAAAAAATCAGACAATGTGATTTTATGGATTTTTTCTTCTCATCATGTCTCTCATAGTTGAGGTATACCTATGATGAAAATTACCGGCCTCTCTCATCTTTTTAAGTGGGAGAACTTGCACAATTGGTGGCTGACTAAATACTTTTTTCCCCCACTGTACAAGTGGTGTAAACAGTGCCACAGTACAACAGAGGCCCTGTGGTATTGCCATTTTTTTTTATTTATTATGAAAGTGTATAAATTAACTCCTTAACCCCTTAATGACGCAGGACGTATATTTACGTCCTGCGCCGGCTCCCGTGATATGAAGCGGGGTCTTGCTGCGACCCCGCATCACATCGCGTCAGTCCCAGCGCTCATCAATGGCCAGGACCCGCGGCTAATACCACACATCGCCGATCGCGGCAATGTGCGGTATTAACCCTTTAGAAGCGGCGGTCAAAGCTTCGAAAGTGAAAGTATCCCGGCTAGTCAGTCGGGCTGTTCGGGACCGCCGCGGTGAAATCGCGGCGTTCCGAACAGCTTACAGGACACCGGGAGGGCCCTTACCTGCCTCCTCGGTGTCCAATCGACGAATGACTGCTCCGTGCCTGAGATCCAGGCAGGACCAGTCAAGCGCCGATAACATTGATCACAGGCGTGTTAATACACGCCAGTGATCTGTGTAAGAGATCAGTGTGTGCAGGGTTATAGGTCCCTATGGGTGTTAATAAAGGTCATTTAACCCCTTCCCTAATAAAAGTTTAAATCACCCCCCTTTTCCCATAAAAAAAATAAAACAGTGTAAATAAAAATAAACATATGTGGTATCGCCGTGTGCGTAAATATCCGAACTATAAAAAGATATCGTTAATTAAACCGCACGGTCAATGGCGTACACGTAAAAAAATTCCAAAGTTCAAAAAAGCGTATTTTGGTCACTTTTTATACCATTAAAAAATGAATAAAAAGTGATCAAAAAGTCCAATCAAAACAAAAATTGTACCGATAAAAACTTCAGATCACGGCGCAAAAAATGAGTCCTCATACCGCCCTGTGCGTGGAAAAATAAAAAAGTTATAGGGGTCAGAAGATGACATTTTTAAACGTATAAATTTTCCTGCATGTAGTTATGATTTTTTCCAGAAGTGCGACAAAATCAAACCTATATAAGTAGGGTATCATTTTAACCGTATGGACCTACAGAATAATGATAAGGTGTCATTTTTACCGAAATATGCACTGCGTAGAAACGGAAGCCCCCAAAAGTTAAAAAATTGCATTTTTTCTTCGATTTTGTCGCACAATAATTTTTTTCCCATTTTGCCGTGAATTTTTGGGTAAAATGACTAATGTCACTGCAAAGTAGAATTGGTGACGCAAAAAATAAGCCATAATATGGATTTTTAGATGAAAAATTGAAAGGGTTATGATTTTTAAAAGGTAAGGAGGAAAAAACGAAAGTGCAAAAACGGAAAGACCCTGAGTCATTAAGGGGTTAAAGGGGTACTCCGGTGAAAACCTTTTTTCTTTTAAATCAACTGGTGGCAGAAAGTTAAACATATTTGTAAATTACTTCTATTAAAATCCTTAATCCTTCCAGTACTTATTAGCTGCTGAATGCTACAGAGGAAATTCATTTCTTTTTGGAACACTGATGACATCACGAGCACAGTGCTCCCTGCGGACATCTCTGTCCATTTTAGCAACCATGCATAGCAGATGTATCCTAAGGGCAGCATGGTGGCTCAGTGGTTAGCACTGCTGCCTTGCAGTGCTGGGGACTTGGGTTCAAATCCCACTAAGGACAACAATAAATAAAGCTTTATTATTATTATTATTATTATAATAACAGCAGCAGAGAGAACTGTGCTCGTGATGTCATCAGAGAGCATTCCAAAAAGAAAAGAATTTCCTCTGTAGTATTCAGCAGCTAATAAGTACTGGAAGGATTAAGATTTTTTTAATAGAAGTAATTTACAAATATGTTTAACTTTCTGCCACCAGTTGATTTAAAAGAAAAAAGGTTTTCACCGGAGTACCCCTTCAAGGATACAGCCCATTTTCATTTTTGCATTTTCGTTTTTTTTTTTGTGTGTGTGAGTGTGGGGGGGGGGGGGGGGGGGGGGGAGTTGAAAGGATAACCCCAATTTTGCAAATTTTAGTTGTTTTTTTTACACAGTGTACTTTATGGTAACAATTATCTTTAATTTGTGGGTCAATATAATTAAAACAATATCCAGTTTTTCTATTATTGTACTACTTTTTTAACTTGACCCCTTAAAGACACAGCCCGTTTTGGCCTTAAAGGGGTACTCCGGTGAAAAACAATTTCTTATAAATCAACTGGTGCCAGAAAGTTAAACAGAAAATCGCAATATTACAAATTTTGGAAGTTTCCGTTTCACGCTGTACACTTTATGGTAAAAACAACATGTTTACTTTATTCTGGGGGTCAATACGATTAAAAAGATACCCATGGTTACACGCTTTTCTATTATTGTGCGCCCTTAAAAAAAAATCTCAAACTTTTTAAACAAAATTAGTATGTTTAAAATCCCTCTAATTTGACCACCTATAACTTTCTCATTTGTCTGTATACGGGGCTGTATGAGGGCTAATTTTTTGCGCCATGATCTGTCATTTTTATCGGTACCACTTTTGCATATATGTAACTTTTTAACCGCTTTTTATAAAAAAAAAAATTTTATTTGATGTAACAAAAACGCAGCAGTTTTGGACTTTTTTAATTTCTTTTTTTTACATTTAAGCCATTTACAGTACGGGATCATTAACAATATATTTTGATAGTTCGGACATTTACGCACGCGGCAATACCAAATATTTTTATAATTTTTTTTTTTATGATTTTTGGGATAAAATGGGAAAAAGGGGCCATTAAATTTTTATTGGGGCTTTTTCACATTTTTTTTACACTTTTTATGTCCCCATAGAGAACTATTTATAGCTATCAACAGATTGCAGATACTGAACAGTGCTATGCAAAGGCATAGTACTGATCAGTATTATCGGTTATCTTCTTCTCTGGTCTGCTCAATGTCAGACCAGAGGAGAAGACCCCGGGATGACACCTGGAGCAGGTAAGGGAAACTCCCGCCGCCATGTTGGATGATCGGATCCCTGTGGCAGCACCGCAGACGATCCGATCATCCATTCATAAGATCGCAATGCTGCAGATGCTGTGATCAGTATTGATCACGATATCTGAGAGGTTAATGCTGCGACAAATGACACCTTATCTGTATTCTGTAGGTCCATATGATTAAAATGATACCCTACTTATATAGGTTTGATTTTGTCGTACTTTTGGAAAAATAACTACATGCAGGAAAATTTATACACTTAAAATTGTCATCTTCTGACCCCTATAACTTTTTTATTTTTCCACGTTCGGGCGGTATGAGGGCTCATTTTTTGCACTGTTATCTGAAGTTTTTAGCGGTACCATTTTTGTATTGATCAGACTTTTTGATTGTTTTTATTCATTTTTTCATGATATAAATAGTGACCCAAAATACGCTATTTTGGACTTTGGAATTTTTTTGCGCATACGCCATTGACCGTGTTATTTAATTAACAATATATTTTTTTATAATTCGCCGAATTTATTTACACTGTTTTCTTTTTAAATGGGAAAAGGGGGGTGATTCAAACTTTTATTAGGGAAGGGGTTAAATGATCTTTATTCACTTTTTTTTTTTTTTTTGTTGCAATGTTATAGCTCCCATAGGGGGGCTATAACACTGCACACACTGATCTTTTACATTGATCAATGGTTTCTCATAGGAAACCATTGTTCGATGACTCTGCCGCTTGATTGCTCATGCCTGGATCTCAGGCACTGAGCAATCATTCGGCGATCGGACACCAGGAGGCAGGTAAGGGGACCCCCCTCCTATCCTGCAGCTGTTCGGGATGTCGCAATTTCACCGTAGCGGTCCCGAACAACCCACTGAGCTAGCCGGGGGTAGTTTTGTTTCACTTTAGACACTGAGATCAACCTTGAACGCTGCGTCTAAAGGGTTAAAAGCGTGCAGTTGTTAGAGGCCGGGCCCGACCCACTATGACAACACCGCTGCTCCCTTGCATGGTGGGGTTGCTTAAGTGTTACACTAAAAAGGTTTTAATTGGACGAGATTGGTTAATTCAAGTCACTTAATTTGACCGTTCCATGTTGCTACATGTCCCGCTCTGTTTGGGTGAATTCTAACCTGTTTGGTGCCAGGCAAGTGAAGTGGCTTGAGCGCTGATTTGGGCACTACTTGGATATTGCATCTGATTTTTAAAGCAACGTGCGCCACATTTGGAAATGTGAAACACATAACTTACTTTTCACTCTTACACTGAAAACACTTAAACTTTTTCAGTTTTTTATTATCTCCTTAAAAATTGTGTAAGACAGACCGCAGCCCAGATCAGAGGGGACCCGGGATCCCTTGTTCTCAAAATAAATGTCGGTCCAAGAGGTAAAACGCGCATTTAGTGGATATTTATAGCACAAGATAGGGGAAAAGTGTCTGATCATGGGGGGGTCTGACTGCTGGGACCTCCCAGCTATATCCCTATATCCAGAATGGTGCCTAATACACCTTTTGCAGAAAGCGGGGTCGACACACCCCCTACATGCATTCTGTATGGGAGATACAAAGGCACTGTATTCAACTGTCACCAGCGCTTTCATAGAGAATGTATGGAGGAGGCATGCTGACACAGCTCCATGAACAGGAAGATAAACTGGTGCCATTATGGAGATTGCGAGGAGGGGGGTGTCAGTGGTCGGACATCCCACAATCAGACACTTGTGCCATATCCTGTAGATAGAGGATATGTTTTTAAACCCTGAATAACACCTTCAAGTCCCCATCCAGTGAAGCAGAGAATTCAGCTGGTGTTGGGATAACCTGGCAAGGTTTCCATGTACGAGAGCAAAAAACTGATATTAGGCTGAGAGGTGCACGCCCGAAGGTAGATGAACAAATACCATCTTTATTTTGTCATAAGCTGGTATTTCAGACAAGGACAAGGCGTTTCAAAGGTACATCCTCTTCTTCTTCAGGTCCTTTTTATGACTAATAAAGATGGTATTTGTTCATCTACCTTCGGGGGTGCGCCTCTCAGCCTAATATCGGATTTGTGCTCTGGTACATGGGAACCTCACCAGGATATCCCAACACCAGGGTTTTCCTGGACAACTTATTTTTTTTTTAAAAGTCACAGACAGTCAATGTTTTTACAGATAAAGGAGAAAGCCTTATTGTATCTTGAAGGTTTTAAAGGGGGCATTATACGTGAGGGGAACATAACGGGGCGTTATAAGTCGAAGCACAATATATATTAGCGGCCCAAGACAGGGGGGCATTATAAGTGAGGGGCACATGACAGGGGGGCATTATAAGTGAGGGGCACATGACAGGGGGGGCATTATAAGTGAGGGGCACATGACAGGGGGCATTATAAGTGAGGGGCACATGACAGGGGGGCATTATAAGTGAGGGGAACATGACAGGGGGGCTCCTCACGTATAATGCCCCCCTGTCATGTGCCCCTCACATTTAATTCCCCCTGTCATGTGCCCCTCACTTAAAATGCCCCCTGAGGGTGCAGGACATATGTGAGGGGAACATAACGGGGCATTAAATGTGAGGGGCACATGAAGGGGGCATTATAAGTTAGGGGCACATAACAGGGGGCATTAAATGTGAGGGGCACATGACAGGGGGCATTAAATGTGAAGGGCACATGAAGGGGGCATTATAAGTTAGGGGCACATAACAGGGGGCATTAAATGTGAGGGGCACATGACAGGGGGCATTATAAGTGAGGGGCACATAACAGTAACTTATAATGCCCCCCTGTCTTGGGCCGCTAACATATAATGTACTTCAACTTATAATGCCCCCTGTTATGTGCCCCTTACTTATAATGCACCCTGAAGGGGCAGGACAGGGGGCATTATATGTGAGGGGAACATTACAGGGGCATTATATGTGAGGGGAACATTACAGGGGCATTATATGTGAGGGGCACATGATAGGGGGGCATTATAAGTGAGGAACCCCCTGTCATGTGCCCCTCACATTTAATGCCCCACTGTCATGTGCCCCTAACATATAATGTGCCCTGTCTTATAAGGCCCCCCAGTTATGTTCCCCTCACTTATAATGCCCCCTGAGGGAGCAGGATTGGGGGGCATTATATGTGAGAGGAACATTGCAGGGGCATTATATGTGAGGGGCACAGCACAGGGGGCATTATATGGTACAGGACAGGTCATAGTTATATGTGGGGGCACAGGATGGGGCATTACTACTATATATGAGGGGCACAGAGTATAAGGAATTTCTTGGGTAGTACGGTTTCATTAGCCACAATACATCACTGTATTGTATTCCGAGGGATATTTCGCGCGTACAGCGTGTGGTAGTATTATATTCAGGGGGTACAGTGTGTGGCAGTATTATATTCTGAGGGTACAGTGTGTGGTAGTATTATATTCAGAGGGTACAGTGTGTGGCAGTATTATATTCTGAGGGTACAGTGTGTGGGCAGTATTATATTCAGGGGAACAGTGTGTGGCAGTATTATATTCTGGGGTACAGTGTGTGGCAGTATTATATTCTGAGGGTACAGTGTGTGGCAGTATTATATTCTGAGGTTACAGTGTGTGGCAGTATTATATTCATTGGGTACAGTGTGTGGCAGTATTATATTCATTGGGTACAGTGTGTGGCAGTATTATATTCATTGGGTACAGTGTGTGGGCAGTATTATATTCAGTTGGTACAGTGTGTGGCAGTATTATATTCAGTTGGTACAGTGTGTGGCAGTATTATATTCAGTGGGTACAGTGTGTGGCAGTATTATATTCATTGGGTACAGTGTGTGGCAGTATTATATTCATTGGGTACAGTGTGTGGGCAGTATTATATTCAGTTGGTACAGTGTGTGGCAGTATTATATTCAGTTGGTACAGTGTGTGGCAGTATTATATTCAGTGGGTACAGTGTGTGGCAGTATTATATTCAGAGGGTACAGTGTGTGGCAGTATTATATTCAGTGGCTACAATGTGTGGCAGTATTATATTCAGTTGGTACAGTGTGTGGCAGTATTATATTCAGTTGGTACAGTGTGTGGCAGTATTATATTCAGTTGGTACAGTGTGTGGCAGTATTATATTCAGTGGGTACAGTGTGTGGCAGTATTATATTCAGAGGGTACAGTGTGTGGCAGTATTATATTCAGTGGCTACAATGTGTGGCAGTATTATATTCAGTTGGTACAGTGTGTGGCAGTATTATATTCAGTTGGTACAGTGTGTGGCAGTATTGTATTCAGTGGGTACAGTGTGTGGCAGTATTATATTCAGAAGGTACAGTGTGTGGCAGTATTATATTCAGTGGGTACAATGTGTGGCAGTATTATATTCAGTTGGTACAGTGTGTGGCAGTATTATATTCAGAGGGTACAGTGTGTGGCAGAATTATATTCAGTGGGTACAATGTGTGGCAGTATTATATTCATTGGGTACAGTGTGTGGCAGTATTGTATTTAAAGGGTAAAGTGAGTTGTAGTATATTCGGAGGGTACAGTGTGTCAGAATTATATTCAAAGGATATGGTGTTTGGCAGTATTATAATAATAATTTTTTCATATAGAGGATCAGAATCCGCTGACACAGTGAAGAGCCGTCTGGGCGTCAAGTTATGCAGCGAGAATATTTAGCTGGACCCGGGGGTATGTACCATCTGAATTAGATAAGGAAAGACTATAGAGAAGATGTCACCTGTAGTCACTGATATCATTGTGTATTGTCCTGACTGTCCCATCAGAGCTGTAGTCACTTGTAAGTTTTGCAGTAATGATGGGTGAAACAACAACTCCCAGCATCTCCTCACCACGACTTAGGTCATACTGGTAGCTGTAGTTTTAAATGGTAAAAACTTCTTTAGCGCTTTCCCATTCTGTGGCAATTGGTGTATTTGATTATCATACTGGATTCATTTAATAATATTGTAAGTTCTTTAAGCAACACCTTATTTTCTGTCCGCCAACGCAAAATTCTCTAATAGTGCCCCTCCCGAGACTAGACTCTGGATCCGCCCCTGTGTGGCAGTGCTTATATTAGCGCAACTACAATATCTATGGTATTATATGAGCTCAGTGTAAACTTATCAGACGTCTAGCAGCAGGAAAAATGTAGTCGGATGACTTCTGTAACCATAATAGGCTCCGACCCACAATCACCCATATAGTAATAAGGTGCATCAATTGCATATACAACAGCTCATAAAAATTGCTCACACTCACCCATGCTATGTAGAGATGTACTCTCCCAACACCCCGAGCGTGCTTTCGCTCCTTCCTCAGGGGGCTCATGCTGCCAGGAGGATTCTTGAGTAAAAGCCTAAGGATATTAGCAGCCAGATCAGTGCCATAGAGAATGGCAAAAGCTGAAGCAGCACCAGTGTGAGCCACTAGAGCCAAGGCAGAACCACTGTGAGGCAGAACAATACCATACACTGAAGCAGTCTTACTGCAATCTATACAGCAAGACGATGTAAGTCATTGCTTTTTAAACAGGTGTGTGAAACTGTTCAAAGTCTTTGGCTAGCAAAAATCTGATTGTGGAGTCAGATGCACATAAACAAACCCTGTGAACAGTTCCTCCATAGAGATGGTTTACTACTCAGTTCAAAAGACTGTTACGCAGTTTAAGATGCTGTATATGTCACATTAGGTAGGGAGCAGTTCAGACCTATTGTTTTCCCTACCAGTGTCTCTACCTACTTGGATGATCCTCACTAAATGGTGGCCCCTAAATGGACAACGGTCTTTACTCTGACAATGTGCATAGTGAGTAAAAATGAAAGGTGAAAAAGGCCAGGTCAGCAACACACATCAAGAAGGAGGACATACTCAAAGGATAAAAACCATGAGGTCAGTGCAGTACAAAATCAGCAAGCAGAGGCAAGGTCAGACAAACAGCAGAAGTCAGGTCAGGAAGGCAGGGATTTACAAGGAAAGCTGGTGACAGGTGAAACTACAATCATGGGTATCTAAGATAGGCAAATGCTGTTTAACTATTTTGCCACTGGAAGATGCAAGTGTCTGCTCTCCTACCTCCTGATAGTCTAAGCACTTACCACTACAATGAGCAGACCAGTGCTGTGGTCATCAGGACAACAAGTTGCCATTGATGATGCACAGTGAGGACAGTAGGCTGATGCTAGAACTGGACCAGGTAAGTTTGTTACAGCATGGTATTTTGTAGAGATGGGCGAATCAAAGCTGACAAAGTTGAATTTGTTCTGAATTTCATGGAAAATTCGATTCTGAACGAATCCGAATTTCCTCGCGCTTTGTGGTAACAAATGGCTTCATTCACTACATTTTGTGCGGGCCGGGGGGCTAAAATGGTGGCTACACTTGTGAGGATATGGGGCAAGGAAGTCTGGGAAAGTTGGATCACCCTGAATCACATGGTGGCATGCAGCCTATCAGCAGCCAGCCAGCCCTGTGATGTCACAGCCCTATATATTCGGCAGCCATTGCCTAAGACAGGCATTTCCAAGAGCAGAGACTGTGTGCGCACTAATCACCGTTACTGACAATACAGATCTTTACAGCTGTGAATTCATTCACCTCAAGCCCACTTTCATTGTGGCTAGAGAGAGAGCAGACACTGTGTGGTCACTAATCAGCGTTACTGACAATACAGATCAGCACAGGGGAAATCCATTGACCTCAAGCCTGCATCACTCCAGGCAGGCAGGCAGGGAGAGATTAGAAGTCGTTTCATAGTTTGCCAATTGAGATCACAGGAAGCAGTCCCCATTCAAAGTCTGCAAGCAACCATAGTGCATCCAGACTCTATCATTGTGCCACTCTGCAGCAGTGTTTCTAATAGCGATGCCTGTAATCTGCATGTCATACTGAATAACAGTATTACAATTGGGCAAAAAAAAGTATTTAGTCAGCCACCAATTGTGCAAGTTCTCCCACTTAAAAAGATGAGAGAGGCCTGTGATTTTCATCATAGGTATACCTCAACTATGAGAGACATAATGAGAAAAAAATCCATAAAATCACATTGTCTGATTTTTTAGTAATTTATTTGCAAATTATGGTGCAAAATAAGTATTTGGTCACCAAAAACAAGCAAGATTTCTGGCTCTCACAGACCTGTAACTTCTTCTTTAAGAGTCTCCTCTGTCCTCCACTCATTACCTGTATTAATGGCACCTTGTTATCAGTATAAAAGACACCTGTCCACAACCTCAAACAGTCACACTCCAAACTCCACTATGGCCAAGACCAAAGAGCTGTCAAAGGACACCAGAAACAAAATGGCAGACATGCACCAGGCTGGGAAGACTGAATCTGCAATAGGCAAGTAGCTTGGTGTGAAGAAATCAACTGTGGGAGCAATTATAAAAAAAATGGAAGATACACAAGACCAAGATAATCTCCCTCAACCTGGGGCTCCACGCAAGAATTCACCCTGTGGTGTCAAAATGATCACAAGAATGGTGAGCAAAAATCCCAGAACCACATGGGGGGACCTAGTTAATGACCTACAGAGAGCTGGGAACAAAGTAACAAAGGCTACCATCAGTAACACACGACGACGCCAGGGACTCAAATCATGCAGTGCATGACGTGTCCCCCTGCTTAAGTCAGTACATGTCCGTGCCCCTCTTAAGTTTGCCAGAGAACATTTGGATGATCCAGAAGAGGATTGGGAGAATGTCATATGGTCAGATGAAACCAAAGTAGATATTTTAGTAAAAACTCAACTTGTCGTGTTTGGAGGAGAAAGAATGCTGAGTTGCATCCAAAGAACACCATACCTACTGTGAAGCATGGGGGGTGGAAACATCATGCTTTGGGGCTGTTTTTCTGCTAAAGGACCAGGACGACTGATCTGTGTAAAGGAAAGAATGAATGGGGCCATGTATAGTGAGATTTTGAGTGAAAACCTCAAATTCCTGCCTAAGCTCCTGCACTCCGTTCAAGCTTACAGAGTTTTGATTGTTGACATACAAATGACTATTTCCAGTAATAAACCAGTAGAGTTATATACGGATCAGGGCTATAATACAGGCTTAGCATAAGATGCCATATGTAAAATCTGTAAAATGGCTCAACATTTTATGATTAAATACATTACCAAGAGCAAAATTAGTAATAGTCATGCCCTGTAGCTTTTTTTCAGCCATAGAACCCGTTCAGTAAATTCACATTTATCGACAAGTAAAGTTTAGTCATTAAGCTGGCTGTCATATGTAATTTGTGTATCTTCTATTGACATTAATGGGAATTGTATAAATGGCATAGCCCCATAAGTAGAGATGAGCGAACTTACAGTAAATTTGATTCGTCACGAACTTCTCGGCTCGGCAGTTGATGACTTATCCTGCATAATTTAGTTCAGCCTTCAGGTGCTCCGGTGGGCTGGAAAAGGTGGATACAGTCCTAGGAAAGAGTCTCCTAGGACTGTATCCACCTTTTCCAGCCCACCGGAGCACCTGCAAGCTGAACTAATTTATGCAGGAAAAGACATCAACTGCCGAGCCGAGAAGTTCGTAACAAATCGAATTTATAGTAAGTTCGCTCATCTCTACCCATAAGCTACAGTATACTGTTTAGCTAACTCCTAGTGCCACAAAGTAACCACAGAACCTAGATATGTTCCCTGTAAACAATCCTGCCTGGTATGCATGGCTCCTGTGGCTCCTGTTGTCTTCTCTGGCTGCTTGATATTTTTTGCCATCCTCTCCTCCCCTTGCCTACATTTTCCAGCAATTATTGCAGCTCTGCTCTGTTAGCCAGCTCACTCTCTGAGAGCAGCCCCCACCCTCCTGCTCTGAGCATCAGAGAGAGGTTCAGTGTCTGATTGGCTGAGGTGACACACACTTCTCAGTTCACAGCACTAAAGAGAGCATGACTCATCAGTGCAGGGCATAAACCACGTGGTCTGTGTCTCTCAGGAGGGTAGGGGCTTCTTTCAAAGAGGGATAGTGACAGAGACAGAGTGGATGGCTGTCATTCCTTCACTTTATGCATGTAAGTGAAAACCAAAGATGGGGAACTGCCCTATATAGCTAATGAATGATATTTAGACAATTTAATAGGTTGATCAGAGGGAAAGGATAGGCTATGGGTTTAGTTCCCCTGAGTACCCCTTTAAGCATTTACAGTAGTATTGATATTGTCTGGTATGAAATAGAGAAGAGGGTTGGTCTGCTATTACAGTCATAAGAATAAGAGTGTGGTCTTCTCAAAGAGGTGGTCTCGGTTTTGAAAAGGTTTCACTGTACTACAGTGATCCCTCAACTTACAATGGCCTCAACATACAATAGTTTCAACATACAATGGTCTTTTCTGGATCATTGTAAGTTGAAACCAGACTCAACATACAATGTACAGACAGTCCAGATCTGCAAAACATGTCAATGGCCGGAAGAACTGATCAATCAGAATGGGCATTTTACTGGTAAAACCCCTGTATTCCTGCAGTGTATGCACTGACTGATGTCTGGTAGTGCCCCCTACAGTACAGGGAGGTATTACATGTTGTTCTGTTCACTTTACCTGTACCAGGGTTACCTGCTCCTTTGGACACCAGGTGAGGGCGACTCCATCTTTCTTTTTTAGGACACAGCATGTACTGTACAGGACCCCAAAGAAGATCCTGTCCTCTACATAGACCAGTGTTTCCCAAGCAGGGTGCCCCCAGCTGTTGCAAAACTACAACTCACATCATGCCCGGACAGCCTTTGGCTGTCCGGGCATGCTGGGAGTTGTAGTTTTGCAAGAGCTATTGGCTCCCTGCTTGTGAAAACACTGACATAGTGATTTACAGCTCTTAGCAGCTCTTTCTTACTTTTTATGTAAGGATTTGCTTTATCTATATTAGTAATCTACTTATTTTTCTTTAATTTTAACTTTTTCCTATTTTTGGATGACATTTTGGTGCCTTTAGAACCAATTACCAGGTTTCCATAGAGTTCTGGTCTCAACATACAATGGTTTCAACATACAATGGTCGTCCTGGAACCGATAAATATTGTAACTTGAGGGACTACTGTACTTACTTTACTACTGTACTGTATTTATTTATTGCCTGGCTGAAAATATTCTGGCCAAATACATCTTATCCCCCTATATAGATGTCTGATCGCAGGGGGGCCCGCCCAGAGCCGGATTAACATAGGGGCTGATGGAGCTGCAGCTCCAGGCCCCTACAGTAAAATAGGCCCAGCCAGCTGCCAAACAAGCCGCCCGCACTGCAAGACCACGAGAGAACAGAGTTTAAATCGTCTCTACTCTCGCAACTCTGTACTCCCGCGGGCCGCGACAGTCGGCAGTCAGAGCCAGAGGTGGCTCTACCAATCCTCGCTCTGGTTGGCGCCTCGCTCTGGCCCTGACCACTGCAGGGGGCCCCCGTCACATTCTCGACATCCCTGTGTCCTGAAAGATCTTTTGGGACACAAGGATGTCCCGGCGGTTACCTCTCTGCGGCGCCCCCCCGCATTAACTTTAAAAATGAAGGGGCCACCGGGAGGTAGTGCACGCAGGGACGTCAATGACGTCCCGTTCGTGCACTCATGGCAAAAGCAGAGCGGAGAGGAGCAGCGAGGAGGAGGACGCGCGCGCATGGTAAGTTACCTGTATGTTGTACGTCATCTTCAGTGTTCCGACCACCACTCCTCTGATCCCAGGACCTACTGCTATGGCCTGTAGGCCATAGCAGTAGATTGTGACCCCGGACAGGAATAGTGGTGGTCGGAACACTGAAGTGGGGCAGTACACAGGCATACAGCCTCCAGCCATACACTGTATATGGCTGAATGCTGTATGTCTGTGGGGGAATTGTACTGCCTCACAGCCCTTTTGGACCCTAGTAATAGATATAGCTAAAACTTATACATTTTATTGGTATGCCTTAAAATTATTTATCAAAAATTGTGACTACAATTGTGTGACGCACACTACTAAAAACAAATACCTCAACACCTGAAAATAGACAACTGTACTAGTCCAAAGCCAATCCTGACCAATGGGCTGTTTTTATGTAGATACATAAGTGGTAAGTTCATAGTCATACGTCGGTCCCCCAGGATAGACAGGCCGACGCGCACCTGTAATATGCAATATCTCCTGAAATTGGGTCAAAGCAAATAATTATAGCATCGGAAATTGCTCTACCAACTCTTATGCATATAACCATCAGTATAATAATGGGAGCTTGCAACTCACCACTGAAGTTTCAGGTGTGCACCTTAAATTATACCACCTACTGTGCGAAAAAAAATCGTGAGTGGAAAAATATTAAAAGGACATTAAAATTTTTCCCATTCCGACGCGTTTCCCCCCATTTTCGGGGTTTCTCAAGGAACTTATGGGTTTAGTCCCATTGATGTGGACTGATGTCACAAGATGAGGCCTGTACACTGATATTGCCGAAAGACCTGCACAGAAACAAGAGCATGCTCAGTTTGTTCACAGGGGACACAGTGATAATTAATACAGCAATAAGTTACTGAAAGGGAAGGAGCAGCTATTACATACCTTGTTCACTTGTGCATCACGGATACGTCAGGTGTGTGCCATGGTAGGTATGATCTTCCACACGCCTGCAGCCTTAATATGGCTGCGTGCATGATTTTATACCCTGCGGCGGACACCCGTGAGCACTTCCGGTATGGCGGTGAACCGGAAGTGATCACCGCGATATCGGAGGTGCTCACGGGCGTCCGCCGCTGGGTATAAAAATCATGCACGCAGCCATATCCCGGATACAGCGTTACAGATACAGTTTTATGAAAGAACCCGCTGTAATGGTATGTATAAGCTGGTATGCTTCCTCTCTATGTCTGGCTGACGCCATTATTTGATACACCACAGCGGCAGTCAGACAAGTGAGGGAGGTCGTGTGCGATCACGTCACAGCCCACGTGATGCAGAACTATGCCGGTCTATAGACGCCCTCGATGACGTACATCAGGTCACCTGATGTAAACAAAAACACGTGAGTGATACACCACAGCGGCTGTTAGACAAGTAAGAAATGTCATATTCGCTCGCATCACTGCCCACGTGATGCATAACAAATGCCGTTCTCAAAATGCCCTAAATGGTGTGTCTCTGGTCACCTAATTTAAACAAAGACAGATAGGTAAGTTGTACTGCACCTAATGTGGGGAGCTATACTGCACCTAATGTGGGGGGGGACTATTCTGCACCTAATGTGGGGAACTATACTGCACCTAATGTGGAAGAACTATACTGCACCTAATGTGGGGGAACTATACTGCACCTAATGTGGGGGAACTATACTGCACCTAATGTGGGGGAACTATACTGCACCTAATGTGGGGGAACTATACTGCACCTAATGTGGGGGAACTATACTGCACCTAATGTGGAGAACTATACTGGACCTAATGTGGAGAATTATACTGCACCTAATGTGGAGAACTCTACTGCACCTAATGTGTGGGGAACTATACTGCACCTAATGTGGGGAGCTATCCTGCACCTAATGTGGGGAGCTATACTGCACCTAATGGGGGGGGGAACTATACTGCACCTAATGTGGGGGAACTATACTGCACCTAATGTGGGGGAGCTATACTGCACCTAATGTGGAAGAACTATACTGCACCTAATGTGGGGGAACTATACTGCACCTAATGTGGGGGAACTATACTGCACCTAATGTGGAGAACTATACTGGACCTAATGTGGAGAACTATACTGCACCTAATGTGGAGAACTCTACTGCATCTAATGTGTGGGGAACTATACTGCACCTAATGTGGGGAGCTATCCTGCACCTAATGTGGGGAACTATACTGCACCTAATGTGGGGAGCTATACTGCACCTAATGTGGGGAGCTATACTGCACCTAATGTGGGGGAACTATACTGCACCTAATGTGCGGGAACTATACTGTACCTAATGTGGGGAGCAATACTGCACCTAATGTGGGGGGGGGACTATTCTGCACCTAATGTGGGGAACTATACTGCACCTAATGTGGGGGGCTATACTGCACCTAATGTGGGGAGCTATACTGCACCTAATGTGGGGGAACTATACTGCATCTAATGTGCGGGAACTATACTGCACCTAATATGAGGAGCTATATTGCACCTAATATGGGGAGCTATACTGCTCCTAATGTGGGGAGCTATACCGCACCTAATGTGGGGAACTATACTGCACCTAATGTAGGGAACTATACTGCACCTAATGTGGGGGAACTATACTGCACCTAATGTGGGGGAACTATACTGCACCTAATGTGGGGGAACTATACTGCACCTAATGTGGGGGAACTATACTGCACCTAATGTGGGGGAACTATACTGCACCTAATGTGGGGGAACTATACTGCACCTAATGTGGGGGAACTATACTGCACCTAATGTGGGGAACTATACTGGACCTAATGTGGAGAACTATACTGCACCTAATGTGGAGAACTCTACTGCATCTAATGTGTGGGGAACTATACTGCACCTAATGTGGGGAGCTATCCTGCACCTAATGTGGGGAACTATACTGCACCTAATGTGGGGAGCTATACTGCACCTAATGTGGGGAGCTATACTGCACCTAATGTGGGGAACTATACTGCACCTAATGTGGGGAGCTATACTGCACCTAATGTGGGGAGCTATACTGCACCTAATGTGGGGGAACTATACTGCACCTAATGTGCGGGAACTATACTGCACCTAATGTGGGGAGCAATACTGCACCTAATGTGGGGGGGGGGCTATTCTGCACCTAATGTGGGGAACTATACTGCACCTAATGTGGGGGGCTATACTGCACCTAATGTGGGGAGCTATACTGCACCTAATGTGGGGGAACTATACTGCACCTAATATGAGGAGCTATATTGCACCTAATATGGGGAGCTATACTGCTCCTAATGTGGGGAGCTATACTGCACCTAATGTGGGGAACTATACTGCACATAATGTAGGGAACTATACTGCACCTAATGTGGGGGAACTATACTGCACCTAATGTGGGGGAACTATACTGCACCTAATGTGGGGGAACTATACTGCACCTAATGTGGGGGAACTATACTGCACCTAATGTGGGGGAACTATACTGCACCTAATGTGGGGGGGACTATTCTGCCCCTAATGTGGGGAACTATACTGCACCTAATGTGGGGGGCTATACTGCACCTAATGTGGGGGAACTATACTGCACCTAATGTGGGGGAACTATACTGCACCTAATGTGGGGGAACTATACTGCACCTAATGTGGAGAACTATACTGCACCTAATGTGGAGAACTATACTGCACCTAATGTGGAGAACAATACTGCACCTAATGTGGAGAACTCTACTGCACCTAATGTGGAGAACTCTACTGCACCTAATGTGTGGGGAACTCTACTGCACCTAATGTGTGGGGAACTATACTGCACCTAATGTGTGGGGAACTATACTGCACCTAATGTGGGGAGCTATACTGCACCTAATGTGGGGGAACTATACTGCACCTAATGTGCGGGAACTATACTGCACCTAATGTGCGGGAACTATACTGCACCTAAAGTGCGGGAACTATACTGCACCTAATGTGCGGGAACTATACTGCACCTAATGTGCGGGAACTATACTGCACCTAATGTGGGGAACTATACTGCACCTAATGTAGGGAACTATACTGCACCTAATGTGGGGGAACTATACTGCACCTAATGTGGGGGAACTATACTGCACCTAATGTGGGGGAACTATACTGCACCTAATGTGGGGGAACTATACTGCACCTAATGTGGGGGAACTATACTGCACCTAATGTGGGGGAACTATACTGCACCTAATGTGGAGAACTATACTGGACCTAATGTGGAGAACTATACTGCACCTAATGTGGAGAACTCTACTGCATCTAATGTGTGGGGAACTATACTGCACCTAATGTGGGGAGCTATCCTGCACCTAATGTGGGGAACTCTACTGCACCTAATATGGGGAGCTATACTGCACCTAATGTGGGGAGCTATACTGCACCTAATGTGGGGGAACTATACTGCACCTAATGTGCGGGAACTATACTGCACCTAATGTGGGGAGCAATACTGCACCTAATGTGGGGGGGGGGGACTATTCTGCACCTAATGTGGGGAACTATACTGCACCTAATGTGGGGGGCTATACTGCACCTAATGTGGGGAGCTATACTGCACCTAATGTGGGGGAACTATACTGCACCTAATATGAGGAGCTATATTGCACCTAATATGGGGAGCTATACTGCTCCGAATGTGGGGAGCTATACTGCACCTAATGTGGGGAACTATACTGCACCTAATGTAGGGAACTATACTGCACCTAATGTGGGGGAACTATACTGCACCTAATGTGGGGGAACTATACTGCACCTAATGTGGGGGAACTATACTGCACCTAATGTGGGGGAACTATACTGCACCTAATGTGGGGGACTATTCTGCCCCTAATGTGGGGAACTATACTGCACCTAATGTGGGGGGCTATACTGCACCTAATATGGGGGAACTATACTGCACCTAATGTGGGGGAACTATACTGCACCTAATGTGGGGGAACTATACTGCACCTAATGTGGAGAACTATACTGCACCTAATGTGGAGAACTATACTGCACCTAATGTGGAGAACAATACTGCACCTAATGTGGAGAACTCTACTGCACCTAATGTGGAGAACTCTACTGCACCTAATGTGGAGAACTCTACTGCACCTAATGTGTGGGGAACTATACTGCACCTAATGTGTGGGGAACTATACTGCACCTAATGTGGGGAGCTATACTGCACCTAATGTGGGGGAACTATACTGCACCTAATGTGCGGGAACTATACTGCACCTAATGTGCGGGAACTATACTGCACCTAATGTGCGGGAACTATACTGCACCTAATGTGCGGGAACTATACTGCACCTAATGTGCGGGAACTATACTGCACCTAATGTGCGGGAACTATACTGCACCTAATGTGGGGAACTATACTGCACCTAATGTAGGGAACTATACTGCACCTAATGTGGGGGAACTATACTGCACCTAATGTGGGGGAACTATACTGCACCTAATGTGGAGAACTATACTGGACCTAATGTGGAGAACTATACTGCACCTAATGTGGAGAACTCTACTGCATCTAATGTGTGGGGAACTATACTGCACCTAATGTGGGGAGCTATTGCACCTAATGTGGGGAACTATACTGCACCTAATATGGGGAGCTATACTGCACCTAATGTGGGGAGCTATACTGCACCTAATGTGGGGGAACTATACTGCACCTAATGTGCGGGAACTATACTGCACCTAATGTGGGGAGCAATACTGCACCTAATGTGGGGGGGGGGACTATTCTGCACCTAATGTGGGGAACTATACTGCACCTAATGTGGGGGGCTATACTGCACCTAATGTGGGGGGCTATACTGCACCTAATGTGGGGAGCTATACTGCACCTAATGTGGGGAGCTACTATATAAGGATAGGATTTATACCGTACCACCATCAGTGTCTGGATCACTATATAAGGATAGGAGTGATACATTTCATAAAAAGGCCCATAAAAATTCTCAGCACCAGGCCCATGATGCTCTTTAGATTGTGCGGCTGATTTATTGAACTGTCACACGCACTTTAATAGATTTAGCGCATTTTCAGATCTGCGCAAAACAAAAAGTCTAATGTGATTTCAGAAGGCTGACAGCGGATCTGCTATGTAAGTTGGCACTTTGGCACTGGTGTGGAGTCTATTGGCAAACATTTTGCGCCTAAATCAAATTGTTTCACTTCGTAGATTCACCTTTAGCTGCTACGTCTGACACAAGATGGATTATCCTTTAGATTCATTTCAAAAGTGGTGTGAGTGGTGTTGTGCTTCAAATAGTGGTGCGTTTCTGCACAAAAACGTAGTTGCACAAAATTTTAAAAATATATAAATATAACATATGAGATTAAGGGAATTTGTCCGCTGTATTTGCTGCTAAGAGCCGCAGGTGAATAGCTGTTAGGGCAATGGTTCTTAACCTGGGTTCGATCGAACCCCAGGGGTCCGGTGAGTCAGTCTCGCGGGTTTGGCGGAGGTCAAGACACACACCAGACTCATATAATTCGTGATGACACGCCCCGCTTGTCCATCATTGGCTGCAGGTGATCATGTCCCACCTAACAGATCTCAGAGTAGTGTTTTACCCTACTGTAAAGGAAGCCTCCTATCCTTTGTGGCTCTGCTCCTACGTGATTGCCTGCATGCGTCCCACGGTGGAACGCACCACTTCCACCGCGGCCTCCTGTGACGCACTTCCGGTCCCGCGGCGTCTTAAACAGGACATAAGAACGAACAGACTTTGTTGCGAAAATTACATGAGAGTGGCACTTGCCAAGATAAAGCCGCGCATTTCTGAACTGGTCTCTGAAAGACAACAGCAGAAGTCACACTGATTTGCAGTAAATATTCATTATTATATTTTTGCTTTTGTGTAAAAATCATGTTTTTATGGTTTTGTTCTTTGTTCTTAATGGTTTTGTTGATTTTGTGCACCTATGTATAAATATACATAAATATATACCTATGTTTTGAATTTGAAAAAAATCATATTTTATTTTTCCAATTAAGAGGGGTTCGGTGAATGCGCATATGAAACTGGTGGGGTTCAGTATCTCCAACAAGGTTAAGAACCACTGTGTTAGGGTATAAGAGCAAACTGTATCTTTCCTGGAGCTGGTTGCCAAACTTATAAAGTTGCCTTGTTATTTCTCAGCATGGTCAAGGAGGCGGAGCAGAGCTGCTCAAGTGTTAAACCTCCTTGCACACCCTTACCTCCCAGCTCTTTCTTCATTGATGTTCAGAGCTATGTACAGGTACATTACAGGGCTTGGTGACGAGCACGTTTTCCACTGTGGGTGTTTCGTGGCCAATTTTCCGCAGCAGAATATTCACAGCGGAAGTCTGAAGCAGATTATATTGACCTTAATGCATTCTGATGTGGAAAAAATGAGCCAAAAATCAGCCACAGATCACCCACAGTGGTTCAAACCTGCAGAGGAAAACACATTGTAACCTGTCCTTGTGAACATGTTCTTTCTTTCAGGCGGAATCAGCGTCTTACTCCCATAGAGATCAATGTTATTTATTTATTTTTTTTGAGTCAGAAGCATTTCCACGCGGAATTCGCGCGGAATTCGTGCAGAATTTCCACATGAAATTTTTTTTTTTTTATGAATAGAAATACTTGATACTCCTCCTCCGCATGAAACCTGCATTTCCGCACGGAATTCCGTGCCAATTCCGTGCGAAATTCTGCACGAAATCTCTGTGAGTTCTTGTGGAAAAGTAACAATATTTTGAGGTAGAAAATTTCTGTTTGATTTCCCCCCAATTCCTCAGTGTGAACACACCCTAACTATAGGATGTGCAGAGGTTGCCTTAGGGGCCTATATGGTCTCTTTTGCTTATGAGAGTAGAGCAGTGCTATAAAGAATGCATTATAGCTGGGGCCCTGTAGCATTTGCGTTCTGCATCTTCAAGAGACTGAAGGGGAGAATGAGGAGTTATGCCAGGCTGTGGCACTTGAGAAGATCACCTCCTCCTTGACGTTTGGCTGAGAAATAAAAAGGTGCCTTAATTGTTGCTATAGGTTAGAGACCCCTGACATACCCTCCGCTGAATACTGAAATAAAAATAGGCCCTCATTTACTAAAGTCCAACTCTTTTTCTCAGTTTTACGACGCACAACCGACACTTTAGAAACCACTCGGAGTATTTTTTTTTTCTCTGAAATGGGCGTGTTTTATTCAAAAATGGGCATTTTACTGACAAAACACACTCGGAGTACTTCCAAAATCACTCGAGAAAAAGTGTGAGTTTGCCTCACACAATAAAAATGGAGTGATTTCTAACAAGGGACTGTTTGCCATTGTGTTTTTTGTGAAAGTAACTTGTTTTATAACCTGAAAACATTTTGTACAGTGCAACACTTATGAATAAAATATTGAATGCTTTTGTGATTGTTAATGTTTAGATATTTTTTCTAAACACATTTGCAATCTTAGTTTTAAATCAATGGAGCACTCAAGCTGATAAACAATGTTAATTGTTTGCATTTTTTAAAAATTATAACACATGAATACTTTTAATTAATGAAAATATTTTTAAACAAACTAGTCAAAACCCTTTTAACTCACACAAATAATTTCTTTAGCTCAGAGTTCGTGCGATACAATTGACTAGTGCGACACAAAAAAACGTGCAACAGGAAAAAAAAAAAACAACATGTGCGACAGAATAGTAAATAAGCTTGAAAATCCCTCCAGAATAAACACTTCACTCTTAGTTAATCAGGGACATAGTGTACAAAAAACCTAAAACTACTAGAAAACATACACAGGACAAGATACTGCAAATTATTGTTTTTGGTTATGATGTGGCTGATAGCAAAAAAAAAAAACAATAGCTCACAATCACAGCAAACCTTAAAGGGGTTCTCCGCACCTGGACATCTTATCCCCTATTCAAAGGATAGGGGATAAGATGTTTGATCTTGGCTGCGGCACCCCAGACATCCGGTGCATGGAGCTAACTTCACTGCGTGCCGGATGACTGGCAATGCGGGGTGGAGGATTGTGATGTCCCGGTCACGCCCTGCTCGTGACGTCATGGCCATGCCCCCTCAATGCAAGTCTTGCATTGAGGAGGCGTGGCCGCAACGTCACGAGCGGACGTGGCTGTGAGGTCACGAGCCTCCAGAGCTGCACCTGATGCTCTAAACGATGCAGCCGGGTGCAGCAGGGAGATCTCTTTCCCTTATCTTTTGGATAGGGGATAAGATGTCTAGGGGCGGAGTACCCCTTTAACTCTTTAGTTTAAGCTTCTCTTTATTTGCAAAAAAAAAGAACACAGTATAGAATCAGCAAATGGATTTTCGACCCATGGTTGTTGTAGGATCAGGGTTACGCAGGTAGTTTTGATGGCATATCCATGTTATTTAAAAAATCCCATCCTAGCAAGAGAGAATGACAGAAAACAGATTGGGCCTTTGTGACAGGCCTCTCCTCTCTTCATGGCCGACAGTCATATCCTGCATCGTTACACATCGCATATCATGTGAATGCGAGAGAATAACAATACGGCCGCAGTTCTCATGATCACTCCACTTGAAAACTACCAACATGGTATCGATTTCCTTGTAACACGGCTACAAAATGATTCATCTGCAAAGCAGGAATGCTCCGCCAGGGATTATGCTGCAGTGCTGCCTGCAGACAATGGAAGATACTGAATATTACTATGCTGGATCCAAGCAGGGAAAAAACAAACCCTCATTTACATCCCAAATATGTCTCTGAGGACAGGATGAGATCCAGGCATGTAATAGGGCGTATGAGAGGGGAAGGCAAATGACCTTCAAAGGGCGCCCAGTCAGTTAGGGGTGTACTGTAGTTGTCTGAGGCTCCGACGATAGGAACAGATGAGAAGTGGAAGAGCATATAACAAGGCCTGGAGTGGCTGGGCCCAGCAAAGGTCATTTCTTGATAAGCATGGCGTTGTCAAATGTCACCCTAGAGCTTCGCTTATGCCTGTGACATAATAAAATGTAACGTGGGGTAATAGAAATGCTATACCATATTGCATATTATGTAATAGAAATGCTATACTATATTGCATATCATGTCATAATATACAGTTTTATTTCTTATAGTAAATTATCATTTCTATTATTTATTTTATAATTCAGTGCATTGTCATCCATGTTCCCGGGCAGCGTCCAAATAGGTGACCCTACACTGCGACATTGTAATTCATAATTCAAGGCAATACCCAATTTAGGGTCAGGTCAAAAAAATAAGTGCATGTTCATGTTCGCATAGATCAGTGTTTCCCAATCAGTGTGCCTCCAGCTGTTGCAAAACTACAACTCCCAGCATGCCCGGACCGCCGAAGGCTGTCCGGGCATGCTGGGAGTTGTAGTTTTGCAAAAGCTGGTTGGGAAAAACTGGCATAGATACACAAACAAATCATGCAAGTAGCCTAGAGACCTCCACTTCTTATAGCAATTACCCTTTAGGCCCTGCTGAAGGCTGTCCGGGCATGCTGGGAGTTGTAGTTTTGCAAAAGGCATAACGGTTGGGAAAAACTGGCAAAGGCCCAATCTGTTTTCTGTCATTCTCTCTTGCTAGAATGTGATTTGCTTTATTTCTTCTTCCATTTTGTTTTATTTTAAATAAAATGGATATACCATGCAAGTAGCCTAGAGCCTTCCACTTCTTATAGCAGTTAGCCTTCACACCCTGTTGCCTACTAGAAAATGTCTGCATACTTCCTGATTAGTGTTGAGCGCGAATATTCGAAATGCAAATTATTACCGCGAATATCGGCACTTTGAGATTTCGCAAATATTTAGAACTAGCTGAGTACCCGGCGTTGCCAGGTTTTTCCTTCCTAATCCTTGTTGTGGAGGAAAATCAACAGAGGAAGCTTTTGACTTCATATCCCGTCCTCGTATATTGTTGTCATATCCCGACCTCCTATCCCGTCCTTCTATCCCGTCCTCCTCTCTCGACCTCCCATCCCATCCTCATATCCCGACCTCCCATCCAGTCCTCATATCCCGACCTGTAATATGTGTACTAGGTATTAAAATATCTCCAGCCGTACGGAAGTTATGTGGGAACATATATTTCCCATTGATTTGCATGGGACTTTAAATAAAAACCCTGACCCTCACAAATTGGGGTAGTTAAGGGTTAAATTAACTATCCTATATTTTAAGTGGACATATAAGTAACATGTGACCAAGTATTATCGAAATATCTCCAGCCGTTTGGAAGTTATGCAGTAACATATTTCCCATAGACTTGTATGGGACTTTAAACAAAAACCCCGCCCCTGGCAAATGGGGGTGAGTAAGGGTTAAATCACCTATTCTATGTTTGTTGTTGACATATAAGTAATATGTGTGCCAAGTTTCACGATAATATCTTTAGCCGTTTGGACGTGATGCTGGAACATACACACACACACAATTTTTATGCGAATGTCGGCACTTCGAGATTTCATGAATATTTAGAATATAGTGATATATATACGTAATGACGAATATTCGTTTTTTAATGCACATTTTTATGTGAATTTTATGCGAATAACGACACTTCCAGACTGGACACTGATCCCTCCCATCTTTTAGGTGAGATATAATTGCGCATGCGCACTATGCAAATTTCAATACAAATTTTTCCATGAAAAAAAGAGAACGGACATAGCGGATATGTGAATTTCGCGAACATAGGACGAATATTCGTCCATATATTCGCAAAATATCACAAATTCAAATATGGCCCCTGGCGCTCATCACTATTCCTGATGTGTTTTTATGCATTAGCAAAGCCACAGTGGCCAGCTGTTCTATTCATACCAATGAGACTGTCTCCACAAAACCATAAGAAACCAGGGGTATCGGAATATTCTTGCACGGAATTATAGACACTGTGTGGCTCAATGCATTCGTCTGGCATATGCCGAGCGACATTCCGAGCCACATCCCATTGCACAGGGAAATTTGTTATGTAGCCTAGGCTCTAGAAGCTTCACATTGTAAGTAAATGTTCCATGTTACTCGGCTGTGCTATTTTCATCAGCTGGAGAGAGAAAAAAGGAGATTTTTTTTTATAAAAACTAGCAAAGGGCACCATCTACTGGTAGTAATATGTCATGACATAAGAATTACAGGAAAAAGGAATATGTTTACAGTATATATCTATATATATATAAAACTCAATGTGTGTATGTATGTACTGTATGTGTGTATGTTCCAGCATCACGTCCAAACGGCTAAAGATAGTAACATGAAACTTGGCACACATGTTACTTGTATGTCAACAACAAACATAGGATAGGTGATTTAACCCTTACTCACCCCCATTTGCCAGGGGCGGGTTTATGTTTAAAGTCCCATACAAGTCTATGGGAAATATATGTTACTGCATAACTTCCAAACGGCTGGAGATATTTTAATACCTGGTACACTTATTACGGGTCGGGATAGGAGGTCGGGATAGGAGGATGGGATACAAGGACGGGATAGGAGGTCGTGATAGGAGGTCAAGATAGGAGGACGAGATAGGACGTTGAGATAGGAGGTCGGGATAGGAAGTCGGGATAGGAGGTCGGGATAGGAGGTCAGGATAGGAGGCCAGGATAGGAGGTCAGGATAGGAGGTCGAGATAGGAGGACGGGATAGGAGGTCGGGATAGATGGACTGGATAGGAGGTCGGGATATGAGGTCGAGATAGTAGGTTGGGATAGGAGGACGAGATAGGAGGTCGAGATAGGAGGTCGGGATAGGAGGTCGGGATAGGAGGTCGGGATAGGAGGTCGGGATAGGAGGTCGGGATAGGAGGTAGGGATAGGAGGTAGGGATAGGAGGTAGGGATAGGAGGTAGGGATAGGAGGACGGGATAGGAGGTCAAGATAGGAGGTTGAGATAGGAGGACGGGATAGGAGGTCGAGATAGGAGGTTGAGATATGAGGACGGGATAGGAGGTCGAGATAGGAGGATGGGCTATGAGGATGGTATAGGAGGTCAGGATATGAGGACAAGATGTGAGGATGGCATATGAGGTCGAGATATGATGACGGGATAGGAGGTCGGGATAGGAGGTCGGGATAGGAGGACGAGATATGGGGTTGGGATATGACAACAACATATCCCAAAGCTTCCTCCTTTGTTTATTTTCCTCCCCAACAAGGAATAGGAAGGAAAAACCAGGTATTCAGCTAATATATATATATATATATATATATATCTATATATATATAAAATATTATAATATATTGTTTGATAATTTATCTTATCAATTTTTTTGTTTATGTTTTTAATTCTGTTTATTTATTGTAACTGAAATGTTTACGAAACACGTCAATAATATGTACAAACACAATGCAAGTCTAGCACAAGAAGGGGCATTATGGAATACAGAGCAGCTAGGGCTGTATACAATATATTTTTAGCTGTATTCAGGGGTGCGTTTAAAGGGAAAAGACACTAAAATAACTTAAAAATAAATGTATTCTCAAACTGGACTGCGGTACACACATTGGGACACATTTAACCTTGACTGAGCACGTACGTTTTTCACAATACTGTTGTTTTTATTTTTATCTCTGCACTTATTTCTAACCAGTAGAGCACATGTCAATTTGGTTTAATGTCAGCAAGGTTTTTGGAGCTCAGATCAATGATTTATAAACGTTTCATGCGATGAATGGAAATTTCTCTAACAAGTCTGCCTCATAAATATATGCTAAGAATGAGTAATAAATCAGTTTATCTATTGTCATGTGTTGGCAACATCTCTAAGATTTGAATAAAAAAAAAAAACTTGAACATCTGAAAAAAAGAATTGCTTCTCCGGCATTATACACATGCAGTGCCATCTAGTGGCTACAAGTATTTTTTCAGCTAAGAGAATTATATTACATGACATATGTAGATAAATGTAACATTAAGTAAAAGCATTTGTAGTAATGTAAAAGGATGTGGCTCTAGAGCGGTTGCAAAACTACAATTCCCAGCATGCCTGTGTCTAATGGTCTAATGAATTTCACTGCTTTATATCATAGTCTGTATATAATACACTGCTCAAAAAAATAAAGGGAACACTAAGATAACACATCCTAGATCTGAATAAATGAACTAATCGTATGAAATACTTTCGTCTTTACATAGTTGAATGTGCTGACAACAAAATCACACAAAAATTATCAATGGAAATCAAATGTATCAACCTATGGACGTCTGGATATGGAGTCACACTCAAAATCAAAGTGGAAAACCACATTACAGGCTGATCCAACTTTGATGTAATGTCCTTAAAACAAGTCAAAATGAGGCTCAGTAGTGTGTGTGGCCTCCACGTGCCCATATGACCTCCCTACAATGCGTGGGCATGCTCCTGATGAGGTGGCAGACAGTCCTTGGTGCAATGTGGCGTAGGTAGATGGAGCGAGACATGATTTCCCAGATGTGCTCAATCGGATTCAGGTCTGGGGAACGGGCGGGCCAGTCCATAGCATCAATGCCTTCCTCTTGCAGGAACTGCTGACACACTCCAGCCACATGAGGTCTAGCATTGTCTTGCATTAGGAGGAACCCAGGGCCAACTGCATCAGCATATGGTCTCACAAGGAGTCTGAGGATCTCATCTCGGTACCTAATGGCAGTCAGGCTACCTCTGGCAAGCACATGGAGGGCTGTGCGGCCCCCCAAAGAAATGCCACCCCACAAAATTACTGACCCACGGCAAAAACGGTCATGCTGGAGGATGTTGCAGGCAGCAGAATGTTCTCCACGGCGTCTCCAGACGCTCAGTGTGAACCTGCTTTCATCTGTGAAGAGCACCAAAATTTGCCAATCTTGGTGTTCTCTGGCAAATGCCAAATGTCCTGCACAGTGTTGGGCTGTAAGCACAACCCCCACCTGTGGACTTCAGGCCCTCATACCACCCTCATGGAGTCTGTTTCTGACTGTTTGAGTGGACACATGCACATTTGTGGCCTGCTGGAGGTCATTTTGCAGGGCTCTGGCAGTGCTTCTCCTGCTCCTCCTTGCACAAAGGCAGAGGTAGCGGTCCTGCTGCTGGGTTGTTACCCTCCTACAGCCTCCTTCACGTCTCCTGATGTACTGGCCAGTCTCCTGGTAGCGCCTCCATGCTCTGGACACTATGCTGACAGACACAGGAAACCTTCTTGCCACAGCTTGCATTGATGTGCCATCCTGGATGAGCTGTACTACCTGAGCCACTTGTGTGGGTTGTAGACTCTGTCTCCTGCTACCACTAGAGTGAAAGCACCGCCAGCATTCAAAAGTGACCAAAACATCAGCCAGGAAGCATAGGAACTAAGAAGTGGTCTGTGGTCACCACCTGCAGAACCACTCCTTTATTGGGGGTATCTTGCTAATTGCCTATAATTTCCACCTGTTGTTTGTTCCATTTGCACAACAGCATGTGAAATTGATTGTCAATCAGTGTTGCTTCCTGAGTGGACAGTGTGATTTCACAGAAGTGTGATTGACTTGGAGTTACATTGTGTTGTAAGTGTTCCCTTTATTTTTTGGAGCAGTGTATTTTGGTGAACTGAACTTCAGGACCAGGGCTGTTATCATGCCCATACAGCAGCCTAAGCCAATCCAATATAGACTTGTGTATCTATACATAACCACCCTCTATCCGTCCTTCTTTTGCTACTGGACTGTATTGTAACATTACAAGCTAACATTTTATTTACAATGAAAACCCTCAAATTTAGTTCATGTTCACGCATTGTGGATCCTGTGAGGACTTGAGCATGAATTATGCATAAATAACCATTTTAAACTAAAGTTTCTGAGCAGTATCCAATTCATAGGCCCTAAATTAAACAGGAAGTGCATGTACGGGCGGGTATAAACGTATCTCCAGCTGTGGGTTTGAGCCGCTGTGGGTGTTCTGCTGCCTATTTTCTGCGTCAGGATTAACTGACCTCAATAAGATCTACTGTGGATTTTCTGCAGCAAAACTTGCAATCAGCAGTGAAACACCCACAGGGGCTGAAACCTGCAGCGGTAAACACGCTCGTAACTCACCCATGTAAACATACCCTAAGTAAGGGCATTTGATTTTAACACCAAATTCTGCATCTAAAAATGTATAGGAAAAATTTGCAATAAATCTGCTGTGTAGCTGTCATAAATTGACATGGTGCGAATTTGAACTCTACACCATAGGTACATTTATATGTTGATTTTGTGCAGATTTTTTTTTGGGCAGAATGTGGATCAGATTTTTAAAGGGAAACTGAGGGTATTTTTAAAGGACATCCAAATCTGCTGGTAGATGTTTATAGGGGCTGTTACCATAAGCATATTAGTACCTTTAATATGGCAGCCTGGTGCACTGTTTACCTGTAAAATTTAGTTTTATTAATATGCAAAGGAGGCTTTTTTTTTTTTTTTTTGCACTAGGGGCTTGTCTTTTCCCCTTGGTGCACCAATATGGCCGCCCACTTACTCCTCTAACAACACCTCATGATAACTGAGCCTGTGAAACTGTGACATAACTCAAGGCTATTAACAAACGTGTGGCTTAAAGGGGCACTCCGGTGAAAAACTTTTTTTTTTTAAATCAACTGGCGCCAGAAAGAAACAGATTTGTAAATTACTTCTATTGAAAAATCTTAATCCTTCCTGTACTTATTAGCTACGGAATACTACAGTGGAAATTCTTTTCTGTTTGAAACACAGAGCTGTCTGCTGACATCATGAGCACAGTGCTCTCTGCTGACATCTCTGTCCATTTTAGGAACTCTCCAGAGTAAAAGGAAATCCCTATAGCAAACATATGCTGTTCTGGACAGTTCCTAAAATGGACAGAGATGTCAGCAGAGAGCACTGTGCTCGTGATTCAGCAGAGGGCTCTGTGTTTCAAAAAGAAAAGAATTTCCGCTGTAGTATTCAGCAGCTAATAAGTACCGGAAGGATTAAGACTTTTTAATAGAAGTAATTTACAAATATGTTTAACTTTCGGCCACCAGTTGATTTAAAAGAAAAAAGGTTTTCACCGGAGTACCACTTTAATCCTTTCAGAAATTATGGATCTGTATTGGAGGCTTGACACAAACATGAACAGGGAATTAGTGATTTGTAAATTAAAAATTTTACGGCTAGGTCCACACAAAGAAATGTGTCTGGAAAAATTCCATCTGGAGATTTCTAGTGCGCCTGTCGCCGACTGAAGGCACTAGGACCTCGCGTACATTGCCGATCCTATAGACTTCTATGTATTCCAGATTTTGCCAAAAAAATTAGCAGGATCATTCTTACAGCAGGACAGTCCTGTTTCATATTGCAAATAATAAAATGCAACAGATGTACATGCAGCTCATGATTTACATTGGGTGTTCAAAGGGCCCAATATTGGTACTTTTGCTTGTGAGGTGGACTCATGTGGTTCTGGTCCTATGAGGTCTGCTATAGTGTCAAGGGTTTATCCTTTCATGTTACCATATTATTTGCACAGTGGTCCCCCAAGTTACAATATTAATTGGTTCTGGGACGACCATTGTATGTTGAAACCATTGTATGTTGAGACCAGAACTCTATGGAAACCTCGTAATTGGTTCTAAAGGCACCAAAATGTCATCCAAAAATAGGAAAAATTGAGAATTTAAGAAAAATAAGTAGATAACTAATATAGATATATATACATGCAATCTCCACCACAGCACAAAAAGTCAGAGGTCCAGGATAAAGTGGACGGCTTCCAAGTTTATTCACACCATAAATGTGATAGCGGTGCAACGTTTCGGGAAACTGCCTTTGTCAAGCATTGAGTATGCTTGACAAAGGCAGTTTCCCGAAACGTTGCACCGCTATCACATTTATGGTGTGAATAAACTTGGAAGCCTTCTACTTTATCCTGGACCTCTGACTTTTTGTGCTGTGGTGGAGATTGCATGCTTATTGACTGCTGACTTGCTAGTTGGCTGACCACGTGCACATACAGAGGGGGTCTTTGCTGGCTCTTATGCTTGGAACTATATATATATATATCACAAAACAAAGAGAGCGGCACTCCAAATACGTGTAACCCCGTGCGGGTGTATTTATTCACACATCTGTAGAAAAGCGCAACGTTTCGGCTCCTCAATGGAGCCTTTTTCAAGCACCATTGAGGAGCCGAAACGTTGCGCTTTTCTACAGATGTGTGAATAAATACACCCGCACGGGGTTACACGTATTTGGAGTGCCGCTCTCTTTGTTTTGTGGTGAATTCCTTGGGGCCTGAGTCGGACCCTGGAGCTGAGCACCCAACAGGATCTGGAATCCTTGGCAACAGCCACACATGGTGCTTCTTCATTTGGACTGTTTCTTTTATATATATATATATATATATATATATATATATATATAAATATAAAGCAAGTCCTTACATATAAAAGTAAGAAAGATCTGCTAAGAGCTGTAAATCACTGTCTATGTCAGTGCTTCCCAAGCAGGGAGCCTTCAGCTGTTGCAAAACTACAACTCCCAGCATGCCCGGACATGTCCGGGCATGCTGGGAGTTGTAGTTTTGCAACAGCTGGGGGCACCCTGCTTGGGAAACACTGGTCTATGTAGAGGACAGGAGCTTCATCGGGGTCCTTTACAGTACACGCAATGTCCTAAAAAAGTAACATGGAGTCTCCCTCACCTGGTGTCCAAAGGAGCAGGTAACCCTGGTACAGGTAAAAAGTACAGAACATGTGACTATAGTGGTTATTGTTGGGTACATCCATCATTAACCCCTTAAGGACTCAGACCATTTTGGCCTTAAGGACTCAGACAATTTAATTTTTACGTTTTCATTTTTTCCTCCTCGCCTTCTAAAAATCATAACTCTTTTATATTTTCATCCACAGACTAGTATGAGGGCTTGTTTTTTGCGCGACCAGTTGTCCTTTGTAATGACATCACTCATTATATCATAAAATGTATGGCACAACCAAAAAACACTATTTTTGTGGGGAAATTAAAACGAAAAACGCAATTTTGCTAATTTTGGAAGGTTTTGTTTTCATGCCGTACAATTTATGGTAAAAATGACATGTGTTCTTTATTCTGAGGGTCAATACGATTAAAATGATACCCATTATTACATACTTTTATATTATTGTTGCGCTTAAAAAAAATCACAAACTTTTTAACCAAATTAGTATGTTTATAATCCCTTTATTTTGATGACCTCTAACTTTTTTATTTTTCCGTATAAGTGGCGGTATGGGGGCTCATTTTTTGCGCCATGATCTGTACTTTTTTTTGATACCACATTTTCATATAAAAAACTTTTAATACATTTTTTAAAATTTTTTTTTAATAAAATGTATTAAAAAAGTATGAATTTTGGACTTTTTTATTTTTTTTCGTTCACGCCGTTCACCGTACGGGATCATTAACATTTTATTTTAATAGTTCGGACATTTACGCATGCGGCGATACCAAATATGTCTATAAAAAATGTTTTTTACGCTTTTTGGGGGTAAAATAGGAAAAAACGGACGTTTTACTTTTTTATTGGGGGAGGGGATTTTTCATTCATAGCAATTTTTCATTCATAGCAATACCATGATTGCTAATATTGATCTGTTCTATGTATAGGACATAGAACAGATCAGTATTATCGGTCATCTCCTGCTCTGGTCTGCTCGATCACAGACCAGAGCAGGAGACGCCGGGAGCCGCACGGAGGAAGGAGAGGGGACCTCCGTGCGGCGTTATGAATGATCGGATCCCCGCAGCAGCGCTGCGGGCGATCCGATCGTTCATTTAAATCGCGAACTGCCGCAGATGCCGGGATCTGTATTGATCCCGGCACCTGAGGGGTTAATGGCGGACGCCCGCGAGATCGCGGGCGTCGGCCATTGCCGGCGGGTCCCTGGCTGCGATCAGCAGCCGGGATCAGCCGCGCATGACACGGGCATCGCTCCGATGCCCGCGGTTATGCTTAGGACGTAAATGTACGTCCTGGTGCGTTAAGTACCACCTCACCAGGACGTACATTTACGTCCTGCGTCCTTAAGGGGTTAAAGGGGTACTCCGGTGAAAAACTTTTTTTTTTTTTTAAATCAACTGGTGCCAGAAAGTTAAAAAGATTTGTAAATTACTTCTATTAAAAAATCTTAATCCTTCCCGCACTTATTAGCTGCTGAATACTACAGAGGAAATTATTTTCTTTTTGAAACACAGAACTGTCTGCTGACATCACGAGCACAGTGCTCTCTGCTGACATCTCTGTCCATTTTATAACTGTCGAGAACAGCATATGTTTTCTATGGGGATTTCCTTTTACCCTGGACAGTTCCTAAAATGGACAGAGATGTCAGCAGAGAGCACTGTGCTCGTGATGTCAGCAGACAGTTCTGTGTTTCAAAAAGAAAAGAATTACCACTGTAGTATTTAGCAGCTAATAAGTACAGGAAGGATTAAGATTTTTTAATAGAAGTAATTTACAAATCTGTTTATCTTTCTGGCACCAGTTGATTTAAAAAAAAGTACCCCTTTAAAAGAAGTGACTAGAAGTTGCAATAGAATACCACAGCACCCCCCCCCCCCCCCCCCCCCAGTTGTAGTTTTGCAGCATCTGGAGGTCCACAGGCTGAAGACCACTGCCCTAAAGTTGCATTATTACCTTTAGCTGTAAAGCTAAATGGAAATCGAACATTGGAAATCGTTGGACTTCCATTCTATATTGTGCCACTAGAGGGCTCTATAATTCTTAGATTTGTGTCTAGTATGTTAAAGGGGTTATTCAGGACAAAAAAAAATGTTATATATCAACTGGCTCCAAATAGATAAACAGATTTGTAAATGACTTCTATTAAAAAATCTTAATCCTTTCAGTACTTATGAGCTTGTGAAGGTAAGGTTGTTCTTTTCTGTCTAAGTAATCTCTGATGACACCTGTCTGGGGAAACGCCCAGTTTAGAAGCAAATCCCCATAGCAAACCTCTTCTAAACTATACTCTTATATGCACACAGGAGAGAAGAAAGAAGTAGTTTTATTTTTCTTATGCTGCATGTATATAGGACACATCCTCAACCTACTGTGCTAAAAGGCTGTCTGGGAATTATGATTTTTGCAGTTTAGCAACAGCTGGAGGCTCCCTGTTTGGGAAGACACTGGCAGAAAGGGTTTGTTCAAATTATACATTTCAAACATGCCTTTTTTAAGACAAAGGGCATGCTAAAAATGCTTAATTTTAATAATGACATACTGTACTTACTGCCCCTTGTTCCAGGCTGTGAGATCCTTCTTTTGTAGCCCCACCTCTAGTTCAGTCTCCAGTGACATCATCACTAGAGGTAGGGCTACACAAGAAAAGGCGAGCCTCAGCAACAAGGTGGTAAGTAGTATTCTATTTGCTGTGTACATTATACAGCCATACAGGCTGCTTTCACACTATAGAAATGTCCGTTGTAAAGTTCCGTTATAATGACCTGTTAATAAAACCATTAAAAACGCCCATTAAACGGCCATTACAAAATCCGATTATTGTCTATGGGATTTTTACATTACCCGTTTTAACCCGTCATAGCCAGTTATTAATAACGGACATTATTTTGTGACGGTAGAAAGTAACAGGAAAAATAGTACATGCACTATTTCTTCCGTTCTTTCTCCTGTCAAAAAATAACGTCCATTATTAATAACGGGCTATGATGGGTTAAAACGTGTAATGAAAAAATCCCATAGACTATAACCGGATTGTGTAACGGCCGTTTAACAAAGCCCATTTTAAGGGTTTTCATAACGGAATATTATAACGGGTCTTTAAAACTGATGAATTTATAGTGTGAAAGGGGCCTAAGGCCCCTTTCCCACTGCAGGTATCATCCTGTAAAAAACCTCCCGGCAAATAGTCCTGAAAACGGCCGTCAAAAAATCCCATTCATGTCAATGGGATTTTTTGAACATCCTTTTGCATCAGGTATGCCTGTTTTTAATAATGTCAGTTATTTTTGCCGGCACAAAAGACGGTGCATGCACAAATTTTTGGTCCGGCATAAAAAAATGGTAAAAAAACGGACTTTAAAATTTAACATTGAAGTCTATGGGAACCGGATGTTCAAAAAACAAAAACAAAAAACACATCCGTTATCATCAGTTATTGTCAGGTTTTTTAACATCCGTTTTTTTACAAAAAAAAAAGGGTTAAAAACCTGATAAAAAAAAAAACGGGCTGTAACTGGTAATAACGGATGAACAACATCAGGTTTTTATAAGAAAAAACCCATTAAAAATAACGGATGATGTAATCAGTTATCCTCCGTTATTACCAGTTATTGCATCCGTTATTTTTTCATCCGTTATTATAAAATTACGGCAGTAAAAAAGCCAGATGATACCTGTAGTGTGAAAGGGGCCTAATGTATATACCCCTCAAGGAGTTTACCAATGCTTATTAACTCCATCCTTGCTAGGCTGGGTGTACATGAAGCTGTCAGCTGGGTGCACAGCTCAGCCCCAACATTGCAAGGTTCCCGCGAGCCGAATATGGCAATATTCGAAAGTTTGGCAAGCTGCGAACCACCCGAAGTTCAGATTGAATCCGGGCTTGGCGGGCTTGGCTCTCTCAACTCTACTTCTGGACATTCTAAACGAATTAGTAAGTATATCTACAGTATATTATGTCAGGCCTCCTGATTGTATTAAGGGGTTATTCAAAATGTAAAAAACAGAGTTGATTTCTTCCAAAATGTGTAAGAAAAGTGTTGTGAACACTTGTTGGATGAAACAATAACGTGTCCTTTTATACAGCACCCAAGAAGCTGGGTCATCTTCTTTTCTGCACCGTGTTGGGGAACATACAGTACTACTCCATAGTTAGTAAATCTGCTGCATTGGGTGGGTGTAAGTGTAGTCATAGTAGTAAATGGTTCATGTCATTAGGTGGAAACAAAATGAAGATAGCAAGGTGTGGTGCTACAACTTCCAAAGAAATGAGCACATACCATGGTCTCTACCTATGCATGCACAAAGATAGACCAGCACACAGTGCACACTCAATAGTAGTGTATAGGGGTTATTATGTAGACACTAGTAGACTATGTTCAGTCCATTAAAGTGAAAGAGTCCACCATAGGTACACTGTTCTATACGTCCGCATAGCTTTGTGATGGTATCCCCATAGAACCTGAACACGGTGTGAACCCAACTTAACAGTAATGTCTATGGATAAGAATAAACCTTGTATTTACTAACTTTCTAACACCGTTTCCTAGAAAAATGTAGCTAACTGTTCAGGCTAAAATGTACCGATAAACTGCAGAATCTTATTTTTAAACTGGATCGGTTTCCAAATATGTGATCTGCCGTATGGTGGGATGAGTAAGCATATGTAAGATAATTCAACTTAGAAAGTGTGAAAAATAATGCCAATATTTTTGCAAATAAATCAACAGGGACAAGTCTTAGAACTGCTTGGAATTTATCGTGGGTGGCCAGCCTACCACAGACACATAGCACAACCCCATTCTCCCATACACATGCACACTTGACTAAGCTGAGCATGTATGAGTGGGAAGAGAGAAGTAAGCTGCTACCGAACTCCTCTGGCAGTGTATCACACTTCAGAACAAAAGGATATGGTATGTTGAAATCTTCATCTTCCATCAGGGAATCGGGAGACCGTCATACATACTTTCGAAATAAGAGCTGGGGAAAATACAGTACACACTAAAAAAACCTTAACGTGATCTCCGTGCAGCACCCGGCATTCTGAGCAAAGCACTGCTCCCGAGACAAAGAAGTGACTTCACGCCCCTCGTGATGTCACGCCATGCCCCACTGTGACGCCACACACGCCCCCTCTATTCATGTCTATGGAAGGTGGCACAACGGCCGTCACATCCCCTCCCGTAGACATAATTGGAGGGGGTGTGGCGTCACTTCACATCTCCATCTCGGGAGCAGCGCCCAGCACAGAATGCGACCCGCAGGATCAGACATCTTATCCCCTATCCAAAGATGTCTAATGCCGGAATACCCCTTTAAGTCCATGTTCACACAGGTTGGATTTGATGTAGATTTCGAAATTAATTACCACCAAAATTAGTGTCACATACAGTGACAATGCACATCTTGTGCACGTGAATTTATTTTTTAGCAAATTTGTAAACTGAATAACAACTAAATATTTCTGCAGTGGCCATTTGCCATAGGTAGTGAAAAAAGTAATCTGTGGAGGTGAGTGGCATGTCAATTATTTTGGATGGAAGTGACAGAGATGTTATTCAAAGGGGCTAATCTTAAAGCAAATCCATGGCAGAAATGCAAGGCAGGCGGATCCACGACGGATTGTAAGTCTGATGTGTGAACATACACTAAGAGCAAGATAGTCTGCTAGAAACAGTAACTAATAGCAATGGGAGCCATTGTTAAAATAGACATCATATATTAACATAATTTCCATGGTAACATGTTTACCCTATAAGGCTAAGTTTCTGCTTGTTTTTTTGTCCTGCGTTTTTTGGTTTAAAAAAAACGCAAGAAAAAACGCCAGTGCAATTTCCTGCATCTGGCGTTTTTTCATTTGTGTGGAAATTGCATTTTTGCCACCTTTGGCGTTCTTTTTTGGTACCCAAAATTTGTTGGGTACCAAAAAAAAAAAAAGGATGCAGTAGTGATGGAAAAAAATGTAAGTAACGAAATATAATTTTTTTATAACTACATTTTAATAAATTTTTAATAAAGTGTGTGTGTTTCACTTTTTTTTCTCTATTTTTTTAATTTTTTAGGTAGTACTACTACTCCCAGCATGGAGCAGACTGTTCCATGATGGGAGTAGTAGTACCTGTATTAATAGACATATCTCCCCGAGTGTCAGTCGTGACACCTGATGCGATAGTCTATAATATAGCAGAGATGTGGAGCGGCTCTATACAGCGCTCACATCTCTGCACTATACTCTGGCCAGTGATGTGAATAGAACATCACTCATTCATATTTTCCGCCCAGAGTGGTAATTGGCCGGATGGTTGCAGAGATGCGAGTGCTGGAGAAAGCCACTCTCTCTCTGCTATAGACAGGATGATCGCAGCGGGTGTCAGTAGTGATGCCTGCTGTGATCTGTTCTTACCTACAGGTACTACTACTCCCAACATGGAGCACACTCTGCTCCATGATGGGAGCTGTAGTACCTGCATTAACAGACAGATCGCAGCGAGTGTAACTTCTGACACCTGTTGCGATCTGTCTATTAATGCAGGTACTAAAGCTCCCAGAATGGAGCAGAGTGTGCTCCATGTTGGGAGTAGTAGTACCTGCAGTTAAGGAAAGATCACAGTGGATGTCACTCCTGACACCCACTGTGATCCTTCTGTATAATGTATAGATGCGGCCAGACGCTCTTCCATGGTCCCTTGCACTGCCGTATATATACATATATTCCTATTTCCCACAGAGAGCTGTGATTGGCTGGAACCATCTGGCCACATTATACAGGAGGAGCACAACGGGCGATCTGTCAATTAGTACAGGTACTACTACTACAGTGTGTTCCATGCTGGAAGTCGTAGTACTACCTAAAAAAAAAGTGAAAAACACACACACACTACATTTTTATTATTGCCGGTTACATTTTTACGTCCCCGTCCGCCCACATAAATGGATCACTGTTTAAAAATTAATAAACATTTTGTAATAAAAAAGATAAATTTCGTTAGATACAATTTTTTCCTTCACTACTGTATCTTTTATTTATTTATTTTTTTAATGGTACCCTACGAAATTTTATTACAAAAGGTATCTCCATCACTCCTTTGGATCGCTAAAGTCCAAAAAAGAATAAAAACCCGCCTTCAAAAACGCCAAAGTTAAAACCCACATATTGTTTTTCTTGTAGTGAAAAAATTCCAAAAGGATAGAAAAAAAAAACGCAAACTGAAAAACGCAAAGTGGAATAAGAATTTTGTGATTTCTCATTGATTTACAGCTATAATCTTGCCGTAGCATTTGGCCGAAAAAAATGCCATGCGGCAGAATTGCCATTTTTCTTGGCGTTCCTACCCCCCCAAAAAAAAAACAAATAGAAACTTAGCCTAAGGCTGAAAACAGACACAGAGGGATATTTATCAAAACCTGTGTAGAGGAAGAGCATTGCAGATCGCTGCTATTATTTTTCAGAAGCCTTTTTAAATATTAGATAAGCAATCTGATTTGTTGCTATGGGCAACTGCACCACACTTCCTCATTTGCGCTTACACAGACTTCTATAGATGGAAAAAAGAAAAGGTCAGAAGAAAAGAAGAAAACACCTGCAGGTATGTAGCCATTTCTTCTTTTTTTTCCCTCCAATTCCACAACTAAAATCCTTAAGTGACATTATGAAAGAAGTAAGAAAAAGTTTTTTGTGCTTTCTTAAGGCCAAAAAATACCAAACAAACGTTTCTGTCTGTTTGTAGCCTAAGGGATTCAAAGTATACATTTTTTTTGCATGTTTATGCACAGATTGCCATGTTATGCCTTAGGACACACCTTTCCTTACCTTTTATTTTTTGATGTGTACTATGTATTGGCTACTGAGGACCTATCAGGGTCCGGAAACACGTCTAGCCCACCTCCCAGCATACCTATAGACTACTTGGCCTACTAAATACATCGCTATCCTTTCCTTACATCCTCAGCCAACACCAGGACATCGATGACTACAAGCCCTGCAGTACGTACGCAGGATACGGACCTACTGAGATTGGAGCTCTTCTCAGTCTTGAACATATGGTCGGCTGAATACATAGTAACCAGTAAGGCACTTTGATAAAGTTTTATTGACTTTTCAATAATGAAAATCTGATGTTTAATTTTATAATGATCCTATTTATTTAGTTTACTATACACAACACATGTTCTAGAAGACTTTGAGTGCCAATATTGTTATACTCAATATAGATGAATCACTTGAACCACTCAGTCTCCGATTAGCAGGCAGTCTGGGTGAGCCTTCCCCCATAATACCAAATTCCAGTTACATAAGCATACATATAACTATTAAAAGAAATGGATCTATATGGACATACCACCAATTTTTTGTGTAATGCGGGTAAGATAATGTTTCCAGCATAAAGCCCTTTCATTCCTTCCCTTACAACTCAGCCTATGTGGAATCCTGGGTATATATCAAGGCCCCCAAGCCCAGTGCAAGGGCCACTGAGAATTGTGTGTAACTGTGAAGAGAAATTAAATGATTTGCTTTTCCACAAAACCCCCTTACAAGTGCACTTAGCCTTATAAGTCTGCAGGATGTATACACTATTGGAACCATTCCTGTTTCCCATACACTCTCATGCTACACTAACTTGTCTCTAACTCGTGGAACCAACACAGAGAAAAACTCTAATGGAAGGTTTTGATAGCTTTTTCATTTTTTTGAACACACTTCTGATTTTGACAAAAATACCAAAATACTGGCCGAAATACTGTGAGTGAACCCAGCGTCATAATACAAAAATTCTTGCTCTTCTTGGCCCAGAGCTCCAGCAACTTCACTTCTCCATAGGGATTATATTCAGGCGCTATAGGACACCAACGATAATATTCTTGGACACGGTTTATTATTCAGAACCACGCGTTTCAATGCCAGGACTGGCGTCTTCTTCAGGTTCATATAAAAAAAACTAAATACTGACAAATATATGAGACACTCACATGTCGTGACACTCCTCCCACTCCAGCCAAACCGGAACTAGAAACAGCTAGATCCCAAGGTGAGCAGGAAAGGGAGAGTCAAATCAGTGGGTGTTACACAACCTTCATTGAACTTGAAAAAAGTAATAATTAAAATTGAAACAGTAATTTACATATATAGATATGTGGGTAATTCTCAGTAATGGCATATATATATATATATATATATATATATATATATACACACACACATATATATATATATATATATATATATATAACCCACAATATACAGAAATATATAGAGAAACATTTAAAAATATAATATATAAAATAATAATATGCAAATATATCAAATTTTTCACAGAAAAATACCGACAAATGATGAAACAGTAATTTCATAATTCCAAACGTGTTCTCTATGGTTTCATTTAAACCTTCCGGATATAATGATTTTAATTTAAATATCCAATATGCTTCTTTATTAATCAATTGTCAAAACCGATCTCTTTTGTCAGATGGAATGGTCTATATAATAGTCAACTTCAATAACTCAGGATTTTTATCATGTATCTGTGCAAAATGGCGCAATATACTATGGAGTAAAAAGCCTTTGCGAATGTTGAACCGATGGGTGTTCATGTCTGAACAGTGCGGCTCACATACTGCAACTGACATGGACATTCGAGTAAATATATAACATAGCTTGAATCGCAGTCATAGGTGTCTTTAATCTGGAAATTTTCTATAGTGGTATTGGATATAAAATCAGTACGCCCGCTCCAGATTAAAGGCACCTATGACTGCGATTCAAGCTATGCCGTATATTTACTCGAACGTCCATGTCAGTTGCAGTATGTGGGCTGCAATGTTCAGACAGTGCGGTCCCGCATGAACACCCATCGGTTCAACATTCGGAGAGGCTTTTTACTCCATAGTATATCGCACTATTTTGCACAGGTGCCTGATAAAATTTCTGAGTTATTGAAGTCGACTATTATAGACACCATTCCTTCTGACAAAAGAGATAGTTTTTGACAATTGATTAATAAAGAATCATATTGGATATTTAAATTAAAATCTTTATGCCCGGATGGTTTAAATGAAACCATTGAGAACACTGTTTGAGGTATGAAATTACTGTTTCATCATTTGAATGTATTTGTCTGTAAAATATTTTATATTTATTTGCATATTGTGCATTATTTTATATCTTTATATGTTTCTATATATATTTATGTATACTGTGGGTTTTATATATATATATATATATATATATGCCATTACTGAGAATTACCCACTTATCTATATATATACATTACTGTTTTAGTTTTTATTATTACTTTTTTCAAGTTCAGTGACGGTTGTGTAACACCCACTGACATGACTCTCCCTTTCCTGCTCACCTTGGGATCTAGCTGTTTCTGGTTCCGGTTTGGCTGGAGCGGAAGGAGCATCACCACATGTTGGTGTCTCATATATTTGTCAGTATTTAGTCTTTTTTAATATGAACCAGAAGAAGATGCCAGTCCTGGCGATGAAACGTGTTGTTCTGAATAATAAACAGTGTCCAAGAATATTATCGTTGGTGTTCTATTGCGCCTGAATATAATCCCTATGGAGAAGTGAAATTGCTGGAGTTCTTTGATACACCTGTATGGTGAATCAGCTGCATTTGGTTACCTACTTGCCTTTCCCAGTGTTGTGCCTATTTGCTGCACAACTTAGTGGGTAAGCACTTTCAGTATACTTGAAATGATCTACTAAAGGATTATTGCATTATGGAGCACTCCTTGCTTTGTATCTTGTTGTCTTCACGACACAGGGCACCCACAATAATACATGTTGCTGTGGGTTCCACAGTCCACTTAGATAAAACATTGTCTGCGTGGCACTGCCTCGTGGCTCCCCAAGATGCTTACTGAAAGTGACATGGCTTAAAAATTGTCTGTTTGTCACATTGTGTGACTTGACAGATTTTCACTATGGGCAGTTTAGTCATGGACAATATCAATTGTACATTTTTATTTCACTGAAAATAGCAGCTGGGGACTTATTAAATATGTGCTGTTTGCCTCTAGCATATCCCTCACCAGAATATTTTATAATTCCTAGAAATGATCTCCACCCATAAAATAGATTTACAGGGTTGTTGTCCGACTGGGAATACTTTGAAAGGCTTATAGTAAAAGCAGCAACTTTGCAAAGAAAAAAAGCTTATTAATATTTTTGGATACATATCCTCCAAAAAAAAAAAAAAAAAATGAATCATGAATAAACTGAATCAATGAAATCTTGAAGAAGAAGGGATGTGCACATGAGTTTATTCTGTTGAACATTTGACCTTGGAAAAGGTCACTTGCTAATTTTGTGCCACAATTGCTATTTCAGTTCAGCATTAGGCTTCTATAGGGCACTAGGTTAAATTGTGTGAGCAGCAACAATTGGATCCCCTGTGGTTCTACCGAACCAATTATGATCTGACTAGAATCTGTAGAAACACAGCATGTGAAACATAGCATGTGTTGGCAAATAAGAACCAATTAGTCCATCTAGCCTGCCCAATATCACAGACCGTAACGATTAAGAGTAATCATAGAGCTTGTGAAAAGAGTATCACAGAAATCTAAATGTTAGCTCTATTAATCCTAGGATATAAAGGCTCCTCTCCTGCTAGTAGCTGACTGCTGCAAGCAGGAGAGGAGCCTCCACATCCTAGTATCCCTCTCCCCTGTTTCCAGTGTATTAAAGGGGTACTCCGGTGCTTAGACCTCTTATCCCCTATCCAAAGGATAGGGGATAAGATGCCTGATCGCGGGAATCCCACTGCTGGGGACCCCCGGGATCTTGCACGCGGCACCCTGTTTGTAATCAGTCCCCGGAGCGTGTTCGCTCTGGGTCTGGCTACTGGAGACCACACGGCCGGCGGCGTGTGAAGTCACGCCTCCGCCCCCGTGTGATGTCACGCTCCGCCCCTCAATGCAAGCCTTCGTGAGGGGGCGTGATAGCTGTCACGCCCCCTCCCGTAGGCTTGCATTGAGGGGCAGAGCGTGACACCACACGGGGGCGGAGGCGTGACATCACACCCCGCCGGTCGTGTGGTCGCCGGTAATCAGACCCCGAGCGAACACGCTCCGGGGACTGACTACATATGGGGTGCCGCGTGCAAGATCCCGGGGGTCCCCAGCGGCGGGACTCCCGCGATCAGGCATCTTATTCCCTATACTTTGGATAGGGGATAAGATGTCTAAGCACTGGAGTACCCCTTTAACACTTCATTGCCTTTGAATCTGAGTGAAAGGTCCTTAAATAGACCAGTATATTTTTTCTGACTTTTCTAGCAACTGATTTACATTATGCAGCCTTAAATGGACACTATAAGATACAAAAACTTGCTATATGTTGTACATCTTGGCAAAACATTAACCTTTCTAATATACTTCATAAGGAAATGGTATTTCCTTTTTATCAAAATCATGGCTTCTAAAATCATGGCTTTGTTCAAGCTGAAGCAAAGGCATAGACAAAGTCCAGTAAGTGAGGGTGGACTAGCACTCCTCTGTGCTCTCTCCTCTCTGATAGGACTCCTCAGTGTTCTCTCCTGTCTGATAGCACTCCTCTGTGCTCTCTCCTGTCTGATGTACTCCTCTGTGCTCTCCTGTCTGATAGTACTTTTCTGTGGCATCTCCTGTCTGATAGCACTCCTCTGTGCCATCTCTGATCGCACTCCTTTGTGCTCTCTCCTGTCTGACAGGACTCCTGTGCTCTCTCCTGTCTGATAGCACTCCTCTGTGCTCTCTCCTGTCTGATAGGACTCCTCTGTGCTCTCTTCTGTCTGAAAGGACTCCTCTCTGCTCTCTCCTGTCCGATAGGACTCCTCTCTGCTCTCTCCTGTCTGATAGCACTCCTCTGTGCTCTCTCCTGTCTGATAGGACTCCTTTGTGCTCTCTCCTGTCTGATAGGACTCCTCTGTGCTCTCTCCTTTCTGAAAGGACTCCTCTGTGCTCTCTCCTGTTTGATAGGAGAGAGCACAGAGGAGTGCTATCAGACAGGAGAGAGCAGAGAGGAGTCCTATCAGACGAGAGCACAGAGGAGTGCTATCAGACAGGAGAGAGCAGAGAGGAGTCCTGTCTGATAGGACTCCTCTCTGCTCTCTCCTGTCTGATAGTACTCATTTTGTGCTCTCTCAAGTCTGATAGTACTCCTCAGTGCTCTCTCCTGTCCTATCAGACACAAAGTAGTGCTAGCCCACACACACTCACTGGACTTTGTCCATGCCTGTGCTTTGCTTGGACAAAGCCAGGATTTTATAATCCAAGATTTATATAAAAAGGAAATAAAATGTTCTTATGAAGTATATTAGAAAAGCTCACATGATCTGGCCTCACTTGCTGGATATTTTCCACCTTCTGAGCATGCTTAGTTTGACAAATGGGTATACACAAACAAACGGAACTCTCTTCTGTTTACATCTGTCATCATAGGCTTCAATGTTTAATTTTGAACAGACGTTCCATTTGCTGTAGTTTTTTGGGGATGGAGAGAAAAATTGTACATGCGCTGTTTTTTTAGTCCCCTCAAAAATGAACCACAGACTGAACTGATGTAAACTCAGAATAACTGGTGATAAAAATGACCCATTAAAATCAATAGGATCAGTTAATTTATCTTTTTCTTACTCCTGAACAGAGCAGACGAACCAAAATGTAGCAAAGAACACATACACATATGTCACCTTGTATCTGGCTGGGATGTTCCTGTTTTCTCCATTGAAGGGGGCTCAATACCTTACTGCTATATGCTAACATTTATTTCAATGCACATTGTTGACACACCTGGTTGATGGGATCATCCCATGAATGAATGTATATGAACCTATGTTGACAAACCCCCATTCTTTATACTTATCAACCCTCAGAATGTACAGCATTTGTTGCTAGACAGTTTTATTCCTATGTTTGGAATTTACATAGCTTGCAGACGATTTATAAAGCAGATTTCAGATGTATGAAATAAAGCAGGATTTTTAAGTTAATTTTTAAAGCATTTGCAAGACAGGTCAGTGATAAGTGTGACAAAGTGTCAGCTCTTGTTGGATATCAGTGACTCATACTGAAAATTACGACTTCCCACTTCTGTGAGATGTTTTCTTTACTTGTCTCTCTAATACCATTTAATGGATCGCTCAGTGAGTCCAGTAAAGCCTTTACAATGACAAACTGTGACTCATAGGTTATTTGGGATTTTGGGACAGTTTTTTTTATACAGATATTACACCACATTTTAAAGGTTTCTTAGCCCTCTTCTGCAGCACACTTTATTATATGCATGCTGCATAAATAATTGAAAAGTGCCTGTATCTATTTATCCTGAAGACATGCTCTCCCAGCTCTGCTACTGATGTTCTGAGCTCATTCTAGCCAATCACTAAGGAAAAAGAGGGTTAAGGATGTCATCAGCAGAGCAGGGACAGAGTACAATCAGAAGAAAGAAACAAAGGCACTGGGGCAGACCAAGCACCAGTATTTTACTGAACAAGATGAGAATGGTGTACATAATTATTTTACACCCCCAGCAGGCTGTAATTTGTATTTTATTGAAATCAGAATGTCCCTTTAAGGAAGTTGTGTTACAAAGACAACCCCTTTTGAAGATGTCAATGTGTGTCCACACGCTGATGGCTATGAGTTTGGCTCCTTTTACCCCCCTGGTAGTTTTTATTCGTAAGAATACTCAATACCGACGCTACAGAGGAAATGCAGCCTTACATACTAGCCAAGCAAATAATTGGCAAAACAATGGTATGCTCAGATCAGCCACCGGAACTGCCACAGATGCAGTGTTTTTTATATTGATCACGGCATGTAAGGGGTTCATGATGGACATTAGTGCGATCACTGATATCCGCCAATACCGGTGGGTCCTTGGCTGATGAGAGCAGCTGGGGCCCACGGTCTATGATGCGAGCACAGCTCTTGCACTTGCCTCATAGTCATGGCAGGATTCAGGGCATACAGGTAAGTCCTGGTGGGCCAAGACCCAGACGGCCAGGGTGTTCCTGTATGTCCTGCATCCTCTAGGTGTTAAGCCATGTTCCCCGAAATTATCGGCAGTAAATTCCCTCAGCTGAAAATGCTGAAAGGGCCATTTTTGGGCAATAATTTTTTGCATCCCTAAGATAAATATATATATATTGAACGGGCGGAGCTCAGTAGATGGAACGGGGGGAGCTCTGTCAAGCTGTCTGTAGGATATGATCCTACAGATAGCTTGACAGCTTGGGATATATATATATATATATATATATATATATACACACACACATATATATATTGTATATATGTATGTATGTGTGTATATATATATTAGTGGGTTAACAACTCACTATACATTTGCAGTCATTTTCCACAAAATCTGCGTTTCTAGTAATGTACTCTGCACGTGATCTCGATATATTTAACTATAGAGCCTTTTGTAGTTTTATTTTTTGTGCCAGATGGTTAGTGTGCTGATATTTTTAGATAAAATCCAGCACAGTGGTGGGCAGCATGATTTGTTTTCACAGGCTTGCCACTCAACCCCCGATCTTAGAAAAGCGTCATGAATGCCAAGACATCACTTTACAGTAATATACTAGAAAACAAGCATGGTGTTCACAAAGCTAGAATATTTTAACACTCTGTCATTATGGTACATTATAAATTATACTGGGCAATAATAAGGAGAAATGTTAGGGCTTATGTAGGTAGCAAAGATGCCATCTAGTCTGTTATCTATCCGATATTAAAGGGGTCATGCAGGATAAGAAAACATTGCTGCTTTTTTTCCAGAAACAGTACCACTCTTATCCTTATTATGTGTGTGATATTGCAGCTCAGTTCAAATGTAGCAAATGGAGCCGACATGTAATGCCACACACAACCTGAGGACAGGTGTGGCACTGTTTAGAAGAAAGCAGCAATATTTTTCTAATCATAGATAACCCCTTTAAGACTTTTAGGTAAGACAATATAAATGAGGAATAAAATTCAATTTATATTTGCATGTTCACATGTGAAAGCTTTAAAGGAGCCATACATTATATGTGTAAATGGCCGATATTAGTTTATTAGTTCCTAAAACAGTTGCCAATGTTCTGGCTATTGTTTAAAAATTATTTTGTAGGATAGCTGCTGCCAATATTTAAATTCCATAGGACTAAAGACTCAATAGCAGACAATAGAAACTGGCATGAAAGGACAATGTTTTATTACCTTTCTTCTGTATCATTGTAACACAGTTGAGGTCAGTGTATATACGCACATTCAGACAACTACAAAATAAAAGACAACACTCTAAACAGCAGGTGCTGTACTTAGCCTTATAGGCAAACTAAGCTAAAAAAAAAAGATAGTATTTCATGTGTACAGGTACAGGAATAAAATACCACACTGTGCTAGGAGAGGCCAAACACTAGAAATAACATTTCAAGTACTCTGGGATTCTGGAACTGTAAATCACTAAACCTTCCTGGTGTTACAATGGAGGCTTTCTTTATGGCCTGGCCAAGCATGTTGCTTTATTGGATAATAAATACATTTATGGACTTGAAATAAGTCGTCAGAAAAAAGTTATTTTTTTGCAAGAAAAATATACAAAGCAATTATCAATACTGCCAGGAAACAAGAATAGCAAGTCACAAATAGATGACACTGGAGATGATGGAATGGATGATGACACAAATGAATGATAACCATGGCAGTCAGTAATGAAGCAAAAGACGATAATAGCAGAAACAAATACAAGGTCTGGCCCTTACTGTCCTAGATCTTTCCCAAAACTCTAATCTATAGAAAAACAACAAAGGAACACAGCGCTCCCATGTGTGGAATCAATTACTATACAAAATGAAGGAGAGCAATTATACTCACATAAGGATAAGTTTACACTTCATTGTTTTTCTGGCAGTTTTTTCACTGCAGTTTTTGAGCCAAAGTCAGAAGTGGATCCATAAGAGAGGAGAAGTATAAGTCCATCCTTTATATGTCCTGTTCCTTTTGAATACACTTCTGGCTTTGGCTCAAAAACTGCAGTGAAAAAACTGCCAGTGGCAGTATTCCAAAAACTACCAGAAAAAAAAACAAGTGGAAACTTAGCCTAAGGAGGTTGTGTAAAAACAAGACACAACACTCAAAACAGCATGTAATGAATCCAAATTGGTTGCAACGACTTCCACACGCTGTATCCACTGGCGCAAATCAAGACAATACTGGGAGAGAAAGGCAGGTGCTCAGGAAAGGAAGCTGGAATGCGTGGCCAAGGATTCCAAATGGTGACAGACATTTCATAGGTAAATTCTTTATTATAATAGTAATAACACGCAATGCGTTTCTGAGCAATGACCCTTTCATTAGGTGTGATCAAGGCCTGATGAAAGGGTCATTGCCCAGAAACGTGTTGCGTGTTATTACTTTTCGAATAAAGAATTTACCTATGAAATTTCTATCACCATTTGGTCGCGCGATCCAGCTTCCTTTCCTGAGCACCTGCCTCTCCCAGTAAACTCTAATTTAACACCAGACACCACTGAACCTTAATGTCCCTGCACTGTCCTCATAGTAACCCAGGACTGACTTCTACTGGCAGAAACAGTTCTAGGACCCAGAGAAACAAAGCTGAACATTGTGAAACAACAAGACAAACTAATTGGGGTGTATATGCCCTGGTGAGATGTTCTTAACATGGCAAGTATTATCATTGTACAGGTTTCTCTATGATCTGTTTCATGTTCTTGTTTGTGCTCCATTAATGGCCATGTTCTATTGAATGCAGCATTTGTTTCTGCTTTTCCAGTTGTTTCATATCTGGCAACTACCTTATGCACTTTAAAAAAAATGTATTGTTGCTTTTGTCCTCCCCCAGGGCAACCATCCTTTTGTGTGTGTGATGGTGACCCTTAATTAATTATTTTTATATTGCTGTTGCATAATAAAATATATTCCTATACCTCTGTATATACTGTTGGTGTTTTCAGTAGTTGCCAAGTTTTGTTTGAAGTTACACGACAAAGTAAGACTGCAGCAACTTTAAAATGCAAACATCAAGATAATACAAACAGGAACCAATACATACCTAAGGAACTAGGGACAAGTATCATAGGACTAGAAAGTAATATTTGGTACAGAATCACAGAGCATACACTATAATTAGCACAAACTGCACAAGTCAAGGATCCTTTAAAGGTGTACTCCGCTATTCAGCGCTTGAAACAAACTGTTCCAAACTCTGGAGCCGGTGGATGGAGCTTGTGACGTCATAGCCCTGCCCCTCAATGCAAGTCTATGGGAGGGGGCGTGACGGCCGTCACGCCCCCTCCCATAGACTTTCATTGAGGGGGCAGAGCGTGACATCATGAGGGGGCGGAGCTATGATGTCACAAGCTCTCGGCACCGGCTCCAGAGTTCGGAACTGTTTGTTCCAAACGCTGAGCAGCGGAGTACCCCTTTAAGGAGACATTAACTATAAGAACTTTCAAACCCAAAACTATCCAGGCCGGAGCAATCATGACCAACTATTCGAGACAATTGCATAGCCCCTAATAGGCTAATAGGCAAAGACAGAATACAGTGGTCCCTCGACATACGATGGTAATCCGTTCCAAATGGACCATCGTTTGTTGAAACCATTGTATGTTGAGGGGTCCGTGCAATGTAAAGTATAGGACAGTGGTCTACAACCTGCGGACCTCCAGATGTTGCAACACTGTCCGGGCATGCTGGGAGTTGTAGTTTTGCAACATCTGGTGGTCCGCACATTGAAGACCACTGGTATTGGAGGTTGTACTCACGTGTTCCCGCCGCTCCGGACCGTCACTGCTCGTCACCGCTGCCCTGGATGTCGCCCTCCATCGCTGTCCCTGCGTCCCCGGGTTGTACCGACACTCCGGCAAGGCCTCTGCTTCCCCGGCATCCTCGATCTCTGTTGCCGCCATCACGTTGTTACACACGCCGCTCCTATTGGATGATGGAACGGCATGCGCAGCGACGTGATGACGACGATGGAGAGCACCGACAATGCAGGGGATCCCGAAGAGGACGCGCCGGAGCCCCCGAGGACAGGTAAGTGATCATCACCGGACCACATGGGGCACCGTAAACGGCTATCCGGTGGCAGCTGAAGCAGTCTGCGCTGCCGGATAGCCGTTTATTCGATGGCCCCGACATACAAAAGCATCGTATGTTGATGCTGCCTTCAACATGCGATGGCCTCTGAGAGGCCATAGTTTGTTGAAATGATCGTATGTCGGGGCCATCGTAGGTCGGGGGGTTACTGTAGTAGGAATATTCCTGCAATTTGTAATAACACTATGCATCCACACTGCTGAAGAAAACGGCCATTTATGTTGTAGTGACAATGAAGTACTATAGCAAGGTGGTGGAAATAAATAAATAAATTTTCTAACCCTTCTATGGTGTGTATAAATTGGCACCTATATGTGTTATGCGTTACTGGGGTGAAACATGGTCTCTCTACATTGCTATATTAAAGAATACACTTGTAAATAACCAACTACTTGGTGTAAGCCTTGAATTCATGCAATGTGATATATTATTAATATCGACAAGAACATTTTTGACTTTGAATTGTCTGCTCCAGGGTTTTCACTGTCCACATTTTCAAAACAAAGCTTCAAGATTTACCATTCAAGTTCAAGTGTAAAAACAGTGAAACTCCTTCCAGGCTTATCTCTTCTCTATAGGGGTTTTTAAAAACCAAGAGAAATGAATCATACAGGATGATGACCTTTTCAGCAAAGGATATGTAGTGGTATTTAGAGAATCAATACAGATTTCCAGTAGAAATCACTGAGCAGTAGACTCCACCTATACCTCTGGCTTCTACTCCAGGGGATACGCTCATCCTATTACAGTAGTCTAATGCTTAGACATATACAAGGATCATTTTCACTTTAGATGGGCTGTCTTGTTTAGAAAACCCATTTGACTTGCTCTATTAGAGAGGAAAGCAGAGCACCTCTCACCCAGGAGAACCAAGCATGACCGTGCATTACACAATCAGCCCATCCATTTCCAATAGGTGCCATGTTATCATTGGAGGTCTATTTAGAACAAAACACAACTGCCTAAAGGTTAATAACAATAGTTTTTGTAATAACAGTAGTCTTTGTAATAGTTGCTAATATTAGCAATATCTGCGGTGTATATAGTAACTGCTCCTACTCAATGTCCCTACATCGCAAGTATAAAGTGGTATTTCCAGCTGGACATTCATGGTACATCCACAGGATATGCCATAAATGTCTGAAAGATGCAGCCTCACTTCTGGGACCAGCACCTATCTCAAGAATGAGGACCGCCCACCCCTGCCTGTGGCCCCAAGATTTGATCGGAAAGCTAAAAACAGCTGAGCTGGCTGTATTATGCAGTTTGCTTAACTTCCATTGATGTTAATGGGAGTGGATTAAACAACATATCATTGCGAGCTACGCTGTTTATGTAACTCCCATTAACTCCTATGAGTGTTATAGTCTTCAAAACACCTAACATACATTTGCAAACACTTTTCCATTTAGTCTTCAGTTGAATGAGGCCAAAGCCGACAGCCTCCACTTGCTGTCCAGTAATCAGGGGCCACATTTTCTCCTGAAAGGTGGAGTCCCAGAAGTGTAATTCCACCCACAGAGTTAGCAAATGAATCACAAATGTTATTTCTTTTTTTTTTTTCTTCTTTAAACTCTTTATTTATGAAAACACAGGGTGTCAACAATCCTGGTCACATACCCTACAAAAATGAAATAGACACTATGTAAGGAACCTGAATAGATAACGTACTTAGGTGATAAGTTACGTATGAAAAAGGTCAAAAGTCCAGTTAAAAAGTGCAAAAAGAAAAAATCAGTGACAGTAAAGGCATCAAACTCAAATTGTGACCCCTCCTCAGAGACCTCTCTAAAAGCCATGGCAGGAGAAACAGAAAAAAACTAATATAAAGGAAAACAGGCAAATAGGTAGTTCCTCAGCTCACCTCTCCAGCCAGAAACCTGACGCACGGCACAGTGTGAACCAACACCAAGGCAATATAAGAAAGTAGAAGTCCGGCACAGGGTCTTGTGCAAATAAAAGCAGATTCTTTATTCAAGCCACGAGACAGCAGGATACAAAGTAACGCGTTTCAGCCGGTGTGACCAGCCTTACTCATACAAAGGTACAAATGGTACAGCCATTCCTTTATGGGAGTAGGAATCAACGGACCGCCCAGGTAAACACCTGGGTCAATTAGCTGAATCCACTCCCACAGGGGAAGTACAAAAAACACAGATAAAATTACAAAAGTACATATAGAAAGAAAAATAATTATATTATAAAAAAAAATTCAATAATAGATGGCTGAATATACTGATGGCATTACATAAGAATATAAAGAAATAAATATACATATGTAGATATATATAGAATATAAAGATATATGTAAAACATGCCGTGAGTATATAAAGAAGGAGAGGTACCAAAAACTTTGAGATAATAAAATGAAAGGAATATATCATGAGAAATTCCCATAACATATGTAAAAAAATATATTGAAAACCATGGTAGACAGAAAAAAAAATTATATATATATAATTTTTTTTTTCTGTCTACCATGGTTTTCAATATATTTTTTTACATATGTTATGGGAATTTCTCATGATATATTCCTTTCATTTTATTATCTCAAAGTTTTTGGTACCTCTCCTTCTTTATATACTCATGGCATGTTTTACATATATCTTTATATTCTATATATTAGGGATCGATCGATATCGTTTTTTTAGGGCCGATACCGATAATCGGTGGAGGTTAGGGCCGATAGCCGATAACTTATACCGTTATTCCAATATAAGTTATCGGCTATTTATCCCCCCGCGACACCGCTGCAGATCATTGATTTAAAGCAGGCGCTTTAAATCAATGCACTGCAGTGGCTTTTGCGGTGCCATAGGCCGCCGCCACCACCACCCGCTTCTCTCCCCCTACCTGTCAGGGTGGTCCGGGCCGTCCATCCTTCCTGTTGTGTCTGGCGGCATTCCGGGTGGAGGGTGAACCGGTCCGGGCTGTCCTTCTTCTCCGGGGTCTCCGGAGAAGATGACCCCCGGAGAAGGACAGCCCGGACCGGTTCACCCTCCACCCGGAATGCCGCCGGATACTACAGGAAGGATGGATGGCCCGGACCACCCCCATTACGGGTAAGTTTAATTTTTTTTATTGACTCGGAGGGTGGGGAAGGGGCCCGACCGGTATAGCGGTATGGGCAAAAATCCATACCGGTATATCGCCCAGCACTACGGTGGGGGGTGCGACGCGGTGCGGTGGGTCGGGGGGGGGGGGCGGTGCAGTGCGGCGGGTCGGAGGGGGGGGGGCGGTGCGGGGGGCGGGGCATTATCGGCTTATCGGCAAGGTAATTGCCAATACCGATAATGCCCAAAATCTTGATTATCGTCCGATAATATCGGCCATACTGATAATCGGTCGATCCCTACTATATATATCTACATATGTATATTTATTTCTTTATATTCTTATGTAATGCCATCAGTATATTCAGCCATCCATTATTGAATTTTTTTTATAATATAATTATTTTTCTTTCTATATGTACTTTTGAATAAATCAAGGACAACATATTTCATATGCAAATATATTTATTCAAGTCAAACATAAGTTTCATATAACAACTGTTGGGGGGCCAGTGGTATTTACATATACATAGAAAGATAGTGTAGATGGGATCACGGATGGCCAGGGGAAGACTAGTCTTTCCCTATATAGTGGCCCTGCCTAGCGGTACTGCAGGTCCCCTGTCCTTGTGACCTGGGCCTACACTGGAACCTCCTAGTGACCCTAAGTTACAAAGGGGACTGTCAGTCCTAGTACTGTATCGCTAAGGAACAGTTGAGCTTGGCCCATATCCCATAAGATCCATACAGAATTGGACATACATGTGGTAAAATACAGTACAGTATCTAGACCTGAGGGTTGTATCCAGGGGTATATAGAAGTATTCACTTTACAGACCCACAGTTATATGTGTTGGATAACTGCAGGTACAAATATGCATTTGACAGAGATAGCATTAACCCCTTAACGATGCAGGACGTATATTTCCGTCCTGCGCCGGCTCCCGCGATATGAAGCGGGATCGCGCCGCGATCCCGCATCATATCGCGTCGGTCCCGGCGCTAATCAACGGCCGGGACCCGCGGCTAATACCACACATCGCCGATCGCGGCGATGTGCGGCATTAACCCTTTAGAAGCGGCGGTCAAAGCTGACCGCCGCTTCGAAAGTGAAAGTGAAAGTGACCCGGCTGCTCAGTCGGGCTGTTCGGGACCGCCGCGGTGAAATCGCGGCGTCCCGAACAGCTGATCGGACACCGGGAGGGCTCTTACCTGCCTCCCCGGTGTCCGATCGACGAATGACTGCTCCGTGCCTGAGATCCAGGCAGGAGCAGTCAAGCGCCGATAATGCTGATCACAGGCGTGTTAATGCACGCCAGTGATCAGCATTAGAGATCAGTGTGTGCAGTGTTATAGGTCCCTATGGGACCTATAACACTGCAAAAAAAATGTAAAAAAAAAGTGTTAATAAAGGTCATTTAACCCCTTCCCTAATAAAAGTTTGAATCACCCCCCTTTTCCCATAAAAAAAATAAAACAGTGTAAAAAAAATAAAAAATAAACATATGTGGTATCGCCGCGTGCGTAAATGTCCGAACTATAAAAATATATCATTAATTAAGCCGTACGGTCAATGGCGTACGCGCAAAAAAATTCCAAAGTCCAAAAAAGCGTATTTTGGTCACTTTTTATATCATTAAAAAATTAATAAAAAGTGATCAAAAAGTCCGATCAAAACTAAAATCATACCGATAAAAACTTCAGATCACGGCGCAAAAAATGAGTCCTCATACCGCCCTGTACGTGGAAAAATAAAAAAGTTATAGGGGTCAGAAGATGACATTTTTAAACGTATAAATTTTCCTGCATGTAGTTATGATTTTTTCCAGAAGTGCGACAAAATCAAACCTATATAGGTAGGGTATCATTTTAACCGTATGGACCTGCAGAATAATGATAAGGTGTAATTTTTACCGAAATATGCACTGCGTAGAAACGAAAGCCCCCAAAAGTTACAAAATGGCGTTTTTTTTTCGATTTTGTCGCACAATGATTTTTTTTTCCGTTTTGCTGTGCATTTTTGGGTAAAATGACTAATGTCACTGCAAAGTAGAATTGGCGACGCAAAAAATAAGCCATAATATGGATTTTTAGGTGGAAAATTGAAAGGGTTATGATTTTTAAAAGGTAAGGAGGAAAAAACGAAAGTGCAAAAACGGAAAAACCCTGAGTCCTTAAGGGGTTAATCCAACGCGTTTTGCTAATCCGTGTGGCTACAGATAGCTCATCAGGGATTATAGTTAGCGAATACTGTAAACATAAGGGTCATGAGGGACCACACAAGGGGTAAAAGTGCATAATCACATGTAAATGAAGCAATGTACAGTGGATATACTTATATGATGATATATTGAAAGTGACACACTGCTCTGGACAGCATGCGTACAGTTGGCAATCTTAAGTCCGGGTGCTTGAAGACACCTGTTTATGTGATGAGAGGAGTCTCCACTCCGACGTAGAATAAGTAGATAGGATCTTTTGCATGGGTATGCCCGTTTGACAGGGTTAGATGTCGAGGATGATCGTCATACGGGAGCGGCAGGGTCTGATGACGGTATCCCACAGGTGCGTGATATAGTCCGGTCTGTGGGCCCCCAGAGGAGAGTTTAGGAAGGAGGATGATGTCCAGATTATGTATTCCCGGGGAAATGGGAAGGATTGGATGAAGGAATCGGGATGGGTGAGTATGTCCTGGTCCCTTGGCGTCCGGGTGAAGCGGCTGTCCGTATATGTACTTTTGTAATTTTATCTGTGTTTTTTGTACTTCCCCTGTGGGAGGGGATTCAGCTAATTGACCCAGGTGTTTACCTGGGCGGTCCGTTGATTCCTACTCCCATAAAGGAATGGCTGTACCATTTGTACCTTTGTATGAGTAAGGCTGGTCACACCGGCTGAAACGTGTTACTTTGTATCCTGCTGTCTCGTGGCTTGAATAAAGAATCTGCTTTTATTTGCACAAGACCCTGTGCTGGACTTCTTTCTTATAAAGGAAAATAGTAGGACGTAAAGTAAAAGTAATTGACAGATGAAGAAAGCGAAAAAAAAAAGGACAAAGATGAGAGAGGAAAGAGACCAGGAGACAGGATGATTGGAATCAGATTTGTATAATTTCGGATTATTCACCACTAGACAAATTCAAGGAAAATGGTAATACAAATGTCAGAAATAGCATGCTGACAGCTTTTTAAAGCAGATGAGTCCTTGTAACTAAACTTTTCAACCCCAACACTTAAGAGTCTCTGTTTAGTTCAGAGTCATTATTGGTACAAGAGACTGGACAGTGTTGCAGTAAATCAGTATCTGGAGAGTAATCCTGCTCTATTCTAAGGCACACAGCAGGGCTGCAGTTAATGTACGAGGAAGCTTAGAATTGCTTAGCCACTACAGACAAAATGATCTTGGGAAGTACAAGATTTTATTTTTTTTCAAACATTGTACCAGCAAATCCAAAATTAATTACTTGTTCCCAAAGTCAGTGCATTAAACAGGACCTGCCAACACTCCTGACATGCCCTGTCCTAGGAAATCCCTGCATCCCCGAGAAATAACAATTCTGAAGAATCTTCTCAAAATTGTGCCGCTCCTCTATTATTATTTCTAGAGATTTATGAATAAATTGAAAACTTGTGGTTACCATTCTGCTTTTAATTGAGACGCATCCCAACTGTAATTCCTATGTTTCTAGTAGAAATAATAGAGAAAAGGCACAACTAAAACAAAAGATGCTTCAGAATTTTTGGTAAATAGAACATTTATTACAAAAATGTGAAGAGTGCTAATAGGTCCTCTTTATTATAGGACAAACCTGCTTCTTTTTCTCATAGTTAGGCTTTACTTATTGTTTGTATGCAGAGAATGTAGTACAATTGCAATAACTTTTTTATTTTAAATTCTTCTTATTCAAAAGCATAGTGTACATATATGAAAACCAAGCAAAGAGAGTACAGATGTCAGGTGTGGATGTTCTATGGTGGCTACAAAAGGTACAAATGGAACTTTGAAATCATATAGGCTTCTACAGTTGAGAAGTAGCAAGGTGCAAAGTCCAAGCTGAACCAGTAGATGGAGATATGCAAAAAAGGAGAAATGTGAACCATAGGCAAGTCCTTGCAAAATGGGAACAACTTCACATTGTCTAGATCCAGCCTCTTAGCATGTACAACTGTATTTTCTATGGTTTCTATAAATCAGGAGACATATACTGTTGTGGTGAGAACAAAGGGGAATAGCCATCTATACAGTATTGCTTTGGATCTCAGAAGAAGTTCTTAGCAAAGGTCTCTTGTTTAGAGTCATGTTTGCCAAAACTTGAAAGATGTGTTTCTCACTCCCTTTAAGTTTCTCAAAATTTTTTTAAGATATCTTCTTTAACTCTGACGCTAAATGGGCAACAGATCAGGCCTCTTGGTGGGTCGTAGGATTTGGGTCAGGCTCTCAGGGCTCTCCTGATGATGATCTGTTCTACATAGTCATCCATGAGGAGGCTTATGAAGAGTTGTTTAACTGTCCAGGAAAAAATAATCAGGGATACTTCTTCATCTATTCTCCTGTTCTTCTAGATCATACAGGGCCCTAATTCATATTTTGTTGATAGGTTTACAGGTGTTGTGCTATAGCTTCTGCAAATGTATTCACTGTCATTTGCAAGTCCCCTAGTGCTTCTACTTTGGAGCCTGATGCATATATTTTTTTATCCTAACATCTATAGTGATAGGTTGTAAAGCTTTAGTAGCAAGTGCTTGTTGAAAAAAGGCACAGGAGATGGGTAGGTCATTGCTCCTGTAGTCATCATCCTCTTTGATTCGGGTTATTTCATACGCATTAACTCTAGATATTGTTACAGAGGCTTTCGAGGTAGCAGTAAATGAGGGTGTGCTAAAATAGTTTGGATTGTTTGCTTCATATATTTTCCTAGGCTCTTTTACGATGGCTCATAACTCTTTGGACACTGTTTTGCATATTTGACTATTGTTCGATTTGTAGCTAGTGCATGGATGTGATTAAAAATAGCTTGTAGTGGAGCCGTTATGTTGGTGGTCTACATTAAATGGCAACAATGTTGCTGCCACCAAGTAGATATAGAGTGATACAGAGTGAAAGGAAGGAATGGAAAGTCAATTCAGCTATAAATAACAAAGACAGGTAGCAAAGATGATGTGGTAATCCCAGCAAAGTAGTGGGAAGACCAAAAAATGGTGTATGAATTGAGATGTGCTCGTGAAAAAAGGTGTTAACCAGTTCATTTACCATCATCATTCTATGGCGCAGGGTTTTTTGCTGGATGCAGACTTCACTACAAGATGCGGACAGCATTGGGAGCGGGGAAAAAGGTGCCTCATTGAGGTATTTAGAAGCTGAATTGGTAATGTAGACAATTTAGAAAAATTGTCAAATACTAGTGAAGTTCTTTTTAAAAAAGCTTGCCTATCTTGACAACATGAGTTCTTTTTCATGACCCTAAATTTGAGGTGTTCATGTATTTATCTGAATAACCACTGTGTAATTGTTGTAAGATAAACTTTATTACACGTTTCAATAAGAAGCATCAAATAAACATTAGTCCTGGGGTTAAAAAAAACTCTAAATACAGTACATCATATTATCAAGGTTACATTTTTCTATAAAGTTAGAGATAATTATGGAGCTTTCTGAATGGAATCAGATTGTCTTCTTTATAAGTCTAGATCTATAACCGAGCCCCATTAGCAGGTAGTCAGCCTGTCACCATTTCACAGAAGAAATGGAATGTTATTTTCAGTATTCCTTTCAATCGTCTATAGACCCATCCTGTTATGACGCACAAGCAATTTCAAAGAAAGGAAAATGTTTTACCATCATTGACAAGACTTAAGTTTAAAGAACTTGGTACTTGAGATGTGCAACATCTATTCTTAGTAATCTGTGTTGGTGGGTGCAATCTAAATAATTTTAACTATTCAAGTGTCCCTCTACCTACAAAGCAATCTGACTTCATATTAACTGACATATTTACTGGAAACAGACAAAAGGCAAAAAAAAAAAAAACTATTTATCCCCTTCCTGACTTTCAATTGTGTTTTTTTTTTTTAAACCCTAATACATTTTTATTTTTCTATGCACAGACCTGTATAAAGACTCATTTTACAGGATAACTTGCACTTTGTATTGGCACCATTCATTCTACATACAGTAATGAGAAACCAGAAAACAAGGGAACAGGAGAGTGATTTTTTAAATACTTTTTAGGTATTTCTCAGCAGAGGGACATTTCTCAGCAGAGATGTGATTGCTTATATAAATCACTGCAATATACAAGTATAGTATTGATGTATTTGATCTACCAGTACAGCCTGCCCAACAGTAGTCCATCTGTAATTATGAGTTTCCGTTCGAAACGCATCCAGACCTCTGTTCCTGTTATGCACTTTGGTGTGAATTGCTCTTAGACATCTGAAATAAAGCTGAGAATTTTTTTTCCATACATGCATAGTACGTTTGAGAATGTGAAACTGTTTCAATGTAACCCAAAAATATGGTGTTTGTGGAAAAGTGACATCTTGATCCCCTTCCTCCAAGAGTAAATATGACTGGGGCTAAACTTGTGAAAAACCTACGGATCCACTGTGCTACAAAAGATAAAAGTAGCACTATATGTTAAGCATGGAGGCACAATGACAAACCATGTTAGTTGAAAAATAATAAAATTGTGCACTATATAACTTTCATGTAGATTCTACAGTATATAACAAAAAGGAAATAAGGTCTAGCAGCATAAACACTCATAAATTGTTAGTTTCTATGGAAGAGCAGGAGAGCGGGGGGAGCCAGTCAAGGCGCCAAGTATGACTGCAGCCACGTCCTGGCCCATGGCTCTGAGGATGAAAATCAAGTAAAAAGCTCTGTCCTGAGTGATGTACACAAGGACATGGCTATAGGGAGACTGAGCTTCCAATGCTCTCCAATACTCCTCAGAAGCCACTAAGATAGACAGTATATTAACAAAATGTTTATTAAGAAGAATGAACATATTATGTCCTCAGACTATTAAAATTATCCTACCTACAAAAATCAACAGCCACTAAGAAGAATTCAAATTTCATCTTTATTTTACAGAAAATGATAGTTTGATAAAAAATAATTGTGGACCAATTTATGCTAAAAATAAATCTGCAACACAAAGGAGGAAAAATATTTCAAGTAAAAAAAATAATGCAAATGTCTCACAATATATATTAAGCAATGAAATGCAATAATGAAAATGCAGATTAATAAAACAGATTATTTCCATAACAGTAACACAGGGTCCACCATGGCCTGTGGTCTTGATTTGCAAAGTTCTCCCTATACCCAAAAGGAAGAGATTGATCTAATGAGGCTGGTCGGGCATAAAGCATGAAAGGCAGCATGAAAGTGATGACAGGTCCCACTTTAAAAAGGTGTGTTCAAGAAGCCTAAACATGGCTTCCTTGTCAGCACCTGCCTGTTTGGGGAAACCAGAGATGGTTGGGAAGCAGAAAACAGCCAAGACAGCTGTTTGTGTAACTACCATTGTGTAACTTTCATTGACAACTTGTGTAACTCCAATTGACATTATAGGCAGGAGTTGCGTAAACAGTTACCGGTAGCTTCATATTATTATCTAGTGGAGTTATGGAAATTGTTAAGACAGCTACCATGGCAGTTCGTGGCTTCCCAACTATCTCTGTTCTGAAAGGGATATTTCAGAATTTTTTTTAAATTTGACTATGCTACAGGGGCTGTAAAGTTAGTGTAGTTCATAATATAGTATCTGTACCTGTGTGTGACGGTTTTCTCACAATTCTTCTGTGGTTTTCACTCCAATATTTATTTTTACCAGCATACAAAATTACTGTTGTCTCAGATTTTTCCCAAGTTGCAATGCGGCTGAGACCTGACTGAAAACCACAGGTCTTTGAATGGATGCAGCTCATTTATATTTCAATGGGTGGGTGGCTGATGTGTGGGAGGGAGGAAAATGGATGTGTGGGATTTGTAGTAAAAAAAAAAAAGTCAAAGAGGAAATACCAGTTAACAAAAAAGCTAGCCACAGTGTTATGGTAATCTCACAACATAGCCATTTACCCCTAAGGCAAGCGCAGATCCTTCCTAAGTATGTCCATTACTGTCTGCCAGGTACATACTAAAATGGGTGGTGAGTACAGGTATGGCAGGGGATCTTTTTTTGTTTTTTTTATTGCAACATTACAAGCCTTTTTTTTTTTTTACTAGGCTGTTAGGCTAGGTTCACACTACGGAATTTACGCCTGCCATTTCGCTTTGAAATTGCAGGCAGAAATTCCGCTTGCTCAAATGTACTGTATAGTGAATGGGTTTCCGTTCACAAATTTACACTTCGGAATTTGTGTAGCGGAATTTGTGAACGGAAAATCCGCTTGACGTTGCGCGTTCTTCAGGCATAAATACTCGCGGAACACATTGCAGTCTATTGGAGACTGCAGTGTCCACACGGTCCTAGCGCCGACTGATTCAGTCAACGCTGGCCACACTCAGAATCTCTGGGCAGAATCTTTCTGCCCGGAGATTCCGCAGTGTGAACCTAGCCTTATTGTTGTAACAGGTTTTTATTTAAAACATTAATCCACCTGGGTTCTGCTCACTTGAAGGCTCAGTCTGCAGCCAATCCTGCCCTCTCCTGAGCAATCGCCTAAGCTAAATGATGATAAAATCAACTAAGCTTTGGAGATCTACCCTTGCAGGTTTCAGGTTATGTTCTTGTAGTCTGTGATTGTACCAAACAGCAGGCATTGTACATGCTAGAAACATATCGTTATATAAAGATATTAATTGTTAATGTAGTTTTACACCTCCAATAGGTAACATTAAACACTTAAACAGTTTGGGATCAAACTGAAACCCTAGGTTAGGATTTTATGCTGTAAATGCAGTTCATTACACACAATGCTTTGAGTTGCCATAATCATCATAATCCGACTTTCAGCATCACGATTCCTAGTACTCTGTACATATTAATATCTTACCAAATGACTCAGACATTCAGGTGAAAGCGAATGAGTTGGCATCAGTATTGTCTGAAACAATTAGCTGTCAGATTTTCAAAAATAAGAGATGAATATATGCAAAAGTGACTCACACTTGCGTATGCTACAGTTCAAAGGGAAGCTAGCACATTAGAGAAAAACAAGATTACTTTGACATTCATTGCCATTTTTTTTTTTAGGGCTTTCCTGACAAACTTGTTAGAGATTACCACTGCTGAGACCTCTGACAGTGGGAGAACCTGGGAGAAAGTGTTCAATTCCCAGGCAATACCAGCATGGGAGAGATTAAAGGATTGTCCTTCCTTGGTACTTACGCCTCTCTGGCCATCTCTTGCCTGTTTGCAGCTGCCAGAGGTGATCGGAAAAGCCAAAAGCGGCTGAAACAGTGAAGTCACACAACTTACCTTACTCCCTTTGACTTAAATAAGAATTGCACAAACAGCGTAGCCCTGCAGGCTATTCTGTTAACGTAACTCTGGGAGTTTTGTAAACAGCGTAGCTACGCAGTTTAAGAAACTCATATTAAAGTCAATGGGAGTTATGCAAATCGTGTAACTTCACTGCTTCAGCCGCTTTTGGCTTTTCCGACCACCTACGGCCACTGCAAACAGGTGGAAGGAGCCGCATGTTGCGCTATCTTGTCCAGTAAATTGCAGACACATGACAGACACTATTATGATGTAGTAGAACAATAAAAAAGACAATACAGGTGTAAACCCAGGCTAAGATGTTGTCCTATCAGAGAAAATACCAAATATCAAAACAAATATATCTGTAGTACTTTGATCAACCAGCTCCTGCAGAGCAAGACCCACTCATGTATAGTGACTCCCTACTCTGGCTCATTGGTAATGTCCTGGGGAAAATGGCTGACACAGGGAATGGGAAGCAAAAGCAAACCTTTTAAAGCGTGTTTAAAAAGGGGTTTTGTAAACAAGATAAGCGTGAAATTAAAGGGGATTTTCAATGATAAAATATATTTCCAACTTTTTCCTATTTCAAACCTATTTCCAACCTTCTAACTGGTGTACATCCTGTAACAGACTTCCCATTCCTGTGTACACTCTAGCTGGAAATTCAGCCAACTCTATTTCCATTTCACGTAGTTGTAGGGGTTACATCCATGAAGATGTGGTGGAAGGAAGATAAAACTGGCTAAATTCCTAGATAGACTATACACAGGAAATCTGTTACAGGATGTACACCAGACAGGAAGTTGGGCTAATGAAGACAACAGAACAGATAAGTTTCATCAGAAGAAGGACGGCATGGAATACCAGAGAAAGGTTGCACGATAAATTAACATATAACGGTAAATAAAATTATTAGACAGTTGAAAATAGGTCTTATTGTTGGACAACTCCTTTAAAAGTGTTATCCCATGAATCATTCTGTTTTAAAGTAATTTTTTATGTTTCTACCATCAAAAATACTTGTCTCATTAGCACCCCCCCCCCCCCCCTTGTTACTTTTGCTAATCTTTAGTACTGGAGTACTGGGTGTGAACAGAATCAGTTTGCTTTCCCCTCTGGCAGCTGATAATATAATCCTTATTTAAAGGGTATTTCCATTTTCAGTGTTTATGGAATACATGTGTACACATGTCTCATAGATGTAGGTCCCACCTCGGGGATGTCAAGAATGAGGGCTCCCTTCATATAAACAGTGTAGCTCATGGTGATGTGCTGTTAAGCAACTCCCAATAACCTCTAAGGGTATGTTCACATTGAGTAATGTGCAGAACAGAATTCTGTGAGCGGAGATTCCATTTGGTGGCTGCAGCCGAAATACTTCAGTAGGACCGCGCGGCACTGCGCCATCACCACTGACTGCTATGCAGTGCTCACAGATATACGCGCAAAGAATCAACATGTTCTTTCTTTGGACAGATCAATTCTGCAGTGTGAACGGGTCCACAGAAGACCCATTCACACTAATGTAAGAAGTTCACTCAGCAGAATTCTGCGCTAATTACGTAGTTTGAACATACCCTTAAGGTTATGTAACTTGCATAAAACAGCTTCTTGGTCTGTTTTAAGCTTCCATACCACCGCCAGCCTCCACAGGTAGACCGGACAAAGCTGTTAAAACCCTTGTTCTCTAGATAGATGTGGGGGGGGGATGCCTTTAAAAGGTATAAAAATTGTATAGAATCTACACATATATATATATAAATTGAACATTTGCTTAATGTTGTAGGCATCTAGATTACACAGACGGCTTGTAAATCAATATTCTGTATCAGATATGATGCAAAGAAGAGAAATGTGTGCAGTAATCATAATATCCACAACAGCATAAAATATAACCCCAGTCCATTAAGTACATTTATGGAAACACAAGTCACAACAAGTAAGCAGCCATTTTCCCGCAAGGAATGAAAAAATATTGATGCAAGCTAATGAAGCAAGAAAGTGTTTGGAGAAAAGCCTGAACCATAACATGGATTACCACATAGTCGGTATTATCTCCAATGAGAAGTGACATATTCTGGAGGGAACACAGCCATTAAGCTTACAGAGATGATGTCGCAGAAAGTGCAACTTCTCCAACTCATGTTGTTTCTTAGATATTATAGGAAGAGCTGTGTTTTACTTGCAGTTTATGAAGAATAAAACTCATCGGTAATCTAGCTGTTCAGCTGTTAGTGTGTTCACAGGAATTCTGTCGCTCACCAATCCAGGTCAATAACAATACACTGAGCCATGGAATGCAACAATAGATAAACCTTGTTTAATAGATTATTTAAAGGAAAACGGTCATCCTGTTCACCCACACTAAACCCAATACACTTGGTTACAGATTGCGTGAACAGGAGACGGATGAGGGGGTCAAGGAGTTAAAAACGTACCTGTAGTCCGAAGCTGCATCCCCCCAAAGATCCTATTTTATCCCCGGCCACGTGGTACTAGTCACGTGAGCAATTGCACCTACTGAGTGCTCACGTTACCAGCGCCAATGAATATTCAAATTCACTCAGCGGGCCTGTCTCCTGTGCACAATTCAGCAGGAATAGAAGAGGATCTTCGGAGGGACACAGCTCCGGACTACAGGTACGTATTTAAACCGTACTTGTCAGATCTCACAAAAAAACAACACTGTTATATGTTACTCAGTACCTAATCCTGCTCACGTAAATGTATTTTTTTTATGTATCTACTACCGATATTTCACAAAAAAAAAAAATAGAATATTACAACTGCTCACTGCATTTCTCATCTTTCCAAAGGGAGAAGGTGTGTACCTGCACTGTGATGACTCCTCCCTCTCCCTCACTCTGCTGACTTACTGCTCTCGGGAGCCTGGCAACCCTGCTCTATAACACTTTCCTCTCTGGATTTATGCTGTACACACACACACACACACACACAATGATTATTGGAGATTACCTAAACTCTACCACCAAACACAATATGGTGAGTGTATAACTTACATCTTCCTAAATTACTGCAAAGGTTTAGTGCTAAAAATTTCATATTTTATGAAAGAAAACTGCCTTTGAAAATCCCACCAATAGGGGTGCCCATACCTCCCGGGACACTGATGAGTCCCACAGCAGCATAGAAACATAGAATGTGTCGGCAGATGGGCCAAATGATTCTTATTTGCCGACACATTCTATGTTTCTATGCTGCTATGGGACTCATCAGTGTCTCAGGAGGTATGGGGAGCCCTATTGGTGGGATTTTCAAAGGCAGTTTTCTTTAATAAAATGTGAACGTTTTTTGAAGAAGTATATTAGAAAAACTATTGTTTTGCCAAGATGTACAACATTTTTCTGACAATGCCCATTTAACTCCTCATCGGTCTCCTGTACACTCACACTGTAACCAAGTGTATTGGGTTTAGTGTGGGTGAACAGGATGACCGTTTTCCTTAAAATTTATGGCACACCCAGTGCTTAACTCCTTAACGACACAGGACGTATATTTACGTCCTGCGCCGGTGTCACGCGATGACCCAGCGTCATATCGGGTCGGTCCAACGGCCATCGACGTCTGGGACCCGCGGCTAATACAGGACATCACCGATTGCGGTGATGCCCTGTATTAACCCTTCAGATGCGGCGATCAAAGTGGACCGCCGCGTCTGAAGTGAAACTGAAAGTAACCCGGCAGCTCAGTCGGGCTTTTCGGGACCGCCGCAATGAAATCTCGGCGTCCCAAACAGCTTACAGGACACCGGGAGGATCCCTACCTGCCTTCTTGGTGTCTGATCGGCGAATGACTGCTCCATGCCTGAGATCCAGGCAGGAGCAGTCAAGTGCCGATAACACTGATCAATGGCACGTTAATACATACCAGTGATCAGTGTAAAAGATCAGTGTGTGCAGTGCCCTATAACACTGCAAAAAAAATAAAATGTGAAAAAAGTGTTAATATATGTGATTTAACCCCTTCCCTAATAAAAGTTTGAATCACCCCCCTTTTCCCATAAAAAAAAAACTGTGTAAATAAAAATAAACATATGTGGTATCGCCGCGTGCGTAAATGTCAAAACTATAAAAATATATCATTAATTAAACCGCACAGTCAATGGCGTACACGTAAAAAAATTCCAACGTCCAAAAAAGCATATTTTGGTCACTTTTTATACCATTAAAAAGAGTCAGAAGAGGACATTTTTAAACATATAAATTTTTCTGCATGTAGTTTTGATTTTTTTTCCAGAAGTACGACAAAATCAAACCTATATAAGTAGGGGATCATTTTAATCATATGGACCTACAGAATAAAGATAACCTCTTATAGGCCACAGGCCCAAAACAGCAGTTCGTGGAAGTAAGTGGCAGGGAAGGGAGCCAGTGGCTCCCTGTCCTGTCATAGTTTACAAGTAGATACATTTACTGAAGATGAAGATGCAATTGAAAGTGACACCTGCCATTTCACAGCATCTGATAAATAAATAGGGACAGCCACCACTTCCTGTGATTCCCTCTGCATATTTTCTAATACTCAGCTAAAGACCATAAATAATATAGAAGGTCAAATAAAAAGTGCAATTAATAAATAATCAATGTAAACATTTCTGTCTGTAGAACATTGGTAATTACAGAGATGTACTGTATTTTCTTTTTATGTTAGTGAAGCCAATGTTTTGCACAGATAAGAATTCTAAGAAGCAAACGTGCTTATCAGTCAGTTTCATATGGTGGAAGCTCAAAGGACCACTCTGCCGAATTTGTGTATATTCATCACAAGCTCAAGAACATAATCACAGCTGTTACTATGGTTACTGATAGAAGGGAAAAAAGCTCTGTTTGTCCCCAATGTTAGAATTACAGTCTATCTAACCTTTTGGATTTTGGATTTGAACTGGACGGAGCTGCCTATTTGGATGGCTTTTATCCGCTCTGCTTGCGGCGAGGAACACACTTAGGAGAATTAGTTTGAAGGGAGAGTGAAAACACTTATCTCCTTTTTTTATTTCCTATGTAATTCTGCTTAGACACTGGCTTTGTTTATTTCCGGTGATGGATGTGATTTATGAGGAAAAGGGTATTAGTGAGGTTTAATGGGAACACAGGGCTTCTACATTCACTTGTGATGTGCTTTTAACAGCTTAAGCGTATATTCACACATGGTAAATATGCTATAGACATTTTTGTGCGGCCAAAATTCAGTTCCATACCTCTAAATGGGGTGGTTTCCGTTACAGAAATGCCTGAAGCTGTTAAATGCCTGTTAAATAGTAAAACAGCAATCCCTAAATCGACTTTCTGATAGATTAGTACAGAGCTCAGCTGTCTTCGGCAGTCCCATAGATTATGAATGGAGTGGTGGTAGACCAGGTGCATATTCACTGGAGGGGACAAATGATCTCCATTCTTGTAATCAGTGGGGGCCCCAATGTTTGATCCCTAGTGGTCAGATATTTTAGCAACTACTGGGTGGATAGGAAACATGCTTAATCTTGCAAGAACCTCTTTACTGTATGTTCACCCATAGTGTAGTCACCTGTCTAAATTTCCGCAGTGGAAAATCCATAGCGGATTATGTTACTACTCATGGACTTCAATAAATCTTGTAAGTCTACCACTTTGGAGAATTCCTGCAGCGGATTACGTGCGTGTGAACATAGTAGGGTCACATGCACCGTTTGCTGCATATTTTCTGCTGTTGATTTTGCTACCCATTGGCTTTAATGTATACAAATATGCAGAAAAATATGCAGCAATATATGACACTTGAATTTGTCTATAGTGATTGACTGGCAGCCACTAGATAAAGAGGACATGGGCTGGACTTACCTGGGCTCTTGCCATGTTAGAAAACATCCCATAGGCACTTCAGCCTCATATGCTTAAAGGGTCACTCTGCCCCTAAACATCTTATCCCCTATCTCCCTGCGATCTCCCTGCAGCACCCGCCGTTCATTTAGAATGCCGGATGTGGCACCAGAGGCTCGTTACGTCATTGTCGTGACGTCAGCGCTGCATCACTAGTCATCAGGAACGGAGCAAAGTTTGCTCCGCACACTGGATGACTGCGGTGCCACAGCAGAGATAGTGGGGCAGGACCCCTGTGATCAGACATCATATACCATATCCTTTGGATTGGGGATAAGATGTCTAGGGGCAGAGTACCCCTTTAATAACAAGAAGAATTAAAGAAGTACTCCAGCCAAATGAAATTACCTTTATATAGCTGCATATGCTAAGGTTATATAACTTTGTAATGTATAAGTGTAAACTTTGCTGAGCTCATACACAGTTTCTCTCAGTTTCTCTTTTTCTTTTGGCAGGAAGTTCTGAAGTTCTTATCACACATGATGACTGTCGAATACAAGTTTGCTGGGCCCAACATGTCACTTTGTCACACTTCCTTCTCCTCAGCTCAGAGAGCCACCAGCACTTCAGTGTGCAGTGTGTGATTGTCCCTGATTGGCCAAGGCACACACCTCCCTCATTTATATTCACTGCTTCTCTAACCATGTGAATCTTATTGATGTTTTTTATTTTTACCACTTTTGGCTGGATATCTCCATTAAATCTAGCTGTTGAAGAGGGCTGTTGAAATGAAAGAAGGTATGCCTGGAATCCCAATGACTAGCCCTGTCTAGTCATAGGTCCACTTTAAGTAATATTTATATACGCACAAAATGTAACTTTGGTCATAAAGATTTATCAATATTGCCCATTCATATGTAAAATTAGTTGACTTATCACGCTAATATCTGCACCAGCGTTTCTTGCTGTTCTGTTAGTTTATGTAGTGTTTTTGATACAGCAAACAGTTATCAGAATAATGTTTAGTAAGTGTATCTGATTTACGTTTGTCGTTCAAAGCAATCAGAAATAAAAGCTCTGAGTACAGTCTGTTCCGTGTGAATCACATAAAGGGAAATTGCCAATACATCTACTAAATGTACAAGAGAATGTAGTTGGCACTGCAATCAATTCTAAGTGTATGGCTGGGAAATTATGGAAAAAGATATTCGAGCACAGCTGAGATGTCCTGTCAGTAGGTACCAAAATTAACCTCTGTGTTCCTGTCATCTACACATCAGGACATGTCAGTGGTGTTTCCGGTGTCACGTTCCAAAGAGAGGGCTGCTCAGTCTGCTGAAATGTCTCCTGAGATTTTAGTCACCAGCTGAGTCTGGGCATTGATTGGCCAAGCGCTGATTAAATGTGAAATCAGAGCCATATACACCCAGCCGGCTCCCACATCCCTGCATTGTTCTGTATACAGGGGATCGTAAGAAGTATTATGAGTTATTCTTCAACTTAAAGGGGTACTGCGGTGGAAAACACTTTTTATTTCAATCAACCCGTGCCAGAAACAGATTACACAGATTTATAAATTACTTCTATTTAAAAATCTTAATCCTTCCAGTACTTATCAACTGCTGTATAATACAGAGGAAGTTCTTTTTGAATTTCTTTACTGTCTGACCACAGTGCTCTCTGCTGACACCTCTGTCCATGTCAGGAACTGTGCAGAGCAGGATAGATTTATTATGGGGATTTTCTCCTGCTCTGGACAGTTCCTGACATGGACAGAGGTGTAAGCAGAAAGCACTGTAGTCAGACTGAAATAAACAGAAAAAAATAAAAAAATAAATGAACTTCCTCTGTATTATACAGCAGCTGATAAGTACTGGAAGGATTAAGATATTTTAACAGAAGTAATTTACAAATCTGTTCAACTTTCTGGCACCAGTTGATTTAAAAAAAAAAAAATTACACTGGAGTACCCCTTTAATTTAAATATGACTGAGAAAATAAAGAAATGAATAAATAAATATCAATTCATTAATACTGGGCATCTAAGTTACTTATACTCTACTAATATGTTTTCTATACTATGCATAACACTAAAATAAGCACAAAATAATGTAATAATGTTTTGGGACTGTGCAGCTTATAGTAAAACCTGCCACCCCAGCTGTGCCCAGCCCGCCACACAGTTTGGGATGCACTGGTTTAGAGCACCATGCTGCAGTTGCAAAACTACTATTCCCAGCATGCCCAAACAGCAGTGGGCTCTAGTTTTGCAACAGCTGGAGGCATCCTGGTTGTGAAACACTGCTCTAAGTTCTTGTAAAATCTGGGTCCCCAGCTCCATTTATTAAACAGTAACCAAGTGATGCATTTTGTATTGCTGGCTTACTGTCAGTAGATTTGTCAATGTAAAACGAGATGTAAGCTGGTGATACTTCTGTACAACTACCCTTACACAGCATTGCTATCAGTAGGTGCATACAAGGTGGAAAAATACTTCTGAAAATTCCTTTGTGGCAGACTTCGCCACAGAATTTAGCCCTCTACATTGAAATGGGTGATATAAATCTGTTATAATCTGCAACAGAAATGTGCGTGAGATTTTGTAAAATCTCATCTACTTTCCAGATACTGTAATCCACTGTGGATTTTTCATGTACCAATTATTAAAGAAAATCCACTAGGATTGCATATAACCTTATTGCACTCAAAACGAGAGATAGATATAATGAAAACATCCACCATATGAACATGCCCTAAATTACTGTATTACCTTTACCACCACCATAAACAACAGGGTGAGCATTAATAAACATAGACTACTATAAAAACCGCCAATAAAGGAGAACTCCACAGGATAGGGGATAAGTAGCTGATCGTGAGGGATCTGACCGCTGAGACCCCCTGCAATCTCAGGAATGGGACCCTGGCTCTCTCTGTGAAGAGCATGCGTCATGTACCGGTAGACTGCATGCGATCCTTTCATTGCTATGGGAGTTTTAAGAGCCAAGGAAAGTGCTCTCCATCACCCAAAGTGCAAGAAAAAAGTGCAAACGTATCACACAAAAAAAATGTGCACAAAGGATTCAGTCTATTGCTAAGCCCTTCTCCAACAGGAGAGAGGCCCCCCAACAAACCTACCCTTCACCTCCAGGCTAAAAGGCACCCGCAAGAATCCGGGACACACGCTCCTCACTGAGAGAGCCAAGGTCCCGTTCCTCATTTCTATGGGAGTGCCGATGATGCCTGCATGATGTACGAGGATCTCTTCGGTGCTCCCATAGAAATGAATGGAGCGTGTGCCGTCTGCAGCACACACTCCTCACTGAGAGCTGGGTCATGTGATCAACTACTAATCCCCTCTCCTGTGGATAGGGGATTCATTAGTTTTTGCTGAAGTTTTTCTTTAACTTCTCTACTACCTTAGACAACAAGGAAAGCAGTCATTAACCATTCCATTACCATAGACCACCAGGTAAATGAGCATTAAGCCTTTACTTCCCCAGACTACTAGGTAAGCAGTATTTAACACAATAACCAAGACAACAACCAACTAGATAAGCCATAAAAGTCTTGCCAATGGAAGGTTGACTGAGAGGTGCCCATTGCCAGATGCTTCCGTGTGTCTCATTCAATTTAATGGATGCCAGAAAACATTGACCTGTTCCTCTCACTAAAGTATCACATAAATGCATAGCAATTTGTTTGGTTCAGACTTCGTGTTCCTGGTGCGTATTTTAGGCCTATATACTGTAATGAAGTCTCACTCACATGCTGCGGGAAAAAACTTTACATTCTGGGGCCATTACTATACTTTATGAGAGCAGATATAGGTACAGACTTTGGCCCACATTTATCATTGTAGTGTAAGTGGAGCATTTTTTACACCTTTTTTTGCTCCTTTTTACAAAAAGGTGCAGTTGATAAATCTCTTCCATATCATGTCTATTGCCAAAATCAGTGGATTGCAACTCAAAATCAGTGGATTGCAACTCAAAATCAGCAGAAATGTGTAAACAAAAAGGGGCAAAAAAAAAAAGGCGCAAAAAACCCTGCTTGCTCCTTTTTTGCCCCTTTTTTAGACATAAAAAACAGTCTAAAGACAATGATAAATGTGGGCCTTTATCTGCAAAATACATTGAAAGTCTTCAATATAAACAATGCAAATAACTGTTCTAGAAGAAATGGCATGTTTCCATTTGTATCAATGTGATTCTGCTGCACTGTGAACACAACACAATTTCCACAGAAGATGTTTCTGCTATGGAAATCCAGATTACAGTGTCCGCAGAAACATTAAACCAAATGTGAAGAATCTCTGCCTGTGTTTTCCAGACGGACATTCCGCACATGTTCCTCCCTGTGAACATGGCCTAACATAGCCTGTCTTGTAATGGTTGGTAAGGACTTGGGCAAGAATTTCCTACAATATTAGCAAACCAGGATGTAAAGACTTAAAGAGGCACTGTCATTGTTGAAAACTTTTTTATATGTTACAGAACTAATCATATGATGGCTTTTTGCAATATAAATTTATTTAAAAAATTTAAATTTCCCCCAGAAATTAAATCTAAAAATAGCCACCACTAGGGGTCGTCTATCTTTAGCTAGACAGACTAGTGTTGATTTTGGAGCATACTAGATACCGTCCGTAAAGCGCGCCGGTATCCAGTATAGGAGATTTCAGCTTTATGCATACAGCTTATGCGCGGGCACGCACTGCCTGTGAACGAGCGCAGGGAGCGCGCGCACAAACACAGGCAGTGCGGGATATAGGCAGGTACCCCTGGCTGCGCCCAATCCTGTGTCCCATAACACCCCCCCACCCCACCCCGTTCTCAGCTGCGCCCGATCCGACCCTGTGTCCCATAACACCCCCCCCCCAGTTCTCAGCTGCGCCCGATCCTGTGTCCCATTAGCCCCCCCCGATTCTCAGCTGCGCCCAATCCTGTGTCCAATTACCCCCCACCCCCACCCCCTGGTTCTCAGCTGCGCCCGATCCCATAACACACACTGTCCCCCCAGTTTTCTGCTGCACCTGACCATGTCACACCATTACCCTTCTGCTTATCCCCCCCAACCCAGAGAGGAAAGAGTTACAGAGTAGAGTTGGCTGACAGCTCATGCTAACTCCCAACTCAGAGCAGACACAGTGAGGGAAACAGACAGGCATTCCCCCTCTAGTCTGCACAATGAAAAAGTTACTGAGCAACAGATAAATGCTTATATCTCTGGAAATAAAGATCCTAGAGACATAAAACATATATGTACACGATCAGGATTAGGTACCGGGTTACATATCGGTTTTTTTTTGGAACCATGATAGGTACGCTTTAACAAAATGATCATAAAAAGGCAATTGGGTGGACAAACAAGCACCGAGACCTACTCTGAGATTGTGGCAACATGATGATTTAGTATTAAAGGGGTACTCTGGTTGAAACCAATTATTTTTAAATCAACTGGTGCCATAACAGATTTGTAATTTACTTTTATTTAAAAATCTTAATCTTTCCAAAACTTATCAGCTGCTCATCAGGAAGTTGTATTTGTTTCTGAAGTTTGTTTGAGTCTGACTACAGTGCTCTCTGCTGACACCTCTGTCTGTATCATGTACTGTGCAGAGCAGTATAGGTTTGCTATGGGGATTTGCTTGTACTCTGCGCAGTTCCTGTGTACAGGTACGCCCTGGCTCCCTGGTACTTAACTCCTTCAGGACAAAGGGCATACCTGTACGCCCCTCTCCCGGTCCCGGTGTTTAAAAGGGGTCACACCGTGACCCCGCATCACACCGGGTCGGTCTCGGCTGCTAACGATAGCCGGGACCCTGGGCTAATAGCGTGCGGCACCGATCGTTGTGCTGCGCGCTATTAACCCTTTACAAAATGAAAAGCAAACGCTTCACGGCAGCTCAGTCAGGCTGATCGGGACTGTTGCGATAAAATCCCGCTGTCCCGATCAGCTAGGACGCGAGCGGAGACCCCCTAACCTTGTTCCGTCGCGTCCGATCGGCATTTGATTGCTCCAACCCTGAGCTACAGGCTTGAGCAATCGAGCCCCTATCTCGCTGATCCATGCAAAGCTATGGCTATGCAGGGATCAGTATAAGACATCAGTGTGTGCAATGTTATAGCCCCCAATGGGAACTATAACACTGCAAAAAAAAAGTGGAAAAAAAAGTTAACAAAGGTCATTTAACCCCTTCCCTAATAAAAGTTTGAATCACCCCCCTTTTCCCATTAAAAAAACTGTGTAAATAAAAATAAACATATGTGGTATCGCCGCGTGCTAAAATGTCTGAACTATAAAAATATATCATTAATTAAACCGCATGGTCAATGGAGTATGCGCAAAAAAATTCCAAAGTCCAAAATAGCGTATTTTTGGTAACTTTTTATATCATGTCAAAATGAATAAAAAGCGATCAAAAAGTCCAATCAATACAAAAATGGTACCGATAAAAACTTAAGAACACAGCACAAAAAATGAGTCCTCATATCGGCCCGTACGCGTAAAAATAAAAAAGTTATAGGGGTCAGAAGATGAGAATTTTTAACATATAAATTTCCCTGCATGAAGTTATGATTTTTTTCCGAAGTACGACAATATCCAACCTAAATAAGTAGGGTATCATTTTAACTGTATGGACCTACAGAATGAAGATAAGGTGTTATTTTTACCGAAAATGGCACTGCGTAGACACGGAAGCCCCCGAAAGTTACAAAATGAAATTTTTTCTTCAATTTTGTCGCACAATAATTTTTTTTTTCCGTTTCGAAGTGAATTTTTGGGTAAAATGACTAATGTCACTGCAAAGTAGAACTGGTGGCGCAAAAAATTTTATGTGCAAAATTGAAAGCGTTATGATTTTTAGAAGGTGATGAGGAAAAAATGAAAATGCAAAAATGGAAAAACCCTGCGTCCTTAAGGGGTTAAAGACCAAGGGTGTACCTGTACGCTCATGGGAATTCCGGTCCATGCCACTCACCGGGCGGGGACCGGACCGGGATGCCTGCTCAATTCATTCAGAAGGCACCTTTTGCAAACCCCCAATTCAGACCAGCGATCTCTGGCGATTGCGGGTCATACTGGTCTCCGGTGACCCGGAAAATAAGGGGGATCGGGGTTGTCCAAGACACCCACGATTCCCCTGAAGGGATAGGAGTGAGGTGGCAGGGGTGCCACCCCTCCTATCCCTGCTATTGGTGGGTCAGTAGCGCCCGACCAATAGCAGATCAGGGGCTGGGGGGGTAAAGTTCGGTTCCCCGCTCTGCCCCCCCCACTGTTGTTCGGGCAGAGCAGGGGAACAGTGATGTGACCGGCACCGGAGGTCACTTACTGGCGGTGGGCGGCAGAGGACGGCGATGCAGCTCCCTGGTGCGGCTTCCTGGTGCAGTGATCCTACGGAAGCCGGTGAGTGGTTCCAGTATACAGTGGTTTCTAAACTGTAGCCCTCCAGATGTTGCAAATATATAACCCCTAGCATGCCCAGACAGCTGTTTGCTGTTTGGGCATGCTGGGATTTGCAGTTTTGCAACAGCTGGAGGGCTACAGTTTGGACATCACTGTGCAATAGTCTCAAAACTGCGGCCCTTCAGATCTTGCAAAACTACAACTCCCAGCATGCACGAACAGCAAATAGCTGTCTCGGCATGATGGGAGTTGTGGGGGTGGCTGATTTAACAGCAGTTCTGACACAAACGCAAAAAAAAAATACCCATGTGTGACCCCATTTGGGAAACTACACCCCTACACTACACACGTAACAAGGGGTAAAGTGAGCCTTACCACCCCACAGGTGTTTGCCGAATTTTCATTAAAGTTGGATGGGAAAATGAAAAAAAATATTTTTTTTAACAAAAATGCTGGTGTTAATCTAAATTCTTCATTTTCACAAGGGAATATTGGAAAAAAAAGACCCCAAATTTGTAACCCCATTTCTTCTGTGTAAGAAAATACCCCATATGTGGATTTAAACTGCTCGGCTGGTGCACTACAATGCTCAGAAGAGAAGGAGCACCATTGGGCTTTTGGAGAGAAAATGTGTCCAGAATTGAAGGCCACGTGTGTTTACAAAGCCTCCATAGTGCCAGAAAAATGGACCCCCCCACATGTGACCCTATTTTGGAAACTACGCCCCTCACGTAATGTAATAAGGGGTGCAGTGCGCATTTACGCCCCACAGGTGTCTGACAGATTTTTTGAACAGTGGTCCCTGATAATGAAAAATGTAATTTTTCATTTGTACAGCCCACTATTCCAAAGATCTGTCAAACACCAGTGGGGTGTAAATGCTCACTACACTGCACCACAATTCTGTGAGGGGTGTAGTTTCCAAATTGGGGTCACATGTGGAGGGTCCATTGTTCTGGCACCACGGGGGGCTTTGGACACGCACATGGCCCCTGACTTCCATTCCAAACAAATTCTCTGTCCAAAAGCTCAATGGCGCTCCTCCTCTTCTGAGAACTGTAGTGCGCCAGTAGAGCATTGAACATCCACACATGGGGTATTTCCATACTCAGAAGAAATGGGGTTACACATTTTGGGGGCATTTTCTCCTATTACCCCTTGTAAAAATGTAAAATTTTGGGAAAAACCAGCATTTTAGGGAAAACATTTTTTTCATTTACACATCCGATTTTAACAAAAAGTCGTCAAACACCTGTGGGAAGTTAAGGCTCACTGTACCCCATGTTACGTTTCTTGAGGGGTCTAGTTTCCAAAATAGTAGGTAATGAGGTTTCTTTTTTTGCTGTTCTGGCACCATATGGGATCTCTAAATGAGATATGCCCCCAAAAACCATTTCAGCAAAATTTGCTTTCCAAAAGCCAAATGTGACTCCTTCTCTTCTGAGCATTGTAGTTCGCCCGCATAGCATTTTACGTCCTAACATGGGGTATTTCCATACTCAGAAGAGATGGGGTTACAAATTTTAGGGGGCATTTTCTCCATTACCCTTTGTAAAAATGGTAAATTTAGGAGAAAAAGCACTTTAGTGAAAAAAAAAAGTTTTCATTTACACATCCGAATTTAACAAAAAGTCATCAAACACATGTGGGCTGTTAAGGCTCACTATACCCCTTGTTACCTGCCTTGAGGGGCGTAGTTTCCAAAATAGTATGCCATGTGTTTTTTTGTTTGTTTGTTTTTTTTTGCTGTTCTGGCACAATAGGGGCTTCCTAAATGTGACATGCCCCCCAAAAACCATTTTAGCAAAATCACTCTTTAAAATCCCATTGTCGCTCCTTCCCTTCTGAGCCCTCTACTGCACCAGCCAAACACATTACATACACGTATGAGGTATTTCCTTACTCGGGAGAAATTGGGTTACAAATTTTTGGTGTCTTTTTCTCCAATACCCCTTGTAAAAATTCTAAAACTGGGTCTACAAGAACAAAGAGTGTAAAAAATAAAGATTTTTAATTTTCTCCTTCACTTTGCTGCTATTCCTGTGAAATACGTTAACAAACTTTCTGAATGTCATTTTGAATACTTTGAGGGGTGCAATTTCTATAATGGGGTCATTTATGGGATATTTCTAATATGAAGGCCCTTCAAATCCACTTCAAATCTGAACTGGTCCCAGAATTTTGTGAAAAATTTTAAAATTGATTCTGAACTTTGAAGCCCTCTGATGTCTTCCAAAAGTAAAAACATGTCAACTTTATGATGCCAAAATAAAGTAAACAAATTGTATATGTGAATCAATATAACATTTATTTGGCATGTCTATTTTCCTTACAAGCAGAGAGCTTCAAAGTTAGAAAAATTCAAAATTTTCTAATTTTTCATGAAATTTGGGAATTTTTCACCAAGAAATGATGCAAGTATCGATGAAAATGTACCACTATGTTAAAGTAGAATATGTCATGAAAAAAGTCCCTGAATCAAATTCATAAGTAAAAGCATCCCAGAGTTATTAATGCTTAAAGTGACAGTGGTCAGATGTGCAAAAAATGCTCTGGTCCTTAAGGTGAAAATGGTCTTGGTCCTTGAGGGGTTAAGGGGGCCCACTTGATATGATATCCCCTTACTTCTATGTAATGCTCTATGTACAGCATTATTTTACCACTTATACTACTGACTTTTATGTCTCCTGTATTTTAATGGTTCTTATATTGTATTTTATCTATAGTCAAAGCTCTGTACAGCCAAGTGCCACAGTGCCACTGTAATAGCTTGAGAAAAACATAAATTACTCTTACCGGTAATAGTTTTTCATTGAGCCCACGACGGCACCTATGGAAAGACCGCCCCCTCATCCGCAGGACAGAAACAGGAACAAAAACAACTTTCATATAAGGACGACACAGGCTGCTATTTCCAATTCTTAAGCAAGTATCAAGAAGTAACACCAGAATCGTCAATAAGTAGCATATTAACTAGAATCTTATGAACTAAGTTTTTGATAAAAGTAATTCATGTTTCCCAATTGGCCACGAAGGCACCAATCGAAAGTAGAATAGAATAGACTATTTGGGGGGGGGGGGGGGGGGACTACGGCCTGGAGTACTTTACGACCAAATGAGAAATCTTCATCTCTCATCAGATTTAATCTATAATGCCTGTAAAAGGTATGAGGCGAACTCCAAGTGGCCGCTCTGCAAATTCGCTGTACGGAGGATGAGGCCCTCTCTGCCCAGGATGTAGAAAATGATATGGTAGAGTGAGCTGTAAACCCTGATTGGGGGGGGGGGGGGGGTCTAACCCTGCTGAAGTGTAAAATAGTTGTACAGACTGTTTTATCCACATAGACACAGTACTTGGGGCAGCTGCTCTACCTTTGTTTGCCCCCTGGAACTGGAGAAGCAGTTGAGGCCAATCCTTGGACACTTTCAAATAATGAAGCAAACACCTCCTAACATCTAGACAGTGGAATTCTATTTCCCTATCATTTTTAGGATTGTCACAGAATGAAGGTAAGGTAACAATTGAGTCCTGTGGAAGTCAGAGACCATCTTAAGGAAAAAAGCCGATCTGGAGACAAAACCATTCTATCCTCCAAGATAGACAGATAAGGCTCATTTATGGAAAAACTAGCAATTTCACAAACCTGTCTGGGGGATGTTACTGCCAACAGAAACACAAGTTTAAGGGTAAGCATCTTCAAAGATAAATCTGCCAATGGCTCAAACGGGGGCGCAGACGTGACGTCACACGCCGCCCGCCCTTTGATCACCCGTAATCAGACCCGGAGCGAACACGCTCCGAGGACTGCTTACAAACGGGGTGCCGCATGCAGGATCATCGGGGTCCCCAGCGGCAGGACTCCTGTGATCAGGCATCTTATCCCCTATCCTAACTGGGGACCTAAGCACATCAATAGGGTCTTGTACAAACCTACCATAGGCTTTCCATGTTCTTAAAGGGTACCTCTCATCAAAAAAACTTTTGATATATTATAGATTAATGTATGCAGAATAACTTTACAATTGCATGTTATTAAAAAATATGCTTCTTTCTATTTAATTTTCCACTTTGAAGAAATGACCACTAGGGGTCTCCCTACCAGTCCTGGCAGCAAGCATTTCAGACTCATGCTGGAGTCCTAAACACTACGAGCTGCCAGTCTGCTTTGTTCACAAAGGAGAACACTCAGAGCTGCCAGCCTGCTTTGTTCACAGCCTGTTTGGCTGTGAACAAAGCAGGCTGGCAGCTCTGAGTGTTTAGGACTCCAGCATGAGTCAGAAATGCTTGCTGACAGGACTGATCGGGAAAAATACAATAGAAAGAAGCATACTTTTCATTAACATGCTATTGGAAAGTTATTCAACATTCATTAATCTAAAATATATCAAAAGTTTATTTGATGAGAGGTGCCCTTTAAGTAAATTTGAGAGGTTACCTTCTTCCTACTAGCTAGTAGAGTAGTTATCACATTGTCCGAAAGACCCCTCTACGCTAGGATCCCCCTTTCAACAGCCATGCCGTCAGATGAAGATTGGAGGTCTCGGCGTGTAATGCTGATCCCTGACGTAGAAGGCTCAGGGTTTCTGGAAGGATCCAAGGGGTTGCAATGGACATATGTCCTCTCTAATTTTTCTCAAGACCCTAGGGAGCAACCTGACTAGAGGGAAAGCATAAAGAAGTCCCTTGCACCAACACTGGGAAAATGCATCTATCCCCAAGGGATGGTCTGTTGGGGACAGGGAATAGAACCTCTCTAGTTTTGTGTTCACCCCTGATGCAAACAAATCTATCCGAGGGGTCCAACAACACTGACAAATCTGGGAAAACACCAACTGGTCTAACTCAGACTCCCCCTGGTTCTGGCTATGTCTGCTTAGATCCCTTTAGATGGCGAGCAAATAAGATACTTAGATTCATTTCTGCCAGTTTGAAGATATGGTGACAGGTTCTCATGAGAGAAGGGGACCTGGTTCTCCTCTTGATGATTTAGGTAAGCATCCACAGGTGAACTGTCTGAAAATATCTTCAGATCTTTTCCTGCAACCAGGGGAAGGGATTGAGAAATGGTGAACAGGACAGTCTTCAACTTCCTCAGATTCTTAGACTCTCTGGACACCTTTCGACTCCACTGACCCTGTAGAACTAGGGACTCCCAGTGAGCTGTGGTCAGGATAAACTCATTTTCCTTTTTCCAGGGGATACCCTTTCCCAGGTTCTTTTGATCTAACCACCAGAGAAGGGATCTTTTTACTGAGTCTGAGAGGGCTATCTGATTGTCTAAGGAACTGGGGGCTCTGTCCCACTGGCTCAGAATCTGCTCCTGTAACCTCCTTGAATGATACTAAGCCCACTGAACAGCCGGTATACAGGAGGTGAACAGGCCCAGAACTGACATCGGGAGAACACTTCCTTCTCCAGGGCAGGCGGCTTCTCTGGAAATGCTCGAAGATCTGTCTGAACAAACCTGGAGGTCGGGAGACATGAAAAGATAATTTTTAAACAATGCTTTTTGTTGATAATACCCAGTGGCTTGCAGAAATCTTTTCCCATTGGGGAAGAAAATGGGACATCCGGCCTCCCACTGGGGACCTCCAGTCATTGTTGACCAGGCTTTTTGGCATTCTCAAGGGCAGTGAAGATGAAGCCTCTACCTCTTTTCTGACCTCTCCAATCTTTGTTCCGAAAGGAACCTCTACGGAAGTCCCCCATCCCCCTCCCCCAAAAGGTGGAGATTGCTTGTAGCAGCTGTTCTCTTGGGGTACCATCTCTGATTTGATCCCCCAGCTGATCAATCCAGACCCTCAGAGATCCGGCTACTGATGTGGCAGCAATCACGGGTCTAAAAGCAACCAGCGACTGCCTCTCAGGGTTTTCTCAGGACCATTCTATCCATCGGTTCCTTTAGGGAACCAGTATCTTCAAATGGAAGAGCTACTTTTTTTAGCCATTTTAGCTACAGGTGGATCAATCTTAGGGGGATCTATCCCAATTTGCAGAATCCTCTTCTTAAAAAGAATATTTCCTTTTTATAGCCCCTGGCACCACCGCAAGCTTTTTATCTGGTTTCTGCCATTTATACTTTATGATAGAAGACAGGGATTCATGAACCGGAAAAGCAATTCTCTTTTTGGTTGTAAAACCCTCTGTGATGTCCCAGTACTGTACGTGTACTGTACCTTGTGTTATAAGTCCCCAAAGTCAGAGTTCCTCCGTACTGATAGGATGCTCTTGGTGGGATAACCTCTAGTCACCTCTTCCTTCTTTAATTTTATGTATTGTGACGAACCGTCTTGGGGATTAGCTCTGGGATCGTCCTGGTCACTTGCCACGGGACATGTTCCTCACAATAACACCACAGACCACAGTTCCGCATACAAGTCTGGCTCCTCGCCAGCTTTATTTTCACAGGTTGCAGGTAAAACAAAACATAAACAGGCACAAAATAAAGTCCTAGACCGTCTGGTCACTGACTACACATATCAGCATGCCCTGACTACGAACTGGTGAGCTACCCTCGGACAGTTAAACATATGACTCCTGAAACCTGTTACTCACAGTTCACACCACTTCTTGGACCACTCGCAACTTCAGCTGTGTGCTTTCTCAACAGGGTCCGAGTGTCTCTCCCTACAGCAGCATGCTGTTTCCCAGGGAGAGCCCCAATTATTCTGTTTCCTTTCCTTTTAAACACACTTTCCCTTCCTGATACCTCATTAATCAGGCCACAGGTGGAGCATTCTTCAGAGTTAGCAAGGGAAATACACCCTTTCCTGGCCACACTGCCACAGCATGTAGTATATATAATGTATAGTGTAAATGTTGCTTCCAGGACCTTAGGTCACATGAGTGATAATTATAGTGTTCTGCTAAGGTTAAGGACCTTCCAGATCAGGTGCTCATTTCACGTGTTGTACCACAATACTTTGTATTAGGACTGACAGGTCTGGGGGGACCAATAAGCTTGAAGCCTGCCCCTTTAGATATAAGGGAGCTGTTATCCAATCCTTGCTCTCTTTTCCCTTGGGATATGACAGCGAGAGAAACTCCGTGCATATCTTCAAGACAAATCTAGGCCTGAAGCCTGCTAACGTCAGCCTAATACAAAAGTGTGAGTTCAATCTAACTCAATCCTAATCCTACGTGACTGCTGGACCTAAACAATACCCCTAAATCCAGTGGAACAGCGTAAAGCAAATCCTTCAAGCTTTTTCCCTATAAGGTCCCAACCAAACCTGTGAGGAGCCTAAAGTCCGGTCCTCTGTAAAGACTGTTACTACGTTTAACCTGCATAAAATCTGCAGTAAAGTTATCTTCAGTTTACTAAAATTCCAGTTGTGGACAATCCTTTATTCCTCCCTATCGTTCCTGGGACGGGTGGCGGTAAGATATATATACAGAGAGGAACCCGCACCCTGGCGTCACGACAGTTAAGGGTTAATCCAACACCCTTTCCTCACTGCACAGCTACACCCTACCTACCCTACATCCCCAAGCTACCACACCTCAAACATACGGTTCTGTACAGACATAGGCTCGACTTTGTCCTCTAGTTTCATAGTCGCTCTAACCACTCAGACCAATCCCTCCACATTTTCGGTAGGAAAAAGAGCCCCGCTATGACATTCATCCAATACTTCAGAATCCTCCTCCAATTCTCCTTCTTCCATCTCAAAACAATCTGCCTCATCCACATTAACAAGCAAGGGTGGGTGATCGGAAGCAAGTTTGGCACTAGCACCCGGCTGTAGAGATGACCAAGTCAACATACATGCCCTAATTTCTTCTCTGACTAAATCTTGCATTCTTTTAGTAAAGGCTGGAGACACATTCTCCACAATCTTCTTTACAATGCAAATTCATATATGCAAAATCCAGCTTCCTTCTACATAGCACACATTCCTTGCTCTTGTACTTAGTTTTTTTTAGGGGCTTCCTTAGCATAAAACAGTAAATAGATTTACATTAGAAAAATAAAAACAAACCATGTGGGACAGCGTCCCTTTATCCCACCATAAGGTACCAGCTCAGCTACCACAGCAGGTGCCATGTTATCAGTGCGGGATATCTGCGCCATTGGTCCTTAGACTAGAGTGAAGTGCTTCTCCTTTCAAGGTGTGGAGAGGTCCTAGGACTGGCTGGGCACCTATTCAGTTTAAATCCCTCACCAGATTACTGCCCTTCCCAGCCGGAAGTCGCATGACCTCCCTTCTTTGGGTATTTTCCATAGGCCGCAGTGCCCCCATCCTCCTTCCGGCACGTGATGATGAACTGCTGCACGCACGCCCGAGAGTGTGTTTCCGCAAGCTCCGCTCCCTCCCCGGCCTCCCATAGCGTAACCCGGAAGAGGACAGAGCCCGCATGGAAAACTGACTGCCAAAAGGAGTGAGAGGGACAGGGAGATGTGTGCAATGCACAGGCGAGGAGAAGCTGCACCAGGCTCTGCAGTGGCCTCTCAAAAGAGGACTTCTGCCGCCAGAGATATCCTGTAAGTCAGGCATTAACCAGGGCCCCCACAGTCCCTAATCGATATATGCAGAATATCAGTAAATGGAGACCCATCCCGTTCCTCTGCCGGACAGGAAACAGAACTGGGGAATAGCAGCCCGTGACATCCTTATATGTAAGTCGTTCCTGTTCCTGTTTCCTGTCCCGCGGATGAGGGGGCGGTCTCTCCATAGGTGCCGTTGTGGGCGATAGGGAAATATAAAATGATACATTTTCATGTTGAGAAATCCCCATTCCAACTCTAGTATAAATGTAAGAAACGTACATATAGTGCTAAATATAGCAACCTAAACGCTTGGGGAAGTATTGAAGCTTACAAGGAAATTTTCACAATTCCGCCTGGAGTAAGATTTTGTTCGGTTCCCAGGATACACAGCTGAAAGTGCTGAAGTCATATGTCGGGCTCAGCTGGTATAAAGCGTGCTGATTGTAATTGGCAGTCAACTATTTAAATAATATCCTTATTGTGAGGCAAAGGAGAAGAAAAAAAGGTTGTTCCCAAAGACATCACATACTATTCTGGGATATAAAGCTTTGAGGCTTCCTATTTCTAGGATGGGATACACTTTAGGATAAATAAATGAAATGTGACACGTGGATCCAATTTGAACAAGCAGAGAATTTGTTACTGTCTTTGATAACAGTTTTACAAGGTTTTAATATAAAGCATGCTATGTTTCTATCATTTATCTTTTACTAAAAGCTGAAATTCAGGAATTGCTGCCATTACAAGAAGCAATTTAAGGCAGCACCTAATCCTTATCACATGGCAGTTTGTTTTATTTTTTGGGGGGGATATTGCAACTGCAGTTTTCGAGCCAAAGCCTGAAGTGGATTCAAAAGTAATGGGAAATATGGGATTTATACTTCTCCTTCCTGCTGGATCCACCTCTTGTAATTTACAAGTCTGTATAACTTTCTGGCACCAGTTGATTTGAAAATTTTCTGGAATAGCTCTTTAGGGTCTATTCACACGTACAGTATCCTGTGCATATTTGATGCGTAGGATTTGAAGCTGCAGATTTTATGTTGCAGAGTTTAATATAAACTAAATGACCAAACACAGCTTCAAATCCGGTGCATCAAATATGCACAGGATACTGTACGTGTGAATAGACCCTCAAAGCGAATCTGTGATTAGCCTCATCCACACTAACCCATTGGTATAAGCTTGTAGTGCGGGGATGCTGACGACAATGGTACTTCCCATGCCTCCATTCCTCCAATATTCCTATTTTTATGATTATGCTAATGAAGTAGCTTGGTGCATGGTGTCCCAAAACCCAGAGTGTACCGTGGCGTCCGGCATGGATCATTATAATAAACGCCTTCCTCCCCTGTGCTAATACTCCTCCCCTGTGAAATCGCTCACAAGAGGTTTTACTTCATATCGCCTGTCAGTGATGATTGCGCATGCGCAGCCATGGCCACAGGCAACATGAAGAAGAAGAGGAGAATCAGCACAGGGGAGGAGGGTGTTTACTATGAAAGTCCAGGACGGACGTCACAGTGCACTCTGGGCTTTGGAACAACCCGAATGCTCAAAGCTACTTCATTAGCATAATCACAAAACCACAAATATCGGAGGAAAGAGGCCACGGATCAGAATATTGTAAGTACCACTGTCAGCTGATAATGCTAATGACAGATTCCCTTTAAAACCTGTTCTAAATTTGTTTGATCGCATGTATTGAAAAATAGAGTTCTGAGATACTGTTACAACTTGTGCACAAGACAGCTTGGACACCTCAGACTGTTTCCATTCACAGACAGCAAGCAGGGGCCTTTAAAATGATGGAGAATATTAACAAAAATTACATCACAACATTGCAGAAATTTTAATTATACAATAAACAAGCGTTATTTACATAAAAGCCAAACAATCCATTAAAATATTTTCTCTTGATTCAAACAATCTAAAATTCATGGAAAGCTTATTTGACAATAAAGAATTTTGGTGTAAACAACATCTTTTGCTAATGTATAAATATCAGTGAATCATGACAAACATCAGGTCTGTGACTGCATAACATCATTAAGGACTGGAAATGTACCACTTAAGTAATGGTGATAGAAAGAAATGATGACAAGGGGCATTCAGTTACTGCTGAATCAACCCCATGTCTGCTTATGTAAGGCATAAGAGAGTATAGCTTACCAGATGTAATTCTGTTACTTATGTTACTAATAAAGATACAAGAAAGCGTCACAAAGAAAGGGTCACGACAAGGCCCTGCTCAATGCATAAAAAAAGAAAAGAAAAAAAACCAAATACATCCTGTCTCACAGTACTGATTGCAATCAAGCACTAAATCATCTCAGATTATAGGCCTAACCCTCTGCAAGGGACAATAAGATTGTGGGAGTTCATGTCACCTTTATACTTAGGACTGATGGGTAATTACAAAGGATATCAAAACTGGGGAAAAAAAAAAAAAGCAAGAAAAAATATGCAAAGTAGTAATAAAAATTAGCCTTTTGATATAGTACAAGATGTGTTTAATCTTGTGTAAAATAAACTAGATGAGAATGTATTCTTTCATACAGTGCTGCAGGGTCATGTATTCTACTAGGCACTTAGGAATACGTGTTGTATCAATCCGCATTACACTACTCATAGTCTGCTATGGGCCCTGTACCTATGTGTAAGGAGGTACATGGAGGTTTGGATACTCCGTTTTATTGAAACTTTATTAGAAAAAAAATGATGGCATAATGTAATGCATCATATAAGGGTTCTGTGCACATAGAGTAGAAAGGTATATTAAGGGGAACATCTCCAATAACATTCTGTAGTGTACAAAGTGCAGTGGAATCCCATTGTCAGCAAAGGGATTTTGCTGCACAAGAATTTTCAAGTGGAATTTTAAAGTGGAATTTCACTCGGAAAATCCCTAGTGTGAAACTAGCCTAAGATGAATCAAATGTGGCGCAAGTTATGTAAGACAGTAAATCCGCAGCATATTTTGCTACCCATTGACTTTAATGGGTAGGAATAACATGCAGCAGCAAATACACAGCAAAATATGGCACATGTGACCCTACCCTTAAAGGGGTATTACTGGAATTATTTTTATTTGACTATGCTACAGGGGCTGTAAAGTTAGTGTAGTTCATAATATAGTGTCTGTATCTGTGTGTGACGGTTTTCTCACAATTCTTCTGTAATTTTCACCCCAATATTTGTCTCAGATTTTTCCCAGGTTGCAATGCGGCTGAGACCTGACTCACTAGTCAACTGATGACAGGAGCCTTGTCTGCTTCAATGGGTGGAGGGATCAATCTGCAACTAATGCAACAGCTGTAGGCACCCTGATTGAAAACCACAGGTCTTTTGAATGGATACAGCTCATTTATGTTCCAATGGGTGGGGTGGCTGAATTATGGGATTTGTAGTCAAAAAAAGAAAACTGAAACAGGAAATACCAGTTCACAAACAGCTAGCCACAGTGTTATGGTAATCTCACAACATAGCCATTTGCCCCAGGACAAGCGCAGATCTTTCCTAAGCATGTCCATTACTGTCTGCCAGGTACGTACTAAAATCACCTTATGGTGGATAACCCCTTTAACATAAAAGTAATTGAGAATATTTATGAAATGGCCTGCCCCTGAAAATATGTGTGCGCAGTGTGAGTTTATTTTGCTAATTGACTTGCCCTAAAATAACCATGTAATTTTGCTTTATTTTATGTAAAATGTGCGAGAGAATTTCACCCTATTTTGTGCACTATTCATTCTACAAATTTATGAAGTGATGTGGGCAACATAAATTTTGTGCACCAGGTTTTGCATTGCATAAAAAATCTGTGCTAATGATCAATTTCAATGTCTACCATGATGTACATTTATCATTTAAAAAAATGCAAACAATTCAATGAAATCTAATTATGTTCATAACAAATATATAACACAAGTACATTGCCCTGGTACAGAGAGTGTTGTCTATTCTATAGTTTACCATTGTCCTACCCCCTTTTTCATCTGTATTATGCCCAGCTCAAACACACTCCAATAAAACTTTCTGGGACTTTGCAGTGGTGATGTTCATTTTTACTCTGCTTCCTATAATCCTGTATGTAATTACAACAAAGCCTTATCATTTGGCTAGCAAGTGGCAAGCATTCTGGTCAGCAAATCAAAGTATCAAAATAATTAGCAAGATAAAGTGGACATGTTTTCATCGGCACACTTCCAGAGAATAGAGCGACTTGAGCAAAACAGACATGTACAGAAAATCAATATCGCACAACCCAGCAGCACATCTCCGGTTTTATTCCAGAAGAAAGTTTGTTTTCCAGGATGGGATTCGCTGTAGGTGCATGTGAAATCAGTGCAGCCCAGTGCAGGGGCAAGATGGGTAAACTGATCGGACTTACCATCCTTTGTCAGCCATTAAATCTCCAGAATAGCAGCATAGCAGATTTCTGTGAACTTTAATAAATCCACCATCCCCATAGAAAGTGATACCAAGAAGGATACAATTCACTCGCACTTACCTGGAAAGAGAAAAGGACAGAGCATGAGCCGGCTAATCACACAAGGCTAATCTCTTTACCATGTTAGTAATTGTTTGTGACATAAAGTAGGATAAGACCTGACGTGCCAAGGTTGCAGTGAGGTAGCTATTTGATGGATTGACACAGTGCAAGTATTAAAACTATTCATTTATTGGGCATGGAACAAACATTCTGACAGTTTTCTGCTATTTAGTGAAGAACAGATGTGCACACGAAGCAGGTGATGGATATAAAAGCCTCTTAAGTCCACCATGGCGATCCCTTCAGGAAGCATAGAGTGATTGCAGCCAGATCTCTAGCAGCTTTCTCTCTTTGTAGGCCAGCCGGGAGCAGGTTGTTGTGGCAATCTGCCAGTGATCTCCTAGGCAACTGACATCTCAAAGGAGCCACAAATAGCAGCAAACCCCAGTGCGCTTACTGGTGTCGCGCACAATCCCATCCAGCCTGACAGCAAACATACAAGTAATCTTCAAACACGCTTTATGCAAACAATGGTAATCAGGCCTTATCTCGGGGGCTTGGAACCCACCACTAGATAGTAGTTTGATATGGAAATTATTATTATTGGAAAGAGTTTATCGTATCAGAATTCACTGTATCCATGTATGAAAATTCATGGGGTTTCCCGGTAAATTATTCCAGAACAAACAGAACCGGATACTCATATTCGTGTAGATACTGTATGATCTGGATTGAAATGAATAGGGTAGAAGACAGTTAATTTGGTATTCTCTAGAACCTATCCTTAAAGGGGTACTCTGCTGCTCAGCGTTTGGCGCCCGTGACGTCATAGCCCCGCCTCCTCGTGATGTCACACCCCCACCCTTTCAATGCAAGTCTATGGGAGGGGGTGTGACATCATGAGGGGCAGAGCTATGACGTCAAGAGCTCCCAGCGCCGGCTCCAACGTTCGGAACAGTTTGTTCCAAACGCTGAGCAGCGGAGTACCCCTTTAATATAAGGTAGGAGGTAACATGATTTTACCTGGCCCTCATACACATTAGAGCAACTGTCTAATGTGTATGGCAACCTCCCCATTCAGATGTTAGGTAAGAGAGAGATGGGGCATGCTGGATTTTACCTGGCCCCCATAAACATCAGAGAAAGTCAGCTGAACCCAAAAGTTTTGGCAGGACTGGTCTAATATGTATGGGTACCTCATGACTCTTCCTGTACAGAAGGTGTTGGGGAGAGAAGGATGGGGCATGTTAAATTTCAACTGGCCAATCTTTTTTTGTTCTGCTGGAGATAAGAAGCCTCCAGAGGAGTCTGGCAGCAGCTAATCCCCCCTCATATCAGTCAGCATACAAGAACACTCAAAGAAGACCAGGAGAGAGAGAGAGCTATAAACGTAAATGAGCAATTCCAAAGTCAAAAACTTTGTATATGTTGTTACTGATAAAAATTAAAAACCTTTTGTAATATGGATATATAAAAAATGTTGAATATTTAATAAAGAAAACGGCCCCTGAAAATCCCACCACTAGGGGTCCCCATACCTACTGGGACACTAACCAGTCATGCAGCAGCATCAGTAGAGATGAGTCATGGACAAGGCTGCATGAGAAGGGGCACCAATCACCTCCCACCACCACAAGTGAGGGGCACGCACCCTTCCTCTGAGAGGATGTCTAACACTGTAAGCTGAAGAAAAGAGGTTGTGAACTTTTTATTACATCAACAGATACTGGAGACTGATTATAACTTAGACATGTTTAATGAAATCAAAGAAACAGGGTTACTATCAGCCGATGAGAAGCTAATTTAAAAGTTACAACCTATATGGCTGCACTTACTTTTCTTAACTTTCTTTTTTTTTTAAATGGCTACCACAGCTGGATGAAAACATTTAAAGTAAATCAAATATACTAACCAAACATTGCATATTGCTCGAACTTCTGATTTACTTATAGATCTCTATTTTTATTTTAATTCAGGTGGCAGGTGGAGGCTTCATTTAATTGTCTCCTGTTCATGTTGTCACTTATGTAAATGTCTACTGACCTCAGGCATCCTAGATAAGAGCTTTTATAAGGATCAGGGAAGCCTTCTGGTGTCCTTGATAAGCCAGGGTGGTGCGTGTTATAAATGATCTTTCCCAATATATCTCAGCCAACTAACTGCACCACCCTTAAAGGGGTACTTCGGTGGAAAACATTTTTTAGGTCTTTTTAAGTCAACTGGCTCCAGAAAGTTAAACGGATTTCTAAATTACTTCCATTGAAAATGTTTAATGCTTTCAGTACTTATTAGCAGCTGTATACTATAGAGGAAATTCTTTTTTTTTGGGGGGGGGGGATTTCTTTTCTGTCTGTCCACAGTGCTCTCTGCTGACACCTCTGTCCATGTCAGGAACTGTCCAGAGCAGGAGAAAATCCCCATAGCAAGCCTATGCTGCTGTGGATAGTTCCTGACAAGGACAGAGGTGTCAGCAGAGAGAACTGTGGACAGACAGAAAATAAATCCAAAAAGAAAATAATTTCCTCTATAGCATACAGCTGCTAATACATACTGAAAGGATGAACATTTTTCAATAGAAGTAATTTACAAATCTGTTTAACTTTCTGGAGCCAGTTCATAAAAAAAATAAAAAAATATGTTTTTCACCGGAGTATCCCTTTAAAGTTCATGAGTCTGCTCTTTCCCTTTGCTTAGTGGAGTTCACCATATTATTTCAGCTTCCCCATGCCAAAAACCACAACATTTGTTGGGCCATTTGTTGGGTTATAAGAGTATGGATATAAAGCTCACATAAAAAAAATCACAATGCACCACTGCTTTTTTGCAATAATCATGTACTTAAATATTTTTTTTTCGTTAAAACATGAAGTTTGCATCTAAAACATAATGTCTAAGGAAGATGGCGGAGCTTCTGAAACATAAATGACCATATGCTCTTCCAACAAGAATGGCGTCTCTAGAGGGCTAAAAATATGACATGGAGGGCTCTGTAAGGCTGGTTTCACACCACAGAACTCTCCATTTTAAAGGGGTACTAAGGTGGAATTTTTTTTTTTTTTTTAAATCAAATGGTGCCAGAAAGTTAAACAGATTTGTAAATTACTTCTATTTAAAAATCTTAATCCTTCCAGTACCTATTAGCTGATGAATACTACAGAGGAAATTATTTACTTTTTGAATCACAGTGCTGTCTGCTGACATCATGACCACAGTGCTCTCTGCTGACATCTCTGTCCATTTTAGGAACTGTCTAGAGCAGCATATGTTTTATATGGGTATTTTCTCCTACTCTGGATAGTTCCTAAAATGGAAAGAGATGTCAGCAGAGAGCACTGTGGTCATGATGTCAGCAGAGAGCTCTGTGTTCCAAAAAGAAAAGAATTTCCTCTGTAGTATTCAGCAACTAATAAATACTGGAAGGATTAAGATTTTTTTAATAGAAGTAATCTAAAAATCTCTGTAACTTTCTTCACCAGTTGATTAAAAAAAAAAAAAAAGTTTTCCACCGGAGTATCGATTTAAGATGCTATGATGGTTGATATTCACTGAATACATTAACTACATTAAAAGCTACAGGCACTGGATTTTTGGAGATAGGATGTTGTTACAGGGATTTTTACTTGGCTTCTGCCTCCTAAGGAATTTTGCCTTCCAACAAAGTAAGGGTATAGGCTGGATTTTATGGACCCTTGGATTTTTTTAGACTTATCTACTATGTAAGAATGTAATAAAAACAAATACATAAATATAGTTTAAAATGAAATTTTTGTTTTACTAATTTACCTTTTTTTTGTACTTTCTAGCAGCTAAGCTTTTTTCTTTCCCCTAACTTGCTTTATTCTGGGAAACGACTAAGTTTCAAGGAATTCCCAGGGTTCCCCAGACCTCTAGTTGGGAGATACTCTTATATAATCTATTCTGACTACACCAAGAAACTCTCAGCTGCTATTTCATTTAAAAAGGAAGCTGTAGTTGAATCTCTCTTTTTAAACATGAAGAAAAGTACCAGAAAAAAAAAATCTCTTTATCAAGGTCATCCTTTCGCTTACTCGGTCACACAACTCAGTCTATTCTCCCATGTGGCATACTTGCTAGTTAGCATTATATGTTTATTTCAGCTGGCATTTAGAAAGCTAAGTGGACATATTACATAATTCTATATATTATTATAGCCTGAATCCAAAACAAAATAGGACCTTTTAGTTTTTTTGCTTGTGGTTATAGAATTTGATGAATATCTCCATTGTTTATTTAGAATTGTTTACATTTACAAACAAATACTATAAGCAGAGGTCCTTATATTGTTACAATTGACCAAGTTCATCCAGCCCTACGGGGGTTGATTTTCCTAATAAAGTAAAAGACCCACATTTTCTGCTTCTTTATTTAGAGAAATAGCTTCTCATTTGTTGAGCACTGCAGGATCTTGAGCTTGTATCAAGCCCAGGTAAAGGTCAAGATAAAGTCACTGGTTCCCTACGTCTGGGAATTGGTGACTCGTGGTTTTGGTCTTACATAGATAACAAGAGATGTAATGAGTTCATAGTGACATGGCACAGTACGTTCTGCTTATTGCACCTTTGGAAAAGAACTTTTGGCTTTCTGTTACATAAAGCATGCATGATGTCAACTCAATGAGGAAACGGTAAGAGACAAGAAGCTCTCTCAGGTCTCTTATGTTTTCCTATTTGAGAGCAGCACTGGATAGAAGGGGAGTTGCTAAGCCTGCGGATATGTCGTTTTCTGTGATATGATTCAGTAAAAAAAATGCTGTTTACTGGCAGCCAGAACCAGTAGAGAAAACCAATGAGTTTTGCTTTTAATGCCATTGTCTTTCTGGTAATATGTTTTCTTTAAAGTATACCTGTCAAAATAAAATAAAAAATACAACTTTTGACATGTCCTAAGGACATGTTTTAAGTTTTTATTGGTTTGGGTCTTAGGCCCCTTCACATATATTAAGCAATCTGGCCCTGTTTTCCTTGAGGGCTGAAAAATAGCACAAGAAAGAAACGGATGGTAAAACTGATCCCATTCATTTGAATGGAACAGTTCACATTCATCTGGTGCCTCAATTGGAGGGACAGGGGGGTAAACTTGAAAAGAGGAAGCTTGCGATGGCACTGCTCGATCGGGTAAAATTCACAAGAGTGCAGATGTAAAGGGTATCAAGGTTTATTGACACAAAATACAAAAGGAAGACACTTTACATAGTTCAAGACGCGTTTCAGGAGTAAGCTCTCCCTTTGTCAATTGTGAGAAAATTGTTGACAATCAACAATCATCCTTTTTTCAAGTTTACCCCTACTGTATTTGCCGACCCCCTCGAGGACATTGGCCGGATCAGCAGGCTGAAGCTCCAGATCGCACATCTGTACCCCAACACAGAGGGGTTATATGCATGGACCCAAGGTTCACCCAAGGTGAACACAATTCCACCTTAGCATCTAGGGATCTACCAGTCTCACTGAATTACACGAGGCGCTGTCCTCTTTTTTTCTCGATGCTGGACAGGGGGAATACATCTTGTTGTGTTCCTCCATAAGGCCAATGCAAAAAATGACTGCCAGATTTTGGTCAATTTATGCCAACTGATGCATTAAGTCATCAGTTGTGGCCAGTTGTAGGATGGCTTCCCTGAGCAGGATAACCTGATACATGTGAACCTAGCCTAAGTGTTCAGACACTGACCAATCCCTAGAACATGTGGGGAGAGAAGCATGCAGCTGTGTGGTTTCTCCCCACTCTATGTCTATGGGAGTGAGATACCACAAACTTGCATTTTGAGACCATCTCAGTGTGTTTTTTGGGAGAGGCAGAGCCCATTTAAATAGTTTGAATCAGATTAAAAAAAGGTTTATGTTTAACATAACAAATGCCAGTCTTTTTCTGACAAGACTGACGGAAAGCCATGGCTGAAGGAAAACCTAGCTATTAAAGAAATGTTCATAAAACAAAATAGATTGATAGAATGACATTGAGAAACAACAGGAGGGCATTAAGAGGCATTAAAGGGGTACTCCGGTGAAAACCTTTTTTCTTTTAAATCAACTGGTGGCAGAAAGGTAAACATATTTGTAAATCTTAATCCTTCCAGTACTTATTAGCTGCTGAATGCTACAGAGGAAATTCCTTTCTTTTTGGAACACTGATGACATCACGAACACAGTGCTCTCTGCTGACATCTCTGTCCATTTTAGCAACCATGCATAGCAGATGCATAGCAGATGCATAGCAGATGTATGCCAAGTGCAGCATGGTGGCTCAATGGTTAGCACTGCTGCCTTGCAGTGCTGGGGACTTGGGTTCAAATCCCACTAAGGACAACAATAAATAAAGTGTTATTATTTTTATTATAATGTCAGCAGAGAGAACTGTGGTCGTGATGTCATCAGAGAGCATTCCAAAAAGAAAAGAATTTCCTCTGTAGTATTCAGCAGCTAATAAGTACAGGAAGGATTAAGATTTTTTAATAGAAGTAATTTACAAGTATGTTTAACTTTCTGCCACCAGTTGATTTAAAAGAAAAAGGGTTTTCACCGGAGTACCCCTTTAAGATGAAGGTAGGAATTATATAAAGTAAACTTCATCTGAGCCCTTTTAAAAGGGTTCTCCCGTGGAAAACATCTTTTTTTTTTTTTTTTAAATCAACTGGTGCCAGAAAGTTAAACAGATTTGTAAATTACTTCTATTAAAAAAATCTTAATCTTTCCAGTACTTTTTATGGTCTGTATACTACAGAGGAAATGGTTTTCTTTTTGGAACACAGAGCTCTCTGCTGACATCATGACCACAGTGCTCTCTGCTGACATCTCTGTCCATTTTAGGAACTGTCCAGAGCAGCATATGTTTGCTATGGGTATTTTCTCCTATTCTGGACAGTTCAAGCCATCTGCTATGCATGGTTGCTAAAATGGGCAGAGATGTCAGCAGAGAGCACTGTGGTCATGATGTCAGCAGAGAGCTCTGTGTTCCAAAAAGAAAACCATTTCCTCTGTAGTATTCAGCAGCTAAAATGTACTGGAAGGATTAAGATTTTTTAATAGAAGTAATTTACAAATCTGTTTAACTTTCTGGCACCAGTTGATTTAAAAAAAAGTTTTCCATGGGAGTACCGCTTTAACAATATATTAGACGCTGTACGCCTTAAATGAATACATGTCTGCAATAATGTAATACATATTAATCACGTCATCCTAAGAAATTGACGCAAAGGGTAGTTTATGAATCACGACTCCTATTGCTCCTAAAGTTGCTCTTATTGAGTCATCCCAACGCACACAATGCTTGTTAGGCTGGGTCCACACTACGTTTTGTCCCATACGGGAGCGCATACGGCAGGAGGGAGCTAAAAGCTTGCGCTCCCGTATGTGACCGTATGCGCTCCCGTATGCCATTCACTTCAATGAGCCGACCGGAGTGAAACGTTCGGTCCGGTCGGCTCATTTTTGCGCCGTATGCGCTTTTACAACCGGACCTAAAACTGTGGTCAACCACGGTTTTAGGTCCGGTTGTAAAAGCGCATACGGCGCAAAAATGAGCCGACCGGACCGAACGTTTCACTCCGGTCGGCTCATTGAAGTGAATGGCATACGGGAGCGCATACGGTCACATACGGGAGCGCGAGGTTTTAGCTCCCCCCTGCCGTATGCGCTCCCGTATGGGACAAAACGTAGTGTGGACCCAGCCTTACCCTGCATTTACATCTCCTCCAGCAGGTCAGGAGCTTTACTTCATGTTCCCACAATTCAGACACAAAATCAGCAATTAATATTTAGTAGAGAAAAACAGACTGATGAATTCTTAGAAGCTGTGCAGAACTGAAGAAGCTTGTATACAGTGTGTGATGGAAATACTACACCATATGGGATGTGTGTCACAGTTGGATCATTTACAATTCTACAGTAATCATGGAAATCCTGATTAAATTCATGCACAGGCTTCCCAAATGCCTTCTTTGCCAGGGAACGTGTGTATTGCAGATTTTCATTTTAGGTATTTGGGCTAGTGTCCTTTTCTCCAACATTTACTATGCGAGCGGGTCTACCAAAATGTCTAAAGGGCATAACCAGCTTGATAGAAGCCCCGTGTTTGTGGAGAATAATCGTAACTATAAAATATGTAATGGCTTGACAATGGCAGCGTGAGGTTGCCGAAACGTAGCTTCACTTAGGAGTGTATAAAGACCACTTTTTTCACCATTTGGAGTGCCAATGACTCTCCCTCCAGTAATTATTTTGGATCCCTGACCCGGATCAACAGCAGGAGGCACCCGTTCATCTTCATTTGGGAGTGTTGCTATCTTTTGGAATTACTATAAAATATGTTAGCTACCACAACCATGATAATATCACAGCATCATTTGTCAGTTTATCCATACAGGCATTTTAAATTTTAGTCAGGCACATGAAATGTAAATCTACCATGTTTTCATATCATCAATTAGGCCCCACTCACATGGCAGAATTTTCAAGTGCGATCCGGCAGAAAAATTCTGCTCGCAAATTCCGTACATGGACATTCAAATTTCTGACTCTGCAGAAAGAATGAACATGTCTATGGAGATGTTACATTTTCAATTAGTCCAGTGGCTTGTTCTGCCAACACCTGCTGGCTGCAGAACAGAAATGCTGCCCAGAAATTCCGCCATGTGAATGGGGGCCTTAACCCCTTAATGACAACGGACGTAAATGTACGTCCTTGTGCGGAGGTACTTCGCGCACCAGGATGTACATTTATGTCCTGTATATGACCGCGAGCATCGGAGCGATGCTCGTGTCATGCACTGCAGGTCCCGGCTGCTATCAGTAGCCGGGGACCCGCCGGTAATGGCAGACATCAGTGATCGTGCTGATGTCCGCCATTAATCCCTCAAATGCCATGATCAATACAGATCACGGCATCTGCAGCAATGCGCATGTATAAATGGATGATCGGATCGCCAGCGGCGCTGTCTTTGTCCGTCTACGGGGGTCTTCTGCTCTGGTCTGAGATCGAGCAGACTAGAGCAGAAGACACTGATCAGAGCTATGCTCTATGCATAGCACTGAACAGTATTAGCAATCTAATGATTGCAATAAATAGTTCCCCATGGGGACTATTAAAGTGTAAAAAAAAAAAAAAGGCTAAAAAATTTCAAAAAAAAAAAAGTTAATAAAATGTGAAAAATCACCTCCCCCAATAAAAATGTAATTCGCCCCTTTTTCCCATTTTACCCCCAATAAGTGTACCCATATTTGGTATCTCCACGTGCGTAAATGTTTAGAAAATCAAAATATAGTGTTAATGATCCCAAACGGTGAACAACGTAAACGTTATGCTTTTTTGTCACATCATATTCCAAAAAAATGAATAAAAAATGTATTCAAAGTTTTATATACGCAAATGTGGTAACAATGAAAAGTAAAAATCACAGTGCAAAAAATTTGCCCTCATATTGCCGTCATCAAAATAGAGGGATTTCGAACTTACTAACTTTTTAAATTTATTTTCTGTCTGACCACAGTGCTCTCTGCTGACACCTCTGTCTTTCTCAGGAACTGTCAAGAGCAGGACAGGTCTGCTATATGGATTTGCTCCTGCTCTTGACAGTTCCTGAGACAGACAGAGGTGTCAGCAGAGAGCACTGTGGTCAGACATAAAATAAATTTAAAAAGAAAAGAACTTCCTGTGGAGCATACAGCAGCTGATAAGTACTGGATGGATTAAGAATTTTAAATAGAAGTAACTTACAAATATGTTTAATGTTCTGGTACCAGTTGATCTGAAAATAATTGTTTTTCACCAGAGTACCCCTTTAAAATGTACCTCAAGTGATCCACTTAAATTTCAAACAGTTTTTATGTCTGCAAAGAGAAATAATAAGCTGATAAAGCCTTGGGATTGCAGCAGCCTCAGCACTAGTTCAAGCACTGGGTTGGAGTGTACAAGGTAAATGAGGGTAAAGAAGTGACTGAGAACAGGCTCTAGCTATACTGAATCTGTTAGGCTGGGTTCACACTACGTTTTCCTCCATACGGGAGCGCATACGGCAGGGGGGAGCTAAAAGCTCGCGCTCCCGTATGTCACCGTATGCGCTCCCATATGTCATTCATTTCAATGAGCCGACCGGAGTGAAACGTTCGGTCCGGTCGGCTCATTTTTACGCCGTATGCGCTTTTACAAACGGACCTAAAACCGTGGTTGACCACAGTTTTAGGTCCGGTTGTAAAAGCGCATACGGCGCAAAAATGAGCCGACCGGACCGAACGTTTCACTCCGGTCGGCTCATTGAAATGAATGACATACGGGAGCGCATACGGTGACATACGGGAGCGCGAGCTTTTAGCTCCCCCCTGCCGTATGCGCTCCCGTATGGAGGAAAACGTAGTGTGAACCCAGCCTTACATAGCAGACAAGAATAACATCTTCATGTTTGGGAATAAGAAGGTAGGACAGATCTAAAGAACAAATAGCTGAGCTACTGCCACCATGATAATATCAGAACATCATTTGTCAGGCATTTAAAGTATTGGTCAGGCACTTAATCAATCCACTATGTTCTCACATCATCTGTTAAAATTTACATCTAGTGATCCACTTAAATTGCAAACTGTCATCAGCACTCAATTCATCAGTCAAAAATAGATTAAAAACTTGAAAGCTTTATTAGTCCATTTAAAAATATGTAAATCAAGGGGTGCAAAAATATTTAAAAAACAACAGAAACCGAGGCGGTTATCAAGAGAGATATCATGGAGGGGAGAGCAGAATTCTCCTTTTCTTTTTACTAGTTTATTTTTTTTATTATTATTATGTCTGTACAAGTTAATAAAGTCCTGGGATTGCAGCAGCCTCTGCACTAGCTGAATCAAAGGGGGTATTCCAGGCCAAAACTTTTTTTATATATCAACTGGCTCCGGAAAGTTAAACAGATTTGTAAATTACTTCTATTAAAAAATCTTATTCCTTCCAATAGTTATTAGCTTCTGAAGTTGAGTTGTTGTTTTCTGTCTATCTGCTCTGTGATGACTCACATCCCGGGAGCTGTGCAGTTCCTATGGGGATATTCTCCCATCATGCACAGCTCCCAGGACGTGACAACATCATTGAGCAATTAGACAGAAAACTTCAGACACTCAGCCTCCACTGCATGGACAAGTCTCAGTGCCCCACCAGCATACCATGTGTGCAGGGCACGGCAGTGTCACACTGTTCTTCACATGGTTTGCCTTGGCGAACGTCACACAGGGGAGCAACTGCTAAAAGTCATTCATCAAATCGAATCATGGCTTACTCCACAAAAACTGGAAATGGGAACCATGGTGACCGACAACGGGAAACACATCTTGTCTGTGCTGCAACAAGGAAGCCTGAGACATGCCTTGCATGACACACGTGCTCAATCTGGTTGTCAGGTGGTTCCTGAAGTGTTCCCCCCATCTGCAAGATATCCTAACAATGGGAAGGAAACTTTGTATGCACTTCAGCTATTCGTACACAGCAAAGCACACCCTCCTTGAGCTGCAGCTTCAGAACGGTATCCCCCAACATAGTCTGATTTGCGACATTTCCACATGTTGGAATTCCACCCTCCATATGTTGGACGGCCTATACGAACAGAGAAAAGCCATCACCGATTTCTTGATGATCCAAGCGGATAGGGGGACATCCCTGTGTAACTTCAATGTCAACCAGTGGCAGCTCATACCTGACACCTGCCATTTGCTCAGGCCCTTTAAGGAAGCCACCTTATTAGTCAGTCAGGATTAAGGGATAAACAACATCATTCCACTGCTTAATTTACTACAATACGTGTTGGAAACGATGGCTGGTCAGGGCACTGGAGACACCTACATTTCATGGCCAGAGGAGCTCTGTGGGGGCTGAACTGGAAGGGGCACAGTGGAGCACAGTTTAGGTTTCACGAGATGGACAGTTTTTCTAGTCATCTGACAGGAGAGGAGGAGCCGGAGCAGCCAGAGGAGCTAGAGGGTTATGAGGAAGGCGAGACAAAGGACCCAGACACACCGTGGCAGTATGCAGTGGAGAAGGAGGCAGGGAGTTTCTCCGAGTCACTTGCACAAATGACATGATGCATGCTCACTTGCTTGCGTAGTTACTGTCGAATTGTCACCATTCGGCAACAGGATGACTTCTGGCTCTCCACCTTATTGGACCCTCGCTACTGGTACAAAATTGGGGCCTTTTTAACTCCCACTGAGAGGGAGGACAAACTTACCTACTACAGAGACATCCTATGTAGTCAGTTGGCTGATGCCTATTTGCAATTTTTTTTTTTTTAATCAAACAAAAGGAAAGGTCTGCAAAATACACCAGGTGGCCCCACACAGGAACCTCTCCCTATTTCCACCTACAAACACTGCCATTTCACAGGGTTTTTAGGTGGAAATATGGAGAGTTTCCTGTGTGGGGCCATCCTTTTTAGGGCGAGTAACACTTGCCAAGAAGGGAATAAATAATGCGAGAGTAGGGCCTTACAGGGAAAGTTTTTATCCACCACCTGTTACAATGAACCATACTTTGTTCCCTTCCACCTTTTAGAGGTCTTTGCATCACATCAATACTTGGTGGTGTAGGTGGCACATGGTGTTTTTTGCACACCTTTCCTTTTGTTTGATTTAAAAAAAAATTGGGGTCCATATATTTTATCCTAAGCATATTATTAAGGGTTCCGTTTTACATAATGCATATCCTCAATACTTACTTCTCCTTTTTTCACCCACCATCGTCACCGGGTACTGGTATTGCCACCCACCACCCCACTATGTCACCGGGTCACTTTCAGGACTCCTAATGCTGCTGCTGCCACCTCCAGGCTGTGTCATACTGCCACCATATGTTCTCCTCATGCTGCTGCCACCTCCAGGCTGTCTGATTCTGCAACTATATGGTCCCCTCATGCTTCCACCACCTCCAGGCTGTGTCATTCAGCCACTATATGGTCTCCTCATGCTGCGGCCAACTCCAGGCTGTGTCATTCAGCCACTATATGGTCTCCTCATGCTGCTGCCAACTGCAGGCTGTGTCATTCAGCAACTATATGGTCTGCTCTTGCTTCCACCAACTCCAGGCTGGGTCATTCAGCCACTACATGGTCTCCTCATGTTGCCACCAACTACAGGCTGTGTCATTCAGCCACTATATGGTCTCCTCATGCTGCCACCAACTCTAGGCTGTGTCATCCAGCCACTATATGGCACCCTCATGCTGCCGCCAATTCCAGGCTGTGTCATTCAGCCACCATATGGTCTCCTCATGCTGCCGCCAATTCCAGGCTGTGTCATTCAGCCACCATATGGTCTCTTCATCCTGCCGCCACCTCCATGCTGTCTCATTCAGCCATTGTATGGTCTCCTCATACTAATGCCACCTCCAGGCTCTGTCATTGTGCTGCTCACTAACCCAGCACACACCCTATGCAGGTAACAGCAAGGCAAAGTGTTCTACACCCCTATTGAGGCTCTCCGTAGGCCAGAAATAGCCATTTTTAATACAGATTTGCTGTGAATAAATTTGGACCGAACCCAATTTTTTGGGAAAATTTGGCGATTCGGCTGAATCAAATTTTCAAAAATGCGCTAAGCTCTAATAATAATATCTGATGTCATTTGCCAGCTTATCCATAAAGGCAATTGGTTGGGCATATATGAAATCCATCATGTTCCCAAATAATCTATTGAAGCGCACGTCAAGTGACTGCAAACATTTTTTTTATTGTGTCTGTACAGAGAAGTAGCTAGCAGATAATATCCTGGGATTGCAGTTGTTTCAGCACTGGTTCAAGCAGAGGTAAGGAGTATTCGTACAAAGCAGAGGAGGGTAGAGAAGTGGCAAGTATGATATGAATTTGCAAACAGTATATGTGACCAAGGTATAGGTCTGTTTAATCTATGATACAACAGGGAAAAATAGAAAACTTATGTGAGTGAGATAGTAAGACAAAGAGGTCCCTATTACAAATGGGCTGTGAAAATTGCATTTCTCACCGGAGGCATGTATGCTATAATGGAGTATTGTTGGTCTTCCCAGAACAGCTCACAAGGCTATGATATAATGACGTCATTCACTTTCCCATACTGGATTACCTGTGGTTAAAATTGTCAATCCTAAAATGTCAAACTCTTACATGCAATAAGTTTGTACCCCATAAATAGGATTTCTCCTGACCAAAATCACAATCTTACTAAATCTCTATAACCTCTACAATTTACAACTACCAACAAGAGCAAGGATTTCTCGGACCTTATTGACGTTTTTGCTAAATCTCTACATCCTCTACAATGTACAAATAAATACCAATAGAAGCTCTTAAAAAACCTCATACAATGCTCAAAAAAATAAACTGAACACTAAGATAACACATACTAGATCAGAATGAATGAACTAATCATATGAAATACTTTTGTCTTTACATAGTTGAATGTGCTGACAACAAAATCACACAAAAATTATCAATGGAAATCAAATTTATCAACCCATGGAGGTCTGGATATGGAGTCACACTCAAAATCAAAATGGAAAACCACACTACAGGATGATCCAACTTTTATTTAATGTCCTTAAAACAAGTCAAAATGAGGCTCAGTATTGTGTGGGGCCTCCAGGGTTTCTTGAGGGATGTCCTCCCACACCTGTAATAAAGCAACTCCTGGACAGCATGTGGTGCAACGTGGCATTGGTGGATGGAGTGAGACATGATGTCCCAGATGTGCTGAATCGGATTCAGGTCTGGGGAACAGGCGGGCCAGTCCATAGCATCAATGCCTTCCTCTTGCAGGAACTGCTGACACACACACACACACACACACACACACACACACACACACTGCAGCCACATCAGGTCTAGCATGGTCTTGCATTAGGAGGAATCCAGGGCCAACCGCACCAGCCTATGGTCTTACAAGGGGTCTGAGGATCTCATCTCGGTACCTAATGGCAGTCAGGCTACCACTGGCAAGCACATGGAGTGCTGTGTGGCCCCCCAAAGAAATGCCACCAACCCCTTTACTGACCACCGGTCATGCTGGAGGATGTTGCAGGCAGCAGAATGTTCTCCACGGTGTCTCCAGACTCTGTCACGTCTGTCACATGTGCTCAGTGTGAACCTGCTTTCATTTGAGAAGAGCACAGGGTGCAAGTGGCGATTTTACCAATCTTGGTGTTCTCTAGCAAATGCCAAACGTCCTGCACAGTGTTGGACTGTAAGCACAACCCCCACCTGTGGACCTCAGGCCCTCATATCACCCTCGTGGAGTCTGTTTCTGACTGTTTGAGTGGACACATGCATATTTGTGGCCTGCTGGAGGCCTCCTGGTAGCGCCTCTACGCTCTGGACACTACGCTGACTGACACAGCAAACCCTCTTGCCACAGCTCGCATTGATGTGCCATCCTCGATGAGCTGCACTACCTGAGCCACTTGTATGGGTTGTAGACTGCGTCTCATGCTACCACTAGAATGAAAGCACCGCCAGCATTCAAAAGTGACCAAAACATCAGCCAGGAAGCATAGGAAATGAGAAGTGGTCTGTGGTCACCACCTGCAAAGCCACTCCTTTATTGGGTGTGTCTTGCTAATTGCCTATAATTTCCACCTGTTGTCTGATCCATTTGCACAACAGCATGTGAAATTGATTGTCAATCAGTGTTGCTTCCTGAGTGGACAGTGTGATTTCAAAGAAGTGTGATTGACTTGGAGTTACATTGTGTTGTTTAAAGGGGTACTCCGGTGCTTACCCAAAGGATAGGGGATAAGATGGCTGATCGCGGGAGTCCCGCAGCTGGGGACGCCCGTGATCATGCACGCGGCACCCCGTATGTAATCAGTCCTCAAAGGACTGATTACGTTCGACCGCAGGGCCGGTGGCGTGTGACGTCACGCCCCGCCCCCATGTGATGTCACACTCCGCCCCTCAATGCAAGCCTACGGGAGGGGGCGTGATAGCTCCGGGGACTGATTACAAATTGGGTGCCGCGTGCATGACCACGAGCATCCCCAGCTGCGGGACTCCTGTGATCAGCCATCTTATCCCCTATTCTTCGGATAGGGGATAAGATGAGTAAGCACCGGAGTACCTCTTTAAGTGTTCCCTTTAATTTTTTTAGCAATATATTTTGTAACTTCTTGCTGGGCTTGATACAAATTTGTGATGCACTTTAACTCTGGAAGGATGCCTAAGGAAACAAATGATGCATTTATATGCCCACAGTGCACTTTCTAGCTGAAAAAGTATGTTGGGGGTTCACCTGTATAGAAGTAGATTTATTACATTATCCAATGGGGAATTAACATATTATAAAAACTGTAGTCAGCTCATCTTCATGGAGGCATTGTGGGCACTTTGACACATGAAGCCAATGGAGGAATGTATTTTATTTGGAGTAAGCTATTCCTGTTGCACTGTGATCTCTAGGAAGTGTAAGAGCACATGGCTATAATTCCAAAGCAGCGGAAGCATTGGATCAATGTCAATAATGTCAACACTTCACCGGACAAGCCATTGACTAGGTTAAAATGATTCCTTTTATACCCCATCATATCCTGTTCCAAGGGAGTGAAATAACTTCCCATACGTGCTACTAAGGAGCATCTGGCAACTTCTAGCATGCAATCCTAGACCTGTACATTTCTTTCTGTTAAAGGGTACCTCTCATCAAATAAACTTTTGATATATTTTAGATTAATGAATGTTGAATAACTTTCTAATAGCATGTTAATGAAAAATATGCTTCTTTCTATTGTATTTTTCCCGATCAGTCCTGTCAGCAAGCATTTCTGACTCATGCTGGAGTCCTAAACACTCAGAGCTGCCAGTCTGCTTTGTTCACAGCCAAACAGGCTGTGAACAAAGCAGACTGGCAGCTCGTAGTGTTTAGGACTCCAGCATGAGTCTGAAATGCTTGCTGCCAGGACTGGTAGGGAGACCCCTAGTGGTCATTTCTTCAAAGTGGAAAATTAAATAGAAAGAAGCATATTTTTTAATAACATGCAATTGTGAAGTTATTCTGCATACATTAATCTATAATATATCAAAAGTTTTTTTGATGAGAGGTACCCTTTAAGTAAAAACAAGTCATTTATTCACACGTCACTTGTGGCCTGTGAATTAGATATGGACTATGCATGTTATCATGGGCTATGGCTACTAATAATTTCTACCATAGAGCATTAAAAGATTCACCTAAGACTTAAAGGAAATCTGACAGCAACGTCACCTGCCCTAATGTGCTTGTACAGGGTAATCATGATTCCAACAGTGTTTCTGTGGATTGGTGGTGGAGTTGCCAAGTTATGGCCTAAAATTCAGCAGGCAGCGGAGTGGCTTTCCAACAATGTTCTTCTTTAGAGAAGTAAACATTATCTAGTATGGCTCTGCTTCACTCTACAAGCTTTTATTTGAAGCCAACACATGCTGTGACATTCCCGGCATGGACCACCCGTATCAACTGCGAACATGCGCCACTTCTCCACTACCCCGAGAAGAAGGGAACAGTGTGACTTCACAACAGTGGCCATCTTTGGAGGAGTAAGCAGAATCTGTAATGCTCTACATCACCTTACACACTTTTGTTTCTTAGTATATCTGATTTACTAATCCTGACTTTTATCCTGCCTATAATATACCAACTGGCACACATGCTGGTGGTATGGGCCGTCCAATCCATGCAACATATACCAGCTACATGCTTGTAGAAAAAGAAATTAATATTTATGAAGAGGGTATAGCACAGGGCCGATGCAGGTGGGCATAACACCAAGGGGCTAGGGAACGCACCAAAGAAGCCAATCTACATATTTGAATTTTAAGCCAACACTGTGAAATTATACCACCGATCCAAAAAAAGGTGAACACCCTTGGAATCAGCATCAACCGCACTATTACCCCTTACAAGCAGGTTAGTGCAGGTGACGCTGCTGTCAGTTTCCCTTTTAATTGTCTATAAATTCCCAGTTATGAAGCAGGTGAAGTCTGCCTTCACCTGAAATACATTAAATCTCCTTCAATTTAAAATGACTTCACCTAATCCATGCTTTAAAATATATCCTCAGGGCAAAACCTTCAAGTCAAACCTCTATCTGAATCTGCATATATTTAATAAGACATTACCATATTGTAATGCGTCTCTGTTGTGCGGTGAGAAGGAGGCACAAAACCGTGACAAAAAAACAGACAAGTGAGAATTATTCATGCAGAGTCTAAAAAAGATAGAGTACAAAGCAAGGTCTCAAAACTGCTTAATACTTTCATGCAAAAGGTAATATCCTCTGGACATGGACTGCATTTAATCACAATGGTTACGTCGATGATGTTGCCATGTACCAATTGACTCTAGCAGCATTTATTGTTAAGAAATGAAATTTTCTAAAACTATGTTTATCTTGCAGGATCAACCTGAAGAACCTTTGTAACTATTGAATTAATACAAAGTGTATAGAACTGTCCATGATTATAAGAAAAGGTCTTTTAAAAAGAAATAGCTCCACTGTTATTCATGAACTGGTATTGCAACTTAAACTTAATCACATTAATAGGGCCCTGTTACAGTACCCAAGTCAGCCTATAGACAAGTGTGGCATTTGTGGCAAAAGAGTAGAACTTCGTTTCAATCCAGGACGGCATCTTAACTTAATTGTATGATCCTTGTCGGCTCAATAGTCCCACTGACCATCAGAAAGAAGGGGATATAGTGTTAGGGGAAACAGTGAAGGGTATACAACATTATATTAGAGGGTCAGGCCCTCCAAGTTTTAAACTGTAAAGCCTCTAGATCAGCACAGTAAGGGTTTAGGTTGAACTCAATGGACTCTTGTCTTTTTTTTTTTTTTAAAACCTTACAAATTATGTTACTATGATGTTGGTCCGGCAGCTTTGTAGCTTGAGACTTGCTAAAGTGATCAGAATACAGATCTTCCAGAAATCCTATGCAAGGGACTACTGGCAAATTTCTATCCTAATCACTTTAGTATCTGGCTATGCCGGTGATGGGAGATTTAAAAGGGTACTCTACTCCTTTGGATAGGTGATAAGATGTCTGATCACAGGGGTCCCGCAGCTGGGACCTTTGCCATCTCTGTGCAGCACCCAGCGTTCGTTTAGAACGCTGGGTGCAGGCGGCGGGGGTCGTGATGTCACGGCCACATCCCCTCAATGCAAGTCTATGGGAGGGGGCGTGGCGGCTGGTAACTTTAGTTATAATAAACTTAAAATACATCATATTTCTTTCTTAATCTGCATCTGTAAAGAAACTAACAGGCCTACTTGTTGCTGCAGAACTCTGACATGTTAGGGCTTGTTCACACCATATTATTATTATAATGTTTTTACTTCTGAGCCAGACAAAACTGGTGAAAAAGTAGTGTACATTAGGACCTGTCTGGCATCCTTAGAAAAATATTGTTAGAATGTTTTTGTCTAGCTACTCAAAATTTTGTCCAACTCAGGCAGACATAGGGCAACTAAACTGATACCCCACAAAACTGACCCTATATCACAGTATTTTCCAAACTAGGTGACACATTAATGTATCGTGACAGTCGCCGGGGGTGTTATAGGACCGTCCCATCCCACAGCAGCCGCTGGTCACTGTAATGCCTGAACTATCTTGAACTAGCAGCTGGAACTGGGGCCAATTTAAATTAGTCAGCAGCTCTGGTTGCCTGGACTTCTGACAAGTGAAGCCCCTGATGTTGTGCTGAGGAGCGGAGCAGGAGGATGACTTTTGCCAGTTCTGTGCAGGAGGACATCATTAGTCAGACCTACTAGGCCACCAAGCCTGAATTTGAACCTGCACCTAAGCCTGCCAGACAAACATGCCAGGTGAGGGGTTCAAGGGTGGGGGAATGAAGTGACACGGGAGGGGGGATCAAAGGGTAATTAAGTGCCACAGGGGGTTATGATCTGGCACAGAAAGTGATGAAATGGCACAGGGGGGGGGGGGTTGTGTGTGTTGAAGGGGGTAATGAAATGGCACAGGGGGTGATGAAGGGAGTGATTAAAGGGGTACTCCAGTGGAAAACAACTTTTATTAAATCAACTGGTGCCAGAAAGTTAAACAGATTTGTAAATTACTTCTATTAAAAAATCTTAATCCTTCCAGTACTTATCAGCTGCTCTATGCTCAAGAGGCAGTTCTTTTCTTTTTGAATTTCTTCTCTGTCTGACCACAGTGCTCTCTGCTGACACCTCTGTCCATTTCAGGAACTGTCTAGAGCAGGAGTAAATCCCCATAGAATCCCCATAGCAAACTTCTACTGCTCTGGACAGTTCCTGAAACAGACAGAGGTGTCAGCAGAGAGCACTGTGGTCAGACAGAAAATACATTCCTCAGGCATATACAGCAGTTTATAAGTACTGGAAGGATTAAGATTTTTAAATAGAAGTAATTTACAAATCTGCTTAACTTTCTGGCACCAGTTGATAAAAAAAAAAATAGTTTTTCACTGGAGTACCCCTTTAAATGGCAGAGGGGGATTCTTAGTCCTGTAATTCCTGGTTGCACTTTGTGGTTCAGCAGTTGCTCAGAACTACAATTTCCAGAATGCATTGCTTTCCCTCAGCTCTTTCTTACTGTCTCCCCACTTACTCCAGAACTCCTGCTAGTTCCCCACCCAGTGCTGTTGCAGAATATCTAACATCACAACAGACATTCATTCCGTCTTCTCTGAAATCAATATTTTGAAATCAGAAGACCCCTTTTAAAAAGCAAATAAACATATTTTTTTGGTTAATACTGAAACAATAACATCCAGACTTTTAAAGGTTACTAACACGAAAATCCCATCAATGCATTACCTTGGACATCAACATCTAAGCGGGGCGAAATCCACCTGGACTTTTGACAAGTGAAGCCCCTGACGTACTGAGGAGCAGAGCTGGAGTAATGTACTGATAGTAATGGGGTGATAGAAATGGGCATAGAATATTGAATGTGACCTCATTCAAAATTTGCTGAGGAACCGCATTGCTGCTTACTATGTCCCTTTATCACAAGACACACAATTGTTAAACTCTAAAATCAAGATTGTATGGCCTACACAAGAGTCAAAATGAATGAAAAGAGTGTTCCGTTTTTTTTATTTTTTTTTATTTGACTATGCTACAGGGGCTGCAAAGTTAGTGTAGTTTCTAATATAGTGTCTATACCTGTGTTTCAAGGTGGTATCACAATTCTTCTGTTATTTTGGCCCTAATGTTTATTTTTAACAGCATTCGAAATGATTTTCCTAGGTTGCAGTGCGGCCCGAGACATCACTACTCAGGTGTTCAGAGCAAGTTGTCTTTGCTTCAATGGATGGAGCGACCACTGGGTGGGAGGGAGATCATCCTGCAAGAATTGTAGTTTTGCACCAGCTGGAGGGACCCTGGTCAGAAAACACTGGTCTATTACATTAAAGGGAGCACAGATGTGTTCCAATGGGTGGGGTGGCTAATATATTGGAAGAAGAAAAGTGACCTCACACTTACAAACAAGGAACCATGGGGATTGGGACTCCAACAGGAAATAGCCATTTCACAAAATGATAGCCACAACATTATGAAAATCTCACAACATAGCCATTAACGGGATACTCCACTGGAAACCATTAAGATTTTTAAATAGAAGTAAATAACAAATCTGTTTAACTTTCGGGCACCAGTTGATTTAAAAAAAAATGTTTTCCAGAGGAGTACGGTACCCCTTTAAGCCTCAAGACAAGCACGGATCCTTTTTAAGCATCGGGATAGGAAAAAAAGACCTTGATCAAGGCGCCCAGGTGTCCAGTGAACAATATCACAACCAAATAAAGGATGTGAATTAAAAGTTCTTGTTTATTGAATAAATAAAACAAGTAAAACAATAACGCGTTTTGTTGTATAGCAACCCCTTCATCAGATCAAAAGATGCATCTTTATTTATTCAATAAACAAGAACTTTTAATTCACATCCTTTATTTGGTTGTGATATTTTTCAATGGACACCTGGGCGCCTTGATCAAGGTCTTTTTTTCCTATCCTGTGAACTCCACATCAGGATCTCCTCTGGTTGCATCCTGAGACATTGGGCCTGCACAGGATCTTTTACACCTCAAATTGAGGCTATATGCGTATTTTCTATATGCTCAAGGTGAGCGGCCATTTTATAGAGTCTTCGACTCCCCTCCGCACCTGTCTATTTATCCAAGGGTAACCCACAAGACGCCTTCTCTGTGCCTTTTTTTCCATTCCTACTTCTACACAGGACCTTCTTAAGCATGTCCATTACTGTCTGGCAGGTACATACTAAAATCACCTTATGATGGTTAAACTCCTTTAAAAGGTATAAAAAAATAAATGATAAAAAAGATAAAAAACTATTCTGAACAAATAATTAAAAAAAATTAAAAGGTTGCGTTTTCCAAAACACAAACACCTACACCCAAGATCATATTAAGTTCACATGTTCTAACCTTGTAATAACATTTTTTAATTGAGGTACACATATGATCATTTTTGAACCTCTGATACAAATGAATAAATGTAAAATTCCAATTAATGGTATCCTGCACCAAACTGCGGCACCAATATTAGTCATTTCCATAATCAGGCATGAAAGCGTCTCCACCAGCCAGAATGTTTAATTAGCATAAATAAAATTAAAGATGAAGGGAAAAATGTTATCAGTTTGTGCAGAGTATTTGTCATACCAAATGCTCTCCATTTAATTATTTATTCGCTACTTTTCCCGCCAAGCTAAACTGCACTACAATGCATTTTTTATGTTTTGCGTAAGAAGCAGTAACTCGGAAGGTCACATACAGCATGGGGCTCAAGGTTTGTGTGGGAGTTTGAACAGAAATAGTAAGCAAATTGAGCAAACAACAAGTTCCAAGAGAATAGTAAGAGAGAGATGATGTACAGTGGAACCTCTTTGAGCAGACTGCCTAAGGCTAATTTCACACTGCCGCTGGGCTCCGCCACAAACGGCCGTTCAGGCTCTCTTTTTTTACCTTTTTTGTTTGGCCTTTAACGGCCGTTAGTTTGATGAAGCCCAACGGGAAGCATAACGGGCACAGAGGATTCCATTTATGTGAATGGAATTCTCTGACGTCCGTAATTGCGGCGGTTATCCCGCCAGAAGATAGCGGGAGAAAAAGACTTTGCAAGCACAATTTTTTTTTTACCTCTATCTTCTAATGGTCGTCACACTGCCGGGCACTTACGGCAGTTGGAAAGTAGCCTAACACAGCATTGAAAAGAGATCATCTATGGGGGTTGTCTTGCCTACTATGCATGATGTATGGTGGACTGAAAATCTGGAAAAGAGGATGGTCTTCTCATAAAGGTGGTCTTCCGGAGAGGTTTCACTGTACTTCACACTGGGTTTCACTGTATTTCATTACATTACATTAGGTCTTACACTGGTTACAGGTGCTATGGAGAGAGTACAAGAAGCTCTGCGGTAGACAGAATGGGCGCTCGGTAAAGGTATTCCAGCACCAAAATTTAAATGGACAAAGGGCTCATGCACACATCAAAGTTGTGCCATCAAATGCTCCCTCCAGGAAACACAAGCTTTTTTCCCGCTAAAAGAAATCTGCAAGGGAAGAGTGTCTCTGTAATACAGCATGGAATGCAGCATTTACGTAAAGGTGGTAGAGTATAGGCCTATAGCAGGCTAAAGGGGCCTAATGCAATAGTTGAATCTTGTTGCAGTCATGGTCATCTTTCTACTAATGAAGCCTAAGTCTATAGTGATTCCTCCATGAAATTCCTCAATATTCTGGTGGATATATACACATAACAAACAACATCTACACAACAGTCAATAATTCCAAGTTAATTGAATGAGATAAAATAATTATTATTGATGGTTTGCCACCATTCACTTAAATAGCTATTAAATTAAAGTAGTTAATGTCCAATCTAGCCATTTACCGAAATTCTATGTATCAGGCTTCCTGTGCAAATCGCATTATACCAGAATAAATAATAATTATTTGATTGTAGCCTGTTATTTACTTTCTTTCCTGGTCTGGGTGATGTGATTGTGCTGTAGTGAGTGCTGGTGTATGCTGTGATTATTTTTATTTAATGCTATTGATGTGAACTCTACTCTGTAGAACAGTTTAGGTCTTACACAAAGTGGTAATGCTGACATTGCATACACGTCTCAAGACCGGGGAAGCACAAAATGCCTGCTGCCTTAGATTCTAAGAATCACAACCTAATAACATAACTATTAGTTAATAAAGCGAAGGTGATGTGAAAGGAGCCAGACCCAGAAAACCCCCAGAGTGTATTGCTATAATATTCAGAATGAGTGACATGCATTCATTCAGATAGCCTTAATAAATGCAATACAGAAGAGAGAGGAGAGAAAAAGAGAGAGTGAGAGAGAAAGTTAAAGGGGGTACTCCACTGCTCAGCGTTTGGAACAAACGAACGGGAGCTCGTGACGTCATAGCCCCGCCCCTCATGCAGTCACACTCCGCCACCTCAATGCAAGTCTATGGGAGGGGGCATCATGAGGGGGCGGGGCTATGACATCACAATCTCCCAGCGCCGGCACCAGCGTTTGGAACAGTTTGTTCCTAACGCTGAGCAGCGGAGTACCCCTTTAAAGTGGCACTGTGCAGGATTAGAATCCAGAGGCTGATTTTACCAAGAAAAGAACCACATCGGTGAAAAGCAGGGAATCCTTGCAAATACAATCATATGGCAAAGATTCCTGTGGTTTGTTTCAGGGACGTAACTATAGGGGGTGTAGAGGTAGCAGTCACACCATGGCCCTGGTGTCTAAGGGGGACAAAAGGCACCCCTGCCCTGTAAGAAAACCCCAGTATTATAAATGGCGAACATTTGACACTGGGCCCTGTTACAGATTATGCATTGGGGCCCTGAGGCTACAAGTTACACCTCTACGTGTCTGAGCGTTGGTTGAATATGTGTGCTGGTGTTCAATTTACTCCGTATGGGACTGCCAAAGATAGCAAAGTTCTCAGATACCTACAGTAAGCATATGTATTGGGGGCATACTTGGCCGTTAATACTGGGGACAAGGGACCCCCATTCTTGTGATTGGTGAAGATCCTGTGAATAGATGATAAGTAAAAATCTTGGAATAACTCTTTTTAATAAAATAAGCAGAAGCCTCATTTCAAGCACTTGATTAAAGGGATGTCTCATAATAACAATCTCTTGTACTATGTTATAGCAAAAAGAAGTCATAGAGGATTATACACCACTAAGGATCCCCAGCAAACGCCAGGGCAGACTGCTGCTCATACAACATGTGGTCTCCCTCCAGTGGTCCTCTCACTAATTCTAATGGTTAGCAATGAATTTACGATGCAGGAACGCCTAACAATGTTTTATCAGACAACCCCTTTACTGACTCAATATTGTTTTTATTCAAATATAAGTTCTGCAGCAGCAGGACTTTGTTTTCCAAGGTACAAATAACATGTGTCTATGTGCTTTAAAAGAACTCCGCTGTGGCTTCTTATATATCTTATACTGTGAATTGAAATAGGTAACACATTATGCCTTTAATACTTTTATGGTCAACTTCTAAATTCAATGTTTCCAACTGGATGCAATACAAAATAAATTCTAGACCTAACTTTAGACCAATGCTTAGTATAGCTGAGCTTCACCTATATTCAGACAGATGTAGATTGTGGAGCATCTTCTGCTCAAGCACCAAGAATAGCCCTCAATACTGAGTTATATTGACAGCTACTTCCTGTTCATTCCTCCTTAATGACATATTTAGAAGCTAAACCAGTCAGCCGGATGCCAGGATGATCCTCTGAAGAGTAAACTCTGTAGAGATTCAACTACAGTCAACAAGCCAACTATACCATATTTCTCAGTCAAATACATTTTCTATAATCTGACATGATGCTAGATGACACAGCTTTAACAAAAACATACATACTTTTCAGCCATAACACTACAACCAGCATAATATTGTGTTCATCCCCCTTGGACTGTAAAAACTGCCCTGACTTGGTTTTCCAGCAACATTGCACAACCTCAATCAGATTTAGATCTGGGGACTCTGGAGGCCAAGTCAATACCTTAAAATCATTGTTACGTTCTCAAAACATCATTGAACAACTTGTGCATTGTGGATGAATGCATTATGCAATTGGAAGGGGACACTTTTTATCAGAAAAAAATCTGCAATGCTTAAGTAGGTGGTATGGGTCATAGAAACAAATAAATTAATGCCTGGAACCACACATTTCCTAAAAACTAATATTCAGAGTTTTCGTTCTTTATATAGTGCATCCATGGACAGTTTTAGTCTAAGTGTGGCAATTCAGAGTTTTCGTTCTTTACATAGTGCATCCATGGACAGTTTTAGTCTAAGTGTGGCTATTCAGAGTTTTCGTTCTTTACATAGTGCATCCATGGACAGTTTTAGTCTAAGTGTGGCTATTCAGAGTTTTCGTTCTTTATATAGTGCATCCATGGACAGTTTTAGTCTAAGTGTGGCTATTCAGAGTTTTCGTTCTTTACATAGTGCATCCATGGACAGTTTTAGTCTAAGTGTGGCCCTGGGCAAAAAGTGAGGCTTCATATAATAAAATATATTTCCAAAAACTATGTACCGGGACGCCTCAAACATTTTCTACTTGGACCTCACCAGCAAACAAATAATATTGAGCAGTGGCAAAGACTGCTATGCATCTCCCATATTACCCCATAGGTGCCAACCAACTACCACCATGCAGCACACATAATACCCCTAGCAGCACCAAGTACCACAGTGCAACACAAAAAACTTCTCCAGGCATGTAAAACAAACATCTCTGTGTAGCACAAAATACCTCTCCAGTGGCAACAAACGAATATCACAGTGTAGCACAAAATACCTCTCCAGTCATATAAAAAACAAACACCACAGCGCAGCGCAAAACAAGCATCGCAGTGAAAACTGGAAAAAACAGACTGCTACAATTTCCTCGTCACATCTGTGCACTGGCTGGCTGGTTGCGCTCCCACCGACATCCAGGATAATTCAAAGAAAAAGTGTCCGGCATCAAGGTGTGTGGTTAATAGCTGATTCTCTATTCAAGAATATGCATAGTACAGAGCACAAACCGACATATTTTTAGTTGGATAACCTTTAGTTATGGCATCATGACTACCTTCGTTATTGGCAACAGCATTTATTCTATCCATTCTCCTCATGTCACCCTTTCCATACTGTAAGCACAGTAGGTACTAGAGGTGGGAGGGAGAAAATCAGAAGAGCTCTAACCTCATCTGCAACTCCCATGTGCTCTTCAGACTTCTGTTACATTGGGTGACATGAGGAGAATGGATAAAATAAATGCAGTTACCTGTGAAGAAGAACACAGGTGAGAAGGGGTTAGAAAGTCCCTGCTGCTATCACTTCTGGATTAGAGAACTCATGGTCATGTGACTATTATGCCATCCTAGCTCCTTTACCCTTTTTAACCTCAGGAACTGCACTCATAATGCAGAGCTAGCATTATCGTTGTAGTTTCTGCTTAGGAGTGCCTGCTTTGCGCCTTTGCCAGGCACAGGTAGGGACTACAGATTTCAACTGTATCACATCCTAATGACATGATAACAGTTGAGACTGGAGCTCCTCTAGGGATATGGTTCACTCTGCCAAAAGTCTGTTTTTCAGATATGGGCCATGGGAAATTGCTACCCCTAACACTGGCTCCTCTGGTGCCATGTCTTTCTCAGGCACCGCCACAGCTGTCCACATAATGCCCATAGGCTGCCTTCTTTTATAGTTTCTAGGCCCAGATACTAACATTGTAGACACTTTTGATTGAAGAAAGGGGCCAGCTTAAATGGGCACTGTCACCAACTTTATTTTTTGATATGTTGTAGTACTTATGTACTACAACATATCTCTAATATACTTTTATTATTTTATTTTATTTTTTCATTAAAAAGGTTTAATTTACATTTAAAAACCGGCTACTGAAAAAGGACTGATTTTGGAGTGGCAATCAGTCCTTTTTCAGTTAGGCTGCACTCGCTCCCTGCCTGTCAATCAGACAGGCGGGAGCAAGCGCATTGGCTCCCCAGCCACTGGCTGGGAGGCCACTCCTCCCGCACATCGCCGCCGCCTAGTTGCCGCCGCTGTCCCTGCACGCCCGCTGCCGGACTCTGCAGTAACTGCAAGTGTAATGAGGGAACGGGGTAGGCGGGGCGGGGGGGGGAGGAGGGAACGGGCTAGTGCCGTAGCAGGGGGGGGGGGGGGGAACGGGCTAGCAAAAAAAAGAAGAAAATAGGATGGTGGGAGCTACCCTTTAAGTGTTCTGACCATTCCGCAGCTACACAACCCCATATGAAACAAACTGCAATGCATTTTGCTCTGATACCTATGATAGCCTGCATTAACATTTTCAGTAAATTGTGCTGCAGTAGTTTTGTAGGATAAGTTTTGTAGGATAAGACCAACCAGGCTAAGGTTGCTTATCTTTCCAACACTTCAACTCTGAGAAACAACAGCCAACTTTCTTCCTAATATATCCTACCACTTGATAGGTGCCATTGTAAGGAGAAAGCAATGCAGCAAAACTTATAAAGTATACATGCATCTTGTTAATTGCTGTTCAAAAAAAAAGTTCATTGTTTCTCTTTGCTTTTATTTATTTATTTATTTATTGGAACTCTACCATCCAATGCTAGGGACCAGCTGCTGTGTTCCTCTAACTGGCAGCTAGCACTGGAAGCAAATATATCAATACATGCCATCAGCCCATCTACTGAATAGTGAATGACACCACGAAATCTACACACAAATACTGAGAAACAGTCTTCCACTTGGCCTTAGTAAACCAATAAGCCTTAACATATTTGGGGCACTGACCAGCAAACAGCAGTGGTAAAACAATATTTTAATGCAAGGTAAAGTGGCCAAAATAAAAGGACAAGGGTTGAGTGGCTTAAAGGGGTACTCCATTACTACACATCTTATCCCCTATCCAAAGAATAAGATGTCTGATCACGGGGGTCCCGCCGCTGCGGGATGCCGGTTGACTGGTGATGAGGAGCGGAGACTCGTGACATCAAGGTTTGCTCATGATGTCACAGCCACGCCCCCCTCAATGTAAGTCTATGGGAGGGGGCGTGATGGCCATCATGCCCCGTCCCATAGACTTGCATTGAGGGATTGTGGCCGTGATATTACAAGCCTCACAGAGATACGTTAAACATTTTAATTGGTTGGGGTCTCAGTCACTCAATCCCTGGCTTGCACAGGATGGCCTCATTATAAGTCTATAGGGCTGTCCAGTAAAGCAGGATGTACAGTGAGTGAAATAAGTATTGAACATGTTACCATTTTTCTCACAGAATACTTTTTCAAAGGTGATATTGTCATAATATTTTCACAAGATGTTGCTAACAACTCAAGTAATTAACCCATCAGGATGCAGGGTGTACAGGTACGCCCTTGTGTCCTGCTACTTAAGGAACTGTACGGCCTGCGGTTTTCCATTCACCACCACTCGCCGGACAGTGATCGGAACGGGGGAACTGCTGTTATCTATCAGCAGCGATCCTGACACATTGCCTAGGGGAGTCTTGAGACCTCCCCATAACAGCGAGCATCGTGATTGTCTGGTCAGTTCTAGTGATTGGCCGGTCTTTGGTGACCCAATTGCCCAGAAAATAAGGGTGATTGGTGTTGTTCGAGACAGCACCAATCATCCTGAAGGATAGAAGTGAGATGGCAGGGGTGCCCCCCCTCCTATCACATCATTGGTTCGTCAGGAGCGGCCGACCAATTGCAGATCGGGAGCTGGGGTGGGGGGGGGGGGGGGTTAAAGTTCAGTTCCCCCACTCTGCCCATCCATGGTAGTCCAGGCAGAGCAGGGGAACAGTGTCAGCAGCGGCTTACGGGCGTAATGCGGCAGGCGAGAAGTTGCGGGAGCGGACGTGATGTGGCGGGCGGCGATCCTGGTGAGTGGCTGCAATATCTAGAGGGTCACAGCTTGGAGATGACTGTGCAGTGGTCTCTAAACTGTGGCCCTCCAGATCTTGCAAAACTGCAAATACTAGCATGCCCAGACAGCCATTTGCTGTCGGGGCATGCTGGTATTTGTAGTTTTGCAAGATCTGGAGGGCCACAGTTTGGAGATCACTGTGCAGTGGTCTCTAAACTGTGGCCCTCTCGATCTTGCATAACTACAACTCCCAGCATGCACGGACAGCCAAAGGGCATCCTGGGAGTTGTGGTTATGAGCCTCCAGCTGTTGCATAACTACAACTCCTAGCATGCCTTTCGGCTGTCAGTGCATGCTGGGAGTTGTAGTTTTGCAACAGCTGGAGGCACACTGGTGGGGAAACACTGAGTTAGTCTGTTACCTAACTCAGTGTTCCCTACCAGTGTGCCTCCAGCTGTGGCAAAACTACAACTACCAGCATGCACGTTCTGTCAGTGCATACTAAGAGTTGGTGGTTTGCACAACCCTCTTCCCCTCCATGAAAAAAGTATAGGGAACACTCACATGGGCGGGAGTTTCCAGGGAGTTTGAGCTGCGGCAAATCCACACATTAAAACGTCTTGTATTGCACTGTTTGCTAAACAGCGCCTTCAGCTCAGTCCAGGCATGCTGGGAGTTTTGCAACAGCAGGAGGCACCCTGTTTGGGAAATAGTGTTGTATTTTTGGTGGAGGAGGTAAAAGCCATGCTTGCATCTGGGTCCGCCCCTATGCAAATCCCAAATTTAGGCCTCAAATGCGCATGGCGCTCTCTCCAGCGCCCTGTCAAATTTCAAGGCAACAGTTTAGGGCCACATATGTGGTAAAGTGCTCTGTGGGCGCACAACATGGCTTAGGAGTGAGAGCGCACCATGTACATTTGAGGCCTACATTTTTTATTTGCATTGGAATGGCTGATGCAAATCAGCAGTTCTGACAAACACAAAAAAACACACACCCACATGTGACCCCTTTTTTGGAAACTACACCCCTCAAGGAACATAACAAGGGGTACAGTGAGTATTTGCACGCCACAGGTGTCTGACAGATTTTTGGAACAGTGGGGTGTAAATGCTCACTGTAACCCTTGTTACATTCCTTCAGGGGTGTAGTTTCCCAAATTGTTGCCATGTGTTTTTTTTTTCTTTTTTTCTGGCACCATGGGGGCTTCCTGCGCCTGCAGAGCACTTTATGTCCACATATGGGGTATTTCCATACTGAGAAGAAATAGGGTTACAAATTATGGGGGGCTTTTTTTTGCCCCTTGTGAAAAAAAATTTGGGGGTAACACCAGCATTATAATGAAAAAAAAAATCTTCATTTTTAGGGCCCACTGTTCCAAAAGCCTGTGAGGTGTAAATACCCACTGTACCCCTTGTTACATTCCTTCAGGAGTGTAGTTTCCAAAATGATGGTACATGTGGGGGTTTTCACTGTCCCGGCACTTGGGAGGTTTCTTCAAAAGCCCAATGACGCTGCTCCTCTTCTGAGCTATGTTATGTGCCCGCATACGGGGGAAATTGGGCTTTTGGGGGCTTTTTTTGGGAAAAATTTGGGATAACACCAGCATTTTAGTGAAAAAAAAATTGTCAAACACCTGTGGAGTGTTAAGGCTAACTGTACCCCTTGTTTCATTCCTTGAGGGTTGCAGTTTCCAAAATAGTGTGCCATGTGTTTATTTTTTTAAGTATAACTTAAAGTCCTTAAACCACAATGCAAAATATGTAATAGTGCTGTACCCACAGGGAGGTATCAGGTTTGCAAAGAATGTACTTAAGGCCAAAATGTGCTTGAATAGGGCTTGAGTCCTTAAGGGGTTAATACATACAAAGCAACCAAAACAAATAAGCTCAGTGTAATCATTAAAAATGACACAAATGAAAAAGTATTGAACAGACAAAGAAAGGGAGATGCAAAAAAAGGAATGGAAAGCCAAGACAACAGCTGAAATCTATCAGTAATTGAAAAGCAATCCAGCCCCTTTTCAGTGCAAATACATATCAGCTCATGGCCTACAAAAAAGAGTCCCATTGCCAAGGTGTCACATAAGACACATCTCATGAAGGATAAAAGCAAAGAGCTGCCTCAAGACCTTCACAACCTAATTGTTGTAAAACATAACAATGGTGTAGGTTACAGATGCATTTTTAGCTTCTCAATGTTCCAGTGAGCACTGTTGGGGCCATAATACGGAAGTGGGAAGACAATAATTTCACCATAAATTTGCCTCAACCAGGTGCTGCTCGCAAGATTTCTGACGGAATAATCAGAAGAGTCGTCCAAGAGCCAAGGACACTTGTGGAGAGCTTCAAATAGACTTGGAATTAGCAGGTACTGCTGTCTTAAAGGTACAGTATTTAGTGAGAAAAATAGTCACGTGTTCAATAATTATTTCACCTGCTGTAGGTTCTGGGAGTATAGTGTGCTACTGCATGCTTTTCCACCCTCCTTTTAATAATTGAGGGGGGGGGGGGGGGGCTTCTAAGCACTGAAACCTGGACCGACCAATACTTTTGACATGTCTCGGATAAAGAGACACTTTATTTTTTCTTGTTTTACAATCAATATGTAGGCTGCAAAGATGGCTGCAAACTTATAGTTTAGTAGAAAGTCTGTAAACTGGTGTATGACACATCCGGAGTTGTTTGAAAGCATAAAACATTCTAGTAACATGTATAAAAATTAGACACACAGCTGTGAAAAATAAGGGTCACATTGCTGAAGAGTCGGGGGGAATGCATAAAAATACAGTGACAAATTGTTTCTGACTGGGAAAATATTAAAATGTATCTTGAGAAATGTTTGAGAGTTAAAACAACATAACATGTAGGAAAGAGCTTTTCTGCATATAGCACAAATATAAAATATACTGAAAGGTTAAATGACCTTTCCGATCACTATGACTTTTTATATCCCCACAATATAAAGAACCTCACAATATTTAAATATCAAACACTAGAGGGCATTAAGGAAGTACACACCAGGCTGAAGCATTAGAAGACAGGATTCATGAAATACAGGGCTCCCCAACCTGTGGCTCTCTAGTCATTGAAAAACCACAACTCCCATCATGCCCTGACAGCCTTTGGCTGTCAGGGCATGATGGGAGTTGTTGTTTTGCAACGCCTAAAGATTCACAAGTTGGGGAACACTGATGGGCAGGGCGAATGTTAGTTTTTGTCTCTATACATGAACAACGAAAATGTATTAAGGCTTTTCATAAATAAGAAAATTAAATTTGATATGTTTAAATGCAGATACTCCAGATGAATGAATAGGATAACCTGGCAAATATCTGAAAAGCACATCTAGCTTAAAGGGGTTCTCCACCATAAGGTGATTTTAGTACGTACCTGGCAGACAGTAATGGACATGCTTAGGAAGGATCTGCGCTTGTCTTGGGGCTAAATGGCATGTCATGAGATTACCATAACACTGTGGCTAGCTTTTTGTGAACTTGTATTTCCTGTTTGACTTTTCTTTTTTTGACTACAAATCCCACAATTCCATTTTCCTCCCTCTCACACATCAGCCACCATAATCCATTGAAACAAAAGACCTGTGGTTTTCAATCAGGGTGCCTAAAGCTGGTGCATTAGTTGCAGATTGATCCCTCCACCCATTGAAGCAGACAGGCTCCCTGTCATCAGCTGACTAGTGAGTCAGGTCTCGGCCGCATTGCAAGCTGGGAAAAATCTGAGACAACAGTAATTTTGTATGCTGGTAAAAATAAATAGTGGGGTGAAAATCACAGAAGATTTATGAGAAAACCGTCACAAACAGGTAAAGACACTACATTATGAACTACACTAACTGTACAGCCCCTGTAGCATAGTCAAATAAAAAAAATCCTGGAATACCCCTTTAGGATCTTTCTCTGTGTTCACACCTGCTGCTTTCAAGAGCCTGGTATTGGGATAAAAATTGGTATTGGGATAAAAAGGGGAATGTTGTCCATTCTTACAGGAGAAGTGGCTGCAATGCTCTTAAAACAGTGGTCTCCAAACTGTGACCCCCCCCCCCAGATTTTGCTAAACTACTACTTCCAGCATGCATGGACAACCTTTAATATGGTAGTCCCTCTTAAAGGATGTCCTTGCATGCCTAGAATTTTAGTTTTTCAACATCTGGATGGTCACAGTTTGTAGATCACTTACTTAAAACATGTAATGCATGTCATTTTATGCATTTTAAATGAGAACTGTCAGTTTTAAAAACTTTTTTTATATGTTGTACATCTTGGCAAAACATTAACCTACACATACTTCATAAAAAATGCTATCTCCTTTTTATAGAAATCATGGCTTATTAAAAAAAAGTGCAGGAAGTGAGGGCGGGACTAGCACTTTTCTGTGCTCACTCCTGTCCTGTCTATCAGACTCCTGTCTGAAAACAGAAAGGAGGGGGTTACATAGCAGCCTGCAGTGATTGGATGAAGAGACCCAGCACAGCGGAGGAAGTGAATATATGGTGAGTGAGGGTGGGCTCAGTGCTTGCCTCAGAAACGTCCCTTCCTGAGTAGTTGATGTCAGAATGAGTGAGCAGCAGAACAGAAGGTTTTGTGCATTTAAGCCAAATACAGAAGATAGATACATAAAAAGACATGAAAAGAACCTATATGATTTAGAGCGTCACATATATCAGCATTCTTGTTTTCTGTGATAAGACGCTTTAAAGGAGTACTCCAGGATGTGAAAACTTATCACCTATCCAAAGGATTGGTGATACGTTTCCGATTGTGGGGGGTCAGGCTGCTGGGACTCCACGCGATCTCCCATATGGGGTGTCTGCCGCTACTTTGTTCAGTGGTCGAACATGCCCCTTTTCAGCGGTCAGCCACTCGCGATCTGACACTTATCCCCTATCCTTAGGATAAGTTTTTATATATCACAATACTCCTTTAAAAGGAATTGCAAATGTCAGCTGTCAGTGCTCAGCCTATTGTTCAGTACCTCTGAATATTGAAATCTGCTCGCCACAGTTTGCCTTAGGCTATGTTCCCATCATGTTTTTCTCTTATACTCGCAGTATACATTGGCAACCTGTCTACAAAGTCAAATAGTGACTATGGTCAGTCCATTTTCTGAATGCACACATTTGTGGCATGCTAAACAACAGAGCCATGTTTCCCAACCAGGGTGCTTCCAGCTGTTGCAAAACTACAACTCTTAGCATGCCCATGCTGGTTTTGCAACAGCTGGAGGTGCCCTTGTTGGGAAACACTGCTATAGAGTCTAAAATTAACACACTGGGAAAATAGACATAATTTAGTCACTATTTATCTGTGCTGGTCCATTAAATAGGCACTGTCAGAATAAAAAAAAAAAAGTGATATCTAGTAAAAAAAAATGTTTTGATATCTAGCAAAACATTAACCTTTCTAATATACTTTTTATAGAAATCATGGTTTATATAAAAAAAGAACACTAGGGGTCCCCATACCGTCGAGAACATTATGCTGTCCGGCTGCAGCATCATCTTTGTCCCAGATGAAGCACAGGATGGGACAAAGTCCAGAAAGTGAGGGCGGGACTAGCACTTCTCTGTGCTCTCTCCTGTCCTGTCTATCAGACTCCTGTCTGAAAACAGAGAGCATGGGGTTACAGAGCAGCCTGCAGTGATTGGATGAAGAGACCCATCACAGCAGATTAATGTGGGAAGTGAATGCATGGTGAGTGAGGGCGGGCCCAGTGCTTGCTTTGGACATGCTCCTATCTGAGCAGTGGATGTCAGAATAAGTGAGCAGCAGAATAGAGGGATTTGTGAGCCAAGTACAGAAGATAGACATATAAAAAAGACATGTAAAGCATCTGCATGATCTAGTGAATAACATATATAAGCATTCGTTTTTTCTGTGATATGATAGGTATGCTTTAAGTTCTACGGTCTCATCAGGAGTACACCACTGTATGTCAGAAACCTTTTGGGAAAGTAGCTAGACATATTTTGCAAGCAGGCAAAACATGATGAAAATAAAGGATTAGTCACCTATGGTATATTGTTTGTCATTGTACAGTATGTGGCGTCTTTCAGGACTGAAGACGATTACATGCTGCAGGTTTGAAGACAGAATTGAGTCTAAGGTCAGCTTTCGTTTAGAGGCTCTGGTCTGGTGTCAGTACTATTTAGTACTGTACACTACTATTATACTTAGTTATATTTAGTACTGTACACTACTATAGTATCTATTTAGTACTGTACACTACTTTTACAGAATCTTCCTAAAGTCAGCAAATTTGTGTAACTTCTGCCTTGTGATCCAAGCCACAACAGTGTCTACATCTCATCGAGTGACATTCGACACCTTCTCCTTCTCCACAAAGAATAAACAGTTGACAACAGGAGATATTTCCATTGATTTACATCTTACAACTGTTGTCAGGGTTGCAGAAACCAAGCAAAATGCAAGTGAACCAATATTCAAACTATGGCGTGCTATAAGGCGACTTTAGCAGCTGGGAGCCATTGGGCCTTTCAAGCTGCAATTTAGATCAGGCCTTAGAACAGTTTATAACATAAGCAGGTTATAAGCAGAGGATTCTATAGTCAAAATAATCTGCAACTAATCATTACCGTATGGTATAGGAGGTAGTACTCACGTGTCCCCGCCGCTCCGGACCCGTCACCGCTGCCCGGGATGTCACCCTCCATCGCTGTTGCCACGTCCCCGGGGTGTCCCTGTGATCGGTGATGTCCTGTATTAGCCGCGGGTCCCGGCCATTGATGGCCGCAGGGACCAACCCAATAGGACAGGGTTTTAATGTGTATTTGCCGTATAAGATGCACCAACTTTTCCCCCCCAGTTTTGGGGAAGAAAAAGTGCGTCTTATACGGCGAAAAATATGGTAAGTAGATCAATTTACTCATTTACAATTTAGAAGAGGTTTTCCAAGACCAAAACACTAATAGCCTATCCTTAGGATAAGGCATCAAACCTCCAACAACCGGTGACTGATGTCCTGTCCTAAAGGCTTTTCGGCAAAACAGGCAGACTGACTATCTCATACAGTGTTTCCTAACCAGTGTCATGAAAAACTACATCTCCCAGCATGCCCAGACAGACTTTGGCTCCAGAAAGTAAGGGAGATACTAGCACTCCTTTGTGCCCACTTCTGTCCTGTCTATCAGGCTCTTGTCTGAAAACAGAGAGGAGGGGGCTACAGAGCAGCCTGCAGTGATTGGATGGAAAGACCCAGCACAGCACAGTAAACTCAGGGAGGAAGTGAGTGCATGATGAGTGAGGGCGGGCTCAGTGCTTGCCTCAGACACACTCCTTTCTGAGCAATGTTTGTCAGAATAAGTGAGCAGCAGGATGGAGGGCTTTGTGAGCCAAATAAAGTTTTTTTTGTGTGATATGACAGGTCCACTTTAAGGATAAGCCGCACCTCCAGAGGTGTCTGGCAGAGGCTTCCTCTCCCCAATGACTACACAATATTGAGTGCTTGTTCAGCCAACAGTTATCCCACTCAATTTCACAATACATAGATGACTATTGAAGGGATTGGAACACTTGAAGATATGCCATCAATATTATGGTCCTGGAAAAACACTTTAATGTAATCTGGTAGCAATTTTTTTCAGCTAATTGGTATTTGCAGTGGAGTGTGAAAAGCTGTAACTTATAGTATATGTCCACAGTTCTAGAATGTTTTATTTATTGTGGATCTTGGGGCCATTGGAAGCATACAACACAGGTTTAAAGTATGCCTGTCAATGAAAAGACTTTTGACATGTCCTAGTACATATAATAAATTGTTATCACCAGAACACACGCTTCTCTAGCAGTTGGGTGTCTATGAGACCAGGACTGACCCACAGACTCACATTAAGAGTCCACCCTGATTTTGAAACACAGAGCCAATGTGCTAAGCTTGTTCCTCCCCCGCCTCATTCTTGTTATCAGTTGGGGTCTGAAAGCTCAGTCCCCACCGATCAAACATTTTGACATGTCTCTATGACCTCTCAAAAGTTTTTGTATTTTTTCATGACAATGCACATTTAAATATTAAAATGTAAGAGAGGCGCTCAAATGTAGAACCATACCATGACCCTGTATTTGTCATGGATTTTTTGGCTGTGATTGTGGTGAAATGTTTCTAGAAAACAGAACAGGTGTTGGCACATGCAGAGCATTTTTACATGGACTTTTCAACACTGATTGTTTTCCCAATGAATTTTTAAGAAGAACTGTTTCTAAATGGAATAATTCATTTACATACTACAGAATACTACAGAAGAAATCATTTTCTTTTTGGAACACAGAGCTCTCTGCTGATATCATGACCACAGTGCTCTCTGCGGACATCTCTGACCATTAAGAACTGTCCGAAATAGGAGAAAATCCCCATAGCAAACATATGCTGCTCTGGACAGTCCCAAAAATGGACAGAGATGTCAGCAGAGAGCACTGTGGTCATGATGTCAGCAGAGAGCTCTGTGTTCCAAAAAGAAAAGAATTTCCTCTGTAGTATTCAGCAGCTAATAAGTACTGGAAGGATTAAGATTTTTTTTTTATAGAAGTCATTTACTAATCTGTTTAACTTTCTGGCACCAGTTGATTTAAAAATAAAAATAAAAAAAGTTTTACACCGGAGTACCCCTTTAACCCCTTAAGGACTCAGGGTTTTTCCGTTTTTGCACTTTCGTTTTTTCCTCCTTACCTTTTAAAAATCATAACCCTTTCAATTTTCCACCTAAAATTCCATATTATGGCTTATTTTTTGCGTCGCCAATTCTACTTTGCAGTGACATTAGTCATTTTACCCAAAAATGCACGGCGAAACGGAAAAAATATCATTGTGCGACATAATCGAAGAAAAAACGCCATTTTGTAACTTTTGGGGGCTTCCGTTTCTACGCAGTGCATATTTCGGTAAAAATTACACCTTATCATTATTCTGTAGGTCCATAGGGTTAAAATGATACCCTACTTATATAGGTTTGATTTTGTCGCACTTCTGGAAAAAATCATAACTACACTCAGGAAAATGTATAGGTTTAAAAATGTCATCTTCTGACCCCTATAACTTTTTTTATTTTTCTATGTACAGGGCGGTATGAGGACTCATTTTTTGCGCCGTGATCTGAAGTTTTTATCGGTATGATTTTTGTTTTGATCTGACTTTTTGATCACTTTTATTCATTTTTAATGGTATAAAAAGTGACCCAAAATGCGCTCTTTTGGACCTTGGAATTTTTTTGCGCGTAAGCCATTGACCAAGCGGTTTAATTAATGATATATTTTTATAGTTCGGGCATTTACGCACGCGGCGATACCACATATGTTTATTTTATTTTTTTTACACGGTTTTATTTTTTTTATGGGAAAAGGGGGGTGATTCAAACTTTTATTAGGGAAGGGGTTAAATGACCTTTATTAACACTTTTTTTTTTACTTTTTTTTTTTTGCAGTGTTATAGGTCCCATAGGGACCTATAACACTGCACACACTGATCTTCTACACAGATCACAGGCGTGTGTTAACACGCCTGTGATCAGTGTTATCGGCGCTTGACTGCTCCTGCCTGGATCTCAGGCACGGAGCAGTCATTTGCCGATCGGACACCAAGGAGGCAGGTAAGGGCCCTCCCGGTGTCCTGCAAGCTGTTCGGGACGCCGCGATTTCACCGCGGCAGTCCCGAACAGCCCGACTGAGCAGTGAAAGGTCACTTTAGAAGCGGCGGTCAGCTTTGACCGCCGCTTCTAAAGGGTTAATACCGCACATCGCCGCGATCGGCGATGTGTGGTATTAGCCGCGGATCCCGGCCGTTGATGAGCGCCGGGACCGACGCGATATGATGCGGGGTAAATATACGTCCTGCGTCGTTAAGGGGTTAAGGACGCAGCCCTTTTTCACCTTAAGGACTGAGCCCATTTTCGCAATTCTGACCACCGTGGCTTTACGAATTAATAACGCGAAAACGCTTTTACCGAATATTCTGATTTTCGTGACATATTCTACTTCATTTTGGTGGTAAATTTTCGGCATTACTTGCATCCTTTTTTGGTGAAAAATCCCAAAATTTCATGAAAATTTTGAAAATTTTGCATTTTTCTAACTTTGAAGCTCTCTGCTTGTAAGGAAAATGGATATTCCCAATAAATTTTATTTTTATTCACAAATACAATATGCCCACTTTATGCTGGCATCATAAAATGGACATATTTTTACTTTTTGAAAAAATTATAGGGCTTCAAAGTAGAGCTAAATTGCTAAATCTGAAGGGACAGATGTTACAGAACTACAACACCCAGCATGCCTGGGCAGTCCAGGCATGCTGAGAGTTGTAGTTTGGCAACATCTGGAGGGCTACCGTTTGGGCACCACTGTAACAGTGGTCACCAAACTGTGACCCTCCAGATGTTGCAAAACTACAACTCCCAGCATGCCCAGACAGCCTTTGGCAGTCTGGGCATGCTGGGAGTTGCAGTCCGGCCTTCCTAGTGGTTGCCACAGTAAAGATCACATTACTTTCACTTTCATTTCTCCCCCCCCCGTCGATTCCCTACCTGAGCCGTGATCTCCGCTGGATGTCTGCGATGATCGCCGGGCCCCACGCATCTGGTTCTCAGGTAAAAGCCTCCATCTTCTCCCCCCGTTCTGCCCGACATCCAGGGGTGGGCAAAACGGGGGGTTTCCATGGCAACCCCCTGTCCTGCGGTGCCATTGGTCAGAACTTAGTTCTAACTAATGGCAGGGGATAGGAGGAGATCGCAGCACTGCGACCTCACTCCTATCCCTTTAGGCTGATCGGGGCTGTCACTGACAACTCCGATCATCCCTTTTTTCCAGGTGATCGGGTCACCAGGGACCCGATCAGCCCGGAATTGGAGAAAATCGCATGTCTGAATTGACATGCGATTTTTTGCCAATCGCCGACATGGGGGGGGGGGGGGGGGGGTCTCAGGACCCCCCTGGGCGATTTCAGCAGGCATCCTGATCTGGTCCCCAACCGGCTAGCGGCTAGGACCGGAATTCCCACGGGCATATCCATACGCCCTCAGTCCTTAAAGGAGATGTCCGGTGCTCACTTTTCTTATTTTAATCCGTTCCAGGCTGAAAAATTAAAGAAAACAAATTCTCTCTTACCTGCTTCAGTACCGGTGTTCGGTCCCCGGGCTGTATTCTTCTTACTTCCTGTTAGCCCGGCACTTCAAATGGAGCTTCAACCTATCACCAGCCGCAGCGATGTCCCGCCTAGGCCAGTGATAGGCTGAAGCTCCGTGTGAAGTGCCGGGCTAACAGGAAGTAAGAAGAATACAGCCCGGGGACCGAACGCCTGTACCGGAGTACCGAGGGAGCCTAGGCAGGCAAGAGAAAGCTCATTTTCTTTTTTTTTGCAGCCCGGAACGGATGCAATAAGAAAAGTGAGCACCGGACATGTCCTTTAAGGACTCTGGATGCAGGGCGTATGCCTGAACAGGTCCTGAACAGGTTAAGGTGGTCTAAAGAGAGTTGGAAGGCCATCATACACAGTTGGTAAAGTTTGCTGAAGGGTATGGATTTTGCCACCCTAAAAGTGGATAAGTACCTTAAGGGTCTGTCCACATTTGGGAAATTCTGCAAGGAATTTTCATCAGCAATTTGCAGCAGACATTGACAACCGGCACTTTTCTGGTGGATTCAGCTGGAAGATTGAAAAAATACAGTCTTTGCCGAAACCAAATTCCTCATCAGAAGTTCTGTCACGGGACTTCCGATATGTGTGCAAAGCAGCAGAATTCCCTTTGGAATCAATGGTAGGCTTTTGCAAGTGGAATCAATGCAGATTTCCCTTGTGGAAATTCCACTCAAAATCTCTGTAGTGTGAACGGGACCTAGGTGTGAGCTCGCAGTATGGAAGTTTACTGTATAGTACAGCATCCAGTAGAAAAACAAATATAGGGAGAGATTTATCAAACCTGTGAAGAGGAACAGTGGAGCAGTTGCCCAAAAGAAAAATGAAAGCTGGAATCTGATTGGTTGCTATGAGAGACTGTTCCACTGTTCCTCTGCACAAGGTTAATACATTTTTCCATTGTGTCTTAGATACCGTACATGTCAGAAGTCGGGGGGACTCCTCGACGTATACCTCTGGTGGACACTATAAGGCACAGTGTAAAAATAGACTTGTTTCATTTTTCATTTAATCTTAAATGTGACATAAGGTATCAAGATGCTCTTTATAATAAAAAGTCACATTGTGTTACAATAAAAGGCCTTTAAACTTCAGCCAAGAGATCAAAGCAACAGATTAAGGGCTCACATGAGCCGATCATTGGAGAATAATGACTTTGTTTCCCTCAGAGTTTTAACTCTTGTAGTCCCATAAAAAAATTCCAAACAATTTTTTTGTTAAATTAAATATAAGGGTAATATGTTGCGGAATTACCGCTGTATATGGAAAATACAGTATTGTAAGATGAAGCACCTGGCACATTGTGTACTGCATCTTCTCCTCCTGTGGCTGCTTCCCAAGTGATTAAATTCCCTGGATGGGGCCGCCTATTAGCATTTCTCCTGGCTTTAATCATATACGGGCTGGGAGTTTTTCCAATGCACAGCTAAATGAAAGGGAGTGGTATACTGGGCTTACTGCCTGCCTTCATTTTCTTCTCAGACAAGGTGCCATCATCAGTTTACAGTTACATGAAATTACAGTGCCAATTTTTTTTATTGTAATTTCTTAGAGGAAATTGCTGTTGTGCCTTAGCTATTAGAGGTGGGCACCTGTGAAAGCAACGGAGGAAACAAAATTGGCATTTACATGTTTTTTTTTAATAGGGAAACTGGGCACCAAGGACACTGCCCAACTCAACAGAGTGAGTAGTCCTAGATAATGTAATCCATCACAAAAAAGCATAGATGGGGAACAATAAATATTTTGCAGAGGTCTTTAAATCCCAAAACACATGACAATTATATATATATATATATATATATATATATATATATATATATTTCCAACAGCTTGGTGTACATTCCTCTGTCTGCCAACCAATGGACATTTTCCCATCTGTCATGGTTGTACCAACAGCCAGAGTGTGACAGATTTGAGAGACTTATAAAGAAGGAAAAAATGCCCAGAGTACACAGATAAACAGTGTTTGTGTTTCCTTCAGTACCCAGTTAGAAACAACTTGACTTTTAGAAAGTTAAAACAATAAACCTAATGCAATGGGCAAGGCCAATTTTTGTATTCCAAGCATGGGTCATGCTTTGTTATCTTTTTCTATAGGAGAATATATTTCCTAATACAGAGACCATGGTAGCACTGGCTTATTTAGGCACATATGCATTCCATTATGGAGCTGTTTCTGGACAAAAATGATTGAAACTGCTCAACTGATCAACTGATGGGACTACCACCGATCATGAGAACAGAAGTCTGCTGTAGCCATAGTGATGTAGAGTGAACAAAGAGGCAGCTCCCATACTCATCCCCCGATCCATTCACTATTTATGGGACTTTCAAACATCATTGAGTGTTGTACTCTATGTTCAGAAGTCCCATAGATATAGAATGGAGGGATGGCCAAGCATGCGTGCTGTTGCTCCATTCACTTGGGACACAAAGGCAAAATGTTGCCATGGAGGCTTCCCCCGTAGATGCCCCAAGGCCATTATGTAGTTAGCATGGCCTATGATGGTAAGCCAGTGGCATGTGGTTGGTGAAAACGAGAACATGTAACTGTTCTGTGGGTTGAGTCGCCATGCTCAAATAACACGGCTGAGTTGCAGTGTAGTGTGTACAGTGAAAACTAAGGGTTTTTGAGAGACATCAGTGTTCCTTTACTGAATATGGCTAGTTATCACTGATGCATTGGGGTAGAGAGCTGCCTGAATCTACAGAGACACTGACAGTATGTAAAGTATGTGATTCTATTGCTGCAGGGACAAGTTATGACCTGTGAGACAGCTCTTAAGCTGCAGTGGACACACAATTCCATCAGAAAGGGCTGAGGTAGCGGACCATATTGAGGGCAACTAAAGGGAGAGCAGAAGACTACTGGACAAGTGCATGACCATTGTGACACAAATGACACCAACCTAGGAGGCTGCCGGAGCACCTCAGTGACTATGCAGTGTTAGACTTGAAGCAGGGTCTACAGAGACCGTGAGACACTGTGTAATAGAAAACCCTTGATTCTTGGGTCTAGTGCTAAGACTGCAATAGTGAACCTTTGATTCAGTGGTCAGGATAGAGACTAATGTAGTGACCCAGTACAGAATAACGTGTTCTACTGTACTCCTGCCCATCCTGTGTGGCAGATGCTGCTTCAATGTCCGTCTTGGGCCCACGTTCCTCAGGAATCTATATTATAAACCGTTATGCAATAGTTAAAGGGGTTTTCCAGGCAAAAACTTTTTTGTATATATCAACTGGCTCCGGAAAGTTAAACATATTTGTAAATTACTTCTATTAAAAAATCTTAATCCTTCCAATAGTTATTAGCTTCTGAATTTGAGTTGTTGTTTTCTGTCTAACTGCTCTCTGATGACTCACGTCCCGGGAGCTGTGTAGTTCCTATGGGGATATTCTCCCATCATGCACAGCTCCCGGGACGTGACATCATCATTGAGCAGTTAGACAGGAAACTTCAGAAGCTAATAACTATTGGAAGGATTAAGATTTTTTAATAGAAGTAATTTACAAATCTGTTTAACTTTCCGGAGCCAGTTGATATATAAAAAAAGGTTTTTGCCTGGAATACCCCTTTAAGTTATTAGTTATTATAAGCCCAATGGGAATGTTCAAAACCTGCTCCATATATAGTGTAACCAGAGTTCAGTCTTATGCTGAGGTACAGCTGAGAGAAGTCTGAGGAGTCTGTGAGGTGATTCTGAGGGAGGCCCAAGGCCTAGTCCAGCAACCATGCATCTACTACCAGTTAACCCCTGCCCCTGGGTGTAAGTCAAAGCCTGGCAGTAAGCACTAAAGTCCAGGGATCAAGTCAAGTTAGTGAACTTAGTCAAGTCCAAGTAACTATAGTCTAGTGTAGGTCGCCTACAGCACATACCACTACAAGTTTCATCAAGCCGATAAGCTTCTCAAAGTTCACCCTGCATCTCCTTCATGCTAATTTGAGCTGTAAAAGATTGTACCACCTTTCTAACCTCAGTAAAGCCAGTTATCCGTAACCTTGCGTCGGAGTGATTATTTGCCCCGTGCCTGGCACAGGAGAAGCTGGTCGACATCGGGTGGTGTATAGGTCAACCACGCCCTGGTGTCACGAAAAGGTTAACTGCACATTATACTCACCCGACACCACACTAAGATATAGAAAATGAAAGCAGAGAACCACAAGCTGTTTTAGAAGTGCACACCTCCAAGTGAAAACCTTCAAGAACTGTGTACTTGTATAAGTTTACTGTAACTGCCAAGCCTGAAGTGCCATACTTGATAACATTTTTCCAGCGTTTGTCAGCAAAGGATTGTATTGCTGTGCCATCTTCACAGCTGGGCGGTCACCATCAGGCCCATTGCTACACTATCAATAGCTGATACATTTCTGTACACTAAAAGGTTAAAGGGGAACTCCGGTGGAAAACAATATATATATATTTTTTTAAATCAACTGGTGCCAAAAAGTAACAGATTTGTAAATTGCTTCTATTTAAAAATCTTAATCCTTCCAGTTATGAGCTGCTAAATGCTACAGATGAAGTTGTGTAGTTCTTTTCAGTCTGACTTCAGTGCTCTCTACTGATACCTTTGTCCATGTCAGGAACTGTCCAGATTAGGAGCTGATTCCCATAGCAAACCGTTGCTGCTCTGGACAGTTCTTGACACGGACAGAGGTATCAGTAGAGAGCACTGTGATCAGGCAGAAAAGAACTATACAACTTCCTCTGTAGCATACAGCAGCTAAGTACTGGAAGGATTAACATTTTTAAATACAGGTAATTTACAAATCTGTTTAACTTTCTGCCACCAGTTGATATGAATTTTTTTTTTAGACTGGAGTACCCCTTTAACTACCAAGCCACTAGTTATGCTTGGCAATTCTTACAACCTTATTACACTAATGTGCACATATTGGAAGGATTTGGAGTATACGTGAGGCACAAAGGATTGCCTAAATAGATCTCTAATATTTTCAGACTCTCACGTTTTGCCTGCTTGCTTCACTTGGGTGACATTTGACACTAAAATCCTGAAATTGGATAAGGAATGAGCAGAACCTCTTAAAAAAAATATATATCAGACGTCTTCAGGCCTAAGATGTGGATTACACATACGGCTAAATTTAAATCCCCAGATTGTATAAGAATAGAGACAAATCCTACTCATAGCACAAACTGAAATTAATGATCAGCTTACATCCCAATTAACATAAAGGGGAAGTATAACAATTCAACATCCTAATTCACATGTGAATGGAACTAAAAATTAAGTAATCACATGGTGATTTTTGGCTCCTTCTGTGCAGCAATAACCTCCAGCTTCTCAGACTCAGTATTACTGGAGATGAAATGTTAATCTACAGCACCGGCTGCCTGAAGGCCATGTCTATATGATATGTTTCTCTAATGATTAAAACCTCCCAGCACCTTTTAACAACTTCATTTCTCTCCTCCCCTGGTATATTGTATCTGGGATGGCTTTATAGAACTTAAGTCATGCACCTTCATATTTGTTTAGATTGGTTTTCCTGGGAATAGAGAATAATATAGATGTAAAAACAGGGATCTAGGCAAATATGGGACCAAAATGTGTGGGCTGCCAAGAACCCTCATTTCATGAAAGTAAAAAAAAATGTAATGCTTTAAAAAAAAAGAAAGCCTATGTGATCTGTAACATACTTGTAAATTACTTTATTTATCAAAAATGAACAGTGTTTGTCAACCAGTGTGCCGCGGCTTACCCGGAGGTGTACCCAGGGACCTAGGCAAATATGGGACCAAAATGTGTGGGCTGCCATGAACCCTCATTTCATGAAAGTAAAAAAAAAAATTTAATGCTTTAAAAAAATAAAAAATAAAGCCTATGTGATCTGTAACATACTTGTAAATTACTTTATTTATCAAAAATGAACAGTGTTTGTCAACCAGTGTGCCGCGGCATACCCGGAGGTGTGCCAAAGAGTCGACAATTTGACCGGTGTCCCGACTTACAGTTCTGGCCTCAGTGATTGTATTGCAGTAGAACAACCATAACAGAGTCTACTTTGCAGTGATACTCAGGATTAGTAGAGTTTTGTTCTGCTTGTTGCATGATGGTCCTTCCAGGCTGATTAGTGGCAAAAGAGGAACTGGAGCTGATGAGACAGCACAATGTCCACAACCGCATACCAACAGGTGCATATCTATTACTCTTATGTGATCTGCAGGTCACTTCAACCATATATTCTCCTAAAAGCAGCAGACAAAAAGGTGCACTGCAAGTATCCCAAAGCTATAATATTAAGATCTGCTGGAATATTAATATAATGCACAGACAATAACAATTAAGTCAAGCCAAAGGCTGTTCAAGCAAGCTGGGAGTTGTAGTTTTGCAACAGCTGAAGGCAACACTGATCTGTACTATTTCTTGTACTACACTAAATTTCTACTTTTGTGAACTTAAGGGGATAGCCCAGGGACCTTATCCCCTACACACAGGATAGGAGATAAGTGTCTGATAGTGTGTGTGTGTGTGTGGGGGGGGGGGGGGGGGGGGCAACCCCTGGGGTCCCCTGCAATTTCTTGTACTTACCTGTCCTCCGCGCACTCCGGACCCCACCTTCCTGAATGTGGACAAGTGACGGCCCTCTCAGCCAATTACTGGCTACAGCAAAGTCTTGCCTCAGCTGGTGATTGGTTGAGCGGACCTTCTTATGTGCAGGAAAGGGGGGATGAGTAAGTAGGATAGGCCCCAGTGGTCAGACCCCCATGATCAGACACTTATGCCCTATCCTGTGTATAGGGAATAAGTTTAGTTCCCCGGACAACCTCTTTAAACTTTCATGCTGCCCGAACCATGAGTCATCAGGGTGATCCCCAGCGGCTTCTCACTGTCCTACCAACCTTAATTGATAGATCATTCCCTGTTTAGGAATAGAAAGAGATTATCAATTATGGCTAGAAGGATATGAGGTCAGTGAAAATTGTCCCGCTGACTCTCAGCATGAAAGTAATGAGATGTACATGTCCCTCTATTACCAGCAAAAAATTTCTTAAACTGCTTTTATACATATGGGACAAGTAAAGTAAATTTCTTTTACTTAAATATTAACCAACACCACTGTTACGAGTAGCACTGCTGGCCGTGGGCGCTCTCCCTGCCCAACTCCCCGCACGGACTGTACTGCGATTCGCATGATGCGAAAGCATGCGGTCAGCTGCTTCTCACCTGCCCCGCTGTCTTCCTGCTTCCTTCGTTCTCCCTGCTAGTTGGCACGTGCATACCTGCCCCCTAGGGCATGCGTGCGCCGGTTCTCAGAGATTTAAAGGGCCAATGCACCACTGATCGGTGCTTGTCAGGAACTTACCCTATTTAACCCCACACTTCCTCCTGTTCCCTGCTAGGTCTTTGTGCCCTGTTGCCTTAGAGAAAGCGTTCCTTGTTGTATCAGCTATTCCGTGTATCAGTTCTCGTGCTACGTTTCCTGATCACTGCCCTGACCTACCTGCCTGCCTGTCCCCGACTCGGAGTACGTCTCATCCTTCTGTGCCACGCATCACCTCGACTGCCTTTGTGGACGGGTCATGCCGGGGGCCGCCTGCCGCAGCAAGTCCATCCTGCTTTGCGGCGGGCTCTGGTGAAAACCAGCGGCTCCTTAGACTCCGCTCCCTGGTGCGGCTCACGCCATCGTCCACTCAGGTACAGCGTATCCACACCACCAGCCGTTACAACCATGTTATCAAATAATTTGGATTATCAGATGGTTGAAGAATATATATGTGGCAGAGGGTGTGATGTAGGGCAGATGGAATTACCATAGGGGCAGATGGCATTAACCCCTTGTATTCGTGACGGCAGGGCGTGGTTTATCCTCAATACCAGCCGAAGGTATACCGCTGGATCCTGGGCTAGGCACGGGGGGCAATAATGACTCAGACGCCAAGTTACGGAACAACGATAGCTTTACTGAGTTAGACAGGTGGAATAGTCTATAGAGCTTAGCCAGGCCAATGGAGGTGACCAGTGACTTCAGATACCTTAGGGCTTGCTGGGACTTGTAGTGGACTGGGACAATTTGGATGCAGGCCAAGCTGATTGAAGACAGGCTGACTTTCACTAAGACTGACTATACCCCGTTTGTAGCTTACCAGGCACTGACTAGAACCTGGGGGTAGTGGACTTGTAGACTTGTGGCTGCTTGACTGTCTTGAGGCCTCCTCTGGACACGCTCTTAGGACTTGACTGCACTGGACCTCAGCAAAGACTTAACTGGCAATCAAGAGAGCGAACTAGCTCCTCCTATGGCTTTTATTGGGGGAGACTAGGAGCGGTTAATTTTCACAGCAAACACATTTCTCTTTGTGGATCTGTTTTTTAACACACGCAGCATTATTTTTACTACAATTACTGAAAGCCATTATCTTTATTACTATATATTGAATTAGGCGATAAAAGTAACTGATGTTGTATTTTTCAGTCTTGAGTGGAAACTCTATTCCCTATGTTATAGACTCAGCGACTACACATTAAAATTGCAACATAAATTTATTTAACATGTAAGTGGCAAAATAAGAAATATTTAAAAACTATTATTGGTCTCCAAAGCCACGTAAATTAAAGTGACGCAGTGAAAAGTCGCCAGGTTCTGGATCAATGTGTGACTTATGAACTTAGTCCCAATGGCTTGCAGTGGGCAAGGAAAATACAAAACTGAGTCCTAGTTCACCACAACAGCACGGACTTAAAAGCAAAAATGTTATTTTTAGTGCACGTACAAGTTACACATCTTCTAGGAAGACAGAATATTATACTGAGGTCTGCAGAGAACATTATACTCAAACAGGATGCAATGACATTAAACAGGCGTTCACATTCCAAAACATGACAGGGCCCAGTGCATGGAGCCATATAGCTGTGCGCTGCCGTACAGACAGACTGAGTATACAGAGATATTCGCATACAGGGGAGAATACTTGCAGGTCTAGCAGAGCATGCCTCAGTTCTTTTTATTGTGGATTTGTGGGCTTATGTTTCATTTTACACTGATACAATAGGTTCATTGGCTGTAAATGGTGAAATAAAGATATTGGGAGAGAAAGAATCTAAGAGCAGTTTAAAGGGGCACTCCGTGCTTTACAACTGTACAAGCCCAAAGATCACGGGGGTCCGGCTACTGGGACCACCCCCAAACCGCCCCCCCCCCCCCCCCCCCGCAATCTCTGGGCCAGCACAGAGGCGTTCTGAACACATTCATGTCGTCATACCAAGCCCCCCCCATACATTATGGGAGGGGGCACAATGGCTGTGCCGGCCCAGAGATGGCAGGGGGTCCCAGCAGTCAGACCACCGCGATCAGGCATGTTACCCCTATCTAAAGCATAGGGGATAACATGTCTAGGGAGTACCCCTTTAAGTATTGCTGTGGTGAAAGTGGTTTGGTAAAAATCCACAAAATGATAGCACATCTTTTTGGCTTAAAGGGGTACTCCAGTGGAAAACATTTTTTTAAATCAACTGGTGCCAGAAAGTTAAACAGATTGTAAATTACTTCTATTTAAAAATCTTAACCCTTCCAGTACTTCTCAGCTGCTGTTTGTTCCAGAGGAAGTTCTTTTTGAATTTCCTTTCTGTTTGAGCACAGTGCTCTCTACTGACACTTCTGTCCATTTTAGGGAATAATGGCACAGGGGATTAAGATGGAGGGGGGGGGGGGGGATAATAATTACCCCCCCTCCATCGTAATCCCCCTGTGCCATAATTCCCCCCTGTGCCATAATTCCCCCCTCCCTCTTATCCCCTTTTGCCATTATCCCTCCCCCCCTCCATCTTAATGCCCTTGTGCCATTATTTCTCTCCCCCCCCCGAGCACCCTGGGCTAATATATATATATATATATATATATATATATATATATATATACACACATACAATAACATCCCTCCCTCTCATTCACTTCGTTTTTCCTTTTTTTAACATTACTTGGCCTGTTCAAGTATACGGCACTCCCAGAGTCCTGTGCCCAGGGTCCCATTCAGCAGGGCCACACAGAAGGGTGGTGTCCTCCTGTGCTGTGCGGCACCTCCGCGCAACGTCAGGGGACGTCACACATCTGCCTGGCAGCCACGGAGCTCCTGTAAAGTAGCCGTGGCCAGGGTACTTTACAGAGAGCTGCCGCGGCAATTTCCCAGCTCTGCGCTGACAAATACTGGCCAATGTATGGCCAGTATTTTTCAGCGCATTGCGTATCCGCGCACAACCGGTGGCATACCCCTAGGGGTACGTGTACCACTGGTTGAGAACCCCTGGTCTAGTCTAACTTTACAATTTCTAAGAACTAAACAGTTTTATATACCTTTCTCAATATATGTACACCACTGTGGATTATATTGGTGCTATATAAAGTGTGATACCTGGATACTAGATTCCAGCACAAAATACTGAAATATAACAATAAAGAAGAATATAATGTGAAAATTCAAATGAAAAAACAATACAAAGCTATATACTAAGCAGAGAAAAAGAGGTATAAAATTGCTCTTATTAAAAACAATGGTCAGGATTTACTAATACTGTATAAATCTTCATGAAAACTTAAAATAGTCCTCAAAGAAGCCAGGTTTATCCCAGTGGCTTATACTGCTTAAAAATCTGGTGCATCTGTGCAATGTCTAGTTTATATACCAGTGAAAACTGCAAATTTCTAATTTATTTATTATTCTTGAACCTCCAAATAGCTACTTGGTCTCTATTGATTTCTCCGGCTTAATAGTACATCCAGTCCTACATCAGACAGTGGAAAAGAAGGTTCTCCAAAGTAATCATAGCCCATTAAAGGGGTTTTCCCATTTTCCCTCTTTACCTTCATGCTGCTGCTGTCCGCCTCACACTTCTTGGTTTTCCAGTGGACAGGCTATTGCTGTTTTATGCTCCAGGCCATGGTAATGTTATTGCTGCTGGCAAGTGTGTGTACTCTTCCAATACCTGCATGGAAACCACTTGTAGCCCCGCTCACTGCCCTGGCACTGGTTATTACATAAAGATAAGGTAACTTGCGCATGCGCTAGCTGGTGACATCACCATCCCAGCCACTGCTCATACAGGAGAGCGGTGGTCAGAAACCTAGGCAATGATGACACAACAAGGGAGAGAGAAGAAACGCCAAGAGAAAAAAATTGGAAATCAAGACAAGTGGGTAAACTTAAAGAATTAGGAAAAATGTTTAAAAAAGACATGCTCTACACATATAGATATGATGATGATAATGCAGATGTGAATACCACTTTAATTATATGTCCATTTGTTGAACATGGGGGTATCCTAAATACATGATAAATATATTTCTTACAGCAATGGATTCATTCTAACGTGTGTATTGGGCCTATTATATTATAACTTATAAGAAAACTTACCGTCATTTGTTATTTGTGTTCTAACAAATCACTGATGCTCAATGCATAGGCATAGTTTTCACCGGCTTGAAAATAGCTGCGTGAGGCAGCTGAAACATGCCTGGCATAGGGTGTGATGCGGTACACGGTCCTTGCTATTTATTGGTGAACCTGTGAGCAGGGTTCCACAGCCGCTTGTACCCTATTCTGGATTGGACCTGTGCTGCCTCCTTTGGGTTTTGCCCTGATATAGCTATGACGTAAGAAGCATTGGAAGTCCTGTCAATACGGTACATCAGAGTACAAATCCACAAGGTTAAATCTGACTATAAGGCTTTTCCATAAAAAGCACTCTGTAGACAGCCACACAATATTGCTGCCATAGTTATCATGAAGACTGGGTGGCAGACCTTGAGAAGAACTTTGTTGTAGTTAAGAAACTATAATACAAGTTTTACAGTAATACATAATAAAGAATATAAACGTACGTAGTAGAAAGAATAGAAGGCACTCACTATTTTCGTTGCTGTGCAGGTTTCTTTATTTCGAAGTGCTTAAAATGTCCATATATGCATATGCGGGACGCCGGAGCAGAGTCAGGTTAAAGCTGTGGTTTAACCTGACTCTGCTCCAGCATCCCGCATACGGATATATGGACATTTGAAGCACTTTGAAATAAAGAAACCTGCACAGCAACGAAAATTGTGAGTGCCTTCTATTCTTTCTACTATATACGTTTATATGTCTTGCTATACCAAGAAAGAGCACCACGTTAATTGTGCAGAGTACCTGTGACACCATGTATCCATCACCTGTTTAAACTAACCAGCAGTTACAACGGAGCTCAATAGGGTGGTTCAGTGCCGACCCAACCTGCTACCCTCTACATTATACTAAAGAATATAGTACAAAACAATAGTAGAAAATAAGTATATCTCCACATTAGTGAGAATATCAGTATAAAAAGTTTAGAAAGTTTGTAAATACATTGCATGACAGTCCAGAGCTCAATACACAATTCTGTAAACTTCAGAGCTTAAAATGTCCCAGCATTCCTTGTTGAATGGTGATTTGCATGCTGGAAAGTGAACTTTACCCCAGACACTGTATAATAACCTGAAATACAATAAACTGATGTTGACGTAACGGACTGTTTTCAGTATCTAAATTATTTAACAACTAAAATCGGGAGATTTAAGCCCACCCCTTCAGACAGCAGGGAAACACTGAGATAGCCAGAAACACCTCTAGAATGGTGACTTTTGGGTGGGGTTCACATAAACCATGCTCCTTTAGTGACCCGGTTCGTGGGATTGTCCTGGCAAATCAGACTGTATGTGTCCCGGCAAATCAGGACTGTATGTGTCCCAGCAAATCGGGACTGTATTGCAGCTCTGACAACTGACTAGACATTAAATAGGCCTGCTGGGATGCCCACAAACCCCACAACAACAGTTTTCCATATTTTCCAATAACTTGAATGGAGATGACTGTGCATGCATTGAATTGATCTGATATGCCTTTGCGATCTGATAAGCCGATATGCCTTTTAAAATATACTGGGAAAGCCTTTTTTTGTCTTATTTTGGGCTTTTTTTAATGAAGAAAAGAGGCATGGAGCTATGCTGAAAGCACATCTGTAGCCGATTCAGCTTCTAAATGATTTAAATGAAATCTAATTGGATATTTACAAGATTATTGAAATCCCCAGCAGTGCCTCCATTCCAAAGAAAAATAAGGGGGCAGATGTGTAAGGGGTACAATGTATTTATAAGCACAAAATGGTTATATACATTAGCTGCTAGGTGTGCAACTGCAAAGAATGGATAATATAACGTTCATTGCATAAGAAATAGGATTTAGGGCACAAGCCCCCTTTTTACAGCCAGTCTTACAAATCCAAACGAGAATTCTTCTTCCGACCTGTTTATGTCATTTATATCCCCATGAATTGTTATGACTGCATCAGATTTAGGGAAAATCAAAGAAAGCATTTAAAGGGGTGACTTTCTGTCAAACAATAGCAGTGCCATATAGTTTTATTCCAAAGGAGGATAAATCAGAGGCCAGGTAGATGATCCATTAAAAACCTGATATGATAGACAGGTGTGCTCCATCTATATACTGTATATATTTATTTATTTTTTATAATATACATTTATACACACATACCAAATGTAGTGGAGATTATTGTCAGAGCTGAGTTTGTCTGACAAAATGTATCACCTGTAGTGGACATCAATGAATCCAACTAAATATGCCATAGAAGCCTGATTTTTCTATCACTAGGACCCCTCACAAATATGGCGGTACCTGATTCTAGCAAAAAATTATCTATGCATGCACAGTCATTTGCATTGGTGATATGTTAACATCTAAGTGACAGATCCCCCAGACACTGGTCAGACCACTTCCTATATCCTGTTGCTATCATACATTAAATTCTAACACCAGAGAAGCCCTTTAATTCATTGTACAAAATAGATAGTAAATTGAGCTCTGCCATATCCATCTAAATGTACAGACTTAGGGTTGTAACTGTAATTGCATTGTTCTGTAAGTCACCAATTATAACATCTCTTCAAAGCCAAGTCATGGGTACATCTCAATGGTAGACTCAATGGTAGACTCAATGGTATACTGGTAGAGTTGTACTGTATTTGCCTCCATTCATTGTGAGCTGAGCAAAGATTGTCCTTGAAAAGTCTGAAATGTCACAGGACATTTTGCCAACGTTTCATTCACAGTTATTAACCTTCATCATAAAGCGGAGTCCCCATTCAGACAGTAAACAACAGTTGTTCAATAAGTCTGAGATCAAGAAAGTATGATATGATCTGATATGATGAAAGTTTAATAAAGAGCACTATTTTGTTACTATACTTTCCCTCAGAGCAGCAATGGGTTTCTATAAACTCAGATATAGCAGATCTGTTGTCTCCACATATAGCAGAGCTGACTTGGTCAGTTAGCCAACTCTATGAGCTACCGTGTTATTCGTAATTTTACACAGGACTGCAGGAAATTCTACTTCGCAATGCCAGAACTGATCACAATGCATGAATGACGCAGCCTCAAAAGTGTTAAATGACAAAATGAACCCTGCTACATCATCCAGCTATTTTCACTCTTGCATCCAACCATGTCCATAACAAGTTAAAACACTCTCCGGGTTCAACCCTTTACTACTATTATATTCATAAGAAAGTCATCAAAATGTAGTAGGAATAGGTTGCATTCACCTTGAAATCAACAGTATAAAAGGTGATGTAATAAAAAGAGGTGTGTCCAAGGCGGAGCTGGACGTACAAAAACAGTATGGCAGGGCTGTGGAAAATGACTATCCAAATGTGATATAATCCTTTAAAAACCATTACAGCATGGAGCTTAATACAAAAAATAAAGTCGGGATTATTCACGCAGAATGGAAAAAAACAGGTGCCGCCGCGGATTCATGTCACACTGAGATGATTTGGATCTTGACAATTCTCATTTTTCCAACTAATCATTAGCTGAGATTTTCACGGTATTAGAATTGTGGAACGGAATAGAAAGAGGCGAATAGGGCGCTATGACTACTACTGCTGAAAAACCCTCATTTCCTCATTACATATTTTAATATATATATATATATATATATATATATATATATATATATAGTGTGTGTGTGTATGTATAGTCTATATATGTGAGCATCATGTAATGTATCTCACTTTCACACTTCTTTTATTACCCCATGTCCTCCATTTATACATCACCTAACTAAATGGACAAAGCACCTGTTTGCACAATGCAACATCTATGAGTACACTGCAATAAAATGCAATCCAGCCATGACATAGGCTTAGCAGGAATCATCCCAAAACATGTTGCTAATGCTAATCTGACAGGTAACTACTCCCATTGATGGGCTCCGGACCAGACATATTGATAGACATCCATGCCCTAACAGCCTTTAGACTCCAATAAAACCCAAGGCAGCCCATAACAGAAAGTTCTACAATCTGCACTGGATTGAGAGGACTAGAGTGAACCTTCTTGGTACAAGTCCATTATGTGCTATTCTACATGGCAGAACATATAATCGCCCATGTGAAGGTGTATCTGGATTCGGAGTCTGCCTGAGTCCTTTACTGTTTTCTTCCTATGTACACACCCAGCAGACACCATGGTGCACAAGCAGCATCTTATCTGACAACGTCTTATTTTTGCTGAATAAAATAGTATAATGTTGATGACAGTAAGCACGACAAGCACAACGCAGACACATGTGTTACCTTTTTCCCTTTCTTTTTCCTATGTGCAGGCTTGGAAATTTTCTCCTTGGGTTCCTCACTCATTTTATTGTTCTAATGGAAGTAGAGGGATCGCTGCTCCTATATATTCCAACATCCAAAGCCAACGAGTGAAATCAAAACACAGAAACCCAAAGTCCTCCTCCCGGTATGTCACAGACAAGTGCTGCTTTGAAGCTGATGGCTTTACAGTCTTTACTTCCAGCTGCATAGACAGAAAGTGCCCATGCTCACTGCCTATGTTTAAAGGGAGGAAAAAAAAAACTGGGAGTTTCCCTGACACAAAAGACTATTATTCCTTTAAATAAATGAGCGTTAACCCCATCCGGCATCAACTCTACTATATCCCTGAAGTCAATTGGAATAAGACTTTAAAGCCGTGCTCTCTCAACAGTGTTTTCCAGGCTTTAAATGGTATTGCTGAGCACAGAACAGGAATGAGCTGCAGATTGCTGACAAGTCTTGGGAAGCTTCCCTCGCTGGATGATCTGCACTTGTTTTCTGTCTCTCTCTTTCGTGGACTGAAAAGTAAATGTAAATTTCACTGATTGCAGCGAGCGTCTTAATACTAACACATGTGTTATATGTATCAAAGCATGACAGAGAGGAGAGGAGCTAACACTCCCTCTGCCATTGAAGCCACTCCCAGGCTGCTACTAACAGTAGGGCGAGCAAAACAATCAACTTACATCAAACTGTTGGTGATAATGGGCTTCGTGTTAACTGTTGCTGGTTCACAGTCTATATAAAATGATTTCACAAGAAGCGGTATAATCATTCAAAGCGATCGATGATAATGTGCATGATAATGATCAAAAGCTACCATGTTGTCCTAGAAAAGGCATCTACAGGGTTTTATTGGTCAAATTTACCCTCAATCATCATCAATATTTATTGTATTATTACCCAAAAGGTGATTTTTTTTTACTCCAGGTGACCATATGAATGTGTTTCTCCAGAATAGTGTTTCATGTGTTTTGTACGGATAGATATATTTTTTTAAATATTTCAGGGACTGGTTCATCTTGAAAAATTGCTTATTTTTATAGGGGTACTATAGGGGTACGTTACCGATGATATGATGATCACAGGGGGTCCATCTGCTGTCACCCCCCCCTTCCCCCCCAGACAAGGGCAGGAGCTAACACAGTGCTCATGTCAGGTATTTTGGAATGCCCCCCATCCCGTCCATGGTCTACAAAGTTCAACAATTGTTCAACTGACAGCTATCAGTCCTGATAAAGCTAGTAGCATTGACTCTGCATACATATATACATACATACACATATCTGTGTATACAAAATGTTTATACATTGTGGGGGATTAGCCCTGTAGAACAAGTCACATAGAGGCAACATAGCAGTCTGAAACAGGGACATAGCAGTAATGTTTAAACAAAGCTTTTCCTGTCTTTATTGTTCAATAACGTAAGCACAAAAATAAATCCTGCTTGTCCAGCACTTACTGTACAGATCTCTTTCCTGTCTATACAGGTAGATTACTACCAGCCACCCAACACAACAGTCAACAGATGAGTTCCTCACAAAGGTTACAGTGTTCCCCTTTGAGGCTGCAAACCTCTGGATTCAAAGTGAGTGGTGCAGGTTCCTTACAGCCTCACTTGCAGACTCTTACCCACTATGAAAGCTGTCTTCAGCACCTTTGCTGATCTAGGCTAGTTTAAAAACCTGGAGTGGACCAGGAAAAGAATGAAATGCCTCACTACAAAACATAACAACATAGATTTAACTATTTCTGGATATTTCATATTTCACCAACCTTTTCCTAGATAACAAATGAGCTTCCTGAAACCTGATATCCACATGCAACAGGTGCCTTGGGAGAAATACAGTGATCCCCAATGACCATTCTTGTCATTGTCTCATAGCGTATATAAAGGTAAGGCAAAAGGGTTATTATTTGTTGTTATAAAAATCCCTGAATTGTCCTCACCAACGGCACCATATGTGGCTGCATACACAATCTGTTTTTTATTCCATCCCTGTGAACAGGTGTAGTCTTTGAGCAAAACAAGTGTTAAAATCACATGCAGCACACCCAGAGGAGAAACACAACATTACAAGGAGCCTATTTGAAGCACTGACTAACACATGGACAACCCAGGCAAGTGAGTGTTTGTATCACACTGACACTCTATTCTGGTTAACAGATAAAAGTCCTGTGTGGAATTTTTAGTATAATATTTGAAAATGTGTCTAAACCAGACAGGGCAAACTTGCACAATTATTCCTCTTAGTCAGACCAGACATAAAGTCTAGTTTTTTGTTGCTTTGACCACAAATAATGTCATTTGTTCAAGGTCAAAAAGAGTACTGGGATTTAAACCAAGGTTTTTAGAAAGTTTCTTAGTCATTTTGTTGGTAAGATAATTACATTAGATGAATTAAATCATATTCATTATTATTGTCATCCCACAGTACACATTAAGAAGACACTAAAATATGTCCATATCTGCCATGGTATACTGTGGACAGAAGGGAGGTGACAGAATGCACTCTTAGGCTGCATTCAAATCACGATTTCTCCATCCGACTTGAGTACACGATTTTTATAACTTAAAATCGTATATAAAGTCGGATCCATTGACCTCCATTAAAAAATCGGATCCATTACACACATCCGATTTGATCCGCATCCGATTTCACACGATTTTTGTTCGGGTCTGAAATCGGGGTTGACCACGATTTCAGACCTGAACAAAAATCGTGTGAAATCGGAGGCGGATCAAATCGGATGTGTGTAATGGATCCGATTTTTTTATGGAGGTCAATGGATCCGACTTTATATACGATTTCATACGATTTTAAATTATAAAAATCCTGTACTCCGGTTGGATGGAGAAATTGGAGAAATCGTGATGTGAATGCAGCCTTAGCTATTGTCAGTACCTGTCACTAATTCCCTAAATTCCAATAGGAATCATGACAAACATAATGTAAAAAATACTTAAATCTATATTGCATAAAATTGCATAATCTAATCTAATTGCATAAAAAAAATACACATAAATCACGTATAAAAGCGGGAACTATAAGTAGGAGCAAGTGTATGTTACATAATGGTCCAACCAATCTAGTTTAGAAATACTGTACAAAGCGCAGTGTATATAACAGCATTACAATAAATTACATATAGGTATACTGCCTACTAGGGATCGACCGATTATCGGTATGGGCGATATTATCGGCCGATAATCACGATTTTGGGCATTATCGGTATCGGCAATTATCTTGCCGATAAGCCGATAATGCCCCGCCCCCCGCACCGCCCCCACCGCACCGCGACCGCCACCCCCTCGACCCGCCGCACCGCACCTCCGACCCACCGCACCGCGTCGCACCCCCCACCGTGATGCTAGGCGGTATACCGGTATGGATTTTTTCCCATACCGCTATACCGGTCGGGCCCCTCCCCCACCCTCCGAGTGAATAAAAAAATTAAACTTACCCGTAATGGGGGTGGTCCAGGCCATCCTTCCTTCATGTAGTGTCCGGGGGCGTTCCGGGTGGAGGGTGGTCCGGTCCGGGCTGTCCTTCTTCTCCGGCGGGCCTCTTCTCTACTCCGGGCAGGCTCCGGCCTAGTATGCTGCATAGACGCCGCTACGCCGTGACGTCAGGTGCGTTGCTGCGCACGGGCGTCACTGCGCAGCGACGTCTATGCAGCGTACTAGGCCGGAGCCTGCCCGGAGAGGAGAAGAGGCACGCCGGAGAAGAAGGACAGCCCGGACCGGACCACCCTCCACCTGGAACGCCCCCGGACACTACAGGAACGATGGATGGCCCGGAGCACCCTGGCAGGTAGGGGAGAGAAGCGGGTGGTGGCGGTGGCGGCCTATGGCCCCGCAAAAGCCACTGCAGATCATTGATTTAAAGCGCCCGCTTTAAATCAATGATCTGCAGCGGTGTCGCAGGGGGTTAAATAGCCGATAACTTATACCGAAATATCGGTATAAGTTATCGGCTATCGGCCCTAACCTGCACCGATTATCGGTATCGGCCCTAAAAAACCGATATCGGTCGATCCCTACTGCCTACAACCACCAGTAAATAATATTAAAACAAACATTGCACCAAACCCTCAGTTACTTACTATCAGTGATCCCTGTCACCCCAACAAAGTTTGGCTAAGGAGCTATATTAAAGCCACTCGCTAATAAAAATTTATATCAGCCACTCTCACTTTTCAAAAAAAAAAATATAAAAAAATGTAATTGTCTGAACTATTAAAATATAACGTTTATGATCCTGCACAGTGCACAATGTAAGTGGGAAAAAAAATGCCCGAACTTCTGATTTTTGGTTATATCATATTTCAGAAAAAATTATAATAAGTGATCAAATAGACACATTTAAACAAAAACAAAGTCCCCCCAAAATAGCAAAATTTTCAATTTCACCCCGCAAATTATTTTTTGGGTTTTGCCATAGATTTTGTGGTAAAATGAGTAATGTCATCATAAAGTACAATTGGTCCCACATAAAATAAGCCCTCATATCTCCCTGTAGATGAAAAAATGAAAGAGTTATGGATTTTAGAGAAAATTAACATTTGCCATATCATGAAAGGGTTATTGAGCATGTCCCAGTATGTTAAATTTTTTTTGTCCAATAGTGGGAATAAGATAGCAGGGGATTTTATCTTTTCATCCATGTAAACCTGGGTTAAACATATGAACTTTTGGCAGAAATCCTGTAATGGAGACGAGCAGAACAATAAGTACTAACAACATGTATTTGATACTAAAATAAGTGAAAGAAGTGATGTTTAAAGGCCATGAAGATCACATGACTTTGAAAAACAGGTTTTTATTTCAAACAAATGGGGCCCTATCCATGCAGAAAATATCTAAATAGGAAATCAGGGATGAGTACCAGCATTAAAATATGAAGAGTCTGGCAGGGATTACACTGTAACCAAATGCAATGATGTAGAATCCCTGCCAGTTATACATTATTCATTCATACTCAGCGCTTACCATGGGACAAAAAGCTTTCAGAGTTTCTTTGGACTTTTCTAGAACAATAAATGGAGGCTTTTTAATATTCTTCTCCCATAGTCTAGCATCATCTCATATTATGTTTGACCAGTACATTTGACTCCATATAGTGCATATCAATGACAACAAACATCTTAGGGTAATAAAGGGAAAATCTACTTGCAGACAGTGCTCTTATTGAAGGTCATAATAAAGTGAATGTAATAACCAATTCATCATCAAGTAACACCTACAGCTCAGTACAGACATTTGGAACACTCCAGACAAAATGTATTTACTGTGTCATGCCTACTGCAGAGCTCGAAGGGGCAGTGCCTGACACAGTGATTCCCTATTTGTCCATATGTGTGGGCCAAGCACCTCCCACGAGGAGCCTGCACTAGGCATAACCCAGAGTATGAGTATTTGCTAGAGGGTTACTTTAGTACTGGATTTTGGATAATATTTTGTTAGTTAGCTTTTACAAAAAACTTATCAGACTGCCTTTTGTAAGTATACAGAGTTCGTCTGTTCACAGTTACACCTATATGTCTATTCACCAAAGAAACATACACAGTAGTATGCCAAAACTTTCCAATAGGATTTTTTTTTTTGACGATTTATGGCAAAAAAAAAGTCTTTTAAATTTTAAAAGAAAGGTAAGTTCCCAACTATTTTTCTTAACTTGATTAAATAGATTTTCTCATGTTGTAAAATGATGGCATATTGTTGACATATTACATCACTTTATGATAAATAGGAGTCTGATCTCTCCACCAATCCTAGGAATAATGGGGCCACACGCCACAAAGTAGATTTAGGGTGCGTTCACACGCTCTTTGTTTTTGCGGGTTTTCCACTGCGTATTTGAAAGGATGCGGGCTCTATTCGGCTATCCGCAGCAGATTTTCCATGGAGGAATTTACACTGCGGAAAATCCGACAAAAGCCCCATTGAAGTCAGTAGGGACTGCGGCGGATTGTCCGCCGCGGACAATCTGCTATGGACAGCCGAGAAGAGCCCGTCCCTTTCAAATACGCAGCGGAAAACCCGCAAAAACAAAGAGCGTGTGAACGCACCCTAAATCTACTTTGTGGCGTGTGGCGTGAACGTACCCTTAGAATTGCGGCTCTTTCACTGTTTTTCTCTCTGCACAGCCAGGGGGAGCACAGAACTCAATTCCAACTCCATTTAAGTGAATAGGGATGGCTGTAGTTATCTGCACAGCCAGTTGGCAAAGAGCACTGCTGAGCAGGAAAAACTGTGAAGGGGCCACAGTCTATAAGACTTTGTATTTTTGCAACAAATTCCACATCCAATAAGTTTTAATTCAATCAATAAGTGAGGACATTTTTTTTCTCAGTGTGAACATACTAATGAATGTTTTGTAGGGTATTACGGCCCAGTCATGATTGTAGTTCTCTTAATAATCCATTAGCCATTTGCCATTTCTGGAGGTATACAAGGATGCCAAACTGTGCTATCGGTAATAATGTTTTGCATTATGCAGGATTCATCACAGACAAGCAGCACAATCATTTCTGACATGTCTAAGCTAAAAGCTAATAGCACAGCTATTACATTCTATTAGAATTCATTTTGCCATTGCAGTGAATTTATGGTGCATTTGTGCATTGCCATGACAACATAGCTTAGCCTAACTCACTTGTTGGACATCTCACGTAAATTCAGACCAGAACAGAAGATTGCACTTTGCAAGTAACAATTTCAGCGTCACAGCCACAAAGGATAATTGTTAATAAAATGTTCAAAAGATGGGGAAACACTCCAGGGGTTAATTTCTTTTGTTTAAAAAACATGCCATTAAAAATGTATCTATTATTGTTGTGCATCAGAAAATGAGCGATTAGTCATTAAAATATATATGTGATATATTAAAGGGGTAGGGATACCGCCGTTGGGGACCCACGCGATCTCGGTGCAGCCCCTGTCATTCTGTGCCGGGCGTTGCCTCCGAAATGGGGACATGACATCACGGCCACGCCCCCCTCCTTAGTGACGTCACACCAAACCCCCTCCATTAATGTCTATGGGAGGGGGAGTGAGTGCCGGGGGCTGTACCAAGATCGCAGGGGTCCCCTGTACCCAGCGGTACCCATGCATTTTATCCCCTATCCTTTGGGTAGGGGATAAGATGTATAAAGCCGGAATACCCCTTTAAGGTATCCTGGGAGTTGTAGTTTTGCAACAGCCAGAGTCCCATGTTGTAGACCAATGGTTTATAATATATATATATATATATACACATAGGGGAATTCCCTACCCAGAATGCCTGCGGAGTGCTTAGTGGCCCTTGAAAGCTCCGTCACACCAGGAGTGGTGAACTCTCCCTGAGTTAAATACTCATCCCGTATATATATATATATATATATATATATATATATATATATATATATATATATATATATATATATAGGAATTTCAATAATTTGGCTGCATTTCCACATCTATTACGGTAAACACTAAGAATCAACCGTAAGAACTGATCATCTGCAAGCTATAGAAAGCCACTTACAACAGCCTGTATCCCCCCCCCCCCACACACATTTATCAAAGAGATGCACGTTTCTTGTAAGCAGCAAAGTAGTTTAGATGTAGACAAGTTTCTAAGTGTGTTCTGGGCTGGTGTGCAAGTGTTTGCACAAACATTATGCAACAATTTAAAAAAGTTGCAACTGATCAATCACCGACCATTGCATAAAGTTAACCATGTCATGAGTCTTAATGATTGGCGCAAATTTTTTTTTCACCCATTACACCCCTATATATGCAACTTTTTAACATTAATAAAAATGATCGCCCGATCTCACCCTGAGATCCACTTCTATCACTAGTTATAAACCAACAAGCTCCATTCTCCGGCCAACAGATCTGACCTTTTTTTTTGCAGGAGCATATTTTGCAAAAAAGGTTGGATTTGATTGACAGCTGTGGAGTCAGTGGCACACTGCTGCTGCAGACTTCTCAAGCTTCTTACTAATGATCACAGCGGGTATCAGAAATAAGACCAGGTGCCATCAAAACGTTTAGCGTGTGGGTAATATGTGAAAAGTTGTCTTTTTTTTAAATGATAGTAACCCTTTAAAACAATTTCTCAGTTGCTTCTGGACTATGTATCATAGAAACTAAAACATTCTTTGATAAAGCAAATAATGTTAAAATATGCTTAAAGGGGTTCTGCCCTCATAGACACATATCCCCTATGAACTGGAGAGAACTTTCTGATTACAGGGGTTCTCATCTCATGAACAGGACTCCCAAAGATCACTTTTGAATTAAGCAGCAATGCACTTACCCACCCGTTTCTCTAAGATAGCGAGTACAATGCTCGGCAAACTTCGACACTCCGAAGTACTTGACATGGAAACTTAGGGAATCTTGTACTGAAGATTCTTGAAAGAAGCAAATAGTTCAGTGATGAATTACATGACAACTTTATATTTCTTAATTCAACAATGTAGGTTTGGATCCCACAGCTGTAACGGTGGATAGGGAATAATTTTTCATGATGGAAAGACCCCTTCAAGGATCATAAACAAATTGAGGCAGATTCATCAATGTCTATGGGAGGGCGCGTGACGGCTGTCTGAACAAGGAAGCTTGGGCTCCCATGCTCACCACGCCCCCTCCATTTATTTCTATGGGAGTGGGTCTGACGGCTAGTATACACCCATCACACCCATCCCATAGACTTGAGTGGAGGGAGTGTGACATCACAAACACGGAACCCCCAAGCCGCGGTGCCGGCCATTTAGATAGGGGATAACATGTCTAGGGGTGGAGTATCCCTTTAAATCTTCTACATATACAAATAGTGATCCAAGCTGTGAAAACCACTACCAGTTAAGTTAAAGGGGAACTCTGGTGGAAACAAGTGGAAAACAAATGTTCTCAAATCAACTAGTGCCAGAAAGTTAAACAGATTTGTAAATTACTTCTATTTCAAAATCTGATCAGCTGCTGTATACTACAGAGAAATATGTGAAGTTCTTTCCAGTCTGACAACAGTGCTCTCTGCTGACACCTCTTTTCGTGTCAGGAACTGTCCAAATTAGAAGCAAATCCCCATAGAAAACCTCTCCTGCTCTGGACAGTTCCTGACACAGACAGAGGTGTCAGCAGAGAGCATCGATGTCAGACTAGAAAGAACTTTACACATTTCTCTGAAGTATATCTGTAGTATACAGCAGCTGATAAGTACTAGAGGGGTTAAGATTTTTTAATTGAAGTAATTTACAAATCTGTTTAATTTTATAACACCAGATGATTTGAAAGCATAATTTTTCCACCGGAGTTCCCCTTTGACTTATTTAGACCATGTATTCCAAGGCAACACCTAAAGTGATTCAGGTGTTACTAAAGACTCACCTTGTCACTTATACTAAAAAACCTACTAAGAGGATTGTTATCCACATCTCATAGGCTGATTCTTTAAGAAAAGTTTTGTTCCTTGTTCTAAGTTTACATCTGTATCTGGTTCAAATAATGTGTACCTGACTTCATGGGCGCAACTACACCTAGACACCTCTACTACGGAGAGCCCTCACATCAAAGACTTCTCCTTCATTTACAAACCCCCTCTCTGAGACCACAGAAGGACACACAGGATTTAGCCATGATACTATAGACTCTACTAAGGGGACTACTACCACCAGCTGGTTCTGCATGATTACTCCCATCCACATTACTAGAAGATACCTGTAAATGCCTGGATCAGTTTGGAACATGAAACTGAACTTACACTAAAAAAGGTATAAGGGAAAGATCTGCCCCTCTTTGTGATTTTGACCACCTCCTGGTTATGGCTTACAAATCTGATACCAAAAACTGATCAAAATCCTGCTGTGTATAAGTGGCCTTACAGTGTATAGTTTTTGTATTTTTGCCTGGAGTGTTTCTTTAAGTAAAACACTGAACAGACCGCAGATATTATAAATAATTGTCAGATATTCTGCGAGATCTGCTAAAATATGGGAAAAACCACATGCTCAACTGTACCAAACATTGCCTTCTAATCCAGCAGGTATTTTCCACATGCCTGGTAAATAACTAAACAGGTGGTGTCTTAGAATGTCAACAGCTCAGGAACTGCTGAATATTTTATGTGTGGTGTTATTTCAGAATCAGATTTTTCCTACCGAGCCGACAATTATCTTCAATCAGACGCTTATTTTTCTCATTTAGTGAATTCTACAGACCATATAGAAAGGTTTCTGTTCTATACGGATGAAATTAGATATTATAGAAGCATGTTGCGTGTACATAAAAGAGGTATGGATAGGCTTTATTTTACAACACTGCTTAAAGGGGTTCTCCGTTGCTTAGACATCTTATCCCCTATACAAAGGATAGGGGATAAGATGCCTGATCGCGGGAGTCCCGCCACTGGGGACCCCCGGGATCTTGCACGCGGCACCCCGTTTATAATCAGTCCCCTGAGCGTGTTCGCTCCGGGTCTGATTACCGGCGACCACAGGGCCGACGGCGTGTGACATCACGCCTCCGCCCCCATGTGACGTCACGCTCCGCCCCTCAATGCAAGCCTATCACGGGACTCCCGCGATCAGACATCGGCATGACAGCGGCGGGACTCCCGCGATCAGGCATCTTATAAGGATAAGATGTCTAAGCACCGGAGAACCCCTTTAAAGGGGTTCTTCACCATAAGGTGATTTCAATACGTACCTGGCAGACAGTAATGGACATGCTTAGGAAGGATCTGCGCTTGTCTTGGGGCTAAATGGCTATGTTGTGAGATTACCATAATACTGTGGCGAACTGGTATTTCCTGTCTGACTTTTCTTCTTTTTTTTTTACCACAAATCCCACAATTCCATCTACCTCCCTCCTACACATCTGCCACCCCACCCATTGAAACATAAATGAGCTGCATCCATTCAAATCAGTGTGGTTTTCAATCAGGGTGCCTCCAGCTGTTGCATTAGTTGCAGATTGATCCCTCCACCCATTGAAGCAGACAGGCTCCCTGTCATCAGCTGACTAGTGAGTCAGGTCTCGGCCACATTGCAAGCTGGGAAAAATCTAAGACAACAGTCATTTTGTATGCTGTTAAAAATAAATATTGGAGTGAAAATCACAGAAGAATTGTGAGAAAACCGTCACACACAGGTACAGACACTATATTATGAACTACACTAACTTTACAGCCCCTGCAGCATAGTCAAATAAAAAAAATCCTGGAATACCCCTTTAACCCCTTAAGGACCAAGGACGTACCGGTACGTCCTTGGTCCTGCTCTTCTGATATAACGCGGGGTTACACAGTAACCCCGCGTCATATCACGGCGGGCCCGGCGTCATAGTGAAGCCGGGACCCGCCTCTAATAGCGTGCAGCGCCGATCGCGGCGCCGCGCGCTATTAACCCTTTAGCCGCGCGCTCAGAGCTGAGCCGCGCGGCTAAAAGTGAAAGTGAAAGTTCCCGGCTAGCTCAGTCGAGCTGTTCGGGATAGCCGCGGCTAATCGCAGCATCCCGAACAGCTGACAGGACAGCGGGAGGGCCCCTTCCTGCCTCCTCGCTGTCCGATCGCCGAATGACTGCTCAGTGCCTGAGATCCAGGCATGAGCAGTCATGCGGCAGAATCGTTGATCACTGGTTTCTTATGAGAAACCAGTGATCAACATAGAAGATCAGTGTGTGCAGTGTTATAGGTCCCTATGGGAGCTATAACACTGCAAAAAAAAAGTGAAAAAAAAAAGTGAATAAAGATCATTTAACTCCTCCCCTATTAAAAGTTTGAATCACCCCCCTTTTCCAATAAAAAAAAAAACAGTGTAAATAAAAATAAAAATAAACATATGTGGTATCACCGCGTGCGGAAATGTCCGATTTATAAAAACATATAAATAATTAAACCGCTCGGTCAATGGCGTGCGCGCAAAAAAATTCCAAAGTCCAAAATAGTGCATTTTTGGTCACTTTTTTTATCATTTAAAAATGAATAAAAAGTGATCAATAAGTCCTATCAATGCAAAAATGGTACCGTTAAAAACTTCAGATCACGGCGCAAAAAATGAGCCCTCATACCGCCCCATACACGGAAAAATAAAAAAGTTATAGGGGTCAGAAGATGACAATTTTAAACGTATTAATTTTCCTGCATGTAGTTATGATTTTTGCCAGAAGTCCGACAAAATCAAACCTATACAAGTAGGGTATCATTTTAATCGTATGGACCTACAGAATACATATCAGGTGTCATTTTTACCGAAAAATGTACTACGTAGAAACGGAAGCCCCCAAAAGTTACAAAACAGCGTTTTTTTTTCAATTTTGTCGCACAATGATTTTTTTTCCCGCTTCACCATAGATTTTTGGGCAAAATGACTGACGTCATTACAAAGTAGAATTGGTGGCGCAAAAAATAAGCCATCATATGGATTTTTACGTGTAAATTTGAAAGAGTTATGATTTTTTAAAGGCAAGGAGCAAAAAACGAAAATGCAAAAACGGAAAAACCTCCGGTCCTTAAGGGGTTAAAGCTGAAGTCCACTCAAAAATTGAAAAGCACTCATACTCAAACTACAATGGGCTAAATCTATAGGGATGTTTTTGGTTTTACATGAAAAGGGATGTATATATTCATGGGCATAACTTAAAGGGGTATTCCGGCCAAATGCATGGGACCCCCTGCAATCAGACAGTTTATCCCCTATCCTTTGGATAGGGGATAAGATGTATTTGGACAGAATACCACTTTAAAGTTCTTGAACCTCAATGCTAAATCTGTAACAGTGCTGTTCCCACAGAGAGATAGCAAATGTTATAAAGGGACAGAGAGTTGAAGTTTTTCAGTCAGTGTTGGCAATTTCACAGTGGCTAGAGGGAAAAAGCTGGACTCTAGACATATTTATCATGGTCGTAACAATCTTTGTCAATGGTGGTCTGCAGGTGTAGGACAGTTAATGACTCCGGGGCACTCCTATAATGGTGATGTCTGGGTGCAAATATGCCCATTATGTTAGCACAAATAATTGTAACCCAACATAGTTGTGAGTGAACTCTAACAATGATCAGGAACTTTAACGAGGAGGTTTCTCTGTGCAAGCAAGTACAACAAAAAAAGTTGTATCATTTTTGCGCAAGCATCCATTCAGGGCAGTGCTTCTCAATTATTCTCTGTCATGCCCCCCCTAGGAAGAAGAAAACATTTCGCGCGACTGTAAATAGTATCATTTGTCTATAAATCTGTTATAAGTACACCTCTGCATAACACTGTATCCTTATTAACGTATATGAGGCTCTGTACACTGACAACAAGCAGGGCTCTGTACACTGACAACAAGCAGGGCTCTGTACACTGACAACAAGCAGGGCTCTGTACACTGACAACAAGCAGGGCTCTGTACACTGACAACAAGCGGGGCTCTGTACACTGACAACAAGCGGGGCTCTGTACACTGACAACAAGCGGGGCTCTGTACACTGACAACAAGCAGGGCTCTGTACACTGACAACAAGCAGGGCTCTGTACACTGACAACAAGCCGGGCTCTGTACACTGACAACAAGCGGGGCTCTGTACACTGACAACAAGCGGGGCTCTGTACACTGACAACAAGCTGGGCTCTGTACACTGACAACAAGCGGGGCTCTGTACACTGACAACAAGCGGGGCTCTGTACACTGACAACAAGCGGGGCTCTGTACACTGACAACAAGCGGGGCTCTGTACACTGACAACAAGCAGGGCTCTGTACACTGACAACAAGCTGGGCTCTGTACACTGACAACAAGCTGGGCTCTGTACACTGACAACAAGCAGGGCTCTATTTACATGGTCGACAAGCATGTATCTGTACCTGTGGACAAACAGGGCCTGTACGAGAGAGAGCCGGGCGGTGGGCGCACTGCTCGGTGGCACAGTGAACTCCGACATGGTGGGCTGCTGCGCTTAGACGTGAGGTCACGTCACCCCGGTGATGTGACCTCACGTCTGAACGTAGCAGCGCGCCACGCCGGAGTTCAAAGCGCCTCTCCCAGGCAGCCACACTGACAACCCAGGGCCGTAAGTAAGATCCAGCCGTAGAGTTGCTAGGCAACCGACGCCGTGTGGGACGCCGCTTGCGAGTGAGTTGGGCCCCCCTTTACGGAGCCTCGCGCCCCACTAGAGGGTGTGGTCTTCCCAATGCGCCAGATTTACTACAAGCTAGCAAGCGTAACTTGCATTTGCCAGGATTTATCAAGAGGGGCGCACCTCTTTATAAATCCTCTGCAATCCTGCACTGGCAGGGTTATCTTCAGACTAGAGTATGAAATGCTGGTCTTGTGAACTCCCCCAAGTGTTTATTTAAAAAGAGTCCAAATATATTTATATACTAATGGAAGAAGTTCTTCATAGGTTGTCTATCCATGGTAGAAAACAGTTTATAAGATCTGCGTTAGTCACGGTTAACACAAAATAAGATTTGTGCATGGAAGTCGTGTAGTACTGGCTCTGGCTGGGGGGGCCACTAGGAGTCCTGTAGTATGCAGGTGGGCACTTGTTCTTTCTACTCCCTTCAGCATATATGAAAGACAAGTTTACCATTTTAAGATAATATTTTGATAGCCAGTGATGGAACGAGGCCACCTTCCACATATTTATCAAGGTACAAAACTAACACTTTAAGGGGTACTCCCGTGGAAAACTTTTTCTTTTTTTCTTTTTTTTAAGTCAACTGGTGCCAGAAAGTTGAACAGATTTATAAATTACTTCTATTAAAAATCTTAATCCTTCCAGTACTTTTTAGGGGCCATATACTACAGAAGAAATGCTTTTCTTTTTGGATTTCTCTGATGTCATGACCACAGTGCTCTCTGCTGACCGCTGCTGTCCATTTTTGGAACTGTCCAGAGCAGGAGAAAATCCCCATAGCAAACATATGCTAAAATGGACATCAGAGGTCAGCAGAGAGCACAGTGGTCATGTATAGTACTCCTCTGTAGTATATAGCCCATAAAATGTATTGTAAGGATTAAGATTTTTTAATAGAAGTAATTTACAAATCTGTTTAACTTTCTGGCACCAGTTGATTTAAATATTTTTTTCCATGGGAGTACCCCTTTAAATCCTCACCCAGCCTCCCAGACAGAAGCCAAGTGGAGCCGACAGAAGACAAACCACCTTCTTAGCATACTTGCCATTTTGTTTTAACACTAAGTAAGGGACACAAAGCTCTTAGCCATATTTCATTAATGTTTCTTGAGACAATTCTTTAAGGACCAAAGTGGAGTTTGCATTGACTTCCGTTGGGAAGAAGCAAAGTATAGTAGGCAGTTCGCTGCCCCCATCATGATAAATCACCCCTAGCCTTTATTTTTTTATTATTTTTGATATTGCTCTGTATTTTCTGCTGGGTCTCAGTCAGATTCACAGACTGGGAAGGGATGTTACCTGGCAGGTGTGACATCATCTGAAGCCATACAGGGGAGAACTTCCACCCTCTGCTATACACAGCCCAGAGCAGTTCAGTGTAGTCAAGTAGTTTATACGTTCTCCTGGATACATTATAATTTTTTTCCCATTATAAATGGTTGAACTTGATGAACATATATCATCCTCAAGTGTCTATGTACACTTTTACATTTTCTGCATTTGCAGATTTTTACTGCACCTTCGGTCAGGAGGACAATTGTTTTCTTGGTCCAAAATACTGACACATTACTTCTAATCTTATTAATGTATTATTTCATTATTATTTATAATAATAATTTGTAGTAATTATTTGGAAATTGCATCTTTAATCCAGCCTAGAGGATAAAATGTGGCATGACCCTAATACAGATAGGACAGCATGAGGTATCTAGAGGCCATGCTGCTGGAGCAGTGCCCAGTTGTGTCGTGTATAGTGGAGCATGTGACTACCCAGCATGGGATAGAACCTCCCTCTCTGGAAGAAAGCGTAATTGAACGCAATGTGGCATGGTACCAAGTATGTCCACTCTGCCTTTAATGAAGTGGCCAAGTTTCTAAAAATAAAAAGTATACCCCCATGAAAACTACAACCAGTCGTGTTTCTTGACAGCTCCTTGCTATTAAAGTGCGGGTATGTGGATTATACAGATTTACTAAGGACTGTGATTGAGGTGTAATGTAAAAAATATATACAGTAGACCCACAGCAATATGATGCATCATCTGATGTAATGTTTATGACATAAGGACTGTGCCTACCCTACTGAATTCAATAATGCACGGCTTTTCAATCATTTTTCTGAACCCAATATAGAGGGAAGATAGAGATAAAGGTGACAGAGGTAGTAATCTGCCCACACCCATGACCTGTAATGTGTACATCCCCTAAAGGCCCCCACACACTAGAGAAATGTTGGTCAGACCTGCTGATTTCAGTAGGACAAGCCAACCACCTAATGTTTATTGGGGCTCTTGACCTTCTCCTGACATATGATAAAAAGGGATAGGGCATGTTGAATTTCAATGCCAATCCTTTTTTCTCTAGAGATAAACTGCTGCAACATAAGTTTGGTGGGTGCTTTCTTTCCTCTCCTCATTGAAAACACATGAATGCTCAGCCAAGATGAGCATTCATGTGTATAGGAGCCTCTGGACGAATGGCTGTTGGCCAAACCAAGGTTTATCTGATTGGTATTGAAGACACATGACTACCTTAAGCCAGAGGACTATGGACAGTAGTCCTGTAGAAATAAATTTTTGTATCACCATTCAAATCACCCATCACCATTGTTATACACATCTTTAGCCCTTCATTCGCTGGCTTGACGCTGGGCTTCAGGTGGAGAGCAACATCGTCATATGCTTTATGAGAGCAATAGTGTTGTTTTCACAGCAACCTGAACAGGAAAGTAGCATTACCTGACTTAACCAGGTGAGTACCATTGCTTGACATGACCAGGTGATCATGACCTGACCAAGTGAGCATAACCTGCCCTGACCAGGTGAGCAGCATTACCTGACCAGGTGAACATGACCTGACCAAGAGAACAGCATTACCTGACCAGGTGAGAGCTAATTGTAGACCACATTGTTTTGTTTAATTTCCCGGAATAACGGCACATAGTGCGCCTCTGTATTGTCACTTATATTTCTATGGATATCTTAGGGTACGTATCACTTTTTGAGAAAATACAGAATGCTGTAGGCCACTTTTTACAATTAAGAAGGGGACAGAGTACCACTATGAGGCATTCTATTAGTTGACCTGATATAGGGTAATCCCATGTGACTTGGCAACTTGGCAGTTGCAAAAAAACATGTATCATACTAGTGGTAAGCCAAGTGCCACTATACCTTTTAGGTGGCTGAGATGTCAAACTAACGCAAGCAGGCTGACTGGCATAGCATCTCATAAAGAAGCCAATTTATAAGATGCGTTGTCTTTCATCTACAGACTCTTTTTATGTTTGTGACTGTGGATACTTTAGATCAAACTCTTAATGAGAACAGAGTCAACACAATCTGTCATATTCTTTCCAGAAGTATTAAACATTAAAAATCTTTCGCACATAGTTTACAACTTTTTATTTTGACCTAATTTTCCATTTGCAGAGTTTAAAACTCAAACTAGTGTAATGTTGTAAATGTATATATCCTACTAAGTGCTCCTCTCTCTGGAATGTAGATCTAATGGCTCATTGAGGGGGAATTGTCAAAGATGTTTCCGATTGTTTATTGTTGTCATAATTTGCGCCAGGCATAGAAAAACAAAGTAGCGAGTGGCATGTTTTCAGATAAATTTTACCTTGTTTACCCAATGCTCGCCATTTTTAAAAAACGAAAGAGGGGCCTTGGTGGAAAGGGAGTAGAGTTTAAAAGGCACCAAAAAAAGATAAAAATCTGCACCAGAAATGTTTTGGTTTAAATTAAACCATCTTAAGGTATGTTCACACAGAGGAATTGGCAAGGAATTCTCGCTTAAAAATTCCACCACGGAATTCCCATTTTACAGATTTTACGCGCGGAATGTAGGAGGAAACAGTTTTTTTTTTTCTGCTGGACAACAGCCACCAATTAGAATTTCCTTTTTTTCTTTTTTACGTGGAATTTCCACTCAAATTACGTGTGAAAACACGTGCGGCTGGAAAAAAAATAACATTGCTGTCTATGGGGATGTACTCGCGGATTCCGCATAAAAAAAGAACATGTTCATTCTTCATGTGGAACGGAATTCCGGATGGGAATAAACTGAGGAGCGGAATTCAATTTAAATCAATGGGGTATGGCACTGCTGAATGAATTGGAGAGGAATAAGCGAGCGGAATTACTCGTGGAAATTCCTCTCCAATTCCTCGGTGTGAACATACCCTTAAAGAATGTGAAAGATGCGCATGAGTCACTGTCAAAATCTGGTGCAATCTTCAAGCTATAATCACACGGCGGATTATGTGCAGAAAACATGGCAGACATTCCACATATTTGCTTGTTTCGGCGGCACTAGGACCAATGTTTTTGCAGATTCCGGAATCAAGATTTCCACGGCAGAAGCATCTGCCACTAAAATTCTGTGCTGTGCACAGTGAAGAAGAATTACGTTTAAATCAATACGACTATGCTGTAGTGGAATTTACCAGAGGAATATTCCTGCAGAAATTCTGCTGTGTGAACATAGCTTTTCACTGCTAAGTGTGAGTAAGCCAGTGCTTAAATGGGCACTGTGAGATACAAAAACTTTTTCTATGTTGTACATCTTGGCAAAATATTAACTTTTCTAATATACTTCATAAGGAAATTTTATTTCCTTTTTATAGAAATCATGGCTTATAAAATTATGGGTATGTCCAAGCTTCAGCAATGACATAGATAAAGTCTAGAAAGTGAGGGTGGGCTAGCACTCCTCTGTGCTTTCTCCTGTCCGATAGAGGAGTACTATCAGACAGGAGAGAACACAGAGGAGTACATCAGACAGGAGAGAACACAGAGGAGTACATCAGACAGGAGAGAGCACATAAGAGTGCTATCAGACAGGAGAGAGCACAGAGGAGTCCTATCAGAAAGGAGAGAACACAGAGGAGTCCTATCTGACAAGAAAGAGCACAGAGGAGTGCTATCAGACAGGAGAGAGCACTGAGGAGTCCTATCAGACAGGAGACAGCACAGAGGAGTACATCAGACAGGAGAGAGCACAGATGAGTGTTATCAGACAGGAGAGAGCACAGAGGAGTCCTATCAGACAGGAGAGAACACAGAGGAGTCCTATCTGACAAGAAAGAGCACAGAGAAGTACTATCAGACAGGAGAGTGTACAGAGGAGTGCTATCCGACAGGAGAGAGCACAGAGGAGTGCTATCAAACAGAAGAGAGGACAGAGGAGTCCTCAGACAGGGGAGAGCACAGAGGAGTATTATCAGACAGGATAGAGCACAGAGGAGTACTGTCAGACAGGAGAGAGCACAGAGGAGTGCTATCAGACAGGAAAAAGCACAGAGCAGTGCTATCAGACATGAGAGAGCACAGAGGAGTGCTATCAGACAGGAGAGAGCACAGAGGAGTCCTATCAGACAGGAGAGAGCACAGAGGAGTCCTATCAGACAGGAGAGAGCACAAAGGAGTACTATCAGACAGGAGAGCACAGAGGAGTCCTATCAGACAGAAGAGAGCACAGAGGAGTACTATCAGACAGGAGAGAGCACAGAGGAGTGCTTGCCCACCCTCACTTACTGGACTTTGTCCATGCCTGTGCTTCAGCTTGGACAAAGCCATGATTTTATAAGCTATGATTTCTAAAAACCTATGGTCTTGGTATTTATAGGTCAGGGGGGGTTTAACTGCTTTCCTGTTAATCAAGAGACTTGTATATATTATTCTACCACATCCTCTGTAACAATAATGTGCCTTCTGTGGCTTTACCTTAGTAAAAACAATTGGGGGGGGGGGGAGGCGGGTTTGCTCCTTTCCACCTTTTGGGACACAGAACCCAAATGTTCCTCTCCCATACTCTAAACCACATGTGAGGGGGAGGCAGCATATGTGTCTGATCCTCTCGCCTGAAGTCTGAGATTAAAAATAAATAAAAAAATAAAACAACTTACTGACTTGGGTAAACACTTTACAACCTCTTCACAGCTGGATATGAACATCCAATTGCCATTAAAGGGTGTGTGTGTGGTGGAAACTTCCCAAGGTGGTGGGGCCCCAGGGCATGTGCACCATGTTCTCTCCTATGCTTTGGCTTTGGTTAGTACACTGTTGTTTTGCTGTTATTGTAACTAATGCCACTTATTGTTTTTATACAGTCTATTCCCACCCAAATGAAAAGTGAAGACATTATGTAATACAATATACAGTGCCAAACATATGTATTTAATATACAAAAAGACCACCCTCAGGTAGTCCACAAAAACCCTAGCTCTTTCTATATACTTAAAAATCCCCAAATGCTTTATTGAAACTACAAACTTATAAAATAGGGATGCTGACCGACATTTATCATTGTCTTTAGACAGTTTTTTGTGTCTAGAAAAGGCGCACAAAAGGTGCAAGCAGGGTTTATTTGCGCCTTTTTTGCGCCTTTTGGTTTACACATTTCTGCTGATTTTGAGTTGCAATCCACTGATTTTGGCAATACGCATGATATGGACGGGTTTTAAGAACTGCACCTTTTTGTGAAAAGGTGCAAAAAAGGCGCAAAGCCACTGAAAAATCTCTAAACTACACCAGCCCAGACTTAGCTTAGCTTTTTGGTGTATGTGAGGAGAGAAATTTCAGAAATTGTGTACCTGCACAAAATTTAGCAAACGCTCTGTGACCATTCAAAAAAATGTGGTGCTCCTACACATTACCAGCACACAAAAAAAGTGTAGAAAAATGCTTCACTTACACCTACAATGATAAATGCCCCCTGCTATACCTTCTCTGTTCTGTACAGACAGAGAAGGTAGAACCACCTGAATTTTAAACATGTGTAGTTCCAATAGAGCATTTGGGGATTTTTTTTTAGTATATTGGGAAATGTAGGGTTCTTGAGGACTACCTGAGGGTATATTGGTATATTTAGAATTTTACCCTTCATATACTGGCCTTGTTTTGGGTACTTGCATAAGTATTCAACCCCTTGAAGTATTTGGCCATTTTGCTACTGTTACAAAATGGAATTCAAATTGTCTTAAAGTGCACCTGCCATATCACAGAAAAAATATTGCTAATATGTTACTCAGTAGGTCATGCAGATGCTTTACATGTATTTGTAATGTTTCTAGCTTCTTTATTTGGATCACAAATTACTCTGAGTGGCTGCTCACTCATTCTGACATCCACTGCTCAGGAAAGAGTGTGTCTGAGGCAAGCACTGAGCCAACCCTCACTCACCATGCATTCACTAGGTTGTGCTGGGTTTCTTTATCCAATCACTGCAGGCTTCTCTTCAACCAGCTCCTCTCTGTTTTCAGAAAGGAGTCTGATAGACAGGACGAGCATGAGCACAGGGGAGTGCTAGTCCCGCCCTCACTTACTGGACTTTGTCGTAGTCGGTGCTTTAATTGGGACAAAGATGATGCTGCAGCTGGACAGAGTTATATTCTGGATAGTATGGGAACCTCTAGTGGTCTTTTTTATAAGCCATACATTTTATTAAATTTATATTAAAAATGTTTGATTCTGACAGTGCCCATTTAAACAGACTTTCAACAATTCATCAACATAACATGCATAGTACTTTTAGTCTCTTATTTATTTAATTCCTGTCCAGCTTGTCAGTTTGGGTAGGTGGCCTTGTCTTGGTAAATAACAGTTTATTGTTGTTGATCTATTATATAAAATCAGAAGGAAATAAATTTGAATCTGTGGTGCACCATGAGAAAATGTAGAAAAGTCCAAGGGGGTGAATACTTTTGCAAGGCACTGTATATGGTCACAAATATTAATTTCATCAGTTAACTAATTAAGAAAACTGATAGAACCGAGAACTGGGGAGCACCACTTATGGTTGATGAAAGGCTTAACAGTGACAGATATTGGATCCACTACAGCATGCAGCAGGTGCACTTCAAGTGAGGACAGAGATACATGTTGAACATACAAAATATTCATCAGCGAACCTTGACACTGGGCTTGTGAAAAATGCATGCAGATGCTATGGAAAGCATAGAATGCTGTACAGGCAAGCTTTCTGTCAGTAGGCGTGAAGACTTAAAGGGGTACTCCGGTGAAAACCTTTTTTCTTTTAAATCAACTGGTGGCAGAAAGTTAAACATATTTGTAAATTACTTCTATTAAAAAATCTTAATCCTTCCTGTACTTATTAGCTGCTGAATACTACAGAGGAAATTCTTTTCTTTTTGGAATGCTCTCTGATGACATCACGACCACAGTTCTCTCTGTGACGTTATTATAATAATAATAATGCTTTATTTATTGTTGTCCTTAGTGGGGTTTAAACCCAAGTCCCCGGAATGCAAGGCAGCAGCGCTAACCACTGAGCCACCATGCTGCTCTTAGCATACATCTGCTATGCATGGTTCCTAAAATGGACAGAGATGTCAGCAAAGAGCACTGTGTTCGTGATGTCATCAGTGTTCCAAAAAGGAATTTCCTCTGTAGCATTCAGCAGCTAATAAGTACTGGAGGGATTAAGATTTTTTAATAGAAGTAATTTACAAATATGTTTAACTTTCTGCCACTAGTTGATTTAAAAGAAAAAAGGTTTTCACCGGAGTACCCCTTTAACTGACTTACGTGTATAGTAACTGTGTCAACCTTAAAGGGGTTATCCAGGAAAAAACTTTTTAATATCAACTGGCTCCAAAAAGTTAAACAAATTTGTAAAAATATTAATCCTTTTAGTACTTATAAGCTGCTGAAGTTGAGTTGTTCTTTTCTGTCTAAGTGCTCTCTGATGACACCTGTCTCAGGAACTGTCCAGAGTAGAAGCAATACTTTGTGCAGTTCCCGAGAAAAGCAGAGATAAAAGCAGAGAGCACTGTTGCCAGAGAGAAAAGAACAACTCAATTTCAGCAGCTGATAATTATTGGAAGGATTAAGATTTTTTAATAAAAGTTATTTACAAACCTGTTTAACTCTCTGGAGCCAGTTGATATTAATTTTTTTTTTTTTCCTGAAATACCCCCCTTAAAGGGGTACTTCAGTAGAAAACTATTTTTTTAAATCAACTGTTGCCAGAAAGTTAAACAGATTTGTAAATGACTTCTATTTAAAAATGTAATCCTTCCAGTACTTCTCAGCTGCTGTATACTAGGGAGAAAACAATTTTCTTTTTTAATTTATTTTCTGTCTGACTACAGTGCTCTCTGCTGACACCTCTGTCCATGTCAGGAACTCTCCAGAGCAGGAGAGGTTTGCTATGGGGATTTGTTCTTACTCTGGACAGTTCCTGACATGGACAGAGGCGTCAGCAGAGAGCACTGTGGTCAGACAGAAAAGAAATTCAAAAAGAAAAGAACTTCCTCTGGAGCATACAGCAGCTAATAAGTACTGGAAGGGAAGATTTTTAAATAGAAGTAATTTACAAACCTGTTTAACTGGCAATAGTTGATTTAAAAGAAGAAAAATAATGTTTTCCACCGGATTACCCCTTTAACCCCTTAAGGACCAGACCAATTTTATTTTTGTATTTTCGTTTTTTCCTCCTCGCCTTCTAAAACTCATAACTCTCTTATATTTCCATCCACAGACCCATATGAGGGCTTGTTTTTTGCGTCACCAATTGTACTTTGTAATTACATTACTTATTTTACCATAAAATGTACGGCGCAACCAAACAAATATTATTTATGTGGGAAAATTGAAAAGAAAAACGAAATTTAGCAAATTTTGGAAGGTTTTGTTTCCACGCTGTACACTTTCCGGTAAAAATGACATGTTTTCTTTATTCTGTGGGTCAATACGATTAAAATAATAGCCATGATTATATTCTTTTCTATAATTGTAGCACTTAAAAAAATCTCAAACCATTTTAACAAAATTAGTATGTTTCAAATTGCCCTATTTTGACTACCTATGACTTTCTCATTTTTCCGTATATGGGGCGTTATGAGGGCTCATTTTTTGTGCCATGATCTGTAGTTTTTATCAGTATCACTTTTATTTAGGTTTTACTTTTTATAAATTATTTTTGGAATAAAATGTGACATAAATGCAGCAATTTTGGACTTTTAAAAAAATTTTTTACGTTTACGCCGTTCACCGTATGGGATGATTAACAATATATTGTAATAGTTCAGACTTTTACGCACGCGGCTAGAGATGAGCGAACTTACAGTAAATTTGATTTGTCACGAACTTCTCGGCTCGGCAGTTGATGACTTATCCTGCATAAATTAGTTCAGCTTTCAGGTGCTCCGGTGGACTGGAAAAGGTGGATACAGTCCTAGGAAAGAGTCTCCTAGGACTGTATCCACCTTTTCCAGCCCATGGGAGCACCTGAAAGTTGAACTAATTTATGCAGGAAAAGTCATCAACTGCCGAGCCGAGAAGTTCGTGACGAATCGAATTTACTGTAAGTTCGCTCATCTCTACACACGGCGATATCAAATATGTGTATTAATAATTTTTTTACGCTTTTTTGGGGGTAAAATGGGAAAAACGGACGTTTTACTTTTTTATTGGGGGAGGGGATTTTTCCAATTTTTTTACTTTTTTATTTTACATTTTTTAACTTTCTTTTTTTTTTTTTTTTTTTTTACACTTTTTATGTCCCCATAGGGGACTATTAATTGCAATCAGTTGATTGCTAATACTGTGCAGTGCTATGTATAGTACATAGCACTGCTCAGTATTATCGGTGATCTTCTGCTCTGGTCTGCTCGATCTCAGACCAGAGCAAAAGACCCCGGGAGACGGCCGGAGCCAGGTGAGGGGACCTCCGGCCGCCATGCTGGATGATCGAATCCCCGCAGCATCTGCCACAGATGCCGTGATCTGTATTGATCACGGCATCGGAGGGGTTAATGGCGGACCAGCCGCCATTACCGGCTGGTCCCTGGCTAATGATATCAGCCGGGACCTGCCGGGCATGACGCGAGCACCGCTCCGGTGCTCGCGATCATGTCGGCGCGTAAATGTATGTCATGGTGTGTTAAGTACCACGTCACCATGACGTACATTTACGTCCATTGTCATTAACGGGTTAACCATTTGGACCAAGCCTATTTTGAACTTACAGACAAGGCCAATTTTCGTTTTTGCACTTTATTTTTCCCTCCTCTCCTTCTAAAAACCATACCGCTTTCAATTTTGCACCTACAGACCCATATAAGGGCTTGTTTTTTGCGCCACCAATTGTACTTTGTAATTACATCAATCATTTAGTAACAAAATCTATAGCAACACCAAAAAATATATATTTGTGGGGTGAAAAAAAAAAAAATGCCATTTTGTAACTTTTGGGGCTTCCGTTTCTACACAGTGCAATTTTTGGGAAAAATGACACCGGATCTTTATTCTGTAGGTCCATATGGTTACAAGGATACCCAATTTATGTAGGTTTTATATTACTTTACTACTTTAAAAAATTCCCAACTACATGCACCAAAATTTGTATGTTTAAAATTGTCATATTCTGACCCCTATAACTTTTTATTTTCCCGCATACGGGGCTATAGTAGGGTTTGTTTTTTTGCGTCATGATCTGTAGTTTTTATCAGTACCATATTTGTTTTGATGAGATTTTTTGATAGCTTTTTATTAGTTTTTTATGGTATATGAAGTAACCAAAAATGAACAATTTTGGTATTTTTTTACGTGTACGCCATCGACCGTGCGGTTTATCTAACCTTATATTTTAAACCCTTAAGGACTCAGGGTTTTTCTGTTTTTTGCACTTTCGTTTTTTCCTCCTTAACTTTAAAAAATCATCACCCTTTCAATTTTGCACCTAAAAATCCTACTTCTACTTTGTAATGACATCAGTTATTTTACCCAAAAATCTACAGCAAAACAGTAAATTTTTCACCTTCTCTTTATTCTGTAGATCCATACGATTAAAATGATACCCTACTTATGTAAGTTTGATTTTGTCGTACTTCTGAAAAAAAAAAATTACTACATGCAGGAAAATGTATACGTTTAAAATTGTCATCTTCTGACCCATATAACTTTTTTAATTTTCCGCGCAGTATGAGGGCAATTTTTTTGCACCGTGATCTGAAGTTTTTAGCAGTACCATTTTTGTATTGATCGCTTTTTATACATTTTTTCATGATATAAAAAGTGATCAAAAATACGCTATTTTGGACTTTGGAATTTTTTTCGAGTACGCCATTGACCGTGCTGTTTAATTAATGATATATTTTTATAATTCGGACATTTCCGCATGCGGCGATACCACATGTTTATTTTTATTTACAGTTTTTTTTTTTTTTTAAATGGGAAAAGGGAGTGATTCAAACTTTTATTAGGGAATGGGTTAAATGATCTTTGTTAACTTTTTTTTTCACTTTTTCCCATAGGGGGCTATAACACTGCACACACTGATCTTTTACATTGATCAATGGTTTCTCATAGGAAACCATTGATGAATGATTCTGCCGCTTGACTGCTCATGCCTGGATCTCAGGCACTGAGCAGTCATTCGGCGATCGGACAACAGGAGGCAAGGTAAGGGACCCTCCTGCTGTCCTAGAGCTGTTCGGGATGCCGCGATTTTGCCGCGGTGATCCCGAACAGCCCCCTGAGCTAACCAGTAATTTTTCACTTTAGACGTGGTGTTCAACTTTGAACGCCGCATCTAAAGGGTTAATAGCGCGCGGCATTGCGATCAGTCCTGGGCGCTATTAGCCACGGGTCCTGGCGGGAGCGGACTCAGGACGTACAGGTACCCCCTGAGTCCTTAAGGAGTTAATAGTTCGGACATTTACGCACACGTCGTTACCACATATGATTATTATTTTCAATTACATTATTTGGAAAAGGGGGGGGGGGATTTAAACTTTTAATAGGGAAGGGGTTTTTTCACTTTTATTAACTTTTTTTTACACTTTTATTTATTTATTTTTTAGCCCCCCCACAGGCGGCTATAACATGCAATCTTCTGATTGCATACACTGATCAATGCTATGCCATAGCATAGCATTGATCAGTGTCATCATCGCTCTGCTGCTTTAGCCTGCAAAGCATGCTAGGAGCAGCAGACTACAGATCAGATGGCGCGGAGGCAGGTGAGGACCCTCCTGTAATTCACTCAGCTGATTGGGACCTACAATGTTACAGTGGATGTCCTGATCAGCTCCACTGAGCTACCGACACCGTTAACCCCGCATTTTAGATGCCGCAATCTACTTTGATCGCGGCGTCCTAAGGGTAAATGCTGGGCATCGGCTCCATCTGCGGTCTTGGGTCCTGCTACCCTTAGCAACCGGTACCCACCAGGTTTAACCAGTTCTCTGCTCGTGAGAACGGTTTACACCCCGTTAATAGGACCAGGGCATACAGGTACAAGGCATACTTGGTCCTTATGTCTAAGGATGCGGGGGTGTACCTATACGCCCTTGGTCCTAGTGGGGTTAAGGGATCCTGTCACATTTAAAATGCAGCCCAATCTATAGCCTGATATAGGACAAGAGGAGCTGAGCAGATTGCTATGTAGTTTCATGGGAAAAGTTCCAGGATAACTTATCACTTATTCATGTAAATATCTGCTCATTCTGGTAGTCATGTGGGCGGTCTTATTCAGTGATTGACAACTATTTGTAAATAATTATGCATATAGTGAGAACTGTCAACAACCTGGTAAGTGTCCCTAAGAGGTAAAGAATCTATCTATTTATACTGTATATATCTATACAGGATAGATAGATTTTAGAGATGAGTGAATCGAAGCTGACGAACCCGAATTCGTTACGAATTTCATGAAATATTCGATTTGAAACAAACGCGAATATCGCCTCAATTCTATTGTGCGAATCGCTTCATTAAACTCCATTTACTGCGTTCCAGGCTCCAGGGCATCTAAAATGGCGGATCCACATGTCGGTACATGGGGCAAGGAATGCTGGGAAGGCGGGAAAGCAAGGCGGGAAGGGAAGTAGGCGGGATAACCCTAAATCACATGCAGGATGCAGCCTATCAGCAGCCATTTACCCCTGTGATGTCACAGTCCTGTATATATTCGGCAGCCATTTTGCGGCTCGTCATATCATTTATTACACGGTATGGAGATAGGACGGACATCGCTGTGTGTGTTACACAGAAAAGCTAATTTCAGCAGCGTTTCACATCCTTGTCACATCAGCGTTCTGGTGGACAGAAAGCAGTGTTTTTTTCACTGAAAAGGATTTTTACTGCAGCCATTAACCTCCCAGTCACTTTCTTCAACATTGTATTACAGAGAGGAGCAGATAGCTGTGTGTTGCCTCATACATTTCAACAAGCTGCCTCAACTTCATAAACCTTAGCAGAGGAGGCAGGAATAATTTTTAAGCGCAATTCTGTGTCTTTGTTCCAAAACAAATCATCTGCTGGTTATACTAGTCTGTAGATGGTATAATACCCAGCAGTTCATTCCTAATAGTCTTTGACAGAATGCAATTTTGTGTTTAGTATGCAGCTTTTTTGTGATGCTGCACGGTTGTGTAAAAATATGTTTTTTTTAAGTGCGCTATACCGCATTTTTCTGCCCTCATAAGTGCATACCACATACGTACATCTAAGTAGTATACTATTTTGTACCTGTTAATCTGTCAATGGCCTAAATACTGTGAAAGTCCAGGCAAAAGTAATCTCTGGCTGGTGTTTTACTAAAATACATTTTGTTAAGCGTACTGTACTGCATTTTTCTGCCATCATAAGTGCATACCACATACTTACATCTAAGTAGTGTACTATTTTGTGCCTGTTAATCTCTCAAGGGCCTACATACTGTGATAGTCCAGGCAAAAGTACTCACTGGCTGGTGTTGTACTCAGGTACTTTTTATAAGTGTACTGTAGCACATTTTTCTGCCCTCATAATTGCATACCACATACCTACATCTAAGTAGTGTACTATTTTGAACCTGTTAATCTGTCAAGGACCTAAATACTGTGAAAGGACAGATAATAGTACACACCTGCTGCTGTTCTAGACAAATACAGTGATCCCTCAACTTACAATGGCCTCAACATACAATAGTTTCAACATACAATGGTCTTTTCTGGACGATTGTAACTTGAAACCAGACTCAACATACAATGCTATGGAATCTGCGAAATGTGTCAATGGCTGGAAGAACCGACCAATCAGAATGGGCATTTCACTGGTAAAACCCCTGTATTAGTGAAGTGCATGCACTGACTGGTGTCTGGTAGCACCCCCTACAGTACAGGGAGGTATTACATGTTCTGAACTCTTTACCTGTGCCAGGGTTAGCTGCTCCTTTGGGCATCAGGTGAGGGTCCATTTTACACTTTTTAGTACATTGTGTGTTCTGTACAGGACCCCAAAGAAGCTTCTGTTCTCTACATAGACCAGTGCTTCCCAAAGAGGGGGTCTCCAGTTGTTGCAAAACTACAACTCCCAGCATGCAGGGAGTTGTTGTTTTGCAATAGCTAGAGGCACTCTCTTTGGGAAACACTGAAATAGACAGTGATTTACAGCTCTCAGCAGATCTTTCTTACTTTTATATATAAGGACTTGCTTTATCTGTATTAGTTATCTAATTTTTATTTTCAATCCTCACTTTTTCCTATTTTTGGATGACATTTTGGGGCTTCAGAACGAATTACCAGGTTTCCATAGAGTTATGGTCTCAACATACGATGTTTTCAACATACAATGGTCGTCCTGGAACCAATGAATATTGTAACTTGAGGGACCACTGTACTGTTTTAAGCGTAGTGAAATGTATTGTACTCCCCTGATATGCGCAATAAGTATGTTATTCAGAGTAGTGCCAGGACGTGCACAGTGGAGTGGCAAAGGCCTAAATTTATCAGGTGCAGGCAGAGGTCGCAGCATAGTAGGGGCGTGTGGCAGCCGGAGTCGCAGCGAGAGCTCTGAGCTCCCGTTGTTAGCTAACAGTTGTGTCTCGACCAGCAACCCAGCAGCCATGATTGATTAGTTCACTCGGTCATCCACTTCATCCCCAGTGACATCAGACACCCCAAGTCAACAGTCGGTGAGTTCCTCAGACTCAACTCTCACTTGGCATGGCCCTCATGCTGCTGCTGCCACCTCAAGGCTCTGTCATTGTGCCGCAATATGGTCTCCTCATGCTGATGCTGCCATCTCCAGGGTCCCTCGTTGTGCTGCTCTATGTTCTCCTCATGCTAATGCTACCTCCTCCACGCTGTCATTGTGACACCATATGGTCTCCTCATACTGATGCTGCCACCTCCAGGCTCTCTCATTGTGCTGCCATGGATACTGCAAAACAAAATTAAGATGCTGGTCCCAAATTTCTGAAATTCCTCTGCATTAGGGTCACTTTCAGGAGTGCTGATGCTGCCACCTCCAGGCTGTCTCATTCAGCCACTATATGGTATCCTCATGCTTCAGCCACCTCCAGGCTGTGCCATTCAGCCACTATATGGTCTTCTCATGCTGCCACAAACTCCAGGCAGTCATTCAGCCACTATATGGTCTCCTCATACTGATGCCTCCTCCAGGCTCTGTCATTGTGCTGCCATGTGACTCCAATTTCAAAATCTTAAATTTAAAAATCCTAAATTTCAATGGTCTCCTCATACTTCTGCTAACTCTAGGCTGTGCCATTCAGACACTATATGGTCTCCTCATGCTTCAGCCAACTCCAGGCTGTGCCATTCAGACCCTATATGGTCTCCTCATGCTTCAGCCAACTCCAGGTTGTGCCAGCCACTATATGGTCTCTTCATGATTCAGCAACCTCCAGGCTGTGTCATTTAGCCAACATATGGTTTACTGATGCTGCTGGGCCTGGGCCTAAACATTTTTATGGTAGCACTAGCTACCATAAATCTTCAATTTAAATTTCAAAATTAATCTTTTAATCTTAGTGATTATGAAGCCCTTGTGTCTATTCATGTTGCTGCCAGCTCCAGGCTGTGTCATTCAGCAACTATATGGTTTCCTCATGCTGCCAACACCCCCACACTGTGTCATTTAGCCACTATATGGTCTCCTCATGCTTCAGCCACCTCCAGGCTGTGCCATTCAGATTCTATATGATCTCCTCATGCTTCAGCCAACTCCAGGCTGTGCCATTCAGACACTATATGGTCTCCCCATGCTGCCAAAAATTCCAGGCAGTCATTCAGCCACTATATGGTCTCATCATACTGATGCCATCTCCGGGCTCTGTCATTGTGCCACCATGTGACCTGTGACTCCTTGTTAATTTTGGTCTTGTGGACCCAAACTCCGGGGCCCTAAACTTGGGAGTTAAAATTTCAAATTAAAAAATCCTCAATTTCTATTTAAACATTTTAAATTGCAATGGTCTCCTCATGCTTCAGCCACCTCCAGGCTGTGCCTTTCTGCCACTATATAGTCTCCTCATGCTTCAGCCACCTCTAGGCTGTGCCATTCAGTCACTATAGGGTCTCCTCATGATTCAGCCACCTCCAGGCTGTGTCATTCAGCCAATATATAGTTTACTGATGCTGCTGGGCCTGGGCCTAAAAAAAATTTATGGTATCACTAGCTACCATAAATCTTCAATCTAAATTTCTAAATTCATCTTTTAATCTTAGGGATTGTGAAGCCCTAGTGTCTACTCATGCTGCTCCCAACTCCCGGCTGTGCCATTCAGACACTATATTGTCTACTCATGCTTCAGCCAACTCCAGGGTGTGTCATTCAGCCAATATATGGTTTACTGATGCTGCTGGGCCTGGGCCTAAACATTTTTTATGGTAGCACTAGCTACCATAAATCTTCAATTTAAATTTCAATATTCATCTTTCAGTCTTAGGCTGTGCCATTCAGTCACTATAGGGTCTCCTCATGATTCAGCCACCTCCAGGCTGTGTCATTCAGCCAATATATAGTTTACTGATGCTGCTGGGCCTGGGCCTAAACATTTTTTATGGTATCACTCGCTACCATAAATCTTCAATCTAAATTTCAAAATGCATCTTTTAATCTTAGCGATTGTGAAGCCCTAGTGTCTACTCATGCTGCTCCTAACTCCAGGCTGTGCCATTCAGACACTATATTGTCTACTCATGCTTCAGCCAACTCTAGGCTGTGCCATTCAGACACTATATGGTCTCCCCATGCTGCCACAAACTCCAAGCAGTCATTCAGCCTCTATATGTCTCCTCATACTGATGCCACCTCCAGGATCTGTCATTGTGCTGCCATGTTGTTATATATAATGGCTAAAATATGTATCCGTGTTGCATTGTGATTGTTTGTCATTCATTACTGGTAATAAATGTCCTGCATCAATGTCCATCGGTATGCACAACTTTTAATTCCATTACCCTTATCTGTGGTAGTTTAACATTCCAAATAATCCATCCTGTTTGATCAAACTACCAGGAGATGACAGTCTAAGCTATTGCCTTCAGTGGCCAGTTGGGGGAAATTAACATAACTGTGCCAATTAATGGACACTGTTTGCATGGATGGTAAATTTGATACCTTCACTAGCCGAAGAGACTCCAAGACTTGGTGTCAATAGATGACAGAGAGGTATGGGGAGTAGCCCCCCTGTAAAAATGCCATGTCTCCAAAAATGTCTCAGGGAAGAATGTCCGCAGACCCAATCTTATACGGTTAGATTCTCCATCATGCTACCTTTAAAATGAGTCCTCACATGACCCTTGTGTATTGATCCCTGCCCAAACTGTATGCACTGACTAAATCATACACAATAAGGGGGTCATGTCAGGTACCCCTAGAAAGAGGATTTGATAGAAAACCTAAATATAAGAAAATTATGTGGGTGCTTGGCCCATGCTAGAAGATTGAGGACATTTCCTATTCTTTGGGCATAAAGGTATCATAAGGAAGTGGCAACATATATCTCTCCTCCTTGTCCCACCCAGGGGCTGAACATAAAGGGATCACCTATCCATAGCAGTGTATAAAACTACAGATCTAGGGGGACTAGGGTGCGCTTGCATGGGGGACAAGATCTCATTTTGCATTTCCTACCAGACCCCATGGAATAGAACTCTAACTTTTTGTAAATAAGAATTCAAATTTTTTCCCATTTTTTTTTTTTTCTGTGTGATGAAACTTTGTCTTGTTAATACCTATTTTTACATGTACTGTGAATATTTCTCTTTCATAATATATCATTCATTTATTAAGTCCCGCCTTATGTCTGGTAAAACGGATGTACATTGTCCTTGAAGAGAGCTAAATTATAGTCTTAAATCTACTTACCTATTTGGCTACATTATAGATTTGGATTAATCTTTTTCCTGTTTTGATATACTACTGGGGATAGTAGATTATATTTGGGAATTGTAGTATATTCAGATTGGATTGATAGGTTCCTGTCGGCTTGAAATTGACAGGTGGTGGCAGCGATACCTTTAAATTGGGTGGTGTAAGAGGGATTTTTTTCATCATTATTTTCAGTCTAGTGTAAACAAATAGTGATTTTATAGATAACCATACAACCCGCTTGTGTTGGTTCGTGACACATGTGACATGTTACTCCTTGTCATATTTAGTCCTTTGTACCCACACGCCAGGGCCCGGGACACTAAAACCTGGGAGTTAAAATTTCAATTTCAAAATCCTCAATTTCTATTTAAAAATCTTAAAATTTAATTGGTCTCCTCATGCTTCAGCCAACTCCAGGCTGTGTCATTCAGCCAATATATGGTTTACTGATGCTGCTGGGCCTGGGCCTAAAAATGTTTTATGGTAGCACTATCTACCATAAATCTTCAATTTAAATTTCTAAATTAATCTTTTAATCTTAGGGATTGTGAAGCCCTAGTATCTACTCATGCTGCTGCCAGCTCCAGGCCGTGTCATTCAGCCACTAAATGGTCTCCTAATGCTACAGTCACATCCAAGCTGTGTCATTCAGCCACTATATGGTGTCCTCATGCTGTCAAACCTCCACGCTGTGTCATTCAGCCACTATATGTTCTCCTCATGCTGCCAACACCTCCACACTGTGTCATTCAGCCACTGTATGGTCTCCTCATGCTGCCAACACCTCCACGCTGTGTCATTCCGCCACTATATGGTCTCCTCATACTGATACCACCTCCAGGCTCTGTCATTGTGCCGCTCTGCCGCAGTGATTCTTAAAGCGATGCCTGTAATCTGCATGTCATACTGAATAACAGTATTATTTCACTACCCCAGCACACTCCAAATGCCTGTTAGAACAAAGTAAAAGTGTTCTACACCCCCTATTGAGGCTCTCTGTAGTCCAGAAATAGCAGTTTTTAATACAGATTCGCCACAAATAAATTCGGATCGAACCAAATTTTTACGAAAAATACAGCAAATCGGCCGAATCTAATTTTTCAAAAGTTCGCTCATCTCTTATAGATTTGTTCCATACAATCACAATATTAATAGCACAACAATGTATGAAGTGTCATTTTTTATATATTTTCTAGCTCACAGGATGTCATCTGTCTGGGGTTTCTGCCAATTGGCCAGAGTTAGTAAATTTAGGAATAGAGTTATAATAATATAATAAACAGAGATGTGGCTAGTTTTACTGTATCATAATGGATCCTGTTGTAAAATCCACAATTGGCATGCCAATCAAAAATACATAAGAATTGTCTTGTAAAGGGGGGGGGCGTGTCCTGCCATGCTGCTGTGAGGACGCACAATACCACAGCTCCGTCCCTGACCACCCTAAAGTGGGGATTTTTGCTTCAATATGGGAGCCAGACGGAACAAAAGACTTACCAAGCCTGGGGGGACCACCACTGCCACAGGGGGTTCCCATCTCTAACTTCTTTTCCCCGCTCCAGGAGGAGTCGCCTGCGCCGGACCGTGGCGCCTCTGCACCGGCGCCATCTCTCCCCGGCAGCCTCCTGCACGCAAGTCCGGCCGCAATACTGCCGACAACTCCAGCGGGACCTTCCACACCTGCAGCGCTCCTGCCGTCTTCCATGAGGGGTGGGTCCATGTGCCACTTCTGGACATTGCCTCCCTAGAGTGTCTGGCCCCCGTGCTTGCCTGCCAGCAGGCCATGTCTTCCCCTGCTCCAGACCCCTCATCTGGCTGCTGACTGGCTGCCAATATGCCAGTCCTCCGCACAACTGAGTGGCCACTCCAGGCAGGGTCCCGGCCTCTCCCTTTCCGACCTGGTAGTGTCTCCCCAGCCTCACCCCTGCTACATTGGGACATTGGGTTTATTAAGTGCCTTCAATAGTTATGGCTTCACTTAGGGTCTCTTCCCTTAATGTGCAGGGTTTCAATATCCCTGGGAAACGGGCGAAGGTCTTATACCATTTTCATAAACAGAAAGCTGACATTATATGCTTGCAAGATACACATTTCCGCCAGGATGAGCTGTTGAGATTCCGTAACCGGTACTACCCGACATGGTTTCACAGTAGCTCCACCCTCCCAGAAAGTTAAAGGGGTAGGGATCTTCTTCCACAAGTCCTTAGTGGTTCAAATCTTAGACTCCCGCATTGACCAGGATGACCGCTATGTGTTTGTGAAATGTTCCATCCAGGGTCGCGAGTACACCGTGGCCTGCATCTATGCACCAAATCATGGTCAACACTCTTTCTTGGTGAGGGCACTGAAGGACCTTAATACATTCTCTCAGGATACGTTGATTGCATGTGGCGACCTTAAAGTTCCCCTCAATCCCTCCCTTGACGCCTCATCGGGCTGTCGTACACTCTCCTTTGCAGCACTAAATGGAATCAAGAGGACCTTGCATACACACCAATTATGTGATGTTCATCCTGCTGACCGTGACTTCACGTTTTTCTCACATGCGAGGGGAGTGTACTCCAGGCTCGATTATGTTCTTATTTCACACCACCTTCTCCCCTCCCTCAGCGCCTGCACTATTGACCCAATGATCCACTCGGACCATGCCCCGGTCTCTTGTGTGCTTCAGCTCCCTGCTCCCTCCCGGAGGGAATTCACATGGCGCCTCAATGAGTCGCTACTGTTGGACCCGCTCTGCTTAGCGGATCTTAAACAAGCTATAGCCACCTTCGCTCTCACACATGATACTGACTCCACATTGCCCCAGACCCAGTGGGGGGCGCTTAAATGTGTCCTGCGTGGGATCCTGATACAACATGGAGCCAGACGCAAGAGAGAGAACTCTACGCAGCTCTCAGCTTTGATTGCTCGACTGCATTCCCTGGAATTAAGACACAGACGGATGCTCGCTGAGGATGACCTGCGAGACCTCCTCAGAGTGCGTAAGGACATTCAGGCCTTTATTGACAAGAAGCATAATCGCTTCCGCCAAATCTGCTCCGCGTCCCACTATGAATGGGGTAACAAAGCAGACCGGATGTTGGCACAGGCCCTGAGGGATAGGCGTGATCGTGTGAGTTGGGACTTCATGAGAGGTGTGCTGAAGCATCTAGGCCTTGGTCCACTAGCCCTCCACCGTATCTTGGCCTTGTACTGTAACCCTTCGGCTAGAATACGAATTAATGGTTCCCTGTCTGTCCCGCTCTCTATCTGTAATGGCACTAGGCAGGGTTGTCCTCTCTCCCCCCTGATCTATGTCCTAGTCATGGAACATCTGTTGCAGGCTATATGCCTTAATGAGGACATCAGAGGCATACCGGTGCGAGATCTCCATTTCAAATGCTCTGTCTTTGCGGACGATCTCCTCCTCTATATCTCTTCCCCCGAATCCTCGCTTCCCGCACTCCTCTCGGCCATTGCGGAGTTCGGCGTGGTGAGCAACTTCTCTAAGAGTGTTGCTATGAATGTCTCGCTGGACTCCGCTCTGGCCCTTAGGCTCTGCAGGCAATTTCCCTGCTCCTGGTACCCTCTTCCTTTCGCTATCTGGGAGTCCTTACCCCTAGAGACCTTTCCCGCATTGTGGACCTGAATCTTACCCCGTTGCTGGCCCGGTTTAAAGGGGATCTGACTAAATGGGACTGCAAAGACTTCTCTTGGATAGGGCGTATTAACATACTGAAGATGAACTTGTTGCCACGTCTGCTGTATCTGTTTCAGACCCTGCCAGTAATGCTTTCTAAGGCCTTCTTTCTTCCCCTGACCGCACTCTTTACTAAGTTTGTGTGGTCTGGTGGCCGGCACAGCCTCTCCAAAGATATGCTGGCTCAGCCTAAAATAGATGGTGGCCTAGCCTTCCCTGATCCGTACACCAACTATCTAGCTACCATTGCCACTCGTGTACTGGACGGCTTTCACTCGGCTCCCACGAAACTCTGGGTACGCCTGGAAACGACCCTGTCTCCCTTCCCTCTCACCTCCCTGCCCTGGATTCATCCCTCATATTAGACTGCCTGCTCCAAATCTACTCTTCCATTTGTTTCTAGGGTCATGCTGTACTCCTGCATCCATCACCTAGTCAAGGTGGGCTTACTTCGCCCACTAGGCCCCCTAACACCTTTAATGGGCAACCCAGACTTCCTCCCGGGGACCTCTGTGAGAAGCTTGCTTTCTATCTCACCACCATTGCCTCTACCTATGGCCAAGGTCCTCCTCCCCTCTTCCTTGAAATCTCTTTCTGACATTGTGGACGAAGCTACCCCCTCTGTCTTGTGTACGTTCCAATATTGTCAACTCCAGCATTTCTATGACACATGGCGGGTCTCTGGTGAATTACATAGGGACGTCCTACCCTTTGAGCGATTATGCTTAAGTACTGTTAGACCCACCCATACAGTATCCTTGCTCTATGCTATGATTCGTACTCGGGACTCCCGCTCGTTGCTACCCTATCAACGGGGTTGGGTTGGAGAGCTCGACTACACCCCCAGCGCTGAAGAATGGACGACCTCATTTCTGCTCTGCCATAAGGCTTCCAGGGCAGTAGCCTTACAAGAAGCAAATTATAAATCACTCTCCAGATGGCACAGGGTTCCGGCCCTGCTCCACCGCTATTCCCAATCGGTGTCAAATACTTGCTGGAGGTATGGCGGAGACGTAGGCATCCTCTCCCACGTCTGGTTATCTTGCTCCTTACCAGCTGACTTCTGGTCCTCGGTTAGGGCCCTCATTCATGACATCACTGGGACCCAGGTGGCAAACACCCCACAGGCTCCATGTTGCCGAGCCCTTCTGACTCATTGAAACGGAGCTTGATAGGCGTGCTTTTAGTGGCTGCCAGAAGGGTTATACCGAGACGTTGGAAGTCAACATCCCCACCACCACCACTGACTGGCTTTGAGAAGTCCTATACCTCCAGGGCTTAGAGGAATGTTTGGCCGACCTTAATGGTTCCTCTGAGCAATATATTAAGCGTTGGTGTCTCTGGATGGACTTTGTTGCTTCCCCGCGCTTTCTGCAATATGGGCTTACTGCTTCCTCTCCTCCTCCCTAGTGACCTCCCTCTTGTTTATTTACCGCTGATTTCCTGGTCTCCGGCCCCCTCTCCCTCTTTCTCTTCCTTTTCTAATCTCTTTCCCACATACTCCTCCTGTCTTTCCCATTCTTTCCCCTCATTCGCCCCTTTTGAGTTCTTTTTGCCATGTTTTGCCTGGACTATTCGTAATGATTGGCTCCCTAAGATTGGAAACAATTGTATTTCTTTATTTCGTTTCACTTTGAGCACTGTTGATGAAGACTGTTTTTGTTCTCATATGTTTTAATAAAACTATAAAACTCTTTAAAAAAATAAAAATAAAAGAATGGTCTTGTAAAATCTGTAGTGTATCCGGTGTGTGTGTGTATGCACCCTTAGAATGTATTCACATCCAGCAATTTTGTAGCAGAAATTTGTGACTTTCTAATTCATCTATATGGAACTTGCAGAAATGTGATTTCAGATGAATGTAACTAATTGTGAGACATTTCTTCAACAAAATGCACTGTGTGTGCAAATCAAATTTTGACATTTATTAAAGGCGTGCTCCAGCACTCAACAATTCCAGCTGCCCTTATCCTTCACCGCTACCTTTCCATTGGGTCTTTGCTGCTCTTTGGGGTTTTCTGTTTCCTTCAATTTACCAAGCCTGAAGAAAATGCGAAGACATGTTACCACTGCTGCCATTGAGTCAAGGGGAAGAAAACTGTTTGAACTTCCTAGAGTAGTAACCCTACACATACTTAGAAAAAGACATGGGATCCAACTAAGGAGACAAGGAGACACACCAGAGGAGGGCATTGGGATGTATCGGGGCTAACCAGAGCTTCTCCAGTTCCATCCAGCGACTGTGTGCATGGTAGGAGGAGCACACCACGAGATGGCGCAAGTGAGCAGCCCAGTAGTATTTAGTCACATCAGGAATCGCTAAACCTCCTCACGATTTACTAGCCAACATACCCGACATAGGGAGACGATGCCTCTTACATATAAAATGAAAAACGGCCGACTGAAAAGAACGAAGGGCGGACAAAGGGACACGAACTGGCAGCGTCTCCAAATACAGCAGTTTAGGAAGAATTGTCATTTTACCTGCCGCAATACGCACAAAAAATAATATATAATGAGAAAGCCACTTCTCCATAAAAGCCCAAAGTTCATGGAAAAGGGGAAGGAAGTTAGTAGGGTAGAGCAAAGAATAGCGCAAGGTGATGGAAACCCCCAGATACTTAATTGCAGAAGAAGAACACTTAAAAAAGGAATTAGCCTGCAGGAGAGTAGTTAAGGACAAAGGTAAGTTCAAGGTAAGAGCCTCAGTTTTGGAGAGATTCACCTTATAGCCAGAGACTACACCCTAAGTGTGAAGAACCCTATAAAGACTAGAAAAAGAAAGCAAAGGATGTGAGAGGGTAAGAAAAACATCATTTGCAAACAGGCTCAGGCCCGAAATATCTGGATCCCCCCGGATCATGGCAACAAGCGGTACAATGCACAATGCGAAGATCAGGGGGATAACGAACAACCCTGAGGCGTACCATTGAATAAAGGAAAGGTAGGAGAGGGTGCATAAGGAAGTTTAAAAGAAGCAGTAGGAGAGAAGTAAAGACCCCGCAGTGCAGTAAGTAAGTTACCTGTGATACCAAATTTCTGGAGTGTGGCAAAAAGAAACGTCCATCCCAGCCTATCAAAGGCCTTTCCCGCATCCAAACTAAGAATCAATGCTTGCTCAGACCTCAGATTGATCAAATCAACAAGACCAACTACTCTTCTAGTGTTATCACCTCCCTGATGGCAGGGTATAAACTCAACCTGGTCGCTGTCACCTTTAATTCTGATTCAGAGATTGTTTTTTCGTGACATATTCTACTTTAACATAGTGGTAAATTTTCATCGTTACTTGCATCCTTTCTTGGTGAAAAATCCAAAAATGTCATAAAAATTTAGAATTTTTCTGACTTTGAAACTCTCTGCTTGTAAGGAAAATGGACATTCCAAATAAATTATATATTGATTCACATATACAATGTGTTTACTTTATGTTGGCATCATAAAGTTGACATGTTTTAACTTTTTGAAGACATTAGAGGGCTTCAAAGTTTAGCAGCAATTTTCAACATTTTCACAAAAATTTCAAAATCTGAATTTTTTCAGGGACCAGTTAAGTTGGAATTGGATTTGTGGGGCCTTTCTGTGAGAAATACCCCGTAAATGAATCCATTATAGAAACTGCACCCTTCCAAGTATTCAAAATGACATTCAGATGTTGCAAAACTACAAATCCCAGCATTCCCAAACAGCAAATAGCTGTGTAGGCATGCTGGGATTTGTAGTTTAGCAATATCTGAAGGGTCACAGTTTAGAGATTCTAAGCTGTGGTCCCCCAGATTTCCAGGCCACTTCCAGAACGCTGCTGGTGTGCCGCAGTCGCCGCTGCTGGATGACGTCATCGCTGCCGCCGCATGGTACGGTGGGCTCTACCGTCCCCCAGCTCTGCCCAGACACCCATGGGTTAGCAGAGAGGGGGAACTGAACTTTAACCCCCCCTGCCCCCTTTCTGCGATTGGTCGGTCGCTTATGACTCGGAATCGCCGCAAATCACTGGTCTGAATTGACCAACGATTTGTGGCAATTGCCAAAAAGGGGGCCAACTTGGTGATGTCACAGGATGCCTGCTGAATTTTTTCAGTAGGCATCCTGTTCCGGTCCCCGCCCGGTTAGCAGCGGGGACCAGAATTCCCATGGGCATACAGGTACGCCCTGCGTCCTTAACCCCTTAAGGACCCATGACGTATGCATACGTCATCACACCCTGGGTCTTAAGGACCCATGACGTATGTATACGTCATGGTCTTTTCCTGGTCTCCGCCGCTCACCCGGCGGAGATCGGAACCGGATCTCTGCTGAAATCCTTCAGCAGGGATCCAGGGCAGACGCTGAGGGGGGTCCCGGGACCCCCACATATCGGCGATCGTCACAGATGGCTTGCGAAATCACGCAAGCCATCTGCTCCGATTCCGGGTATTCGGGTCACTTGTGACCCGATGACCCGCAAAAAAGAAGGTGATCAGCGGTGTACGATACATCACCAATCACCTTCGGTTGCTGGGAGCGGTGACAATACTGTCACCGCCCCAGCAACGCTGCTATTGGCCGGCGATCGTCCGGTCAATAGTAGCGCGGCAGAGGAGGGATTAACGGACCTCTCACGCAGCTCTGCGCGCTCGCTGAGTTCAGTCAGCGGGCAACGCTGTGTGAAGAGGACCGGGACCCCCCCCCCCTCTGTGCTCCAGAGCCCCCTCACAGAAGACGATTGCCCCCCTAGTGCAGGGAAAGTGTGTCCCTTAGGGAAAGGTAGGTAAACTGAAAGTGAAAGTAACATAAAAGTAAAAAAATAAAAATCCCCCCCCACCTGACCCCCTAATAGGCTCCTAGGGTCCTGTGATCAGTGTCACCCGGGACCTATTAGGGGTTCAGGGCGCTGCGTGCGCCACCCCTTTTCTTTGGCCACAGCGTGTTTTTTTTTTCCATTATAACGGTGTGTGAGTGATAATCACACACCGTTATTTAACCCCTTAAGGACCAGGCCATTTTACACCTTAGGACCAGAGCGTTTTTTGAACATCTGACCACTGTCACTTTAAACATTAATAACTCTGGGATGCTTTTACCTATCATTCTGATTCCGAGAATGTTTTTTCGTGACATATTCTACTTTATGTTATTGGTAAAATTTTGTCGATACTTGCATCGTTTCTTAGTGAAAAATTCCAAAATTTGATGAAAAAATTGAAAATTTTGCATTTTTCTAACTTCGAAGCTCTCTGCTTGTAAGGAAAATGGATATTCCAAATCATTTTTTTTAAATTCACATATACAATATGTCTACTTTATGTTTGCATCATAAAATTTACGTGTTTTTACTTTTGGAAGACACCAGAGGGCTTCAAAGTTCAGCAGCAATTTTCCAATTTTTCACAAAATTTCCAAAATCACAATTTTTCAGGGACCAGTTCAGGTTTGAAGTGGTTTTGAAGGGTCTTCATATTAGAAATACCCCACAAATGACCCCATTATAAAAACTGCAGCCCCCAAAGTATTCAAAATGACATTCAGTCAGCATTTTAACCCTTTAGGTGTTTCACAGGAATAGCAGCAAAGTGAAGGAGAACATTCACAATCTTCATTTTTTACACTCGCATGTTCTTGTAGACCCAATTTTTTAATTTTTACAAGGGTAAAAGGAGAACATTTATATTTGTAGCCCAATGTGTCTCGAGTAAGGACATACCTCATATGTCTATGTAAAGTGTTCGGCGGGCGCAGTAGAGGGCTCAGAAGCGAAGGAGCGACAAGGGGATTTTGGAGAGTACGTTTTTCTGAAATGGTTTTTGGGGGGCATGTTGCATTTAGGAAGCCCCTATGGTGCCAGAACAGGGAAAAAAACACATGGCATAGCATTTTGGAAACTAGACCCCTTGAGGAACGTAACAAGGAATAAAGTGAGCCTTAATACCCCACAGGGGTTTCACGACTTTTGCATATGTAAAAAAAATTAAAAAAAATTTCACTAAAATGTGTGTTTCCCCCCAAATTTCACATTTATGCAAGGGTTAATAGCAGAAAATACCCCCCAAAATTTGTAACCCCATCTCTTTTGAGTATGGAGGTACCCCATAAGTTGACCTGAAGTGCACTATGGGCGAACTACAATGCTCAGAAGAGAAGGAGTCATATTTGGCTTTTTGAGAGCAAATTTTGCTCGGGGGCATGTCGCATTTAGGAAGCCCCTATGGTGCCAGGACAGCAAAAAATACCCACATGGCATACCATTTTGGAAACTAGACCCCTTGAGGAACGTAACAAGGGGTACAGTGAGCATTTACCCCCCACTGGTGTCTGTCAGATCTTTGGAACAGTGGGCTGTACAAAATTTTTAATTTGCACAGCCCACTGTTCCAAAGATCTGTCAGACACCAGTGGGGTGTAAATTCCTACTGCACCCCTCATTACATTCCGTGAGGGGTCTAGTTTCCGAAATGGGGTCACATGTGGGGTTTTGTTTTTTTTGCGTTTGTCAAAACCGCTGTAACAATCAGCCACCCCTGTGAAAATCACCTCAAATGTACATGGCGCACTCTCCCTTCTGGGCCTTGTTGTGCGCCCCCAGAGCACTTTGCGCACACATATGGGGTATCTCCGTAGTCGGGAGAAATTGCATTACAAATTTTTTCCCTTTTACCTCTTGTCAAAATGAAAAGTATGGGGCAACACCAGCATGTTAGTGTAAAAATTTTATTTTTTTACACTAACATGCTGGTGTAGACCCCAACTTCACCTTTTCATAAGGGGTGAAAGGAGAAAAAGCCCCCAAAAATTTGTTAGGCAATTTCTCCCGAGTACAGTGATACCCCATATGTGTCCCGAAACTGTTGCCTTGAAATACGACAGGGCTCCAAAGTGAGAGAGCGCCATGCTCATTTGAGGCCTGAATTAGGGATTTGATAGGGGTATTCTACGCCAGTGATTCCCAAACAGGGTGCCTCAAGCTGTTGCAAAACTCCCAGCATGCTTGGACAGTCAACGGCTGTCCGGCAATACTGGGAGTTGTTGTTTTGCAACAGCTGGAGGCTCAATTTTGGAAACAGTGGCGTATCAGACGTTTTTATTGGGAGGGGAGGGGGGCTGTGTAGGGGTATGTGTATATGTAGTGTTTTTTTACTTTTTTTATTTTATTTTGTGTTAGTGTAGTGTAGTGTTTTTAGGGTACAGTCACACGGGCAGGGGGGGTTACAGCAAGTTTTCTGCTGCGAGTTTGAGCTGCCGCGCAAAATTTGCTGCATTGCAAACTTGCAGCCTGATACTCACTGTAAGCCCCTGCACATGTGAATGTACCCTGTACATTCACAGGGGGGGGGGAACATCTAGCTGTTGCAAAACTACAAATCCCAGCATGCACAGTCTATCAGTGCATGCTGGTAGTTATAGTTTTGCAACAGCTGGAGGCACACGGGTTGGGAAACACTGAGTTAGGAAACAGACAATGTTTCCCAACCAGTGTGCCTCCTATTGTTGCAAAACTACAACTCCCAGCATTCTCAGGCATGCTGGAAGTAGTACGGCAACATCTTTAGAGCCAGATGTTGCCGAACTACAACTCCCAGCATGCTTGGAGTTGTAGTTTTGCAAGATCTGGAGGACTACAGTTTGTAGACCACTAATACAGTGGTTCCCAATCTGTGCCCTTCCAGATGTTGCAAAACTACAACTCCCAGTATGCCAAAACTGTCCAGGCATGCTGGGAGTTGTAGTTCTGCAACATCTGAAGGGCCAGATGTTACAGAACTACAACTCCCAGCATGCCTGGACGGTAAGGGCATGCTGAGGATGTGTAGTTTTGCAACATCTGGAAGGGCACAGTGGTCTCCAAACTGTGGACCTCCAGATGTTGCAAAACTACAACTCCCAGCATGCCCAGACGCCAAGGGCTGTCTGGGCATGCTGGGAGTTGTAGTATACAGGGTCCCAATACAACAATGCATATCGCTTTACGGCGACGTGCATTGCTGTAAAGGGCCCGACCGCGGCTGAAGATCTACTCATACTCACCTGTCGCCGCCGCCGCCGTCTTCCTCGCCGGGATCCGGGTCTTCAGGGACGAGGTAAGTACCGGGGCCGGTCCCCAGCACTCCCCCGTCCCCCGCCGCGTCCTCCGGTCTTCCTCCCGTCCTCTCCGGACTTTCAGGGGCCGGGCAGGGCGGGAGGAAGTAACCGCCCCCCCCATCGATTGGTCGGTTAACTAACCGACGGATCGCAGGGGATCGGAGGAGGTGGCAGGCTTGCCACCTCGCTCCTGTGCTTTAGCATGGTCCTGGCTGTCTGCGACAGCCGGGATCATGCGAAATTACCGGGCGGTCGGGTCCCAGAGACCCTATCAGCCCGGTATCGCCGCAGATCGGCGTTTGCCCTGGATGCCTGCTGAAGGATTTCAGCAGGCATCCAGTCCCGATCTCTACCCGGCGAGTGGCAGGGACCGGAAAAGGCCATGACGTCGTGGGACGTCATTGGTCCTTAAGGCCCAGGGTGCCATGACGTCCCAGGACGTCATTGGTCCTTAAGAGGATAAAGGATTACACCAAGCACCACACTACATACTTAGCCGCCCCCCCCCCCCCCCCCCCGCACAAACACCATCCTCCCCCGCCACCGATGGCTCGCCGGGCTTTTTCGGCAGTGGAGGCTTACGCTTTTTTAGCCTCCGACTCCGAATCTGCCAGTGAGGACGATGAAGATCCTACATTTTTGTGTTCTTCATCGTCCTCCTCATCATCTAGTAGTGATGATGAGTCCCCGGTATGGCGGCGGAGACACCGCCAGGCGAGGCTACGCACCCCCCATGAGAGTGACCCAGTGGCCGACACTAGTACGAGTGGCAATGCCGCTCGTAATAGGAGTCCGGCCCCCCAGACAAGTGCACCGGAGCCCCCTTCCGATGACCCTGTCTGGAGCCCCCCAGAGGGTTATCAGCCACGGATTCCTGAGTTTGTTGGCGACTCAGGAATCCGGATTGACATGGCTGGCTTCACTGATCTGGACTTTTTAAAGTTTTTTTTCAGTGACAGCCTGGTCAATCTAATGGTGAAGCAAACGAACTTGTACGCCCAGCAGTTCATCGCCCACCACCCAGATTCGTTTTTGGCCAGGTCCAATGAATGGCGTGCCATTGATGCAGCGGAAATGAGGACATTTTGGGGCCTCACGCTGCATATGGGCCTGGACAAAAAAACAAGTGCTCGTCATTACTGGAGCGGGGGCGTCCTCTATCAGACCCCGCTTTACAGTATGGCGATGACACGGAAGCGGTTCAAGGCCATTCGGAAATGCCTGCATTATGCAGATAATGCGGCATGTCCGCCCCAAGGTGATCCCACCTATGACCGGCTTTACAAAGTGAGGCCGGTCATCGATCACTTTGGGGCCAAATTTTTGGAGGCCTTTGTACCGCTCAGGGACCTCTCGGTAGATGAGTCTCTCATCAGTTTTAAGGGGAGACTCGTCTTCCGCCAGTATATTCCCTCGAAGCGGGCGCGGTATGGCATGAAGCTCTATAAACTCTGCGAGAGTACCTCCGGGTACACTTGCAGGTTTAGAGTGTATGAGGGACGAGATTCCCGTATTGGACCCCCAGATTGTTGCCCCACTCTGGGTGTTAGCGGGAAAATCATTTGGGACCTTGTGCACCCATTGCTGGATAAGGGTTACCACGTGTACGTGGACAACTTTTATACCAGCATCCCTCTGTTCAAATCCCCTTCCGCCAGATCCACGTCCGTTTGTGGGACCGTGCGGAGGAACCAGAGAGGCCTCCCTCTAAATTTGGTCAATACGCCTATCCCCAAGGGTGAGTCTCGTGCCCTCACCCATGATAACCTGTTGTTGGTGAAGTATAAGGATAAGAGGGATGTCCTTATGCTCACCGCTATTAATGGGAATGGCAGCACCCCTGTCCCTGTGCGAGGTACCGTGGGACCGGTCCTCAAGCCCGATTGTATTCTGGACTACAATCGGTATATGGGGGAGTTGATCTCTCAGATCAAGTCCTCAAGCCATACAATGCCATGCGGAAAACACGGGCATGGTACAAAAAAGTTGCGGTCTACATGGTACAGGTTGCCATGTACAACGCTTTTGTACTATCCCAGTACGCTGGAGTTGTAGGCGCCAGGATCGTCCCAGGCCAGCACTTTCCAGGTGTGATCGCCCACAGTGGAAAGTCGGGACGATCCCAGAAAAGATGCAGAGTGTGTCACAAGAAGGGGAGACGGAAGGACACTACGTATCAGTGTGATACATGCCCAGATAATCCGGGCCTCTGCATAGGCTGCTTCAGGGAGTATCACACTTCCATGGAGCACTAAATTTTCCCTTTACATTTTAATTTTCCATAATTTGACCAATGTACAAAGTCCAGAGTACATTTCAAATTTTTATCCCCATAAACCACTAAATTGCCCAAAAAAACAAAAAAAAAAACAAAAAACTGATAAGACCTCTGGGGGTGTTTTTTCAGAAATGGGTCATAGGTCACTGAGTCACTATCATCGGGGACTTTTTTATGTTGCCTCAAATGTGCAGCGCTCTTTCTCCACCTGAGCGGGTGCGCATTTGAGGCAACAGGTTAGGGAAGGCCACACACATCACGTTCCCAGAATGATGACTCAGAGCATAGGGTTTGGGGCGGGCATATTTTTTCTAGTTTTGGCTCTGGGTCATCATTCTGGGAACATATCCTGTTTTATTATGTTTTATAATTTTCTGGCCCACTGTACCCCATATTACGGGCTTCTGTACCCCACCTGTCTACCCCAGTTACGACCCGTTGTCCCCCATAGTGTTCCCCTATTTTAGGGCTCAGTGCTCCCCCCATTAACAGTCCTTGAGGGGGGGGTCCAACATCCTGGCTCCATATGAAGCTCAAGGCCCCTGACTGCCCTCCCACTCCAGGAAGACCCGCTGTGCATCCACCAAGCCAAAATCGTCAAAATATAAGGTATGTCCTTACTCCAAAGAAATGTATTTACAAATTGTGGGGGGTCTTTTCTGCTATTAACTTTTGTAAAAATGTAAAATGTACATATGCAAAAGTCGGGAAATCCCTGAGGGTTATTAAGGCTCACTTTACCCCTTGATACGTTCCCCAAGGGGTCTAGTTTCCAAAATGGTATGCCATGTGTTTTTTTTTGCTATCCTGGCACCACAGGGGCTTCCTAAATGCAACATGTCCCCCCCATTTCAGCAAAGTTTGCAAATGTGACTCCTTCTCTTCTGAGCATTGTAGTTCGCCCGTAGTGCACGTCAGGTCAACTTATGGGGTACCTCCATACTCAGAAGAGATTGGGTTAGAAATTTTGGGGGGTATTTTCTGCTATTAACCCTTGCAAAAATTTGAAATTTGGGGGGAAACACACATTTTAGTGAAAAAAAAATTTAGTTTTTTTTACATATGCAAAAGTCGTGAAACCCCTGTGGGGTATTAAGGCTCACTTTATTCCTTGTTACGTTCCTCAAGGGGTCTAGTTTCCAAAATGGTATGCCATGTTTTTTTTTTTTTGCTGTTCTGGCACCATAGGGGCTTCCTAAATGCGACATGCCCCCCAAAAACCATTTCAGAAAAACGTACTCTCCAAAATCCCTGTTACGCCTAGCGCTCCGGGTCCCCGCTCCTCCCCGGAGCGCTCACGGCGTCTTTCTCCCTGCAGCGCCCCGGTCAGTCCCGCTGACCGGGAGCGCTGCACTGTCATGGCCGTTGGGGATGCGATTCGCACAGCGGGACGCGCCCGCTCGCGAATCGCATCCCAGGTCACTTACCCGTCCCGGTCCCCTGCTGTCATGTGCTGGCGCGCGCGGCTCCGCTCTCTAGGGCGCGCGCGCGCCAGCTCTCTGAGACTTAAAGGGCCAGTGCACCATTGATTGGTGCCTGGCCCAATTAGCTTAATTGGCTTCCACCTGCTCCAGACTATATCTGACCTCCTCCCATGCACTCCCTCGCCGGATCTTGTTGCCTTGTGCCAGTGAAAGCGTTTAGTGTGTCCAAAGCCTGTGTACCTGAACTTCTGCTATCCATCCTGACTACGAACCTTGCCGCCTGCCCCCGACCTTCTGCTACGTCTGACCTTGCCTCTGCCTAGTCCTTCTGTCCCACGCCTTCTCAGCAGTCAGTGAGGTTGAGCCGTTGCTAGTGGATACGACCTGGTTGCTACTGCCGCAGCAAGACCATCCCGCTTTGCGGCGGGCTCTGGTGAAAACCAGTAGCCTCTTAGAACCGGTCCACTACCACGGTCCACGCCAATCCCTCGCTGACACAGCGGATCCACTACCCGTAAGCCGAATCGTGACAGTAGATCCGGCCATGGATCCCGCTGAGGTGCCGCTGCCAAGTCTCGCTGATCTTCCCACGGTGGTCGCTCAGCAATCGCAGCAGATTGCCCAACAAGGACAGCAGCTGTCGCAGTTGACCGCCATGTTACAGCAACTTCTGCCTCTGCTACAGCAGCAACCATCTCCTCCGCAGCGAGTGGCCGCTCTACATTTCCGCGGTCAACGGAGCCAGATTGGACTGCACCGTGCGTTACCGCACAGAACCCCTCCTGATGTCTATTGGACCCCACCTCGAGAGAATTGAGCTCTTCGTTCTCCCCGGCTGTACCTCTGAGGTCCTCCTCGGTCTGCCATGGCTCCGGCTTCATTCCCCCACCCTTGATTGGACCACCGGGGAGATCAAGAACTGGGACTCTGCCTGCCACAGGAAGTGCCTCTCCCCCCCTCCCAGTCCCATCAGGCAAGCCTCCGTGTCCCCTCATGGCTCCCGTCCTTGTGTCTCCCTGCCCCGTGCCAAACTTCACCCTCTGCCCTCCCTCTCCATTCCAACTCCTGCTGTACTGCCTCCCGTTGAGGAAGCCCTCCATTCTTTCCCGGTGTCCTCATCCCAGGGGAGGCAGTTACCGGACAAAAAAAAGGGGAGACCTAAGGGGGGGGGGTACTGTTACGCCTAGCGCTCCGGGTCCCCGCTCCTCCCCGGAGCGCTCACGGCGTCTTTCTCCCTGCAGCGCCCCGGTCAGTCCCGCTGACCGGGAGCGCTGCACTGTCATGGCCGTTGGGGATGCGATTCGCACAGCGGGACGCACCCGCTCGCGAATCGCATCCCAGGTCACTTACCCGTCCCGGTCCCCTGCTGTCATGTGCTGGCGCGCGCGGCTCCGCTCTCTAGGGCGCGCGCGCGCCAGCTCTCTGAGACTTAAAGGGCCAGTGCACCATTGATTGGTGCCTGGCCCAATTAGCTTAATTGGCTTCCACCTGCTCCAGACTATATCTGACCTCCTCCCATGCACTCCCTCGCCGGATCTTGTTGCCTTGTGCCAGTGAAAGCGTTTAGTGTGTCCAAAGCCTGTGTACCTGAACTTCTGCTATCCATCCTGACTACGAACCTTGCCGCCTGCCCCCGACCTTCTGCTACGTCTGACCTTGCCTCTGCCTAGTCCTTCTGTCCCACGCCTTCTCAGCAGTCAGTGAGGTTGAGCCGTTGCTAGTGGATACGACCTGGTTGCTACTGCCGCAGCAAGACCATCCCGCTTTGCGGCGGGCTCTGGTGAAAACCAGTAGCCTCTTAGAACCGGTCCACTAGCACGGTCCACGCCAATCCCTCGCTGACACAGCGGATCCACTACCCGTAAGCCGAATCGTGACAATCCCCTTGTCGCTCCTTCGCTTCTGAGCCCTCTACTGCGCCCGCCAAACAATTTACATAGACATATGAGGTATGTGCTTACTCGAGAGAAATTGGGCTACAAATATAAGTATAAATTTTCTCCTTTTACCCCTTGTAAAAATTCAAAAATTGGGTCTACAAGAACATGCGAGTGTAAAAAATGAAGATTGTGAATTCTCTCCTTCACTTTGCTGCTATTCCTGTAAAACACCTAAAGGGTTAAAATGCTGACTGAATGTCATTTGAATACTTTGGGGGGTGCAGTTTTTATAATGGGGTCATTTATGGGGTATTTCTAATCTGAAGACCCTTCAAATCCACTTCAAACCTGAACTGGTCCCTGAAAAATAGTGAGTTTGAAAGCATTCCAGAGTTATTAATGTTTAAAGTGACAGTGGTCAGATGTGCAAAAAATGGCCGGGTCCTAAGGTGTAAAATGGCTGGGTCCTTAAGGGGTTAAAGGGGTATTCCAGGCAAAACTTTTTTTTATATATATCAACTGGCTCCGGAAAGTTAAACAAACAGATTTGTAAATTACTTCTATTAAAAAATATGAATCCTTCCAATAGTTATTAGCTTCTGAAGTTTTCTGTCTAACTGCTCAATGATGATGTCACGTCCCGGGAGCTGTGCATGATGGGAGAATATCCCCATAGGAACTGCACAGCTCCCGGGACGTGAGTCATCAGAGAGCAGTTAGTCAGAAAACAACAACTCAACTTCAGAAGCTAATAACTATTGGAAGGATTAAGATTTTTTAATAGAAGTAATTTACAAATCTGTTTAACTTTCCGGAGCCAGTTGATATATATAAAAAAAAGTTTTGGCCTGGAATACCGCTTTAAAGCGTACCTGTCAGATCCTACAAAAAACTATTTTTTTTATATATCTTTTATTTAGCTCACTAGTCTGAATTCCTCTCAAAGGGAGGGGGTGTGGCCTCACTGTGCAGGTCTCCGCTCCCTCCCTTAGTATGCTGTCTGCTCACATCTCCCCTAGCATTAGAAAAACTACAACTCCCAGCTTGTCCTCACTGACAGTAGCGGGACATAAGCTCAAAGTGGGAGCTGTCAATCAAGAAGGTAGGTCCATGACGTATGGACACAGCAGGACTAGTTTGTGTCCAAGCAGACGGGGGGAGGGGGCAGTTTGATTGGCTTTTTCAGTATGAAATACTGAAAATTTTCTAATAGAAGCAATTGCAAAACCTATTGGTTTTGCATGCTTTACAACATAACATTTTTTTTTATCTGACAGTACCCATTTAAGGACCGGGGATGCATGGCATACCTGTATGCCCTGCGTCCCCAAGAGGTTAAAGTGACTCTGAATAATCACAAATAAAGTTCAGCTATTCTAGTAGGATTTCCCAACATTTGCAGAGAGCATCAAAAGCATCAGAGGGATCTCATTGTTGAAATATATCAGTCAGGAGAAGGGTAAAGAAGAATTTCCAAAGCATCAGATATACCATGCATGTCGTTTATCAATAAGTGAAGAAAATATGGCACAATAGAGACATTACCAAGAACTGGACATCCCTCCAGAATTAATGAAAAAAGGAGAAGTAAACTGGTCAGGGAGGCTTCCAATAGGCATACTGCAACATTTAAGGAACTGCAGGAATTTCTGGCAAGTAATGGCTGTGTGCTACATGTGACAACAATTTCCAGTATTTTTCATATGATTGAACTATGGGGTAAGGTGGCAAGATGGAAGGCCAGGGTAAATGTGGGGTAAGGTGGCAAGATGGAAGGCCAGGGTAAAGTTTGCAAAAGTTCTTAGGAAAATGTGTTATGGTCTGATGAAAGCAATGTTGAACTTTTTGTCCATAATTTCAAAAGGTATATTTGGTGCAAAAACAACACTGCACTAACCCATAGAACATCATCCCCACAGTGAGGCATGGTGGTGACAGCATCATGCTTTGGGACTGTTTTTCTTCAGTTGAAATCGGGGCCTTAGTCAGGGTGGAGGAAATTATGAACAATTTAAAATACCAGGAAATTTTGGCAAAAAAAATTAACGGCTTTCATCAGAAAGATGAAGAGGAAGTTCACCCTTGAGCCGGACAAGGACCCAAAGCTCACATCCAAATCCACAAAAACATGGCTTTACCAGAAGAAGATTATTGTTTTGGAAAGACATAGTCAGAGTCCAGACCCTGATCCAAGTGAACATCTGTGGGGTGATCTGAAGAGGGATGTGCACAGGAGATGTCCTCGGAATCTGGCAGTTTTGGAAGGAAGGAAGAGTAGGCAAATTTTGCAATGTCAAGATGTTCCCAAAAGACTGGTAGCTGTAATACAATCAAAAGGTGATTCAACAAAGTATTTGTTTAAGGGTGTGCACATTTATGAAACCAGGTTATAGTGTGTTATTTATTTTTCTTTCCACCTCAAAGATTTCAGTTTGTTTAGCAAGAATTGTTCACGTTATAGGTCACATAAAAGGTGAAAAAAGTTTTGACATGATGTATCTTGGTCTCATTCTTTAACATCATAAGAACAGGGGTGTGTAAACTTTTTATATCCACTGTATGTTTCATGAAAATTCGTCTTACACCCTGCACTAGTTATAAGTGACAAAATATGATGCAGCAATGATAAGATATATATATATACATACATATCACTCATGCCTAGACCAAGCTACTTTATGGAATACATGGGTGTAAGTTTTTCCCAGTAGTTGCAAAAGTATGGGGGGTGGGGGTGAGGGATGTCGAGTCAAGATATAGAAAACAGTATTGAATTACTAGTACTGCTAGGTAATGGGGCACAGTAGCTTGATGCGTCTTGAACTCTAGTGCTAAGGGAGCTCTCTGTAAGAAGAGCCTTTTCTAATAGTTGAGTGATAATATTCAGACTTGTCTTAAAAGCTTTTACCTTACGTTTCTATTACGGACATTCTTATTCTGTAATCACTGTGTCTTCCTACATTTGCAAGATACTACAACTCTTCATTTTTTGTTTTTGTTTTTTTTGTTATCCCCATGTGATCCAAGTCTGTGTAAACCTCCACAGCTGAGAGTTTGCCGATTTCCCCACCCACATAAGGTGCTGTACACAGTGATCACATAATTGAAGTCTGGACAAAGGCCCAGAAATTTTGGCATCTAATGCACATGATTCAACAATTTGCTCTTCTTGCTTTTGAGCTGCAGAGAAAACAATTCTCACATCTTCTATTTTGCCTATGACACGGTACATAAGGTAGTAATGCAATGTAAAAGAGGGACTATTTGTTTATAAATGAATTATGTGTACCACAGAAACATATTGCAGTGCAACTTCTGATCTTTTTCTTCTTACTGCCAGCAGAACGGATACTATAAGGCTACTTTCACACTGCCGTTATAGTGGGAGAAAAATCACTGCAAGAGCCGTCTTTTTCTCCCGCTATACCCATCTAAAAATAACGGGTAAATGGGACCCAGCAGGACCTGCTGTTGCCCATTGCTCCCCATCACGAGAACGGCCGTTAAAATCCCCCCCCCCCCCCAATAAAGACTTTAACATCCGTTCTCGACAGGGAGCAACGACAGTGTGAAAGGGGCCTAACATGATCCTTGCCAACCTTTAAGAAATTATTTAAGGTAGATACCCTGAAGTGGAATTTACTAAATTATGAGACATATGCCCAACCCACTAGTCATGACTAGTGCAGATGACTGCTAAACCCCAGAAACACATCCCTCAGTGTCCCTATATCAGTGGCAGCCACAGTGCCTTTGTAACAGTACAAACCAGATCCACATAAGAGTGATAGGCACTAAGATGGTAAAAGCCACAATAAGGGATGTGGAATTTCTATGGCCAGACGCCCGGGACATACTTCAGGCAAGCAGGGCCGGACTTGAAAGCCCCCGACAAGCACGGCTGAACTCAGAGGGGTATATGGAGCGGGCTCTGGACTCATACCCGCTCCCCTGCTGTTCTCAGTAACCGGGGGCCGCCACTAATAGCCAGCGATTGCCGTGGCTGGCTATTAACCCTTTAGATCTCTGCTTTCAAAGGCATCTAAAGGGACATGTGAATGCTCCCTGGTGGGCTAGTGGGGTGGATCGCCCCCTCCCATAGACTTGCATTGAGGGGGTGGGGCGTGACGTCACACGGAGGTGGAGTCGTGACGTCACAATCTTCCGTTCCCGGTCGGGACCCAGGCCCTCCAGCGCTTCCGGAGCAGAAACAGGTGGGTGCCACATGCTATATTGCGGGGGTCCCCAGCGGTCAGACATCTTATCCCCTATCCTTTGGATAGGGGATAAGATGTCTAGGGGTGGGGTACCCCTTTAAGGGTCCATTCACACGTACAGTATTCTGTGCAGATTTAATCTGCAGGATTTCAAGTCATTCAGTTTACATTGAAATCTGCAGCAGAAAATCCTGCTCATCAAATCTGTGCAGAATTCTGTACGTGTGAATAGACCCTAAAAAGTCGGATCAATACCAAAATGGTACCTATACAAAAAACAGATTATGGCGCAAACATTTTTAGCCCTCATACAGCCTTGTATGCAGGAAATAAACAAACAGCTACAGGGGTCAGAAAAAGGCAATAAAAAAAATTCAAAAAAGTTTGGAATTTTTTTAAATTAGTGAAACATGACCGAAACTATACCAATCTGGTATTGTTGTTATCAGGTTAGCCTAAAGTATCAAAATAACATGTTAGCTGACCACAAGGTAAATGGCATAGAAAAGAAAACCACTAAATTAGCAAAATTATCTTTTACTATATCAATTTCACTTTACCATTATTTTTTTTTGGTTCGGAGAATATGTTATGGAAAAATTAAAAGGTATCATTATAGTAGTTATTTATGGCTATTATAGGGCGAGGAGGAAAAACAAGAGAGTGTAAAAGCAAAAATTGGCCAGGACAAGTGGATCATCATGAGGAACAAGTAGATTTTGATCTGTTTTAGACCCAGGGACAAGCAGTTTTTTTAAATAACTTTCCACACCCCTGCACAATGCAAACTACATCAGTGTTATGGTATTCTGGGAGAAAAGTCTACACTCCCAGGAGCCTAGTAGGTCTCCATTTTTTCCATAAGTCTCTTGCACACTCAGGAAGAGAATGCATTATTGCATGGATAGATAGGGTTTGCAATCGGGAGTATGGGCATATCTTTATTCCAACAGTCCCCCGGTAAGATATAAGCATTTTTGTTATCATGCAAGTGCCCAGGGGGCGTTGCTCAACACTGCAAGAGCCCAAGTCAGTCCAACTCATCTTCTCTTAATCTAGTGGCTGTCAGTGGCATAGGTGGATTCATGCAGGCCAACAGGCAGTGGCAGATGGGCTTGACTTACCTGGGTTCTTGCTTTATGGGGAAAACACACTGGGCACTTGAGCTTCATTTGCATAATAACTAAAAGGCTTATATCTCACCAATGGAAAGGACTATTGAAATAAAAAAGGCATGTCTGGAATCTGAATGACTAGCCCAATCTAGCAATAAGCTTACTTATACCCCTGTTTTACTGCTGACAGGTCCACTTTAAGACACTTAAAAGCTTTATATTTCAGTCTTTTTCTAGGGCTCATTCACAAATTTTTTGCATTTGTTTTAAAGGGTAGCTCCCACCATCCTTTTTTTTTTTTTTGCTAGCTCGATTTCCCCCCCCCCCCCCCCGCTACGGCACTAGCCCGTTCCCTCCTCCCCCCCCCCCCCCCCCGCCCCGCATACCCCGTTCCCTCAGTACACTTGCAGTTACTGCAGAGTCCGGCAGCGGGCGTGCAGGGACAGCGGTGACAACGAGGCGGCGGCGATGTGCGGGAGGAGTGGCCTCCCAGCCAGTGGCCGGGGAGCCAATGCGCTCGCTCCCACCTGTCTGATTGACAGGCAGGGAGCGAGTGCAGCCTAACTGAAAAAGGACTGATTGCTACTCCAAAATCAGTCCTTTTTCAGTGGCCGGTTTTTAAATGTAAATTAAACCTTTTTAATGAAAAAATAATAATAAAGTATATTAGAGATATGTTGTAGTATATAAGTACTACAACATATCAAAAAATAAAGTTGGTGACAGTGCCCATTTAAGCATTTTTAGAATACACAACTGGCTGATGTTAGCTGCAGGGGAAATAAATATAAATTTTTTTAATAAATATTTTTTTCTCTCTTTGCTTCTCTTTTAAGTATACTGTAGTGTATTTTTATGAAATTGCACTATACACTATGAGAGGGGGTATTTACCTTTTTTTCTTATTGATTGCAATAGGAAGAGTGTACAAAGCTATATAGGATTTCAATACAGAAGTTAAAACAGTTTTATTTCCTTTTGTAATACCAAAGGAATAGCTTATAGATAAAAATATAAAAAAATTACAAAGGCACCTTACAAATCCCCTGATGGTTCCTGTATTTTCCCAATGGCCTCGGTTTACTTGGCAGCATCAACTACGTGTTACAATTGACATGTGATTGTAGCAGTCAATCACTGTCCACAAGGGTTATGTTGAAGTGCCATCCAGCGATGCCACTAGCTACATTGTTGCGTCAATACCTATAGGCGATAATTACATGCTATTGATATTTTTTTCAGTGCTTGCCAAATAACTGCTTTTTACCTAAGCTCCAATAACAGTGCCCACATGGGCATACCTACAGCCAGGGGCGCTTGTCTTCGGTGTACAGAGCCCTGCCAAAGAAGTGCCCTGATCTCTCTGCCAGCTTTCTCAGTCGGCATCTGCATGGACCCAAAAACAGGCTTGGCTGGCCAGGTGGGTGGGTGGCTTATGAATTGTATAGTTGTATGTATCTTCTACCTGCCATTCACCGCTCCCTACATGATGGCACAGTCTGAGATATAAGTTATATGTGAAATATAATACATCATGTAGGGGGCGGTGAAAGGCAGGTAGAAGATGGAGTAGGCTTCCCAGCAGCACAGAGTATTTCTGGCAGGGACTGTAGTGAAGCAGACATTCTGACTCACTACAGTTCCCTCCAGAAATTCTCTGTGCTGCTGTGCTAATTCTGTAATGAATCTAAGAGGCCTGAGCCTCACCCAAGCAGGAGGCAAAAAAGGTAAAGTGTGTGGCTTATGAATGGGCTGTTTTCTCCCTGTCTTTCACCGCTCACTATATGATGGCACAGTCAGAGATATGAGTTACATATCTGACTGTGCCATCATGTAGTGAGCAGTGAAAGGCAGGTACTCCGGTGTTAAACTTTTATTTTTTTTATCAACTGGTGTCAGAATGTTAAACAGATTTGTAAATGACTTCTATAAAAAACTCTTAATCCTTCCAGTACTTATTAGCGGCTATATACTACAGAGGAAATTATTTTTCTTTCTTTTTGGATTTCTTATCTGTCACAACCACAGTGCTCTCTGCGGACACCTCTGTCCATTTTAGAAACTGTCCAGAGCAGAAGAAATTCCCCATAGCAAACATATGCTGCTCTGGACATTTCCTAAAATGGACAGAGGTGTCAGCAGAGAGCACGGTGGTCGTGACAGAAAATAAATCCAAATGGAAAAGAATTTTCTCTGTAGTATACAGCCGCTAATAGGTACTGGAAGGATTAAGAATTTTTAATAGGAGTAATTTACAAATCTGTTTATCTTTCTGGCACCAGTTGATTAAATAGAAGTGACATTGAAATATTCCGTTAAGCATTCTCTATATTCTGAAAAATGGGGGGGGGGGGGGGGGGGGGGGGGGAGTCTACAAACTTAATCTCCTTGGTTATAAGAAATTTGATTAACAAGATTTGAATCTTGAAGGACACGGAATGGAATGGCCTGCTGTTAAATAGTAACACAAATTACACTTGTTCCCATCTGAAAAATTGAGACACTATTATGGTACAATCTGAGATCGTGTCATTTCCTGCTAGTGTGCTGAAAAAAGAAAGACAGATTTAACTCTAGAAGGAAAGCGGTGATTAAACGACTTTCCTTCTGATGTGTTTAGAAGGTATCATGTAATTCACACTCTCAGCCATCTGAAATATGTAGGGGGAAAAGTTCAGGCTTTGCTGACCTTGTATATATAGAGGGAATTGCTCTATGTACTGCATGTTCTAGTTTTCTCTGCACCAGTTGGTAGGGAAATGAGTGTGAAGTAAAAAAAAATAAAAAATAAAAATACTCTAACATGTTTCACCCAAAACAGCAGAAAATACTTTACACCCATGATTAAATTTAGCAGCAGTCTGGCAGGCTGATTAGGGGGGAAAACACAGGAAGTTCAACAAACAGGATTCTTCCCAGTTGATAGAAATCCATACGGCATAACACAAATATTCATTTTAAGGTTATGTGCACAATATCATTCTGCTGTGAAAAATACACAGTGATATATGTAGCAGAAATCCAGAGTATAAGATCTTTCACATATTTTCATTCCTTTGACAATGCTTTTGTTGTATGCTTTTGATGTATCTCAGAGATTTGTCAAAAGTTGTGACTGGTCAGGGTCTGGGTGTCCAGACCTCCCATGATCATTAGAATGAGCTGGGAGAAGAGCACGGTTAAGAGCTTCACTCGCAATTATCTCCATCCAGTTGCTGGAAATTGACCTTATGATCTCCTCCAACTAGATGGAGATCACTGCAAGCATTGCGAGGTTGCTTCTCCTACCCCGTTTTAATGATCATTGGAGGTCTGAAAACATTTGACATATCTCTGTGACATGTCAACAGATTGGTAAATGGGCTATTCAGCAAATTTTCTTTTTAACTAAGGGCTCGATCACATTGCTATTGGACTCCACTATTTGGGAGTTCCGTCGGCAATCTAATCAGAACTATGGGATTTTAGTGGAGAAAAAATAGGGCAAGCCCTATTTTTTCTCCTCTAAATTCCTGTAAAATTACCGGATCACCAACAGACCCCATGCAGGTGAATGGGATCTGTCGGGACCCGGCAGTAGCCGTTTGCACCCGACCCATCTCAGGGACTGTTCTGCTTGAAAAAAAAAATTGAGAGTCAGATGCAAACGGCAATTTGAACCTAGCCTAATGTGTCCTATTTTTAGGCTTATAAAAAGTCTAGTCTTTATAACCACCTACAAAAAAAGAGAAAAGTACAAATGTATTTTAATAGATAAGGAAGTCTTTGTATAGATGGCACTTCTGCATTTCTTCTGCCAAATATGTATTTCAAAGGGGGACCATGTGCACCATAAATTTCTGCATCCACTAGCATGCAATGACAGGAAGAGATAGGGATACATGAAGATAAATGCATGTAGATACATGTAGTACCAGATGTGAAAAGAGAAATCTCAGCAAGAAAGGTATTACAATAGCATACAAACCCAATAACACTCTCATGGAGTCATCCTTCTGGAATAACAGCTTCATGCCCTTGAGCTAAAAGAGCCCAAGCTGTTGTATTAAGTAACATTTCAAATCTCTTTGAAAGGGTCTATCCTGTAGATAAGCAATACTATTGTGAGTTGGAATATTGGAAATACCCTTTATGGTGCCCATACCCATCAATAGCTGTTGGTCAAATGCTCCTTTAGCTGACAGCTATGTAGCCAAATTCCCTTATGCACATGCATGTTTGGCCAATGATCAATGGTGAGAAGAGACGTAACTGCTGCCAGATACCTCTACTAATGACTTATCTCCTGGACTTTGAATTTTACTGTACTTGTGGTGACCCACGGTGTATGGCGGGACCACGGGGTGTAGGTGGAGGGGCAAGATGGTATTAACCCCCTGGGAAAGGTGTTGCTAACCCCTAATGTTCATGACATCAGAGTGGTTTTCGGGTACCGGGACCACACAAACGGTATCTCAGCTATTCCAATGGCTAGACAGTGAAAGGAGAGTCCACAACCAGTTATGGTTTAACGGAGGCTTTACTGAGTTTAGATAAATGGTATTATCTTCACAGCTATGCCAGATTCCCAGAGAGGTGGCCAGGAACACATAAGGACCTTGCAGCTTGCTGGGACCAACTAGACTTGTAATTGACTTTAGATAATTATCCTGAGGCTTGACTTTAGACTGGAATTGACTATGGGTAGTGACAGCAGACATAGACTTTTGACTTACTGGAATGACTGTAGATTTGCAGCCTTCCAGGTGCTGGTCACTAGAACTGAGGAATCTGGTGTTGGCTGATCTCAGTAAAGAATGATGGTACAAGAGAGAGAATTGAAATGGCCACCCCTTTATATAGAGGGGGTCTGAGCCTAAGTCCATTGGTCAAGCTGGTGTTCTCTGGTAACATCATGTGACAACATAACATGTAACATTCCACGGGTCCTTCAGACATCTCACAGCATCTCATAGGTCCTTTATACTGACTATACATTAGGACACTGACTATAATCCTATGACAATAAATGACAGTGTAGTAAAAGCAGGGGAGACACTGCAGGAGAGCCCCCAGGTAACTGAGGGACTCAACCTGACAGGGCCCATGTTCTGTACTGGGACATTACATACTCATTTCCTCTTCCCTATATACCATATGTCTGGGGAGAGTTGGAAGTCCCTTTTACACATATGGGAGGAAATCAGTCTCTCAGTGGGTTCAGCCAACTGTCTGATTTACACTTAATCATACTGCATGTAGCATCGATTAAGAGGGACATATTTCTTTGTAAATCAATAATATTTTGTAATCTGGGTTTTTATTTTCAAGGATACAGAAAATATGATCATTATCAATAAATGTAAAACCTTTTCTTGGATGCACTAAAACCTGCAACACATTGCAGTTCAATATCCGTTTTTTTTCCTCTAGAATCTTCTAACATACTGTAGTTGGCATCTTTTCTAGCATTAGGCCAATGACTGCAATTTATTGCCTCTTTACTAAATTACTTGTCCCTAATGTTCTGCTTTACTGTTGGCTCAATGGTTAGATCTATAATAAAGAACAAGTTGCCAAAGGTATATATAACATATTGCACCTGGCATGCAAAGAATCCTAAATCCCATATAATGAGAACTGCAAACATGCAGCATTTAGTTGAGCTAAAAGTTATGCAGCTTGTTTCACAGTGCTTTTACATTATTCAAATAAGTCCCTGCCTTCTTTTCAAGTTCACAATGTAAAGTCACCTATTGAGTTGTTCTTGGTGGGATTTCAACACTGTGGGGGAGATTTATCAAAACCTGTGCAGAGGAAAAGTTGACCAGTTGCCCATAGCTATTAACGCCGGCCCTTAGCTACAGGAATCAGCTTTTATGTAAATTAGGTCTTTGGGCATGGGGGCGGAGCTAGGAATCCCCACATGATCTTTTTCCGGGCTGGCTCCCTGCTCTCGCGGAACGGCACATGCACCACTACCAGAGTACACCTCGAAGGGGTGTCAGTTTCAGCCTCATGAGGCTGAAACTGACACCGCTTCCGGGTGTACTCTGGTACACCCGGAAACTGACGCCACTTCCGGGTGTTCTCTGGGAGCGGCACATACACCGTGGTGAAAACCTGCCGCAAGAGCAGGGAGGGAGGCCGTGCATATTGATGAGCAGGGTGGAGTGCCCGTCCGGAGAAGATCATGTGGGGTGCCCTGGAGCTCCAGTCCTAGCTCCGCCCATACCCCAAGGACCTAATTAACATAAAAAGAAAAACCGTGATAACGGCGCAACGGCTGGGCCATTTAGGACATTGTAAGTATCATTTTGATCAGTATCACCCCCACTACAAGCCTGGATGACAGGTTAGTGCGGGTGATAGTGATGACAGATTTCCTTTTGTAGGTCATATGGCTTTCAGAGTACAATGATAAACCATGCCAGGGCTTGCTTTACCCATTAGAAAAAATGTGTTCACCCGCAATGGGCCTCCTAGCAATCAGGCCTCTGGTGGCAGTGTAATTTTTTATTGCATTCATATCCTCAAGGTGTAGATTACGTTGAAAACAATGGTGGCACAGGGAGCCATCAGCTTTTTGCCAGGTCATAATCTGCAGAAGGCCATAGGTGCCAGGGCCTGGTACAGGCAGTCATATGCTTTAAATGTACCTGTCATGTCACAGAAAAAAAATAATGCTTATATATGTTACTCACTAGGTCCTGCACATGCTTTACATGTATCTTTTAAGTGAGTGTGTAGCTTCTGTATTTGGCTCACAAATCCCTTTGTACTGCTGCTCACTCATTCTGACATCCACTGCTCAGGAAGGGGCATGTCCAAGGCAAGCACTGAGCCAACCCTTATTTACCATGCATTCACTTCCTCCTTTAGTCTGCTGTGCTGTGCTGGGTCTCTTCATCCAATCACTTAAGGCTGCTCTGTAGCCCTCTCTGTTTTCATGCTGCTGTCTGATAGACAGGACAGGTGTGAGCACAGATGAGTGCTAGACCCGCCCTGACTTTCTGGACTTTGTCTCTGCCTGTGCTTCAGCTGGGATGAACATAACGCTGCAGCCGAACAGGAATATGTTCTGAATGGTATGGGGACGCCTAGTGGTCTTTTTTATAAGCCATGATTGCTATTAAAAGGATGAAATATTTTAGAAAGGTTAAGGTTTTGAAAGCTGTACAACATATAAAAGTTTTTGATTCTGACAGTGCCCATTTCACTCTGGACTGAGGCTCCTGTGTGAAATAAACTTTAAAAAAAATTACGGTGAAGGGCCTTAAGAGGGAAAATTATAGTATCTGGGGTCTAAACAGTGATACTATTATTGTGTGGGGCAAAAACTGTGGGCACTCTTGTTGGACCTAAAGGAGGCATTAATAGTGAGTGGTGCTTAAACCGTTGTACTATAGGTGTGTGGAGTCTAACAGGGGGCACAATTAGTGTGAGGGGCCTAAATGGGAACACTATTGCTATGTGGGGCCTAAAGGAGCATTATTACTATGAAGAGCACAAACAAAGTTCTATCACTGTGAGGGGCACTATTATCTTCTGTGGCACTATGATTGTTCTGCTCACTATATATCAGGAACTATTGCTTTCAGGGGCACTACTACTGAGTAATGGCCAGGAGAAGCTATCATGGCAGTATGAACCAGACAGAGAAGAAAAGCTAATAAGTCATATCCATGAAAAAAAGGGAAGCTAACTACTTTCCCATTAATGACTCTTAATTATTTTTATTATATTTATTTGAATGTGACAATATCATAAAACTATTAACAGATGGGAACTCCAAACCTCACTCTGCACACAGGGCTGCCGCAGGAAGCCCTATGAGCCTGCTCATACCTAATTTCCCGCTGTAAAGTGTATTTCCCACTGTGCAGCGGATTATGCACAGTGTTAAATACGCTGCATATATGCTATGTGTGACCCCAAACCTAGGTGTCAACAGTTAAAGAGTATACTTCTATTTTGCTGTGTATTTTCTGCTGTGGATTTGGGGATGAATATGCAAAGATTCTCTCTTCTCCATTCAATCCCCACCACAGGTCACTTTCCACCACATTTGCATGATATTATGTTAAACTCCACTTGGATGCTAATGTATTTGATGCAGAAAATCTAGAGCAAATATGCAACATATGACGCTAAACTTAAATGCCGCATGTGACACTAACCTTACAAGTGCAGCTATAAAAAAACACAGATCCACAATTCTTCCAAGTAGCAAAGAAAAAAAGTCTTTTAGGTGCACACCGTGGGTGACTCTGACTAAAACGCTCACACCGATGAAAAAAAAAAAGTTATTTAAGATGACACGTTTTGGAGGCTCGTGCATCCTTCAATCTATCAAGTCTGATGGTACATACAAACACTGTCCTATATATACACACCAATGCTTAATTTCAAAAAAGACCGGGAGCTCGGTACAGGGTGAAGTCATACAAGGTGAGGGTATCACATCCTGTCAGGTTCGTCGGTATTATGTTAAAAGAAATATATGGATACAAAGTAAAATCAACTACATAGATACACATAAAGGGTCACAAAAAGATAATAAAATTATAATAATGTGTATAAATAGCACAACCATTTCAATAGAGAGTAAAATCAGCTCTAGTAGACACCTACACCGTAATATAGTGTTATATGAGGTTACATATCCTTAGCCTTACTGCACATATGCTGTAAAGTTACCTTATAATACGATGATAAATTGTTCTGCTCGATCCATTAGATCTTAACATTTTTATTTTATTTTTATTATTTGTGTGAAATACATTACTAACTTGACCTCTGACAGGACAGTTTATTTTTTTTTCCATTTTGTACTGGCTCAAATTTTGGAAATCGGAAAAAAAATTTCATGAAAATATCTAATAAAGCACATACTATATATGTAATTACAACTTTTAGTTATGATAGCTCTTATCTGTATTTCTTATTATATGTGTGATATAGCCGTGGAGAACACTGTGTGATCAGTCAGGCAGAATGCAATGTCACAATAATACACAGTAACTGGCAGCCGGCATTGCTCTCAGATGAATGGAAGTATGTGATCAATAAAGAACATGGGTCAATGGTCCTCAAAAATCAGACAAAGCAATAGATATTTCATATCCATGCTTTTGCTACTAATATTTTAAGTCAGACTGTCACATTAGAAGTAGGGATCAGTTCCAACCTATATCTCAACCAAAACAATATTCCTACCTATTTGGATTATCACAGTGACCCCAAGTGTGCAATGGTCCCTATGTCAGACTAAGTTCCAGAATGTCAGAAGTGTCAGACAGTCCGGGTGAGCAACAATTGAACAAATCAGTACCAATACAGCAAACAAGGGGTTAACCAGGGAACCTAAGAGTCAGAGCCAAGAGGGCAGCAAAGTACACAATCTTAGTCACAAGGCAAAGTCAGGACAAGCAAAGTGTCAAATCTGTAGAACAGTACAGTACAAAATCAGAAGGCAGGAGCAAAGTCATTAAACAGGCAATAGATCAGGTCACAGGAGGTCAGAATAGGAATTGGAATAACAGGTACAAAGCCCTCTATCATGTGCACAGGAATAAGATATTAGGAAGTTTAAATACCCTCTCTGGGACACATGAGTGCCAATGCTGATTGGCATGGCACTTACACCACCTCACTGGCTAGATTGCCACATCACTCAGGGAAGAATATCCCTGAGACAGACAATGAGTGATGCCACGGCCAAGCCAAGGAGGAACCATAACTGTGATGGATCTCAGCGTATGTATGTAACACAGACATAGTAATCTTGTTAAATTGGATTTTGATTTTAGTTGTTTCCTGTCTATGTTGACTTCTTGACTTTGACCTCTTCTAGAAAAAGGTTAGGCATCCTTTACCTTTGACCTTCACTTATTACCCTAACTATGGCTAGACTTCCCTCCAAACCAAATGGTATTTAGTTGTACTAACCAACACTAAAAAGGTAACCTGGTTGTACTTATACAGTCTATCAATGTATGAATGGCCTATTCATCTTTACATGCCTTTGGAGCTCTACTCATATAGAAAACTTTAAACCTATCTTTGGCCATAGGATAGCTTGGATAACACATGAACAGAACATAGTTACACAGGAGTTAGAAAGGATACAAAAACAAAATTCATTATCACCTCTGGGTGAGAAGCTGCATCTGCATACCCCTCCCTGTAGTCTTCCATTTTGAATTGCTTTAGAAGTATTCGAATTTTTGAATGAAATTGCACCTTCCTTAAAAAAGGTACTATATGACATAATATACTACTGATTTATGACACAAATGTGTTTTTAGACAGTCTATCGTCTGTGACTAGACTCTAGACTGTGAAATATTTTTCCTGCAAACACTGCTAGAGAAACCTTTAGCTAGACATGGATTTCCACTTTTTTCGTGGGCATCTGCTATCAGACAAGTATTGTCTCTGATAGGAAACTCCTTTAAATGAACTGTTGATGTTACTGTTACTAAAAAATGCCAATTCCCTGAACAGACATGCTGTCAATAATCTTCATGCATATTTATGGGTTCAGGATAGCTTTTAGTGGTTACAAAGTATTGAATAAGAAGAGTGCTAGAACCAATTATAGGGAAATATGTATTCATGTACATATCTGTTCAGATATCTTTTTGAAATATACATGTCTTGGTTCCCTAATAAAGTATATAATACAGCAATCATAAAGATAATAAACACATTTCTAATATACAAATCAAACAAACTCTTATATTTGAACCCTTAAAGATTACCTGTCATGATCTTATAAATTTTAAATCCTCCCAGTTCACTGCCCCCATCATGATAAACCACTTCCTGCCGTTATTTTTATTATTTTTTAGTTTTCTACCTTGATATTGCTCTGTATTTTCTGCTCGGCTTCAGTCATATTCACAGACTGATAAGGGGCATTACGTAGAAGGCATAACATCATTTGAAGCCATACAGGGGAGAAATTCCTCCCTCACTCTGCTACACACAGCCCAGAGGAGTTCAGTGTGAGATGAGCCATCATTGGATAAGGCTGCACACTTTTTTTTTTTAAACAAAGTACATTAGAAAGATTTTTTATTTACCATAAGGAGTGCATTAGCAAAAAATGTTTTAATGATAGTGCCCATTTAAAGATCTTTCATGGATCATATCGACAAAATGATTGTTAGTTCCCAATCATCACCCAGTGTAAACATAAACATGCCCAGTGATAAAACAACAAATAATAAAATGCTTGTTAGTCGTTGATTATGTCAAGTTGGCATAAATATTTTTGTTTGTTGTTGTATATACAAGGAATGTGTTACCAACAGAAATGTAAAGTAGTTTGCACGAACGATCATTCATGACCATTGTTACATGAAAATAAAAGTGTTGATTGACTTGCAATGTAGTCAGTTGGGGCTTATTACAGGCAATAAATCTGCATGTATAAAAGGACCCAAGGGATACGGTCACATGTAGTGCATTTGCTAGCTGTTCAGGAACAAATTTTCTGTGCGGAAAAATCTGCTGCATTTAGAGTAACAGCAAAGTGGCAGAAAAAATAAAATTTTATATATAGGCTGCTATAAAATCTGTGCAAAAATGTACCTGCTGTGTGAATTTCAGTTCGGTAGCATGTCAATTTTCGTATAGGAAAAATTGCAGATTTATTGTGGATTTTTCCCATTATTACAAAGTTAAAAACGTGCAATAAATCTGCAGTTATGGCTTTTGATGCAATATAAAACTCTGTGGGTGTTTTTAAAACATTGGAGGGGAGGGGGTATTTTTTGTATATGTGCGTGGTTTTTAAAGTGCTCAGAAAGGCTTAGACTGTGGCAAATTTGTAAATGTTTGCACAAAAAAAGGGGTAGTTCAGTTTTTTTGTACTTTTAAGTAATATGCCCCTGATGCCCAAGTTCTGTGGGTTGTAAATGTGCTTTTATTAACGGTCTGTGGTGGATTTTTATGCCCTAAGAGAATTACTATCATCTGGAGCATTTCCCTGCTTCTTGTTCGGCTCAAGAGAATGCATTGAAGGTCAGGTGATCACAGGAGGCTTGTCAGGACAAGAAGAAGCCAAGCCCCTTGTGATCACCTGACCTGAAACACTCTTTCTCAAGCCACACAGAAAGCTGGGAAATGTTCCAGATGACAGAAATTCCTAGTCAGGAACAATTCAGTACCTCTGGAGGCATGAACATACAAAAAAAAGGGCACGATCCAGTCAATACAAGTACATTTACAACATACAGAGCTGGGCATCAGGGGCACATGACTTAATTGTATAAAAAACTGGAATGCCCCTTTAAATACAACTTCATAGAGATGGTGTAGATGAAGAACACAGTGTAAGATGCACCAGATTTTCAAACAATCACTGTTAAAAATCTGGTGCAATCTTAGACTGCTTAGTCTAAGTAAAACTTAGCAAATTTTTTAAGGGGTTATCCAGGAATAGAAGAACAGAGCTACTTTCTTTCAAAAACTGCACCCTGTCTGTCTACAGGTGGGTGTGGTTCTGCAGCTCAGTTTCATCGAAGAAAATGGATCCAAGTTGTAAAACCACACCCAACCTGGAGACAGACGTGGAGCTGTTTTGGCGAGAAATTAGCTGTGCTTTTCTATTCCTGGATAACTCCTTTTACCACTTGGGAACTTGTACGCCCGAGTTCTGTTACCGACGTTTAAAGTGTTCTCACGAGCGGAGAATGCTTTAAACCTGGTGGAGCACCCACAAGAGGATCCCTCCAAGGAACAGCACAGGAATCAAACCGGCGCTCACAGACTTCAATTGCAAAATGTTCTTTATTTCCCGGCTGGCAACGCGTTTCGCTGGATAACCAGCTTCATCAGGCATGCCTGATGAAGCTGGTTATCCAGCGAAACGCGTTGCATGCCGGGAAATAAAGAACATTTTGCAATTGAAGTCTGTGAACGGCTGCCTAACTTCACCCATTGAGGGTTAATTTCCTACAGCCTACACCATAGTTGTACTTGGTCTTAGTACAACTCACTTCGGTGAGCAGTTTTGCTTCTAAACATTATATTGGATTTAACGTTATCACACTAGGAGCGCTTTCCCTTTTGTCTTTTGTTAAACCTGGTGGGTCCTGACTGCATGCGATCAAAGTTGATTGTGGCGTCTAAATTGAAAATTGTATGAAAAATAAAAAAGTTATAGGGTTTCAGAAGATGACAATTTTAAAAATACTAATTTTTGTGGATGTAGTTATAATTTTTTTAAAGTAGTAAAATAAAACATACATAAATTGGGTATCCTTGTAACTGTATGGACCTACAGAATAAAGATAAGGTGTCATTTTTACCGAAAAGTGCACTGTGTAGAAATGGAAGCTCTAAAAAGTGGCTTTTTTATTTCAACCCACAAATGATGTCATAAAATAAGTGACGTCATTACAAAGTACAATGGGTGATGCAAAAAACAAGCCCTTATATGGGTCTGTAGGAGCAAAATTGAACGTGTTATGATTCTTAGAAGGGGAGGAGGGAAAAAAAAAGGGCAAAAACGAAAATAGTTTTGAGTCCTTAAGGTGAAAATGGACTTGAGTCCTTAAGGGGTTAAATATGTCCCCCAGGGTTTTTTTTTTAATTAATTTGCATAATCTGCACTGAAATCTGCAGTGAAAAATAAACAACAAATAAGCAAAATTTGGTTTCCTCCTGCAGATTTTGGTGCAGAAATTCATTTACATTGCAGCTGGGTACTGCTAGAACGAACTTCTGTTGCCAGGTGTCCATGTGTAATGTCCATAGATATTCAGGATGGTAAATTAAGGTTGTAGACACCTTTTTTTTTTTTTTTAACAAGGCTGTTATATCTCTGCCCTGTGCGTCACAGGTCCATTTATTTCTGTCGATGTTACAGCCTGAATTTCAATAATTACAATAAGCTGCTTAGCATTATGAACAACAAGGACTACGCAGGGAAAAGTAACTTTTGACTCATTAAATATCCCTCTTCAATGCTATTATTTTATTATTTTATGTCATATTACAACATATGTTTTCAACGGTTACACTCTTAGCCCCATTAGATGTCATATTTCATATTTAAAGCAGAATAGACATGAGAGAGCGCTTGGTGCTTACATTACAGGATGCCACTAAACTGAAACTCAATATGAAATGTTTAAATTTGTCCTGTGCTTCCTGTACATCTATTATGGCAGAGGAACACATGACACAGGCTTTCTAGTACATATTCTGAGGAAATATTTCCATAAGGATTTGCATGATGTTTTTTTTAGGAGGATAATGTTATGCGATATGAACACACAGTAAGGCGCATATTATAGTAAGTATAGTATAGTAAGAACTAGTAGGAAATGACAGGTGGAATCTTCCCCTCTAAAACATTAATCTTCCCCTCTAATACATTAATATTGTGCATTCTTAATATTCTCCTTCACTGAAAAACACAAAAAATGTATTTTTATTGATCAGCTAAAATCACAAAATCACAAGCCACCTGTTAGTGAATCTTGTGTTACCACAAGAACAAGACACAAAGTCTCAACTATCACTGACCTGGTGAATAGACACCCTGGCCACTGATACTGATTAAAAACGTGTATACCAGCTCCCACAAATCGGGAGGCTTACAACATCAGGAGACTTGTAAAGTAACAGGTCCAGGTAAGTATCAATACTAAAGGAATAAATGAGGGATATAGGGAGGAGGACAGGGAGGAAGGGCCTATGGGAAGGGGCAAGGCCTAGGATGAACGACCACTACCTATTAGGCCCTGTTGCTATAATCCCTGTCCTACCCCTATTCCTAGGTTAGGTTGTATGTCCTTATAAGACTGCGGAACATCTGGTATCCATCTGAACTACAGACCAGCCAATGCCCCCATTGTCTCCTGATGAATGAGGCAAGAAACGCATCGTACTGTTTGATATGAACTAACCACTACTGAGAAGAAATTTGAAGAGAGACCCCTTATAATATACCAGTATTCAGAACCGTATTAAGAATCACAATATAGCTTTATTAACTAAGAGTAGTGATTATCTGGTTTAGTATTGGTACTGGAGGACCCTTAAAACATCAGGAGGGCAGGCAAGTGATTAACTAAATTGTATTCTATGCTAGTTTAGTGACTTTGAAGAAAAGAAGAGGGACAAAAAGCGCTCCTATGTGCAGGACCAGTTAATATGCAAAATGGGTAGTGTTGGTGCTGATTTACGCTAATCTTCTCAGGTTGTGCAAAGTAAGGCACAACACTCATAAGCACAGATCACAGATGATATTCAAGGCTGCAGCAGACTTCTTACGCTGACTTAGCGTGCAAACAGGTACATATAATTCACACAGGGGATCTTGGAATTTTGGCGTCCGTGCTGCCAGTCGATGGATGATGTAAAACTTGACCAGGAGGGTAAGAAGAAATATTTATATTAACACAAAACGCATTTCTGGGACGAGCCAGCCCTTTCATCAGGCGTGTATCCCCTGTGTGAACTGCATGTACAGATTAGTAACTTTGTTATACTAATTGGGAAAATGCCGATGTTAGGACGATTTCTTTGTTTTATTTATTTACTTTCTTTCTGTCTTTGCTCATTGGAATGGGGGTTGATGGGTAAGAAAGGGGTAAGTAAGATGTGAGAGGGGGCTTTCAACCTGGCAATTGTTATTAATGACTGCAGGATGAATGATTTGCATTGCTCAATAAAGTATTTTTAATACAAAGTAAAAAAAAATTGTGATATAATTTTGACCCTGGTACCACATGTGGTTCTTGACTGTTGAATTCATGACTTTTTTCCTGGTGACAATCCTTGACTCTATTTTTTTATTAGATCATTTTTATTACCCTTTTCAGTAAGGAAAACCTTACAAATCAAGGCTCTCCTACTGGGAGGGACCTCCTCATAAATAACAACAAAAAGAAGAAAAAAAGATATCCCATTTGCACAGATACCGAAAAAAAGAGTGAGAATATAATAATTGATTGTAGAAAGTGAACACATGCCAGAAACAGATGACAGTACAAATGGGAAGAACATCAACAACTGACCCTTTACAGTACTGTAAAGAAAAAAAATATTCATGATACATCATTCTACCTAGCATGTCCCTTTCTTACAGAGGGGTCACAGAGTGATAGAAATAGCAGAATATCTTCTGAGAGGACAGGACAAGACATTTCAATCAAACCTATACAGAATCTTATTCATTTTCTAGAAGCAAGTGAAGAGTTGTCTATCCACACATCTCGGAGTTTGTGAACACGTTCTTCTTTTGAAAGACACTTTTTGCCAAATTAACAAACCAGTTCATCTTGTCTACAAAACTATTTGGTGGAAGGACTAGCCCTATCCATCCAGTGTTGTGCAATCAGCTTGTAGGCCATGTACATCAACATGGCAATTTCATGGGGTTCTGAGACTGCCAACATAACTCATGACACAAATGAACAGGGACATGGTAATACGCAGGTGTTCTAACTGGGACCCTAGAAAATACATCCAGGAATTTGGATCTGCCAAGCCTCCCTCCTCTTTTCTTTATTGCAACATCTCAAGTTTAATACGGGTGTAGGGTACAGCAGATCTTGTACGTGTGAACATGCCCTCAAAATGTTTTTATGCAGATCTGTCATAATTACACAACAAAAACTTTGTGATTTTGTTGCAGATTTACTGTATATTTCACCCCTATACAAAGAAGGTTGTGAAATCAATCACAAATCCGTGACAAGACCAAACGAACGGCTATGGCTGCAACTATGCAGGTAAAACTTGGAGCTGTTCGGACCCCAGTGGATTTAAAAAGGGGGGGATTTAACACTGCAGCCCTAGACACAGGCCCACGGGTGCCTTAATGGCACATATGGCCCTGCCATAACATAACTGCATAAGGTTCTATGCGCAAAGCAAATAGGAGAGGGGACAGGGGTGCACTCAGTGGGCCCATTCCACAGCATGCAGGAAACATTATTGCCAAAGACAGACAAAACCCACTGTTCGAAGAACTCCCCCCCAAACAGACATTATTTTTTGGACACTATGGAATTAAGTAGTTGTCTGTGTGTAGCAATATCAGCAGAGAGAAATGTCATGCGATCCTCTATTTCTCTCACACAGCCTTCCACAGGAGTGGTTCTCTTAAAAAGTTTTTGCATAGTTTGGCGCATAAAGGCAAATTCCTCTGTGAGAGAGCCAACTTGTACACTGAAGGATGAGACAGCTGCATTACACTGGGTAATAGCTTTGAGCAAGTATGGTAATTTCTTCTTATGTGCAACAGAGGCGGGCTGCTGCTGTATGTGCAACGCTTTCTTCTACCCACTCCAGCTGATATCACAACCCCTTTCAGCTGGGGTTATTGCCCAAAATGGCCGGGGAAAAGCATTGCACATACAGCAGCTGCCCACATCCATTGCAGATAAGAAATAGTTGCCACATTAGCAACAAGATGGATTTTTCATAAACGGCTTCACCAATTTTCGCCCGGTAAGAAGCATTTGGAACAGAGTCACCTACACTATCTACCTGTATTATCAGGATTGTGTGGGTAACTCTGCTGTCAGTTTCCCTTTAAAGTGTTGGATTTGTGTCTGCATCCTAATATAGATCAAAAATATAGGTGAAAAGAAGACTGCCTTCAAAACCTGATGCCAAGCTGAAAATTATCCAGTGCCACTGAGAAGTAGATTCACAATTAATGTGAATAGTGAACAGGTTCCCTGATGACTATACAAAGCACAGGGAAACACGTTGGGATGGCACAGGTTCCCTGATGAACTATACAAAGCACAGGGAAACACGTTGGGATGGCACAGTAGTAGGAAGAGGAGAGGTGTAAGTAGGGAAAGCCTCTGTAGGGTAAGGGTACTGGGGAATGTGTCAGGATGAGATGGGAGGAGGAAGAGAAGAGGTGTAATTATGAAAAGCCTTCTTGTGGGGGGGGGGGTATATTAGGCAGGGAATAATGGGGCACTGAGAAGAAGGAAATTCATGTTCAATAAAGGTTTTGAGTTTAAAATTAAAAGAAGAGAAAAAAAATACCTTGTACTTAGCACACAAAAGTACCATAACACTGATGCATTGTACTAAGACCATAAAACCTATACCATACTACTCAATATTAGCCCACAATACATTTGTAAAAACAAAAAAAGTGTCTCTCCAACATTACTGTTTCAGATTATCTTTGCTGTAAAGTAGAAATAATGGTTCTTTAATTGATATAAGCAACAGTTACATTTTAGCTGCTTTTCTATGCAGTCATTTAGTGTTTCTCAAAATGATTTTTATAAATCACTTATGATCGCTCATAATACCTAACAAACTGCCTATAAAATAACTTACTACTAATAAGTCACTTAATACTGTTTCTTATTTTCAATTGTACGTAGGCTTTCAAATGTATAGCAAGCATCCGTTTGTCTAGCTTTATTACATCATTGTGCACAATTTATTAAATTAAAACATGAAATCCACTGTACTGATATCAGACACCCAGTTATGGCTTCAAACTCTGTAACCTCTATAGTCATTCTGGGGCATCCAGTCTGCAATGCTGGCTTGTTTCTACATGGTTTAGTGTAGTACTTTTCCCTTTACTGACCTACACCCACTTTCTAAATACCCCACACTGTTGCTTGGCAGACTATTTAAAGGAAATTAACAGTAAATGCAGACACAGTTTTTATAACACTTCAAGCAGCAGAGCAGGGCTACCAACCACCTCAGCTATTTGTTCAACTGAACCAAAAATCACAATTGGGCAACATTTTACAGCTATATACCCCACTTCTTTTTAGACACCACATCTGCACCCTATGTCCTCAACATAATGCCCTTAAATCATGAAGCCCCAAGGGGTGGTCCAGGAGCTAGGAAAAGTCTAGCAGCAACAAGGAACCACCAGTGACATACCACCAAGCAAGCAACAGTGGTGTGGTTTGCTTCACTTGCCAAACCTGCATGTTCAGACACAAAGTGAAGGCAGTGGGAAAACAACAGTGACCCCCAACACCCACATAATTTGGCAAATAACATAATAACTGAGTCTGGTTGGCGGATCAAGCGGGCACTGGCTGTGTCGTTGGCTCAACTGTTACCACGGTGAAAGATTTACTGATAAATAATAAACTGTATAAATGTGTCCGAATGACAGGTGATCAATCATGTGTCACAACAATAACTGGATCTCTCTCATTTTTATGGAGAAGATAAGTATGGAGCAGACTCGTGGCTAAGCTTTACCATAATATGTTACATGCCATGTTATGCTGTACTCCCATTTTGCTGTGTACCAGTTAACTCCTGGGTGTTAAGGGCTGATGGGCCCTTGTCTACAGCAGTGTCCCCATACCCTGTCACAGTCACTGGGCTGTTTTCTTGCTTCCAGCATGTAGAAGAAGGTGCCAGCATTAGTATGGGCTAAATAGAGACTAATGCTGATGTATTAATGTGCATTGTGGCACTGAGCACAGTATTGGAATCAGATGTGGAGTGTAAGGTGTTACCACATGAGAAGCCTGCCCTTAGTCTGTGAACAGAGAAGGCTCATATCTATTCAATGAGCAAAGCGCTGAGTGTAAAAGCAGCGCATAGCGGTACTAAATGCTGATGTACCAGTCTAGGGTAGAGGAAATATGTTTAGTTATTCACGTAAAAGATCAAGAAAAAAAATATCCATTGAAATATTTATTAGTGTTACAAAGAGAACAAAATTATTAAACAATTAAGGACAGTAGGTAAATGGCATTAGATACAGATATATATATATATATATATATATATATCTTGCCCTCGTCTGAATGTTCTGCCTATAGGTAGTAGGTCCCTGGTCCTTGTGACCAGGGCCTACTCTGGAACCTCCTTAGGCTAGGACAAGGATATAGCGGGTAGGGGCTTTATGTGCAGGTACAGTATAGCTGCATAAAGTAACGTCCCAAATGGTACCCAGATATATACAACCCGTAATGGGAAATTGTTATCAACATGTGTCATATAATAAAGTAGACAGGGACAGAGATTAGTATTCACCAACATACAAAACTGGGACAGATAGACATAAAGCATCTGATATACCGGTGTTATGCATAAGATGATAATAACATATATTCCTCCAAAGTGTAAAGTGAGTGTTAAAGCAACAGACAAAGCGACATAGCAGGGTCTTTCCATGCCTGGCTGCAGTGAGATTGCAAGTGGGAGCTAATAACAGCAAAGGAAATGTAATGCCAGTGAGGAACTACAGTATACAATGTGGTATTTAGTTGGTCACCCTCTAAAGAAACAGTCATAGATCGTGTTGGTTTAAACAGGGGAATTTAACGTTTGTTTTCTTTACACAATACCAGGATAACACAGTAAACTGTGACAGATCTTACATAAGGCACAAAAGTTTGATTGTTGCAGTACATTCTAGATGGTGATATTGCTTGCATGTTCCACGAACTCTACTTTATTATAATTCTCACGCACAGTTCTCTGTCCACTTTGCAGGGGTCTCAGACTGGTGCTGACTTCCCATAAACCTATAGACAGTACTGACTTTACATTGTTTTTTAGAACTTGACAAAATTATTCAATAACACTAACAAAACCTGCTTTACATTAACAGGAGGATGGTCACTACTGATAACCGGTTGGTTAGCTGGTTAATTTATACCCTCTTATTGCTTTACAAAAGAGCCTAAGTGTTCTTACCAGGGATAAACTGGTGAGCTGAAAGACAGTCTAGAGAGATTGTTAGAATTTGGGAGCCATTGTTGGTGGTGTGGATTAAAAAGGTGCAAACCCGGATAAAAGAGGGGCCGCAGACAATAGTGCTGGCCGTGGAAGAGAATAGTTTCCAAAATCCTACAGCAACACTGTACATCAGGTGAAAGCTGACTTTAAGAGCAACCTGACTGCGGTGGACCTGTTGGAATATTGTACAGTACTCTCCCCAGTCCCAGTCATGGACTGCCAAGAAAAGGCAAGTGTACTGTTCCACCAAGTGTGTTTTGCAATAATCAAACATGCCATGACACTGTTGCAAACAAAAATAAAGTTTGTTTAGCTAAAAAGTAGTCCTAAATTCATAGCTTATACTGCTCAGTATTACTCTTTAATGTCCCCCTGCTGCTACTGCTTTAAGGGTGTGCTACAAAGATACAGGGGAGAAGGATCCACTTTCCTATGTATGCAGGGTATGAGAGACACTGTAGAGGCTAACATCTGCTAAGTAGCTCAGGGAAAACTTAAAATTTAAGATGGAGCCTGCAGAGGGAATAACTGGTGAAGCATGTCATATACAGGTTACTGTATATAATAGCCAGAAATAGTGCTACTCTTCATGTGCACACACGACAGCTTATCATGAAACGTTAACAGAAATGACAGGTGATAGACATGTCTTACCTTAGATGGACTCCGAGGTGAGGACAACCGCTTGTCAATCTAGAAAGAAAAGAAGGTTTATTGTAGTAACATTTTAAATAATCTCTCCTGGAAAGTATCTGCTATTTGAAAAAGAAAAAAAAAAAAAAAATATTTTAAATGACTGATAAAAACAGACTGGTCACTGGATGACAAAACAACCACTTTATTACACAGTTTAATATTCAAACACAAAAACTGATCCTTACAAAACACTTTTGCATTCAGTTTGACTCATATTTACTCTATATCTGTCCAATGACTTAGGCCTCTCCAGTGTAAAACCTGCAACAAGGCTCCAGATTCCATGCATATTACTAGCATCTTTGTATGTGACAGAGGGGCATTTAGTCTACCTCAGGCACCAGGGCAGAGCCGCTGCTACCTATGCATCCCCTGAATAGCTATGCCAATGCATTGCCTTTTTTTGAATTCAGAGTACAATATGGGTATAGCAATTGGCAAGGGAAATCAACTCCTGGAGTTCCGGGGAGACTTAAATAATTGGGTGTCTGGCCAACCAAAGTGGTACCTTTTGGAAATCTGCCTTTACATCAGCAAGGCTACACAGTCTATTGAGCCTCAGCGCTATGGGAAGCTCTGTACTGCCACCTTATTTACAAGCAGGAAAGGATCTAGGCTTTAAATGAGGGACTTCAGTATATATTTTTACTTCCATTTCCGTCTTGATAGACTTTTATGGTTTGCACCATTTCGGAAATACAAACTAATACTGATATATATACAGTGTCACTCAGTACAGTAACACAGAGCCAATTGTATAGCATAAATCCCGATTCTGCTGAATTGTATTGCTGTTATAGCTGGCATAGCTGCCTATTTATTTGATATAGGCCTAATCTAAGTAAATGTACAGTAATTGAATGCTTTTGCATAATGCGGCCAAGATTTAACAATGTAGACCTGCAAAATAAATCAAATAGCAACAGAATTCTAAAACAAATAAAAACCACAAGGCACTAAGCTCAATACAACCTTGTATCCTGAACTAGAACTGGGCGGTATGAGCAGTTCAGGATACAAGGTTGTATTGAAGAAGTAATGGAATTCTCAGCTCACCCTCCAGGGCCCCAGGCGCACGGACTGTGCGAGGCAGCACTACTGTAGCAAAACAAGAAACTGGATGTCCAGCGCCAAGATTCGTGCAAAACGGATTCTTTAATGCTTAAAAAGCCATAACAGGGGTCAATGTGACGCGTTTCAGGTGCGTTAGCACCCTTAATCGTACAAGGTTGTATTGAGCTTTGAGCCTTGTGGTATTTTTTTAAGTGATGGCGGTTCCATGGTATTTAATGGTATCCCCCCCCCCGTGTCCTGGGCACCGCTTCTCTTCCAAACTCCCCCCTCCCAATGAATTATCAGCTGCGCTGTCCCCACATCTGTCCCCACATCATGTCACCGCAAGTGCTCCTCTGCTCATCCTCCTATGAGTGGCGGTCCGTCGGCGCTAGAAATCTCATAGTAGGATGAGCAGAGGAGCGCTTGCGGGTGACATGATGTGGGGACAGATGTGGGGACAGCGCAGCTGATAATTCATTGGGGGGCGGAAGAAAAGCAGAACAGCGCTCGTGGGTCACATATGATTAGTTACCCGATGTGGGGATAGCATGCTGCAGCAGATAATTCACTCATTCGAGGGGGGGGGGGGGGGGGAAGGGCCCAACCGGTATTGCGGTATGGGCAAAAATTCATATCGTGCAGGAGAAAAATTTCGGTATTCGGTATGAACCGGTATATCGCCCAGCACTATCCTGAACCAATATAAATATGCTGTAAATATGCTATATTCATTTGCTATAATAACATGTACTTACTACCTGATATGTCATTGCAGATATTGCAAATTACAGAACAACTATAGACTAGACAGTGGATAGCTAGCCCCTAAATAATGCTGCTTCTCTGAACCCCCTCATGTACCTAATCATACCTCCTGTAAGCGCACAGCATATACCATATAGTAGGTACGGCATTGAGAGGTGGGACTTGCCCCTACCTGGCATTTATGACACTTCTAGAATATTGTTATAGATAAATCAACTGCAAAATTCTAACTTTGTCAACAGTTTAAATGCAAAGTTAGGAACAGATAAATAAGTTTTATGCCTCTTCATTATTTTATTAGTCTTGAAACGCGTTGTGCATATCTATACCTTATATGTGAAATAAACAGACCATGTGCAACACTGGTGAGTGCCAGTAGCTTCTCTATACATAAAGTAATAGAAATTCTCATGGCGTTTATACCATTAAGAACCAAGGAAGCCAAGTCTTGTGGAGCTTCTCACTGTTTCTGCATTACACACAAAGCAATAAATATTCACTGTAAATGAAGCGTGTGTTCTGAGTGCTTCTCTTATATTAGCATTTTGTCTTATTTCGTCTGACGCTTCTGGTAAAACTGAGAGAGTTCTTTGTCAGTTTTCACACAAGTAGGACACAGGCAACATGTACTGGAACCTGTGATTTACTTGTCACAGTTTCTAAAGCAAATTCTTCTACCTTCTACTCCCCTGTGCTTATTTTGTTCTGCAGAACGTAACCTATATTCACCGACAGGAATAAAGAGGAATACAAAATGAAGGACTGCAGATTGATAAAGAAAAGATGTACAAAGCTACCTACAACAGTATCTCCGATAAGGATTGTGTAAAATATATTGTTAGACTGGCCATAGATGTGACAATCAAAACTTCATTAAATTATTTTATTGCCAATACATGTTTATGTAAAAAATATACACTGTTAGGCCTATACCGAGACCAATATAAGCAAACAAAGGTAAAAATTTTGTTAGCCAATCCGAAGAAACCATACCTACTGTGAATGGGGGTGGAAACATCATGCTTTGGGGCTGTTTTTCTGCTAAGGGACCAGGATGACTGATTAATGTATAGGAAAGAATGAATGTGGCCATGTATCGTGAGATTTTGAGTGAAAGCCTCCTTCCATCAGCAAGGGCATTGAAGATGAAATGTGGTTGGGTCTTTAAGCATGACAATGATCCCAAACACACTGCCCGGGCAAAGAGTGGGTTTGTAAGAAGCATTTCAAGGTCCTGGAGTGGCCCAGTCTCCAGATCTCAACCCCATCGAAAACCTTTGGAGGGAGTTGAAAGTCTGTGTTGCCCAGCGACAGCCCCAAAACATCACTCCTCTAGAGGAGATCTTCATGGAGAAATGGGCCAAAATACCAGCATCAGTGTGTGAAAACCGTGTGAAGACTTATAGAAAACGTTTGACCTCTGTCATTGCCAACAAAGGGTATATAAAAAGTATTGAGATGAACTTTTGTTATTGACCAAATACTTATTTTCCACCATAATTTGCATATAAATTCTTTAAAAATCAGACAATGTGATTTTATGGATTTTTTTTCTCATTATGTCTCTCATAGTTGAGGTATACCTATGATGAAAATTACAGGCCTCTCATCTTTTTAAGTGGGAGAACTTGCACAATTGGTGGCTGACTAAATATTTTTTTTGCCCCACTGTAACTCACACTGCATGTCTATTTTCTAGTGTGTCATATAGGATGCAGCTTGACATTGCTCTACTGCATGTAATTGCTAACAGGGAGAATCTGCTTACAAGGAGGCAGGCTGAAGCTTCACCTTATATTATACTCTAGAGCAGTGTTTCCCAACCAGTGTTCAACCAGCTGTTGCAAAACTACAACTTCCAGCATGCCTGGACAACAAAAGGCTGTCTGGGCATGCTGTAAGTTGCAGTTTTGCAACAGCTGGAGGCGCACTGGTTGGGAAAAAATGCCCTAAAGTGTGAGTTTGGAGACAGAAGTTCTGTGTCACTGATCTGACAAGTGCTGCACAGAGCAAGTGCAGTGATGAGACTATGCTCACTCTGCTTCTGAAGGGCCAGAGGCATCATGGGAAATGTAGGCTGCAGAGGAAAAATATGAATCAAGATGGCAGACAACCCATGCATGCCACAAAAACCAAAATGGTTAAACAAAGCATACCCAAGAGACTTTCTATTATGCTCCAATAAGCCTAAGCTGCTCTATATAGATCTATGGGTAATATGTGGCCATTACTACTAATCCCAGGACTGCGACTGTCAGCAATATCTGTTTCCTGATAGAAAAAAACTACAACAGTGCATTTAAATTCGAAAAGTATTTTGGTTTTAGCAAATAAATATTATCATTCATAGAATATGTAAACTGTGTTTTCAAGTATATAAGGTGTATCAATTTCTGCAAGATCTATGCTTCCTGTCATACAATAGAAACCTTCACAGGGCCAATTACAGATACAGCATATTTATCAGAGTTATACTGTCTTCTTATAAGTCACACATCGAGTGTCCATCATATGACCTGGACACTTTTTTAGGAGTAAACAATGAAAAAATTGGATGACTACAAAAAGGATCGGATGACTGCAAGCAGAGATCTTGAAAAGTAAGAGGAACTAATACAAATAAAATAATAAAGATGTTTTATAACACAAGAAAAAAAAAACATTAATTTACTGAAACCAAAACACTCTTTTAGTATCCATGCTTTATTTCCTTTTACATAATTCTCCATAGAACATATTCCCTATTTTCCGGCAGATTCTCACACGTCATTTTAGCAAGAAAACAAAAAATGTAAAATCAACATAAAAAAAAATGTTCAAGGTCTTTGAAATAACCCTTGATCATCATATATTAAGAGATGTCATTTCACAGCTATCGACGCCGATTTCCTGCCTCTTGTAGATACCTAATGGTGGAGAGTCACCATGGAAACCCCTCTACAACTACATGTTTCGCTATGGCAACCAGGCGGCCTCCCCGGAATATTAATGAATGCCTATGGCAACAGGAAGTTAGTACAGGGATATCAAGGGACCTTGTATCTCATGTATCATTTATAAAACATTGCTATTAAACATATCTGAAATATTATTATGAGAGGAACAATGGGTGTTCTGTAGACAGGTAGGAACAGACTGGGATAGAAGGTGAATCTCCTCAGACTGTGTTCACACCTGTATATGTTGTTATTGGCCGTGCTTCATTATAAAATAGCCTTAGCAATATACAGTCGGCACAAACAAAAATGTACTATTTGTGCTGCATATGAACATAACCACATTTACTTAAAGCAATTCTTACAGGATTTAGATTTGTTATGCTGAAGGAGATACCTGGACAATATGTAATCCATGGGTAAAAAATGTTTTCAAATAAACTGGTGCCAGAAAGTTTAACAGATTTGTAAATTACTTCTATTTGAAAAGGGGAAAAAATTCAAAAAGGGTAAGGGGGGGGGGGGGGAATAGAGAAGTTCATTGGGAGATTACTATTCTAGCAGTATAATAAGATATCATAAATTCAAAAATTCAAATGGGCCTTATCTGATACCCAATACAGTGACCCCCCGACCTACGACCGCCCCAACATACGATCATTTCAGCATACGATCACTCTCAGAGGCCATCGTATGTTGAAGGCAGCATGCGATGCTTTTGTATGTCGGGGCCATCGCATAAACAACTATCCGGCAGCGCAGACTGCTTCAGCTGCCACTGGATAGCCGTTTACGGTGCCTCGTGTGGTCCGTTGACGATCACTTACTTGTCCTCGGGCTCCGACGCGTCCTCTTCGGGATCCCCTGCATCGTCGGCGCCCTCAATCGTCGTCATCACGTCGCTGCGCATGCCATCCCGTCATCCAATAGGAGCGGCGTGCGTAGTGACGTAATGGCGGCGACAGAGAGCGAGGATGCCGGGGAAGCAGAGGCCTTGCCGGAGCGTCGGGGACACCCGGGGACGCGCGACAGCAATGGAAGGCGACATCCAGGGCAGCGGTGACGGTCCGGAGCAGCGGGGACACGTGAGTATAACCTCCAATATCAGTGGTCTTCAACCTGCGGACCTCCAGATGTTGCAAAACTACAACTCCCAGCATGCCCGGACAGCCGTTGGCGGTCCGGGCATTCTGGGTGTTGTAGTTTTGCAACATCTGGAGGTCCGCAGGTTGTAGACCACTATTCTATACTTTACATCCCTCAACATACGATGGTTTCAACAATCGATGGTTCATTTGGAGCGGATTACCATCGCATGTTGAGGGACCACTGTACATAAACGCAGGGAATTCTCTAAATGAGTCCCAGACAGACCAGACATTATTAAAAATAGCTACCAGGTCCTTGTCTATAGATACTATTTCCTCCATTCTAGGTATACGGTTAAGCGTCACCACAAACTCCAATCTAGAAAGTGTAACAGCAAATTTCCAGTGTCGCGGGATGACCACCCTTGTGGCACTTAAAAAGTGTCTTAATAATCCCCTTTTCGCCTCTGAGATTGTGTATGGAAAGTAGGATAATAGTGCCCTCTCTGGAGAGGGATTAATGGAGTCTGTGGAGACCCGGTTGAAGAATCATATACAAAAGACCTAAAAGGACTGATCATGGGGCAGTCCCACCATATGTGGAGGTACGAGCCCAGAACATGACCACATCACCAGCAAGACGCATAGGCTGAAGGGGACTTTTTGTGTATCCGTTCTGGGCATCTATACTACCTAGAAATAATCTTGTAGTTCCTTTCTTGGGTCCTAGAAGATATGGAGGTTTTATGAGTACAGAGAAACATTTGAGACAATTCCTGCTCATTGTAGGTTTTGCCCAGGTCTCTTTCCCACTAGTAATGTATGGTGGCTTTGAGGAAATTTCAATCCCATATTGCAACACTCCATGAATCAGGGATATCGTATGTTGTGGAGGTTTAGGGAGCAGACATAGTTGCTCAAACATAGTAAGTTGTCTGTGAATTAGAGATCTAGGTTTAAGAGATAAATAAAAGAGCTGAAGTCTACCATATGTCAACCAGTTACCTGTGGTCACTGGAGCTAAATCCGGGAGGAGGATCAGGTTATCTCTCAAGAGAACTTGAAAAAGACGCGGATGCAAATTTATCGGGAGCCCCAAAAGGGATCGGATTTCCCTATCAGCAGCAAATTGCGGGTTACTAAAGAGCGGAGTTAGGGGCCCTGGTCTCGAAGACAAACCCCTTCTCATTATCACTGAGTCCCATGTGGATAATGTAATTTTTATAAGGTCTTCCAAGAAAAAACTTTTTTTCTTATATCAACTGGCTCCAGAAAGTTAAACAGATTTGTAAATTATTTCTATTAAAAATCTTAATCCTTCCAATAACTGTCAGCTGCTGAAGTTGAGTTGTTCTTTTCTGTCTGGCAACAGTGCTCTCTGCTGACATCTTTGCTTGTCTCAGGAACTGCACAGAGTAGAAGAGGTTTGCTATGGGGATTTGCTTCTACTCTGGACAGTTCCCGAGACAGGTGTCATCAGAGAGCACTTAGACAAAAAAGAACAACTCAACTTCAGCACCTCATAAGTACTGAAAGAATTAAGATTTTTTAATAGAAGTAATTTACAAATCTGTTTAACTTTCTGGAGCCAGTTGATATATCAAAAAAAGTTTTTTCCTGGATAACCCCTTTAAGATACATGGGAGAGATATCCTAAGGGGGATTTATAAAGGTATAGACTGGTCTTGAGTGCCACCCATTGTTTTACAGTTGAATAAGGACAGATTTACCAATATTCTATTACAGACAGTAGCCAAATAGTAAAAGCGAAAATGAGGTAGTCTAATACCTCCTGTTACAGGAGGAGCAAGACTATGACGCTTTGTGGCGGGGTCTGGTAAAGACCGGTGGCACCTTGGACCCTGCTCCCTGGCAAGGCTCAAGTCTCTATCCACACAGGCCCAGAGGATCCACTACCTCTTGCTGTACATCTGCCGTGATTCCCAACAGCGAATCCTAACAGTAAGATCTGGCCATGGATTCCTCTGGGACGCTTTTGTCTGATTTTTCAAGTCTTTTCAATCCGGCATTGGATTCTGCTAAAGTACCTCTGCCTGAAGTCCTTCCCACTGTCGCGGACGGTCGAGCGCAACATATGAAGATACTTGCAGCTATGATGTGCAACAGTATCAGGTACCACAATCTGGCCCACTACCAGTTTTTGCAGTGTTTCCTGGTTCCCAGCCATACCCGTCTGTCTTGGAAAAAGAACCTGCCCGAACACAGCGATTACCTCATCTGGCACCCGTGTTCCAGCATCCACCTCTGCTACCAACTTTGCCTCTTGCCGAAGAGGCTATGGATGCGGACTGTCTAGTTCCTGTACCTCGTCTGGAGTCTCAGCATCCTTCCTTGCTACCAACTTTGCCTCCTGCCGAAGAGGTCTTGGATGTGGACCATTTGCCCTGTCTGATTCCTGCAGTGTCTTCTGGTTCTCAGCTGCACTTGTGTGTATCTCGTCTGGTGTCCCAACATCCTTCCTTGCTACCAATTTTGCCTCTTGCCGAAGAGCCTGTGGATGTGGACTGTCTTGTATTTTGCCTAGTTTTTTGTCTTGTTTCTTTTTCCTCTCCAGGTGGTCATCTTAGAAGATGGAGGAAGCCTGAAGCCCATTGGTTCTTTCTGCCTTTGCACAGTTCAGTAACCCCCTGGTCTCATGTAGTGAGTTCCAAAGAAGAGGGGAGACCAAAGGGGGGGGTACTGTTACAGTTGCACTCCGCCGGGGCTGTGATTCGAATCGCGGGACGCACCCGCATGTGAATCTCAGTCCGTCACTTACCTCCTTGTGTCTCTGCTCCCTGGTGTCCCTGCAGCTCCTAGGGTGCGCCCGTGCCGGAGCTCTGTTACTTAAAGGGCCAGTACCCAATCAGTTAAAGTGCTTGCACCTGTCCGTGCTCCATAAGTATATGCTCCTCCTTGCTCCCTGGGCCAGATCTTGTTTGTCTGTTCTAGCCTGAGCCTAGTCCTTGTTCCTGAGTCCTAGCCCTGTTCCTGGTTCTAGTCCTGTTCCGAGTCAAGTCCTGTTCCCGAGTCTGTGTACCTGTCCCCAGTTCTGGCCTCTCCTGTTCCTGTGTTCTTGCTTTGTCCTTCTGTCCTGCCAGCCACGTCCTACCTGCCACGTACCTGCCAGTCTCTTTCTGTACCACGTCATCCCCCAGCTACCTGTGAGGACGAGTCGTGCTAGGGGTGGCGACCTGGGTGTCACCTGCCGCAGCAAGACCATCCCCCTTTGCCTCGGGCTCTGGCTAAGACCGGTGGCCCCTTAGACCCCACTACCTGGCAAGGCTCAAGTCTCTATCCACACAGGCCCAGAGGATCCACTACCTCTTCCTGTACATCTGCTGTGATTCCTAACAGTGAATACTAACACCTCCACTCTCCTTACATCTAATCAATATATTATGCGACAAACTGGGGCTTCCAGGGTGCCAAATTGAGAACAGAGAAATCTAAATATCTTAAAAAACTAAATCAGAATCTTGATGGGTAACGTCTGCATCAGGTATAGGATTCTGGGGAGAATATCCATTTTTAATACAGCTATTTTCCTAAACCAAGAAATAAAGAGAAAAGAAAGAAAGAGTAAACAAAATTTTTTAGATTCTTTTCGATAACAGATAGCAGAGGTAGAAAATTAGCTTGAAACAGTTCATTAAGATCAGCCACCAAGTGTATTCCCAGGTATTTTAGATAATATGGTTGGGCTTTAAAGCCAAATTAAGAGATGAGCCAAGAAAAGACCTCCAAAGATAAAGATATATTTAGAAGCTCAGATTTATGTGTATTCACCTTAAAGTTAGAAACACCTCCAAATTTAGAAAATTCTTCCAGAATTGCTGGCAAAGAAGTATAAGGTGAGGTTATGTACAGCAGCAGGTCATTCGCAAACAAAGATAACTTGTCATCTTGAACTACTTTACGTAGAACAGCATTGTTCTCCTGCATTGCCCCTGCCAGATATTCCATAACTATGACATATAGTAAGGGAGAGAGGGGGCACCCTTGTCTGGTGCAATTTTGAATAGCGAACGGAGAATAAAGCTCACCATTCACCTTAACTTGTGCAGTTACCCCCGAATATAGAGCTAGGATATTTCTTAAGAAGATTTGACCCATGCCTAGAGCCTCCAAGGCTAGCTTCATAAAGTCCCAACCCATCCTATCAAAAGCTTTTTCAGCGTCAATAGAAAGAATGCATTCCAATCACTGGAAGTGGCAGTGGCAATGAGAGATAGCGTCTTAAGAAACACCTCCAAATTTAGAAAATTCTTCCAGAATTGCTGGCAAAGAAGTATGAGGTGAGGTTATGTACAGCAGCAGGTCATCCGCAAACAAAGATAACTTGTCATCTTGAACTACTTTACGTATAACAGCATTGTTCTCCTGCATTGCCCCTGCCAGATATTCCATAACTATGACATATAGTAAGGGAGAGAGGGGGCACCCTTGTCTGGTGCAATTTTGAATAGCGAACGGAGAATAAAGCTCACCATTCACCTTAACTTGTGCAGTTACCCCCGAATATAGAGCTAGGATATTTCTTAAGAAGATTTGACCCATGCCTAGAGCCTCCAAGGCTAGCTTCATAAAGTTCCAACCCACCCTATCAAAAGCTTTTTCAGCGTCAATAGAAAGAATGCATTCCAATCACTGGAAGTGGCAGTGGCAATGAGAGATAGCGTCTTAAGAGTATTGTCCTATGCTTCCCTACCCGACACAAACCCAACCTGGTCCATATGTATCAGGGAGGGAAGCAGGAGACTCAGACGCTTTGCAAGAAATTTGGAAAAGATCTTTATCTTTATATCAAGATTGAGCAACGAAATAGGACGATACTTACCACAGTAATTTATGTCATTAGTTGTTATAGCCAAACCAGATATGTGTGCCCCTAAAGCCTGCCTTGGGAATAGGGCCCCATCTGCTATAGCATTATATGAGGCTAACAAAGGTGCTGTGAGTAAATTGCTGAAACATTTATAAAAACATGCGGTGAAACCATCTGGGCCTGGGCTTTTTCCATTTTTCAATCCAGCCACCACTTCCAATAGTTCCTCAGATTTCAGTGGTGCCTCAAGTTATTCCCATTTATTGGCCGGCAGAGAAGGTAGTTTGTGTCTATTTAGATAGTCTAAGATTTTAGATCGTAGATGAATTGGTGAAGAATCTGCAAACTTTCCTCTGATATTATAAAGGGATTCATAATAAGATCGGAATTCATCTAGAATTTGCTGTGTTGTGTGAACTTGTTTACCAGATGAAGAATTATGGGAAAGAACGCATGATGAAATTAATTTAGGGTTTAGTGTTCAGGATAACCAAGTGCCATTTTTATCGGCATATTCATAATGGCCTCTGTGTGCCTTCTCCCCAAGACTCAATGATTTCTGGTCCAAGCAGGTAAGTAATTTCTGTAATATAGTCGTCACCGAGAAGTGAGGTTTCTTAGAGGACTCTAAGTGTACCAACTCAGAAAAGAGCCCATTCGTTTTTAAAGTATTGGCTTTCTTAAAAGGGTATTTCGGGCAAAAACATCTTATCCCCTATCCAAAGAATAGGGGATAAGATGTCTGATCGCGGGGGGCCCACCGCTGGGACCCCCCGCGATCTCCCTGCAGCAGCCCACATTCTATGCGTAGCTGCGTCTGCAGTTTTGGAAACCGCCGGGCTTCCGAGACGGGGACATGACATCACGCCACACCCCCTCCACTCATTTCTATGGAAGGTGCGTAACGCCCCCTCCCATAGACATAAATTGAGGGGTCGTGGCGTGACGTCAAGTCCCCGTCTCGGAAGCCCGGCGGTTACCCAAACTGCAGCGGGCTGCTGCAGGGAGATCACGGGGGGGTCCCAGCGGCGGGCCACCCGCGAACAGACATCTTAACCCCTATACTTTGGATAGGGGATAAGATGTTTTTGTCAGGAATACCTCTTTAATTCTTGCACCATGGGCCATAAAAATACCCTGAATAGTACATTTTAACTCTTTGTGGGGGCAGATGTAGTATCATCGCTATGGTTAATCATGAATTCTGAAATAGTGGGGGAGATTCTCAATAACTGCTGTAATTTCTGTTCCAGCAATATAATTCACACCTTTTTTTTTTCTTCTCACAATTTTAAATGTGCTGCTTTGAAAATATGAAAAAGTTTTTTTGCGGCCAAATAAATTTTTTGTTGCAGCCATATTGTTTTTTTTTTGCGCCAAAATTGCTGAGTTTGGTGCCAAAATATGCATTTTGGCGTCAAAATTACCAATTTTTGCGCCAAATGTTACATCCCAGAAAATTTGGGTGGAAACATGTCACGAAATATTACATGGTTACTAGTACCCAGACAAGCGATAACTGAATAAATAAACCAAAAATCTGCTTAAATGTGAGTGTAGGTGCAGTGGCCAAGAGAAAAATAGAAAAAAAAATTTTTTTTTATAACATTTTTCAATAATAATTATTTCTTTTTTTAAGTAATTACTTAACACATTTTCCCATAAAAAAAAAAATCAAAGAAAAAAAACCAAAAAACAATAAAACTACAACAATTTCTGTGATTTCTACACTATCAAAAAGCTGGTGTGAAATTTTTGATGTAAACTGCACTCTCACTCCTTTGAAAAGCAGACGATATACGTGGACACGTCCACTTTCAAAAAACTGACGTGAACAGTGTAAACAGCAGCACAAAGCTCTTTGAAAATGTGGTTGATACTTTTGCGCCAACATTTTTTTTTTTTTGGGCGCAAAATTATTTGAGAATCTCCCCCAGTATGTTTTTTTTCATATTTGCACAGAGTATCTTTTAATAAATGATCATTGAGTCTCCAGGAAAAAGGTCGTGCGTATTGTAGCGAAAAATGTAACTTGGTAAAGACTGGTGAATGGTCTGTCCATGGTGCTGACTCAATATAAGATTTAGGGAAAAAAAGAGATGAGGGGATGGCTAATGAATATCATATCTAATCTACTGTAGGAATGATGGACAGGAGAATAATATGTATTGTCCTTTAGCTCTGGATATAGATTCCTCCATAGGTCTAACAATCTGCGAGTATGAAATTCTCTACGTAATCTATGGAGTGCTGCAAAAGAGTGAGGAACTACTCGAAGTATTTTCAAGTGTAGGGTTCCATACCCACTTAAAGTCCCCGCCCCTAATAATATGTGAGGCTTCAGCAAATTTATATAGTTTGAAACCAAAAGAAAAAGAAACCACTTGAGAACGGACCATGTATAAACTAAAATGAGTTTTATTGAGAATAATATCAAGACATATAATGATTACACACACAGCATGGACAAACAAAAAGTGGGAACCAGGGAGCAGGGGGAGATAAAAAGAAAGTAACAATAGTATATATAGTGTCCAAGTGTGCTGAACAATTTAAAATGCCAGCAACGTGCCATAAGTAAATAGGACCAATATCTTAAAAACGCACACAAAACGGATCACAGAGAAAACCAGATATAATAGTGGCATAAAACAGTGAGACTCCCTCCGCTCCCCAGTTACCCACCAGACCTCCAACGCGTTTCACCCAACGGGGCTTTATCCAGGATAAAGCCCCGTTGGGTGAAACGCGTTGGAGGTCTGGTGGGTAACTGGGGAGCGGAGGGAGTCTCACTGTTTTATGCCACTATTATATCTGGTTTTCTCTGTGATCCGTTTTGTGTGCGTTTTTAAGATATTGGTCCTATTTACTTATGGCACGTTGCTGGCATTTTAAATTGTTCAGCACACTTGGACACTATATATACTATTGTTACTTTCTTTTTATCTCCCCCTGCTCCCTGGTTCCCACTTTTTGTTTGTCCATGCTGTGTGTGTAATTATATGTCTTGATATTATTCTCAATAAAACTCATTTTAGTTTATACATGGTCCGTTCTCAAGTGGTTTCTTTTTCTTTTGGTTTCATATTTAGAGTATTTACCACAGGACCCTATACATCTATGAGCATATCTCCTCCCCCTTTTTTGGTGTTTTGACAAATTTATATAGTTTGTGTAATAGATCCACTGCAAAAGCAACTTGACCCTGATTGGGGAAATATACTGAAACCACAGTATATACGCGGGATGTATAAGAAAATTGTAAAAACATGTATCAACCTAAAGGATCCTTATATAGTTTAGTAACTGGGGTCTTAAAGGACTTATGAAAGGTGATAGACACCCCTTTGGATTTCGCTTCAGAGTCAGTAGAGTGATACCATACTGGGTAGTAATCACTTGAAATAAAAGGACAGGATGATTTCTTAAAGTGTGTTTCCTGTAACAGAACTATGGACACCTTTTTTTTATGTAAGTGATACAGGATTTGTCGCCTTTTCTCAGGGATATTCAATCCTTTCACGTGAAACTTACATACTGCTATGGAGGCCATATTTTAATTGCAGAGAGATGGAGAAAATGTTTTTTTTTTAAATATTAAAAGGAGTTGTCTGGTGAAAAATAACTTATACCCTATCCAAGGATAGGGGATAAGTTATAGATCGCGGGGGGGTCTGAGTGGTGGGACCCCCGCAATCTCCTGCACAGGGTCCCGGCAGTCGGCTGGAAGGGGGCGTGCCGACCCATGCAGCATTACATGGAGGGGGGGTTCCGGCCACGGCTTCCTGCGGGGGTCGGAATTCAGCTTCCAGCAAACTGCCGTGGCCCCGTGCAAGATATCACGGGGGGTCCCAGCGCTCAGACCCCTCGCAATCTATAACTTATCCTCAATTTTTGGATAGGGGATAAGTTATTTTTCACTAAACTACTTTTTTTAATCCTTCCAGTACTTATCAGCTGCTGTATGCTCCAGAGAATGTTGTGTAGTTCTTTCCAGTCTGACCACAGTGCTCTTTGCTGACACCTCTGTCCATGTCAGGTACTGTCCAGAGCAGGAGGAAACCCCCATAGCAAACCTCTCCTGCTCTGGACAGTTCCTGAGACTGATAGAGGTGGCAACAGAGAACACCGTGGTCAGACAGGAAAGAACTACACATCTTTCCCTGGAGCCTACAGAAGCTGATAAGTATTGAAAGACTTTTTTTTTTTTTTTTTTTTATATAAGTCATTTACTAATCTGTATTATTTTCTGGCCCCAGTTGATTTGAAATTAAATTTTCCTCTAGATTACCCCTTAAAGAGGGTTGGAATGCCTTCCTGGACAGCTCCCAGGAATCTTCATTTGCAACAATAAACTTTCCCAAATAACCAGGTTTCCAGGTATCGCTTTGCTAGTGGAAGTTTGATATACAAAGTCACTGACCATTTTTTTTATGGTATGTGAAGCACTAGATCAGTGGAGTTCGCATTCTCAGGATTGGCCGATCGTATGGTTTTGACATAACTCAGTTAGCCATAAATTGTCCTGTGTAATATGCGATGTTTGGCTCACATACAGTAAAATGTAAGTCAAAGGGGTACTCCGGAAGAAAATAAATGTTTTTAAATTGGCTGGTGACAGAAAGTTATAAAAAAGCAGCAGCACACCTTTGTCAAAAAATGGAGGCTCTTAGAGCACTTTCTGATCAAAACATGTCCCCCATCCACCATGCAGAGGTGGCCTCACTTCAGATGGGACCCTAACACACTCATTCCCCTCCACTTAGGAACTGTCCAGAGCAGGAACAAATCCCCATAGCAAACCATGTGTAAACCAGTTAAAGCATACTTATGTTGAGGGCCCTACTAGCTGCATGAGTGAGAAAAAAGCTGTTTTAGGGTAGGGTCACATGTAATGGATCTGCAGCGTATTTTATACTGTGGTTCCGCTGGTGACCCGACCCATGGTGTGCCTCCAGCTGTTGCCACCCTCTGTCCAGCCTCGCCCCCGACCTGCTCGGATCGGCAGAGTTGCCTGCAAGTGGCCTTGTGCTGCTCGGGCGACTTGCAGGCCCCTGTGTGGCTGCTCAGAGCAGTGGATTGCCGCTGCGAGCAGACCAGGGAGCGAGGCAGGGCGGGGTGTCAACATCTGGAGGCACACTGAGGCAGGGGGACAACGGCGGATCTGCAGCGTATAATATGCTGAGGATTACTTACGCTTCACAACCCATCTCCTCTGCTCTTAAGTGACAGTTGCTATGTTTTAACTATGTAAAAATCCACTGTTAGCAGTTTGTAGGGGTCAAATATGCTGACAGACTACATTTAAGTATATGGACTTAAAGGAGTTATCCAGAAATAGAAAAACACAGGTAATTTCTTTCCAAAACTGCTCCCCGTCTGTCTCCAGGTTGGGTGTGGTTCTGCAGCTCAGTTCCATTGAAGTGCATGGAGCCAAGTTGTAATACCACACCCAACCTGGAGACAGACAGGGAGCAGTTTTGGAAAGAAATTACTTGTGTTTTTCAGTTTCTGGATAACCCCTTTAAAGGGTCGTTTTTTTATTTTTATTTTTTTAAATAATTTTAAGGGTATATCCTGGGTAGAGTTGAGCGAGCTTACAGTAAACTGATTGGTAACGAACCTTGCGGCTTGGCAGTTGATTACTTTAGTCTGCATAAATTAGTTCAGCTTATCAAGTGCTCTGGTGGCCTGGAAAAGGTGGCTACAGTCCTAGGAGGACTAAGACTCCACTTTTCCAGGCAAACGGAGCACTTGGAAAGCTGAACTAATTTATGCAGACTAATTTATGCCGAGCCACAAGGTTTGTTACAAACCAATTTACTGTTAAGTTTTAAGTTCGTTCAACTCTTATCCTGGGGCATACGGCTTTGAAGCAAGATTCTGTCATGATTCACGCTCAGCACTCCTGGCATCACCACTCAGTAATGGGAACCATAATGCCAGGAGTAAAGAACGTGACCACCGAGGCTGCTGAATGGCTGCAGAGAGGTGGGTATCAGTTTTTTTGTTATTTTAATGTATTTGGGGAATTTTTTTAAAACATGGATAACCCCTTTAATGCTCTTTTACACTGGCCAATTATCAGGTGAATGAATGTTTCCAGAAATGCTCATTCCGATCATTGGTCCATGTAAATTGGCCCTTAGCAGAGTAGCATACACACGTTTATCAGTAGCAGTATGGCCAAGGAGACATGGGATAGAATATACTTCGCTTTTTGCACTTGTTTCCTGGGACACTTTGGACTATTTTTTTTATATTTTACTTTTTAGACACATTTATCAAGCAATTGCATTATTTCTTGTGACAGTTCACCATGCTCATCTTTTTTAGTGTTGTTTAATTCCACTCCACTTTACTCTGCCACTGGAAGAATAATAAGAATAATCTTGCGAATTTTTTCTGCCGAATCTGCCTGGAATACATTGCCTTCTATGGGGAGGGCAGAATACACGCTCAGAATCTCAGGCTTTTCTGGACGGAGATTCAGCAGTGTTAACCTAGCCTTATAACATGTATGCAGCATAAAGCAAGAAAATATGTGTCATAAGTTCATGACCAAGCTGCAAATGGCGGCAAAAGAAAATAAAGAAATGGCTACATTCATTTTAGCATTAAGAGTAAATATAAGAAAGTTAGGAGGTAATAACTGTGAACATTGTATTATGTGTGGGACGGTTCTGGAATTAGTTATTTTTTTTAAACAAATTTCTTCAGCACATCTGCTTCCTCTTAATAATTAAAAGGGTCTTGTGATGTCAATCATCTCTTTATTTAGATTTGTCTCAATATATCAGCATCGGTGTATGATTCTTAAGTGCTCTTAGCATCCCACCGTGAAAAGTAATAATCAGCAGGTGGAAAATAAGGAGCAGTAGTAAAAATGGTAATTTCCACAAAAGCTACAATTTTATGGTCATATTTCCAGAAGGATTGTGACATTTTTAGCATTCCAACATATCTATATATTTATAGGTTGATTAAAAAATATTATTATGTTTTAAAGGGGTATTTTTTTCAAATCAACTGGTGCCAGAAAGTTCCACAGATTTGTAAATTACTTCTATTAAAAAAATCTTAATCCTTCCAGTACTTATCAGCTGCTGTATGCTCCACAGGAAGTTGAGTTGTTCCTTATTGTCTGACCACAGTGCTCTCTGCTGATACCTCTGTCCATTTCAGGAACTGTCCGGAGCAGGAGAGGTTAGCTACGGGGATTTGCTCCTACTCTGGACAGTTCCTGATATGGACAGAGGTGTCAGCAGAGAGTACTGTGGTCAGACAGAAGCATACATGGAGCATACAGCAGCTAAGTACTGGAAGGATTAAGATTTTTCAATAGAAGTAATTGACTAATTTGTTTAACTTTCTGGCACCAGTTGATAAAAAAAAACAAAAAAAAAAACTTTGTTTCCACCAGAGTGCCCCTTTAATGTTAACAATATACAAAAAATACAGCCATGAGAAAAAGAAGCTTTGCAACTTGTGAAAATGTTTTCTCACTATAGAATGATAGAGTTCCAATTGTTTGGAATTGACCTTATAACCCCTCCCAGATTGACAAGTAGCAAGCAACAATTGCTTCTCTAAGATCGTTGCTGATGTCTTTCTTCCTTGGATTTTGTTAACCTATGCCTGAATGCTCCTGACCAACAAACTGCCAAAACTTCTGCTTTTATAGAGGTGGGAAGACTTGGTGATTAATTTCCAAACCTTCCAAGATCTACCTTTTTTTCAAAAAACATAGAATTCAAAAAGAATGTACTTTCTCATGACTGTAAGCTTCCATAGGTTTGAATTCCTAGGTTTTAATGTTCAGAGGTTTGGTGCCTCAGTTCCTCTTGTACAGTGGTTATTTACTGCTTACTACTGAGAAGACACAATACTTACCTCAGTTGGCGGGTAACTTTCCAGTTTTTTCCAGTTATGAAGTGTTTTACACATTGGTGGATCAAAGAGAAAATGGGGTTGTCTATCTGGACAACCTATTTCCTATGGTTATCGAAACAATCAGGAAATAAATACAAACAAAACCATGACAAAATCAAACATCACACTGCCAAGCATTAGACTATGACTATTGTAAGATCATCATGTAAAAAAAAAACAGAATATAAATAATGATACTATTAATTCAATTCTTATATCACTGCCATAGAAAAGAGCTTAGAAATGAAGATAAACATAAATATGATATATTCACAGTAGAAAACAGCCAAAGCACCATCCCTAAGGCACTACCATATTTAGTGACAAAATAGAAGTAGATTCCAGCAGTGACTCACAGGTGATGTCTTCTGTGAGTCATTCTGTTTCCATTTTCTTAGGCTCTTTTCCAACATGTATCCCACCTCTTTACAATCTTCATATCTTTAGTCCCACAAATGGTAATATTTCCCCCCCCCCCTTGGTACCCAAAATAGTAAAAGTGGGTACGTTAGTACATTCACCCTCATCAAGTTTGTCTCCCTTTTCTCATGCACAGGGCTGCAGTAGGCATATCACTTCCTTTATCCTCCATATGGTGCAGGCAGCGATGACAGGTGATGTCACCGCCTGCGTCAGGGCAGAGGTCACATTCCACTCCTGCTATAGGCAGCAGCCTATAGCTGTCTTTAGGTTGCGGCTTACACTTTTAGCTAGGGCTTACTAACCTGGAGATCTGGGACTAGTGTGCTGAATTTTCAATTTAGTGAGAAGATTAAATTGTGGGTGGTTTGGATGCTCAACCATGCCGCCCACATTATCTGCTGGGTTGGGTGGCTTGAGAGGACCTGGCATCCCCCAGCTCATTAGCACCTGTGGTGGACCACCCCACAGCTTAATGCAACCCCCCCAGTCCCCCATAAGTACATCCTGAGCCAAGAAATTAATTTGATAATTACATTATCACATGAAAAAAGAAAACTGTGTGAAAAGTCTACTGCAACAATAAAATAATACTTAAATGGGCACTTTCATAAAAAATATTTCATTAAACTATTAAAAATTTTTGCTATTGAACTCCTTATGGTAAATGAAAAATATTTCTAATATACTTTGTTTAAAACAAGTGAAGTTTTCTATGTTTTACTTGTGCTTAAAAAAGCTCAAGAACACATTTTCCCCCAACTCATACACAGACTTTGGACCAAAGTCCAAACACAGGAAGTGCCGCCTGGAGTGCTGAGGGGGGGGGGGTGTCCAACCAACAGAATATGGCAGTTATGTGTGAGAGGAGCTATGATTGGATGAGGCTGGACACCCCCCCCCACCCCCACCTCAGCACTCCAGGCGGCACTTCCTGTGTTTGGACTTTGGTCCAAAGTCTGTGTACGAGTTGGGGGAAAATGTGTTCTTGGGCTTTTTTAAGCACAAATAAAACATAGAAAACTTCCTTTTTTTTAAACAAAAGTATATTAGAAATATTTTTTATTTACCATAAGGAGTGCAATAGCAAAAATCAGTTTTAATGAGAGTGACCCCTTTAACTGGGACTTCCAGTTCCAGCACGGGGATGTGAGGAAGCACTTTCACTAGCTCCTGTCTGTGCAATTACCACACACCCTGCCACCAGCTCTTACTCACATCTGACATCAGCCAGAGTGGAGGAAGACTGCAGAGAAGATGCCAGGACCTTATTTATGGAGCATTACCTCACTAAAACGACTGGCAGCCAGCGTAATCCCGGCGGCTCTCATATGGCCTCAGATAGCTGACGCTCTAACATGGCCGCTGCAGCTGCAGAGAAGAAGACTGCCGGCTCCGCCCACAACTCTTCTCCACAATCCAGCGCTGCTATAGCAGCACAAGAGTCTGAAATGAACACCGCCATTCCTTCCACCCCGCATCTGTACAGCAAACGCCGGAGCATGAAGCGGACTTGCCGTCCTCAGGTACCGGAGGTGAGCCAGGGAGAGCCTTCACTGGAGTTGATTTTAAGTTACACGCTGCAGCAGTGGTGGAGCGCCTGTTCCCTGAACTACGGGCCGCCATGATAGAGACACTCTCTGCCACTCTGCAAGCCATGAAAGCGGATCTCACTAAAACTACACAGAGAGTGGCTGAAGTGGAAGACAGGGTGCAGAAAGTGGAAGACACTTCTACTGCTTCTATATCTGCAATTAAGCATGTCATACAGGATACTGCCTACCTCAGAGATCGTATTGAGGACTTAGAAAATAGATCCAGGCGCAACAACTGACATCTAGTAGGCCTCCCTGAACTGGTTAAACCTCAGCAACTACTGCAACTCTGCAAAACAGAGCTGCCGGTGGCACTTGGTCTCACGCAACAGAGACGGGTGGAAAGAGCGCACAGAGTGGGCCCACCTATGCTACAGACAGGGGACCCTCATCAAGACAGGTGATAATGCACTACTTAGATAACAATGACAAAGAAGAAATCCTGCGAACCTTTAGGGCACACAAAACTCCGCTGCTACTACGAGGTTTTAAAGTTGTCTTATTTGCAAACTATTCTGCCAAAGTCACGAAAAAAAGGAAGGCATTCAGTACAGTTTGTACCTTCTTATCCAAAAAGGGCCTCAAGTTTCGCCTGCAATATCCAGCATTGCTCCATGTTCAATCCCCTGAGGGATCCACCCATACCTTCTAACATCCTAGAGAGGCTGCTGAATTCTTCCACATCTTGTCAGACCACCAGGCACCCATGGAGGACTGTTCTACTTTCAACCCAATTGCAGCGGCTTCCTTTGCCAGTCCTGAGAAGAGGCGCAAGCGCCATCCGAGTTTTCTAGCCTCTAAAGCATACCCCTTTCAGTGGCCTCCTGCCAATCCTAGGGACCGTCCAGCTGAAACTTCTCCTGCTCTACGCCAGCCAGCTGAAGATCGCTGCTTCCTGGATTCTCCTACTTGATCTACTGGATGGTGATATTGAGCTTTTCTTTATTTTACCAACTATCACTGATACTTTGTTGTCCACCGGACGCTCTGCTGTCTGAATGGTTCAGGGAATCGGTGAGGTCCTCTCAGGACCTCAGTTATTGACATTATTATTCTAGTTCAATGATATTCCTCATAAATGATTGGTTTATTTTTGAGTCACTATCCCTTGTTCGGGTTTAACCAGCTGCCCCCATATTTCAGCAGATCTGAATGATTAGGTGACATATGAGAATTATGTAACCATGATTCCTCCACCACCCCCCCCCCCTCATTCCTCCTTCCAGTCTCCCCCTCATTCCTCCTTCCCATCCCCCCTCATTCCTCCTTCCCATCCCCCCTCATTCCCCCCTTGCCTCTCTCTACTCCCTCCCCAATCTCTTTCCCCTTATCTACTTCCCCCCCCCCATATCCCCCCACACTACCTCTGGTGTAAATGGTCTCAGTGGAAGGGGAAGGTACTCATATAACACTGGGTACTTGACTACCTATTTTTCCCACATACTAATACCATGGATTTACTCATTGCATAGTTGGGAGTCTGTACTCTCCCCGAAATAAGTGAAGTCATGTACACTTTTTGGCGTAATGTGACACGCCTTTTTCCATTCCTGTTTTACATTCTTTTCAGAACGTTTGGTCATGTTTTTCTACTAATGTTTTCCCATGTTTTCTGTTCCTTTGTATGTCAGAAGCTAACGTCCAGTGTCCACATCTACACCTTCTAATCTCGAGCTCTTCTAAGGTACTACAGTTATATGTTAGATTACCTATATGAAAATCATGAAACCTTAAAGGGTTGTATTCCCCCCAAAAATGCACAATGCTACTCAGACATCTCCGTAAGGCGGATATTGCCTTATTGCAAGAGATACATCTGCCAGAATCCGATTTTCACCGCATGAAAAAGTTATGGGTGGGCAAAGTACTGGGCTCAGCTTCAGTCGACCGCAAGTCTGGAGTTATTACTCTGATCAGCAAACACTTACAACATACTGTCTTACACTCTCAAACTGATAGTGAGGGTAGAATACACTCCCTATTGCTGGAATCCCCTCATGGAACAGAGTGTTTATAATGTATATGGACCTAACGTGGCAAATGTCCCTAAGAAAATAGTAGGAGGTGACTTTAATTCCGTAGTAAACTCTTCAGAAGACAGGTCACTTACTACTGCCCGACAAGAGTTGAAACGCGACCAGGTACTTCACCCCCTAATGGAACATACCTCTCTCATAGACCTTGGAGAGTCCATAATCCGGCGGGGAGAGACTTTTTTTTTCGCCCGCCCAGTCCTCCTGGTCGCATATCGACTATATAGTTGTACATTCCTCCTTAAGCTCGTCTATCATAGACACACAAATAGAAGACATGGTTATATTGGATCATGCCCCCATTGTGATTCACTTATCTGATCACCATCCCCATGGTACGGATATATTATGGCGTTTTCCAGCTGCTCTATATAAGGACGACTCGTTCGCTACCCTTTTGCAAGGATGGTGGCTAGAATATATGACACATAATGCGGACCATGTCAGTGACACAGCCCTGTTCTGGAACACTGCCAAAGCAGTCTTACGGGCCATATTATATCATTTGTAGCAGGGGAAAAAACAGGACCTGGCTACTAAGTATGCTGCAGCCAGCGACTCATTGAGGAAGGCCTATACTACCTTTATCACTGATACCTCTCCAACTAATAAACAGAACTGGAGCAAGACAAAGGATGAGTTTGATGATTGGTTGGCAAAGAGGGAACAGTCGGGACACCTCTTGGCCTCCTTAGCTAGAGGTAAAAAAAAACCTGCTTCTATATTATCTCTTTGGTCTTCTGGAGGTGCCCTTCTCACTAACCCTAAACACATAGTGGGGTACATGGGGAAATATCATGCAGATTTCTATTCAGCCACATCTTCTTCCTCCCTACCGATAGATACCCTGCTTAGTAAGGTAGCTCTGCCACGGGTTAGCGTTGAACAACTGGAACTCTTGAACGCACCCATCACCACCGACCTGGTTGTGCACACCATTAAGCATCTTAAGAACTCAAAGGCTTCCGGCCCTGATGGGTTGACCGGAGATTTTTATAAACTTCTCCAGGACCAAGTATCTGACACGCTTTCTGATTTGTATAACCAGATATTGCAGGACCAAAGCTCATTAGACTCTGCTTCTATGTCATATGTAAGACTCACCTAAACTAAACAAGGACCCACTCATTTTCACTCATAAACGTGCATTCTAAAATTCTATCTTCTATAATGGTCAACAGGCTGGCTACTATTATGCCACATCTCATCTCCCACGCCCAGGCGGGATTTATTAAAAACAGATCCTCAGTCATGAATCAGCGGACGGTGCTCGCTGTTCAGGATACCGTCCACCACCGCTCTAGCCTTCCAGGATGCCCTTACCTACTAACACTTGACACCGAAAAGACATTCGACAATGTCAGCTGGACGTGGCTGGCACTATGCATATCAGGGCAACTTTCCGTAACCTTTTACACTCAATATACACCTCATCGGAGTCTAGAATATACATACCAGGGTTTTTAAAGAAATTTAAAAAAAATAAAGATTATCCTCTGTAGCAAACAGCTGCTAAAAAGTACTGAAAGGATTAAGATTTAATAGAAGTAATTTACAAATCTGTTTCTGGCACCATTTCATTTGAAAATAAAAAAGTTTTCCACCGGAGTACCCCTTTAAGGCATCCTTATACGCAAATGAGGTCATACTTAACGTTCAGGACCCCGTCAAATATATCCCCCGTATATTAGATACGTTGACACAATTTGGTATGTACTCTGTGTACCGTGTTAATGTTCATAAGTCCTCCCTTTTGCTTCTAAAACGACCATCCCCTTCCTACTAACAACTTACTCGTACCTTAGGGATCCCGATTGCTTCTCAATATATTACGTATTTAGGTATAAAAATTGGCAAACATCCCCAATCTTTATATACTCTAAATTACCCTCCTTTAATAGATAAAATTCAAACGGAATTGCACAGGTGGCATAGCTTGCCCTTATCACTGCTTGGTCGATGTCATCTCCTTAAGATGTGCAGCTTTGCTAAGCTGCGATACCCACATCAAACCATACTACTATTATTAAAGCATACGAATGTCAACATGTTAAGGTCCACGTTCACTAAATTTATATAGGCCGGGAAGAAACCCTGTATAGCCTTACGAACCTTAATATTTCCTACTCTAGAAGGGGGGGGGGGTAAACTTCCCAGATGTTAGAAGTTATAACTTAAAATGTATCTTAAGGCATATTATGGATTGGTTCCATAACTCCACCTTCTACTCTAATACACTTCTAGAATCTGCTTTTGCCGCAACATGGCACCCACTGGCGTTACTCCATTGTTCGATTTCCTCTTTACCTCCGGTCATTAAACGCTCGTTGATTTTTAAGGACACTATAGCCACATGGAAAGAACTGAGAAGACGAATGGGGTTGTCTCACGCATGCTCCAAGCACCTTTTTCCCCTGGCATTTACCAGATTTCATAGCAGGAAATGAAAACCCCCTATTTCCTATATGGCATCAAAATGGAATCAACACCATAGGTGACCTTGTTCATAAGACGGAAAAAAAAGATGGTATACACTACAGGAATTGGCTGTTCAATATGATATTCCCACCTCGCATTTTCTACCATATAACCAACTCCATTCCTATTGCAGAACTAAACTTACAGACCTCAGCAGAGAAGCAAACACTACTGATTTTGATTCCATTCTGACGCCCACGTCTGCGCAATCTATTTCAGACCTATATACTAAATTACGTAAATGGAACATTAAGTCTCTACCATAGAAAGTGGGGTCGAGATGGGTATCTATCTTAAATGATCCAAATGTCACGGAACATATACTACAGGGGTGGAAAGATTTTAGAACGCATGTACACAACGAACGATGGAGAGAGACTCAACTCAAGTTAATGCACTCAGCCATTTATGCCTTTACTATCCAACTGTCCATGCATAATCCGTCTAGAATTAATCACTGCCCGAAATGTAAGATACCGAATGCTGACTTATATCATTGTATATGGTTATGCCCACAAATACAGGACTACTGGAAGCTAGTATCAAACATACTACCTGAGGTATGTCCTCATGACAGCACCTTAGACCCTTACGAGGTACTCTTCCATATTAAAGTGTCCGGATCAAGGGACTGTTACTCCTATGCCCATCTACCCCCTATTGCACACAAAGTTATCATCCTAGCCAAGTTACAGCTATTGTGTGAATGGCTTTCGTCATCCCCTCCTACCATTGTACATCTGCTTGAGGCCCTGAAACATATTTACTCTAGAAAGGAGGGAAGCGCTCCATCACAAGGAAAAGGAAATAAGGGCAAAGAGGTTATTCAGTAAATGTAAACTGTTCTTTACCAGGCATTATACCTCATATCTATAGTTCGACCCTTTGCATCTACACAATGGTACACCATGGCAGCTTTGGCAGGCTCTCTTGGGGCGCTGAAGGTGCAGTGATTCTGTATACCGATATTGTATTGATTAACATTAACTTTCTTACTTCTATCCATGATATTACTATGGAGGTGAAAGGAGAGCACTTTCAAGATGGACTCTGGACGTTGGCTGCATGTTTGTTTGTCTCGTTTATTGGTCTATTCATCTCCCCCTGTTGGTCGGTGATGCCTTATGTTGTTTTTACAGGTTATACGCATTTATTAGCCCATAGGGCTGACAATGTTTATTTTTGGGTTAGATCTAACTCCAGGATTCGGCTTATCAGACAGACAGTTTGATTACTCATTGGCCGATCGACCTTCAATGGACACTCGTATTGGGACTATGTACTATGCAGCTTTCCGGTTCCAGTTACCATGTTCTTCTTACCCTTAGTAGCTCATTGAGATACATGTCTATGCTCCTTATTATCCATTACTGTCAAATGGCCTGCAAGCCAATTTCGGACATTTTCTCAGTATGTGCAGTCTAACTTAGAATGTTTTTGCCTTATACTACTGTTGTTCAATTTCTTCTCAATAAAGAAAATTGTCTTATAAAAAATAACACTTAACTGATAACTAGAAAAAAAACGCGATTATGATATCCTGTAAATAGAACATTGCATATTAATCTATATAGAACAAAGACTATGGAAAAAACACTATAGTGGCATTATTAAAAAAACACCACCATTAAAATATCACAGCTTATAAAAAGCATGTCATGGTGACAAACATAATGGAATTAAATACAACATAACATGAGAATTAAAAGAATTATCTTTTGAAATGACAATAGAATTTCATATACACATGAAGGCCTTTTGTGTCATCAATGCTTAAGATACAGTCTAGCAATAAAGTCATAAGGGGAGATTTATCAAAACTTGTGCAAAGGAAAAGTTGCCCAGTTGCCCATAGCAACCAATCAGATTGCTTGTTTCATTTTGCAGAGGCCCTGTGAAAAATGAAAGAAGCGAGCTGATTGGTTGCTATGGGCAACTGGGCAACTTTTCCTCTGCACAGGTTTTGATAAATCTCTCCCATAGACTATTATGACTTCATCAGTATTGAACTCCACTTTTGTAGTCATCAAAACAGAACTCATCTAAGCAATAAAGACAGAAAATTGTGACATCTGTGGAACACAGAGTACAAATTAAAATACCATAACCATCGTTGTGACATCACTATAAAACAAAGCCTAGCAATAAAGACATAAACTACTGTGGCCCCATTAATACGGAACATAACTTATAGATAAAGACACAGATAATTGTAATGTGATTAAAATAGGCCCTAGCCTAGGAGTAAAGGCACTGAAATTGACCTTTATTGCAGAACATATCCTAAAAGAAGAGCACTGCTGTGACATCAGCACAATAGTACATAGAGCTGAAGGCATAGGAAATAATGACATCATCAAAGTAGAAAATAGCTTACTCATTGCTCATACACGTTTTTACAGTGGTCACTTAGGGGGTTTAGGCTTGGCTGACACCTTTTTACTGCGGCAGCTTAGCTGCCCAATGCTGAGATAGCAGAAGCTCAGCTGCCAGAATGACAGCTGGACCCCCGCACTAACTGCCTGGTTTGGAGAAAGCTCTTCTCCTGACAGTTTAAATCGTTATATGCCATGGATCTGTGAAGCTTTGTTACCTGATCACAGGGTGCCAATGAGTTTCATTACCAGTCAGGTTTTTTTTTTTTTTTTGAAGGCCCCAAGCTGCCAGATAAATGCCGGTACCCACCTATGCCTAGTGCCAGCAGTGAGAAATAGCCTACTGCTCACTAAACTGGAGAAAAACTAAATCCTGGTGCCAGGAGGTCAGAATCAAAGGCACTACATAAAAAATGGAATACAATGCCTTGGTCAGTGCCTTTGAAGTCAGGGTCTGACAAAAGAAAGTGTTCACTAGGCAAAAGACAGGAAGTACTAGTTAGTTGTGGTTCTGTGTGAAGTAACACAGGCACTTGTAAACAAAGAACCCTGAGCCTAAAGTAAGGATTTGAGTCCAGTTGCAACGGTATTAACATTGTATTGCCTGTAGCTTTTAAGAAACGGTGGCACCATGTGTGAAAGTAAATCCTAAACCTCTGTGCCTATTAAGAGAACAGCAACAACCAAGATTGCTATATGTTTGGATTTTATTAGTCTGCACTTGTTTTCTTTAAAAAAGAAATCAAGTGTAAGGACCGATGCTTCACACTACCTTACAAACTGTAATAGAGAATCATTTAGGCAGCTTGTGACAATGAGGCAGGTTTGAGGGCAATGAAAGGGTGTTTTTCAAAGAGCTTTATCCTAGGTGAGCTAGCAGAGATGCTCGTCAGGTGCCTAATTAATGAGGCCAGCAGAAGTGTGGGAAATCTGCATATAAGGAAAGGAAACTAAATTGTCTGGGCTCTCCCTAGAAGACAGCAAGGAGGCTGTAAAGGGGGGGGGGGAGGCAGGGATCCTTGTGAGGAGCACACAGCCAGGAGCTGTAAGTAACTCCCAACAGTGAAGTGGACAGAAGAGGAGTCTTAGTAAACACAGCCCAGAGGCCACCAATGCTGTGTGTGAACAGTGAGTAAAGGTTGCAGAAAACTTGTGTTTTAAACTGATGGAGACTAGCTTAATAGTCGATAGAGAGGGAAGTGTCTAATGTGTAGTTAGTGGCTGGACGGCTCTAGGATTTTGTTTTGTTCCTGTGTTATATTTTTGGTTTATCCTGAAACCTGTCTAAGGCTGGGTTCACACTACGTTTTTCAACTACGGTTCCCGCATACGTTTTCTATCAAAAACCGTATGGGGAAAAAAACGGGTGGAACAGTATGGGAAAAAGTAAACCGTATGGGTTTTTAAACAGTATACTGTTTTTAAAAGTGCATACTGTTCCGTCCGTTTTTGTAGAAAAAAACCCATACGTTTTTGAAAATTTTGTCCATTTTTAATGGGAGGGGTCTTGGATGGGGACTTTAGGATTCAAATGCGCATGTGCAAAGTAAAAACGTATACGTTTTTCCCGTATGGAACCGTATACATGTGCGTTTCCCATTGACGTCCATGTTAAAAAAAACGTATGCGGTTGCAGTACGGTTTTTAAACCGGAGAAAAAATCGTGGTCAACCACGGTTTTGACTCCGGTTTAAAAACCGTACTGCAACCGCATACGTTTTTTTTTAACATGGACGTCAATGGGAAACGCACATGTATACGGTTCCATACGGGAAAAACGTATACGTTTTTACTTTGCACATGCGCATTTGAATCCTAAAGTCCCCATCCAAGACCCCTCCCATTAAAAATGGACAAAATTTTCAAAAACGTATGGGTTTTTTTTCTACAAAAACGGACGGAACAGTATGCACTTTTAAAAACAGTATACTGTTTAAAAACCCATACGGTTTACTTTTTCCCATACTGTTCCATCCGTTTTTTTCCCATAAGGTTTTTGATAGAAAACGTATGCGGGAGCCGTAGTTGAAAAACGTAGTGTGAACCCAGCCTTATAAAGCTGGCAAGGAGCCAGACTTGCATAAAGAACTGTTGTTTGCCTGCTGAATTAAGTAGAACCGTGTCCTGTGGCTGTGTCAAGGACGATCCCAGAGCTAACCCCAGAGTGAAATCCCTACACAGCTGCTAACAGAAGTAATGCTTGTAATACCACCCACGGCACGCTCCGGCTCCATCAAAACAAAGGTGCTGTACAGAGGGGAAAAAAACAACAAATTGCTTCTGCTTTTAGAATTGCATAGGTATTTTTCTATAGTTTTATAAGCTTGGAAATCCAGGTATTTGCACAGTAGGTAAGGAAACTTGTCAATATTTCTCTCTCTCTCTCACACACACACACACACACACACACACACACACACACACACACACAGATATATATATATTTGGATTTATTTAATTTTTTAAAATGTATTAAACAAGGTCATCCTGTCTACTGCATAGCCAGTGTAAAACTAATGCAAAAACAAGGCTATTACACCTATGGAGATAGATAGATATGTTTTTGTTACAATTTCCCCAGGTACTAAAATAAAATCTTCTTTGACTTTATTAATATTTCAATGACTTCCTCACAAAATTCTGTGATTACACGTCTGTCCAATACACCGCCCAGCTGTACAGAGATATAAAAACCTAAAACAGTGCTTCACAACAATCAATTATTTTATTCCATCAGCGAGGTTAATTTAATTTTTACTTTTTTCTTGCTCTCTAGCACAAGACAAGAACTGATTTGTGCCTCAGGGTATAAGGAACAGATACTCTGTGCTTCCGAGAAGAGCCTTATCAGACCAGCTCTTGGATACATTCTAATTGTGGTTTGCTAATGAAAACAAATAGATGGAGAGGCATATACAGGTTCTAACTCAGATGACTCTTCTTGTACAAAGAAAATTATTCATTTTTGTAAAGTGTCATTTTACAGTGGAGGAAGTTTTGGAATATATTTGATCTCCCAAAAAGCACCTAACATACTTGACATCTGAGCAGGTAAATGGGGGACTGCCCTGGTTACTCAAGGTTCAGGTAGTGATGACAGGTTCCCTTTAAGTTGTGACTTTTGAACAGGACTGGTGGGCAATTACTTTGAAAAATACATAAACTATTCTAATAGCTGTTTTATTTTGCAAGCCTGTTTATAAACGTGTGTGTGTGTGTGTGTGTGTGTGTGTGTGTCAGTGTATATATACAGTACAGACCAAAAGTTTGGAAACACCTTCTCATTCAGAGTTTTCTTTATTTTCATGACTATGAAAATTGTAGCTTCACACTGAAGGCATAAAAACTATGAATTAACACATGTGGAATTATAGACATAACAAAAAAGTGTGAAACAACTGAAAATATGTCATATACTAGGTTCTTCAAAGTAGCCAACTTTTGCTTTGTTTACTGCTTTGCACACTCATTCTCTTGATGAGCTTCAAGAGGTAGTCACCTGAAATGGTCTTCCAACAGTCTTGAAGGAGTTCCCAGAAATGCTTAGCACTTGTTGGCCCTTTTGCCTTCACTCTCCGGTCCAGCTCACCCCAAACCATCTCGATTGGGTACAGGTCCGGTGACTGTGGAGGCCAGGTCATCTGACGCAGCACACCATCACTCTCCTTCTTGGTCAAATAGCCCTTACACAGCCTGGAGGTGTGTTTGGGGTCATTGTCCTGTTGAAAAATAAATGATGGTCCAACTAAACGCAAACCGGATGGAATAGCATGCCGCTGCAAGATGCTGTGGTAGACATGCTGGTTCAGTATACCTTAAATTTTGAATAAATCCCCAACAGTGTTACCAGCAAAGCACCCCCACACCATCACACCTCCTCCTCCACACCAGCACACCAGCACAACATACCTCTTGAAGCTCAAAAAGAGAATACCAAGAGTGTGCAAAGCAGTAATCAAAGCAAAAGGTCAAAAGGTGGCTACTTTGAAGAACCTAGTATATGACATATTTTCAGTTGTTTCACACTGTTTTGTTATGTATATAATTCCACATGTGTTAATTCATAGTTTTGATGCCTTCAGTGTGAATCTACGATTTTCATAGTCATGAAAATAAAGAAAACTCTGAATGAGAAGGTGTGTCCAAACTTTTAGTCTGTACTCTCTCTCTCTCTCTCTCTATCTATCTATATATATATATATATATGGTGACGGGTATGGAAGGGCAGAAGTTATTAACCCTTTGTGATTGTGACACCAGGGCATGGTTTACCTATTTCCCCACCCGAGGTATAGCCGATTATTCCAGGGCAAATAATCACTCTGACGCAAGGTTATGGAACAATGGCTCTTTACTGAGGCAGACAAGGTGTTACAGTCTATAAAGCTCAGTTCAGCACCAAAGAGATGCAGGGTGAACTTAGGGAAGCTTATCGGCTTAGTGGCAACCCACGTTGAATTTGGTAACTTGAGAGACTTGACTATCTTGACAACTCCCACTCTCAAATGGCTAGCTGAACCCTGACCTCACTATATAAGGGGGACTGTTTTGAGAGATCCCATTGGTCACTGACAAACCACCTGTTCACCTTGCATACTCCCTTTGACAACAATGGTCCTTAGTAACACAGATTTCAGGTAACAGTGCATATAAAATACATTATATTAACTCTGGTATAACAATACATTAGTAATACATTCCTTAATGTAATAGAGTTCTATGGAGAGGGGACCCATGACTGACATTGAGCTAGATCTGCCAGACAGGATAGGCAGAAGTGCAGAGGAGTACATGACTTTGTACTCGGTCACCACATATATGTACAAGAACACTTTGCACATCTATGGAACCTGGCAGGCAAGGAGAGTGGACTGGAATGCTCATGCATGAACAATGACGCTTCTCTGTACTAGTCAGTGGGGTCACTTTTTTGCCATTGAGTGAGCATATGTACTGTGTGGCCATAGCACCGAAAATGAGTTGAGCAATGAATCTGTAATACATTTTTTGTTGAGCTTTACTCACTCAATTATTTTAAATGCAATAGCCACACAGTATATGAACTCACTGAAAGGCGTACAGCGCTCAAACTGTCTAGTACAAGGAAGTTGTTATTATTCATGCATACGCATTCCAGTCCACTTTTCTAGCTTTCGAGGTCAGTGGCGTATCAGGGGCATTTTATCAGGGGACGGTGGAAGGCAGCCTGTTCCCCTTGACCCTCAATCTACGGCTATTACTACCACTTTAAAAATCAGGTGGGCAGCGCCCTCTGCCACTTTAAGACCTGTGGCTGCTGGTAGTGGTGGAGGGTAGCAGACGTAGAAGACGTCCCTAATTTATGATAAAGAGTGGTGACCACCAGAACATGTCTCTGCTCCTCTCCCAGCAATTCTTCTTTCAACTTTCCCTTGACAGAGGATGACAGATCTTACAGTTCCTGCCACCAGCCCTAGTCTTTCCATCAACAGGGAGGAGCAGGAGCGTGTGTAGGAGAAGGTATAAAGGAGCAGGAGCAGACAGAGCACCAGTGTAACTTCTTCACCATGAGTCGCATCACCACAGCCTACACATTTAATGCCAAGCAGCCCACTGACATGACCCAGAGGCAGCAGAAGGTGAGCACCTGCTCAGTGTAGTAGTGGTTGGTACCAAAGTGCATACTAGGTTAAAGTCTTGACCCAGGCCAAAGGCAGCAGGAAACCAAAATACAACACTGTGCCAAGTTACACCAATGTCGCTCAACCAAAGGATTTACATTATTACTTTTTAGACAGAAAAAAATATATATAAATCCTATTTCCCATGTATATGCCTGAAATGGAACAATAGACTGATATCCTTGTATTATTTGTATAGGTCATCTAATTAATAGACGAGCACAGAAGGAAGTGGAAAGTGTTTGTTGACATTAACACCAGTACTCTAGAGGGCTTGATCCAAACACAGCAGGAAGAATGTACTGGGAAAATAAAATACTAATTAAGAATACATAGGCAATTTCCAATGTCCTTGCTGCTTGTTGTTGCCTGCTGTGTAACACAAGATCCCTACACATTTTAAGATGGAAATTTACTCAAACAACCAACTCAATAAGTTTAACAGCTTATTTCTGTTCATTTATATTATGTCATAAACCACAGTTAAAGTTTAAGTCGAGCATTAGTTTCCCACCTGTTCTACAAAGACCAGACCAGAGAGACACAGCTCACACTTGACAGTACAGTTACCAAGGTAACCGTAGGACACCCAGCAAGTTCCGTGCACAAGCCCTTTTTGGATGTGACTCTTACACAGAACTTTTGTGCATCAAATGGTTGCCTTGGCAACTGTACTGCTCATTGTGAGCGGTTTTCTCCGCACCAATCTTTGCAAAACAGGTGGAAGATCAATGCTGGACATATACTTTAAGGGTACATCCACACCTTCAGTATCAGCTGATCTTGCTACTCATTAACTTCAATGGGTAGCAAAATCAGCTTCAGAAAATATGCAGCAGATCCTGTACGTGTGAGCGTATCCTAAGGATGTATGGTAAAATGCTGCAAGTAAGACTGGGCTCAAACTGTGTTTATAGGGTCCAGTTAAAGCGAGATGTTGGGAGGACTCCGGATGTATACCTTTGACAGAAGGCTGCAATGTATCCCACTGTATAGACATTAAAATGTGTGTCGGGTGGCTGCCCTTACTGCTCTGCAGGAAGCTCAGGAGGACAGAAAGAATCAACACACAGCCAAACAATTGTGCTTCCTCTGGGAAGCTCTGGTGATGTTATAGTCCATATATGAACAGTTTCCATATATGAACAGGCCAAATATGGTAACTGTCCATATATGAAAAGTCGGATAAGAGTTTCCCCGGGGAAGCTTGGTTTTTAATCGCATAACTGTTTTCAGTGAAGGCATGAACGGCAAGTTTAGTTATGTCAGTGGATCTACTGGAGGTATAGATTGCATTTTCAGTGATGTCATCCTTTCTGGTGCAGAGATAAGCTGCAAGCTCAATCATATACCAGTGATGTACTGAAAAATGGTACCAATAAAAATGAAAGTTCACCCTACAATAAAAGAGCAACTGATACATAAAAATACTATGTGTGTCAGAATAGGGTAATGCAAGCACATTTTTTTTTTAATCCAACAAAAAAGAAGAGTAGAGAGTTGCAGCACTCACCATGCAAAAAACTTATTTTATTTTGAAATAGTCATGAGAACAAATACATACTAACGTGTTTTAACTTTAATAGGTGGGGTTTTAAAGAAATGTTAAGGCCATGGTGAAGTTTATGAACTAGACAAAATAAACGTTGCTTGTATTTCTTCTGATGACCATTTGAAAATAAAATAATTTTTTGCATGGTGAGTGCTGAGGATTTCTAAGCTTTTTCATTGGATCTAGATGTATAGTTTATGTCTAATGTGCAACTCTTTATATGCAAATGTTTCAGATCTGTATGGACTGGTGAATTGAGAGATATGAGGCAGATCCAGCAGTGCCATTCTATTATCTCCCTTTTTGATAATTTTTTTCATAAAGTTCTTTAAAAATGACAAAAACCATGTCAATTTGGCATCACCATAATCAAACCAGCCTGCAGAATGAAGTCAACATTGTACACCACAGTAAACTCTGTAAAAACAAAACCTTCAAAAATGGTGCATTTGCTGGAGTTTTTATTTTTATTTCTAAATTTCTATAAGGTGAATTTAAACAGTTGCATTGAAAATACAACTTGTCCCACAAAAACAAGCCATCAAACGGATATGTCAACAGAAAAAAGTTATGGCTTTTGGAAGGCAAAAAAATAAATAAAAAATGTGGATCCAATAATGCCGAACATGAACCAATCACTTGGATGGCATCTGTTTTCATTCCAAAGGGGTTGTCTTGATGAGGCAATCTATTTTTGTCAGTGAATAAATACCTATTTAAATAGTGCTTTTAGCTTGCTTTTTTTTTAAGCAAATCTGACATTATGTCTGAATAATCTATGATTAACCAGAGAATTTCAATATCCTTTCCTTATTGTAATTTAGTCATATCTTTCCATACAAAAACATTGCCAGGAATGTAGCCAGGATGCTGAATGCAAAACATATTGCAAATTGAATTTGCATTTAAAAAAAGGAAACCAAAGTTAAAAATAAATAAAAGGCATAACATGGCAAAATAACATAAGTGAGCTTAAATTTAACTGTCTACACAATACAATCAGGGACAGTAATAGTTAAAGGGAATGAACAGGATGAGAAAAACATGATTGAATGTCTATGGATTGCATTTGGTACTACAGCTCAGATTTGTAAATTACTTCTATTAAAAAATCTTAATCCTTTCAATAGTTATTAGCTTCTGAAGTTTTCTGTCTAACTGCTCAATGATGATGTCACGTCACGGGAGCTGTGCATGATGGGAGAATATCCCTTGCATGATGGGAGAATATCCCCATAGGAGCTGGACAGCTCCAGGGACGGGAGTCATCAGAAAGCAGTTAGACAGAAAACAGCAACTCAACTTTAGAAGCTAATAACTATTGGAAGGATTAAGATTTTTTAATAGAAGTAATTTACAAATCTGTTTAACTTTCCGGAGCCAGTTGATATATAAAAGAAAGTTTTTGCCTGGAATACCCCTTTAACAATATGACATGATTTTGTCAGCAATTTTAAGCTGCCAAAACTGCTGGCAGCCCCATAAAGTCAAGGGCAGGAGAGCAGAATGAAACTTTTGGTCTCGGTCATGCTGCTGCATGACTGGAATAAATGGTGCTCTGTCCTGGCCAAGTGTCAAAAAGGTGGGCCTTCTTCCATACCTTGAGCTCTCTGCATTTTCTGGCCCGACTTCCCAAGTATGATTGACAGTGCTAGTGGTCTTAGCACTGTCAATCATACATGAGAGGCTGGGCTGGAGAAACTCTCAATGCAGAGCTCCAGGCATGGAAAAAGAAGGGCCCACCTTATTGACACTTGTAGCGGCCAGGGCACAGAATAAGGTTGATCTTTGTCATGCAGGCAGCATGACCAAACCAAAGCTATCATTCTATCCCCTCCCCCTCAACTTTATGGAATTGGCAGCAATTTTGATAGCCTGAAACCGCTGGCTAACTGTACATATGGGCTAATCCCATTATATGTGTATATGTTTGCATATATGGGCAATTTATGTATGAATGTGCATATATATATGCATATGTGTATATACAGGTTCTAAAAAATTAGCATATTGTGCTAAAGTTCATTAATTTTCCATAATGTAATGATAAAAATTAAACTTTCATATATTTTAGATTCATTGCACACTAACTGAAATATTTCTGGTCTTTTATTGTTTTAATACTGATTATTTTGGCATACAGCTCATGAAAACCCCAAATTCCTATCTAAAAAAATTAGCATATTTCATCCGACCAATAAAAGAAAAGTGTTTTTAATACAAAAAAGTCAACCTTCAAATAATTATGTTCAGTTATGCACTCAATACTTGGTCGGGAATCCTTTTGCAGAAATGACTGCTTCAATGCAGCGTGGCATGGTGGCAATCAGCCTGTGGCACTGATGAGGTGTTATGGAGGCCCAGGATGCTTCGATAGCGGCCTTAAGCTCATCCAGAGTGTTGGGTCTTGCGTCTCTCAACTTTCTCTTCACAATATCCCACAGATTCTCTATGAAGTTCAGGTCAGGAGAGTTGGCAGGCCAATTGAGCACAGTAATACCATGGTCAGTAAACCATTTACCAGTGGTTTTGGCACTGTGAGCAGGTGCCAGGTCGTGCTGAAAAATGAAATCTTCATCTCCATAAAGCTTTTCAGCATATGGAAGCATGAAGTGCTCCAAAATCTCCTGATAGCTAGCTGCATTGACCCTCTGCCCTTGATAAAACACAGTGGACCAACACCAGCAGCTGACATGGCACCCCAGACCATCACTGACTGTGGGTACTTGACACTGGACTTCAGGCATTTTGGCATTTCCTTCTCCCCAGTCTTCCTCCAGACTCTGGCACCTTGATTTCCGAATGACATGCAAAATTAGCTTTCAACCGAAAAAAGTACTTTGGACCACTGGGCAACAGTCCAGTGCTGCTTCTCTGTAGCTCAGGTCAGGCACTTCTGCCGCTGTTTCTGGTTCAAAAGTGGCTTGACCTGGGGAATGCGGCACCTGTAGCCCATTTCCTGCACACGCCTGTGCACGGTGGCTCTGGATGTTTCTACTCCAGACTCAGTCCACCGCTTCCGCAGGTCCCCCAAGGTCTGGAATCGGCCTTTCTCCACAATCTTCCTCAGGGTCCGGTCACCTCTTCTCGTTGTGGAGCGTTTTCTGCCACATTTTTTCCTTCCCACATACTTCCCATTGAAGTGCCTTGATACAGCACTCTGGGAAAAGCCTATTTGTTCAGAAATTTCTTTCTGTGTCTTACCCTCTTGCTTGAGGGTGTCAATGATGGCCTTCTGGACAGCAGTCAGGTCGGCAGTCTTACCCATGATTGCGGTTTTGAATAATGAACCAGGCTGGGAGTTTTTAAAAGCCTCAGGAATCTTTTGCAGGTGTTTAGAGTTAATTAGTTAATTCAGATGATTAGGTTAATAGCTCGTTTAGAGAACCTTTTCATGATATGCTAATTTTTTTAGATAGGAATTTTGGGTCTTCACGAGCTGTATGCCAAAATCATCAGTATTAAAACAATAAAATACCTGAAATATTTCAGTTGGTGTGCAATGAATCTAAAATATATGAAAGTTTAATTTTTATCATTACATTATGGAAAATAATGAACTTTAGCACAATATGTAAATTTTTTGAGAAGAACCTGTATGTGCATGTACCTGAAATAGTAACACCTTGAAGAATGAGCCGTAAGGTTATACAAAGCAAGAAAGTAGCACGTGTCGCTAAATACTGTGGCTTGCTTTACCAAATACCATATAACAAAGTTCTCCTCAACACGTACTGTGTTCAGGTAAAAACCTCATAAGCTCTTTCTAAGCTGTACGGAAGCCCTAAAACAAAACATTTAATATTTCCATGTAACTAAGTTAGGTCCCCATTACACTGGTGGGCTCTAGACATGTTTCCTTATTGATGTGTGTAATATTTTTATTTTATTTACCATGCAGTTTTTTTGCAGTCTTAATGAGTTGTTTGTGCATCTTTTGGCAGTGATATGCGTTTGTTGTATTTGTTGTATTTATGTACTAGCTGAGTACCCGGCGTTGCCCAGTTTTTCCTTCCTTATCCTTGTTGGGGAGGAAAATCAACAAAGGAGGAAGCTTTTGACTTCATATGCCATCCTCATATATTGTTGTCATATCCCAACCCCATATCTCCTCCTCATATCTTGTCCTCATATCTCGACCTCCTATCTAGACTTCACATCCCGTCCTCCTATCTCGACCTCATATCCCGTCCCCATGTCCAGTCTTCATATTCCGACCTCATATCCCGACCGCATATGCTGTCCTCAGATCCCGTCCTTATGTCCCATCCTCATATCCTGTCCTCAGACTGATTTGTGATGAAGATATTGTAAGCTGAAAATAGAAGGGGACGTGGCTTTGTTGGACTGGGCGTGATTTGCAAGCCAGACCGATGCACAAAAAGGTAGAGAATAAAAGGGGTAGGGCTTAAACAGTGTCTTTGTGAGATGGGGTGGGGCTTGCAAGCCGGACTGACACATTCACCAGGAGATGCAGAGCGGAGCTTGTGGAGTAAGGTACTGGAAGTCCCTTTTACCTGCATGGGACTTGAAACAAAAACCCATCTTTTATATAAGGGTGTAGGTAAGGGTTAATTTAACTATAATTGTATTTTATTTGACATAAAAGTAATATGTGTACCAGGTATTATTGAAATATCTCCAGCCATACAGAAGTTATGCAGGAACATACATTTCCCATTGATTTGCATGGGACGTTAAACAAAAAACCAGACCCTCACAAATGGGGGTAGTTAAGGGTTAAATTAACTATCCTCTATTTTAAGTGGATGTATAAGTAATATGCGACCAAGTATTATCGAAATATCTCCAGCCGTTTGGAAATTATGCAGTAACATATATTTCCCATAGACTTGTATGGAACTTTAAACAAAACCCAGACCCTGGCAAATAGGGGGTGAGTAAGGGTAAAATTACCTATCCTATGTTTGTTGTTGACATATTAGTAACATGTGTGCCAAGTTTCATGTTAATATCTTTAGCCGTTTGGACGGCTAAAGATACACACATATACACACACACATTGGAGTTTTATATATATATTGTAAGGATTCCTCCTTGGGGATTAGCTCTGGGATCGTCCTGGTCACTTGCCACGAGACACGTTCCTCACAATAACACCACAGACCACAGTTCTGCATACAAGTCTGGCTCCTCGCCAGCTTTATTTCCACAGGTTGCAGGTAAAACAAAACATAAACAGGAACAAAATAAAGTCCTAGACCGTCTAGTCACTGACTACACATATCAGAATGCCCTGACTACGAACTGGTGAGCTACCCTTAGCCAGTTAAACATATGACTCCTGCAACCTGTTACTCACAGTTCACACCACTTCTTGGACCACTCGCAGCGCCTTCTGTGTGTTACCTAAACAGGGTCCGTGTGTCTCCCCCTCTAACAGCCAGCATACAGTTACCCAGGGAGAGCCCCAATTATTCTGTTTCCTTCCTTTTAAACACACTTTCCCTTCTTGATACCTCAATAATCAGGCCACAGGTGGAGCATTCTGCAGAGATAGCAAGAGAAATACACCCTTTCTTTGCCACACTGCCACAATATATAAATGTATTTAGATTTTTGACATCATGAGTTTTTTGTGTAGTATTTGTGTTTTTCATTCTTTGTTTTTCACTTATTTTGCAAGGTCTTGAAAGAGTAATCCCCCGCCCCCCACCCCAATTCGAGGAGGAAATATTAGATCTAAATTATTAGACCATGAGGTCTATTGGATTTTAAAATTTGACAGTCAAAGCCCCAATGGACTTAATAAAAGAATGGATACCATTCTACAGTACTAATTTGTTAATCATTATACCATCCTATATCATTAATCCATTAAATTAATATTACCTCCCCATACCCCTCCATACACCCCCTCTAAAATTCATCCACAGTAGAATAGGTATGCATTGGAGCATAGGTTTATACATCTTGCTTCGTGCATATCCTATATATTGAGTTTCAAGTGTTTCTTCAGTTTCTCTTCCTAATCTTCCTCACTCAAGATATGTTTTCATTATGGTTTTCAAGCTTTGGGCAGGCAGTTCAATATCATTTGTGAACCACTAATATTATGTGGATTTAACCGATATAATTGTTATCACTGTGGATAACCACTTCTGCTCTGCGCTATCTAGCAACCATGGTTTTAAATTATCATATGCTTTTGCCGGCTCTTCACCCTTTTTTACATATATGCTTTTTAATTTTATTTTTGTCAATTACTTTCATGGTAATTTTGTTTTGTCATTGTAATCTCCATGAAAATGTACACACTTGTAAGATTATGCATTTCCAATGGGGATCGATAGAATTATCTTGATCTGTACTTTTATCCATGTTTTCTATGTTACCCCACTATACACGTAGACACTGCGTCAGGATTTTTGAGACCCGGTGCACCTGTGATTAGTGGGAGGGTGAAATATATCCCATATTCTGATTGGATATGTGGGGGATATTTTCCCTATTTAAAGCTTGTTAACACTTTTCTTGTTTGTATGACTACAGCCCGTTTGCAGGGCCGAAACGCGGCACCTGTGTTCATGTCTATCATGTACCTGCATTTGATTTCACAATAAAGCTTTACGTTCCTGACCTACCTGCGCTGGACCATCTCTTCTTGTCTACACAGTATCCAGGCGTAGCCCACGCCAGTCCGGGCGCTGCAGGCTCGGGAAGTGAGCTGGACTTTCTCTCGCATACTTTGTTTTTTATTTGTATTTATTTAGTATTTTCCTTGTTGAATCTAAAGTTGTCTTTGTTTGTATACCTACAGCTAAAGCTGCGATCCGTGCTGGAGTGAAAAGTACTTGTCTTTACTACATGGGGTCTTGCTAGATTTGGTTTTACTTTGTTTTACTATGTAAACGTCTGATCATCTGTAATGTAAAACAGTTTCACAGTATTATAGGAGCTGATATCATTGCTATAATGGTAACTACTATAGTGGTCTCTATATATGTATGAAGATACAATGTGGTTAGCAAATCTCTGTTCCCTGTTGTTAAGTAATGGATAGACATTAGGGTACTGCCTAGCAAACCTAGCATTTAAAAATAAACAATTCCTTAGAGTCTTAGTAGTTCCCTGATGAAAAATTACTATGTAAAAGTCTTGTTTATTTTACACTTAAGCCATGAATTGCAAAATAAGTATTTCAACATCTAAAATTCTAGAATAGCAGTACGCCATAACTAATTATTCCCAATCTATGAAAGGTTAGTGCTGCAATAAAGTAAGTAACAACAAACTAAAATCATACCTGTACTTTCAAAAGATTTTTTAAAACAATTATGGTTTCGTTACATTAAAGGAACCGGTCTTCATTTTCATGCTGCCTGAACCAAGATTCATCAGGGTGGTCTCCAGCAGCTTCCTCTTGTACCATTGGCTTTGATCAACAGATCTCTCTGTGTGCGTATAGGCTGCAAGCTGCAAGCTTGAGAAAGGCTCCAAGTGGGTAGCTGAAACGTCGCTATGCCGCCAGGCTAATAAATCCTACACTTTTTGCATTGGAATCTGGAGTGCTGCAATTTTTTCTTTGCTGTGTGCGTATAGGGAGAGATCTGTCAACCAAGGCTGCTGATGTGGGGAAGGGGTCACCGGGAACCACCTTGATGACTTAGGCAGCATGAAAGTGATGACAGATTTTAAAGAGAACCTGTTAAAGGGGTATTCTAGGCAAAAACTTTTTTATATATATCAACTGGCTCCGGAAAGTTAAACAGATTTGTAAATAACTTCTATTAATTCTCTTAATCCTTTCAATAGTTATTAGCTTCTGAAGTTTTCTGTCTAACTGCTCAATGATGATGTCACGTCCCGGGAGCTGTGCATGATGGGAGAATATCCCCATAGGAACTGCACAGCTCCCGGGACGTGAGTCATCAGAAAGCAGTTAGACAGAAAAAAACAACTCAACTTCAGAAGCTAATAACTATCTGGCGCAGGAATTCAAATTACAGTGTCCGCAGAAAGAATAGACATTTTGCATGGAAATGGATTGCCGTCTATGTGCATTTCCAAGTAGTCCTAGCACCTGCATGTTCTGCCAACACTCTGCTGTCAGAGGAATGGCCACACAGGGATTTTCCGTGGGGCACAACGCCGTGTGAACATAGCCTGATGATGTTCTCCTATGCTCCTAATACTGCAGACAGAAGAAAAAGAACTTCTGCTTCCAGGAGAAGGGTGCATCTGCCACATCCACTTCCCCCATAACTGAATAGCAGTCACTTACACAAGCCATACAAATTTATTTTTCTGCTGGCAACAGCATCTGTTTTGACACTGTTCTCCTAACCTGTTGGGTCCTGTGGTCGATGTGTAAGGCATTGGGGATTTTCTTAAAGGGTACCTGTTAGATTCCACAAAAAAATTAAATAAGCTATAATTATGTTACTCAGTATCTCATCCTGATCATATACATGTAATTCATATGTTTCTATTGCCTATATTTCACAAAAAATTGCATATTAACACTGCTCGCTGTCTTTTCCATCTTGTAAAAAGGAAGGGGCATGTCCTTCTCTTGCCTGCACTGTGCATGACTCAGCTTTCTCTCTCACACTGCTGACTCACTGCTCTGGAGAGGGTGCCTGGCAGCCCTGCTCTGTAACCCTTTCTTCTCTGGTTTTATGCTGAACACACACACAAACGAGGAACGATTATTGGAGATTGCCTGTACTCTACCACCAAAGACAATATGGTGAGTGTATAACTTATATCTTTCTATGCCATTTATGTGTGTCATCCTTAGGTAGTCCTGCAATGCTGGGACTTGTAGTTTTGGAATAGATGGAGGTACAGTGTTTGGATAACTTTTTTACAGCAGGGTTTGCTTCAGCTGTGTGCCCACAGCTTTTGCAAAACTGCAACTTCCAGCATGCCCAGACATCCTTTGTAGTTTTGTAACGGCTGGAGGAACAGGATTGGTAAAACAATGTGTTGTTGCATGCTATGTTCCTCCTGCAGCCATGTCCATCAGCCATCTCTTGGCCATGACCATTGGACAAGCTGACGCTACTGTGGGACTCAGTGTCCCAGGAGGAATAGGGACCCCCTAGTGGTGGGATTTTCAAAGGCGGTTTTCTTTAAAGTGTACTTGTCAGATCCCCCAAAAAACAAAACTGTTATATGTTACTCAGTAACTAATCCTGATCATGTACATATAATTTTTATGTCTCTATCGCCCATATATATTTTACTGAAAAATTGCATTTTATAGCTGCTCAATGTCTTCTCCATCTATCCAAAGGGAGAGGGCATGTCCTTCTCTTGTCTGCACTGTGCTGACTCCTCCCCCTCCCTCACTTTTTTGACTCACTTCTCTTGGGAGCCTGCCAGCCCTGCTCTGTAACCCTTTCCTCTCTGCATTTATGCTGTACACACACACACACACACACACACACACACACACACACACACACACTGATTGTTGGAGATTGCCTGTATTCTACCAAAGACAATATGGTGAGTGTATAACTTATATCTTCCCAAATTAGTGCAAAGGTTTAGTGCTAAAATTACAGTAGATTTTTATGCATACATTTTATATATGATTCTATGTCATTGATGTGTATCATCCTTTGCCAGTCCTTTAACCTCTTCAGGACATAGGGCGTATGGATACGCCCTGCATCCCGAGTCCTTAAGGACCTAGGGCGTATCCATACGCCCGTGGGAATTCCGGCCCCCGCCGCTAGCCGGTTGGGGACCGGAGCAGGATGCCTGCTGAAATCGTTCAGCAGGCATCCCGGCATATCGCCCAGGGGGGTCATTATGCCCCCCCATGTCGGCGATCGCCGCAGATCGCTGGACAATTCAGTCCAGCGATCTGCGGCGATTCCGGGTCAATCGGGTCTCCAGTGACCCGATGACCCGGAATTACTGGCTGTTCGGGGCCGTCTCTGACGGCCCCGAACAGCCAGAGCCTGCAGGGGTGAGGTGGCACTGGTGCCACCTCACGATCGCCCTGATTCGTCGGCCGGATTACCGGCCGACCAATCAGGGCGCCTGCTGCGGGTGTCACTCCCGCACCCGCTCCGCCCCTCTTCTGGAGGACGTGAGCGGGTGGGGGACGTGCACCCCGGGTGCTGGGGACCCCGATCCCCGGCGGTAATGTTGGGATCGGGGCCCCAGGAGCAGCGGCGGCGGGACTGACCTGCAGCGTCTGGATCGTTGGAGGTGAGTGACAGCCTCCTGCTGTTGCTTAGCAACAGCTCCCAGCATGCAAAAAGGGCATGCTGGGAGCTGTAGTTATGCAACAGCAGGAGGCAGACCACCACAACTCCCAGCATTCCCTTATGGGCATGCTGGGACTTATGGTTTTGCAACAGTTGGAGGCACATTCTTTCTATGGAAAAGTGTACCTTCAGCTGTTGTATAACTACAACTCCCAGCTTGCACAAACAGCTAAAGTGCATGCTGGGAGTTGTAGTGGTGCATCTGCTGGTTGCATAACTACAACTCCCAGCATGCCCGTTGGCTGTCGGTGACTGCTGAGAGTTGTAGTTTTGCAACAGCTGAAGGCACACTGGTTGTGAAACTCAGAGTTTTTTTTTACCTAACTCAGTGTTTCACGACCGGTGTGCCTCCAGCTGTTGCAAACTACAACTCTCAGCAGTCACTGTACACCATGCACTGTACATGCTGGGAGTTGTAGTTTTGCAACAGCTGGAGGCACACTGGTTGTGAAACACTGAGTTAGGTCACAAACTCAGTGATACATAACCAGTGTGCCTACAGTTGTTGCAAAACTGCAACTCTCAGCAGTCACCGACAGCCAACGGGCATGCTGGGAGTTGTAGTTATGCAACAGCTGGATGTCCCCCCCAATGTGAACGTACAGGGTACACTCACATGGGAGGAGGATTACAGTAAGTATCTGGCTGCAAATTTGAGCTGCCGCAAACTTTCTGCTGCAGCTCAAATTTCCAGCGAGAAACTACTGTGAACCCCCGCCCGTGCGACTGTACCCTAAAAACACTACACTACACTAACACAAAAAATAAAATAAAAAGTAAAAAACACTACGTATACACATACCCCTATACAGCCCCCCTCCCCAATAAAAATGAAAAACGTCTGGTACGCCACTGTTTCCAGAACGGAGCCTCCCGCTGTTGCAAAACAACTCCCAGTATTGTCGGACAGCCGTTGACTGTCCAGGCATGCTGGGAGTTTTGCAACAGCTGGAGGCACCCTGTTTGGGAATCACTGGCGTAGAATACCCCTATGTCCACCCCTATGCAAGTCCCTAATTTAGGCCTCAAATGCGCATGGCGCTCTCACTTTGGAGCCCTGTCGTATTTCAAGGCAACAGTTTAGGGTCACATATGGGGTATCGCCGTACTCGGGAGAAATTGTGTTACAAATTTTGGGGGGTATTTTCTGCTTTTACCCTTTTTAAAAATGTAAAATTTTTGGGAAAACAAGCATTTTAGGTAAAAAAAAAAATTTTTTTTTTACATATGCAAAAGTCGTGAAACACCTGTGGGGTATAAAGGTTCACTTAACCCCTTGTTATGTTCCCCGAGGGGTCTAGTTTCCAAAATGGTATGCCATGTGGGTTTTTTTTTGCTGTCCTGGCACCATAGGGGCTTCCTAAATGCGGCATGCCCCCAGAGCAAAATTTGCTTTCAAAAAGCCAAATGTGACTCCTTCTCTTCCGAGACCTGTAGTGCGCCAGCAGAGCACTTTTCACCCCCATATGGGGTGTTTTCTGAATCGGGAGAAATTGGGCTTCAAATTTTTAGGGGTATTTTCTGCTATTACCCTTTTTAAAAATAAAATTTTTTGGGGAAAACAAGCATTTTAGGTATAAAATATATATATATTTTTTTTACATTTGCAAAAGTCGTGAAACACCTGTGGGGTATTAAGGTTCACTTTATCCCATGTTACATTCCCCGAGGGGTCTAGTTTCCAAAATGGTATGCCATGTGGTTTTTTTTTTGCTGTTCTGGCACCATAGGGGCTTCCTAAAGATAACATGCCCCCCAAAAACCATTTCAGAAAAACGTACTCTCCAAAATCCCCTTGTCGCTCCTTCCCTTCTGAGCCCTCTACTGCGCCCACCGAACACTTTACATAGACATATGAGGTATGTGCTTACTCGAGAGAAATTGGGCTACAAATACAAGTAAAAATTGTCCTTTTACCCCTTGTAAAAATTCAAAAATTGGGTCTACAAGAACATGTAAGTGTAAAAAATGAAGATTGTGAATTTTCTCCTTCACTTTGCTGCTATTTGTGTGAAACACCTAAAGGGTTAAAACGCTGACTGAATGTCATTTTGAATACTTTGGGGGGTGTAGTTTTTATAATGGGGTCATTTATGGGGTATTTCTAATATGAAGACCCTTCAAATCCACTTCAAACCTGAACTGGTCCCTGAAAAATACTGAGTTTGAAAATTTTGTGAAAAATCGGAAAATTGCTGCTGACCGTTGAAGCCCTCTGGTGTCTTCCAAAAGTAAAAACACGTCAAATTTATGATGCAAACATAAAGTAGACATATTGTATATGTGAACCAAAAAAAAATGTATTCGTAATATCCATTTTCCTTACAAGCAGAGAGCTTCAAAGTTAGAAAAATGCAAAATTTGCAAATTTTTCATCAAATTTACGGATTTTTTACCAAGAAAGAATGCAAGTATCGACAAAAATTTACCACTATGTTAAAGTAGAATATGTCACGAAAAAACAATCTCGGAATCAGAATGATAACTAAAAGCATTCCAGAGTTATTAATGTTTAAAGTGACAGTGGTCAGATGTGCAAAAAACGCTCCGGTCCTTAAGGCCAAAATGGGCTCCGGACTTGTAGTTTGAATAGTTGGAGGTACAGTGTTTGGATAACCCTATTTTGCAGCAGTGTTGCCTTCAGCTGTGAGCCTACAGCTTTTGCTGTAGCAGGCATGCTTGGAGTTGCAGTTTTGCAACAGCTGGAGGCACATGTTTGGAAAAACTCTGTGTTACAGCAGTTGCTGCTGTGGGATTCATCAGTATCCCAGGAGGTATAGGAGTTTTCAAATGGCAGTTTTGTTTAATAAAATTAGAATTTTTTTTTTTTTTTTTTAAAGAAGCATATTAGAAAAACTATTTTTTTGCCAAGATGTACAACATATAAAAAGTTTTTAAATCTGACAGTGCCCATTTAATAAAGTTTTTTTTTTTTTAAGAAGTATATTAGAAAAACTACTGTTTTACCAAGATGTACCACATGTAAAACGTTTTTATATTTGACCGTACACATTTAAATCCCTTTATGGTGCACAGCTATTTTTCATTCTCTACATATCAAGGGGCAGAACCAGATTTATCTTATTTGCCAGCAATTCTTACATAGGTAGTTGCTTTCCCTTACTTGTCTGGCCAATCACAAGAACGCACCTACTCCTATCTTCAATGTCATGACATTGTGTTAGAGAAAGTGCATTGGACTGAAAAGGATGTCCTGTGCTGGGCTGATGACTTACACAGTACACTGCTATAGATGGCATGTGGGGCAGAAGGAGGTTGTTGATACACTGTGTTTGCAAGGTGTATGTAAGCAGGAAAGGAAAAAAACAACAGCACAGTAAGGCAGGGGTTACATCAGAAAAGCCCGAGGTCTAAGCAATGGGTATTTGCTGATGATGATGTCAAGCTGTGGTGGGAGGGATGGAATTACATTCATGATGCAGCACTGCATACAAAGTAATAACACAAGTGTTTCAACAAGGAACAGCTGTCTAGAACATTATAGGTAAGAGTTAAAAAGGAAGCCTTGATTTACTATTTAGGCACAGTGTGGAGCCTCCTGAGCAGAGCATGGATCCTTTGGAGGAGGCATACAGGCTCAGATTGCATGCACATAGGCCCAGATTTATCCATCTGAGAAAAAAAGCTGATTTTCTTATAGAAACCAGAGATCAGGTTTAATTTCTCACATTAATATGCAAAATGAAAGAGCTAAGATGTGATTGGTTGCCATAGGCAAAGCAGATTGTGTTTGTCTGAGAGAGATGAATCAGGGCCAGTCTATGCCTCTCTCCCCTGCACAGCACTAGTAAAGCCCCACCCCCACTTTCTGTGTAACATCCTGGTCTCTCTACTGTTGAGATTGGAATTCCTCAGGCAGTGGACAGCAGTATACTGGGAAGTGAGAAACCTAGTGTCCAAAACTTAAGCTTTATTCTGGGGTAAGGAATAATTTTCGGCAAATTAAGTGATTTAGAAATACACTACTCAAAAAAATGAAGGGAACACTTAAACAACACAATGTAACTCAAAGTCAATCACACTTCAGTGAAATCCCACTGTCCAATCAGGAAGCAACACTGATTGACAATCAATTTCACATGCTGTTGTGCAAATGGAACAGACAACAGGTAGAAAGTATAGGCAATTAGCAAGACACCCCCAATACAGGAGTGGTTATTCAGGTGGTGACCACAGACCACTTCTCAGTTCATATGCTTCCTGGCTGATGTTTTGGTCACTTTTGAATGCTCTAGTGGTAGCATGAGATGGAGTCTACAAGCCACACAAGTGGCTCAGGTAGTGCAGCTCATTCAGGATGGCACATCAATGTAAACTGTGGCAAGAAGGTTTGCTGTGTCTGTCAGAGTAGTGTCCAGAGCATGGAGGCGATAACAGGAGACAGGCCAGTACATCAGGAGACATGGAGGAGGCCGTAGGAGGGCAACAACCCAGCAGCAGGACCGCTACCTTCGCCTTTGTGCAAAGAGGAGCAAGAGGAGCACTGCCAGAGCCCTGCAAAATGACCTCCAGCAGGCCACAAATGTGCATGTGTCCACTCAAACAGTCAGAAACAGACACCATGAGGGTGGTATGAGGACCCGAAGTCCATAGGTGGGGGTTGTGCTTACAGCCCAACACCGTTTGGCATTTGCCAGAAAACACCAAGATTGGCAAATTTGCCACTGGCGCCCTGTGCTCTTCACAGATGAAAGCAGGTTCACATTGAGCACATGTGACAGACGTGACTGCCTGGAGATGCCGTGGAAAACATCCTGCTGTCTGCAACATCCTCAAGCATGACCAGTTTGGTGGTGGGTCAGTAATGGTGTGAGGTGGCATTTCTTTGGGGGGCCACACAGCCCTCCATGTGCTTGCCAGAGGTAGCCTGACTGCCATTAGGTACCGAAATGAGATCCTCAGACCCCTTGTGAGACCATATTCTGGTGCAGTTAACCCTGGGTTCCTCCTGCAAGACAATGCTAGACCTCATGTGGCTGGAGTTTGTCAGCAGTTCCTGCAAGAGGAAGACATTGATGCTATGGACTGGCCCAGCCATTCCCCAGACCTGAATCAGATTGAGAACATGTGGGACATCATGTCTCGCTCCATCCACCAATGCCACGTTTCACCACAGACTGTCCAGGAGTTGGCAGATGCTTTAGTCCAGGTCTGGGAGGACATCCCTTAGGAGACCATCCACCACCTCATCAGGAGCATGCCCAGGCATTGTAGGGAGGTCATTCAGGCTTGTGGACGTCACACACACTACTGAACCTCATTTTGACTTGTTTTAAGGAGATTAGATCAAAGTTGGATCAGCCTGATTTTCCATTTTGATTTTGAGTGTGACTCCATATCCAGACCTTCATGCCTTGAACAATTTGATTTCCATTGATCATTTTTGTGTGATTTTGTTGTCAGCACATTCAACTATATAAAGACGAAAGTATTTCATATGATTAGTTCATTCATTTAGATGTAGGATGTGTATATCAGAAGTCACAGGGCTCTGTACACTGAGGACAAGCAGGGCTCTGTGCAGTAAGGAAAAGCAGGGCTCTGTGCACTGAAGACAAGCTGGGCTCTGTACACTGAAGACAAGCAGGGCTCTGTGCAGCAAGGAAAAGCAGGGCTCTGTGCAGCAAGGAAAAGCAGGGCTCTGTGCACTGAAGACAAGCAGGGCTCTGTGCACTGAAGACAAGCAGGGCTCTGTGCACTGAAGACAAGCAGGGCTCTGTGCACTGAAGACAAGCAGGGCTCTGTGCACTGAAGACAAGCAGGGCTCTGTGCACTGAAGACAAGCAGGGCTCTGTGCACTGAAGACAAGCAGGGCTCTGTGCACTGAAGACAAGCAGGGCTCTGTGCACTGAAGACAAGCAGGGCTCTGTGCACTGAAGACAAGCAGGGCTCTGTGCACTGAAGACAAGCAGGGCTCTGTGCACTGAAGACAAGCAGGGCTCTGTGCACTGAAGACAAGCAGGGCTCTGTGCACTGAAGACAAGCAGGGCTCTGTGCACTGAAGACAAGCAGGGCTCTGTGCACTGAAGACAAGCAGGGCTCTGTGCACTGAAGACAAGCAGGGCTCTGTACACTGAGGACAAGCAGGGCTCTGTACACTGAGGACAAGCAGGGCTCTGTACACTGAGGACAAGCAGGGCTCTGTGCACTGAGGACAAGCAGGGCTCTGTACACAGGGCTCTGTGCAGTGAGGCTCTGTGACAAGATAAAGGCTCACACATAAGGATGATTGAAAAGCCAGGAGCCTGCACAGATTCCTGCTTGTCTTTCTCTCACTTCCTGTACTTGGACTCCTCATAGAAACACACACAGACAGCATTTTTTCACCTAAAAATATACACATTATTTAACCAATGTATATTACAAATATACATATAATGGTATTATCTACATTATATTAAAAGTTTTTGTTGATGACAGGTACACTTTAATGACATGCCCCATAAATGTACGGCACTGCAGTGAGTAAGTTTGCTACACTACATAGTAGGTGAGTTGCTGATGGACACCGGGGACTCACAGATAATAGTGGACATCATCATCATCATGCTGATGTCCGCTATAAATCCCATAGATGCCATGATCAATGTCGATCACTGCATCTTTAGGGAAACTGGAGGTTCACGTGAGTTTAGCGGACCCCTGCTGTGCATTTGCAGGGCTCTGTTAAGTGCAGATTGATGACAGAGGTCTCCTTACCTCCCTCTTGCATCAGGATAGCAGAGCATTTTGTGCAGCTTAGAGAACCAGGCTGTACAAGAAGGTCGCCGATAGTACTGATGATTGCTATTAATAGTACCCTATGGAGTCCTAAAAAGTGTAAAATAAGTCTATTAAAAAAACATTTAAAGAGGCACTGTCATTGTTAAAAAACTTTTCATATATTGCAGGACTCATTATAATATGACATTTCACAATATACACCTGTTAACATTCTTTTTCATTTTCACTTGAAATTCAAGCTCAAAATAGCCACCACTAGGGGTCGCCTGTCTTTTAGCCAGACAGACTAGTCTGGATTTTACAGCATACTGGATACCGGCTGTAAAGCATACCGGTATCCAGTATAGGAGATTTCTATTGTGTATGCAAAACTACAGATAAAGGATGTGTGGACATGCTGGGAGCTGTAGTTTTACAACAGCTGGAGGCAAAACTGCTCTAACACAGTTATTTACAAACACTGCAGCTTCAGTTGTTACTAAACTGCAACTCCCAGCATGCTGAAATAGTCAAAGATTTCTCGGACTCCTGAATGACAAAGAAGTAAGTTGATCAGACATTCAGGAGTCTGTGAAAGATGAATGACACACAGAGTGACAGCTTTGCTGATTAGCATCCAGCTTTACTAGGAGAAGATAAAACAGATAGAACATGTATTCATAAAAATGCTGTACTTTTATCTAAAAAATCCTTGCACTAATTTTATAAAGATCTATTCTTATATTTATACATGTTATCCTGTTATGAATTCACCATAATGTTTTCTGATTACTGCAGGCAAGCTCCATGTATCTTTCTCTGACACATGACACAGCATAAAACAAGAGAGGAAAGGGTTACACAGTAGAGAGTACTGATTGGGTGACTGCACAGGCTTGCTCCTGTGAGGGAGACAGACTGACACGCCCCCTCCACCCTGCACAATGAAAAAGTAACTCACCAGCAGATAAATGCTTATATCTGTGGATATATAGGTCCGAGACACAATTATTTGTACATGATCAGGATTGGGTCCTGAGTAACATATCACTTTTTTTTTGCACTATGACAGGTAAGCTTTAAGGAAAAAAAAAAAAAATATATATATATATATATATATATATATGCCCCTCCCCAAAAAAATACCCATCACCAGAATTGCTGATTTATGGTCAAATCATATGTCAGAATATGTAATCTAAACAAAAGTGGTTCATATAAAAACTACAAAAATAAGCCCTCATATAGCCCCGTATATGAAAAAAATAGAAAAAAAAAAACTTCTAGGGGGTATAGCATAGGGCAATAGTAAACATACTTATTTTGTTTATGAAGTTTTTTAATAAGCAGTACAATAATAGAAAATCAAGTAAACATAGTTATCATCTTACTCATATTGACACACAGAATTAGGAGAACGTGTAAGTTTAACCATGAATTGTAATGCGTAAAAATAAAAACCTTCAAAAGTTACATAGTACGGTCGAAAAAAGACATATGTCAAGTTCAACCAGGGAATTGAGGGGTAGGGGTGTGGCGCGATATTGGGGAAGGGATGGGATTTTATATTTCTTCATAAGCATTAATGTTATTTGGTTCCAGGAATGTATCTAATCCTGTTTTAAAGCTGTTAATTGTTCCTGCTGTGACCAGTTCCTGAGGTAGACCGTTCCATAAATTCACAGTTCTCATGGTAAAGAAGGTGTGTTATGGTTTTCTTTTCAGTTACCTCACAAAAATAATATTTTTTTGGTTTTGCAATACGTTTTATGGTAGACTAATCTAGTATGAGAAAAATAGAGCAGAGCTTCCTCTAAGGACAGTATGTCTGTATAGTGTACACAGAAAAATGAATACACACCACACGGATGTGTACTAACCTGAGGGGGTTGTGTGCCAGACACAACCACCACGAAGCGTAGTTCAGTAATTACGACGGAGCTGCCTCCCGGGAGTTCGGCTGGGATAACCCCCTACCGACTTGTAGAAGTCTCTGGAGTAATGGAAAAGGTCCGTGATCTTCTGCGCATGCCGTACAAAGATGACAGGAGCGTAATGAAAAGGTATCTTTATTGCCCAATACACTGAAGCCTATGTCTTATTGAAAAAGAGGCAAGAAGCCTCGAAACCCGTTTAAGTGTATTGGGCAATAAAGATACCTTTGCATTACGCTCCTGTCATCTTTGTACGGCATGCGCCTAAGATCCCGGACCTTTTCCATTACTCCAGTTATGGTAAACTAAGTGATGCCATTACAAAGTACAATTGGTTGTGCAAAAAACAAGCCCTCATATGGGTCTGTAGGTGGAAATATAACAGTTATGTTATACAGTGCATAGTGAAAGTATTTGGCCCTCTTGAACTATTCGACCTTTTGCCACATTTCAGGCTTCTAACATAAAGATATAAAACTGTAATTTTTTGTGAAGAATCAACAAGAGGGACACAATCATGAAGTGGAACGAAATTTATTGGATATTTCAAACTTTTTTAACAAATAAAAAACTGAAAAATTGGGCGTGCAAAATTATTCAGCCCCCTTAAGTTAATACTTTGTAGCACCACCTTTTGCTGCGATTACAGCCGTAAGTCGCTTGGGGTATGTCTCTATCAGTTTTGCACATCGAGAGACTGAAATTTTTGCCCATTCCTCCTTGCAAAACAGCTGGAGCTCAGTGAGGTTGGATGGAAAGCGTTTGTGAACAGCAGTTTTCAGTTCATTCCACAGATTCTCGATTGGATTCAGGTCTGGACTTTGACTTGGCCATTCTAACACCTGGATATGTTTATTTGTGAACAATTCCATTGTAGATTTTGCTTTATGTTTTGGATCATTGTCTTGTTGGAAGACAAATCTCCATCCCAGTCTGAGGTCTTTTGCAGACTCCATCAGGTTTTCTTAAAGAATGGTCATGTATTTGGCTCCATCCATCTTCCCATCAATTCTAACCATCTTCCCTGTCCCTGCTGAAGAAAAGCAGGCCCAAAGCATAATACTGCCCCCACCATGTTTGACAGTGGGGATTGTATGTTCAGGGTGATGAGCTGTGTTGTTTTTACTCCAAACATAATGTTTTGCATTGTTGCCAAAAAGTTTGATTTTGGTTTCATCTGACCAGAGCACCTTCTTCCACATGTTTGGTGTGTCTCCCAGGTGGCTTGTGGCAAACTTTAAACAACACTTTTTATGGATATCTTTAAGAAATGGCTTTCTTCTTGCCACTCTTCCATAAAGGCCAGATTTGTGCAGTATACGACTAATTGTTGTCCTATGGACAGAGTCTCCCACCTCAGCTGTAGATCTCTGCAGTTCATCCAAAGTGATCATGGGCCTCTTGGCTGCATCTCTGATCAGTCTTCACCTTGCATGAGCTGAAAGTTTAGAGGGACGGCCAGGTCTTCGTAGATTTGCAGTGGTCTGATACTCCTTCCATTTCAATATTATCGCTTGCACAGTGCTCCTTGGGATGTTTAAAGCTTGGGAAACCTTTTTGTATCCAAACCTGGCTTTAAACTTCTCCACAACAGTATCTCGGACCTGCCTGGTGTGTTCCTTGTTCTTCATGATGCTCTCTGCACTTTAAACGGACCTCTGAGACTATCACAGTGCAGGTGCATTTATACGGAGACTTGATTACACACAGGTGGATTCTATTTAACATCATTAGTCATTTAGGTAAACATTGGATCATTCAGAGATCCTCACTGAACTTCTGGAGAGAGTTTGCTGCACTGAAAGTAAAGGGGCTGAATAATTTTGCACGCCCAATTTTTCAGTTTTTTATTTGTTAAAAAAGTTTGAAATATCCAATAAATTTTGTTCCACTTCATGATTGTGTCCCACTTGTTGTTGATTCTTCACAAAAAATTACAGCTTTATATCTTTATGTTTGAAGCCTGAAATGTGGCAAAAGGTCGAAAAGTTCAAGGGGGCCGAATACTTTCACTATGCACTGTATATCCAACATATATAAGGTGCACAGAGAATCTGTAGGAGACATAAGTAAACAAACACATGTAAAATGCATCAGATCATTTGCAATCATTCTTAAATGGGTATTCCACTGAAAACATCTTATCCCCTATCCAAAGGATAGGGGATAAGATGTCTAATCGTGGGGGTCCCGCCGCTGGAAAGCCCCGCGATCTCTGGGCCCACAGCACCGGTGTTTAGAACATTGAGAGGGGGCGTGATGGCTTATACGTAGTGTGGCGGCTGTGTTCGACAGTCCTCGGGCACGGAGCGGAGTTCGCTCCGTGCACCGAATTACTTTAGTGCCAGAGTGGAGTTCGCGGGGGTCCCCAGCGGCAGAACTGCCGTGATTAGACATCTTTTCCCCTATCCTTTGCATAGGGGATGAGATGTTTTCAGCGGATTACCACTTTAAAATTGGTTTTACATGCCCAGATCAAAGAGTCTTTCTAGTCCAATATTTTAACTCTACTAGTGCCAAGCATGTAAAAGCACAATGGAATGGGGGTAGTACAATCACCCTTTAGCACCAGCCTTCTGGAGTCAAAACCAAGTGGTGCTACATGTGCAAAAGCTTTGTATGTTGTACACTCCTTATTCCAACAACATACTAATAGGTTCAACATCCTATGATAGTGGCCCATATGTGTTTATATATGTAATAACATATAAAATTATCACCTTGTTAAAGTGTTTTGTATAATTTGGGAAAGATTCATTTGTGATCTTTCCCAGCACTGGTTAAAAATATGATGAAAATAACTAACATTTATTTCTCCAGAGAATAGTTCTTTAAAAATCCCCCTGAAAAAGTTCAGACTCGCAGCAGGGCAGCAAAGGGAAAAAAAATCTCATAAAAGAATGAAATGACTTGCAGAAAAAAAAGCCATAACAACAACAACATCGGCCATGGCAATAACTGTATTATTACCATGGCAACCACCAATCATGGAGTAGTGACACATTTTATTCAATGCTCTTCTTTCTGAAGTGGCCATACAGCACTGTAGAATTCTGTAGCAATATCTGTTGCCATGGTGATACATCATCGCCCTCCCCTTTGTTTTGGATGTGATATGACCCTCTCCGCAAGATGCATGCAAAAAGCAAAGCAGTGGAAAGACATTTTATGAAATATATCTGTGTGTCTTTGGAGATATGGAAGATCTATATTCCTGTGTGAACACGGATTACAAAGGTCACTAGTTAGAGGTTCAAGCTAGAAGGATATACAACCCTGTAAGTGTTATAGGACTGTATTAAACATACGACATCCCCTCTACTCTGGAGACAGGGAAAGGTGCCCTTGAAAAAGTGAGGAAGAGGGCAAGGTATATTACCTAAAAGATGTTTTCAAGGTCATAGCTCCTAGAATCAATAGATAATTATTGCTTCATAAGTTCATACATCTCTTCATACATTATGGATACAAAATAATATTTGCCTACCCTTAAGAAATGCCTGACAGCCCTTAAAATACAGGTTTCAGGTAAAAAGCACTGACTTTGTGCCCTTGACCACATAACAGTGACAGTCACAGAGCTCCTCCTCTTACCTGGGGCACTAACCGTTGGGTGACACTTATGACAGATTCCCTTTAAGCAATATTATCAATCAAATTTTGTCATATATTCTACCTGCTTATGGGCAAATGATTCCCCAGAAACTACAACCAGATTCTCTTCCAGCAGCAGGCTCCTCACTGTCTCTCTCTTAATCTGTTTCACAGGACAAGTTCTACCAAAGAAGTTGAGTGCACATACTCAGCGTCAAATCCAGAGGAGGTTGTCTTTGGGAAATAGATGTATGAGTGCTGCCAGCACTGCAGAGGTTGAAGGGGTGGGGGCGTCAGATTCTCAGTGTTCAAACCCACGCCACACACTGCATAGATTATGTCAAGCATGTGTGAAAGAAACTAGATCATACAGGATAACAACCCCCAACAGGCTAACAACCCCAAACACACCTCCAAGACAACCACTGCCTTGCTAAAGAAGCTGAGGGTAAAGATAATGAACTGGCCAAGGTCGCAAGGTATCAAATAGCTCTGTGATGTCGTCATGGAGGAGTGGATGAGGATTTCATGACCAAGAATCTTAAAGGGGTACTCCAGCACCACAGTTTTATGGTCATCTAGCGTGCTTGTAGTGAGTGTAGCACTTTTGTAATTCACATGTTATACATCTGTCCACAGCATATATATTTTTTACTGACCTCTTTTCTGTGAAGGAAGTTCAGTAGTTTTCTGGTTGCTTTTGACTGTTGTCCACACCTGCGGCCATGTTTGTTCACTGTTGTGGACAAGATGTCAGAGCTGCAGGCATTGCTGTGTTTTTTTCTTCTGCAATGGTTTTGCCCCTTTCCCACACCCCTGTAATGAATATTAATTGAATTGTTGTGGGAGGATGGATGTCTCTTCCCACTGTGAGCCTGCCCTGCACCCAGCTTGAATACCCTGTATCAGCGCTGCGGCTTACATGTAACCCCTTCCCCGCCATGGGGACCGTGCGCCCACGGGGGGAATCGGCTATCATGATTCCTCCACGGCCGCAGGATCCCCATGGCGGGGGAATTGGTAACATGTCAGCTGCAGCGCTATCATGATTCCCCCCGCGGCAGTCCCCACATCAGGGAATGAATGAATTGCCAGCCGCAGCGCTGTCCCCACATCAGGGAACTTGTCATATGTGACCCGCGGGTGCTTCTCTACTTCCTGATAACCCCCCAAGCAATGTCCCTGCAAGGGTTAACTGTGAGCCGCAGCAGCCCTGTACATTCTCCCCATGTCGGGGAATGAATGAATTGTGAGCACGGGCGCAGGGCTTCTGATCAGGGTCACAGTTAAGGGACATCTGTAATAATGATTGTGACATATTCCTGTAGCCGGGGCTACAAAAATAAACAAAATAAACTTTGACTTGCCTCCCTATGTTCCCCCTCGTTGCTACAGGTAATGGCTTTGCGGTCCTCTGCTGCGGTCCTCTGCTGAGAGCCGTCAGCGAATCATCGGCCGCAGCGATGTCCTGCCTCTGCCAGTGATAGGCTGAGCGCACTGACATGTAAGGACATTGCACATGACAGTGCACTCAGCCTATCACTGGCAGAGGCGGGATATTGGTGCCTCGGCTGGTGATAGGCTGAGCACACTGTCATGTAAAGAGCCGGCCGGCCTGACGTTGGGAGAATGTACAGGGCTGCTGCGGCTCACAGTTAGCCCTTGCAGGGACTTTGCTTTGGATCATCAGGAAGCAGAAAAGCGCCCGCGGGTCACATATGACTAGCTCCCTGATGTTGGGACAGCGCTGTGGCTGCCAATTCATTCGAACCCAGTTAACCGTTGCTGGGACTTCCCTTGGGGTGGTGGTGGGTTCAGGAAGCAGAGCAGCGCCCGCGTGTCACATTGTGGGGACAGCATGCTGCGGCAGGAAATTCATTCATGCCCTGATGTGGGGACTGTGGGTTGAGAAGCTGACAGTGAGAGTGGGAGGACTATACTAATGAGCAGGGTGGGGAAAGGGAGTGCTAAAGGGGAAAGAAAAGAAAAAAACACCCACAAACAGGGCTGGGCGGCAACGCAAAACAAGTTGGGCAGGGCACTGAAGGAGGAGACAGCCTACAAGGCATGCTGGGAGCTGTAGTTTCTGAAGCAAAGGCAAAAAGGAAATGGATGCTACACTACATGGAAACACTTGTACAAAGAAAGGAAAAGAAAGACAAACAAAGAGCAAGCACGAGACCAGAGATAAGAAGAAAACTCACCTGCAAGGGTAAGTAGAAACTGAAAAAACACATTGGCTACCGGAGTACCCCTTTAAGGTAGAGATGAAAAATTATGGTGGCCACACAAAATTTTTACACTTTGGGCCCAAGTTGGACATTTCCGCTTTGGAGTCTACTATCTTTTGCTGGCAAGGTTTAGACATTAATGGTTGTGTGTTGACTTATTTTGAGGGGGCACAAAATTACACAGTTATACAGACTGTGCACTCACTACTTTACATAGCAGCAGAGTGTCATTTATTCAGTGTTGTCACATGAAAAGATATAATAAAATATTTACAAAAATGTGAAGTGTGGACTCATTTATGTGAGATACTGTATAAGGGCTGTCTTGATGTGCTGACAGGCATTGTTCCTTTCATTGAATACAAGATGCTGTGACTATAGAAGACTAGCAGAGAATTTAACTACATAGTTACTGTCCTACTCTGACTAGTAAATTAAGTGATCTACAAAATCACAAAATTCTTGAATTTAAAATAAGGTGGCTCCAATTCAGAGCTGGAGGCCACCTTTACACAACTGTATTTTGGAAGTCAAAACTAGGGATGGAACCTACACAGCAGATAGACAGATTTTTCCATTGAGCTGGATTGACAGCTTCTGCTGCTTTGAATAAAGTGGTACTCAGAAAAAAAAAATTCAAATCTTAATCCTTCCAGTACTTATCAGCGAAAGAGAAAGTTGTGTTGTTATTTCCAGTCTGACCACAATGCTCTCTACTGCCACCTCTGTCCATGTCAAGAACTGTCCGCTTCAGACCAGTGGCGTACCTACAGCATTTGGCACCTGAGCAGACCCTTTGTTTGACACCCCACCCGGGGCGGACCTTGTGTTTTCCCCCCATCCCCCCCCCCCACCCAAGAAAGTAAGAAAACACGCACAAACTTTTATCAATGTTTTCAACAATATTTATTGCACGAATGCAGGAGTTTTGCAGAAGGGGGCCAGGACAGGGGTTTTGCAGAAGGGGGCAGGACATGGTAGAAAAGGGCTGGTGAAAAACTTCTAGAAAACTCCTGCCCTGCCCCTGTCTACAAATCCCTGGTTTTCCCACTTCTGGAAAACCCTTGCCCTTTCTTTCCCCTTATACAAAAACCCTGCACCCCTATTCCACAAAATTCAGCTACGGCACACCCCACCCCCCCCCACAAAACCCTGCACCCTACACATCAAATCCATACCCCCCTCCCCCTTCAGATAAAAACCCTGCACCGCCAACACATAAAGTTCATACACCCCTACACATAAAAACCTGCACACCCCCTTTATAAAAAAAATAACACCTGAACACCCTCATTAATTGGAATCCCCTACACCCCTCTTAATAAAATAAACCCCTGCACACCCCTTTAATAAAATAAAACCCAGCACACCCTTAATAAAAGTCATGCACACCCCCTTAATAAAACCCATTAACCCCTTTAATAAAAGCCCTTAACCCCCCCTTAATAAAACCCCTTATAAAACCCAGCACACCCTTAATAAAAGCCATGCACACCCCCTTAATAAAACCCTGCACCCCTTAAAAAAAATCACTTTCTATCTGCACCAAATAAAAACAAATACAAATCCCCATCAATAAAATGAACAAATCCTGGACCCCCCTTAATTAAACCCCTCCCTTAATTACACCCCTTCCTTCCCCCCTTCTTAATTACACCCCCCTCCTCCCCCCCCCTTAATTACACCCCCTCCCTTCACATAGAATTATTTACTTACATTTTGATGATGCCTCCGTCCGACCGCTGGTGATGAATCCTTCTGCTCCTTTAAAAAGATAGGTGAAGGCGGCGTCAGCGGCGTGACGTCACATTGCGCACTGCCACAACACTCCTCCCCCTGCTGCTCTGACTCCACAGATGTAGGCGCCGGGCGGAAAAGCATCGTAGTCGCGGTGCAGCAGTGGATGGGGGGGGTGACTCATGGCACCCCCCCTTGTGAGTGGCACCCAGGGCGGGCCGGGACACCCCCCACCACCACCACCACCCCTTGGTATGCCACTGTTCCAGACACACACAGAGGTGTCAGCAGAGAGCACTGTGGTCAGACTGGAGAGAACTACACAACTTCCTTTAAAGCATACAGCAGCTGATAAGTACTAGAAGGTTAAGATTTTTAAATAAAATCAATTTACAAATCTGTAGAACTTTCTGCCACCAGTTAATTTGAAAACATGTTTTTTACCCATGCAGTACCAGGTTAAGGCAAAAAAGGCAGAATAGTTCCCCTAGTGGAAAAATTAATATTACAGATTTAGACTTGACTGAGGTCTATCTATCAATATATTTTTATCATTATTTACTGAGAAGTCATTATAGGTAGAAACATTACTTGTATGCTCGTAGGAATTCTACAAGAATGGTATTGGAGGAATTGTTAGCCTCATTCCTGTGGCTGGTTGTTGGGGGATAATTTGGCTGCATTCACACATACTAGCTGTCGCTGTTGTATGCAAAAGAAAAATTAACATAATTATTATAGTCGTCACTGTAAGAATAATGTAATTAATTCAGAAAACTGGAAGGCCGGTAATTAACCACTTATCGTTCTGCTCTAAATGCCTCATGGAAAATGACGCTGCCTGGAGATTGGTAATTGGCTTCTTACAGAATTAGCGCCATCTTTGTTTGGTGGGATTTATGTGCAATGCATCCTTTGCTGGAACACTGATCAAACTGCTAAACATATATATTAAAAATTATGGCATTCTCTATACAATGGTACTATGTTGTATCCTCTGGGATATATTTTTTTGCTATTTGAGACAATAATTTTTTCTTCCATCAAAGCATCAATAACGGGGTTCCTGAGAATAGACCATTGATTTTACAAATAAGATAAACCCTTTTACTCTATATGAAGGTTGATTTTTTACACTGCACAAAATATAACCCAAAATAGATTTAGCAAGTCACTACAGTGCCAACTAGAGATGAGCGAACTTACAGTAAATTCGATTCGTCACGAACTTCTCGGCTCGGCAGTTGATGACTTTTCCTGCATAAATTAGTTCAGCTTTCAGGTGCTCCGGTGGGCTAGAAAAGGTGGATACAGTCCTAGGAGACTCTTTCCTAGGAATGTATCCACCTTTTCCAGCCCACCGGAGCACCTGAAGGCTGAACTAATTTACGCAGGATAAGTCATCAACTGCCGAGCCGAGAAGTTTGTGACGAATCGAATTTACTGTAAGTTTGCTCATCTCTAGTGCCAATATTTGCCACTCTATCTTTCAGATATTATTTATTATTTTTTTTTATATTCCAAGAATATTTTGGTCAGAAACTCCAGCATCTTTAATTTATTTTTTCATGTTATCGCCTATATCTACCGTAATTATACTAGTTTGCAGACATTTTTTTTTCTCTTGTGCCAACATAATCCACAGATCTGTGCAGTGAGTGTGCACTGTGCAGAGTCACATCAGTTCCTATGATGGTAAAAACTAGGGAATTCCTTTACTCCGGATTGCAGATTAGAGAGTCCACATTTTGGTACATGATCGTAACAAAGTGCCACCAATATGTCATTACTGTAAAAGGGGGTTTCTGTGCTTCATGTAGTACGGCAACGTTTTAGCAGACACAGCGCCTACTGTGCAATACGTCTGGTATTGCAGTTCAAGTGCAATTTGGACTGCAATACCAGGCATCGTGCAGACTATTCTATATACCATATTTTTCGCCGTATAAGACGCACTTTTTCTTCCCCAAAACTGGGGGGGAAAAGTTGGTTCGTCTTATACAGCAAATACCGCAGCGGTCCCTGCGGCCATCAATGGTCGGGACCCGCGGCTAATACAGGACATCACCGATCGCGGTGATGCCCTGTATTAACCCTTCAGACGCGGCGATCAAAGCTGACCGCCGCGTCTGAAGCGAAAGTGACACTAACTCGGCAGTTCAGTCAGGCTGTTCGGGACCGCAGCGGTGAAATCACGTCATCCCGAACAGCTTACAGGACACAGGGAGGGACCTTACCTGCCTCCTCGGTGTCTGCTCCGTACTGGGATCCCCTGCATGGCCGGCGCTCTCCTTCATCATCATCACATCATCGCGCATGCCGTCCCGTCATCCAATAGGAGCGGTGTGCGTAGCGACGTGATGGCGGCAACAGAGAGCGAGGATACCGGGCAGCAGAGATGTTCCGGAGCGACAGGGACACCCCAAGGACGCGGTGACAGCCATGGAGGGAGACATCCAGGGCAGCGGTGACGAGCAGTGATGTGTCCGGAGCGGCGGGGACACGTGAGTATTACCTCCTATACCAGTGGTCTTCAACCTGCGGACCACCAGATGTTGCAAAACTACAACTCCTAGCATACTCGGACAGCAGACGGCTGTCCGGGCATGCTGGAAGTTGTAGTTTTGCAACATCTGGAGGTCCTCTGGTTGAAGATCACTGTCCTATACTTTACATTGTATTTGGTTCAGAATCTTTATTTTCTAGATTTTCACCCTTTAAAATTGGGTGCGTCTTATGTGGCGGAGCATCTTATGGCGAAAAATACGGTATATATTTACACACACACACACACACATATATATATATATATTTATCTCAGCTGCTCTCTTTCCTGTGTCATACAAGAAGGAAGCAGAATTCTTGGATCTCTAATCAATAATATGAAGCCTATAACACAAGTAAATACAGGGAGCCAAATGTCATCACTACAAGCACATTCAGGGAGATTTACCACTCAAGTTGTTTTGTATGTTATTTTTCAAGTCACATTTGTTGTGGTTTCCTTTGGCGGATGTGCACATAATTCATCATATAAGCTCACAATGGCCCTCATTTACTATTGCAAACCCGAGATGTTTTGTCGGGTTGTGCGCCAGATTCTGGCGCATTGCGCCAGAAATTCTGTCTGCGCCAGAATTTGTGCCAGAATTGAAAAAAACCCTAAATAACTCTCCATTTTGCTAAGAAAACCTAAAAAAGGTGCCATGGTCACCGATAAGGGGCGTGTTCCCGACATTTTCACAAAAACACAATGGCCCTCATTTACTATTTTAAACCCGGCCTCTTTTGTCGGGTTTTTTTGTCGCATATTTGTCTGCGCCATGTCGCAGACATCGTGCGCCAGTCTGCGACACGATGCGACATTTTTTCCCGACGGACTCGATGTGGATTCTCCCAAACCCGAAAAAGGGGCGTAACCCGACATTTCTGAGCTTTCCCACGTATTTATTAAGGTTTCCAACCCAAATTTGTTGTATTGTTGTGGATTTTTTCCCGAGAGCTCAGAGGAGTTGGAAACCAAAACCAACAAAACCCACGTGCGACAAACAGGATGCGACATAATAATAAATACCAGGGGAAAAAAGCAGTCGGGTAAGAAAGCAAGATAGACTTACAACCCGATTTTCTTAGTAAATGAGGGCCAATATATTTACTAAGGTTTCCACATAAAAAATGTGGTGGATTTCAGCTGAGGAAAACCTTACAGATCAGAGGATCAGAGCATGTGTAAAAAAAAAGCAAAATGTAGGGAAAGTGGAAAATGTAGGGAGACCTTAGTAAATACCATGGAAAATAAATTGTAGGGAATTAAAACCCACAAAGAAACCTACACTCCACACTTAAATAAGGGGCAATGGGTGAAAAATAATGTGCAGGTCTGCCAAAACTAACAAAATGACCTCACAGCACCATCTCCACATTGTAAAGCAGGTTTCCAGAGCACCACTGAGGGTGGTCTACACTTGCAGTGTAAAATTGTGCTTTTTGATTGTTCGCAAATGATAAATTAGTGACCACTGCATCCAAAAGTGTCAACCAAAACCAGTTTGTACAAAATACCTAGCTAGTGAAAAAAAATACAAAAACAAAACGGCCCCCCACCCAAAAAAAAATAAAAAAAATAATTATATATATATATATATATATATATATATATATATATATATATATATATATATACACACATACATACATACTCAATAATCAACTGGCTCCAAAAAGTTAAACAGATTTGAAAAATCTTAATCTTTCAAATACCGTATTTATCGGCATATAACACGCACTTTTTAGGCTAAAATTTTTAGCCTAAAGTCTATGTGCGTGTTATACGCCGATACACCCCCCAGGAAAGGCAGGGGGAGAGAGGCCGTCGCTGCCCGCTTCTCTCCCCCTGCCTTTCCTGGGGTCTAGAGCCCTGCTGCCGGCCCTTCTCTCCCCCTGGCTATCGGCGCCGCTTCTCTCCCCCTGGCTATCGGCGCCGATAGCCAGGGGGAGAGAAGAGGCGCCGACAGCCAGGGGGAGAGAAGGGGCAGCGGCACCCATTGCCGGCGCCGCTGCCCCGTTGCCTCCCCCCATCCCCGGTGGCATAATTACCTGTTGCCGGGGTCGGGTCCGTGCTGCTGCAGGCCTCCGGCGTGCATCCCCTGCGTCGTTGCTATGCACGGCGCGGCGCATAGCAACGACGCAGGGGACGCACGCTGGAGGCCTGCAGCAGTGCGGACGCGACCCCAGCAACAGGTAATTATGCCAAAGGGGATGGGGGAGGCAACGGGGCAGCGGCGCCGGCAATGGGTGCCGCTGCCCCTTCTCTCCCCCTGGCTGTTGGCGCAGCTTCTCTCCCCCTGGCTATCGGCGCCGGCACCGATAGTCAGGGGGACAGAACGGGCAGCGGCGCCGATAGCCAGGAGGAGAGAAGGGCCGGCAGCAGGGCTCTAGACCCCAGGAAAGGCAGGGGAAGAGAAGCGGGCAGCGACGGCCTCTCTCCCCCTGCCTTTCCTGGTGGTGTATCGGGGTATACACGCGCGCACACGCACCCTCATTTTACCATGGATATTTGGGTAAAAAACTTTTTTTACCCAAATATCCTTGGTAAAATGAGGGTGCGTGTTATAGGCCGGTGCGTGGTATACCCCGATAAATACGGTAATTATCAGTTGCTGAAGTTAAGTTGTTCTTTTCTGTCTGGCAACAGTGCTCTCTGCTGACATCTCTGCTTGTCTCGGGAACTGCACAGAGTAGAATAGGACAGTTCCCAAGATAGGTGTCTCTGGACTGTACTCTGGACAGTTCCCAAGATAGGTGTCATCAAATAGCACTTAGACAGAAAAGAACAACTCAACTTCAGCAGCTCATAAGTACTGAAAAGATTAAGTTTTTTTGATAGAAGTAATTCACAAGTTTGTTTAACTTTCTGGAGATAGGTTAAAAAAAAAAAAAATATATATATATATATATATATAGGGGATGAGTATTTATCTCAGGGAGTATGACGGAGCTTCATAAGGCCATTTTGCACTCCGCGGGCATTCTGGGTAGGGGAATATGCAAAGCAGATTTATTCAGGTAGTGTTCCCTGATATCAGCTTAGCTCCTGTTAAGGAATATGAAAAGCTAATGGGGATTTATGCCAAGCCAGACTACTTCCCAAAAGGAAAGTTTCTAACCATCTGCAACAGCTGTTTCGTGGTTTTTGCCACTCGTCAGTACTGCTCTGTACTGACGAGTGGCAAAAACCACGAAACAGCTGGCACAACGTTTCCACAACGTTTCCTGGATCCAGCTCTATATGGCGGTGAGCTGGTTAATTTTTGTTTTTTCCTTTTTGTCTTTTTTGCATGGGAGAAGTATCATAATATAGACCAATGTTCCCCAACCAGGGTGCCTTCAGCTGTCGCAAAACTACAACTCCCAGCAGCCAATGGCTGTCCGGGCTTGCTGGTAGTTGTAGTTTTGCAACAGCTGAAGGCACCCTAGTGAAGAAACATTGTTATAGCCAACCTGTAAAAACAATAAAAGGACCAAGATCCAGATGGTAGCGCACCAAGGCGACCTCCCACGTGAGACCTCGCAGGTGCAACCTCCCACGAGAACCTTTTCTAATGCACACAAAGGGTTAAAAATCCAAAAACCCATAGTATATACTCTGCCTCCTTTCTAGAACTTGCTAGAAATGTCTGCCAATGACTAGATGTTATCTTACAATGCTGGAACCTGTGGCGGGCTCAGGGTAATTTGTTGCACCTTTTCAACCGAGCCTATTTATAGCTTTAAATGCCACTCTCAAAAACCTATGAGTCATCTAATCAATAATTCTGAGCATGTTGTCCTGTGCTGTCTGCATGTACGCTGCGCCTCTCCAAGTCATGGGGCTAGACTGCCATCTGTTGACAAAAACAAGGGTAGCCTCTAGTGTACAATGGAAGCTAATGCACCTAAAACAATGCTTCAAAAGAAATGTAAAATCCGTGCACATTATGAGTTCCCTACAGAGGTAAAGGGAAATATCCCACTTCTATTCAGTGATGTGAGAATGTGGGGGCTCATCTATGAAGGTCAATGCATTGCAATAACTAAAAGCTGCCTATCTGTACCAAGAATAGAGCAGAGAAAAATAATAAAAATTAGATAAAAAAACTCAATATGAAATAACCAGGGTTCTGCCCATGTATTGGTTCAGAGTACCACTGTTTTTAATGGGACTCTGCTGCACTATGCACACGGCGGAAATCCAGATTCTGGCCTCCGAAGAAAGACTTGACAAGTCAATTCTTAGGCTATGTTCACACAGAGAGATTTCTGCGCAGCAAAGAAATACTAAGTCCGGCGTCCACAGAAAGAATAGACATGTAATCTATGAGATGGCCTTTGGCTATCTGGGAGTTTTAACTTTGCAATAGCCGGAGGCACACTGAATATGAAACACTGATATAGTGTACTGGCTAAGCACGAAGAAGGCACAAAATTGGGAACAAGAACCTGATAACTGTATATCAACCAGAATTAGTATTTTCCAGCCCTCATTGCAGAATATAAAGGTATGCATCTGGCACATCACAAATGGCAAAACCTTAACAGGAGCCTGTCATCACTTTCATACTGCCTGAACCACAAGTCATTAACGTAGTTCCCAATGGCTTCTGCTCACCCCACCTGCTTTGATGAACAAATCTTTCCCTGTTTGGGGACAGAGAGATTTATTAAGATTTATTACCCAAGGCCAGCAGGGTGGAGAGAAGTAACTGGGACTGCTCCAATGACTTGTGGTTAAGGGAGCATGAAAGTGATGACAGGTTCCCTTTAAAAGGGGTTCTCTCATTACAGACAACGCTTTTTATATAGGAGCTGTTATGTCAATGATTTAGGACCTTCAAGGATAATGTAGCTGTTGTACCACTAAGTACTGTGTTTCTTCAAGTTATGCATAAAAGTATTGTCCTTCTAGCGTAGGGATGTCCATACTGGACATTTGCAAGAGTACTTGTACTCGTGCAAATGTCCTCTATACCTAATCCAATACCTGCCGGCGGGGGTATCACGGAGGTGCCCTGTGCACGCTACTGCACTGTGCAGCGCACTCAGCAGCTGAACTTCTGTTGTAGCCGGGACCTGTGGCTAATGAGGAACATCCCCGATTGCAGTGATGTCCGGCATTAACCCTTTAGGTCCTGAAATTAACTGCTGGTTAACTCAGGGATGCTGATCGGGACCACCGCAGTGAAATCTCAATGTCCCGATCAGCTATGAGGACGGCCAGAGGTCCCTTAGCGTGCACCGTGCCCGAACTTCGCTCCTATACTGCAGTCAGCCATGGCAGGCATTAGTAAACACTGAGCTATGGCATAGTATTGATCAGTGTATGCAATGTGAATTAATCCCTTCCCTAATAAAAGTTTAAATCACCTCCCTTTTCAAAAAATTTTAATAAAATTTAAAAATATATATATCTTTTTATATAAAAAAAGGGCCCTCCTCTAATAAAAACTGAAAACTTTTTCTCTCTAAACTCTAAAAAAAAAAAAAAAAAAACTGTCACATGACATTGAAAAAAGTATCGGTAATTGGTATCGGCAAGAACTAAACAAAAAGTATTGGTACTCTGTCTTAAAAAGTGATATCAGGTATAGGGTGTAAATTAACAAAATATGCAAATACTCACCTGTTTTGTCCCTGCTTAGTCCAGAGACACTGCTTTAGTCCCCCATGCTGTCTTTGTTTTCTTCCCCACAAGAGATGCCATTCCCGACCACCCTGCAGCCAATCACTGACCTATTTGGGCTTGGTGCCAACTATCCCAGAGGCCAACAATTGGCTTCAGAGGGCCCTGGGACATCATGAGGAATGTGGGGAGTGTGCATCATGCAGGGAGGAATACAATGGCAGCAAGGATGCCTGTAACAGCAATGCTGTACTCAGCAAGGAAAAAGCGGCCAAGTATAGTGTATTTTATTATTGTAGCACCTTCAAAAGCTGTAATTTTTCTTTATATAACTTGGACAACTCCTTTAATTCTCTATTTCTGAAAGCATGTATGTGGGAATTGGGCCAAAGGGGAACATCATTTGGAAATGTAATTTCTTGCAATTGATAAGGTCTCATGAACTCCAATAAATGTTATTTTTAGTCTAGTAATGCATATTCAAAAGAGGGTTGATAATGTATGGTTACACACAGCAGTATTTAGTGCAGTATTTTGTCCCAACAACTAGCATTGCCTGGTCTTCCTACCCAAACCTTGTTAAATAGAAAAAATCAACAACTACACTCATATCATATCCTCATAGCCTGTCCTCATTTACCATCCTCCTATACCCTCCTCATATCCTTGTCCTCATATACCCTCCTTCTATACCCTCCTCATATCCTGTCCTCATATCCCATGGTCCAATACTCTTCTCATATCCTGTCCTCATATCCTGTCCTTGCATCCTGTCCTCATATACTACCCTCCTTGTATCCTGTCCTCATATCCCATCCTCGTATCCTGTCCTTATATCCCGTCCACGTATCCTGTCCTCATATGCCGTCCTCGTATCCCCTCCTTGTATCCCATTCTTGTATCCTGTCCTCAAATACCATCCTCCTATTCCCTCCTCATAACCTACGTCGGGCGCACCATCCAACAACTGAATCAGCGCATTAACAAGCACAGATCCAATATCACCAAGGGGTACCAACTCCACAGTGTCTCCAGGCATGCAGCGGAAAAGCACAGCAGCGATTTCACTTGCCACACCATCACACCTATTGAACACATCTCCGCTGACACTGCCCACCGCTTTGCAGTACTGAGAAAACGGGAACATTTCTGGATCTTCACCCTTAAAACTTTGACACCCTCGGGTTTCAATTAATACATTGAAAATGTTACCTAATCCACTCCTCCACCCACTGCTGTCGAAATGCTGTTGTGACAGCCGTAGCAGATGCCTCCTCACTGCGGGACAAGATGACACCAAGCCGCCGCAGAAGCCACCTGTTTTCTCCCCTCCCCTCTATCTCTCCATTCCCTTACAGGTCTCATAGCCCTTCCATCAAAAATTCCAAGTGATATCCGGACCCCGATGACCACCAGATCGGATAACAGCCTGACCGGACAAAGTTAAAGTCTGATACCGGCACCCTGACAGCGCTTAAAGACCTCCTTCTTCACGATTGGTCGCCGCCCGGACCTGCCCAGCAGCGATTGGTCGTATTCTTCAAAAAGATTTGCCGCAGATGCCTCTAGGAATCACCCGGAGAGGATATACACGTCTCAACTCCGATTGGCCACCGCCCGGACCATCCCAGCAGCGATTGGCTGACATTTTTGAAAGACACCTTACCGCCACCAGCGGCAGAGACTTGGAACCCGGACTTATACGTCCCCCCTCTGATTGGCTCACTGATATCACGTACAGCCAATCAGAATTTAGCCCACTATCCCCATGCCCATTTTTGGATGACATCCCCACACGGACTTTCCCCTATGACAGCGTAACTGTACACAGTCACGTACGGCACGATCCTGATTGGTCACCTTTACACTATCCCACAGCAAACGACCAATCAGCCTCAAGAGGCTCGTCTCCATTCAGTACCTGCTACGACAACCCAGCACAGCGATGACAGCCTCCGCCCACTGCCTCCTGATTGGTCCCATGGACACCGGCAGCTCTCTGATTGGTCGCTACTACGGACATTTCTCGCGCCTCAATTTGAACGTCTAAATACTCCTGTAAAAGACTATACCTATGCATTTTTTCATGTTCTACGTGGTTTTCATGCTCTTTTATTGAAAATGTTTCATGATGTTGGTCCATCTTGCCCTGTCCACATCCATCCCACATGACGTCACCAGCTCACCTAGTTTGGCGCCATTTTTTCCTGTATTTAAATTCCCGCACCTGTCACCTGGCCATACAGCAACCACCTGCAATTGAAAAAGGGAGCTGTGACTCCCGAAACGAGTCTTGCTTTATTTTTATTTTTTTATTTCTTTATGCTGTAAAAATAAATAATTTACTTTATACCAATACCCACGACTTTGGGTTAATTCCTTGGAAGCGCCACAGCAGCATTTTTCTAAATTTCTGCCTCCTATCTGAGCTGTGATGAAGAGATTGTGGTTGAAAGGCCTGTGAAGTGGATTTAGGCGAAAGGGGCTTAGCTTGTGGTAGGGGCGTGGGGTTGATTAAGGAAGGGGTCATGGCGTGCAAGCTGGACCAACAAACTCACCGGGAGATGCATAGCTGAGCTTGTGAGAAAACCCTGACCCTCGCAAATGGTTTTAGTTGACATAAGTAACATGTATACCAGATTTCATCAAAATATCTCAAGCCATTTGAAAATTATGTTGGAACATACACACACATTCACATTCACACACATACACACACACACGTGGGGGGAGATTTATCAAAACATGTGTAGAGGAATTGTGGTACAGCTGCCCATAGTAACCAGATTGCTTGTTTCATTTTTAACCCCTTAACGACGCAGGACGTATATTTACGTCCTGCGCCGGCTCCCGCGATATGCGCCGCGATCCCGCATCATATCGCGTTGGTCCCAGCGCTCATCAAGGCCGGGACCCGCGGCTAATACCACACATCGCCGATCGCGGCGATGTGCGGTATTAACCCTTTCAAAGCTGACCGCCGCTTCTAAAGTGAAAGTGACCCGGCTGCTCAGTCAAGCTGTTCGGGACCGCCGCGGTGAAATCGCGTCGTCCCGAACAGCTTGCAGGACACCGGGAGGGCCCTTACCTGCCTCCTCGGTGTCCGATCGGCAAATGACTGCTCCGTGCCGGAGATCCAGGCAGGAGCAGTCAAGCGGCGATAACACTGATCACAGGCGTGTTAATACACGCCTGTGATCTGTGTAGAAGATCAGTGTGTGCAGTGTTATAGGTCCCTATGGGACCTATAACATTGCAAAAAAAAGTTTAAAAAAAAAGTGTTAATAAAGGTCATTTAACCCCTTCCCTAATAAAAGTTTGAATCACCCCCTTTTCCCATAAAAAAATAAAACAGTGTAAAAAAAAATAAACATATGTGGTATCGCCGCATGCGTAAATGTCCGAACTATAAAAATATATAATTAATTAAACCGCACGGTCAATGGCGTACGCGCAAAAAAATTCCAAAGTCCAAAAAAGCGCATTTTTGGTCACTTTTTATACCATTAAAAAATGAATAAAAAGTGATCAAAAAGTCAGATCAAAACAAAAATCATACCGATAAAAACTTCAGATCACGGCGCAAAAAAATTGTCCTCATACCGCCCTGTACGTGGAAAAATAAAAAAGTTATAGGGGTCAGAAGATGACATTTTTAAACGTATACATTTTCCTGCATGTAGTTATGATTTTTTCCAGAAGTGTGACAAAATCAAACCTATATAAGTAGGATATCATTTTAACCGTATGGACATACAGAATAATAATAAAGTGTAATTTTTACCGAAATATGCACTGCGTAGAAACGGAAGCCTTCAAAAGTTACAAAATTGCGTTTTTTCTTCGATTTTGTCGCACAATGATTTTTTTTCCGTTTCGTCGTGCATTTTTGGGTAAAATGACTAATGTCACTGCAAAGTAGAATTGGTTACGCAAAAAATAAGCCATAATATGGATTTTTAGGTGGAAAATTGAAAGGGTTATGATTTTTAAAAGGTAAGGAGGAAAAAACAAAAGTGCAAAAACTGAAAAACCCTGAGTCCTTAAAGGGGTTAAAGAAACCTGTGAAAAAGGAAAGAAGCGATCTGAGTGGTTGCTATAGGCAATTGCAAAACTCTTCCTCTACAAAGGTTTTGATAAATGTCCCCCATTGAGTTTTACAAATATATTGTATATAGTTTGTAGGTCAAATATTTAGCACATCATGGTTGATAAAAGTCCAACATATTAAAGTTATTTCATCCATGATCATATATTTATAGTCTGAAGTTAGGACACAATCAGCTACACAAGATTCTGCTGTCCACTGTCACTGACAAAGTAACCCTATTGTTTCCCAATGACTCTATTGTATACACAAATGAGCCCTGTGTATACTGTGTGCTTTATGCTGTGACTTTGGTTCTCTGTAATACAAAACAGTTTACGCACCACATTCCCCTAACCTCTGTATTACAAATCCAACCATAGATATCATTTTAGTTGCATTAGGAAATGGTGAACAAAAGGGATTCTGTCTGCATAAGATCAGTGTCAGTCAATGGAACTTATTCCCTCATTATACTATTCATCGCTCATCCACCACTGACTTGGAGAAGCTGCAGGTGCTGGTCACATTTGGTAATGGTCTAGTGTAAGATTCAGAAATTAAACAATGTCCGCTGTATATTGTTCGCACTTTGGTATCCATTCTTATAATATCTTCTGATTATGATTCTGCTGACATATCATTGCTTCATCTTACAGACCAAAAGCTGCATTTCTAAGAGATACTGATGACCACCAGTTCTCTTCTTATTTCATATTGTCATAGTCCACTACAGTGATGTCACACAACTCTGGATAGCAGGTCACTGCTCACCTATGACACAAAGAAGTGGCAGGGGACTCCACTGTTATACAGTCCAAGAATATAGGTATGGAGTGTCAGGATTCAGATTAAGGGTGCGTTCACACACTATTACTAGCAGCGGGTTGCCCACTGCCAGAATCCCGCTGCAAGTTACGCTACCATTGATTTAAATGGGTCCACAGACAGTCTGCAATAGTGTCAGATATGCGGACTGTCCACGGACCCATTCAAATGAATGGTAGCGTAACTCGTTGCTAGTTACTAGCACTTTCCGGGACTGGAAAGCAGTTCAATTCATCTAAATGGTGTCTGTTTTGACAGCAAGTAGATGGATTTATCCATGCTCCATTCAGTTGAATTGGACAGTTTCAAAAAATCTGCTGCAAGTGGCAGGGTCACATGGGGTGCACCCGCAGCATGAAAAACTCTGCAGAAGGACCGCAGAGCGAGCTCGTGGCTGCAACCGGGTAGCTGTGTGTGCGCTTGTGGCGGCGGATTTCCCGCTGTAGAAATCCACTGCTATGAGTAGACACACAGAGCTACCCACAGCGGATGCGCTCAGTGTGCCCCTGACCTTAAAGGGGTACTCCAACACTAGACATGTTATCCCCTATCCAATCTCTGGCTGCTGAGACCCCCTGCAATCTCTGGGCCAGCGCTGCAGCGTAACTGGGGCTTTAGTGTTTGTGACGTCACACCACGCCCCTCTCCTTACAGGTCTATGAAACGGGGCATGATGGATGTACCAGCCGCAGCGCATGCTGCATAGTGCCGTAGCACCGGCCCGGAGATTGTGGGGGCCCCATCGGCTCGATAGGGGATAACATGTCTAGGGGCGGAGTACCCCTTTAAGTATGTAATCAAGTAGAATTAATTTTGGTCAGTGTAATACAGTGCATCCCAAACAGGATGCCTACAACTCCCAGCATGCAGGACAGCTACCTTTGAACTCCCTATCATTATGCACCAAATTGATGTATATACCAAGCAGTATGCTTGTTATTGTACACAGAAGTATTGAAAAGTGCAGTTGACTATATTTTTGTGATCCTTATGTGTACTGACCAATAATATGCCATGTATGTTTGGCCACTAAAGTCTATGGGCATGTTGAGAGTTTTTCTCTATGTATAGGCAGACAGTGCACAGTGATGTAAATCAGGCTTCATACCCACTAGATCTTCCGCTCCAGAGTAGCGAGACGCAGGTCAGGCAGATCAGAAATGGGCTTGTCCACTAAGGCCATGTACGCACGGCAGAATGTCCATGCGGAATGCCAGATGAATCTTTCTCACAGACATTCCGCTGCAGCAGAGTCCCATTGATTTCACATGCACTGTTCACATGGCAGAATTTCCAGATTCTGGTGTCTACAGAAAGACTTCCACAAGGAAATGTATTGCCCAGGAATGTGGGAATTGTATCGCCCGGTCAGGTGAATTCTTCAGGCATTTAACCCTGCTTCGGGTAAGTTTTCACATATGAGGGGGCAAGACTGTCTTGCCCAGTCACTAAACTGCTGTAGACCGCAGCTGCATGATGCAGCCTATAATGAGCCTTCCTGGCGGAAGTGTGCGCTGTGAGTGATGTCATCGCACGTGCCGCACAGGATGCTGGGACGCTGATGTCCTGCGCAGTGCTTGCGATGACGTCACTCACCGCACACACTTCTGCAAGGAAGTCCCTGCAGGGAACAGGGAGATGTAAGTACCGGTGAGTTACCTACTCAAACTTGGCTACTTACTACATAAGAGAGGACCTGCCTATCACTAGGGGCTAACCTATCTACTAGGGCAGTGCATCCCAACCATGGTGCCTCCAGCTCTTGCAAAACTACAACTCCCAGCATGCCCGGACAGCCTTCAGCTGTCCTGGCATGCTGGGAGTTGTAGTTTTGCAACAGCTGGAGGCACCCTGGTTGAAGAACACTGACTTAGGTGGTGTCATTGTTTAAATGGGAGCCCTACCTGCCGGGAGTCCTATCTAGGGGCCTTTCTACCTACTGGGAAGCCCTACCTAATCATCAGGTGGGGCTCCCCAATAGGTAGACAGGCCCCCAGATAGATATGACTCCCATCAGTGATGGGTGTCATATCTATCTGTGGCCTGTCTACCTACTGGGAGCCCCACCTGAGGGCGTTTCACATCTATCTGGGGGCCTGTGTACCTACTGGGGAGCCCAACCTGATGGGGGTCGTATCTGTCTGAGGGCCTGTGTACCTACTGGGGAGCCCTACCTGATGGGGGTCATATCTATCTGGGGGTCTGACTACCTATTGGGGAGCCCTACCTGATGGAGGTCGTATCTATCTGCGGACCTGTCTACATATGGGAGAGCTCTACCTAAAGGGGGACATATCTATCTGGGGCACTGTCTGCCTACTGGGGGAGCGTACCCTTCCTACCAACTGGGGGAGATATCTATCGGGGGCATTATTTACTTTCTAGGGGAGCCCTACCTGTCTGACTACCTGATGAGGGGACGTACCTACCTGATAAAGGGACATACCTTCCTGAAGGGGAGACTACCTACTTAATGGGGCTGACTTACTTTTCAGGGGCCCTATCCACCTAATGGGGTGACATATTGGTCTGCCTATTAAGTTTCTATTAATAAAGACCTTATTTACAGACTATTTTGGTTGAAATTATTTTATCTACCAGGACAAGTAGATTGTCTTGAGGGACAAGTAGATTGTGCTCCGTTTTAGTCCCTTGGACAAGTAGTTTTAAAAAAAAATTCCACACCCCTGATTGCCGTCTATGAGATGGCGCATTTCTGAGCGGTCCTACCGCTGCTGTCAGTGGAATGTCCGTATGGAGATTCCACCGTGTGAACATAGACTTACTGTACTGCCCAGCATGGCCTGCATCTCCCCACACTGGAGCTAAAGATCATGCTAGGCCTGAAACCTGGGACTTGTGCTTTCAACTCTGTATATTTCTTAACATAAATGGAGATGGATCCCCTCAAAATCCTTTAGAGCTAAAAGAAAGCGAAGAGGGATCCAAAAGGCAAGTAGTCTGAAAAACACAGCAAACTTAGGCAGGAAAATTTAGTTTGCACCTCAATATTTAAAAATGAATAACATGAATAGTGACTCCTGTTACAATATGGAATCAGTAAGGCCGATCAGTGTTATTAGGTTCTCTCTCGTGAGAAATGCTATAAACCGATGTGGGTGATGGCCAGGTGTGGAGGATTATACTGGGCTGAGGGTGGCAGGGCGTTCATATACTGTTTAAAGCAAGAAATGGATTATGTACACATTAGATAAAAGAAGAGGATTACATAAATGGGAGTTGTTTCTTATTTATAGCCATGGTGGATTTGTAAAGCTGTTTCTCCAATAAATATAGACAATAAAGAGCACATAAAGCAGCGTATGATTCCTAACTGAGATTGACTGCTGGACAATGCACGCATAGTGACAGAACATCCCCATGTATGCATCAGGATACACAATAATAGTAATCTCCATTAAAAAAAAAAAGAAGCTGTCATAGCACACTGTAATTATGTTGCAGGTTATTGGACATGGACTACATCATTCTGTGATATGACCACCTATTACAATCCATTAAAAAGCTATTCAGTCAGCCAGCGACACACTAAATGGGACAGAATTAACATTTACGCAATATTTTCCTTGACCATTAGACAGTAACAGTTGTAACACATTAAATCAGCAAGGAAAATAACAAACATGAGAGGCCAAACCAAAGAGTCTGTGAATTTTAAAGATGTAGATTTGCCCTGATCAATGGTAAGTGATGTTATTAAGGAGTAAGGGGTCTGAACACTCAGACCCCAGCCAATCAAAACGCTGGACATGTCGCTAGGATATGTGAAAAGTTTTTATGTGACAGGTACACTATTAAAGGTGTACTTTACTCCTATACTTCTTATCCGCCAGCCCGGAGATCTCTGGGTCCCAGCGGCCAGACCTCCCACAATCAGACATCTTATCCCTATTCCCCAGCACAGCTCCTGCGCTCGCTTTTCCTTGCCTTTTAAGTGACATAATTTTTATCATTCCATCTACCGACCTATATGAGGGCTTATTTTTTGTGCTACCAAATGTACTTTGTAATGATACCTATGCAACCAAAAATATAAAATTTTGGGGCAGAAATTTGAAAAAATAAACCAAATTTTGCAACATTTGGGGGTTTCATTTTACATAGTGCACTTTTCAGTTCAGTATGTTCTCTTTATTTGTGGGTCAATACCATTAAAACGATATCCGTATTTACATAGTTTTGCATTATTGTACTAGTTTTAGTAGTATGCACAGCAGTCAGGTACTGTCATTACAGACTTAATGCAGTGATCATCATTGATAGGTGACACTGCCGATGTCCACCAGTGGCAGTGAGGTCCTGGCTGCTGATAGCAGCCTGTACCCACCATCTATGAAGCTAGCACAGCTCCTGCACTCTCTTAATGATTGTTAACATGATTGTTAATCATAAGCAACATAAAGTTTAAATGACACCCAAAACCTGCATACCATGGAAAATCCCTACCAATTAATAATATACTGCAACACACAAGGAGATTTCCGTTAACCCTTACTATTACAAAAAGTAAATACATGATCCAAGTGTTGTCTAGGAACCATATTTCATTGACTGCAACAGCACATTGAAAATGATCATGTGCCATATGCTTGTCTACATTATATAGGGAACATGTCATTATTTTCATGCTGCCTGAGTCATCAAAGTGGTCCACAGGGCCTTCTCGCCGCCCAACCAGCCTTGGTAAATCTCTCCATATAACCAAACAGGGATAGAACTATAAGTCAAGACTGGTAGGAAAGGGAGAAGCTGCTGGGGACCACAAACATGAGGCACCAAGAAGGTAAAGACAGGTTCCATTTAACATATGAGCACCAATAATATATCATTGATTAATAAATAAAATTACATTTTTTTTAGTTAATCGTATTAGCTACAAAAAAATTACTTTTGTGTGAATGGCTTTTGGTACAATCTTCAAAGAAACTGGTTACTATGAAGGCATTAAAGGGGTACTCTGGTGAAAAACCATTATTTTTTTTTAAATCAACTCGTGCCAGAAAGTTAAACAGATTTGTAAATTATTCTATTTAAAAATCTTAATCCTTCCAATACTTATCAGCTGCTGTATACTACAGAGGAAGTTTTATTTCTTTCTTGAGTTCTTTCTTGAGTGCAGTCTGACCACAGTGCTCTCTGCTGACACCTCTGTCCATGTCAGGAACTGTCCAGAGTAAAAGCAAATCCCCATAGCAAACCTCTCCTGCTTTGGACAGTTCCTGATACAGACAGAGGTGTCCGCAGAGAGCACTGTGGTCAGACTGAAAAGAACTCCAGAAAGAAATACAACTTTCTCTGTAGTATACAGCAGCTGATAAGTACTGGAAGGATTAAGATTTTTTAAATAGAAGTAATTTACAAATCTGTATAACTTTTTGGCACCAGTTGATAAAAAAAAAAAAATTCCACTGGAGTACCCCTTTAAAAATATTTGGGTAAATATATCAATATAGTCTTAAATTTAAAACAAAACTAGATGAGACAGACCGCAACATGTATTTCAGTGGTGCATGCTGGGTGGCTTACTTTGGAACACATCATTGAAGTCAATTGTTTCAGGCACAGAAGATGGATAAATATTTCTGGGAACCCAATCGTGATTCTGGAGTGAATTCCTGAATTCTGTTTTCCATTTCAATGATGCTTTAATATTTATATTAATGATCTATTTAATATACCATAATTATTAACACAAATAAGCATGTTTAGTCAACCCATCTAAAGGAGGGTTTGTAGAAGTTATTGGAATACCAAAAATCCCAAAAATCACTATGGGGCTTTCCATAAGATGAACTTGAGAAAATAATATCCAAAATTCCCCTAATAGTTTTCAAGTTTATGCTGGGTTCACCTGAGACATTTTATATTACGTGCAGAATTTGTTCCTCAGTTCATAGCATGGATCAACTGCACTAATCCTGCTGGTACAGGCTAATAGTATGGGTGATGCTCATTACAAGGATCTTTACCTTTTTTTTCTTTCATGGTGCCTTTAGGGACCAGCTGAGTGGGCATACCAGTGCACCAAAGGAACAAATTTACATATGTGGATTTTGGGCCTTATCCCGGAATGACATTATGTTAAAAAAAAATAATAATAGGTAAAAAAAAAATAAAAAAATAAACTCTTGGCTCCTTCCGAGATGAGCTCTTCGCTCTAGTAACAGCATTCTCAGCCAATCAAACTTGCAAAATTGTGTGAACCCAAGATAAAATATTGTTCACACAGGGTGGTAGCAAGGGGCAAGCAATTGCAAAAAATTCACTGGGAATATGTAGGAAATCATAGGTTTGTGGAAAGTTAAGCAGCAGTGATCATGGTGTATACATCCTGCACTGTGCACGCTTATGTAACCAAGTTCCTTTGTACGCTGCATAGTAATGCAGAGGGTTAATATACATGCTTCCTTTTGCTGTAGCTAAAAAAACTTTCCATTGAATGCATACAGGGCTAGGGTTAGTCACTTGTTTCTGACATGTTTCCATGGTTGATAGTACCATGATTTACAAGCTGGTCCGCTCTTCCTGGGTCTGTTCTATAGGCATGAAAAAAAACAAAAATTGGCTAAAAAATATAGTTATGAGCAGTACCAGTGTACCTACTGCTGTATGTCCACAGTACTGCAGTGTAGTGTCCCCTTCCTCACAGCAGCAGATCGGTGCTTAGTGTAACCTACTGCTTGCTGTGCTGCTGTTTCTTTCAGTTTTGGTCACATAACATCTTGCAAAGTGAGAGAATCAGTAACCACTTCTTCCTTCACATGCCAGCTATAGAAGTGTTCTGAATAAATCAAAATCCCTGTCACCACTCTGAAGGGGTATGACAGGTAATTTTAAAGTGTCATAAATGTTTTGGCTTTATAATACCTGGCATTAAGGATACAGCAATAGTCTTTATAAATGCATCTCTTGCTATATTTAATCAAGTGTTGGAATACTTTCTGATGCAACCTATGATGCAGACAGTGGTATATTTAAGTTAAAGTTGATATTTTTAGCTGAAATAATACAGATGCAGATGTTGCCACTGAAGGTATGGCAAGTATGTGATAAAGGCAAAGCAAGGAAGCGAAGCTGTCATTGCCTGAGGGCACATATCTGAGAATTAGGGAAAGCATGCAGCATTTCAGCAAAATTACTGAGCAAGTGGAGCAAGTAAAATACATTCCACATAATTAATAGAACATGCCATATACCCCATCAGTAAAAATAGCTGATCTTTACATCATCCAGCAATAGAGATTGCCAGACTAAAAATATTATGGAGGAACAAATGACAAAAATTAAAGGGAACCTGTCAGCAGAGTTATCAAACCACCAGTGTGTTTTTATTTTGCGCACTGACTTTTGTCGAAATTACCTTTACTTACCCTAAGGATATGTTTACACAATGGAATATCTGTGCGAAATTCTGCAATATCATTGTCTTCATTGTTTCTGCAGATGCTATAATCAAAACTGCCGTGTGCACGGTGCAGCAGAACCACGTTGAAATTAATAGGACTTTGTTGCAGCAGAATTTAAAAATGGAATATTTCCAAGGAATTCTGCTCGAAAATTATTTTCTTCATATGGTGAGGTTGTGATCCAGGGCAGATGGCATTAACCCTTTGTGTTCCTGATGCCAGGGCGTGGTTTATCCTCTACAGCACCTGAAGAAATACCGCTGGATCCTGGGCTTGGCATGGGGGCAAAAAAATACTCCAATGCCAAGAGACGGAACGACTTCTATCCAGCTTGGCTAGGCCCACAGAGGTGACCAGTGACTTCAGAGACAACAGGGCTTGCTGGGACTTATGGTGGACTGGGACAATTTGATGCAGGCCACGCTGACTTGAGACAGGTTGACTTTGACTGACTTGACTGAGACTGACTATACCAAGTTTGTAGCTCACCAGGTTTTGACCTGGACCTGCGGTGTAGTGGACTTGAGGCTTTAGACCTCTTCTGGACTCCAAACACACTCTGACAAGACTTGACCTTATTGCAACACAGATAAGCAGGAAGAGGGCTTATATGGGGGAGATTCTGAGTGGTCCCATAGGTCACATGGTCACTAGGTTACAATCACATGACAACAAGTCTTAAAGGCATAACACATTTTATATGCAATACACTATACAATACAGGCACTTAGGAATATACATAGGGTAAAGATGCAGAGGGGGGGGGGGCAGGGTTCACTGTATGGAGGCTGCCTGACATGGCAGCAAGGGTACAGGGGTGCAACTCCTGTACTGGGCCACCGCATTCATATGTAGGATATCCCGGTGGAGTTCTCAAAGAGCCACTATAATGGTCTGGCAATAACTATGTAATACAGAGCCGCATGTGTAAGCAATATCAACCATTCCTGGACAGACATAGCCGGAATATGCGGACATAATAAGTATACATTGCAAACTTGCAGAACATGTTGTGCTCTTTGTGTGGATACATGCTAATAGTACACAACCCCTTTAAGTATTTAATGCAGGTAATCTGTTTTCTATTCTGCAAAGCACAACAAAATCACACAGAACATTAACCTCAGCAGGTTTCTAGGTTCCTCAGCTAAAAGTAAATTGCTTCCATTTTCTGTATGTCAGACTATAAAAAAGCCGAGTAGCGTATCCTATAGAACAATACATCCAGAGTCAATTTACTAGAAATAAATAACAGGTGTCTGGCAGTGATCAAGACTAAGTAGATCTGCAGCATCTGAATACTTAAAAGGGGTACTCCACGATACATGGGCCGGAGCACCGTGACGTCAAGACCCGCCACCTCAATACAAGACTAAGGGGGGGGGTCTGTCACACCCCCTCCCATAGACTTACATTAAGGGGCAGGGCAGGAAATGATGAGGGGCTGGAGCCGTGACGTCACGGTGCTCCAGCCCCTGTATCACCCCGTCATCAGGCACAGAGATTTTCCTCTGTGCTGTGATGACGGCGGGGTGCCGCTACTGAGAACGTGGAGGCCCCGAGCGGCGGGACCCCCACGATAAGACATCTTATCTCCTATCCTTTGGATAGGGGATAAGATGTCTAGGGGCGGAGTACCCCTTTAATTCTTCTTTTGGCTCTGTTCACACAAGGTTCTGTCAGTTTTTTGGCTTTACAGTACTTTTGAGTACAAGAATATTGCAATCTGCAGTGCTACATCTATACTGATATTATACCCATTAGGCTTTACCAATATGTTGAGCCCTAGGAGAAAGAGAAATAAAATGAACAGAATGTAGTCTCCAGCAGACTATGTTGAGACCATAAAAATCAATGAGCCTGCTATGGGTATACTGCAGTACATACCTTTTTGCTAGCATCCCAATGTATGCCAGCGACATACTGCCAGTACATATTTGGTTTCGTGTTATTTGTGTACAATAACTTCATAATATTATACACAATAGAGCTGGGGCAAAGAGTAGGGTGCCATGAGGGCGCGGGGGGGGGGGGGGGGGGGGAAGCACTGAATGCAGGGTACGAGGGTACCATTATCAAGCCAATTCTATGGGGGGGGGGGGGGAGTAGAAGAACGGGCTTGGTAATGGGGCCCGTACCCTCATTCCCTGCATTCAGTGCAAAGACCCATAGTCAGGAATTTTAAAAAATATTAATATATATGGATTCCTGAGTATGGATCTTTGCACTGAAGCCCAAGCCCGACATCACCAAGCCTGTGCTTCTACTTCTCCCCATATGGCAACAGCCACCCAGCTTAGAGATTCTGAGCATCTGCTTCATAACCAGGAACATACAAGAGGGGAATTGTGTCTACAGGACCTGCATTACTGATTGATACAAGGCAAATGTAGTTGTTGTGACTGTCTGATTTTGTGAAAGCATGGTATACCATAGTCCTTACATTAGAACAGCACTTCCCAACCTGGGGACCTCCAGCTGTTGTAAAACTACAACTCCCAACATCCCAACAGCTGGAGGCACCCTGGTTGGGAAACACTGCACTGGGAGTTTAATCCCTTAAGGACCAAGCCCATTTTGACCTTAAGGACAAGGACAATTTTATTTTTGCATTTTCATTTTTTCCCTCTTCTAAAAATCGTCTCTTATATTTTCATTCACAGACCAGCATGAGGGCTTGCTGGGACTTATGGTGAACTTGGACAATTTGATGCAGGCCAACGTTAGTCGTTGCGGGCTATCCATTTTCACCGGGGAGGCCTCTTCTCCGAGCTTCGGGCCCGGCTCCGGAGTAAGGACGTTGCCTTGATGACGACGCACAGGGACGTTCATGTGCAACGTCCCTGTGCGTCGTCATCAAGGCAACATCACTAGTCCGGGCATGCTGGGAGTTGTAGTTTTGCAACATCTGGAGGTCTGCAGGTTGAAGACCACTGATGAAAGGATTGACAGGCGGTGATGATGATGACGGGGGTCTGGATGATGACTGGGGTCTGGATGATGACATGGGGGGGGATGATGTATTTCCCACCCTAGGCTTATAGTCGAGCCAATAACTTTTCCTAGGTTTTTGGGGTAAAATTAGGGGCCTCGGCTTATACTCGGGTCAGCTTATACTCGAGTATATACGGTATGTTTATATCTATCTATTCTGAAGATCTATAACTTTTTCATTTTTCCGTAAAAGCGGCGGTATGAGGGCTCATTTTTTGCGGCATGATCTGTACTTTTTATTGATACCACATTTGTGTCTATAAAACTTTTATACATTTTTTAATAATTTTTTTAATAAAATGTGATAAAAAAGCAGCAATTTTGAGTTTAACGTTCGTGCCGTTCACCGTAGGGGATCAATAACATTATATTTTAATAGTTCAGACATTTATGCACGCGGCAATACCAAATGTGTATTAATTGTTCTATCTTTTTACACTTAATGAGGGTAAATTGGGGGGGCGGAGGACATTTTACATTTTTATCGGGGGAGGGCATTGTCACCTTTTTTTTACTTTATTATTTTTTTTTTTTTTATACTTTAATAGTCCTTTGATTGCTAATACTGTTCAGTGCTATGCGAAGGACATAGCACAGATCAGTGTTATCGGTCATCTTCTGCTCTGGTCTGCTCGATCTCAGACCAGAGCAGAGCAGAAGACCCGTGGAAGACGGCGGAGGCAGGTGAGGGGACCTCCGTGTACCGTTCTGGATGATCGAATCGCTGTGGCAGCGCTGCGGGCGATCCCATCATCCATATTTCTGACCGCACTGCCGCTGAGGGGTTAATGGCAGACATCCGCGCGATCGTGGATGTCGGCCATTACCGGCGGGTCCCTAGCTGCGATCAGCAGCCGGGACCTGCCGCGAATGACCCAAGCATCGCTTCGATGATCGAGGTCATGTACAGGATGTAAATATACGTCCTGGTCCGCTAAGTACCGCCACACCAGGATGTAAATTTACGTCCTTGGTCGTTAAGGGGTTGATGTCAAGGATGACGCAAGGCTAAATTAGCACTGCCGTTCCCATTCGGATCCGTTACGGGTCCAATCCTTTTTATTTTTTTTTTGAGCCGATTGGATCCTGAAACGGGTCGGATGCAAACAGCTACTACTGGGTACTGACGGACCCCATTCACTAGCATGAGAAAAAAAATTGTGCTTGCAGTATTTTTTTTCTCTGCTAAACTCCTGTAGTCCTGGATGGATTGCCAACAGAACGCCGAACAGCGGAGTCAGACGTTAATGGGAACGAGGCCAAGAACCAAGGATTTGACACAGTCAAAGGGTTAAAAAAAATCTACAGTGATTATATCTGAATTAAAAATCTACACAGTCAACACTGCTATGAATGCATGAAATGAGCGCAGCAATAAATAATGTCTGGATTAAAGTGTACAGCTTTTATAGCCTACTGGGTACAAGACTCTTTGCTTTGATAGCTGATAACAGCAGGCAACTAATAATGGTTTTACATATTTTTGCTAATTTAAAATTCAGGAGTAAAAATCAAATCATATGTAAAAAAAATTGTGAGATATTATTACATCTCATACAGGTTTATGGGTTCAAACAAGGAAATTATATTAGAAAAAATTAATTAGCAATGTTTGCTCATATGGCTAAAGAAAATAACACCACATCAACTTCTACTGGTGACCATCTACAAAAGCTGTAAATGCGGATAAGAAAAAAAAACAACCAGCTAAGGGAAAAAAAATAAAAATAGAATGCTGGATGACACACAGCGGCGCGCAGGTTAGATTAGCTGAAGGGCGCATGCGCTGGGACCTGTGTGTCAATCACACAGCGGTCCCAGCGCTGACATACGGGGTAAGCGTGGGGGTGGGCACATCGGCGGCGGAGCATCGCGTACCTCGCACCACGCCTATCCGACCCTCAGTGGCTTTAAATAAAAGCATTTTTTGCAGTCATGAAAGCCTGCAAATATTATGTAAAAATATTGCTATACCCACCACCTGCACACAGTACAAAGGCTGTGTGCAGGTTATTGCACCAAAATTCCATGACCGTTGTGCTTTAAAATCCCTGGAGGACAGCTCATACAGGCTGTAGATGAAAAGAAAAGCAGATACAGTGGTCCTTCAATATATGATATTAATTGGTTCCAGGAGAACCATCATATGTTGAAACCATCATATGTCGAGTACATATGTCTATGTAAAAATGGTAATTGGTTCTGGGGCCTCGTAACCATTGTATGTTGAATACATATCTCTATGGGATACTGCTAATTGGTTCTGGGATGACCATTGTATGTGGAGTGTATGGGGAGTGTTTAACAAACCAGGGTGCCTCCAGCTGTTGCACAACTACAACTCCCAGCATGCATGTACAGCCATTCACTGTCTGGGCATGCTGGGAGTTATATTTTTGCAACAGCTGGAGGCACACTGATAGGGAAACATTGATGAATGGGGTGTATAGTGTGTATATGTATTGTATGTGATGTGAGACAGTACTGTACAGTTCTTTAAATACCTTCAGGGGGGACAGAATGTTCTCCATTACGATCCTGCCGACTACAGCTCTATAGGAAAGGAAGGGGAGGGCAGCCAGCAGCTCATTGGATGCCTGCAGCAAGATGCTGCAGGCTATTGGCTATGGCTGCACTGGGGGGGCGGGGCTTACACGGAGCTCACAGTGGAAGCATGCCGGAGTTAGCAGGACAGCATGTGAGTAACAGGAGGCAGAACGGGGCACATTAAACAACTATCTGTCAGTTGCTGAAGTTGTCAGCGCTCTCAGATAGCTGTTTGGCCCCAACACACAGCAGCATCATATGTCGAGGCTGCCTTCAACATACGATGGGCTCTGAGAGGCCATCATATGTTGAAATGATTATATGTCGGGGCCATCATAAGTCGAGGGGTCACTGTACAGGTACTCTGCACTAAAGAATCTGAAAAAATACAGCTCAATACAGATTATACAGAAAGCTTTAACGGCTGTAGAAGCAAAAGTAAGCTAATTTCTTTATAAAGACCTATGGGGGAAGAATTATTTTTTTTTGCACCTTAAGTACAAAGCAAGAATTTAATGAATGTTTTTCAAGGGTTATTATAGGCTTTAAAGTAATGAGCGATCATTTGTATAATATAAAATAAATTGAGGCATTTTAATATACAGCCAAAGAGCAATGATTCCATAAAGGAGGGTTTATAAAGTCAGGGACACCCCTGTTTCCTGTGCAGAAATCAAGAGGGAGTACATATGGTTAAATTTTGGGGTTATATTTACAATAAAAAGATTTAAAA